>NC_091285.1:335619826-338273992 GCF_032444005.1 Ranitomeya imitator | reverse complement strand
GACACAATTTTCGCGAGTTGGGCTCTGCATGCCACCACATTGGATTTGAAATGAAACCTCTACAACAGAATTCAAGTGCAGATTGTAACATTTAATTTGAAGGGTTGAACAAAAATATCTGATAGAAAATGTAGGAATTGTACACATTTCTTTACAAACACTCCACATTTTAGGAGGTCAAAAGTAATTGGACAAATAAACATAACCCAAACAAAATATTTTTATTTTCAATATTTTGTTGCAAATCCTTTGGAGGCAATCACTGCCTTAAGTCTGGAACCCATGGACATCACCAAACGCTGGGTTTCCTCCTTCTTAATGCTTTGCCAGGCCTTTACAGCCGCAGCCTTCAGGTCTTGCTTGTTTGTGGGTCTTTCCGTCTTAAGTCTGGATTTGAGCAAGTGAAATGCATGCTCAATTGGGTTTAGATCTGGAGATTGACTTGGCCATTGCTGAATGTTCCACTTTTTGGCACTCATGAACTCCTGGGTAGCTTTGGATGTATGCTTGGGGTCATTGTCCATCTGTACTATGAAGCGCCGTCCAATCAACTTTGCAGCATTTGTCTGAATCTGGGCTGAAAGTATATCCCGGTACACTTCAGAATTCATCCGGCTACTCTTGTCTGCTCTTATGTCATCAATAAACACAAGTGACCCAGTGCCATTGAAAGCCATGCATGCCCATGCCATCACGTTGCCTCCACCATGTTTTACAGAGGATGTGGTGTGCCTTGGATCATGTGCCGTTCCCTTTCTTCTCCAAACTTTTTTCTTCCCATCATTCTGGTACAGGTTGATCTTTGTCTCATCTGTCCATAGAATACTTTTCCAGAACTGAGCTGGCTTCTTGAGGTGTTTTTCTGCAAATTTAACTCTGGCCTGTCTATTTTTGGTATTGATGAATGGTTTGCATCTAGATGTGAACCCTTTGTATTTACTGTCATGGAGTCTTCTCTTTACTGTTGACTTAGAGACAGATACACCTACTTCACTGAGAGTGTTCTGGACTTCAGTTGATGTTGTGAACGGGTTCTTCTTCACCAAATTAAGTATGCGGCGATCATCCACCACTGTTGTCATCCGTGGACGCCCAGGCCTTTTTGAGTTCCCAAGCTCACCAGTCAATTCCTTTTTTCTCAGAATGTACCCAACTGTTGATTTTGCTACTCCAAGCATGTCTGCTATCTATCTGATGGATTTTTTTCTTTTTTTTCAGCCTCAGGATGTTCTGCTTCACCTCAATTGAGAGTGAGTTCCTTTGACCGCATGTTGTCTGCTCACAGCAACAGCTTCCAAATGCAAAACCACACACCTGAAATCCACCCCTGACCTTTTAACTACTTCATTGATTACAGGTTAACGAGGGAGACGCCTTCAGAGTTAATTGCAGCCCTTAGAGTCCATTGTCCAATTACTTTTGGTCCCTTGAAAAAGAGGACGCTATGCATTACAGAGCTATGATTCCTAAACCCTTTGTCCGATTTGGATGTGGAAACTATCATATTGCAGCTGGGAGTGTGCACTTTCAGCCCATATTATATATATAATTGTATTTCTGAACATGTTTTTGTAAACAGCTGAAATAACAAAACTTGTGTCACTGTCCAAATATTTCTGGCCCTAACTGTATATATACAGTTAGGTCCATATATATTTGGACAGAGACAACATTTTTCTAATTTTGGTTATATACATTACCACAATGAATTTTAAACAAAACAATTCAGATGCAGTTGAAGTTCAGACTTTCAGCTTTCATTTGAGGGTATCCACATTAAAATTGGATGAAGGGTTTAGGAGTTTCAGCTCCTTAACATATGCCACCCTGTTTTTAAAGGGACCAAAAGTAATTAGACAGATTAAATAATTTTAAATAAAATGTTCATTTCTAATACTTGGTTGAAAACCCTTTGTTGGCAATGACTGCCTGAAGTCTTGAACTCATGGACATCACCAGACGCTGTGTTTTTTCCTTTTTGATGCTCTGCCAGGCCTTCACTGCGGTGGTTTTCAGTTGCTGTTTGTTTGTGGGTCTTTCTGTCTGAAGTTTAGTCTTTAACAAGTGAAATGCTGCTCAATTGGGTTGAGATCAGGTGACTGACTTGGCCATTCAAGAATATATTTCATCGGTATTTTTTGCACCTGTGTGTTTGCCATCATTTATCGGGTCCGCTGCGCCCTGCTGGTGCATTTGGTTGGAGGCTTCAGCAGGTAAAACATCTCTGCTTTTTTCTCTGACTTTTTTTTTATTTTTTTGGAGGATTTTTAAGTCCTCTTTTTGTGTCGGTGAGGTTTTATTCAATGTTTAGCGTTAGGACTGGCAAATTGTAAGGACCCGTGACGTGGGTTGCCAGCTTACGTATTGAGGCCCCAATATAAACTAATACCTTACATACATTGATATGTGGTTTTCTTTTTGCACTTTATCTTGCAGGGCACAGTCGGACCAAGATGGCTCTGTAAACTATTGGCCTCTCTTCGCACAGCATGCATTTTGTAGCACTGGGCAGTCCGCCTGTATGTGCGTTACTAATAGGCTGTAAACCAGATGCTCTGCATTGTTTGTGTGAATTATGCCAGATACAGACTAGTATCTTTTATCTTTCTGTGCACTAATGCCAAACAGCCAACACTGGATTGAAAGTGGTTGTTTCATCGGTATTTTTTGCACCTGTATGTTTGCCATCATTTATCGGCTCCGCTGCGCCCTGCTGGTGCATTTGGTTGGAGGCTTCAGCACGTAAAACATCTCTGCTTTTTTCTCTGTGACTTTTTTGATTTTTTTGGAGGATTTTTAAGTCCTCTTTTTGTGTCGGTGAGCTTTTATGTAATGAATGGGACAAGATGCCACCACCTCGGCTGTAAACCACTGATGAATGAATGAGATGCTGAGAGCAGAGCTTCAGTGACTAGCGCTAATGTCACTGAGGCTGCGCTGACTCACAGCCTGACCTGCCGGTCAGGCTGTGAGTCTGCGCAGCATCAGTGATGGCACCGCTAGTCCCTGATAATGTGACGGTATCATCTCATTCATTCACCAGTAGTGTTGAGCATTCCGATACCGCAAGTATCGGGTATCGGCCGATACTTGTAGTATCGGAATTCCGATACCGAGATCCGATACTTTTGTGGTATCGGGTATCGGTATCGGATCCATAGGGATGTGTAAAATAAAGAATTAAAATAAAAAATATTGATATATTCACTTCTCCGGCGGCCCCTTGACATCACGCTGGTAACTGGCCGGCTTCTTTGTTTAAAATGAGCACCTTTAGGACCTGAGAATGACGTCGCGGCTTCTGATTGGTCGCGTGCCGCCCATGTGACCTCCACGCGACCAATCAGAAGCCGCGACGTCATTCTCATTCACTAAACTCCTAATTCTAGGAATTGAGGACCTGCGAAAGACGTCGTGGCTTCTGATTGGTCACGTGGCGGTCACATGAGCGGCACGCGACCAATCAGAAGCCGCGACGTCATTCGCAGGTCCTAAAGGCGCTCATTTTAAACAAAGAAGCCGGCCGGTTACCAGCGTGATGTTTAAACTGTGTTTAGTGTTTTATTTCATTAAAATACTTTATTCTGGCTGTGTCTTTACTAGTGATAAGCTAATGTGCTCGCCACTACTCGTTACTCGCCCGAGTATCACGATACTCAGTGTACTCGGTGAGCACCTAGCAGTTACAAGATTATTCAGCGGGAGCTCTGGTCTCCGCAATGCAATTTTGTCGCTCTTTAGAGCACCAATGAACATGCAGGGATTGTCTGCCATGCACTGTAATACCACAGGCATCTTTGTTGTGGTATTACAGTGATTGGCTGGCTGCACAGCGTCATTCGGTCTATAAGAGACCTGGCGTCGCCCTGCTTGGCACATTCAGCTCCGGACTCAGCTAGTGTAGGAAGAGCTGCTGTTAAGATAGGGTAATTTTCATTTATTTATTAGTTGGTGTGTGTCTACCATCACAGAATCCACAAATCCTGATAAACTAAATGTCCTTTTTCAGGGCTATTTCGGTGGTATATAGATTGCAGTGCTGATATCCACATCAATGCAAGGCATGCAGGCACTGTATGTGAGTATATAGATCTCACTGCATACATCAAGAGGGTCCATTAACTGTCTGCTGCTGCCTATTTTATATACACCTACAGTAGCTGCAGGTATTTGTGGCTAGGATTGATTTTTTGGGGCACCTGAATCCTGCAAATTTTATTACAAGGCAATCCAGAGCCCCCTTTTTTCTACACATGTTTGCTTGGTCACACTGCAGACTACAACCAGGTTATTTTAATACAACAGCATGAAAATCTAGCAATTTAAAACAGCTTTTTTGTCCCAGGCATCAGATCTGTGTGTGCAAAACATAATGTCCTTTTTTGTACTGTACAGTCATGGACAAAAATTTTGAGAATGAGACAAATATTAATTTTTCCAAAGTCTACTGCTTCATTTTTTCTAATGCCAATTTGCATATACTCCTGAATGTCAGAGTGATCAGCTTAACAGCAATTACTGTACTTGCAAAGTCAATATTTGCCCAGAAAATGAACTTTAACCCCCAAAACACATTTCAACATCATTGCAGTCCTGCCTTAAAAGGAGCAGCTAACATCGTTTTAGTGATTGATCCATTAACACAGGTGTGGGTGTTGATAAGGACAGGGCTGGCGATCAATCAGTCATGATTAAGTAAGAATGACATCACTGGACACTTTAAAAGGAGGCTGGTGCTTGGTATCATTGTTTCTCTTCAGTTAACCATGGTTATCTCTAAAGAAACACGTGCAGCCATCATTGCACTGCACAAAAATGGCCTAACAGGGAAGAGTATCGTAACTACAAAGATTGCACCTCAGTCAACAATCTATTGCATCATCAAGAACTTCAAGGAGAGAGCTTCCATTGTTCTCAAAAAGGCTCCAGGGCGCCCAAGAAAGACCAGCAAGTGCCAGAACCATATCTTAATACTGTTTCAGCTGCGGAATCGGACTAGCAGCAGTGCCGAGCTTGCTCAGGAATGGCAGCAGGCTGGTGTGAGTGCTTCTGCACGCACTGTGAAGCGGAGACTCTTTGAGCATGGCCTGGTTTCAAGGAGGGCAGCAAAGAAACCACTTCTCTTCTTTTCAGGCATACATTCCACTTTTTTGGCTGTCTGCTACCCTAGCTCAAAACACTATTTTGGGTTAAAAGATAAAAAATTATCAGCAACATATTGAACAGTCTTTTATCTCTGTGACACGCCTCATCTATCTGTGGCCTACAAATTGTGTCATTAGTTTAGAGTCGAGACTTGCATTCTTTTTATTAAAATAGGCAAGGTGCGTGGCAAGGGATGGGGAAGTGGACGTGATGGTGAGGGTGCATGCAGAGGTAGAGGCCATGGGCAAGCTGAAAGTAGGCCACAACAAACACCCACATCAGAGTTGTTCACTTTTCCATTTATTGATTCAGGCCTCTCTCATGGTCCACTTGAAGCTAGGCAAGATGAAATTCCATGTAGCGATGCCCAAATTTTTGAGCAGCCATGGTCACACGAAGGTGACGGTGTTATCATGTCACAAGAGGTGGACGATGATGAGACACAATTGCCAGAAAATCAGGAGGAGGACCAGGGTGCGGAAGTGGAAGAAGAGGTGGTGGATGATACAGTAACTGACTAAACCTGGACGGAGGACATGCAGAGCGGGGACAGCAGCAGCACACAGGGGGTAAAGGCGTAGCACCCCAACAGACAGGAGGATGCAGTGTGGTGACTGCAGACAGAAGGCGGCAAGTGTTTCACGCAACACCACCATGACAGAAGTTGCCAGTCCAACTGTAAGGTCTTCAGGAGTCTGGTTGTTTCTTAAAGACTCTGCCAATAACCCCAAACAGGCCATTTTCAACACCTGCCATGTCCGCATTAGCAGGGGTAGCAAAACTACCAGCCTGACCAACACCAGCATGATTAGGCATATGGCAGCAAAGCACATGACTTTGTGGGCCGAACTACAGGCACCAGGAACAGTGGCTGTGGGTAACATCACCACTGTTGTGCATGAGAGCCAATCCCCTGTCCACGGTGCATACGAAGATGCCTCCTGCCCTGCACCTGCCACTACCCAGACTCAACAAGCACCATTATGGAGCACATCCATGACCTTATCCCAGTGCAGCCTTCAGTTTTCCATACCACAGTAATTGGAATGAAAGCGGAAGTACGCCTAAAATGCCCCACAGGCCACAGTATTAAATTCACAAATTTCTCATCTGCTTATGCTCAAAATGTTGCCTTTTAGGCTCATTGAGACGGAAGTTTTCCGCAACCTGATGGCGTTGGCTGTCCCAAGGTCGCCACTATTTCTCTCGGTGTGCCATCCCAGCATTACACAATCACGTGTCCCACAACATTAGCCTGGCACTCAACAATGTTGTTACTGGGAAAGTTCACCTAACCACGGACTCGTGGACAAGTGCTTGTGGCCAGGGATGGTACACCTCTCTGACGGCACACTGGGTTAACATAGTGGAAGCCGGACTCAGTTGGACCTTGGGATGGTGCACCTCCTCCCGACGTCAATCTAGGTTGCCCCCACAGTCTACAGCTCCAGCACGTCCTCTTCCACCTCCTCTTCAGCCTCCATCTCCAAAAGTAGCACATTAGTCACAAGCTGGAAGCACTGCAGCACTGCCTCAGCCAAGCGCCAACAGGCTGTGCTGAAGCTAGTCTGCTTAGGTGACAAACACAATGGCTGACTCTGCTGAACCTACAGCCAGGCATCGTCGTGTGTGACAATGGCCAGAACCTGGTGGCAGCTCTGAGGCAAGGTGAGCTCAAACACATGCCTTGCCTGGCCCATGTGCTTAACCTCATGGTTCTGTGTTTTCTCAAAATCTACCCGGAGCTGCTGGATCTGCTTATGAAAGTATGCCGACTGTGTGCCCATTTTAGAAAATCAGCTACAGCTTCAGCTACCCTTGACATGCTTTAGCAGCGTTTGCAGCTTCCGGCTAACCAACTATTGTGTGATGTCCTCATGAGTTGGAACTCTACACTGTGTATGTTGGAAAGGATTTGTGAGCAGAAGAGGGCAGTTGTTGACTACCAGCATCAACAAGGCAATTGTTATTCAGTTCAGACTCCACACATAAGACCTCAGGAGTAGACATGGATGTCATACATCTGTACAATCCTGCACAATTTTGAGGAATCCACCAAGATGGTAAGCGGTGATAAGGCAACAATTAGCGTCACCATCCAGCTTCATTCAGGCAGAGTACGAGGACATGGAGCAAGGAACCATACAGGGTGATTACACACAGCCCAGCCTCATGTCACCCCAACATGGATTGGTAGAAAAGGAGGAAGAGGAGGAAGAACAGGAGCTACTTTAATGCGCTATAGATGGCTGAGGACAGGAGGAGGAGGAGGAGGAGGACAGCATGGTCAGTCGTCCTGTTGGTGAGGACACGGAAGTCTTACCTGTTAGCAGTCTGGCACGCATGGTTGACTTTATATTGTGCTGTGTTTCCCGTGACCTCTTGATTATTAAAATTTTTGGTGACAGTCATTACTGGTTGGTGACATTTCTAGAGCCAGGCTACAAGGAGAACTTTCAATCTCTTCTTCCAGAGGCAGACAGATGTACTAAAATGGTGCAGTACCAGAGGGCCCTTATAGCAGAAGTACTAAAGAAATTCTCATCTTACAATGCTCGCATCAGACGTCAGAGTTTGCTGTACATCCAAGGAGTACAAGCGAGAGAGACAGAAGTACAATCCATCACAGGCAGGGGAACATTGGCAAAGTTCTGGGACAATTTTCTCAGACCCTCCCATTGTGCCAGCACAGAGGCAAGGGGTGCTGTCAGAAGAAGTGCAATGTTTGGGAAGATGCTGAGGGAGTACCTTGATGATTGCACAAACGTCCTCCATGATTCCTCTGTGCCTTTTAATTATTGGGTATCCAAGCTGGACATGTGGCATGAACTGGCTCTCTACACCTTGGAGGTCCTGGCCTGCCCTGCTGGTAGCATACTGTTAGAGCTGGTATTTAGTGCAGCTGCAGGAATTTTAACTGATAAGTAGTGTTGAGTGATACCTTCCGATATCCAGAAGTATCGGTATCAGATTGGATCAGCCGTTATTCAAAAAATGTCAGATATCGCCGATACCCCATGCCAATGCAAGTCAATGGGACAAAAATATCGGAATTAAAATAAACCCTTTCTTTCCTTGTAGGTTAATTCTACATGAAGGAAAACAACTAAGAATAATGTAGGATGTATTGGCGGAGGTGGAGGAGACATTAAATGCATAGAGGTTTAGCCCAATCAAATGGAATAGCAAGAATTAATTTTCTTTTTAAGACGTTCGGAGTTACAAAGCTATTGACTATGTTACGATTTTTTATATTTAGTCAGATATTTATGTTTCCCTACTTCCATGCTGTTCACCTTCTTTTCAACTTCTCCCACACTTTCTTCTTCATCATCTTCAGCAGCATCATCTTTTCCATCAACTTCTCCTTCACCTTATTCATCTTCTTCTTCATCTTCTTTGTATTGTTTTTTTTTACATTCTTCATATTCTTATTATTCAACTATTATTCTTCTTTATAATCAACTTCTTCATCTTCTTCATATTCTTATTCTTCATCACATTCATAATTGTGACAGCCAGGCCTTCCTGTAGTTGTTATCTATAAAAGTTTGAAGATTACACCTTCAGTTCTGCCTGTCACAAAAGATTAACAACAGGATTTGTCTGCGTTCAGTTTGGCCTGCAGCAGCAGGTTTTTTCCAGGGGCACCACGAGGAGGAAAGGACTCACCCCCATATACTGCTTAGTCTTCTTCTGCTTATAATTTAGATAATATCTTTTGCTCTGATTTTTAGTCTTATGCTTAATGTTCTTCTGCTTTTTGTTCTGCAGCTTCTTGTTCTTCTGCTTCTCGGTCTTCAGGGTCGTCATCTTTAGGGTCTTGAACTTGGAAATGTAGCAGAAGGTACAAGAGCAAAATACACTGCCGAGAACCAGCTGATGGTACTGGAACCCGGATGGCTAGCCAAAGGTACAAGAGCCAATGGAACTACCGAGGACCAGCTGACGTTACTGGAACCCAGTTACTAAGCAGGAGGTACCCGTGACAGAAAGCACTACCAAGGACCACCTAACATTGGTGGAACTCGGATACCCAGAAGGAGGCACCTAAGCCAAAGGCTCTGCCCGGAACCTGCTGACGGTACTGGAACCAGGATGTAGAGCAGAAGGTACAAGAGCAAAAGACACTGCCGAAAACCAGCTGACGGTACTGGAACCCGGATGGCTAGCCAAAGGTACAAGAGCCAATGGAACAACCGAGGACCAGCTGACATTGCTCGAATCTGGTTACTAAGCAGGAGGTACCCATGCCAGAAAGCACTGCCAAGGACCACCTGATGTTGGTGGAACTCGGATACCCAGAAGGAGGCACCTAAGCCAAAGGCTCTGCCTGGAACCAGCTGACGGTACTGGAACCAGAAAGCGGAGCAGAAGGTACAAGAGCAAAAGATGCTGCTGAGAAACAGCTGATGGGACTGGAACCCGGATGGCTAGCTGAAGGTATAAGAGCCAATGGAACTACAAAGGACCAACTGACGTTACTGGAACCCGGTTACTAAGCAGGAGGTACCCGTGCCAGAAAGCACTACCAAGGACCACCTGATGTTGGGGGAACTCGGATACCCAGAAGGAGGCACATAAGCCAAAGGCTCTGCCCGGAACCAGCTGACGGTACTGGATCCAGGGGGACCTATTCAAGCTTGTGTTCCTAAGAACCAGCTAATGGTGCTGGAACACACCAAGAAGAAGGCGGAAGGAGATGAGTGAGAGGCCAAGATATGCACTGCGCATGCCCATGAATCCCAGGCCTGCAGTGTCTTCATATTTATTCACACTGCGGGCCTGGGATTCATGGGCATGCGCAGTGCATATGTTGGCCTCTCACTCATCTACTTTCACCTTCTTCAGACTGTGCTGTGTCAGCTGATCCCAAATCGTATACCATGGCTGTGACGTGGCACAGTCTGAAGAAGGCGGTAGGAGAAGAGTGAGAGGCCAACATATGCACTGCACATGCCCATGAATCCCAGGCCCGCAGTGTGAATAAATGTGAAGACACTGCGGGCCTGGGATTCATGAGCATGCGCAGTGCATATCTTCGCCTTTCACTCATCTCCTTCTGCCTTCTTCAGACTGTGCCACGTCAGCTGATCCCAAATCGTATGTCACGGCCGTGACGAGGCACAGTCTGAAGAAGGCCGCAGAAGATGAGTGAGAGGCCAACATATGCATTGTGCATGCCCATGAATCCCAGGCCCGCAGTGTGAATAAATGTGAAGACACTGCGGGCCTGGGATTCATGGGCATGCGCAGTGCATATCTTCAGCAAAATAGAGGACACAGTATATTGCACAATCAGTCCAAAGTGCCACACATGACCAACTGGAGAAGCATACAGTTGCCATCCATCTTGAACTGTGTTTTTGTTACGCTATAATGTCTATTGTCTGTACAAATCCCCTCTATAATTTGTAAAGCGCTGCGGAATATGTTGGCGCTATATAAATAAAATTATTATTATTATTATTAGTACAGCCATGAGTCTTCTTGGGAATGATGCAACAAGTTTTCACACCTGGATTTGGGGATCCTCTGCCATTCTTCCTTTGCAGATCCTCTCCAGTTCCTTCAGGTTGGATGGTGAATGTTGGTGGACATGGACAGCCGTTTTCCGGTCTCTCCAGAGATGTTCAATAGGGTTTAGGTCAGGGCTCTGGCTGGGCCAGTAAAGAATGGTAACAGAGTTGTTTTGAAGCCACTCCTTTGCTATTTTAGCTGTGTGCTTAGGGTCATTGTCTTGATGGATATGAACCTTCAGCCAAGTCTGAGGTCCAGAGCACTCTGGGAGAGGTTTTCATCCAGGATATCTCTGTACTTGGCCACATTCAGGTTTCCTTCAATGACAACCAGTCATCCTGTCACTGCAGCTGAAAAACAACCCCATGTGGCTTAATTATGAGTGTCTGAGCAACTGGTCTGTATACTTATGACCATGTGATATTTCAGTTTTTCTTTTTCATTAAATTTGCAAAAATTTCTACATTTCAGTTTTGTTTCAGTCAAGATGGGGTGCAGAGTGTACATTAATGTGAAAAAAATTAACTTTTTCGAGTTTACCAATTAGCTGCAATTAGTGTTGAGCATTCCGATACCGCAAGTATCGGGTATCGGCCGATACTTGCGGTATCGGAATTCCAATACCGAGTTCCGATACTTTTGTGGTATCGGAAATAGGTATCGGATCCATATTCATGTGTAAAATAAAGAATTAAAATAAAAAATATTGACATACTCACCTCTCCGGAGGCCCCTGGACATCACCGCTGGTAACCGGCAGCCTTCTGTGCTTAAAATGCGCGCGTTTAGGGACTTTCATGACATCACGGCTTATGATTGGTCGCGTGCCGCTCATGTGACCGCCACGCGACCAATCACAAGCCGCGACGTCATTCTCAGGCCCTAAACTCCTCATTCTAGGATTTTAGGACCTGAGAATGACGTCGCGGCTTCTGATTGGTCGCGCGGCGGTCACGTGAGCGGCACGCGACCAATCAGAAGCTGCGACGTCATTCTAAGGTCCTAAATTCCTAGAATGAGGAGTTTAGGGCCTGAGAATGACGTCGCGGCTTGTGATTGGTCGCGTGGCGGTCACATGAGCGGCATGGGACCAATCAGAAGCCGTGAAGTCATGGAAGTCCCTAAACGCGCACATTTTAAGCACAGAAGGCTGCCGGTTACCAGCGGTGATGTCCAGGGGCCTCCGGAGAGGTAAGTATATCAATATTTTTTATTTTAATTCTTAATTTTATACATTAATATGGATCCCAGGGCCTGAAGGAGAGTTTCCTCTCCTTCAGACCCTGGGAACCATCAGGATACCTTCCGATACTTGGTGTCCCATTGACTTGTATTGGTATTGGGTATCGGTATCGGCGATATCCGATACATTTCGGGTATCGGCCGATACTATCCGATACCGATACTTTCAAGTATTGGACGGTATCGCTCAACACTAGCTGCAATGAAACAAATAGTGAAGAAAAATTTAAAGGGGTATGTATACTTTCTACACCCACTGTATGTCAAGGTAACCTCAGGTTTTCTTGAGCTTTGCTTGAAAGTGGATTAACTCCATCTGATACAGCTTCTTTATAAGTGGAAGCCATCCATGATGCTCATATTAAAAGATCTATCAAAAGTAATCTTTTCTGTAAAAAAGAACACAACTCTAATAGCATCATTTAACTTTTTACAGAAATGGAAAAAGTAGATAAACTTGAAGCTAAATGATGAAACATTAACATAAATGCTAATCTATGTACACCTTAGCATGTGCTGTGTCAATTTGTGACCAAAATACTTACATCATGAAGTTAGATGACCACATCACATGCTAAGGCATATATATATGTGAACCAATACAGGTGGAACTGACATCTGATACTTTATACTAAAGAGTGCACTATTGCACGCACCCACCAGATGGTGAATGTGGGGAAGGGGGTTAAGGGAGAATTCCGTGCCACTCATTCACCAGTGCAGTGGAGAGCAGCTCCTGCTACACTCACAAAAAGGGCTCATACTCACTTGCGAGCAACTCGGGTGAGTCTTGCACAGCAATACCTGGCGCTGCAGCCGGCACTCAGGAGCGGAGCGTGCTGTTATGATAGGCAATTCAGTAACACAATGTACATAGCAATCAGAGCACATACAGTGATCTGACAATAACCCAAAATAATAGAACGAGCTCTGAGACGTGGAAACTCTGTAGACCGCAATTCCTGATCCTCTCCAAACACAACTAGAGGCAGCTGTGGATTGCGCCTAACGCTCCCTATGCAACTCGGCACAGCCTGAGAAACTAACTAGCCTGAAGATAGAAAAATAAGCCTACCTTGCCTCAGAGAAATACCCCAAAGGAAAGGCAGCCCCCCACATATAATGACTGTGAGTAAGATGAAAAGACAAACGTAGGGATGAAATAGATTCAGCAAAGTGAGGCCCGATATTCTAGACAGAACAAGGATAGGAAAGATAACTTTGCGGTCTACACAAAACCCTAAAGAAAACCACGCAAAGGGGGCAAAAAGACCCTCCGTACCGAACTAACGGCACGGAGGTACACCCTTTGCGTCCCAGAGCTTCCAGCAAAACAAATAGACAAGCTGGACAGAAAAAATAGCAACAAATAGCAAAGAAGCACTTAGCTATGCAGAGCAGCAGGCCACAGGAATGATCCAGAGAAACACAAGTCCAACACTGGAACATTGACAGGAAGCATGGATCAAAGCATCAGGTGGAGTTAAGTACAGAAGCAGCTAACGACCTCACCAGATCACCTGAGGGAAGAAACTCAGAAGCTGCAGTACCACTTTCCTCCACAAACGGAAGCTCCCAGAGAGAATCAGCCGAAGTACCACTTGTGACCACAGGAATGAACTCTGCCACAGAATTCACAACAGCGTGCGGCCGCATAGCAATACATGCAGCTGCACACTAAGCTCCTGAGTGAAGGGTGCAGGGCTGGGTATTGCCGTGCGAGACTCATCCGAGTTGCTCGCAAGTGAGTATGAGCCCTTAGGCTGCCGTCACACTAGCAGTATTTGGTCAGTATTTTACCTCAGTATTTGTAAGCCAAAACCAGGAGTGGATGATAAATACACAAGTGGTGCATATGTTTCTATTAGAGGAAAAGTATAATTGTTCCACTCCTGGTTTTGGCTTACAAATACTGATGTAAAATACTGACCAAATGCTGCTAGTGTGACGGCAGCCTAAGAGTCAACATCGATGCATTGTACATGTATGTACAGCCCGTTAGCAGTACTAACTGAACCGTGCACTATGTCCTGCGCAAAGCAGTGCAGCTGAGAGCATATCCTACATTTACTCCGCCTTTAACAACCCATGATCGGCTGCTGCAAAATAATGTACATGAATATACAGCCTAATGATACAACATGCATTTTCCATCACACAAACCATCCTGGGACGGGCTACTTACTAGTGTATCATACTATTAAAGGTTTTAATGAAGATGCTTGCTTAAGAATAATGCAGTGATTCCACAGTTATTTTTCAGTTATCTTTTTATTTTAAAGCTGTATAAGATAAAAATATATTTTTAGCATGCCAATGAAATAGTTAAAGATCTGGACACTTTAGAAAACTGTTACAAAGGAAAATGTGTATTCAGAGAAAAATGCCCATGAGACTAGAACACCATAGCATGATAAAAACAAGTTTATTTTGCATGTTGTGTTTTTCTTTCATTATTTTTATTTGCCGGCATTTTCTGGAATTGCTCTGACATTCGCCTGCCACAATAAAACCATTTCCAAACGATAACAAAATCTATTTATCTCCAGAATCTACCATTAAATAACACTGTAATTTCACACATTTCAGTTTAAGTACAATAATTTGTCTAAGGTAAAGTTGTAAGAGAACAAAGTGTAAAACCACATGGAACATATAAAATAGTCTAAAAGTACACTTGGCCTTGTTATTTATCGATTAAAAAAATGGTGAAGAAGACCAAAGTCTTATCATTCTGTACCATAATGATATATCTCTGTTTTCCTTATTTTACCATCTTCAGCTGGTTATCCTTTTCGCAAAGTATAATTGTAAAGGACTAAAAATATTGTTTCATGGAGCAATATAAAAAGTTTTCTTTTTTTAAAAATGTTGTGTGTGTTGTGCAAAACATAACATAAGTGGCATAATATAAACTTTTTCTGTGTCACTTTCATACCCTAATCAAGTTACACTAGCAAGTTCAAATACTGTACACTGACTAGACAGCAACACAAACCTGTTATAATTATTAGCAATCAAATCGTCTGGAATGATTTTTACAAGTTAAAGCAGCAGACAAATGTTATTTTCTTCAGGCCGGTTTGCATTTTTACATTGGATATTGTTTGATGGTGTTTTAGTAGATTTCATAGGATTAGTGAGTTTTTTTTTACCTAAGGCTCCATTCCCCCAATGGGTATTTGGTGAGTTTTTGATATAGCAAATATTCTGTTACTTTTCTACACCTACTAGCAAATTTAGGTTACATGAATTTTTATTGTGCTTTTCAGTGCACTTTTACGTTTTTAACACTGCGGTTTTTGCCTCCTTTTGGTATGTCATGTTTTGAAAACAGCTGCTTTGTTGCTGATAATTCCTGGTATTTGGCTTTGACAAAACTGTATTGATACAGTCATGTGGATTACTGTACATGCAGTTTTAGAATCCACATGCTGAACTCAGAGTATCCTCAACAAAAATTGACTCATTGCAGACATGAAGCACACAGCACGGGCCAATTTATGCTGAGTGAAAAAGAAGCACGGTGGGCATGAGGTTTCTATAAATCCCATCCACTTTGTTGGAATGTAAGGCCACGTGCACACATTTAGTATTTTGTGAGTTTTTTACATCAGTATTTATAAGCCAAAACCAGGAGAGGAAATGTCAGAGGAAAAGTATAAGGCTGCCGTCACACTATCAGTATTTGGTCAGTATTTGACATCAGTATTTGTAAGCCAAAACCAGGAGTGGGTGATAAATGCAGAAGTGGTGCATATGTTTCTATTATACTTTTCCTCTAATTGTTCCACTCCTGGTTTTGGCTTACAAATACTGATGTAAAATACTGACCAAATACTGCTGGTGTGACGGCAGCCTAATAGAAACACGTCACCACTTCGGTATTTTTCACCCAATCCTGGTTTTGGCTTGCAAATTCTGAGGTAAAAAAAATCACCAAATACTCAACATTTGCACATTGTGAAAATATGCAGTATCAAAAACTCATCAAAAGCTCATCATGGAAACTTTATCTGTGGCTAGTTACGTTTCATGTTTTTTGATGTTGAAGATTTTCTGCATCCAGTAGGTAAACTAGGTAACATGCATTTTTTATTGCATTTTTCACTGTTTTTTTAAAAGCATTTATATTACATTTTTAATGCTTTGGTTACGGTTTCCTTTTGGTATCTTATTTTTTTTAGATAAAGCTGCATTGTTTTTGATACTTCCTGGTATATGGCTTTGACAAAACTTTATTAAACCAATCAGTGGATCACATGTTTTTTGTGCATTTCCACAGTAGAAGCGCACTACGATGTGCATTTTTACCTGTGGATTTTCAGCATCTTATGCATTTCTATGGAGGAAATCTGCAAATAAATCTCAGTGTATCTGCAGGTCAGTTTACACTGCGTAAAAAAAGCAGAGTGGCCATGAAATTTTTATAAATCCCATGAATTTTGCTGGAAATGTCAGAAGCTGCATTTTTTGCACAGTGCAAATTCACAGTATCAAAAACTGATTGTGGAAACTTAACCTAAGCCACCAGAAAAATGCATGAGGAATATGTAACTATTACAAAACCTGCTTTAAATTCATGACACTTACAAGCATTGAAAATCCCCTGTGTGAGGTTAGGATTCACCCAGACAAACATGCCAATTCCCAGACCATTCACTGCTATTTATTTACATCGTGCACAGTTGCGGAAGCAATGTTATTTGGCAAAATTAAGACTCTCCACAAATTACATAGGACTAATGTGTGCAGGCCAGTGCATTGAGTTACATTAGTCAGTGTATTGTGGTAGATTTCTGTAATCATTATAAAAATCTTTATTTTGTGAAATTTTACTTACTAATAGTCAACCATATGTCTCCTTTGTTTTGAAATTCTACTGCTCTTGGTTGTGTCCATCCAAATCAAACCCAACAGGAAGAAGCTATATGGGGTCTCTTTCTATTGTCTCTTACTATTATCATTCATGTATAATCCATTTATTTTTTATATTTTTAATGGGCCAGCTACCCCTAGCCCTCTGTTCCTTTATGTGTCTTTTCTGGCATCCAATATGGCTATTTTTGGTATCACTATTTATGGCCAATAGGCCTTTTGATTGTATTTTATTATTTATACTGAATGTAGCCTTTACCTTATTCTTTAGGTTCATTTGACCATCTACTGTGTCTAGTTAGACATAACATTACATTAGGAATTATTTGGATATTATATTTCTAGATCTGGTATATTATAATACAGTAGATCTACTTGAGTGACATAGTTGCTCTGCATATACTTTCTTTTTAATATGATTGTATTCTGTTTCCTTTATAATACAATAAAGGCACATTTTTTATTGGGAGTCAACTTCTTTTTCTCTAAAGGTTTTTTTTTTAAATATCTCTTGTTTTGAAATTATGTTGCTCTTGGTTGTGTCCAACCAAATCAGTCCACAAGGTGGTCACATATGCACTGCTCCATTGATACTCATTTGTAAGAAAAATAGACGAGTGCAATCTGATAAAAATAAGATTGCACTCTGACTAATATTATTCTATGAATCCTTGCTCATGTGCGATTTTTTTTTCTCAGCTCAAATCGGACTCGGAAGAAATTGCAGCATGCTGCAATTTTCTGCATATATCGAACAAGACTCGCAATTGCAAGTCAATGGGTGCGAGAGAAAAAATGCATGGCATATGGACCATCCATATGCCATCAGTTTTTAACACAATGATGTTAAAAAAAAAGATTGAATAATCACATTACATAAAGTGACACACAGGTAAGTGTTGGCAGGATTCCATAAAAGTCACCATTACATTTTACACACCTCCATGGAGTTGACTGAAGAAATTTGGCCATGTCGCGTGCAGTAAATATTGAAATTATGCTGGTGCTAGTCCTGGAGCAGCCAGAACTAGGGTTGAGCGACCTTTACTTTTATAGGATCGGGTCGGGTTTCCCGAAACCCGACTTTTTCAAAAGTCGGGTCGAGTGAAATCGGCCGATCCTATAAAAAAGTCGGGGTCGGGGTCAGCCGAAACTCGAAACCCAATGCAGTGCATTGGGTTTCCAATGGTTCCCAGGGTCTGAAGGAGCGGAAACTCTCCTTCAGGCCCTGCGATCCATATTTAAGTGTAAAATAAAGAATTAAAATAAAAAATATCGCAATACTTACCCTCTGACGTGCCCTGGTACTAACCGGAACCTTCCTTCCTTCGAATCAGCGCTTCCAGGACCTGGCGGTGACGTCGCGGTGACGTCGCGGCTTGTGATTGGTCGCGCGGCCGCCCATGTGACCGCTCGCGCGACCAATCACAAGCCGCGACGTCACCGTGACGTCACCGAAGGTCCTGGAAGGGCTGATTCTTAGGAAGGAAGGCTGCCGGAAAGAAGCAGGGCCCGTCCGAGGGTGAGTATATTCCTATTAGGTATATACTCACCCTCGGACGGGCCCTGCTTCTTTCCGGCAGCCTTCCTTCCTTCGAATCAGCCCTTCCAGGACCTTCGATGACGTCGCGGCTTGTGATTGGTCGCGCGAGCGGTCACATGGGCGGCTGCGCGACCAATCACAAGCCGCGACGTCACCGCGACGTCACCGCCAGGTCCTGGAAGCGCTGATTCGAAGGAAGGAAGGTTCCGGTTAGTACCAGGGCACGTCAGAGGGTAAGTATTGCGATATTTTTTATTTTAATTCTTTATTTTACATTAAATATGGATTCCGATACCGATTTCCGATATTGCAAACATATCGGGAATCGGGATCGGAATTCCGATACCACATTCAGAAGATCGCCGACTTCATGGCCGACCCCACACAGGGGTCGGGTCGGGTTTCATGAAACCCGACTTTGCCAAAAGTCGGCGACTTCTGAAAGTGGCCGACCCGTTTCGCTCAACCCTAGCCAGAACTATGGGACCCACAGGACTCCGTCTATCAATTGAAAAATGTGAAGTGCCACCAAGAATTCAACAACAAGTTTGCTCAGGGACAAGCCACTTCTGCCCCAGGCCATACTCCTTCCACCGTCCATCAAACAGACTCAGGACACCCTCCTCGTTCCACTGTCCTTACTACAAACTCAGGTCACTGTCATACCAGTTGGACAGCACAATGCTTATGTCAGCATTGTACCACTGACCATCCTTTCTCAACAGGAACTCCTTTAGTAGGTAGTCAACAAACTTCCTCCAGACAAACTCCACACACAGGAACTCATGCAACTTGTGGACCAGCCAGAACACATTCTGGGCAGCATTACTTCTATGTACCCCAGTCAAACCAAGCACAGGTTGCTCAGCAAGGTAAATACTGGCATCATGGCCCTCCCCAGCAAACCTACAATATTGGCCATCACAGCCAAAGATCCTCCTGGCCAACTCTCCAGGATCCTGGTTGGTGTTATTCGGGACCTGTTGACTATGTCCCCAGTCAAAAACCACCAAATCCACCCCCTGACAGCACCCCGGCAAACATTTTGCCATATCAACCAAGACCCAGCAAACCAACCAACCACAAGCATCTTCCAGTCCACTCTCCCCTTCACATCACCTCATTCATTTTTCCAGTTGTAATTATTTTGGAAGGTTATTGATAAAACATTGTTAAAAGTTGGACATTTAAACTTGTGCCGAACTTAAGGATTCATTTACTTTAATATTATGAGAAGTTCACGGACTCTGAGGCCTTAAAGATCCCTGGGTCTGGTCAAAACCCATGCAATTGGACCAGAATTGTTAGCTAATTCTCTCTCCGCATACACAGACACAGGCAAATCGTAGATACTGGTAATATTGTGTAGTATTACACAGGCCTTAATGACACCATTGACAATTTGCTCACTTAATTGGAGGGAATTAAGCAATACACTCCATTTAGTGGCCAAGTTGCCAAAGGTGAATTCAACCAGACACCGTGCACTAGTTAGCCTGTAATTGAAAATCTCACATCATCAGCTGAGACCATGCTGAGGATAAGGCCTCATCAAATGGCGTATGAGCTGAAAAGACTCATCAGCCACAATAACAAATGGAAGTGGTTCCCCACTTTAGCCTGGGAGTATCCTTGGGGGTAGCCATAAGCTGCCGACCCATTAAGGAAAAATTGAAGATTCTGAATATCTAGTTCTTCCATAGGCCCAAATTTCTACTATTGCAAACTGGTAGTTGCTGTCACTAACACCAAAAGAAATACAGAAAAAAATTGTTTATAATTGTAGTATTGGGACCCTGAGTTTGGTGGCTTCTTGACCGATATGTGTTTGTCATCTAAAGCTTCCAAACAATTAGAAAACTAACACGTAATATACATTCCCCTTGTGATGCGCTCCCAGTCTTTAGGGGTTCGCTCCAGCATCCAGCATTCTCATTTAGATGAGTCCATATTTGTGAAGAGATATGCTTCACTATATTTGAGATTGTTGTTCTTCCAAGTAGGAAATTTAAATGGAGGGCAGCAAATGACTGGAAAGGAACCTAAAGTGTAGACAAAGTAGACATTAATAAAAAATTTAGAGTTTTGAAAATTGGCAAAATTACATTAAGCCAGTAGAATATGTATTTTCAGTGAGATGAAACCACACATCAGCACAAAACACTATTTTTCCAGGACAATGAAATAAAATAAGGCACATAGCACAATATTTAAAGGATCGGAGACAATGTAAAGCAGAATGAAGGAGGCTTTTTTTTTGGATTGAGTAAGGTTAGGCCTTCTAACAAATAAGGAAACAGGAACACATGGGCTACTTGCACAGTGAACAAGTCTGTATGATCATGTTCACACACCACCACAGACTTGTTCACTGTGCAAGTAGCCCATGTGTTCCTGTTTCCATTATTGTTCTCTTGTGTCTACAAGACTGGGGAGTTCCACCACTCCTCTTGGGCTATCTGCACAAAAGCTGTTCTACCCTGTATGCACACATGGATTTTTCCTCTCTGAACCCTGTTCACACAGGTTCTATACAGATGATCAGGTTTTTAAATACATCAGATAGGGATTGCATACATTAGTTAGGACTGCTCTGATAAGGGTATACCGTGAAGATTGGTAGAGCAGCTTAGTATACATTTTTTGCAAAAAACGTATCAACCAAATACCCTGTTTTTTACATCTTTTACTAGCACTTGCGGATTACTGCAACATTTTTTCAAACTGAGTGTTTTTGGTTTTACTATTCTCTTTTGTGTCTTCTAACAAATAAGTCCGCAGGTGGATGGCTACAAATTTGACTTAACATTATACATTTTTTACAAAATAATAAAATGTAAAAACACAAAGAAAAAAAGCAAGTGAAAGGTTACCTCATTATAGGCAACAGGCATTCTTCAGCAGAAATGCATTGGCAAAAGTGGGTATTTTGAAAAGTTTAATAGTGGCTGAAGCTCCTCCAGTAGAAGGTCAAAGGTACACAGCAACGTTTACGAGTATGCCATAAAATTGACTGGATGCCTCCGTAGATGTCCAATAAACTGTTGTACGAGGCTGGCAGAGGATGCACCCAATATCTGCGATGCCTACTCGGAGCAACAATGGTTGAAAAGCCAGTCCCATACTCACGGTGTAAGATCCAGTGGAGAAGGAGCTGCTGTGTATGATCCTAAGACAAGTTTGCAGCTGCCATAGGTATAGGTTGCTGTTGGTGACCCCCCAAAATATATATTCTATGCAGTGTTATCCTCAAGAATATATGGATGTGCTCTGCATCACACATGTTGAAAAAGGATTTTTTATAGGGCTAGCAACCTAACATGCACTACAAAAACAGGATGATTTGTAATTGAAAAACTTTGAGAAAAATGCATTGCATAAGGATTGGATACGCATGTAATATGGATGCCATATGGATGGTCAGTGAAACTAATCGCATTATATGAGCAGGAAACTCACATGACACTTGCATGACACTTGTCTGACTTTTCAGGAACATCAGACCATTTTTTTTCGCTCAGATGAACATAAGCTCTTACAATGCCTCTCTCTGCCTTAGGCTGGAGTCACATTACTGTACAATATGGTCGAGTGCTATACGATAAAACATTGCAAAGCACTCAGCCCCGTGTTACTCTAAGGGGCAGCTCAGATCTGCAATTACATTGGCAGTGAGGCTCAGCTCACTCTCACCCATATAAGTCTATGGGTGCGACTGAAAACACACAGCATTCGGATATCACTCGAGTGCGGTGCGATACACGACGTTGCCGGCAGCAGAAGAGATGGAGAAATTAATTTCCCCACCTCCTCTGCTGCTGTGCTAAGATTCTTTATGTGAGAGAAGATAGAAGCTCAGTAGCATGACACTCAGATCATGCTAGCAGTCGATCAGGAGCCAAGGGTCATCACTATATCGCATCCAATGCTTTGGCATCTGATGCCGTACAATGGTGTGACTCCAGCCCTACAGTATAAATTCTCCATGTACCTTTTAAAGCACTGACAGTATTTTATTGCTACTGTGCTATTTGACACCCTGTATGTATGGCAAAACTTAAACAAATTGTCCACTTCATGGACACCTTTCTTTCATACCCCTTGCTGGGCCCCATAAACTAATAAAGCTTACACACACCTCACACACAGCCGGCATCACTGTCCCTCCTTCCTGTCAAATTGAGCATGAAGAGGAAGTCCAAGATCAGCTGCAGCCCATCATCCCCTTTAAGTTCAATTTGTCCAAAGGCGGAGACAGTGACACCAGTTCTGATTGTTGTGATGTGTCATGACTAGTGTTGAGCATTCCGATACCGCAAGTATCGGGTATCGGCCGATATTTGCGGTATCGGAATTCCGATACCGAATTCCGATACTTCCCGCGTATCGGATACCGGAATCGGAAGTTCCCAGAATTCAAACTGAACGCAGCAGCCAATGAGGAATGATTGGAAGTGTGGGCACATCCTGTTTAGCATGGTGGGCATGTAAGTGCTGGCAAGGCTGTGATTGGCTGCTGAAATGATGTCACTCTGCACTATAAAAAACGCTGCCGCCATTTTGCGCTCACTCTGCTGTGATTTCAGTTAGGGACAGGACGCTGTGTTCTAACTGAGGGCCAGTTGAGATAGCTAATTGCTTTATTTTCCTTTCCAAAGGCTAATTTAGCAAAACGCTGTGTGTTCTTCACTGTTCACCTTGCTCTTGCCTTGCAGCGCTGTTTTAACAGCGTTCTGCAAGGTCTCTGTGTGTGTGTGTGCAGCTCACTCTGTAGTCTGTGTGCAGCCATATACCCGGTTGTATTCAGCTCAGGGGGGTTCACACTGCCTCACACAGTTGTCCTTTTTTGCTCATAGTGCAGCCTGCTGCACATTTTTTCTCAAATTTCCTATTAGTGTTTTTCCACACGTCTCCAGCTAAATTGTGGAAAAACACTACATAGGATAACCTAGAGGGGTTTTTTTGGGCCTTGCAGCGCCGTTTACGGCTGTCTGCACGGTCTCTGTGTGAGCGCAGCTCGCCCTGTAGTCTGTGTGCAGCCATAGCTGGTTGGATTCAGCTCAGGGTGCGTTACTGCCTCATACCTTGAAAAAAAATTTACTTTTTTTCAAATAGTGCAGCCTGTTTAAACTTTAAAAAAAAATTCCTATTAGTGTTTTTCCACCCGTCTCCAGCTAAATTGTGGAAAAACACTACATAGGATAACCTAGAGGGGTTTTTTCGGGCCTTGCAGCGCCGTTTACGGCTGTCTGCACGGTCTCTGTGTGAGCGCAGCTCGCCCTGTAGTCTGTGTGCAGCCATAGCCGGTTGGATTCAGCTCAGGGTGCGTTACTGCCTCATACCTTGAAAAAAAATTTCCTTTTTTTCAAATAGTGCAGCCTGTTTAAAATTTAAAAAAAAATTCCCTATTAGTGTCTTTCCACCCGTCTCCAGCTAAATAGTGGAAAAACACTAAATAGGATAACCTAGAGGAGGTTTTTTGGGCCTTGCAGCGCCGTTTACGGCTGTCTGCACGGTCTCCGTGTGATTTAAACTAGCTCTGTAGCCCGATCTGCAAAAAAAAAAAAAGGAAAGTTCACCAAACACAACTTAACACTTGTGTAGGCCACATTTGAAAAATAATAAAGTTTAGTCCACACTTTACAACATTAGTGTTTCTTACACCTGTTAGGAGGAGCATTTCAGGAATAAGCACACTAAGGCCTTAGTACTTTTCTGCTTATCTTTATCTGTCAACCAAGATGAAGAGGGCAGGGAGTAAGGCACGTGGGCGTGGGCGCGGAGCAGGGAGAGGAGCAGGGAGAGGACGTGGTGATTCTGTGCCTGCTGGGGGCGCCAGTGACTCGTCGTCACTCAGTTTCAGCAGGGAACAGTCCTTCATGCGCAGCTTTGTCGGAGAGCGCCGTGCACCGCTGCTGCGTGAAGACCAAATTGAAGCCGTTGTCGGGTGGATGGCAGCTAACGCCTCGGCATCGACTTCAGTTAGTGCCACATCCTCTCAGGCACAGACCACTGGAGAGCAGCCATCTGTCTCTTCACCACCTGCCAAATTGGCCAGGCAGTCAGAGAGCCCAGGACAGGAGCCGTCTCTACTTCTGTTCTCTGAATCTCTTGGCTTGGAAACAGGGGGCCAGCCAAGCAGCATTGGAGAAATGGAAGAAGAGGCAGTGTGCAGTGATGCCCAACAGCTTTGTCTCTCTGACTCTGAAGAGGCGGGTGGGCCAGTGCCTCCGGTGACCACAGCGCAGTACGCATCTGATGATGAAACTCAGGTGACGCTTTCTGGTGCGTACTGTGCTGCCGAGACTACCCAGGAGGAGCAGTTGGTGGCAGAGGGTAGTGGAGATGATGAGGTCGTTGACCCATCGTGGCGTGAGGAACAGGAAGGTGGTGGGAGCAGCTCTGAGGAAGAGATTCCCCTTACGGGCCAAAGAGGAAGAGGGAGGGGGAAGACTGTGGAGCCTGTAGCCTCCACTTTGGCACCCGTTAGGAGCCTTTCTCTTTCCAAAGCCAAAAAGGGCGCTCCCAAGACTTGCAGTGCCTGGTCCTTTTTTGACACAGTTGCAGATGACATTTGTTTTGTCAAATGCAAGCTGTGTCATCAGAAAGTAAAAAGAGGGAAAAATGTCAGCAACCTCAATACCACAAATATGTGGAAACATGTGCGGACCAGGCACGCGGTGGAGTTACAGAAACAGACTGAAGATGTAGGCCAACCAACAGCGGCAGCTACCACCTCTTCAGCTCGTGTTGCCTCTTCCTCCAGCTCACACACAGCTGGTTTGGCTTCCTCCCAGGATCACCATGGATGAACCTCTGGCACTGTTGTCCAGAGACCTTGTGTAATTCCACCCACAGCACCACCTTCCCAGTCATCCTCACACTCCCAGTCTACTCTACAGCCATCGGTAGTACAGGCATGGGAGAAAAGGCGGGCATTCTCGGCCAACCACCCCCGAGCACAGGCTCTGAATGCAGGCATTGCCAAACTGTTGTCCCTGGAAATGCTCTCGTTCAGGCTGGTGGAGACTGACAGCTTCCGTGACTTGATGGCATTGGCAGTCCCACAGTACAAGGTGCCCAGCCGCTTTTACTTCAGCAGGCAAGCTGTCCCTGCCCTGCACAGGCATGTTGAGGGAAACATAAAACATGCGCTACTGAATGCCGTCAGTAGCAAGGTCCACCTCACCACCGATGCGTGGACCAGTCAGCATGGACAGGGGCGATACGTTTCCCTCACTGCCCATTGGGTTAATGTTGTTGAGCCAGGTACAGATCGTGCGAGTGGCGCAGGACGTGTCCCGCCCACTCCAAGGATTGCAGGAATCCAGTCTGTACGCATTGACTCCTCCTCTTACACAAGTTCCTCAGAATCAACTCTGCAGGAGCCGTCACAGTCCACCTCCACATGGACCCGTGAACGTTTACCTATGACCGACATGAGCACAGCCGTGGCCAAACGTCAGCAGGCCGTCTTGAAACTTGTTTCATTGGGGAATCGAAGCCACACAGCACAGGAGCTCTGGAATGCCATCAAGCAGGAGAGCGATGTGTGGTTACTGCCAGCGAATCTCCAGCCATGCATGGTAGTGTGTGACAATGGCCGAAATCTGGTGGCAGCTTTGGCCCTTGGCAACCTCACTCACATCCCATGTCTGGCACATGTGCTCAATTTGGTTGTGCAGAGTTTTCTGAGGGACTATCCGGATCTTGATGCCCTGCTGCACAAGGTCCGCCTAGAGTGTGCTCACTTGCGGCGTTCCAGCTTGGCCAGATCCCGCATTGCTGCTCTGCAGCGCCGATTCCGCCTTCCGGAACACCGCATCATATGTGACCTACCTACCCGGTGGAATTCCACGTTACATATGTTGGAGCGGTTGTGTGAGCAGCAGCAAGCAGTTATGGAGTACCAGCTGCATCAGGCGCAAAGAAGTCGCAGTCAGCGCCGATCAGACTTCACAACCAAAGAGTGGGCCACTATGAAGGACGTCTGCCAGGTTTTGCATCCTTTTGATTATTCCACGCGGATGGCAAGTGCAGATGATGCACTAGTCAGCATGACTGTCCCCCTTATCTGCCTGCTTCAGCAAACTTTGCAAGGGTTAAGGGATGATGTTGTGGAAGAGGTGGAGGATGAGGAGTCACCTTTTCCATCAGCTTCTGGAGAGTCAGCGCCACGTGGTTCCTCACAAAGGGGTACGCAGGGGCCAATTTGTGAGGAGGATGAGGAGGAGTCAATGGAGGAGGAAGAGCTCCGTCCAGAGGAGGGAGCGACACAATTGTCCAGTGGTCAGTGTGTACAGCGAGGGTGGGGTGATGACGAGCGGGCAGAGATCATGTCTCAAGTAGGGGACAGCGTTTCTGGGCCAGTTGGCACTCTGCAGCACATGGTGGATTTCATGCTGCAGTGCCTGAGAAACGACCGCCGCATCGACCACATTCTCAACATGCCTGATTATTGGGTGTTCACCCTCCTCGATCCTCGCTACTGGGACAACGTCCAAAACCTCATCCCAGCGTTGACCCGGGAGCGTAAATTGCGGGAGTACCACGACACACTGGTGAATTCCATCATCTTCTCCTGTCCAACTGAGAGGAGTGCTGCTAGTGCTTTACAAAGCAGCTCAGTGCGTCGAGGCAGTGGGGGAGGCTCTGCCCAAAGAGGGAGCAGAAGCAGTGCCTCTGCTCAAGGCGAGCCCAGTATGGCACAACTCGGGCACACTTTTGTGTGCCCGCCCCAAATGTCTACACCATCACCGGCGGCTCCAGTCAGCAGGAGGCAACGGTTCCGTCAGATGGTGACAGACTACATGGCTTGCCCTCTTACTGTACTCCCAGACGGCTCTTCCCCGTTCAAGTTTTGGGTCTCTAAGCTTGTACATGGCCAGAGCTAAGCCAGTATGCATTGGAGGTGCTGGCTTGCCCTGCGGCTAGTGTCTTATCGGAACGTGTCTTTAGTGCCGCAGGTGGTGTACTAACAGACCGTCGCATGCGACTGTCCTCCGATAACGTTGACCGGCTTACTTTCCTGAAAATGAACCAGGCCTGGATCTCGCAGGAATTTGCCACTCCTCTGCCTGATTAAGTAATTGGGTGTCATCCAGGTCTCCTGCTGTGTTCATCTTTCTACCACCTGAACTGCTATTCCTGGGCTCCAACACCGTCAGTTGCGGCTCAGAAGTGCAGGCTGCACAGTAAAAACATACGACCCAGTGTTATTGGGTTTCAGTAACGTCAGCTGATCCCCAGCTGTGTAGCCGGCAATGTGTCCTGCGACCGCCACGCTGGCACAACAACCTAAATGTAAGGGAACCTGTCCCCCCCCCCCCCCCGTCGTTTGTTACTGAAAGAGCCATCTTGTGCAGCAGTAATGCTGCACAAGGAAAAGGTAGCTCTTTTGGTTTAGCTCCTTGCACACGCAGAACTTAACACTTATAAAATGTGTTCACTGATACCGTTATACCGTCCCGGAGCTGGGACTTTCCTTCGTAATGTGACGCAGCACAGCCGTCATTCCTACCCCCTTGGTGCCATGCGCTGCCTCCTCAGCGTTGTTTTAAGCTGTCACGGAGCCTGCGCTGTTCTGTTATCCCTTGGGCATGCCCTATTTGCGCTGCCTGTCTTCTGACATAATTTGGTGTCAGGCTGGCTGCGCCTGTGCGGCCGCGCTGCCCGAGATCCCGCCTCGCAGTGTCTTCTGATTGAGTCACACTGCGGGCCTGGGATCCATGAGCATGCGCAGTGCATATCTTCCCCTCGGGCTCTCGCTCATTTCCCTCCGCCTTCTTTAGACTGTGCGCTGTCAGCTGATCCCTAATAGCATGCCACGGCCGTGACAACGCACAGTCTGAAGAAGAGGGAAGGAGGGGAGTGAGAGTCGAGTATATGCACTGTGCATGCCCATGGATCCAAGGCCCGCAGTGGGATTACGTTAGACGAGACTGCGAGGTGGGATCTGGAGCAGCGTGGACGCACAGGCACTGACAGCCTGACACCAAATTATGTCAGAAGACAGGCAGCGCTAATTGGGCATGGCCAAGGGCTAACAGAACAGCGCAGGCTCCGTGACAGCTTAAAACAACGCTGAGGAGGCAGCGCACGGCACCAAGGGGATAGGAATGACAGCTGTGCTGTGTCCCATTATGAAGGAAATTCGCACCTCCGGGACGGTTGAACGGTATAAGGGGACACATTTTTAGTGTTTACTTCAGTGTTTGCAAGGAGCATAATTAAAAGAGCAACCTTTTCCTTTTGCATCCTTAGTGCTGCACAAGATGGCTCTTTCAGCTACAAACGTCTTGGGGGGGGGTTAAAGGTTCCCTTTCAACTTGCTCCAATCAGGCTTCGGCCTACACTCTGTTCCTCTGCTCCTCCTGCTGACCCTGGGCTCTAACACCGCCAGTTGGTGCCTGGAAGTGCTGTGTGCACAGTAAACAGTCGCTCCTCTGTTATTGGGGTTCAGTAACGTCAGCTGATCCCCAGCTGTGTGTGCGGCAATACCTCCAATCTGCTCCTCCTGCTGTCCCTGGGCTCTAACACCGCCAGTTGGTGCCTGGAAGTGCTGTGTGCACAGTTAACAGTCGCTCCTCTGTTATTGGGGTTCAGTAACGTCAGCTGATCCCCAGCTGTGTGTGCGGCAATACCTCCAATCTGCTCCTCCTGCTGTCCCTGGGCTCTAACACCGCCAGTTGGTGCCTGGAAGTGCTGTGTGCACAGTTAACAGTCGCTCCTCTGTTATTGGGGTTCAGTAACGTCAGCTGATCCCCAGCTGTGTGTGCGGCAATACCTCCAATCTGCTCCTCCTGCTGTCCCTGGGCTCTAACACCGCCAGTTGGTGCCTGGAAGTGCTGTCTGCACAGTCAACAGTCGCTCCTCTGTTATTGGGGTTCAGTAACGTCAGCTGATCCCCAGCTGTGTATCCGGCAATGTGTCATGCGACCGCCACGCTGGCACAACTAAAATGTAAGGGGACCTGTCCCCCCCCCCCCCTAGGCGTTTGTTACTGAAAGAGCCACCATGTGCAGCACTAATACTGCACAAGGGAAAGGTCGCTCTTGAAATTATGCTCCTTGCAAACGCTGAACTACACGCTCATGTAATGTGTCCCCTCACACCGTCCAACCGTCCCGGAGGTGGGACTTTCCTTTGTAATGTGACGCAGCACAGCCGTCATTGCTACCCCCTTGCCACTGTGCGCTGGCTCCTTAGCGTTGTTTGATTCCGTCATGGACCCTGCGCTGTTATGTTATCCCTTGGCCATGCACAGTTTGCGCTGCCCGTCCTCTGACATCATTTGTTGTCGTCCTGGCTGCGCCTGTGCGTCCACGCTGCCTGAAATCCCACCTCGCAGTGTCGTCTAATGTGATTCCACAGTGGGCCTGGTATCCATGGCCATGCGCAGTGCATATACTAGCCTCTCACTCCCCTTCTTCACGCTTCTTCAGACTAGGCGGCGTCAGCTGATCCCTAATAGCATGCCACGGCCGTGACGCCGCACAGTCTGAAGAAGCAGGAAGGAGGTGAGTGAGAGGCGATGATATGCACTGCGCGTGCCCATGGATCCCTGGCCCGCAGTGGGACTACATTAGATGACACTGCAAGGTTGGATCTCGGGCAGCTTGGACGCACAGGCACTGCCAGCCTGACACCTACATGATGTCAGAAGACGGGCACCGCTAACTGTGCATGGCCAAGGGATAACATTACAGCGCGGGCTCCGTGACAGAACCAAACAACGTTGAGGAGGTGGCGCACGGCACCAAGGGGGTTGGAATGACGGCTTTGCTGTGTCACATTACAAAGGAAAGTCCCACTTCCGGGACGGTTTGACAGTGTGAGGGGACACATTATATGAGTGTGTACTTCAGCGTTTGCAAGGAGCATAATTTTCAAAGCCACCATTTTCCATGTGCAGTATTACTGCTGTACAAGATGGCTCTTTCAGCAACAAATGCCTGGGGGGGGGGGGTTAAAGGTTCCCTTTCAACTTGCTCCACTGCAGTCTTCGGCCTACACTCTGCTCCTCTTTGATTCCCTGGGTTTCAACACTGTCAGTTGCCACCTGGAAGTGTTGTCTACACAGAAAAAACACTAGGTGATGTGTCAGTGGGGTTCAGCACCGCCAGCTGTTCCCCTGCTGTGTAGTCGGCAACGTGTCCAGCACAAGCCACGCTGGCACAACAGAACAAAGCTGCCACCAGTGCAGGCTTCGGCCTACACTCTGCTCCTCTCCTCCTCCTGCTGACCCTGGGCTTAAACACCGCTAGTTTTTGCCCGGAAGTGCTAGCTGCACAGAGAAAAACACCAGCCAATGTGTTAGTGGGGTTCAGCAACGCCAGCTGTTCCCCTGCTGTGTAGCCGGCAACGTGATCTGCAATCGCCACGCAGGCACATGAACTGAAATTAAAGGGAACCTGGCCTCACCCCCCCAGGTGTTTCTATGTATAACAGCCACCTAGTACAGCAGTACTGCTGCATTTGAACAAGGTTGCTGATTTTTTATCCTTGCCCACGTAGAATTAAACACGTAAAATATGTGTCTCATTACAGACCATTACAATGTCCCTGAGGTGTGACTTTCCTTTTTAATGACAAGCACCACCCCCCTTGGTAGCGCTGCCCGTCTTCTGACATCATTGATTGGCTGCCTGTGCCTGTGCGTCCGCCCTGCCCGACACAACCCCCCTCGTTTCATATATTTTGGCTGCGAGGGTGTGATTGATGGGCATGTGCAGTGCATATGTTCGCCTGTCTTAACTCATCTCCTTCCGCCTTCTTCAGACTGTGCGGCCTCCTGGCCGTGGTAGGCGATAAGGGATCAGCTGAGGCCGCCCAGTCTGAAGCAGGTGTAAGGACATGTGTGAGCGGCAAACATATTTACTGCACAAGGCCACGAATCCCAGCCACGCAGTGTGATTTTTTGAAAACACACTGCGGGCCTGGGATTCATATCCATTGCTAACCGCAACGGCCAACATGAAATGAGGTGAGAAGACAGGCAGCGCTCACAGCGCATGGCCAAGGGATCACAATAGCGCAGACTCCTGTACAGCTAATAACAACGCTCAGGCATCTGCGCCCAGCACCTAGGTGTAAATTTTGACACCTGTGCTGCGTCTCCTTAAAAAGACAAGTCACGCCTCCACTACTGTTAGACAGTATAATGGGCTAAATAGTGTACATGTTTTATTCAGCGTGTGCAAGGAGCAAACTAAATAGAGCAACCTTTTACTTGTGCAGCATTAATGCTGCACAAGGTGTGGCTCTTGTACCTTGCAACACCTGAGGGGGGGTTAAAGGTTACCTTTGAAATTGGTTCAACTAGGCTTCGGCCTACACACTGCTCCTCTCCTCCTCCTGCTGACCCTGGGCTATAACACCGCTAGTTTTTGCCCAGAAATGCGAGCTTCACAGAGAAAAACAACAGCCAATGTGTTAGTGGGGTTCAGCACCGCCAGCTGTTCCCCTGCTGTGTAGCCGGCATCGTGTCCAGCACAAACCACGCTGGCACAACCGACCAAAAGCTGCCACCAGTGCAGGCTTCGGCCTACACTTTGCTCCTCTCCTCCTCCTGCTGACCCTGGGCTCTAACACCGCCAGTTTTTGCCCGGACATGCGAGCTGCACAGAGAAAAACACCAGTCAATGTATCAGTGGGGTTCAGCAACGCCAGCTGTTCCCCTGCTGTGTAGCTGGCAACGTGTCCTGCAAACGCCACGCAGGCACATGAACTGAAATTGAAGGAAGCCTGCCCCCCACCCCCAGGTGTTTCTATGTATAACAGCCACCTTGTACAGCAGTACTGCTGCATTTGTACAAGGTGGCTGACTTTTTCTCCTTGCCCACGTTTAATTAAACACGTACTAAATGTGTCTCATTGAGACCATTCCACTGTCCCTGAGGTGTGACTTTCCTTTCTAATGATACGCAGCACCACCCTTGTTAGCGCTGCCCGTCTTTTGACATCATTGGTTAGCTGGCTGCGCCTGTGCGTCTGCCCTGCTCGAAACAACGCCCCTCGGTGTCTTATTTTTTTGGACAGCGAGGGTGTGATTGATGGGCATGTGCAGTGCATATGTTTGCCTGTGTTCACTCATCTCCTTCCGCCTTCTTCAGACTGGGTGGCCTCATGGCCGCGGCATGCGATAAGGGATCAGAAGAGGCCGCCCAGTCTGAAGCAGGTGTAAGGACATGTGTGAGCGGCAAACATATTTACTGCACAAGGCCACGAATCCCAGCCACGCAGTGTGATTTTTTGAAAACACACTGTGGGTCTGGGATTCATGTCCATCGCTAACCGCAACGGCCGACATGAAATGAGGTCAGAAGACAGGAAGCGCTCACAGCGCATGGCCAAGGGATAACAAGAGCGCAGACTCCTGTACAGCAAATAACAACGCTCAGGAAGCTGCGCCCATGCACCAAGGTGTTATTTTCGACACCTGTGCTGCTTTTCTTTAAAAAGAAAAGTCACGCCTCCACTACTGTTTTACAGTAGAATGGGCTAAATAGTGTACGTGTTTTATTCAGCGTGTGCAAGGAGAAAAATTAAGAGAGCAACCTTTTACTTGTGCAGCATTAATGCTGCACAAGGTGTGGCTCTTGTACCTTGCAACACCTGAGGGGGGGTTAAAGGTTACCTTTGAAATTGGTTCAACTAGGCTTCGGCCTACACTCTGCTCCTTTCCTCCTCCTGCTGACCCTGGGCTATAACACCGCCAGTTGTAGCCTGGAAGTGCTAGGTGCACAGAGAAAAACACCCGCCAATGTGTTAGTGGGGTTCAGCACCGCCAGCTGTTCCCCTGCTGTGTAGCCGGCATCGTGTCCAGCACAAGCCACGCTGGCACAACCAACCAAAAGCTGCCACCAGTGGAGGCTTCGGCCTACACTCTGCTCCTCTCCTCTTCCTGCTGACCCTGGGCTCTAACACCGCTAGTTTTTGCCCGGAATTGCTAGCTGCACAGAGAAAAAAACACCAGCCAATGTGTTAGTGGGGTTCAGCACCGCCAGCTGTTCCCCTGCTGTGTAGCTTGCAACGTGACCTGCAAACGCCACGCAGGCACATGAACTGAAATTGAAGGGAGCTTGCCCCCCACCCCCAGGTGTTTCTATGTATAATAGCCACCTTGTACAGCAGTACTGCTGCATTTGTACAAGGTGGCTGACTTTTTCTCCTTGCCCACGTGGAACTCAACACGTACAAAATGTGTCTCATTGAGACCATTCAACTGTCCCTGAGGTGTGACTTTCCTTTCTAATGATACGCAGCACCACCCTTGGTAGCGCTGCCCGTCTTCTGACATCATTGGTTGGCTGCCTGTGCCTGTGCGTCCGCCCTGTCCAACACAACGCCCCTCGTTGTCTCATATATTTTGGCTGCGAGGGTGTTATTGATGGGCATGTGCAGTGCATATGTTCGCCTGTCTTAACTCATCTCCTTCCGCCTTCTTCAGACTGTGCATCCTCATGGCCGCGGCATGCGATAAGGGATCAGATGAGGCCGCCCAGTCTGATGCAGGTGTAAGGACATGTGTGAGCGGCAAACATATTAACTGCACAAGGGCACGAATCCCAGCCACGCAGTGTGATTTTTTCCAAGCACACTGTGGGTCTGGGATTCATGTCCACCGCTAACCGCATCGGCCAACATGAAATGAGGTCAGAAGACAGGAAGCGCTCACAGCGCATGGCCAAGGGATAACAAGAGCACAGACTCCTGTACAGCAAATAACAACGCTCAGGAAGCTGCGCCCATGCACCAAGGTGTTATTTTCGACACCTGTGCTGCTTTTCTTTAAAAAGACAAGTCACGCCTCCACTACTGTTTTACAGTAGAATGGGCTAAATAGTGTACGTGTTTTATTCAGCGTGTGCAAGGAGAAAAATTAAGAGAGCAACCTTTTACTTGTGCAGCATTAATGCTGCACGAGGTGTGGCTCTTGTACCTTGCAACACCTGAGGGGGGTTAAAGGTTACCTTTGAAATTGGTTCAACTAGGCTTCGGCCTACACTCTGCTCCTCTCCTCCTCCTGCTGACCCTGGGCTCTAACACCGCCAGTTTTTGCCCGGACGTGCTAGCTGCACAGAGAAAAACACCAGCCAATGTGTTAGTGGGGTTCAGCACCGCCAGCTGTTCCCCAGCTGTGTAGCCGGCAACGTGACCTGCAAACGCCACGCAGGCACAGCAGAACAAAAGCTGCCACCAGTGCAGGCTTCGGCCTACACTCTGCTCCTCTCCTCCTCCTGCTGACCCTGGGCTCATAACACCGCCAGTTTTAGCCTGGAAGTGCTAGCTGCACAGAGAAAAACACCAGCCAATGTGTCAGTGGGGTTCAGCACCGCCAGCTGTTCCCCAGCTGTGCAGCCGGCAACGTGACCTGCAAACGCCATGCAGGCACATGAACTGAAATTGAAGGGAGCCTGCCCCCCACCCCCAGGTGTTTCTATGTATAACAGCCACCTTGTTCAGCAGTACTGCTGCATTTGTACAAGGTGGCTTACTTTTTCTCCTTGCCCACGTGGAACTCAACACGTACAAAATGTGTCTCATTGAGACCATTCCACTGTCCCTGAGGTGTGACTTTCCTTTCTAATGATATGCAGCACCCCCCTTGGTAGCGCTTCCCGTCTTTTGACATCATGGTTAGCTGGCTGCGCCTGTGCATCCGCCCTGCGTGAAACAACGCCCCTCGTTGTCTTATTTATTTTGTCAGCGAGGGTGTGGTTTATGGGCACGAGCAGTGCATATGTTCGCCTGTCGTCACTCATCTCCTTCCGCCTTCTTCAGACATGCGGCCTCATGGCCGCGGCATGTGAAAAGGGATCAGCAGAGGCCGCCCAGTCTGAAGCAGGTGTAAGGACGTGTGTGAGCGTCGAAAATATTTACTGCTCAAGGCCACGAATCCCAGCACCGCAGTGTGACTTTATGAAAAGGCACTGTGGGTCTGGGATTTATGGCCATCGTTAACCACAGCGGCCAACATGAAATGAGGTCATAAGACGGGCAGCGCTAACAGGGCATTGCCAAGGGATAACACAAGAGCGCAGACTCCTGTACAGCAAAAAACAACGCTCAGGAAGCTGCGCCAAGCACAAAGGCGTTATTTGGGACACCTATGCTGCGTCTCCTTAAAAATACAAGTCACGCCTCAACTACAGTTTGACTGTAGAATGGGCTAAATTGTGTACGTGTTGCATTCAGCGTGTGCAAGTAGAAAAATTAATAGAGCAACCTTTTACTTGTGCAGCATTAATGCTGCACAAGGTGTGGCTCTTGTACTTTGTAACACCTGAGGGGGGTTAAAGGTTACCTTTGAAATTGGTTCAACTAGGCTTCGGCCTACACTCTGCTCCTCTCCTCCTCCTGCTGCCCCTGGGCTATAACACCGCTAGTTTTTGCCCGGAAGTGCTAGCTGCACAGAGAAAAACACCAGCCAATGTGTTAGTGGGGTTCAGCACCGCCTGCTGTTCCCCCACTGTGTAGCCGGCAAAGTGTCCTGCAAACGCAACGCAGACACAAAGCTGACTCCAGTGCAGGCTTCGGCCTACACTCTGCTCCCCCTGCTTACCCTTTGCTCCAACACCGCTAGTTGGGGCTGTAGGAAAACAATCTTTGATAGGCAACGCATCCGGGTTCCAGCACCGCCAGCTGGTTCTCGGCAGTGTTTTTGTCACAGGTACTCCCTCGTGCCAAACCTGGTTCCAGCACTGTCAGCTGTTTCCGGGTAGTGTCAAGCTCACTGAGACGCCTATGCTTGCCCCGTCATGGTGCGGTCGGGTTAGCCAACTCCAGGGTGCCTCCAGTTTAGGAGCTTCCTATGTGGGCTGCGTGAACTGGTAGTCAAGGCTGGTTCTGTAGTGCCAGTAGGCCCAGCTCCCCCTGTAGGACTGTTGGGGTTCAGTAACTGCGGCTGCCTCACGGCCTAGCTGTTCTCTCCTCTCCTGTGGGCCTTGGGGTCCACCACCTGGTTCCAGCACCGTCAGCTGGTTCCGGGCCGAGCCTTTGGCTTAGGTGCCTCCTCCTGGGTATCCGAGTTCCGCCAACGTCAGGCGGTCCTTGGTAGTGCTTTTAAGCGCGGGCACCTACAGCTTAGTAACCGGGTTCCAGCACCGTCAACTGGTCCTCGGTCGTGCCATTGGCTTTTGCACACTGGGGCAACGCATCTGGGTTCCAGCACCGCCAGCTGGTTCTCGGCAGTGTTTTTGTCACAGGTACTCCCTCGTGCCAAATCTGGTTTCAGCACCGTCAGCTGTTTCCGGGTAGTGTCAAGCTCACTGACACGCCTATGCTTGCCCCGTCATGGTGCGGTCGGGTTAGCCAACTCCAGGGTGCCTCCAGTTTAGGAGCTTCCTATGTGGGCTGCGTGAACTGGTAGTCAAGGCTGGTTCTGTAGTGCCAGTAGGCCCAGCTCCCCCTGTAGGACTGTTGGGGTTCGGTAACTGCGGCTGCCTCGTGGCCTAGCTGTTCTCTCCTCTCCTGTGGGCCTTGGGGTCCACCACCTGGTTCCAGCACCGTCAGCTGGTTCCGGGCCAAGCCTTTGGCTTAGGTGCCTCCTCCTGGGTATCCGAGTTCCGCCAACGTCAGGCGGTCCTTGGTAGTGCTTTTAAGCGCGGGCACCTACAGCTTAGTAACCGGGTTCCAGCACCGTCAACTGGTCCTCGGTCGTGCCATTGGCTTTTGCACACTGGGGCAACGCATCTGGGTTCCAGCACCGCCAGCTGGTTCTCGGCAGTGTTTTTGTCACAGGTACTCCCTCGTGCCAAACCTGGTTTCAGCACCGTCAGCTGTTTCCGGGTAGTGTCAAGCTCACTGACACGCCTATGCTTGCCCCGTCATGGTGCGGTCGGGTTAGCCAACTCCAGGGTGCCTCCAGTTTAGGAGCTTCCTATGTGGGCTGCGTGAACTGGTAGTCAAGGCTGGTTCTGTAGTGCCAGTAGGCCCAGCTCCCCCTGTAGGACTGTTGGGGTTCGGTAACTGCGGCTGCCTCGTGGCCTAGCTGTTCTCTCCTCTCCTGTGGGCCTTGGGGTCCACCACCTGGTTCCAGCACCGTCAGCTGGTTCCGGGCCAAGCCTTTGGCTTAGGTGCCTGCTCCTGGGTATCCTAGTTCCGCCAACGTCAGGCGGTCCTTGGTAGTGCTTTTAAGTGCGGGCACCTACAGCTTAGTAACCGGGTTTCAGCACCGTCAGCTGGTCCTCGGTCGTGCCATTGGCTCTTGCACACTGGGGCAACGCATCTGGGTTCCAGCACCGCCAGCTGGTTCTCGGCAGTGTTTTTGTCACAGGTACTCCCTCGTGCCAAACCTGGTTCCAGCACCGTCAGCTGTTTCCGGGTAGTGTCAAGCTCACTGAGACGCCTATGCTTGCCCCGTCGTGGTGCGGTCGGGTTAGCCAACTCCAGGGTACCTCCAGTTTAGGAGCTTCCTATGTGGGCTGCGTGAACTGGTAGTCAAGGCTGGTTCTGTAGTGCCAGTAGGCCCAGCTCCCCCTGTAGGACTGTTGGGGTTCGGTAACTGCGGCTGCCTCGCGGCCTAGCTGTTCTCTCCTCTCCTGTGGGCCTTCGGGTCCACCACCTGGTTCCAGCACCGTCAGCTGGTTCTCGGCAGTGTCTTTTGCTCTTGTACCTTCTGCTCCCCATCCTGGTTCCAGTACCGTCAGCTGGTTCCGGGCAGAGCCTTTGGCTTAGGTGCCTCCTTCTGGGTATCCAAGTTCCACCAACGTCAGGTGGTCCTTGGTAGTGCTTTCAGGCACGGGTACCTCCTGCTTAGTAACCGGGTTCCAGTAACGTCAGCTGGTCCTCGGTAGTTCCATTGGCTCTTGGACCTTCGGCTACCCATCCGGGTTCCAGTACCGTCAGCTGGTTCTCGACAGTGTCTTTTGCTCTTGTACCTTCTGCTCCCCATCCTGGTTCCAGTACCGTCAGCTGGTTCCAGGCAGAGCCTTTGGCTTAGGTGCCTCCTTCTGGGTATCCGAGTTCCGCCAACGTCAGGCGGTCCTTGGTAGAGCTTTTTAGCACGGGTAACTCCTGCTTAGTAACCGGGTTCCAGTAACGTCAGCTGGTCCTCGGTAGTTCCATAGGCTCTTGAACCTTCGGGTAGCCATCCGAGTTCCAGTTCCATCATCAGGTTCTTGGCATTTTCTCAGCCTTCTTGTACCTTCTGCTACATTTCCAAGTTGAAGACCCTAAAGTCGACGACCCGGAAGACCACCCCGATGACGACGACGACGACGACAACCCGGAAGACCACCCCGATGACGACGACGACAGAGACGACGACGGCGGAGACGATGACGGCGGAGACGACGACGGCGGAGACGACGACGGCGTAGATGACGACACTGGAGACGACGACATGGAAGACCGAGAAGCAGAAGAACAAGAGGCTGCAGAACAAAGAGCAGAAGAACATTAAGCATAACACTTAATATCAGAGCAAAAGATATTATCTCAATTATATGCAGAAGAAGACTAAGCAGTGTATGGGGGTGAGTCCGTTCCTCCTCGTGGTGCCCCTGGATAAAGCCTGATGCTGCAGGCCAGACTGAACGCGGACAAATGTAACTTTTGTGACTGGCAGAACGGAAGGTGTAATCTTCCAACTTTTATAGATAACAACTACGGGAATGCCTGTCACAAATGAGAATATGATGAAGAAGTAGAATAGGAAGAATAATACAGTTGAATAAAATGAATATGTAGAATAGGAAGAATAAAAATAGTTGAATAAAATGAATATGAAGAATGTAATAAAAAAAAAAAAAAAAAGGTAAAGGATGAAGAAGAAGATGAATAAGGTGAAGAAGAAGTTGATGTCAAAGATGCTGATGATGATGAAGATGAAAGTGTGGGAAAAGTACAAAAAAAAAGAAGGGGAAGGTCGTGGAATAGTGAAACATCAATATCTGACAAAATAAAAAAAATATTTACATAGTCAATATCTTTGTCACTCCGAACGTCTTTAAAAAAAAAAAAAAACATGCTATTCTATTTGATTGGGCTAAACCTCTATGACTTTAATGTCTCCGCCACCTCCCCAAATACATCCTGAATTATTCTTAGTTGTTTTCCTTCATGTAGAATGAACCTACAAGGAAAGAAAGGGTTTATTTTAATTCCGATATTTTGGTCCCATTGACTTGCATTGGGATCGGGTATCGGTATCGGCGATATCCGATATTTTTTGAATATCGGCCGATCCTATCCGATACCGATACTTTCCGATATCGGAAGGTATCGCTCAACACTAGTCATAACAACTACACGGGAGAGCAAGCACCAACACCATGGGAACAGTGGCAGCATGGGAGGTGAGTATATGCTTTATTATTTTATGGGAGCTAAACATTTTTATCAAGAAGGGGTTCTCCTAGTAGTGGACAGGCCACATAAGGACTGCAGTACAATATCAAAAATCTTTGTTCCTCCAGATAACAAGGAGGCTTATGGTAGATTGCCTGCAACATACATGGTGCAATACTCACTGTGGTGCAGTGACCCATGTAACAACCAGGGGGCACTGTATGTGCTCCTCAGGATACGCATGGAGGCGTATCTGTAATGGTGATAATGAAACTGTGTCCGGCATGATTGTAAATGGCCAGTATGTGTCACAGAGGGAGTCTGCGCTGTAAACATGAATTAATGTTGTTGTTCTGGGATTTGTATTCTCACAAGTATTTGTATAGTTGTAAATAGAGGCTTGCAGGGTTGGTTGGAGAGCTGGGCAGGTCTGAACAAACACACCTGCCATCCAGGGGAGGTGTTACAGGTACATAATGTGACCATGGTGTGGTCACATGGTTCAGAGTGTATGGATCTGTTTGGTCCATGTGCAAGGTCCTAGAAGCCTATGTGTTGGGGTGAAATCCCCCGGAATAGCACGTGGTGGGGCTTTGGCAGTGAGTGGCCTGTGTGTTGGACGGCCCCTGCTGGGGACGGAAGTTCTGAAGAGCGCATGGAGAGACAACCATGTACCTGCAGAGCCTGGGACGGCTTCTGTGTTGGCGAAGCCAGGACTGACAAGGAGTCAGCTTGAGGAGCGGAGCTCCTGGAATGTAACCTCAGACAAGGGGGTTGTAACATACGGCAGAGAAGTTTATCTGCTACATGAGCAGACTGGTGGTCATGATATGTTCATGGATGTAATGAAATGGACTTTACATTATGTGGTTTATGATTCCTAAATAAACCAAATAGACTGTTTTGTAAGAAACCATGCCAGAGTGCTTTAAATCCCATTGTCAAGCGAGTGTTCCCCAAACCCACTCAGGTAGCGCTACCTCACACCACCCACATCCAAGAAAGAGAATATAGAAAAAATCTCAGAGTGACGCTAAAACCCCAACATAAATGTGGAATTAATAACACTGTCCTGCATATGTACACTTATGAAATGAGCCATTTTTTAATGGTTTTGACTTACTGAATTGAAGTCTGAAGATGAAAAGTTTTAGTTAGTTCTTGTTTCTATATAAAAGAGTTTTCCTTTTACTGCTACATATAATTAGTACATAAAAGTTTCAGTACTTTGAAACATTATTATATTTGAAATATAATGCAGACTATTTTCTTATGGCAATTTTCTGATATTTATTTAAAGGAAATTTATCAACAATAAAATAACTTTAACATATCCACACTTTATTGCGAATTATAAACAGTTGCAGAAATTACGCTACAAAATTTGGTCTTCATTCAGTGGCATTTTTTTTGCTTTTCTCTTGTACTCCTACATTGGATAATCTTTTACAGCTGTCCAACAATAATCTGCAAGCATTAATGGATTTAATTTTCCTTGATATCTTTTCTCCATAGCCGCAATATCTTGGTGAAATTGCTGACCGTGGCGTAGCTCACTGTTCCGCAGTTTGGTGGAAAAATGTCTAGATGCAAATGTAAGAAATTAATGTTTAAGGACATGTTACAGACAGATCCTTATATGTTTTGAGATTTTCCACCAACTCTTCATAGTTTTCTGCTCTTGAATTTCCACAAAAAATTAGTTACCATTAATGCAAAAGTTACCCACGCAGCCTTATCCCTGCCACAAACGGAGAAACAAATTTTTGGTCCAATAAGCACTACTTCATTAACCTTTGCTTCACTCAAACTTTGGAAATTTATCAATGAGATACTTGAATGCTTTTACATTTTTATCCATTTGCCTTACAAAGTTCTTCATTAGGCCCAACTTGATAAGCAATGGTGGTAACAAAATCTTATGTGGGTTAACAAGTGCTGGATGCAGGACATTATTACTCCCTGGCTGAAGTAAATATTGGAGGGAGAGGCCAGTCTCCTTTATTGCAGTGATATTCTCTTGCACAACTTTTCTACTCAGACAGAAATCAGCAGTACTTTGTGCATCCACCTTGGAGACTAAGTAAGAGAGCAACCACCTTTAAGTCACCACAGAGATGCCAGAAATGTTGGTAATTGTTCAAACATCTCAATCGCTAATCCATGTTGTCTTAGGTATGTTTCACGTGGACTGCATAACCAAGTAGAATGGAAGGTAACACATTGCTATTATACAGCATGATGGCTTTTTGGCTTGTTTTGGTATTTATTGATGAAGGGCTCCCATTCCTCTGGATTATGACTTGTCTTCAGAGCTTTCATTAAACTGTTCATGTTGTTTCGTGCCACAAGATCATCATTTAGTGAGCACTAAAATGCTTGGATGCTTGGTACTCGAGACAAGCAATTCCTAATGCTTAAATGCTCATTTCGAAAAACCAGTATAATGCAAGACAAAGGGAAATCTGAGCACTTTCCCGGCAGACCCAACAAAGAGGTCTGGGGTCTATGAAAATATTGAAATTGATGCAAAAAGTGATGAATGGAAGAACAGGATGGGAAGACCCCTGGAAGCATCTCTGATCCCTGTTTGCTGCTGAGAACAAAATTTTAAATCTTTAATTAAAAAAGTTAAATTTCATTGTAATCTATGAAGGAAGCAAGAACTGCCAAAAATGTTATGTAAGAGGAACTCAGATACACCCTATATTAGATATAAAGGAGGACCTCATACACATTCTGTTTAGATTATCATGTGATGGTACTCTTAGACTCATAAAGACTATGCATTAAGTGCAAAGCCTTCCAAAAATGAAAAGCAGGGTCATCCATGCACCCTTTAATGCACCAACTGTAGTGCCTCATTAAAATATTGTGAGAAAAGTATAGTTGTGGTACTCCTACAATTATAAACTCTCTACATAATGCAAATCCTGTCAAAAATTAGAAGCAGTGAGAAAAGTATAGTTATAGTACTTCTACACTACTAAAAGTTATGCAGAGTGCAAATCCTTCCAAAAATTACAAGCAGGGTCATTTACACACCCTTGAAGTCAAGAGCTGAATGGCCTCACTAAAATATTAAGAAAGTGTACACACATAGCAGGCCAATTTTGATTTTTATTCTAAACAAGCAACATTTCACACAAAGCATGTTAAACTGTACACATGAATCATTGAATCCATAAACTTTTTTGGAAGATTAATAAACCATTAATTATTAAATTAATTAATAACGTTTAATTAACTAGCGATATGCAAGAAACACAGTGTTAAAATGCATGGATGAATCATTAAATCCATAAAAAGTTTTGGACTTTTTTTGTGAGTTTAATATACCAGCGAAATACAACAAGAACCATGTTACAGTGAAATGATGAATCATTGGAGGGTTATAAACCTCCTGAAATTAAGTCCATAGCATGTAATACTCCATGGATGAGCAATTGAGTCTAGAAATATTTTTCAATGCTTTTTTCAGTTTTACCGACCACTGTAATATAACAATGACCATGTTCAATGTCCATGTATGAATGATTAATTGAAACCCTAAAAATCTATTTAACGTATTTATTATGAAAGTGTAGTTGTTGCACTTCTACATTCATAAAAGCTTTGCAGAAAGTGCAAAGCTAGGAAAAAATTATAAGGAGAGTCATCCTTAGACCTCTGGAAGGCAACAACTGGCAGGTCTCATTCAAATATTTTTAAAGTGTAGTTACTGTACTCTTTCACTCATAAAGGCTTTGAGCAAAGTACAAACCCAGGAAAAATTATAATGAGGGTAAACAAGTAATTCTCTACAGGTATCCATTTAGTCCTCGGGGGGCTGGGTGTTATGATACGGTGGTCTAGGAGCAACATGGAAGGAGCTCTGAAGGACGTGGTAACTGTACTAACCACAGTCCCTAAGCTCAACACAACACTAGAAGTAGCCGTGGAATGCTCCTAACTCTCGCTAGGCATCTTGTCACAGCCTAAGAGCTAACTACCCCTAAAGAAAGAAGCAGGAAAACTATCTTGCCTCAGAAAAAATCCCCAAAGGATAGATTAGCCCCCCACAAATAATGACTGTGAGTGGAGAGGGAAAAGACATACACAGAATGAAACCAGGATGAGCACAGGAGGCCAGTCTAGCTAAATAGATAGGACAGGATGGAATACTGTGCGGTCAGTATAAAATACTACAAAAATCCACGCAGAGTTTACAAAAAAAAACTTCACACCTGACTAAAGGTGCGGAGGGCAAATCTGCCTCCCAGAGCTTCCAGCAAGACAGAATAAATTCATACTCATAAGCTGGACAAACATAGAAAGCACAGAATGGATAAGTCCACAATCTATGGACAGAAAAGAGCAAGCAAAAACTTAGCTTAGCTGAACTGGTCAGGATAACAGGGAAATCCAAAGAGATGTGTATCCAACCAGAAACCATTTACAAGTGGCACTGGCTGAAGACAGAGCCAGACCTAAATAGCCGAACAGAAGAGAAGATAAGTGGAGGCAGCTGATGACAGCTAACTCCAAGGAGCAGCCATACCACTAGAAACCACAAGAGGGAGACCAAGAGCAGAACGCACAAAAGTGCCACTTACAACCACCGGAGGGAGCCCAAGAGCGGAATTCACAACAGCTGGGGTACTGTCTCCCCCTGCCCCAACATATAGAAATGGGCAAAAGCTCTCTGTATCACCTGCAGCATCACCTGCTCTTCATAGAAGGCAAGAAATCCCCCCAGGACAATACAATCTCTTGAGGGTGTTAGCAGGTCCATCTAGAGCTGCCTCAAGAAGTTGCTCCCAGGCCCATTCATTTCTCAAGAAGGGTTCATCCTGCTCTGTTCCTTCTGTTATCACACCCACTGCATACCAGCGAAGTTAACCGTCCATTTTGAAGAACAGGACCCTGGTTCCAGCCATCAGCCCTTGTAGCCTTTGAGGTAAGTGTTCCATCTGTACTGCCCAATGGTTGAACAAAATGTGATGACGGGTCCCAAACTCTTCAATGGACTCTCTTCTCCACTGCCAGTCAACTGTAATGACCACACCCTGGGATGCCAGCTGTCGGGATCTTGTGACTGGCGGGCCCGATAGCATTTCACCAGCCCTGGTCCAAGTTCACCTCCTTGTCTCTTCCCACCAGCCTAGGTCCTGCAGACCACTCACCAATTCCTGGATCCTGGCTCTCCCACCCGCATTCCACAAGAACCCCAGCCGTGAAGGCTGTGTTCTGTGTTCGAGACTTGGTGGTTCTGGGGAAAGCAGCCGGATCTGGACCATAGGCTCTTGCCACCTCTGCTGTCACACCAGCTTCCTCTGGCTCCAATATTCCTCATTTTTTCATGAGTCTCGTGTAGTTCTTCCAAACAAAGAAGCAAGACCAATGCATATGAATTGTGCACACCAGGGATACAAGATTTAGAAGACTATGTTATTGACACCAAAACACAAATATGGCTAAAAGTATTTAAAAACAAACAATAACAACACCCCCATCTCCATGTAAGCTTAATGCTTAAACAGTACATCATGATACAAATAGTAGCCGACATATAGAGTACCACACACATATTCAATACAGCCAGCAAGTAATGACAGTGATATGGTGGCAGCACAGAAAAATGTAATTATTATTAATAAATATCAAGGCAGCCCATATGTGGTGTACGACGCTGGTCAAGCAAATGTACACTGTAAACCATGTGCATATCAAAAGTAGGTGTCCCCACAGATAAGCGATTGGTACCAGAACAGCCAGCCAGAATCCTACAGGATAGCTAAGGACTGCAAGAGCAAAGCAGCCCGAATCCCCACATACATGGAAGATGGCCGAACTAGAATTCAAATAAAGCACAAGAGGAGTAACAAGGCGATTATACAAACCCTAGATTGAAAAGGTGTAAGGTGGTATTAGGAGATGGGGGTGTGGGAAAGCCCCACACGTATCACTGCAGTGCAGCTTCATCAGGGAAGAGTGCTAATAGATGGCTGAAGCAGTCTATGAATAGGGGTAGGAGGTAATTAGAAAGTGGTTACTGTTGTGTCAGCCCTCCATGGTTTGTATCAAAAGGAGAGATCAAGGAGCAGCAAGGTCCTGAAGGGATGCCCTGCATCAAGCACGGTAATGCGATGAGGGAACCTCAGTGAAATCATCACAGAAAGCACGCACGCGCAAAGAGAAAGAGCCGTAATGGGTAATACCAGAGTGCAGCCAGAAGTGGAGCGCATGCACTATGTGCAGTTGCACCAAGAGATCAAAAGAACGTGCACACGCACAGAGACGAAACACCTGAAAAATTATCACGGCGTACGGCCTACTGAACAATGTATGTGCCAAATTGTTATGATGCGGTGGTCTAGGAGCAACATGGAACAAGCTCTGAAGGAAGTGGTAACTGTACTGACCGCAGTCCCTAAGCTCAACACAACACTAGAAGCAGCCGTGGAATGCTCCTAACTCTCCCTATGCATCTCGTCACAGCCTAAGAGCTAACTACCCCTAAAGACAGAAGCAGGAAAACTATCTTGCCTCAAAGAAAATCCCCAAAGGATAGATTAGCCCCCCACAAATAATGACTGTGAGTGGAGAGGGAAAAGACATACACAGAATGAAACCAGGATGAGCACAGGAGGCCAGTCTAGCTTGATAGATAGGACAGGATGGAATACTGTGCGGTCAGTATAAAACACTACAAAAATCCACGCAGAGTTTACTAAAAATCTCCACACCTGACTAAAGGTGTGGAGGGTAAATCTGCATCCCAGAGCTTCCAGCAAGACAGAATAAATTCATACTGATAAGCTGGACAAACATAGAAAGCACTGAACGGATAAGTCCACAATCAGTGAACAGAACAGAGCAAGTAAGAACTTAGCTTTGCTGAACTGGTCAGGAAAACAGGGAACTCCAAAGAGATGTGAATCCAACCAGAAACCATTTACAAGTGACACTAGGTGAAGGAACAGCCAGGCCTAAATAGCCGAGCAGAAGAGAAGATAAGTGGAGGCAGCCGATGTCAGCTAACTCCAAGGAGCAGCCATACCACTTGAAACCACAAGAGGGAGCCCAAGAGCAGAACTCACAAAAGTGCCACTTACAACCACCGGAGGGAGCCCAAGAGCGGAATTCACAACAGTACCCCCCCTTGAGGAGGGGTCACCGAACCCTCACAAGAGCCCCCAGGCCGATCAGGATGAGCCAAATGAAAAGCACGAACCAAATCGGCGGCATGGACATCGGAGGCAACAACCCAAGAAATATCCTCCTGGCCATAACCCCTGCACTTGACAAGATATTGAAGCCTCCGCCTCGAAAAACGAGAATCCAAAATCTTCTCAACCTCATTTTCCAACTCTCCCTCAACCAACAGCGGGGCAACCGAGGGAACAACGGGCACCACATATTAAAGGCAAAAGCAACCCACTAGCGCGGGAACAGCAAGGCTTGGCTCGGGCGCAAGTCCCACAGGATTGCACAAAAGCACGGATATCGCGTGACAAGGACGGCCAACAAAAGGACCTAGCAACCAAATCTCTGGTACCAAAAATCCCAGGATGACCAGCCAACACTGAACAATGAACCTCAGAAATTACCTTACTTGTCCATCTAGCAGGAAAAAACAGCTTCCCCACAGGACAGCGGTCAGGCCTATCAGCCTGAAATTCCTGAAGCACCCGCCGCAAATCAGGAGAGATGGCAGAAAGAATCACCCCCTCCTTAAGAATGCCAACCGGTGCAAGGACTCCAGGAGAATCAGGCGAAAAACTCCTAGAGAGGGCATCAGCCTTAACATTCTTAGATCCCGGAAGATACGAGACCACAAAATCAAAACGGGAGAAAAACAGGGACCATCGAGCCTGTCTAGGATTAAGCCGCTTGGCCAACTCGAGGTAAATCAGATTCTTATGATCGGTCAGGACCACAACACGGTGCTTAGCTCCCTCAAGCCAATGTTGCCATTCCTCAAACACCCACTTCATAGCCAACAACTCCCGATTGCCGACATCATAATTGCGTTCCGCAGGCGAAAACTTTCTGGAAAAAAAAGCACACGGTTTCATCAAAGAACCATCAGACTCCCTCTGAGACAAAACGGCCCCTGCCCCAATCTCAGAAGCGTTGATCTCAACCTGAAAAGGAAGAGAAACATCCGGCTGACGCAACACAGGGGCAGAAGTAAATCGGCGTTTAAGCTCCTGAAAGGCCTCAACAACCGCAGAGGACCAATTCGTCACATCCGCGCCTTTCGTCGTCAAATTAGTAAGGGGCTTAACCACACTGGAAAAGTTGGCAATGAAACGGCGATAGAAATTAGCAAAGCCCAAAAATTTTTGAAGGCCCTTCACAGATGTGGGTTGAATCCAGTCATGAATAGCTTGGACCTTAACAGGATCCATTTCTATAGACGAGGGAGAAAAAATAAAACCCAAAAAAGAGACCTTCTGAACTCCGAATAGGCACTTAGACCCCTTCACAAACAAAGCATTATCACGAAGGATCTGGAACACCATGCTGACCTGCTTCACATGAGACTCCCAATCATCGGAAAAAATCAAAATATCATCCAAATATACGACCATGAATTTATCAAGATAATTGCGGAAAATATCATGCATGAAAGACTGGAACACAGATGGAGCATTAGAGAGCCCAAATGGCATCACAAGGTATTCAAAATGGCCTTCGGGCGTATTAAATGCAGTTTTCCATTCGTCACCCTGTTTAATACGAACAAGATTATATGCCCCTCGGAGGTCAATCTTAGTAAACCAACTAGCCCCCTTAATCTGAGCAAACAAATCAGTAAGCAAAGGCAAGGGGTATTGGAATTTGACCGTGATCTTATTAAGAAGACGATAATCAATACAGGGTCTCAAGGAGCCATCCTTCTTAGCAACAAAAAAGAAACCCGCTCCCAATGGTGACGAAGAGGGCCGAATATGCCCCTTCTCCAAAGACTCCTTAACATAACTCCGCATGGCGGCATGCTCTGGTACAGACAGATTGAAAAGTCGGCCCTTAGGGAACTTGTAAACAGGAATCAAGTTAATAGCACAATCACAGTCCCGGTGCGGTGGAAGAGAAATGGACTTGGGCTCATCAAATACATCCTGGAAATCCGACAAAAACTCAGGGACCTCAGAAGAGGGGGAAGAGGAAATTGACATCAAAGGAACATCACTATGTACCCCTTGACAACCCCAACTAGTCACAGACATAGTTTTCCAATCCAGCACCGGATTATCTTCCTGTAACCATGGAAAACCCAGTACAACAACATCATGCAGGTTATGCAACACCAGAAAACGGCAATCTTCCTGATGTGCTGGAGCCATGTACATAGTCATCTGCGTCCAGTACTGAGGTTTATCCTTGGCCAAGGGTGTAGCATCAATACTCCTCAAAGGAATAGGGCTCTGCAAAGGCTGCAAGGAAAAACCACAGCGTCTGGCGAATTCTAAGTCCATTAAGTTCAGGGCAGCGCCTGAATCCACAAATGCCATGACAGAAAAGGACGACAATGAGCAAATCAGGGTCACAGATAAGAGAAATTTAGGCTGTATAGTACTAATGGTAACAGACCTAGCGACTCTCTTAGTACGCTTAGGGCAATCAGAGATAACATGAGCCGAATCACCACAGTAAAAACACAGCCTATTCTGACGTCTGAATTCCTGCCGTTCTGTTCTAGTCAAAATCCTATCACATTGCATAGGCTCAGGACTTTGCTCAGAGGACACTGCCATATGGTGCACAGCTTTGCGCTCGCGCAGACGCCGATCAATCTGAATGGCTAGAGACATAGATTCGCTCAAACCGGCAGGCGTAGGAAAGCCCACCATAACATCTTTAAGGGCTTCAGAAAGACCTTTTCTGAAAATAGCAGCCAGAGCCTCCTCATTCCATTTAGTGAGCACAGACCATTTTCTAAATTTCTGGCAGTATAATTCTGCCGCTTCCTGACCTTGACACAAGGCCAACAGGGTTTTTTCTGCATGATCCACAGAATTAGGTTCGTCATACAATAATCCGAGCGCTTGAAAAAATGCATCTACATTCAATAATGCCGGATCCCCTGTTTCAAGAGAAAAAGCCCAGTCTTGAGGGTCACCACGCAGCAAGGATATGATGATTTTTACTTGCTGAATGGGATCACCAGAAGAACGGGGTTTCAAAGCAAAAAACAATTTGCAGTTATTTTTAAAGTTCAAAAACTTGGATCTGTCCCCAAAAAACAAATCAGGAGTAGGAATTCTAGGCTCTAAAGCTGGAGTCTGAACAACATAATCTTGGATATTCTGTACTCTTGCAGCAAGTTGATCCACACGAGAAAACAAACCCTGAACATCCATGCCAGAGCATATATCCTGAACCACCCAGATATCAAGAGGAAAAAAAAGAGACAAACTAGAGCACAGAAAAAAAATGGTTCAGAACTTTCTTTTCCTTCTTTTGAGCTGCATTTAATTCATTTTTGGCCACTTGTACTGTTATGATGCGGTGGTCTAGGAGCAACATGGAACGAGCTCTGAAGGAAGTAGTAACTGTACTGACCGCAGTCCCTAAGCTCAACACAACACTAGAAGCAGCCGTGGAATGCTCCTAACTCTCCCTGTGCATCTCATCACAGCCTAAGAGCTAACTACCCCTAAAGACAGAAGCAGGAAAACTATCTTGCCTCAGAGAAAATCCCCAAAGGATAGATTAGCCCCCCACAAATAATGACTGTGAGTGGAGAGGGAAAAGACATACACAGAATGAAACCAGGATGAGCACAGGAGGCCAGTCTAGCTTGATAGATAGGACAGGATGGAATACTGTGCGGTCAGTATAAAACACTACAAAAATCCACGCAGAGTTTACTAAAAATCTCCACACCTGACTAAAGGTGTGGAGGGTAAATCTGCATCCCAGAGCTTCCAGCAAGACAGAATAAATTCATACTGATAAGCTGGACAAACATAGAAAGCACTGAACGGATAAGTCCACAATCTGTGAACAGAACAGAGCAAGTAAGAACTTAGCTTTGCTGAACTGGTCAGGAAAACAGGGAAATCCAAAGAGATGTGAATCCAACCAGAAACCATTTACAAGTGGCACTAGCTGAAGGAACAGCCAGGCCTAAATAGCCGAACAGAAGAGAAGATAAGTGGAGGCAGCTGATGACAGCTAACTCCAAGGAGCAGCCATTCCACTTGAAACCACAAGAGGGAACCCAAGAGCAGAACTCACAAAAGTGCCACTTACAACCACCGGAGGGAGCCCAAGAGCGGAATTCACAACACCAAATGCAATCGCAGCACGTCCGAAAGTCAGGCACAAAAAGGGCCAGGCTATGAATGGATACAATGCAAGGGTGTTCCAGACCACAAAGCCCCCTAGAGTGAGGAGTGTTAGAAAAAATATCTCTTCCTTACTTTTTCAAGCAATAATATGGGGAGAATAGAAAAGGAAAGCAAAATTGAACTGTGTGGATAAACCAAATCTTGTTTAATAAAAAGTGATTACAAGAATGAAGAAAAAGTAAATTCATAAGTTCATAGCACACAAATTAAGTATTAGATGATAAAAGAGAAATCAAGCATTAATCTTACATATGGTCTTGAGGTATGACGTGGTCCATGTGGAGATTCCCAAGAAATGAGAGATTTGCCCGAACTAGAGCTGGGTCTTTCCTTATATACTTTTTTGACCCATAGGCTTACATTGGTTACTATTTTTCTACCTCATAACCACTAATAAAATAACACAGAACACCCACCGTAAGTTTAAAATGATTCTCTTATCCCTTTAAAAGGGAATAAAAATGGAAATTATACAATTAAAAGGATATACCAAACCACCAGGGTGTGCTGTGCCCAATTGTAGTACAACCACTACATAAATAGAACTAAAACCAAAGCAATACTACATGGACCAAAAGAAGGGAAATTATATGCAAGACACGGGAATATTAAAATACGGCTTTATTAAAGGGAAATGCCAAATATTATATAATCAAAAAAATTATTTAAAAACATAAACACTTTCACGTGACAACAGGATATATCGCTAAAAAAATCCACCAGTCCTCTCACCTCCAATTATACCAGGATATAAATATTTATTTAGGGCCGTACAAGAAGCACTATATATTGCATAAAAGAAGGGTGGGAGGGGGATGGAAAAAATGGGGAGAAGGGAAAAGATAAGATAACCTAAATAATGTGCAAAATCTGCTTATAAAAAGTGAATAAGTGCTTTATAATGCCACTATAATTCAGCACATATACAGGGCACATAGAAGGTGTATAAAGTCTGAAAAAAGGGGGGCACATGAAAAAAAAAAAAAAAAAAAAAAAAAAAAAAAAAACTACTAAAATCACCATCAATGTGTATACAAAAAAAAAAAAAAAAAAAAAAAAAAAAGGGGGGGAGGGAAAGAAAACGAGGGGGGTATAATACCCCTGTAATACCAATTGATTTATGTAAAGTGCAAACATATAAGGTGCAGTAAAAAGTGATAATGTGCCAAAGTCTCAGTGAAAACCACCCTTACAGCTAATTACCATGTGGAAAGCTGTAGCATCCACCTGCAATCACATATAGCACTGTGCAACTGTACTGCCAAAATGATCTATAATAGTCTATAATAGTCACATATACCTGGGGAGGGGGGGCTCTGTTCCTGTGTCAGCGCGTACCCGACGCGCGTTTCGGAATTATCCTTCGTCTGGGGTTTTCAAATAGATCATTTTGGCAGTACAGTTGCACAGTGCTATATGTGATTGCAGGTGGATGCTACAGCTTTCCACATGGTAATTAGCTGTAAGGGTGGTTTTCACTGAGACTTTGGCACATTATCACTTTTTACTGCACCTTATATGTTTGCACTTTACATAAATCAATTGGTATTACAGGGGTATTATACCCCCCTCGTTTTCTTTCCCTCCCCCCCTTTTTTTTTTTTTTTTTTTTTTTTTTTTTTTTTTGTATACACATTGATGGTGATTTTAGTAGTTTTTTTTTTTTTTTTTTTTTTTTTTCATGTGCCCCCCTTTTTTCAGACTTTATACACCTTCTATGTGCCCTGTATATGTGCTGAATTATAGTGGCATTATAAAGCACTTATTCACTTTTTATAAGCAGATTTTGCACATTATTTAGGTTATCTTATCTTTTCCCTTCTCCCCATTTTTTCCATCCCCCTCCCACCCTTCTTTTATGCAATATATAGTGCTTCTTGTACGGCCCTAAATAAATATTTATATCCTGGTATAATTGGAGGTGAGAGGACTGGTGGATTTTTTTAGCGATATATCCTGTTGTCACGTGAAAGTGTTTATGTTTTTAAATAATTTTTTTGATTATATAATATTTGGCATTTCCCTTTAATAAAGCCGTATTTTAATATTCCCGTGTCTTGCATATAATTTCCCTTCTTTTGGTCCATGTAGTATTGCTTTGGTTTTAGTTTTACCTCATAACCACATACGGTGATCTACCGCTATGTTCATAGCTCCTACCATATTAGCAGAACCTAGTAGCTTGCAGAATATGCATATTAGTTCTGTACATTACCTCATTCCATATTACCTAAATATATTGCCTGTGTCCGATACAAGTAATATTAGTCATCCACTTATAGCCTCATTTTGACAAGTGTCCTCTAACTTTGACATACAGAGAACAGATGTAGGCCAAAATCCTCCGAATATCTCAGTCACACACTACCTTGAACTTCTGCTCATTAATTGAACTCTGTATATACGTTAAGTAATCTTTAATATTTCCATTATTATTATTATTAAGATTTTTCATTCCCCCTGAATATGATTTGAGAAATATCATAATCAATCCTAAACTCTTTCTCTCACCATTCGTATCACATTCATTCTTTATTCTGAAAACCTTGTATCAACATCTGTCTTGAATGCCATCTGAATTTTGAAGACTAAAATAAAATTAAATCAGAGAGTTATGTTTTCCTTTTTAGCATTTCTCTTTAAATGTCATCTTCCTTTTTCATTCCTATCTTTATCTTTTTATAATATTCTTAATTTTACACATAATAACTATTTGATATATTATACACAGCAAAACTATAATAAATATAATAACAATCGGATTAGATAATACATTTCCTGCTGCCATTTTCGCTGAAGACTGTGGCCAACTAGTTAATGATTTTCCTAAATTTCTCCACCAAGATGAGCCTGACATACTTGTCCATTCATGTTCAATATCATTTAAATTCCCTTGCTCGTGTCTGAATACAATTTCAGCTTCTTTTAATTGTTTTATTAAAAAAATTTAACAAACCCTTGTCTTTCCTTATCTCATTTGTCCACGTATTCCAAGGAAAATTATTTATTTGGGACAAATTGAACTGTATTGAAAGAATTTTTAGATTTCTTGAACCTATTAACTAGAGTTGAGCAACTTTAACTTTTTTAGGATCGAGTCAGGTTTCGCAAAACCTGACTTTGTCAAAAGTTGGGTCGGGTGAAATTGGCCGATTATTGCGAAAAGTCGGGGGCCGACCAAAACACGAAACCCAATGCAAGTCAATGGGGAATCAATGTCGGCAGTGAGTGGAGGACAGGAAAACACCTACAGTGTCCATTTTAATGCCAAAAACATCAATTCTTATTTCTTAAGCTTGTCAATCTTAATTTACTTTATAATAATAGTTAGGCATTGAAAAAGGGCTCATTTGGCTAAAGTTGTGGGGGGGAGGGCTAGCTCAAGATTTTCGTGAGCCCAGGAAATGTGGAATACGTCACAGTGGTGGAGCAGGGAGAGGTAAGTATTTCAACTTTGCAAGTGCTGTGATCCTGAGCAAGCAGGGGGGGCCCACTCATTGGCACTTGGCACTGGCACAGGGCCCCTCATAGTACGGCAGTGTGTTTGATGGCGGGTGGCGCCTCCCACTGCCAGAGACACTTTTGCGTACTATGAGGGGCCCTGTGCCAGTGACGTCGCCAAAGAGTATGTCCCCCACCTGATGAAGGAACCTGCACTTTCATCTGCACCTTCCTCTTTGTCCCCGTGTAAGGTGGTATAGTATGCGGGAAGGGGAACCTGACTTTCAGCAGGGTCAGATTCTGGCTGTGTAGAGTGCAAGGGGAATGTAGTGGTCTGGGTCAATGTACCAGCAGACTCATCTAGCAGTGGCTGGGCAATGGGCAGGATGAGGAGGAAACACAGATATAGGCCCAAACAATAAAGTAGGCTAAATGCAGTTCAAAATTGGTAACAGGACTAAACAGGCAGCAGAGCTTTGTTCAGTGGAGGACAACTGTAATGAGTGGCACAGACACAGTAGGCCCAAAATAAAAAAGTAGGCTAAAAGCAGTTCAAAATTGTTAACAGGACTAAACAGGCGGCCTAGCTTTGCTCAGTGGAGGACAACTGTAATGAGTGGCGCAGACACAGTTATTATGCCCAAAATAAAAAAGTAGGCTAAATGCAGTTCAAAATTGGTAACAGGATTAAACAGGCGGCATAGCTTTGTTCAGTGGAGGACAAATGTAATGAGTGGCGCAGACACAGTTATTAGGCCCAAAATAAAAAAAGTAGGCTAAATGCAGTTCAAAATTGGTAACAGGACTAAACAGGCAGCATAGCTTTGTTCAGTGGAGGACAACTGTAATGAGTGGTGCAGACACAGTTTGTAGACTCACAATAAAAAAGTAGGCTAAATGCAGTTCAAAATTGGTAACAGGACTAAACAGGCGGCTTAGCTTTGTTCAGTGGAGGACAACTGTAATGAGTGGCGCAGACACAGTTAGTAGGCCCAAAATAAAATAGTAGGCTAAATGCAGTTCAAAATTGGTAACAGGACTAAACAGGCAGCATTGCCTTGTTCAGTGGAGAACAACTGTAATGAGTGGCGCAGACACAGTTTGTAGGCCCACAATAAAAAAGTAGGCTAAATGCAGTTCAAAATTGGTAACAGGACTAAACAGGCGGCATTGCTTTGTTCAGTGAAGGACAACTGTAATGAGAGGTGCAGACACAGTTTGTAGACTCACAATAAAAATATAGGCTAAATGCAGTTCAAAATTGGTAACAGGCGGCATTGCTTTGTTCAGTGGAGGACAACTGTAATAAGTGGCGCAAACACAGTTTGTAGGCCCACAATAAAAAAATAGGCTAAATGCAGTTCAAAATTGGTAACAGGACTAAACAGGCGGCATTGCTTTGTTCAGTGGAGGACAACTGCAATGAGTGGCGCAGACACAGTTTGTAGGCCCACAATTAAAAAGTAGGCTAAATGCAGTTCAAAATTGGTAACAGGACTAAACAGGCGGCATTGCTTTGGTCAGTGGAGGACAAGTGTAATGAGTGGCGCAGACACAGTTTGTAGGCCCACAATAAAAAGTAGGCTAAATGCAGTTCAAAATTGATAACAGGACTAAACAGGTGGCATAGCTAGGTACTGGGGTGGGCTCCTCTGCTGAGTAGCAGACAGTGGTAGTAGGCGCAAAGTGTTAACTGGTCTAAATGGAGGTCAGGGCCCTGTATATTTTAACTATCATCTATCATTTCAACAAATTTGTATTGGCACTGCCATTGAATGATGCACAGACTACACAGTGGTGGAACAGGGAGGCATAAGTATTGCAAGTGGTAGAGCACTGTTCGAGGTGGGGGGAACACTCTCTCGTGTGTGGCGGTACTGGCACAGGGCCCCTCATATTACGATAGTGTGTCTGACGTTGGTTGTGCACCACCACCATCAGAGACACTTCATTGTACTATGAGGGACCCTGTGCCAGTGCAGTCGCCCAAGAGTGGGCGCACCCACCTGTCCAAGCAAACGGCACTCGCATGGGTGCTTGCGCCAGGTGGTGACCACGGCCTTGTGGGGGGAGTCAGCCCATTTAGGGAGGTATAAAAATGGCCTATGGTGGACATTCAGCAGCTGCAAATGGTGGAATTGGAGAAGTCAGTAAGAGGAGGCCAAAAGCAAGACATTTTTCAGGCAAGCTGCGTGTCAGCAGGAGAAGGTGGGGCAAAATATTTTGAAATCCATGATTGGTTCATTTTAATGAAGGTTAGATCATCAACATTCTGGGTAGCCAGACGTGTCCTTTTTTCAGTCAATATTGAACCAGCAGCACTAAAGACTCTTTCTGATAGCACACTAGAAGCAGGCCAAGCGAGCTCCTGTAATGCATATTCTGCCAATTCAGGCCAGGTGTCTATTTTAGATGCCCAGCAATCAAAGGGGAATGATCTGTGAGGGAGAACATCGATAAGGGAGGAAAAGTTGTTTGTAACCATACTGGACAAATCCTGTCTCCTGTTACTTTGAATCGATGCAGCAGTACCTGTCGTGTCAGCGGTCATTGCGAAATCACTCCACAACCTGGTCATAAAACCCCTCTGTCCAATGCCACTTTGGATTTGTGCACCTCTAACACCTCTGCCATGTTGCCCCCTATGGCTCGTGTGAGAACCATCACCGCCGCTGTGTGCTGGGAATGCCTTAACCAAACTGTCTACAAGAGTTGCTTGTTTGGTAGCCAATATTTGATCAAAGGTTCTCATGTGGCATGATATTTTGTAATTTTTCTTTATATCGTGGAACCAGGAGGCAGGCCAACCAGTAATCGTCATCGGTCATAATTTTTATAATGCGGGGGTCCCTTTTTAGGATATGCAAGGCATACTTAGCCATGTGGGCCAATGTTCCAGGTGTCAATTCACTGCTTGTGCTGGGTTGAGGAGCACTTTCTTGCAAATCAACATCACTTGTGTCCCGCAAAAACCCTGTCCCTGACCTTGCAACGCCACCAGTTTCTATTGCCCCCTGAGAAGCATCCTCCTCCCATAAATATTCATCCTCATCATCCTCCTCCTCTTCTTCATCAACCACCTCGTCCATGAGTGTTCCCTGAGCAGACAATGGCTGACTGTCATCAAGGCTTCCCTCCTCCTCGGCTGCAGATGCCTGCTCCTTAATGTGCGTCAAACTTTGCATCAGCAGACGCATTAGTGGGATGCTCATGCTTATGATGGCGTCATCTGCACTTACCAGCTGTGTGCATTCCTCAAAACACTGAAGGACTTGACAGAGGTCTTGGAGCTTTGACCACTTTACAACAGACAACTCCATGTCTGCCATCCAACTGCCTGCCCGTGTATATGTATCCTCCCACAAATTAATTACAGCATGCTATCTGTTCGCACAGCTTCTAAACCATGTGCAGTGTGGAGTTCCACCTTGTTGCAATGTCGATAATTAGGCGGTGCTGGGGAAGATTCAGCGATCGCTGATGGTTCAGCATACGGCTGGAGTGTACGGGCGACTGGTGGATGTGCGAGCAAAGTCTTCGCACCTTCAGGAGCAGTGCTGGTAACTCCGGATAATTTTTGAGGAAGCACTGCACCACCAGGCTCAAGGTGTGAGCCTGGCAAGGTATGTGTTTAAGTTCTGAAAGGGCTATGGCAGCCATAAAATTCCTTCCGTTATCACTGACTAACTCGCCTGCCTCAAGATCTACAATGCCCAGCCATGACTGAGTTTGTTGCTGCAAGTACTCGGCCAGTACTTCCGCGGTGTGTCTGTTGTCGCCCAAACACTTCATTTCTAACACAGCCTGCTGACGCTTACCACTGGCTGTTCGATAATGGGACACCTTGTGTGCAACACTGGCAGCTGCGAATGGAGTGGTCGTGCGACAGTGCTCTGTGGACGAGCTTTCGCTTTTAGAGGAGGAGGAGGAGGAGTGGCGAACGCCTACAGCCAACTGTTTCTTAGACCGTGGGCTAGGCATAACTGTCCCACTATGGCTGTCCCCTGTGGACCCTGCATCCACCACATTAACCCAGTGTGCCATGATGTACACGCAATGTCCCTAGCCATGCCTACTGGTCCATGCATCTGTTGTGAGGTGCACCTTTCTACTGACTGATTGCCTCAGTGCATGGACAATGCGGTCTTTGACATGCTGGTGGAGGGCTGGGATGGCTTTTCTCGCAAAGAAGTGTCGACTGGGTAGGTCATAGCATGGTACTGCGTAGGCCATCAGGGCTTTGAAAGCTTCTCTTTCAACCAACCGATAAGGCATCATCTCTAATGAGATTAGTCTAGCAATGTGGGCATTCAAACCCTGGGTAAGCGGATGAGAGGATGAGTACTTTCTTTTCCAACGAGAGTCTTTTGTAGGATGAGCTGAACTGGAGAGGTGCATATGGTGGAACTAGCGGTTGTGGTGGTGGTGGTGGTGGACATGGCGGATTGAGACAGGGTTGGTGATGGTATTCTTGATGTTGGCCTACATACAGTGTTTCCTACCAAGAACCTTGTGATTCCCTGACTGCTTTGGCCTTGCGACGATACCTCCACATTTGCTGCTAGTGGTGTCCTTACCGGTGGGCTTACAGTGAAGGAAACAATGTAGCATGGCTGACTACCTTCATTCTGAGCAGGTGCACCAACGGTACGGGACGTTTGGTAGTTAGTCCAGGCTTGCAGATGCATGCTGGTTAAATGTCTACGCATGCACGTTGTATTTAAATTTTTAAGATTCTTCCCTCTGCTAAAGGTCTTTGAGCATTTTTTACAGATAACTTTGCGCTGATCATTCGGATCTTGGTTAAAAAATTCCCACACTGCATTCTTCCTACTATCAAATACCTTTTCAGGCATTGCACGCTGTGCTACTTTAACCGAATAGCCACACTGTCCTAAAACTGTTTTTGTTTTTGACAAACATTTTTGGTCTGATACGGGCCTGTCAGATGACAGCTGTTGCGGTGTAGATGGTTGCTGCTGATCATCCTCCTTCGCTTGTGAGCTACTGACAGCAGCACCCTCTTTCCCCAATGGCTGCCAATCTAGGTCAACAACTGGGTCATCTATCACCTCCTCTTCAATGTCATGTGCTCCTTCCTCTGTGTCACCATGTAAGGTGCTATAGCGTTCGGGACGGGGCACCATAGTCTCATCAGGGTCAGATTCTGGCTCAGTACACTGCGAGGGCAATGTAGTGATCTGAGTCAATGGAACAGCATTATAATCTAGCTGTGGCTGTGCATCAGTACACTCCATGTCCGATTCATCTTGTATTGGGCAGTTAACAATTTCCTGTTCTAACCCAGGCACGGTATGCGTAAAGAGCTCCATTGAGTAACCTGTAGTGTCGCCTGATGCATCCTTCACTTTTGGTTTTGGTGAAGGACCCAAGGAAACGTCTTGTTCCTGACTGGGAACATCCACTGATGACTCGCTGATTTTAAGCTAGAGGCTGGGTCAGCAAGGAAAGCCAAAACTTTTTCCTGCTGCTCTGGCTTTAAAAGCCGTTTTCCTACTCCCAGATAAGGGAGCCTTCAAGGCCTTGTAGCCAGATGATGACGCTGGCTCAACACCTCCAGCCTTAGGTGCTATTGTGCTTTTGCCACTACCACCAGATGCACCACCACCACCATCAGTACCAGCTCGCAACCACCACCCACAGCCTCTTCCACCAGACTTCCTCATTTTTGGAAAATCTAACCAAAATAACAACTGTTATATGGTACTGTAAAACAAGCTGGAAGGTGTATATAAACGTGTTGAGATTTTAAATCTCCCTTTTTTGGGGGGAGACTGAACAAAAAATCAGGCTCTGTGCAAAGAACAACACAATGTAAGTGGCTGAAAGTGGCTGGCTGATAGACGACAAACTAGCAGGACATAAGTATATCCACTTTGTGAGAATTTGAATCTCCCCTTTTTTGGGGAGACTGAACCACAACTTAGGCCCAGTGTATATAACAACGCAATCTAAGTGGCAGAAAGTGGCTGGCTGATATACGACAAACTAACAGGACAGAAATATATCCACTTTGTGATAATTTGAATCTCACTTTTTTGGGGGGGAGACTAAACCAAACCTCAGGCCCTGTGCATAAAACAACACATTGTAAGTGGCAGAAAGTGGCTGGCTGATATACCACAAACTAACAGGACTGCAGTATATCCACTTTGTGATCATTTGAATCTCACTTATTTTTTGGGGGGAGACTAAACCAAACCTCAGGCCCTGTGCATAAAACAACACAATGTAAGTGGCAGAAAGTGGCTGATATACCACAAACTAACAGGACTGCATTATATCCACTTTGTGATAATGTGAATCTCTCTTTTTGGGGGGGGAGACTAAACCAAACCTCAGGCCCTGTGCATAAAACAACACAATGTAAGTGGCAGAAAGTGGCTGGAAGATATATGAAAAATATAAAGACTGTAGTACATTTTCAATCTCCCTACAATGATCTCAGGACAAGTATGGCAGCAATAAAAGGACTGCTGCACACAAAAGTGTGGACAAATAAACAAGATAACTGTGCAGAAAGGAGCAACAGGATTTTTGCTTTTAAATAAGCAGTTGGTTTGCACAGCAGCGTGCAAACAGCAATGCAGCTATCAGGGAGCCTTATAAGGCAGCCTAATAGGCTACAGAGCTGATGCACAAAAATATAGCCTCCACTGTCCCTGCAAACAAATGGTGGTGTTGGACAGTGGAAATCGCTACAGCACAAGCAGTTTCGGGGCTTAATCTTCCCTCCCTAACTATATCCCTTCTTCTGATGAAGCTGCGGCAACCTCTCCCTATGCTATGATCGGCAGAAGTAAGACGGCGGTCGGCGTGCACGCCCCTTTATAGCCCCTGTGATGCCGCAGAAAGCAAGCCAATCACTGTCATGCCCTTCTCTAAGATGGTGGGGACCGAAACCTATGTCATCACGCTGCCCACACTCTGCGTCCTCCTTAATTGGCTGAAAAATGGTGCTGAACGCGTCATACGAAACGCGACTTTGGCGTGAAGATCGCCGACCTCATAGCCGATCCCACACTAGGATCGAGTTGGGTTTCATGAAACCCGACTTTGCCGAAGGTCGGCGATTTTTGAATTTGTACAATCCGTTTCGCTCAACCCTACTATTAACGTAATATTAATACTTCCTTCCTTCTTTGAGAGAGTTTTCACATTTCCCTCAATAGTACAATATAAACCTATTGTCAGATTTTCAGCATGTAAACAGGATGAAAAGAATGCAGAAACAACTTCTTTTTCTGACATAACTTGGAAACAAATCTTATTAGCGCTTACTGATGTCACCAAGACATGTATTGTGTGTACATTCTCAACTTTGGCATGACATGAGGCATGATTATGGAAACATGAATGATAAATGACTTTATCCTGTCCAGGTAGACACATTACCTTAGAAACAAAATGAAAGCATTAGGAAATGTCCAATTGTTCAGTGTTTGTACTGTCAAATGCAAAATCTGTGTACTGTAAGCCCGGCAGCTCCATGTATTGCTATGCGGCTGCATGCTCCGCTCCAGAGTGCCGGTGCCAGAGCTTTGTTTAAACCTGCGAGACTCGGCCGTATCTCGCTGTGTGTGGTCCCGGCATAATTGATAAAATAGCAATTGTGTATGACTAACAGGAATTCCCAGAACAGTTATAGGAACCAGAGTTTCTTCTCTTCCCGACACTGGAATCAGTGATGTTCCTACACAAATGTTCTGTTCACATCCTAACCACTTATTTACTCACAAATCTGTATAATTGAATGCAAAATTATATTCTGTAGGCAAATTTCTCATTAATCCCAAATGTATAATTTCACTTTGTAATGCTTGTGCAATCATTTTCAGATTGGTGGAATATTCAATCTGAAATTTTAGACATGTTTGGCCACTGGAGATTCCTGTTCACTTTCTATTAAAGCTAAAGTAGTATCTTGTAGATGTGATACACAAGATCCCAATACAGCAACAGCGTTCCAAACTATATTTTCAAGGACTTGATTCAAACTTTTCTGATTCTCTACCCCTTTACCTCCAATATACCCAATATTTTCCAGATCTGATTTAAGTGTATGTATGTCCATAGTGTTAATTAGACTTCCTACCTTTTCTAATCCCCCCAAAATACCTTCTAACACTCCCCTCTTACTTCTAACTTGTGCTGGGATAATTTTCCAAAACCATTGTTCTATTCCCATTTCCATGTTGATAAGATGTGATTGACATTGGGGATATCTAGAAGAATTTTTCCAATTACACATGTTAAAAGTTCATATCATAGTCATAAACACTCTATCTCGTAATAGAGGTTTAGATTGGAATTGTTTAATTTGGAAAGGAGTAGATGGTTGAAATCTTGTCTGTGTGCATACATTATCTACTGCTGACCATATATTTACATCTACATCTTTACATTGTTTGTAGTTATTTTTCGTTAATACGCAACATTGGTAAAGTCCATAATTGTTAGGAGATGGATTATCTACAGAAAAAATAAAATTCTTATTCAACCATCTCACATTACCGGATTGACCTCTGTGTATAACATTTGTTGGACCATTTGAAAAACTTCCCAAAAATAATCTATCTTTGGTCCATGTCAACAGAGATTCCGAAGGTAACTCTAACCTTGTGTTACATTTTAATGACAAGGAGACATATTTTCTTGACTATGTACTGCTTGTGGAGTAACCCTTACTTCTGGAGCTATAGTATTTGTTACTGTAAAAATTACAGATACCTGTACTTGTACTGGTTCTTTAGTTATCTGGAAGTTCCATGTTTTTACCCAATCTTCATCTCCTTCTGTAATAGAAAGTAATGAAGGGTCTAAATTTTTCCCAAAAAGTTGTGTCTTTAACCAAATATCTGTTTTAGATGTTCCAACTTTACCTTTTGTGATCATATTATTTGTAATATCACCTGACCACACAGCTTTTTCTTCACCTCTCATCTCTATACTCCAGTATAACACATCTGTAGGGTTACATTCCCTTGTGCCTGTTGTTAGGGCTAGCGGAACGCACCAGAAAATAAGACAGAGAGAGAAAGGTGCGTTCGCAGCCCGGGGTCCACCGTGCAGAGATAGAACCTGCTGCCAAGTAATGACGGACTATATGGCGGTACAATGTGAATACACACACGGGTTAACTTCACCCTGTGTAAAGGAAGCGAACCCTGTTGCGTCACAGGGCCGCGGTACTGCACCTAGAGCGCAAGCAAGGAGTCTCGGTACTCGATCCCAAGACACAGGATTTGAGTTCATATAGACCTCATGCGCTTGACACCGCAACTGGGGCGTCAGAGTGACAGAAATAATAATAATAAAGATGCACGAGAGTGCATGCGGTGCCGCATTGGCGGACGCCACTAACCACCCAGACTTGGGTCAGGAAAGCGCTGTGAAAGCGTACGGCGCAGCACTGGCAGTCACAGCAATTAGATGCTGTATTGTGTGTTACGTGCTGATGGCTAAGTCGGGCGCTAGATAGCAATCATCCACCTTCCGCGAGCAGTCATACAATAGGGAGGGGATTTTAAAGAACGACTTTCACTCACAACACACACACGTTTACAAATGTACACTAACGCATGGCCGTGTGGTCATGTGAAGCTTATATAGCTGCAGCACGTTCAGGACCTTCCAATAAAGGGCCAATGGGAAGTTGCCACAGAAGTTTAGCACCTTCAAGATCTTCCTGGAGGACCAATGGGAACCGCTGCAGCATCTGAGCATGTGACCCTCGATCTCCAATGGGAGATCTCACCATGGGCATACTCAGAAGGGAAAAAGCAGGACTTATTCCCAAAAGCGTCTGCTCGCCGCTGCCCAGCACTGGCTTCAATGGCAGAAGCAGGAAAAGCAGCAGTAATCATATGCAGAGAGTGAGACTGAGCAAGACGCTGGGAACGACGTCTCCGCTGAGCAGACTCCACTGCAGCTGGAGAAGAATGGGAGACCACAGCAGAGATGGTTCGAGATTCCCCCTGTGCAGAGGCGGGAACTTTACACCTAACATTGCCCCCCCTCCTTGGACCTCGCTACGCTCGAAGGCAGCAATGAGCTGTGGAGCTTGAATTTATTCAGCAGGCTCCCAGGACCTGCCCTCTAGGCCATAACCCTTCCAATCCACCAAATAGAATTTTTTGCCACATACCACCTTGCACCCCAAAATAGCGTTCACCTCGTAATCGTCCGTAGACGAACCTGATGACCCGACAGATGACTCGGAAAACCGGGACATGTATTCGGGTTTCAAGAGGGACACATGAAAGATGTCGGTGATACCCAAGCGTGGAGGAAGGGCCAGACGGTAGACCACAGGATTAACCTGCTCGAGGACCTTGAAGGGACCCAAGTAGCGAGGTGCAAACTTAGTGGACTCAACACGCAGCCTGATGTTGCGGGCGGAGAGCCACACTAAGTCACCAGGAGTAAAGTTCGGAGCGGGACACCAATGAGCATCGGCGGAGGACCTCATTCTCTCCTTGGAGGCCCGAATGGCATCCTGAGTGCAGTCCCAAATGTCCCGTGCCTCCACAGCCCAGTCTGCCACCCTGGAGTCGACGGAAGACACAGGCATGGGCACAGGGACACGCGGATGCTGGCCGTAATTTAGGAGGAATGGAGTCTGATCAGTGGAGTCGGCTACGGCGTTGTTAAGCACAAACTCTGCCCACAGTAGCAAGGATGCCCAGTCATCCTGCCTTGCAGAAACAAAATGTCGTAGATATGTGACTAAGGTCTGGTTGGCCCTCTCTACCAACCCATTTGTCTCGGGATGATATGCCGAATCGAGACGCAAACTGGGGACCCCGGTCACTAACAACTTTGTCTGGCATACAGTGTAGGCGAAAAATATGTTTGATGAACAACACAGCCAGAGCCCGTGCAGAAGGTAGCCGAGGAAGAGTCACCAAGTGCACCATTTTGGAAAAATGGTCGGTGATCACCCAGATAATGGTGCAGTTACAAGACTTGGGTAAGCCCACTACAAAGTCCATACCAACCATCTCCCAGGGCCTGTCCACCACCGGCAAAGGGTAAAGCAAACCAGCTGGCCGTTGCTGAGGGGACTTGTTCTTGGCACAAGAGACACACGCCCGAACATATTCTGCGACATCATGAGCCAAATGCGGCCACCAGTATGTCCTCATCAGTAACTCAAATGTCCTTTTGGAACCTAAATGTCCACCCACCCTGGACGAGTGTGCCCAAGAGAGAACCTCCAGTCACAAACTGGATGGTACAAAAGTCTTGCTCGGAGGCACAGACTCTAGCGAAACCGGGGCCACAGTTCTCAAGCTCTCGGTGGGGACAATAAGCCGAGGCTCCTCTTCCTCCTCCACAGATGACACAACGGAGCGAGAGAGAGCGTCGGCCCGAATGTTCCTCTCCCCAGAAAGAAAATGGAGGGTGAAATGAAACCGGGAGAAGAACAAGGACCATCTGGCCTGGCGAGAATTTAACCGCTGGGCTGTCTGCAGGTACACAAAATTTTTATGATCTGTGAAGACTTGGAAGGGAAAACGAGCTCCCTCCAAGAGATGTCTCCACTCCGAGAAAGCCCACTTCATGGCTAGCAACTCCCTGTCCCCGATGGAATAATTCCTGTCTGCTGGTGAGAAGGTCTTAGAAAAGAAGAAGCAAGGATGCTTCCGACCTTGAACATCCTTTTGGAAGAGAACTGCTCCAGCACCAACAGATGAGGCATCCACCTCCATGATAAATGGCTTATCTACATCGGGGCGATGTAGGATGGGAGCACTAGTGAAGTGTGAATTTATGGAGTTAAAGGCCTTGGAGACCTCCTCAGACTACAATTTGGGATTTGCCCCCCTCTTGGTGACGGCAACCAAGGGAGCTACCAAAGTTGAGAAGTGGGGAATGAACTGGCGATAATAATTAATGAACCCCTTAAAGCGCTGCACCGCTTTAAGAGAATGGGGTTCCTGCCAGTCCATCACAGCCTGTAGTTTGGCAGAATCCATAGCCAATCCCTGGGCGGAGATGATATAGCTTAGGAATGGTAAGGACTCCTGCTCGAACATACACTTCTCCAACTTGGCATAGAGGGAGTTTGCCTGTAGGATGTTGAAGACTTTGCAAACATCTCTCCGGTGGGAGTCAATATCTGGAGAGGAGATGAGAATATCATCCAGATAGACTACGACCGAGGTGGAAAGCATATCCCGGAAGATGTCATTCACAAAGTCTTGGAAAACAGCTGGGGCATTACAGAGCCCGAAGGGCATCACCAGATATTCATAGTACCCATCCCTGGTGTTAAAAGCCGTCTTCCATTTGTCCCCCTCACGGATGCGAATCAGGTTGTAAGCACCTCGCAGATCTAATTTAGTAAATACCCTTGCTCCCCGAAGCCTATCAAAGAGCTCAGATATCAAGGGCAAAGGATATTTATTCTTAACGGTGATGGCGTTAAGACCCCTGTAGTCTATGCATGGACGCAATTCCCCATTCTTCTTCTGCACGAAGAAGAACCCTGCCCTAGCAGGTGACACTGACTTCCTAATGAATCCTCTTGCCAGATTTTCCTGGATGTACTGTGACATTGCCTCCGTCTCCGGGTGAGATAACGGGTAAACTCGACCCCGGGGAGGCTCAGCACCAGGCAAGACATCAATAGGACAGTCATAGGGGCGATGGGGCGGAAGGGTCTCCGCCGCCTTTTTGGAGAACACATCTGCATAAGACCAATATTGCTTGGGGAGAGAGGATAAATCTGCGGGTACCTCTGTAGTAGCAACCTGAATGCACTCCCTCTGACTCCTACCCCCACAAGATTCACCCCATCCCAGAATTCTGCCTGAGGACCACTCAATATGAGGAGAGTGGTACCGCAGCCAAGGTATTCCCAACAGGACCTCATCAATTCCCTCAGGAATGATGAGCAGAGATATAATCTCCTGATGGGATGGTGACATGGACACAGTAAAAGGGATGGTCTGGTGTGTTATCTGTGAGGGCAGTGTCGACCAATTCACCACTCGTACCGTTACTGGTTGATCTAGCATAACCAGGGGTATTGCGTGACGTTGGGTGAAGGCAGAAGACATAAAATTTCCCTCCGCCCAGGAATCCACGCAGAGCTCTACCGAGTGGGAGTATGAGCCTATAATAATTGTCCCCTTAAAGGACAATTTGGAGGCAAACGTCGCCGTGTCTAGTGTACCTCCACCCACTACCACTAAACGCTGACGTTTCCTCGACTGCTGGGGACATCTGGTAGCAAGATGTCCTAACTGCTGGCAAACATGACAGACCTTGAGTGCACAAGCGTTCCGGGACTTAGATCCCGCTCATGACACTTCCATTGCCTCATGGGACTCAGGAACCAGGACCGGAGATTCCAGAGGTTTGGCGAAGGTAGGAGCCAGCCGAAACCTCTGCCTACACTGGGCTCGTTCTAACCTCCGCTCATTAAAATGGAGGTCAATACGAGTAGAGACAGTTATTAACTCCTCCAGTGTGGCAGGAATCTCCCTAGTGGCCAGAGCGTCCTTCACGTGATCAGCCAGCCCCTTCCAAAATATCGGAATAAGGGCTTTATCCGACCACTCCAGCTCAGAAGCTAAAGTGCAGAAGTGGACGGCAAAATGGCTGACCAAGGACTCACCCTGAGTTAATGCCAGCAGTTGGAGCGCAGTATCATGGGTGACTTGAGATCCTAAAAAGACCTGTTTCAGAGTGCTAAGGAACAGCGGAGCACTCTGCACCCCATGATCGCCACACTCCCATAGCGGCATAGCCCTTTCCAACGCCCTGTCTGACAAGAGAGACACAATAAATCCCACCTTAGCCCGCTCTGTGGGAAAACAGAGCCAGAGGCTCGAGGTGAATTGAGCACTGACTCACGAATCCCCTACAAGATTTGCTATCTCCAGAAAATTTTTCTGGCAGCTGGAGGCGAGATAATGTCGGAACGGGGGTGGCAGTGGACAAGGTTGCTGCAGCCACGCTAGCAACCTGTACAGCAACTGCGGTAACATCCACAGGTGAGGTTGAGCTCTCGAGAGCTCTTTCAACCTACCCTCCAGCTGCTGGATATACCGCAAGGATTGCTGTATGTCCGTCATTACTAGCCAGACCCTGGCGCTAGTGTAATGTTAGGGCTAGTGGAGCGCACCAAATAATAAGACAGATAGAGTAAGGTGCGTTCGCATCCCGGGGTCCACCGTGCAGAGATGGAACCTGCTGCCAAGTAATCACAGACTATATGGCGGTACAATGTGAATACACACACGGGTTAACTTCACCCTGTGTGAAGGAAGCGAATCCTATTGCGTCACAGGGCCGCGGTACCACACCAAGAGCGCAAGCAGCAAGGAGTCTCGGAACTCGATCCCAAGACACAGGATTTGAGTTCAAATAGACCTCATGCGCTCAACACCGCAACTGGGGTGTCAGCAGGGCCGGACTGGCCATTGGGCAATTCTGGCAAATGCCAGAAGGGCCTGTCTGGTCGTGGGCCACATTGTTTGCTATGTTGTTAAGAGAATCGGTGTTCTCAAGACACCCATACTGTTAAGAGGTGTGACAAAACACAAAGTGCCAGCAGGCCATAAAGAACATTAGAAATATTGGTCATGTAGTAGATCTTGCTTCCTCCACCCAGGGTAATCTTACTAATATATCTCATCTGGTGCTTGGGGATGCAGACCACATGGGTCTGTGTGATTTCAAATGCCAGGGCTAAATTTCAGCCCCAGTCCGTACCTGGGTATCAGAGTGACAGAAATAATAATAATAAAGATGCACGAGAGTGCGTGCGGTGAGGCATTGGCGGACGCCACTAACCACCCAGATTTGGGTCAGGAAAGCGCTGTGAAAGCGCATGGCGCCGCACTGGCGGTCACAGCAATTAGATGCTGTATTGTGTGTTACGTGCTGATGGCTAAGTCGGGCGCTAGATAGCAATCATCCACCTTCTGCGAGCAGTCATACAATAGGGAGGGGATTTTAAAGAACGACTTTCACTCACAACACACACACGTTTACAAATGTACACTAGCGCATGGCCATGCGGCCATGCGAAGCTTATATAGCTGCAGCACGTTCAGGACCTTCCAATAAAGGGCCAATGGGAAGCTGCCACAGAAATTTAGCACCTTCAAGACCTTCCTGGAGGACCAATGGGAACCGCTGCAGCATCTGAGCATGTGACCCTCTATCTCCAACGGGAGATCTCACCCTGGGCATGCTCAGAAGGGAAAAAGCAGGACTTAGTCCCAAAAGCGTCTGCTCGCCGCTGCCCAGCACTGGCTTCAATGGCAGAAGCAGGAAAAGCAGCAGTAATCCTATGCACAGAGTGAGACTGAGCAAGACACTGGGAACGACGTCTTCACTGAGCAGACTCCACCGTGGCTGGAGAAGAATGGGAGACTGCAGCAGAGATGGTTCGAGATTCCCCCTGTGCAGAGGCGGGAACTCGACACCTAATACCTGTCTTATTATTGTTGTGTACATAATCTCCTTGTAACTGTATAAACCCAGTCTTAGGTCCTGTGGTAGCATGTAATATTATGTTAGTGTCATGTATGAAGTGTAGCTCAATACAGCATTTTACACCATAACCCATGCAAATGTTTCCGGTAATATCTACTGAATTGTCCGGTATGTCTTCATCTGTTAGGCTTTGTAGACTTGATCCTCTTGGTTTCCTCGAATGTAGAGTTCTTTTGAAAGGTTCAGTCACTTCAATAGTGTTTGTTCCACAATGCAAAATATCTTCTGCGTAGATTACAGTTGAAAAAGTACATAGTAGCAGAAATGTGATTCCCATCAGATAGTAGCTTTTTCTGGGAAATGTTGTCTTTTCCTGAAGGATTGGTGTTGAATCCCTTCCATCAAGGACATGGTGTTTCATATTCCAGCTCTTATTGGAATCCATTTATTCCTAAAAGAAATGCAGTATCATTATTTTGCAATATACAATTTGCATTGATCGACGCTCTTTGTTGTCTGCGGGTATTTTTAACCACATTAAATGCTCGTTGCACAAGAATCATAACTTGTCCCATGGTTTCATTTATCTCAAAGTTACTTTCCCAAGGTCCATTCTTCCTGAAAGTTTTAATCATCACCTGAGCCCCTTTTTTGCATTTGGATTCATATGGTGGCTCCATTCTTTGCATTCTTGATGCAGCATGTGAAAGAATCATTTTCAAATTTTCCTGCAACAATTGCAACCATTTGGACCTTGCAACAGCATCTTTTTGAGATTGGAATTGGTAGAGAAGCAATTGCCTCTATTCTTTCCAGCAGTGGCTGTCTTTTTTCTGGACTCAACAACACTCCTAAAAACCTGACCTCGGTCTGCATCAATTTGACCTTTTTAGTGTTCAATTTCAACCCTGCATCATGCAGCAGCTCAAACAATTTTTTCAGAAGTGAAACATGTGACTCTTTGTCCTCAGTAGACAACAGGATATCATCCACATATATTGCAAAATACAATCAGGCCTCAAAAACATGGTTAATTTGCCAATACCTGATGGAAAACACTAGGTGACAAATGTGCTCCTTGAGGTAGCCTGCAAAACAAATATTGCTCATCCAAGAAAGCAAATGCAAACTTGTACTGACAACTCTTTTCAAGAGGTATACTGAAAAAACCATTACTGATGTCTAGTACAGAAAAGTATTTTGCCTTTGCATTCAGCCTTGCCATCATGTCATGAGTATCTGCAACAATGGGTGCTACATTGGGAGTATGTTTGTTAAACATTCGAAAATCCAATATCATTCTATAAGATCCACCAGATTTCAAGACACACCACAAAGGACTGTTACTTACAGAATTAGCCTTTCGGATGACACCTTGTTTTAACAATTCCTGTATGATCTTTGACATAGACTCAATTCATTCTGGAGGCAATATATATTGATGTTGTGGAGGAGGATTTCGCCCTTGCACATTTACAACAACATCCTTCATTGTACCAACCTCATTCCTGAACTGAGCCCAAAGAGAAGGAAAAAGCTGTATAATTTCTGTCAATACCTCATCACCACCAGTTTCAAGCCACAGGTGATCTGTTGACACAACATCATTTAACCCCTTACCGGCATCGGACGTACTATACCGTCCGATGCCGGCTCCCCTGCTTTGATGCAGGGCTCCGCGGTGAGCCCGCACCAAAGCCGGGACATGTCAGCTGTTTTGAACAGCTGACATGTGCCCGTAATAGGCGCGGGCAGAATCGCGATCTGCCCCCACCTATTAACTAGTTAAATGCCGCTGTCAAACGCAGACAGCGGCATTTAACTACCGCTTCCGGCCGGGCGGCCGGAAATGACGTCATCGCCGACCCCCGTCACATGATTGGGGGTCGGCGATGCTTGTGAATGGTAACCATAGAGGTCCTTGAGACCTCTATGGTTACTGATTGCTCGTCGCTGTGAGCGCCACCCTGTGGTCGGCGCTCACAGCACACCTGCAATTCTGCTACATAGCAGCGATCAGCAGATCGCTGCTATGTAGCAGAGCCGATCGTGCTATGCCTGCTTCTAGCCTCTCATGGAGGCTATTGAAGCATGGCAAAAGTAAAAAAAAAAAGTTTAAAAAAATGTGAAAAAAATAAAAAAAACATAAAAGTTTAAATCACCCCCCTTTCGCCCCAATCAAAATAAATCAATAAAAAAAAAATCAAATCTACGCATATTTGGTATCGCCGCGCTCAGAATCGCCCGATCTATCAATTAAAAAAAAGTATTAACCTGATCGCTAAACAGCGTAGCGGAAAAAAAATTCGAAACGCCGGAAATACGTTTTTTTGGTCGCCGCGACATTGCATTAAAATGCAATAACGGGCGATCAAAAGAACGTATCTGCACCGAAATGCTATCATTAAAAACGTCATCTCGGCACGCAAAAAATAAGCCCTCAACCGACCCCAGATCACGAAAAATGGAGACGCTACGAGTCTCGGAAAATGGCGCAATTTTTTTTTTTTTTTTTTTTTAGCAAAGTTTGGAATTTTTTTTCACCACTTAGATAAAAAATAACCTAGTCATGTTTGGTGTCTATGAACTCGTAATGACCTGGAGAATCATAATGGCAGGTCAGTTTTAGCATTTAGTGAACCTAGCAAAAAAGCCAAACAAAAAACAAGTGTGGGATTGCACTTTTTTTGCAATTTCACCGCACTTGGAATTTTTTTCCCGTTTTCTAGTACACGACATGCTAAAACCAATGATGTCGTTCAAAAGTACAACTCATCCCGCAAAAAATAAGCCCTCACATGGCCAAATTAACGGAAAAATAAAAAAGTTATGGCTCTGGGAAGGAGGGGAGCGAAAAACGAACACGGAAAAACGAAAAATCCCCTGGTCATGAAGGGGTTAAGCAAATACTTCCAACATGACTATAATCACTAGGATCTATGACTACAGGTTTACAACCATTAGAATCTTTCCAGATCACTTGATTTCCTAGATCAACAACCTATCCAAATTTCTTCATAAAATCTGTGCCAAGTATATTTTCAGAATAATGGTCACATGCAGCACCTATATATTTAGCAACGGACTGTGAAGTGCTCAGCTCTATCTTCAGCCTTTATTCTTCCACTCTCCCTGCTCCTGTAATTGTCCCTAGGCTAAATGCACATTGTATCTGATACAAACAGCAGAAGCACAATATTAGCCCTTGGAAAGGCTGTCAGTAGGATGGTTCATTATCATCATCAGTATCAATGCTTAGTTACACTGTGCACATGCAGACCTAGACAAGCCCTCTCTCCCTCCAATACGAACTGTCCCTGACCTGTGCCATGGCGTCAGTGAACTGAGTGTGGCAGCCTTTTATACCCCTTATTATTACTTAGATGGCTGCGGCATTACAGTGATGCGCAGGCAATAACCATATGCTTAGTGGCTATGAAGTAGGCTCCAAACTTGTGGGGTGGGGATTTAAAGGGAACCTGTCACCCCGTTTTTTGAGATTGAGATATAAATACTGTTAAATAGGGCCTGCGCTGTGCGTTACTATAGTGTATGTAGTGTACCCTGATTCCCCATGTATGCCGAGAAATACATTACCAAAGTCGGCGTTTTCGCCTGTCAATCAGGCTGGTCTGGTCAGGTGGGCGTGTTCACAGCGTTCTTTTCTTCCCCAGGTTTCCGTTGGTGGCGTAGTGGTGTGCGCATGTCCAAGGTCCGGATTCCCTGTGCCCACGTGAAGACACAGCGCGCGATCTGCGCTGTCATTCCTTTCATCGGTGCGGGCGGCCATCTTCCTGGGGCCGCGCGTGCGCAGATGTAGTGCTCTGCTGCACGGGGCTTCAGGAAAATGGCCGCGGGATGCCGCGCGTGCGCAGAAGAGATCGCGGCGGCCATTTTCCCAAAGCCGAGTTTGCATCTCGGCTTTGGGAAAATGGCCGCCGCGATCTCTTCTGCGCACGCGCGGCATCCCGCGGCCATTTTCCTGAAGCCCCGTGCAGCAGAGCACTACATCTGCGCACGCGCGGCCCCAGGAAGATGGCCGCCCGCACCGATGAAAGGAATGACAGCGCAGATCGCGCGCTGTGTCTTCACGTGGGCACAGGGAATCCGGACCTTGGACATGCGCACACCACTACGCCACCAACGGAAACCTGGGGAAGAAAAGAACGCTGTGAACACGCCCACCTGACCAGACCAGCCTGATTGACAGGCGAAAACGCCGACTTTGGTAATGTATTTCTCGGCATACATGGGGAATCAGGGTACACTACATACACCATAGTAACGCACAGCACAGGCCCTATTTAACAGTATTTATATCTCAATCTCAAAAAACGGGGTGACAGGTTCCCTTTAAGTTTTAAATCAAGCACCGCTCAATGCTGGCTGAATAATGAGCATATCCGAGCTCTCGGGTACTTGAGTGAAATCTGAGCACGATCACACATGCCTTGTAATAAGGTATGGTTCAGTTGAGGTTGCTGACGTAAAGTCTTGGTCATGAGAGGAAGATGCTTCTTGTAAACATTTACATTATCCTAAAACATATATTTATTATTAATATTGGTAAAATTCACCCACACAAAAATACCCCATATGTGAAAAAAATGTAAAAATATTGAAAATTTAGTCTCCTAGAGACTGTGCAAAGCAAAGGGGATATATGTGTAACTTATTCCCTACTGCTGATCCTACCTATCAGCGGAAGTTGGCACCCTTGGATACGAGAATGGCGCCCCCGGTTGACGGCGTCTCTCCCTGATGTCCCCGATAAGGTACTATTCTAAATACAGCAAATAGATATAACAGATATGAAGATAACAAAGGCATACAGATATCTGATGAATCTGTATCTCTAGTAGTAGGTATATTAAAATTGATACACTGTGAATCTAACTCCTAATGGCTGTTATAGAGTTCATACTGCACTTTTGCAATACTATGGTATTCCACGTTTCCCCTTGTGGTAGGTGTGGGAAATGAAAAGGTAGAAGCACCATAAACAGTGGTGTAGTGTATGTTACTACAATCACATTAAAATGGGTCAAGATATCCAAATTATATTAACAGAAGCTTTGGATACAAATAAATCATAGTAGTAGTGTCTTAGAAACAGATCGGACAAGTATATTCTAGTACTGATAGTATATGATGTGATAATGTACAAAAAGAAAATCACTTGAGGTGATTGAGGTGCCTCAATCATGGCAGTATTATTTTAGATACAGATGAAAGTGAAACGTGAGGCATTAAAATGCATTAACAGGCAGACAGGCAGTTATCAGATGTCGACACATACACTAAGATAGGACAGGACCCCACAGGCAAATATAAAAAAAATTACAAAATTTCGTTAGACTGCAAATGGACTTAGTAACCCTGTCTATAAGACAAGCAGAAAAACTCTTTCCAGAATTTCCAATGCCTTATTGGTGTTTTATAACTAAAATACACAAATCACTCCAAACGCCACTAGGACAGCCTCAGGGATAGGGTCTCTCATTCAACCACTGTCACACTACATAGAATGGCGGCTACAACATGCTTCTGCCCACTACACATTAAGTTAAGGATACAAGCGAATTTCTACAAACTCCAGGATTTTACCTTGCAGGAAGGTGTCTATTGATGCGGAGAGTTAAATTTTATTTTGACACATAATATTTTAAAATTCAAATATACAGTACAGACCAAAAGTTTGGACACACCTTCTCATTTAAAGATTTTTCTGTATTTTCATGACTACGAAAATTGTACATTCACACTGAAGGCATCAAAACTATGAATTAACACATGTGGAATTATATACTTAACAAAAAAGTGTGAACCAACCTGAAATTATGTCTTATATTCTAGGTTCTTCAAAGTAGCCACTTTTTGCTTTGATGACTGCTTTGCACACTCTTGGCATTCTCTTGATGTGCTTCAAGAGGTAGTCACCGAGAATGGTCTTCCCACAATCTTGAAGGAGTTCCCAGAGATGCTTAGCAATTCTTGGCCCTTTTGCCTTCACTCTGAGGTCCAGCTCACCCCAAACCATCTCGAATGAGTTCAGGCATGGTGACTGTGGAGGCCAGGTCATCTGGCGTAGCACCCCATCCCTCTCCTTCTTGGTCAAATAGCCCTTACACAGCCTAGAGGTGTGTTTGGGGTAATTGTCCTGTTGAAAAATAAATGATGGTCCAACTAAATGCAAGCCAGATGGAATAGCATGCCACTGCAAGATGCTGTGGTAGCCATGCCGGTCCAGTATGCCTTCAATTTTTAATAAATCCCCAACAGTGTCACCAGCAAAGCACCCCACACCATCACACCTTAGACTGGGGGCATGAAAAAAACGTCATCTGACCGGCTTCTATTCTGGAAGGGCATTTTTCCTATCTGTGGCCTTTTCCAGAATTTCATCCAGAGTAGGCCCGAAAAGATAAACATCTTTAAAGTGAATTGAGCACAGTTTAATTTTGGAGGTAACATCACAACTCCACATTTTAAGCCTGAGGGCCCTGCGGGCAGAATTAGATTGAAGTAAGGATCTTGCCGCAATTCTGATAGACTCCATAGAGGCGTCCGCTAAGAAAGCTGAGGCTTTTTGGAGAATGGGAAGAGAGTCAAATAGTTCCCCTCTGGAGGTACCCTGAGCAATGTGGTTTTCCAGCTCGTCCATACAACGAAACAGGGCTCTGGCAACACAGGTGGCAGCAATATTAGATTTTAAACCCGAGGTGGATGTTTCCCATTACTTTTTAACAAGCTTTCCATCCTTCTGTCTATCGGATCTCTCAATTGTGAGGAGTCCTCAAAGGTGAGAGTGGTTTTCTTTGCTACCCTCGCCTCTTGAATGTCCACTTTAGATATGTCCCATGAAGGGGAACCTGCCTCTAAGGGAAACCTGTGTTTCATTTCAGAGGGGGTGGATAGGCGTTTCTTGGGGAGCTCCCACTCTTGAGAAATTAAATCCAGGACATTTTTATGCAGCGGAAATCCTATTTGTCTCTCTGACTTCAATCCTCCAAACATTTCTTCCTGTGTAGATTGTGGGACAGATTCCTCATGTAACTCCAACGTGTTACGCACATCCACAATCAACTCTTCAGTAAAAAACAGAGGAGAAAAAATATTTTCTTGCTTCCGTAAATTTAGGAGACGAAGATTCACACCATTTTTCAGAAGAGGATGAAAAAGAGTGATCGGACTCGGAGGCCGAATCCTCAAATTGTATTTTCTGTTTTTTAGAAGGAGAAGGACCCTGCGGCTGTGGAGGAGGATTGAAGGCAGCTAGAGAAATTTGTACTTCATGCTTTACTAGGGCCCGGATTTCGTCAAGGAAGGAAGGCTGTTCGGCTCTGACAACTTTATCCGTGCACCCCTGACACAGCTTCTTCTCCTATAGAAAGGGAAGCTTTACATTGCAGATTGCACATTTAGGCACCTTTTTGGTTGAGATTTTCTGGGCAGACTTGTCTCCCTGCAAAGAGAGGGAGACTGATGTAAGGATCAGAAGAGCCCCACTAAACATAGCCTTGGACCCAACCCGCAACGGACTTACTGGAGCAGGGGTAGCGCTGGGCTCTTCAGATGCAGGACAGGAAGCACCATCCATTATGACAGGGATCAGTCTTACCTGGAGGTGTCTTCAGGCTGGTTTATATAGAAATAAATCCAGCCCCCAGCGCAGGTGAATCATATTTCCCGCCTCCTCCCCAGGTCCTGGAGCAGGCCTCCACGAGGAAAGGCATGCTCTGTGTGGCATTGGTAGTCCTGTGGGCGCTAGGAGGCCAGACCAGGAAGTCGATGTGCTCCAGCGTGCATTCCAGCAGAGAGCGCAGGACCGGAAGTGACGCACGCGCAACAATGAGGACACTTCCGAGACGACAAACGCCGCACAGGAGAGGAGGATGAAGTGGTGAGCTCATGGAGGCCTCTGCCGGGGATCACTGGCCCGCTTTACCTCCGCAGAGGCGCAGGTGGGCCAGAAAGGTTCCAAGTCCGGGGGAGATTGGAGCAGTACAACGAGGAGGAAGATGGAGCCCTGACCACAACTGCCTGGCAGAGAAAATAGAGGTATACTGCAGTCGCCTGCCACGCAGCAAACCAGAACCTCTCCATGCCCCATGGGGGACAGGAAAGACACTGGCAATTTGGAGGGAGGAGGTGCTTTTTTAACCTCTCGTGCTTCCTGTCCCCCATTAGGGAATGGAGACATCCTTCTATGCTGTCGTGGAAGGTGACTAGAGAAATTCTTGATATCTTTTAGAAGAGGTACAAACCTCAAAGATATTCTTGTACAAAAGCATCTCAAAACAAAGTCCAGAAGTTGGCTTTCTGGTCTTAAACCAAAAGGCAATCATAAATGTGGAAACTGCACTTTTTGTCCCTACCATTTCACCTGCTAATCCCTACAGATAGGTGACATTACACATAGGGCCCGTGATTTTATTACTTGTAGAACCTGTTTCATTGTATACATAATTTTTTGTCCATGCGGCTTCTATTGTATCAGAAAAACAATCCAGCCACTTTTTGTATGGTTTTGTGAGCATTTTGAATCAAATTCCACAAGGAAAGGTTCTAGCAGTTTGATTCAGCATATGCAAGATATGCATGCAGGTAACCCTAAAGAGATGTGGTTTGCAGGCTTAGAAAGAGTTAAATTACCTGCCCAGGAAGGAAACCTACAAAGACTCCTCTTACAAAGAGAGGCCAGGTGGATTATGCGCTCACAGGCACAAGGCCCTACTGGTTTTAATGATAAATTTGATATGACAGTATTTTTAAAAGAAAGTCTGTTTGCATGTTTTAATTTAACTTGTTGTAGTTCAACTTGCTGTTAATTTTCTCCGGACAGGTGAGGGGGGTGGCAGCTATCGATGTTGCACTGATGCAATCACAAACAGCGCAAACCTGCCATAGTCCGATCCTGTCCACTCACATATCTGGTGCCGCTATGTGTTCACATTTTTTAATAAATGATTGCATCAGGAATTTTGAGTGCTGCCTTTTCTATTTTCTGAACATTGTGGTTACCTTCCGGCAAGCACCCAAGGTTCCTCACCCTCTGCATCATCACCATGCTGCTCTGCTAGGCAGTTACACACCAGAATCTAGGTTCTGGTGCCATGTCTTTCTCTGCATCCCTTTATCTTAGATACAGAGTGTACTGGTGTATACTCAACATATACTTCAATGATATGTCATGTGATGATGTTCAAAAAGAGAATCACTTATCGCATATAGTGAGTTGCCTCAACGTGTTTCCCCATATTAGTCTGGTTCATCAGGAGACTCTCAGGTAGTTTTCAAAAGATGGTCAAAAGGATGCCATTGAGTAGAGGTAATCTTCATGAGAGTCAGCTATGATAAATTTCCCCGATTTCTGAAATCTTGGATAGCACTTGTACACAAAAATCTGACATATGCAGTAGCCCTTAATTAAAAAACACATGGTCAACAAACATATTTGCACCTTTCAGTGTTTAGGAGCCACTTCTAGTCACCAAATACTGCATGTGGCAGTGGTCTTAAGGCTCTAAGTAACAAAAAACCTCAATATTCCAGTTGATTATATACTGCAACATGTATAAATTGACCAAATTCTAAGAAACACCAACAAAGAGAGATTTCATTTTCCATAAGTAATATATTAAAACATTATGTTAATTTACAGTTTGCATATAAATGTTTATTTATATTTAGGTATTTTTTTTTGCTTATCATTAGTTTGAAGAAAAATAGCATCTCAAGCTGGTGATTAATATCTTAGATAACTGCATTTACTAAAGTGTTAGTGATATTTTTAGATACACTTCATTCACTTTCTGTTTAAATATTTTTTTTTAAAGATTGTCTAGGCTCATTGGTGATGACTGATGGAAAGTGACACCAGTTTCTTTTAAATTATGATTAATCCTTCCCAGGACTGCAAATAAAATAAAGACAAATTGATTCATTGAGCTCATTACTTTTGGCCCAACAAACCATGAGATTTGTATAAGCAGATATCCTAGTTAATTTAGAAAAATAACATGCGTGATCCATATAAGACGTAAAAACATTTTCTTTCATTTAACTGGAAGAAAAAGAAGTTAACATTATGCATGGATGAACTATCACCTTCTCATTTTTTTCTGAGGCAAAAGCTAAAGTGATCTGTACAACAAATATGAGCTTATATTGGAGGGTTTAGTGATCAACATAAAACTGAGCTACTGAGCTACTGAGGAGGTAAATATAATTCAGTTTTACTACAAAATAAATACATACAAAAGGTTTAAAAATCATACTGATTACAAACCCAGATTCGCATAAATAGACTAATATATTAATTAAAATGTTTATGCCAGAAACAGGCATAAAAATGTGAATATTGCAAATGTTTGTGCAACATGGAGTTGTACAAAAATGTTGTGACTGTTGGAAACTTCATCCTAGTTTCAAGCAGAGTTTCCAAATGGATAGAGCTTATGAGGAGTAAGGGTGGGATGGTGCCTGGCTGTGCCAGTCCCTTAAACTTACTGTAAATGGCGGAAATAGGAGTAATAACTGGGGTAACATTTCTGATGAGTTACACACTCCTGAAAAGAATAAGAGGCAACAAATTCATTAACGAGTGTGCATCTATAAATGAATTTGGCACATCTTATTCCTGCAAGCTAATTATTAATACTAGCATACAAAACACCCACCTTAATAAATCGGTGCCACAGTATGTAAGAAAACAAAAATAAAAAACATCACTGGTACTGCTGTAATTAATCAAATGATTACATTCTTCATCCATACTGTTAGGGCTAGCGGAACGCACCAAGTAAATAGAGATGTTTTTATTGATATTGGTGTGTTCGCAGCCCGGGATCCACCGTGCAGGAGTACCTGCTGCTAGCAAACGGCGGTACTATATGGCGGTATAGACTAACTCAGTTAATTCACTGAGTAGCCGTGAAAGAGAAGCACTGTGCCCTGTTAGACTCCACAGAGGCACAGGCTAACTGCCCAAACAGAGAGCAGCCAGTGGTCACGCAAGTACACAAAACTCCTCGCCGGAGGAGCCAGCATTCTAGGGGCTTATTTCAGCCGGGTCCCTGAATACATCCAAACACAAACTCCTCGCCGGAGGTGCCAGCATTATAGGGGCTTATTTCAGCCAGGTCCCTGAACACACTCTCATGTGACCACATTGGCACAAAGCACATAACATTAGACAATACTAGCGCATGGCCGTGCGGCCATGCGGGCCTTAAATAGTTGCAGCACATTTAGGACCTTTCAAAGAAGGACCAATGGAGTTGCTGCAGTATCTGAGCATATGACCCCAGATCTCCACTGAGAGATCTTGCCCTGGGCATGCTCAGAGTGCATAGCTGGATTTAGTCCTAGCACCTACAAGGACCTTATCTGCAGTATCTGATCGTGTGACCCTCGATCTCCACTGAGAGATCTTATTCTGGGCATGCTCAGAACGTGAAAAGCAGGACTTAGCCCCAGAAACATCTGCTCGCCGCTGCCCAGCACTGACCTCAATGGCAGAAGCAGGAAATGCAGCAGTAACTCTTAGCACAGAGTCAGACTGAGCGAGACACTGGGATCAACGTCTCTGCTGAGCAGGCTCCACTGCGGCAGGAGAAGAATGGGAGACTGCAGCGGAGATGGCCCGAGATTCCCCCTGTGCAGAGGCAGGAACTCGATCCCTAACACATACATTCATGTCTTCAGAGCTGGAGATTGATCATACTACAAAGTAGTACTCGGTTTCTATATGGTCATGTTCACACATCAGCATTTTACATCAGCATTTGTAAATCGAACAAGATAAAGTGCTCCGTGTGTGAATCAATCTCACCTGTTAAAACCACACCCTCAGGATTTAGCCATTGCTCTCCTGGGGGGTTGTGCTGCTGCAGGCATCCTTACAAGCAAAGAGTTAATGCTTTAGATGTAAGTGTTACGTAATCTTCGATCGGTATGAGTGTCGATAGTGTTTTCATGCTTGTCATACCTGATGAAGGGTACGTCCCTGAAATGTGTGGACTAATAAATCCTTCTAACCTGGAAACTGCCTCTCCTCCTTCACCAAAGCGCCTACATAACATTGCAATTCTACCTTCTTGATTTGGAAGAATCATAGGAAAAGTATAATATAAAACATGCACCACTTCTGTATGTATCACCCACTCCTGATTTTCGCTTACAAATACTGAAGTAAAATACTGACCAAATATGATGTGTGAAAGTGGCCAATAGTGCATTCTATAAATATTTAAGCAGGAAAAAGAAGTACAGTACACATCAAATAGTTTCACATCACTGTAATGATGCATATTTAGCAAGTGTAATTGTGGCATGTATTCCTAGCAAGGAAGGGATCTAGTCTGCAAATTAAGGCAATAGTATTTTTTCTGTCCATTCTAATAAGGAGAGTGTAGCTCGTTTCATGCATTAAAGTTTTACTAACATTAGTGTTTTGGTTTTGCTGTGTTATGGCACCATCTAGTGGTAGTTAAATTTATAACCTGTGTTTTAGTTATAATTAGAGTGTTGCATTGTGGGATTGTACCAAGGTATGCTGGGAGAGAGAGACTCCATTACTTTTCTGTGTACTTCCTGGGACACACGTGTGCATGTGCTGTGCTGGAACCATCTATTTACTTGCTATCCTGGTTAAGTTTATCCGGTAAGATTGTTACCTCTGTTCTTCAAATATAGTGTTGTACAGAATGTGATTTACTGTATAGCAGCTAGTACTTAGGAAATCTATTATCAGTGACTTACTGTATGTAGTTATATATAGAAGTTGCATCATCCTGTATATTTTTCATGGTAGTTGTAATGTGTCAGCTCTGCTATTATTTGACCCAATACTTATTTATGTAATTTGTATTCTTATAGTTTTACCGCGCTCATGTTTACCAATAAACAAGTTAGACTACAGAGAACAGTCTGCTTATTTGGGAGACAGAAGTGGTTTATACCGTATGTCGGATCACACACCATATCACCGTGTTTGAAGACAGAAAAGTATTTTTTGCCTTGAATCACACTTGCTGTTCTTTGTGCATTTCTTTTAGTTTAAACCAGAGGCAAATTCAAAAGAATGGAAATGTTAGGGTTGGCAGATTGCACTAAACAAAAGTAAATAATAAAAAGCAATCGCAATCCGAGGTCCACCGTGTAGAGATGGATAACTGCTGCTAGTTAACAATGGCGGAACAAAGCAGGGGGAAATAACATAAGTCAGAAGGCATTAACTCCACACAGTATGAACAGAACTCAAACTACCAAACTCAGTTACTTCACTGAAAGATACAGCAGACAAAATGCTGAGTGCTATACCCTGTTAAACATCACAAGGATGATATCATGTGAGAGGTATAGCCTGAGGGTTGGACTTGCTCTGTAATTCAGCTGTGATAACTGCACACATGAAGGAAGCAGATGGTAAGCCAAGGGATAGCTACCCAGTCCTAAACCTACCTTGCTAACGAAAGAACTCTCAGTATATAGAACGCCACATGCAAACAGAGTGGTGGCGTATCCACTCACAAACACCACACAAAAGTGATACTAGTGCACCACTGAGAGCCTTTTAAACAATAGGCTCCACCCCAAACACTCAGGCCCAGCTGGCTTTGACATCGCCTGCCGGCCAATCCAGAGCCACCACATCACCAGAGCAGCTAACGTCTGAACACCAATGTGAAGACATCACATCACGGACATGCTCAGTAAGGTGATCTCTGGACTTATACTCCAGAGCGCAGGACTTCACCAGAATATGACTGGTTCCCATAGACTTGGCTGGAGAGCCAGCAGTCACAAAGTGAATATCATGAGCCTGACCGACGTCTGTGCTGAGCAGCACCCACCTCGGCCAGACCTGAATGAGAGACCACAGCATCAGGCAATGCTTGGGATCTATTTTGCACAGCGGGAGAATCTTGACACCTAACAGGAAGTCATAAACAAATCTGGTCATCTTTCAGTATCCACTTTTGTTTAAAAAAAAGCATGCATCACATACCACATGGTGATTCCAACCTACTGTGTAGGCATTTTTGTTTTCCATTTTCCTAAACCAAAAATACTGCTGCTAAATGTTTGCTGTACATCTATGTATACACAATCTAGCCCAAGACATTATTGCATTCACCCCTGTATTTTGTCAACTTTTTAGTGTTTTGCACTTTTTTGTCTGTATAAGATTCATCTATTTGCACCATTTATAATACTAATTTATATGTGTTTGCCTGTATTTATATTTTTCTTTAGTTTGCCACTGTGAGTTTAGGGTTTTCAGATGTTTGCACCTGATTCATCATGTGTGAATTTTCAAAAGATCACTAAATTTGATTTGTTGGCTCAATTTTTGCTTCATTTTGTGAAACATCAATAAATGTTCATTTATTGTGAAAAAACAATAATTAAGACTATTTTTTATTTTTCATGATTTTCATGAACTGCCTTGCGACATGTTGAAAAATTTGGTTAAAAAAGCAGCACCAAATGCCACAGGATAAAAAAGAATACTGACTTTAAAAAAGTACATTACAAAACCAAATCACAAATGATTTATAGGGGCTCTAGTGTTTTGCAGTCTTAGGCATTATTTTAATATTGCAAATTGGAATTTTTGCAATTTGCATCATGCTTAAACTGTTATCTTTATAAAAAGAAATAGTAACAAGAAGGAATTAGTTCTTACAATTGGAATTCTTAGCAACGCTTGTGTTGATGATCTCTGTCAGGATTGGAAGTTGATGATGCCGACGACTAGTCACCTTTCCTTGCAACTAATCATTGACTTCAGCAATCAAGCAGTCAAGCAGAGATGTCCAAATCTGATCAATGCAAATAGAATTTGCCTACAAACAAAACTTTGAATTTCCGGAGTCCATTTTTTTGTGATTCACTTCAAGAGAATTTAGAAAAACAGCAGCTGAGTAGGGGCTTTAAATAAAATTGATTGTGCAAGTCATTGACCAGACACTAATTCAATTATTCACTTCATTCAGCCTCTTCTTTCCTCAGGTGTGTGCAGACTTGGACTGGCCCACTGAGGAACCAGCTCTATTATTAGCTGGATGCGCATCCTGGCTCCCCAACCCTATCAGAGGTCAACAGCAGCATGTGATATTGAAGGTGGCAAAATGACATCACTGCATTGCACAGCCTGCGATGTCTGATGTATCATGAAGTTCAAAACAGAAATAAATAGCCCTGAAGTATACATGGAGGACCACATGCAACTCGAAAAAATGTAAGAACTAACAAAATCCTCCATCACCAATACTCTCAATATATAATGATTTTACTGATATACATAATTTTTAAGAACAATTTAAAAATTGGAAATGCAAGCAAACCATACAGGTGATGGCAAAAAGCAAACACTGGACATGAAAAACAATTTTTTTAATTTGTGCCCTAACTAGGACATTACAGAGTATAACACATCCTGAAGTAATCATACAACCAGTCTGAAAAAAGCTATAAACAAGATCAATGCAGAGATAAAGTGCATAGTGCAAAAAGGTTGAATTAAATATAAGGATGTAGGGTATATGAAAGCCAATGGTCATGCATAATGAGGAGTAAATCAATCTATTGGCATAATTCTATACTAATTATGTTGGTTTTCATCTGAAGGCAGGGCATATCAAAAAACATAATATAGTAAAATCATTAGAGTATATAGCCTTCAGAGGGAAACAGAAACAAGCGTCCACCGCGTGCTTCCTGTTGCTGATGAGGCGGATAGTGCGCACTATTCTTGCAGCCCAGACTGGCGGTGTATACCGTGTGGCCCCTGCTTCATTCAGCAGATAGTGTCAGTTTGTGACACACTATCCTATCTCCATAGTTTGCACCTACCCCTTGAGCACTATTTTGCAGCCCATACTGGCGGTACATACCACGTGCCTCCTGCTTCATTCCGCAGATAGTTTCAGTCCGTGACACACTACCCTATCTCAGTAGCTTGTTTCTACCTCATGCGCACTATTTTGCAGCCCATACTGGCAGTACATTCCGCGTGGCTCCTGCTCCATCCAGCAGTTAGTGTCACTTGTGACACACCATTGTATCTCTGTGGCTTGTGCCTACCCCCGCGACCTATATGTCTTCAGGCTTCTTATTGATGCAATCTAACTTTGCTACTCGGGGCTTCTCTAAGCATACTACTATATTAGCACACTGATGAAGGTCCAGTAACGACTGAAACGTTTGTGAATACTGTATGTAAATAAAACCCCCACTTTGCATCACAACACTTTTGGAGTGTGCTAGTCACTTGCATTTTACATAAAGGCTTGGGAACCTATGACCGTGTACCTCCTCCTTTTGGCTGTGCTGAACATTTTCTATATAATTAAAATATGTTTTAAAACCTTTTGCCAGAAAAATTGCGTTGACCAGTGTTATTGATGTGCGAATACATTCGGCAATATTTGTTACTCGCAAGAATAGTTCTCTATTCAGGATATTCGTTACTTGGTGAGTAATTTGCTATTCATTTCGGTGTATTCGACTGACTAGCCCAGCTTTTTTGGCGCTTTATTTGCAACCAATGAACATGCTGGGCTTGCTTGCCAATCACAGTAATGCCGGTGCCATCTTTGATGTGGCATTACTGTGATTGGCTGGCTTTACAGCATCATAGGAGATATTTAATGCTTGCTGGCACCATCTTATGCACATTGCAGCTGGAAGCAGTGTAGTAAGAGCATAGTGTGAGTGTAGGGAGAGTGAAAGCAGTGTACAGGGAGAGTATGTGATTCCAAAAAGCTCTTTTTGACCACTGTCTTCACTGCACCAATGTCTCTCAAATGCTTTCTGACTCTTATCTGTAATTCCCTAGACGTTAGTCCTATGAATATCATCCCACAACCACATGTTGCATAGTAGAGAATATAGGAACTATCGCACGAGACATGATGATTTATTGGACCCCAGAGGCAGAGGCAAAGTTAGTGCTGTGAGAGACATTGGCGCAGGCCAGACAATGGTAGCACGGAAAACAACCATTAATGGGTACCTTTGAACCAAAGAGTTTGATTTTGGTGGGACATGATGACTCTTAACTAAGATATCTCTAAGATTCTTACGTCACTTTGGCATCATTAAGGCAAGAAAAATACAACTTCCTGTAACCTTTATTATTGCTCCTCCCACATGAGTAACAAGGGCATGACGCAATCACAGGTCCGTCACCAGGAAGATTTATTTCTTTTGTCCGGGAATGAAGCTAATGAGCACTTCTCTGCCCATGTCGCCTGAATACTTATTTCTCTAACTCCCACCCTCAATACCCCCCCTCCGAAAAATGCATTGTTTTGGCATTTAATACAGGATATCTATGAAGGGAGAATTTTTTTTACTCCCTCATGGTGGCATTGCCCACTTTCAGCCTGCTGCCCTAGTATAACATAGTGTAAAATATGGGCCTGACTAGGCGAACACCTGACTCTTCCTCTTCACTAGAGCTCCTGATGGTGGGGGTTAGAGTTTTCTCCTGATGAACACCAGGTGCTACCCTAGGGCAGACCTCAGAAACAAGGCAGCTGACCCCACATAGGGGCAGGAACATGGAACATTCAAGAATAGATGGACTTGACAAGTATAGACTGGCATGGCAGGAATACTGGAAGACAAGGCAGGTGTAACACAGTGCCCACTGATCTGCAATCCATGTGCAGATCCCGGGCAGCAGCAAACGGGTAAGAGAGGACAAATAAGGTGTATTATGCTATATGGGAGGCAGATATAAAGGGGGCTAAAGAGAGGAATATTATACTATATGGGGCAAAAGCTTTGCACATTATATTACATATGGTCTAAAGAAGGAGGACATTTTATTTTATGAGGGCCTTAGAAGGGGACATTATAATAGATGTAGATCAAAAAAGGGAACATTTTACTATATGGGGAAAAGAGGCGGATATTATAATATATGTAGGCCAGAGAACAGAACATTATACTATATGGGGGCTAAAGGAGTTGACACTATACTGTATGGCAATCAAAGAGGTAAACATTATACTATATAGGTACCAGATTGGATTAAAAGAAAACCTCAAAGGCACAGTACACATAAAAATTAATAGCCATAAATGTTGTAATTTGAATATTATATCATTATGCCATATGTGTTACCAATGGATAAAGATGTCATACATATCAGTAAAATAAACAGAAAAAAAACAGAGGAAAAAAAATACTGAATACGCAAGTTCAAGAAATAATATGAAGAAATAAGCTTTATTATATTGAATTCATAAACAAGTGAGGTAGGGGTAGGGGAAACACCAGGAAGAACATTATATACTGTGGGTGAAAGAACATACTGTATGTCACCCATTATACTATATGGGGGACAAAGAGAGGAATATTATACTATATCGGGGCCAAAGCTGGTTATTATACTGTATGTTGCCAGAAGGAAAGTTAAACAGCAACAGCAAGCCTAAGCACAGAGTGAGACTGAGCCAGACGCAAGGACCGACGTCTCTGCTGAGCAGGTTTCACTGTGGCAGGAGAAGAATGGGAGACCGCAGCAGAAACGGCCTGAGATTCCCCCTGTGCAGAAGCGGGACCTCGACCCCTAACACTAACCCGTGTGTATAATCATTGTACTGCCATATAGTCCGTCATTGCTTAGCAGCAGGTACCATCTCTGCACGGTGGCCCCCGAGCTGCAAACGCACCTTATTTCTTTTCTCTAATTATTTGGTGCGTTCCGCTAGCCCTAACATTTAGTAAGGGCGACAATGGACACCCCTGCCTCGTACCATTTCGTATGTGAAAGGGATCTGACAGAGAGACGTTCACTTTGACTTGAGCAGGAAGAAACTTGTAAAGGGCTTTGATACTCCACAGCGCTTTCCTTTGTAGTCCAATGCCTTCAAGCGTTTGACACAAAAATTCCCATCCCACTCTGTCGAATGCTTTTTCAGCATCTATCGACAGAATATACATGGCATCACCTCTTCTATTAGCTCTGTCGATCAAAGAAATAGATCTAATGGCATTATCTCTTGCCTCTCTTCCTGGTATAAAACCTACCTGGTCCTGATTAATCAAATGCGGTAAGAGGCAACTAAGTCTCTTTGAGATCATTTTGTCATAAATTTTTACATCTATATTTATGAGTGAAATAGGATGATAATTGCTACACAGTGAGAGATCCTTCTCCAGTTTTGGAATGACCGTAAAGTGAGCAACTACAGCTTGTAAAGGGGAAGGAACCCCCTGAGGAAATAAAATTACATGTTGATAGGAATGGAGGGCATAACAGGTCTGAGAACTGTTTGTAGAAGCCCACTGTGTATCCATCGGGACAAGGGCTTTTGCCCAGTTTCAAATCCCGAACCACAGAGGTGACCTCTTCCAAGGAAAAGTGATTCTCTAAATCTGCTAGGGTCTCCTCAGAGATTGTAGGTAGTTTATTCAAATTTAATTTAAGATTTGATTTTGTCTTGAAATGAATGGGAAGGGAGGTCTTTAAATTGGCCATTTATATTGTAGAGAGATTTATAATAGTCATAGAAGCTGGATAGAATGTCTTTGGGACTATGGACCTTTTTGGCCTCGGCATTTTTAATGTGTGAGATAAATGTTTGTGGACCTCGTGGATGTAAGGCTCTCGCTAGAAATTTGCCACTTTTGTTACCTAGATGATAGAAATGACTTCTGACTCTTTCTCTGAAACAACGAGATTTCTGATCCAAAATTGTAAGTAGTTTTTGTCTAGCTGTGGACAGACTCGACAAAGTGAGTGGAGAAAGGTCCTGTTTGTGTTGTATCTCAAGTTCATGGATCTGTGAGGAGAGACAATGTCTGCTAGGCATTCTTTCTTAAGACTGGCCCCCTGTGAGATAAATACATCCCATAAGACACTTTTTAAGGCCTCCCATTGCATTGAGGGGGACGTGGGGATGTCAGTATGGTCTGCCACAAAACCCTCAATAGAACGTTTCACCTCTGAGACACAAGTCGGATCTTGTAATATGTTTTCATTTAACTGCCAGGAAAAGCTAGGTCTAATAGAGGGATCTAGTTGTATCAAAAAGAAGATGGGTGCATGGTCGGACCACAGCACAGACCCCACATCCGCCCCCACTCCAGAGTCTAACAAACAATGGGAGACAAAGAAATAATCGATTCTACTATATGTAGAATGTATTTGAGAATAAAAACTATAATCTCTGGCATTTGGGTGAAGAGTCCTCCATACATCTACCAGTCGCAAGTCATGTATTTGTTTCTTTTTTAATGGAGGACAAGGGATAAGAGGACCTACCTGATGATACATCAATTAGAGGATTCATTGGAAGATTAAAGTCACCTCCGAGAACTATCGGCAAGGCGCCTGCAAATTTCTCTAGAAGCCTTTTACATGTGGAGCCAAATTTCTGCTGGCCTTGATTAGGGAAGTAAACATTGGCGAAAATAAGTACACATGACCCCCATGTCACTTTCAAGAAAATATATCTTCCTTCTGTGTCGATTACCGAGTCAAGGATCTCAGGTAGAAAGGATTTATGAAAACCTACAGACACTCCCTTAGATTTGGAATGGGGATTTCTACTATGGAACCATTTTGTGCAATGGTGGGATGTACAGTTAGGGGTCACCCCTTTCTTAAAGTGTGTCTCCTGAAGCATTAAAATTGAGACGTGTTGTTTGTGATTAGAGTACAAAATCTGTCTCCTTTTCTCAGGGATATTTAACCTTTTAACATTATGGGAAAAAAAATTTAACTCCAGCCATAGCTAAAGTATATTTCAATAGGTTGATTATATGGACATTGAGACTAGATCCAATGGAGGTTCGTGTGTGATTTTTGGATTGGGGATAGGTCAAGGGATTGGAAGAAGAGGAGTGAGGAAAAGAAAGGAAAAAAGCAAGAAGGTTGAAAATAAGGGAGAGAAACTAAATGTGTGGTGAGTGAACACCAAGAGTAAGAAATAATGATGTGGTTGTTTAGCGGGAGACCATCAAATACAACAGTTGGAGTGGGAAGAAGCCGAAGGTGAGAACTGGCTTCTGTTTGCCATCCCCACCAGCTAGGCGATAAAATATTGTATCAAACTTTGTTAACTGACATCTGCTCCTATCCAGACTAAATTTAACTTCAATCTTAACAGTATAAACAATATAGAGTATAATTAGACTGTCTATTCTTCAATGTTATTCCGATGACAGATGACAGGATTTAAAGACCGATTGGAAATGGTCCACATGACGGGACATGAGCAACCCAAAATCAAACTGACCCAAGAGTTAAAGCAACTCATTGGGGTTTGTGTGAGTGAAATATTTCACACAGAGAGAAAAGAGGAGGAATAAAAAAAAGTCTCTTCATATTGGATTTGGAGGGGAACCATTTTTCTTGTGTTGCTTGGTGTGTTGGATTTTCAGCCATCTTGGGGGATATATGGGAGTTGGAGAGAGTGCGGCCAATCAGGAAGGTCAGTCATTAGCAACTCAAAAGTACCCAGAAAGTTGGTCAAGTCCCCTAGGTTACGGAAAGTGGCTGTTTTTCCTCCTTTAAAGGCTATCAGCTGGAATGGGAATCCCCACTTATACAGTATGTAATGTCTCTTTCTTTGAGGAGGGATAATAAAGGTCGTAATGCTCTTCTTAGTTGTAACATGCACCTAAATAGATCTGAGAGTAGTAAAATCTGTGTTCCACAATAATTGATGGTGCCTTTATGTCTGGCAGCCAGCATGATGGCTTCCTTGACTTTGTAGTAGTGCACTCTGCAAATAACATCTCTGGGTCTTGATTCTGATGGCGGTTTGGGTCCAAGGGATTTGTGTATACGGTCAAATTCTATTGAGCCCGCCTCCTCATCATTTAATATTTCAAGGAACAGTTTTTGTACTGTGAGATCCAGATCAGAAGAACTTACGGATTCAGTAAGGCCACGTATTCTAATGTTGTTTCGCCTATTGCGATTTTCTAGATCCTCCATTCCAGTTGCAAACTCCTCCAGTCTCAAAGCGTGACTAGTAATAACCTCTCTGTGAGTTTGTAGTTCTTGTAGGATGATTTCCTGGGACTTCTCCACGTCCTCCACTCGAGATGTGAATTCTGGTTTTAGGACATGAAGTTCTTTTTTGTAGGAATTTTCAATTCGACAAGCAAAAATTTCCAAGTCTTTTTTGGTGGGAAGTGTTCTAATAAATTTGCTAAGGTCATTTACATTCATGTCTTCTAAAAATTAATTATTATCATCCCCCTCATCTGTTGCTCTATCAGGAGATCCCTGGGAGGCTGGTGAATCATGTGATAAAGAGCATTCACCTGAGATCTTAGTGGAGGATTTGGATCTTGTGCTTCAATGCTGGTTATTAATATTTAGGAAACGATCCATGTCATCAGAATGAGTTTCAGAATCTGGAGGTAGTCCAGTATGTCTTTTGGGTTTGTCCATATACACCAGTGGGCCTTAGTGGCCTACACATGGCTGTAGGGGGAACTTGTGAATTCATAGAAAAACAGCCGCACACAAGTACTTTGATTTTTTTGATGCAAAGAAGAGCAGTTTATTGTATTCACCACAGAAATATATAGGTGTGCTGAGGTAACGTTTCGGCCTCGTACAGGGCCTTTGTCAAACCTCACTTATTGTAGAGAAAATTGTGATGAACAAAGGACCCCGCAGAGACGGGACAAGTAAATATGTTGAGCAGGCTCCAAAAAGAGAGAGCTGCGGGTCCGGGCTGTAGGAGTCCCTGTGGTGATGTGATGGGGGAACTTGTGAGGCAAGAGTGTCTACATCAGGTAGCCCGCTCCTCCAATAGCAAACACCTCTCCCCTATTAGGATTTCTAACTCAATTAGGGATATGACCTGGAATCCTATGGGTTCTGAGCATATGTAACATTATATTCAGGAGTGAACCTGCTCGTCTGTGTAATGGCGGCGTTTGATGCCAAAAGGAGGATCAGGGCCTGAGAACGACCGCCAAGCTGGGACAGGCGGGTCTGATTTAGGATAGTGAAATGTGAGGGGACGATAGAGAAGTGGAGCGAGGATGCACCTCAGACGGCCCGGGTCGCGAGTCGACCGGCTCTCAGCAGCTCCAATGTCAGAATGGCCGCCACAGCAGCGAGTGTCCTCCTCCTGCTCCTCCCGCACTCCCACACTCACGGGTCCTCTGCATGCTGTGGTGCAGTCTCCCACCTTGCCTCATGTGTCAGCACTGGTCTCGCGATCTCGCCCCCGTAATCCACCACTGGGATCCAACAGGGGAGCAGCAATGGCGTCTCTCCCCCGGAATGCTTCAGACACTGTCCAGCGTCCCGCTGTCACAAGGCCTCTCCTGGCGCAGACTTCAGGTGGAGTAAGGTTAAGAGCCTTATGTTCTCTGGACTTGAAGGGTATTCCCAGGAGGTTAAGTGTAAATTTGGGGTCTCAAATTAATGAAATCCGAGGAGCTCTTTCCAGGCACATCTGCTCAGCTTGAGGTCCAGGCCACCCCCCCGGTATTGTGTTTTTTTAATGATAAGAATGGTAATATTCAATTACTATGTGGTTAAAATATATAGTCTGGTCATGATGTGCTGGTTTATATCATTTGTGTGTGGTTTATTGATATACTGCTTTTGATAAGTTGGATTATATTGCATATGTGTCCATTTGGAAGAGCGTTTTAGGCAGGGTACCACAAGGCTCTGTACTGGCTTCAATGTTGTTCAACATTTTTATAAATGATCCAGATAAAGGAACAGAAGGTAAACTAATCAAATTTGCAGGCGATACAAAGCTAGGAGGGATAACTAGCACTAGAGAAGACAAAGAAAGGATTCTGAAGGATTTAGATAAGCTTGAACAATGGGCAGCAACTGATAGAATGGTGTTTAACAGGAAGAAATACAAGATTCCACATCTAAGCAAGAAAAACGAAAATTACATCTACAGAATGAGAGGAATAGAACTAAGCAACAGACATAAAACAAACTGGAGCAAATTCAGAGAAAAGCTACCAGGATGGTGAATGGATTGCAAACTACCGTATTTACTGGAGTATAAGCCGACCCGAGTATAAGCCGAGACCACTAGTTTTGCCACAAAAAACTGGGAAAACTTAATGACTCGAGTATAAACCTAGGGTGGAAAATGCAGCAGCTACTGGTAAATTTCAAAAATAAAAATAGATACCAATAAAAGGAAAATTAGTTGAGACATCAGTAGGTTAAGTATTTTTGAATATCCATATTGAATCAGGAGCCCCATATAATGCTCCATACAATTTATGACGGCCCCATAAGATGCTCCATACAAAATACGCCCCATATAATGCTCCATAAAATTTATGATGGGCCCCATAAGATGCACCATATTAAAATATGCGCCATATAGTGCTGCACAAATGTTGATTATGGCCCCATAAGATGCTCCATACAGACATTTGCCCCATATAATGCTCCACAAATGCTGATTATGGCCCCATAAGATGCTCCATAGACACATTTGCCCCGTATAATGCTCCACAAATACTGCACATGGTCCCATAAGATGCTCCATACAGATTGTTGCCCCATATTATGCTGTACATGGACTCATAAGGTGCTCCATACAGATATTTGCCCCATATAATGCTGCACATGGCCCATACAGATATTTGCCCCATATAATGCTGCACATGGCCCCATACTGATATTTGCCCCATATAAAGCTGCACATGGCCCCATACAGATATTTGCCCCATATAATGCTGCACATGGCCCCATACGATGCTCCATACAGACATTTGCCCCATATAATGCTGCACATGGCCCATACAGGTATTTGCCCCATATAATGCTGCACATGGCCCCATACTGATATTTGCCCCATATAAAGCTGCACATGGCCCCATACAGATATTTGCCCCATATAATGATGCACATGGCCCCATACGATTCTCCATACAGACATTTGCCTCATATGCTGTTGCTGCTATTAAAAAAAAAGGACATACTCACCTCTCAGGCCCCCGGCACTTGCTATATTCACCTGCTTCGCGTTCCACCGATAGGCGCCGCTGTGTCTTCCCTGTCCTCTACACTGACGTTCAGGCAGAGGGCGGTGCACAAACTAATCGCGTCACCGCACCATCTGACCAGAGCGTCAGTGCAGAGGATCGGGAAGACGCAGCGGTGGCCGGCGGCAGTGGAACGGGGAGCAGGTGAATATTGCACACTGTGTTAAATGCACCGGCTCCTGGTACGGTGTCCCTGGTTCTCCGGCGCCGGTAGCTTCTTCCTGTAGTGAGCGGTCACATGGTACCGCTCATTACAGTAATGAATATGCGGCTCCACCCCTATGGGAGTGGAGTCGAGTCCATATTCAGTACTGTAATGAGCGGTACCATGTGACCGCTCAATACAGGTAGAAGCTGCCGGCACTGGAGAACCAGGGACACCACGCCAGGAGCAGGTGTGTATTATTACACAGCTGCCGCTCCACCTCCCCTGCCGACCCCTGAGTATGACTCAAGTATAAGCCGAGAGGGGCCATTTCAGCCTAAAAAAATGGGCTGAAATTCTCGGCTTATACTCGAGTATATACGGTATATCCTACGAGGAACGGTTAAAGGATCTGGGAATGCTTAGCTTGCAAAAAAAGACGGCTGAGAGGAGACTTAATAGATGTCTACAAATATCTTAAGGAATGTCACAGCATAGAGTAATCATACATATTCTCATTTGCACATGGAAACACAAGAAGCAATACAATGAAACCGATGCAATTGAACAAGTGCAATAAATAAAATATCGGATTGCACTCACCCCAATGATTCTCTATGGTGCAGCACGGAGCACATATCACTGACACTCAGCTCCTGCTCGCATCAGAGCAGGAGCTAAGTGTCATTAGCATATTGCATCCGATGCTTTCGAATGAGTGAATCATCGGATGCCATGCGCTAATGGGACCCCGGTCAAAGGGAGAAGATACAAATTATATTTTAGAGAAAACTTTTTGACAGGGTGATCAATGAATGAAACAAGTTGCCACAAGAGGTGGTGAGTTCTCAATGGAAGTCTTCAAACATAGACTGGACAGAATCTGTCTGAGATGGTTTAGTGAATCCTGCATTGAGAAGGGGTTGAATGTGATGACCCTGGAGGCCCTTCCTACTCTGACCTTCTATGATTCTATGAATTCATGATTCTAAGTGATGACAGAATCCATTGCAAGTTTTGAAAAGTAATGGACAACTCTTTTAACATGTGCTTTTTTTTGCGTTAATCTCCTCCTTCTGTAAAAAAAAAGGCATAAAAAACACTACTGCTTTGCTTTAATTAATTTCAAGGAGAAAAACATTTGCCATATATCCTGCACATTTGAAAATTAGATCATGAAGCACATTTACAAACCAAATATCTGTTAAAATACGTTATAATTTCTATTAAACTACATGGTTTGGTGCTTTATGAACTTTCTTTTCAGTGTTTGGCTAGGTTCACATTGCGTTATTGGGTTAACGCTAATGGACTGCGTTGCACGGCGAAAATGTCACAATTAACGCCGTGCTATGGGTCCGTTAGCGCACCCATTGACAGCAATGGGATTTGTGCCTGTAGCGCATCGCTAGCGCATGCCATTTTCGGCACCCACTAGCGATGTGCTGTTCTTTTGTGATGGACCTCGGACGCTGCTTGCAGCGTCCGAGGTGCGTCCGAGGTCAGTCCCTCGCTAGTGCAGATCGGGGAACGCGGACCAAAAATAAACATTGCATTAGCGCAAGCCGCTAGCGCTATGCGCTTAACGGATTGCCCTAACGCAATGTGAACCTAGCCTTTATCAGTTTTACTACTTTATTTTATTATCTTTAATTGTTATTCAATTCCATTCACATTTCGGAATGATGAAAAAGTGCTTTAATGCTTTCAAGTAAAAAATGCTAATTGTCTCTTCAGAGAGGAAGAGGACTAGAATTCTAGTTCCACCTATTGGAAGTAGCAATCCTACCAGGCTCAATCAGCCAAACCAAATCTTCACCTTGCACTGATGAGGGGCAGTACCCAAAACACAGAGTCTGCAAATTGAGATCTGGCTTGGCTCTTATCCTAAGTCATGTGACAAGGCTCGTTAAAGGGTCAACATTGCTGCAATAGGTGGCACTAGAGTTCTAGTCCTCTTCCTCTCTGAAGAGACAATTTGCATATTTCCCAGAGGAGCATTGCGGCTTTATGTCTCCTCACCTCGACCTGCTTAACATGTCACTCTCCGCAAGGAGAAGCGATACTTCCAAGTAAAAAATGGAAATGTATATAACTATATAATAAAAACATTTGTTAAAGTATTCTCCCATGACTGGTAAAATCTTCCATTGTAGCAAATTTCTTACAATTTTTTTAAGCAGGAGTCTCAGACACACAGCTCCTGATCCACTTGCTATGAGGCCAAGGGAGGAGCATGCCAGTGTTCTTTAATGAACAGAGCACAGCGTGTCAGAGTGGAGGCATCTCTTTTCTGTGCTGCTGGATCCCTGGTAGTAGGTAAATAATGACTATAAAGGTTTTTTTTTTATACTTCCCAACATTCACTTTATATGTATGTACAGTGAGAGGTCACTTGCCACACAACTCAGTATATGTAGCGCATAATGATGGCATCTACTCACAAGCAGAGACGGCACCGTAATCAGGAATTGTTATCTGTGTATTGTATCTGACACTCTACTAGAATGACCACAATCGGTATTAGCATCAATAGCATTCATTTAACCCCATTTGACACAGCTATCAGTAGTGACAGCAGTATTTAGATGATTATTTGAACGAGGGATTTCCCTCTTTAAACCTTCCTGAACCCCACAGCCAACTAAGGTCTAGCAGATAAATAGTCAATTTAAAATTGACATTTCTAAAATCTGATAATTTAAAAACATGACGTGGGGTTCCCCCACTTTTGATAACCAGCCAAGGAAAAACAGACAGATTAGGGATGGTATTCTGATGCTGGGAAGGTCCATGATTATTTGGTCATCCCCAGTCTAAAAATGGCAGCACTAGGCCGACACAGAAAAGGTGCATCCATTAGATGTCTTGGTTCAGGTGGAGCTGGAAACTTAATGCATCAGGCCATGATGGAACAGTTCTGGATTCCTGTATTTCCACTTCCGAGTCCCTTGATGATGTCATCTTTCAATGGTAAAGCACTGTCTGAAGTTGTGCACTTTGTTACAGAGCAGGTGGAGCTTTGGGTGGAAATTCTCAATTCGGAGAATATTGCATTCTATGTACTTGCCAAAATTTTACACTCCCTTCTGCTGGACCTGCTGTTGTGAATTCTGTGGCCAAGCTCCCTCCTGTGGTCGAGAGTGGTACTTCGGCTGGTTCTGTCTATGAGCTTCCTTTGGTGGATGAGAGTGGTACTGCGGCTTCTGAGTTTCCTTCCTCAGGTGATGAGGTTAAGTCGTTAGGTGCTGCTCTATTTAACTCCACCTGGTGCTTTGATCCTGGCCTCCAGTCAATGTTCTAGTATTGGTCTTGCTTCCTCCTGGATCGTTCCTGTGGCCTGTCTATCCTGCATAAGCTAAGTTTTGCTTGTGTTATTTTTTGTTTGCTATTTTTTCTGTCCAGCTTGCTATATTGGTTTTTCTTGCTTGCTGGAAGCTCTGAGACGCAGAGGGAGCACCTCCGTACCGTTAGTCGGTGCGGAGGGTCTTTTTGCCCCTCTGCGTGGTTGTTTGTAGGTTTTTGTGTTGACCGCAAAGCTATCTTTCCTATCCTCGGTCTATTCAGTAAGTCGGGCCTCACTTTGCTAAATCTATTTCATCTCTGTGTTTGTATTTTCATCTTACTCACAGTCATTATATGTGGGGGGCTGCCTTTTCCTTTGGTGAATTTCTTTGAGGCAAGGTAGGCTTATTTTTCTATCTTCAGGGCTAGTTAGTTTCTCAGGCTGTGCCGAGTTGCATAGGGAGCGTTAGGCGCAATCCACGGCTACCTCTAGTGTGGTGTGTTAGGATTAGGGATTGCGGTCAGCAGAGTTCCCACGTCTCAGAGCTCGTCCTTTGTTTTTGGTAATTGTCAGGTCACTTTGTGTGCTCTGTACTTCTATGTCCATTGTGGTTCTGAATTACCTGTTCATAACAGTACTGGAGGCCCAAAGTGCTAATGCTTCTCAATAGAGGGAAAAGAGAAGTTCTGAGACCATTTTTTTTTTCTTTGCACTGTGTTCTGTCTTTCTTTTCCCCTTTATATCAGGGTGGTTCAGAACACAGGTGTGGACATGGACATTCAAGGTCTGTTCTCTTTGATGGATAATCTCGCTATAAATGTACAGAATATTCAAGATTTAGGGGTTCAGAATCCTATGTTAGAACCTAAGATTCCTATTCCTGAGTTATTTTCTGGCGATAGAGCAAAGTTTTTGAATTTTAAAAATAATTGTAAACTATTTCTGGCTCTGAAACCCCGCTCCTCTGGTGACCCAGTTCAACAAGTTAAGATCATTATTTCTTTATTACGTGGCGACCCTCAGGACTGGGCATTTTCCCTTGCGCCAGGAGATCCTGCATTATGTAATATTGATGCGTTTTTTCTGGCGCTCGGATTGCTGTACGACGAACCCAATTCAGTGGATCAGACAGAGAAAAATTTGCTGGCTCTGTGTCAGGGTCAGAATGAGATAGAGATTTATTGTCAGTAGTTTAGAAAGTGGTCCGTGCTCACTCAATGGAATGAATGTGCGCTGGCAGCTATTTTCAGAAAGGGTCTCTCTGAAGCCCTTAAGGATGTCATGGTGGGATTTCCTATGCCTGCTGGTCTGAATGAGTCTATGTCTTTGGCCATTCAGATAGGTCGACGCTTGAGCGAGCGTAAATCTGTGCACCATTTGGCGGTATTATCTGAGCATGAACCTGAGCCTATGCAGTGCGATAGGACTTTGACCAGAGCTGAAAGGCAAGAACACAGACGTCAGAATGGGCTGTGTTTCTACTGTGGTGATTCCACTCATGCTATCTCCGATTGTCCTAAGCGCACTAAGCGGTTCGCTAGGTCTGCCACCATTGGTACGGTACAGTCGAAATTTCTTTTGTCCGTTACTTTGATCTGCTCTTTGTCTTCCTATTCTGTCATGGCATTTGTGGATTCAGGCGCTGCCCTGAATTTGATGGACTTGGAGTATGCTAGGCGCTGTGGGTTTGTCTTGGAGCCCTTGCAGTGTCCTATTCCATTGAGAGGAATTGATGCTACGCCTTTGGCCAAGAATAAGCCTCAGTATTGGACCCAGCTGACCATGTGCATGGCTCCTGCGCACCAGGAGGATATTCGCTTTCTGGTGTTGCATAATCTGCATGATGTGGTCGTGTTGGGGTTGCCATGGCTACAAGTCCATAACCCAGTATTAGATTGGAAATCTATGTCTGTGTCCAGCTGGGGTTGTCAGGGGGTACATGGTGATGTTCCATTTCTGTCTATCTCATCATCCACCCCTTCTGAGGTCCCAGAGTTCTTGACTGATTACCGGGATGTATTCGATGAGCCCAAGTCCAATGCCCTACCTCCGCATAGGGATTGTGATTGTGCTATCGATTTGATTCCTGGTAGTAAGTTTCCTAAGGGTCGACTGTTTAATTTATCTGTACCTGAGCACGCCACTATGCGGAGTTACGTGAAGGAGTCTTTGGAGAAGGGTCATATTCGCCCGTCATCTTCGCCATTGGGAGCGGGGTTCTTCTTTGTGGCCAAGAAGGATGGTTCGCTGAGACCTTGTATTGATTACCGCCTTCTAAATAAAATTACGGTCAAATTTCAGTACCCCTTGCCGCTGCTGTCTGATTTGTTTGCTCGGATTAAGGGGGCTAGTTGGTTCACCAAGATAGATCTTCGTGGTGCGTATAATCTTGTGCGTATTAAACGGGGCGATGAATGGGAAAACAGCATTTAATACGCCCGAAGGCCATTTTGAGTACCTGGTTATGCCATTCGGACTTTCTAATGCTCCATCAGTGTTTCAGTCCTTTATGCATGACATCTTCCGAGAGTACCTGGATAAATTCCTGATTGTATACTTGGATGATATTTTGGTCTTCTCGGATGATTGGGAGTCTCATGTGAAGCAGGTCAGAATGGTGTTCCAGGTCCTGCGTGCTAATTCTTTGTTTGTGAAGGGGTCAAAGTGTCTCTTTGGTGTTCAGAAGATTTCATTTTTGGGGTTCATTTTTTCTCCTTCTACTATCGAGATGGACCCTGTTAAAGTTCAGGCCATTTATGATTGGACTCAGCCAACATCTCTGAAGAGTCTGCAGAAGTTCCTGGGCTTTGCTAATTTTTATCGTCGCTTCATCGCTAATTTTTCTAGCATTGCTAAACCGTTGACTGATTTAACCAAGAAGGGTGCTGATGTGGTCAATTGTTCTTCTGCTGCTGTGGAAGCTTTTCAGGAGTTGAAGCGTCGTTTTTCTTCTGCCCCTGTGTTGTGCCAACCAGATGTTTCGCTTACGTTCCAGGTCGAGGTTGATGCTTCCGAAATTGGAGCAGGGGCTGTTTTGTCGCAGAGAAGTTCTGATTGCTCGGTGATGAAACCATGCGCCTTCTTTTCCAGGAAATTTTCGCCTGCTGAGCGAAATTATGATGTTGGCAATCGAGAGTTGCTAGCGATGAAGTGGGCATTCGAGGAGTGGCGTCATTGGCTTGAAGGAGCTAAGCATCGCATGGTGGTCTTGACTGATCACAAAAACTTGACTTATCTCGAGTCTGCCAAACGGTTGAATCCTAGACAGGCTCGTTGGTCGCTGTTTTTCTCCCGTTTTGACTTTGTGGTTTCGTACCTTCCGGGCTCTAAAAATGTGAAGGCAGATGCCCTGTCTAGGAGTTTTGTGCCCGATTCTCCGGGTTTGCCTGAGCCGGCGGGTATTCTCAAAGAAGGGTAATTTTGTCTGCCATCTCCCCTGATTTGCGGCGGGTGCTGCAAAAATTTCAGGCTAATAAACCTGACCGTTGCCCAGCGGAGAAACTGTTTGTCCCTGATAGGTGGACGAATAAAGTTATCTCTGAGGTTCATTGTTCGGTGTTGGCTGGTCATCCTGGAATCTTTGGTACCAGAGATTTGGTGGCTAGATCCTTTTGGTGGCCGTCTCTGTCGCGGGATGTGCGTTCTTTTGTGCAGTCCTGTGGGATTTGTGCTCGGGCTAAGCCCTGCTGTTCTCGTGCCAGTGGGTTGCTTTTGCCCTTGCCGGTCCCGAAGAGGCCTTGGACACATATCTCTATGGATTTTATTTCGGATCTCCCCGTCTCTCAAAGAATGTCGGTCATTTGGGTCGTTTGTGATCGCTTCTCTAAGATGGTCCATTTGGTGCCCCTGTCTAAATTGCCTTCCTCCTCTGATTTGTTGCCGTTGTTTTTCCAGCATGTGGTTCGTTTACATGGCATTCCAGAGAACATCGTTTCTGACAGAGGTTCCCAGTTTGTTTCGAGGTTTTGGCGAGCCTTTTGTGCTAGGATGGGCATTGATTTGTCTTTTTCCTCGGCTTTCCATCCTCAGACAAATGGCCAGACTGAACGAACCAATCAGACCTTGGAAACATATCTGAGATGTTTTGTTTCTGCTAGGGTTGAGCGAAACGGGTCGAACATTTTCAAAAGTCGCCGACTTTTGACAAAGTCGGGTTTCATGAAACCCGATCCGACCCCTGTGCGGGGTCGGCCATGCGGTACGCGACTTTCGCGCCAAAGTCGCGTTTCAATGACACGAAAAGCGCCATTTCTCAGCCAATGAAGGTAAACGCAGAGTGTGGGCAGCGTGATGACATAGGTCCTGGTCCCCACCATCTTAGAGAAGGGCATTGCAGTGATTGGCTTGCTGTCCGCGGCGTCACAGGGGCTATAAAGGGGCGTTCCCGCCGACCGCCATGTTACTGCTGCTGATCTGAGCTTAGGGAGAGGTTGCTGCCGCTTCGTCAGAAGCAGGGATAGCGTTAGGCAGGGTCCATTAACCACCAAACCGCTTGTGCTGTAGCGATTTGCACTGTCCAACACCACCTTCGGTGTGCAGGGATAGTGGAAGCTACATTTTTTTTTTCTCAGCGCTGTAGCTCATTGGGCTGCCCTAGAAGGCTCCCTGATAGCTGCATTGCTGTGTGTACGCCGCTGTGCAAACCAACTGCTTTTTTCAAAGCACAAATCCTCTTGTTCCTTCCTTTCTGCACAGCTATCTTGTTTGTTTGTCCACACTTTTTATTTAATTTGTGCATCAGTCCACTCCTTATTGCTGCCTGCCATACCTGGCTGAGATTACTGCAGGGAGATAGTAATTGAAGGACAGTTCCTTTTTTTTTTTTTTTTTTTTATTTTGTGGGAGATTAAGATTGGCATTTCTGCTAGAGTGCCATCCCTGTCTGTGTCATCTCTCACTCAGTGGGCCATAGAAAGCCTATTTATTTTTTTGCTTGATTTGGGTTCTAAAATCTACCTGAAAAAATCACTACATCAATCAGTGGGAGAAAAATATTGGCCTCAGGGCTTGTGTGCCACTCCTTACTCCTGTGTGTGCCATCTCTCACTCAGTGGGCCATAGAAAGCCTATTTATTTTTTTGCTTGATTTGGGTTCCAAAATCTACCTGAAAAAATCACAACATCAATCAGTGGGAGAAAAATATTGGCCTCAGGGCTTGTGTGCCACTCCTGACTCCTGTGTGTGCCATCTCTCACTCAGTGGGCCATAGAAAGCCTATTAATTTTTTTGCTTGATTTGGGTTCTAAATTCTACCTGAAAAAATCAATAAATCAATCAGTGGGAGATTAATATTGGCCTTTGGGCTTGTGTGCCAGTCCTAAGCGTGCCATCTCTATCTCTCCGATAGTGGGCCATAGAAAGCCTATTTATTATTTTTTTTATTGGGTTTATAAATTTTCCCTGGAAAAAAAAAAAAAAAGTGGGAGATTAATATTGGCCTCTGGGCTTGTGTGCCAGTCCTGAGCGTGCCATCTCTCTCACAAATAGTGGGCCATAGAAAGCCTATTTATTTTTTTGGTTGATTTGGGTTCTAAATTCTACCTGAAAAAATCAATAAATCAATCAGTGGGAGATTAATATTGGCCTTTGGGCTTGTGTGCCAGTCCTAAGCGTGCCATCTCTCTCTCTCAGATAGTGGGCCATAGAAAGCCTATTTATTATTTTTTTTATTGGGTTTATAAATTTTCCCTGGAAAAAAAAAAAAAAAAGTGGGAGATTAATATTGGCCTCTGGGCTTGTGTGCCAGTCCTGAGCGTGCCATCTCTCTCACAAATAGTGGGCCATAAAAAGCCTATTTATTTTTTTGGTTGATTTGGGTTCTAAATTCTACCTGAAAAAATCAATAAATCAATCAGTGGGAGATAAATATTGGCCTCTGGGCTTGTGTGCCACTCCTGACTCCTGTGTGCGTCCTCTCTCACTCAGTGGGCCCTAGAAAGCCTATTTTTTGTTTTATTTGTTTTCTAAATTCTCCCTGAAAAAATCATTTTATTTTATTTGGTTTCTAAATTATTCCTGAAAAAATCATTTTTTTTATTTATTTTTTTCTAAAGTCTCCCTGAAAAAAAAAAAAAAAATCAAATCAGTGGGAGATTAATATTGCCCTTTCTGCTTGTGTGCCAGTCTTGACTCCTGGGTGTGCCATCTCTCTCTCTCCAATTGTGGGCCATAGAAAGCCTATTAATTTTTTTGCTTGATTTGGGTTCCAAAATCTACCTGAAAAAATCACTAAATCAATCAGTGGGAGAAAAATATTGGCCTCTGGGCTTGTGTGCCACTCCTGACTCCTGTGTGCGTCCTCTCTCACTCAGTGGGCCCTACAAAGCCTATTTTTTTTTTATTTGTTTTCTAAATTCTCCCTGAAACAATCATTTTATTTTATTTGGTTTCTAAATTCTTCCTGAAAAATTCATTTTTTTGTATTTTTTTTTTCTAAATTCTCCCTGAAAAAAAAAAAAAAATCAAATCAGTGGGAGATTAATATTGCCCTTTCTGCTTGTGTGCCAGTCTTGACTCCTGGGTGTGCCATCTCTCTCTCTCCAATTGTGGGCCATAGAAAGCCTATTAATTTTTTTGCTTGATTTGGGTTCCAAAATCTACCTGAAACAATCACTAAATCAATCAGTGGGAGATAAATATTGGCCTCTGGGCTTGTGTGCCACTCCTGACTCCTGTGTGCGTCCTCTCTCACTCAGTGGGCCATAGAAAGCCTATTTTTTTTTATTTGTTTTCTAAATTCTCCCTGAAACAATCATTTCATTTTATTTGGTTTATAAATTCTTCCTTAAAAAATCATTTTTTTTTATTATTTTTTTTTTTTCTAAAGTCTCCCTGGAAAAAAAACAAATCAGTGGGAGATTAATATTTACATTTGCGCTTCAGTGACAGTCCTGCGTGTGTGGCATTTCTCTCATTTGTTGCCACCAACAACAGAGTGTGTAACATTGTGCCTGATTTTCGTTGTGGTCTCACCCACCTGTAAAGGGGTAGCTAAATCATACTGAAGTTATAGCTCACCATGTAAGTTGTGTGACAGCAACAAATACCGTTAGTTTGGTAACGTTTTTAAAACAATGAGGAAGTCTGGTGGAAGAGGTCGTGGCCGGGGGCGTTCATTGTCAGCTGGTAATGAGGGTAGTGGTAGTGGTGGAGCATCAGCTGGTCGTGGGAAAAAAAAATATTGCACCTAAGTCTGGAGCTGTGGAGCCAGTTTCGTCGTCTGGCTACACAAGGCCTCGAACGCTCCCTTTTCTGGGAGTAGGAAAACCGCTTTTAAAGCCGGAGCAGCAAGAGCAAGTTTTGGCTTATCTTGCTGACTCAGCCTCTAGCTCTTTTGCCTCCTCTCGTGAAACTGGTAAAAGTAAAAGTAGCGCGTCGTTAGTGGATGTTCACGGTCAGGGACAAGTCGCTTCCTTGTCCTCTTCAGCAAAAACAACAACAGAGAAGAATGCAGCAGGCGACACAACGGGTTACTCCATGGAGCTCTTTACACATACCGTCCCTGGCTTAGAAAGTGAAGCAGTTAACAGTCCATGCCCATTACAAGTTGAATCTGACATGGAGTGCACTGATGCACAGCCACAGCCAGACTACTATGCTGGTCCTTTGACTCAGACCACAACATTGCCCTCGCAGGGTGCTGATCAAGAATCAGACCCTGATGAGACTATGTTGCCCCATCACGAACGCTATACCACCGACCGACACGGTGACACAGACGAAGTTGCACACGAGCTACAAGAAGAGGTAATAGATGACCCAGTTCTTGACCCCGAATGGCAGCCATTGGGGGAACAGGGTGCAGGCGGCAGCAGTTCTGAAGCGGAGGAGGAGGGGCCGCAGCAGGCATCAACATCGAAACAGGTTCCATCTGCCGGGCCCGTATCTTGCCCAAAACGCGTGGCAAAGTCAAAACCTGTTGGAGGACAGCGTGGCCATCCGGTTAAAGCTCAGTCTGCAATGCCTGAAAAGGTATCCGATGCTAGAAAGAGTGCAGTCTGGCATTTTTTTAAACAACATCCAATTGATCAGCGCAAAGTCATCTGTCAAAAATGTTCAACTACCTTAAGCAGAGGGCAGAAACTGAAAAGTCTCAATACAAGTTGCATGCATAGACATTTAACCACCATGCATTTGCAAGCTTGGACTAACTACCAAACGTCCCTTAAGGTTGTAGCACCCTCGGCCAATGAAGCTAGTCATCAACGCAACATCCCTTCCGGCAGTGTAGGGCCACCATTTTCTGCACCACCTGCAGTATCTGTGCAGGTTTCTTTGCCAGGCCAAAGCAGTCAGGGTCAGGGAATCACCAGTTTCATAGTAGGAAACACTGCATCTAGGGCACCGGCGGCAACAATACCATCTCCCACTGTCTCTCAGTCTGCCATGTCCACCGGCACCCCCGCTAGTTCCACGATCTCCAGCTCTCCAGTCCAGCTCACCCTACATGAGACTATGGTTAGAAAAAGGAAGTACTTAGCCTCGCATCCGCGTACACAGGGTTTGAACGCCCACATAGCTAGACTAATCTCATTAGAGATGATGCCCTACCGGTTAGTTGAAAGCGAAGCTTTCAAAGCCCTGATGGACTACGCTGTACCACGCTACGAGCTACCCAGTCGACACTTTTTTTCCAGAAAAGCCATCCCAGCCCTCCACCAGCATGTTAAAGAGCGCATCGTCCATGCACTCAGGCAATCTGTGAGCACAAAGGTACACCTGACAACAGATGCATGGACCAGTAGGCATGGCCAGGGACGTTACGTGTCCATCACGGCACACTGGGTAAATGTGGTGGATGCAGGGTCCACAGGGGACAGCAAGTTTGGGACAGTTCTGCCTAGCCCACGGTCTAGGAAACAGTTGGCTGTAGCCGTTCGCACCCCCTCCTCCTCCTCCTCGTCCTCCTGCAGAAGCGAGACCTCGTCCACAGACCGCAGTCGCACAACCACTCCATCTGCAGCTGCCACTGTTGCACACCAGGTCTCCCATTATGGGGCAGCTACTGGCAAACGTCAGCAGGCTGTATTGGCTATGAAGTGTTTGGGCGACAACAGACACACCGCTGAAGTTCTGTCCGAGTTCTTGCAGAAAGAAACGCAGTCGTGGCTGGGCACTGTAGATCTTGAGGCAGGCAAGGTAGTGAGTGATAACGGAAGGAATTTCATGGCTGCCATCTCCCTTTCCCAACTGAAACACATTCCTTGCCTGGCTCACACCTTAAACCTGGTGGTGCAGTGCTTCCTGAAAAGTTATCCGGGGTTATCCGACCTGCTCCTCAAAGTGCGTGGACTTTGCTCACATATCCGCCGTTCGCCCGTACACTCCAGCTGTATGCAGACCTATCAGAGTTCTTTGAACTTTCCCAGCATCGCCTAATCATAGACGTTGCAACAAGGTGGAACTCAACACTGCACATGCTTCAGAGACTGTGTGAACAGAGGCGGGCTGTTATGTTTTTGTGGGAGGATACACATACATGGGCAGGCAGTAGGATGGCAGACATGGAGTTGTCAGGTGTGCAGTGGTCGAAGATTCAAGACATGTGTCAAGTCCTTCAGTGTTTTGAGGAATGCACACGGCTGGTTAGTGCAGACAACGCCATAATAAGCATGAGCATCCCCCTAATGCGTCTGCTGATGCAAAGTTTGACGCACATAAAGGATCAGGCGTCTGCAGCTGAGGAAGAGGAAAGCCTTGATGACAGTCAGCCATTGTCTGGCCAGGGCAGTGTACAGGACGAGGTAGCGGGCGAACAGGAGGAGGAGGACGAGGAGGATGATGGGGATGATTATATTTTTAATGAGGAAGCTTTTCCGGGGCCAGTGGAAATTGTTGGCGCGGCAAGGCCGGGTTCTGGTTTTTGGAGGGACACAAGTGACGTGGATTTGCCTGAAACTGCCCCTCAACCAAGCACAACCACAGATTTGAGAACTGGAACTTTGGGCCACATGGCGGATTATGCCTTACGTATCCTCAAAAGGGACACACGCATAACTAAAATGATGAACGATGACGATTACTGGTTGGCCTGCCTCCTTGATCCTCGCTATAAAGGCAAATTGCAAAATATAATGCCACATGAGAACTTGGAACTAATATTAGCAACCAAACAATCAACTCTTATTGACCGTTTGCTTCTGGCATTCCCTGCACACAGCGCCCGTGATCGTTCTCACACGAGCTGCAGGGGCCAGCAGACCAGAGGTGTTAGAGGGGCAGAAATCAGAAGTGGCGTTGGCCAGAGGGGTTTTCTGACCAGGTTGTGGAGTGATTTTGCTATGACCGCAGACAGGACAGGTACTGCAGCATCAATTCAAAGTGACAGGAGACAACATTTGTCCAGTATGGTTACTAACTATTTTTCATCCCTTATCGACGTTCTCCCTCAACCGTCATTCCCATTTGATTACTGGGCATCAAAATTAGGCACCTGGCCAGAATTGGCAGAATATGCATTGCAGGAGCTTGCTTGCCCGGCAGCTAGTGTCCTATCAGAAAGAGTATTCAGTGCTGCAGGTTCAATACTAACAGAAAAAAGGACTCGTCTGGCTACCCAAAATGTAGATGATCTAACCTTCATTAAAATGAACCACAACTGGATTTCGAAATCTTTTGCCCCACCTTGCCCGGCTGACACCTAGCTTTCCTATGTAAAGGTCTTGCCTGAGGACTATTCTGAACGACTTTTCCAATCTCGTAATTTGCAGCACCTGATTGTCCAGCATCCGACATGTTAACACCTCCCTAAATGGCCAAAGTCCCCACACGGGGCCGTGGTATCGCCACTTGGCGCCAGCACCCGTGAGAGTACTGTTTGTCTGAAGAGGTGGGTGTGCCCGCTTTTGGTCGACGGCACTGCCACTAGGTCCCTCAGAGTACAATAAAGTGTCTGGCGGTGGTGGTGCGCACCCAACGTCAGACACACCGTTGTAATATGAGGGGCCCTGGGCCTGTACCGCCGGCCACAAGACAGTCCCCCCCCCAGGTCAAACAGTGCTCTACCACTTGCAAAATTTTCTCTCACAGCTCCACCAATGTTTAGTCTATGCGCTGACATCCTTCAATGCCTGGCACTGTCAATACCATTGTATTGACATTTTTCTTATGTTAGGCCTTCGAAGCCTGTCTGCGGTCACTCCTTCCACTAGGCCTCCACTGACCTGTCTACTGCTGCCCGTGTTCCCCTGGAACCAATTTTAAATTGCCTACAGCCAGCCCAATTTATTATGTTAGGGCTTCGAAGCCTGTCTGCGGTCCCTCCTTCCACTAGGCCTCCACTGACCTGTCTACTGCTGCCCGTGTTCCCCTGGAACCAATTTTAAATTGCCTACAGCCAGCCCAATTTATTATGTTAGGGCTTCGAAGCCTGTCTGCGGTCCCTCCTTCCACTAGGCCTCCACTGACCTGTCTACTGCTGCCCGTGTTCCCCTGGAACCAATTTTAAATTGCCTACAGCCAGCCCAATTTATTATGTTAGGGCTTCGAAGCCTGTCTGCGGTCCCTCCTTCCACTAGTCCTCCACTGACCTGTCTACTGCTGCCCGTGTTCCCCTGGAACCAATTTTAAATTGCCTACAGCCAGCCCAATTTATTATGTTAGGGCTTCGAAGCCTGTCTGCGGTCCCTCCTTCCACTAGGCCTCCACTGACCTGTCTACTGCTGCCCGTATTCCCCTGGAACCAATTTTAAATTGCCTACAGCCAGCCCAATTTATTATGTTAGGGCTTCGAAGCCTGTCTGCGGTCCTTCCTTCCACTAGGCCTCCACTGACCTGTCTACTGCCGCCCGTGTTCCCCTGGAACCAATTTTAAATTGCCTACAGCCAGCCCAATTTATTATGTTAGGGCTTCGAAGCCTGTCTGCGGTCCCTCCTTCCACTAGGCCTCCACTGACCTGTCTACTGCTGCCCGTGTTCCCCTGGAACCAATTTTAAATTGCCTACAGCCAGCCCAATTTATTATGTTAGGGCTTCGAAGCCTGTCTGCGGTCCCTCCTTCCACTAGGCCTCCACTGACCTGTCTACTGCTGCCCGTGTTCCCCTGGAACCAATTTTAAATTGCCTACAGCCAGCCCAATTTATTATGTTAGGGCTTCGAAGCCTGTCTGCGGTCCCTCCTTCCACTAGGCCTCCACTGACCTGTCTACTGCTGCCCGTGTTCCCCTGGAACCAACATCAGAAAATATAAAAATAAGTATTTTGCTTATAAAAAAGAAAATACTGGAGAGATATCAAATGCAGACATTTTAACATTAAAAACAAACACATACAACAAATATCTGGTACAGTACTAAAAATGGCCACCAGCTACAATAACTTTCTCCTGCAAGTAGTTAACTGAAAGTTTTTTTCAATTTAAAACACAGATATGGCATCCACCGAGTGTTGTCCTGTCACGTCTTCTTTATATTATTGCCAAGAAGATGCAAAACAATGAAAATAATAAAATCATTATTTACCAAAAAAATAGAGTAAGTCAAAACCACATTGCAAATAAACATTCATTACAAATAAAGAAGCAGGGCGCGTCCGAGGGTGAGTATATACCTAATAAGAATATAATCACCCTCGGACGCGCCCTGCTTCTTTCCGACAGCCTTCCTTCCTAAGAATCAGCCCTTCCGTGGTGTAGAGAGAGGGTGTGTTACACTCCAAGGTGTTCCCCAGGTTGCCTTTCCTGAGCTTCGATCTTCATGCTCTCGTTTAGTAGTTGTCGGAAAGTAGGCTGCATTAGGCCTACAAATTGGGTATGGGGTGGAGAGAGATGGTGTGTTACACTCCAAGGTGTTCCCCAGGTTTCCTTGCCATTGCTTCGGTCTTCCGACTCTCGTTTAGTAGTTGTAGAAAACTACACTGCATTAGGCCTACAACATGGGTATAGGGTGGAGAGAGATGGTGTGTTCCACTCCAAGGTGTTCTCCAGGTTGCCTTTCCAGAGCTTCGATCTTAATGCTCTCGTTTAGTAGTTGTTGGAAACTACACTGCATTAGGCCTCCAAATTGGCTATGGGGTGGAGAGAGATGGTGTGTTACACTCCAAGGTGTTCTCCAGGTTTCCTCGCCATTGCTTCGATCTTCAGACTCTCGTTTAGTAGTTGTAGAAAACTACACTGCATTAGGCCTACAAAATGGGTATCGGGTGGAGAGAGATGGTGTGTTACACTCCAAGGTGTTCTCCAGGTTTCCTCGCCATTGCTTCGATCTTCAGACTCTCGTTTAGTAGTTGTAGAAAACTACACTGCATTAGGCCTACAAAATGGGTATCGGGTGGAGAGAGATGGTGTGTTACACTCCAAGGTGTTCCCCAGGTTTCCTTGCCATTGCTTCGGTCTTCCGACTCTCGTTTAGTAGTTGTAGAAAACTACACTGCATTAGGCCTACAAAATGGGTATGGGGTGGAGAGAGATGGTGTGTTCCACTCCAAGGTGTTCTCAAGGTTGCCTTTCCTGAGCTTCTATCTTCAGGCTCTCGTTAAATTGTGGTTAAATGGAACAACTGCATTTGGCGTACTAGTTGGTTTGGGGCCTACTAACAGTGTCTGCCGCTCCTTGCTGTTCTCCTGGTTTCCTGTCCTGAAATTCCGTTTTCAGGCGCTCGTTAAGTAGTTGTTAATGTTAGACTGCATTTGGCCTACTAGTTGGGTTGGGGCCTACTATCGGTGTCTGCCACTCCTTGCTGTTCTCCTCCACTGAACAAAGCTGTGCCGCCTGTTTACTACGGTTGCCAATTTTGAACTGTATTTCGACTACTTACTGATTTGGGCCTACTCTCTGTGTCAGCCTCTCATTCCAGTTGTCCTCCACTGCAATGCCCCCTGGTTATTCCTGTGTTACCAATTTTGAACTGCATTTAGCCAACTTTATTCTTTGGGCCTATATCTGTGTTTCCTCCTCATCCTGCCCATTGCCCAGCCAGTGATAGATGAGTCTGCTGGTACATTGACCCATAACGCAACATTCCCCGTGCCCGCTACACAACAACATTGTGACCCTGCTGAAAGTCAGGTTGCTCTTCCCGCATACCATACCACCTTACACGGGGACAAAGAGGAAGGTGCAGATGAAAGTGCAGGTTCCTTCATCAGGTGGAGGGAGGAATACTAGTTGGCGACGTCACTGGCACAGGGCCTCTCATAGTACGCAAAAGTGTTGCTGCCGGTGGGAGGCGCCCCCGCCGTGCAAACACACCGCTGTACTTTGAGGGGCCCTGTGCCAGTGCCAATGCCAACGAGTGGGCCCCCCCTGCTTGCTCAGGTTCACAGCACTTGCAAAGTTGAAATACTTACCTCTCCCTGCTCCACTGCCGTGACGTGGTCCAGATTTCCTGGGCCCACTAATTACTTGAACCAGCCCTACCCACCACAACTTTAGCCAAATGACCCCCAATTTCAAATGCCTTCCAATTATTATAAGGTAAATTACGCTTGACAAGCTTCATTAAGAAGAATGGATGGTTTTGACATTAAAATGGGCACTCTAGGTGTTTTCCTGGCCCCCACTCACTGCCGACTATGCTGCCCCATTGACTTGCATTGGGTTTCGTGTTTCGGTCGATCACGACTTTACGTCATAATCGGCCGATTTCACTCGACCCGACTTTTGAGATAGTCGGGTTTCGTGAAACCCAGCTCGACTCTAAAAAGGTCAAGGTCGCTCAACTCTAGTTTCTGCTGATCAGGATGATTGGGTGTCCTTTTTGCCTTTGGCTGAGTTCGCCCTTAATAATCGGGCCAGCTCGGCTACTTTAGTTTCGCCGTTTTTCTGCAATTCTGGGTTCCACCCTCGTTTCTCTTCAGGGCAGGTTGAGTCTTCGGACTGTCCTGGTGTGGATACTGTGGTGGATAGGTTGCAGCAGATTTGGACTCATGTAGTGGACAATCTGACTTTGTCCCAGGAGAAGGCTCAACGTTTCGCTAACCGCAGGCGCTGTGTGGGTCCCCGACTTCGTGTTGGGGATTTGGTTTGGTTGTCATCTCGTTATATTCCTATGAAGGTTTCCTCTCCTAAATGTAAGCCTCGTTTCATTGGTCCATATAGGATTTCTGAGGTTCTTAATCCTGTGTCTTTTCGTTTGACTCTTCCAGCATCGTTTTCCATCCATAACGTGTTCCATAGGTCATTGTTGTGGAGATACGTGGCACCTGTGGTTCCATCTATTGATCCTCCTGCTCCGGTTTTGGTTGAAGGGGAATTGGAGTATATAGTGGAGAAGATTTTGGATTCTCGTGTTTCGAGACGGAAACTCCAGTATCTGGTTAAGTGGAAGGGTTATGGTCAGGAGGATAATTCCTGGGTCTTTGCCTCTGATGTCCATGCTGCCGATCTGGTTCGTGCCTTTCATGTGGCTCATCCTGGTCGGCCTGGGGGCTCTGGTGAGGGTTCGGTGACCCCTCCTCAAGGGGGGGGTACTGTTGTGAATTCTGTGGCCAAGCTCCCTCCTGTGGTCGAGATTGGTACTTCGGCTGGTTCTGTCTATGAGCTTCCTTTGTTGGATGAGAGTGGTACTGCGGCTTCTGAGTTTCCTTCCACAGGTGATGAGGTTAAGTCGTTAGGTGCTGCTCTATTTAACTCCACCTGGTGCTTTGATCCTGGCCTCCAGCCAATGTTCTAGTATTGGTCTTGCTTCCTCCTGGATCGTTCCTGTGGCCTGTCTATCCTGCATAAGCTAAGTTTTGCTTGTGTTATTTTTTGTTTGCTATTTTTTCTGTCCAGCTTGCTATATTGGTTTTTCTTGCTTGCTGGAAGCTCTGAGACGCAGAGGGAGCACCTCCCTACCGTTAGTCGGTGCGGAGGGTCTTTTTGCCCCTCTGCGTGGTTGTTTGTAGGTTTTTGTGTTGACCGCAAAGCTATCTTTCCTATCCTCGGTCTATTCAGTAAGTCGGGCCTCACTTTGCTAAATCTATTTCATCTCTGTGTTTGTATTTTCATCTTACTCACAGTCATTATATGTGGGGGGCTGCCTTTTCCTTTGGGGAATTTCTCTGAGGCAAGGTAGGCTTATTTTTCTATCTTCAGGGCTAGTTAGTTTCTCAGGCTGTGCCGAGTTGCATAGGGAGCGTTAGGCGCAATCCACGGCTACCTCTAGTGTGGTGTGTTAGGATTAGGGATTGCAGTCAGCAGAGTTCCCACGTCTCAGAGCTCGTCCTTTGTTTTTGGTAATTGTCAGGTCACTTTGTGTGCTCTGTACTTCAATGTCCATTGTGGTTCTGAATTACCTGTTCATAACAACCTGCTTTGTCTTCATCTCCATGAACCTGTACTAGATTGGAAATTTGGCAAAGTCCTTCAACAGTCCTGCCATGAGAGTTGTTTTGTCTCAATACTTCCTGCTTGACCTCCAGTGACCCCATCTTGTTTGCCTGGCTTTCCACCTGCTTACTGGTCCTATGATGACATCTTTGACAAAAGGAAGCAGAGACGTTGCCTCCACACAGGCCATATGACTGTCCCATTGGTATGCTCCCGGAATCATCACTTCCTCGAGGCCATATCTACCCTCTGTCTACAGCTCAGGTCCAAGTTATGTTGGAGTTCATCAAGTAGAACCTGGCAAGGGGTTTAATCCAGAAATGGTCTTCAAAGGCAGGAACTTGTTTCTTCTTTAAGATGAAGGATGAAACTCTCCAGTTTTTATGGATTACAAGGATCTCAACCAGATCACAATCAAAAACAAGAAATCATTGCCCCTGATTCCACAATTGTTTGATCACCTTAGAGGAGCCAAGATTTTTACCAAGCTCAATATGAGAGGAGCTTATAATCTTATCCATATACTTAAACGTGATGAATGGAAGACCGCTTTCAACACCAATGACGGCCATTACAAATAATTTGTTATGCCATTTGGGCTCAATAACGTCCAAGCTGCCTTCTAAGAGGTTGCGAATGGCTCACTTAGCTCCATTACTGGACATCCCATCTGCTGCCAAGCTTGCTGAGAAGTTCATACACCATATCTTCTGCCTTCATGGGTTTCTTCTCCACATTGTGTCTAACAGGGGCACCAGTTCAGGCCTAGGTTCTGGATAGCTACTTATAAGCTGCTGAATATGGTCTTGGATTTCTCATCTGCTTACCATCCTCAGTCCAATGGTCAGGTGGAGAGAGTTATCTTAATGCTGTCAAGTGTCCTGCGACATTTCACAAAAGAGTCTCACACTGACTGGGTCAAGCTTTTAAATCTTATAATAATTGTGTAAATCTCAGTTTTTCATTGCTTTTGGTCTTTTGTGGGCATGTTCCAGTGACGTGAGCTCACTCATCCAATGACACTCTCGGTGATATTGAGTTTCGGGTGCGGCTGACTGTGCATACCTCTCTGGTGGTGGAGCAGCATCATACCCTCTACACACATCCGCTTGGATTGGCTACTCACACACATATAAGGCCCACAACATCCCATGATGTCACACTCCCGGAAGAAGGCACGGCGTCAAAAAAAGTGCGCATTGGGTTGAGTGGCATCACTGTCCTTCAGGTAATCCCTCAGGTTTATATGCAAACTTTGTCAATGGTCTTTGCCCTGTATTTTTTCCCTGATTGTGGCTGCTAGCCTCTATGGATTTTTCTTGTGTTTTTAGTTTACCCTTACTTTGGAATATACTCCTTATCTACATTATATTTAAAGATATACTCTGCTGCACATTGAACTTTTCACTAGACCTACATGTTTATAATTGTTTACTCTGCCTGTGGTCCTGTTTGCCTGATTCACTACCATGGTTATATCATTGTTTCAGCTTGCCATTGTTATCTCCCTGTCACTTTTTCAATGTTTTTACATTTTGTGTTTTATTGTTACTTCAATAAAGTTTTTTTTTACTTTTGGTACTTTGGTTCTGTTAGTGCCTCTCCTCTTATATGAATTTCAGTATTCTTGCACTGAACCTTTCCTACACATCCGTGCACCCATTTATTCTGATCTTTTGATTAGTGGTACTATTTGTGGGTATTAGCTTGGTATACAGTTGTTTGCATACTTAAAGGTGATGAATGGAAGACCGCGGAATGGAAGACCCATGACAGCCATTACAAATACTTTGCTATGCCATTTGGGCTCAATAACATCCCAGCTGCCTTCCAATAGATTGAGAATGGCTCATTTAGCTCAATTACTGGACCTCCCATTTACTGCCGAGCTCACTAAGAAGTTCATACACCATATCTTCCACCTTCATGAGTTTCCTCTCCACATTGTGTCTGACAGGGGCGTCCAGTTCACACCTAGGTTCTGGATAACTACTTTTAAGCTGCTGAATATGGTCATGGACTTCTCATCTGCTTACCATCTTCAGTCCAACTGTCGAATTTCCTGCAGCATTTCACGAATGTGCATCATGATGATTGGGTCAAGCTTTTAAATCTTATAATAATCTTGTGAAGTTTTCTCAAAATCTCAGTTTTTAATTGTTTTTTATCACCAGAAAGGGATTTCTCTTCTGATATCGGCTGCTACTGGTGTTTCCACAGCCGATGCTCTCACAGAGGAATTTTCTGAGGTGTGGAAGATTACCAAAGCCACTCTGAAGAAGTCCTCTGAAAAGAATTGCCGACAAGAGACGTGTAGATCCATAACTTTTCAGCCAGGAAATAAGGTATGGCTCTATTCTAGTCACTTTCATTTTTCATCTTATAAGTTGGTTTCCCACTTCATCAGTCTATTCAGGGACCTTAAACAGATCCACGCAGTACCCCACAAGTCCACTCTCCTCAAACAAGTCATTTTAAGTCCTTTCTTCAAAGATCTGAGTACCACTCCTGCATAGAGATGAGCGAGCACTAAAGTGCTCAGATGCTCTTTACTCGAACCGAGCAATTCCTAATGCTTGGGTGCACGTTTCAAGTAACGAATATATATTGGGAGTCAGAAAGAAATCAGAGCATGTTTCCGGCAGATCCTAGAAAGAGGTCGGGAGACAGAAAAATGTTCAAATGGATGGGAACAGTGCTGACTGGAAGGAAAGCAGCATGGGGAAGACCAATGGAAGCATCTATGACTCCCACATCTCTACTGAGCACAATGGTGTGACATTTTTACTCCACTTTAACCCCTTTACCCCCAAGGGTGGTTTGCACGTTATGGACCGGGCCAATTTTTACAATTCTGACCAATGTCCTTTTATGAGGTTATAACTCTGGAACGCTTCAACGGATCCCGGTGATTCTGACATTGTTTTCTCGTGACATATTGTACTTCATGATAGTGGTAAAATTTCTTTGATATTACCTGCGTTTATTTGTGAAAAAAACGGAAATTTGGCGAAAATTTTGAAAATTTCGCAATTTTCCAACTTTGAATTTTTATGCAATTAAATCACAGAGATATGTCACACAAAATACTTAATAAGTAACATTTCCCACATGTCTACTTTACATCAGCACAATTTTGGAACCAAAATTTTTTTTTGTTAGGGAGTTATAAGGGTTAAAAGTTGACCAGCAATTTCTCATTTTTACAACACCATTTTATTTTAGGGACCACATCTCATTTGAAGTCATTTTGAGGGGTCTATATGATAGAAAATACCCAAGTGTGACACCATTCTAAAAATGGCACCCCTCACGGTTCTCAAAACCACATTCAAGAAGTTTATTAACCCTTCAGGTGCTTCACAGGAATTTTTGGAATGTTTAAATAAAAATTAACATTTAACTTTTTTTCACAAAAAATTTACTTCAGCTCCAATTTGTTTTATTTTACCAAGGGTTACAGGAGAAAATGGACCCCAAACGTTGTTGTACAATTTGTCCTGAGTACGCTGTTACCCCATATGTGGGGGTTAACCACAGTTTGGGCGCATGGCAGAGCTCGGAAGGGAAGGAGCGCCATTTGACTTTTCAATGCAAAATTGACTGGAATTGAGATGGGACGCCATGTTGCGTTTGGAGAGCCACTGATGTGCCTAAACATTGAAACCCCCCACAAGTGACACCATTTTGGAAAGTAGACCCCCTAAGGAACTTATCTAGAGGTGTGGTGATCACTTTGACCCACCAAGTGCTTCACAGAAGTTTATAATGCAGAACCGTAAAAATAAAAAATCATTTTTTTTCACAAAAATTATCTTTTCGCCCCAAATTTTTTATTTTCCCAATGGTAAGAGAAGAAATTGGACCACAAAAGTTGTGGCACAATTTGTCCTGAGTACTCTGATACCCCATATGTGGGGGTAAACCATTGTTTGGGCGCATGGGAGAGCTCGGAAGGGAAGGAGCGCCGTTTGACCTTTCAATGCAAAATTGACAGGAATTGAGATGGGACGCCATGTTGCGTTTGGAGAGCCACTGATGTGCCTAAACATTGAAACCCCCCACAAGTGACACCATTTTGGAAAGTAGACCCCCTAAGGAACTTATCTAGAGGTGTGGTGAGCACTTTGACCCACCAAGTGCTTCACAGAAGTTTATAATGCAGAACCGTAAAAATAAAAAATCATTTTTTTTTCACAAAAATTATCTTTTCGCCCCCAATTTTTTATTTTCCCAATGGTAAGAGAAGAAATTGGACCACAAAAGTTGTGGCACAATTTGTCCTGAGTACTCTGATACCCCATATGTGGGGGTAAACCATTGTTTGGGCGCATGGGAGAGCTCGGAAGGGAAGGAGCGCCGTTTGACCTTTCAATGCAAAATTGACAGGAATTGAGATGGGACGCCATGTTGCATTTGGAGAGCCACTGATGTACCTAAACATTGAAACCCCCACAAGTGACACCATTTTGAAAAGTAGACCCCCTAAGGAACTTATCTAGATGTGTGGTGAGCACTTTGACCCAATAAGAGCTTCACAGAAGTTTATAATGCAGAGCCGTAAAAATAAAACAAACGTTTTTTCCCACAAAAATAATTTTTTAGCCCCAAGTTTTGTATTTTCCTGAGGGTAACAGGAGAAATTGGACCCCAAAAGTTGTTGTGCAATTTGTCCTGAGTGCGCTGATACCCTATATGTGGGGGAGAACCAGCGTTTGGGCGCATGGGAGGGCTCGGAAGGGAAGGAGCGCCATTTGGAATACAGACTTAGATGGAATGGTCTGCAGGCGTCACATTGTGTTTGCAGAGCCCCTAATGTACCTAAACAGTAGAAACCCCCCACAAGTGACCCCATATTGGAAACTAGACACCCCAAGGAACTTATCTAGATGTGTTGTGAGAACTTTGAGCCCCCAAGTATTTCACTACAGTTTATAACGCAGAGCCGTGAAAATAAAAAAAAAAATTTCCCCTCAAAATTATTTTTTAGCCCCCAGTTTTGTATTTTCTCGAGGGTAAAAGGAGAAATTGGACCCCAAAAGTTGTTGTCCAATTTGTCCTGAGTGCGTTGATACCCCATATGTGGGGGGAATCAGCGTTTGGGCGCATGGGAGGGCTCGGAAGGGAAGGAGCGCCATTTGGAATGCAGACTTAGATGGAATGGTCTGCAGGCGTCACATTGCGTTTGCAGAGCCCCTAATATACCTAAACAGTAGAAACCCCCACAAGTGACCCCATATTGGAAACTAGACCCCGCCACGAACTTATCTAGATGTGTTGTGAGAACGTTGAGCCCCCAAGTGTTTCACTACAGTTTATAACGCAGAGCCGTGAAAATAAAAAATCTCTTTTTTTCCCACAAAAATTATTTTTTAGCCCCCAGTTTTGTATTTTCCCAAGGGTAACAGGAGAAATTGGACCCCAAAAGTTGTTGCCCAATTTGTCCTGAGTACGCTGATACCCCATATGTTGGGGTAAACTCCTGTTTGGGCACACGGGAGAGCTCGGAAGGGAAGGAGCACTGTTTTACTTTTTCAATGCAGAATTGGATGGAATTGAGATCGGTCGCCATGTCGCGTTTGGAGATCCCCCTGATGTGCCTAAACAGTGGAAACCCCCCAATTATAACTGAAACCCTAATCCAAACACACCCCTAACCCTAATCCCAATGGTAACCCTAACCACACCTCTAACCCTGACACACCCCTAACCCTAATCCCAACCCTATTCCCAACCGTAAATGTAATCCAAACCCTAACCCTAACTTTTGCCCCAACCCTAACTGTAGCCTTAACCCTAACCCTAGCCCTAACCCTAGCCCTAACCCTAGCCCCAACCCTAACCCTAGCCCTAACCCTAGCCCTAACCCTAGTCCCAACCCTAGCCCTAACCCTAGCCCTAACCCTAGCCCTAACCCTAACCCTAGCCCTAACCCTAACCCTAGCCCTAACCCTAGCCCTAACCCTAACCCTAGCCCTAACCCTAGCCCTAGCCCTAACCCTAACCCTAGCCCTAACCCTAGCCCTAGCCCTAACCCTAGCCCTAGCCCTAACCCTAGCCCTAACCCTAGCCCTAACCCTAATGGGAAAATGGAAATAAATACATTTTTTTCATTTACTTTTATAGCGGGTTTTTTAGCGGATTTTTATGATTGGCAGCCGTCACACACTGAAAGACGCTTTTTATTGCAAAAAATATTTTTTGCATTACCACATTTTGAGAGCTATAATTTTTCCATATTTGAGTCCACAGAGTCATGTGAGGTCTTGTTTTTTGCGGGACGAGTAGACGTTTTTATTGGTAACATTTTCGGGCACGTGACATTTTTTGATCGCTTTTTATTCCGATTTTTGTGAGGCAGAATGACCAAAAACCAGCTATTCATGAAATTCTTTTGGGGGAGGCGTTTATACCGTTCCACGTTTGGTAAAATTGATAAGCAGTTTTATTCTTCGGTTCAGTACGATTACAGCGACACCTCATTTATATTTTTTTTATGTTTTGGCGCTTTTATACGATAAAAACTATTTTATAGAAAAAAATAATTATTTTTGCATCGCTTTATTCTGAGGACTATAACTTTTTTATTTTTTTGCTGATGTTGCTGTATGGCGACTCATTTTTTGCGGGACAAGATGACGCTTTCAGCGGTACCATGGTTATTTAAATCCGTCTTTTTGATCCCGTGTTATTCCACTTTTTGTTTGGCGGTATGATAATAAAGCGTTGTTTTTTGCCTTTTTTTTTTTTTTCTTACTTTGTTTACTGAAGGGGTTAACTAGTGGGCCAGTTTTATAGGTTGGGTCGTTACGGACGCGGCGATACTAAATATGTGTACTTTTATTGTTTTTTTTTTTTTATTTAGATAAAGAAATGTATTTATGGGAATAATATATATTTTTTTTTTCATTATTTAGGATTTTTTTGTTTTTTTTGTTTTACACACTTGGAAATTTTTTTTTTTACTTATTTACTTTGTCCCAGGGGGGGACAATACAGATCGGTGATCTGCCAGTTTGCACAGCACTCTGTCAGATCACCGATCTGTCTGAGAGCTATGCAGGCTTACCAAGCCCTGCTCTGAGCAGGCACTTGGTAAGCCACCTCCCTCCCTGCAGGACCCGGATCCGCGGCCATCTTGGATCCGGGACTTACTGCAGGGAGGGAGGTAGGAGACCCCCGGAGCAACGCGATCACATCGCGTTGCTGCGGGGGTCTCAGGGAAGCACGCAGGGAGCCCCCTCCCTGCGCGATGCTTCCCTGCACCGCCGGCACATCGCAATCATCTTTGATCGCGGTGTGCCGGGGGTTAATGTGCCGGGGGCGGTCCGTGACCGCTCCTGGAACATAGTGCCGGATGTCAGCTGCGATAAGCAGCTGACACCCGGCCGCGATCGGCGGCGCTCCCCCCGTAAGCGCGGCCGATCACGCTGGACGTAATATTCCGTCCTTGGGAATTAAGGCCCACCCCACATGGACGGAATATTACGTCCAATGGCAGAAAGGGGTTAAAGACTGTTAATAAAACATTTCAAATTGATGAGAAATTGAATTTTACAGGAAAAAAATGCTAACATGTTTTCCTGTATAATGACATGTATATACGGCAAAATTCGAAAAGGATTTAAAAAAAAAATATATATATATATATATATACATATATATATATATATATATATATATATATATATATATATATACCGGTATATATAAAGAAAAAAATTGGAACAGCATCCAGTAATGCCTCAATAGCATGCAGAGCTTTCCCAACCAGCAGTCCAAAAGCCTCCAATGATAGTATCAAAAAAAGAGAAACAGCACAAAATAATATAAAAAAGTGGACTTTATTGTCTGAACGGTATGGCAACGTTTCGGATACAAAAGGATACGTTCAGGCAATAAAGTCCACTTTTTTCTATTATTTGTGCTGCTTTTCTTTTTTTTGATACTATATATATATATATTTAAAATACCGTATATACTCGAGTATAAGCCGAGATTTTCAGCCCATTTTTTGGGGCTGAAAGTCCCCCTCTCGGCTTATACTCGAGTCATATACCCGGGTGTCAGCAGGGGAGGGGGAGCGGGGGCTGTGTAATCATACTTACCTGCTCCCAGCGCGGTCCCTGCAGTCCCTGGCTTCTCCGGCGCTGCAGATTCTTCCTGCACTGAGCGGTCACATGGCACCGCTCATTACAGAAATGAATTGGCAGCTCCACCCCCATAGGGGAGGAGCCGCATATTCATTGCTGTAAATGATCGGTGCCATGTGACCGCTCAATTACAGGAAGAAGCTGCAGCGCCGGAGAAGCCAGGGACTGCAGGGACCGCGCCGCAGCAGGTAAGGGGAGCGCAGCGCTATAATTACCTGCTCCTCGCTCCGGCTCCGTCTGCAGCGTCCTCTAGCAATGACGCTCAGGTTAGAGGGCGCTGTGACGTAGTCAGTGCGCGCCCTCTGCTGAGCGTCAGTGCTGGAGACGGAGCCGCAGAGGAGCAGGTAATTATTGAAAGCGCCGGCGTCCTGAGAAGAGAGGTGAGTATGTGATTTTTTTTTATTTTTATGGCAGCACCAGCAGCATTCTAAGGAGCACCTATGGGGCCATAAAGGTGCAGAGCATATAAGCGGCACAGCATTATAAGGAGCACCTATGGGGCCATAAAGGTGCAGAGCATAAATGGGGCACAGCATTATAAGGAGCACCTATGGGGCCATAAAGGTGCAGAGCATATATGGGGCACAGCATTATAAGGAGCACCTATGGGGCCATAAAGGTGCAGAGCATAAATGGGGCACAGCATTATAAGGAGCACCTATGGGGCCATAAAGGTGCAGAGCATATATGGGGCACAGCATTATAAGGAGCACCTATGGGGCCATAATCAAAGGTGCAGAGCATATATGGCACAGCATTATAAGGAGCATCTATGGGGCCATAATCAAAGGTGCAGAGCATATATGGCACAGCATTATAAGGAGCATCTATGGGGCCATAATCAACGGTGCAGAGCATTCTATATAGCACAGTTGTATATGGAGCATCTATGGGGCAATAATGAACGGTATGGAGCATCTATTTTTATTTTTGAAATTCACCGGTAAATGCTGCATTTTCTACCCTAGGCTTATACTCGAGTCAATAAGTTTTCCCAGTTTTTTGTGGCAAAATTAGGGGGGTCGGCTTATACTCGGGTCGGCTTATACTCGAGTATATACGGTAAACAAAAATATAATTTTTTTATTAAAAAATAGGACATTTCAGTGTAATTTATGAAGGAAGCAAGGACTGCCAAAAATTAGGGACTCAAATACACTCTGTATTAGACACTAAGGAGTAACTCATAAACGTTATGTTCAAATTATCATGACCTGCAAAGACTATGCACTATGTGCACTTGTTCACACGTGAGTTAGACCTCACCCCGTGTGAATAGTAGCGAACTCTGTTGCTTCACAGAGTCACCAAAATTTGTTGCACCCTGTTAACAGACACAGGGTGCAGCTGCAAAACACTAGTGGGATCTAGGGTTGAGCGACCTTGACCTTTTTAGAGTCGAGCCGTGTTTCGCGAAACCCGACTATCTTAGAAGTCGAGTCGAGTGGAATCGGCCGATTATCGCGAAAAGTCGGGTATCGCCCGAAACACGAAACCCAATGCAAGTCAATGGGGGAGCATAGTCGGCAGTGAGTGGAGGCCAGGAAAACACCTACACTGCCCATTTTAATGGCAAAAACATCCATTCTTGTTAAAGAAGCTTGTCAATCGTAATTTACCTTATAATAATTGGAAGGCATTTGAAATTGGGGGTCATTTGGCTAAAGTTGTGGGTGGTAGGGCTGGTTCAAGTAATTAGTGGGCCCAGTAAATCTGGACCACGTCACGGCAGTGGAGCAGGGAGAGGTAAGTATTTCAACTTTGCAAGTGCTGTGATCCTGAGCAAGCAGGGGGGGCCCACTCGTTGGCATTGGCACTGGCACAGGGCCCCTCAAAGTACAGCGGTGTGTTTGCACGGCGGGGGCGCCTCCCACCGGCAGCAACACTTTTGCGTACTATGAGAGTCCCTGTGCCAGTGACGTCGCCAACTAGTATTCCTCCCCCCACCTGATGAAGGAACCTGCACTTTCATCTGCACCTTCCTCTTTGTCCCCGTGTAAGGTGGTATGGTATGCGTGAACAGGAACCTGACTTTCAGCAGGGTCACAATCTTGCTGTGTAGCGTGCACGGGGAATTTTGCATTATGGGTCAATGTACCAGCAGACTCATCTATCACTGGCTGGGCAATGGGCAGGATGAGGAGGAAACACAGATATAGGCCCAAAGAATAAAGTGGGCTAAATGCAGTTCAAAATTGGTAACACAGGACTAACCAGGGGGCATTGCAGTGGAGGACAACTGGAATGAGAGGCTGACACAGAGAGTAGGCCCAAATCAGTAAGTAGTCGACATGCAGTTCAAAATTGGCAACCGTAGTAAACAGGCGGCCCAGCTTTGTTCAGTTGAGGAGAACAGCAAGGAGTGGCAGACACCGATAGTAGGCCCCAACCCAACTAGTAGGCCAAATGCAGTCTAACATTAACAACTACTTAACAAGAGCCTGAAAATGGAATTTCAGGACAGGAAACCAGGAGAACAGCAAGGAGTGGCAGACACCGATAGTAGGCCCCAAACCAACTAGTACGCCAAATGCAGTTGTTCCATTTAACTACAATTTAATGAGAGCCTGAAGATAGAAGTTCAGGAAAGGCAACCTGGAGAACACCTTGGAGTGGAACACACCATCTCTCTACACCCCATACCCAATTTGTAGGCCTAATGCAGCGTAGTTTCCAACAACTACTAAACGAGAGCATGAAGATCGAAGCAATGGCGAGGAAACCTGGGGAACACCTTGGAGTGGAACACACCATCTCTCTACACCCCATACCCAATTTGTAGGCCTAATGCAGCGTAGTTTCCAACAACTACTAAACGAGAGCATGAAGATCGAAGCTCAGGAAAGGCAACCTGGAGAACACCTTGGAGTGGAACACACCATCTCTCTACACCCCATACCCAATTTGTAGGCCTAATGCAGTGTAGTTTTCTACAACTACTAAACGAGAGCATGAAGATCGAAGCAATGGAGAGGAAACCTGGGGAACACCTTGGAGTGGAACACACCATCTCTCTACACCCCATACCCAATTTGTAGGCCTAATGCAGCGTAGTTTCCAACAACTACTAAACGAGAGCATGAAGATCGAAGCAATGGAGAGGAGACCTGGGGAACACCTTGGAGTGGAACACACCATCTCTCTACACCCCATACCCAATTTGTAGGCCTAATGCAGCGTAGTTTCCAACAACTACTAAACGAGAGCATGAAGATCGAAGCTCAGGAAAGGCAACCTGGAGAACACCTTGGAGTGGAACACACCATTTCTCTACACCCCATACCCAATTTGTAGGCCTAATGCAGTGTAGTTTTCAACAACTACTAAACGAGAGTCGGAAGATCGAAGCAATGTGGACGAAACCTGGGGAACACCTTGGAGTGTAACACACCGTCTCTCTACACCCCATACCCAATTTGTAGGCCTAATGCAGTGTAGTTTTCTACAACTACTAAACGAGAGTCGGAAGACCGAAGCAATGTGGACGAAACCTGGGGAACACCTTGGAGTGGAACACACCATCTCTCTACACCCCATACCCAATTTGTAGGCCTAATGCAGTGTAGTTTTCTACAACTACTAAACGAGAGCATGAAGATCGAAGCAATGGAGAGGAAACCTGGGGAACACCTTGGAGTGGAACACACCATCTCTCTACACCCCATACCCAATTTGTAGGCCTAATGCAGCGTAGTTTCCAACAACTACTAAACGAGAGCATGAAGATCGAAGCTCAGGAAAGGCAACCTGGAGAACACCTTGGAGTGGAACACACCATCTCTCTACACCCCATACACAATTTGTAGGCCTAATGCAGCGTAGTTTCCAACAACTACTAAACGAGAGCATGAAGATCGAAGCAATGGCGAGGAAACCTGGGGAACACCTTGAAGTGGAACACACCATCTCTCTACACCCCATACCCAATTTGTAGGCCTAATGCAGCCTAGTTTCCAACAACTACTAAACGAGAGCATGAAGATCGAAGCTCAGGAAAGGCAACCTGGAGAACACCTTGGAGTGGAACACACCATCTCTCTACACCCCATACCCAATTTGTAGGCCTAATGCAGCGTAGTTTCCAACAACTACTAAACGAGAGCATGAAGATCGAAGCAATGGAGAGGAAACCTGGGGAACACCTTGGAGTGGAACACACCATCTCTCTACACCCCATACCCAATTTGTAGGCCTAATGCAGCGTAGTTTCCAACAACTACTAAACGAGAGCATGAAGATCGAAGCAATGGCGATGAAACCTGGGGAACACCTTGGAGTGGAACACACCATCTCTCTACACCCCATACCCAATTTGTAGGCCTAATGCAGCGTAGTTTCCAACAACTACTAAATGAGAGCATGAAGATTGAAGCTCAGGAAAGGCAACCTGGAGAACACCTTGGAGTGGAACACACCATCTCTCTACACCCCATACACAATTTGTAGGCCTAATGCAGCGTAGTTTCCAACAACTACTAAACGAGAGCATGAAGATTGAAGCTCAGGAAAGGCAACCTGGAGAACACCTTGGAGTGGAACACACCATCTCTCTACACCCCATACCCAATTTGTAGGCCTAATGCAGCGTAGTTTCCAACAACTACTAAACGAGAGCATGAAGATTGAAGCAATGGAGAGGAAACCTGGGGAACACCTTGGAGTGTAACACACCATCTCTCTACACCCCATATCCAATTTGTAGGCCTAATGCAGCGTAGTTTCCAACAACTACTAAACGAGAGCATGAAGATTGAAGCAATGGAGAGGAAACCTGGGGAACACCTTGGGGAGGCAGACACCGTTAGTAGGCCCTACCAAAGTTGTACACCCAATGCAGTTTTAAAATTCCTAGAGGCTGAAAACAAGACTATTGACGCTCAGCTTTTTTCAAAGGAACACAGCTGAATTGAGTGGCGCAGACAGACACAGGCAGTAGGACTCAAACCAAAAATGTGGCTCACTGCAGCAGAAAAAAGTTACAGGGGTACACAAGCTGCAGTGCTCTGGGCAGTGGAGGACAATTTCAATAGTGAACCGCAGACAGACTTTGTACGCCTACTATTAAAAAAAGGATGCTCTATGCAATTATAAATAGGTTCCAGGGGTACACGGGCAGCAGTGGTGTGGTCAGTGGAGGCCTAGTGGAAGGAGTGACCGCAGACAGGCATTGAAGGCCTAAAATAATAACACATGGCTGTAGGCAATTTTAAATTGGTTCCAGGGGAACACGGGCAGCAGTGGCCTGGTCAGTGTAGTAGTAGTAGAAAGAACGGACCGCAGACAGGCATCGAAGGCCTAAAATAAAAAAATTGGGCTGGCTGTAGGCAATTTTAAATTGGTTCCAGGGGTACACGGGCAGCAGTGGTGTGGTCAGTGGAGGCCTAGTGGAAGGAGTGACCGCAGACAGGCATCGAAGGCCTAAAATAATAACACATGGCTGTAGGCAATTTTAAATTGGTTCCAGGGGTACACGGGCAGCAGTGGCCTGGTCAGTGTAGTAGTAGTAGAAAGAACGGACCGCAGACAGGCATCGAAGGCCTAAAATAAAAAAATTGGGCTGGCTGTAGGCAATTTTAAATTGGTTCCAGGGGTACACGGGCAGCAGTGGTGTGGTCAGTGGAGGCCTAGTGGAAGGAGTGACCGCAGACATGCATCGAAGGCCTAAAATAAAAAAATTGGGCTGGCTGTAGGCAATTTTAAATTGGTTCCAGGGATACACGGGCAGCAGTGGTGTGGTCAGTGGAGGCATATTGTAAGGAGTGACCGCAGACAGGCATCGAAGGCCTAAAATAATAACACATGGCTGTAGGCAATTTTAAATTGGTTCCAGGGGTACACGGGCAGCAGTGGTGTGGTCAGTGGAGGCATAGTGGAAGGAGTGACCGCAGACAGGCTTCGAAGGCCTAACATAACAAAAATGTCAATACAATGGTATTGTCAGTGGCAGGCATTGAAGGATGTCAGCGCATAGACTAAACATTGGTGGAGCTGTGAGATAATTTTGCAAGTGGTAGAGCACTGTTTGAGCTGGGGGGGGGGGAACTGTCTTGTGGCCGGCGGTACAGGCCCAGGGCCCCTCATATTACAACGGTGTGTCTGACGTTGGGTGCGCACCACCACCGCCAGAGACACTTTATTGTACTAGGAGGGACCCAGTGGCAGTGCCGTCGACCAAAAGCGGGCACACCCACCTCTTCAGACAAACAGCACTCTCACGGGTGCTGGCGCCAAGTGTCGATACCACGGCCCCTTGTGGGGAGTTTGGCCATTTAGTGAGGTGTAAACATGTCGTATGCTGGACAATCAGGTGCAGAAAATTACGAGATTGGAAAAGTCATTCAGAATAGTCCACAGGCAAGACCTTTTCATAGGAAAGCTAGGTGTCAGCCGGGCAAGGTGGGGCAAAAGATTTTGAAATCCAGTTGTGGTTCATTTTAATGAAGGTTAGATCATCTACATTTTGGGTAGCCAGACGAGTCCTTTTTTCTGTTAGTATTGAACCTGCAGCACTGAATACTCTTTCTGATAGGACACTAGCTGCCGGGCAAGCAAGCTCCTGCAATGCATATTCTGCCAATTCTGGCCAGGTGTCTAATTTTGATGCCCAGTAATCAAATGGGAATGACGGTTGAGGGAGAACATCGATAAGGGATGAAAAATAGTTTGTAACCATACTGGACAAATGTTGTCTCCTGTCACTTTGAATTGATGCTGCAGTACCTGTCCTGTCTGCGGTCATAGCAAAATCACTCCACAACCTGGTCAGAAAACCCCTCTGGCCAACGCCACTTCTGATTTCTGCCCCTCTAACTCCTCTGGTCTGCTGGCCCCTGCAGCTCGTGTGAGAACGATCACGGGCGCTGTGTGCAGGGAATGCCAGAAGCAAACGGTCAACAAGAGTTGATTGTTTGGTTGCTAATATTAGTCCCAAGTTCTCATGTGGCATTATATTTTGCAATTTGCCTTTATAGCGAGGATCAAGGAGGCAGGCCAACCAGTAATCGTCATCGTTCATCATTTTAGTTATGCGTGTGTCCCTTTTGAGGATACGTAAGGCATAATCCGCCATGTGGGCCAAAGTTCCAGTTCTCAAATCTGCGGTTGTGCTTGGTTGAGGGGCAGTTTCAGGCAAATCCACGTCACTTGTGTCCCTCCAAAAACCAGAACCCGGCCTTGCCGCGCCACCAATTTCCAGTGGCCCCGGAAAAGCTTCCTCATTAAAAATATAATCATCCCCATCATCCTCCTCGTCCTCCTCCTCCTCTTCGCCCGCTAACTCGTCCTGTACACTGCCCTGGCCAGACAATGGCTGACTGTCATCAAGGCTTTCCTCTTCCTCAGCTGCAGACGCCTGATCCTTTATGTGCGTCAAACTTTGCATCAGCAGACGCATTAGGGGGATGCTCATGCTTATTATGGCGTTGTCTGCACTAACCAGCCGTGTGCATTCCTCAAAACACTGAAGGACTTGACACATGTCTTGAATCTTCGACCACTGCACACCTGACAACTCCATGTCTGCCATCCTACTGCCTGCCCGTGTATGTGTATCCTCCCACAAAAACATAACAGCCCGCCTCTGTTCACACAGTCTCTGAAGCATGTGCAGTGTTGAGTTCCACCTTGTTGCAACGTCTATGATTAGGCGATGCTGGGGAAGGTTCAAAGAACGCTGATAGGTCTGCATACGGCTGGAGTGTACGGGCGAACGGCGGATATGTGAGCAAAGTCCACGCACTTTGAGGAGCAGGTCGGATAACCCCGGATAACTTTTCAGGAAGCACTGCACCACCAGGTTTAAGGTGTGAGCCAGGCAAGGAATGTGTTTCAGTTGGGAAAGGGAGATGGCAGCCATGAAATTCCTTCCGTTATCACTCACTACCTTGCCTGCCTCAAGATCTACAGTGCCCAGCCACGACTGCGTTTCTTTCTGCAAGAACTCGGACAGAACTTCCGCGGTGTGTCTGTTGTCGCCCAAACACTTCATAGCCAATACAGCCTGCTGACGTTTGCCAGTAGCTGACCCATAATGGGAGACCCGGTGTGCAACAGTGGCAGCTGCGGATGGAGTGGTTGTGCGACTGCGGTCTGTGGACGAGCTCTCGCTTCTGCTGGAGGACGAAGAGGAGGAGGAGGGGGTGCGAACGGCTACAGCCAACTGTTTCCTAGACCGTGGGCTAGGCAGAACTGTCCCAAACTTGCTGTCCCCTGTGGACCCTGCATCCACAACATTCACCCAGTGTGCCGTGATGGACACGTAACGTCCCTGGCCATGCCTACTGGTCCATGCATCTGTTGTCAGGTGCACCTTTGTGCTCACAGATTGCCTGAGTGCATGGACGATGCGCTCTTTAACATGCTGGTGGAGGGCTGGGATGGCTTTTCTGGAAAAAAAGTGTCGACTGGGTAGCTCGTAGCGTGGTACAGCGTAGTCCATCAGGGCTTTGAAAGCTTCGCTTTCAACTAACCGGTAGGGCATCATCTCTAATGAGATTAGTCTAGCTATGTGGGCGTTCAAACCCTGTGTACGCGGATGCGAGGCTAAGTACTTCCTTTTTCTAACCATAGTCTCATGTAGGGTGAGCTGGACTGGAGAGCTGGAGATCGTGGAACTAGCGGGGGTGCCGGTGGACATGGCAGACTGAGAGACGGTGGGAGATGGTATTGTTGCCGCCGGTGCCCTAGATGCAGTGTTTCCTACTACGAAACTGGTGATTCCCTGACCCTGACTGCTTTGGCCTGGCAAAGAAACCTGCACAGATACTGCAGGTGGTGCGGAAAATGGTGGCCCTACACTGCCGGAAGGGATGTTGCGTTGCTGACTAGCTTCATTGGCCGAGGGTGCTACAACCTTAAGGGACGTTTGGTAGTTAGTCCAGGCTTGCAAATGCATGGTGGTTAAATGTCTATGCATGCAACTTGTATTGAGACTTTTCAGATTCTGTCCTCTGCTTAAGGTAGTTGAACATTTTTGACAGATGACTTTGCGCTGATCAATTGGATGTTGTTTAAAAAAATGTCAGACTGCACTCTTTCTAGCATCGGATACCTTTTCAGGCATTGCAGACTGAGCTTTAACCGGATGGCCACGCTGTCCTCCAACAGGTTTTGGCTTTGCCACGCGTTTTGGGCAAGATACGGGCCCGGCAGATGGAACCTGTTGCGATGTTGATGCCTGCTGCGGCCCCTCCTCCTCCGCTTCAGAACTGCTGCTGCCTGCACCCTGTTCCCCCAATGGCTGCCAATCGGGGTCAAGAACTGGGTCATCTATTACCTCTTCTTGTAGCTCGTGTGCAACTTCGTCTGTGTCACCGTGTCGGTCGGTGGTATAGCGTTCGTGATGGGGCAACATAGTCTCATCAGGGTCTGATTCTTGATCATTACCCTGCGAGGGCAATGTTGTGGTCTGAGTCAAAGGACCAGCATAGTAGTCTGGCTGTGGCTGTGCATCAGTGCACTCCATGTCAGATTCAACTTGTAATGGGCATGGACTGTTAACTGCTTCACTTTCTAAGCCAGGGATGGTATGTGTAAAGAGCTCCATGGAGTAACCCGTTGTGTCGCCTGCTGCATTCTTCTCTGTTGTTGTTTTTGCTGAAGAGGACAAGGAAGCGACTTGTCCCTGACCGTGAACATCCACTAACGACGCGCTGCTTTGACATTTACCAGTTTCACGAGAGGAGGCAAAAGAGCTAGAGGCTGAGTCAGCAAGATAAGCCAAAACTTGCTCTTGCTGCTCCGGCTTTAAAAGCGGTTTTCCTACTCCCAGAAAAGGGAGCGTTCGAGGCCTTGTGTAGCCAGACGACAAACCTGGCTCCACAGCTCCAGACTTAGGTGCAATATTTTTTTTCCCACGACCAGCTGATGCTCCACCACTACCACTACCCTCATTACCAACTGACAATGAACGCCCCCGGCCACGACCTCTTCCACCAGACTTCCTCATTGTTTTATAAACGTAACCAAACTAACGGTATTTGTTGCTGTCACACAACTTACACGGTGAGCTATAACTTCAGTATGATTTAGCTACCCCTTTACAGGTGAGTGAGACCACAACGAAAATCAAGCACAATGTTACACATTCTGTTGTTGGTGGCAACAAATGAGAGAGATGCCACACACGCAGGACTGTCACTGAAGCACAAATGTAAATATTAATCTCCCACTGATTTGATTTTTTTTTTTTTCAGGGAGACTTTAGGAAAAAAAAAAATAGAATAAAATGATTTTTTCAGGAAGAATTTAGAAACCAAATAAAATAAAATGATTTTTTCAGGGAGAATTTAGAAAACAAATAAAACAAAAAAAGGCTTTCTATGGCCCACTGAGTGAGAGATGACGCACACAGGAGTCAGGAGTGGCACACAAGCCCAGAGGCCAATATTTATCTCCCACTGATTGATGTAGTGATTTTTTCAGGTAGATTTTGGAACACAAATCAAGCTAAAAAAATAATAGGCTTTCTATGGCCCACAATTGGAGAGAGAGAGAGAGATGGCACACCCAGGAGTCAAGACTGTCACACAAGCAGAAAGGGCAATATTAATCTCCCACTGATTTGATTTTTTTTTTTTTCCAGGGAGACTTTAGAAAAAAAAAATTATAAAAAAAAAAGATTTTTTCAGGAAGAATTTAGAAACCAAATAAAATAAAATGATTTTTCAGGGAGAATTTAGAAAACAAATAAAAGAAAAAATAGGCTTTCTATGGCCCACGGAGTGAGAGATGACGCACACAGGAGTCAGGAGTGGCACACAAGCCCAGAGGCCAATATTGTTCTCCCAATGATTGATGTAGTGATTTTTTCAGGTAGATTTTGGAACCCAAATCAAGCTAAAAAAATAATAGGCTTTCTATGGCCCACAATTGGAGAGAGAGAGAGAGATGGCACACCCAGGAGTCAAGACTGGCACACAAGCAGAAAGGGCAATATTAATCTCCCACTGATTTGATTTTTTTTTTTTTTCCAGGGAGACTTTAGAAAAAAAAAATTATAAAAAAAAAAGATTTTTTCAGGAAGAATTTAGAAACCAAATAAAATAAAATGATTTTTCAGGGAGAATTTAGAAAACAAATAAAAGAAAAAATAGGCTTTCTATGGCCCACGGAGTGAGAGATGACGCACACAGGAGTCAGGAGTGGCACACAAGCCCAGAGGCCAATATTGTTCTCCCAATGATTGATGTAGTGATTTTTTCAGGTAGATTTTGGAACCCAAATCAAGCTAAAAAAATAATAGGCTTTCTATGGCCCACAATTGGAGAGAGAGAGAGAGATGGCACACCCAGGAGTCAAGACTGGCACACAAGCAGAAAGGGCAATATTAATCTCCCACTGATTTGATTTTTTTTTTTTTTCCAGGGAGACTTTAGAAAAAAAAATAATAAAAAAAAATGATTTTTTCAGGAAGAATTTAGAAACCAAATAAAATAAAATGATTTTTTCAGGGAGAATTTATAAAACAAATAAAACAAAAAATAGGTTTTCTATGGCCCACTGAGTGAGAGATGACGCACACAGGAGTCAGGAGTGGCACACAAGCCCAGAGGCCAATATTTATCTCCCACTGATTGATTTATTGATTTTTTCAGGTAGAATTTAGAACCCAAATCAACCAAAAAAATAAATAGGCTTTCTATGGCCCACTATTTGTGAGAGAGATGGCACGCTCAGGACTGGCACACAAGCCCAGAGGCCAATATTAATCTCCCACTTTTTTTTTTTTTCAGGGAAAATTTATAAACCCAATAAATAAAATAATAAATAGGCTTTCTATGGCCCACTATCTGAGAGAGAGAGATGGCACGCTTAGGACTGGCACACAAGCCCAAAGGCCAATATTAATCTCCCTTTTTTTCTCAGGGAGAATTTATAAAACAAATAAAACAAAAAATAGGCTTTCTATGGCCCACTGAGTGAGAGATGACGCACACAGGAGTCAGGAGTGGCACACAAGCCCAGAGGCCAATATTTATCTCCCACTGATTGATTTATTGATTTTTTCAGGTAGAATTTAGAACCCAAATCAACCAAAAAAATAAATAGGCTTTCTATGGCCCACTATTTGTGAGAGAGATGGCACGCTCAGGACTGGCACACAAGCCCAGAGGCCAATATTAATCTACCACTTTTTTTTTTTTTCAGGGAAAATTTATAAACCCAATAAAAAAAATAATAAATAGGCTTTCTATGGCCCACTATCTGAGAGAGAGAGATGGCACGCTTAGGACTGGCACACAAGCCCAAAGGCCAATATTAATCTCCCTTTTTTTTTCAGGGAGAATTTATAAAACCCCAAAAAATAAATAAATAGGCTTTCTATGGCCCACTATTTGTGAGAGAGATGGCACGCTCAGGACTGGCACACAAGCCCAGAGGCCAATATTAATCTCCCACTTTTTTTTTTTTTCCAGGGAAAATTTATAAACCCAATAAAAAAAATTATAAATAGGCTTTCTATGGCCCACTATCTGAGAGAGAGAGATGGCACGCTTAGGACTGGCACACAAGCCGAAAGGCCAATATTAATCTCCCACTGATTGATTTATTGATTTTTTCAGGTAGAATTTAGAACCCAAATAAAGCAAAAAAAAAAAAATAGGCTTTCTATGGCCCACTGAGTGAGTGATGATGCACACAGGAGTCAGGAGTGGCACACAAGCCCTGAGGCCAATATTTTTCTCCCACTGATTGATGTAGTGATTTTTTCAGGTAGATTTTAGAACCCAAATCAAGCAAAAAAATAAATAGGCTTTCTATGGCCCACTGACTGAGAGATGGCACACACAGGAGTCAAGAGTGGCACACAAGCCCTGAGGCCAATATTTTTCTCCCACTGATTGATGTAGTGATTTTTTCAGGTAGATTTTATAACCCAAATCAAGCAAAAAAATAAATAGGCTTTCTATGGCCCACTGAGTGAGAGATGGCACACACAGGGATGGCACTCTAGCAGAAATGTCAATCTTAATCTCCCACAAAAAAAAACAAAAAAAACAAAAAAAACAGGGAGTGTCCAACAATTACTATCTCCCTGCAGTAATCTCAGCCAGGTATGGCAGGCAGCAATAAGGAGTGGACTGATGCACAAATTAAATAAAAAGTGTGGACAAACAAAAAAGATAGCTGTGCAGAAAGGAAGGAACAAGAGGATTTGTGCTTTGAAAAAAGCAGTTGGTTTGCACAGGGGCGTACACACAGCAATGTAGCTATCAGGGAGCCTTCTAGGGCAGCCCAATGAGCTACAGCGCTGAGGGAAAAAAAAAATGTAGCTTCCACTGTCCCTGCACACCGAAGGTGGTGTTGGGCAGTGGAAATCGCTACAGCACAAGCGGTTTGGTGGTTAATGGACCCTGCCTAACGCTATCCCTGCTTCTGACGAAGCGGCAGCAACCTCTCCCTAAGCTCAGATCAGCAGCAGTAACATGGCGGTCGGCGGGAACGCCCCTTTATAGCCCCTGTGACGCCGCAGACAGCAAGCCAATCACTGCAATGCCCTTCTCTAAGATGGTGGGGACCAGGACCTATGTCATCACGCTGCCCACACTCTGCGTTTACCTTCATTGGCTGAGAAATGGCGCTTTTCGCGTCATTGAAACGCGACTTTGGCGCGAAAGTCGCGTACCGCATGGCCGACCCCGCACAGGGGTCGGATCGGGTTTCATGAAACCCGACTTTGCCAAAAGTCGGCGACTTTTGAAAATGAACGACCCGTTTCGCTCAACCCTAGTGGGATCCCTATAAATCACCCCCACTAATCTGGTGATTGGACTCGCTGTGACCCTCGTTGGCTTTTAATCCCGTGCCTGAGGACGCCCCGAGTCAGATGCAGAGTCCAAGCGGGAATTCTCACCCTACACTGACAGGCTATCAAAAATGCGCACTGATTGCACATGGTGCCGTATAAGTGGGCACTGCAAAGGGCACTGTAACATGTGCTAGGTGTGCAGGTAGCACTGTCGGGTGCTAGATAGCTTCCACCATTCACAAGCAGTCAGCAACAATAGGAATGGGAATGATTAAGGAGCTTTCATCCATTGACAGTCATTCATCTACACACACACATTATCAAGTTTATACTAGCGAACATTTTATAGAGGAAGCTCTCCCGTGACCATGGGGACTAGACACCTATATAAAAGCGGTGATCTCCATATATATGGTTTTGCTATTGCTTAATCGGTATACCGACATATTGTGGCCCTGCTCAATGTGGTGTAGCATGACAGTAACCCACTGTGGGACATAGTTTCTTTGTATATACAGCTTGCTACAGGTGGCATTCACCTAGGATATAGGTGCACAATATTTATATGTTTTTTAGCTAGCGTCTCCTATTTACGGTTGTATTTACTGGTGGGTGTCCATATCTTTTGGTAGTTTGGAATATATGGTTTGCGCGTCCTTTCTGTACAGTGGCGATCTGCTGCAGCAACCGCCACCATTTCTTCACTATGTACTATTATGGTTCAGAGATTTTTATGCTCTTTATTTTGTATTTGTATCAATAAAGATTTTTCATATATGTGATTTACCCAGTATTGGTCGTTTTTCTGTGGTTTCCACACCTTTTTCTAGTATCAAGTTTTCAATGACTGGGTGTAATTATATCCAATATTTGGCAACAGAGATATTATATCGGGGACTTTTGTGATGTTGCTATTTAATACCTTCTCCATTTCACTCATTCAAATAAAGAACATTAAAACCACTTTATGTACTGCTGTCATCTGGTGGTGTGTAAAAGTTTAGTATAGCCCAGGCTTTTTTCATTGTTATTAGTGTGAGCCTACCAGCACTTTCTGTTGACAGCGAAAATGTCTATCTGTTATAACACTCCCTGTGGCACTAAATATCCACTCAGCCAAGACACTAGCTGTTGGGAAGCACAAAACCTTCAAGGAATAGAGGGACAGCTCATACCAGCCTTGAGATCCAATAGCTGAAGCCGCAGAGGAATAGGGAGTACACTGTTGTAATCGACCAGGTATTGCTTGACCATCTTTAAAAACTTTTCCCTTTTTGTCAAAAATTCCCAGTCATGAGGGCATAGATTATGTGAGTGTGTCATGAAATTGGCCCAGGCCTTTGACCGTGTACCCCTGTCTCTGCTGTTCCTGGTGTGTCTCTCCCTCACCTCTTCTTGGTTTGACAAGGAAGTTTGTCCCCTGCTGCTAGTCCCCTGCTGCTGTTGTTTGATGGGAATTGTTTCAACATATTTTCCACAATGGCCTTCTGGTATAGAATCATGTTAGAAGAACTCTTTGCCTTAGGAAGAATATGCAAAGTTCTCCTTGTAGAGTTGGTCTTCCAGGGTGAACAACCATTACTCTTTTTTGGCTTAGATGAATATAACATGTGGGTCATGGGAAAAGCAGAGGTAAATAACGTCTGCCATATGTGCCAAGCTCCCTACAGCAACACTTCAATGTTTCCACCATGATAATGACTCTCCATCTGCTCTTCTTCCCTCTCTTTCTCCTCTTTCCCCTTCAAACCCCATCAATGTAGGGATATGGAAAGAAGGTTGTGTTGGTACTAGCCACTTCTTCCTCAGCCTCCACATCCTCATGGTTACCCAATCTGTGCAGAGCAGGTGAGATGGGGCTAGGCTGGGTGGTATCTCCCTGCCTCTTATTTTCCTCCTTCTCCACCTGGTCCACACACAATGCTTCATGTTTAATTGTCAACTGCAACTGTTTAGGTAGGCAAGGAAGTGGGATTCTTGCTCTGATAATAGCGTCTTCTCTACTCACCATCTTTGTGGAGTCCTCCCAACATTGGAGAACCACACAATGTCAGAAATCCACGCCCACTCTGTAGTTATGATGTGCGGAGACAGACCAGAAAATTGATGGGTGTTTTGGAGCTGGTATTCCACAATTGGCCTCTGCTATTGCAAAGCCTTGCCAAGCGTGTGGGACTGTCACTTGCATGTGCTGCCGCAGTAGTGCCGGAGTGGTGGCAACTGTAGGCGACTTGTGGAAATGGGTGCAATTGTGATTTAACTTGATCAGAATCTATTAAATCTTGGGAAGTTTTTAGAAACCACTGAACTACCAAGGTGAGCATACTGTATGTGCTAAGGATGGTATGTGTGTGACTTTGCCAAGCTTCACAGCTGAAACCAGGTTAAGCTCAATATCACGCACAACCATGCCTGGTTAAAGGTTCAGTGGCAAAAAACAGGTCTATCTGGTCTGTTATTCATTTAAGTAGCTCTACTGTGGTGTGCTGTTTGTCTTCTAGACAAAATAGCTTCAGCAGAGTATGTTACTTCTTCGTTGAAGTAGTGCTGCAGAGCTTCCAGGTGATGTGAACGATGTGTTCTGAGATAGCACATCAGAGATGGAGGTTGAGGAGGAGCAGGAGGGGGTGCAGGAACTGATGCAGGAGGTGAAGAAGACCCTGATAAAGGTAGGACTAGCAATACTTGGTGTTGGGAACTTAACTTCCGTGCCATGGTGTGACTCGGCCCCAGCCTCCACAATATTCACCAAGTGTGCCGCCGCTTTAGTAGTATGTGGCAATAATTTTTTTAAAATTTTTGAACTCCAAGTTGAGTCTCCTTCATGTGTGTTGCCTTTTAGTAGGGCTCCCAGAAGCCTGCACAAACTTTCAGTCAACTACCTGTGTTACTATCGTTAAATTTTTATAACATTTGTGGTCTACCTAGCTGACATTTGTGCCACCTGAGTCTGGCTGAGTGAAAAAGTAGTTTGAGCTATTTCCTGTGGTATTAGGGCTCCCAGAAAAGCAGGCTTACACTACTCCCTCACCCAACTTGCCTTAATTTAAACTTAAATTAACCCTTTAACCCCTTTCTGCCATTAGACGTACTATTGCGTCCATGTGGGGTGGGCTTTACTTCCCAAGGACGCAATAGTACGTCATATGCGATCGGCAGCGCTCACGGGGGGAGCGCCGCCGATCGCGGCCGGGTGTCAGCTGTTTATCGCAGCTGACATCCGGCACTATGTGCCAGGAGCGGTCACGGACCGCCCCCGGCACATTAACCCCCGGCACACCGCGATCAAAGATGATCGCGATGTGCCGGCGGTACAGGGAAGCACCGCGCAGGGAGGGGGCTCCCTGCGGGCTTCCCTGAGCCCCCCGCAGCAACGCGATGTGATCGCGTTGCTGCGAGGGTCTCACCTCCCTCCCTGCTCCCTCCAGCCCCGGATCCAAGATGGCCGCGGATCCGGGTCCTGCAGGGAGGGAGGTGGCTTCACAGAGCCTGCTCAGAGCAGGCACTGTGAAGCAGCCTGCACTCCTATCAGATCAGTGATCTGACAGAGTGCTGTGCAAACTGTCAGATCACTGATCTGTGATGTCCCCCCCTGGGACAAAGTAAAAAAGTAAAAAAAAAAAATTTCAAATGTGTAAAAAAAATAAAAAAAAATATTCCAAAATAATGAAAAAAAAAAAAAATATTATTCCCATAAATACATTTCTTTATCTAAATAAAAAAAAAAACAATAAAAGTACACATATTTAGTATCGCCGCGTCCGTAACGGCCCGACCTATAAAACTGGCCCACTAGTTAACCCCTTCAGTAAACACCGTAAGAAAAAAAAAAAAAAAAACGAACAAAAAGTGGAATAACACGCGATCAAAAAGACAGATATAACTAACCATGGTACCGCTGAAAGCGTCATCTTGTCCCGCAAAAAACGAGCCGCCATACAGCATCATCAGCAAAAAAATAAAAAAGTTATAGTCCTTAGAATAAAGTGATGCAAAAATAATAATTTTTTCTATAAAATAGTTTTTATCGTATAAAAGCGCCAAAACATAAAAAAATGATATAAATGAGGTATCGCTGTAATCGTACTGACCCGAAGAATAAAACTGCTTCATCAATTTTACCAAACGCGGAACGGTATAAACGCCTCCCCCAAAAGAAATTCATGAATAGCTGGTTTTTGGTCATTCTGCCTCACAAAAATCGGAATAAAAAGCGATTAAAAAATGTCACGTGCCCGAAAATGTTACCAATAAAAACATCAACTCGTCCCGCAAAAAACAAGACCTCACATGACTCTGTGGACCAAAATATAGAAAAATTATAGCTCTCAAAATGTGGTAACGCAAAAAATATTTTTTGCAATAAAAAGCGTCTTTCAGTGTGTGACGGCTGCCAATCATAAAAATCCGCTAGAAAACCCGCTATAAAAGTAAATCAAACCACCCTTCATCACCCCCTTAGTTAGGGAAAAATTTAAAAAATGTATTTATTTCCATTTTCCCATTAGGGCTAGGGTTAGAGTTAGGGCTAGGGTTAGGGCTAGGGCTAGGGTTAGGGCTAGGGTTAGGGCTAGGGTTAGGGTTAGGGCTAGGGTTAGGGTTAGGGCTAGGGTTAGGGCTAGGGTTAGGGTTAGGGCTAGGGTTAGGGCTAGGGTTAGGGCTAGGGTTAGGGTTAGGGTTAGGGCTAGGGTTAGGGCTAGGGTTAGGGCTAGGGTTAGGGCTAGGGTTAGGGCTAGGGTTAGGGCTAGGGTTAGGGCTAGGGTTAGGATTAGGGTTAGGGCTAGGGCTAGGGCTACAGTTTGGGTTGGGGCTAAAGTTACAGTTAGGGTTTAGATTACATTTACGGTTGGGAATAGGGTTGGGATTAGGGTTAGGGGTGTGTCAGGGTTAGAGGTGTGGTTAGGGTTACTGTTGGGATTAGGGTTAGGGGTGTGTTTGGATTAGGGTTTCAGTTATAATTGGGGGGTTTCCACTGTTTAGGCACATCAGGGGCTCTCCAAACGCGACATGGCGTCCGATCTCAATTCCAGCCAATTCTGCGTTGAAAAAGTAAAACAGTGCTTCTTCCCTTCCGAGCTCTCCCGTGTGCCCAAACAGGAGTTTACCCCAACATATGGGGTATCAGCGTACTCAGGACAAATAGGACAACAACTTTTGGGGTCCAATTTCTCCTGTTACCCTTGGGAAAATACAAAACTCGGGGCTAAAACATATTTTTTGTGGGAAAAAAAAAGATTTTTTATTTTCACGGCTCTGCGTTATAAACTGTAGTGAAACACTTGGGGGTTCAAAGTTCTCACAACACATCTAGATTAGTTCCCTGGGGGGTCTAGTTTCCAATATGGGGTCACTTGTGGGGGGTTTCTACTGTTTAGGTACATTAGGGGTTCTGCAAACGCAATGTGACGTCTGCAGACCATTCCATCTAAGTCTGCATTCCAAATGGCGCTCCTTCCCTTCCGAGCTCTGCCATGCGCTCAAACGGTGGTTTCCCCCAACATACGGGGTATCAGCGTACTCAGGACAAATTGGAAAACAACTTTTGGGGTCGAATTTCTCCTCTTACCCTCGGGAAAATACAAAACTGGGGGCTAAAAAATAATTTTGGGGGGAAAGATTTTTTTTTTTAATTTTCACGGCTCTGCGTTACAAACTGTAGTGAAACACTTGGGGGTTCAAAGCTATCACAACACATCTAGATGAGTTCCTTAGGGGGTCTAGTTTCCAAAATGGTGTCACTTGTGGGAGGTTTCTACTGTTTAGGTACATTAGGGGCTCTGCAAATGCAATGTGACACCTGCAGACCATTCCATCTAAGTCCTCATTCCAAATGGAGCTCCTTCCCTTCCGAGCCCTCCCATGCGCCCAAACAGTGGTTCCCCCCCACATATGGGGTATCAGCGCACTCAGGACAAATTGGACAACAAATTGTGGGGTCGATTTTCTCCTGTTACCCTCGGGAAAATACAAAACTGGGGGCTAAAAAATAATTTTTGTGGGAAAAAATTTTTGTTTTATTTTTACGGCTCTCCATTATAAACTTCTGTGAAGCCCTTGGTGGGTCAAAGCGCTCAGCACACATCTAGATAAGTTCCTAAGGGGGTCTACTTTCCAAAATGGTGTCACTTGTGGGGGGTTTCTACTGTTTAGGTACATTAGGGGCTCTGCAAACGCAATGTGACACCTGCAGACCATTCCATCTAAGTCTGCATTCAAATGGCACTCCTTCCCTTCTGAGCCCTCCCATGTGCCCAAACAGTGGTTCCCCCCACATATGGTGTATCATCGCACTCAGGACAAATTGGGCAACAAATTTTGGGGTCCAATTTCTCCTGTTACCCTCAGGAAAATACAAAACTGGGGGCTAAAAAAATAATTTTTGTGGGAAAAAAATTTTGTTTTATTTTTACGGCTCTGCATTATAAACTTCTGTGAAGCACTTGGTGGGTCAAAGTGCTCACCACACCTCTAGATAAGTTCCTTAGGGGGTCTACTTTCCAAAATGGTGTCATTTGTGGGGGGTTTCAATGTTTAGGCACATCAGTGGCTCTTCAAACGCAACATGGCGTCCCATCTCAATTCCTGTCAATTTTGCTTTGAAAAGTCAAACGGCGCTCCTTCCCTTCCGAGCTCTCCCATCCACCCAAACAGTGGTTTACCCCCACATATGGGGTATCAGCGTACTCAGGACAAATTGTACAACAACTTTTGGGGTCCAATTTCTTCTCTTACCCTTGGGAAAATAAAAAATTGGGGGCAAAAAGATAATTTTTGTGAAAAAATATGATTTTTTATTTTTACGGTTCTACATTATAAACTTCTGTGAAGCACTTGGTGGGTCAAAGTGCTCACCACACCTCTAGATAAGTTCCTTAGGGGGTCTACTTTCCAAAATGGTGTCACTTGTGGAGGGTTTCAATGTTTAGGCACATCAGTGGCTCTTCAAACGCAACATGAGGTTCCATCTCAATTCCTGTCAATTTTGCATTGAAAAGTCAAACGGCGCTCCTTCCCTTCCGAGCTCTCCCATCCGCCCAAACAGTGGTTTACCCCCACATATGGGCTATCAGCGTACTCAGGACAAATTGTACAACAACTTTTGGGGTCCAATTTCTTCTCTTACCCTTGGGAAAATAAAAAATTGGGGGCGAAAAGATAATTTTTGTGAAAAAATATGATTTTTTATTTTTACGGTTCTACATTATAAACTTCTGTGAAGCACTTGTTGGGTCAAAGTGCTCACCACACCTCTAGATAAGTTCCTTAGGGGGTCTACTTTCCAAAATGGTGTCACTTGTGGGGGGTTTCAATGTTTAGCCACATCAGGGGCTCTCCAAACGAAACATGGCGTCCCATCTCAATTCCAGTCAATTTTGCATTAAAAGTCAAATGGCACTCCTTCGCTTCCGAGCTCTGCCATGCGCCCAAACAGTGGTTTACCCCCACATGTGGGGTATTGGCATACTCAGGACAAATTGTACAACAATGTTTGGGGTCCATTTTCTCCTGTTACCCTTGGTAAAATAAAACAAATTGGAGCTGAATTAAATTTTTTGTGAAAAAAAGTTAAATGTTCATTTTTATTTAAACATTCAAAAAATTCCTGTGAAGCACCAGAAGGGTTAATAAACCTCTTGAATATGGTTTTGAGCACCTTGAGGGGTGTAGTTTTTAGAATGGTGTCACACTTGGGTATTTTCTATCATATAGACCCCTCAAAATGACTTCAAATGAGATGTGGTCCCTAAAATAAAATGGTGTTGTAGAAATGAGAAATTGCTGGTCAACTTTTAACCCTTATAACTCCCTAACAAAAAAAAATTTTGTTTCCAAAATTGTGCTGATGTAAAGTAGACATGTGGGAAATGTTATTTATTAAGTATTTTGTGTGACATATCTCTGTGATTTAATTGCATAAAAATTCAAAGTTGGAAAATTGCGAAATTTTCATAATTTTCGCCAAATTTCCGTTTTTTTCACAAATAAACGCAGGTACTATCAAATAATTTTTACCATTGTCATGAAGTACAATATGTCACGAGAAAACAATGTCAGAATCACCAGGATCCATTGAAGCGTTCCAGAGTTATAACCTCATAAAGGGACAGTGGTCAGAATTGTAAAAATTGGCCCGGTCATTAACGTGCAAACCACCCTTGGGGGTAAAGGGGTTAATGACCCCAGCTTTTTACTGTTTTGCGTTTTTGTTTTTCTCTCCCCTCCTTCCCAGAGCCATAACCTTTTTATTTTTCTGTCATTATGGCCATATGAGGCTTATTTTTTGTGGGACGAGTTGTAATTTTGAACGAAATCATTGGTTTTAGCATGTCGTGTACTAGAAAATAGGAAAAAATTCCAAGTGCGGGGAAATTGAAAAAAAAAAGTGCAATCCCACATTTGTTTTTAGTTTGGATTTTTTGCTAGGGTCACTAAATGCTAAAACTGACCTGCCATCCATTATGATTCTCCAGGTCATTACAAGTTCACAAGTTCATAGACACCAATCATGTCTAGGTTATTTTTTATCTAAGTGGTAAAAAAAATTCCAAACTTTGGTAAAAAAAATTGTGCAATTTTCCGTTATTCGTAGTGTCTCCATTTTTCGTAATCTGGGGTCGGGTGAGAGCATATTTTTTGTGTGCTGAGCTGACATTTTTAAAGATACCATTTTGGTGCAGATACATTCTTTTGATCGCTCGTTATTGAATTTTAATGCAATGTCACAGCGACCAAAAAACCGTAATTCTGGCATTTGGAATTTTTTCTCACTACACCATTTAGTGATCAGGTTAATCCTTTTATTATTGATAGATTGGGCGATTCAGAATGCAATGATACTAAATATGTGTAAGTTTGATTTTTTTATTGCTTTATTTTGAATGGGTGGAAAGGGGGGTGATTTGAACTTTTATATTTTTTATTTTTTCCTTATTTTTTAAAACATTGGTTTTTTACACTTGCCATGCTTCAATAGCCTCCATGGGAGGCTAGAAGCTGGCACCACTCGATCGGCTCTGCTACATAGCAGTGATCTTCAGATTGCTGCTATGTAGCTGAAATGCAGGCTTGCTATCAGCGCCAACCACAGGGGACGCTCACAGCAGGCCGGCATAAACCTCTGGTAGTCATGCCGATGCATCGCTGACCCCCGATCAAGTGACGGGGTAAGGCCGGCTTCACACTCAGAGTATGAAAATACGGTCCGTATATTACGGCCGTAATACGCTGAAATGTCCCGAAAATAGTGGTCCGTAGCTCCTCCGTAGGCAGGGTGTGTCAGCGTTTTTTGCGCATGGCATCCTCCGTATGTAATCCGTATGGCATCCGTACTGCGTGGTTTTCTCGCAGGCTTGCAAAACCAACATACCGCTATAGAAATGATCCATGTGTCCCAAAAAGAAAAAAAAATATATATATACTGTCTATATATATATATATATATATATATATATATATATATGTCATTAGACACATATATGTATATATATTAATATTTATTCCAGCGCTATACAGCTTGAAAGCCGGTAATTCAATTACCGGCTTTTTCTTTCTCCTTCTTAAAACCCGACATGATTTGAGACATGGTTTACATACAGTAAACCATGTCTTCTCTCCATTTTTTTTTGCAGATTCCACACTACTAATGTCAGTAGTGTGTATCTGCAAAATTTGGCCGTTCTAGCTCTTAAAATAAAGGGTTAAATGGCGGAAAAAATTGGCGTGGGCTCCCGCGCAATTTTCTCCGCCAGAGTAGTAAAGCCAGTGACTGAGGGCAGATATTAATAGCCTGGAGAGGGTCCATGGTTATTGGCCCCCCCCTGGCTAAAAATATCTGCCCCCAGCCACCCCAGAAAAGGCCTGGGAGCTTTCTAGGAAATTTCCCACGATCTATGAACATCCAGCAGAGGGCGCCTCACCGCAAATGAAGCTAAATATAGCTCATTGATCTATATTTAGACTCATTCCCCGGGGTTTTGCAGCGAGGAGCAGCCTGCATTAGCAAAGCTCCTTGCTGCAAAATGTTTTAACCCCTTCAGAAGGATTTACATCGTTGGACGTTACAGATCTGCGGAGGGTAAGTATATTGTTGGTTTATTATGTTTTTTCTTTCACAGAACGAGGGTCTTCAGTGATTGGATTGGGCGTAGAATAAAATACTCCAACAACCATTGTTTTTATTTCATTAAAATAATTTTAAATAATGTGTTTGTGTTTTATTTAACCCTTTCATTCAATTGGATTAATAATGGATAGGTGTCATAATTGACGCCTCTCCATTATTAATTAGACTTAATGTCACCTTACAATAGCAAGGTGGCATTAACCCTTCATTACCCCATATCCCACCGCTACACTGGAATGGGAAGAGAGTGGCCAAGTGCCAGAATAGGCGCATCTTCCAGATGTGCCTTTTCTGGGGTGGCTGGGGGCAGATATTTTTAGCCAGGGGGGGGCCAATAACCATGGACCCTCTCCAGGCTATTAATATCTGCCCTCAGTCACTGGCTTTACTACTCTGGCGGAGAAAATTGCGCGGGAGCCCACGCCAATTTTTTCCGCCATTTAACCCTTTATTTTAAGAGCTAGAACGGCCAAATTTTGCAGATACACACTACTGACATTAGTAGTGTGGAATCTGCAAAAAAAATGGAGAGAAGACATGGTTTACTGTATGTAAACCATGTCTCAAATCATGTCGGGTTTTAGGAAGGAAAAAGAAAAAGCCGGTAATTGAATTACCGGCTTTCAAGCTGTATAGCGCTGGAATAAATAGTAATATATATACATATATGTGTCTCACTGACATATATATATATATATATACCTATTCTATGTATACACATTTATTCTACCTATTGGACTGTAAGCTGTCAGTGTGATTTTACTGTACACCGCACTGAATTACCGGCTTTTCTCTCTAACAGCGCTGCGTATTTCTCGCAAGTCACACTGCTTGTCCGTGTGAAATCCGTATTTTTCACGCTTCCATAGACTTTCATTGGCGTATTTCTTGCGCAGTACGGTGACAAACGCAGCATGCTGCGATTTTGTACGGCCGTAGAAAGCCGTATAATACTGATCAGTAAAATACGGCAGATAGGAGCAGGGGCATAGAGAATAATTGTGCCGTATTTTTTGCGAGTTTTATGGACGTAGTTTCTGCGCTCTTACGTCCGTAAAACTCGCAAGTGTGAAGCCGGCCTAAGCGATGCATGTATTTCCGGCCTGATGGCCAGTAGCACTAGTTAAATGCTGCTGTCAGAGTTAGACAGCAGCATTTAACTAGTTAATAGCGGCATGTGGGTCGCGATTCTACCCACTGCTATTGCGGTCACATGTTAGCTATACAAAACATCTGACATGTCCCGGCTTTGATGTGGGCTCACTGCCGGAGCCCGGATCAAAGCGGGGGTTCTGTCCTCGGATGTACTACTAGGGGTTAAAAACGTTAAATGCTGGCCCAGACCCTGATAACTCACTCATGGCCTGTGGCTGACTGCTACTGTACCAATGTAAAATTTCTGCTGTGGGTGAATTGATCAGTCAACTGCCCCTGTTACTATCCTTCAAATTCTTACAATATGTGTGGTCTACCAAGCTGATATTTGTGCCATCTGTGTGTGGCTCAGCAAAAACCCAGTTTAAAGGGACACTGTCACCTGAATTTGGAGGGAACAATCTTCAGCCATGGAGGCGGGGTTTTTGGGTGTTTGATTCACCCTTTCCTTACCCGCTGGCTGTATGCTGGCTGCAATATTGGATTGAAGTTCATTCTCTGTCCTCCATAGTACACGCCTGTGCAAGGTAAGATTGCTTTGTGCAGGCATGTATTACAGAGGACAGAGAATGAACTTCAATCCAATATTGCAGCCAGCATGCAGCCAGCGGGTAAGGAAAGGGTGAATCAAACACCCAAAAACCCCGCCTCCATGGCTGAAGATTGTTCCCTCCAAATTCAGGTGACAGTGTCCCTTTAAGGCTATGTGCTCACGTTGCAGAATGTAAGCAGCATTTTCCTCTTCAAACCCAGACTTCCTTCGCAGGAAATCCGCTCGCGTTTCTCTGGCGTTTTTTTTTTTTTGCACTTTTTCTCATGCGTCCGAATACAATTATATAGCTGCAAAATTGTAGAAATACCGCAAAATTAATGAACATAACAATGCGGAATTCCATTAAAAATAATGGGATGCTTTTGGTAAGCGTTTTTTAAGCATTTCCGCAGCAAAAAAAATGCAGAAAAAAAGCTAAAAAAAGCAACGTGTGCTCATAGCCTTGCCGTTATTTGCACACCCCTTTGACTGAAAATGATTGGCTACATGGAGGACATAAATTCATTTTCTCCCTGTATCCACGGCTCTGGTAAGGCAGGCAGGCATGATTTTAATGCTCTTTATCTGTAGATTAACCTTATCTCCGGAGCGAAATAACATTTCCAAATATGAAAGGTTCCCTTTAACAAAGCTTAATTTAATGTCAATGTTAAATGTTTGCTACACGTGGTCACTAAACTATTTTTTTCCTTCTCTTTGTCTCTTTGTATTTTGTCTGTGACTTAAAATTTAAAAGCATTAGCATGTGTTCATTTAGCCTCCTCTAGACTAATAATGAAGAGCATTAAGTTTATGGTAGTAATCACAAAAGCTACGCCTGAACAAATTCTCCTTCAGATGTCCATTACTTCTTACTAAATACTTTCAATTTTCTTTTGAATTATTATATTCATAGAAATACATATGCACATCCGTCAAGATCAATTTTTTTTTTCTGTACCTTCCCTACCATGAAAGGCAGGAGGTTAAAATCCATCATGATTCTTGCTATTATTCCAAGCCTTTATATGCCTCAAAGCTATTGTTGATGACTGTTTTTACTCACATTTAAATGCAGACAATTGCACTGTTACATGATTGAGCAGGTAACTCTGTAAATATGTATCCTCTATCTTCACAAGCAAACACACTGAGCACAACAGGGATTCTTGTTGCAGAGCAGCAAGGACTAAATGATGTTTGAAAATACTTTCATCTAATTCCACCACTTTCATCCACTTAACAATGTAGCATCAGGGTTTGTACTCAGCAGTCTAACATCTTATGTTTCCTCAGGGAAGAATTCTGATGAAGTTATCGGTGACTGGCTGGTAAATTATTCCTAACCACCAAGGTCCAATTCATTTGAAATGGCCTCTAAAGAAAAATAATGGTGTCTAAGTCCTGAGCATTTAACTTTTTTTTTTTTCCATAAAGTCAGGTCTCTTTCCATAAAGTCTCAAAATTTTATAAAGAAAATATAATTGTGGCATATTTTAAAATAATATCTTTACATGAAAAGTAACAAATGCAATACTTATATCTACTACAAATCATATTGTTTTGGTGTTTCAATAGAGGGAAAAAAGTACAGGAAAGCAGCAATGTCAAGCATACACATAATACATGCGGGTGTCAATACATAATAATAATAATAATAATAATAAACCATGATTTGTTAGCATATGTTTTGTAAGACCAATGATATGTTCATGGATATACGTCATGCACGTTATGTAGTTCATTCATAATTAATTCAAATTCAAATTCGCCAGCACTGCAGAATTTTACCGAAAGGTTCAATTATGATGCAAATCACAGTATCAAAAAGGCATTTATGTGGCTGGAAAATATGTGTATAACACCCTTAGTTCTCGTAGGACTGTATTCAACCCACTTTGATATATTTAACATAAACATAGACTTATTAGTGTCTACATCATCTCAATCTATCTGAGTAGGGGAAAATGGAGGAAATCAGTAGCAAACCAACAGCGTTATTTGGATGGCATTTATGGGTCTAAAACAGCTCTGGCACAAATTAAGAGACCTCCACATCAAAACCCTGTCATGGGCAGTCGAATCTCCAGACCTGAACTCCATTGAAAACCTCTGGAATGTAGTCAAGAGGATGATGGATAGTCACAAGCCATCAAGCAAATATGAACTGCTTAAATTTTTGCGCCAGGAGCAGTGTGAAAGACTGGTGGAAAGCATGCCAGGACGCATGAAAGCTGTGGTTAAAAATCCTGGTTATTCCACAAAATATTGATTTCTGAACTCTTCCTGAGTTAAAATATTAGTATTGCTGTTTCAAAATTTTTATGATCTTTTTTTCTTTGCTTTATTTGAGGTCTGAAAGCACTGTTTTTTAATTAATTTTGACCACTTCTCCTTTTCAGAGAAAAAATACAAACTTTATTGCTTGGAAATTCAGAGACATGTTGTCAGTAGTATATAGAATAAATGAAAAATGTATATTGTACTAAAAAATATACCTATAAAGAGAAAAATCAGACAAACTGAACATTTTGCAGTGGACTGCCAGAGCTGTATTTGAATATTGCAAGGAAATGTGCTAAGAAAATATTATTTTTCTACACGCATACTGAATGATGTAGACAGTTGTGTATAATTTTTTTCTGTATTGTGGAGATTTTTCTTTTATTTAAAAAAATAATGTGTGTCCACCTCACAAGCCATAGAGCATACTATATGAGAAACACAATCCTTGGTTAGAAGATAATTTAAATTAAGACAAAGGGGCTTTAAACTTCCCTACTATTTTTGCAGTGTGTGCAGAATAAAAAAAATACTGTTAAGGTGCTGATAATGTAGTATATCGCAAAATCAATTTACAGTTACACTGACTATGAAGGTACAGCACTTCTCTAAAACCTAAATCTTTTAAATATTATTTGTTAACTGAGATTGCCACTCACATTTTTAGTGCACAGCGGCACACCACAATTAGATTTAAGTCTTTATGAAATGAGCTATGCGCTCTGACCTCCTTTCCATAAGCTGTAAAATCTTTGGCCAGTCCTTACTGTAGCCCCTGTTGTAGTATCACATGATTGGATGTCCTAGACAATGCAATGTGATAGCTGCGAGGCAAAATGGGAAAGCCCACATGGCCATACTTAAGGTTATAAGTTTGCTCTAAAATTGTTTAAATTCATGGGGAGTTCTTATTTGAGGGATGCACATTCATCATCACCTTTAATATATCATTTATTTATTTTTTTGTACTATGTATCATTCTTTTTGAGGTTTATTACATCTTTTTTTCTTGCTGTATGCACTTTATTTTCAACACGGCTTTTCCATTTTACAAATTTATTCATCACAAAATGAATTTTGATTGAAAATTCTGCAAATTAAAATTTCAAAAGATCCACTCATCTTTTATAAGTATGCTTTAACCCTTTCATGACCTTGCAATTTTTGTTTTTTTGCCTTTTTGTTTTTTTGCTTCCTTTCTTCCCAGAGCAATAACTTTTGGAGTTTTCTGTCAATATGGTCATGTGAGGGCTGGCTTTTTGCGAGATGAGTTGTAATTTTGAACGACACCATTGATTTTGCTATATACTGTACTATAATAATAATAATAATCTTTATTTTTATATAGCGCTAACATATTCCGCAGCGCTTTACAGTTTTGCACACATTATCATCACTGTCCCCAATGGGGCTCACAATCTAGATTCCCTATCAGTATGTCTTTGGAATGTGGGAGGAAACCGGAGTGCCCGGAGGAAACCCACGCAAACACGGAGAGAACATACAAACTCTTTGCAGATGTTGTCCTGAGTGGGATTCGAACCCAGGACCCCAGCGCTGCAAGGCTGCAGTGCTATCCACTGAGCCACCGTGCTGCCCATACTATAAAACAGGAAACAAATTCCAAGTGCGGTGTTCACTAAAATCTAAAACTGACCTGCCATTATGATTATCCAGGTCAGTATGAATGTGCAGATATCGAACATGCATAGGTTATTTTTTATTTAAGTGGTGAAAAAAAATTCAAAGTCTGTAAGAAAAATGAAATAGAAAATGGTGTCATTTTCCTAGACCTGTATCGTCTCCATTTTTCTAGATCTGTATCTGTCTCAGGGCTTTTTAGTGTGTGCACTGAGTTGGTGTTTTTATTGATACCATTTTGGGGTATTAACGCATTTTATTGTAATGAGGTGGTGACCAAAAAAATGCAATTTTGTTGATTTGATTTGATTATCTCATTATGCCATTTACCAATCAGATTAATTTACTTTATAATTTGATAGATCAGACATTTCTGAACACAACAATAAAAAGTGTGTATTTTTTATTTTATTATTATTTTAAAAAGTGCGAAAAGGTGGTGATTTGAACTTTTCTATATGCATATTTTTATTATTTAAGTATTTTTGTTTTATTTTTTACTTTCTTCAATAATCCACTTAGGAGACTTGAAGCTGCGATCATCTGTTTGCTTGTGCAACACATAGCAGGGTTCCAACACCGCTATGTGTAGCAGAAATTATCATCTCCTATAAATGCAGACACATGCCGGCATTCATAGAAGATCTGCGATGACAAACATGAGGGTCTTCTGCAGACTCCTTGCTGTCATTAAAACCCATTGGTGCCCCGTGATCACATGATAGATGTGCTGATGGGTGGGTCTTATGATGTGCTTACGGCACACTCAAGTTAAATGTTGCTGCCAGTGATTCCACATCTGACAGCTGTCATGTGCTAGGAAAGATGAAGACTACAGTACAGTTTCTTTCCTCAACAAGTCTGGACTGCAAGTCCCTTCCTCAAGCACACAATTTTTAATAGGACAGTGTGTCGGTCTTTATCCTTCCAATTCCTATACATCCCAGGTCGTAAAGGGGTTAAAATGTAGTTTTGAAACTTTTTAACCTTCGTCAGGCTGCATAATTTTACAACGTTAACAGGCTGCAGAGGTACAATTGTACCTTCATATATATTTTATTGAAATTTGGCCAATATATTCTGGACCAAAACTGCAGAGATGTCACGAAATTTCAGCCCTCTATGGCTTTTCGAAAAAAAAAGTTATTGCAATTTTAAAACGGAATAGTTACAATTGTACCTACTCAGCCGGACGAAGGTTAAATGACTATTGGAAGAATATCTCTACTGAATGCTATAACATTCCAAAGGTGCCAAATAGTTTTACATCACCAAGATACATTATTCAGTATTTCGATAAGTCTGTAATAAAATACAATGTCACAGAAGCCAGATAATTTCGTAAATTAGACCACAGATAACACTGTTTCACAGCCAAATTGGTTCAGAAACAAAAACAGATGGAATTAACTTTTTTTGTGGTGCTGAAAACAAATATGATGTTTAAATTTGCTAATTAGCTCTAATTTTCAAAATCCAGAGAAGGTTGTAATTACTTTAGACAACCTTTCATACAGGCTTATAGAAAAATTGCATCTTTATTATTTCATCATCATTATTGTCTTGTCGCGTAGTAACTAGGATATTACAATGCCTAATGTTAGGAGTCGAGTTTCCTCTGCTGCACAGGGGGAATCTCGATCCGTGTCTGCTGTGGTCTCCCATTCGGCATCGGCCGCAGTGGGGTCTGCTCAGCGGAGGCGTCGCTCCCAGCGTCTCGCTGGGACTGATTCTGTGCAAAGGGTTACTGCTGCCTTTTCTGGCTCTCCTGTTGTACCCTGCACTGATCTGCGGCGAGCGGGCTTCTCTGGGACTAAGTCCTTATTTGCACACACTGAGCATGCCCAGGGCAAGATCTCCCGTTGGAGATCGAGGGTCACATGCTCAGGTACTGCAGCATGTCCCATTGGTCCTCCAGGAAGGTCCTGGAAGGGCAAAACTGCGGTAGCAGCTTCCTGTGCTGCAACTATATAAGCTGCGCATGACCGCACGGCCATGCGCTAGTATTGTCTTTAAAATATATGTGTGTGTGTAGATGGATGTATGTCGAAGGATGAAAGCTCCTAAGTATCCCTCCCTAGTGTTGTTGTCTGTTGCGGATGATGGTAGCTATCTAGCGCCCGACTAGCCATCAGCACAAAACACACATAACAGCGTCTAGTTGCTGTGACCGCCTGTACGGCACCGTGCGCTTTCCTTACCCAAGCCTGGGTGGTTAGCGGCGTCCGTTTGTGCGGCACCGCACGCACACTCGTGCCTTTTTATATTATTGTTTCTGTCTCTCTGACACCCCAGTTGTGGTGTCGAGTGCATGAGGTCTTTGAATCCAAATCCTGTGTCTTGGGATTGTGTTCTGAGACTTCTTGCTTGCGCTCTATGTGCGGTACCGCGGCCCTGTGACACAACAGTGTTCGCTTCCTTCACACAGGGTGAAGTTAACCCATGTGTGTATACTTATTGTACCGCCATATCGTCTGTCTCTACTAGCAGCAGGGTTTTCACCTGCACGGTGGACCTCGGACTGCGAACGCACCTAATACCATAACATCTGATTCTTGGTGCGTTCCGCCAGTCCTTAACAGAATACTAGCGCCAAGGTCTGGCTAGTAATGACGGACGATCAGCGTTCACAGCGGTACATCCAGCAGCTGGAGGGTAGATTGCCGGATCTAGAGCGTGCAACCTCAGCTGTGGACGTTACTGCTGTCGCTGTTCAGGCTGCAAGTGCAGTTGCAGCCAGTTTGTCCGCTGCCACCCCTGCTCCGACCTTATCCCGTCTCCCGCTTCCAGACAAGTTTGCTGGTGACAGAAAGCTATGTCGGGGATTCGTGAGCCAGTGCTCCATACATCTCGAGCTGCTGGCTGCACGTTTTCCTATGGAACGGGCGAGGGTGGAATTCATTTTGTCTCTTTTGTCGGGCAGGGCGTTGGAGTGGGCAAAGCCGTTTTGGGAACGTGGTGATCGTGTGGTACAGAGTGCTCCTATCTTCCTGGACGCTCTGAGGCAGGTCTTTTTGGGACCCCGTGTCACCCACGATACCGCGCTCCAATTGTTGGCAATTGCTCAGGCTTCGTCCATGGTCAGCCAGTTTGCCATCCTATTCCGGACTCTAGCTTCTGAGCTGGACTGGCCGAATAAAGTCCTTATTCCGGTGTTCTGGAAAGGACTGGCAGATCATGTAAAGGACGCCTTGGTCACCAGGGAGATTCCCGCCACACTGGAGGAGCTTATTACTATAGCTACCCGCATCGATCTCCGTTTTAACGAGCGGAGGTTGGAGCGGACCCAGTGTAGGCAGAGGTTTCGGCTGGCTCCCACCTTTGCCAAACCTCTAGAATCTCCTGTTATGGCATCCGACTCCCATGAGGCCATGGAGGTTTCTCGAGCGGGACCTAGGTCTCAGACCGCTCGAGTACCTGTGGTGTGTAAAAATTGCCCGCAACCGGGACATTACACTAATAAATGTCCACAGCGGTCGGGAAAACGATCGCGTCTAGTGACCATTGGAGGAGGTTCACTGGACACAGCGGCATTTTCCTCCAAATTGTCCTTTAAAGGGACAATCCTGTTAGGCACATCCACTCTTACAGTAGAGCTTTGTGTGGATTCAGGAGCAGAAGGAAATTTTATGTCTTCTGCTTTTGCTCTGCTCCACGCAGTACCTCTGGTTATGCTTGCCAAACCAGTAACCGTTAGAGTGGTGAATGGGTCGACACTTCCATTACAGATCACACTTCAGACTGTCCCTTTCACGTTAGCCATGTCCCCATCCCACCAGGAGATTATTTCCCTTCTTGTCCTTCCCGAGGGAATGGATGAGATTCTGCTGGGAATGCCCTGGCTCCGTTTCCACTCCCCACATATTGAGTGGACCTCTGGGAGGATATTGGGTTGGAGTGAATCCTGTAGGGGCAGATGTGTGAAAGAGTGCGTTCAGGTTTCCACCACTGAGATACCCGCAGATCTCTCTACTCTCCCCAAATACTATTGGTCTTATGCAGACGTCTTCTCCAAAAATGCCGCGGAGACCCTTCCGCCTCACCGTCCCTATGACTGTCCTATAGATCTCTTGCCTGGAGCAGAACCTCCTCGGGGACGTGTCTATCCCCTCTCTCTCCCGGAAACGGAGGCTATGTCCAAATACATCCAGGAGAATTTGGCAAGAGGGTTTATTAGGAAGTCAGTGTCACCAGCAGGGGCAGGGTTCTTCTTCGTACAGAAGAAGAATGGAGAATTGCGTCCTTGCATAGACTACAGGGGTCTTAACGCCATCCCCGTTAAGAATAAGTACCCGCTGCCCCTGATTTCTGAGCTTTTTGATAGGCTACGGGGAGCTAAGGTATTTACCAAATTAGACCTGCGGGGAGCTTATAACCTGATTCGCATCCGTGAGGGGGACGAATGGAAGACGGCGTTTAACACCAGAGATGGGCACTATGAGTATCTGGTGATGCCCTTCGGGCTCTGTAATGCCCCAGCCGTTTTCCAAGACTTTGTCAACGACATCTTCTGGGATATGCTTTCCACCTCGGTCATAGTCTATCTGGATGATATTCTCATCTTCTCTCCAGATATTGACTCCCACCGGAGAGATGTTGGCAGAGTCTTCGACCTCTTACGGGCAAACTCTCTTTACGCAAAGTTGGAGAAGTGTGTGTTTGAGCAGGAGTCTTTACCTTTCCTGGGCTATATCATCTCTGCCCAGGGATTGGCTATGGATCCTGCCAAACTACAGGCTGTGATGGACTGGCAAGAACCCCATTCACTTAAAGCGGTGCAACGCTTTATGGGGTTCATTAATTATTACCGCCAGTTCATTCCCCATTTCTCAACTTTGGTAGCTCCCTTGGTAGCCCTCACCAAGAAGGGAGCAAATCCCAAAGTGTGGTCTGAAGAAGTCTCCAGGGCCTTTTCTTCTACTAAGTCTCATTTTGCTAGCGCTCCCATCCTACATCGTCCCGATGTCGATAAGCCATTTATAATGGAGGTGGATGCCTCTTCCGTTGGTTCTGGAGCAGTCCTCTTCCAAAAGGATGCTCAAGGTCGGAAGCATCTGTGCTTCTTCTTCTCCAAGACCTTCACACCAGCGGAGAGGAATTATTCCATCGGGGACAGGGAGTTGCTAGCGATGAAATTGGCTTTCTCAGAGTGGAGACATCTCTTGGAGGGGGCTCGTTTTCCCTTTCAAGTTTTTACAGACCACAAAAATTTGCTATATTTGCAAACAGCCCAGCGGCGAAATTCTCGCCAGGCCAGATGGTCCTTATTCTTCTCCCGATTCCACTTCACCCTCCATTATCTCGCTGGGGAGAAGAATATTCGAGCTGATGCTCTTTCTCGCTCTGTTGTGTCATCTGAGGAGGAGGAAGGAGAGCCTCGGCTTATTGGTCCTTCTGAGAGCTTGAAAACCGTGGCTCCGGTGTCGCTTGAGTCTATGCCTCCGGGTAAGACTTTTGTGCCCATAAATTTGCGACCGGAGGTTCTCTCTTGGGCTCATTCCTCCAGGGTGTGTGGACACTTTGGGACAAAAAGGACATCTGAGCTGCTGGCGAGGACGTACTGGTGGCCGCATATGCTCCGAGATGTCAGAGATTACGTTCTGGCGTGTGTCTCATGCGCCAAAAATAAGTCTCCTCGACAACGGCCGTCTGGGTTACTCTATCCCTTGCCGGTGGCAGACAGGCCCTGGGAGATTGTCGGGATGGACTTTGTAGTGGGTTTGCCCAAGTCTCGCGGCTGTACCGTCATTTGGGTAATTACCGATCATTTCTCGAAAATGGTGCATTTGGTGCCACTCCCACGGTTACCTTCTGCACGGGCATAAGACACATCTTCTGCCTACACGGCATGCCAGACAAAATTGTCAGTGACCGGGGTCCCCAGTTTGCGTCTCGGTTCTGGAGAGAGCTTTGTCGTCTTCTCAGCATTGAGTTAAATCTCTCTTCCGCATATCATCCCGAGATGAATGGGTTGGTAGAGAGGGCCAATCAGACTCTGGTCACATATCTACGACATTTTGTTTCTGCCAGGCAGGATGACTGGGCATCTTTATTACCATGGGCAGAGTTCGCCCTTAATAGCGCTGTAGCCGACTCCACCGGTCAGACTCCTTTCCTCCTTAATTACGGCCAGCATCCGCGGGTTCCTGTGCCTATGCCCATGTCCTCTGCTGACTCCAGGGTGGCAGACTGGGCAGTGGAGGCACGGGACATTTGGGACCGCACTCAAGATGCCATTCGGGCCTCGAAGGAGAGAATGAGGTCCTCCGCCGATGCACATCAGCGCCCTGCCCCGACCTTTGCTCCTGGCGATTTAGTGTGGCTCTCCGCCCGTAACATCAGGCTGTGTGTAGAGTCAACTAAGTTTGCACCTCGCTACTTGGGTCCCTTCAAGGTCCTCGAACAGGTTAATCCTGTGGTCTACCGTCTGGCCCTTCCTCCTCGCCTTGGTATCACCGACACCTTTCATGTGTCCCTCCTTAAGCCCGTATACATGTCTCGGTTTTCTGAGTCATCTGCCGAGACATCGGGTTCATCTACGAACGATTTCGAGGCGAACGCTATTTTGGGGTGCAAGGTGGTACGTGGTAAAAAATTTTATTTGGTGGACTGGAAGGGTTATGGTCCTGAGGACAGGTCCTGGGAGCCTGCTGAGCACATTCGGGCTCCGCAGCTCATTGCTGCCTTTGAGCGTAGCGAGGCCCAAGGAGGGGGGGGGCCCTAGGAGGGGGGGGTAATGTTAGGAGTCGAGTTTCCTCTGCTGCACAGGGGAAATCTCGATCCGTGTCTGCTGTGGTCTCCCATTCGGCATCGGCCGCAGTGGGTTCTGCTCAGCGGAGGCGTCGCTCCCAGCGTCTCGCTGGGACTGATTCTGTGCAAAGGGTTACTGCTGCCTTTTCTGGCTCTCCTGTTGTACCCTGCACTGATCTGCGGCGAGCGGGCTTCTCTGGGACTAAGTCCTTATTTGCACACACTGAGCATGCCCAGGGCAAGATCTCCCGTTGGAGATCGAGGGTCACATGCTCAGGTACTGCACCATGTCCCATTGGTCCTCCAGGAAGGTCCTGGAAGGGCAAAACTGCGGTAGCAGCTTCCTGTGCTGCAACTATATAAGCTGCGCATGACCGCACGGCCATGCGCTAGTATTGTCTTTAAAATATATGTGTGTGTGTAGATGGATGTATGTCGAAGGATGAAAGCTCCTAAGTATCCCTCCCTAGTGTTGTTGTCTGTTGCGGATGATGGTAGCTATCTAGCGCCCGACTAGCCATCAGCACAAAACACACATAACAGCGTCTAGTTGCTGTGACTGCCTGTACGGCGCCGTGCGCTTTCCTTACCCAAGCCTGGGTGGTTAGCGGCGTCCGTTTGTGCGGCACCGCACGCACACTCGTGCCTTGTTATATTATTGTTTCTGTCTCTCTGACACCCCAGTTGTGGTGTCGAGTGTATGAGGTCTTTGAACCCAAATCCTGTGTCTTGGGATTGTGTTCTGAGACTTCTTGCTTGCGCTCTATGTGCGGTACCGCGGCCCTGTGACGCAACAGTGTTCGCTTCCTTCACACAGGGTGAAGTTAACCCATGTGTGTATACTTATTGTACCGCCATATCGTCTGTCTCTACTAGCAGCAGGGTTTTCACCTGCACGGTGGACCTCGGACTGCGAACGCACCTAATACCATAACATCTGATTCTTGGTGCGTTCCGCCAGTCCTTAACACCTATTTAGTCTATTGAGCCTTCAGTATTCTATTATCTTAGGGTAACCAAGCAAAAAACACCAACTCAGCTCTGATAATGTAATCCTAATTACAGTTGTATCACCTACTTTTTTAAATGCTTTATGTGTAAGGTTAACAGTTTTAGGATTTTTAGCTTAGTTTCTTAGAATATTGACATATTTCTATTTGTTTTTTTCAGACATGCCTCATTCTTGCATAAACAAAGTAGATAGCTTTACTACCCTGTTTCCCCGAAAATAAGACACTGTCTTATATTAACTTTTGCTCCGAAAGTTGCACCATGTTTTATTTTCTCAAGAAAAAGAATCGACAAATTTTTTTGGAACAAAAAAATTAACAATTATTAACATGCCAGCGTATGCTGAAAAGTAGTCCACAAAACAGTAGAATCAAATAAACTGTCAATCGTATCAAGAATTTCTTGTTATTACCACATAATTACGGTATTTCCAAGTACAACATGTAAAACAACGAACAATGGTTCATTTACTGATCTCAATATTTAATAACACAAAACAAGATTTATTCAATGACAACCATGTCATCATCTTCTGGAACATCATCATACCATCCAAACTCTGAAGTTCCTGTGGAATTTCTTGTGACTCCATTTATTTCAGAATCATTGGCCCATATCTCTCATGTCTAGCAATAGCACTGTCCTTAAATGAGCCCTGGGCCAATCAGAGCACAGGAGCCCTGGGCCAATCACAGCCCAGGACCAGTCAGAGGCTATAGATGACGTCAGCTGGACCATGTTTCCTGTGCTGTGATTGGTGCAGGGCTCATGGGCAGAGATCGGCACACAGCTCCGAGGCTGTGATTAACTCCTGCGAACAGCGAGGCTGCAGTGGCGGACAGCGGCAGCGAGACACAACTGCATGCCCCATGCACAGAACAAGGTATGCCTTATTTTCGGGGGATGCCTTATATTAAGAGGCACAGTGCCCCACGTAGCATGCCTTACTTTCGGGGGGCGCCCTATTTTCGGAGAAACAGGGTATATATGCGGAGAAGTCACTTTTGCCTCTAAAAGGCGAAACTTGTCTATCATGATAAGAAAAGCCTACAACACAAATGGTTGCAGAATAAGAGATTAGGACAAGAGTTTGGCTTCATACATATGCTGTGGTAAGCAGGATCAGATTTTAAAAAATAAAATATAACTATTAATATTCAAGATTAAAATATGGGAAGGCAATACCTTGCAAAGACATATACTGACATTAAAGTGCTAACGTGAACCAGTGCTCAATTAAAAGATGGTTGACTCTTACCTTTAGAAATTTTCTATCAGCAAAAACATCATGCAGGAGGGAGAAAAGGGAAATAAAGTCAGACAGGTAAAACTATGTTCCCTGTCATGCTCAATGCAATTTCTCCAGGCCTGACAAGGGCTGTGCCAAAGAGTGATCTATCCCTCTAAAAATGTCCTTGTACAAACCCTCCATAATGTTTTTTATCACCCTGCAATGGGGTCTCAGGGAGATGAATGCATATAAAGGGAATAGAATATGAAGGGTCATGGTCATGGGTAATAGGAATCCTCTGAAATTTCAAAAAGGACAGTTAGTGGATGCTGTATTAGTATCACAGCTAGTGTTGAGCATTCCGATACAGCAAGTATCGGGTATCGACAGATATTCGCAGTATCGGAATTTCGATAGCGAGTTCCGATACTTTCAGTATATCGGATACCAGAATCGGAAGTTCCCATGATGCAAAGTCCTGGTTTTATTTAATTCAGCCAATGAGGAATGATTAGAAGTGTTGGCACATCCTGTTCTGCATGTTGGGCATGTAACTACTGGCATGGCTGTGATTGGCTGCTGAAATGATGTCACGATGCCCTATAAAAGTCGCCGCCACCATTTTGGGTTCACTCTGCTGTGAATTCAGTTAGGGACAGGATGCTGTGTTCTGACTGAGGGCCAGTTTTGAGATAGCGATTTGCTTCATTGTGCTTTACCCAGGCTAATTTAGCAACCGCTGTGTGAGAACCTTGCTTTTGCCTTGCAGCGCTGTTCACAGCCGTCTGCAAGGTCTCTGTGTGTGTGAGTGCAGCTCACTCTGTAGTCTGTCCACAGCCACAGCCGGTTGTGGTCAGCTCAGGGTGCGTCACTGCCTCATACTGCTGAATCCATTGTCCTTTATTGCAAATAGTGCAGCCTGCTGCACCTTTTTTCAAATTTATCCTATAAGTGGCTTTCCATCCATATCCTGCAAGATTGTGGAAAAACACTATATAGGATTAGATAGAGGAGCTTTTTTTGGCCTTGCAGCGCCGTTCTCGGCTGTCTGCACGGTCTGTGTGTAAGAGCAGCTCGCTCTGTAGTCTGTTCTGCTGCCATAGCTGGTGGTACTCAGCTCAGGGTGCGTCACTGCCTCATACTGATGAATCCATTGTCCTTTATGGCAATTAGTGCAGCCTGCTGCACATTTTTTCAAATTTATCCTATTAGTGGCTTTCCATCCGTATCCTGCTAGATTGTGGAAAACCACTATAAAGGATTAGATAGAGGAGCTTTTCTTGGCCTTGCAGCGCCGTTCTCGGCTGTCTGTGTGTGAGTGGAGCTCACTCTGTAGTGTCTGTTCTGCGAAACAAACCAAAAGTTTATAAAGTTCACCAAACACTCCACTTTACAGTTGTGTAGGCCACATTAGCTCATATTAAAGTGTAGTCCACACTTTATAAAATTAGTGTTTCTTGTACCTGTTAGCAGCTGTTCAGGAGTAAGCACACTAAGCCCTTAGTACTTTTCTGCCTATTTTTATCAGTCTACCAAGATGAAGAAGGCAGGGAGTAAGGCACGTGGTTGTGGGCGTGGAGCAGGGAGAGGACGTGGGGAATCTGTGCTTGCTGCGGGCACCGGTGACTCATCATCCCCCAGTTTTAGCAAGGAACAGACCTTCATGCGCAGCTTTGTAGGAGCTTGCTGTACCCCGCTGCTGCGGGACGAACAAATTGAAGCTGTTGTCGGATGGATGGCAGCTAATGCATCGACTTCAATTAGTGCCACATCCTCTCAGGCACAGAGCACTGAAGAGCAACCATCTGTCTCTTCACCACCTGCCAAATTGCCCAGGCAGTCAGAGAGTCCAGGACAGGAGCCATCTCTACTTTTGTTCTCTGAACCTCTAGGCTTGGAAATAGGGGGCCAGCCAAGCAGCATTCTAGAATGTGAAGAACAGGCAGTATGCAGTGATGCCCAACAGCTTTGACTCTCTGAATCTGAAGAGGCGGGTGGGACAGTGCCTCCGGTCAGCACACCTCAGTACGCATCTGATGATGAGACTCAGGTGCCACTTTCTGGTGCGTCCTCTGCTGCTGAGACTACCAAGGAGAAGCAGTTGGTGGAAGAGGTTAGCGTAGATGATGAGGTCCTTGACCCATCATGGCGTGAGGTACAGGAAGGTGGTGGGAGCAGCTCTGAGGAAGAGATTCCTCGAACTGCCCAAAGAGGGAGAGGGAGGGGGAAGACTGCAGTGCCTGTAGCCTCCACTTTGGCACCCATTAGGAGAATGCCTCTTCCAAAAGCCAAAGCAAGCGCTCCCAAGTAGGGTTGAGCGACCTTGACCTTTTTAGAGTCAAGCCGTGTTTCGCGAAACCCGACTATCTTAAAAGTCGAGTTGAGTGGAATCGGCCGATTATCGCGAAAAGTCGGGTATCGACCGAAACACGAAACCCAATGCAAGTCAATGGGGGAGCATAGTCGGCAGTGAGTGGAGGCCAGGAAAACACCTACACTGCCCATTTTAATGGCAAAAACATCCATTCTTGTTACAGAAGCTTGTCAATCGTAATTTAGCTTATAATAATTGGAAGGCATTTGAAATTGGGGGTCATTTGGCTAAAGTTGTGGGGGGTAGGGCTGGTTCAAGTAATTAGTGGGCCCAGTAAATCTGGACCACGTCACGGCAGTGGAGCAGGGAGAGGTAAGTATTTCAACTTTGCAAGTGCTGTGATCCTGAGCAAGCAGGGGGGGCCCACTCGTTGGCATTGGCACTGGCACAGGGCCCCTCAAAGTACAGCGGTGTGTTTGCACGGCGGGGGCGCCTCCCACCGGCAGCAACACTTTTGCGTACTATGAGGGGCCCTGTGCCAGTGACGTCGCCAGCAATGAGTATTCCTCCCCCCACCTGATGAAGGAACCTGCACCTTCCTCGTTGTCCCCGTGTAAGGTGGTATGGTATGAGGGAAGGGGGACCTGACTTTCAGCAGGGTCACAATCTTGCAGTGTAGCGTGCATGGGGAATGTTGCGTTATGGGTCAATGTACCAGCAGACTTATCTATCACTGGCTGGGCAATGGGCAGGATGAGGAGGAAACACAGATATAGGCCCAAAGAATAAAGTGGGCTAAATGCAGTTCAAAATTGGTAACATGACTAACCAGGGGGCATTGCAGTGGAGGACAACTGGAATGAGAGGCTGACACAGAGAGTAGGCCCAAATCTGTAAGTAGTCTAAATGCAGTTCAAAATTGGTAAGAGTAGTAAATAGGCGGCACAGCTTTGTTCACTGTAGGAGAACAGCAAGGAGCGGCAGACACAGATAGAAGGCCCCAACCCAACTTGTAGGCCCACTGCAGTTTTAAAATTCCGATAGGCTGAAAACCAGATAATTGTAGGTCATTTTTTGTAAAGAGGACAGCTGTATTGAGTGGCGCAGCCAGACACTACAAGTAGGCCTTAAACCACAAAGTTGGCTCGACGCTGGTTTAAAAAAGGTTACATGGGTACACGTTCTGCATTGTTGTGCTCACTGGAGGACAATTGGAAGGAGGGACCGCAGAAAGACTTTGTAGGTGCAAAATTACAAAATAGGCTCTATGCAGCTTCGATTATGTGGCAACCTGGAGAACACCTTGGAGCGGCAGACACCGTCTCTACGACCCAGACCCAACTTGTAGGCCTAATGTAGTGTTGTTTCAACAACTACTTAAGAGGGACATGAAGATTGAAGCAATGGAGAGGAAACCTGGAGAACACCTTGGAGTGGAAGACACCGTCTCTACAACCCAGACCCAACTTGTAGGCCGAATGCAGTGTTGTTTTCAACAACTACTAAACAAGAGCTTTAAGATTGAAGCAATGGTGAGGAAACCTGGAGAACACCTTGGAGCGGAAGACACCGTCTCTACACCCCATACCAAATTTGTAGGCCTAATGCAGTGTAGTTTTCAACAACTACTAAACGGGAGTCGGAAGATCGAAGCAATGGAGAGGAAACCTGGGGAACACCTTGGAGTGGAACACACCGTCTCTACACCCCATACCCAATTTGTAGGCCTAATGGAGTGTAGTTTTCAACAACTACTAAACGAGAGTCGGAAGACCCAAGCAATGGAGAGGAAATCTGGGGAACACCTTGGAGTGTAACACACCGTCTCTCTACACCCCATACCCAATTTGTAGGCCTAAAGCAGTGTTGTTTTCAACAACTACTAAACGAGAGTAGGAAGATCGAAGCAATGTGGACGAAACCTGGGGAACACCTTGGAGTGTAACACACCGTCTCTCTACACCCCATACCCAATTTGTAGGCCTAATGCAGTGTAGTTTTCAACAACTACTAAACGAGAGTAGGAAGATCGAAGCAATGTGGACGAAACCTGGGGAACACCTTGGAGTGCAACACACTGTCTCTCTACACCCCATACCCAATTTGTAGGCCTAATGCAGTGTAGTTATCAACAACTACTAAACGAGAGTAGGAAGATCGAAGCAATGTGGACGAAACCTGGGGAACACCTTGGAGTGTAACACACCGTCTCTCTACACCCCATACCCAATTTGTAGGCCTAATGCAGTGTAGTTTTCAACAACTACTAAACAAAAGTAGGAAGATCGAAGCAATGTGGACGAAACCTGGGGAACACCTTGGAGTGTAACACACCGTCTCTCTACACCCCATACCCAATTTGTAGGCCTAATGCAGTGTAGTTTTCAACAACTACTAAACGAGAGTCGGAAGACCCAAGCAATGGAGAGGAAACCTGGGGAACACCTTGGAGTGTAACACACCGTCTCTCTACACCCCATACCCAATTTGTAGGCCTAATGCAGTGTAGTTTTCAACAACTACTAAACGAGAGTCGGAAGATCGAAGCAATGGAGAGGAAACCTGGGGCACACCTTGGGGCGGCAGACACCGTTAGTAGGCCCTACCAAAGTAGTAGCCCCAATGCAGTTTTAAAATTCCTAGAGGCTGAAAACAAGACTATTGACGCTCTGCTTTTTTCAAAGGAGGACAGCTGTATTGAGTGGCGCAGACAGACACAGGTAGTAGGTCTTAAACCAAAAATGTGGCTCACTGCAGTTTAAAAAAGGTTACAGGGGTACACAGGCAGCATTGCTCTGGTCAGTGGAGGACAATTTCAATAGTGGACCGCAGACAGACTTTGTACGCCTACTATTAAAAAAAGGATGCTCTATGCAATTAAAATAGGTTCCAGGGGTTCACGGGCAGCAGTGGCGTGGTCAGTGGACGAGTATTTGAAGGAGGGACCACAGACAGGCGTAGTAGGCCTAACATAACAAAATTAGGTTGTAGGCACTTTAAAATTGGTTCCAGGGGTACACGTGCAGCAGTTGTGTGGTCAGCGGGGGACAATTTGAATTAAGGACTGCAGACTTTGTAGGCTGTCCCCTGTGGACCATGCATCCAACACATTAACCCATTGCGCCGTAATGGACACGTAACTTTTTGTGGACATGCCTACTGGTCCATGCGTCTCTTGTCAGGTGCACCTTTCTACTGTTTGATTGCCTGAGTGCTATGACAATGCAGACTTTTTCATGCCGGTGGAGGGCTGGGATGGCTTTTCTCGCAAAAGAAATGTCGACTGGGTAACCGTTGCACAGCGTAGTTCATCTGGGCTTTCTAAATATAAAACAAAGAAAAAAAGGAGGCTACATACACTTTCAGCTGGGTTCCAGGGGTACACGGCCAGCATTGGTCTGGTCAGTGGAGAACTATTGGAAGGAAGGACCGCAGACACGCTTCGAAGGCCTAACATAATAACAGATGGCTGTAGGCAATTTTATATTGGTTCCAGGGGTACACGGGCAGCAGTGGTGTGATCAGTGGAGGCCTAGTGGAAGGAGTGACCGCAGACAGGCATCGAAGGCCTAACATAATAACACATGGCTGTTGGCAATTTTAAATTGGTTCCAGGGGAACACGGGTAACAGTGGCCTGGTCAGTGTAGTAGTAGTAGAAAGAACGGACCGCAGACAGGCATCGAAGGCCTAAAATAAAAAAATTGGGCTGGCTGTAGGCAATTTTAAATTGGTTCCAGGGGTACATGGGCAGCAGTGGTGTGGTCAGTGGAGGCCTAGTGGAAGGAGTGACCGCAGACAGGCATCGAAGGCCTAACATAATAACACATGGCTGTAGGCAATTTTAAATTGGTTCCGTGGGTACACGGGCAGCAGTGGTGTGGTCAGTGGAGGCCTAGTGGAAGGAGTGACCGCAGACAGGCATCGAAGGCCTAACATAATAACACATGGCTGTAGGCACTTTAACATTGGTTCCAGGGATACACGGGCAGCAGTAGACTGGTCAGTGGAGGCCTAGTGGAAGGAGGGACCGCAGACAGGCTTCGAAGGCCTAACATAATAAATTAGGGCTGTAGGCACTTTAACATTGGTTCCAGGGATGCACGGGCAGCAGTAGACTGGTCAGTGGAGGCCTAGTGGAAGGAGGGACCGCAGACAGGCTTCGAAGGCCTAACATAATAAATTAGGGCTGTAGGCACTTTAACATTGGTTCCAGGGATACACGGGCAGCAGTAGACTGGTCAGTGGAGGCCTAGTGGAAGGAGGGATCGCAGACAGGCTTCGAAGGCGTAACATAATAAATTAGGGCTGTAGGCACTTTAACATTGGTTCCAGGGATACACGGGCAGCAGTAGACTGGTCAGTGGAGGCCTAGTGGAAGAAGGGACCGCAGACAGGCTTCGAAGGCCTAACATAATAAATTAGGGCTGAAGGCACTTTAACATTGGTTCCAGGGATACACGGGCAGCAGTAGACTGGTCAGTGGAGGCCTAGTGGAAGGAGGGACCGCAGACAGGCTTCGAAGGCCTAACATAATAAATTAGGGCTGTATGCACTTTAACATTGGTTCCAGGGATACACGGGCAGCAGTAGACTGGTCAGTGGAGGCCTAGTGGAAGGAGGGACCGCAGACAGGCTTCGAAGGCCTAACATAATAAAATTGGGCTGTAGGCACTTTGAATTCTCTTGCAGGGGTACACAGGCAGTGGGCACCATTGGTGTTGTCAGTGGCGGCCGATTGTAATGAGTGTCTGCCAGTTAGTAGTCCCAAAAAATCAATACATGTTAATGTCTCGCATTACAACAAAAAGAAAAACCAAAAGGGTGCAATCATTAGGTACAGGGTTGGGCTCCTCTGCGTAGTTTCAGACCTAGTAATTTGGCACAAAGTATTTACTTGGGTAAATATAGGACACTGCCCCTGACTATGTTAACTACCATCATACATGTCAACACAATGGTATTGTCAGTGGCAGTAATTTACGGATGTCAGCGCATAGACTAAACATAGGTGTAACTGGGAGAGATAATTGTGCAAGTGGTAGAGCAATGTTTGAGCTGGGGGTGGGTGAACTCTCTTGTGGCCGGCGGTACATGCCCAGGGCCCCTCATGTTACAACAGTGTGTCTGACGTTGGGTGCGCACCACCACCGCCAGAGACACTTTATTGTACTATGAGGGACCCAGTGGCAGTGCCGCAGACCAAAAGCGGGCACACCCACCTCTTCAGACAAACAGCACTCTCACGGGTGCTTGCGCCAAGTGGCGATACCACGGCCCCGTGTGGGGAGTTTGGCCATTTAGGGAGGTGTAAACATGTCGTATGCTGGACAATCAGCTGCTGCAAATTACGAGATTGGTAAAGTCATTCAGAGTAGTCCACAGGCAATACCTTTTCATAGGAAAGCTAGGTGTTGGCCGGGCAAGGTGGGGCAAAAGAATTAGAAATCCAGTTGTGGTTCATTTTAATGAAGGTTAGATCATCAACATTTTGGGTGGCCAGACAAGTCCTTTTTTCGGTTAATATTGAACCTGCAGCACTGTATACTCTTTCTGATAGGAAACTAGCTGCCGGGCAAGCAAGCTCCTGCAATGCATATTCTGCCAATTCTGGCCAAGTGTCTAATTTGGATGCCCAGTAATCAAATGGGAATGACGGATGAGGTAGAACATCGATAAGTGATGAAAAATAGTTAGTAACCATACTGGACAAATGTTGTCTCCTGTTACTTTGAATTGATGCAGCAGTACCTGTCCTGTCTGCGGTCATAGCAAAATCACTCCACAACCTGGTCAGAAAACCCCTCTGTCCAACGCCACTTCGGATTTCTGCACCTCTAACACTTCTGTTCTGCTGCCCCCTGCTGCTCATGTGAGAACGATCACGGGCGCTGTGTGCTGGGAATGCCTGAAGCAAACGGTCAACAAGAGTTGATTGTTTGGTTGCTAATATTAGTTCCAAGTTCTCATGTGGCATAATATATTGCAATTTGCCTTTATAGCGAGGATCAAGGAGGCAGGCCAACCAGTAATCGTCATCGTTCATCATTTTAGTAATGCGTGTGTCCCTTTTGAGGATACGTAAGGCATAATCCGCCATGTGGGCCAAACTTCCAGTTGTCAAATCTGCGGTTGTGCTTGGTTGAGGGGCAGTTTCAGGCAAATCTACGTCACTTGTGTCCCTCAAAAAACCAGAACCCAGCCTTGCCACGCCACCAATTTCCAGTGGCCCCGGAAAAGCTTCCTCATTAAAAATATACTCATCCCCATCATCCTCCTCGTCCTCCTCCTCTTCGCCCGCTACCTCGTCCTGTACACTGCCCTGACCAGACAATGGCTGACTGTCATCAAGGCTTTCCTCTTCCTCTGCTGCAGACGCCTGATTTTTTATGTGAGTCAAACTTTGCATCAGCAGACGCATTAGGGGGATGCTCATGCTTATTATGGCGTTGTCTGCACTAACCAGCCGTGTGCATTCCTCAAAACACTGAAGGACTTGACACATGTCTTGTATCTTCGACCACTGCACACCTGACAACTCCATGTCTGCCATCCTACTGCCTGCCCGTGTATGCGTATCCTCCCACAAAAACATAACAGCCCGCCTCTGTTCGCACAGTTTCTGAAGCATGTGCAGTGTTGAGTTCCACCTTGTTGCAACGTCTATGATTAGGCGATGCTGGGGAAGGTTCAAAGACCGCTGATAGGTCTGCATACGGCTGGAGTGTACGGGCGAACGGTGGATATGTGAGCAAAGTCCGCGCACTTTGAGGAGCAGGTCGGTTAACCCTGGATAAGCTTTCAGGAAGCACTGCACCACCAGGTTTAAGGTGTGAGCCAGGCAAGGAATGTGTTTCAGTTGGGAAAGGGAGATGGCAGCCATGAAATTCCTTCCGTTATCACTCACTACCTTGCCTGCCTCAAGATCTACTGTGCCCAGCCACGACTGCGTTTCTTTCTGCAAGAACTCGGACAGAACTTCCGCGGTGTGTCTGTTGTCGCCCAAACACTTCATAGCCAATACAGCCTGCTGACGCTTGCCAGTAGCTGCCCCATAATGGGACAACTGGAGTGCAACAGTGGCAGCTGCGGATGGAGTGGTTGGGCGACTGCGATCTGTGGACGAGCTCTCGCTTCTGCAGGAGGACGAGGAGGAGGAGGAGGGGGTGCGAACGCCTACAGCCAACTGTTTCCTAGACCGTGGGCTAGGTAGAACTGTCCCAAAATTGCTGTCCCCTGTGGACCCTGCATCCACCACATTCACCCAGTGTGCCGTGATGGACACGTAACGTCCCTGGCCATGCCTACTGGTCCATGCATCTGTTGTCAGGTGCACCTTTGTACTCACAGATTGCCTGAGTGCATGGACGATGCACTCTTTAACATGCTGGTGGAGGGCTGGGATGGTGTTGTGAATTCTGTGGCTGAATTCACTCCTGTGGTCACAAGTGGTATTGCAGCCTCTGGGCTTCCTCCCTCAGGTGTTTTGGTGAGCTCGTTGGCTGCCTTGCTATTTAACTCCACCTGAGTCTGTCTTCCTTGCTCCTTGTCAATGTTCCAGTGTTGGATCTGAGCTACTGCATCTTTCCTGTGGCCTGCTGCTCTGCTAGATAAGTGTTACTTTGTTTTTGTTTCCGTTTTTTCTGTCCAGCTGTGCTATTCTCTTTTGCTGGAAGCTCTGAGACGCAAAGGGTGCACCGCCGTGCCGTTAGTTCGGCACGGTGGGTCTTTTTGCCCCCCTTTGCGTGGTTCTGCTTTAGGGTTTTTTGTAGACTGCATAGTTCTCTTTGCTATCCTCGCTCTGTCTAGAATATCGGGCCTCACTTTGCTGAATCTATTTCATTCCTACGTTTTGTCTTTTCATCTTGCTAACAGTCATTATATGTGGGGGGCTGCCTATTGCTTTGGGGTATTTCTCTGAGGCAAGTCAGGCTTGTATTTCTATCTTCAGGCTAGTCAGCTCCTCAGGCAGTGCCGAGTTGCATAGGTAGTGTTAGGCGCAATCCACTGCTGCTTTTAGTTGTGTGAGGATAGGTTCAGGTATTGCAGTCTGCAGAGATTCCACATCTCAGAGCTTGTTCTATTGTTTTTGGGTTATTGCCATATCACTGTATGTGCGCTGATTACTGCACACTGTGTTGCCTGATAGCACAGCATAACAGTACAAGGAGCCATACCAATGATTCTCAATAGAGGGAAAAAAAAGAAGTCCTGACATCATTTTTTTTCCCTCAGCTCTGTCTTCAATTTTTTTTTTTTTTCCCCTAGACATTAGAGTGCTTCAGGACACAGCTGTGGACATGGATATTCAGGCTCTGTGCTCCTCAATGGATAATCTCGTTATAAATGTACAAAAGATTCAAGATACAATTGATCAGAAATCTATGCTAGAACCAAGAATTCCTATTCCTGATTTGTTTTTTGGTGACAGAACTAAGTTCCTGAGCTTCAAAAATAATTGTAAGCTATTTCTGGCCTTGAAACCTCATTCTTCTGGTAATCCTATTCAACAGGTTTTGATTATTATTTCTTTTTTGCGCGGCGACCCACAGGACTGGGCGTTTTCTCTTGCGCCAGGAGACCCTGCATTGAGTAATATTGATGCGTTTTTCCAGGCGCTTGGATTGCTTTACGATGAGCCTAATTCAGTGGATCAGGCTGAGAAAAATTTGCTGGCTTTATGCCAGGGTCAGGATGATGTAGAAGTATATTGTCAGAAATTTAGGAAGTGGTCAGTACTCACTCTGTGGAATGAATCTGCACTGGCGGCTTGGTTCAGAAAGGGTCTCTCTGAAGCTCTTAAGGATGTCATGGTGGGATTTCCTATGCCTGCTGGTTTGAATGAGTCTATGTCCTTGGCCATTCAGATCGGTCGTCGCTTGCGCGAGCGTAAATCTGTGCACCATCTGGCGGTATTGTCTGAGAGTAAACCTGAGCCTATGCAGTGCGACAGGACTATGACTAAAGTTGAACGGCAAGAACACAGACGTCTGAACAGGCTGTGTTTCTACTGTGGTGATTCCACTCATGCTATTTCTAATTGTCCTAAGCGCACTAGGCGGTTCGATAGCTCTGCCGTCATTGGTACTGTACAGTCCAAATTCCTTCTGTCCATTACCTTGATATGCTCTTTGTCATCGTATTCTGTCATGGCGTTTGTGGATTCAGGCGCTGCCCTGAATCTGATGGATTTGGATTATGCTAAACGTTGTGGATTTTTCTTGGAGCCTTTGCGGTGTCCTATTCCGTTGAGAGGAATTGATGCTACACCTTTGGCCAAGAATAAGCCTCAGTACTGGGCCCAGCTGACCATGTGCATGGCTCCTGCACATCAGGAAGTTATTCGCTTTCTGGTACTGCATAATCTGCATGATGTGGTCGTGTTGGGGTTGCCATGGTTACAAACCCATAATCCAGTATTAGATTGGAACTCTATGTCGGTAACCAGCTGGGGTTGTCAGGGAGTACATGGTGATGTTCCATTTTTGTCTATTTCGTCATCCATTCCTTCTGACATCCCAGAGTTCTTGTCTGACTTTCAGGATGTATTTGAAGAGCCCAAGTCTGATGCCCTACCTCCGCATAGGAATTGTGATTGTGCTATCAATTTGATTCCTGGTAGTAAATTCCCTAAGGGTCGTTTATTTAATTTGTCCGTGCCTGAACACACCGCTATGCGCAGTTATGTGAAAGAATTCCTGGAGAAGGGACATATTCGCCCATCGTCATCACCATTGGGAGCAGGGTTCTTTTTTGTAGCCAAAAAGGATGGTTCGCTAAGACCGTGTATTGATTACCGCCTTCTTAATAAGATCACTGTTAAGTTTCAGTATCCCTTGCCATTGATATCTGACTTGTTTGCTCGGATTAAGGGGGCTAGTTGGTTTACTAAGATTGATCTTCGTGGTGCGTATAATCTGGTGAGAATCAGGCAGGGAGATGAATGGAAAACGGCATTTAATACGCCCGAGGGTCATTTTGAGTATCTGGTGATGCCGTTCGGACTTGCCAATGCTCCATCTGTTTTTCAGTCTTTTATGCATGACATTTTCCGTGAGTATCTGGATAAATTCCTGATTGTTTACTTGGATGACATTTTGATCTTCTCTGATGATTGGGAGTCTCATGTGAAGCAAGTCAGAATGGTTTTCCAGGTACTACGTGCTAATTCCTTGTTCGTGAAGGGATCAAAGTGTCTCTTCGGTGTGCAGAAAGTTTCATTTTTGGGGTTCATCTTTTCCCCTTCTACTATCGAGATGGATCCGGTTAAGGTCCAGGCCATCCAGGATTGGACTCAGCCGACATCTCTGAAAAGTCTGCAGAAATTCCTGGGCTTTGCTAATTTTTATCGTCGCTTCATCTGTAATTTTTCTAGCATTGCCAGACCATTGACCGATTTGACCAAGAAGGGTGCTGATTTGGTTAATTGGTCTTCTGCTGCCGTGGAAGCTTTTCAGGAGTTGAAGCGTCGTTTTTGCTGTGCCCCTGTGTTGTGTCAACCAGATGTTTCTCTTCCGTTCCAGGTCGAGGTTGATGCTTCTGAGATTGGAGCAGGGGCGGTTTTGTCACAGAGAGGTTCTGGTTGCTCAGTGTTGAAACCATGTGCTTTCTTTTCCAGGAAATTTTCTGCTGCTGAGCGTAATTATGATGTGGGCAACCGAGAGTTGCTGGCCATGAAGTGGGCATTCGAGGAGTGGCGTCATTGGCTTGAGGGAGCTAAGCATCGCGTGGTGGTATTGACTGATCATAAGAATCTTACTTATCTCGAGTCTGCCAAGCGCTTGAATCCTAGACAGGCCCGTTGGTCGTTATTTTTTGCTCGTTTTGATTTTGTGATTTCGTACCTTCCGGGCTCTAAAAATGTGAAGGCGGATGCTCTGTCTAGGAGTTTTGTGCCCGACTCTCCGGGGTTATCTGAGCCGGCGAGTATCCTCAAGGAAGGAGTCATTGTGTCTGCCATCTCTCCTGATTTGCGGAGAGTGTTGCAGAAATTTCAGGCTAATAAACCTGATTGTTGTCCGGCCGAGAAACTGTTCGTCCCTGATAGGTGGACTAGTAAAGTTATCTCTGAACTTCATTGTTCGGTGCTGGCTGGTCATCCAGGAATCTTTGGTACCAGAGAGTTAGTGGCTAGATCCTTCTGGTGGCCATCTCTGTCACGGGATGTGCGTGCTTTTGTGCAGTCCTGTGGGATTTGTGTTAGGGCTAAGCCCTGCTGTTCACATGCCAGTGGGTTGCTTTTGCCCTTGCCGGTCCCGAAGAGGCCTTGGACACATATTTCGATGGATTTCATTTCTGACCTTCCCGTTTCTCAAAAGATGTCGGTCATTTGGGTGGTCTGTGATCGCTTTTCTAAAATGGTCCATCTGGTGTCCTTGGTTAAATTGCCTTCCTCCTCTGATTTGGTGCCTTTGTTCTTCCAGCATGTGGTTCGTTTGCATGGCATTCCTGAGAATATTGTTTCTGACAGAGGTTCCCAGTTTGTCTCGAGGTTCTGGCGAGCCTTTTGTGGTAGGATGGGCATTGACCTATCTTTTTCCTCGGCCTTCCATCCTCAGACTAATGGCCAGACCGAACGAACCAATCAGACCTTGGAAACATATCTGAGATGTTTTGTTTCTGCTGACCAGGATGATTGGGTGTCATTTTTGCCGTTGGCTGAGTTCGCCCTTAATAATCGGGCCAGCTCGGCTACCTTGGTCTCTCCATTTTTCTGCAATTCTGGGTTCCATCCTCGTTTCTCTTCAGGACAGGTTGAGTCTTCGGACTGTCCTGGTGTGGATTCTGTGGTGGACAGGTTGCAGCAGATCTGGACTCAGGTAGTGGACAATTTGACCTTGTCCCAGGAGAAGGCTCAGCTTTTCGCTAATCGTAGACGCCGTGTGGGTCCCCGACTTCGTGTTGGGGATCTGGTTTGGTTATCTTCTCGTCATATTCCTATGAAGGTTTCCTCTCCTAAATTTAAACCTCGTTTTATTGGTCCGTATAGGATTTCTGAGATTCTCAATCCGGTGTCTTCGTCTGACCCTCCCAGACTCCTTTTCCATACATAATGTATTCCATAGGTCGTTGTTGAGAAGATACGTGGCACCTATGGTTCCATCTGTGGAGCCTCCTGCCCCTGTTTTGGTGGAGGGGGAATTGGAGTATATTGTGGAGAAAATTTTGGATTCTCGTGTCTCTAGACGGAAACTCCAGTATCTGGTCAAATGGAAGGGTTATGCTCAGGAGGATAATTCCTGGGTTTTTGCCTCTGATGTCCATGCCCCAGATCTTGTTCGTGCCTTTCATGTGGCTCATCCTGGTCGGCCTGGGGGTTCTGGTGAGGGTTCAGTGACCCCTCCTCAAGGGGGGGGTACTGTTGTGAATTCTGTGGCTGAATTCACTCCTGTGGTCACAAGTGGTATTGCAGCCTCTGGGCTTCCTCCCTCAGGTGTTTTGGTGAGCTCGTTGGCTGCCTTGCTATTTAACTCCACCTGAGTCTGTCTTCCTTGCTCCTTGTCAATGTTCCAGTGTTGGATCTGAGCTACTGCATCTTTCCTGTGGCCTGCTGCTCTGCTAGATAAGTGTTACTTTGTTTTTGTTTCCGTTTTTTCTGTCCAGCTGTGCTATTCTCTTTTGCTGGAAGCTCTGAGACGCAAAGGGTGCACCGCCGTGCCGTTAGTTCGGCACGGTGGGTCTTTTTGCCCCCCTTTGCGTGGTTCTGCTTTAGGGTTTTTTGTAGACTGCATAGTTCTCTTTGCTATCCTCGCTCTGTCTAGAATATCGGGCCTCACTTTGCTGAATCTATTTCATTCCTACGTTTTGTCTTTTCATCTTGCTAACAGTCATTATATGTGGGGGGCTGCCTATTGCTTTGGGGTATTTCTCTGAGGCAAGTCAGGCTTGTATTTCTATCTTCAGGCTAGTCAGCTCCTCAGGCAGTGCCGAGTTGCATAGGTAGTGTTAGGCGCAATCCACTGCTGCTTTTAGTTGTGTGAGGATAGGTTCAGGTATTGCAGTCTGCAGAGATTCCACGTCTCAGAGCTTGTTCTATTGTTTTTGGGTTATTGCCATATCACTGTATGTGCGCTGATTACTGCACACTGTGTTGCCTGATAGCACAGCATAACAGGATGGCTTTTCTCGAAAAGAAGTGTTGACTGGGTAGCTCGTAGCGTGGTACAGCGTAGTCCATCAGGGCTTTGAAAGCTTCACTTTCAACTAACCGGTAGGGCATCATCTCTAACGAGATTAGTCTAGCTATGTGGGCATTCAAACCCTGTGTACGCAGATGCGAGGATAAGTACTTCCTTTTTCGAACCAGAGTCACATGTAGGGTGAGCTGGACTGGAGAGCTGGAGATCGTGGAACTAGCGGGTGTGCCGGTGGACATGGCAGACTGAGAGACGGTTGGAGACGGTATTGTTTCCGCCTGTGCCCTAGATGCAGTGTTTCCTACTACGAAACTGGTGATTCCCTGACCCTGACTGCTTTGGCCTGGCAAAGAAACCTGCACAGATACTGCAGGTGGTGCGGAAAATGGTGGCCTTACAGTGACGGCAGGGATGTAGCATTGGTGAGTAGCTTCATTGGCCGAGGGTGCTACAACCTTAAGGGATGTTTGGTAGTTAGTCCAGGCTTGCAAATGCATGGTGGTTAAATGTCTATGCATGCAACTTGTATTCAGACTTTTCAGATTCTGACCTCTGCTTAAGGTAGTTGAACATTTTTGACAGATGACTTTGTGCGGATCAATTGGATGTTGTTTAAAAAAATGCCAGACTGCACTCTTTCGAGCCTCGGATCCCTTTTCAGGCATTGCAGACTGAGCTTTAACCGGATGGACACGCTGTCCTCCAACAGTTTTTGGCTTTGCTACGTGTTTTGTCCCATCTACGGGCCCGGCAGATGGAACCTGTTGCGATGTTGATGCCTGCTGCGGCCCCTCCTCTTCCGCTTCAGAACTACTGCCACCTGCACCCTGTTCCCCCAATGGCTGCCAATCGGGGTCAACAACAGGGTCATCTATAACCTCCTCTTCTAGCTCGTGCGCAACTTCGTCTGTGTCACCGTGTAAGTCAGTGGTAGAGCGTTCGTGACGGGGCAACATAGTCTCATCAGGGTCTGACTCTGGATCAGTACCCTGCGAGGGCAATGTTGTGGTCTGAGTCAAAGGACCAGCATAGTAGTCTGGCTGTGGCTGTGCATCAGTGCACTCCATGTCAGATTCAACTTGTAATGGGCATGGCCTGTTAACTGCTTCACTTTCTAAGCCAGGGACGGTATGTGTAAAGAGCTCCATGGAGTAACCCGTTGTGTCGCCTGCTGCATCCTTCTCTGTTGTTGTTTTTGCTGAAGAGGACAAGGAAGCAACTTGTCCCTGACCGTGAACATCCACTAACGACATGCTGCTTTTACATTTACCAGTTTCAAAAGAGGAGGCAAACGAGCTAGAGGCTGAGTCAGCAAGGTAAGCCAAAACTTGCTCTTGCTGCTCCGGCTTTTAAAGCGGTTTTCCTACTCCCAGAAAAGGGAGCGTTCGAGGCCTTCTGTAGCCAGACGACGAACCTGGCTCCACAGCTCCAGACTTAGGTGCAATATTTTTTTTCCCACGACCACCTGGTGCTCCACTACCACTACCATCATTACCAGCTGACAATGAACGCCCACGGCCACGACCTCTTCCACCAGACTTCCTCATTGTTTTAAAAACGTAACCAAAGTAACGGTATTTGTTGCTGTCAAACAACTTACACGGTGAGCTATAACTTCAGTATGATTTAGATATCGCTTTACAGGTGGGTGAGACCGCAAGGAAAATCAGGCACAATGTTACACACTCTGTTTTCGGTGGCACCAAATGAGAGAGATGCCACACACGCAGGACTGTCACTCAAGCAGAAATGTCAATATTGATCTCCCACTTTTTTTTTTATTTGTTCAGGGAGAATATAGAAACCAAATAAAAAAAAAATAGGCTTTCTATGGCCCACTATTTGAGAGAGAGGGAGATGGCACACCCAGGAGTCAAGACTGTCACACAAGCAGAAAGGGCAATATTAATCTCCCACTGATTTTTTTTATTTTTTTCAGGGAGACTTTATAAACAAAATAAAATAAAATGATTTTTTCAGGAAGAATTTAGAAACCAAATTAAATAAAATGATTTTTTTCAGGGAGAATTTAGAAACCAAATAAAATAAAATGATTTTTTCAGGGAGAATTTAGAAACCAAAAAAAAAAAAAAGGCTTTCTATGGCCCACTATTTGAGAGAGAGAGATATCACACCCAGGAGTCAAGACTGGCACACAAGCAGAAAGGGCAATATTAATCTCCCACTGTTTTTTTTAATTTTTTCAGGGAGACTTTAGAAACCCAATAAAAAAAAACAGGCTTTCTATGGCCCACTATTTGAGAGAGAGTGATGGCACACCCAGGAGTCAAGACTGTCACACAAGCAGAAAGGGCAATATTAATCTCCCACTGATTTTTTTTATTTTTTCAGGGAGACTTTAGAAACAAAATAAAATAAAATGATTTTTTCAGGAAGAATTTAGAAACCAAATAAAATAAAATGATTTTTTCAGGGAGAATATAGAAACCAAATAAAAAAAAAATAGGCTTTCTATGGCCCACTATTTGAGAGAGAGATGGCACACCCAGGAGTCAGGAGTGGCACACAAGCAGAAAGGGCAATATTAATCTCCCACTGATTTCTTTTTGATTTTTTCAGGGAGAATTTAGAAGCCCAATAAAAAAACAAAAAAATAGGCTTTCTATGGCCCAGTGCCCACTATTTGAGAGAGAGAGATGGCACACCCAGGAGTCAAGACTGGCACACAAGCAGAAAGGGCAATATTAATCTCCCACTGTTTTTTTTTTATTTTTTCAGGGAGACTTTAGAAACCCAATAAAAAAAATAGGCTTTCTATGGCCCACTATTTGAGAGAGAGAGAGATGGCACACCCAGGAGTCAAGACTGGTACACAAGCAGAAAGGGCAATATTAATCTCCCACTGTTTTTTTGTATTTTTTCAGGGAGACTTTAGAAACAAAATAAAATAAAATGATTTTTTCAGGAAGAATTTAGAAACCAAATAAAATAAAATGATTTTTTCAGGGAGAATTTAGAAACAAAACAAAAAAAAAAAAAAGGCTTTCTATGGCCCACTATTTGAGAGAGAGAGAAATAGCACACCCAGGAGTCAAGACTGGCACACAAGCAGAAAGGGCAATATTAATCTCCCACTGATTTCTTTTTGATTTTTTCAGGGAGAATTTAGAAACCCAATAAAAAAAATAGGCTTTCTATGGCCCACTATTTGAGAGAGAGAGAGATGGCACACCCAGGAGTCAGGAGTGGCACACAAGCAGAAAGGGCAATATTAATCTCCCACTGATTTTTTTTTATTTTTTCAGGGAGAATTTAGAAACCCAATAAAAAAAAAAATTAATAGGCTTTCTATGGCCCACTATTTGAGAGAGAGATGGCACACTCAGGACTGGCACAGAAGCCCAAAAGCCAATATTAATCTCCCACTGTTTTTTTTTTATCAGGGAGAATTTATAAACCCCACAAAAAAAAACAGAAAAATGAAAAGGCTTTCTATGGCCCACTATGTGAGAGAGATGGCACACACAGGGATGGCACTCTAGCAGAAATGCCAATCTTAATCTCCCACAACTTATTTTTTTAGGGAGAATTAAAAAAAAAAAAAAAAACAGGGACTGTCCTACAATTACTATCTCCCTGCAGTAATCTCAGCCAGGTATGGCAGGCAGCAATAAGGAGTGGACTGATGCACAAATTAAATAAAAAGTGTGGACAAACAAACAAGATAGCTGTGCAGAAAGGAAGGAACAGCAGGATTTGTGCTTTGAAAAAAGCAGTTGGTTTGCACAGCGGCGTACACACAGCAATGCAGCTATCAGGGAGCCTTCTAGGGCAGCCCAATGAGCTACAGCGCTGAGGAAAAAAAAATGTAGCTTCCACTGTCCCTGCAAACAAAAGGTGGTGTTGGACAGTGGAAATCGCTACAGCACAAGCGGTTTGGTGGTTTATGGACCCTGCCTAACGCTATTCCTGCTTCTGACGAAGCGGCAGCAACCTCTCCCTAGGCTCAGATCAGCAGCAGTAAGATGGCGGTCGGCGGGAACGCCCCTTTATAGCCCCTGTGACGCCGCAGACAGCAAGCCAATCACTGCAATGCCCATCTCTAAGATGGTGGGGACCAGGACCTATGTCATCACGCTGCCCACACTCTGCGTCCACCTTCATTGACTGAGAAATGGCGCTTTTCGCGTCATTGAAACGCGACTTTGGCGCGAAAGTCGCGTACCGCATGGCCGACCCTACACAGGGGTCGGGTCGGGTTTCATGAAACCCGACTTTGCCAAAAGTCGTCGACTTTTAAAAATGAACGATCTGTTTCGCTCAACCCTACTCCCAAGACTTGCAGTGCCTGGTCCTTTTTTGACACAGTTGTAGCTGACATTTGCTTTGTCAAAAACACACTGAAGACCTAGGCCAACCTACAGCAGCACCTACCACATCTTCAGCTCGTGTTGTAGCTTCCTCCTCCAGCTCACACACAGCTGGTTCGGCTTCCTCACAGGATCGCCATGGAAGAACCTCTGGCACTGTTGTCCAGAGACCCAGTGTAATTCCACCCACAGCACCACGTTCCCAGGCATCTTCACACTCCCAGCCCACTCTACAGCCATCGGTAGCACAGGCATGGGAGAAAAGGCGGCCATTCTTAGCAAACCAACCACGAGCACAGTCTCTGAATGCAGGCATTGCAAAACTACTGTCCCTTGAAATGCTCTCATTCAGGCTGGTGGAGACTGACAGCTTCCGTAACTTGATGGCATTGGCAGACCCACAATACAATGTGCCCAGCTGCTTTTATTTCAGCAGGCAAGCTGTCCCTGCCCTGTAAAAGCATGTGGAGGGAAACATTAAACATGCGCTACTAAACGCCATCAGTAGCAAGGTCCACCTCACCACCGATGCGAGGAGCAGTCACCGTGGACAGGGACGATACCTTTCCCTCACTGCCCATTGGGTCAATGTTGTGGAGCTGGGTAAAGATCTGGCGAGTGGCGCTGTACGTGTTTTGCCAACTCCAAGGATTGCAGGAAACCAGTCTGTACACATTGCCTCCTCCTCATACTCCAGTTCCTCTGAATCATCGCTGCAGGAGCTGTCACGGTCTACCTCCACCTTGACCCGTGTGTTGTGAATTCTGTGGCCAGGCTCTCTCCTGTGGTCATGAGTGGTGCTTCGGCTGGTTCTGTCCATAAGCTTCCTCTGGTGGATGTGAGTGGGGCTGCGGCTTCTGAGTTTCCTTCCTCAGGTGACGAGGTTAAGTCGTTAGGTGCTGCTCTATTTAACTCCACCTAGTTCTTTGTTCCTGGCCTCCAGTCAATGTTCCAGTATTGGTCTTGCTCTCTCCTGGATCGTCTTGTGGCCTGTCTGCCCTGCATAAGCTAAGTTCTGCTTGTGTTCTTTTGTTTGCTATTTTTTCTGTCCAGCTTGCTTTATTGGTTTTTCTTGCTTGCTGGAAGCTCTGGGACGCAGAGGGAGCACCTCCGTACCGTTAGTCGGTGCGGAGGGTCTTTTTGTGCCCTCTGCGTGGTTGTTTGTAGGTTTTTGTGCTGACCGCAAAGTTATCTTTCCTATCCTCGGTCTATTCAGTAAGTCGGGCCTCACTTTGCTAAAATCTATTTCATCTCTGTGTTTGTATTTTCATCTTTACTCACAGTCATTATATGTGGGGGGCTGCCTTTTCCTTTGGGGAATTTCTCTGAGGCAAGGTAGGCTTATTTTTCTATCTTCAGGGCTAGCTAGTTTCTCAGGCTGTGCCCGAGGCGCCTAGGTCTGGTCAGGAGCGCTCCACGGCTACCTCTAGTGTGGTGTGATAGGATTAGGGATTGCGGTCAGCAGAGTTCCCATGTCTCAGAGCTCGTCCTATGTTATTAGTAACTATCAGGTCACTTTGTGTGCTCTTAACCACCAGGTCCATTGTGGTTCTGAATCACCAGTTCATAACAGTACTGGTGGCCCAAAGTACTAATGCTTCTCAATAGAGGGAAAAGAGAAGTTCTGAGACCATTTTTTTTTCTTTGCACTGTGTTTTGTCTTTCTTTTCCCCTTTGCATCTGGGTGGTTCAGGACACGGGTGTGGACATGGACATTCAAGGTCTGTCCTCTTTGATGGATAATCTCACTATAAGTTTACAGAACATTCAAGATTTAGTGGTTCAGAATCCTATGTTAGAACCTAAAATTAATATTCCTGAGTTATTTTCTGGAGATAGAGCTAAGTTTCTGAATTTCAAAAATAATTGTAAACTATTTCTGGCTTTGAAACCCCGCTCCTCTGGTGACCCAGTTCAACAAGTTAGGATCATTATTTCTTTATTACGTGGCGACCCTCAAGACTGGGCATTTTCCCTTGTGCCAGGAGATCCTGCATTATGTGATATTGATGCGTTTTTTCTGGCGCTCGGATTGCTTTATGATGAACCTAATTCAGTGGATCAGGCAGAGAAAAATTTGCTGGCTCTGTGTCAGGGTCAGGATGAGGTAGAGATATATTGTCAGAAGTTTAGGAAGTGGTCTGTGCTCACTCAATGGAATGAATGTGCGCTGGCAGCAATTTTCAGAAAGGGTCTCTCTGAAGCCCTTAAGGATGTCATGGTGGGATTTCCTATGCCTGCTGGTCTGAATGAGTCTATGTCTTTGGCCATTCAGATCGATCGACGCTTACGTGAGCGTAAAACTGTGCACCATTTGGCGGTATTATCTGAGCATAAACCTGAGCCTATGCAATGTGGTAGGACTTTGACCAGAGCTGAATGGCAAGAACACAGACGTCGGAATGGGCTGTGTTTTTACTGTGGTGATTTCACTCATGCTATCTCCGATTGTCCTAAGCGCACTAAGCGGTTCGCTAGGTCTACCACCATTGGTACGGTACAGTCGAAATTTCTTTTGTCCGTTTCTTTGATCTGCTCTTTGTCATCCTATTCTGTCATGGCATTTGTGGATTCAGGCGCTGCCCTGAATTTGATGGACTTGGAGTATGCTAGGCGCTGTGGGTTTTTCTTGGAGCCCTTGCAGTATCCTATTCCACTGAGAGGAATTGATGCTACGCCTTTGGCCAAGAATAAGCCTCAGTACTGGACCCAACTGACCATGTGCATGGCTCCTGCGCATCAGGAGGATATTCGCTTTTTGGTGTTGCATAATCTGCATGATGTGGTCGTGTTGGGGTTGCCATGGCTACAAGTCCATAACCCACTATTGGATTGGAAATCTATGTCTGTGTCCAGCTTGGGTTGCCAGGGGGTACATGGTGATGTTCCATTTCTGTCTATTTCATCATCCACCCCTTCTGAGGTCCCAGAGTTCTTGTCGGATTACTGGGATGTATTTGATGAGCCCAAGTCCAGTGCCCTACCTCCGCATAGGGATTGCGATTGTGCTATCGATTTGATTCCTGGTAGTAAGTTTCCAAAAGGTCGACTGTTTAATTTGTCTGTGCCTGAGCACGCCGCTATGCGGAGTTACGTAAAGGAATCCTTGGAGAAGGGTCATATTCGCCCATCGTCGTCGCCATTGGGAGCAGGGTTCTTTTTTGTGGCCAAGAAGGATGGTTTGTTGAGACCTTGTATTGATTACCGCCTTCTAAATAAAATCACAGTCAAATTTCAGTACCCCTTGCCGCTGCTGTCTGATTTGTTTGCTCGGATTAAGGGGGCTAGTTGGTTCACCAAGATAGATCTTCGTGGTGCGTATAATCTTGGGCGTATTAAACAGGGCGATGAATGGAAAACAGCCTTTAATACGCCCGAGGGCCATTTTGAGTACCTGGTTATGCCATTCGGGCTTTCCAATGCTGCATCAGTATTTCAGTCCTTTATGCATGACATCTTCCGAGAGTACCTGGATAAATTCCTGATTGTATACTTGGATGATATTTTGGTCTTCTCGGATGATTGGGAGTCTCACGTGAAGCAGGTTAGAATGGTGTTCCAGGTCCTGCGTGCTAATTCTTTGTTTGTGAAGGGGTCAAAGTGTCTCTTTGGTGTTCAGAAGGTTTCATTTTTGGGTTTCATTTTTTCCCCTTCTACTATCGAGATGGACCCTGTTAAAGTTCAGGCCATTTGTGAGTGGACTCAGCCAACATCTCTGAAGAGTCTGCAAAAGTTCCTGGGCTTTGCTAATTTTTATCGTCGCTTCATCAATAATTTTTCTAGTATTGCTAAACCATTGACTGATTTAACCAAGAAGGGTGCTGATGTGCTCAATTGGTCTTCTGCTGCTGTGGAAGCTTTTCAGGAGTTGAAGCGTCGTTTTTCTTCTGCCCCTGTGTTGTGCCAGCCAGATGTTTCGCTCCCGTTCCAGGTCGAGGTTGATGCTTCTGAGATTGGAGCAGGGGCTGTTTTGTCGCAGAGAAGTTCTGATGGCTCGGTGATGAAACCATGTGCCTTCTTTTCCAGGAAGTTTTCGCCTGCTGAGCGTAATTATGATGTTGGCAATCAAGAGTTGCTGGCCATGAAGTGGGCATTCGAGGAGTGGCGTCATTGGCTTGAAGGAGCTAAGCATCGCGTGGTGGTCTTGACTGATCACAAGAACTTGATGCACTGCTGCACAAGGTCCGCCTAGAGTGTGCTCACTTGCAGCGTTCCAGCATGGCAAGATTGCGCATTGCAACTCTGCAGCGCCGATTCCGCCTTCCAGAACATCACATCATTTGTGACCTACCCACCAGGTGGAATTCAACATTACATATGTTGGAGCGGTTGTGTGAGCAGCAGCCAGCAGTAATGGAGTACCAGCTGCATCAGGCGCAAACAAAGTCGCAGTGCACTCCGTTCAGACTTCACAACCACTGAGTGGGCCACTATGAAGGATGTCTGCCAGGTTTTGCGTGCCTTCGATGATTCCACGAGGATGGCGAGTGCAGATCATGCACTAGTCAGCATGACTGTCCCCCTTGTCTGCCTGCGTGAAAGAACACTGCAAGCGCTAAGGGATGAGGTGGTGGAAGAGGTGGAGGATGAGGAGTTAGAAATGCCATCTGCTTCTGGACAGTCTGCGCCATGTGGTTCCTCACAAAGGCCTAGGCAGGGGACACTTTATGAGGAGGATGAGGAGGAGTCAATGGAGGAGGAAGAGATCTGTCCAGAGGAGGGAGTTACACAAATCTCCAGTAGTCAGTATGTAGAGCGAGGGTGGGGTGATGCAGAGCAGGCAGAGATCACGCCTCAAACAGGGGACAGTGTTTCTTGGCCAGTTGGCAGTTGGCAGCACATGGTTGATTTCATGCTGCAGTGCCTGAGAAACGACTGCCGCATCGCCCACAATCTTACCACGGCTGATTATTGGGTGTACACCCTCCTAGATCCGCGCTACTGGGACAACTTACAAACCCTCATAACACCGTTGCAGCGAGAGCGTAAAATGTGGGAGTACCAAGACACACTGGTGCAGTCCATCATCTTCGCCAATCCAATCGAGAGAAGTGCTGCTAGTGCTTTACAAAGCAGCTCAGTGCATCGAGGCAGTGGAGGAAGCTCTGCACAAAGAGGGAGCAGAAGCAGTGCCTCAGCACAAGGCAAGACCAGTCTGGCCCAACAGTGGCAAAGTTTTGTTTGCCCACCACAAATGTCTACACCATCAGAGACGGGTTCACTCAGCAGGAGGCCACGTTTCCGTCAGATGGTGACAGACTACATGTCTTTCACTCTTAGCGTACTCCTGGACGGCTCTTCCCCCTTCAAGTTTTGGGTCTCTAAGCTGGATACATGGCCAGAGCTTAACCAGTATGCATTGGAGGTGCTGGCTTGCCCTGCTGCTAGTTTATTATCAGAACGTGTCTTTAGTGCCACAGGTGGTGTACTAACAGACCGTCGCATGCGACTAACCTCCGATAACATTGACCGGCTTACTTTTCTGGATCTCGCAGGAATTTGCCACTCCTCCTCCAGATTAACTACTTGGTTGGCAACAGTATCCAGGTCTCCTGTTGTGTTCATGTTTCTACCACCTGAACTCTAATCCCTGGGCTCAGAAGTTCCAGCTGCACAATCAACACATGACCCAGTGTTATTGGGGTTCAGCAACGCCAGCTGCTCCCCTGCTGTGAATCCGGCTATGTGTCCAGCGACCGCCACGCTGGCACAACAACAGACATTAACCTGCTTCCATTGCAGACGTCGGCCTACACTCTGCTCCTCCTGGATTCCCCGGGCTCCAATACTGCCAGTTGGTGCCCGGAAGTGCTGGCTGCACAGAGAAAACACTCGTTCATGTGTCAGTGGGGTTCAGTAACGCCAGCTGCTCCCCTGCTGTGTATCTGGCAACATGTCCAGCGACCACCATGCTGGCACAACAACAGACATTAACCTGCCTCGATTGCAGCCCTCGGCCTACACTCTGCCCCTCCTGGATTCCCTGGGCTCCAATACCGCCAGTTGGTGCCCAGAAGTGCTGGCTGCACAGAGAAAAACACTCGCTCATGTGTCAGTGGGGTTCATAACGCCAGCTGTTCCCCTGCTGTGTAGCCAGCAACGTGTCCTGCGACCGCCACACAGACACAACAGACATTAACCTGCTTCCAGTGCAGGCCTCGGCCTACACTCTGCTCCTCCTAGATTCCCTGGGCTCCAATACCTCCAGTTGGTGCTCAGAAGTGCAGGCTGCACAGATAAAACACTCGCTGATGTGTCAGTGGGGTTCAGTAACGCCAGCTGTTCCCCTGCTGTGTAGCCAGCAACGTGTCCTGCGACCGCCACGCAGACACAACAGACATTAACCTGCCTCCATTGCAGGCCTCGGCCTACACTCTGCTCCTCCTAGATTCCCTGGGCTCCAATACCGCCAGTTGGTACTCGGAAGTGCAGGCTGCACAGAGAAAAACACTTGCTCATGTGTCAGTGGGGTTCATTAACACCAGCTGTTCCCCTGCTGTGTAGCCAGCAACGTGTCCTGCGACCGCCACGCAGACACAACAGATATTAAACTGCATACAGTGCAAGTCTCGGCCTACACTCTGTTCCTCGTGCTGTCCCTGGGCACTTATACCACCAGTTTGTGCTAGGAAGTGCTGTCTGCACAGTCAACACTTGCTGCCGTGTTATTGGGGTTCAGTAACGTCAGCTGATCCCCAGCTGTGTGTGCGGCAATGTGTCATGCGACCGCCACGCTGGCGCAACATCAGATATTAAACTGCCTCCAGTGCAGGCTTTGGCCTACACTCTGTTCCTCCTGCTGTCCCTGGGCACTTACACCGCCAGTTCGTGCTCGTAAGTGCTGTCTGCACAGTTAACAGCTGCTCCTCTGTTACTGAGGTTACGTAACGTCAGCTGATCCCCAGCTGTGTGTGCGGCAATGTGTCATGCGACCGCCATGCTGGCACAACATCAGATATTAAACTGCCTCCAGTGCAGGCTTCGGCCTACATTCAGTTCCTCCTGCTGTCCCTGGGCACTTACACCACCAGTTTATGCTCGGAAGTGCTGTCTGCACAGTTAACAGCTGCTCCTCTGTTATTGGGGTTCAGTAACGTCAGCTGATCCCCAGCTGTGTGTGCGGCAATGTGTCATGTGACCGCCACGCTGGCACAACATCAGATATTAAACTGCCTCCAGTGCAGGCTTCGGCCTTCACTCTGCTCCTCCTGCTATCCCTGGGCACTTACACCGCCAGTTCGTGCTTGGAAGTGCTGTCTGCACAGTCAACACATGCTGCCGTGTTATTGGGGTTCAGTAACGTCAGCTGATCCCCAGCTGTGTGTGCGGTAATTATTACAGTCAGTTTCTAGCAATGACCCTGGCTCCAACACCGCCAGTTGCTGCTCAGAAGTGTCTTTGGCACGGGTACTCCCTCCTGCCCAGCCTGGTTCCAGCTCGCTTGCTGTTTACGGGCAGTGTCAAGGTCACTTAGACTCCAAAACATTGTCCTGTCATGTTGCGGTCGGGTTAGCCGACTCAATGGTGCCTGCAGTTTAGGTGCTTCCTATGTGGGCTGTGGGAAGTGGCAATCAAAGCTGGTTCAGTAGTGCCAATAGGACAAGCTCCCCCTGTAGGACTGTGGTTTTTCGGTAACTGCGGCTGGCTCGCAGCCTAGCTATTGTTTCTTTTCCTGTGGACCTTGTGTTGCCTATCTGAGTTCCCGCACCGTTAGCTGGTTCTTGGGAAGACAATCTTGACTAGGTCCCCCTGGTTCCAGTACCATCAGCTCATTCCAGGCAGAGCCTTTGGCTCAGGTGCCTCCTTCTGGGTATCCAAGTTCCACCAACGTCAGGTGGTCCTTAGTAGTGCTTTCAGGCACAGGTACCTCCTGCTTCGTAACCGGGTGCCAGTACCATCAGCTGGTCCTCGGTTGTGCCATTGGCTCTTCTACCTTCAGGTAGCCATCTGGGTTCCAGTACCGTCAGCTGGTTCTCGGCAGTTCCTCAGCCTTGTTGTACCTCCTGCTACAGTTCCAAGTTCAACACCCTAAAGATGACGACCCTGAAGACCGAGAAGCAAAAGAACAAGAAGCTGCAGTACAAAAAGCAGAAGAACATTAAGCATGAGACTAAACATCAGAGCAAAAGATATTATCTAAATTATAAGCAGAAGAAGACTAAGCAGTGTATGGGGGTGAGTCCGTTCCTCCTCGTGGTGCCCCTGGAAAATACCTGCTGCAGGCAAAACTGAACGCGGACAAATACTGTTGTAAATCTTTTGTGACAGGCAGAACGAAAGGTGTAATCTACAAACTTTTAGAGATAACAACTACAGGAATGCCTGTCACAAATAAGAATATGATGAAGAAGAAGAATATAAAGAAGATGAAGAAGTAGAATATGAAGAAGAATAAGAGTTGGATAAGAAGAATATGGAGAATTTTTACAAAAAGAATAATAGAAAGAAGGTGAAGAATATGAATGAGGTGAAGAAGATGTTGATGAAAAAGATGCTGCTGCTGAGGATGATGAAGAGGAAAGTGTGGGAGAAGTAAAAAAAATGGTGCAGAGCATGGAAGTAGTGAAACATAAATATCTGACAAAATCTAAAAAATCTAAACATAGTCAATATCTTTGTAAATCCGAACATCTTAAAAAAAATTATTTCCTGCTCTTCCATTTAATGGGGCTAAACTTCTATGCCTTTAATGTCTCCTCCACCTCGCCCGATACATTCTACGTTATTCTTTGTTGTTTTCCTTCTTGTGGAATTAACCACAAGGAAAGACAGGGTTTATTTTAATTCCGATATTTTTGTCCCATTGACTTGCATTGGTATGGGGTATCGGTATCGGCGATATCCGATATTTTGTCGATATCGGCCGATCCAATCCGATACCGATACTTCAGAATATCGGAAGGTATCGCTCAACACTAATCACAGCACTTTATGTGGCAGAATGTTGACATAAAGTGTTGTGCAGCACATGGATCGAATCAGTGGCGCCGCTATCATGAGGCAAGTTGAGTCCTTTGCTTCAGGCGGCAGTCGTCACTAAAAGACAGGGGGCGGCAGAGTGGCAGTCAGAACACCAGGTGCTGACTCTCCATAATCCCTGACATTTGCTGAGTGTCACTAGTGCGGTGTGCGCCCCTGCTCACAACCCACAACCTAACCGTTAGGTTAGTCCCAACCCATGGTGTGCAATATCAGCCGGTCTTCCCTGCACTCGCAGACTAGCACATCACATATAGACTGCTCTGTGTGCACAGGACCTGTGATGAGGTCACAGGAGGGGAGGAGTCAGGGGTCACATGATAGGGAGGACCGCCGTGGATAGCAGGACTCTGCTGTGTTGGTTGCCATGGTGCTGCTGGATGTAAGCTGCCTTATGTCTGGGGTCAGGAGGGGTTTACAGTGGGAATGTAGCAGAGCCGTGTGTGTACGAGGTGTATGGAGCGGAGCTGAATGTGTACGAGGTGTATGGAGCGGAGCCGTGTGTATGAGGTGTACAGAGCGGAGCCGTGAGTGTATGAGATGTATGGAGCAGAGCAGTGTGTATGAGGTGTACGGAGCAGAGCCGTGTGTGTACGAGGTGTACGGAATGGAGCTGTGTGTGTACGAGGTGTACAGAGCGTAGCCAAGTTTGTACAAGGTGTACGGAGCGGAGTCAAGTGTGTACAAGGTGTACGGAGCGGAGCCAAGTGTGTACGAGGTGTATGGAGTGGAGCCGGGTGTGTGCAAGGTGCATGGAGTGGAGCTCTGTGTGTATGAGGTGTATGGAGCGCAGCCAAGTGTGTAGGAGTAACTATGTGTAGCCATAATATGGTACGCAGTATCATGCACAGCCAATATACAGTATGGAGCATCATGTGTGGCCATTATACTGTATGGAGCATTCCAGGTAGTCAAGTTTGTGTATCTCAGCAGGCTTTGCACCGGTTGCACAACTGCTGGATAAAGATACTGTATATTATTTATTTAACTAATAGCAGAGTATTTTTATAGTGCGTTTATGACACACGCCAAAAGCAGAACCAGGAAAATTATTAGTAAATAATGTTGTTTGCGTATCTGCACACTTTGCACCAGTTACACAACTGCTAGATAAATATACGACATTTATTTAACCAGAATTTTTTTCTTTTATATCGCTTTTATGACACACACTAACAGCAGAGTAAGGCCAGGGTCACATTTGCGAGTGTTATGCGAGAAACTCGCGCAAGTGTTTCACATAACTACCCAGCACTGCTGCCAGCACTTGGGACCGGAATGTGCGCCTGCATTGAAATACATGCAGCTGGGGGGGGCGTGTCCTGGAATGCAACGAGGTCGGACAAGCTTCATGTTTGCTTCCGCTCCCAGCCACACAATTATCCCTTTTTGAGGAGATTTAGCTGTCAGTTTCGGCAGGGGACTAACGCCAAAAGCTATCCCAGCCAACAGGACTCTGTTACGGCACCTCTTAGAGCTTTTTGCTAATTTTGTGTGAGGATTGCACCATGGTATTGAGGCAGACGGAGGCCTGTTGTCACCACAGGCCGGGACTATAGCACTGGAAGCACGACCTCTCATCCCTTCATTGCCCCACATACCCACCGCTGGAAGACCTCGGCTGCAGCCACCCCGGACCGTGGTGAATTGGAGGAGTGTGGCGTAGCCGAGAATACCATAAGCAGGAACCGGCACCCACTGAAGACAGCACAGGGGTACGTACCTGGCCACGGGGTCAGAGCGGTGAGGACCGAAGTACCGGTAGACGAGAGAGACGTGGGTCACAGACCCTCTGGTTCCCCGAAGATGGAACGGGACAAGGCGGTGGGAGATTGACCGGGAAAACTCCGCCCATGGAGGTAATCGCGCACGGCCGCATCCATCTTGCAGAGCTGTACAGGCACTGAATGCTGAAGATCAGCTTGGCGTGCGCTCCTCTCTTAACCTCTGCTGCAGGTCCAGGACCTGAACCCTGGGAGCAAACGGGGGCATTAAACTAAACTCTGCAACACCTAAAGACTTCCCTCCCCCTTATATGCTTCTGGATCCTCCAGACTCAGGATTAATTGAAGCTGCGCCCTATTAATACAATAATTCTGGAGGTGACAGGGACCTCACCTCATTACGGAAATGCAATAAGCCATCAACCATTCTGAGAATCACAGTCCGCCCTCATCCTTATCATTGAGCCTTTATTTGTTCTAAATATGGGGGCTATATGCTAAGACAGGTTCACATAATCTGATTTCCTATGGGCGAGCGGTGATTTTCTAAGCTTACATCTCTAATTCTGAGCTATTATAATGGTGAAGACAAGCAAAGAACGCACCAAGAGCTTAGCCTCAGCTCTTTACCAAGGAAAACAAGGAGAAATGTAGAAATTTCTCAAACATAAAGCAGCAGTCAGAGCGACGCCAAAGAACTCTAATTCCAATACTGGCACTGAGGAACTAGTTGAGGACTCTGAGTCTAGTGATGAGGCTTCTGGGAGTGACTTTACTCAATCTGACTCAGGAAAATTATCCAGATCATTTCTCAAAAAGTCACTCTCTCAGGCCATGAAACCTTTAATAGCTGAAATAGCTGGAATGAGGGCTCATGTCTCACACATAGGCAATAGAGTTGAATCACTAGAGAATACACAATCCTCCCTTATCAGCGAGTCAGATTCAATGAAGGAACATTTTGACTTCCACAGACTGCAACTGAATAACACATCTCTTGCATTGGAAGACCACGAGAATTGGAGCCATAGAAAGAATATAAGAATCAAGGGCATGCCCGAACGTGTTTCCCATGAGATACTGGGGAAGGCTACCAGAGAGATTTTTGCTCTGCTGCTGCCACAGGAAAAATGTGACCAGATTGTCATTGAGAGAGTCCACAGATCGCTAAGATCAAAACCAAAGTCTTCAGATCCATCGAGAGATGTAATTTGTGGATTACTGAGCTATCTAGACACTGCTGCTTTAATGACGGCCTCTAGGGATCATAAAACGCTTTGCTACGATAGGTCCTCCATACAACTATATCAAGACTTAGCTCCATCCAACTTGATGAAGCGCAGGATCTTGAGACCCTTACTTGATACTCTACGCTCCAATAAAATTCTCTATAAATGGCTTTTTCCTTTTGGCCTGGCCCTAAATGGTGGGGGCAAACAAGTAATCGTCAGAAGCCCAGAGGACCTCCCTAAAGTTTGGGACACTTTTAATCTGGCTCCACTGGAGATTCCCACCTGGCTCCCCATGGATATTGACCCATATTCGCCTCCCCCATTAAGAGCGATTTCAGGGGACCAGGGTGACTGGTCTCCAGTTAAAAGGCTGACATCCCCCAGACAGGGGAAATCGGGAGCTATAAAGAAGCCCCCCCATGAGTCTTCACACTCAACGCAACCGGATTGACATGTATGGAGATTATTAATGTCTTCAACCGATGGTTTTTTCACCTTTAAGATAGTAATAGATTTATGCTGATTCTTGATGTTAGAAAACTGTTCTTTTTCACTTGACAGATCACCGCTCATACGTGGGAACATGCCCACCTTATCTGCTATGGGAGGATCCCCTGGCCCCCGCCTCTGCGGCAGATGGGTAGTTTGTTTGTATACAATTGTTTACCTTTCTTTCCCTCAGTTTCTGTTGTTCCCCTGGTTCTTATTGCTTTGGTACAGACACAGTCCATACATACGAGCACTCCTAGCCCCCCCACCTATTCAGTTATGACTAGGGTTGAGCGAAACGGGTCGTTCATTTTCAAAAGTTGCCGACTTTTGGCAAAGTCGGGTTTCATGAAACCCGATCCGACCCCTGTGCGGGGTCGGCCATGTGGTACGCGACTTTCGCGCCAAAGTCGCGTTTCAATGACGCGAAAAGCGCCATTTCTCAGCCAATAAAGGTAAACGCAGAGTGTGGGCAGCGTGATGACATAGGTCCTGGTCCCCACCATCTTAGAGAAGGGCATTGCAGTGATTGGCTTGCTATCTGCGGCGTCACAGGGGCTATAAAGGGGCGTTCCCGACGACCGCCATGTTACTGCTGCTGATCTGAGCTTAGGGAGAGGTTGCTGCCGCTTCGTCAGAAGCAGGGATAGCGTTAGGCAGGGTCCATTAACCACCAAACCGCTTGTGCTGTAGCGATTTCCACTGCCCAACACCACCTTCGGTGTGCAGGGACAGTGGAAGCTACATTTTTTTTTTTCCCCTCAGCGCTGTAGCTCATTGGGCTGCCCTAGAAGGCTCCCTGATAGCTGCATTGCTGTGTGTACGCCGCTGTGCAAACCAACTGCTTTTTTCAAAGCACAAATCCTCTTGTTCCTTCCTTTCTGCACAGCTATCTTTTTTGTTTGTCCACACTTTTTATTTAATTTGTGCATCAGTCCACTCCTTATTGCTGCCTGCCATACCTGGCTGAGATTACTGCAGGGAGATAGTAATTGTTGGACACTCCCTGTTTTTTTTTTTTTTTTTTTTGTGGGAGATTAAGATTGACATTTCTGCTAGAGTGCCATCCCTGTGTGTGCCATCTCTCACTCAGTGGGCCATAGAAAGCCTATTTTTTTTTTTTGCTTTATTTGGGTTCTAAATTCTACCTGAAAAAATCAATAAATCAATCAGTGGGAGATTAATATTGGCCTTTGGGCTTGTGTGCCAGTCCTAAGCGTGCCATCTCTCTCTCTCAGATAGTGGGCCATAGAAAGCCTATTTATTATTTTTTTTATTGGGTTTATAAATTTTCCCTGGAACAAAAAAAAAAAGTGGGAGATTAATATTGGCCTCTGGGCTTGTGTGCCAGTCCTGAGCGTGCCATCTCTCTCACAAATAGTGGGCCATAGAAAGCCTATTTATTTATTTTTTTTTTGTTTTATAAATTCTCCCTGAAAAAAAAAAGGGAGATTAATATTGGCCTTTGGGCTTGTGTGCCAGTCCTAAGCATGCCATCTCTCTCTCTCAGATAGTGGGCCATAGAAAGCCTATTTATTATTTTTTTTATTGGGTTTATAAATTTTCCCTGAAAAAAAAAAAAAAGTGGGAGATTAATATTGGCCTCTGGGCTTGTGTGCCAGTCCTGAGCATGCCATCTGTTAGGGGTCGAGTTCCCGCTTCTGCACAGGGGGAATCTCGAGCCACTTCCGCTGCGGTCTCCCATTCTCGTCCAGCCGCAGTGGAGCCTGCTCAGCAAGGACGTCGGTCCCAGCGTCTTGCTCATTCTCACTCTGTTCTGAGAGTTAGTGCTGCTTCTCCAATCTCTGCCATTAAAGTCAGTGCTGGTCAGCAGCGAGCGGACTTCTCTGGGACTAAGTCCTTGTCTGCATGTACTGAGCATGCCCAGCGTAAGGTCTCCCGTTGGAGATCGAGGGTCATGTGCTCAGGCTCTACAGCACATTCCATTGGTCCTCTTGGCAGGTCCTAGAAGGGCAAAAGTGCTGTGGCCACTTCCTGTGCTGCTGCTATATAAACTGCGCATGACCGCACGGCCATGCGCTAGTATTGTCTTACAATTGCTTATGTGTGTATGTTGTGAGTGCAAGTCGTCCTTGGAAACCCCTACCCTATTGAATGTCTGTTCGCGGAAGGTGTATGGCTGCTACCTAGCGCCCGACTTAGCCTACAGCACTAAACACACATCACAGCGTCCTGTAGCTGTGCCTGCCAGTACGGCGCCGTGCGCCTGCCTTGCGCTTTCCATACCCGAGTCTGGGTGGTTAGTGGCGTCCGTTAGTGCGGCATCGCTCGCACTCTTGTGCACATAGATTTCTTAAGGTTCTCTACACACCCAGTTGCGGTGTTACGCCAGCAAGGGTCTAATCGGGCTCCAATCCCTTCTGGGGTTAAGTCCGCTGACCACTTGCTCGCGCACTAGTGCGGTACTGCGGTCCTGTGAATTAACAGGATCGCTTTCTTCACGCTGGGTGAGGTTTAACCCACGCGTGTATACTTTAGTGTACCGCCATATGGTCTGCAAATTGCTAGCAGCAGGTTCTCACCTGCACGGTGGACCCCGGACTGCGAACGCACCTTTATCATCTGTCTTGGTGCGTTCCGCCAGTCCTAACAGAATACTAGCGCCAGGGTCTGGCTAGTAAAATGGCGGACGATCAGCGTTTACAGCAGTACATCCAGCAGCTGGAGGGAAGGTTGGCGGCTCTTGAGCGTTCAACCTCAGCTGTGGATGTTACTGCTGTCGCTGTTCAGGCTGCAAGTGTGGCTGCAGCTACCTTGTCCACTGCCGCTCCTGTACCGACGCTATCTCGCCTCCCGCTACCAGAGAGATTTTCTGGTGACAGTAAGTCCTGTAGGGGTTTCGTGAGTCAGTGCTCAATACATCTCGAGCTTCTGGCCTCTCGTTTCCCTACAGAGCGGGCTAAGGTGGGCTTTATAATTTCCTTATTGTCGGACAGGGCGTTGCAGTGGGCTACGCCGCTGTGGGAGCGTGGCGATCATGTGGTGCAGAGTGCTCCGTTATTCCTGAGCACTCTGAAACAGGTCTTTCTAGGACCTCGTGTCACCCATGACACGGCGCTCCAACTGTTGGCACTGACTCAGGGCTCGTCCTTGGTCAGCCTTCTTGCCGTCCATTTCCGCACTCTGGCATCTGAGCTGGAGTGGTCGGATAAAGCCCTTATCCCTATATTTTGGAGGGGGCTGGCTGACCACGTTAAGGATGCTCTGGCCACTAGGGAGATTCCCGCCACACTGGAGGAGTTAATAGCAGTATCTACTCGCATTGACCTCCGTTTTCACGAGCGGAGGTTAGAGCGAGCCCAGTGTAGGCAGAGGTTTCGGCTGGCTCCCACCTTCGCCAAACCTTTGGAATCTCCAGTTCAGGCTCCTGAGTTCCAGGAACCTAAGGTGGTGTCACGAGCGGGATCTAAGTCCCAGACTGCTCATGCACTCCAGGGTTGCCATGTTTGCCAACAGTCAGGACATCTTGCCACCAGATGTCATCAGCGGTCGAGGAAACGTCAGCGTCTAGTGGTAGTAGGTGGAGGTGCACTAGACACTGCGACGTTTGCCTCCAAATTGTCCTTTAAGGGGACAATTACCTTTGGCTCATCCTCCCACTCGGTAGACCTCTGCGTGGATTCTGGGGCGGAGGGCAATTTTATGTCTTCTGCCTTCGCCCAACGTCACGCAATACCCCTGGTTATGCTATCCCAACCAGTAACGGTACGAGTGGTGAATGGGTCGACACTCCCCGCACAGATAACACATCAGACCATCCCTGTTACTCTGTCCCTGTCGCCATCCCATCAGGAGATTATTTCTCTGCTCGTCATTCCTGAGGGTATTGATGAGGTCCTGTTGGGGATACCTTGGCTACGGTACCACTCTCCTCACATCGAGTGGTCCTCAGGCAGAATTGTGGGATGGGGTGAATCATGTGGGGGTAGGTGTCACCGAGAGTGCGTTCAGGTTGCTACTACTGAGGTACCCGCAGATCTATCCTCTCTCCCCAAGCAATATTGGTCTTATGCAGACGTGTTCTCCAAGAAGGCGGCGGAGACCTGTTATGGCTGGCAATCAGGCAACACAGCGTGCAGTAATCAGCGCACATACAGAGATCTGGCAATAACCCAAAACAATAGGACGAGCTCTGAGACGTGGAATCTCTGTAGACTGCAGTACCTGATCTATCCTCACACAACTGGAAGCAGCAGTGGATTGCGCCTATCCACTACCTATGCAACTCGGCACTGCCTGAGGAGCTGACTAGCCTGAAGACAGAAATACAAGCCTGACTTACCTCAGAGAAATACCCCAAAGGAATAGGCAGCCCCCACACATAATTACTGTTAGCAAGATGAAAAGACAAACGCAGGAATGAAATAGATTCAGCAAAGTGAGGCCCGATATTCTAGACAGAGCGAGGATAGCAAAGAGAACTATGCAGTCTACAAAAAACCCTAAAACGAAAACCACGCAAAGGGGCAAAAAGACCCACCGTGCCGAACTAACAGCACGGCGGTGCACCCCTTTGCTTCTCAGAGCTTCCAGCAAAAGATAATAACAAGCTGGACAGAAAAAACAGAAAACAAACTAGAAGCACTTATCTAGCAGAGCAGCAGGCCCAAGGAAAGATGCAGTAGCTCAGATCCAACACTGGAACATTGACAAGGAGCAAGGAAGACAGACTCAGGTGGAGCTAAATAGCAAGGCAGCCAACGAGCTCACCAAAACACCTGAGGGAGGAAGCCCAGAGACTGCAATACCACTTGTGACCACAGAAGTGAACTCAGCCACAGAATTCACAACAGTACCCCCCCCTTGAGGAGGGGTCACCGAACCCTCACCAGAACCCCCAGGCCGACCAGGATGAGCCACATGAAAGGCACGAACAAGATCTGGGGCATGGACATCAGAGGCAAAAACCCAGGAATTATCTTCCTGAGCATAACCCTTCCATTTGACCAGATACTGGAGTTTCCGTCTAGAGACACGAGAATCCAAAATCTTCTCCACAATATACTCCAATTCCCCCTCCACCAAAACAGGGGCAGGAGGCTCCACAGATGGAACCATAGGTGCCACGTATCTCCTCAACAACGACCTATGGAATACATTATATATGGAAAAGGAGTCTGGGAGGGTCAGACGAAAAGACACCGGATTGAGAATCTCAGAAATCCTATACGGACCAATAAAACGAGGTTTAAATTTAGGAGAGGAAACCTTCATAGGTATATGACGAGAAGATAACCAAACCAGATCCCCAACACGAAGTCGGGGTCCCACACGGCGTCTGCGATTAGCGAAAAGCTGAGCCTTCTCCTGGGACAAGGTCAAATTGTCCACTACCTGAGTCCAGATCTGCTGCAACCTGTCCACCACATTATCCACACCAGGACAGTCCGAAGACTCAACCTGTCCTGAAGAGAAACGAGGATGGAACCCAGAATTGCAGAAAAATGGAGAGACCAAGGTAGCCGAGCTGGCCCGATTATTAAGGGCGAACTCAGCCAACGGCAAAAATGACACCCAATCATCCTGGTCAGCGGAAACAAAACATCTCAGATATGTTTCCAAGGTCTGATTGGTTCGTTCGGTCTGGCCATTAGTCTGAGGATGGAAGGCCGAGGAAAAAGATAGGTCAATGCCCATCCTACCACAAAAGGCTCGCCAGAACCTCGAGACAAACTGGGAACCTCTGTCAGAAACAATATTCTCAGGAATGCCATGTAAACGAACCACATGCTGGAAGAACAAAGGCACCAAATCAGAGGAGGAAGGCAATTTAACCAAGGGCACCAGATGGACCATTTTAGAAAAGCGATCACAGACCACCCAAATGACAGACATCTTTTGAGAAACGGGAAGGTCAGAAATGAAATCCATCGAAATATGTGTCCAAGGCCTCTTCGGGACGGGCAAGGGCAAAAGCAACCCACTGGCACGTGAACAGCAGGGCTTAGCCCTAGCACAAATTCCACAGGACTGCACAAAAGCACGCACATCCCGTGACAGAGATGGCCACCAGAAGGATCTAGCAACCAACTCCCTGGTACCAAAGATTCCTGGATGACCGGCCAGCACCGAACAATGAAGTTCAGAGATAACTTTACTAGTCCACCTATCAGGGACGAACAGTTTCTCGGCCGGACAACGATCAGGTTTATTAGCCTGAAATTTCTGCAACACTCTCCGCAAATCAGGGGAGATGGCAGACACAATGACTCCTTCCTTGAGGATACTCGCCGGCTCAGATAACCCCGGAGAGTCGGGCACAAAACTCCTAGACAGAGCATCCGCCTTCACATTTTTAGAGCCCGGAAGGTATGAAATCACAAAATCAAAACGAGCAAAAAACAACGACCAACGGGCCTGCTAGGATTCAAGCGCTTGGCAGACTCAAGATAAGTAAGGTTCTTATGATCAGTCAAAACCACCACGCGATGCTTAGCACCCTCAAGCCAATGACGCCACTCCTCGAATGCCCACTTCATGGCCAGCAACTCTCGGTTGCCCACATCATAATTACGCTCAGCAGCAGAAAATTTCCTGGAAAAGAAAGCACATGGTTTGAACACTGAGCAACCAGAACCTCTCTGTGACAAAACCGCCCCTGCACCAATCTCAGAAGCATCAACCTCGACCTGGAACGGAAGAGAAACATCAGGTTGACACAACACAGGGGCACAGCAAAAACGACGCTTCAACTCCTGAAAAGCTTCCACGGCAGCAGAAGACCAATTAACCAAATCAGCACCCTTCTTGGTCAAATCGGTCAATGGTCTGGCAATGCTAGAAAAATTACAGATGAAGCGACGATAAAAATTAGCAAAGCCCAGGAATTTCTGCAAACTTTTTAGAGATGTCGGCTGAGTCCAATCCTGGATGGCCTGAACCTTAACCGGATCCATCTCGATAGTAGAAGGGGAAAAGATGAACCCCAAAAATGAAACTTTCTGCACACCGAAGAGACACTTTGATCCCTTCACGAACAAGGAATTAGCACGCAGTACCTGGAAAACCATTCTGACTTGCTTCACATGAGACTCCCAATCATCTGAGAAGATCAAAATGTCATCCAAGTAAACAATCAAGAATTTATCCAGATACTCACGGAAAATGTCATGCATTAAAGACTGAAAAACAGATGGAGCATTGGCAAGTCCGAACGGCATCACCAGATACTCAAAATGACCCTCGGGCGTATTAAATGCCGTTTTCCATTCATCTCCCTGCCTGATTCTCACCAGATTATACGCACCACGAAGATCAATCTTAGTAAACCAACTAGCCCCCTTAATCCGAGCAAACAAGTCAGAAATCAATGGCAAGGGATACTGAAACTTAACAGTGATCTTATTAAGAAGGCGGTAATCAATACACGGTCTTAGCGAACCATCCTTCTTGGCTACAAAAAAGAACCCTGCTCCCAATGGTGACGACGATGGGCGAATATGTCCCTTCTCCAGGGACTCCTTCACATAACTGCGCATAGCGGTGTGTTCAGGTACGGACAAATTAAATAAACGACCCTTAGGGAATTTACTACCAGGAATCAAGTCGATAGCACAATCACAATTCCTATGCGGAGGTAGGGCATCAGACTTGGACTCTTCAAATACATCCTGAAAGTCCGACAAGAACTCTGGGATGTCAGAAGGAATGGATGACGAAATAGACAAAAATGGAACATCACCATGTACTCCCTGACAACCCCAGCTGGTTACCGACATAGAGTTCCAATCCAATACTGGATTATGGGTTTGTAGCCATGGCAACCCCAACACGACCACATCATGCAAATTATGCAGTACCAAAAAGCGAATAACTTCCTGATGTGCAGGAGCCATGCACATGGTCAGCTGGGCCCAGTACTGAGGCTTATTCTTGGCCAGAGGTGTAGCATCAATTCCTCTCAACGGAATAGGACACCGCAAAGGCTCCAAGAAAAATCCACAACGTTTAGCATAATCCAAATCCATCAGATTCAGGGCAGCGCCTGAATCCACAAACGCCATGACAGAATATGATGACAAAGAGCACATTAAGGTAATGGACAAAAGGAATTTGGACTGTACAGTACCAATAACGGCAGAGCTATCGAACCGCCTAGTGCGTTTAGGACAATTAGAAATAGCATGAGTAGAATCACCACAATAGAAACACAGTCTGTTCAGACGTCTGTGTTCGTGCCGTTCTACTTTAGTCATAGTCCTGTCGCACTGCATAGGCTCAGGTTTACTCTCAGACAATACCGCCAGATGGTGCACAGATTTACGCTCGCGCAAGCGACGACCGATCTGAATGGCCAAGGACATAGACTCATTCAAACCAGCAGGCATAGGAAATCCCACCATTACATCCTTAAGAGCTTCAGAGAGACCCTTTCTGAACAAAGCCGCTAGTGCAGATTCATTCCACAGAGTGAGTACTGACCATTTTCTAAATTTCTGACAATATACTTCTACATCATCCTGACCCTGGCATAAAGCCAGCAGATTTTTCTCAGCTTGATCCACTGAATTAGGCTCATCGTAAAGCAATCCCAGCGCCTGGAAAAATGCATCAACATTACTCAATGCAGAATCTCCTGGTGCAAGAGAAAACGCCCAGTCCTGTGGGTCGCCGCGCAAAAAAGAAATAATAATCAAAACCTGTTGAATAGGATTACCAGAAGAATGAGGTTTCAAGGCCAAAAATAGCTTACAATTATTTCTGAAGCTCAGGAACTTAGTTCTGTCACCAAAAAACAAATCAGGAATCGGAATTCTTGGTTCTAGCATCGATTTCTGATCAATAGTATCTTGAATCTTTTGTACATTTACAACGAGATTATCCATTGAGGAGCACAGAGCCTGAATATCCATGTCCACAGCTGTGTCCTGAAGCACTCTAATGTCTAGGGGGAAAAAAAGACTGAAGACAGAGCTAAGAAAAAAAAATGATGTCAGGATTTCTTTTTTCCCTCTATTGGAAATCATTGAATGGCTCCTTGTACTGTTATGGCTGGCAATCAGGCAACACAGCGTGCAGTAATCAGCGCACATACAGAGATCTGGCAATAACCCAAAACAATAGGACGAGCTCTGAGACGTGGAATCTCTGTAGACTGCAGTACCTGATCTATCCTCACACAACTGGAAGCAGCAGTGGATTGCGCCTATCCACTACCTATGCAACTCGGCACTGCCTGAGGAGCTGACTAGCCTGAAGACAGAAATACAAGCCTGACTTACCTCAGAGAAATACCCCAAAGGAATAGGCAGCCCCCACACATAATGACTGTTAGCAAGATGAAAAGACAAACGCAGGAATGAAATAGATTCAGCAAAGTGAGGCCCGATATTCTAGACAGAGCGAGGATAGCAAAGAGAACTATGCAGTCTACAAAAAACCCTAAAACGAAAACCACGCAAAGGGGCAAAAAGACCCACCGTGCCGAACTAACAGCACGGCGGTGCACCCCTTTGCTTCTCAGAGCTTCCAGCAAAAGATAATAACAAGCTGGACAGAAAAAACAGAAAACAAACTAGAAGCACTTATCTAGCAGAGCAGCAGGCCCAAGGAAAGATGCAGTAGCTCAGATCCAACACTGGAACATTGACAAGGAGCAAGGAAGACAGACTCAGGTGGAGCTAAATAGCAAGGCAGCCAACGAGCTCACCAAAACACCTGAGGGAGGAAGCCCAGAGACTGCAATACCACTTGTGACCACAGAAGTGAACTCAGCCACAGAATTCACAACAGAGACCCTTCCGCCCCATCGCCCCTATGACTGTCCTATCGATCTCTTGCCTGGTGCTGAGCCTCCCCGGGGTCGAGTCTATCCATTATCTCTCCCGGAAACGGAGGCAATGTCTCAGTACATACAAGAGAATCTGGCAAGAGGGTTCATCAGGAAGTCAGTGTCACCTGCTGGGGCAGGGTTCTTCTTCGTGCAGAAGAAGAATGGAGAACTACGTCCATGCATAGACTACAGGGGTCTTAATGCTATCACAGTTAAGAACAAGTACCCTTTGCCGTTGATATCTGAGCTTTTCGATAGGCTTCGGGGAGCTAGAGTGTTTACGAAACTAGATCTGCGGGGTGCTTACAAACTGATTCGCATCCGTGAGGGGGACGAGTGGAAAACGGCATTTAACACCAGAGATGGGCATTATGAGTATCTGGTGATGCCCTTCGGGCTCTGTAATGCACCTGCCGTTTTTCAAGACTTTGTCAACGACATCTTCCGGGATATGCTTTCCACCTCGGTTGTAGTCTATCTGGATGATATTCTCATCTTTTCTCCAGATATTGACTCCCACCGGAGAGATGTTGGCAGAGTCTTCGACCTCCTACGGGCAAACTCTCTTTACGCAAAGTTGGAGAAGTGTGTGTTTGAGCAGGAGTCCTTACCTTTCCTGGGCTATATCATCTCCGCCCAGGGATTGGCTATGGATCCTGCCAAACTACAGGCTGTGATGGACTGGCAAGAGCCCCATTCTCTTAAAGCGGTGCAGCACTTTATGGGGTTCATAAACTATTACCGCCAGTTCATTCCCCACTTCTCAACTCTGGTAGCTCCCTTGGTAGCCCTCACCAAGAAGGGAGCGAATCCCAAATTGTGGTCGGAAGAGGTCTCCAAGGCCTTCACTTCTATTAAGTCCCACTTTGCTAGCGCTCCCATCTTACATCGTCCCGATGTGGATAAGCCATTCCTACTGGAGGTGGATGCCTCGTCCGTTGGTGCCGGAGCAGTCCTCTACCAAAAGGATGCTCAAGGTCGGAAGCATCCATGCTTCTTCTTCTCCAAGACCTTCACGCCAGCGGTGAGGAACTACTCCATCGGGGACAGGGAGTTGCTAGCAATGAAGTTGGCCTTTTCGGAGTGGAGACACCTTCTGGAAGGTGCGCGGTTTCCCTTCCAAGTTTACACGGACCACAAAAATTTGGTCTATTTGCAGACAGCCCAGCGGCTAAATTCTCGCCAGGCCAGATGGTCCCTGTTCTTCTCCCGGTTCCACTTTTCCCTTCATTATCTCGCCGGGGAGAAGAATATCCGTGCTGACGCTCTCTCTCGCTCCCTTATGTCAACTGAGGAGGAGGAAGAGGAGCCTCGGCTTATTGTCCCTTCCGAGAGCCTGAGAACCGTGGCGCCGGTTTCGCTAGAGTCTGTGCCTCCGGGCAAGACTTTTGTGCCCATTAATTTGCGACCGGAGGTTCTCTCTTGGGCTCATTCGTCCAGGGTGGGTGGACACTTTGGGACAAAGAGGACATCTGAGCTACTGGCGAGGACGTACTGGTGGCCGCATATGGTCCGGGATGTCAGGGATTATGTTCTGGCGTGTGTCTCCTGCGCCAAAAATAAATCTCCGCGTCAAAGGCCAGCTGGTTTGCTCTATCCCTTGCCGGTGGCAGATAGGCCCTGGGAGATGGTCGGGATGGACTTTGTTGTGGGTTTGCCCAAGTCTCGCGGCTGTACCATCATTTGGGTCATCACCGATCATTTCTCAAAAATGGTGCATTTGGTGCCGCTGCCGCGGTTACCTTCTGCACGGGCCTTGGCAGCGTTGTTCATCAGACATATCTTCCGCCTACATGGTATGCCAGACAAGATTGTCAGTGACCGGGGTCCCCAGTTTGCGTCTCGGTTCTGGAGAGAGCTCTGTCGTCTTCTCAGTATTGAGTTGAATCTCTCTTCTGCTTATCATCCCGAGACGAATGGGTTGGTAGAGAGGGCCAACCAGACCTTGGTCACATACCTGCGACATTTTGTTTCAGCCAGGCAGGATGACTGGGCATCCTTGCTATCATGGGCAGAGTTTGCACTGAACAATGCCGTAGCCGACTCCACTGGACAAACCCCATTCCTCCTCAACTATGGTCAGCATCCACGGGTACCTGTGCCTATGCCCGTGTCTTCCGCCGACTCCAGGGTGGCAGACTGGGCTGTGGAGGCACGGGATATTTGGGACCGCACTCAGGATGCCATTCGGGCCTCTAAGGAGAGAATGAGGTCCTCCGCTGATGCTCATCGGCGCCCCGCTCCGACCTTTGCTCCTGGCGACTTGGTGTGGCTCTCCGCCCGTAACATCAGGCTGCGAGTTGAGTCCACTAAATTTGCTCCTCGCTACTTGGGTCCATTCAAGGTCCTCGAGCAGGTTAATCCTGTGGTCTACCGTTTGGCCCTTCCACCACACCTGGGTATCACCGACACCTTTCATGTGTCCCTCTTGAAACCCGTGTATATGTCCCGGTTTTCCGAGTCATCTGCTGGGACATTGGGTTCGTCTACGGACGATTATGAGGTGAACGCTATTTTGGGGTGCAAGGTGGTGCGTGGTAAAAAATTTTATTTGGTGGACTGGAAGGGTTATGGCCCCGAGGACAGGTCCTGGGAGCCTGTTGAGCACATTCGGGCTCCGCAGCTCATTGCTGCCTTCGAACGTAGCGAGGCCCAAGGAGGGGGGGGCCCTAGGAGGGGGGGTAATGTTAGGGGTCGAGTTCCCGCTTCTGCACAGGGGGAATCTCGAGCCACTTCCGCTGCGGTCTCCCATTCTCGTCCAGCCGCAGTGGAGCCTGCTCAGCAAGGACGTCGGTCCCAGCGTCTTGCTCATTCTCACTCTGTTCTGAGAGTTAGTGCTGCTTCTCCAATCTCTGCCATTAAAGTCAGTGCTGGTCAGCAGCGAGCGGACTTCTCTGGGACTAAGTCCTTGTCTGCATGTACTGAGCATGCCCAGCGTAAGGTCTCCCGTTGGAGATCGAGGGTCATGTGCTCAGGCTCTACAGCACATTCCATTGGTCCTCTTGGCAGGTCCTAGAAGGGCAAAAGTGCTGTGGCCACTTCCTGTGCTGCTGCTATATAAACTGCGCATGACCGCACGGCCATGCGCTAGTATTGTCTTACAATTGCTTATGTGTGTATGTTGTGAGTGCAAGTCGTCCTTGGAAACCCCTACCCTATTGAATGTCTGTTCGCGGAAGGTGTATGGCTGCTACCTAGCGCCCGACTTAGCCTACAGCACTAAACACACATCACAGCGTCCTGTAGCTGTGCCTGCCAGTACGGCGCCGTGCGCCTGCCTTGCGCTTTCCATACCCGAGTCTGGGTGGTTAGTGGCGTCCGTTAGTGCGGCATCGCTCGCACTCTTGTGCACATAGATTTCTTAAGGTTCTCTACATACCCAGTTGCGGTGTTACGCCAGCAAGGGTCTAATCGGGCTCCAATCCCTTCTGGGGTTAAGTCCGCTGACCACTTGCTCGCGCACTAGTGCGGTACTGCGGTCCTGTGAATTAACAGGATCGCTTTCTTCACGCTGGGTGAGGTTTAACCCACGCGTGTATACTTTAGTGTACCGCCATATGGTCTGCAAATTGCTAGCAGCAGGTTCTCACCTGCACGGTGGACCCCGGACTGCGAACGCACCTTTATCATCTGTCTTGGTGCGTTCCGCCAGTCCTAACACCATCTCTCTCACAAATAGTGGGCCATAGAAAGCCTATTTATTTTTTTGGTTGATTTGGGTTCTAAATTCTACCTGAAAAAATCAATAAATCAATCAGTGGGAGATAAATATTGGCCTCTGGGCTTGTGTGCCACTCCTGACTCCTGTGTGCGTCATCTCTCACTCAGTGGGCCATAGAAAGCCTATTTTTTGTTTTATTTGATTTATAAATTCTCCCTGAAAAAATCATTTTTATTTTATTTGGTTTCTAAATTCTTCCTGAAAAAAATCATTTTTTTTTTTATTATTTTTTTTTTCTAAAGTCTCCCTGGAAAAAAAAAAAAAAAATCAAATCAGTGGGAGATTAATATTGCCCTTTCTGCTTGTGTGCCAGTCTTGACTCCTGGGTGTGCCATCTCTCTCTCTCTCTCCAATTGTGGGCCATAGAAAGCCTATTATTTTTTTAGCTTGATTTGGGTTCCAAAATCTACCTGAAAAAATCACTACATCAATCAGTGGGAGATAAATATTGGCCTCTGGGCTTGTGTGCCACTCCTGACTCCTGTGTGCGTCATCTCTCACTCAGTGGGCCATAGAAAGCCTTTTTTTGTTTTATTTGTTTTCTAAATTCTCCCTGAAAAAATCATTTTATTTTATTTGGTTTCTAAATTCTTCCTGAAAAAATCATTTTATTCTATTATTTATTTTCCCTAAAGTCTCCCTGAAAAAAAAAAAAATCAAATCAGTGGGAGATTAATATTGCCCTTTCTGCTTGTGTGCCAGTCTTGACTCCTGGGTGTGCCATCTCTCTCTCTCTCTCTCCAATTGTGGGCCATAGAAAGCCTATTATTTTTTTAGCTTGATTTGGGTTCCAAAATCTACCTGAAAAAATCACTACATCAATCAGTGGGAGATAAATATTGGCCTCTGGGCTTGTGTGCCACTCCTGACTCCTGTGTGCGTCATCTCTCACTCAGTGGGTCATAGAAAGCCTTTTTTTGTTTTATTTGTTTTCTAAATTCTCCCTGAAAAAATCATTTTATTTTATTTGGTTTCTAAATTCTTCCTGAAAAAATCTTTTTTTTTTATAATTTTTTTTTTCTAAAGTCTCCCTGGGAAAAAAAAAAAAATCAAATCAGTGGGAGATTAATATTGCCCTTTCTGCTTGTGTGCCAGTCTTGACTCCTGGGTGTGCCATCTCTCTCTCTCTCTCCAATTGTGGGCCATAGAAAGCCTATTATTTTTTTAGCTTGATTTGGGTTCCAAAATCTACCTGAAAAAATCACTACATCAATCATTGGGAGAACAATATTGGCCTCTGGGCTTGTGTGCCACTCCTGACTCCTGTGTGCGTCATCTCTCACTCCGTGGGCCATAGAAGGCCTATTTTTTCATTTATTTGTTTTCTAAATTCTCCCTGAAAAAATCATTTTATTTTATTTGGTTTCTAAATTCTTCCTGAAAAAAATCATTTTTTTTTATTATTTTTTTTTCTAAAGTCTCCCTGGAAAAAAAAAAAAAAATCAAATCAGTGGGAGATTAATCTTGCCCTTTCTGCTTGTGTGCCAGTCTTGACTCCTGGGTGTGCCATCTCTCTCTCTCTCTCCAATTGTGGGCCATAGAAAGCCTATTATTTTTTTAGCTTGATTTGGGTTCCAAAATCTACCTGAAAAAATCACTACATCAATCAGTGGGAGATAAATATTGGCCTCTGGGCTTGTGTGCCACTCCTGACTCCTGTGTGCGTCATCTCTCACTCAGTGGGCCATAGAAAGCCTTTTTTTGTTTTATTTGTTTTCTAAATTCTCCCTGAAAAAATCATTTTATTTTATTTGGTTTCTAAATTCTTCCTGAAAAAATCATTTTATTCTATTATTTTTTTTCCTAAAGTCTCCCTGAAAAAAAAAAAAATCAAATCAGTGGGAGATTAATATTTACATTTGTGCTTCAGTGACAGTCCTGCGTGTGTGGCATCTCTCTCATTTGTTGCCACCAACAACAGAGTGTGTAACATTGTGCCTGATTTTCGTTGTGGTCTCACTCACCTGTAAAGGGGTAGCTAAATCATACTGAAGTTATAGCTCACCGTGTAAGTTGTGTGACAGCAACAAATACCGTTAGTTTGGTTACGTTTTTAAAACAATGAGGAAGTCTGGTGGAAGAGGTCGTGGCCGGGGGCGTTCATTGTCAGCTGGTAATGAGGGTAGTGGTAGTGGTGGAGCATCAGCTGGTCGTGGGAAAAAAAATATTGCACCTAAGTCTGGAGCTGTGGAGCCAGGTTCGTCGTCTGGCTACACAAGGCCTCGAACGCTCCCTTTTCTGGGAGTAGGAAAACCGTTTTTAAAGCCGGAGCAGCAAGAGCAAGTTTTGGCTTATCTTGCTGACTCAGCCTCTAGCTCTTTTGCCTCCTCTCGTGAAACTGGTAAATGTCAAAGCAGCGCGTCGTTAGTGGATGTTCACGGTCAGGGACAAGTCGCTTCCTTGTCCTCTTCAGCAAAAACAACAACAGAGAAGAATGCAGCAGGCGACACAACGGGTTACTCCATGGAGCTCTTTACACATACCGTCCCTGGCTTAGAAAGTGAAGCAGTTAACAGTCCATGCCCATTACAAGTTGAATCTGACATGGAGTGCACTGATGCACAGCCACAGCCAGACTACTATGCTGGTCCTTTGACTCAGACCACAACATTGCCCTCGCAGGGTAATGATCAAGAATCAGACCCTGATGAGACTATGTTGCCCCATCACGAACGCTATACCACCGACCGACACGGTGACACAGACGAAGTTGCACACGAGCTACAAGAAGAGGTAATAGATGACCCAGTTCTTGACCCCGATTGGCAGCCATTGGGGGAACAGGGTGCAGGCGGCAGCAGTTCTGAAGCGGAGGAGGAGGGGCCGCAGCAGGCATCAACATCGCAACAGGTTCCATCTGCCGGGCCCGTATCTTGCCCAAAACGAGTTGCAAAGCCAAAACCTGTTGGAGGACAGCGTGGCCATCCGGTTAAAGCTCAGTCTGCAATGCCTGAAAAGGTATCCGATGCTAGAAAGAGTGCAGTCTGGCATTTTTTTAAACAACATCCAATTGATCAGCGCAAAGTCATCTGTCAAAAATGTTCAACTACCTTAAGCAGAGGACAGAATCTGAAAAGTCTCAATACAAGTTGCATGCATAGACATTTAACCACCATGCATTTGCAAGCCTGGACTAACTACCAAACGTCCCTTAAGGTTGTAGTACCCTCGGCCAATGAAGCTAGTCAGCAACGCAACATCCATTCCGGCAGTGTAGGGCCAACATTTTCCGCACCACCTGCAGTATCTGTGCAGGTTTCTTTGCCAGGCCAAAGCAGTCATGATCAGGGAATCACCAGTTTCGTAGTAGGAAACACTGCATCTAGGGCACCGGCGGCAACAATACCATCTCCCACCGTCTCTCAGTCTGCCATGTCCACCGGCACCCCCGCTAGTTCCACGATCTCCAGCTCTCCAGTCCAGCTCACCCTACATGAGACTATGGTTAGAAAAAGGAAGTACTTAGCCTCGCATCCGTTTACACAGGGTTTGAACGCCCACATAGCTAGACTAATCTCGTTAGAGATGATGCCCTACCGGTTAGTTGAAAGCGAAGCTTTCAAAGCCCTGATGGACTACGCTGTACCACGCTACGAGCTACCCAGTCGACACTTTTTTTCCAGAAAAGCCATCACAGCCCTCCACCAGCATGTTAAAGAGCGCATCGTCCATGCACTCAGGCAATCTGTGAGCACAAAGGTGCACCTGACAACAGATGCATGGACCAGTAGGCATGGCCAGGGACGTTACGTGTCCATCACGGCACACTGGGTGAATGTTGTGGATGCAGGGTCCACAGGGGACAGCAAGTTTGGGACAGTTCTGCCTAGCCCACGGTCTAGGAAACAGTTGGCTGTAGCCGTTCGCACCCCCTCCTCCTCCTCTTCGTCCTCCTGCAGAAGCGAGACCTCGTCCACAGACCGCAGTCGCACAACCACTCCATCCGCAGCTGCCACTGTTGCACACCAGTTCTCCCATTATGGGGCAGCTACTGGCAAACGTCAGCAGGCTGTATTGGCTATGAAGTGTTTGGGCGACAACAGACACACCGCGGAAGTTCTGTCCGAGTTCTTGCAGAAAGAAACGCAGTCGTGGCTGGGCACTGTAGATCTTGAGGCAGGCAAGGTAGTGAGTGATAACGGAAGGAATTTCATGGCTGCCATCTCCCTTTCCCAACTGAAACACATTCCTTGCCTGGCTCACACCTTAAACCTGGTGGTGCAGTGCTTCCTGAAAAGTTATCCGGGGTTATCCGACCTGCTCCTCAAAGTGCGTGGACTTTGCTCACATATCCGCCGTTCGCCCGTACACTCCAGCCGTATGCAGACCTATCAGCGTTCTTTGAACCTTCCCCAGCATCGCCTAATCATAGACGTTGCAACAAGGTGGAACTCAACACTGCACATGCTTCAGAGACTGTGCGAACAGAGGCGGGCTGTTATGTTTTTGTGGGAGGATACACATACACGGGCAGGCAGTAGAATGGCAGACATGGAGTTGTCAGGTGTGCAGTGGTCGAAGATTCAAGACATGTGTCAAGTCCTTCAGTGTTTTGAGGAATGCACACGGCTGGTTAGTGCAGACAACGCCATAATAAGCATGAGCATCCCCCTAATGCGTCTGCTGATGCAAAGTTTGACGCACATAAAGGATCAGGCGTCTGCAGCTGAGGAAGAGGAAAGCCTTGATGACAGTCAGCCATTGTCTGGCCAGGGCAGTGTACAGGACGAGTTAGCGGGCGAAGAGGAGGAGGAGGACGAGGAGGATGATGGGGATGATTATATTTTTAATGAGGAAGCTTTTCCGGGGCCACTGGAAATTGGTGGCGCGGCAAGGCCGGGTTCTGGTTTTTGGAGGGACACAAGTGACGTGGATTTGCCTGAAACTGCCCCTCAACCAAGCACAACCGCAGATTTGAGAACTGGAACTTTGGCCCACATGGCGGATTATGCCTTACGTATCCTCAAAAGGGACACACGCATAACTAAAATGATGAACGATGACGATTACTGGTTGGCCTGCCTCCTTGATCCTCGCTATAAAGGCAAATTGCAAAATATAATGCCACATGAGAACTTGGAACTAATATTAGCAACCAAACAATCAACTCTTGTTTACCGTTTGCTTCTGGCATTCCCTGCACACAGCGCCCGTGATCGTTCTCACACGAGCTGCAGGGGCCAGCAGACCAGAGGAGTTAGAGGGGCAGAAATCAGAAGTGGCGTTGGCCAGAGGGGTTTTCTGACCAGGTTGTGGAGTGATTTTGCTATGACCGCAGACAGGACAGGTACTGCAGCATCAATTCAAAGTGACAGGAGACAACATTTGTCCAGTATGGTTACAAACTATTTTTCATCCCTTATCGATGTTCTCCCTCAACCGTCATTCCCATTTGATTACTGGGCATCAAAATTAGACACCTGGCCAAAATTGGCAGAATATGCATTGCAGGAGCTTGCTTGCCCGGCAGCTAGTGTCCTATCAGAAAGAGTATTCAGTGCTGCAGGTTCAATACTAACAGAAAAAAGGACTCGTCTGGCTACCCAAAATGTAGATGATCTAACCTTCATTAAAATGAACCACAACTGGATTTCGAAATCTTTTGCCCCACCTTGCCCGGCTGACACCTAGCTTTCCTATGAAAAGGTCTTGCCTGTGGACTATTCTGAATGCCTTTTCCAATCTCGTAATTTTCTGCACCTGATTGTCCAGCATACGACATGTTTACACCTCACTAAATGGCCAAACTCCCCACACGGGGCCGTGGTATCGACACTTGGCGACAGCACCCGTGAGAGTGCTGTTTGTCTGAAGAGGTGGGTGTGCCCGATTTTGGTCGACGGCACTGCCACTGGGTCCCTCCTAGTACAATAAAGTGTCTCTGGCGGTGGTGGTGCGCACCCAACGTCAGACACACCATTGTAATATGAGGGGCCCTGGGCCTGTACCGCCGGCCACAAGACAGTTCCCCCCCCCAGCTCAAACAGTGCTCTACCACTTGCAAAATTATCTCACAGCTCCACCAATGTTTAGTCTATGCGCTGACATCCTTCAATGCCTGCCACTGACAATACCATTGTATTGACATTTTTGTTATGTTAGGCCTTCGAAGCCTGTCTGCGGTCACTCCTTCCACTAAGCCTCCACTGACCACACCACTGCTGCCCGTGTACCCCTGGAACCAATTTAAAATTGCCTACAGCCATGTGTTATTATTTTAGGCCTTCGATGCCTGTCTGCGGTCACTCCTTACAATATGCCTCCACTGACCACACCACTGCTGCCCGTGTACCCCTGGAACCAATTTAAAATTGCCTACAGCCAGCCCAATTTTTTTATTTTAGGCCTTCGATGCCTGTCTGCGGTCCGTTCTTTCTACTACTACTACACTGACCAGGCCACTGCTGCCCGTGTTCCCCTGGAACCAATTTAAAATTGCCTACAGCCATGTGTTATTATTTTAGGCCTTCGATGCCTGTCTGCGGTCACTCCTTCCACTAGGCCTCCACTGACCACACCACTGCTGCCCGTGTACCCCTGGAACCAATTTAAAATTGCCTACAGCCAGCCCAATTTTTTTATTTTAGGCCTTCGATGCCTGTCTGCGGTCCGTTCTTTCTACTACTACTACACTGACCAGGCCACTGCTGCCCGTGTACCCCTGGAACCAATTTAAAATTGCCTACAGCCATGTGTTATTATTTTAGGCCTTCGATGCCTGTCTGCGGTCACTCCTTCCACTAGGCCTCCACTGACCACACCACTGCTGCCCGTGTACCCCTGGAACCAATTTAAAATTGCCTACAGCCAGCCCAATTTTTTTATTTTAGGCCTTCGATGCCTGTCTGCGGTCCGTTCTTTCTACTACTACTACACTGACCAGGCCACTGCTGCCCGTGTACCCTTGGAACCAATTTAAAATTGCCTACAGCCATGTGTTATTATTTTAGGCCTCCGATGCCTGTCTGCGGTCACTCCTTCCACTAGGCCTCCACTGACCACACCACTGCTGCCCGTGTACCCCTGGAACCAATTTAAAATTGCCTACAGCCAGCCCAATTTTTTTATTTTAGGACTTCGATGCCTGTCTGCGGTCCGTTCTTTCTACTACTACTACACTGACCAGGCCACTGCTGCCCGTGTACCCCTGGAACCAATTTAAAATTGCCTACAGCCATGTGTTATTATTTTAGGCCTTCGATGCCTGTCTGCGGTCACTCCTTCCACTAGGCCTCCACTGACCACACCACTGCTGCCCGTGTACCCCTGGAACCAATTTAAAATTGCCTACAGCCAGCCCAATTTTTTTATTTTAGGCCTTCGATGCCTGTCTGGTCCGTTATTTCTACTACCGTACTACTACACTGACGAGGCCACTGCTGCCCGTGTACCCCTGGAACCAATTTAAAATTGCCTACAGCCATGTGTTATTATTTTAGGCCTTCGATGCCTGTCTGCGGTCACTCCTTCCACTAGGCCTCCACTGACCACACCACTGCTGCCCGTGTACCCCTGGAACCAATTTAAAATTGCCTACAGCCAGCCCAATTTTTTTATTTTAGGCCTTCGATGCCTGTCTGCGGTCACTCCTTCCACTAGGCCTCCACTGACCACACCACTGCTGCCCGTGTACCCCTGGAACCAATTTAAAATTGCCTACAGCCAGCCCAATTTTTTTATTTTAGGCCTTCGATGCCTGTCTGTGGTCCGTTATTTCTACTACCGTACTACTACACTGACGAGGCCACTGCTGCCCGTGTACCCCTGGAACCAATTTAAAATTGCCTACAGCCATGTGTTATTATTTTAGGCCTTCGATGCCTGTCTGCGGTCACTCCTTCCACTAGGCCTCCACTGACCACACCACTGCTGCCCGTGTACCCCTGGAACCAATTTAAAATTGCCTACAGCCAGCCCAATTTTTTTATTTTAGGCCTTCGATGCCTGTCTGCGGTCACTCCTTCCACTAGGCCTCCACTGACCACACCACTGCTGCCCGTGTACCCCTGGAACCAATTTAAAATTGCCTACAGCCAGCCCAATTTTTTTATTTTAGGCCTTCGATGCCTGTCTGCGGTCCGTTCTTTCTACTACTACTACACTGACCAGGCCACTGCTGCCCGTGTACCCCTGGAACCAATTTAAAATTGCCTACAGCCATGTGTTATTATTTTAGGCCTTTGATGCCTGTCTGCGGTCACTCCTTCCACTAGGCCTCCACTGACCACACCACTGCTGCCCGTGTACCCCTGGAACCAATTTAAAATTGCCTACAGCCAGCCCAATTTTTTTATTTTAGGCCTTCGATGCCTGTCTGCGGTCACTCCTTCCACTAGGCCTCCACTGACCACACCACTGCTGCCCGTGTACCCCTGGAACCAATTTAAAATTGCCTACAGCCAGCCCAATTTTTTTATTTTAGGCCTTCGATGCCTGTCTGCGGTCCGTTCTTTCTACTACTACTACACTGACCAGGCCACTGCTGCCCGTGTACCCCTGGAACCAATTTAAAATTGCCTACAGCCATGTGTTATTATTTTAGGCCTTCGATGCCTGTCTGCGGTCACTCCTTCCACAAGGCCTCCACTGACCACACCACTGCTGCCCGTGTACCCCTGGAACCTATTTATAATTGCATAGAGCATCCTTTTTTTAATAGTAGGCGTACAAAGTCTGTCTGCGGTTCACTATTGAAATTGTCCTCCACTGCCCAGAGCACTGCAGCTTGTGTACCCCTGTAACTTTTTTCTGCTGCAGTGAGCCACATTTTTGGTTTGAGTCCTACTACCTGTGTCTGTCTGCGCCACTCAATTCAGCTGTGTTCCTTTGAAAAAAGCTGAGCGTCAATAGTCTTGTTTTCAGCCTCTAGGAATTTTAAAACTGCATTGGGTGTACAACTTTGGTAGGGCCTACTAACGGTGTCTGCCTCCCCAAGGTGTTCCCCAGGTTTCCTCTCCATTGCTTCAATCTTCATGCTCTCATTTAGTAGTTGTTGGAAACTACGCTGCATTAGGCCTACAAATTGGGTATGGGGTGTAGAGAGATGGTGTGTTCCACTCCAAGGTGTTCTCCAGGTTTCCTCTCCATTGCTTCAATCTTCATGCTCTCGTTTAGTAGTTGTTGGAAACTACGCTGCATTAGGCCTACAAATTGGGTATGGGGTGTAGAGAGATTGTTTGTTCCACTCCAAGGTGTTCTCCAGGTTGCCTTTCCTGAGCTTCAATCTTCATGCTCTCGTTTAGTAGTTGTTGGAAACTACGCTGCATTAGGCCTACAAATTGGGTATGGGGTGTAGAGAGATGGTGTGTTCCACTCCAAGGTGTTCCCCAGGTTTCATCACCATTGCTTCGATCTTCATGCTCTCGTTTAGTAGTTGTTGGAAACTACGCTGCATTAGGCCTACAAATTGGGTATGGGGTGTAGAGAGATGGTGTGTTCCACTCCAAGGTGTTCCCCAGGTTTCCTCTCCATTGCTTCGATCTTCATGCTCTCGTTTAGTAGTTGTTGGAAACTACGCTGCATTAGGCCTACAAATTGGGTATGGGGTGTAGAGAGATGGTGTGTTCCACTCCAAGGTGTTCTCCAGGTTGCCTTTCCTGAGCTTCGATCTTCATGCTCTCGTTTAGTAGTTGTTGGAAACTACGCTGCATTAGGGCTACAAATTGGGTATGGGGTGTAGAGAGATGGTGTGTTCCACTCCAAGGTGTTCCCCAGGTTTCCTCGCCATTGCTTCGATCTTCATGCTCTCGTTTAGTAGTTGTTGGAAACTACGCTGCATTAGGCCTACAAATTGGGTATGGGGTGTAGAGAGATGGTGTGTTCCACTCCAAGGTGTTCTCCAGGTTGCCTTTCCTGAGCTTCGATCTTCATGCTCTCGTTTAGTAGTTGTTGGAAACTACGCTGCATTAGGCCTACAAATTGGGTATGGGGTGTAGAGAGATGGTGTGTTCCACTCCAAGGTGTTCCCCAGGTTTCCTCTCCATTGCTTCGATCTTCATGCTCTCATTTAGTAGTTGTAGAAAACTACACTGCATTAGGCCTACAAATTGGGTATGGGGTGTAGAGAGATGGTGTGTTCCACTCCAAGGTGTTCCCCAGGTTTCGTCCACATTGCTTCGGTCTTCCGACTCTCGTTTAGTAGTTGTAGAAAACTACACTGCATTAGGCCTACAAATTGGGTATGGGGTGTAGAGAGACGGTGTGTTACACTCCAAGGTGTTCCCCAGGTTTCGTCCACATTGCTTCGATCTTCCGACTCTCGTTTAGTAGTTGTTGAAAACTACACTGCATTAGGCCTACAAATTGGGTATGGGGTGTAGAGAGATGGTGTGTTCCACTCCAAGGTGTTCTCCAGGTTGCCTTTCCTGAACTTCTATCTTCAGGCTCTCATTAAATTGTAGTTAAATTGAACAACTGCATTTGGCGTACTAGTTGGTTTGGGGCCTACTATCGGTGTCTGCCACTCCTTGCTGTTCTCCTGGTTTCCTGTCCTGAAATTCCATTTTCAGGCTCTTGTTAAGTAGTTGTTAATGTTAGACTGCATTTGGCCTACTAGTTGGGTTGGGGCCTACTATCGGTGTCTGCCACTCCTTGCTGTTCTCCTCAACTGAACAAAGCTGGGCCGCCTGTTTACTACGGTTGCCAATTTTGAACTGCATGTCGACTACTTACTGATTTGGGCCTACTCTCTGTGTCAGCCTCTCATTCCAGTTGTCCTCCACTGCAATGCCCCCTGGTTAGTCCTGTGTTACCAATTTTGAACTGCATTTAGCCCACTTTATTCTTTGGGCCTATATCTGTGTTTCCTCCTCATCCTGCCCATTGCCCAGCCAGTGATAGATGAGTCTGCTGGTACATTGACCCATAACGCAAAATTCCCCGTGCACGCTACACACCAAGATTGTGACCCTGCTGAAAGTCAGGTTCCTCTTCCCGCATACCATACCACCTTACACGGGGACAAAGAGGAAGGTGCAGATGAAAGTGCAGGTTCCTTCATCAGGTGGGGGGAGGAATACTAGTTGGCGACGTCACTGGCACAGGGCCTCTCATAGTACGCAAAAGTGTTGCTGCCGGTGGGAGGCGCCCCCGCCGTGCAAACACACTGCTGTACTTTGAGGGGCCCTGTGCCAGTGCCAATGCCAACGAGTGGCCCCCCTCTGCTTGCTCAGGATCACAGCACTTGCAAAGTTGAAATACTTACCTCTCCCTGCTCCACTGCCGTGACGTGGTCCAGATTTACTGGGCCCACTAATTACTTGAACCAGCCCTACCCCCCACAACATTAGCCAAATGACCCCCAATTTCAAATGCCTTCCAATTATTATAAGGTAAATTACGATTGACAAGCTTCTTTAACAAGAATGGATGTTTTTGCCATTAAAATGGGCAGTGTAGGTGTTTTCCTGGCCTCCACTCACTGCCGACTATGCTCCCCCATTGACTTGCATTGGGTTTCGTGTTTCGGGCGATACCCGACTTTTCGCGATAATCGGCCGATTCCACTCGACTCGACTTCTAAGATAGTCGGGTTTCGCGAAACACGGCTCGACTCTAAAAAGGTCAAGGTCGCTCAACCCTAGTTATGACCAATTTTGATTCATTTGCCACCGTTGTAGTGGCTTCATATAACGTCAAAGGCATACTGTTAGGAGTCGAGTTTCCTCTGCTGCACAGGGGGAATCTCGATCCGTGTCTGCTGCGGTCTCCCATTCGGTATCGGCCGCAGTGGGCTCTGCTCAGCGGAGACGTCGCTCCCAGCGTCTCGCTGGGGCTGATTCGGTGCATAGGGTCACTACTGCCTTTTCTGGCTTTCCTATGGTACCCTGCACTGATCTGCGGCGAGCGAGCCTCTCTGGGACTAAGTCCTTGTTTACTCACACTGAGCATGCCCAGGACAGGGTCTCCCATTGGAGGTCGAGGGCCACATGTTCGGTCACATGCTCAGGTGCTGCAGTACATTCCATTGGTCCTTCTGGAAGGTCCTGAAAGGGCAAAACATGCTCAGGTACTGCAGCACTTTCCATTGGTCCTTCTGAAAGGTCCTGAAAGGGCAAAAACTTCAGTAGCAGCTTCCTGTGCTGCAACTATATAAACTGCGCATGACCGCACGGCCATGCGCTAGTATCGTCTTATGCTATATGCTTTGCGCCAATGTGGTCATTAGAGTTGAGCGACCTTGACCTTTTTAGAGTCGAGCCGGGTTTTGCGAAACCCGACTATGTCCAAAGTCGGGTCGAGTGAAATCGGCCGATTATGACGTAAAGTCGGGATCGACCGAAACACGAAACCCAATGCAAGTCAATGGGGCAGCATAGTCGGCAGTGAGTGGGGGCCAGGAAAACACCTAGAGTGCCCATTTTAATGTCAAAACCATCCATTCTTCTTAATGAAGCTTGTCAAGCGTAATTTACCTTAAAATAATTGGAAGGCATTTGAAATTGGGGGTCATTTGGCTAAAGTTGTGGGGGGTAGGGCTGGTTCAAGTAATTAGTGGGCCCAGTAAATCTGGACCACGTCACGGCAGTGGAGCAGGGAGAGGTAAGTATTTCAACTTTGCAAGTGCTGTGATCCTGAGCAAGCAGGGGGGGGCCCACTCGTTGGCATTGGCACTGGCACAGGGCCCCTCAAAGTACAGCGGTGTGTTTGCACGGCGGGGGCGCCTCCCACCGGCAGCAACACTTTTGCGTACTATGAGAGGCCCTGTGCCAGTGACGTCGCCAACTAGTATTCCTCCCCCCACCTGATGAAGGAACCTGCACTTTCATCTGCACCTTCCTCTTTGTCCCCGTGTAAGGTGGTATGGTATGCGGGAAGAGCAACCTGACTTTCAGCAGGGTCACAATGTTGTTGTGTAGCGTGCACGGGGAATGTTGCGTTATGGGTCAATGTACCAGCAGACTCATCTATCACTGGCTGGGCAATGGGCACGATGAAGTGGAAACACAGATATAGGCCCAAAGAAGAAAGTGGGCTAAATGCAGTTCAAAATTGGTAACACAGGAATAACCAGGGGGCATTGCAGTGGAGGACAACTGGAATGAGAGGCTGACACAGAGAGTAGGGCCAAATCAGTAAGTAGTCGAAATGCAGTTCAAAATTGGCAACCGTAGTAAACAGGCGGCACAGCTTTGTTCAGTGGAGGAGAACAGCAAGGAGTGGCAGACACCGATAGTAGGCCCCAACCCAACTAGTAGGCCAAATGCAGTCTAACATTAACAACTACTTAACGAGAGGCTGAAAATGGAATTTCAGGACAGGAAACCAGGAGAACAGCAAGGAGTGGCAGACACCGATAGTAGGCCCCAAACCAACTAGTACGCCAAATGCAGTTGTTCCATTTAACCACAATTTAATGAGAGCCTGAAGATAGAAGCTCAGGAAAGGCAACCTGGGGAACACCTTGGAGTGTAACACACCATCTCTCTCCACCCCATACCCATTTTGTAGGCCTAATGCTGTGTACTTTTCTACAACTACTAAACGAGAGTCGGAAGACCGAAGCAATGGCAAGGAAACCTGGGGAACACCTTGGAGTGTAACACACCATCTCTCTCCACCCCATACCCAATTTGTAGGCCTAATGCAGCCTACTTTCCGACACCTACTAAACGAGAGCATGAAGATCGAAGCTCAGGAAAGGCAACCTGGGGAACACCTTGGAGTGTAACACACCATCTCTCTCCACCCCATACCCATTTTTTAGGCCTAATGCAGTTTACTTTTCTACAACTACTAAACGAGAGTCGGAAGACCGAAGCAATGGCAAGGAAACCTGGGGAACACCTTGGAGTGTAACACACCATCTCTCTCCACCCCATTCCCCATTTTTTAGGCCTAATGCAGCCTACTTTCCGACACCTACTAAACGAGAGCATGAAGATCGAAGCTCAGGAAAGGCAACCTGGTGAAAACCTTGGAGTGTAACACAACCTGTCTCTACACCCCATACACAATTAGTAGGCCTAATGCAGCGTAGTTTCCAACAGCTACTAAACGAGAGCCGGAAGATCGAAGCTCAGGAAAGGCAACCTGGGGAACACCTTGGAGTGTAACACAACCTCTCTCTACACCACGGAAGGGCTGATTCTTAGGAAGGAAGGCTGTTGTAAATAAGCATTGCGCGTCCGAGGGTGATTATATTCTTATTCGGTATCTACTCACCCTCGGACGCGCCATGCTTCTTGATTTGTAATTAATGTTTATTTGCAATGTGCTTTTGACTTACTCAATTATTTTTTTAATTATTGATTTTATTAAATTAATAGTTTAACATCTTATTGGAAATAATTTAAAGGAGACGCGACAGGACAACACTCGGTGGATGCCATATCTGTGTTAACAACTCCAAAAAACTTTCAGTTAACTTCTTGCAGGAGAAAGAAATTGTAGCTGTTGGACCTTTGTAGTACAGTTCCAGATATTTGTTGTGTGTTTGTTTTGATTGTTAAAATGTCTGCATTTGAGATCTCAACACGATCTTATTTTTTATAATCAAATTAATTTTTTAAATATTTTATTAGGTTGGTTCAAGGGGTACACGGGCCGCAGTAGACAGGTCAGTGGAGGCCTAGTGGAAGGAGGGACCACAGACAGGCATCGAAGGCCTAAAATAATAACACATGGCTGTAGGCAATTTTAAATTGGTTCCAGGGGTACACGGGCAGCAGTGCCCTGGTCAGTGTAGTAGTAGTTGAAAGAATGGACCGCAGACAGGCATCGAAGGCCTAAAATAAAAAAATTGGGCTGGCTGTAGGCAATTTTAAATTGGTTCCAGGGGTACACGGGCAGCAGTGGTGTGGTCAGTGGAGGCCTAGTGGAAGGAGTGACCGCAGACAGGCATCGAAGGCCTAAAATATTAACACATGGCTGTAGTCAATTTTAAATTGGTTCCAGGGGTACTTGGGCAGCAGTGCCCTGGTCAGTGTAGTAGTAGTTGAACGAATGGACCGCAGACAGGCATCGAAGGCCTAAAATAAAAAAATTGGGCTGGCTGTAGGCAATTTTAAATTGGTTCCAGGGGTACACGGGCAGCAGTGGTGTGGTCAGTGGAGGCCTAGTGGAAGGAGTGACCGCAGACAGGCATCGAAGGCCTAAAATAATCACACATGGCTGTAGGCAATTTTAAATTGGTTCCAGGGGTACACGGGCAGCAGTGGTGTGGTCAGTGGAGGCCTAGTGGAAGGAGTGACCGCAGACAGGCATCGAAGGCCTAAAATATTAACACATGGCTGTAGTCAATTTTAAATTGGTTCCAGGGGTACTTGGGCAGCAGTGCCCTGGTCAGTGTAGTAGTAGTTGAACGAATGGACCGCAGACAGGCATCGAAGGCCTAAAATAAAAAAATTGGGCTGGCTGTAGGCAATTTTAAATTGGTTCCAGGGGTACACGGGCAGCAGTGGTGTGGTCAGTGGAGGCCTAGTGGAAGGAGTGACCGCAGACAGGCATCGAAGGCCTAAAATAATCACACATGGCTGTAGGCAATTTTAAATTGGTTCCAGGGGTACACGGGCAGCAGTGGTGTGGTCAGTGGAGGCCTAGTGGAAGGAGTGACCGCAGACAGGCATCGAAGGCCTAAAATAATAACACATGGCTGTAGGCAATTTTAAATTGGTTCCAGGGGTACACGGGCAGCAGTGGTGTGGTCAGTGGAGGCCTAGTGGAAGGAGTGACCGCAGACAGGCATCGAAGGCCTAAAATAATAACACATGGCTGTAGGCAATTTTAAATTGGTTCCAGGGGTACACGGGCAGCAGTGCCCTGGTCAGTGTAATAGTAGTTGAAAGAATGGACCGCAGACAGGCATCGAAGGCCTAAAATAAAAAAATTGGGCTGGCTGTAGGCAATTTTAAATTGGTTCCAGGGGTACACGGGCAGCAGTGGTGTGGTCAGTGGAGGCCTAGTGGAAGGAGTGACCGCAGACAGGCATCGAAGGCCTAAAATAATAACACATGGCTGTAGGCAATTTTAAATTGGTTCCAGGGTTACACGGGCAGCAGTGGTGTGGTCAGTGGAGGCCTAGTGGAAGGAGTGACCGCAGACAGGCATCGAAGGCCTAAAATAATCACACATGGCTGTAGGCAATTTTAAATTGGTTCCAGGGGTACACGGGCAGCAGTGGTGTGGTCAGTGGAGGCCTAGTGGAAGGAGTGACCACAGACAGGCATCGAAGGCCTAAAATATTAACACATGGCTGTAGTCAATTTTAAATTGGTTCCAGGGGTACTTGGGCAGCAGTGCCCTGGTCAGTGTAGTAGTAGTTGAAAGAATGGACCGCAGACAGGCATCGAAGGCCTAAAATAAAAAAATTGGGCTGGCTGTAGGCAATTTTAAATTGGTTCCAGGGGTACACGGGCAGCAGTGGTGTGGTCAGTGGAGGCCTAGTGGAAGGAGTGACCGCAGACAGGCATCGAAGGCCTAAAATAATAACACATGGCTGTAGGCAATTTTAAATTGGTTCCAGGGGTACACGGGCAGCAGTGCCCTGGTCAGTGTAATAGTAGTTGAAAGAATGGACCGCAGACAGGCATCGAAGGCCTAAAATAATAAAACATGGCTGTAGGCAATTTTAAATTGGTTCCAGGGGTACACGGGCAGCAGTGGTCTGGTCAGTGGAAGTCTAGTGGAAGGAGTGACCGCAGACAGGCTTCGAAGGCCTAACATAACAAACTTGGGCTGGCTGTAGGCACTTTTAAATTGGTTCCAGGGGTACATGGGCAGCAGTGTATGGTCAGTGGAAGTCTAGTGGAAGGAGTGACCGCAGACAGGCATCGAAGGCCTAAAATAATCACACATGGCTGTAGGCAATTTTAAATTGGTTCCAGGGGTACACGGGCAGCAGTGGTGTGGTCAGTGGAGGCCTAGTGGAAGGAGTGACCACAGACAGGCATCGAAGGCCTAAAATATTAACACATGGCTGTAGTCAATTTTAAATTGGTTCCAGGGGTACTTGGGCAGCAGTGCCCTGGTCAGTGTAGTAGTAGTTGAAAGAATGGACCGCAGACAGGCATCGAAGGCCTAAAATAAAAAAATTGGGCTGGCTGTAGGCAATTTTAAATTGGTTCCAGGGGTACACGGGCAGCAGTGGTGTGGTCAGTGGAGGCCTAGTGGAAGGAGTGACCGCAGACAGGCATCGAAGGCCTAAAATAATAACACATGGCTGTAGGCAATTTTAAATTGGTTCCAGGGTTACACGGGCAGCAGTGGTGTGGTCAGTGGAGGCCTAGTGGAAGGAGTGACCGCAGACAGGCATCGAAGGCCTAAAATAATCACACATGGCTGTAGGCAATTTTAAATTGGTTCCAGGGGTACACGGGCAGCAGTGGTGTGGTCAGTGGAGGCCTAGTGGAAGGAGTGACCACAGACAGGCATCGAAGGCCTAAAATATTAACACATGGCTGTAGTCAATTTTAAATTGGTTCCAGGGGTACTTGGGCAGCAGTGCCCTGGTCAGTGTAGTAGTAGTTGAAAGAATGGACCGCAGACAGGCATCGAAGGCCTAAAATAAAAAAATTGGGCTGGCTGTAGGCAATTTTAAATTGGTTCCAGGGGTACATGGGCAGCAGTGTATGGTCAGTGGAAGTCTAGTGGAAGGAGTGACCGCAGACAGGCTTCCAAGGCCTAACATAACAAACTTGGGCTGGCTGTAGGCACTTTTAAATTGGTTCCAGGGGTACACGGGCAGCAGTGGTCTGGTCAGTGGAAGTCTAGTGGAAGGAGTGACCGCAGACAGGCTTCCAAGGCCTAACATAACAAACTTGGGCTGGCTGTAGGCACTTTTAAATTGGTTCCAGGGGTACACGGGCAGCAGTGGTCTGGTCAGTGGAAGTCTAGTGGAAGGAGTGACCGCAGACAGGCTTCGAAGGCCTAACATAACAAACTTGGGCTGGCTGTAGGCACTTTTAAATTGGTTCCAGGGGTACATGGGCAGCAGTGTATGGTCAGTGGAAGTCTAGTGGAAGGAGTGACCGCAGACAGGCTTCCAAGGCCTAACATAACAAACTTGGGCTGGCTGTAGGCACTTTTAAATTGGTTCCAGGGGTACACGGGCAGCAGTGGTCTGGTCAGTGGAAGTCTAGTGGAAGGAGTGACCGCAGACAGGCTTCCAAGGCCTAACATAACAAACTTGGGCTGGCTGTAGGCACTTTTAAATTGGTTCCAGGGGTACACGGGCAGCAGTGGTCTGGTCAGTGGAAGTCTAGTGGAAGGAGTGACCGCAGACAGGCTTCGAAGGCCTAACATAACAAACTTGGGCTGGCTGTAGGCACTTTTAAATTGGTTCCAGGGGTACATGGGCAGCAGTGGTCTGGTCAGTGGAAGTCTAGTGGAAGGAGTGACCGCAGACAGGCTTCCAAGGCCTAACATAACAAAATTGGGCTGGCTGTAGGCACTTTAAATTGGTTCCAGGGGTACATGGGCAGCAGTGTATGGTCAGTGGAAGTCTAGTGGAAGGAGTGACGGCAGACAGTCTTCGAAGGCCTAACATAACAAAATTGGGCTGACTATAGGCACTTTTAAATTGGTTCCAGGGTAACACGGCCAGCAGTGGCCTGGTCAGTGTAGTAGTTGTAGAAAGAAGGGACCGCAGACAGGCTTCGAAGGCCTAACATAACAAAAATGTCAAAACAATGGTATTGTCAGTGCCAGGCATTGAAGGATGTCAGCGCCTAGACTACACATTGGTGAAGCTGTGAGAGATAATTTTGCTAGTGGTAGAGCACTGTTTGAGCTGGGGGGGGAACTGGCTTGTGGCCGGCGGTACAGGCACAGGGCCCTTCATATTACAACGGTGTGTCTGACGTTGGGTGCGCACCACCACCGCCAGAGACACTTTATTGTACTATGAGGGACCCAGTGGCAGTGCCGTCGACCAAAAGCGGCCACACCCACCTCTTCAGACAAACAGCACTCTCAAGGGTCCAAGCGCAAAGTGGCGATAGCACGGCCCCGTGTGGGGAGTTTGGCCATTTCGTGAGGTGGAAACATGTCGTATGCTGGACAATCAGGTGAAGAAAATTACGAGATTGGAAAAGTCATTCAGAATAGTCCACAGGCAAGACCTTTTCATAGGAAAGCTAGGTGTCAGCCGGGCAGGGTGGGGCAAAAGATTTTGAAATCCAGTTGTGGTTCATTTTAATGAAGGTTAGATCATCTACATTTTGGGTAGCCAGACGAGTCCTTTTTTCTGTTAGTATTGAACCTGCAGCACTGAATACTCTTTCTGATAGGACACTAGCTGCCGGGCAAGCAAGCTCCTGCAATGCATATTCTGCCAATTCTGGCCAGGTGTCTAATTTGGATGCCCAGTAATCAAATGGGAATGACGGTTGAGGGAGAACGTCGATAAGGGATGAAAAATAGTTTGTAACCATACTGGACAAATGTTGTCTCCTGTCACTTTGAATTGATGCTGCAGTACCTGTCCTGTCTGCGGTCATAGAAAAATCACTCCACAACCTGGTCAGAAAACCCCTCTGGCCAACGCCACTTCTGATTTCTGCCCCTCTAACACCTCTGGTCTGCTGGCCCCTGGAGCTCGTGTGAGAACGATCACGGGCGCTGTGTGCAGGGAATGCCAGAAGCAAACGGTCAACAAGAGTTGATTGTTTTGTTGCTAATATTAGTTCCAAGTTCTCATGTGGCATAATATTTTGCAATTTGCCTTTATAGCGAGGATCAAGGAGGCAGGCCAACCAGTAATCGTCATCGTTCATCATTTTTGTAATGCGTGTGTCCCTTTTGAGGATACGCAAGGCATAATCCGCCATGTGGGCCAAAGTTCCCGTTGTCAAATCTGCGGTTGTGCTTGGTTGAGGGGCAGTTGCAGGCAAATCTACGTCACTTGTGTCCCTCAAAAAACCAGAACCCGGCCTTGCCACGCCACCAATTTCCCGTGCCCCCGGGAAAGCTTCCTCATTAAAAATATACTCATCCCCATCATCCTCCTCATCCTCCACCTCCTCTTCGCCCGGTACCTCGTCATGTACACTGCCCTGACCAGACAATCGCTGACTGTCATCAAGGCTTTCCTCTTCCTCTGGTGCAGACGCCTGATCCTTTATGTGCGTCAAACTTTGCATCAGCAGACGCATTAGGGGGATGCTCATGCTTATTATGGCGTTGTCTGCACTAACCAGCCGTGTGCATTCCTCAAAACACTGAAGGACTTGACACATGTCTTGAATCTTCGACCACTGCACACCTGACAACTCCATGTCTGCCATCCTACTGCCTGCCCGTGTATGTGTATCCTCCCACAAAAACATAACAGCCCGCCTCTGTTCGCACAGTCTCTGAAGCATGTGCAGTGTTGAGTTCCACCTTGTTGCAACGTCTATGATTAGGCGATGCTGGGGAAGGTTCAAAGAACGCTGATAGGTCTGCATACGGCTGGAGTGTACAGGCGAACGGCGGATATGTGCGCAAAGTCCACGCACTTTGAGGAGCAGGTCGGATAACCCCGGATAACTTTTCAGGAAGCACTGCACCACCAGGTTTAAGGTGTGAGCCAGGCAAGGAATGTGTTTCAGTTGGGAAAGGGAGATGGCAGCCATGAAATTCCTTCCGTTATCACTCACTACCTTGCCTGCCTCAAGATCTACAGTGCCCAGCCACGACTGCGTTTCTTGCTGCAAGAACTCGGACAGAACTTCCGCGGTGTGTCTATTGTCGCCCAAACACTTCATAGCCAATACAGCCTGCTGACGTATGCCAGTAGCTGCCCCATAATGGGAGACCTGGTGTGCAACAGTGGCAGGTGCGGATGGAGTGTTTGTGCGACTGCGGTCTGTGGACGAGCTCTTGCTTCTGCAGGAGGACGAGGAGGAGGAGGAGGAGGAGGGGGTGCGAACGGCTACAGACAACTGTTTACTAGACCGTGGGCTAGGCAGAACTGTCCCAAACTTGCTGTCCCCTGTGGACCCTGAATCCACCACATTTACCCAGTGTGCCGTGATGGACACGTAACGTCCCTGGCCATGCCTACTGGTCCATGCATCTGTTGTCAGGTGCACCTTTGTGCTCACAGATTGCCTGAGTGCATGGACGATGCGCTCTTTAACATGCTGGTGGAGGGCTGGGATGGCTTTTCTGGAAAAAAAGTGTCGACTGGGTAGCTCGTAGCGTGGTACAGCGTAGTCCATCAGGTCTTTGAAAGCTTCGCTTTCAACTAACCGGTAGGGCATCATCTCTAACGAGATTAGTCTAGCTATGTGGGCGTTCAAACCCTGTGTACGCGGATGCGAGGCTAAGTACTTCCTTTTTCTAACCATAGTCTCATGTAGGGTGAGCTGGACTGGAGAGATGGAGATCGTGGAACTAGCGGGGGTGCCGGTGGACATGGCAGACTGAGAGACGGTGGGAGATGGTATTGTTGCCGCCGGTGCCCTAGATGCAGTGTTTCCTACTACGAAACTGGTGATTCCCTGACCCTGACTGCTTTGGCCTGGCAAAGATACCTGCATAGATACAGCAGGTGGTGCGCTAAATGGTGGTCCTACACTGCCGGAAGGGATGTTGCGTTGATGACTAGCTTCATTGGCCGAGGGTGCAACAACCTTAAGGGACGTTTGGTAGTTAGTCCAAGCTTTCAAATGCATGGTGGTTAAATGTCTATGCATGCAACTAGTATTGAGACTTTTCAGATTCTGACCTCTGCTTAAGGAAGTAGAACATTTTTGACAGATGACTTTGCGCTGATCAATTGGATGTTGTTTAAAAAAATGCCAGACTGCACTCTTTCTAGCATCGGATACCTTTTCAGGCATTGCAGACTGAGCTTTAACCGGATGGCCACGCTGTCCTCCACCAGGTTTTGGCTTTGCCACGCGTTTTGGGCAAGATACGGGCCCGGCAGATGGAACCTGTGGCGATGTTGATGCCTGCTGCGGCCCCTCCTCCTCCTCTGCTTCAGAACTGCTGCCGCCTGCACCCTGTTCCCCCAATGGCTGCCAATCGGGGTCAAGAACTGGGTCATCTAATAACTCTTCTTGTACCTCCTGCGCAACTTCGTCTGTGTCACCGTGTCGTTCGGTGGTATAGCGTTCGTGATGGGGCAACATAGTCTCATCAGGGTCTGATTCTTGATCAGCACCCTGCGAGGGCAATGTTGTGGTCTGAGTCAAAGGACCAGCATAGTAGTCTGGCTGTGGCTGTGCGTCAGTGCACTCCATGTCAGATTCAATTTGTAATGGGCATGGACTGTTAACTGCTTCACTTTCTAAGCCAGGGACGGTATGTGTAAAGAGCTCCATGGAGTAACCCGTTGTGTCGCCTGCTGCATTCTTCTCTGTTGTTGTTTTTGCTGAAGAGGACAAGGAAGTGACTTGTCCCTGACCGTGAACATCCACTAACGACGCGCTGCTTTTACTTTTACCAGTTTCACGAGAGGAGGCAAAAGAGCTAGAGGCTGAGTCAGCAAGATAAGCCAAAACTTGCTCTTGCTGCTCCGGCTTTAAAAGCGGTTTTCCTAATCCCAGAAAAGGGAGCGTTCGAGGCCTTGTGTAGCCGGACGACGAACCTGGCTCCACAGCTCCAGACTTAGGTGCAATATTTTTTTCCCCACGACCACCTGATGCTCCAGCACTACCACTACCCTCATTACCAGCTGACAATGAACGCCCCCGGCCACGACCTCTTCCACTAGACTTCCTCATTGTTTTAAAAACGTAACCAAACTAACGTTATTTGTTGCAGTCACACAACTTACACGGTGAGCTATAACTTCAGTATGATTTAGCTACCCCTTTACAGGTTGGTGAGACCACAGCGAAAATCAGGCCCAATGTTACACACTCTTTTTTTGGTGGCTGCAAATTAGAGAGATGCCCCACACGCAGGACTGTCACTGAAGCACAAATGTTAATATTAATGTCACACTATTATTTTTTTTTTATTTTTATTTTTTTCAGGAACACTTTAGAAACCCCCCCAAAAAAAAAACATTGATTTTTGCAGGGAGAATTTAGAAAACAAATGTAACAAACTATATGCTTTCTATGGGCCACTGAGTGAGAGATGACGCACACAGGAATCAGGAGTGGCACACAAGCCCAGAGGCCAATATTTTTCTACCAATGATTGATGGAGTTATTTTCTCTGGTAGATTTTGGAACCCAAATCAAGGAAAAAAAATATAGGCTTTCTATGGACCACAATTGGAGAGAGAGAGAGAGAGATGGCACACCCAGGAGTCAAGACTGGCACACAAGCAGAAAGGCCAATATTAATCTCCCACTGTTTTTTTTTTTTTTTTTTTTTTTTTTCAGGGAGACTTTAGAAAAAAAAATAATAAAAAAAATATGATTTTATCAGGAAGAATTTAGAAACCAAATAAAATAAAATGATTTTTTCAGGGAGAATTTATAAAACAAATAAAACCAAAAATAGGCGTTCTATGGCCCACTGACTGAGAGATGACGCACCCAGGAGTCAAGACTGGCACACAAGCAGAAAGGCCAATATTAATCTCCCACTGTTTTTTTTTTTTTTTTTTTTTTTTTCAGGGAGACTTTAGAAAAAAAAATAATAAAAAAAATATGATTTTATCAGGAAGAATTTAGAAACCAAATAAAATAAAATGATTTTTTCAGGGAGAATTTATAAAACAAATAAAACCAAAAATAGGCGTTCTATGGCCCACTGACTGAGAGATGACGCACACAGGAATCAGGAGTGGCACACAAGCCCAGAGGCCAATATTTTTCTACCAATGATTGATGGAGTTATTTTCTCTGGTAGATTTTGGAACCCAAATCAAGGAAAAAAAATATAGGCTTTCTATGGACCACAATTGGAGAGAGAGAGAGAGAGAGAGAGAGAGAGAGAGAGATGGCACACCCAGGAGTCAAGACTGGCACACAAGCAGAAAGGCCAATATTAATCTCCCACTGTTTTTTTTGGTTGATTTTTTTTTTTTTTTTTCAGGGAGACTTTAGAAAAAAAAATAATAAAAAAAATATGATTTTATCAGGAAGAATTTAGAAACCAAATAAAATAAAATGATTTTTTCAGGGAGAATTTATAAAACAAATAAAACCAAAAATAGGCGTTCTATGGCCCACTGACTGAGAGATGACGCACACAGGAATCAGGAGTGGCACACAAGCCCAGAGGCCAATATTTTTCTACCAATGATTGATGGAGTTATTTTCTCTGGTAGATTTTGGAACCCAAATCAAGGAAAAAAAATATAGGCTTTCTATGGACCACAATTGGAGAGAGAGAGAGAGAGAGAGAGAGAGAGAGAGAGATGGCACACCCAGGAGTCAAGACTGGCACACAAGCAGAAAGGCCAATATTAATCTCCCACTGTTTTTTTTGGTTGTTTTTTTTTTTTTTTTTTCAGGGAGACTTTAGAAAAAAAAATAATAAAAAAAATATGATTTTATCAGGAAGAATTTAGAAACCAAATAAAATAAAATGATTTTTTCAGGGAGAATTTATAAAACAAATAAAACCAAAAATAGGCGTTCTATGGCCCACTGACTGAGAGATGACGCACCCAGGAGTCAAGACTGGCACACAAGCAGAAAGGCCAATATTAATCTCCCACTGTTTTTTTTTTTTTTTCAGGGAGACTTTAGAAAAAAAAATAATAAAAAAAATATGATTTTGTCAGGAAGAATTTAGAAACCAAATAAAATAAAATGATTTTTTCAGGGAGAATTTAGAAAACAAATAAAACCAAAAATAGGCGTTCTATGGCCCACTGACTAAGAGAGAGAGAGAGAGATGGAACGCTTAGTACTGGCACACAAGCCCAAAGGGCAATATTAATCTCCCTTTTTTTTTCCAGGGAGAATTTCTAAAACCCCCCCAAAAAAAAAATAGGCTTTCTATGGCCCACTATTTGTGAGAGAGATGGGACGCTCAGGACTGGCACAGATGGCACGCTCAGGACTGGCACAGAAGCCCAGAGGCCAATATTAATCTCCCTTTTTTTCTGGGAGAATTTATAAAACCAAAAAAATATTTAAATAGGCTTTCTATGGCCCACTATTTGTGAGAGAGATGGCACGCTCAGGACTGGCACAGATGGCACGCTCACAACTGGCACACAAGCCCAGAGGCCAATATTAATCTCCCTTTTTTCAGGGAAAATTTATAAAACCAAAAAAAAAATTAAATAGGCTTTCTATGGCCCACTATTTGTGAGAGAGATGGCACGCTCAGGACTGGCACAGATGGCACGCTCACAACTGGCACACAAGCCCAGAGGCCAATATTAATCTCCCTTTTTTCAGGGAAAATTTATAAAACAAAAAAAAAAAATTAAATAGGCTTTCTATGGCCCACTATTTGTGAGAGAGATGGCACGCTCAGGACTGGCACAGATGGCACGCTCACAACTGGCACACAAGCCCAGAGGCCAATATTAATCTCCCTTTTTTTCAGGGAGAATTTATAAAACCAAAAAAAAAATTAAATAGGCTTTCTATGGCCCACTATTTGTGAGAGAGATGGCACGCTCAGGGCTGGCACAGATGGCACGCTCAGGACTGGCACACAAGCCCAGAGGCCAATATTAATCTCCCTTTTTTTCAGGGAGAATTTATAAAACCCCAAAAAAAATAAAATAGGCTTTCTATGGCCCACTATTTGTGAGAGAGATGGCACACTCAGGACTGGCACACAAGCCCAAAGGCCAATATTAATCTCCCACTGTATTTTTATCAGGGAGAATTTATACACCCCACAAAAAAAAATACAGAAAAATGAAAAGGCTTTCTATGGCCCACTATGTGAGAGAGATGGCACACACAGGGATGGCACTCTAGCAGAAATGCCAAATTGCCAATCTTAATCTCCCACCAAAAAAAAAAAAAAAAAAAACACAGGGAATGTCCTACAATTACTATCTCCCTGCCTGCAGTAATCTCAGCCAGGTATGGCAGGCAGCTACTATCTCCCTGCCTGCAGTAATCTCAGCCAGGTATGGCAGGCAGCAATAAGGAGTGGACTGATGCACAAATGAAATAAAAAGTGTGGACAAACAAAAAAGATAGCTGTGCAGAAAGGAAGGAACAAGAGGATTTGTGCTTTGAAAAAAGCAGTTGGTTTGCACAGCGGCGTACACACAGCAATGCAGCTATCAGGGAGCCTTCTAGGGCAGCCCAATGAGCTACAGCGCTGAGGGGAAAAAAAAAAAAAAAAAACTTCCACTGTCCCTGCACACCGAGGGTGGTGTTGGACAGTGCAAATCGCTGCAGCACAAGCGGTTTTGTGGTTAATGGACCCTGCCTAACGCTATCCCTGCTTCTGACAAAGCGGCAGCAACCTCTCCCTAAGCTCAGATCAGCAGCAGTAAGATGGCGGTCGGCGGGAACGCCTCTTTATAGCCCCTGTGACGTCGCAGACAGCAAGCCAATCACTGCAATGCCCTTCTCTAAGATGGTGGGGACCAGGACCTATGTCATCACGCTGCCCACACTCTGCGTTTACCTTCATTGGCTGAGAAATGGCGCTTTTCGCGTCATTGAAACGCGACTTTGGCGCGAAAGTCGCGTACCGCATGGCCGACCCCGCACAGGGGTCGGATCGGGTTTCATGAAACCCCGACTTAGCCAAAAGTCGGCGACTTTTGAAAATGTTCGACCCGTTTCGCTCAACCCTAGTGGTCATGTGTTTGAATGTGTTCAGGGACCCGGCTGAAATAAGCCCCTAGAATGCTGGCACCTCCGGTGAGGAGTTTTGTATGCATGCATGACCACTCACTGCTCACATCTGGGTAGTTGGCCTGTGCCTCTGTGAAAGTCTAACAGGGCACAGAGCTTTCCTCTCGCGGTTACTCTGTGAAGCTAACAGAGTTGGTATATACAGCCATATAGAGCCGCCATTATTTAGCAGCAGGTGCTTTCCTGCACGGTGGATCCCAGGTTGCGAACGCACCAATTCCATTTAATAAATTATATATTTGGTGCGTTCCGCCAACCCTAACAGTATACTAGCGCCAGGATCTGGCTAAGTAATGGCGGATGAACAGCGATTGCAGGGGTACATCCAGCTGCTGGAGGGCCGGTTGGCGTCTCTTGAGCGTGCAACCTCGGCGGTGGATGTTACCGCAATAGCTTTTCAGGCTGCTAGCGTGGCTGCAGCAGCTTTACCCACTGCCACCTCTGTTCCGACCCTATCTCACCTTCCTTTGCTTGAGAGATACTCTGGGAACAGTAAGTCCTGTAGGGGTTTCGTGAGCCAATGTGGTATACACCTCGAGCTTCTGGCTGCACGTTTCCCTACTGAGCGGGCAAAGGTGGGATTCATAATCTCTCTCCTGTCGGACAGAGCGGTTGGAGTGGGCTACGCCGCTGTGGGAGCACAACGATCATGTGGTGCGGAGTGTTCCTAGGTTTCTGGACACTCTGAAACAGGTCTTTTTAGGACCTCAAGTCACCCATGATACAGCGCTCCAACTGCTGGCTTTGACTCAGGGTTCAACCATGGTCAGCCATTTTGCTGTTCACTTCCGGACATTAGCGTCTGAGTTGGAATGGCCAGATAAAACCCTCATTCCCGTATTTTGGAGGGGGCTGGCTGACCATGTGAAGGACGCTTTGGCCACTAGGGAGATTCCCGCCACACTGGAGGAGCTCATAGCCGTATCTACTCGTATTGACCTCCGTTTTAACGAGCGGAGGTTGGAGCGAGCCCAGTGTAGGCAGAGGTTTCGGCTGGCTCCCACCTTCGCCAAACCTTTGGAATCTCCAGTCCAGGCATTCGAGTCACATGAGGCCTTAGAGGTGAGACGAGCGGGATCCAAGTCTCAGTCTGCCCGTGCACATAAGGTCCGTCATGTTTGCCAGCAGTCAGGACACCTTGCCTCCAAGGGTCCTCAGCGGTCGGGGAAACGTCAGCGTCTAGTGGCAGTTAGAGGAGGTACACTAAACACGGCGACGTTTGCCTCAAAGTTGTCCTTCAAGGGTCAATTACCATAGGCCCATCCACTCTTATGGTCGAGCTATGCGTGGATTCTGGGGCAGAGGGTAACTTTATGTCTTCCGCTTTTGCCCAGCGTCACGCAATACCCTTGGTGATGCTCGCCAAGCCGGTAACCGTTCGAGTGGTAAATGGGTCAACACTACCTTCACAGATTACCCACCAAGCCATTCCTTTCACGCTATCTGTGTCTCCATCACATCAGGAGATAATCTCCCTATTAGTCATTCCTGAGGGAATTGATGAGGTCCTGTTGGGGATACCATGGCTTCGCTACCATTCTCCTCATATTGAGTGGTCCTCTGGGAGATTTTTGGGTTGGAGTAAATCTTGCGAGGGTAGATGCCTGAGGGAGTGCATTCAGGTTGCTACTACACAGGTACCCGCAGATCTTTCCTCTCTCCCCAAGCACTATTGGCCCTATGCAGACGTGTTCTCCAAAAGAGCTGCGGAGACCCTTCCGCCTCACCGCCCCTATGACTGTCCTATTGACCTCTTGCCTGGTGCTGAGCCTCCCCGGGGTCGAGTCTATCCATTATCTCTCCCGGAGACGGAGGCAATGTCCCAGTACATCCAGGAGAATCTGGCAAGAGGATTCATTAGGAAGTCAGTGTCACCGGCAGGGGCAGGGTTCTTCTTCGTACAGAAGAAGACTGGAGACTTACGTCCATGCATAGACTACAGGGGTCTTAACGCCATAATAATAATAATAATAATAATTTTTATTTATATAGCGCCAACATATTCCGCAGCGCTTTACAAATTATAGACGGGAATTGTACAGACAATAGACATTACAGCATAACAGAAATATAGTTCAATACAGATACCAGGAGGAGTGAGGGCCCTGCTCGCAAGCTTACAAACTATGAGGAAAAGGGGAGACACGAGAGGTGGATGATAACAATTGCTTTAGTTATTCGGACCAGCCATAGTGTAAGGCTCAGGTGTTCATGTAAAGCTGCATGAACCAGTTATCTGCCTAAGTATGTAGCAGTACAGACACAGAGGGCTAATACTGCATAAAGTGTATGAGAACATGATGCGAGGAACCTTTTTTTTTTTTTTTTTTATAAATAGGCCACACAGGGATCGTTAGGTTAATGCATTGAGGCGGTAGGTCAGTCTGAACAAATGAGTTTTTAGGGTACGCTTAAAACTGTGGGGATTGGGGATTAATCGTATTAACCTAGGTAGTGAATTCCAAAGAATCGGCGCAGCACGTGTAAAGTCTTGGAGACGGGAGTGGGAGGTTCTGATTATTGAGGATGCTAACCTGAGGTCATTAGCGGAGCGGAGGGCACGGGTAGGGTGGTAGACTGATACCAGGGAGGAGATGTAGGGTGGTGCTGAGCCATGGAGTGCTTTGTGGATAAGGGTAGTAGTTTTGTACTGGATTCTGGAGTGGATGGGTAGCCAGTGTAATGACTGGCACAGGGTAGAGGCATCGGTGTAACGGTTGGTGAGGAATATGATCCTGGCTGCAGCATTCAGGACAGATTGGAGCGGGGAGAGTTTTGCAAGAGGGAGGCTAATTAGTAGAGAGTTACAATAGTCCAGACGAGAATGAATAAGTGAAACAGTAAGAGTTTTTGCAGAGTCGAAAGTAAGAAAAGGGCAAATTCTAGAAATGTTTTTGAGATGCAGGTAAGAAGAGCGAGCCAATGATCGGATGTAGGGGGTGAATGAAGGGTCAGAATCAAGGATGACCCCAAGGCAGCGGGCATGTTGCTTTGGAGTAATGGTGGAACCGCACACGGAGATGGCAATGTCAGGCAAAGGTAGGTTAGTAGAGGGAGAGAAAACGAGGAGTTCAGTTTTTGACAGGTTTAGTTTCAGATAGAGGGAGGACATGATGTTAGAGACAGCGGTAAGACAATCACTGGTGTTTTCTAAAAAGGTCGGTGTGATATCAGGAGAAGAAGTGTATAATTGGGTGTCGTCAGCATAGAGATGGTACTGGAAACCAAATCTACTGATTGTTTGTCCAATAGGGGCAGTATACAACGAGAAGAGGAGGGGGCCTAGGACTGATCCTTGAGGAACCCCAACAGTAAGGGGAAGGTGAGAGGAGGAGGAACCAGCAAAACATACAGTGAAGGATCGGTCAGAGAGACAGGAGGAGAACCAGGAGAGAACGGTGTCCTTGAGGCCGATGGAGCGGAGCATAGTGAGGAGGAGCTGATGATCCACAGTATCGAATGCTGCAGAGAGATCCAAGAGAATTAGCATGGAGTAGTGACCATTAGATTTAGCTGTTAGTAGGTCATTAGAGACTTTAGTGAGGGCAGTTTCAGTAGAGTGTAAAGAGCGGAAGCCAGATTGAAGAGGGTCGAGAAGAGAGTTATCTGAGAGATAGCGGGTAAGACGGGAGTGGACCAGGCGTTCGAGGAGTTTAGAGATGAAGGGAAGATTAGAGACAGGTCTATAATTTGCGGCACAGTTTTAATCGAGGGATGGTTTTTTAAGTAATGGATGTATGATGGCATGCTTAAATGAGGAGGGAAAAATACCGGAAGTGAGGGAAAGGTTGAATATTTTTGTTAGGTGAGAGGTGACAGCCGGGGAAAGGGACTGGAGGAGATGTGACGAATGGGGTCACTGGTGCAAGTGGTCGGGCAAGAAGATGCAAGGAGCCTGCCATCACCGTTAAGAACAAGTACCCACTACCCCTGATATCTGAGCTGTTTGATAGGCTACGGGGAGCGAGGGTATTTACAAAGTTAGATCTGCGGGGTGCTTACAACCTGATTCGCATCCGTGAGGGGGATGAATGGAAGACGGCTTTTAACACCAGGGATGGGCACTATGAATATCTGGTGATGCCCTTCGGGCTCTGTAATGCCCCAGCCGTTTTCCAAGACTTTGTGAACGACATCTTACGGGATATGCTCACCACCTCGGTCGTAGTCTATCTGGATGATATTCTCATCTTCTCTCCAGATATTGACTCCCATCGGAGAGATGTTCGCAAAGTCTTCGACCTCTTACGGGCAAACTCCCTCTACGCCAAGTTGGAGAAGTGTGTGTTTGAGCAGGAGTCCTTGCCTTTCCTTGGTTATATCATCTCTGCCCAGGGTTTGGCTATGGATCCTGCCAAGCTACAGGCTGTAATGGACTGGCAGGAACCCCATTCTCTTAAAGCGGTGCAGCGCTTTATGGGGTTCATTAATTACTATCGCCAGTTCATTCCACACTTCTCAACTTTGGTAGCTCCCTTGGTTGCCCTCACCAAGAAGGGAGCAAATCCCAAGTTGTGGTCAGAGGAGGTCTCCAAAGCCTTTCTCTCGATCAAGTCACACTTCGCTAGCGCTCCCATCCTACATCGCCCCGATGTTGATAAGCCATTTATCTTGGAGGTGGATGCCTCATCCGTTGGTGCTGGAGCAGTCCTTTTCCAAAAGGATGCTCAAGGTCGGAAGCATCCTTGCTTATTCTTCTCCAAGACCTTCACACCAGTGGAGAGGAATTATTCCATCGGGGACAGGGAGTTGCTGGCCATGAAGTTGGCTTTTTCGGAGTGGAGACATCTCTTGGAGGGAGCTCGCTTTCCCTTCCAAGTCTTCACTGACCACAAGAACTTGGTGTATCTGCAAACGGCCCAGCGGCTGAATTCTCGCCAGGCTAGATGGTCCCTGTTCTTCTCACGGTTCCATTTTACTCTCCATTTCCTCTCCGGGGAGAAGAACGTTCGTGCTGACGCTCTCTCCCGCTCCGTGGTGTCATCGGAGAAGGAGGAGGAGGAGCCTCGGCTTATTGTCCCTTCTGAGAGCCTGAGAACTGTAGTTCCGGTTTCGCTAGAGTCTGTGCCCCCGGGCAAGACTTTCGTACCAGCTAACTTGCGACCGGAGGTTCTCTCTTGGGCTCACTCCTCCAGAGTGGGTGGGCATTTTGGGACCAAGAGGACATCTGAGCTTCTGGCGAGAACATACTGGTGGCCGCATATGGCCCGAGATGTCAAGGACTATATTCAGGCGTGCGTTTCTTGCGCCCAGAATCGGTCTCCTCGGCAACGGCCTGCTGGGTTGCTTTACCCTCTACTGGTGGCAGACAGGCCCTGGGAGATGGTCGGGATGGACTTTGTGGTGGGTCTACCCTAGTCGCGTGGCTGCTCCATTATTTGGGTTGTCACCGACCATTTCTCCAAGATGGTGCATTTGGTGCCGCTTCCTCGGTTACCCTCAGCACGGGCCTTGGCGGTATTGTTCATTAAACACGTTTTCCGTTTGCATGGTATGCCTGATAAGATTGTCAGCGATCGGGGTCCCCAGTTCGCATCTCGGTTTTGGAGAGAGCTCTGCCGTTTACTCAGCATAGAGTTAAACCTCTCCTCTGCATACCATCCCGAGACGAATGGGTTGGTGGAGAGAACCAACCAGACTCTGGTGACAAATTTGCGACATTTCGTCTCTGCTAGGCAGGATGACTGGGCATCTTTGCTACCTTGGGCGGAATTTGCCCTGAACAACGCCGTAGCTGATTCCACTGGTCAAACTCCTTTTCTCCTTAATTACGGCCAGCATCCGCGTGTCCCTGTGCCCATGCCCGTGTCATCCACCGATTCTAGGGTGGCAGACTGGGCGGTGGAGGCACGTGACATCTGGGACCGCACACAGGATGCCATCCGGGCCTCCAAGGAGAGAATGAGGGTTTCAGCTGATACACACCGGCGCCCCGCTCCGGTCTTTGCTCCTGGCGACTTAGTGTGGCTCTCCGCCCGTAACATCAGGCTGCGAGTTGAGTCCACTAAGTTTGCTCCTCGCTACATTGGCCCATTTAAGGTTCTGGAACAGGTAAACCCTGTGGTCTACCGTTTGGCTATTCCTCCACGCCTTGTTATCACCGATACTTTCCACGTTTCCCTCTTAAAGCCCGTTCATTTGTCCTGGTTTTCCGAGTCATCTGCTGGGACATCGGGTTCATCCACGGATGAGTTTGAGGTGAATGCTATTGTGGGGTGCAAGGTGGTACGTGGCAAGAAATTTTATCTGGTGGACTGGAAGGGTCATGGCCCAGAGGATAGAACCTGGGAGCCTGTGGAGCACATTCGGGCTCCGCTGCTTATCGCAGCTTTTGAGCGTAGTGAGGCTCAAGGAGGGGGGGCCCTAGGTGGGGGGGTAATGTTAGGAGTCGAGTTTCCTCTGCAGCACAGGGGGAATCTCGATCCGTGTCTGCTGCGGTCTCCCATTCGGTATCGGCTGCAGTGGGCTCTGCTCAGCGGAGACATCGCTCCCAGCGTCTCGCTGGGGCTGATTCGGTGCATAGGGTCACTACTGCCTTTTCTGGCTTTCCTATGGTACCCTGCACTGATCTGCGGCGAGCGAGCCTCTCTGGGACTAAGTCCTTGTTTACTCACACTGAGCATGCCCAGGGCAGGGTCTCCCATTGGAGGTCGAGGGCCACATGTTCGGTCACATGCTCAGGTGCTGCAGTACATTCCATTGGTCCTTCTGGAAGGTCCTGAAAGGGCAGAACATGCTCAGGTACTGCAGCACTTTTCATTGGTCCTTCTGGAAGGTCCTGAAAGGGCAAAAACTTCAGTAGCAGCTTCCTGTGCTGCAACTATATAAACTGCGCATGACCGCACGGCCATGCGCTAGTATCGTCTTATGCTATATGCTTTGCGCCAATGTGGTCATGTGTTTGAATGTGTTCAGGGACCCGGCTGAAATAAGCCCCTAGAATGCTGGCACCTCCGGCGAGGAGATTGTCTTTAAGTGTGTTCAGGGACCGGCTGAAATAAGCCCCTAGAATGCTGGCATCTCCGGCGAGGAGTTTTGTTTGCATGCATGACCACTCACTGCTCACATCTGGGTAGTTGGCCTGTGCCTCTGTGAAAGTCTAACAGGGCACAGAGCTTTCCTCTCGCGGTTACTCTGTGAAGCTAACAGAGTTGGTATATACCGCCATATAGAGCCGCCATTATTTAGCAGCAGGTGCTTTCCTGCATGGTGGATCCCGGGTTGCGAACGCACCAATTCCATTTAATAAATTATATATTTGGTGCGTTCCGCCAACCCTAACACATACACTCACCAAATAAAAGGAATCAAATACTGAGATTCTTACACTCCAAGAAGACAAGCATTGCTTTTTTACATTGTAGTCCATGAAGAGGTAGAAAAGAAGTGCACTTACCCGTATATAGTAGACACAATGTTTATTCGGACATATTACAAAGCGTGCAGGAAGGGATGTGAAAAAAAGCGGACAACGGCCGTTTCGTGCCTCAGCACTTGAACGGGTCCAAACACTGAGCGGAAGTAAGGAGGATATATATCAATGTCTGTATAACCTTCTGACCCTCCTCCTACTCCTATCAGTGAGGTAATACAATCACCTGTTACTCCAATGTGAACAGTGAAAAATAAACACAATTAAACAATAAAAACAGGGTTAAAAAACCAAGACATACAAAACATTAACAAAGCAAAAATCATTTTATAAATATCTAGAGAATGACTGCCATATCGATCCTTTCATTGAGGCCGAGAGGACCTAATGCATCTGCGCGCAAGATCCACCTCCCTTCTCTCTGTAATAACAAGCGCTGCAGATCTCCGCCTTGTCGCGGTAGGGAAACTTTTTCCAACCCTGCAAATCGCAATGTCTGCACATTTCCTTCATGATGAGTCTTGATATGGTTAATAAATCTTGGAACCCCCTTACCAGTCTTAACAGAATTAAAATGTTCTCTTATTCTGATAAATAACGGGCGGATTGTCTTGCCAATATAAAAAAACCGGCAGGGGCAGAAAATCACATACACGACATATGTAGATCTGCATGAGATAAATTCCCGTACTACATGTTGGATGGGGCCAATTCTAATATGAGTGCCAGTAAAATGATAACTACAAAAATTACAGTGGCCGCATTTAAAATTTCCTTTTGGAGTACCCGCCATGAGCCAATTATGTTGGTCAGAAGAAAACCTATTGCGTACTAAATGATCCCTAATATTTTTACTCCTGTGGCATGCAACAAGTGGCCCTCTTTCTACCATCTCCCTCAGGTCAGCATCTTGATTTAGGATCTGCCAGTTCTTTCGGATCGCAGTCCTAATAGCAGCATCCATAGGGCCAAATTCAATACAGAAAACAAACCTTTTTTCTTTTTTCTTGGATCTATTTACAGATATTTCTTTTAAATCAGTATTCACTGCCCTTTTTAGAGCCCTATCCAGAACCGGCTGCGGATACCCTCTTTTCGTGAATCTCCTATACAACTCCTCTGATTGCTGTCTGAATCCTGCTGGATTATTGTTGATTCTTTTAACACATAGGAATTGACTATTGCTTTGTATAGTGGGGATGGGCACTGTTATAATGTAACAGCGCATTTGTTGAAGAAGGCTTTCGATGTACTTCAGTGTGAATTGTGCCTTCAGATACCCTCAATCTGACATCTAAAAAGACCAGCTCCTTACCCAGAAACTGCAAAGTAAATCTCATGTTCATGGTATTGGACGTCTCTAAGTAGTCCACAAACTGTGTGAAAGATTCTCGGTGTCCCTCCCACGCTAAGAAAATATCGTCCACAAATCTTGCAAAGAATTTTATATGCTTGAGAAAAGGATTATTTATAGAATAAACATACTCTTCCTCAAATTTAGCCAAAAATAAATTAGCTAGAGTGCATGCTACTGGGGTGCCCATGGCTACTCCCTCAATTTGTTTATACCAGTTGTTATCAAAGTGGAATGCATTGTGTTCAAGAATAAAGGATATACCTTCACAAATGAAAGCAATGGTGTCAGTGTCTGTGGGGGTATTTTCCAGGATGGTTCTAATTGTGTCAACACTCAACCTTTGAGGGATTCTGGTATACAAACTTTCAATGTCAATTGAGGCCGGACAGAAACCTTCTTGCCATACAAAATTCCCTCCCTTATCTGCAGATCATATTATAGTGTCCGACCACCCTTGTATCTCTCCTTCAAAGCCCGTAACTCCCCCGGTGATAGATTATCTGGGGATTTATTGTACAATAGGGCTTCAATATCTTTCAAAACCTGTGTTTCAAAAACATCTATAAGGTTGCCCGGAGATGTCTGGGCTAAGGAGAGTAAAACTAATCCCAAACTGTTCTTCAACTATATCAATAGTAAAAGAATAAAAACTGAAAATGTAGGCCCCTTAAAAATAGTGAGGAAAGAATGGTTGTAGATGACGAGGAAAAAGCTAACATATTAAACACCTTCTTCTCTACGGTATTCACGGTGGAAAATGAAATGCTAGGTGAAATCCCAAGAAACAATGAAAACCCTATATTAAGGGTCACCAATCTAACCCAAGAAGAGGTGCAAAAGCAGCTAAATAAGATTAAAATAGATAAATCGCCGGGTCCGGATGGCATACACCCACGAGTACTAAGAGAACTAAGTAATGTAATAGATAAACCATTATTTCTTATTTTTAGGGACTCTATAGCGATGGGGTCTGTTCCGCAGGACTGGCGCATAGCAAATGTGGTGCCAATATTCAAAAAGGGCTCTAAAAGTGAACCTGGAAATTATAGGCCAGTAAGTCTAACCTCTATTGTTGGTAAAATATTTGAAGGGTTTCTGAAGGATGTTATTCTGGATTATCTCAATGAGAATAACTGTTTAACTCCATATCAGCATGGGTTTATGAGAAATCGCTCCTGTCACTTGTAAAGCAGTTAATACAAGAGTAGATAGTATTCTGCTACAGATGGATCTGGATAAGTTGGAAACTTGGGCTGAAAGGTGGCAGATGAGGTTTAACAATGATAAATGTAAGGTTATACACATGGGAAGAAGGAATCAATATCACCATTACACACTGAACGGGAAACCACTGGGTAAATCTGACAGGGAGAAGGACTTGGGGATCCTAGTTAATGATAAACTTACCTGGAGCAGCCAGTGCCATGCAGCAGCTGCCAAGGCAAACAGGATCATGGGGTGCATTAGAAGAGGTCTGGATACACATGATGAGAGCATTATACTGCCTCTGTACAAATCCCTAGTTAGACCGCACATGGAGTACTGTGTCCAGTTTTGGGCACCGGTGCTCAGGAAGGATATAATGGAACTAGAGAGAGTACAAAGGAGGGCAACAAAATTAATAAAGGGGATGGGAGAACTACAATACCCAGATAGAGTAGCAAAATTAGGATTATTTAGTCTAGAAAAAAGATGACTGAGGGGCGATCTAATAACCATGTATAATTATATAAGGGGACAATACAAATATCTCGCTGAGGATCTGTTTATACCAAGGAAGGTGACGGGCACAAGGGGCATTCTTTGCGTTTGGAGGAGAGAAGGTTTTTCCACCAACATAGAAGAGGATTCTTTACTGTTAGGGCAGTGAGAATCTGGAATTGCTTGCCTGAGGAGGTGGTGATGGCGAACTCAGTCGAGGGGTTCAAGAGAGGCCTGGATGTCTTCCTGGAGCAGAACAATATTGTATCATACAATTATTAGGTTCTGTAGAAGGACGTAGATCTGGGGATTTATTATGATTGAATATAGGCTGAACTGGATGGACAAATGTCTTTTTTCGGCCTTACTAACTATGTTACTATGTTACTATGTTATATAACAGTTGTTATTTTGGTTAGATTTTTCCAAAAATGAGGAAGTCTGGTGGAAGAGGCCGTGGGCAGTCATTGCCAGCTGGTACTGATGATGGTGGTGGTGGAGCATCTGGTGGTAGTGGGAAAAGCAAAATACACCAAAGGCTCGAGGTGTTGAGCCAGCGTCATCGTCTGGCTACACAAGTCCACGAAGGCTCCCTTATCTTGGAGTAGAAAAACAGGTTTTAAAGCCAGAGAAGCAGGAAAAAGTTTTGGCTTTCCTTGCTGACTCAGCCTCTAGCTCTTTCGCCTCCTATTCAGAAGGTTCGAAATATAAAAGCAGCGAGTCATCAGTGGATGCTCCCGGTTAGGAACAAGTCGCTTCCTTGTGTCCTTCACCCAAACCAAAAGTGAAGGATGCGGCAGGCGAAACTACAGTTTACTCCATTGAGCTCTTGACACATACGTGCCTGGGTTAGAGAGGGAAATTGTTAAAAGACCATTACAAGATGAATCGGACATGGAGTGCACAGATGCACAGCCACAGCTAGATTATTATGCTGTTCCATTGACTCAGATCACTACATTGCCCTCGCAGTGTACTGAGCCAGAATCTGACCCTGATGAGACTATGGTGCCCTGTCATGAACGCTATAGCACCTTACACAGTGACACAGAGGAAGGTGCATATGACATTGTAGAGAAAGTGATTGATGACCCAGTTGTTGACCCAGATTGGCAGCCATTGGGGTAAGAGAGTGCCGCTGCCAGTAGCTCAGAAGCAGAAAAGGGTGATCCGCAGCAGCCATCTAAATCGCAACAACTTTCATCTGGCAGGGCCATATCTGGTCAAAATGTTTGTCAAAACCAAAAACAGTTTTAGAACAGCGTGGCCATCCGGTGAAAGTAGCACAGCGTGCAATGTCTGAAAAGGTAATCCATAGTAGGAAGAGTGCAGTGTGGGAATTTTTTAACCAAGATCCGAATGATCAGTGCAAAGTTATCTGTAAGAAGTGCTCAAAGACCTTTAGCAGAGGGAAGAATCTCCTACATTTAAATACAACGTGCATGCATAGACATTTAACCAGCATGCACTTGCAAGCCTGGACTAACTACCAAATGTCCAGTACTGTTGGTGCAACTGCTCAGAATGAAGGTAGTCAGCAACGCTACTTTGCTTCCCTCACAGTAAGCCCACTTGTTAGGACACCACCAGGAGCAAATGTGGAGGTATTGTCGCAAGGCCAAAGCAGTCAGGGAATCACAAGGTTCTTGGTATGAAACACTGTAGGTAGGCCAACATCAAGAATACTATCATCAACCCTCTCTCAATCTGCCATGTCCACCACTACCCCCACTAGTTCCACCATATGCAGCTCTCCAGTCCAGCTCACCCTACAAGAGAGACTCTCGTTAGTATAAGAAAGTACTCATCCTGTCATCCACGTACACAGGGTTTAAACGCCTACAGTGCTAGACTAATCTCGTTAGAGATGATGCCCTACCAGTTGGTTGAAAGCAAAGCTTTCAAAGCCCTGATGGCCTAAGCAGTACCACGCTATGACCTACCCAGTCGACACTTCTTTGCGAGAAAAGCCATCCCAGCCCTCAACCAGCATGTCAAAGACCACATTGTCCATGCACTCAAGCAATCAGTCAGCAGAAAGGTGCACCTCACAACAGATGCATGGACCAGTAGGCATGGCATGTTACGTGCCCATCATGGCGCACTGAATTAATGTGGTGGATGCAGGGTCCACAGGGGACAGCCATAGTGGGACAGTTCTGCCTAGCCCACGGTCTAGGAAACAGTTTGCTGTAGGTGTTCGCCACCCCTCCTCCTCCTCCTCCTTCTCCTCCAGAAGTGAAAGCTCATCCACAGAGCGCAGTTGCACGACCACTCCATCCGCAGCTGCTAGTGTTGCAAACGAGGTGTCCCATTATGGAACAGCTAGTGGTAAGCGTCAGCAGGCTGTGCTGCAAATGAAGTCTTTGGGTGACAACAGACACACTGCGGAAGTACTGGCTGAGTACTTGCAGCAAGAAACTCAGTCATGGCCGGGCAGTGTACATCTTGAGGCAGGCAAGGTAGTCAGTGATAACGGAACAAATTTTATGGCTGCCATAGCCCTTTCAGAAATGAAACACATTCCTTGCCTGGCTCACACCTTGATCCTGGTGGTGCAGTGCTTCCTGAAAAATTATCTGGAGTTACCAGCCCTGCTCCTGAAGGTGCGAAGTCTTTGCTCGCACATCCGCCGGTCACCCGTACACTCCAGCCGTATGCAGAACCATCAGCGATCGTTGAATCTTCCCCAGCACCGCCTAATAATCGACATTGCAACAAGGTGGAACTCCACACTGCACATGCTTCAGAGGCTGTGCAAACAGAGGCGTGCTGTCATTTATTTGTGGGAGGATACACATACACGGGCAGGCAGTTGGATGGCAGACATGGAGTTGTCTGGTGTGCAGTGGTCAAAGCTCCAAGACCTCTGTCAAGTCCTTCAGTGTTTTGAGGAATGCACATGGCTGGTCAGTGCGGATGATTCCATCATAAGCATGAGCATCCCACTAATGCGTCTGCTGATGCAAAGTTTGATGCACATCAAGGAGCAGGCGTCTGCAGCCGAGGAGGAGGGAAGCCTTGATGACAGTCAGCCATTGTCTGGTCAGGGAACTCTCCTGGACGAGGTGGCGGACGAAGAGGAGGAGGATGATGGGGATGAATATTTATGGGAGGAGGATGATTCTCAGGGGGCAATAGAAACTGGTGGCGTTGCAAGGTCAGGTGCAGGTTTTTGCGGGCCACAAGTGATGTAGATTTTCAAGAAAGTGCTCCTCAACACAGCACAAGCAGTGAATTGACACCTGGAACTTTGGCCCGCATGGCAGAGTATGCCTTGCGTATCCTAAGACGGGACCCCCGCATTATCAAAATGATGACCGATGACGATTACTGGTTACCATGCCTCCTGGATCCACGATACAAAGGCAAATTACAAAGTATCATGCCACATGAGAACCTTGAGCAAATATTGGCTTCTAAACAAGCAACTCTTGTAGATCGTCTGGTTCTGGCATTCCCAGCACACAGCGGCGCTGATGGTTCTTACACGAGCTGTAGGGGGTAACATAGCAGAGGTGTTAGAGGTGCACAAAGCTGAAGTGGCGTTGGACAGAGGTGATTTATGACCAGGTTGTGGAGTGATTTTGCAATGACCGCAGACACGACAGGTACAGCTGCATTGATGCAAAGTGACAGGAGACAGCATTTGTCCAGGATGGTAACCAACTATTTTTCGGCCATTATTGATGTTCTCCCTCACAGGTCACTCCCCTTTGATTACTGGGCATCTAAACTAGACACCTGGCCCGAATTGGCAGAATATGCATTACAGGAGCTCGCTTGCCCAGCTGCTAGTGTGCTCTCAGAAAGAGTCTTCAGTGCTGCTGGTTCGATACTGACTGAAAAAAGAACACGTCTGGCTCCCCGAAATGTTGATGATCTAACCTTCATTAAAATGAACCAATCATGGATTTCTAATTATTTTGCCCCACCTTCACCTGCAGACACGTAGCTTGCCTGAAAAATTGCTTGTATTTGGCCTCCTCTTACTGACTGCTCCAATTCTGCCATTTGCAGGTGCTGAATGTCCACCATAGGCCCTTTTTATACCTCCCTAAATGGGCTGACTCCCCCCACAGGTCCGTGGTCACAACTTGGCGCAAGCACCCGTGCGAGTGCCATTTGGCTGGACAGGTGTGTTTTCCCGCTCTTGGGCGACGGCACTGGCACAGGGTGCCACATAGTACAATGAAGTAAAAAAACGAAGAAAAAGATATGCACACAATGGGATCAACCATACATAATAGATTTTATTATTACATCTCGCTACAAACAGAGGCAATACGGAGGACAAACAATTAAAAACATTTAAAACCAGATGGACCAACCCACATCCCCCAGGACACAGTAGTGGGGATCAAAGTGACAATACACACAATATGCGCAGATGGTACAGAGGACATGAAATCAGACAGCAAGTTTAGACAATAGCAATAAAAATACTTAATGCCCCATGCTGCCAGCCGACCAGACCCCTAATGCCACAGATCCAAATGCACCCGGCTATCCCTAACAATAGAGCAGACATAGGATAAATGTGCAAATATGTCCCAACAATAAATCAAATACTGAACCACACAGATAAATGGTATAATAAGCCTGCAGCCCTCCTTAATACTAGCACCCCATACCATACATCACCCAATGCGAAGTAAGATCCTGGCCACTGAGGAGCCAATATCCTAATGGTGAAAGTGTATGGATATACCCTGAAAGAGGGTTGCCAGAATAGCAAACACACAAAATTGTGTGCCCCTTAACACGGCTGGGGTGTATAGAGGGATTGCCGGGGAAAGGTCCAAGAGGGGGATGGAGGCCTGATATAGCCCGAAAGCTTCAATCTTCTGGCTTTCGAGCTATATCAGATATTACACTGCATTTGGGCTACTGGTTTGGTTGGACGTACTAACAGTGTCTGCCGCTGCTTGTTGTTCTCCTCCACTGAACAAAGCTGTGCCGCCTGTTTACTCCTGTTACCAATTTTGAACTTCATTTGGCCCACTTTATTACTTGGGCCTAGTAACTGTGTCTGCCACTCATTACAGTTTTTCGCCACTGAACAAAGCTATGCCACCTGAGTAATCCTGTAACCAATTGTGAACTGCATTTTGCCACCTTTTTATTTTAGGCCTCTGTCTGTCTGTCTGTCCGCGCCACACATTACAAACCTTCCCCCCTGAAACAAGCTAGGCCACCAGGTTTGTCCTGGTAGTAGTTTAGAACCGCAGTTTGCCACCTTTTTTTATTTTAGGCCTCTGGCTGTCTGTCTGTCTGTCTGTCTATGCCACACATTACAACTCCCCCCCCCCTGAAACAAGCTAGGCCGCCAGGTTAGTCCTGGTAGCAGTTTAGAACCGCATTTTGCCACCTTTTTTATTTTAGGCCTCTGTCTGTCTGTCTGTCTGTCTGCGCCACACATTACAACTCTCCCCCCCTGAAACAAGCTAGGCTGCCGGGTTAGTCCTGGTAGCAGTTTTGAACCGCATTTTGCCACCTTTTTTATTTTAGGCCTCTGTCTGTCTGTCTGTCTGCGCCACACATTACAACTCTCCCCCCCTGAAACAAGCTAGGCTGCCGGGTTAGTCCTGGTAGCAGTTTTGAACCGCATTTAGCCTACTTTTTTTTATTTTAGGCCTCTGTTTGTCTGTCTGTCTGTCCGCGCCACACATTACAAACATTCCCCCCTGAAACAAGCTAGGCCGCCGGGTTAGTCCTGGTAGCAGTTTAGAACCGCATTTTGCCACCTTTTTTAATTTTAGGCCTCTGTCTGTCTGTCTGCGCCACACATTACAACTCCCCCCCGAAACAAGCTAGGCCGTCGGGTTAGTCCTGCTTGCAGTTTTGAACCGCTTTTAGCCTACTTTTTTAATTTTAGGCCTCTGTCTGCCTGTATGACCGTGCCACACATTACAACTGTCCTCCGCTTTACAAAGCTATGCCGCCTGTGTACTAGTCAAACACATTTTGAACTGACATTAACCTTCTTTTTTTATTTTAGGCCTCTGTCTGCCTGTCTGACCGTGCCACACATTACAACTGTCCTCCGCTTTACGAAGCTACGAAGCTATGCCGCCTGTGTACTACTCAAACACATTTTGAACTGTCATTAGCCTACTTTTTTTAGTTTAGGCCTCTGTCTGTCTGTCTGTCTGTGCCACACATTACAAATGTCCTCCGCTTTACAAAGCTATGCCGCCTGTGTACTAGTCAAACACATTTTGAACTGACATTAGCCTACTTTTTTTTATTTTAGGCCTCTGTCTGCCTGTCTGACCGTGCCACACATTACAATTGTCCTCCGCTTTACAAAGCTATGCCACCTGTGTACTCCACTTACCTATTTTGAACTGTATTTTGCCTACTTACTTATTAAGGCCTTTTAACTGTGTCTGCCTCCCATTACCGTTGTCCTCCACTGAACAAAGCCGAGCCTCAATTTTCATCCGGTGTCAGATATTTAACTGCATTTGGCCTACTTCTTTGGTTGGGCCTACAAATGGTGTGAGCCGCAGCTTGGTGTTCACCACAGAATAAAGGTGATCTTAAATTTACAGGCTTTCAGCCTATATCAAATATTACACTGCATTTGGCCTACTTGTTTGGTTGGGCCTACTAGCGGTGTCTGCGGCTGCTTGGTGTTCTCCTCCACTTTACAAAGCTGAGCTTCAATCTTCAGGCTTTCGGCCTACATCACATATTACACTGAATTTGGGCTACTGGTTTGGTTGGGCGTACTAATGGTGTCTGCGGCTGCTTGGTGTTCTCCTCCACTTTACAAAGCTGAGCTTCAATCTTATGGCTTTCGGGCTATATCAGATATTATACTGCATTTGGGCTACTGGTTTGGTTGGACGTACTAACAGTGTCTGCCGCTGCTTGTTGTTCTCCTCCACTGAACAAAGCTGTGCCGCCTGTTTACTCCTGTTACCAATTTTGAACTTCATTTGGCCCACTTTATTACTTGGGCCTAGTAACTGTGTCTGCCACTCAGTACAGTTTTTCGCCCCTGAACAATGCTATGCCGCCTGTTTAGTCCTGTTACCAATTTTGAACTGCATTTAGCCTACTTTATTCTTTGGGACTATATCTGTGTTTCCTCTTCCTCCTGCCCATTGGCCAGCCACTGCTACATGAGTCTGCTGGTACATTGACCCAGACCACTGCATTCCCCTTGCACTCTACACAGCCAGAATCTGACCCTGCTGAAAGTCAAGTTCCCCTTCACGCATACTATACCACCTTACATGGGGACAAAGAGGAAAGTGCAGATGAAAGTGCAGGTTCCTTCATCAGGTTGAGGGGCATACTCGTTGGCGATGTAACTGGCACAGGGTCCCTCATAGTACGCAAAAGTGTCTCTGCCAGTGGGAGGCGCCCCCACCGTCAAACACACCGCCGTACATTGAGGGGCCCTGTGCAAGTGCCAATGCAAATGAGTGCCCCCCCCCCGCTTGTGCGGGATCACAGCACTTGCAAAGTTTCAATAATTACCTCTCCCTGCTCCACCGACGTGATGTAGTCCGCGTTTCCTGGGCCCACTAAAATCTTGAGCCAGCCCTACCCCCCACAACTTTAGCCAAATGACCCCCTGTTTTCAATGCCTAACTATTATTATAAAGTAAATTAAGACTGACAAGCTTAAGAAATAAGAAATGATGTTTTTGGCATAAAAATGGGTACTGTAGGTGTTTTCCTGTCCTCCACTCACTGCCGACTTTGATTCCCCATTGACTTGCATTGGGTTTCGTGTTTCGTTCGATCCACTACTTTTCGCAATAATCAGCCAATTTCACCCGACCCGACTTTTGAGAAAGTCGGGTTTCGCGAAACCCGAAACGATCCTAAAAAAGTAAAAGTCGCTCAACTTTAATGCAGAGAGATCTATGTACTCACATACAGTGCCTGCAGGCCTTGCACTGATGTGGATATGTGCACATATACTCCCCTGCCTATGTAGCGCTGCAATCTACAGCACAGACCAAAAGTTTGGACACACCTTCTCATTTAAAGATTCGTCTGTATTTTCATGACTATGAAAATTGTACATTCACACTGAAGGCATCAAAACTATGAATTAACACATGTGGAATTATATACTTAACAAAAAAGTGTGAAACAACAGAAATTATGTCTTATGATTTATGTTCTTCAAAGTAGCCACCTTTTGCTTTCATGACTGCTTTGCACACTCTTGGCATTCTCTTGATGGGCTTCAAGAGGTAGTCACCGGGAATGGTCTTCCAACAATCTTGAAGCAGTTCCCAGAGAGGCTTAGTACTTGTTGATCCTTTTGCCTTCACTCTGTGGTCCAGCTCACCCCAAACCATCTCAATTGGGTTCAGATCTCGTGACTATGAAGGCCAGGTCATCTGGCGTAGCACCCCATCACTCTCCTTCTTGGTCAAATAGCCCTTACACAGCCTGTAGGTGTGCTTGGGGTCATTGTCCTGTTGTCCTGTTGAAAAATAAATGATTGCCCAACTAAATGCAAACCGGATGGAATAGCATGCCGCTGTAAGATGTTGTGGCAGCTATGCTGGTTTAGTATGCCTTTAATTTTGAATAAATCCCCAATAGTGTCACCAGCAAAGCACCCCCACACCATCACACCTCCTCCTCCATGCTTCACAGTGGGAACCAGGCATGTACAGTCCATCCGTTCACCTTTTCTGCGTTGCACAAAGACACAGTGGTTGGAACCAAAGATCTCAAGTTTGGACTCATCAAACCAAAACACAGATTTACACTGGTCTAATGTCCATTCCTTGTGTTCTTTAGCCCAAACAAGTCTCTTCTGCTTGTTGCCTGTCCTTAGCAGTGATTTCCCAGCAGCTATTTTACCATGAAGGCCTGCTGCACAAAGTCTCCTCTTAACAGTTGTTGTAGAGATGTGTCTGCTGCTAGAACTCTGTGTGGCATTGACCTGGTCTCTAATCTGAGCTGCTGATAACCTCTGATTTCTGAGGCTGGTGACTCGGATAAACTTATCCTCAGAAGCAGAAGTGACTCTTGGTCTTCCTTTCCTGGAGCGGTCCTCATGTGAGTCAGTTTCTTTGTAGCGCTTGATGGTTTTTGACACTACACTTGGAGACACTTTCAAAGTTTTCCCAATTTTTCAGACTGACTGACCTTCATTTCTTAAAGTAATGATGGCCACTCTTTGTCTTTACTTAGCTGCTTTTTTCTTGCCATAATACAAATTCTAACAGTCTATTCAGTAGGGCTATCAGCAGTGTATCCACCAGACTTCTGCACAACACAACTAATGGTCCCAACCCCGTTTATAAGGCAAGAAATCCCACTTATTAAAACTGACAGGGCACACCTGTGAAGTGAAAACCATTCCCGGTGACTACCTCTTGAAGCTCATCAAGAGAATGCCAAAAGTGTGCAAAGCAGTCATCAAAGCAAAAGGTGGCTACTTTGAAGAACCTAAAATATAAGACATAATTTTAGTTGTTTCACACTTTTTGTTAAGTATATAATTCCACATGGGTTATTTCATAGTTTTGATGCCTTCAGTGTGAATGTACAATTTTCATAGTCATGAAAATACAGAAAAATCTTTAAATGAGAAGGTGTGTCCAAACTTTTGGTCTGTAATGTATGTACTGCTGAATTAGCCCTAAAAAGGACTGTTGGTTTATCCAGATTTGTGGACTGAACACTAGCAGACCGATACTAACTATAAAAAGATTGATTCTGACCCTATCTCAGAAGCAGTTCTCCCTACACTAGCTGACTCCAGAGCAGAATGCTGCGAGCAGGGCTGCACCAGGTCTCTTATAGACCTGATGATGCAGTGCGGCAAGCCAATCACTGTAATACCACAACAAAGATGGCTGCAGCATTACAGTGCATGGCAGACAATCCTTGCATGGTCATTGGCGCTCTAAAGAGCACCAACATTGCAGGGTGGAGATCTGAACCCCCGCTGAATAATTCCGTAAATACTCTGTGCTCGCTGAGTACATCGAGCATAGTGATACTCGTGCGAGTACCGAGTAGTGGTGAGCATGTTTCCTCACCACTAGTATCTATCAATGTGTGGGTAATTTTTTTTAGCTATTCACTTTATTGCACAGGGCAACAGCAAACTCAGGAAAACTACTGGTGAATATTGATGCTTGCGTATCTCAACACGCTTTACACCAGTCATACAACTGCTAGATTACTATACGCTATTTAGTTAACCAATAGCACAGTCATTTTTTATATTACCTTTATGACACAGGGTAACAACAGATTCAGGAAAATTACTGGTAAAAATTCACGTTTGCGTATCTCAGCGTATCTCTTCAGTCGCACAACTGCTAGCTAAATATATGCTATTTATTTAACCAATAGCACAGTAAAAAAAATGTATATCGTCTTTATGTCACACGCCAACAGTGGACACAGGACAACTACTGGTAAATAGGGACGTTGGCATACATCAGCAGGCTTGGCGCCAGGTGCACAATTACTAAATAGATATACACTATTTAATTAACTGACAGCAGAGTAACTTTTTTTATCGCCTTTATGATGCAAGGCAACAGCAGACTCAGGGAATTTACTGGTAAATAATGAGGTTTGCAGGTCTCAGCAGGCTTTGCGTCAGTCGCACAATTTCTAGATTAAAAAATGCTGTTTATTTAACTAATAGCAGAGTAATTTTTTGTTGTATCACCTTTTTTACACACGTCAACAACAGACTCAGGAAAATTTCTGGTAAATTTTGACGTTTGCATATCTCAGCAAGTTTTGTGCCAGTCGCACAATTGCTAGAAAAATGTTAGCTATCTCACCAATAGGTAAGAAATATAATTTAGCAATTAGCTTTTAAAAAAGATGTTTGCTATATTCTGGCACTGACAAATATTTTTTAGCTGTGAAAAAAGCGGATTAGTATATGCTGGTATGCAGGAATATTTTGTAGTTCAAAAAAATATGTTTAGTATATGTTGGTACTGACCAATATTATTTGGCTCTAGAAAGAGCTGTTGTGTATATTATGGTACTGGATATGAAACCCTGCCTCTCTCCCAAATCCCACAGACTGTTCCTACACTATACACAATGGAAATTAGCAAAGACCTGCAGCATGTACTTGCAATGATAACACCTTGTCTGCCTTTCCCTCTCCCTTGTAATAAATCTCTTCCTATGCTTTCTCAACCTAACAGAGAACTAGTCTTCACTCTCAGTAGCTCTTAAAAGAGTTTGTTGGAATCACAAACTCTACCTATAAGCTGCTTTCACTCTCTCTGCGCTCTCACTATGCTGTTTCTGGATGTGATGTGAACAAGATGGATCTGGCAGGAATTAAATATTATGCTGTAAGGCCAGCCAATCATAGTAATGCCACAGCAAAGATGGCATTGGCATTGCTGTGATTGGCAAGCTAGCCCAGAATGTTCATTGGCTGCAAATAAAGCCCCAAACATGCTGGGTGGGTCACTCAAATATACTGATGCGAATAGCTAATTACTCGCCAAGTAACAGATTGCCCGAGTAGCATACTTTTAGTGCGAATAACTAATAGTGGCAAATGTATTCACTCATCACTAGCAAAAATCGATCAGAACCATTGTTAGGAGCAGATTCTCTGCGCTGTTATACTGAAAAAATGGCGCTATATCAAGATGACTGCTCTTTATATAGAGATGGACATGTGATTTCAGCAGCCAGTGCCACAACCATTGTATCTTGGCATTGTGAATGTTTCATGTGCCCCGATTGGCTAGGTGCAATTTGCAAAAATAAAGTAAAAAAAAAATTACAAGCACGCCACTCCTCCTCTCCTCAAACATACATGTGCCTCGCTCATCATACACCACCACCATCCTAGCCAAGCGCTAGAAATACTTTAGTGGAAACACAAATATTTTCCCACTCTTTTACCAAAAGTTACTGATTTTTCCTGATTTTATAAAAATTTGCTTGTGTTTCCGATCAAGAATCCAAATGTGCCATATTTGTGATGAATTTATGTTTGACTATCATTCTGCGAAAATATACGCTCATCTCAAGTGGTAACTAATTTTGGGGGAAACTCAAGAACAGATAACTATGAAGAGTTGGTGGAAAATCTCCTCAAAACAAAGAAGGATCTTGTCTGTAGCATGTCCTTAAAGGGAACCTTTCACCCCCAAAAATCGAAGGTGAGCTAAGCCCACCGGCATCAGGGGCTTATCTACAGCATTCTGTAATGCTGTAGATAAGCCCCTGATGTATCCTGAAAGATGAGAAAAATAGGTTAGATTATACTCACCCCGGGGCGTTCCCACTGCGGTCCGGTCCGATGAGTGTCGCGATCTGGTCAGCCCCTCCCATCTTCTTACAATGACTTCCTCTTCTTGTCTTCACGCTGCGTCTCCGGCGCAGGTGTACTTTGTCTGACCTGTTGAGGGCAAAGCAAAGTACTGCAGTGCGCAGGCGGCTGGAAAGGTCAGGAGGTCCGACACCTGCGCACTGCAGTACTTTGCTCTGCCCTCAACAGGGCAGACAAAGTACGCCTGCACCGGAGCTGCAGCGTGAAGACAAGAAGAGGACATCCTTGTAAGAAGATGGGAGGCCCCGGACAGTGGGGGACGCGCACAGTAAGCAATTTAATCAAGTTATTGTGGCTTTGGAGAAAAGATATCAAGGAAAATTTTGTAGTGCAATTTCTTTTAACTGTTTTTAATTCATAATAGTGTTTAGACATGCTTTAGTTACTTGAATGGTTGCCAAGTTTCCTCTAAATAAATGTCAGGAAATTGGCTAAACAAAATATTTTGCATCTTTATATTTGCAAAAATAATAATTTTTCAAAATACTGAAACTTTTATGCATTATTTAATTGTAGCAGTGAAATGTCGATATACTGTGTAAATACTTTTATGCCAAAAAAATAACCAAAGTATTCTCAGAGTGATACCTTCATTGACTATCCAGAAAAAAATATATTGCAAGCTTGGAGGCTCTTTCTCCTAAAAAAATGGTACATTCTATCACCCACCTCTTCTTGGCTGCCCTCATTCCTGTTCAGCCTGGACCTTAGAATAACTCATCTTTGCTTTCTTTTTCTGGGTCGTGTGGGTGGCGATGCATATCATTGACAATAATAATGCAATGTACTAGGGCCATGAGGATTGGTGGCAGTTGGAATGGGAAGGGTAGTCTCCAGGGTTGATGAATATAAGGATTAGGTTGTTTGTTTCGTGCAAATGAAATCGTAGACAATTGAATTAATTTAGAATTGAATTGCTCATTTCTAGTTTCTATCACAAAGACCATACCATTCCTTCAATACAAAATATAAAAGGTAATCTCATTACGGTCAGTATAATATTGCTTACTATTGCCTAAGCTAGAGTGTAAAAGATTCTGCTGGACACCCAGGTGGTAAAAAATACTTCAAGGTCCAAAAAGACAAGCTCCAGCACTCTCCATAAATTAAACGTCTTCATTCTTCAAATATTAAAATGATAATGCAGATGTAGCAGGAAGCATACAGTTCCACATTAGCCTAATCACTTACCTTGAAAGGGCAGAAAGGCATCAATAATACATTGTCTATTATAATCGTATGTATATTGTGTGCCTACATGTTGCAGTATAGTGCAGTTTAATCTGAGATTTTGTTTGGCACAATTCCGTTAACATGTTTTACATTGAACCTAAATGCTCAAGATTTATTTGTATTTTACATTGAACGATTTCTAATTACAACTATTTCTATGTTAATGGGAGCAATAGAGATTATGCCATTCGGCATTACTAGAAGTTAGTAATAATTATTCATCTCTCATCCAAAGGCATCTAAATAAAAACATCACAAGTGTAAAATGTGATGCAGAAAATTGCTTTGGCCTTTAGAATACCAAAGCAGTAAATTATGAAGCATCTGGTTAATATTTTATACAACCAGGAAAATGATTTATTTTGCTTTGCTTTCTCTATGCTGCATAACAATGACATTTTAAAGATCAAATATACTGTTTTAACTGCTTATAATTTCTTAAATTGATGTTTACTATGATCTCCCCATATCCTAAGTTGGACTGCACAGGTTTCAGTTGAAAACTTCAGAAGTAGGATAATGGCGTTTTAGAAAGATTACCTTTTAAATTCTACTTGTTTTTGTGAACAAAAATTACCTTTTATTATACAAGAGATTGCTTGGAAAAACAGAAATATTTCACTTTTTATATCAGTCTACTCTGTGCACTAAATAACTAGAAGTGCATTAAGTGACAAAGTATCTAAGGAACCTACAGAATAACACTTGAGATATGCATAATTCAGTCTACCATTCAAAATTGTAAATACACTGCCTCGTTTCCTGATGTGTAAAAGTGTGAGGTTAGTCAAAACTATTTAATGCCTCAAAACATTGTGTGGCACCATGTTAGCCAGAATAATCAACATGCTATTAAATACCTTTCAAAAAGTAATAGTACGCCGATGTCAGACTCAATCCCTTTAATATGGGCTCCAGTGCAGAGCCCACATATTCTCCCGCACATGTCAGCTGTATTGAAGAGCTGACAAATGCCTCTAACAGCCGTGGATGGACTTGTGATCCACCAGTGGCTGTTAACTAGTTAAATTCCCGTGTTTAAGCTCTGACAGCATCATTAAACGTGTGCTTCCGGCAAGCGTGCCGGAAATCCTGCCCATCAGTGACCCTGTCATGTGATCTCGGATCACCAATAAGTTGGCATGACAACCAGAGGTCTTCAGCAAACCTCTGACGGTGGTCGGTGCTCATAGCAAGTCAGCAACTCTGCTACATGCAGGTAATATGATCATTGCCTGTGTGTAACTGAGACGATCGGGTTATGACAGCTTCTAGTCTTCCATGGAGACTATTGAAGCATGCCAAAAGTAAATAAAAATGGAGACGCTACAGGTATTGGAAAATGGTGATTTTTTTTTTAACCCCTTTACCCCCAAGGGTGGTTTGCACGTCAATGACCGGGCCAATTTTTACAATTCTGACCACTGTCCCTTTATGAGGTTATAACTCCGAAACGCTTCAACGGATCCTGGTGATTCTGACATTGTTTTCTCGTGACATATTGTACTTCATGATAGTGGTAAAATTTCTTTGATAGTACCTGCGTTTATTTGTGAAAAAAACGGAAATTTGGCGAAAATTTTGAAAATTTCGCAATTTTCAAACTTTGAATTTTTATGCAATTAAATCACAGAGATATGTCACACAAAATACTTAATAAGTAACATTTCCCACATGTCTCCTTTACATCAGCATAATTTTGGAACCAATTTTTTTTTTTGTTAGGGAGTTATAAGGGTTAAAAGTTGACCAGCAATTTCTCATTTTTACAACACCATTTTTTTTTAGGGACCACGTCTCATTTGAAGTCATTTTGAGGGGTCTATATGATAGAAAATGCCCAAGTGTGACACCATTCTAAAAACTGCACCCCTCAAGGTGCTCAAAACCACATTCAAGAAGTTTATTAACCCTTCAGGTATTTAATAGGAATTTTTGGAATGTTTAAATAAAAATGAACATTTAACTTTTTTACACAAAAAATTTACTTCAGCTCCAATTTGTTTTATTTTACCAAGGGTAACAGGAGAAATTGGACCCAAAAAGTTGTTGTCCAATTTGTCCTGAGTACGCTGATACCCCATATGTGGCAGTAAACCACTGTTTGGGCGCATGGGAGAGCTCGGAAGGGAAGGAGCGCTATTTGACTTTTCAATGCAAAATTGACAGGAATTGAGATGGGACGCCATGTTGCGTTTGGAGAGCCACTGATGTGCCTAAACATTGAAACCCCCCACAAGTGACACCATTTTGGAAAGTAGACCCCCTAAGGAACTTATCTGGATGTGTGGTGAGCACTTTGACCCACCAAGTGCTTCACAGAAGTTTATAATGCAGAACCGTAAAAATAAAAAATCATATTTTTTCACAAAAATTATATTTTTGCCCCCAATTTTTTATTTTTCCAAGGGTAAGAGAAGAAATTGGACCTCAAAAGTTGTTGTCCAATTTGTCCTGAGTACGCTGATACCCCATATGTGGCAGTAAACCACTGTTTGGGCGCATGGGAGAGCTCGGAAGGGAAGGAGCGCAGTTTGACTTTTCAATGCAAAATTGACAGAAATTGAGATGGGACGCCATGTTGCGTTTGGAGAGCCACTGATGTGCCTAAACATTGAAACCCCCCACAAGTGACACCATTTTGGAAAGTAGACCCCCTAAGGAACTTATCTAGAGGTGTGGTGAGCACTTTGACCCACCAAGTGCTTCACAGAAGTTTATAATGCAGAACCGTAAAAATAAAAAATCATATTTTTTCACAAAAATTATATTTTTGCCCCCAATTTTTTATTTTTCCAAGGGTAAGAGAAGAAATTGGACCTCAAAAGTTGTTGTCCAATTTGTCCCGAGTACGCTGATACCCCATATGTGGCAGTAAACCACTGTTTGGGCGCATGGGAGAGCTCGGAAGGGAAGGAGCGCCGTTTAACTTTTCAATGCAAAATTGACAGGAATTGAGATTGGACGCCATGTTGCGTTTGGAGAGCCACTGATGTGCCTAAACATTGAAACCCCCCACAAGTGACACCATTTTGGAAAGTAGACCCCCTAAGGAACTTATCTGGATGTGTGGTGAGCACTTTGACCCACCAAGGACTTCACAGAAGTTTATAATGCAGAGCCATAAAAATAAAACAAAATTTTTTTCCCACAAAAATTATTTTTTAGCCCCCAGTTTTGTATTTTCCCTAGGGTAACAGGAGAAATTGGACCCCAAAAGTTGTTGTCCAATTTGTCCTGAGTACGCTGATACCCCATATGTGGGGGGGAACCACCGTTTGGGCGCATGGGAGGGTTCGGAAGGGAAGGAGCGCCATTTGGAATGCAGACTTAGATGGAATGGTCTGCAGGCGTCACATTGCGTTTGCAGAGCCCCTAATGTACCTAAACAGTAGAAACCCCCCACAAGTGACACCATTTTGGAAAGTAGACCCCCTAAGGAACTCATCTTGATGTGTTGTGAGAGCTTTGAACCCCCAAGTATTTCACTACAGTTTATAACGCAGAGCCATGCAAATAAAAAATATTTTTTTTTCCACAAAAATTATATTTTAGCCCCCAGTTTTGTATTTTTCCAAGGTTAGCAGGAGAAATTGGACCCTAAATGTTGTTGTCCAATTTGTCCTGAGTACGCTGATACCCGATATGTGGGGGGGAACCACCGTTTGGGCGCATGGGAGGGCTCGGAAGGGAAGGAGCATCATTTGGAATGCAGACTTAGATGGATTGGTCTGCAGGCGTCACATTGCGTTTGCAGAGCCCCTAATGTACCTAAACAGTAGAAACCCCCCACAAGTGACCCCATATTGGAAACTAGACCCCTCAATGAACTTATCTAGATGTGTTGTGAGAACTTTGAACCCCCAAGTGTTTCACTACAGTTTATAACGCAGAGCCGTGAAAATAAAAAATCTTTTTGTTTTCCCACAAAAATTATTTTTTAGCCCCCAGTTTTGTATTTTCCCAAGGGTAACAGGAGAAATTGGTCCACAAAAGTTGTTGTCCAATTTGTCCTGAGTACGCTGATACCCCATATGTTGGGGTAAACCCCTGTTTGGGCACACAGGAGAGCTCGGAAGGGAAGGAGCACTGTTTTACTTTTTCAACGCAGAATTGGCTGGAATTGAGATCGGACGCCATGTCGTGTTTGGAGAGCCCCTGATGTGCCGAAACAGTGGAAACCCCCCAATTATAACTGAAACCCTAATCCAAACACACCCCTAACCCTAATTCCAACGGTAACCCTAACCACACCTCTAACCCTGACACACCCCTAACCCTAATCCCAACCCTATTCCCAACTGTAAATGTAATCTAAACCCTAACCCTAACTTTAGCCCCAACCCTAACTGTAGCCCCAACCCTAACCCTAACCCTAGCCCTAACCCTAGCCCTAACCCTAGCCCTAACCCTAACCCTAGCCCTAACCCTAGCCCTAACCCTAGCCCTAACCCTAGCCCTAACCCTAACCCTAGCCCTAACCCTAGCCCTAACCCTAGCCCTAACCCTAGCCCTAACCCTAGCCCTAACCCTAACCCTAGCCCTAGCCCTAACCCTAGCCCTAACCCTAGCCCTAGCCCTAGCACTAACCCTAGCCCTAACCCTAGCCCTAGCCCTAACCCTAGCCCTAACCCTAGCCCTAACCCTAGCCCTAGCCCTAACCCTAGCCCTAACCCTAGCCCTAATGGGAAAATGGAAATAAATACATTTTTTTTTATTTTTCCCTAACTAAGAGGGTGATGAAGGGGGGTTTGATTTACTTTTATAGCGAGTTTTTTAGCGGATTTTTATGATTGGCAGCCGTCACACACTGAGAGACCCTTTTTATTGCAAAAAATATTTTTTGCAATACCACATTTTGAGAGCTATAATTTTTCCATATTTTGGTCCACAGAGTCATGTGAGGTCTTGTTTTTTGCGGGACGAGTTGACGTTTTTATTGAAAACATTTTTGGGCACGTGACATTTTTTGATCGCTTTTTATTCCGATTTTTGTGAGGAAGAATGACCAAAAGCCAGCTATTCATGAATTTCTATTGGGGGAGGCGTTTATACCGTTCCGCGTTTGGTAAAATTGATAAATCAGTTTTATTCTTCGGGTCAGTACGATTACAGCGATACCTCATTTATATCATTTTTTTATGGTTTGGTGCTTTTATACGATAAAAACTATTTTACAGAAAAAATAATTATTTTTGCATCGCTTTATTCTCAGGACTATAACTTTTTTATTTTTTTGCTGATGATGCTGTATGGCGGCTCTTTTTTTGCGGGACAATATGACGCTTTCAGCGGTACCATGGTTATTTATATCTGTCCTTTTGATCGCGTGTTATTCCACTTTTTGTTCGGCGGTATGATAATAAAGCGTTGTTTTTTGCCTCGTTTTTTTTTTTTTCTTACGGTGTTTACTGAAGGGGTTAACTAGTGGGACAGTTTTATAGGTCGGGTCGTTACGGACGCGGCGATACTAAATATGTGTACTTTTATTGTTTTTTTTTTTTATTTAGATGAAGAAATGTATTTATGGGAATAATATTTTTGTTTTTTTTTCATTATTTTGGAATATTTTTTTTTATTTTTTTTACACATTTGGAAAATTTTTTTTTAACTTTTTTACTTTGTCCCAGGGGGGGACATCACAGATCAGTGATCTGACAGTTTGCACAGCACTCTGTCAGATCACTGATCTGACATGCAGCGCTGCAGGCTTCACAGTGCCTGCTCTGAGCAGGCTCTGTGAAGCCACCTTCCTCCCTGCAGGACCCGGATCCGCGGCCATCTTGGATCCGGGGCTGGAGGGAGCAGGGAGGGAGGTGAGACCCTCGCAGCAACGCGATCACATCGCGTTGCTCCGGGGGTCTCAGGGAAGCCCGCAGGGAGCCCCCTCCCTGCGTGGTGCTTCCCTGCACCGCCGGCACATCGCGATCATCTTTGATCGCGGTGTGCCAGGGGTTAATGTGCCGGGGGCGGTCCGTGACCGCTCCTGGCACATAGTGCCGGATGTCAGCTGCGATAAGCAGCTGACACCCGGCCGCGATCGGCCGCGCTCCCCCCGTGAGCGCGGCCGATCGGCTATGACGTACTATCCCGTCCAGGGTCAGATAAGCCCAGGGCACCTCGACGGGATAGTACGTCTAAGGTCACAGAGGGGTTAAACAACTTTGGAATCTTTTTTCACCACTTAAATAAAAAAGAACCTATACATGTTTGATGTCTATGAACTCGTAATGACCTACAGTAGATAAAGAATCATAACTGCAGGTCAGTTATAGCATTTAGCATACATGGTAAAAAAAATTTTTAAAAAAACAACTGTGGGATTGCACTTTTTTTGCAATTTCACAGCACTTGGAATTTTTTTCCTGTTTTCACAACGTACATTTTTTCAGTACACGATGTGGTAAAACCAATGGTGTTGTTCAAAATTACAGCTTGTCCTGCAAAAAACAAGCCCTCACATAGCCATCTTGACGAAAAAATAAAACTTTTATGGCTCTGGAAAGAAGGGTAGCAAAAAATGAAAATGCAAAACCAAAATACCTCTGGTCCTTAAGTGGTTAATCAATAATATGTGTGCATAAGCACTGCTATGTTACTTGCATATAAATGTACTGGGAAGTTTCTAATACCGATCATTTCTACCTTTTAATTAACATACAATGCATGACTTCAGTTTAGTTTTATTTGCCCAAAGACAATCTAGTTGACATTTAAGCATAAAATATGATATGTGATGCACTAATAATTAATTTCTAACAATGCAATTTAATTTGACACAAATATATTTAGGGAAATTAAAGCTGACATTTTCAGTGTTATTATTACTGTGTTCTATTTTTTTTTGTCGGTCTTAACTAAATTTAAATATCTCCTTACAGTGTAATAAATATTTAAAATAGAGAACACATGAACATAATTAAAAGAAAAGTTGCATCACGTCCTTATACATATTTTATAAATTTGTACATTAAAATAATATGAGCTTCAGTTTGATATGCATTAAAAGTATCTTTTGAATACTTTATAAAGGGTAAATAATTTTAATGAATGACAATGTACTCAAGGTATAATGCAAACATTGTAAACAATACATTTCATAAGGTTTTATGAGTTTGAGACATATAAATATATCTGGTGTTCAGTATCCATCCTATTAACATTGTCAGATTTAGCAGTGGAGATAATCAAAAGCGGAAACCTGTAAATAGTATACCTCACAAGTGCCTTCCTCCCAATAAATTATAGGTTCAACTGTATTCTTTGAAGTTGGAATGCATCACTTTACGTTATATCTCTATTATTAGTTTGTTTTATCTATATCCATTTCTGTCTTACACTATTAAGTGGTATCATTTATTTGTAGTATAAAATTCCTGCGCATGCGCACTTAGCATCTATTCTCCTCAACCTGGAACTCAAACAGTTCTGCTCTCTAGCAGATCCATCACTCTGGCACGGGATGAAAATTTAATTGCAGCACGCCCCTACTTGGTGCCTTAAACAGACAACAGACAAGCTTGAGAGAGAGGTATGGGCTGCTCCACATTGGTTATGCTGGGGTATCACCGGCATGGGGTCTGTTTAAAGATGTTACTATGGTTTGGTAAATGGGAGAGGTTACCGGACAAACCAACCTCCTCAATATCTAATAAACCAATAGTTTCTGACTTGGGAGAGTGTGCATGGAACCTACTATCTCACATGGTGGATGGTTAACTAATTATGTGGGGCCATATTTAAGAGTACATGTTGTGTAGCCCAGATACACCCCCATGGTGGGCCTCCGATCATTCTGCAGCATTTATACCTCTTATGAACACACTGTAGCCTCCTGATGAATCACCCAAGGAGAAACGCGATGAGGCAGAGGCATAGAAGCATTCTATACCTACTTGCATCAGAATAATAAGTAATTTCTATCTTTACCCACCATGTAATACCCAGCATCTCATCTCCACTTTTAGCTTAGTTGTTCATTGTCTGGTCTAGGATTCCTGCATATATATCAGCACAGGGCTTGCAGGGTAAGTGAAGGGCAGCTGCCATGGAGCGAGGGCGTCAAGCATCGCATTTTAGGGTGCCAACCTCTGCTGGCAGGTAGGGATGATAGTGGACATGTAGAGCTTACTAGGCCATGTGTGGTTTTACCTGGGACATTTTCCATTACAGTGATCCGAGGGGAAATTTATGGGAAGTATTAGCTGTGGGGGTCCAAGATTGGGAGACAGCTGCAGCTCTGCGGCTGCATGATTTGCGGTTGTTAGACAGCCTCAACTTTTGTGGGGATTACCTGTTTGTTACACTATCCCCACATGTTCCTGTTTCCATAATTGTTCTCTTGTGTCTACACGACTAGGGAGTTACCCACCAATCCTCTTGGGTTATCTGCACAAAAGCTGTTCCACTCAGCATGTCCACATGGATTTTTCCTCTCTGAACCCTGTTCACACAGGTAATATACAAATGATCAGGTTTTTAAATGCATCAGATAGGGATTGCATACATCAGTTAGGACTGCTCTGATATGAGTATACCTTGGCGTTTGGTGGAGCCGCTTAGTATAGATTTTTTGCAAAAAAATGTATCAACCAAATACCCTGTTTTTTACATCTTTTTACTAGCACTTGCGGATTACTGTGATTTTTTGAAACTGAGTGTTTTTGGTTTTACTATGCTCTTTTGTGTCTTTAAACTATCCCCACATGTGTTGAGGCTGTCTAACAGCTGCAAATCATGCAACGTCAGAGATTCAAACATAATTTACAAGCACTTCCAGATGCTCAGATAACACCCGAGCATGCTCGAATAAGATATAATCTGAGCACATTCGCTCATCACTAGAAGTGATATAAAGTTACTTTCGGGTCAAAGAATATAGATCATTTCACTATTCATTTACTGTAGTTAGGAGAGTGGGCCTCTAGTAACATGACCATATGCAAAAAAATAATAATTCTTGCTAGTTTCTTTTTTTCAACTACTTATTTTTCTCCCTCTAACCACTTGCAATTAGCCTAGAAGAAAATGTACCTCCAGACGTCTCTACACAAAAAGATCAATTTGTGTACTGCAGTCCGAAGAAGTCCACAGAAAGGAAAAGGAGAATGAAGTATGGAGCTGCTGTAGAAAGACATATAAGAGAGGCAGATATGATGTTGCTTGCCAGTGTTTTATTTCAGTTAAATGTGCTGTAATCACAGCTACACTTCTCACTACTGATGCTGCTTCTGAGGATGTGGCATTGAGAGACAAGGGAGCAGTACCTGCTTATCTTCTATGAGACATCATTGCAGCTAAAACAGGTCTACAAAAAATATTTTTTCTAATCAATGCAGGTGACTTTGTACTTTTCTGAATCATCTTTTTGTCCTGATTTTAAAAATGTATATATTTTTTCTGTAGCACGTATAGTTTCCATGGAACAGCATCATTATTATAAGGTATAGGAAATATACTAGCGACATTAAGAAAACATTAGTCTACATATCAGAAAAAATGCTTCACCTTACAAAAGTTTTTATTGAACCAAAATAATTTTGTGTGCAAAATAGAAACCAAAATATGAGCAAAAATTATAAGTGCTTGACATTAGACTGTTTTTGATACGATTTTTCAGGGTTATCCCTTTATAACATCCAACAGTAATCTGCTATCATTGAGTCATTCCTAAAACCCTGGTAGCTGTGTTCCATTACTTTAATGTCCTAGTGAAACCGCTCGCCTTGTTAAAGGGACACTGTCACCTGAATTTGGAGGGAACAATCTTCAGCCATGGAGGCGGGGTTTTTGGGTGTTTGATTCACCCTTTCCTTACCCGCCGGCTGCATGCTGGCTGCAATATTGGATTGAAGTTCATTCTCTGTCCTCCGTAGTACATGCCTGCACAGTGCAATCTTGCCTTGCGCAGGCGTGTACTATGGAGGACAGAAAATGAACTTCAATCCAATATTGCAGCCAGCATGCAGCCAGCAGGTAAGGAAAGGGTGAATCAAACACCCAAAAACCCCGCCTCCATGGCTGAAGATTGTTCCCTCCAAATTCAGGTGACAGTGTCCCTTTAATTGCTTACATTCCCAAGATTTTGAAGGAAGAAATCTAAATGTGAATGCACAAAGTACATTTTCAGAGACATTCAACATCCAAGACACTGGTATACATTTAGCAGTTCCTCAACACCTTACACATATTCTGAAGATTTTGTTTTACCTAAGAAGTTTTCACAGATCCACTTTAAGCTTTTCCAAAATCTCAATTCCTTATCATTTAGAGTCCCTTCAAACACATCATCTCTCATAAGCTCTCTGATCTGAGCACCAACAAATACCCTTTCCTTCAGATTTGCTGGTGAAATGCTGGAGAATTTCTGTGAAATATACAGGAACCCTTATGAAATTGTCTTTGCCATGGTTTTCACAAAGTTGTTAATCAATCCTAACTTTATATGTAGTGAAGGAAGAAATATTTTTATTGGAACAACTAAAGGATTATGCTGAACATTGTCTCTACCTGAAGCATAGAGGTCTCTGTCCCCAATCACAACAATCACTACTGTATTTCTACTGTCCCATAAACACTAGAAGCAACAATATTTTGTGAAACCTCCTTGCATTTCCTTTAACAGACCAATCACTTTCAAATCTCCACAAATATTCCATTGATGATGCTTATATTGTATAGCATCCAAAACCGCTGACAGATTTTCATAACTTTCCTCTAGATGACATGAGTGAGCAGTAGAGATTGATGGTTTCATATTTCCATTGTGAAGCAACACTGCTTTCAAACTTCTCTGGGATGAGTCAATAAACAATCGCCAATCTGCAACAAAATACTCTTGATTCAGTTCTTTAAAGACGCAATTCACATTGTTACAGTAGACCATTGGTCCATCAACTGTGAAAAATTGTGTCAAATTTTTACTTCTTTTTCAGTAATAACACGCTTTGACATCATCATAAAGAAGATTCTTTTGTTTCAACCTAGATGCAAGAAGTTCAGCTTTATCTTTTGACAATGAAAGGTCTCTGATGAGATCATTTAATTTATGTTGAGTAATGTGTTCTGGCTGCTCCGTTAGGTACATACTCATCTTGACTTGAGGTATCCATGTCTTTGCCAGTAGCTTCAGCTCTATAGTCTCCATATTCTACTTCATTTTCATCCAATCCAGACAACGGTGGTACAGGAACTGGAAAGGTACCATCATATGGAACTGGCCTAATCGCAGATACAAGTTCAGGGTAATTCATCTTCTTTGTAGAAAAGCCCTTCAGTTTGACAAAACCATTTGAACAACTTGAGCATTTTATATCAGGGTCCCAGCTTTTGTCTTGATCACCAAATGGACTCTTAAAATACATCTGGTACATCTTTTTAATATCATGAGTGATTGAATGTGCTTGGCCTTTTGGTGTAAAAGAATTACACAAATAGCAGAATCTGTTCGGATGATTGATACACTGTCAGGGAATTTTTCTGCTTTAAATCATATCAAACACTAGAGTGAGTTCAGTTCAATGGTGGTGACAAATTTTTTTTAAAAATGCGATGAGCCAGCCGACTATATGTAGATATTTCCCTAGAGATGACAGAGGTAGCTTGTATTTAGAACTGATTTTACTGGAGATAATCTGGTAGATATCTATATACAATTGTGAGGTAAACAGGTCAGCCTAGTCCTTACAGATGAATATTTGCAGACAGGCAATTTCTCAGTGTGATATTGGCTGCTTTCAGGTTCTATCTCTGTGGAGACCCTCACTCAGTTACACCTCAGTGGCTGAGCTGTTCTCTTCCCTCTGAGGTGACTTGCCCTCCCAGAAATGCAGTGAAAATCCTCTCACAATGGCGGCTGTCTGCTGCCTTCCCTTCTCTCTCCCTGTGGCAGAGCTCAGATCCCTGTAGAGGCCTGTCTCCTGTCAGTCTCACATACCAGTCCTTACTGTCATCACCATCCTTTTCTGACTGACTCAAATCTTACCACCTCATAAGTTAGCTCCTCCCCATAACATGTGACTTTCCGAGAAGCAGTCATTGGTTGACTGCACTGTCAATATTCCTTCCCATAAAACTCACTAACTGATGTGGTCCCTGTCAGAATTTACAGTTAAGTAAGACAAGCAAAGAAATGGGAATAACCGGATAAACCACATACACTGAAAATGCAGAAATATAATAATAACAAAAATACTTCTATCTCAGAAACTTTATGTGATAGAGCAAAACTAAGCATATTGTTGGAACCAGCACATCAAGCTCCATAAAACAGACATATTACCTTTGCTGATGATTTTTTTGTATTGACCAGTGCAATCTTCAGCAAAGATACTTACAGAAATAGAGACTACAGAAGAGAAAAACAAACTCCTAAAACATGTCATGCAATGACCAGAAGTAGCATTATTCTTTATTTGTACACACTAAAGCACATGTCCAAAAGTCAAATATAATAATAGCTATGCTGTAAAATGTGTTTTTGCAAGTTTTAAAATACTATTTAAAGAATATATTTACTCAATATACCACAGCTGGCAAATAATCTTCTTCCATCAAAATACAACTACCTTACCTACTATTTCCATATGTCTGACAAAAGCCAGATAATGCAACTCTTATACCAAAACTGTGTGGCAAATACGGTAAGGAAATGAAACAATCCAACAAGTAAAAGAAACATTCACAATCTTCTGGCACAATGGTGTGTGCTGCTGAAATCACATGTCCCTCTCCATGAAAAGAGCAGACATCTTGTTTAAGTGCCATTTTGACAGTGTAATAGTGCAGAGAGGTTGCTCCCGACGCTGGCACTGTTAGCATCTAGATTTTAGATAGTTAGCTAGGCAGTTGTTTCTTACTCAGATAGTTTAGCTAGGTAGTGCACTGTGTGGCTGTGAAATTGACCTCACAGCAATATATATATATATATATATATATATATATATATATATATATATATATTGCAGCATGGCATTAGCATGGCTAAAGGGTGTGTAGTGGAGGTATGTGTCACATAGGTGGCTTGTCGCTGTGATGTAGCCCGGAGTATTTCTTTATTGCACATAAACATGTATATATATGTGTTTCAGGACCTGTAGTGATGTCAGACCACATGTCTAATCATGTGATGGGTTCCTAGGTGTGGTTAGCTCTATATAAGTCAGGCTAATGCTTTAGACAGCAGTTATGTGAGGAGGTGAAACCCTCCTGAGTGTGGTAAGGCTCCAGGACTGAGCCTGAAGGACTGAACACTTGCTTTTCTTTCCTGAGCAAATGGCCATTTGTTTTCTGTTATTTTTGCTATGTGGTTTATGAAGCAATAAACCCTGTGAACTTTTAAAGGAACATGCCTCCTGAGTATCAGCTGTCGCACCTGAGTGAGTGAAATCCCTACAATTGGTGGTAGACGTGCGGGCAGCGTTCCCAGCGGAGACATAAATCTATTTTTGAATGTCCTGGGTTAAGTCTGTTGCAAGCCAGCAAGCATTGCCGGGGAAAATGGAGGACCTGCTGAAACACTTGGTCCAGATGCAGTCACAGCAGGAGCAATGGCAGCAGATGCAGCAAGGGACCAACAGGCTGTTGATGCAGCAGATACAACAGAGCCAGCAGGAGCAACGGCAGAGCCAGCAGGAGCAACGGCAGCTGATAAATCAGAGCCAGCAGGAGCATCTGCAGCATATGCAGCTTCTGACAACCGCCATCCAGGACAAGACGAGCGCCCCTAACCCAGGTCTGGCTGATGACACCCACGTCCGGCAGACGGTAAGATGCGCATTGCATAAAATGACCCCCGGGGATGTTGTTGAGGCCTTCCTGTCGGTGTTTGAGAGGGTCGCTGAGAGGGAAAAACTTCTGCCAGAGCAGTGGGCAGAGGTACTGGCGCCATACCTGACGTGAGAACCCCAGAAGGCGTACTATGACATGACCTTGCAGGATGCCAAGGAGTATCACAAATTGAAAGCCGAGATTCTCGCATGTTTGGGGGTGACACTGACTGTCAGGGCACAGCGAATTCACTGCTGGGCCTATCACCGGGACAAACCACCTCGCTCCCAAATGTTTGATCTGTTGCACCTGGTCCAGAAATGGCTGCAGCCAGAGTCATCTACACCTGCACAGATGGTAGAATGGGTGATGATGGATCGGTTTGTCCATTCCCTCCCGAGGCCTATACAGTCTTTGGTTGCCCAGGGTGATCCACAGAATGCCAACGAGCTGATCGGACTGGTTGGGAGATACCAGGGGTTGGAAGGCTCCTGCGGGAGGCAGCCCATGCCGTACTGGGGGTCACAGAAGGGAATTGAGTCCCAAAAAGGGGTGGGGTGTCCAAGGTCACAAAGGGCGGGGGAGGTGGTGTCCAAGGTCCCTACGGGTGATATTATTTGCTGGAGGTGCCACAACCCAGGACATATAGCTGCTCGTTGTTCCCAGACCACTGAGCAGATGGACTGCAGCATGGGACGCCGCAGTTCATACTATGTGTATCCAGCCTGCAGTGTGAACTCACCACCCAACGAGGGACCTCAAGCGTGTCCCATAAAGGTGAACGGTCGAGCGGTAAAGGCGCTGTTAGACTCGGGGAGCTTAGTGACCCTGGTGAGTGCCACTCTTCCTCTTCACCTGCTCCCAGGAAAGAAGGTCGGAGTGCGATGCATACATGGTGATGCAAAGGACTATTCTATGGCCAGGGTGGACATTGAAACGGCATGTGGCACTGAGTCCCACATAGTCGGCGTCGTTCGGGACTTGTTGCACCCTATAATTATTGGCCGGGATTTCTGTTTGTTTTGGGATTTGTGGGGAAAAGGTTCTGAGCTCCATAGCAAGAGTAGGGAACCAATGAACCCTAGAAGGGTGTCCCCACACCCAGAGACAGACAGGTTTCCTTTTTGTGTTCTGGTTGGGGATGAGGAGGAAGTGTCCCCTGCATCTGACATTCTGGAGTTAGAGGTAACCAGTGAAAATGTTGGGACTGCCCAACATAGGGACCTCACTCTGAGGGAAGCCTTTAATAATGTCACAGTTATTAACGGGGTGGTACAGGAGTCGGGGGCAGACACAAGATTTCCCCATTTTCTGAGGAGTGGGGAGTTGTTGTACCAGGTCACGAAAATAAGGGAGGAGTTGGTAGAGCAGTTGGTAGGGCCGAGTCCATATAGACGGAAGATGTTAGACATGGCCCATTCACACATCTTGGGTGGACACCTAGGGGTGGAAAAAACACAGGAACGGGTTGTGCAGAGATTCTTTTGGCCTGGGTGTCACTGGGAAATAGTGAACTATTGCAGGTCCTGCCCTACATATCAGCTAACTGCTCCCACTCCTCATTTCCGGAACCCCCTTGTGCCATTGCCCATTATTGAGGTGCCGTTCGAGAGAATAGTCATGGACTTGGTCGGTCCCTTAGTTAAATCAGCCCGGGGCCATCAATATATATTAGTCATCCTGGACTATGCCACACGCTATCCTGAGGCAATTCCCTTGAGAAATTCATCCTCAAAGAGTATAGCCCACGAGTTGGTCCATGTGTTTTCCCGGACAGGTCTGCCGAAGGAGATCCTGACCGACCAGGGGACACCTTTCATGAGCAAGGTGATGAGGGAGTTATGCAAAGACTTGAAAATCTCCCAGTTGAGGACCTCGGTGTACCATCCCCAGTCAGATGGCCATGTTGAGAGATTTAATAAGACACTGAAGAGCATGCTGAGAAAAGCTATAGAGAAAGACGGTAGAGACTGGGATTGTCTCTTACCATATCTGATGTTTTCCATTCGTGAAGTTTCACAGGCCTCCACAGGGTTCTCACCGTTTGAGCTTCTATATGGCTGACATCCGCGAGGACTCCTGGATATAGCCAAGGAAACCTGGGAGGCCGAAGTCACGCCCCACAGAAGCGTCATTGAGCATGTGGCCCTGATGCAGCAGAGGATTGCAAAGTTGATGCCTATCATGAAAGAACACCTCCTCCAGGCACAAGAAGCTCAGGCCAGGGTCTACAGCCGGTCTGCAAGAGTTAGGCAGTTCAATCCGGGAGACCGAGTTTTTGTGTTAGTTCCGATGGTGGAAAGCAAGTTCTTGGCCAAATGGCAAGGGCCATATGAGGTCGTCGAGAAACTTGGTGAGGTAAATTATAAAATTCACCAACCAGGAAGATGGAAACCATACCAAGTTTACCATGTCAACCTCATTAAGCCATGGCAAGATAGAGAGCCGGAGAGTTTGTTAAGCAACCAAGTAGGTGAGGTTGGAGCGGTTACTATAGCGGAGATGCTATCGAAGACCCAGAAACAGCAGTGCCGGGAGGTGGAGCGCATGTTGAAGCTTGGAGTCGTTGAGGAATCCAAGAGCAGTTGGTCGAGTCCAATTGTCCTGGTCCCAAAACCTGTTGGAGAGTGGAGGTTTTGCAATGACTATCGGAAGTTGAATGAGGTCTCCAAGTTCGACGCTTCTCCCATGCCCCGCGTTGATGAGCTCATCGAAAGGTTTGGGCACGCCAGATATATAACCACCTTGGATTTGACAAAGGGGTATTGGCAGATCCCCATGGCACAGGAAGCCAAGGAGAAGACAGCGTTTTCTACACAAGATGGATGTTTCCAGTATGTCCGGATGCCGTTTGGCCTACAGGGAGCTCCGGCGACCTTCCAGAGGCCTATGGATAGAGTCCTTGCACCCCATAAGCCATACACTGCTGCATACCTGGGATGATATCGTCATCTTTAGCCCGGACTGGGAGAGTCATCTGGAAAAAGTCCAAGCAGTGTTTGATGCTCTAAGAGAGGCGGGGTTTACAATAAACCCGAAGAAATGTGCCTTGGGTAAGGAAGAAGCTAAATATCTAGGCTATATAGTGGGTCATGGAGAAATAAAGCTGCAAATCAGGAAAGTGGAGGCAATCCAAACATGGCCAAGAACAACTCTCCAAAAAGCAAGCTAAAGCCTTTCTGGGGATCGTGGGATATTACAGGAGGTTCATCCCGAACTTTGCCAAAGTGGCTGCGCCTCTGACCGATCTGCTAAAGGGGACAAAATCAGTGATGGTTAAATGGTCCGAAGAGACAGAGTCAGCCTTCCAAGAATTCAAAGCGGCTCTATGTAAGCAACATGTTCTGATAGCCCCAGATTTCAAGAAAGAATTTATTCTTCAGACAGATGCCTCAGATGTTGGGGTAGGAGCAGTCCTTTCCCAGGAGCTAGATGGGGAGGAGCATCCTATTCTCTATCTGAGTAGAAAGCTGTCTTCATCTGAGAACTACTCAGTCGTAGAAAAAGAGTGTTTGGCCATAAAGTGGGCGGTGGACACATTACGGTACTATCTGCTGGGATGAAAATTCAGACTAATATCTGACCATGCCCCATTTAAGTAGATGAGGGAAACAAAAGCTAGAAATGCTAGGGTCACCCGTTGGTTCTTAGCCTTGCAGGACATCAGTTTCCATGTGGAACATAGGGCCGGAAAGCTGCATGGTAATGCTGATGCCCTATCAAGAATCCCTTGTTTAGTGGGGGAAAGTGCCAAGCCCCACGGCTTTAGGCAGAGGTGGGAGGTATGTAGCATGGCTAAAGGGTGTGTAGTCGACGGGAGGTATGTGTCACATAGGTGGCTTGTCGCTGTGATGTAGCCCGGAGTATTTCTTTATTGCACATAACCATGTATATATATATATGTGTTTCAGGACCTGTGGTGATGTCAGACCACATGTCTAATCATGTGATGGGTTCCTGGGTGTGGTTAGCTCTATATAAGTCAGGCTAATGCTTTACACAGCAGATATGTGTGGAGGTGAAACCCTCCTGAGTGTGGTAAGGCTCCAGGACTGAGCCTGAAGGACTGCACACTTGCTTTTCTTTCCTGAGCAAATGGCTATTTGTTTTCTGTTATTTTTGCCATGTGGTTTATGAAGCAACAAACCCTGTGAATTTTTAAAGGAAAGTGCCTGCTGAGTATCAGCTGTCGCACCTGAGTGAGTGAAATCCCTACAATATATATATATATATATAGATATATATATATATATATATATCTATATATATATATATACATATATATAATATGTGTGTATATATATATCTATATATCTATCTATATATTTATATATATATATATATATATATAGTGGAGACCAAACGTTTGGACACACCTTCTCATTTAAAGATTTGTCTGTATTTTCATGACTATGAAAATTGTAAATTCACACTGAAGGCATCAAAACTATGAATAAACACATGTGGAATTATATACTTAACAAAAAAGTGTGAAACAACTGAAAATATGTCTTTTATTCTAGGATCTTCAAAGTAGCCACCTTTTGCTTTGCACACTCTCGGCATTCTATTGATGAGCTTCAAGAAGTCGTCACCAGAAATGGTCTTCCAACAATCTTGAAGGAGTTCCCAGAGATGCTTAGCACTTGTTGGCCCTTTTGCCTTCACTCTGCGGTCCAGCTCACCCCAAACTATCTCAATTGGGTTCAAGTCTGGTGACTGGAGGCCAGGTCATCTGGCGTAGCACCCCATCACTCTTCTTCTTGGTCAAATAGCCCTTACACAGCCTAAAAGTGTGTTTAGGGTCATGGTCCTGTTGAAAAATAAATGATGGTCCAACTAAACGCAAACCGGATGGAATAGCATGCCGCTGCAAGATGCTGTGGTAGACATGCTGGTTCAGTGTGCTTTTAAAGGGAAGGTACCGCGTTTGTAGGTCATTAATAAATCACTGTAATGTAGCATAACATGCTGCTATAAGCAAGTTTGAAATGCATGTGAAACAGATTTCATGTGTTATATGAGTTTAAAGAATGCACTGGGGGCTGACATCTTGGTTTTGCAGCAGTAGCAGGGCACTATCAGTGTCAGATTACGGCACCCCATGGACATAGGAGATAATAGACCAGCACGGACCCTATCTGTAACATTGCAGCAGCATTAGCAGTGAGCTGGGCACGCCTCTGTGGGCTGCACAACTCACTGCTGTAGGTGTGACTAGCTGCCATTTTATTATAGCCCTGTGCTCTTTATCACAGGACAGAAGAAGCCCTCACTGCTCCTCGGTACTCCAGGCAGGCACATCCTCTGCTCCTCACACGCTGCCCTGTGTGCTTCTCCTGCCATGTCTCCCCCTCCCCCTCACACACAGTCCCTGTGATCTCCGGTAAGCTGCACTCACAGCCTGCAGAGAGGAAGGTGACACCTGGAGAGAGCAGGAAGGGCAGCTGACAGGACAGGGATTAAGGTGGGGGAAGGGGGATGGCAAGAATGTTGTTTACAAAAAATGCTGCTGAGTCCACTGTGTTCTGCTCCTCTTTAAACAAGCTGTGCCTCTGATGCAGTAACTGCTGGTGATAACAGATCACAGGGCAGTCACACACAAAATGGTGCTGCCCTGTGATGCTGCTCTTCATTCTTACTGTTAGAAGCAAAATTGGGGCAGTAACTGCTGACATCACCATTTCCCTCCCCTTTTGGGTGGTCCTAATATCCCTGGGGCAGAGCTGCTAAATCTTACTATAGCTGCTTGAGGTCTAAAACGGAAAATGCTCCCCCTAGTGGTAAATATGTATATTTGTAGAAAAATATATAATATTTTTCATATAGAAATGTTTGCAAACAGTGCAAACATTGCATTAATACATTTTAATTACTATTTTAAGCTTAATTTCACAAAAAAACAAAATGCAAGAAAACTGGTGGCACCTTCCCTTTAATTTTGAATAAATCCCCAACAGTGTCATCAGCAAAGCACCCCCACACCATCACACCTCCTCCTCCATGCTTCACAGTGGGAACCAGACATGCAGAGTCCATCCGTTCACCTTTTCTGCATCGCACAAAGACACAGTGGTTGGAACCAAAGATCTCAAATTTGGACTCATCAAACTAAAGCACAGATTTGTCTAATGTCCATTCCTTGTGTTCTTTAGCCCAAACAAGTCTCTTCTGCTTGTTGCCTGTCCTTAGCATTGGTTTCCTAGCAGCTATTTTACCATGAAGGCCTGCTGCACAAAGTCTCCTCTTAACTGTTGTTGCAGAGATGTGTCTGCTGCTAGAACTCTGTGTGGCATTGACCTGGTCTCTAATCTGAGCTGCTGATAACCTGCAATTTCTGAGGCTGATGACTTGAATAAACTTATCCTCAGAAGCAGAGGTGACTCTTGGTCTTCCTTTCCTGGGGTGGTCCTCATATGAGCCAGTTTCTTTGTAGCGCTTGATGGTTTTTGCAACTGCACTTGGGGACACTTTCAAAGTTATCCCAATTTTTCGGACTAACTGACGTTCATTTCTTAAAGTAATGATGGCCACTCATTTTTCTTTACTTAGCTGCTTTTTTCTTGCCATAATACAAATTCTAACAGTCTATTCAGTAGGACTATCAGCTGTGTATCCATCAGACTTCTGCTCCACACAACTAATGGTCTCAACCCCATTTATTAGGCAAGAAATCCCAATTATTAAACCTGAGAGGGCACACCTGTTAGGTGAAAACCATTTCTACCTCTTGAAGCTCATCAAGAGAATGCCAAGAGTGTGCAAAGCAGTCATCAAAGCAAAAGGTGGCTACTTTGAAGAACCTAGAAGATAAGACATATTTCCAGTTGTTTCACACTTTTTTGTTAAGCATATAATTCCACATTTGTTAATTCATTGTTTTGATGCCTTCAGTATGAATTTACAATTTTCATAGTCGTGAAAATACAGAAGAATCTTTAGATGAGAAGGCATGTCCAAACTTTTGGTCTGTACTGTATATATACATATATATAATATATATATATATATATATATATATATATATATATATATATATATATATATTGTCATTACAGAGGTCCGCAGACAAAGACAGCAGGGCACATGTCATACAAGTGTGTTGTGCACTGCTTCTATTGTGCTCCATGCAAGAGTATACTGTTCTAAATGTTATTTTTTCACTAGCTAAATGTGAAACAGCATGCCATATCTCACTTTGTCATTAAGTGCTGTGGTGAAATAGTCTGATTTGAGCTATTGTGTGTGAAGAAATATTTTGGGAGGGCAGTTCCTAAAATGATTCACCAAACCATATCTCAACTTGTTATTTAGTAGCAGGGAAATTCCACAGTGTGCATAGCTCATGCACATTAAAAAAATATTAACTTTTTCTGTTGTAAAACGTGATACAGCCTGCTGTATCTCACATTGCCATTTTGTGGTGGTGATATGAAGCTGTCTGCAGACCTCATGCACATAAAAAATATTTTTTTCTCTTGTAAAACGTGATACAGCCTGCTATATCCCATGTTGTCATTTTGTGGTTGTGATATAAAGCTCTCTGCCGACTTCATGCTCATTAAAAATATATTTTTTTCTGATGGTAAATGTGATACAGCTCACAATATTCCACATTGTCATTTTGTGGCAGTGATACGAAGCTGTCTGCTGACCTCATGCACTTTAAAATATATATTGTTTCAGTTGCTAAATGTGATACAGCCTGCTATATCCAACCTTGTCTTTTAGTTGCATTGAAATTGTTCGGTGTTCAGTGCTGGTGCACATTAACCATTTGTTTTTACAAACATGATTCAGCAGCCAAGATCTAAGTTTCAAATTGTTTTGAACCTATCTTCTAGATCATGTGCATCATTGGCAACCAATTCTCATGGGCATCTTTTATGCCTTGCTTGATATGTGCATCTGTTACACATATCTTTTGATGAGCATCAAACGCTCTCTGGTAATTGGTGTTGTGTTATCAACTAATTGTTGTAGGCTGAATCCTTGGATCTCATACCTCCCATAGCCACCCTGTTATTGATCTTGTTGTAAGTTCCCATTCCTGCTGTCATCGTGCCCCTTTTCCTGATCAGTTCACCTATTGACATGTCAGCCATATTTCTATGGCAACTGTAGGAACGCTACGGACAATCTTCTAGATTATATAGGCCTCCTACACACTAAAAATATTTTTTTATATGTTACTAATGTTATACAGAAGAGGAGATCTCAGTTTCAAATTGTTTTGAGCATCTTATCAATGTTATACTGGCCTAATTGACAGGCACAAAAAAATATTCTTCTGTTACTAATGTAATGCAGTAGGTGACATCTCACTTAGAAATTGTTTGTAGCATCTAGTCAATCTTAAACAGGCCTCATCCACAGGCACCAAAAAATGTCATTTACTAACGTCATACAGTAGGGGACATCTAATTAAAAAAGAATGCTTGGCACATATCATGTCATCCAGTCATCATCCACACGTAATTCTTTCTTCTGTAACTATCATCTTACAGTATGGAATACCTCACTTTCAAATAGCTTGGAGCATGTAGTCAATGTTATACAGGCCTCATTGACAGGCCAAAAAATGTTTCTGTTACTAACATAATATAGTAGGGACAGCTCATTAGAAATTGTTTGTAACATCTAGTCAATGTTACGTATATAGGCCTCATCCATGGGTCCCCCAAAATTTTGGCAGTAACTAATGTCATACAGTGGAGGACATCTCACTTTGCATTTTTTTGGAGCAGATCTTCTTTGACATACAGCCCTCATCCACACTGAAGCAATTCTTTCTTCAGTGACTAACGTGATTCATGAAGCCATATGTCACATTATCATTTTGTGCAGATGAAATACAGCTGTGTGCAGATGTAGTGCAGTGTAAAAAAATTTATGTTTAGTAGCTAATAGTGTGCTCCTAGCACACCACCTGAGCAACATTACTGGGAAAAAGTGAGGTTGTGGTGGAAGGGGGATTAGGCTTGGAATTCGAGGGGTATGTGGGGTAGGTGTTAACATTTCTAAAAGCACTAGTGAACCAATAACATGATGTTCTATCCAAAGACATCTAACAATTTCTGCTACAGGATGTTGTAGCGTTTAGTGTCCTGCATGTTGCCTGCATTTGTCATACCTCCTTCAAGCTAAAGCAGCCTACCTGCTGTAAGGGGTGAGCTGCAACCTTCAGTAGGTCAGCCCTGGAGTAGTATCTGGTGCTACCTCCTTGTCTCTCCTTGGGTCACAGTTTTTGCCTGCTGCCACTTATCCAAATTGGGATTTGGTAGGCCACCTAGTTATGCTCCTTCAGGCTTTCAGAGGGATACATCTCAATGGTTCCACCACCTTGCCCATTATAGTCTACGTCTGTTGGGTTTGCTGTAGTGGAAAAGACATTCACCTCCACTATACTAGTTCTACTCTATTGCAATGGATGCCACTTTGTTGGTATCTGCCATTAATTTTTGTAAATGTGTAGACTCCTGGTTGGGTCTTCTTCATGTGTGTTTCCTGTAACAGTAGGCCTCCGAGACCGTCAGGCCTCCACGCCCTTTGAGTTAACTACCCAGGCTACTATCCTTAGAGTTTTCTGACAATAGTCGTCTACGAAACTTATATTTGTGCCACCTGAGTGTGGCTGAGCATGAAAGCAGGTTGAGCTGTCACTTGTGATATCATGGATCCCAGCACAGCAGGCCTACACCAATCCCTCACCCACCTCATCTTACTTTGATATTCAATTGAAAGCTGTAAATGTTAGCCCAGACCATGATACCTCATGCATAGCTGATTGCTGCTGTGCCCCACTACAATTTGTACTGTGGGTGAATTGAGGACACTTTCCTGGTGTCCCCTAATTTGATGTGTATTGGCAGCTTTTGGGGCCATTTGAAAGTGTTGTGCATGCATTTTGTTTTTGCCTCCCATTGACTGTAATGGCTCTCGGCTGTGCCTGGCAAATATTCGATGAATAAATTGGCAAATATTGCAAATTTGGTGATCGTAATCAAAACTGAGCAGTGTAATGTTCACTACTCTCTAATAACAACTACTGAAAGAATATAAATTATTAATCTAGATACTGTATATAAATATTGAAAGCATGAATGTAATTAGAGGGTCACATGCTATGTTAATCCAATTTAACATAAGGCAAATTATTGAACTTTCACAATCTGTCTATATACGGTATATATAAATGGCACAGTTTCACAGAATTTAAACAAAAGATACATATGATTTGTGCAGTGCACTATTAATTAATGGAGATAAAAATAATTTAATATATTGTGATTGCAGACTCATTCTATATCTCCTTGACAGGAATATCAAATTATGCTGAATTTCAGTTTCTGCTTTAGATTATCTTATGAAATAATGACAGAAAATTGTAAACCATCTTTTATTATTTAGAAAAATAAAGTATGATTTTTATTGTATAATCAGAAATGTATACATTTTCTTAAAAGCTATTGTAATATTGTAATATAGAATTTTTAAATTTAAACTCCACATCAAAGAAATTACAACACCAAGAAGGAAAAGTCAAGGATTTTTTTTAAATTCACAGGATCAATAGACATTAGGCGTTGAGATCCCGCCGTTGCTGCACAGGGGGAGCCTCGAGCCATGTCCTCTGTGGTCTCCCATTCTTCTTCAGCTGCAGAGAATTCTGATCAGCAGAGATGTCGGTCCCAGTTCTTGCTCAGGCTAATGCTGTACGTTTGGTTGCTGCTGCTGTCCCAGGTTCAGCTATAGCAACCAACATTAGCCAGCGGCGAGGAGACGCTCCTGGGACTAAGTCCTGTTTTTTCCATCTGAGCATGCCCGTGAGATGATTGCTCATTGTTGGTCAGAGGTCACATGCTTAGGTCCTCAGGCAGCTCAGATTGGGCCATCAGCAAGGTCCCGGAAGGCTGCGGCTATAAAAGGATAGCATGATCACATGGCTTTGTGCTAGTACAGTATATGCTATAATCGTGGTGTGTGTGTGCAAGCGTGTATGTCTCAGGTGAAAGGTCGTATTGATCCCCCACCCTCTGGTTGTGTATGAGTATTGGGCGATTGGAGTCAGAGACAGCGCCTAGTAATGGCATTGCCTATACGCCACTGTGCACTCAGTCCGCACTCCAAGTAGTTAGTGTCAGTTTGGCATTCGCCTGTGTGGCACCGCGTGCCCTCTGTGCACTAAATTCCTTAGTTATGTTTGTTAGTGGTATTCGCCAGTGCGGCGCCGCATGCACTCCATGCGATAAATTTATCCTGCAGTTCTGTAAAGCAACAGACTCCACTGTGTTTCATTCTGGGTGACTGTTATCCTGCGTGTGTTCCTTATTATACCGCCATATTGTGTCCACCATTACCGAGCAGCAGTTAACATCTCTGCACGGTGGACCACGGGCTGCGAATGCACCTCATTATAATCCTTATATTTATTTGGTGCGTTCTGTCAGCCCTAACAACATGTTAGTAATATGCATATGATACAAAAATGGAAACAACATTTTCAAAACTTGTCTATTTATTCAATATTGAGTCTGAGTGCCATGCTCAGAAATGCACGCACTTGCATACTCTGGCATGCTGTCAATGAGATTATTAATGGTTGTCTGAGGAATGATCTGTCATGCTGATCAAGACCCACTGCTCACAGCTCCCTTTGCAATTGCTGACTAATGACAACTGTAAACATACTGATCAGCTGAAGCAATTATTAAACTGAACTAAACTAAATCAAGGAGTGTTTTACTCTTTTAGATAAAATGTTATAACTTTATTAAACAAACAATACAAAAAATAAAACAAATGCCTCAAAACCATAAAGGTCAATTATATGATGGCAGGTAGGCGTAGAACAAATTCTAATGGTAGCAGGAAAGCATCAGGTAAAACAAACATTCTTTGATTTTTCAGGTTTAAACAATAGAGTATGCTGAGAAAATACCTCAATTGAGTTAGATTTAACACATGTTCTAAGTTGACAAATGTTAATACTATAAGCTTTAAGTGTTATTATGCATCTGCTCTGAACATGAATATTAGGATTAATAATAATAAGAAAATAGAAACTGTAAAGCATGCAATTTTATGTATAAATTCAGTAAACCCAATTGGGTAAATAAACGCGCTATACAAAATCCATAGTAAAAAGTGCTGGCTAAATTTCCTGATCAGAATCAACAACAAAACCGCAATCACATACAATGCATATAAAGAACCCAATGTCATTTGCGGTTAAAAAGCCACAGCTTATAATAAATGCTATTTTCGACTAGAAAACCACCTAACTGAATTCAGATACATAGTTGGAAACCAATTACTCAAAACCGCAAACTATGAATTAGTGCAGCCGAGGGCGATACACGTGGTTATATATAAAGTCAAATTCACTATATGCAACAACTCCACCACATGCTGCGATAGCCCCGTTAAACTAATACCCAGAACTGCAGATGCAATAAGTGGAGCCGGAGGCCTCACAGACGTGCATGTGTAGAGTGCGCTCAATTAATAGTCTAAGTGCCGTAGTCTGAGTGCCGTACTGACTATAACCTGCAACCTTGACGAAAGCAAAGTTTGAAGGAGAAAATTATTATTTCAAATAAAAAACATTTTTTTGAACCTTGTCAATGTCTGGACTAGATTTTCAATTTATTTGGGAACTCATTTGATTAATAAAAGTATGAGTTTTAGTGGAAAACACAAAATTGTTTGGGGGTGACCCTAAACTTTTGAACGGTAGTGTATATATACACTTGTATGTAGGTATTGATATATCTCTGTTGATATAACACTGGCAAGTTCCAGTGAACTTTTTGAACTAGCTTTTTCTGACATACTTCAAATAAGATTTTCAGAGAACTGAGTGATGTTTCTTTTCCATTATCATAGTATCATGTGTAACATGATTCTTTTATTTTCCTGACAGAAATGAATTGTGTCTGAATATCAAGTAGAGTGCTGACAAATGAAAAACATCAGCAGCCTTCACATAAGTAGAAATAATCTAGCCCTGACCTAAGATAAATCAGATCTAAAGATCTAGAGTTAATCTTAATTACTTTTAAAATTCAGTTTAAGTCTTATCATAGAAAACTGAATTGAAAATTTGAATATACACTTAAAAATAATATATGAGGAGTTTGAAAATACACCAACGTGCTTTTCCTTACTAAATTGGTATTTAAATATCTTTACAGAGCTAAGAGTAGCATATTTCATTTACTTCAGCAGATTTGCTGACGTTTAACAATTATTCTGTTGGCAGCACTGAAGATGGGCAATACACGACCAGTCCTACCAAATCTATTTGCGCAGCTGGGACTTATGATTCCACCAAGCCAGAGTGTGTGAAAGTTTCATTGATAGTCAGCAAGAGTAATTATCTCCCGGCTGTTACCCATTAGGTAGAACCACAGTCTGCTGGGAGTAATCAACTATAGGTATCTAGTTACCCTAGTTTTGTTAAAGTGAACCTTATATGGTTATACTCACCCGCAGACAGCCGATCTCCTCAGCGGCGTCCGTTCCTATAGATGGTGTGTGTGTGCAGGACCTTCCATGACGTCGCGGTCACGTGACCAATCACAAGACCGCGACGTCATCGCAGGTCCTTCACACAGAACATCTATTGGAACGGAAGCGGCAGCGTGCACCGCTGAGAGGCAGGAAGACATCGAAGGTGAGTATATCACTGTTTTTTTATTTTAATTCTTTTTTTTAACCAATTATATGGTGCCCAGTCCATGGAGGAGAGTCTCCTCTCCTCCACCCTGGGTACCAACCGCACATAATCGGCTTACTTCCCGCATGGTGTGCACAGCCCCATGCGGAAAGTAAGCAGATCAATGCATTCCTAGGTGTGTGGAGTCACCGCAATTCCGCAAATTTAATGAACATGTTGCTTTTTTTCCGCGATGTGATTTTTTCGCGGAAAAAAAGGCAACATTTGCACAAGAAATGCGGAATACATTGTAAATAATAGGAGGCATATGTAAGCGTTTTTTTCGCGTTTTTATAGCGAAAAAAACACGAAAAATACTGTACGTGTGCACATGGCCTTATGCTGATTAAAATGATACCTGGGTTGAAGAAATCTGTCTTGTGGTTGTTGTTTAATCTGTTTTAGAATTTTTAGTTAATGAGATGCTTTTGCTCCATAGCTGGACTGTGAGCGGCTCTTTTTTGTTGTGCAGTTACCTCATCATCATCATTGTGTCTTTTTTATTTTTTTACAATATTTTTTATTTGGTTTTAAGAAAATAACAACAAACAGTATTATTGATTGTATTATCTCATCATTGGCAGGAATTCCTGGGGACTTCCAATATCTTGTAATCGCTAATTTTGTAGTTAGAAGAAAATGGGAGGCAATTACTCTGCCAATGGAGGGAATAGATTGTATATCTAACAAAATTAGTGCTAAAGAAGGAGATGGTTTTAATCATTGTGTCTTAAATGATAGGTCACTGAACCTTCAGTGGCCTGCCTCCTATTTTAAAAACTACGCTTGCGCAATTAATATTATGGTCTTTAAACAAATGTAACTAAAGCAAAATGGCGGCAGCGATGCATGCACAGTAGCATATATCACTTACCAGTGGGCAAGGCTTGCACAGATTAAGAGCATTGCTTGCAGATAGATGCTGTGAGCTTTTCTCATGGTGCTAGGGGGATGTCAGTGAGGTCACGGCAGTTAAGCCCGACTGGGAATGCAGCCTCAGTGACCAGAGGTAACCATGATGACGTAACTGCCAGTCACTGAGGTTGCTCTTGCAGCAGCTCATTAACCAGTGGTTCTCAGCCTGGGCGGTCACATCTTGGCACCATCCAGGTTGAAAACTATGTCTCCCCCGACATGGATTACGGCTTGGGACAGAACGACGAATAGTTGAGGGATATTGTTGTTTTTTTATTTTAGTTTTATTACAGCGGAACAAGGATTTTGGTGGAATAGGAGTTAGATGGGTAAAACTGTGCTTGTTATTTTTAAATAAAAAAGGAAAACTGTGTTTTGTTTTATTTCTATTAAAGGACTTTATCCTGACTGTGCCTTTATTTACCATGTAACTACAGGATTAATAATGGATAGGTTTCTTACAGAGCTTGATGTCAACTGACAAAACAAAGGTGACATCAACCCCACAAATATTAACCCCACTTGCCACTGCTACTGTGCAAGTGGGAAGAGCCGGGCAAAGTGCCAGAATTGGCGCATCTAATAGATATGCCTTTTCTGGGCAGATGCTGGTGGATATTTTTGGGCTGGGGGGTCAATATCCATGGCTCCTCACCAGCCTGAGAATACCAGCCCCTCAGCTGTCTGCTTTAGCAAGGCTGGTTGTCGAAAACACGGCGTGGGGACCCCTCTATTTTTAATCACTAGCTTTGCTAAAGCTGACAGCTGAGAGTTGCAGCCCCCAGCTGTGAGTTTTGTCTAGCTAGTTAACAAAAATATGACTGAACCCATACTTTTTTTTTTTAAATTATTTATCAACAGCGCAGGAGTCGTCTAATGATTACTTTCATCAACCACTCCTGATCTCGCTGTTAATAGTGGCAGCAGGTGTTGGATGATAGGAGCAGTTGTCCCATCAGCTGACACCAGTGACCGGAGGTAAACTTTATGCCTACGATCACAGATGAGCACTCACGCTGTCTTTTGACAGCGTGAGAACCTCGGCTTCCTTACCGTCGGGGATGGTTTCACTGCCGATCACAAGTAGTGGTTTGCCGCAATCGTGGCATTTAGAAGATAGCAGAGGGAGACCCCTTCTATACACACATCTCTGACGCCCCCCGTGACGAGATCTGATCATGGGGATCCCACATTGCCATGGCAGCTGGAAAGTCATGTGATGACTTCCAGCTACAGTGGCTTGTTAGGCTCAGCCTGCAGTTGAGTCTATCAAGTGATTTCACAGTGTAAAACTCACAGGTCTCTTGCAATGCAATACATGTGTATTGCATTGTAAGAGACCTGTGATCAGACAAATAAAAATTGCTGTCCCACACGGGGACTAAAAAAAATGTTTTAAAACTATTTAAAAAAAATCACAAAATAAAATGAAAAGAAAAAATATTAAACCTATATATATATATATATATATATATATATATATATATATATATATACGCATGTTTGGTATCGCTGCGTCCGGAATGAGCCAACCTATAAAACGGTCAAACTTGTTCACTCCATCAGTGCACACCGTAAAAAAAAGAAACAAAGCAAAAACCTTTGCTTTTTCATCATGCCACCAAACAAAAAGTAGAATAAAACACGATCAAAAAGTCATGTCAAAATAAAATTGTACCGCTGAAAACGTCGTCTTGTCTATCAAAAAACAAGCTACCATACAGCTCCAAAAGCCGAAAAATAAAAATGTATAGCTTTCAGAATAAAGCGATGCAAAAACAATTATTTTTTCTATAAAATAGTTTTTATTGTGAAAAAGCAGAAAAACATAAAACTAAAATATAAATGTGATATCGTTGTAATCATACTGACCCGAAGAATAAAGCTGCCTTATTCATATTACTACACACGGAACGTCATAAAAAAAAAAAATTAAAAAAAAACTATTCCTGAATTGCTGGTGTTTGATCATTCTGTCTCACAAAAATAATAATAGAAAATGATCAAAAAATGTCATGTGCCCGAAAATACAAACGTCAGCTTGTCCTGCAAAAAATAAGCCATCACATGACTCTGTCGGCCGAAATATAGAAAAATTATAGGTCTCAAAATATGATAATGCAAAAACTTGTTTTTGCAATAAAAAGTGTATTTTAGTGCGTGACAGCATCCAAACATAAAAATCCGATATACATCTGGTATTGCTGTAATCACATCGACCCGAAGGATAAAGTCGCCTAATCACTTATACTGCATGACGAACGACGTAAAAAATAAATAAAACCAATTCTTCACATGCTGTTGATTTTTTCACTCTGCCTCCCACAGATCGTAGTAAGGCTCGGCGCACATTTATCCTGTGCACTGCGCTGTGTACACTGTGGACGCCATAAGACCTGTGATCCGGTGGTGTCTGTCTTTTTAGTCGAACATAAAAGCGCAGTTAGACAGTTTTGTGCACCTCTGAAAAGAAGGACACCGCTGAACAGTGGCCAGATGGAGTCCAGAGTAACTCTGTGCCTAATTTTAGTGAATGGATTGGGGCTTTCATCAGTCATGTCACTCTGAGATATAGATAGAAACCCCAAAATAAGTGCTCAGCGTAGAGCGCTGGATAACTGTTATCCCAGACGTTATGTAAAATGTTCCCAATAAAAACTTCCACTCAATCCACTAAAAAAGCAAGTCCTCATTCAGGTAAGTCATCTGTTAATGGAAATATAGGGGGCTTCCACGTTACTGCTAGTGCAAAGGCTCTGGAAAAGTGTTACTGTTACTCACTCCCTTAGAAGAAATTCTGCGCTCCCAAATTCAAATGCCCCCTCCCTTCTGGGCCCCACAGTGTACGAAAACCACATATATTATGTACTTTCACTCAGCAACATCCCCTGCTGCCTGTTTCTGGAAAAAATCCATGGATTCAAAATCATCACTACACTTGCAGATAAATTCCTAATGGGGTGTAATTTCCAAACTGGGGTAATTTGAGGGGGGATTCTGCTTTTCTGGCATTTAGGAGCTCTTTATATAGAGTCTGAAAAATATTCTATAATAATTTGTTCTCCAAGAGTCAAATAGCGTTCTGTCCCTTTATAGTCTTGCTGTGTGGTTAAGCAGTACTGTACCGCCACATATGGGGTATTGCCAAGTTCAGAAGAAATTGTGTAACACATTTTGGCACCATTTTTACCCTTTTCCCAGTGTTACAATGTAAAATCAAGGGTTAAAACTATTTTTTTGTGACAAAAATGTAATTATTTTTTCTTCACTGCCCAATGGTATCAAATTTTGTGACACACTTATGGTGTCAATATGATCACTGCACCCCAATATGAACTCAAATAGAGGTGTAGTTTGCAAAATGGGGTCACTTATGGGGGTTTCTGCTGTTCTGACACCTCAGGGGCTCTGCCAATGTGACATGGCTCCGTCAAACCAATGCAGCAAATACTCAGGAGAAACTACACAACAAACTTTAGGGTCCATTTTTTCTTGCTACCCTTGTAAAAATAAAAAAGTTGGGGCTAAAATAGCATTTTTGTGGTAATTTTTTTTTTTGATGGCTCAATATAATAAAATTCTGTGAAACCTCTGGAGGTTTAAGGTGCTCACCAGACATCTAGATAAAGTCCTTGAGGGGTTTAATTTCCAAAATGGGGTCACTTGGGGGTTTCCACTGTTTAGGCATATCACGGGCTCTCCAAACACAACATGGCGTCCATTATCGATTCCAGCCAATTTTGCATTCTATAAAGTCAAATGGTCCTCCTTCCCTTCCGAGCCCTGTGGTGCTTCCAAACAGTAGTATTCCCCCACGTATGGGGTATCGGTGTGCTCAGGAGAAATACAAGCTGTATCGATCAATTTCACCTTTTACCCTTATGAAAATGCAAAATAGGGAGGCAAAATATATTTATTTGGGGAAAATGTGATTATTTTTATCTCCATGGCTCTACGTTATAAACTTCTGTGAAGCATCTGTGGGTTCAAGGTGCTCAGTACACATCTAGATAAGTTCCCTAAGGGGTCGAATTTCCAAAATGGTGTCACTTGTTGGGGGATTCCACTGTTTAGGCACATCAGGGGCTTTCCAAACATGACGTGGCAACCGCTAATTATTCCAGCGTATTTCACATTCAAAAAGTCAAATGGCGCGCCTTCCTTTCCGAGCCCTGCCATGCGCCCAAACAGTAGTATTCCCCACATATGGGGCATCGACGTGCTCAGGAGAAACTGCACAACAAACTGTATGGAGCAATTTCACCTTTTACCCTTATGAAAATGCAAAATATGGAGCTAAAATATATTTATTTGGGAAAAATTAGATTTTATTTATTTCCATGGCTCTACATTATAAACTTCTGTGAAGCAACTGTGGGTTCAAGGTACTCAATGCACATATTGATAAGTTCCCTAAGGGGTCTAGTTTCCAAAATGGTGTCACTTGTGGGGGGTTTCCACTGTTTAGGCACATCAAGGGTTATCCAAGCGTGACATGGCATCCGCTAATTATCCTAGCATAGTTTAAATTCAAAAAGTCAAATGGCACTCCTTCCCTTCTGAGCCTTGCCATGCGCACAAACAGTAGCATTCCCCCACATATGGGGTATCAGTGTGCTCTGGAGAAATTGCGCAACAACTCTTATGGAGCAATTTCACCTTTTACCCTTATGAAAATGAAAAATATGGAGCTAAAATATATTTATTTGGGAAAAATGTGATTTTTTTCTATTTCCAGGGCTCTACATTATAAACTTCTGTGATGCACCTGTGGGTTCAAGCTGCTCAATACACATCTACATAAATTGCCTAAGGCTACTTTCACACTAGCGTCGTACTCGGCCCGTCGCAGTGCGTCGGGCCGACATACCGATGCATACTGTGGAAGCGCCTCACAACGGGGGGCAGCGGATACATTTTCTCAATGCATCCGCTGCCCCATTCTGAGCTGCGGGGAGGAGGGGGCGGAGTTCCAGCCGCACATGCACGGTCGGAAATGGCGGACACAATGCACCAAAAAACGTTACATGCAACGTTTTTTGGTGCCGACGGTCCGCCACAACACGACGCAACTGTCGCACGACGGTTGCGACATGTGGCAAAGCGTCGCAATGCGTCGCTAATGTTAGTCTATGGAGAAAAAACGCATCCTGCAAGCAATTTTGCAGGATGCGTTTTTTCTCCAAAACGACGCATTGCGACGTGCGTCGTACGACGCTAGTGTGAAAGTAGCCTAAGGGGTTTAGTTTCCAAAATGGTGTCAATTGTTGGGAGTTTCCACTGTTTAGGCACATCAGGGGCTCTCCAAATGCGACATGGCAACCACTAATTATTCCAGCATATTTTACATTCAAAAAGTCAAATGGCGCTCGTTCCCTTCTGAGCCCTGCCGTGCCCCCAAACAGTAGAGTTCCCCCACATATGTGGTATCGGCGTGCTCAGGAGAAATTGGACAACAAAGTGAATGGAGTAATTTCTCCTGTTACCTTTATAAAAATGCAAAATATGGAGCTAAAATATGTATTTTTTTTAATTTCCACAGCTCTACATTATAAACTTCTGTGAAGCTCCTGTGGGTTTAAGGTGGTCAATACACATCTAAATAAGTTCCCTAAGGGGTCTAGTTTCCAAAATGGTGTCACTTGTTGGGGGTGTCCACTGTTTAGGCACATCAGGGGCTTTCCAAACATGACGTGGCAACCGCTAATTATTCCAGCGTATTTCACATTCAAAAAGTCAAATGGCGCTCCTTCCTTTCCGAGCCCTGCCGTGTAGATTTCACCCACATATGGGGTATCGGCATGCTCAGGAGTAACTACAAAATAAAATGTATAGTCCATTTTCTCCTGTTACCCTTGTGAAAGTAAAAAAATAGGCCTAAAGGAAAATTTTTGTTTAAGAAAAGTAAATGTTAATTTTTTAATTCCACATTCCATTCATTTCTGGGAAGCACTTGAAGGCTTAATAAACTTCTTGAATGTGGTTGTGCTCATCTTGAGGGGTGCAGTTTTTAGAATGATGTCACTTTTGGGTATTTTCTTTCATATAGACCCCTCAAAGTGACTTCAAATGTGAGGTGGTCCCTAAAAAATAGTTTGTAAAATTTGTTGAAAAAATGAAAAATCTCTGATCAATTTTTAACCCTTATAACGTCCTAACAAACAAAAATATTCCAAAATTGTGGTGATGTAAAGTAGACATGTGGGAAATCTTATAAATTAACAATTTTGTGTGCTTTCACTCTCTGATTTAAGGGCATAAAAATTCAAAATTTGAAAATTGCAAAATTTTCAAGATTTTCACCAAATTTCTGTTTTTTTCACAAAAAAACGCAAGTCATATCAAAGAAATTTTAGCACTAACATGAAGAACAATATGTCATGAGAAAATATTCTCAGAATCACCGAGATCTGTTGAAGCGTTCCAGAGTTAAAGTGACAGTGGTCAGAATTGTAAAAATTGTCCCGGTCACGAAGGCAAAAGCTGGACCAGGCACGAAAGCGTTAACTTAAACTGCCAACTTCTGATCATTCATGGCAGGAACAATTAAGTGAGGAAACAAGTAGGGAAAAGCCTCTGACAGAGCTGTTAAGAGGGGGAAATAGCCCAATATTTTTTCTATAACATACTTTTTATTGTGTAATAGCGCCAAAACAAAAAAGATATAACAATAATATTGCCACATTCGTACTGACTTGAGGAATAAAGCTGTCATATCACTTTTACCACACGATGAATTGCATAAAAAAATCCTGAATTGCTGGTTTTGTTTATTTTGCCTCCTAAAATTTGTAGTAGAAAGCCATCAAAAAAAGTTGTGTGCTCAAAAATGGTATCAATTAAAACTTAAACTTGTCCTGTATAAAACACGCCCAAAGGTGTAAGGTTCTGTGACACACCTGTGATGTAAATATAATCACTGCACCCCTAGATGAATGTAATAAAAGGTGAAGTTTGTAAAATGAGTTCACTTATGTGGGGATTTGCCTGCTCTGGCACCACAGGGGCTCTGTCAATGTGACATGGCATGGTCAGACCATTCCAGCAAAATGTGCATTACAGTATGGAGTTTGTTCCCTTGTGAGCTTTGCACTGTGCCTCAAAAGTAGTTTTTTTTTAAGACAAATGGGATAGTGTCGTACTCAGGAGAAATTTAGTAAACTTTTGTGGTAAATTTTATCATATTATCCCTTTTGAAAATTGAATCAATCCATGGACCCGTAGAAGTGCTGATTGCATGAAACGGCTATCGTCCTTCCTCACTCCCCGCACCCTCGCTATAACCTGGTATGTGTCAAAAAGAATCCGTGTTATGGACTGAAGACACATTAAAGACGTTTATTCAGCAAACTGGTGAGTGCCGCTGTCTTTTATCTTTTGTGATATGGAAAATATGTTTAATTATGTTTACTAAGGTTTATTTTTTCACTTTCATAATTAATGTGTTGTTCACAAACTTTTTCAGGTTCTGTTTTTCTTCTATTTCTTTCTTCCCTCCCCTCCCCTTGTCTCTCTCCACCCTTCTTACTTCCCCACTTTGATCCAAGCACCCTAAAGCACCTGAATCATCAGATGACAACCATCCAACGAATACCTGATTCTCCCGAATACCACGTACATGGCAACTCAAGATAAGGTATTTACCTTCGCTTCTTTCAATTGCAAATTGTCTAAACTCGGCACACATTGAATCTGCTTAAAAGACTTTGAACACTCTCATTACGATACATGATTTCATGCCACTACGCCACAAATGGGCTCGAGCGGTGCATCAATAGCGATAGCAAAGGGAATACCTTTTCAACTCCGTAATTTATCACAGACCCTAATGGCAGATATGTATTGGTCAAAGGGCTACTAGCTGGAAACCTAGTCACTATTTGCAGCTTATATGCTCCTACTAAAAAACAAATTCAAACAAATTTTTTTATTAATAATTTTTATTATTTAAAAAGGACATAACACAATTAATAACATTTTTATTAAAATATATATATATATATATATATAATTAATCCAAAATAAAATATATCATAGACAAAGATAATGGATAAAATATAAACCAGTATGTGGGGGGGCTACGACACGCAAGAGCCAATCGATACAACAACGAAGCGGTTGCGAAACGTGCGTTGGAGTGGTGTGTGAGGGGGCTGTGACACGCATATGCTGGTTGGTATACATGGCTTACAATTTTTTTCTTTGTTGTTTGATCTGTGCTCATTTTCTGGTTATATTACTGAGATTGTTATCTTGTGCAGTACTTTTAGTGAGTTTGGATTCTGTCAAATGATATCTCAATACCTCCGATATATTATTGACTATTGATTACAATATACATTTTATATTTTATTATACTCCTTTTTGCTGCATCATTGGAATGATAATATAACGTTCCACTCTAGTCTTATTATACAACACACTTGTTACAATGATATGTATAAATATTGATTAATTATTTTATTTATCACTGATATTTTCAACACTTTTTTAATTATATTTATATTAGATATTTTTAAAAATTTACCATCACATACACGCTTTTTTATTTTATTTTTTCATAGTAATTTTTTATACAGTTATTTTTCACACATTTATTTTTCACAGATTTTTTTCACATTTTTTTAGTTTATATTATTTATACACATATATTGTCAGTTTGCCAATGATGCATCAATTATAGGTTCTCTTGTGGATGTGCATTTGACCAGTGTCGGATCTCATTGAAATACTTATATGTTTGGTTTATGTGCCCATGCTAAGATTGTAAAGGAATTATATTTTTTTATTTTCATTATTATTATTTTTTTATTTTTATTATATATCATTTTTTACATTTGATATATGTTATTGTTAATAATTTTATTTATATGTCAGCCGTGATATCATTTTATTTAATATATTTTATATGATTATATTTGTATCCACTTGATATATACTATTGGTTGTTGTATCGATTGGCGCTTGTGTGTCGTAGCCCCCCCACATACTGGTTTATATTTTATCCATTATCTTTGTCTATGATATATTTTATTTTGGATTAATTATATATATATATATATTTTAATAAAAATGTTATTCATTATGTTATGTCCTTTTTAAATAATAAAAATTATTAATAAAAAAATTTGTTTGAATTTGTTGCCAGTAAATATTCTTTTTGGGGTATATGCTTTTTGTTGAATATTTATTTTTTTGAGTTTTTATCAATATATTTTGGTATTTCTTTTCTATATAGGATTTATTTCCTACTAAAAAACACCTAAAATGGCTATTATCAATGCTTAGGAAAATTGAGGACTTGAGAGAAGGTTCTCATATTATAGGAGGAGACCTAAATATACCTTTAGAGCCCTTAATAGATACAACAACAAAAAAGAGGACAATTTCCACAAAAGACTTAATTAGAATAAAAACAAAATTTGGGTCAATGCAGGTATTGGACATTTGGAGACATTTACAATCCGTCTGAACTGGACTTCACCTACTATTCTCATCCTCATAAATCATACCATCGGCTTGATTATATCTTTATACCTAGGCAACTACTACCTAATGCAATAGGCTCTAACATACTCCTTAATATCCATTCAGATCATTCCATAGTAACGTTTCAAACGATGCTAACCAAACCCTTCTCCATCAATAGATCATGGCAACTCAATGAGTCATCTTGAACTCTTCAGAAATCAAAGCGCGTATTACAAAAAAGCTCAACCAATATTTTGATCAAATTGATACAGGAGAGGTCTCCGCTTTGACTCTATGGGAAGCACATAAATCCGTAATTAGGGGAGAATTAATCTCAATCTCATCATATCTCAATAAGCTGAGGCAACAGGAGTTGAGAACCCTATATGATGAGATACATGATCTAGAAATCCAACATAAAAAACAGGTAGAACAGCAATTATTAAACAAATTAACCAAGAAAAGGCAACGTCTGAAAGAAATTTTAAACTTAAAATCAGTGAAATGGTACACCTCGTGGCGAACCAAAATGTTTGTGCATGGTGACAAGGCAACAAAACTCATGCTAACAAGGCTAAGGCGACGCCAGACCGGTACCTACATACATTCCATCAAGTCTTCAAGTGGCCAAAGTATTCAAAACTATAAACAAATAGAGACAGAATTCCTAAACTACTAAAAACAACTCTATAATTTACGCCCAAAAGAAACGAGCCCCGATAAATCCCAAAGAAAACATACTATTAAAACCTTTTTAACTTGTTTGAAATTACCCCAACTAACAGCCCCTCAACAACATCTTTTAACCAAACCATTCCAGCTGGATGAGCTTTGGTCCACCCTGTCAAGGAGCCCATTAGGGAAAGCCCCAGGTCCTGATGGATTACCAACAGTTTATTATAAGACCTTTCCTCTTGTGCTCCCCCCACACCTACTAAACATGGGCAACTCAGTACTGAACAGCGACCAATTTCTCACACAGGCTCTAGAAGCTAAAATATCATTAACTAGCTGAAGAGCCCGGCGTTGCCTGGGCATAGTAAATATCTGTGGTTAGTTATAGCACCTCACTTCTCTTATTTTCCCATCACGCCTCTCATTATCCCAATCACATCTTTCATTTTCCCCCTCACATCTCTCATTTTCTCCCTCACACCTCTCATTTTCTCCCTCACTCCTCTCATTCCCCCCTAACACTTGTCATTTCAACCTCACATCTGTCATTTTCTGATCACTCCACTATTTTTCCTCACTCCTCTCATTTTGCACTCACACCTTTTCATTTTCACCTCATCACCTCAGTATATACATGTTTGTCATCTCCCTTATATATAGTATACATCTGTATGTCATCTCCTGTATATAGTATATACCTGTATGTCATCTCCCCTGTATATAGTATATACCTGCTGTGTGTCATCTCCCCTATATATAGTATATACCTGAATGTCATCTCCTTCTATATATAGCATATACCTGTATTTCATCTCCTCCTGTATATAGTATATACCTGTGTGTCATCTCCCCTGTATATAGTATATATCTGAGTGTCATCTCCTCCTGCATATAGTATATACCTGCATGTCATCTTCTATATATAGCATATACCTGTATGTCATCTCCTCCTGTATATAGTATATACCTGTGTGTCATCTCCCCTGTATATAGTATATATCTGAGTGTCATCTCCTCCTGCATATAGTATATACCTGCATGTCATCTTCTATATATAGCATATACCTGTATGTCATCTCCTCCTGTATATAGTATATACCTGTATGTCATCTCCTCCTGTATATATATGTACCTATATGTCATCTCCTCCTCTATATAGTATATACCTGTGTGTCATCTCTCCTGTTTATAGTATATATCTGTGTGTCATCTCCCCTGTATATAGTATATACCTGTGTGTCATCTCCTCCTGTATTAGACCTCGTTCACACGTTATTTGCTCAGTATTTTTACCTCAGTATTTGTAAGCTAAATTGGCAGCCTGATAAATCCCCAGCCAACAGGAAGCCCTCCCCCTGGCAGTATATATTAGCTCACACATACACATAATAGACAGGTCATGTGACTGACAGCTGCCGTATTTCCTATATGGTGCAATTGTTGTAGTTTGTCTGCTTATTAATCAGATTTTTATTTTTGAAGGATAATACCAGACTTGTGTGTGTTTTAGGGCGAGTTTCGTTTGTCAAGTTGTGTGTGTTGAGTTGCGTGTGGCAACATGCATGTAGCGACTTTTGTGAGATGAGTTTTGTGTAGCAACATGCGTGTAGCAACTTTTTGTGTGTCGAGTTACATGTGACAGGTTAGTGTAGCAAGTTGTGTGCAGCAAGTTTTGCGCATGGCGAGTTTTGCGCGTTGCGAGTATTATGTGTGGTGCCTTTTGAGTATGTGCAAGTTTTGTGTGAGGCAACTTTTGCATGTGTTGCAACTTTTGTGCATGTGGCAATTTTTCCGCGTGTGCAAGTTTTGCGTGTGGCGAGTTTTTCATGAGGAGAATTTTGCACTTGTGGCGAGTTTTGCAAGAGCCTAGTTTTTGCATGTGGCGAGTTCTGCGCGTGGCGAGTTTTGAGTGGCGACTTTTGTGTTTTGACTTTTATGTGGCGAGGTTGGTGTATTTGTGGTGAAATGTGTGCTGAGGGTAATATGTGTTCAAGCACGTGGTAGTGTGTGGCGCATTTTGTGTGTGTTCATATCCCCGTGTGTAGTGAGTATCCCATGTCGAGGCCCCACCTTAGCAACTGTACGGTGTATACTCTTTGGCGCCATCGCTCTTATTCTTTAAGTCCCCCTTGTTCACATCTGGCAGCTGTCAATTTGCCTCCTACACTTTTCCTTTCATTTTTTCCCATTATGTAGATAGGGGCAAAATTGTTTGGTGAATTGGAAAGCGCTGGGTTAAAATTTCACCTCACAACATAGCCTATGACGCTCTCGGGGTCCAGACGTGTGACTGTGCAAAATTATGTTGCTGTAGCTGCGACGCTTCCAACACTTTTCCTTTCACTTTTTCCCCATTATGTAGATAGGGGCAAAATTGTTTGGTGAATTGGAACGCGCGGGGTTAAAATTTCACCTCACAACGAAGCCTATGACGCTCTCAGGGTCCCAACGTGTGACTGTGCAAAATTTTGTTTCTGTAGCTGCGACGCCTACAACACTTTTCCTTTCACTTTTTTCCCCATTATGTAGATAGGGGCAAAATTGTTTGGTGAATTGGAAAGTGCGGGGTTAATATTTCACCTCACAACATAGCCTATGACGCTCTCGGGGTCCAGACGTGTGACTGTGCAAAATTTTGTTGCTGTAGCTGCGACGTTTCCAACACTTTTCCTTTCACTTTTTTCCCCATTATGTAGATAGGGGCAAAATTGTTTGGTGAATTGGAAAGCGCGGGGTTAATATTTCACCTCACAACATAGCCTATGACGCTCTCGGGGTCCAGACGTGTGACTGTGCAAAATTTTGTGGCTGTAGCTGCGACGCCTCCAACACTTTTCCTTTCACTTTTTCCCCATTATGTAGATAGGGGCAAAATTGTTTGGTGAATTGGAACGCGCGGGGTTAAAATTTCACCTCACAACGTAGCCTATGACGCTCTTAGGGTCCAGACGTGTGACTGTGCAAAATTTTGTGGATGTAGCTGCGACGCCTCCAACACTTTTCCTTTCACTTTTTCCCCATTATGTAGATAGGGGCAAAATTGTTTGGTGAATTGGAACGCGCGGGGTTAAAATTTCACCTCACAACGTAGCCTATGACGCTCTCAGGGTCCAGACGTGTGACTGTGCAAAATTTTGTTTCTGTAGCTGCGACGCCTCCAACACTTTTCCTTTCACTTTTTTCCCCATTATGTAGATAGGGGCAAAATTGTTTGGTGAATTGGAACGCGCGGGGTTAATATTTCACCTCACAACGTAGCCTATGACGCTCTCATGGTCCAGACGTGTGACTGTGCAAAATTTTGTTTCTGTAGCTGCGACGCTTCCAACACTTTTCCTTTCACTTTTTTCCCCATTATGTAGATAGGGGCAAAATTGTTTGGTGAATTGGAACGCGCGGGGTTAAAATTTTGCCTCACAATATAGCCTATGACGCTCTCAGGGTCCAGACGTGTGACTGTGCAAAATTTTGTGGCTGTAGCTGCGACGCCTCCAACACTTTTCCTTTCACTTTTTCCACATTATGTAGATAGGGGCAAAATAGTTTGGTGAATTGGAAAGCGCGGGGTTAAAATTTCACCTCAGAACGTAGCCTATGACGCTCTCAGGGTCCAGACGTGTGACTGTGCAAAATTTTGTTTCTGTAGCTGCGACGCCTCCAACACTTTTCCTTTCACTTTTTTCCCCATTATGTAGATAGGGGCAAAATTATTTGGTGAATTGGAACGCGCGGGGTTAAAATTTCGCCTCACAATATAGCCTATGACGCTCTCGGGGTCCAGACGTGTGACTGTGCAAAATTTTGTGGCTGTAGCTGCGACGGTGCAGATGCCAATCCCGGACATACACACACACATACACACACACACACATTCAGCTTTATATAGTAGATATACAAGGAAGGCAAGGACAAGAGCAATGTAGCAGCTATAGACCAAACTCACTGTTAAATGTAGATCTGAAACTATTCGCTAGTATGATTGCACATAGAATAGCAGAGTTCTTGCCGGAACTGATATCTACAAATCAGACGGGCTTCATTGCAGGTAGAGAGGGAAAAGACAATGCTTATAAGATATTACACCTTATGCACTATGCAAAAGAAAGAAAGCTCCACTTAGTTTTACTCGGGACTCATGCGGAGAAAGCCTTTGACAGGGTGGACTGGACCTATTTAGGGGAGACTCTGGTTGGTTTTGGCTTTCCACAACAACGAACTTCATTAATAATGGAAATGTATAGGGACCCCATGGCCCATATCAGAATTAATGGCTCACTGACCGATACATTTTCAATTAAAAATGGCACACGTCAGGGCTGACCCCTGCTGCCGATTCTTTTTGTGCTGGGGATGGAGACCCTGCTGAGCGCCATACAGCAGAACCCAGAAATCGAAGGCATCAAAATAGGTAAAACCCATTACAAAACAGCGGCCTTCGCCGATGACCTTCTCGTACTGATGACAAGACCACTCAGAAGCCTTCCTGCCTTGACAAAGGTTTTAGAGGAATATAGCACCCTTACAAATTTTAAAGTAAATCTGTCTAATTCAGAAGCTCTAGACCTCAACGTTCTCCAACTTACACTCACTAAGTTAAAGAAACTATACCCTCACTCATGGCATAAACAATTTATTATGTATCTGGGAATTAAAATATGTAGAAACCATAAAAAGCTATTTGCGCTTAACTTCTACCCTCTATTCGATAAAGTTAAATCTACCGTAAAATCTTGGAGAGACCAATATCTATCATGGACAGGGAGGAAAAACCTCCTAAAAAGTTTAATACTCCCCAAAATTATTTATTTTTTCCAAATGCTACCCATACATATACCAGACTCCTTCCTCGTAAAGATAAATTCTTCATTCCTTCAACATATATGGAAAAATATTAAACCACGAATAGGTTATCGCATGCTGACACTATCTAAAACAAAGGACGGTATGGGTGCTCCTGACATAAGGAAATATTATTATGCCGCAGTACTGTCATGGACAGTTGACCTAATCCGAGACACTCAGAGCAAACAATGGTTGGCGATGGAGGGAGAACTTCAAAATTTATAGAAACAACTACACTATAACTCAGATTCTACTCGAAATCTTACGTCTTTTGAAACTCTGTGTGCCAAAACATCTAGACTAGGGTTGAGCGAAACGGATCGGACAATTTCAAAAATCGCCGACTTTTGACAAAGTCGGGTTTTGTGAAACCCGACCCGATCCTAGTGTGGGATCGGCCATGAGGTCGTCGATCTTCGCGCGCCAAAGTCGCGTTTCGTATGACCCTTTCAGCACCATTTCTCATCCAATGAAGGAGGACACAGAGTGTGGGCAGCGTGATGACATAGGTCTCGGTCCCCACCATCTTAGAGAAGGGCATGACAGTGACGCTTCTGCGGCGTCACAGGGGCTATAAAGAGGTGTGCATGCCGACCGCCATCTTACTTCTGCCGATCTTAGCATAGGGAGAGGTTGCTGCAGCTTCATCAGAAGAAGGGATATAGTTAGGGAGGGAAGATTAACCCCGAAACTGCTTGTGCTGCAGCGATTTCCACTGTCCAACACCATCTTTTCTTTGCAGGGACAGTGGAGTTTTTTTTTGTGCATCAGCTCTATAGCTTATTAGGCTGCTCTATAGCTTATTAGGCTGCCCTATAAGGCTCCCTGATAGCTGCATTGCTGTTTGTATGCCGCTGTGCAAACCAACTGCTTTTTTAAAAGCAAAAATCCTGTTGCTCCTTTCTGCACAGTTCTCTTATTTATTTGTCCACATTTTTGTGTGCAGCAGTCCTTTTTATTGCTGCCAAACTTGTTCTTTGATCATTGTAGGGAGATTGAAATTGTACTACAGCCCTTGTATTTTATGATAAATCTGCCAGCCACATTCTGCCACTTACATTGTGTAGTGTAATTCACAAGGCCTGTTTTTTGCTGCAGTCTCCCCCCCCCCAAAAAAGGGAGATTTAAATTGCCAATAAGTTACTATACGTCAGTTCTGTTTGTCGTATATCTGCCAGCCACATTCTGCCACTTATATTGTGTAGTGTAATACACAGGGCCTGTTTTTTTCTGCAGTCTCCCCCCACAAAAAGGGAGATTTAAATTGACAACAAGTTTCTATACGTCAGTTCTGTTTGTCGTATATCTGCCAGCCACGTTCTGCCACTTAAATTGTGTAGTGTAATACACAGGGCCTGTTTTTTGCTGCAGTCTCCCCCCCAAAAAATGGAGATTTAAATTGCCAACAAGTTTCTATACGTCAATCCTATTTGTCATATATCTGCCAGCCACGTTCTGCCACTTACATTGTGTAGTGTAATACACAGGGCCTGTTTTTTGCTGCAGTCTCCCCCCAAAAAAAGGGAGATTTAAATTGACAACAAATTTCTATATGTCAGTTCTGTTTGTTGTATATCTGCCAGCCACGTTCTGCCACTTACATTGTGTAGCAGGTACGGACTGGGGCTGAATTTCAGCCCTGGCATTTAAAATCACACAGGCCCATGTTGTCCCCATCCCCAAGCGCCAGATGGGATATATTACTAATATCATCCTGGATGGAGGAAAGCAAGATTTACTACAAGACCAATATTTCTAATGATTCCCGTGGCTGCTGGGATAAGTGACGGAGTCACTGACTTTGTGCTCTGTCAAAACTTTAACAGTATGAGTGTCTTGAGAACACTGTTTCTGTTAACAACATAGCAGACAAAGCAGCCCACGACTAGACAGGCGCTTCTGGCATTTGCCAGAATTGACAGATGGCCAGTCCGGCCCTGTTGTGTAGTGTAATATGCAGGGCCTGTTTTTGCTGCAGTCTCCCCCCCCCCAAAAAAAGGGAGATTTAAATTGCCAACAAATTTCTATACGTCAGTTCTGTTTATCATATATCTGCCAGCCACGTTATGCCACTTATATTGTGTAGTGTAATACACAGGGCCTGTTTTTTGCTTCAGTCTCCCCCCAAAAAAGGGAAATTTAAATTGACAACAAGTTTCTATACGTCAGTTCTGTTTGTCGTATATCTGCCAGCCACTTTCTGCCACTTACATTGTGTAGTGTAATACACAGGGCCTGTTTTTTCCTGCAGTCTCCCCCCAAAAAATGGACATTTAACTTGCCAACAAGTTTCTATACGTCTGTTCTGTTTCTCGTATTTCTGCCAGCCACGTTCTGCCACTTACATTGTGTAGTGCAATACACAGGTCCTGTTTTTAGCTGCAGTCTCACCCCAATAAAGGGAGATTTAAATTGCCAACAAGTTTATATACGTCAGTTCTGTTTGTTGTATATTTGCCAGCTACGTTCTGCCACTTACATTGTGTAGTGTAATACACAGGGCCTGTTTTTTGCTGCAGTCTCCCCCCCAAAAAAGGGAGATTTAAATTGCCAACAAGTTTATATACGTCAGTTCTGTTTGTCGTATATATCTGCCAGCCACGTTCTGCCACTTACATTGTGTAGTGTAATACACTGGGCCTGTTTTTTGCTGCAGTCTCCCCCCCAAAAAAGGGAGATTTAAATTGACAACAAGTTTCTATACGTCAGTTCTGTTTGTTGTATATCTGCCAGCCACGTTCTGCCACTTACATTGTGTAGTGTAATACACAGGGCCTGTATTTTGCTGCAGTTTTTCCCCAAAAAAGGGAGATTTAAATTGCCAACAAGTTTCTATACGTCTGTTCTGTTTGTCGTATATCTGCCAGCCACGTTCTGCCACTTAAATTGTGTAGTGTAATACACAGGGCCTGTTTTTAGCTGCAGTCTCCCCCCAAAAAAGGGAGATTTAAATTGCCAACAAGTTTCTATATGTCAGTTCTGTTTGTGGTATATCTGCCATCCATGTTGTGCCACTTATATGGTGTAGTGTAATACACAGGGCCTGTTTTTTGGCTGCAGTCTCCCCCCCAAAAAAAGGGAAATTTAAATTGCCAACAAGTTTATATACACCTTCTACCTTGTTTAACAGTACTATATAACGGTTGTTATTTTGGTTAGATTTTTCCAAAAAATGAGGAAGTCTGGTGGAAGAGGCCGTGGGCGGTCATTGCCAGCTGGTACTGATTTTGGTGGTGGTGGTGGTGGAGCATTTGGTGGCAGTGGGAAAAGCAAAATAGCACCTAAGGCTGAAGGTGTTTGAACAGCGTCATCGTCTGGCTACACAAGGCCTCGAAGGCTCCCTTATCTGGGAGTAGGAAAACTGCTTTTAAAGCCGGAGCAGCAGGAAAAAGTTTTGGCTTTCCTTGCTGACTCAGCCTCTAGCTCTTTCGCCTCCTCTTCAGAAAGTTCGAAATATAAAAGCAGCGAGTCCTCAGTGGATGCTCCCAGTCAGGAACAAGTCGCTTCTATTCTAAACTATTACATTTTAGGTCAATTGGGATTACCATAATTACCGTATATACATGAGTATAAGCTGAGAATTTCAGCCCAATTTTAGGCTGAAATTGACCCTCTCAGCTTATACTTGAGTCATACCCAGGGGTCAGCAGGGGAGAGGGAGCGGCAGCTGTCTAATAATACTCACCTGCTCCTGTTCTCCGGCGCCGGCAGCTTCTTCCTGTATTCAGCGGTCACATGATACTGCTCATTACAGTACTGAATATGGACTCAACTCCACTCCCATAGGGGTGGAGCCGCATATTCATTACTGTAATGAGAGGTACCATGTGACCGCTCAATCCAGGAAGAAGCTGCCGGCGCCGGAGAACCAGGAACACCGTGTTAGGGGTCGAGTTCCCACCTCTGCACAGGGGGAATCTCGGGCCATCTCCGCTGCGGTCTCCCATTTTTCTCCTGCCGCAGTGGAGCCTGCTCAGTGGAGATGTCGGTCCCAGCGTCTCGCTCAGTCTGACTCTGTACAAAGAGTTACTTCTGGTTTTCATGCTTCTGCCATTGGAGTCAGTCCTGGGCAGCGGCGAGCAGACGCTTCTGGGACTAAATCCTGCTTTTCTCATTCTGAGCATGCCCAGAGTAAGAACTCTCAGTGGAGATCGAGGGTCACATGATCAGTTTCTGCATCTTAGGCCATTGGTCCTTTCAGGAAGGTCCTGTAGGTGCTCACACTCTGTGGCAGCCTCTCATTGGTTCTTCTAGGAAGGTCCTGTACGTGCTGCAACTATTTAAGGCTTGCATGGCCGCACGGCCATGTGCTAGTATTGTTCTCTGTTATGTGCTTTGCGCCAGTGTGGTCATGTAAGAGTGTGTTCAGGGACCTGACTGAAATAAGCCCCTAGAATGCTGGCACCTCCGGCGAGGAGATTGTGTTTGTATGTATTCAAGGACCTGGCTGAAATAAGCCCCTAGAATGCTGGCACCTCCGGTGAGGAGTTTTGTGTGCATGCGTGACTACTGACTGCTCTCTGTTTGGGCAGTTAGCCTGTGCCTCTGTGAAGTCTAACAGGGCACAGTGCTTTGCTTTCACGGCTACTCGGTGAATTAACTGAGTTAGTCCATACCACCATATAGTGCCACCGTTTGCTAGCAGCAGGTTCTCCTGCACGGTGGACCCCGGGCTGCGAACGCACCAATAACAATAAATACATCTATATTTACTCGGTGCATTCCACTAGCCCTAACACACCGTGCCAGGAGCAGGTGACTATGAAAAAAAGAAGAAAAAAAGAACCACTCTGAAACACTGCACACCACAATAAGTATAGAAATATAAAAAAAGGCAAACTTCATTGATGCAAAGATAAAAACATTAAAAACAGGTGAACACATCGAAAAGTCCCCACAATGATCCGTAAAGGTAACAGTAGCCCAATAGTGGCACGTACCATGCAAGTATTGCAAAGGTACAGTATCACATAACCTACACGATATGCACAGCTAGATAACAGATAAATATAATAGACATACATCAAATACAATGCATGAGAATGGTCCTATCTAGCTGTACCTCATTGAATAAACATAGAGTTCCCTAAGTGGAGAATATATATAATGCTGATAAACGTCCGAATAAGGACACAGACCCTATCCACAGGTATAGAAAAAGATGGCAAAAATAATGATGATAATCAATACCTGTATGTCAGCAAAAAGAGGTCCAAATAGACCAAAGATGAAAAAACAGGGTACAAGTGAAAAAGGCAAATGCGCCATGCGCTCTATGTCTGGGGCTGCAATGGCCAAATACCTGAAATGTGCATAAAAGTCCTAGGTCCAGCCTTATAGAGCTATGAGAGCAAAAGCCGCTAGGGGAACAATTTGTAGGAGGCAGGGATCAGAACGGGGAGGAACCCCACGCGTATCACCGTTACAGGGACGGCTTCGTCAGGGGAAGGGTGCTAAACTAGCCATCAATGTACGCTTCAATACCTTTAATCTGTGACAGGAATTGTGCGAGGAACGCCGAAGACCGGAACCGGAAATGACTCACGATGAGGGCGGAAGGACCTGAACGGCAGACGTCTCTGCCAGTACTGCGCAATGTACGATGTCTCTTACCTTGGACCAGTGGGTGTTGTACCAGAGAGCTAAGTGTCAGTCGCAGGTTTCCCTGTTGGAGCCAAAGAAGAGACCACCGGACAAATTCATCCGTTTCATTACTGGATACAACACCTACTGGTCCAAGGTAAGAGACATCTTACAGAAACACTGGGGCATTCTGACCACGGATTTAGTAACATCACAAATTGTCAGCGAACGGCCACTAATTACTGCAAGGAGGGCACCGAATCTGAGAGACATTCTCACAAGGAGCCATTATACCAGGCCCACTACCAGATTAAATTGTGGCATTACGTTGAGGGGCTCCTTCCCGTGTGGAGACTGTAACATCTGCCAATTTATGCATCCAGTCAGAGATTGTTTCTGTAACCCCACTGATGACATTAAGCATGGGCTAAAATCATACATTAATTGTAAGACTACCAACGTCATATATGCAATTGTTTGCCCATGCCCACTTATATATGTGGGACAAACATCCCAAGAACTGCGCCGACGCGTACAAAAACATCCTTCTACCATCAATACTGCGTCGGCCGATGCTCGGAGGGAGAAACCTCTCACTACGGTGGCCTCACATTTCTTATCACACCATGCGGGCAGATATACAGGCACCAAGATTGTGGGTTTGGAACATGTCAGAAGCTCGGGCAGAGGGGAATCCCTCGAACGAAAACTCTTACAAGCTGAAGCCAGTTGGATTTTTCTACTACACTCTGCTGCACCGTTAGGTATTAATGAGGATCTCCTCTTTACGGGCTTCCTAGGCTGAACAATCGTGTTATCGTATGTTTTCTATGTCTTTTTCCAGGATGGTCCAGCGTTACGTGGCTTTTCACGTGCCTTTTTTAACAATATACAGCAGTTTTGAAAAAAGGGACTCGAGCATGATTTGGTTTTCACATTTAACGTTTCAACATTGATCTTTGCTAAATTGGAGAGAGGACCACCTGTTATGAGGAGTCTTGAAGATATGGACTAAATACCAACCGTCTGCACATTGGAAATGGACATACCAGCCGGACTGCGTACGCTTTTCTTCTTTTATATAGAGCCTTATTGGTGAGAAGACGCTCTATTGTCCCACTTGGTGTAATATGGACTTACATGCGTTATAAATATTGTTCATCTGTCTCAAGTACACCAATCCCATTTAGCTCTATGGTTGGAAACTTTTTAAAGTAGCCGGTGTTCTAACAAAATTATTATACTGTTACAGGATTTGGCACTTCTCCTTTAATTTGGCATCCCTACAAATGCCCATTTTTCCATTACTTTTATGGATCATCATCTTTTCTTTTTTACATTGTTTACCTTCCATAGCCTGGTCTCCATAGGTCAATACCTGTATGTTTCAGCTTGGATCTATTGATTTTTGATCTACAGAATTCGTTTAATAATATTATTCCTTGGACTCACATCCCTTCATGGTTCCGCTTGGTCAGCATATTTCATATTATCATCATTTGGACACACCTGGCCGAATTTTTCCCAGACCGTTTCTACGCTTTCGGTCAACATCATCAGCCATTGGGAATTGGATTAAATCATGGGATATGTCCTCTTTATCTTATTGGACGAATACATCTATGTGACTGTTTATGTCCCTTTCTTATACAGCCCTTTGTTCTTCTGAACCCTCTGGGTGTATGTCTAATTAATAAATAGGTTTCTCAGTGTTCATTATGGCTTTGCTGTTCATTTAAGCTATTTTATCCCTCAGTTTTTCTCATTTGTAGATCCTATTGTTTGCTGTTCTTATTCTTTCCTCTGTCTGTCTGTGTGTCACATCCCGTTTGTGTCCATGTATGTTTATACATGTTCACTTGTTCGTCACCTCAGACTCTGTCAGACTTCCCTATAGTGGCTATGTGCGGGGGATATCCCCTTTATACACCATATTCATAGGTGTACACATCCTTCATTCATGGTTCCTTGTTTCATTGTGCACAATGCGCTGCGCTGTAGATTTCGGGCGCATGCGCATTGCGCAGTACTGGCAGAGACGTCTGCCGTTCAGTTCCTTCCGCCCTCATCGTGCGTCATTTCCGGTTCCGGTCTTCGGTAGTGTTGAGCATTCCGATACCGCAAGTATCGGGTATCGGCCGATACTTGCGGTATCGGAATTCCGATACCGAATTCCGATACTTCCCGCGTATCGGATACCGGAATCGGAAGTTCCCATAATTCAAACTGAACGCAGCAGCCAATGAGGAATGAATGGAAGTGTGGGCACATCCTGTTTAGCATGGTGGGCATGTAAGTACTGGCAAGGCTGTGATTGGCTGCTGAAATGATGTCACTCTGCACTATAAAAAACGCTGCCGCCATTTTGCGCTCACTCTGCTGTGATTTCAGTTAGGGACAGGACGCTGTGTTCTAACTGAGGGCCAGTTGAGATAGCTAATTGCTTTATTTTGCTTTTCCAAGGCTAATTTAGCAAACGCTGTGTTCACTGTTCAGTTCACCTTGCTCTTGCCTTGCAGCGCTGTTTTAACAGCGTTCTTCAAGGTCTCAGTGTGTGTGTGTGTGTGCAGCTCACTCTGTAGTCTGTGTGCAGCCATATACCAGGTTGTATTCAGCTCAGGGGGGGTTCACACTGCCTCACACAGTTCTATCCATTGTCCTTTTTTGCTCATAGTGCAGCCTGCTGCACATTTTTTCTAAAATTTCCTATTAGTGTCTTTCCACCCGTCTCCAGCCAAATAGTGGAAAAACACTAGATAGGATAACCTAGAGGGGTTTTTTTGGGCCTTGCAGCGCCGTTTACGGCTGTCTGCACGGTCTCCGTGTGAGCGCAGCTTGCCCTGTAGTCTGTGTGCAGCCACAGCCCGTTGTATTCAGCTCAGGGTTTGTCACTGCCTCATACCGTTAAATAACTTGTACTTTTTTTCAACTAGTGCAGCCTGTTTAAAAATTATTTAAAAAATTCCTATTAGTGTCTTTCCACCCGTCTCCAGCTAAATAGTGGAAAAACACTAGATAGGATAACCTAGAGGAGGGTTTTTGGGCCTTGCAGCGCCGTTTACGGCTGTCTGCCAGGTCTCCGTGTGAGCGCAGCTCGCCCTGTAGTCTGTGTGCAGCCACAGCCCGTTGTATTCAGCTCAGGGTTTGTCACTGCCTCATACCGTTAAAAAACTTTTCCTTTTTTTCAACTAGTGCAGCCTGTTTAAAAATTATTTAAAAAATTCCTATTAGTGTCTTTCCACCCGTCTCCAGCTAAATAGTGGAAAAACACTAGATAGGATAACCTAGAGGAGGGTTTTTGGGCCTTGCAGCGCCGTTTACGGCTGTCTGCACGGTCTCCGTGTGAGCGCAGCTCGCCCTGTAGTCTGTGTGCAGCGACAGCCCGTTGTATTCAGCTCAGGGTTTGTCACTGCCTCATACCGTTAAATAACTTTTCCTTTTTTTTCAACTAGTGCAGCCTGTTGAAAATTTTCTAAACAATTTCCTATTAGTGTCTTTCCACCCGTCTCCAGCAAAATAGTGGAAAAACACTAGATAGGATAACCTAGAGGAGGGTTTTTGGGCCTTGCAGCGCCGTTTACGGCTGTCTGCACGGTCTCCGTGTGAGTTAAACTCGCTCTGTAGCCCGATCTGCCCAAAAAAAAAAAAAGTAAAGTTCACCAAACACCACTTAACACTTGTGTAGGCCACATTTTATCAATAATAAAGTCTAGTCCACACTTTACAACATTAGTGTTTCTTACACCTGTTGGGAGGAGTATTTCAGGAATAAGCACACTAAGGCCTTAGTACTTTTCTGCTTATCTTTATCTGTCAACCAAGATGAAGAGGGCAGGGAGTAAGGGTCGTGGGCGTGGAGCAGGGAGAGGAGCAGGGAGAGGACGTGGTGATTCTGTGCCTGCTGCGGGCACCGGTGACTCACCATCACCCAGTTTCAGCAGGGAACAGTCCTTCATGCGCAGCTTTGTCGGAGAGCGCCGTGCACCGCTGCTGCGTGAAGATCAAATTGAAGCCGTTGTCGGATGGATGGCAGCTAACGCATCGACTTCAATTAGTGCCACATCCTCTCAGGCACAGACCACTGGAGAGCAGCCATCTGTCTCTTCACCACCTGCCAAATTGGCCAGGCAGTCAGAGAGCCCCGGACAGGAGCCGTCTCTACTTCTGTTCTCTGAATCTCTTGGCTTGGAAACAGGGGGCCAGCCAAGCAGTATTGGAGAAATGGAAGAAGAGGCAGTGTGCAGTGATGCCCAACAGCTTTGTCTCTCTGACTCTGAAGAGGCGGGTGGGTCAGTGCCTGCAGTGACCACAGCGCAGTACGCATCTGATGATGAAACTCAGGTGCCGCTTTCTGGTGCGTACTGTGCTGCCGAGACTACCCAGGAGGAGCAGTTGGTGGCAGAGGGTAGTGGAGATGATGAGGTCCTTGACCCATCGTGGCGTGAGGAACAGGAAGGTGGTGGGAGCAGCTCAGAGGAAGAGATTCCCCTAACGGGCCAAAGAGGGAGAGGAAGGGGGAAGACTGCGGAGCCTGTAGCCTCCACTTTGGCACCAGTTAGGAGCCTGTCTCTTTCAAAAGCAAAAAAGGGCGCTCCCAAGACTTGCAGTGCCTGGTCCTTTTTTGACACAGTTGCAGATGACATTTGTTTTGTCAAATGCAAGCTGTGTCATCAGAAAGTAAAAAGAGGTAAAAGTGTCAGCAACCTCAATACGACAAATATGTGGAAACATGTGCGGACCAGGCACGTGGTGGAGTTCCAAAAACACACTGAAGACCTAGGCCAACCAACAGCGGCAGCTACCACCTCTTCAGCTCGTGTTGCTTCTTCCTCCAGCTCACGCACAGCTGGTTCGGCTTCCTCCTTGGATCGCCATGGAAGAACCTCTGGCACTGTTGTCCAGAGACCTAGTGTAATTCCACCCACAGCACCACGTTCCCAGTCATCCTCACACTCCCAGCCTAGTCTACAGCCATCGGTAGTACAGGCATGGGAGAAAAGGCGGGCATTCTCGGCAAACCACCCCCGAGCACAGGCTCTGAATGCAGGCATTGCCAAACTTCTGTCCCTGGAAATGCTCTCATTCAGGCTGGTGGAGACTGACAGCTTCCGTGACTTGATGGCATTGGCAGTCCCACAGTACAAGGTGCCCAGCCGCTTTTACTTCAGCAGGCAAGCTGTCCCTGCCCTGCACAAGCATGTGGAGGGACAAATCAAACATGCGCTACTGAACGCCGTCAGTAGCAAGGTCCACCTCACCACCGATGCGTGGACCAGTCAACATGGACAGGGGCGATACCTTTCCGTCACTGCCCATTGGGTTAATGTTGTTGAGCCGGGTACAGACCGTGCGAGTGGCGCAGGACGTGTCCTGCCCACTCCAAGGATTGCAGGAATCCAGTCTGTACGCATTGACTCCTCCTCTTACACCAGTTCCTCAGATTCCTCGCTGCAGGATCCATCACAGTCCACCTCCACATGGACCCGTGAACGTTTACCTGTTATGACTGACATGAGCACAGCCGTGGCCAAACGTCAGCAGGCCATCTTGAAATTAGTTTCTTTGGGGAATCGAAGCCACACAGCGCAGGAGCTCTGGAATGCCCTAAAGCAGGACAGCGATGTGTGGTTTGTGCCAGCGAATCTCCAGCCAGGCATGGTAGTGTGTGACAATGGCCGAAATCTGGTGACAGCTTTAGGCCTTGGCAACCTCACTCACATCCCATGTCTGGCACATGTGCTCAATTTGGTTGTGCAGAGTTTTCTGAGGGACTATCTGGATCTTGATGCACTTCTGCACAAGGCCCGCCTAGAGTGTGCTCACTTGCGGCGTTCCAGCTTGGCAAGATCCCGCATTGCTGCTCTGCAGCGTCGGTTTCGCCTTCCTGAACATCGCATCATATGTGACCTACCTACCAGGTGGAATTCCACGTTACATATGTTGGAGCGGTTGTGTGAGCAGCAGCAAGCAGTAATGGAGTACCAGCTGCATCAGGCGCAAAAAAGTCGCAGTCAGCGCCGCTCAGACTTCACAACCACAGAGTGGGCCACTATGAAGGACGTCTGCCAGGTTTTGCGTCCTTTTGATTATTCCACGCGGATGGCAAGTGCAGATGATGCACTAGTCAGCATGACTGTCCCCCTTATCTGCTTGCTTCAAGAAACCCTGCAAGGGATAAGGGATGATGTGGAAGAGGTGGAGGATGAGGAGTCACCTTTTCCATCAGGTTCTGGACAGTTAGCGCCACGTGGTTCCTCACAAAGGGGTCGGCAGGGGACCCTTTGTGAGGAGGATGAGGAGGAGTCAATGGACGAGGAAGAGCTACGTCCAGAGGAGGGAGTTCCACCATTGTCCAGTGGTCAGTGTGTACAGCGAGGGTGGGGTGATGAAGAGCGGGCAGAGATCATGTTTCAAGCAGGGGACAGCGTTTCTGGGCCAGTTGGCAGTCTGCAGCACATGGTTGAGTACATGTTGCAGTGCCTGAGAGACGACCGCCGCATCGACCACATTCTCAACGTGCCTGATTATTGGGTGTACGCCCTCCTCGATCCTCGCTACCGTGACAATGTCCAAAACCTCATCCCGGCGTTGACACGGGAGCGTAAAATGCGGGAGTACCACGACACACTGGTGAATTCCATCATCTTCTCCAGTCCAACTGAGAGGAGTGCTGCTAGTGCTTTACAAAGCAGCTCAGTGCGTCGAGGCAGTGGAGGAGGAGGCCCTGCACAAAGAGGGAGCAGAAGCAGTGCCTCTGCCCAAGGCAAGCCAAGTATGGCACAACTGTGGAAAACTTTTGTGTGCCCGCCCCAAATGTCTACACCATCACCGGCGGCTCCAGTCAGCAGGAGGCAACGGTTCCGTCAGATGGTGACAGACTACATGGCTTGCCCTCTTAGTGTACTCCCAGACGGCTCTTCCCCATTCAAGTTTTGGGTCTCTAAGCTGGATACATGGCCAGAGCTAAGCCAGTATGCATTGGAGGTGCTGGCTTGCCCTGCGGCTAGTGTCTTATCGGAACGTGTCTTTAGTGCCGCAGGTGGTGTACTAACAGACCGTCGCATGCGACTATCCTCCGATAACGTTGACTGGCTTACTTTCCTGAAAATGAACCAGGCCTGGATCTCGCAGGAATTTGCCACTCCTCTGCCTGATTAAGTAACTGGGTGTCATCCAGGTCTCCTGATGTGTTCATCTTTCTACCACCTGAACTGCTATTCCTGGGCTCCAACACCGCCAGTTGCGGCTCAGAAGTGCAGGCTGCACAGTCTAAACATACGACCCAGTGTTATTGGGTTTCAGTAACGTCAGCTGATCCCCAGCTGTGTAGCCGGCAATGTGTCCTGCGACCGCCACGCTGGCACAACAACCTAAATGTAAGGGAACCTTTCCCCCCCCCCTCGGCGTTTGTTACTGAAAGAGCCATCTTGTGCAGCAGTAATGTTGCACAAGGAAAAGGTAGCTCTTTTATTTTAGCTCCTTGCACACGCAGAACTTAACACTTATAAAATGTGTTCACTGATACCGTTATACCGTCCCGGAGCTGGGACTTTCCTTCATAATGTGACGCAGCACAGCCGTCATTCCTACCCCCTTGGTGCCATGCGCTGCCTCCTCAGCGTTGTTTTAAGCTGTCACGGAGCCTGCGCTGTTCTGTTATCCCTTGGCCATGGCCAGTTTGCGCTGCCTGTCTTCTGACATAATTTGGTGTCAGGATGGCTGCGCCTGTGAGCCCGCGCTGCCCGAGAACCCGCCTCGCAGTGTCTTCTGATTGAATCACACTGCGAGCCTGGGATCCATGGGCATGCGCAGTGCATATCTTCACCTCGGGCTCTTGCCCATCTCCCTCCGCCTTCTTTAGACTGTGCGCCGTCAGCTGATCCCTAATAGCATGCCACGGCCGTGACGCCGCACAGTCTGAAGAAGAGGGAAGGAGGGGAGTGAGAGTCGAGGATATGCACTGTGCATGTCCATGGATCCAAGGCCCGCAGTGGGATTACAATAGACGACACTGCGAGGTGAGATCTGGAGCAGCGTGGACGCACAGGCACTGACAGCCTGACACCAAATTATGTCAGAAGACAGACAGCGCTAATTGGGTATGGCCAAGGGATAACAGAACAGCGCAGGCTCCGTGACAGCTTAAAACAACGCTGAGGAGGCAGCGCACGGCACCAAGGGGATAGCAATGACAGCTGTGCTGCGTCCCATTACGAAGGAAATTCCCACCTCCGGGACGGTTTTACGGTATAAGGGAACACATTTTTAGTGTTTACTTCTGTGTTTGCAAGGAGCATAATTAAAAGAGCAACCTTTTCCTTTTGCATCCTTAGTGCTGCACAAGATGGCTCTTTCAGCTGCAAACGTCTTGGGGGGGGGGTTAAAGGTTCCCTTTCAACTTGCTCCAATCAGGCTTCGGCCTACACTCTGTTCCTCTGCTCCTCCTGCTGTCCCTGGGCTCTAACACCGCCAGTTGGTGCCTGGAAGTGCTGTCTGCACAGTCAACAGTCGCTCCTCTGTTATTGGGGTTCAGTAACGTCAGCTGATCCCCAGCTGTGTGTGCGGCAATACCTCCAATCTGCTCCTCCTGCTGTCCCTGGGCTCTAACACCGCCAGTTGGTGCCTGGAAGTGCTGTCTGCACAGTCAACAGTCGCTCCTCTGTTATTGGGGTTCAGTAACGTCAGCTGATCCCCAGCTGTGTGTGCGGCAATACCTCCAATCTGCTCCTCCTGCTGTCCCTGGGCTCTAACACCGCCAGTTGGTGCCTGAAAGTGCTGTCTGCACAGTCAACAGTCGCTCCTCTGTTATTGGGGTTCAGTAACGTCAGCTGATCCCCAGCTGTGTGTGCGGCAATACCTCCAATCTGCTCCTCCTGCTGTCCCTGGGCTCTAACACCGCCAGTTGGTGCCTGGAAGTGCTGTCTGCACAGTTAACAGTCGCTCCTCTGTTATTGGGGTTCAGTAACGTCAGCTGATCCCCAGCTGTGTATCCGGCAACGTGTCATGCGACCGCCATGCTGGCACAACTAAAATGTAAGGGGACCTGTCCCCCCCCTAGGCGTTTGTTACTGAAAGAGCCACTTTGTGCAGCACTAATACTGCACAAGGAAAAGGTCGCTCTTGAAATTATGCTCCTTGCAAACGCTGAACTACACACTCATGTAATGTGTCCCCTCACACCGTCCAACCGTCCCGGAGGTGGGACTTTCCTTTGTAATGTGACGCAGCACAGCCGTCATTGCTACCCCCTTGGCACCGTGCGCTGCCTCCTTAGCGTTGTTTGATTCCGTCATGGACCCTGCGCTGTTATGTTATCCCTTGGCCATGCACAGTTTGCGCTGCCCGTCCTCTGACATCATTTGTTGTTGTCCTGGCTGCGCCTGTCCGTCCACGCTGCCCGAAATCCCACCTCGCAGTGTCGTCTAATGTGATCCCACAGTGGGCCTGGTATCCATGGCCATGCGCAGTGCATATACTAGCCTCTCACTTCCCTTCTTCACGCTTCTTCAGACTAGGCGGCGTCAGCTGATCCCTAATAGCATGCCACGGCCGTGACGCCGCACAGTCTGAAGAAGCAGATAGGAGGTGAGTGAGAGGCGATGATATGCACTGCGCATGCCCATGGATCCCTGGCCCGCAGTGGGATTACATTAGATGACACTGCGAGGTTGGATCTCGGGCAGCTTGGACGCACAGGCACTGCCAGCCTGACACCTAAATGATGTCAGAAGACGGGCACCGCTAACTGTGCATGGCCAAGGGATAACATTACAGCGCGGGCTCCGTGACAGAACCAAACAACGTTGAGGAGGTAGCGCACGGCACCAAGGGGGTTGGAATGACGGCTGTGCTGTGTCACATTACAAAGGAAAGTCCCACTTCCGGGACGGTTTGATGGTGTGAGGGGACACATTATATGAGTGTGTACTTCAGCGTTTGCAAGGAGCATAATTTTAGGAGCCACCATTTTCCATGTGCAGTATTACTGCTGTACAAGATGGCTCTTTCAGCAACAAATGCCTGGGGGGGGGGGTTAAAGGTTCCCTTTCAACTTGCTCCACTGCAGGCTTCGGCCTACACTCTGCTCCTCTTTGATTCCCTCGGTTTCAACACTGTCAGTTGCCACCTGGAAGTGTTGTCTACACAGAAAAAACACTAGCTGATGTGTCAGTGGGGTTCAGCACCGCCAGCTGTTCCCCTGCTGTGTAGTCGGCAACGTGTCCAGCACAAGCCACGCTGGCACAACAGAACAAAAGCTGCCACCAGTGCAGGCTTCGGCCTACACTCTGCTCCTCTCCTCCTCCTGCTGACCCTGGGCTCTAACACCGCCAGTTTTTGCCCGGAACTGCTAGCTGCACAGAGAAAAACACCAGCCAATGTGTTAGTGGGGTTCAGCACTGCCAGCTGTTCCCCTGCTGTGTAGCCGGCAACATGACCTGCAAACACCACGCAGGCACATGAACTGAAATTAAAGGGACCCTGCCACCCACCCCAAGGTGTTTCTATGTATAACAGCTACCTTGTACAGCAGTAATGCTGCATTTGTACAAGGTGGCTGACTTTTTCTCCTTGCCAACGTGGAACTCAACACGTACAAAATGTGTCTCATTGAGACCATTCCACTGTCCCTGAGGTGTGACTTTCCTTTCTAATGGTACGCAGCACCACCTTGGTAGCGCTGCCCGTCTTCTGACATCATTGGTTGGCTGCCTGTGCCTGTGCGTCCGCCCTGCCTGACACAACCCCCCTCGTTGTCTCATATATTTTGTCTGCGAGGGTGTGATTGATGGGCATGTGCAGTGCATATGTTCGCCTGTCTTAACTCATCTCCTTCCGCCTTCTTCAGACTGTGCGGCCTCATGGCCGTGGTAGGCGATAAGGGATCAGCTGAGGCCGCCCAGTCTGAAGCAGGTGTAAGGACATGTGTGAGCGGCAAACATATTTACTGCACAAGGCCACGAATCCCAGCCACGCAGTGTGATTTTTTGAAAACACACTGCGGGTCTGGGATTCATGGCCATTGCTAACCGCACTGGCCAACATGAAATGAGGTGAGAAGACAGGCAGCGCTCACAGCGCATGGCCAAGGGATCACAATAGCGCAGACTCCTGTACAGCAAATAACAACGCTCAGGAGGCTGCGCCCAGCACCAAGGCGTTATTTATGTGCACCTGTGCTGCGTCTCCTTAAAAAGACAAGTCACGCCTCCAATACAGAACTGAACTACTGTTCAATGGGCTAAATTGTGTACGTCTTTCATTCTGCGTGTGCAATGAGCAAAACTTAAAAAGCAACCTTTAACTTGTGGAGCTTTACTGCTGCACAAGGTGTGGCTCTTCAACATTGTAACACCTGAGGGTGGGTTAAAGGTTACCTTTGAAATTGGTTCTAGTAGGCTTCGGCCTACACTCTGCTCCTCCTGCAGACCCTGGGCTCTAACTACGCCAGTTGGAACCCGGAAGTGCTGGCTGCACAGAGAAAAACACCCACCATTGTGTCAGTGGGGTTCAGCACCGCCAGCTGTTACCCTGCTGTGTAGCCGGCATCGTGTCCAGCACAAGCCACGCTGGCACAACAGACCAAAAGCTGCCACAAGTGCAGGCTTCGGCCTACACTCTGCTCCTCTCCTCCTCCTGCTGACCCTGGGCTATAACACCGCCAGTTGTAGCCTGGAAGTGCTAGCTGCACAGAGAAAAACACCCGCCAATGTGTTAGTTGGGTTCAGCACCGCCAGCTGTTCCCCTGCTGTGTAGCCGGCATCGTGTCCAGCACAAGCCACGCTGGCACAACAGACCAAAAGCTGCCACCAGTGCAGGCTTCGGCCTACACTTTGCTCCTCTCCTCCTCCTGCTGACCCTGGGCTCTAACACCGCCAGTTTTTGCCCGGACGGGCTAGCTGTACAGAGAAAAACACCAGTCAATGTGTCAGTGGGGTTCAGCACCGCCAGCTGTTCCCCTGCTGTGTAGCTGGCAACGTGTCCTGCAAACGCCATGCAGGCACCTGAACTGAAATTAAAGGGAACCTGGCCCCACCCCCCCAGGTGTTTCTATGTATATCAGCCACCTAGAACAGCAGTACTGCTGCATTTGTACAAGGTGGCTGATTTTTTCTCCTTGCCCACGTTGAACTAAACACATACAAAATGTGTCTCATTACAGACCATTACAATGTCCCTGAGGTGTGACTTTCCTTTTTAATGACACGCAGCACCCCCCTTGGTAGCGCTGCCCGTCTTCTGACATCATTGGTTGGCTGCCTGTGTCTGTGCGTCCGCCCTGCCCGACACAACCCTCCTCGTTGTCTCATATATTTTGGCTGCAAGGGTGTGATTGATGGGCATGTGCAGTGCATATGTTCACCTGTCTTAACTCATCTCCTTCCGCCTTCTTCAGACTGTGCGGCCTCATGGCCGTGGTAGGCGATAAGGGATCAGCTGAGGCCACCCAGTCTGAAGCAGGTGTAAGGACATGTGTGAGCGGCAAACATATTTACTGCACAAGGCCACGAATCCCAGCCACGCAGTGTGATTTTTTGAAAACACACTGCGGGTCTGGGATTCATGGCCATTGCTAACGGCACCGGCCAACATGAAATGAGGTGAGAAGACAGGCAGCGCTCACAGCGCATGGCCAAGGGATCACAATAGCGCAGACTCCTGTACAGCAAATAACAATGCTCAGGAATCTGCGTCCAGCACCTAGGTGTAAATTTTGACACCTGTGCTGCGTCTCCTTAAAAAGACAAGTCACGCCTCCACTACTGTTTGACAGTATAATGGGCTAAATAGTGTACGTGTTTTATTCAGCGTGTGCAAGGAGCAAAATTAATAGAGCAACCTTTTACTTGTGCAGCATTAATGCTGCACAAGGTGTGGCTCTTGTACCTTGCAACACCTGAGGGGGGGTTAAAGGTTACCTTTGAAATCGGTTCAAGTAGGCTTCGGCCTACACTCTGCTCCTCCTGCAGACCCTGGGCTCTAACTACGCCAGTTGGGGCCCGGAAGTGCTGGCTGCACAGAGAAAAACACCCACCATTGTGTCAGTGGGGTTCAGCACCGCCAGCTGTTAACCTGCTGTGTAGCCGGCATCGTGTCCAGCACAAGCCACGCTGGCACAACAGACCAAAAGCTGCCACCAGTGCAGGCTTCGGCCTACACTCTGCTCCTCTCCTCCTCCTGCTGCCCCTGGGCTATAACACCGCCAGTTGTAGCCTGGAAGTGCTAGCTGCACAGAGAAAAACACCCGCCAATGTGTTAGTTGGGTTCAGCACCGCCAGCTGTTCCCCTGCTGTGTAGCCGGCATCGTGTCCAGCACAAGCCACGCTGGCACAACAGACCAAAAGCTGCCACCAGTGCAGGCCTCAGCCTTCACTTTGCTCCTCTCCTCCTCCTGCTGACCCTGGGCTCTAACACCGCCAGTTTTTGCCCGGACGTGCTAGCTGCACAGAGAAAAACACCAGTCATTGTGTCAGTGGGGTTCAGCACCGCCAGCTGTTCCCCTGCTGTGTAGCTGGCAACGTGACCTGCAAACGCCATGCAGGCACCTGAACTGAAATTAAAGGGAACCAGCCCCCACCCCCCCAGGTGTTTCTATGTATAACAGCCACCTTGTACAGCAGTACTGCTGCATTTGTACAAGGTGGCTGACTTTTTCTCCTTGCCCACGTTTAATTAAACACGTACTAAATGTGTCTCATTGAGACCATTCCACTGTCCCTGAGGTGTGACTTTCCATTCTAATGATACGCAGCACCACCCTTGGTAGCGCTGCCCGTCTTTTGACATCATTGGTTAGCTGGCTGCGCCTGTGCGTCTGCCCTGCTCGAAACAACGCCCCTCGGTGTCTTATTTTTTTGGACAGCGAGGGTGTGATTGATGGGCATGTGCAGTGCATATGTTTGCCTGTGTTCACTCATCTCCTTCCGCCTTCTTCAGACTGGGTGGCCTCATGGCCGCGGCATGCGATAAGGGATCAGATGAGGCCGCCCAGTCTGAAACAGGTGTAAGGACATGTGTAAGCGGCAAACATATTTACTGCACAAGGCCACGAATCCCAGCCACGCAGTGTGAATTTTTGAAAACACACTGTGGGTCTGGGATTCATGTCCATCGCTAACCGCAACGGCCGACATGAAATGAGGTCAGAAGACAGGCAGCGCTCACAGCGCATGGCCAAGGGATAACAAGAGTGCAGACTCCTGTACAGCAAATAACAACGCTCAGGAAGCTGCGCCCATGCACCAAGGTGTTATTTTGGACACCTGTGCTGCGTCTCCTTAAAAAGACAAGTCACGCCTCCACTACTGTTTGACAGTATAATGGGCTAAATAGTGTACGTGTTTTATTCAGCGTGTGCAAGGAGCAAAATTAATAGAGCAACCTTTTACTTGTGCAGCATTAATGCTGCACAAGGTGTGGCTCTTGTACCTTGCAACACCTGAGGGGGGGTTAAAGGTTACCTTTGAAATTGGTTCAACTAGGCTTCGGCCTACACTCTGCTCCTCTCCTCCTCCTGCTGACCCTGGGCTCTAACACCGCTTGTTTTTGCCCGGAAGTGCTAGCTGCACAGAGAAAAACACCAGCCAATGTGTTAGTGGGGTTCAGCACCGCCAGCTGTTCCCCTGCTGTGTAGCCGGCATCGTGTCCAGCACAAGCCACGCTGGCACAACTGACCAAAAGCTGCCACCAGTGCAGGCTTCGGCCTACACTCTGCTCCTCTCCTCCTCCTGCTGACCCTGGGCTCAAACACCGCCAGTTTTTGCCCGGACATGCTAGCTGCGCAGAGAAGAACACCAGCCAATGTGTTAGTGGGGTTCAGCACCGCCAGCTGTTCCCCTGCTGTGTAGCCGGCAACGTGACCTGCAAACGCCACGCAGGCACATGAACTGAAATTGAAGGGAGCCTGCCCCCCACCCCCAGGTGTTTCTATGTATAACAGCCACCTTGTACAGCAGTAATGCTGCATTTGTACAAGGTGGCTGACTTTTTTTCCTTGCCCACGTGGAAATCAACACGTACAAAATGTGTCTCATTGAGACCATTCCACTGTTCCTGAGGTGTGACTTTCCTTTCTAATGATACGCAGCACCCCCTTTTGTAGCGCTTCCCGTCTTCTGACATCATTGGTTGACTGGCTGTGCCTGTGCGTCCGCCCGGCCTGAAACAATGTTCCTCGTTGTCTTACTTATTTTGACTGCGAGGGTGTGAGTGATGGGCACGAGCAGTGCATATCTTCGCCTGTCTTTACTCATCTCCTTCCGCCTTCTTCAGACTGTGCGGCCTCATGGCCGCGGCATGCGAGAAGGGATCAGCTGAGGCCGCCCAGTCTGATGCAAGTGTAAGGACATGAGTGACAGGCGAAAAAATTTACTGCGCAAGGTCACGAATCCCAGCCCCGTAGTGTGACTTAAAGAAAAGACACTGCGGGTCTGGGTTTCATGGCCATCGCTAACCGCACCGGCCAACATGAAATGAGGTCAGAAGACAGGCAGCGTTCACAGCGCATGGCCAAGGGATAACAAGAGCGCATACTACTGTACAGCAAATAACAATGCTCAGGAAGCTGCGCCCATGCACCAAGGTGTTATTTTGGACACCTGTGCTGCGTCTCCTTAAAAAGACAAGTCACGCCTCCACTACTGTTTGACAGTATAATGGGCTAAATAGTGTACGTGTTTTATTCAGCGTGTGCAAGGAGCAAAATTAATAGAGCAACCTTTTACTTGTGCAGCATTAATTCTGCACAAGGTGTGGCTCTTGTACCTTGCAACACCTGAGGGGGGGTTATAGGTTACCTTTGAAATTGGTTCAAGTAGGCTTCGGCCTACACTCTGCTCCTCTTGCAGACCCTGGGCTCTAACTACGCCAGTTGGGGACCGGAAGTGCTGGCTGCACAGAGAAAAACACCCACCATTGTGTCAGTGGGGTTCAGCACCGCCAGCTGTTCCCCTGCTGTGTAGCCGGCATCGTGTCCAGCACAAGCCACGCTGGCACAACAGAACAAAAGCTGACACCAGTGCAGGCTTCGGCCTACACTCTGCTCCTCTCCTCCTCCTGCTGATCCTGGGCTCTAACACCGCTAGTTTTTGCCCAGAAATGCGAGCTGCACAGAGAAAAACACCAGCCAATGTGTTAGTGGGGTTCAGCACCGCCAGCTGTTCCCCTGCTGTGTAGCCGGCATCGTGTCCAGCACAAGCCACGCTGGCACAACTGACCAAAAGCTGCCACCAGTGCAGGCTTCGGCCTACACTCTGCTCCTCTCCTCCTCCTGCTGACCCTGGGCTCAAACACCTCTAGTTTTTGCCCGGAAGTGCTAGCTGCACAGAGAAAAACACCAGCCAATATGTTAGTGGGGTTCAGCACCGCCAGCTGTTCCCCTGCTGTGTAGCCGGCAACGTGACCTGCAAACGCCACGCAGGCACATGAACTGAAATTGAAGGGAGCCTGCCCCCCACCCCCAGGTGTTTCTATGTATAACAGCCACCTAGTACAGCAGTACTGCTGCATTTGTACAAGGTGGCTGACTTTTTCTCCTTGCCCACGTGGAACTCAACACGTACAAAATGTGTCTCATTAGAGACCATTACAATGTCCCTGAGGTGTGACTTTCCTTTTTAATGACACGCAGCACCCCCATTGCTAGCGCTGCCCGTCTTCTGACATTATTGGTTGGCTGGCTGTGCCTGTGCGTCCGCCCTGCCCGACACAACGCCCCTCGTTGTCTCAAATATTTTGACTGCGAGGGTGTGATTGATGGGCACGAGCAGTATGGGCGGCACGGTGGCGCAGTGGTTAGCACAGCAGCCTTGCAGCGCTGGGGTCCTGGGTTCTAATCCCACCCAGGACAACATCTGCAAAGAGTTTGTATGTTCTCTCCGTGTTTGCGTGGGTTTCCTCCGGGCACTCCGGTTTCCTCCCACATTCCAAAGACATACTGATAGGGAATCTAGATTGTGAGCCCCATTGGGGACAGTGATGATAATGTGTGCAAAACTGTAAAGCGCTGCGGAATATGTTAGCGCTATATAAAAATAAAGATTATTATTATTATTATTATCTTCGCCTGTCTTCACTCCCCTCCTTCCGCCTTCTTCAGACTGTGCGGCCTCATGGCCGTGGCAGGCGATAAGGGATCAGCTGAGGCCGCCCAGACTGAAGCAGGTGTAAGGACATGTGTGAGCGGCGAACATATTTACTGCACAAGGCCACGAATCCCAGCACCGCAGTGTGACTTTATGAAAAGGCACTGTAGGTCTGGGATTTATGGCCATCGTTAACCGCACCGGCCAACATGACATGAGGTCATAAGACGGGCTGTGCTAACAGGGTATTGCCAAGGGATAACAAAAGAGCGCAGACTACTGTACTGCAAATAACAACGCTCAGGAATCTGCGCCCAGCACCTAGGTGTAAATTTTGACACCTGTGCTGCGTCTTCTTAAAAAGACAGTCACGCCTCCACTACTGTTTGACAGTATAATGGGATAAATAGTGTACGTGTTTTATTTAGCGTGTGCAAGGAGCAAAATTAAGAGAGCAACCTTTTACTTGTGCAGCATTAATGCTGCACAAGGTGTGGCTCTTGTACCTTGCAACACCTGAGGGGGGTTAAAGGTTACCTTTGAAATTGGTTCAACTAGGCTTCGGCCTACACTCTGCTCCTCTCCTCCTCCTGCTGACCCTGGGCTCTAACACCGCTAGTTTTTGCCCGGAAATGCGAGCTGCACAGAGAAAAACACCAGCCAATGTGTTAGTGGGGTTCAGCACCGCCAGCTGTTCCCCTGCTGTGTAGCCGGCATCGTGTCCAGCACAAGCCACGCTGGCACAACAGACAAAAAGCTGCCACCAGTGCAGGCTTCGGCCTACACTCCGCTCCTCTCCTCCTCCTGCTGACCCTTGGCTCTAACACCGCTAGTTTTTGCCCGGAAGTGCTAGCTGCACAGAGAAAAACACCAGCCAATGTGTTAGTGGGGTTCAGCACCGCCAGCTGTTCCCCTGCTGTGTAGCTGGCAATGTGACCTGCAAACGCCACGCAGGCACATGAACTGAAATTGAAGGGAGCCTGCCCCCCACCCCCAGGTGTTTCTATGTATAACAGCCACCTTGTACAGCAGTACTGCTGCATTTGTACAAGGTGGCTGACTTTTTCTACTTGCCCACGTGGATCTCAACACGTACAAAATGTGTCTCATTGAGACCATTCCACTGTCCCTGAGGTGTGACTTTCCTTTCTAATGATACGCAGCACCCCCCTTTGGTAGCGCTTCCCGTCTTTTGACATCATTGGTTAGCTGGCTGCGCCTGTGCGTCCGCCCTGCTCGAAACAACTCCCCTCGGTTTCTTATTTATTTTGTCAGCGAGGGTGTGGTTTATGGGCACGAGCAGTGCATATGTTCGCCTGTCGTCACTCATCTCCTTCCGCCTTCTTCAGACTGTGCAGCCTCATGGCCGCGGCATGCGAGAAGGGATCAGCAGAGGCCGCCCAGTCTGAAGCAGGTGTAAGGACGTGTGTGAGCAGCGAAAATATTTACTGCTCAAGGCCACGAATCCCAGCACCGCAGTGTGACTTTATGAAAATGCACTGTGGGTCTGGGATTTATGGCCATCTTTAACCGCACCGGCCAACATGAAATGAGGTCATAAGACGGGCAGCGCTAACAGGGCATTGCCAAGGGATAACACAAGAGCGCAGACTCCTGTACAGCAAATAACAACTCTCAGGAAGCTGCGCCAAGCACCAAGGCGTTATTTGGGACACCTGTGCTGCGTCTCCTTAAAAAGACAAATATAGGAAAATCAACCATCAGCACTCAGCTTGAAGGATGCACGCTCCAAAGTCCAAGGATCCAATCGGACCAAATAATCACAAATAGAAAAGAAGAGCAGCATCCATACCGGGTGATAGAGATCCAAGAAACGATTTATTCTGCCATCAAAGGTTACTCTACATTCACTAAAATGCTTTGGAATTGGTAAATCCTGTAAATTTGTACGTATCGTACTCTTGTGCTTACTTATCCTTGTTCTTATTTCTCTCGTTGTTTCACCAACGTACATTAGTCCACATGGGCACACTATTAAATAGATAACAAATTTTGATGAACATGTGTACCGTTCGTTAATCATAAAATTTTTACCAGTACGAGGGTGACAAAAGCTGTCACCCCTAAGCATATTTCCACAGCAAGCACAATTGAGACAGGGAAAGTTACCCATCCGAGGAGGACAAAATGTCGTCTGGATGGCAACCTTGCCTGGCCCAATGTCGGATTTCACCAAACGATCTCTCAAGTTACGCCCTCGTCTATACGACAATATAGGGCGTGGACTAAAATCTTGAATGTGGGGCAAACCCCTATGTAATATCCCCCAATGTTTATTGAGAATGTTGGCAATACCATTACTAGCTGGACAATACGTAGAGACAAACGGCACTCGTTTTGGTTTATCCCTCCTGTTATGAGTCTGTAGGTCATCATTATTCAATCTGATCGCCTTGTCCCTATGACCCAACACCTTCACCTTTGGATACCCTCTCTGAATAAATTTATCACACATTTCGTCAAGTCTTGTGTCACACATCTCTGTGTCAGTAACTATTCTTCGTACCCGAATCAGCTGGCTCCAAGGTAGTGAGTCTATCATACGTCTTGGATGGTAGCTATCATAACACAAAAGACTGTTCCTGTCAGTCACTTTTGTAAATAAATCTGTCCAAAGTTTATCATCTTTTTTATAGACCAAAGTGTCCAAAAATTGTACCTGGTCAACCGAACAAGTCATCGTGAATTTTAACTCGTGGCCTACGCCCACACCTACGTCCGACTTTGTTGGTGGACAATGTTCAATTTTGCAAAAAGTTTGAGTCAATCACTAACAAATTTTCATTTGATCTGATGCTCCTGAATATAGAGTTTCTCCGTAAGGAGATGGAGCTGATCAAGACATCTGTGATTGATTTAGAGCAACAATTGACCGGCTTGATGTCTGTGCAAGAATTGGAAACTTACAAACACAAACTGGAGGAAAATCTTGTTAAATTCCGGAGTGATATCGAGAAAACAAAAAGATCAAAATGGTTCCGTGATATGGAGGACTATAAGTCGGGTCGAATTTTTTCATGGCATCCGGGTACACAGTTATCATTTAATAATAGGAGATCTAGACCTCTACAGCAGAAAAGGAGAAGGAGACCTCAAGAGAGGGATCCACAGAGATTTGGGTTTACCACGGCAGAGTCTGATTCGACGGATGATTCTAACATGGGGGCTGCTTCTTCTTCCTCTTCGAGTTTTTTAGGGGCCAAACAATTGGCCATAACAGCAACAAAAGGAGGTACCGGAGAGGGGGGAGGAAGCACAAGAGATGGCGGCATGAGCAGAGAACAGAGGAAGTTTCACAGGTCCCCCATGAGGACACGGAACATGGACGAGCGGCGGAAAGCGAATTGAATCGTAATGAACTGGTGGTAAATATATCATCTGTGCAGTTGTCAGAAATTGAACATAATATGTTGTCTAAGGGCTTGTCTTTTTGTCCGAAGAACTCTCCTGACTGGTTCCAGATTGAATGTGATTTGTTTGCTTTCTATAGAAGGTTGCGGCTTACCTCTTATTTTTCAGAGATACATCAGGGTGGTGATGAACCCACGGAGGGGGCTATGGGGGGTTTTACGCTTAAAGGAGCTGGGTTATTCAACAAAAGCTCTTTTCAACCCCAGGTGAAGAATCAATTTGTGGAGTCTTATATTACTCTGGTGGAGAGGGACATTAAGAAATTAAGAGAGAAATTTCATAATGGTGGATTTAACAACTTATCAAGTGCGGAAAGACATGCCTTGGACTCTCTCCAAGAATACTGCGCTTACAGTGAAACCGGCCGATAAAGGCGGTGCGGTAGTGATTATGGACACTGTGAAATATAAGACTGAAATTATGACTCAATTGTCTGATACTGCGGTTTATAAAAAGTTGAAATGTGATCCTACTGCTATTTTCCAGAGAGAGTTGCAGCTTCTGATCGATGAGTCCTTAAACAATGGACTCATCGATCAGAAGCTGTCGGAATATTTGTTTGTTAGTGCACCTATTACCCCAGTTCTGTACACATTGCCCAAGATACATAAGGATTTACTAAATCCCCCTGGGCGCCCTATTGTATCGGGTCGGGGGTCGATGTGTAATAAGGTTGCAATCTTTCTTGATAGAATTTTACGTGTTTTTTCGACTGCAGCCCGTTCCTATATTAGGGACACAAATGATTTTTTGGTGAAATTGAGTACCATCTCTGTGGGTGCCTCCTCGTTTTTGGTTTCTTTCGATATTGTGTCATTATACACATCCATTGAACATGCAAGAGGTTTGAGTGCTGTCGGTGTGGCGCTATCGGGCTCGGACGTGCCCCCGGATTGTGCACAGTTGGTCCTCACACTGCTGGAGTTCATCCTCGGGAGGAATTTTTTCCTCTTTGGGGATGAGTACTACCAGCAGTTACGGGGTACCGCCATGGGGTCCAATGTGGCCCCCACTTATGCTAACATCTACATGGCGGTACTCGAGGACCAACATGTGTACAGATCCATCTTCTGGCGGCACGTCCGGGCCTGGTGGCGCTACATCGATGACATTTTTTGTGTATGGGAAGGTAGCCACGAGTGCCTCCTTGATTTCTTGGCGGAGCTCAATGGTATACACCCGGAGTTAAAATTCACGATGACTTGTTCGGTTGACCAGGTACAATTTTTGGACACTTTGGTCTATAAAAAAGATGATAAACTTTGGACAGATTTATTTACAAAAGTGACTGACAGGAACAGTCTTTTGTGTTATGATAGCTACCATCCAAGACGTATGATAGACTCACTACCTTGGAGCCAGCTGATTCGGGTACGAAGAATAGTTACTGACACAGAGATGTGTGACACAAGACTTGACGAAATGTGTGATAAATTTATTCAGAGAGGGTATCCAAAGGTGAAGGTGTTGGGTCATAGGGACAAGGCGATCAGATTGAATAATGATGACCTACAGACTCATAACAGGAGGGATAAACCAAAACGAGTGCCGTTTGTCTCTACGTATTGTCCAGCTAGTAATGGTATTGCCAATATTCTCAATAAACATTGGGGGATATTACATAGGGGTTTGCCCCACATTCAAGATTTTAGTCCACGCCCTATATTGTCGTATAGACGAGGGCGTAACTTGAGAGATCGTTTGGTGAAATCCGACATTGGGCCAGGCAAGGTTGCCATCCAGACGACATTTTGTCCTCCTCGGATGGGTAACTTTCCCTGTCTCAATTGTGCTTGCTGTGGAAATATGCTTAAGGGTGACAGCTTTTGTCACCCTCGTACTGGTAAAAAATTTATGATTAACGAACGGTACACATGTTCATCAAAATTTGTTATCTATTTAATAGTGTGCCCATGTGGACTAATGTACGTTGGTGAAACAACGAGAGAAATAAGAACAAGGATAAGTAAGCACAAGAGTACGATACGTACAAATTTACAGGATTTACCAATTCCAAAGCATTTTAGTGAATGTAAAGTAACCTTTGATGGCAGAATAAATCGTTTCTTGGATCTCTATCACCCGGTATGGATGCTGCTCTTCTTTTCTATTTGTCCTTAAAAAGACAAGTCACGCCTCCACTACAGTCTGACTGTAGAATGGGCTAAATTGTGTACGTCTTTCATTCAGCGTGTGCAAGTAGACAAATTAATAGAGCAACCTTTGACTTGTGCAGCATTAATACTGCAGAAGGTGTGTCTCTTGTACTTTGTAACACCTGAGGGGGGGGTTAAAGGTTTCCTTTGAAATTGGTTCAACTAGGCTTCGGCCTACACTCTGCTCCTCTCCTCCTCCTGCTGCCCCTGGGCTCTAACACCGCTAGTTTTTGCCCGGGAGTGCTAGCTGCACAGAGAAAAACACCCACCATTGTGTCAGTGGGGTTCAGCAACGCCAGCTGTTCCCCCACTGTGTAGCCGGCAAAGTGTCCTGCAAACGCAACGCAGACACAAAGCTGCCTCCAGTGCAGGCTTCGGCCTACACTCTGCTCCCCCTGCTTACCCTTTGCTCCAACACCGCTAGTTGGGGCTCTAGGAAGACAATCTTTAATAGGCAATGCATCCGGGTTCCAGCACCGCCAGCTGGTTCTCGGCAGTGTTTTTGCCACGGGTACTCCCTCGTGCCCAGCCTGGTTCCAGCACCATCAGCTGTTTCCGGGTAGTGTCAAGCTCACTGAGACGCCTATGCGTTGCCCCGTCGTGTTGCGGTCGGGTTAGCCAACTCCACGGTGCCTCCAGTTTAGGAGCTTCCTATGTGGGCTGCGTGAATTGGTAGTCAAGGCTGGTTCTGTAGTGCCAGTAGGCCAAGCTCCCCCTGTAGGACTGTTGGTGTTCGGTAACTGCGGCTGCCTCGCGGCCTAGCTGTTCTCTCCTCTCCTGTGGACCTTGTGGTCCACCACCTGGTTCCAGCACCGTCAGCTGGTTCCGGGCCGAGCCTCTGGCTTAGGTGCCTCCTCCTGGGTATCCGAGTTCCGACAACTTCAGGCGGTCCTTGGTAGTGCTGTTAAGCGCGGGCACCTACAGCTTAGTAACCGGGTTCCAGCACCGTCAGCTGGTCCTCGGTCGTGCCATTGGCTCTTGCACACTGGGGCGACGCATCCGGGTTCCAGCACCGCCAGCTGGTTCTCGGCAGTATTTTTGTCACGGGTACTCCCTCGTGCCCAGCCTGGTTCCAGCACCGTCAGCTGTTTCCGGGTAGTGTCAAGCTCACTGAGACGCCTATGCGTTGTCCCGTCGTGTTGCGGTCCGGTTAGCCAACTCCAGGGTGCCTCCAGTTTAGGAGCTTCCTATGTGGGCTGCGTGAATTGGTAGTCAAGGCTGATTCTGTAGTGCCAGTAGGCCAAGCTCCCCCTGTAGGACTGTTGGTGTTCGGTAACTGCGGCTGCCTCGCGGCCTAGCTGTTCTCTCTTCTCCTGTGGACTTTGTGGTCCACCACCTGGTTCCAGCACCGTCAGCTGGTTCTGGGCCGAGCCTCTGGCTTAGGTGCCTCCTCCTGGGTATCCGAGTTCCGCCAACGTCAGGCGGTCCTTGGTAGTGCTTTTAAGCGCGGGCACCTACAGCTTAGTAACCGGGTTCCAGCACCGTCAGCTGGTCCTCGGTCGTGCCATTGGCTCTTGCACACTGGGGCGACGCATCCGGGTTCCAGCACCGCCAGCTGGTTCTCGGCAGTGTTTTTGTCATGGGTACTCCCTCGTGCCCAGCCTGGTTCCAGCACCGTCAGCTGTTTCCGGGTACTGTCAAACTCACTGAGACACCTATGCGTTGCCCCGTCGTGTTGCAGTCGGGTTAGCCAACTCCAGGGTGCCTCCAGTTTAGGAGCTTCCTATGTGGGCTGCATGAATTGGTAGTCAAGGCTGGTTCTGTAGTGCCAGTAGGCCAAGCTCCCCCTGTAGGACTGTTGGTGTTCGGTAACTGCGGCTGCCTCACGGCCTAGCTGTTCTCTCCTCTCCTGTGGACCTTGTGGTCCACCACCTGGTTCCAGCACCGTCAGCTGGTTCCGGGCCGAGCCTCTGGCTTAGGTGCCTCCTCCTGGGTATCCGAGTTCCGCCAACGTCAGGTGGTCCTTGGTAGTGCTTTTAAGCGCAGGCACCTACAGCTTAGTAACCGGGTTCCAGCACCGTCAGCTGGTCCTCGGTCGTGCCATTGGCTCTTGCACACTGTGGCGACGCATCCGGGTTCCAGCACCGCCAGCTGGTTCTCGGCAGTGTTTTTGTCACGGGTACTCCCTCGTGCCCAGCCTGGTTCCAGCACCGTCAGCTGTTTCCGGGTACTGTTAAACTCACTGAAACACCTGTTATGAAAGGCAATTCAGTATCACAATGGACATGGAGGTCAGAGCACATACAGTGATCTGACAATAACCCAAAATAATAGAACGAGCTCTGAGACGTGGGAACTCTGCAGACCGCAATCCCTGATCCTCTCCAAACACAACTAGAGGCAGCCGTGGATTGCGCCTAACGCTACCTATGCAACTCGGCACAGCCTGAGAAACTAACTAGCCTGAAGATAGAAAAAATAAGCCTACCTTGCCTCAGAGAAATACCCCAAAGGAAAAGGCAGCCCCCCGCATATAATGACTGTGAGTAAGATGAAAAGACAAACGTAGGGATGAAATAGATTCAGCAAAGTGAGGCCCGATATTCTAGACAGAACGAGGATAGGAAAGATAACTTTGCGGTCTACACAAAACCCTAAAGAAAACCACGCAAAGGGGCAAAAAGACCCTCCGTACCTAACTAACGGCACGGAGGTACACCCTTTGCGTCCCAGAGCTTCCAGCAAAACAAATAGACAAGCTGGACAGAAAAAACAGCAACAAATAGCAAAGAAGCACTTAGCTATGCAGAGCAGCAGGCCACAGGAATGATCCAGAGAAACACAAGTCCAACACTGGAACATTGACAGGAAGCATGAATCAAAGCATTAGGTGGGGTTAAGTAGAGAAGCACCTAACGACCTCACCAGATCACCTGAGGGAGGAAACTCAGAAGCAGCAGTACCAGTTTCCTCCACAAACGGAAGCTCCCAGAGAGAATCAGCCGATGTACCACTTGTGACCACAGGAGGGAGCTCTGCCACAGAATTCACAACAGTACCCCCCCCTTGAGGAGGGGTCACCGAACCCTCACCAGAGCCCCCAGGCCGACCAGGATGAGCCACATGAAAGGCACGAACAAGATCGGGAGCATGGACATCAGAGGCAAAAACCCAGGAATTATCCTCCTGAGCATAACCTGTTGTGGATTCTGTTTTTGGGCTCCCTCTGGTGGTTACAGATGGTACTGGGTGACTTGTGTTCTCTGCGGTCTCTGATGTCCACCTGTTCTATCAGGATATGGGAGTTTCCTATTTAACCTGGCTATCTTGTCATTTCATCGCCGGCGATCAATGTAATCAGTGTGTCTTGTTACCTCTGCTTTCCGCTTCAGTAATCTTCAGGACAAGCTAAGTTTTTGATTTTCCTGTTCCACGTTTTGCTTTATTTTTGTTTTAGTCCAGCTTGCAGTTATGTGATTCCTTGTTGCTGGTTGCTCTAGTGGGCTGATATTACTCCTCATGTTCCATGAGTTGGCACATGAGTTCAGGTAATTTCAGGATGGTTTTTTGTAGGGTTTTTCGCTGACCGCGCAGTTCACTTTTGTATACTCTGCTATCTAGTTTTAGCGGGCCTCATTTTGCTGAATCTGTTTTCATTACTACGTATGTGCTTTCCTCTCATTTCACCGTCATTACATGTGGGGGGCTGCTATTTCTGTGGGGTGTTTCTCTGGAGGCAAGAGAGGTCTTTGTTTCTTCTAATAGGGGAAGCTAGTCCTTCGGCTGGCGCGAGACGTCTAGAATCATCGTAGGCACGTTCCCCGGCTACTGCTAGTGTTGTGAATTAGGTTCAGGATCGCGGTCAGCTCAGTTTCCATTACCCTAGAGCTTGTTCTGTTTTTTGTGTGCTTGTCCTTTTGTGATCCCCTGCCATTGGGATCATGACAGTATCGCCGGCCCGAAAAGTGGTAATCATATTGGCTGAAGTAGGAGGAAAAGTAGTCTGAGGAAATTTTTTTTTTTTTTTTTTTCCTTCCCTCAGAGTTTGCTGCGTCTTACCTCCTCTTAATCCTTGAATGGCTCTGACCTCAGCTGTTTATCATGGACGTCCAGAGTTTGGCTTCCAGCCTGAATAATCTTGCTGCTAAGGTTCAAAATATACAAGATTTTGTTGTACATGCTCCTATGTCTGAACCTAGAATTCCTATCCCAGAGTTTTTTTCTGGAGATAGATCTAGTTTTCTGAATTTTAGGAACAATTGCAAGTTGTTTCTTTCTTTGAAATCTCGCTCCTCTGGAGACCCTGCTCAGCAAGTCAAGATTGTAATATCTTTCCTGCGGGGTGACCCTCAGAATTGGGCATTTGCATTGGCACCAGGGAATCCTGCGTTGCTCAATGTGGATGCGTTTTTTCTGGCATTGGGTTTGCTCTATGAGGAACCTAACCTAGAGATTCAGGCTGAAAAAGCTTTATTGGCTCTCTCTCAGGGGCAAGATGAAGCAGAATTATATTGTCAGAAATTTCGGAAATGGTCGGTGCTTACTCAGTGGAATGAGTGCGCCCTGGCTGCAAGATTCAGAGATGGCCTTTCTGAGGCCATTAAAGATGTTATGGTGGGGTTCCCTGCGCCTACAGGTCTGAATGAGTCTATGACTATGGCTATTCAGATTGATCGGCGTTTACGGGAGCGCAAACCTGTGCACCATTTGGCGGTGTCTTCTGAACAGGCACCTGAGACAATGCAATGTGATAGAATTCAGTCCAGAAGTGAACGGCAAAACTATAGGCGGAAAAATGGGTTGTGTTTTTATTGTGGTGATTCAGCTCATGTTATATCAGCATGCTCTAAACGCACAAAAAAGGTTGATAAGTCTGTTGCCATTAGTACTTTACAGTCTAAGTTCATTCTGTCTGTGACTCTGATTTGTTAATTATCAGCCATTTCCGTCGATGCCTATGTGGATTCAGGCGCTGCCCTGAGTCTTATGGATTGGTCATTTGCCAACCGCTGTGGGTTTAGTCTGGAGCCTCTGGAAGTCCCTATTCCTTTGAAAGGAATTGACTCTACACCTTTGGCTATGAATAAACCTCAGTACTGGACACACGTGACCATGCGTATGACTCCCGTTCATCAGGAGGTGATTCGCTTCCTGGTACTGTATAATTTACATGATGTCTTAGTGCTTGGTCTGCCATGGTTACAAACTCATAACCCAGTCTTGGACTGGAAAACGATGTCTGTGTTAAGCTGGGGATGTCAGGGGGTTCATGATGATGCACCTCCGATTTCTATCGCTTCATCTACTCCTTCTGAGGTTCCTGTATTTTTGTCTGATTATCGGGATGTTTTTGAGGAGCCTAAGCTCAATTCGCTTCCTCCTCACAGGGATTGCGATTGTGCTATAGATTTGATTCCTGGCAGTAAATTTCCTAAAGGTCGTTTGTTCAATCTGTCAGTGCCAGAGCATACTGCTATGCGGGATTATGTTAAGGAGTCCTTGGAAAAGGGACATATCCGTCCATCTTCGTCTCCTTTGGGAGCAGGTTTTTTTTTCGTGGCCAAAAAAGATGGTTCCTTGAGGCCTTGTATAGATTACCGTCTTTTGAATAAGATTACGGTCAAATATCAGTATCCTTTGCCATTGTTGACTGATTTGTTTGCTCGCATTAAGGGGGCTAAATGGTTCACTAAAATTGATCTTCGGGGTGCGTATAATCTTGTACGGATTAAGCAGGGTGATGAGTGGAAAACCGCATTTAATACGCCTGAGGGCCATTTTGAGTATTTGGTGATGCCTTTTGGACTTTCTAATGCTCCTTCTGTCTTCCAGTCCTTTATGCACGATATTTTCCGTGAATATCTGGATAAATTTATGATTGTGTATTTGGATGATGTTTTGTTTTTTTCTGATGACTGGGAGTCCCATGTTCAGCAGGTCAGGAAGGTGTTTCAGGTCCTGCGGGCCAATTCTTTGTTTGTAAAAGGTTCAAAGTGTCTCTTTGGAGTCCAGAAGATTTCTTTTTTGGGGTATATTTTTTCCCCTTCTACTATTGAGATGGATCCCGTCAAGGTTCAAGCTATTTGTGACTGGACGCAGCCTACATCTCTTAAGAGTCTACAGAAGTTCTTGGGCTTTGCTAATTTCTATCGTCGTTTCATAACTAATTTTTCTAGTGTTGTTAAGCCTTTGACGGATCTGACTAAGAAGGGTGCTGATGTTGCTGATTGGTCTCCTGCGGCTGTGGAGGCCTTTCAGGAACTTAAGCGCCGGTTTTCTTCTGCTCCTGTGTTGCGTCAGCCAGATGTTTCGCTTCCTTTTCAGGTTAAGGGTGATGCTTCTGAGATTGGAGCGGGGGCGGTTTTGTCACAGAGAAGCTCCGATTGCTCGGTGATGAAGCCATGTGCGTTCTTTTCTAGAAAGTTTTCGCCCACTGAGCGGAATTATGATGTTGGTAATCGGGAGCTTTTGGCCATGAAGTGGGCATTTGAGGAGTGGCGTCATTGGCTTGAGGGTGCTAGACATCGTGTGGTGGTCTTGACTGATCACAAAAATCTGATTTACCTTGAGTCTGCCAAGCGTCTGAATCCTAGACAGGCTCGTTGGTCACTGTTTTTCTCCCGTTTCGATTTTGTGGTTTCATACCTGCCAGGTTCAAAGAATGTGAAGGCGGATGCTCTTTCTAGGAGTTTTGTGCCTGATTCCCCTGGAAATTCTGAGCCCACTGGTATCCTTAGGGATGGGGTGATTTTGTCGGCTGTCTTCCCAGACTTGCGACGTGCTTTGCAGGAGTTTCAGGTGGATAAACCTGATCGTTGTCCGCCTGAAAGACTGTTTGTTCCGGATTATTGGACCAGTAGAGTCATCTCCGAGGTCCATTCTTCTGCGTTGGCAGGTCATCCTGGAATATTTGGTACTAGAGACTTGGTGGCCAGGTCTTTTTGGTGGCCTTCCTTGTCGAGGGATGTGCGTTCTTTTGTGCAGTCTTGTGAAGTTTGCGCTCGGGCTAAGCCTTGCTGTTCTCGGGCCAGTGGATTGTTGTCACCTTTGCCTATCCCGAAGAGGCCTTGGACGCACATTTCCATGGACTTTATTTCGGATCTCCCTGTCTCTCAAAAAATGTCCGTCATCTGGGTTGTGTGTGACTGCTTTTCTAAGATGGTTCATCTGGTACCCTTGCCTAAGTTACCTTCCTCCTCTGAGTTGGTCCCTTTGTTTTTTCAGAACGTGGTTCGTTTGCATGGGATTCCAGAGAACATTGTTTCTGACAGGGGATCCCAGTTTGTGTCTAGATTTTGGCGGACGTTCTGTGCTAAGATGGGCATTGATTTGTCCTTTTCGTCTGCATTCCATCCTCAGACGAATGGCCAGACGGAACGAACTAATCAGACCTTGGAAACTTATTTAAGGTGTTTTGTTTCTGCTGATCAAGATGACTGGGTTACCTTTTTGCCGCTTGCCGAATTTGCCCTTAATAATCGGGCTAGTTCTGCTACCTTGGTTTCTCCTTTCTTTTGTAATTCGGGGTTTCATCCTCGTTTTTCCTCTGGTCAGGTGGAGCCTTCTGATTGTCCTGGAGTGGACATTGTGGTGGATAGGTTGCATCAGATTTGGAGTCATGTGGTGGACAATTTGAAGTTGTCCCAGGAGAGGGCTCAGCAGTTTGCTAATCGCCGTCGCCGCGTGGGTCCTCGACTTCGTGTTGGGGACTTGGTGTGGTTGTCTTCTCGTTTTGTTCCTATGAAGGTCTCTTCTCCTAAGTTCAAGCCTTGGTTCATCGGTCCCTATAGGATCTTGGAAATTCTTAACCCTGTGTCGTTTCGTTTGGATCTCCCGGCATCGTTTGCTATTCATAATGTGTTCCATCGGTCGTTGTTGCGGAAGTATGAGGTACCTGTTGTTCCTTCGCTTGAGCCTCCTGCTCCGGTGCTGGTGGAGGGAGAATTGGAGTATGTTGTGGAGAAGATCTTGGATTCTCGTGTTTCCAGATGGAAACTTCAGTATTTGGTCAAGTGGAAGGGTTATGGTCAGGAGGATAATTCTTGGGTGGTTGCCTCTGATGTTCATGCTGCTGATTTGGTCCGTGCATTTCATAGGGCTCATCCTGGTCACCCTGGTGGTTCTCGTGAGGGTTCGGTGACCCCTCCTCAAGGGGGGGGTACTGTTGTGGATTCTGTTTTTGGGCTCCCTCTGGTGGTTACAGATGGTACTGGGTGACTTGTGTTCTCTGCGGTCTCTGGTGTCCACCTGTTCTATCAGGATATGGGAGTTTCCTATTTAACCTGGCTTTCTTGTCATTTCCTCGCCGGCGATCAATGTAATCAGTGTGTCTTGTTACCTCTGCTTTCCGCTTCAGTAATCTTCAGGACAAGCTAAGTTTTTGATTTTCCTGTTCCACGTTTTGCTTTATTTTTGTTTTAGTCCAGCTTGCAGTTATGTGATTCCTTGTTGCTGGTTGCTCTAGTGGGCTGATATTACTCCTCATGTTCCATGAGTTGGCACATGAGTTCAGGTAATTTCAGGATGGTTTTTTGTAGGGTTTTTCGCTGACCGCGCAGTTCACTTTTGTATCCTCTGCTATCTAGTTTTAGCGGGCCTCATTTTGCTGAATCTGTTTTCATTACTACGTATGTGCTTTCCTCTCATTTCACTGTTATTACATGTGGGGGGCTGCTATTTCTGTGGGGTGTTTCTCTGGAGGCAAGAGAGGTCTTTGTTTCTTCTAATAGGGGAAGCTAGTCCTTCGGCTGGCGCGAGACGTCTAGAATCATCGTAGGCACGTTCCCCGGCTACTGCTAGTGTTGTGAATTAGGTTCAGGATCGCGGTCAGCTCAGTTTCCATCACCCTAGAGCTTGTTCTGTTTTTTGTGTGCTTGTCCTTTTGTGATCCCCTGCCATTGGGATCATGACAATAACCCTTCCATTTAACCAGATACTGGAGTTTCCGTCTTGAAACACGAGAATCCAAAATCTTCTCAACAATATACTCCAATTCCCCCTCCACCAAAACCGGGGCAGGAGGGTCAACAGATGGAACCATAGGTGCCACGTATCTCCGCAACAATGACCTATGGAAGACGTTATGTATGAAAAAAGAATCTGGGAGGGTCAGACGAAAAGACACAGGATTAATAACCTCAGAAATCCTATAAGGACCAATGAAACGAGGTTTAAACTTCGGAGAGGAAACCTTCATAGGAATATGACGAGAAGATAACCAAACCAGGTCCCCAACACGAAGTCGGGGACCCACACGGCGTCTGCGATTAGCGAAACGTTGAGCCTTCTCCTGGGACAAGGTCAAATTGTCCACTACATGAGTCTAAATCTGCTGCAACCTGTCCACCACAGTATCCACATCAGGACAGTCCGAAGACTCAACCTGTCCTGAAGAGAAACGAGGATGGAACCCAGAATTGCAGAAAAATGGCGAAACCAAGGTAGCCGAGCTGGCCCGATTATTAAGGGCGAACTCAGCCAAAGGCAAAAAGGACACCCAGTCATCCTGATCGGCAGAAACAAAGCATCTCAGATAGGTTTCCAAGGTCTGATTGGTTCGTTCGGTCTGGCCATTAGTCTGAGGATGAAAAGCCGAGGAAAAAGACAAGTCAATGCCCATCCTACCACAAAAGGCTCGCCAAAACCTCGAAACAAACTGGGAACCTCTGTCAGAAACGATATTCTCTGGAATGCCATGCAAATGGTCAGCTGGGTCCAGTATTGAGGCTTATTCTTGGCCAAAGGCGTAGCATCAATACCTCTCAATGGAATAGGACACTGCAAGGGCTCCAAGAAAAACCCACCACGCTTAGCATATTCCAAGTCCATCAAATTCAGAGCAGCGCCTGAATCCACAAACGCCATGACAGAATATGATGACAAAGAGCAGATCAAGGTAACGGACAGAAGAAATTTTGACTGTACCGTACCAATGGTGGCAGACCTAGCGAATCGCTTAGTGCGCTTAGGACAATCAGAGATAGCATGAGTGGAATCACCACAGTAGAAACACAGCCCATTCAGACGTCTGTGTTCTTGCCGTTCAACTCTGGTCAAAGTCCTATCGCACTGCATAGGCTCAGGTTTAAGCTCAGGTAATACCGCCAAATGGTGCACAGACTTACGCTCACGCAAGCGTCGACCGATCTGAATAGCCAAAGACATAGACTCATTCAAACCAGCAGGCATAGGAAATCCCACCATGACATCCTTAAGGGCTTCAGAGAGACCCTTTCTGAACATAGCTGCCAGCGCAGATTCATTCCATTGAGTGAGCACTGACCATTTTCTAAATTTCTGGCAATATACCTCTATCTCATCCTGACCCTGACAAAGAGCCAGCAAATTCTTTTCTGCCTGATCCACTGAATTAGGCTCATCGTACAGCAATCCGAGCGCCAGGAAAAACGCATTGATATTACTCAATGCAGGATCTCCTGGCGCAAGAGAAAATGCCCAGTCCTGAGGGTCGCCGCGCAAAAAAGAAATAATAATCAAAACCTGTTGAACTGGATCACCAGAGGAACGAGGTTTCAAGGCCAGAAATAACTTACAATTATTTTTGAAACTCAGAAACTTAGTTCTATCTCCAAAAAACAAATCAGGAATAGGAATTCTTGGTTCTAACATAGATTTCTGATCAATAGTGTCTTGAATCTTTTGTACTCTTGCCGAGAGCTGATCCACAAATGAAGATAGACTTCTAATGTCCATCGCTACACCTGTGTACTGAACCACCCAAATGTCTAGGGGAAAAAAAAGACAAAACACAAAGCCAAGAAAAAAAAATGGTCTCAGAACTTCTTTTTTCCTTCTATTGAGAATCATTAGTACTTTTGGCTTCCTGTACTGTTATGAAAGGCAATTCAGTATCACAATGGACATGGAGGTCAGAGCACATACAGTGATCTGACAATAACCCAAAATAATAGAACGAGCTCTGAGACGTGGGAACTCTGCAGACCGCAATCCCTGATCCTCTCCAAACACAACTAGAGGCAGCCGTGGATTGCGCCTAACGCTACCTATGCAACTCGGCACAGACTGAGAAACTAACTAGCCTGAAGATAGAAAAAATAAGCCTACCTTGCCTCAGAGAAATACCCCAAAGGAAAAGGCAGCCCCCCACATATAATGACTGTGAGTAAGATGAAAAGACAAACGTAGGGATGAAATAGATTCAGCAAAGTGAGGCCCGATATTCTAGACAGAACGAGGATAGGAAAGATAACTTTGCGGTCTACACAAAACCCTAAAGAAAACCACGCAAAGGGGCAAAAAGACCCTCCGTACCGAACTAACGGCACGGAGGTACACCCTTTGCGCCCCAGAGCTTCCAGCAAAACAAATAGACAAGCTGGACAGAAAAAATAGCAACAAATAGCAAAGAAGCACTTAGCTATGCAGAGCAGCAGGCCACAGGAATGATCCAGAGAAACGCAAGTCCAACACTGGAACATTGACAGGAAGCATGAATCAAAGCATTAGGTGGGGTTAAGTAGAGAAGCACCTAATGACCTCACCAGATCACCTGAGGGAGGAAACTCAGAAGCAGCAGTACCAGTTTCCTCCACAAACGGAAGCTCCCAGAGAGAATCAGCCGAAGTACCACTTGTGACCACAGGAGGGAGCTCTGCCACAGAATTCACAACAGACACCTATGCATTGCCCCGTCGTGTTGCGGTCGGGTTAGCCAACTCCAGGGTGCCTCCAGTTTAGGAGCTTCCTATGTGGGCTGCGTGAATTGGAAGTCAAGGCTGGTTCTGTAGTGCCAGTAGGCCAAGCTCCCCCTGTAGGACTGTTGGTGTTCGGTAACTGCGGCTGCCTCGCGGCCTAGCTGTTCTCTCCTCTCCTGTGGACCTTCTGGTCCACCACCTGGTTCCAGCACCGTCAGCTGGTTCTCGGCAGTGTCTTTTGCTCTTGTACCTTCTGCTCCCCATCCTGGTTCCAGTACCGTCAGCTGGTTCCGGGCAGAGCCTTTGGCTTAGGTGCCTCCTTCTGGGTATCCAAGTTCCACCAACGTCAGGTGGTCCTTGGTAGTGCTTTCAGGCACGGGTACCTTCTGCTTAGTAACCGGGTTCCAGTAACGTCAGCTGGTCCTCGGTAGTTCCATTGGCTCTTGGACCTTCGGCTACCCATCCGGGTTCCAGTACCGTCAGCTGGTTCTCGGCAGTGTCTTTTGCTCTTGTACCTTCTGCTCCCCATCCTGGTTCCAGAAACGTCAGCTGGTTCCGGGCACAGCCTTTGGCTTAGGTGCCTCCTTCTGGGTATCCGAGTTCCGCCAGCGTCAGGCGGTCCTTGGTAGTGCTTTTTAGCACGGGTACCTCCTGCTTAGTAACCGGGTTCCAGTAACGTCAGCTGGTCCTCGGTAGTTCCATAGGCTCTTGAACCTTCGGGTAGCCATCCGAGTTCCAGTTCCATCAGCTGGTTCTTGGCATTTTCTCAGCCTTCTTGTACCTTCTGTTACATTTCCAAGTTGAAGACCCTAAAGTCGACGACCCGGAAGACCACCCCGATGACGACGACGACGGCGGAGACGACGACGGCGTAGACGACGACCCTGGAGACGACGACCCTGGAGACGACGACATGGAAGACCGAGAAGCAGAAGAACAAGAGGCTGCAGAACAAAGAGCAGAAGAACATTAAGCATAACACTTAATATCAGAGCAAAAGATATTATCTAAATTATATGCAGAAGAAGACTAAGCAGTGTATGGGGGTGAGTCCGTTCCTCCTCGTGGTGCCCCTGGATAAAGCCTGATGCTGCAGGCCAAACTGAACGCGGACAAATGTAACTTTTGTGACTGGCAGAACGGAAGGTGTAATCTTCAAACTTTTATAAATAACAACTATGGGAATGCCTGTCACAAATGAGAATATGATGAAGAAGTAGAATAGGAACAATAAAAATAGTTGAATAAAATGAATATGAAGAATGTAATCAAAAGAAAAAATAGGTAGAAGATGAAGAAGAAGATGAATAAGGTGAAGAAGTTGATGTCAAAGATGCTGATGATGAAGAAGATGAAAGTGTGGGAAAAGTAAAAAAAAAAGAAGGGGAAGGGCGTGGAATAGTGAAACATCAATATCTGACAAAATAAAAAAAAAATTACATAGTCCATATCTTTGTCACTCCGAACATCTTTAAAAAAAAAAAAAAATAATGCTATTCTATTTGATTGGGCTAAACCTCTATGACTTTAATGTCTCCGCCACCTCCCCAAATACATCCTGCATTATTCTTAGTTGTTTTCCTTCATGTAGAATGAACCTACAAGGAAAGAAAGGGTTTATTTTAATTCCGATATTTTGGTCCCATTGACTTGCATTGGGATCGGGTATCGGTATCGGCGATATCCGATATTTTTTGAATATCGGCCGATCCAATCCGATACCGATACTTTCCGATATCGGAAGGTATCGCTCAACACTAGTCTTCGGCGTTCCTCGCACAATTCCTGTCACAACTTAACCCCTTAGTGACAAAGCCAATTTGGTACTTAATGACCGAGCCAATTTTTGCAATTCTGACCACTGTCACTTTATGAGGTTATAACTCTGGAACGTTTCAACAGATCCCGCTGATTCTGAGATTGTTTTTTCGTGACATATTGTACTTCATGTTAGTCGTAACATTTCTTCGATATTACTTGTGATTATTTATGAAAAAAACGGAAATATGGCGAAAATTTTTAAAATTTTGCAATTTTCAAACTTTGTATTTTTATGCCCTTAAATCAGAGAGATATGTCACGAAAAATAGTTAATAAATAACATTTCCCACATGTCTACTTTACATCAGCACAATTTTGGAAACAAAATTTTTTTTTGTTAGGGAGTTATAAGGGTTAAAAGTTGACCAGCAATTTCTCATTTTTACAACACATTTGAAGTCATTTTGAGGGGTCTATATGATGGAAAATAATGAAGTGTGACACCATTCTAAAAACTACACCCCTCAAGGTTCTCAAAACCACATTCAAGAAGTTTATTAACCCTTTACATGCTTCACAGGAACTGAAACAATGTGGAAGGAAAAAATGAACATTTAACTTTTTTTTGCAAACATCTTAATTCAGAACCATTTTTTTTATTTTCACAAGTGTAAAAACAGAAATGTAACCATAAATTTTGTTAGGCAATTTCTCCTGAATACGCCAATACCCCATATGTGGGGGTAAACCACTTTTTGGGCGCATCGCAGAACTTAGAAGTGAAGGAGCGCCGTTTGACTTTTTCAATGCAGAATTGGCTGGAATTGAGATCGGACGCCATGTCACGTTTAGAGAGCCCCTGATGTGCCTAAGCAGTGGAAACTCCCCACAAGTGACACCATTTTGGAAACTAGACCCCTTAAGGAACTTATCTAGATGTGTGGTGAGCACTTTGAACCCCCAAGTGCTTCACAGAAGTTTATAACGTAGAGCCGTGAAAACAAAAAATCGCTTTTGTTTACACAAAAATGATCTTTTCGCCCACAAATTCTTATTTTCACAAGGGTAACAGGAGAAATTAGACCACAAAAGTTGTTGTGCGATTTCTCCTGATTATGTCGATACCCCATGGCCATATGTGAGGGTAAACCACTGTTTGGGCACACCGCAGAGCTTGGAAGTAAAGGAGCGCCGTTTTACTTTTTCAATGTAGAATTGGCTGGAATTGAGATTGGACTCCATGTCGCGTTTGGAGAGCCCCTGATGTGCCTAAACAGTGGAAACCCCCCACAAGTGACCCCATTTTGGAAACTAGACCCCTTAAGGAACTTATCTAGATGTGTGGTGAGCACTTTGATCCCCCATGTGCTTCACAGAAGTTTATAATGTAGAGCCATGAAAAAAAAAAATCGCATTTTTTCTACAAAAATGATCTTTTTGCCCACAAATTTTTATTTTCACAAGGGTAACAGGAGAAATTAGACCACAAAAGTTGTTGTGCAATTTCTCCTGAGTACGCTGATACCCCATATGTGAGGGTAAACCACTGTTAGGGCGCACCGCAGAGCTTGGAAGAGAAGGCGTGCCGTTTTACTTTTTCAATGTAGAATTGGCTGGAATTGAGATTGGACGCCATGTCGCGTTTGGAGAGCCCCTGATGTGCCTAAACAGTAGAAATCCCCCACAAGTGACCCCATTTTGGAAACTAGACCCCCCATGGAACTTATCTAGATGTGTGGTGAGAACTTTGAATGCCCAAGTGCTTCACAGAAGTTTATAATGCAGAGTCGTGAAAATAAAAAATATTTTTTTTCCACAAAAAAGATTTTTTAGCCCCCAAGTTTTTATTTTCACAAGGGTAACAAGAGAAATTGGACCCCAAAAGTTGTTGTCCAATTTGTCCTGAGTATGCTGGTACCCCATATGTGGGGGTAAACCACTGTTTGGGCGCACGGCAGAGCTCGGAAGGAAGGAGCGCCGTTTTGGAATGCAGACTTTGATAGAATGGTCTGCGGGCATTATGTTGCGTTTGCAGAGCCCCTGATGTACCTAACCAGTAGACACCCTCCACAAGTGACCCCATTTTGGAAACTAGACCCCCCAAGGAACTTATCTAGATGTGTGGTGAGAACTTTTAATGCCCAAGTGCTTCACAGAAGTTTATAATGCAGAGTCATAAAAATATATATATATATTTTTCCACAAAAAAAGATTTTGTAGCCCCCAAGTTTTTATTTTCACAAGGGTAACAAGAGAAATTGGACCCCAGAAGTTGTTGTCCAATTTATCCTGAGTACGCTGATGCCCCATATGTGGGGGTAACCCACTGTTTGGGCGCACGGCAGAGCTCAGAAAGGAGGGAGAACCATTTGACTTTTTGAGCGCAAAATTGGCTGTCGTGTTTGGAGACCCCCTGATGTACCTAAACAGTGGAAACCCCCCAATTCTAGCTCCAACCCTAACCCCAACACACCCCTAACCCTAATCCCAACCTGATCCATAATCCTAATCACTAACCCTAACCATAATCACAACCCTTACCCCAAAACAACCCTAATGTCAACCTTAACCATAACCCTAATTAAAACCCTAAATCCAACACACCCCTAATCCTAATCTCAACCCTAACCTCAAACCTAACCCTAATCCAAATACACCCCTAATCACAACCCTAACCTTAACCCTGATCCCAAACCTAACCCTAATCCCAAGCGTAACCCTAATGCCAACCCTAACCCTAATACCAACCCTAATCCAAACCCTAACCCTAATCCCAACTCTAACCCTAACTTTAGCCCCAACCCTAGCCCTAACTTTAGCCCCAACCCTAACCCTAGCCCTAAGGCTACTTTCACACTTGCGTCGTTTGACATCCGTCGCAATCCGTCGTTTTGGACAAGAAACGGATCCTGCAAATGTGCCCGCAGGATGCGTTTTTTGCCCATAGACTTGTATTGCCGACGGATCGTGACGGATGGCTACACGTCGCGTCCGTCGTGCACTGGATCAGTTGTGTTTTGGCGGACCGTCGGCACAAAAAAAGTTCAATGAAAGGTTTTTTTTGTACGTCGCATCCGCCATTTCTGACCGCACATGCGTGGCCGTAACTCCGCCCCCTCCTCCCCAGGACATAGATTGGGCAGCGGATGCGTTGAAAAACTACAGCCGCTGCCCATGTTGTGCACAATTTTCACAACTTGCGTCGGTATGTCGGGCCGACGCATTGCGACGGCCCCATACCGACGTAAGTGTGAATGAAGCCTAACCCTAAATTTAGCCCCAACCCTAACCCTAAATTTAGCCCCAACCCTAACCCTAAATTTAGCCCCAACCCTAACCCTAAATTTAGCCCCAACCCTAACCCTAAATTTAGCCCTAACCCTACCCCTAACCCTAGCCCTAACCCTACCCCTAACCCTAACCCTACCCCTAACCCTACCCCTAACCCAACCCCTACCCCTAACCCTACCCCTAACCCTACCCCTAACCCTAACCCTACACCTAACCCTAACCCTACCCCTAACCCTACCCCTAACCCTACCCCTAACCCTAACCCTAACACTACCCCTAACCCTACTACTAACCCTACCCCTAACCCTAACCCTAACCCTACCCCTAACCCTACCCCTAACCCTAATTTTAGCCCCAACTGCTGTTCTCCTGCCGGCCAGCAGATGGAGACAGATGGCGGGCGCACTGCGCATGCGCCCGCCATTTTCTTTTGCCGGCGGCCAGGAGGAGCAGCAGGAGGATCCAGGGACACAGGTGAGTATGATAGGGTCCCCGAATCCCCCTATTTCTCTGTCCTCTGATGTGCGATTACATCAGAGGACAGAGAATTACACTTTACTTTTTTTTTTTTTTTTTGCGGTCGCCGGTAAACAGTTAATTACCGGCGATCGCAAAACAGGGGGTCGGTAAAACCGACCCCGATCATGCTCTTTGGGGTCTCGGCTACGCCCGGCAGCCGAGACCCCAAAGATTCTCGCGGGGCCGGCGGGTGCACTGCGCATGCGCCCGCCATTTTGAAGATGGCGGTGCCCACCGGGAGACACGAGGAGCACCGGGGGAGATAGGTAAGTATCGGGGGGCTATCTGGGACCCCCTTTCTCTGTTCTCCGATGTGCGATCACATCGGAGGACAGAGAAATTAAAAAGAGATCGGGTTTTTTTTTTTTTTTGCGATCGCCGGTAAACGGTTAATTACCGGCGATCGCAAATGCGGGGTGGGTTAAAAAAAACCCCGAATCATGTTCTCTGGGGTCTCGGCTACCCCCGGCAGCCGAGACCCCAAAGAAAATCCGACTCTTGGGGGCGCTATACACTTTTTCCACAGCGCCGTTAATTAACGGCGCTGTGGTTTAAGTACCCTTAGCGGCCACCGTTAAAAGGCGTATCGGCAGTCGCTAAGGGGTTAAAGGTATTTAAGCGTACATTGATGGCTAGTTTAGCACCCTTCCCCTGATGAAGCAGTCCCTGTAACGGTGATACGCGTGGGGTTCCTCCCCGTTCTGATCCCTGCCTCCTACAAATTGTTCCCCTAGCGGCTTTTGCTCTCATAGCTCTATATGGCTGGACCTAGGACTTTTATGCACATTTCAGGTATTTGGCCATTGCAGCCCCAGACATAGAGCGCATGGCGCATTTGCCTTTTTCACTTGTACCCTGTTTTTTCATCTTTGGCCTATTTGGACCTCTTTTTGCTGACATACAGGTATTGATTATCATCATTATTTTTGCCATCTTTTTCTATACCTGTGGATAGGGTCTGTGTCCTTATTCGGACGTTTATCAGCATTATATATATTCTCCACTTAGGGAACTCTATGTTTATTCAATGAGGTACAGCTAGATAGGACCATTCTCATGCATTGTATTTGATGTATGTCTATTATATTTATCTCTTATCTAGCTGTGCATATCATGTAGGTTATGTGATACTGTACCTTTGCAATACTTGCATGGTACGTGCCACTATTGGGCTACTGTTACCTTTACGGATCATTGTGGGGACTTTTCGGTGTGTTCACCTGTTTTTAATGTTTTTATCTTTGCATCAATAAAGTTTGCCTTTTTTCATATTTCTATACTTATTGTGGTGTGCAGTGCTTCAGAGTGGTTCTTTTTTTCTTCTTTTTTTCATTGTCATTATTTTACCACTCTTCTGCACCCCTCTTTACGTGACATATAATATTAGTAGTGCGCTGGTGCCCTATATGTTGTAGGAGCAGGTGAGTATAACGCAGTGCGCGATATTCACCTGATCCCCGTTCCACTGCTGGCCGCCGCTGTGTCTTCCCCATCCTCTTCTGTAACGCTCAGGTCACAGAGGGCGTGATGACATGATTAGTGTGCGCGCCACCATCTGCCTGAACAGTCAGTGGAGAGGATGGGGAAGACACAGTGGCGCCCATCGGTGGAACACGGAGCAAGTGAATATAGCAAGTGCCGGGGGCCTGCGAGGTACGTATGTTTTTTTTTTTTTAATTGCAGCAACAGCATATGGGGAAAATGTCTGTATGGAGCATCTTATGGGCCATGTGCAGCATTATATGTGGCAGATATCTGTATGGGGCCATGTGCAGCATTATATGGGGCAAATATCTGTATGGGGCCATGTGCAGCATTATATGGGGCAAATATCTGTATGGAGCATCTTATGGGGCCATGTGCAGCATTATATGTGGCAAATATCTGTATGGGGCCATGTGCAGCATTATTTGGGGCAAATATCTGTATGGGGCCATGTGCAGCATTATATGGGGCAAATATCTGTATGGAGCATCCATTTGAAGGACTATGTCTTCTCCATCTGAGTCAGAAGGGTTGGTGATGCTCAGGATCAGTTCCAATGCCTGTTGAATGGGGTGCCTTCTTTGCATTTTGTTTCTTGTGAACAAAATAGGTGAAGTGGTCACCTACTTATCCTCCACAGCACAAAAGGCTGCATAAAAATTTGCTAAGGTGGGGGCTGTGGGGTGGGCAGACACACTCAGGAGCAGCTTACATTCTTTTGTTTACACTCTCTTACAAGACCTTTGTTGAGGTGGATCAACACAATTGCCCTCTGCAGATTCCTCAGGCAATGGCCACATTTACAAATTAAAGGATGCTAATTGGAGCCATCAGAGTTGTCAGTTTGGACTAAGGGTCATTTGACCCTTTTTCGGGACTTCAGGGGGAGCTCGAAATTTCTGGGACTTCTAGTGTTAAATTGTATCCATGTGCGTAGAAGATTGGTCACCAGAAGTTAAGCTGCATTAGTATGGACTAGAAACTGCCTTTTTATGGATGAAATTGGCTCTGTAAGTAAGCAGAACAAAAATAAATATGATTGTTCATGTATGATAAAACATACAGTATATACTTTAGAAAGCAAAAGAGAAACATCATCAAAACCTGCAAATTAAATAAATTAGTATTTTCATGGTGGTTACTGAGAGGAATGCTTTGAATAATATAAAAAAGAATAAAATTAATGTATTTCATTTACCATTTTTCTGCTGCTTCACATTAGAAATAAATACATAGTAGAGTTGGATTAATTAGCAAAAATCTGTATTCTTTAGAATACAGATTTTTTGCAATTCGATCCATATCAATTCAGCAAAATCGCTACTTGCAGGTTAAAAAAAAAATAAAGCTTTCCACACTGCTGACCTGTTGGCTACCTGCACTGCTTACCATTCCTTATAAGATCCTTGGCGTCTATTTTAACTGCTGCCTTAAGATTACAGCCCGTCATCTTCACACTAGGTCTGGAATTCCAGCCGTGACTAGGCCCGGAACGTGCCTTGACATGTCGTGCCAGGATTCCCTGCCTAGCGTGAAGATGATTGGGCTTCATTGTATGGCAGCAGTAAGATAAAGTGCAGAGGACTGTTCAGGGTACATTGAGCAACAGAAATGAGCAGTGACATATTAGTTGTTTTACTTTTATTATGCTCTTGGGTCTTTGTAGACCCAAGAGAATGATAAGAGACATTCAATTCATGGAGAATAGATTCAGTGGAAATGGAATTTTAGTGCGACCGAGGTATGAAAAGCCGCTGAGGACCATTTGGGGAACAGTGAGCAGCACAACTGAGCAGTGAGGTGGTATTAGTTGCTGTTGCTTGCATTTTACTTTTATTATGCCCTGGGGTCTTTCCATACCCCAGAGTAGTATAAGAGGCATTTAATTTGTGGAGAATAAATTGACCAGGAACCAAATTTCCAGGTAAAATCCGCATGGTTTGGTAAATTTGACCCTTGTCAGATCCATTCATCTCTAATAAATAGATGATATATTTTACAACAGCATCAAAATAAAGGCGGAATTTAAAGTAAGATAAATCCTCTCTGTATTGTATTTGATTAGTAAAAAAAAAGGAAAATAAATATAAAATATAAAAAGAACTTTGCGTCGTGGAATGATAAATTGTTTCATTTTTATTCCTATGTCCTCTTAGTCAAAAATAAATGAATTAAGTTGCTTCTAACCAACATGCATGCACACAATGACTGACTCTATTAATGAACGATGTCACATCTATATCTTCTGATTAAAGTACGGATCAAAATCATGAATCGGTAACGGAAAGACCACCTTACTGTTTTGACAGGGTCAACAGAACACTACAAAAACCATTTATTATTGCTATTCATTATAGAAAGGTTACAGTCATCTTTCCAATTACTTTTTTTATAACTTATTTCTTCCAAGTAACTTTTTCACAGATTGCTTGTCACATTTAGTGACCTCTGCATAAATCGATATGTATTTGCATTTTTGGTGCTCATTATGTTGAGTGATAACACAGGCTTGGAATAAAACATGCTTTACCTTATAACAGCATTGTTGGTAACTGAGAAGTAGCAATGACAAAGATAGAGCATAATGAAAGAAAAGCATGACCTTTGCATTTTTATGTAAAAAGGTTTGACGATGATGATAATAATAGTAGTATTAAAAATAATGTACTTACCAAAACAAGCAGTAAAAGTAGTATAATATTCCATTAAAAATGACATAACATTTATTAAAAAGAAAAAAAAACTAAATAGCTATTTTGTGGAGATCATTATCATAATATTACAAGTCGGCATATAGAATTACCCTGCTCGTGGCACTAACATTAATTTTGCTCTTGGGTGGTTCCAACATGCAAAAACACCTTCTATTAGCAAAAAAATACCATTATATTTGCATATATATATATTTATTTATGGGGTTAGGTAGCAAACTCTGATAACCACATCACTAGAATTGTTACCTTTTTCAAAAAGAAATGTTATCAAAAGTAAAAAACGTGTTGTACATTAGGGATGTGATTTGACAGGGAGTGCAATTTCAAAGTTAGATACAGATCAATTATTTTTTACTGACTATTTACTAAAAAAAATAGAACAAATAACGATATTTATTAGTGATGAGCGAACGTGCTCGCCACTACTACTACCACTACTTGGTACTCGCCCGAGTATCACTATGCTCGGTGTACTTGGCGAGCACCGAGTATTTCTGGGATTATTCGGCGGGAACTCGGGTCTCCGCCCTGCAATTCAGGCGCTCTTTAGAGCACCAATGACAGTGCACGTATTGTCAACCAAGCACTGTAATGCTGCAGCCATCTTTGTTGTGGTATTAGAGTGATTGGCTGGCCACACAGCGTCATCAGGTCTATAAGAGACCTCTCGACGCATTCTGCTCCGGACTTAGCGAGTGTAGGTAGAGCTGCTGCTGAGATAGGGTCAGAGTCGTCCTGTTAATAGTTAGTGTAGATCTGCAACTGTTCAGTCCACAACTCCTGAGAAACCAACAGTCCTTTTTAGGGCTAATTCGGGGATCCCGAGATCGCACTGCTAGGTAAGCCGGGGAGTCTATTTGCACATATCCACATCAGTGCAAGGCCCGCAGGCACTGTATACGAGTACATAGCTCTCACTGCATACCTCCAAAATCTCCATTACTGTCTGCTACTTATTTAATAGATACCTAGCTGCAGTTTTCTGTGTTTTTTTTTTTCTTCACCTGATACCTGCTCCTTTTATTCTATAGCCATCCATAGCCCCCTTATTTTAACATTTATTTGCTTGTTCACATGCTGCCTTCTACAGCAGGTTATTGAAATCTAAGAACATGCAAATCTACCTTTTTTTTGTCAAAGACACCAGATGTGAGTGTGCCAAAAAATCTTTTTTTTTTTTTTTGTGTCATAGCCAACTTGACACAATTTATTTGTGCCCCAAAAAATCAAGGCCACATTTAGATCAGTCTGTTATCTGAGGCTGACGGCTGGTGTATCGGTGGTGGAAAAATCATAGTTTTGCAGGCATACATATCATAGTTCTGTGTGCTAGCCTTGTTCTCCTTTTTTCTTTTTTTTTTTTTCAAAAATCCCCCCCCCAAATAAAATATATATTTTATACAGTCTGTGATGTCAGTCTGAGGCCTGGAGTATCTGTGTTTAAAAAATCATAGCTTTGCAGGCATAAGTTGCATAGTTCTGTCTGCTAGCCTTGCTCCACTCTTTTTTTTTTTTAATTCTCCAAAAACCCCAAAAATGTTTATACAGTCTGTTCTGTCAGGTTGGGATCTGTTGAATCTGTGGTGGAAAAATCATAGATTCGCAGGTATAAGTTTCATAGTTCTGTCTTCTAGCCTTGTTCCACTCTTTTTCTTTTATTTTAGAAATTCTCAACCCCCCCCAAAAAAAATGTATATAGTCTGTTATGTCAGACTGAGACCTGTTGCATCTGTGGTGGAAAAATCATAGATTCGCAGGTATAAGTTTCATAGTTTTGTCTGCTAGCCTTGTTCCACTATTTTTTTTTATTTTAAAAATTCTCCAAAACCCCCCCAAAATTATATAGTCTGTTATGTCAGGCTGAGGCCTTGTGTATCTGTGGTGGAAAAATCATAGCTTCGCAGGCATAAGTTTCATAGTTCTGTCTGCTAGCATTGATGTACTCATACATACAAGAGAAAACAAAATTAGACAGTCTGTTATCTGTGGCAGCCGCCTGGTGTATTGATGGTGGAAAAATCGTAGTTTTGCAGGCATACATATCATACTTCTGTGTGCTAGCCTTGTTCTCCTTTTTTTTTTTTTGCAAAAATTCACCCCAAAAAATAAAAAATATTTTATACAGTCTGTTATATCAGGCTGAGGCCTTGTGTATCTGTAGTAGAAAAATTGTAGCTTTACAGGCATAAGTTTCATAGTTCTGTCTGCTAGCCTTGTTCCACTCTTTTTTACAAAAAATAAAAATTCTCCAAAAACCAAAAAAAAGTATACAGTCTGTTATATCAGGCTGAGGCCTGTTGTATCTGTGTTGGAAAAATAGTAGCTTCACAGGCACAAGTTTCATAGTTCTGTCTGCTAGCCTTGTTCCACTCTTTAAAAAAAAAAATTCTCCAAAAAACAAAAAAAAAATGTATACAGTCTGTTATGTTAGGCTGAGGCCTAACATATGTGGTGGAAAAATCGTAGCTTTGAAGGCATACTGATCAGAAATAATTTTGCTCCAAATAAATACACTTGTGTTGAGCTTTTGAAATAGTTCAGTAGACCATTAAAATGGGAAAGGCAAGGGGTAAGGGATGGGGAAGTGGATGTGATGCTGATGGTGCATGCAGAGGATGAGGCCATGGCCAAGCTGATAGTGGGCCACAACAAAGACCCATATCTTCTTGCTCGACCTTCCTGTTACAGTTTCTAGGTGATTGCAGCATACCACTATTGAAGCCAGAGCAGTGTGAAATGGTTATTGGTTGGATAGCGGATAATGCTTCCAGTCACCTAGCTACCACCACCACCACCACCATGTCTTCCACACTGTCAAGTCGGAGTAGACGTCTGTTGTGAGTTCTGTTTTTGGGCTCCCTCTGGTGGTTACTGATGGTACTGGGTGATTTGTGTTCTGCTGTCTCTGGTGTCCACCTGTTCTATTAGAATTTGGGAGTTTACTATTTAACCGGGCTTTCTTGTCATTTCCCCGCCGGCTATCAAGGTTATCAGAGTGTTTTGTTACCTCAGCTTCTGGCTTCAGTAATCTTCAGGACAAGCTAAGTTTTTGATTTTCTTGTTCCACGTTTTGCTTTATTTTTGTCTTGTCCAGCTTGCATATAATTGTTTCTTTGCTGCTGGTTGCTCTAGTGGGCTGTAATTGCTCCTCATGTTCCATGAGTTGGAACATGAGTTCAAGTAATTGCAGGATGGTTTTTTGATGGGTTTTTTGCTGACCGCGCAGTTTACTTTTGTATCCTCTGCTATCTAGTTTTAGCGGGCCTCATTTTGCTGAATCTGTTTTCATACTGTGTATGTGCCTTCCTCTCATTTCACCGTCATTATATGTGGGAGGCTGCTATTTCTGTGGGGTATTTCTCTGGAGGCAAGAGAGGTCTGTGTTTCTTCTAATAGGGGAAGTTAGATCTTCGGCTGGTGCGAGACGTCTAGGATCAACGTAGGCACGTTCCCCGGCTATTGTTATTTGTGTGTTCAGGTTTAGGGTCGCGGTCAGCTCTGGTTCCATCACCCTAGAGCTCGTTGGTGCTTGTCCTTTTGTGATTCCCTGCCATTGGAATCATGACAGTATAGCCGGCCAAAATGTTTGGGCTGAAGTAGGAGGAAAAGTAGTCTGAGGAAGTTTTTTTTTTTTTTTTTTCTCTCCTCTGAGGTTGCTGCCTAGCCTTAATTGCAGCCTGGCTGATTTTTTTTTTCTTTCCTCCTCTTAATCCTTGAATGGCTCTGACCTTAGCTGTTTATCATGGACGTCCAGAGTTTAGCTTCCAGCTTGAATAATCTTGCTGCTAAGGTTCAAAATATACAAGATTTTGTTGTACATGCTCCTATGTCTGAACCTAGAATTCCTATTCCAGAGTTCTTTGCTGGAGATAGATCTAGTTTTCTGAATTTTAGGAACAATTGCAAGCTGTTCCTTTCTTTGAAATCTCGCTCTTCTGGAGACCCTGCACAGCAGGTTAAGATTATTATATCTTTCCTGCGGGGTGACCCTCAAAATTGGGCATTTGCATTGGCACCAGGGGATCCTGCGTTGCTTAATGTGGATGCGTTTTTTCTGGCATTGGGTTTGCTCTATGAGGAACCTAACCAGGAGATTCAGGCTGAAAAAGCTTTATTAGCTCTCTCTCAGGGGCAAGATGAAGCAGAACTATATTGTCAAAAATTTCGGAAATGGTCAGTGCTTACTCAGTGGAATGAGTGCGCCCTGGCTGCAAAGTTCAGAGATGGCCATTCTGAGGCCATTAAAGATGTTATGGTGGGGTTCCCTGCGCCTACGGGTCTGAATGAGTCTATGACTATGGCTATTCAGATTGATCGGCGTTTACGGGAGCGCAAACCTGTGCACCATTTGGCGGTGTCTTCTGAACAGGCACTTGAGACAATGCAATGTGATAGAGTTCAGTCTAGAAGTGAACGGCAAAACTATAGGCGGAAAAATGGGTTGTGCTTTTATTGTGGTGATTCAGCTCATGTTATATCAGCATGCTCTAAACGCACAAAAAAGGTTGATAAGTCTGTTGCCATTAGTACTTTACAGTCTAAGTTCATTCTGTCTGTGACTCTGATTTGCTCATTATCATCCATTTCCGTCGATGCCTATGTAGATTCAGGCGCTGCCCTGAGTCTTATGGATTGGTCATTTGCCAAGCGATGTGGGTTTAGTCTTGAGCCTCTGGAAGTCCCTATTCCTTTGAAGGGAATTGACTCTACACCTTTAGCTATGAATAAACCTCAGTACTGGACACAAGTGACCATGCGTATGACTCCCGTTCATCAGGAGGTGATTCGCTTCCTGGTATTGTATAATTTACATGATGTTCTAGTACTTGGTCTGCCATGGTTACAAACTCATAATCCAGTCCTTGACTGGAAAACAATGTCTGTGTTAAGCTGGGGATGTCAGGGGGTTCATGATGATGCACCTCCGATTTCTATCGCTTCATCTACTCCTTCTGAGGTTCCTGTATTTTTGTCTGATTATCGGGATGTTTTTGAGGAGCCTAAGCTCAGTTCGCTTCCTCCTCACAGGGATTGCGATTGTGCTATAGATTTAATTCCTGGTAGTAAATTTCCTAAAGGTCGTTTGTTCAATCTGTCAGTGCCAGAGCATACTGCTATGCGGGATTATGTTAAGGAGTCCTTGGAAAAGGGACATATCCGTCCTTCTTCGTCCCCTTTGGGAGCAGGTTTTTTTTTCGTGGCCAAAAAAGATGGGTCCTTGAGGCCTTGTATAGATTATCGTCTTTTGAATAAGATTACCGTAAAATATCAGTATCCTTTGCCTTTGTTGACTGATTTGTTTGCTCGCATTAAGGGGGCTAAATGGTTCACTAAGATTGATCTTCGGGGTGCGTATAATCTTATACGAATAAAGCAAGGTGATGAGTGGAAAACCGCATTTAATACGCCTGAGGGCCATTTTGAGTATTTGGTAATGCCTTTCGGACTTTCTAATGCTCCTTCAGTCTTCAGTCCTTTATGCACGATATTTTCCGTGAATATCTGGATAAATTTATGATTGTGTATTTGGATGATATTTTGGTTTTTTCTGATGACTGGGAGTCTCATGTTCAGCAGGTCAGGAAGGTGTTTCAGGTCCTGCGGGCTAATTCCTTGTTTGTAAAGGGCTCAAAGTGTCTCTTTGGCGTCCAGAAGATTTCTTTCTTGGGGTATATTTTTTCCCCTTCTACTATTGAGATGGATCCCGTCAAGGTTCGGGCTATTTGTGACTGGACGCAGCCTGCATCTCTTAAGAGTCTGCAGAAGTTCTTGGGCTTTGCTAATTTCTATCGTCGTTTTATAACTAATTTTTCTAGTGTTGTTAAGCCTTTGACGGATTTGACTAAGAAGGGTGCTGATGTTGCTGATTGGTCTCCTGCGGCTGTGGAGGCCTTTCAGGAACTTAAACGCCGGTTTTCTTCTGCTCCTGTGTTGCGTCAGCCTGATGTTTCGCTTCCTTTCCAAGTTGAGGTTGATGCTTCCGAGATTGGAGCGGGGGCGGTTTTGTCACAGAGAAGCTCCGATTGCTCGGTGATGAAGCCATGTGCGTTCTTTTCTAGAAAATTTTCGCCCGCTGAGCGGAATTATGATGTTGGTAATCGGGAACTTTTGGCCATGAAGTGGGCATTTGAGGAGTGGCGTCATTGGCTGGAGGGTGCTAGACATCGTGTGGTGGTCTTGACTGATCACAAAAATCTGATTTACCTTGAGTCTGCCAGGCGTCTGAATCCTAGACAGGCTCGTTGGTCACTGTTTTTCTCTCGTTTCAATTTTGTGGTTTCATACCTGCCAGGTTCAAAGAATGTGAAGGCGGATGCTCTTTCTAGGAGTTTTGTGCCTGACTCCTCTGGAAATTCTGAGCCCACTGGTATCCTTAGGGATAGGGTGATTTTGTCGGCCATCTTCCCAGACTTGCGACGTGCTTTGCAGGAGTTTCAGGCGGGTAAACCTGATCGTTGTCCGCCTGAGAGACTGTTTGTTCCGGATAGTTGGACCAGTAGAGTCATCTCCGAGGTCCATTCTTCTGCGTTGGCAGGTCATCCTGGAATATTTGGTACTAGAGACTTGGTGGCCAGGTCTTTTTGGTGGCCTTCCTTGTCGAGGGATGTGCGTTCTTTTGTGCAGTCTTGTGAGGTTTGTGCTCGGGCTAAGCCTTGCTGTTCTCGAGCCAGTGGATTGTTGTCACCTTTGCCTATCCCGAAGAGGCCTTGGACGCACATTTCCATGGACTTTATTTCGGATCTCCCTGTCTCTCAAAAAATGTCTGTCATCTGGGTTGTGTGTGACCGCTTTTCTAAAATGGTTCATCTTGTACCCTTGCCTAAGTTGCCTTCCTCCTCTGAGTTGGTCCCTCTGTTTTTCCAGAACGTGGTTCGTTTGCATGGGATTCCGGAGAACATCGTTTCTGACAGGAGATCCCAGTTTGTGTCTAGATTTTGGCGGACGTTCTGTGCTAAGATGGGCATTGATTTGTCCTTTTCGTCTGCATTCCATCCTCAGACGAATGGCCAGACAGAGCGAACTAATCAGACCTTGGAAACTTATTTGAGGTGTTTTGTTTCTGCTGATCAGGATGACTGGGTTACCTTTTTGCCGCTGGCCGAGTTTGCCCTTAATAATCGGGCTAGTTCTGCTACCTTGGTTTCTCCTTTCTTTTGTAATTCGGGGTTTCATCCTCGTTTTTCCTCTGGTCAGGTGGAGCCTTCTGATTGTCCTGGAGTGGACATGGTGGTGGATGGGTTGCATCGGATTTGGAGTCATGTGGTGGACAATTTGAAGTTGTCCCAGGAGAAGGCTCAGCAGTTTGCTAATCGCCGTCGCCGCGTGGGTCCTCGACTTCGTGTTGGGGACTTGGTGTGGTTGTCTTCTCGTTTTGTTCCTATGAAGGTCTCTTCTCCTAAGTTCAAGCCTCGGTTTATCGGTCCTTATAGGATCTTGGAAATTCTTAACCCTGTGTCGTTTCGTTTGGATCTCCCGGCATCGTTTGCTATTCATAATGTGTTCCATCGGTCGTTGTTGCGGAGGTATGAGGTACCTGTTGTTCCTTCGCTTGAGCCTCCTGCTCCGGTGCTGGTGGAGGGAGAATTGGAGTATGTTGTAGAGAAGATCTTGGATTCTCGTGTTTCCAGACGGAAACTCCAATATTTGGTCTAGTGGAAGGGTTATGGTCAGGAGGATAATTCTTGGGTGGTTGCCTCTGATGTTCATGCTGATGATTTGGTCCGCGCTTTTCATAGGGCTCATCCTGGTCGCCCTGGTGGTTCTCGTGAGGGTTCGGTGACCCCTCCTCAAGGGGGGGTACTGTTGTGAGTTCTGTTTTTGGGCTCCCTCTGGTGGTTACTGATGGTACTGGGTGATTTGTGTTCTGCTGTCTCTGGTGTCCACCTGTTCTATTAGGATTTGGGAGTTTCCTATTTAACCGGGCTTTCTTGTCATTTCCCCGCCGACTATCAAGGTTATCAGAGTGTTTTGTTACCTCAGCTTCTGGCTTCAGTAATCTTCAGGACAAGCTAAGTTTTTGATTTTCTTGTTCCACGCTTTGCTTTATTTTTGTCTTGTCCAGCTTGCATATAATTGTTTCTTTGCTGCTGGTTGCTCTAGTGGGCTGTAATTGCTCCTCATGTTCCATGAGTTGGAACATGAGTTCAAGTAATTGCAGGATGGTTTTTTGAAGGGTTTTTTGCTGACCGCGCAGTTTACTTTTGTATCCTCTGCTATCTAGTTTTAGCGGGCCTCATTTTGCTGAATCTGTTTTCATACTGTGTATGTGCCTTCCTCTCATTTCACCATCATTATATGTGGGAGGCTGCTATTTCTGTGGGGTATTTCTCTGGAGGCAAGAGAGGTCTGTGTTTCTTCTAATAGGGGAAGTTAGATCTTCGGCTGGTGCGAGACGTCTAGGATCAACGTAGGCACGTTCCCCGGCTATTGTTATTTGTGTGTTCAGGTTTAGGGTCGCGGTCAGCTCTGGTTCCATCACCCTAGAGCTCGTTGGTGCTTGTCCTTTTGTGATTCCCTGCCATTGGGATCATGACAGCCGTCAGTGTGGACCGGATATTCCTCATCCTGATCCTCCTTCCTCCCACCATGCCGAGTGCCCTAAGACAACTGATCCCACACTTGGACACTCCGAAGAGCTGTTCAGTTTTCCCTTTTCAAGATTTCGGACTCTCGGCTGGTCAACTTGAAGTGGGGCCAGATGAGATTGCATGTAGCGATGCCCAAAGCTTTGAACAGCCACGGTTACACGAAGGCAATGGTGGGAAAGTGTCACAAGAGGTGGACGATGATGAGACACAATTGCCAGAAAGTCAAGAGGAGAAGCAGGGTGTGGATGTGAAAGGCAAGGTGGTGGATGACATAGTTACTGACCCTACCTGGCAGGAGGACATGCAGAGCGAGGACAGCAGCACACATGGGGAAGGAGGCATATCACTCAAACAGGCAGGAAGAAGCAGTGTGGTGGCCACAGACAGAAGGCGTGCATCCGTTTCCCAAAATACCAACATGAAGGAAGCTGCCATTACTAGAGTTGAGCGACCTTGACCTTTTTAGAGTCGAGCCGGGTTTCGCGAAACCCGACTATCTCAAAAGTTGGGTCGAGTGAAATCGGCCGATTATGACGTAAAGTCGGGATCGACCGAAACACGAAACCCAATGCAAGTCAATGGGGCAGCATAGTCGGCAGTGAGTGGGGGCCAGGAAAACACCTAGAGTGCCCATTTTAATGTCAAAACCATCCATTCTTCTTAATGAAGCTTGTCAAGCGTAATTTACCTTATAATAATTGGAAGGCATTTGAAATTGGGGGTCATTTGGCTAAAGTTGTGGTGGGTAGGGCTGGTTCAAGTAATTAGTGGGCCCAGGAAATCTGGACCACGTCACGGCAGTGGAGCAGGGAGAGGTAAGTATTTCAACTTTGCAAGTGCTGTGAACCTGAGCAAGCAGGGGGGGCCCACTCGTTGGCATTGGCACTGGCACAGGGCCCCTCAAAGTACAGCGGTGTGTTTGCACGGCGGGGGCGCCTCCCACCGGCAGCAACACTTTTGCGTACCAAGAGAGGCCCTGTGCCAGTGACGTCGCCAACTAGTATTCCTCCCCCCACCTGATGAAGGAACCTGCACTTTCATCTGCACCTTCCTGTTTGTCCCCGTGTAAGGTGGTATGGTATGCGGGAAGGGGGACCTGACTTTCAGCAGGGTCACAATCTTGCAGTGTAGCGTGCACGGGAAATGTTGCGTTATGGGTCAATGTACCAGCAGACTCATCTATCACTGGCTGGGCAATGGGCAGGATGAGGAGGAAACACAGATATAGGCCCAAAGAATAAAGTGGGCTAAATGCAGTTCAAAATTGGTAACACAGGACTAATCAGGGGGCATTGCAGTGGAGGACAACTGGAATGAGAGGCTGACACAGAGAGTAGGCCCAAATCAGTAAGTAGTCGAAATGCAGTTCAAAATTGGCAACAGTAGTAAACAGGCGGCACAGCTTTGTTCAGTGGAGGAGAACAGCAAGGAGTGGCAGACACCGATAGTAGGCCCCAACCCAACTAGTAGGCCAAATGCAGTCTAACATTAACAACTACTTAACGAGCGCCTGAAAACGGAATTTCAGGACAGGAAACCAGGAGAACAGCAAGGAGCGGCAGACACCGATAGTAGGCCCCAAACCAACCAGTACGCCAAATGCAGTTGTTCCGTTTAACCACAATTTAATGAGAGCCTGAAGATAGAAGTTCAGGAAAGGCAACCTGGAGAACACCTTGGAGTGGAACACACCATCTCTCTACACCCCATACCCAATTTGTAGGCCTAATGCAGCGTAGTTTCAAACAACTACTAAACGAGAGCATGATGATCGAAGCATTGGCGAGGAAACCTGGGGAACACCTTGGAGTGGAACACACCATCTCTCTACAGTGGAACACACCATCTCTCTACACCCCATACCCAATTTGTAGGCCTAATGCAGCGTAGTTTCCAACAACTACTAAACGAGAGCCGGTAGATCGAAGCAATGGAGAGGAAACCTGGGGAACACCTTGGAGTGTAACACACCATCTCTCTACACCCCATACCCAATTTGTAGGCCTAATGCAGCGTAGTTTCCAACAACTACTAAATGAGAGCCGGAAGATCGAAGCTCAGGAAAGGCAACCTGGAGAACACCTTGGAGTGGAACACACCATCTCTCTACACCCCATACCCAATTTGTAGGCCCAATGCAGCGTAGTTTCCAACAACTACTAAACGAGAGCCGGAAGATCGAAGCAATGGAGAGGAAACCTGGGGAACACCTTGGAGTGTAACACACCATCTCTCTACACCCCATACCCAATTTGTAGGCCTAATGCAGCGTAGTTTCCAACAACTACTAAACGAGAGCCGGAAGATCGAAGCAATGGAGAGGAAACCTGGGGAACACCTTGGAGTGTAACACACCATCTCTCTACACCCAATACCCAATTTGTAGGCCTAATGCCGCGTAGTTTCCAACAACTACTAAACGAGAGCCGGAAGATCGAAGCAATGGAGAGGAAACCTGGGGAACACCTTGGAGTGGAACACACCATCTCTCTACAGTGGAACACACCATCTCTCTACACCCCATACCCAATTTGTAGGCCTAATGCAGCGTAGTTTCCAACAACTACTAAACGAGAGCCGGAAGATCGAAGCTCAGGAAAGGCAACCTGGGGAACACCTTGGAGTGGAACACACCATCTCTCTACACCCCATACCCAATTTGTAGGCCCAATGCAGCGTAGTTTCCAACAACTACTAAACGAGAGCCGGAAGATCGAAGCTCAGGAAAGGCAACCTGGGGAACACCTTGGAGTGTAACAAACCCTCTCTCTACACCACGGAAGGGCTGATTCTTAGGAAGGAAGGCTGTCGGAAAGAAGCAGGGCGCGTCCGAGGGTGATTATATTCTTATTAGGTATATACTCACCCTCGGACGCGCCCTGCTTCTTTATTTGTAATGAATGTTTATTTGCAATGTGGTTTTGACTTACTCTATTTTTTTGGTAAATAATGATTTTATTATTTTCATTGTTTTGCATCTTCTTGGCAATAATATAAAGAAGACGCGACAGGACAACACTCGGTGGATGCCATATCTGTGTTTAAAATTGAAAAAACCTTTCAGTTAACTACTTGCAGGAGAAAGTTATTGTAGCTTGTGGCCATTTTTAGTACTGTACCAGATTTTTGTTGTATGTGTTTGTTTTTAATGTTAAAATGTCTGCATTTGATATCTCTTCAGTATTTTCTTTTTTATAAGCAAAATACTTATTTTTATATTTTCTGATGTTGGTTCCAGGGGTACACGGGCAGTGGAGGCCTAGTGGAAGGAGTGACCGCAGACAGGCATCGAAGGCCTAAAATAATAACACATGGCTGTAGGCAATTTTAAATTGGTTACAGGGGTACACGGGCAGCAGTGGTGTGGTCAGTGGAGGCCTAGTGGAAGGAGTGACCGCAGACAGGCATCGAAGGCCTAAAATAATAACACATGGCTGTAGGCAATTTTAAATTGGTTCCAGGGGTACACAGGCAGCAGTGGTGTGGTCAGTGGAGGCCTAGTGGAAGGAGTGACCACAGACAGGCATCGAAGGCCTAAAATAATAACACATGGCTGTAGGCAATTTTAAATTGGTTCCAGGGGTACACGGGCAGCAGTGGTGTGGTCAGTGGAGGCCTAGTGGAAGGAGTAACCGCAGACAGGCATCGAAGGCCTAAAATAATAACACATGGCTGTAGGCAATTTTAAATTGGTTCCAGGGGTACACGGGCAGCAGTGGTGTGGTCAGTGGAGGCCTAGTGGAAGGAGTGACCGCAGACAGGCATCGAAGGCCTAAAATAATAACACATGGCTGTAGGCAATTTTAAATTGGTTCCAGGGGTACACGGGCAGCAGTGGTGTGGTCAGTGGAGGCCTAGTGGAAGGAGTGACCGCAGACAGGCATCGAAGGCCTAAAATAATAACACATGGCTGTAGGCAATTTTAAATTGGTTCCAGGGGTACACGGGCAGCAGTGGTGTGGTCAGTGGAGGCCTAGTGGAAGGAGTGACCGCAGACAGGCATCGAAGGCCTAAAATAATAACACATGGCTGTAGGCAATTTTAAATTGGTTCCAGGGGTACACGGGCAGCAGTGGTGTGGTCAGTGGAGGCCTAGTGGAAGGAGTCACCGCAGACAGGCATCGAAGGCCTAAAATAATAACACATGGCTGTAGGCAATTTTAAATTGGTTACAGGGGTACACGGGCAGCAGTGGTGTGGTCAGTGGAGGCCTAGTGGAAGGAGTCACCGCAGACAGGCACCGAAGGCCTAAAATAATAACACATGGCTGTAGGCAATTTTAAATTGGTTCCAGGGGTACACGGGCAGCAGTGGTGTGGTCAGTGGAGGCCTAGTGGAAGGAGTCACCGCAGACAGGCATCGAAGGCCTAAAATAATAACACATGGCTGTAGGCAATTTTAAATTGGTTCCAGGGGTACACGGGCAGCAGTGGTGTGGTCAGTGGAGGCCTAGTGGAAGGAGTGACCGCAGACAGGCATCGAAGGCCTAAAATAATAACACATGGCTGTAGGCAATTTTAAATTGGTTCCAGGGGTACACGGGCAGCAGTGGTGTGGTCAGTGGAGGCCTAGTGGAAGGAGTCACCGCAGACAGGCATCGAAGGCCTAAAATAATAACACATGGCTGTAGGCAATTTTAAATTGGTTACAGGGGTACACGGGCAGCAGTGGTGTGGTCAGTGGAGGCCTAGTGGAAGGAGTGACCGCAGACAGGCATCGAAGGCCTAAAATAATAACACATGGCTGTAGGCAATTTTAAATTGGTTCCAGGGGTACACGGGCAGCAGTGGTGTGGTCAGTGGAGGCCTAGTGGAAGGAGTCACCGCAGACAGGCATCGAAGGCCTAAAATAATAACACATGGCTGTAGGCAATTTTAAATTGGTTCCAGGGGTACACGGGCAGCAGTGGTGTGGTCAGTGGAGGCCTAGTGGAAGGAGTCACCGCAGACAGGCATCGAAGGCCTAAAATAATAACACATGGCTGTAGGCAATTTTAAATTGGTTCCAGGGGTACACGGGCAGCAGTGGTGTGGTCAGTGGAGGCCTAGTGGAAGGAGTCACCGCAGACAGGCATCGAAGGCCTAAAATAATAACACATGGCTGTAGGCAATTTTAAATTGGTTCCAGGGGTACACGGGCAGCAGTGGTGTGGTCAGTGGAGGCCTAGTGGAAGGAGTGACCACAGACAGGCATCGAAGGCCTAACATAACAAAAATGTCAATACAATGGTATTGTCAGTGGCAGGCATTGAAGGATGTCAGCGCATAGACTAAACATTGGTGGAGCTGTGAGATAATTTTGCAAGTGGTAGAGCACTGTTTGAGCTGGGGTGGGGGGAAACTGTCTTGTGGCCGGCGTTACAGGCCCAGGGCCCCTCATATTACAACGGTGTGTCTGACGTTGGGTGCGCACCACCACCGCCAGAGACACTTTATTGTACTAGGAGGGACCCAGTGGCAGTGCCGTCGACCAAAAGCGGGCTCACCCACCTCTTCAGACAAACTGCACTCTCACGGGTGCTGTCGCCAAGTGTCGATACCACGGCCCCGTGTGGGGAGTTTGGCCATTTAGTGAGGTGTAAACATGTCGTATGCTGGACAATCAGGTGCAGAAAATTACGAGATTGGAAAAGGCATTCAGAATAGTCCACAGGCAAGACCTTTTCATAGGAAAGCTAGGTGTCAGCCGGGCAAGGTGGGGCAAAAGATTTCGAAATCCAGTTGTGGTTCATTTTAATGAAGGTTAGATCATCTACATTTTGGGTAGCCAGACGAGTCCTTTTTTCTGTTAGTATTGAACCTGCAGCACTGAATACTCTTTCTGATAGGACACTAGCTGCCGGGCAAGCAAGCTCCTGCAATGCATATTCTGCCAATTCTGGCCAGGTGTCTAATTTTGATGCCCAGTAATCAAATGGGAATGACGGTTGAGGGAGAACATCGATAAGGGATGAAAAATAGTTTGTAACCATACTGGACAAATGTTGTCTCCTGTCACTTTGAATTGATGCTACAGTACCTGTCCTGTCTGCGGTCATAGCAAAATCACTCCACAACCTGGTCAGAAAACCCCTCTGGCCAACGCCACTTCTGATTTCTGCCCCTCTAACTCCTCTGGTCTGCTGGCCCCTGCAGCTCGTGTGAGAACGATCACGGGCGCTGTGTGCAGGGAATGCCAGAAGCAAACGGTCAACAAGAGTTGATTGTTTGGTTGCTAATATTAGTTCCAAGTTCTCATGTGGCATTATATTTTGCAATTTGCCTTCATAGCGAGGATCAAGGAGGCAGGCCAACCAGTAATCGTCATCATTCATCATTTTAGTTATGCGTGTGTCCCTTTTGAGGATACGTAAGGCATAATCCGCCATGTGGGCCAAAGTTCCAGTTCTCAAATCTGCGGTTGTGCTTGGTTGAGGGGCAGTTTCAGGCAAATCCACGTCACTTGTGTCCCTCAAAAAACCAGAACCCGGCCTTGCCGCGCCACCAATTTCCAGTGGCCCCGGAAAAGCTTCCTCATTAAAAATATAATCATCCCCATCATCCTCCTCGTCCTCCTCCTCCTCTTCGCCCGCTACCTCGTCCTGTACACTGCCCTGGCCAGACAATGGCTGACTGTCATCAAGGCTTTCCTCTTCCTCAGCTGCAGACGCCTGATCCTTTATGTGCGTCAAACTTTGCATCAGCAGACGCATTAGGGGGATGCTCATGCTTATTATGGCGTTGTCTGCACTAACCAGCCGTGTGCATTCCTCAAAACACTGAAGGACTTGACACATGTCTTGAATCTTCGACCACTGCACACCTGACAACTCCATGTCTGCTATCCTACTGCCTGCCCGTGTATATGTATCCTCCCACAAAAACATAACAGCCCGCCTCTGTTCACACAGTCTCTGAAGCATGTGCAGTGTTGAGTTCCACCTTGTTGCAACGTCTATGATTAGGCGATGCTGGGGAAGGTTCAAAGAACGCTGATAGGTCTGCATACGGCTGGAGTGTACGGGCGAACGGCGGATATGTGAGCAAAGTCCACGCACTTTGAGGAGCAGGTCGGATAACCCCGGATAACTTTTCAGGAAGCACTGCACCACCAGGTTTAAGGTGTGAGCCAGGCAAGGAATGTGTTTCAGTTGGGAAAGGGAGATGGCAGCCATGAAATTCCTTCCGTTATCACTCACTACCTTGCCTGCCTCAAGATCTACAGTGCCCAGCCACGACTGCGTTTCTTTCTGCAAGAACTCGGACAGAACTTCCGCGGTGTGTCTTTTGTCGCCCAAACACTTCATAGCCAATACAGCCTGCTGACGTTTGCCAGTAGCTGCCCCATAATGGGAGACCTGGTGTGCAACAGTGGCAGCTGCGGATGGAGTGGTTGTGCGACTGCGGTATGTGGACGAGCTCTCGCTTCTGCAGGAGGACGAAGAGGAGGAGGGGGTGCGAACGGCTACAGCCAATTGTTTCCTAGACCGTGGGCTAGGCAGAACTGTCCCAAACTTGCTGTCCCCTGTGGACCCTGCATCCACCACATTTACCCAGTGTGCCGTGATGGACACGTAACGTCCCTGGCCATGCCTACTGGTCCATGCATCTGTTGTCAGGTGCACCTTTGAGCTCACAGATTGCCTGAGTGCATGGACGATGCGCTCTTTAACATGCTGGTGGAGGGCTGGGATGGCTTTTCTGGAAAAAAAGTGTCGACTGGGTAGCTCGTAGCGTGGTACAGCGTAGTCCATCAGGGCTTTGAAAGCTTCGCTTTCAACTAACCGGTAGGGCATCATCTCTAACGAGATTAGTCTAGCTATGTGTGCGTTCAAACCCTGTGTACGCGGATGCGAGGCTAAGTACTTCCTTTTTCTAACCATAGTCTCATGTAGGGTGAGCTGGACTGGAGAGCTGGAGATCGTGGAACTAGCGGGGGTGCCGGTGGACATGGCAGACTGAGAGACGGTGGGAGATGGTATTGTTGCCACCGGTGCCCTAGATGCAGTGTTTCCTACTACGAAACTGGTGATTCCCTGACCCTGACGGCTTTGGCCTGGCAAAGAAACCTGCACAGATACTGCAGGTGGTGCGGAAAATGGTGGCCCTACACTGCCGGAAGGGATGTTGCGTTGCTGACTAGCTTCATTGGCCGAGGGTGCTACAACCTTAAGGGACGTTTGGTAGTTAGTCCAGGCTTGCAAATGCATGGTGGTTAAATGTCTATGCATGCAACTTGTATTGAGACTTTTCAGATTCTGTCCTCTGCTTAAGGTAGTTGAACATTTTTGACAGATGACTTTGCGCTGATCAATTGGATGTTGTTTAAAAAAATGCCAGACTGCACTCTTTCTAGCATCGGATACCTTTTCAGGCATTGCAGACTGAGCTTTAACCGGATGGCCACGCTGTCCTCCAACAGGTTTTAGCTTTGCCACGCGTTTTGGGCAAGATACGGGCCCGGCAGATGGAACCTGTTGCGATGTTGATGCCTGCTGCGGCCCCTCCTCCTCCGCTTCAGAACTGCTGCCGCCTGCACCCTGTTCCCCCAATGGCTGCCAATCGGGGTCAAGAACTGGGTCATCTATTACCTCTTCTTGTAGCTCGTGTGCAACTTCGTCTGTGTCACCGTGTCGGTCGGTGGTATAGCGTTCGTGATGGGGCAACATAGTCTCATCAGGGTCTGATTCTTGATCAGCACCCTGCGAGGGCAATGTTGTGGTCTGAGTCAAAGGACCAGCATAGTAGTCTGGCTGTGGCTGTGCATCAGTGCACTCCATGTCAGATTCAACTTGTAATGGGCATGGACTGTTAACTGCTTCACTTTCTAAGCCAGGGACGGTATGCGTAAAGAGCTCCATGGAGTAACCCGTTGTGTCACCTGCTGCATTCTTCTCTGTTGTTGTTTTTGCTGAAGAGGACAAGGAAGCGACTTGTCCCTGACCGTGAACATCCACTAACGACGCGCTGCTTTGACATTTACCAGTTTCACGAGAGGAGGCAAAAGAGCTAGAGGCTGAGTCAGCAAGATAAGCCAAAACTTGCTCTTGCTGCTCCGGCTTTAAAAGCGGTTTTCCTACTCCCAGAAAAGGGAGCGTTCGAGGCCTTGTGTAGCCAGACGACGAACCTGGCTCCACAGCTCCAGACTTAGGTGCAATATTTTTTTTCCCACGACCAGCTGATGCTCCACCACTACCACTACCCTCATTACCAGCTGACAATGAACGCCCCCGGCCACGACCTCTTCCACCATACTTCCTCATTGTTTTAAAAACGTAAACAAACTAACGGTATTTGTTGCTGTCACACAAATTACACGGTGAGCTATAACTTCAGTATGATTTAGCTACCCCTTTACAGGTGAGTGAGACCACAACGAAAATCAGGCACAATGTTACACACTCTGTTGTTGGTGGCAACAAATGAGAGAGATGCCACACACGCAGGACTGTCACTGAAGCACAAATGTAAATATTAATATCCCACTGATTTGATTTTTTTTTTTTTTTTCAGGGAGACTTTAGGAAAAAAAAAATAGAATAAAATGATTTTTTCAGGAAGAATTTAGAAACTAAAGAAAATAAAATGATTTTTTCAGGGAGAATTTAGAAAACAAATAAAACAAAAAAAGGCTTTCTATGGCCCACTGAGTGAGAGATGACGCACACAGGAGTCAGGAGTGGCACACAAGCCCAGAGGCCAATATTTATCTCCCACTGATTGATGTAGTGATTTTTTCAGGTAGATTTTGAAACCCAAATCAAGCTAAAAAAAATAATAGGCTTTCTATGGCCCACAATTGGAGAGAGAGAGAGAGAGATGGCACACCCAGGAGTCAAGACTGGCACACAAGCAGAAAGGGCAATATTAATCTCCCACTGATTTGTTTTTTTTTGTTTTTTTTTTTCAGGGAGACTTTAGGAAAAAAAAAATAGAATAAAATGATTTTTTCAGGAAGAATTTAGAAACCAAATAAAATAAAATGATTTTTTCAGGGAGAATTTAGAAAACAAATAAAACAAAAAAAGGCTTTCTATGGCCCACTGAGTGAGAGATGACGCACACAGGAGTCAGGAGTGGCACACAAGCCCAGAGGCCAATATTTATCTCCCACTGATTGATGTAGTGATTTTTTCAGGTAGATTTTGGAACCCAAATCAAGCTAAAAAAAATAATAGGCTTTCTATGGCCCACAATTGGAGAGAGAGAGAGAGATGGCACACCCAGGAGTCAAGACTGGCACACAAGCAGAAAGGGCAATATTAATCTCCCACTGATTTGGTTTTTTTTTGTTTTTTTTCAGGGAGACTTTAGGAAAAAAAAAATAGAATAAAATGATTTTTTCAGGAAGAATTTAGAAACCAAATAAAATAAAATGATTTTTTCAGGGAGAATTTAGAAAACAAATAAAACAAAAAAAGGCTTTCTATGGCCCACTGAGTGAGAGATGACGCACACAGGAGTCAGGAGTGGCACACAAGCCCAGAGGCCAATATTTATCTCCCACTGATTGATGTAGTGATTTTTTCAGGTAGATTTTGGAACCCAAATCAAGCTAAAAAAATAATAGGCTTTCTATGGCCCACAATTGGAGAGAGAGAGAGAGATGGCACACCCAGGAGTCAAGACTGGCACAAAAGCAGAAAGGGCAATATTAATCTCCCACTGATTTGTTTTTTTTTTTTTTTTCAGGGAGACTTTAGGAAAAAAAAAATAGAATAAAATGATTTTTTCAGGAAGAATTTAGAAAACAAATAAAATAAAATGATTTTTTCAGGGAGAATTTAGAAAACAAATAAAACAAAAAAAGGCTTTCTATGGCCCACTGAGTGAGAGATGACGCACACAGGAGTCAGGAGTGGCACACAAGCCCAGAGGCCAATATTTATCTCCCACTTTTTTTTTTTGTTCCAGGGAAAATTTATAAACCCAATAAAAAAAATAATAAATAGGCTTTCTATGGCCCACTATCTGAGAGACAGAGAGAGATGGCACGCTTAGGACTGGCACACAAGCCCAAAGGCCAATATTAATCTCCCTTTTTTTTTTAAGGGAGAATTTATAAAACCAAAACAAAATAAATAAATAGGCTTTCTATGGCCCACTATTTGTGAGAGAGATGGCACGCTCAGGACTGGCACACAAGCCCAGAGGCCAATATTAATCTCCCACTTTTTTTTTTTCCAGGGAAAATTTATAAACCCAATAAAAAAAAAAAAAAATAAATCGGCTTTCTATGGCCCACTATCTGAGAGAGAGAGATGGCACGCTTAGGACTGGCACACAAGCCCAAAGGCCAATATTAATCTCCCACTGATTGATTTATTGATTTTTTCAGGTAGAATTTAGAACCCAAATAAAGCAAAAAAAAAAAAAAAATGGGCTTTCTATGGCCCACTGAGTGAGTGATGATGCACACAGGAGTCAGGAGTGGCACACAAGCCCTGAGGCCAATATTTTTCTCCCACTGATTGATGTAGTGATTTTTTCAGGTAGATTTTAGAACCAAAATCAAGCAAAAAAATAAATAGGCTTTCTATGGCCCACTGAGTGAGTGATGATGCACACAGGAGTCAGGAGTGGCACACAAGCCCCGAGGCCAATATTTTTCTCCCACTGATTGATGTAGTGATTTTTTCAGGTAGATTTTAGAACCAAAATCAAGCAAAAAAATAAATAGGCTTTCTATGGCCCACTGAGTGAGTGATGATGCACACAGGAGTCAAGAGTGGCACACAAGCCCTGAGGCCAATATTTTTCTCCCACTGATTGATGTAGTGATTTTTTCAGGTAGATTTTATTACCCAAATCAAGCAAAAAAATAAATAGGCTTTCTATGGCCCACTGAGTGAGAGATGACACAGACAGGGATGGCACTCTAGCAGAAATGTCAATCTTAATCTCCCACAAAAAAAAAAAAAAAACAGGGAGTGTCCTTCAATTACTATCTCCCTGCAGTAATCTCAGCCAGGTATGGCAGGCAGCAATAAGGAGTGGACTGATGCACAAATTAAATAAAAAGTGTGTACAAACCAAAAAGATAGCTGTGCAGAAAGGAAGGAACAAGAGGATTTGTGCTTTGAAAAAAGCAGTTGGTTTGCACAGCGGCGTACACACAGCAATGCAGCTATCAGGGAGCCTTCTAGGGCAGCCCAATGAGCTACAGCGCTGAGGGGGAAAAAAAAAAATGTAGCTTCCACTGTCCCTGCACACCGAAGGTGGTGTTGGGCAGTGGAAATCGCTACAGCACAAGCGGTTTGGTGGTTAATGGACCCTGCCTAACGCTATCCCTGCTTCTGACGAAGCGGCAGCAACCTCTCCCTAAGCTCAGATCAGCAGCAGTAACATGGCGGTCGGCGGGAACTCCCCTTTATAGCCCCTGTGACGCCGCAGACAGCAAGCCAATCACTGCAATGCCCTTCTCTAAGATGGTGGGGACCAGGACCTATGTCATCACGCTGCCCACACTCTGCGTTTACCTTCATTGGCTGAGAAATGGCGCTTTTCGCGTCATTGAAACGCGACTTTGGCGCGAAAGTCGCGTACCGCATGGCCGACCCCGTACAGGGGTCGGATCGGGTTTCATGAAATCCGACTTTGCCAAAAGTCGGCGACTTTTGAAAATGAACGACCTGTTTCGCTCAACCCTAGCCATTACAACTGTTAGATCTTCCTGAGTCTGGTTATTTTTTAAAGACTCTGCCGATAACCCCAAACAGGCTATTTGCAGCACTTGCCATGCCTGCATCAGCAGGGGTAGAAAAAGTTCCAGCCTGACCACCACCAGCATGATCAGGCACATGGCAGCAAAGCACCCAACTTTGTGGGCCGAACCTCAGGCTCCAGGAACACAGTCTGCAGGTGACACCACTGCTTCTTCCACTGTTTTGCCCAGTCCACCGTGCATGGGAAGATGCCTCTAGCCCTGCACCTGTTGTTGCCCACAGTCAAGCAGCACTATCATCAAACCCATCCATGTCTATGTCACAGCACACCATGAAGTTGTCTGTACCCCAGTCCTTGGAACACAAGAGGAAATATCCAGCTAATGCCCCACAGACCACAGTACTAAATTCTAACATTTCTCTTCTGCTTGCTCTTGAAATGTTGCCTTTTAGGCTTATTGAGACGGAAGCTATCCACAACCTGATGGCGGTGGCCGTCCGAAGGTACTCGATCCCCAGTCGCCACTATTTCTCCCGGTGTGCCATAGCGGCATTACACCAGCATGTGTCCCACATTACCCATGCCCTCAACAATGCTGTTACTGGGAAAGTCCACCTAACCACGGACACGTGAACAAGTGCTTGTGGGCAAGGATGGTACATCTCACTGACGGCACACTGGGTTAACATAGTGGAAGCCGGGACCCAGTCGGACCTTGGGATGGAACACATCCTCCCCACACTGAGGATTGTGGGCCCTACGTCAATCAGGGTTGCCTGTTATGGTCTGGTGATTAAGGAGCGACATGCGACTAGCTCTGAGCAGGTGGTAACTGTACTGACCGCAGTCCCTAAGCTCAACGCAACACTAGAAGTAGCCGTGGGATGCTCCTAACTCTGCCTAGGCATCTCGTCACAGCCTAAGAGCTAACTACCCCTAAAGATAGAAGCAGGAAAACTATCTTGCCTCAGAGAAAATCCCCAAAGGATAGATTAGCCCCCACATGTAATGACTGTGAGAGGAGAAGGAAATGACATACGTAGTATGAAACAAGATCTAGCACAGGAGGCACTTCTAGCTAGATAGAAATAGTACAGGACAGAACGCTGTGCGGTCAGTAAAAAACTAGAAAAAGTCCACCGCAGAGAAATGCAAAAATCTCCACACCTGACTAAAGGTGTGGAGGGCAAACTCTGCTGCCCAGAGCTTCCAGCTTAGCTGAATAGATCCATACTGATAAGCTGGACAAATGAGCAAAACAAAGAAAGTGCTGAACAACAAAGTCCACAACAAGTGAACTGCAAAAAGACAAGCAAGGACTTAGCTTTGCAGAATTGGTCAGAGTGTCAGGAAAATCCTAAGAGCAATGACTCCAGGCTGGAACAATTGACAACTGGCATTGAATGAGGGATAAGGCCAGACTAATATAGCCGAGCCAGAAAGACGATCAGTGAAAACAGCTGCAGAAGCTAACTCCAAGAAGCAGCCACACCACTCAAAACCACAGGAGGGAGCCCAAGAGCAGAACTCACAAAAATACTACTTAAAACCACCGGAGGGAGCCCAAGAGTGGAATTCACAACAGTTGCCCCCACAGTCTACAACTCCTGCACCTCCTCCTCCTCCTCTTCAGCCTCCATCTCTGAAATCAACACATCAATCAGAAGCTGGAAGCACTGCAGCACTGCCTCAGCCAAGCGGCAACAGGCTGTTCTGAAGCTAATCTGCATAGGTGACAAACCGCACAATGCAGAAGAGTTGTGGACAGTGCTCAAAGAGCAGTCAGATATTTGGATGACACCATTGAACCTACAGCCACGCATGGTCGTGTGTGACAATGGCCGTAACCTGGTGACGGCTCTGAGGCAAGGTGAGCTCACACACGTACCTTGCTTGGCCCATGTGCTTAACCTCAAGGTTCAACATTTTCTGAAAAGCTACCCAGAGCTGCCGGATCTGCTAGTGAAAGTACGTCGCCCATTTTAGAAAGTCAGCTACAGCTTCAGCTGCCCTTGCTGTGCTTCAGCAGTGTGTGCAGCTTCCAGCTCACCGACTGGTGTGTTATGTCCCCACACATTGGAACTCTACGCTGCATATGTTGGAAAAGATTTGTGAGCAGAAAAGGGCAGTTGTTGACTACCAACATCAACAAGGCCGTCAATATTCAGTTCAGACTCCACTCATAAGACCTCAGGAGTGGACATGGATGTCAGACATATGTACCATCCTACAAAACTTTGAGGACAGCACTAAGATGGTGAGCAGCGATGACGCCATAATTAGCATCACCATCCCGCTTCTCAGCATTCTGAAAACTTCTCTGCTCACAAGTAAAGAGGATGCACTACAGGCAGAGCACGAGGATATAGACCAAGGAGCCATACAGGGGGCTTACACTCAGACCAGTCTCATGTATTGGATTGGCAGGTAATGAGGAAGAGGAGAAGGAAGAACAGTGGCTACTTTCATGCATTATAGATGGTACTACAAGCACAGCTGTCAAAACGTTTGTTCAGCGGGGATGGCCTGAGGACAGGAAGGAGGAGAATGAGGAGGAGGAGGACAGCATGGTCTGTCATCCTGTTGGTGAGGACATGGAAGTCTTGCCTGATAGCAGTCTGGCACACATGGCTAACTTTATGTAGCGCTGCGTTTCACATGACCATCGCATTATAAAAAATTTTGTTGACACTCATTACTGGTTGGTGACAAATCTACACCCACGCTACAAGGAGAACTTTCAATCTCTTCTGCCAAAGTTAGAGAGGTGTACTAAAATGTTGCAGTACCAGAGGGCCCTTGTAGCAGAATTACTTAGAAGATTTCCATGTGAGAACGCTGACAGCAGATGTCAGAGTTTGTTGTACAACCAAGGAGTTCAAGCAAGAGAGACAGAAATACAATCCAGCTCAGGCAGGGGAACTATGGCAAAGTTCTGGGACAGTTTTCTCAGACCCTCCCATCGTGCTGGCAAGAGACAAGGGGTGCTGTCATAAGAAGTGCAATGATTGGGAAGATGCTGATAGAGTACCTTGCAGATTGCACAAATGTCCTCCGTGATACCTCTGTGCCTTTTAATTATTGGGTATCCAAGCTGGGCACATGACATGAACTGTCTCTCTACGCCTTGGAGGTCCTGGCCTGCCCTGCTGCTAGCGTTCTGTTACAGCAGGTTTTTAGTGCCGCTGGTGGAATTATAACAGATAAGCGCATCCGCCTGTCAACTGAAAATGCTGGCAGACTGACTCTTATAAAAATGAACAAGGGCTGGGTTGGGCAAGATTCCTTTACACCACCAAGTGAAAACAGCGAAACATGACCTGCAATACATTGTCTTTTTTGTGAAGGTGTATTGTCATGCACCTCTCCCCAACCACACATGGCTACCCACTTCCTGATTTTGTCTGTTTGGTTTTATCATCCTCCTTATTCTCATCCTCATCATCCACAACCAGTACAACACCAGGTTGAACGTATTTTGTGATGCAAAAGTCAAAATGTATTCCTCTTGGGGCAAAGGTTGTCAGCCCATGCACTTAGTGTATGGCATTACAAGTCTAAAGACCAACTTCTTTAAATTGGGCCTTGCTTTTAATGAGGCCTTCCTCCACCTCTCATCATTTTCCATCACTAGACCACCAAGGTTCACTGTTGTGAATTCTGTTGTCAAGCTCCCTCCTGTGGTCATGAATGGTACTTCGGCTGGTTCTGTCCATGGGCTTCCTCTGGTGGTGGTGAGTGGGGCTGCGGCTTCTGAGGTTCCTTCCACAGGTGACGAGGTTAATTCGTTAGCTGGCTGCTCTATTTAACTCCACCTAGATCATTGCTCCATGCCACCTGTCAATGTTCCAGTATTGGTCTAGTTCTCTCCTGGATTGTTCTTGTGACCTGTCTTCCCAGCAGAAGCTAAGTTCCTGCTTGTTTTTCTCTGGTTTGCTATTTTTCTGTCCAGCTTGCTATTTTGATTGTTGTCTTGCTTGCTGGAAGCTCTGGGACGCAGAGGGAGCGCCTCCGCACCGTGAGTCGGTGCGGAGGGTCTTTTTGCGCCCTCTGCGTGGTCTTTTTGTAGTTTTTTGTGCTGACCGCAAAGCTACCTTTCCTATCCTTTGTCTGTTCAGTAAGTCGGGCCTCACTTTGCTAAATCTATTTCATCTCTGTGTTTGTAATTTTCATCTTTACTCACAGTCATTATATGTGGAGCGCTCCACGGCTATTTCTAGTGTGTGTGATAGGTTTAGGGATTGCGGTCAGCAGAGTTCCCACATCTCAGAGCTCGTCCTATATTATCAGTAACTATCAGGTCATTCCGTGTGCTCAGGTCATAACAGTACAGGTGGCCCAAAGTACTAATGCATCTCAATAGAGGGATAAGAGAAGTTCTGAGACCATTTTTTTTTCTTTGCAGTGTGTTTTGTCTCTCTTTTCCCCTTTAACTCTGGGTGGTTCAGGATACAGGTGTAGATATGGACATTCAAGGTCTGTCCTCTTGTATGGATAATCTCACTGCAAGGGTACAAAACATTCAAGATTTTGTGGTTCAGAATCCTATGTTAGAGCCTAGGATTCCTATTCCTGATTTGTTTTTTGGGGATAGATCTAAGTTTCTGAATTTCAAAAATAATTGTAAATTGTTTCTTGCTTTGAAACCTCGCTCCTCAGGTGACCCTGTTCAACAAGTGAAAATCATTATTTCTTTGTTACGTGGTGACCCTCAAGACTGGGCATTTTCCCTTGCGCCAGGAGATCCGGCATTGCGTGATGTTGATGCGTTTTTTCTGGCGCTCGGATTGCTTTATGATGAACCTAATTCAGTGGATCAGGCAGAGAAAATCTTGCTGGCTCTGTGTCAGGGTCAGGATGAGGTAGAGATATATTGTCAGAAGTTTAGGAAGTGGTCTGTACTCACTCAGTGGAATGAATGTGCCCTGGCAGCAATTTTCAGAAAAGGTCTCTCTGAAGCCCTTAAGGATGTCATGGTGGGATTTCCCATGCCTGCTGGTCTGAATGAGTCTATGTCTTTGGCCATTCAGATCGATCGACGCTTACGTGAGCGTAAAGCTGTGCACCATTTGGCTGTATTATCTGAGCATAGACCAGAGCCTATGCAATGTGATAGGACTTTGACCAGAGCTGAACGGCAAGAACACAGACGTCGGAATGGGCTGTGTTTTTACTGTGGTGATTCCACTCATGCTATCTCCGATTGTCCTAAGCGCACTAAGCGTTTCGCTAGGTCTGCCACAATTGGTACGGTACAGTCGAAATTTCTTTTGTCCGTTCCTCTGATCTGCTCTTTGTCATCCTATTCTGTTATGGCATTTGTGGATTCAGGCGCTGCCCTGAATTTGATGGACTTGGAGTTTGCTAGGCGCTGTGGTTTTTACTTGGAGCCCTTGCAGTATCCTATTCCATTGAGAGGAATTGATGCTACGCCTTTGGCCAAGAATAAGCCTCAGTACTGGACCCAATTGACCATGTGCATGGCTCCTGCACATCAGGAGGATATTCGCTTTTTGTTGTTGCATAATCTGCATGATGTGGTCGTTTTGGGGTTGCCATGGCTACAGGTCCATAATCCAGTATTGGATTGGAAATCTATGTCTGTGTCCAGCTGGGGTTGTCAGGGAGTACATGGTGATGTTCCATTTTTGTCTATTTCGTCATCCACCCCTTCTGAAGTCCCGGAGTTTTTGTCGGATTACCGAGATGTATTTGATGAGGCCAAATCGAGTGCCCTACCTCCTCATAGGGATTGCGATTGTGCTATCAATTTGATTCCTGGTAGTAAGTTTCCTAAGGGCCGACTGTTCAATTTATCTGTGCCAGAGCACGCCGCTATGCGGAGTTATGTAAAGGAATCCTTGGAGAAGGGTCATATTCGCCCGTTGTCGTCACCATTGGGAGCAGGGTTATTTTTTGTGGCCAAGAAGGATGGTTCTTTGAGACCTTGTATTGATTACCGCCTTCTTAATAAGATCACAGTCAAATTTCAGTACCCTTTGCCGCTGCTGTCTGATTTATTTGCTCGGATTAAGGGGGCTAGTTGGTTCACCAAGATAGATCTTCGTGGTGCGTATAATCTTGTGCGTATTAAACAGGGCGATGAATGGAAAACAGCATTTAATACGTCCGAGGGCCATTTTGAGTACCTGGATATGCCATTCGGGCTTTCCAATGCTCCATCAGTATTTCAGTCCTTTATGCATGACATCTTCCGAGAGTACCTGGATAGGCTCCTGATTGTATATTTGGATGATATTTTGGTCTTCTCGGATGATTGGGAGTCTCACGTGAAGCAGGTCAGAATGGTGTTCCAGGTTCTTCGTGCGAATTCTTTGTTTGTGAAGGGGTCAAAGTGTCTCTTTGGAGTTCAGAAGGTTTCATTTTTGGGTTTCATTTTTTCCCCTTCTACTATCGAGATGGACCCTGTTAAAGTCCAGGCCATTTATGATTGGACTCAGCCGACATCTGTGAAGAGTCTGCAAAAGTTCCTGGGCTTTGCTAATTTTTATCATCGCTTCATCAGTAATTTTTCTAGTGTTGCTAAACCGTTGACTGATTTGACCAAGAAGGGTGCTGATGTGGTCAATTGGTCTTCTGCTGCTGTGGAAGCTTTTCAGGAGTTGAAGCGTCGTTTTTCTTCTGCCCCTGTGTTGTGCCAGCCAGATGTTTCGCTTCCGTTTCAGGTCGAGGTTGATGCTTCTGAGATTGGAGAAGGGGCTGTTTTGTCGCAAAGAAGTTCTGATGGCTCGGTGATGAAACCATGTGCCTTCTTTTCTAGAAAATTTTCGCCTGCTGAGCGCAATTATGATGTTGGCAATTGAGAGTTGTTGGCCATGAATTGGGCATTCGAGGAGTGGCGTCATTGGCTTGAAGGAGCCAAGCATCGCGTGGTGGTCTTGACGGATCACAAGAATTTGACTTATCTCGAGTCTGCCAAACAGTTGAGTCCTAGACAGGCTCGTTGGTCGCTATTTTTCTCCCATTTTGATTTTGTGGTTTCGTACCTTCCAGGCTCTAAGAATGTGAAGGCTGATGCCCTGTCAAGGAGTTTTGTGCCCGACTCTCCGGGTGTTCCTGAGCCGGCGGGTATTCTCAAAGAGGGGGTAATTTTGTCTGCCATCTCCCCTGATTTGCGGCGGGTGCTGCAAAAATTTCAGGCTGATAGACCTGACCGTTGCCCAGCAGAGAAACTGTTTGTCCCTGATAAATGGACTAGTAGAGTTATCTCTGAGGTTCATTGTTCGGTGTTGGCTGGTCATCCGGGAATCTTTGGTACCAGAGATTTGGTGGCTAGATCCTTTTGGTGGCCGTCTTTGTCGCGGGATGTGCGTTCTTTTGTGCAGTCCTGTGGGACTTGTGCTCGGGCTAAGCCCTGCTGTTCTCGTGCCAGTGGGTTGCTTTTGCCCTTGCCGCTCCCGAAGAGGCCCTGGACGCATATCTCTATGGATTTTATTTCGGATCTCCCTGTCTCTCAAAAGATGTCGGTCATTTGGGTGGTTTGTGATCGCTTCTCTAAGATGGTCCATTTGGTACCCTTGTCTAAATTGCCTTCCTCCTCTGATTTGGTGCCATTGTTTTTCCAGCATGTGGTTCGTTTACATGGCATTCCGGAGAACATCGTTTCGGACAGAGGTTCCCAGTTTGTTTCGAGGTTTTGGCGAGCCTTTTGTGCTAGGATGGGCATTGATTTGTCTTTTTCCTCGGCTTTCCATCCTCAGACAAATGGCCAAACCGAACGAACTAATCAGACTTTGGAAACATATCTGAGATGCTTTGTTTCTGCTGATCAGGATGATTGGGTGTCCTTTTTGCCTTTGGCTGAGTTCGCCCTTAATAATCGGGCCAGCTCGGCTACTTTGGTTTCGCCTTTTTTCTGCAATTCTGGTTTCCATCCTCGTTTCTCTTCAGGGCAGGTTGAGTCTTTGGACTGTCCTGGTGTAGATACTGTGGTGGATAGGTTGCAGCAGATTTGGACTCATGCGGTGGACAATTTGACATTGTCCCAGGAGAAGGCTCAACGTTTCGCTAACTGCCGGCGCTGTGTGGGTCCCCGACTTCGTGTTGGGGATTTGGTTTGGTTGTCGTCTCGTTATGTTCCTATGAAGGTTTCCTCTCCTAAGTTTAAGCCTCATTTCATTGGTCCGAATAAGATTTCTGAGGTTCTCAATCCTGTGTCGTTTCGTTTGACCCTTCCAGCTTCTTTTGCCATCCATAATGTATTCCATAGGTCATTGTTGCGGAGATACGTGGCGCCTGTGGTTCCATCCGTTGATCCTCCTGCCCCGGTGTTGGTTGAGGGGGAGTTGGAGTATGTGGTGGAGAAGATTTTGGATTCTCGTATTTCGAGACGGAAACTCCAGTACCTGGTCAAATGGAAGGGTTATGGTCAGGAAGATAATTCCTGGGTCTTTGCCTCCGATGTTCATGCTGCCGATCTGGTTCGTGCCTTTCATTTGGCTCGTCCTGGTCGGCCTGGGGGCTCTGGTGAGGGTTTGGTGACCCCTCCTCAAGGGGGGGTACTCTTGTGAATTCTGTTGTCAAGCTCCCTCCTGTGGTCATGAATGGTACTTCGGCTGGTTCTGTCCATGGGCTTCCTTTGGTGGTGGTGAGTGGGGCTGCGGCTTCTGAGGTTCCTTCCACAGGTGACGAGGTTAATTCGTTAGCTGGCTGCTCTATTTAACTCCACCTAGATCATTGCTCCATGCCACCTGTCAATGTTCCAGTATTGGTCTAGTTATCTCCTGGATCGTTCTTGTGACCTGTCTTCCCAGCAGAAGCTAAGTTCCTGCTTGTTTTTCTCTGGTTTGCTATTTTTCTGTCCAGCTTGCTATTTTGATTGTTGTCTTGCTTGCTGGAAGCTCTGGGACGCAGAGGGAGTGCCTCCGCACCGTGAGTCGGTGCGGAGGGTCTTTTTGCGCCCTCTGCGTGGTCTTTTTGTAGTTTTTTGTGCTGACCGCAAAGCTACCTTTCCTATCCTCTGTCTGTTCAGTAAGTCGGGCCTCACTTTGCTAAATCTATTTCATCTCTGTGTTTGTAATTTTCATCTTTACTCACAGTCATTATATGTGGAGCGCTCCACGGCTATTTCTAGTGTGTGTGAAAGGTTTAGGGATTGCGGTCAGCAGAGTTCCCACGTCTCAGAGCTCGTCCTATATTATCAGTAACTATCAGGTCATTCCGTGTGCTCTTAACCACCAGGTCCATTATTGTCCTGACCACCAGGTCATAACAGTTCACGTATTACCTGCTGCTACAGACAGTCAATTTTTTTTGGCACGGGTGTCTGTGAACCCAATTAAATATATATATTTTTTAATTTATCCCCCATGGGGAAATGTTTGTCAGCCCATACACTAAGTGTATGGGCATTACAAGTCTAGGAGACCGGCTCCTTTAAATTGGGCCTAGTTTTAATGAGGCCTTCCTCCACTTCTCATTATTTTCCACCAGTAGATCACCAGAGTTCACGTGTTCCGTGCTGCTACAGACAGTCAATTTTTTGCCAAGGCTGTCTGTGATCCCCAATAAATATTTTTTTTAAATTTATCCCCCATGGGGAAATGTTTGTCAGCCCATACACTTAGTGTATGTGCATTACGATTCTGGGAGACCCCATCCTTTGTAATGGGACAGGCCCTCTACTATGTTTCTTCCAAGGGGGATTGGGGTGCGTGCAAATTTGGGTCAAGGCGGCTCCTGCATTCAATGCATAAGAAAATAGTATGGCAGGACCAACTGAAAAATGTGAAGTGGGTTTTCCTGTGGCCATCCAGTACCTGGGTTCTAAGGCTTATTTAGGTGCATATAACTTGATAGCAGGGCAGGCATTGCAGGTAATACATAAGAAAACAGCATGGGCAGCACGGTGGCGCAGTGGTTAGCACAGCAGCCTTGCAGCGCTGGAGTCCTGGGTTCAAGCCTCACCAAGGACAACATCTGCAAAGAGTTTGTATGTTCTCTCGGTGTTTGCGTGGGTTTCCTCCGGGCACTCCGGTTTCCTCCCACATTCCAAAGACATACTGACAGGGAATTTAGATTGTGAGCCCCATCGGGGACAGCGATGATAATGTGTGCAAACTGTAAAGCGCTGCGGAATATGTTAGCGCTATATAAAAATAAAGATTATTATTTATTAAGATTATTTATGGCAGGACCAACTGAAGAATGTGAAGTGGGTTTTCCTGTGCCCATCCAGTACTTGTGTTCAAAGGCTTATTGGGGTGCATATAACTTGATAGAAGGGCAGGCGTTGCAGGTAATACATAAGAAAACAGTATGGCAGGACCAACTGAAGAATGTCAAGTGGGTTTTCCTGTGGCCATCCAGTACTTGTGTTCAAAGGCTTATTGGGGTGCATATAACTTGATAGAAGGGCAGGCGTTGCAGGTAATACATAAGAAAACAGTATGGCAGGACCAACTGAAGATTGTGAAGTGGGTTTTCCTGTGGCCATCCAGTACCTGTGTTCAAAGGCTTATTGCGGTGCATATAACTTGATAGCAGGGCAGGCCTTGCATTCAATGCAACATTTTTTCAGAAAGCCCTCCTGTACCTCTCATTGGTGTGCGTTGTAACTGTTGGCAGCCCAGCCACTCACGTCATATGCAATAACAGCATAGGAGACCCACTGTTAAATAATAGCCCTTTAACAATATTAATGCTGCCTGATGCCCCTCTAAAAATAGGCTTTGTGACTTTAAGAGTTCATCCTTCATAAATGAAACAAGATGTGTCTCCTTATGTGTCAAACACCACATGGGCAGCTAGGGTTGTTAAACGTTACAATGACATTTCCCAGTGAATGCATTTGTATTGGTTGAAAGCAATGTAAAAGTTGAAAAATGCATCTAAAAAGCTGTGTGTGTGAACATAGCCCAAGTGGTGGAGGAATATTTTGGTCTGGGGTAAATTATTTTGCCTTATATACAAGTCATTACCCTGGAAAGGATGTACCTTAACATATTTCCCAGCAAAATCCAGTTTAGTTTCCTTTTTGTATGTTTTTTGGTGCACCTGTAAAAATGGCGTGAAACTCTGACAACATTGCTTACAGCTGTGACCTTGGAGTCAGAAATGCTTCCAAGGGTGATTTCCATGATGTTCCCTTGTCATTTGAGCAGTGTTATCATCATTTTCAGATGTTTTTAGACCTTATAAGGGCCCCGAGGGGGAATCGCGGTAAAAATGCTCGGGTTTCCCATAGACTTACATTGGGCTCGTTGCTCGGGTCGAGTACCCGAGTATTCCAATTTGCTCAACCAAAGCAATGAGCACTCGAGCATTTTAGTGCTCGCTCATCACTAATATTTATCCCTGATGTGTTATATTTTAAATGAAGAAGCAATTGATAGGTATGGAAACCAATAAAATGTTGCTATTCACAGGGAGGTGCATACAGCACTATGGAGCCATTTTATTGAAGACACTGTGTATGCCAATTCACAGACAGAGTGTCTTCAATAAAATGGCACGGATATCGCAGGATGCGCATGCGTTGACTCTGGCATAATTTTATTGAAGAATTATTACAACGTCAATATAGCAGTGCGTACAATCGAGCAGTTGCCATTATCTTTATAGCTGACTCATGTGCACTGGTATATTGATGTTGTAGTACATTACTTCAATAAAATAGCATCTTATTCAGTGTGTACATACAGCTCCGGTGCAGACACAATATCTTAAGAAAAATTAACTTGAAACATTGTACCACAAGCATATCGCAGCGCCATTTTACTAAAGCATCATGCTAAAAAATTATCACAGCGCCATTTTATTGAACAAATGTACTACATAATTAAAAACAGCACCTTTTTATTAAAGCATTGTACAACATACAGTAATTACCACAGGACCATTTTAGGGAGGTATTGTACTACAACATAAACATAGTACAAAATGTACCAATAAAAATTCTCACCACCCGGGCGTAGAACGGATTCATAGCACTGCCCATGCCCATGTGCCATTTTAATTCTAATAGACCATGAGCAGGACAGTAAGCAAATGCCACTCATAAGGCTACTGGAAAAAGGGAGAAGATTACTTCAACAGTAACAAATAAAAAGTATAATTAACCTGGAAAGTCCGGGTGTAGAGAAAAAAAATAAATAAATATAATGGTTGAGAGCAGCAAGGGGAGGAAGACAAACATAAGACCCCACAAATTCCCATACCAACGTAAAGACATACCACAGAGTTAAAAAAGGAGTTTACAGAGAATTTATTGAACTATAATTACATTTCTTTATCTGCTAATGCTGCAATATAATTAAAAAAACTGCCAATAAAACTTTACAACCTTATTCATTCCATACTATTGTGTCGCCCAGGAGACCGGGATACCCAGCACCGGACCAATGGAGTCTGTCTCTTGAGGGAGATGTCACGGGTGGCTTGACCCGGTGCTGTGGCCTCAGGCAATGCACAGTGTAAGGGGTATCGTGAGGGGACAGGCACTTACTTGATCAGCAGCAGGTTCTCCCAGCGGTGACGATCCCGATCCTGGATAGATGGCTATTGTCCAAATGAAAGACTGAGGCACTGAAACGTTTAACCAGTTTACTTTAACATAAAAGGATTTACAACCAGTCCTGTCACCGGAGTCTGTATGGGAACTCTGAGTTACTTTGACCCTGCCGGGGTCTTCGCCTCTTATTGTGCGCAATTTCTGTGTGGCCCTGCTGCTGTATGTGAACTGGCTGCCGGCCCAATCTGTCCCCTCCGGGTCCTGGTTCGACGGGCAACCCGAGTCCTTTTATCGGTTTACCCCCTCTGGGAGTACCGCTGAACTCTGTGTCGGTTGCTGCGTCCGGCCCTAGTGAAGCTGATATCACCTCACGTCTTTCCGGTTGCTATATTATATATAATGAATACAGCCACGGATCCGGTATCCGTCTTTGCGCCTGTTCTGGGTAGTGATTAATGCTACCCGGTTCTCACAATGTCCTTTTTCTCTATCCCTCTTCTCCTCAGGCCGGTGATTTAGGCCTGGTAACAGTCACAAGGCTGTTAGAGATTCAACTGTATGACCTCTCACTTTCAGCTCCTTGGCCCAACTGCCATTTCTTCTCTCAGACCAGAATGGATCAAGGGGAGTCTCTGGAGCTCCCCCTTCTGGCCGGAGGTGATAGTGCAGTCTTGCTATTTTAGTATTTGTACTTACTGTCAGTAACTATTTTTGTGGCAAATACCCCTAGGGGTGCCACATTCCCCCTTAGTTAAGAACAGTACTCCGGGACTGTGGGACAATAACATTTTGAAATAACAATTAATATGTACAGAGTCTTAAAAATGAAAAGTTACAAAAACCACTCAAGGAAACAAAAATAGAGTTCTGTAAAAAGTCACTTCAAATAGCGTCCATTAATACAGTTCTATCCTTGAAGGTATTAGGAAAGGCACTGTACTTAGTGTCCAGGAATTTAGTTCCATTTTTCCAACGGAGTTATCAATATAAAGTCTAAAGAAAGTTCAAAAAGAGCAAAAAGCAAAGTTCAAAAAGCAGTCTTTCCGGAGCTTTGATTTAGTGCCTCCGGGCTGATAAAAAGTTCAAGAATATGCAATAAGTTCATACAGACAAGTCTCTGTAGGCACTGGGCTTAAACGTTGCAGACTGATAACAATGACTATACTACATTTTCTGTTTAACTATATACGGCATAACATATATACAATTCACATTATGAGCTTTATAGTTGGTAATCTGCATACCTGGCCGGTAATTGACCCTGGGTACTGCGCTGTGATCTACGTAATAGCGGTGTCTCTTCATGTGGTGTACTACTGTCTACTGCGGATGTAGTATCTGCCCGCTCTGCTAAAGATAATTCCACGACTATGGAGTTGGCAAGTCCACCGTGAATGGGATTACTCTTACCAGGAATCTGTTCTTCCTGGCCTGGAACCTCCTGTAGTACGGGGTCAGCCTCTTCCTGTCTTGGGACTTCTGGTATTGGGTTCGGTGTTGGGTAAAAGGCCACCATGGGAACCACTACTGCACCATGGTATGTTAGTAGGGTTTTGGGAAAGTCTCCTATACAGGTGTGATACATTTCCTCTTCTTTTTCCTTTACTGGTTGAACCTGTATGGGTTGAATAACTTCTGGTTCTGGCTGGACAACTTCTGGCTCTTTCAATGCTTCCGGACATAATTTAAGATTGTCTCTTGACACTAGTACAGATGTTAAGCCTCCATTTTTGCTAATGAGACACATTTTAGGATTATCCACTCTTGTTGGTAAAACTGTGTAGGGTACGGCTTCCCACTGATTGTCCAGTTTATTGGTTCGACGATTTCTCTTGAGCACTTGGTCACCCGGTCTTAATGGGGTCGCTAGAGCATTCTGGTTGAAAGTTTGCTCTTGTCTTTCTCTAGTTTGCTGAAGGCTTCTTTCCACACTCTCTTGCACTTGGCGATACTGCTTTTGCCGTATGATATCCCAATTGGAGTCTTGAACTTCTGCGTCTGGTTTCAGAATTCCCATTTCTAGATCGATTGGTAATTGGCCGGGTCTTGCACGCATAAGGTAAGCTGGGGTGCAGTTGGTGGAGCTCACCGGGACATGATTATACAGATCCACCAAGTCAGGCAATTTCTCTGGCCATTGATTCCTTTCTGTCTCAGGTAAAGTCTTTAGTAACATAGTAACATAGTAACATAGTTAGTAAGGCCGAAAAAAGACATTTGTCCATCCAGTTCAGCCTATATTCCATCATAATAAATACCCAGATCTACGTCCTTCTACAGAACCTAATAATTGTATGATACAATATTGTTCTGCTCCAGGAAGACATCCAGGCCTCTCTTGAACCCCTCGACTGAGTTCGCCATCACCACCTCCTCAGGCAAGCAATTCCAGATTCTCACTGCCCTAACAGTAAAGAATCCTCTTCTATGTTGGTGGAAAAACCTTCTCTCCTCCAGACGCAAAGAATGCCCCCTTGTGCCCGTCACCTTCCTTGGTATAAACAGATCCTCAGCGAGATATTTGTATTGTCCCCTTATATACTTATACATGGTTATTAGATCGCCCCTCAGTCGTCTTTTTTCTAGACTAAATAATCCTAATTTCGCTAATCTATCTGGGTATTGTAGTTCTCCCATCCCCTTTATTAATTTTGTTGCCCTCCTTTGTACTCTCTCTAGTTCCATTATATCCTTCCTGAGCACCGGTGCCCAAAACTGGACACAGTACTCCATGTGCGGTCTAACTAGGGATTTGTACAGAGGCAGTATAATGCTCTCATCATGTGTATCCAGACCTCTTTTAATGCACCCCATGATCCTGTTTGCCTTGGCAGCTGCTGCCTGGCACTGGCTGCTCCAGGTAAGTTTATCATTAACTAGGATCCCCAAGTCCTTCTCCCTGTCAGATTTACCCAGTGGTTTCCCGTTCAGTGTGTAATGGTGATATTGATTCCCTCTTCCCATGTGTATAACCTTACATTTATCATTGTTAAACCTCATCTGCCACCTTTCAGCCCAAGTTTCCAACTTATCCAGATCCATCTGTAGCAGAATACTATCTTCTCTTGTATTAACTGCTTTACATAGTTTTGTATCATCTGCAAATATCGATATTTTACTGTGTAAACCTTCTACCAGATCATTAATGAATATGTTGAAGAGAACAGGTCCCAATACTGACCCCTGCGGTACCCCACTGGTCACAGCGACCCAGTTAGAGACTATACCATTTATAACCACCCTCTGCTTTCTATCACTAAGCCAGTTACTAACCCATTTACACACATTTTCCCCCAGACCAAGCATTCTCATTTTGTGTACCAACCTCTTGTGCGGCACGGTATCAAACGCTTTGGAAAAATCGAGATATACCAAGTCCAATGACTCACCGTGGTCCAGTCTATAGCTTACCTCTTCATAAAAACTGATTAGATTGGTTTGACAAGAGCGATTTCTCATAAACCCATGCTGATATGGAGTTAAACAGTTATTCTCATTGAGATAATCCAGAATAACATCCCTCAGAAACCCTTCAAATATTTTACCAACAATAGAGGTTAGACTTACTGGCCTATAATTTCCAGGTTCACTTTTAGAGCCCTTTTTGAATATTGGCACCACATTTGCTATGCGCCAGTCCTGCGGAACAGACCCTGTCGCTATAGAGTCACTAAAAATAAGAAATAATGGTTTATCTATTACATTACTTAGTTCTCTTAGTACTCGTGGGTGTATGCCATCCGGACCCGGAGATTTATCTATTTTAATCTTATTTAGCCGGTTTCGCACCTCTTCTTGCGTTAGATTGGTGACCCTTAATATAGGGTTTTCATTGTTTCTTGGGATTTCACCTAGCATTTCATTTTCCACCGTGAATACCGTGGAGAAGAAGGTGTTTAATATGTTAGCTTTTTCCTCGTCATCTACAACCATTCTTTCCTCACTATTTTTTAAGGGGCCTACATTTTCAGTTTTTATTCTTTTACTATTGATATAGTTGAAGAACAGTTTGGGATTAGTTTTACTCTCCTTAGCAATGTGCTTCTCTGTTTCCTTTTTGGCAGCTTTAATTAGTTTTTTAGATAAAGTATTTTTCTCCCTATAGTTTTTTAGAGCTTCAATGGTGCCATCCTGCTTTAGTAGTGCAAATGCTTTCTTTTTACTGTTAATTGCCTGTCTTACTTCTTTGTTTAGCCACATTGGGTTTTTCCTATTTCTAGTCCTTTTATTCCCACAAGGTATAAACCGCTTACACTGCCTATTTAGGATGTTCTTAAACATTTCCCATTTATTATCTGTATTCTCATTAGTAGGTCTATTACAATATGGTTCATCTTCTCGCATAAGCCGTTTGTTTGTGGATGATAGGCCGTCGTCCGGATCTTTTTGCAACCATACATATTACAGAATTCTCTGAAGATCTCTGATTCAAAGGCTGTACCTTGGTCGGTGAGAACCTGTTCCGGATATCCATTGGGTCTACAAAAGTACGTTTGGAACGCTTTGGCTGCTGTTTTTGCTGTCAGATCTTTTACGGGTACTACTACCAAGAAACGTGAATAATGGTCCACGATGGTCAAGGCATAGACATAGCCGGACCGGCTTGGTGTCAACTTCACGTGGTCCATGGCTACAAGTTCAAGTGGTTGTTTGGTGATTATGGGCTGCAGAGGTGCTCTTTGGTTCTTTTGATCGTTTCTTCTGAGGTTGCACGGGCCACAATTTCTGCACCACTGTTCGATTGATTTTCTCATCCCGACCCAATAAAATCTTTCTCTTAGAAGTACTTCTAACTTTTTCCAACCGAAGTGACCAGCACCATTATGGTAAGCTTCGAGGACCATCTTCACATCTTGTTTAGGCACAATAATCTGCCAAACCAATTCATGTGTTTTCGGATTGGTGTATCTTCTACAGAGCTTCCCTTGATACAGGAACATTTTGCCTCTCTCTTTCCAGAGTTGATGCGTCTCTTCTGGGGCATCCTCATCGGGATATGCACTTTGCTCAGTCAACAGTTCCTTCACCAACTTCACAGCCGGATTGCTGTCTTGGGTGTCAGCCCATCTATGGTGTGCTAACGGATTAAAATTCACCTCTTGTTGTTTCTGATAGGTACTTGACTGATGATGTTTTGCCTTGGGACGATGGAAGGCTGGTAGTTCAATTTCTTCAAGCTCCCCCGTTTCCTCTTCTACATCTCTCAAGTGTGGCATCCGGGATAGGGCATCGGCATTTCCATTCTTGCGACCTGCTCGATACTTGATTATGAAGTTGTAATTAGATAACCGGGCTATCCATCGCTGTTCTAACGCACCTAATTTGGCTGTGTCCAAGTGGGTCAACGGATTGTTGTCAGTATAGACAATAAATTCTGCAGCGGCCAGATAGTGTTTGAAACGCTCCGTCACAGCCCAAACTACTGCCAGTAGTTCCAATTTGAAGGAGCTGTAATTTTCTGAATTTCTTTCAGTAGGCCGGAGCTTTCTACTTGCAAAGGCGATGACTTTCTCCCGACCTTCTTGCTTTTGTCACAGCACCGCTCCTAGTCCCACACTACTGGCATCGGTGTAGAGGATGAAAGGTTTATGGTAATCTGGGTATGCCAGAACCTCTTCTCCGGTTAGTGCCTTCTTTAGTTGTTCAAAGGAGTCTTCCCTTTCGTCGTTCCACTGAAAAGGAGGGTTTCGGTTTGAAGGTTTCTTCGTCTGCCCTACCAAGGTGTCTTGCAAGGGTGCTGCCAACTTGGTAAATCCTTTTATAAATCTGCGATAGTAACCCACCAATCCCAGGAATTGTCTCACTTCTTTTGTGCTGGTAGGTCTTGGCCAATCCCTTATGGCGCTTATTTTCTCGGGATCTGGTGCTACTCCCTCCGAACTCACGATGTGTCCCAGGTACTGTACCTTTGGCTTGAGAAGGTGACATTTGGATGGCTTGACTTTCATGCCATACCTGGATAAGGCTTCGAACACTTCTGCCAGGTCTATTAAGTGTTGTTCGTAAGTCTTTGAGTAGACGATCACATCATCTAGGTACAGGAGGACGGTCTCGAAGTTCTTGTGTCCGAGGCAGCATTCCATCAGCCGCTGGAAGGTACCGGATGCGTTGCAGAGTCCGAACGGCATGCGATTAAATTCACATAGACCCATTGGTGTGGTGAATGCCGTCTTTTCCTTATCTCTCTCAGCCACAGGGACTTGCCAATACCCGCTTGTTAAGTCTAAGGTGGAAAAATAATTAGCAGATTTCAAAGCAGTTAAGGACTCTTCTATCCTAGGCAAGGGGTAGGCGTCTTTATGGGTGATGTTATTAATCTTCCGGTAGTCTACGCACATTCTCATGGTTCCGTCCTTTTTTTTGACAATCACTAGAGGGGCCGCCCAGGGGCTACAGCTGTCTCTTATTACCCCGGCCTGTTTCATTTCCCTCAGCATATCTTTTGCACATTGATAGTGAGCGGGCGGTATGGGTCTATATCTTTCTTTTATTGGGGGATGGTCACCTGTGGGGATTGTGTGTTCTACCCCTTCTATCCGTCCGAAGTCCAATGGGTGTTTACTGAAGACTTGTTCATATTCCGTCACTAGCCTATACACCCCTTGTTTTTGATGGGTAGGTGTTGAATTTATGCCCACGTGTAGCTGTTGGCACCAATCCTCCATTTCTCCATCTGAGCCATTGCCTTCCAACTGACAGGTTGGTTCTAAGGGCTCAATGGTTGTGATGGCATTGTTGTCAACAGTATATAGCTTTGCCATTGTAGCATACCTTGGCAAAGTGACCTCTTCCTCTCCACAGTTCAAAAGTCGTACCGGCACTCGTCCCCGGTGTACCTCGACTATCCCTCGTGCTGTGAGTATAGTGGGCCTGCTGTCGGTGTACACTGGTTCTATTAAGGCTTGATAATCTCGTCCCTTAGTACCAATGGCTGCTCTACACCATACCAGCATTTCTGTTTTTGGTGGGATTACAATAGACGTTGGATCACTTACCCTCACACTGCCGATTTCTCCACCTGCAACTTCTACCTGTTGCCTTAACATCAATACTTTTATTTCCCTCCGGAGAACTCTCTGCTGGCAGGATTGGGCAGTTTCAGCAATTTGCTGTAAGACAGAAATGACTTCGGAAAAGCAGTTCTCTAACACATTCATTCCTATCAATACAGTTGGTTCACAGTTCCGCCGGTCAACATCAACAACAATTATACCCTGTTTCTTCAGTTCTACTTTACCAATCTTTATGGTCATCTCCCTGAATCCTAGTTTCGGTACCAACTTACCATTACTGGCCCATATATCTAGTTCAACATCAGAGGGCCCTTTATCAATATCTGCATCAGCCCAGTACCTCTTATAAAGGATATACGGTATAGATGAAATCTGGGAACCTGTGTCCAGCAAAGCGTTGAGGGGAATTCCGTCCAGCACGATAGGGATAATGGGTCGTCCTCCGATGTACCTGTCGTGCCAGGGTGTTGGGCCTTGAAAGTTCATTCCTGCGAAGCGGCCCGCATTCCCAGGGGATTCCCGTTTAAATCACAATCTCGTGCAAAGTGGCCCGGCTGCTGGCAACGGCGGCAAATGGGCTGTCCATCCGGTTGGTAGCGGTCGCGGGGTCGTCCTCTCCATGTCGGGTATCTCCGGGGTCTCATCCATGGAACATCCTCTCTACAGTTTGCCAACTCCATCTTGTGTCCTCTCATCTCCTGCATGGTTTTAGCCATTGAAGCAACAACATCAGCTAAAGAGTCAAGCTTTTGTTGAAGAGCCTCATTAGTACTGGGCCCCAGGGGCTTAGCAATGGCCCCAGACATAGCTGATGTCACTGGCACTCCCTGTTGTTGAGGTGCCTCTGCCATGGGTTGTGCAGGATCCTGATCCCGAGGTGCCTCTGCCAGCTGGAGACGTATAGCGCTCTCCTTTAATTGGGCAAATGTCAATTCAGGGTTCTTACAAACAAGCATGCTCACATGCCCCCGGTGAGAAGGGGTGTAGAGTCCCTCAATAAATTGATCTCTTAGCAGTTTATCCGCTCCAGTGTTAAAAATGGGTTCAGCCAGTGTAAGTGATTTAAGGGCTTCCTGCAGGTTTAAGGCAAAGTCTATCACGCCCTCATTAGCTTTTTGTTTGCAATTAAAGAATCGTATTTTAGCTTTGCTGCTGGCAGTGGTTTCAAATGTAGCTTTTAATCCAGCAAATATGCGTTCAACAGTGCCTTTTAGATCAGCTGCCCATGCTGTGACTTCTCGCTTAGCATGGCCACTTAACTGCATCATCAGGAGACTAACACGCTGAACTTCACCCACAGGGAACATGTCAAAATGGGCCAGCATCTTTTCTCTGAAATCGTCAAGGGTATTAGGCTCACCTTCATACATTGGAAGCCATGGGCCACCCGGGGTATATGGCATCAGCACCGGCATGATGGGCGCCACTCCTTGCAGCGCTGCGCTGCCGGACTCTCTATTGACACTCTGTCTTTCAGCTGCATTAGCGTTGCCGGGTGCTGCGGCGTCTCCGTGCTGCGACATACTGTGCCCCCTTAGTTAATCCGGACCCTTCCGGTCCTCCGCTTCCGTCGGGATAGTGTAGATTCGTTCCGCTGTGCGGCAGGATCGATTTTCCCCTTGCTCTGATGTCAGAGCGCTCAGCTTGGTGCCGCCCACAATGACACGCCCCCTGCTGCTCCCACCCACAGCGCTCTGTAATGGCGGATTCTGAAGTTTTTCAGTTAGACTGGGGCTCAGGTGATAGCGTAGCTCAATTAACAGTCTCGTGCCTAACGGTTATGAAGTGATTACCTCAGGGGATGGCGGCCATCTTTACTCCATTATAACCAATGGGGAAAAGTCACTTTCAATAGTTTTCAATGGGGAATGGATTTTTCTTTAATAAAGTCAATTTTCAAGATTTTTCATCCCAGTTTTCACAGTTTTGGGCTCCAATCACGGCACACAATACCCGGTATACGGGCTGGCTAGATCCTGTTCGTGACGCCAATTGTGTCGCCCAGGAGACCGGGATACCCAGCACCGGACCAATGGAGTCTGTCTCTTGAGGGAGATGTCACGGGTGGCTTGACCCGGTGCTGTGGCCTCAGGCAATGCACAGTGTAAGGGGTATCGTGAGGGGACAGGCACTTACTTGATCAGCAGCAGGTTCTCCCAGCGGTGACGATCCCGATCCTGGATAGATGGCTATTGTCCAAATGAAAGACTGAGGCACTGAAACGTTTAACCAGTTTACTTTAACATAAAAGGATTTACAACCAGTCCTGTCACCGGAGTCTGTATGGGAACTCTGAGTTACTTTGACCCTGCCGGGGTCTTCGCCTCTTATTGTGCGCAATTTCTGTGTGGCCCTGCTGCTGTATGTGAACTGGCTGCCGGCCCAATCTGTCCCCTCCGGGTCCTGGTTCGACGGGCAACCTGAGTCCTTTTATCGGTTTACCCCCTCTGGGAGTACCGCTGAACTCTGTGTCTGTTGCTGCGTCCGGCCCTAGTGAAGCTGATATCACCTCACGTCTTTCCGGTTGCTGTATTATATATAATGAATACAGCCACGGATCCGGTATCCGTCTTTGCGCCTGTTCTGGGTAGTGATTAATGCTACCCGGTTCTCACAATGTCCTTTTTCTCTATCCCTCTTCTCCTCAGGCCGGTGATTTGGGCCTGGAAACCATCATAGGGCTGTTAGAAATTCAGCTGTATGACCTCTCACTTTCAGCTCCTTGGCCCAACTGCCATTTCTTCTCTCAGACCAGAATGGATCAAGGGGAGTCTCTGGAGCTCCCCCTTCTGGCCGGAGGTGATAGTGCAGTCTTGCTATTTTAGTATTTGTACTTACTGTCAGTAACTATTTTTGTGGCAAATACCCCTAGGGGTGCCACACTAGTGTCATCCAAATGCCACCAATTACCTTCTGAGGAGGATGCTCAGGCAAAAAAAGCAAGAAAGTATGAAACTTAAAGGGTTCAAAGAAGTAAGGTTACAGAACGGTATCTTCAATTGGAGCATGAAGCCAATGCTGTCCATAAAAAGGCTGCCATAAAAATCTCACACAAAAAGAGTTTCAACTGATGCACAAAGCTGAAGCTAAAAGGCACAGGTCTTCTCAACGGATTATGACGAAGTTGAGCATCAGCAGCATCACAAAGCCAAAACTGAGAGGCAGAGAGTTTCCCGTACTAACCAATCGGCCCACTGGTGTAAGAACTTGAGATCTTGCAAATACTGCTTTGCTTGTCAAAAACTTCAATGAAGATAATATTGAAGCATGCTATCTTGGTGTTAGGGTTGGCGGAACGCACCAAATATATAATTTATTAAATGGAATTGGTGCGTTCGCAACCCGGGATCCACCGTGCAGGAAAGCACCTGCTGCTAAATAATGGCGGCTCTATATGGCGGTATATACCAACTCTGTTACCTTCACAGAGTAACCGCGAGAGGAAAGCTCTGTGCCCTGTTAGACTTTCACAGAGGCACAGGCCAACTACCCAGATGTGAGCAGTGAGTGGTCATGCATGAAAACAAAACTCCTCGCCGGAGATGCCAGCATTCTAGGGGCTTATTTCAGCCGGGTCCCTGAACACACTTAAACACAATCTCCTCGCCGGAGGTGCCAGCATTCTAGGGGCTTATTTCAGCCGGGTCCCTGAACACATTCAAACACATGACCACATTGGCGCAAAGCATATAGCATAAGACGATACTAGCGCATGGCCGTGCGGTCATGCGCAGTTTATATAGTTGCAGCACAGGAAGCTGCTACTGAAGTTTTTGCCCTTTCAGGACCTTCCAGAAGGACCAATGGAAAGTGCTGCAGTACCTGAGCATGTTTTGCCCTTTCAGGACCTTCCAGAAGGACCAATGGAATGTACTGCAGCACCTGAGCATGTGACCGAACATGTGGCTCTCGACCTCCAATGGGAGACCCTGCCCTGGGCATGCTCAGTGTGAGTAAACAAGGACTTAGTCCCAGAGAGGCTCGCTCGCCGCAGATCAGTGCAGGGTACCATAGGAAAGCCAGAAAAGGCAGTAGTGACCCTATGCACCGAATCAGCCCCAGCGAGACGCTGGGAGCGACGTCTCCGCTGAGCAGAGCCCACTGCGGCCGATACCGAATGGGAGACCGCAGCAGACACGGATCGAGATTCCCCCTGTGCAGCAGAGGAAACTCGACTCCTAACATTACCCCCCCCCCTAGGGCCCCCCCCTCCTTGAGCCTCACTACGCTCAAAAGCTGCGATAAGCAGCGGAGCCCGAATGTGCTCCACAGGCTCCCAGGTTCTATCCTCTGGGCCGTGACCCTTCCAGTCCACCAGATAAAATTTCTTGCCACGTACCACCTTGCACCCCACAATAGCATTCACCTCAAACTCATCCGTGGATGAACCCGATGTCTCAGCAGATGACTCGGAAAACCGGGACAAATGAACGGGCTTTAAGAGGGAAACGTGGAAAGTATCGGTGATACCAAGGCGTGGAGGAATAGCCAAACGGTAGACCACAGGGTTGACCTGTTCCAGAACCTTAAACGGGCCAATGTAGCGAGGAGCAAACTTAGTGGACTCAACTCGCAGCCTGATGTTACAGGCGGAGAACCACACTAAGTCGCCAGGAGCAAAGACCGGAGCGGGGTGCCGGTGTGTATCAGCCGAGACCCTCATTCTCTCCTTGGAGGCCCGGATGGCATCCTGTGTGCGGTCCCAGATGTCACGTGCCTCCACCGCCCAGTCTGCCACCCTAGAATCGGTAGATGACATGGGCATGGGCACAGGGACACGCGGATGCTGGCCGTAATTAAGGAGAAAAGGAGTTTGACCAGTGGAATCGGCTACGGCGTTGTTCAGGGCAAATTCCGCCCAAGGTAGCAAAGATGCCCAGTCATCCTGCCTAGCAGAGATGAAATGTCGCAAATATGTCACCAGAGTCTGGTTGGTTCTCTCCACCAACCCATTCGTCTCGGGATGGAATGCAGAGGAGAGGTTTAACTCTATGCTGAGTAAACGGCAGAGCTCTCCCCAAAACCGAGATGCAAACTGGGGACCCCGATCGCTGACAATCTTATCAGGCATACCATGCAAATGGAAAACGTGTTTAATGAACAACACCGCCAAGGCCTGTGCTGAGGGTAACCGAGGAAGTGGCACCAAATGCACCATCTTGGAGAAATGGTCGGTGACAACCCAAATCATGGAGCAGCCACGCGACTTGGGTAGACCCACCACAAAGTCCATCCCGACCATCTCCCAGGGCCTGTCTGCCACCGGTAGAGGGTAAAGCAACCCAGCAGGCCGTTGCCGAGGAGACCGATTCTGGGCGCAAGAAATGCACGCCTGAATATAGTCCTTGACATCTCGGGCCATATGCGGCCACCAGTATGTTCTCGCCAGAAGCTCAGATGTCCTCTTGGTCCCAAAATGCCCACCCACTCTGGAGGAGTGAGCCCAAGAGAGAACCTCCGGTCGCAAGTTAGCTGGTACGAAAGTCTTGCCCGGGGGCACAGACTCTAGCGAAACCGGAGCTACAGTTCTCAGGCTCTCAGAAGGGACAATAAGCTGAGGCTCCTCCTCCTCCTCGGATGACACCACGGAGCGGGAGAGAGCGTCAGCACGAACGTTCTTCTCCCCGGAGAGGAAATGGAGAGTAAAATGGAACCGGGAGAAGAACAGGGACCATCTAGCCTGGCGAGAATTCAGCCGCTGGGCCGTTTGCAGATACACCAAGTTCTTGTGGTCAGTGAAGACTTGGAAGGGAAAGCGAGCTCCCTCCAAGAGATGTCTCCACTCCGAAAAAGCCAACTTCATGGCCAGCAACTCCCTGTCCCCGATGGAATAATTCCTCTCCGCTGGTGTGAAGGTCTTGGAGAAGAAGAAGCAAGGATGCTTCCGACCTTGAGCATCCTTTTGGAAAAGGACTGCTCCAGCACCAACGGATGAGGCATCCACCTCCAAGATAAATGGCTTATCAACATCGGGGCAATGTAGGATGGGAGCGCTAGCGAAGTGTGACTTGATCGAGAGAAAGGCTTTGGAGACCTCCTCTGACCACAACTTGGGATTTGCTCCCTTCTTAGTGAGGGCAACCAAGGGAGCTACCAAAGTTGAAAATTGTGGAATGAACTGGCGATAGTAATTAATGAACCCCATAAAGTGCTGCACCGCTTTAAGAGAATGGGGTTCCTGCCAGTCCATTACAGCCTGTAGCTTGGCAGGATCTATAGCCAAACCCTGGGCAGAGATGATATAACCAAGGAAAGGCAAGGACTCCTGCTCAAAGACACACTTCTCCAACTTGGCGTAGAGGGAGTTTGCCAGTAAGAGGTCGAAGACTTTGCGAACATCTCTCCGATGGGAGTCAATATCTGGAGAGAAGATGAGAATATCATCCAGATAGACTACGACCGAGGTGGTGAGCATATCCCGGAAGATGTCGTTCACAAAGTCTTGGAAAACGGCTGGGGCATTACAGAGCCCGAAGGGCATCACCAGATATTCATACTGCCCATTAGGGTTGAGCGAAACGGGTCGAAATTGTTCAAAAGTCGCCGACTTTTGGCAAGGTCGGGTTTCATGAAACCCGACCCGACCCCAGTGGGGGGCCGGCCATGAAGTCGGCGATCTTTTGAATCTGGAATCGGAATTCCGATCCCGATTCCCGATATGTTTAAGATATCGGGAATTGGTATCGGAATTCAGCTTAAAGTGTAATATATAGAATTAAAATAAAAAATATTGCAATACTTACCCTCTGACGCGCCCTGGTACTAACCGGCAGCCTTCCTCCTTTGAATCCGCGCTTCTAGGACCTTGCCGTGACGTCGCGGTGACGTCACGGCTTGTGATTGGCCGCGCGGCCGCCCATGTGACCGCTCGCGCGGCCAATCACAAGCCGCGACGTCACCCGCGACGTCACCGAAGGTCCTGGAAGGGCTGATTCTTAGGAAGGAAGGCTGTCGGAAGGAAGCAGGGCGCTTCCGAGGGTGAGTATATACCTAATAGGAATATACTCACCCTCGGAAGCGCCCTGCTTCCTTCCGACAGCCTTCCTTCCTAAGAATCAGCCCTTCCAGGACCTTCGGTGACGTCGCAAGTGACGTCACGGCTTGTGATTGGCCGCGCGGCCGCCCATGTGACCGCTCGCGCGGCCAATCACAAGCCGCGACGTCACCCGCGACGTCACCGAAGGTCCTGGAAGGGCTGATTCTTAGGAAGGAAGGCTGTCGGAAGGAAGCAGGGCGCTTCCGAGGGTGAGTATATACCTAATAGGAATATACTCACCCTCGGAAGCGCCCTGCTTCCTTCCGACAGCCTTCCTTCCTAAGAATCAGCCCTTCCAGGACCTTCGGTGACGTCGCAAGTGACGTCGCGGCTTGTGATTGGCCGCGCGAGCGGGCACATGGGCGGCCGCGCGGCCAATCACAAGCCGCGACGTCACCCGCGACGTCACCGAAGGTCCTGGAAGGCTGATTCTAAGGAAGGAAGGTTCCCGGTTAGTACCAGGGCGCGTCAGAGGGTAAGTATAAGGATATTTTTTATTTTAATTCTATATTTTACACTTAAATATGGATCCCAGGGCCTGAAGGAGAGTTTCCGCTCCTTCAGACCCTGGGAACCATGGAAACCCAATGCACTGCATTGGGTTTCGAGTTTCGGCCGACCCCGACCCCGACTTTTTTATAGGATCGGCCGATTTCACTCGACCCGACTTTTCCAAAAGTCGGGTTTCGTGAAACCCGACCCGATCCTATAAAAGTGAAGGTCGCTCAACCCTAGTGCCCATCCCTGCTGTTAAAAGCCGTCTTCCATTCATCCCCCTCACGGATGCGAATCAGGTTGTAAGCACCCCGGAGATCTAGCTTTGTAAATACCCTCGCTCCCCGTAGCCTATCAAACAGCTCAGATATCAGGGGTAGTGGGTACTTGTTCTTAACGGTGATGGCGTTAAGACCCCTGTAGTCTATGCATGGACGTAAGTCTCCAGTCTTCTTCTGTACAAAGAAGAACCCTGCCCCTGCCGGTGACACTGACTTCCTAATGAATCCTCTTGCCAGATTCTCCTGGATGTACTGGGACATTGCCTCCGTCTCTGGGAGAGATAACGGATAGACTCGACCCCGGGGAGGCTCAGCACCAGGCAAGAGGTCAATAGGACAGTCATAGGGGCGGTGAGGCAGAAGGGTCTCCGCAGCTCTTTTGGAGAACACATCTGCATAGGGCCAATAGTGTTTGGGGAGAGAGGAAAGATCTGCGGGTACCTGTGTAGTAGCAACCTGAACGCACTCCCTCAGGCATCTACACTCGCAAGATTTACTCCAACCCAAAATTCTCCCAGAGGACCACTCAATATGAGGAGAATGGTAGCAAAGCCATGGTATCCCCAACAGGACCTCATCAATTCCCTCAGGAATGACTAATAGGGAGATTATCTCCTGATGTGATGGAGACACAGATAGCGTGAAAGGAATGGTTTGGTGGGTAATCTGTGAAGGTAGTGTTGACCCATTTACCACTCGAACGGTTACTGGCTTGGCGAGCATTACCAAGGGTATTGCGTGACGCTGGGCAAAAGCGGAAGACATAAAGTTACCCTCTGCCCCAGAATCCACGCGTAGCTCGACCATAAGAGTGGATGGGCCTATGGTAATTGTCCCCTTGAAGGACAAATTTGAGGCAAACGTCGCCGTGTCTAGTGTACCTCCTCCAACTGCCACTAGACGCTGACGTTTCCCCGACCGCTGAGGACCCTTGGAGGCAAGGTGTCCTGACTGCTGGCAAACATGACGGACCTTATGTACACGGGCAGACTGAGACTTGGATCCCGCTCGTGTCACCTCTAAGGCCTCATGTGACTCGGATGCCTGGACTGGAGATTCCAAAGGTTTGGTGAAGGTGGGAGCCAGCCAAAACCTCTGCCTACACTGGGCTCGCTCCAACCTCCGCTCGTTAAAACGGAGGTCAATACGAGTAGATACGGCTATGAGCTCCTCCAGTGTGGCGGGAATCTCCCTAGTGGCCAAAGCGTCCTTCACATGGTCAGCCAGCCCCCTCCAAAATACGGGAATGAGGGTTTTATCTGGCCATTCCAACTCAGACGCTAATGTCCGGAAGTGAACAGCAAAATGGCTGACCATGGTTGAACCCTGAGTCAAAGCCAGCAGTTGGAGCGCTGTATCATGGGTGACTTGAGGTCCTAAAAAGACGTGTTTCAGAGTGTCCAGAAACCTAGGAACACTCCGCACCACATGATCGTTGCGCTCCCACAGCGGCGTAGCCCACTCCAACGCTCTGTCCGACAGGAGAGAGATTATGAATCCCACCTTTGCCCGCTCAGTAGGGAAACGTGCAGCCAGAAGCTCGAGGTGTATACCACATTGGCTCACGAAACCCCTACAGGACTTACTGTCCCCAGAGTATCTCTCAGGCAAAGGAAGGTGAGATAGGGTCAGAACAGAGGTGGCAGTGGGTAAAGCTGCTGCAGCCACGCTAGCAGCCTGAACAGCTATTGCGATAACATGCACCGCCGAGGTTGCACGCTCAAGAGACGCCAACCGACCCTCCAGCAGCTGGATGTACCCCTGCAATCGCTGTTCATCCGCCATTACTTAGCCAGATCCTGGCGCTAGTATACTGTTAGGGTTGGCGGAACGCACCAAATATATAATTTATTAAATGGAATTGGTGCGTTCGCAACCCGGGATCCACCATGCAGGAAAGCACCTGCTGCTAAATAATGGCGGCTCTATATGGCGGTATATACCAACTCTGTTACCTTCACAGAGTAACCGCGAGAGGAAAGCTCTGTGCCCTGTTAGACTTTCACAGAGGCACAGGCCAACTACCCAGATGTGAGCAGTGAGTGGTCATGCATGCATACAAAACTCCTCGCCGGAGATGCCAGCATTCTAGGGGCTTATTTCAGCCGGGTCCCTGAACACACTTAAACACAATCTCCTCGCCGGAGGTGCCAGCATTCTAGGGGCTTATTTCAGCCGGGTCCCTGAACACATTCAAACACATGACCACATTGGCGCAAAGCATATAGCATAAGACGATACTAGCGCATGGCTGTGCGGTCATGCGCAGTTTATATAGTTGCAGCACAGGAAGCTGCTACTGAAGTTTTTGCCCTTTCAGGACCTTCCAGAAGGACCAATGGAAAGTGCTGCAGTACCTGAGCATGTTTTGCCCTTTCAGGACCTTCCAGAAGGACCAATGGAATGTACTGCAGCACCTGAGCATGTGACCGAACATGTGGCTCTCGACCTCCAATGGGAGACCCTGCCCTGGGCATGCTCAGTGTGAGTAAACAAGGACTTAGTCCCAGAGAGGCTCGCTCGCCGCAGATCAGTGCAGGGTACCATAGGAAAGCCAGAAAAGGCAGTAGTGACCCTATGCACCGAATTAGCCCCAGCGAGACGCTGGGAGCGACGTCTCCGCTGAGCAGAGCCCACTGCGGCCGATACCGAATGGGAGACCGCAGCAGACACGGATCGAGATTCCCCCTGTGCAGCAGAGGAAACTCGACTCCTAACACTTGGCCCAATGAACAAAAATGCCTATTTTGTAATGCCAAACTTTTTAAAAATGAAATTACAACAAACTGGAGCCATCATATTGGAAGAAGTATGAATGCATTCCTGGCTTAAGGATAGGTGATTCTATGGATTTTTGGGTCTGGTGGGTTTGGCTGAACCTGTAAAAGAAAAGTTTGGTTCAAGTGGCAGAATGGTACTCGAACTCGGACCCCAAATGGGAGGTCCAAACATCCATTATTTGCCACATTGTTATCTGCATGACAGTGAGACAAACACAGGCTGTGAGCACTGGTAATATCAAGATGAAAGAGTACTACTTCCATCAGCCTACGCCTGCTGTCGCTGATAACAGAAATAGCAGGTGCCACTGATGGGAGTATCAGCCAGCACCTGTGATAAAAATTAAATACTTTTTTTAATTACATGGGGTTCTGTTCTATTTTTGATGACCACAACTGTCAGCTTTAGCTTTATCGTGGCTGGTTATCAAGAAATAGAGGGATTCCAAGCTGGTTTTTTTAATTATTTAAATATGTCATTTAAAAAAGTGCTGTGGGATCCCCCCATTTTTGACAACCAGCAAAGTTAAAGAAAACAGCTGGCCCTGGTATTCTCAGACTGGTAAAGGGCCAGCGTGGGAGCTGCAGCTCTCTGACTGGTGGTAATGATCTTACCCCCAATCAAAGCCACTGGTGTTTCTCACGCTGTAATTTGAAAGTTGGTGCAGTAGTCATGCTGTTACGAAACCTTAACTTGACAAGAGTTCTTGCAAATGCACCAGAATGGTTGTAAAGTAAATGATGTCAAAAGTCATTGACTGTGAATTCCTCATGGGATTACTTAAAGGTACAAGAGTATTCATTCCCAGAGTTATTCTGGCACCACGCGACCTTGATCTTCCTTTTACTTTAAAGCATAAGCAGTTTCCTTTAAGGCTTATGCTATGACAATCAACAAAAGTTAAGGGAAAACGCTGGATTCAGTTGGCATATATTTGCCATCTCCAGCTTTTAGCCATGGTTCACCTTATATGGCCTTTGCAAGGACAAAATCCTTTCAGCAATTTAAGGTAAAAGTTTTCGCTACTGACCAACTTAAAGAAAGACTACAGCGTTTCTACCAACAATTTAGTTTGCAGAGAAGTTATTTGAGAATAAAAAAAATCGTTTTGAGTTAATACTTTAAGAAAGTAAAAATTGACTAATAAAAATGCTTGCCACCCATGTGTAGAACGGGTTAAATAGCTAGTTATATATAAAGGGATATGTATGATGGTTTTTGCATCTGTCATGCACCAAATACAGCTTGCACAAATCTGATGGTGGTTCTGATGATGTATTCCGGTTCTGGTAACATATTCATTAAGTGAAGTTGACTCTGGTGATATATTCAACACCAGAAAATCATCAGTACTTGAATACAAAGCCAAAATCATCATCAGTACATAATTAAAACACCAGAGCCATCAATAGTACATGAATATTGCACCAGAAACATCATCAGTAAATAAATACATCTTCTGAACCACCAACAGTTCATGAATCTCACTAAAACCACCATCAGTGCATAAATACATAATCAGAACCACTATAAGTACAGTACATGAATACATGACCAGAACCAAGAGTGCTTGATTACAATAACCAAGCTTAGTAAAACAATCAATTGTAATATCAAGTCAGCCCCATAACTAATTGTATTGCATGAACCTAACCCTACAACACCCAGTATGCACTTAATAGAGGTAAGGATATATTGGGACTTATTAACAGCCAACATCAGACTGTAAACTATACAGTTACCACCATGCTGATGAGAATTAGTCACTATCACAAATAAACATTTACATCCAGGTACCTTACAGATTACATCTTCTCTAGAGTTGTCTCTTTCATTTTATCTCCATCTTGTTTAGATGCCTCTACTACATACTTTCCACATCAATGGCTGTTCTCTTCAGACCTCTTCTCCGATCTTTTGCAGCACATCCCGACACAGTGCCCTTAAAAATAAGAGTGATATTGGCATGCCTTCTGCAGAAAAACATCTGTCCATATTATAGCCATAAACTGGCCTCCTATGGTATATGGCCTCCACATTGTTTACCATTATCAGCTATAAGCGCCACACCATCCGCCCTTATGAACTATTGCCCATACGATGGCTGTCTGCTCTCTATTTTTCCATCAAACTTTCTGCATCTCTACTCTGTCCCCCACCTTGCTAACCCCTCTCTAGATTGTGCCTCCATTTTATTCTATCCCCACTCCATATCCATTTTGTGCCCCTTTGACACTATGCCCTCAATGGTGCCCTCTTAAAACTGAAAAGACTCAAAACACTGTCCCACTACACAGTATGATGGTCACCACAGCCGCCAATATGATATGATATCCACAACTTCCCAATATATAGAATGGTCTGCCTGCCTAGTCTTTGCTGGTTAGATTTAATAGGGGGACCATATGTCAATTTCTTTCTGGGGTCCCCCTGTAAACTAGCCAGTAAAGGTGAAGCAAACAACTGTGAGGTTGATATTAATAGCCTGGGATCCGTTATGGCTATTGGCTCCTTCCCAGAATATTAACGTTAGCCCTCAGTAGTCGGCTATCCCTCTGCTGGTTATGAAAATTATGCGGGAGCCCGAATCAGCCCCTATGTATACCATGATATTCCCAACAATAACCCATACAGTATAATGGCCCAAAACCAATACACCAAGCAGTATGATATTCACCACAGCCTCCTATCCAGAATGTTCACCACATCCCCAGTATAATGACCATCATAAGCCCATATACACTATGGTGACCACAGCTAAGTAAAGATGGGCTGACACCTGGATGTTTGGGTTCAGCAGATTCAGCCGAACAGTTACAAAAAGTTTGGGTACCAGAACAGTACCTGGACCCGAACCTGGACCCCATTAACTTGAATGAGGAGCCCGAATATCCAGTGTTTGCCATGCTGTCATGGTCATGACAGTGCAGCAAACCCCGCTTCTGATCGGAAGTGAAATTATCCCTGACAGTGAGGGCCGACTGCTGGCCCTTTAGGAATAGTACAGGCTGCCTGATGGCCCAATGAAAATAGGCTTTGTGACTTTCAGAGTCCCTCCTTCATAAATGAAACTGGATGTGTCTGATGATGTGTCACACACCATATAGACAGATATGGTTGTACTATGTTAAAATGACATTTCCCACTGAATGTATTTGTCTTTTTTGAAAGCAATGCTAAAGTTCAAAAATGCAGAAAAAAAGCTACGTTTGAACATAGCTCAAGGTGTGGAGGAGAATTTTTGTTTTTGGTTACCGTATATACTCGAGTATAAGCCGAGATTTTCAGCCCATTTTTTTGGGCTGAAAGTCCCCCTCTCGGCTTATACTCGAGTCATATACCCGGGTGTCAGCAGGGGAGGGGGAGCGGGGGCTGTGTAGTCATACTTACCTGCTGCGGCGCGGTCCCTGCAGTCCCTGGCTTCTCCGGCGCTGCAGATTCTTCCTGCACTGAGCGGTCACATGGCACCGCTCATTACAGAAATGAATAGGCGGCTCCGCCTCCATAGGGGAGGAGCCGCATATTCATTGCTGTAAATGATCGGTGCCATGTGACCGCTCAATTACAGGAAGAAGCTGCAGCGCCGGAGAAGCCAGGGACTGCAGGGACCGCGCCGCAGCAGGTAAGGGGAGCGCAGCGCTATAATTACCTGCTCCTCGCTCCGGCTCCGTCTGCAGCGTCCTCTAGCAATGACGCTCAGGTTAGAGGGCGCTGTGACGTAGTCAGTGCGCACCCTCTGCTGAGCGTCAGTGCTGGAGCCGGAGCAGCACGAGGAGCAGGTAATTATTGAAAGCGCCGGCGTCCTGAGAAGAGAGGTGAGTATGTGATTTTTTTTTTTTTTTATGGCAGCACCAGCAGCATTCTAAGGAACACCTATGGGGCCATAAAGGTGCAGAGCATATATGGGGCACAGCATTATAAGGAGCACCTATGGGGCCATAAAGGTGCAGAGCATATAAGGGGCACAGCATTATAAGGAGCACCTATGGGGCCATAAAGGTGCAGAGCATATATGGGGCACAGCATTATAAGGAGCACCTATGGGGCCATAAAGGTGCAGAGCATATATGGGGCACAGCATTCTAAGGAGCACCTATGGGGCCATAAAGGTGCAGAGCATATATGGGGCACAGCATTATAAGGAGCACCTATGGGGCCATAAAGGTGCAGAGCATAAATGGGGCACAGCATTATAAGGAGCACCTATGGGGCCATAAAGGTGCAGAGCATATATGGGGCACAGCATTCTAAGGAGCACCTATGGGGCCATAAAGGTGCAGAGCATATACGGGGCACAGCATTCTAAGGAGCACCTATGGGGCCATAAAGGTGCAGAGCATATAAGGGGCACAGCATTATAAGGAGCACCTATGGGGCCATAAAGGTGCAGAGCATATATGGGGCACAGCATTCTAAGGAGCACCTATGGGGCCATAAAGGTGCAGAGCATAAATGGGGCACAGCATTCTAAGGAGCACCTATGGGGCCATAAAGGTGCAGAGCATATAAGGGGCACAGCATTATAAGGAGCATTTATGGGGCCATAAAGGTGCAGAGCATATATGGCACAGCATTATAAGGAGCACCTATGGGGCCATAAAGGTGCAGAGCATATATGGGGCACAGCATTATAAGGAGCACCTATGGGGCCATAAAGGTGCAGAGCATAAATGGGGCACAGCATTATAAGGAGCACCTATGGGGCCATAAAGGTGCAGAGCATATATGGGGCACAGCATTCTAAGGAGCACCTATGGGGCCATAAAGGTGCAGAGCATATACGGGGCACAGCATTCTAAGGAGCACCTATGGGGCCATAAAGGTGCAGAGCATATAAGGGGCACAGCATTATAAGGAGCACCTATGGGGCCATAAAGGTGCAGAGCATATATGGGGCACAGCATTCTAAGGAGCACCTATTGGGCCATAAAGGTGCAGAGCATAAATGGGGCACAGCATTCTAAGGAGCACCTATGGGGCCATAAAGGTGCAGAGCATATAAGGGGCACAGCATTATAAGGAGCATTTATGGGGCCATAAAGGTGCAGAGCATATATGGCACAGCATTATAAGGAGCACCTATGGGGCCATAAAGGTGCAGAGCATATATGGGGCACAGCATTATAAGGAGCATTTATGGGGCCATAATCAAAGGTGCAGAGCATATATGCACAGCATTATAAGGAGCATCTATGGGGCCATAATCAACGGTGCAGAGCATTCTATATAGCACAGTTGCATATGGAGCATCTATGGGGCAATAATGAACGGTATGGAGCATCTATTTTTATTTTTGAAATTCACCGGTAAATGCTGCATTTTCTACCCTAGGCTTATACTCGAGTCAATAAGTTTTCCCAGTTTTTTGTGGCAGAATTAGGGGGGTCGGCTTATACTCGGGTCGGCTTATACTCGAGTATATACGGTATTTATTTTGCCTTATGTACAAGTCATTACCCTGGAAAGGATGTTCCTTAACATACAGTGCTGTGCAAATTAATTGGGACAAAGCAAAAAAATATATATTATAATGCACTGTTACATGCTAATTCTGAAAATTACCTTTTTCCACTGGCTAGTTGACCAAGATTTATTTATTATATATTAAAACTGGTTTGAATCATTGAATGGTAACCAACTTATGATTTTACTTAAAAAATGCTTTGTCCCAATTAATTTTCACAGCACTGTATTTCCCAGGAAAATCCATTTTGGTTTCATTTTTGTATGTTTTATTGTGAGTCTGTAAAAGTGGCATAAGACTCATTGTTCACAGGAGTGACCTGGGAGTTAAAAATGCTTCCAGGGGTCTTCCCAATGCTGTTCCGATGTCATTTAAGCAATGTTCCCTTCGATTTCTGCATTTTCTAGTCCCTCTGCAGATCATCGGGGGGCCACCGGAAAAATGCTCGACTTTCCCATAGACTTACATTGGGCTCATTGCTCGGGTCGAGCACCCAAGCATTCCAATTTGCTTAACGCGAGCAATGAGCACCCGAGCATTTTAGTCTTCACCCATCACTAGTAATAAATTAAAAATAAAAATCCACAATATCCCTCACCCACCCTTTCATTCTGTCCCAAGCCTTAATCCATGTCTGAGGGAAAACAGTTTTCAATCTTGACGATGCCAAGATCCGACCATCCAGTCTGATAACCACTGGTGAATGAGCTGCTGCATGTGCAGAATCAGTGACCGGCGGTGACATCATCGATAGATATGCCTTTTTCTGGGCAGCTGTTTGCTGCTATTTTTAAGCTGGGGGAGGCCAATATCCATGGCTCCTTACCAGCCTAAGAATACCAGCTCCCAGCTGTCTGAATTAGCAAAGCTGATTGTCACAAATTGGGGGGACCCCACGCCGTTTTTTTAATTTAAATAATTATAAAATATGGCATTGGGACCCCTCTATTCTTGATAACCAACCCTGTTGAAGCTGACAGCAGAAGGTTGCCCCCAGCTGTGAGTTTTGAATGGCTGGTTATCAAAATTATTTTTTTACATTATTTATTTACAGCGCATGAGTCGGCTAATGAATACACCTATCAGCTGCTGCTGCTCTTGCTTTTTTAGCGACAGCGGGTGTCAGATGATGGGGCAGTAGTCCCAATCGCTGACACCAGTCCCCAAAGATAAACTTTATACCTCTGATCTCAGCTGAGCGCTCACGCTTTCTTTTGACAACATGGGAACCGCGACTCTCTGTCAGCGATTATTTCACCGCCAATCAAAAGCAGTTTTTGCCAAGCTGTCATGTACAGGACAGCTTTAAAAACACCCGGGGTTTGGTCAGCCAAACCCAAACAGTAACACGGATTTCCTGATGAAGTCTGTATTCGGTGTCCATGTCCGAACAGTAGGGGTTCGGTACAGACACCGAACTTTACTGTTCAGGTCTGCCCATCTCTACAGCTCATGATATACTTTGCTGTCCCCCTTCACAGTCGCTCATTTAATGGCCCACCCAACATCCCCCTTGGACTACTGTTAATCTATGGGGCAGCTCACATCACCGTTTTTTTCTCAGGCGTATTCAGCAGGCGACTGAAATCGCAGCATGCTTTGATTTTACATGGATATAATCTGAGTCTCGCCAATGCAAGTCTAAGGGTGTGAGAAAAAATAGGACACCACACGGACCATCAGTGTAGCTTGCGAGAAATACGCAGCCATTTTCCAGTTGGCAGGAAATTGCCTCATCCATTATCATGAAGCTTAAGCATGCAAATTTCCCTGCAACCTCTCAAAAAAGCCCAAAACACACCTCCACGGATGTCAGCAACATGGTCAGACACATTAATGAGGAAATGTTGTTTGTACTGGTGCAGGAACAACGTGACCCCCATTATGCGGACGACCATTAAATGGATTCAGCTTGGAGACGAATATGCTGCCAGATGTTCCGGAATTATGATAAAAGCCCATGGGAGGTGCAGCAGGAAATTAGTAAGTAAATTAAAAATAACATAATTTTTCTTAAGTAATAAGGCGGCAACAAATTGGCATAACATCATCACACTTAATGTTCTTTGAAATATCCTGATTCTCACTTTACACTCGACAAGTAGCATGCCACTTTACACCATAACGTATATTTTGAAATGCAAACACGGTTAACAAATTTATAAACATTTTTTGTGTTACTTTGCAGTGTCTGATGTCACTAGACAGTGGTGTAGCTGCTGTGATCAGCACCGCTGTGAACACCAGCAGCAGACCAGGAGTGGTGCAGCTGCCCCTAAAAAGAGCAAATATATCTATTATGACAGATTTAATTTTCTTTGCTCCCATTATGGATCTATGTTCGTAAGTGCATGCATCTGCCCACATTTTACACAAGGTCTTAAGGTTCAAAGTTTTTTTTTTCTTTTTTAACTTTGTGAAAATAACAGAACTGACTTGAACCTACTGAACAAGAAACAGCAATTGACTTCGAGGTCTACTTGGCCCCCGTTGTTGAAGTTGAAGATGTGGCTGGACCTTCTTCTGCAGCATTATCAACAAACCAACCACCACCACCAGCATGACCTTCTGCTGGATATGAGACCAATTAAGAAGAAGATGAATGTGGACATAGTAGTAATTCTACGCTACCCCTGGATACGTCACAACAGGCTGTGGCCATACCACGCCGGGGCCATCGCAGGAGGGAGCTTTCAACAGCCGGTAACAGGTGCCAAGTAGACACTGGTGTTTTGAATTATCTATCACACACTGTCAATGAAGATGGTGAAGAGGCAAATGCATGTAGTCTTGCATGGCATCTGCACACAATTCCCCGTGAGGTGAGGCTGCTTGATTGATTCATGCACCGAACCTAATAATCCTAATCAGGAGTTCTTGTGCCTAGAAAGATGGCAGATATCTAGCAACAACCACCAACACATGCCAGGAAGCCAGGATAACCATACAATAGCACTCAAAGAACGACCTCCACCATGTATCCATCACCACAGCCATATCAAGTCCCATACCAACAATGCCCACAACATGTGCATTTTACAACTCCAGCTGCACCTGCCCAATATGTCAACTTGAACATACCCACTGTGGGAGAGTGGTCACAACATGGGTATGCTCGATATGGCCATTCTGGGGCTTTGCACAAATGGCCAACGACAATCCACATGAGTATGGAAACCCTTACCAAAGTGGACAGTACCATGTTCCACAACAGGGCCCTCCCTTGGTCCATATTCCAGCCTCATCCACCTCTCAGGGTCACAATCAGTTAGGGCCTCAAAATACCCAACCACTCATGCTGACCTCCCGCCATCTCCTACACCTACATATTAGAATATGTAAAAAAAAGCTCCTAATGAGTAAAATGTTTATTTTTTAAGTTACGGTTTGCCCTGTAATAGTTGCCAAATTTTCCATATGTTTTCAATATGTTTTTTTTGTGTACAACCAACCAGTTATGACTCTGAGTAAAAAATGTTACTTAAATGTGTGGTTTGTGCATTAACAAATATGTATATTAAGTGTTTAATTACACATTTAGAAATATATTAGGCACAAACATCACACACTTAATAATAACAATAATAATAAGAATAATCTTTTTTTTATATAGCACCAACATATTCCGCAGCGCTTTACAGCTTAACAGTTTCAAACACAACAGTCATAAGTAACAATGTAAGCAATACAATAATTAAAGCAAAATAAGACGACTCTGCTTGTGAGAGCTTAGAATCTACAATGAGGTGGGGGAGATGCAAAGTACAGGTGTGTATTTACAATGATGGTCCAGCCATCTTCAGGGGGTGGGGGATAGATGGAGATAGTGAATTGGCTACACCCACACAAACATAAAATGACTTTGATTAGTGAATGTGATAGGCCACTCTGAACAAATGTGTTTTGAGGGAGCGCCTAAAACTATGCAAATTGTGGATGGTCCTAATATATTGGGGTAGAGCATTCCAGAGGATTGGCGCAGCACGGGAGAAGTCTTGGAGTCGGGAGTGGGAGGTACGGATTAGTGCAGAGGTTAGTTGAAAGTCATTTGCAGAGTGCAGTGGTCGATTAGGCAGATAGAAATGAGAGAGGAGATGTAAGGGGGTACCGCACTGTGGAGAGCTTTGTGGGTGAGAACAAGTACATTGAATTGTATCCTGTAATGAATAGGCAGTCAGTGTAACGACTGGCGAAGAGCGGACATGTCCGAGTAACAATTAGCTAGATGGACAACCCTGACTGCTGCATTAAGGATAGACTGAAGAGGGGAAAGTTGAGTAAGGGGGAGGCCAATTAGTAGAGCATTGTAGTAGTCCAGGCTATTAATTAATTAACATAAGCTTATTTTTACAAAACAAAAAATAATAATAACATATACACTGCATTGTCTTGCCATGGAGTATATCCCTATGGTGCAACAAAATAATTAGTAAACATATCCCACATTTTAACCCCTATCTGACCTTGGACGGGATAGTACGTCCAAGGTCAGATCCCCTGCTTTGATGCAGGGCTCCGCGGTGAGCCCGCACCAAAGCCGGGACATGTCAGCTGTTTTGAACAGCTGACATGTGCCCGTAATAGGCGCGGGCAGAATCGCGATCTGCCCTCACCTATTAACTAGTTAAATGCCGTTGTCAAACGCAGACAGCGGCATTTAACTACCGCTTCCGGCCAGGCGGCCGGAAATGACGTCATCGCCGACCTCCGTCACATGATCGGGGGTCGGCGATGCGTCTCCATTGTAACCATAGAGGTCCTTGAGACCTCTATGGTTACTGATCGCCGGTGGCTGTGAGCGCCAGCAGATCGCTGCTATGTAGCAGAGGCGATCGCGTTATGCCTGCTTCTAGCCTCCCATAGAGGCTATTGAAGCATGGCAAAAGTAAAAAAAAAAAGTTGAAAAAAATGTTAAAAAAATAAAAAAAATATAAAAGTTTAAATCAACCCCCTTTCACCCCAATCAAAATAAATCAATAAAAAAAATATCAAATCTACACATATTTAGTATCGCCGTGCTCAGAATCGCCCGATCTATCAATAAAAAAAAGCATTAACCTGATCGCTAAACAGCGTAGCGGAAAAAAAATTCGAAACACCAGAATTACGTTTTTTTGTTCGCCGCGACATTGCATTAAAATGCAATAACGGGCGATCAAGAGAACGTATCTGCACCGAAATGCTATCATTAAAAACGTCATCTTGGCACGCAAAAAATAAGCCCTCAACCGACCCCAGATCACGAAAAATGGAGACGCTACGAGTATCGGAAAATGCCGCAATTTTTTTTTTTTTTTTTTTTTTTTTTTTAGCAAAGTTTGGAATTTTTTTCACCACTTAGATAAAAAAATAACCTAGTCATGTTAGGTGTCTACGAACTCGTACTGACCTGGAGAATCATAATGTCAAGTCAGTTTTAGCATTTAGTGAACCTAGCAAAAAAGCCAAACAAAAAACAAGTGTGGGACTGCACTTTTTTTGCAATTTCACCGCACTTGGAATTTTTTTCCCGTTTTCTAGTACATGACATGCTAAAACCAATGATGTCGTTCAAAAGTGCAACTCGTCCCGCAAAAAATAAGCCCTCACATGGCCAAATTGATGGAAAAATAAAGAAGTTATGGCTCTGGGAAGGAGGGGAGTGAAAAACGAACACGGAAAAATGAAAAATCCCATGGTCATGAAGGGGTTAAATCCAGAGGGCACACTCCACCAATCGTTGTGCGTGAGATAGGCGATAATTAAATATTCTGCGCCAGTGGTCCAGGTCTCTATGTTGATTTGGCCTCATGACATTGTGGTTTAATTGAAATGCCTCATCAGCAAACATGACATAAGGTACCGCTTCCATAGTAGACCCTGGTAGCTGACGTGGGGGTGGGAATTCCAAATCATTAGTGCACAGCCACCAACCAATTATGGAACAATTGAAGACTCTGGAGCCTCCTTTTCTTCCATAGGCCCCCAATGTCTATAATTATAAACCTGTATGCGCCCTCAACCATGGCCAACAGCACTATAGAAAAAAACTGTTTATAATTATAATATTGAGATTCTGAGTTTGGCAGCTTACGAACACAGATGTGCTTGCCATCAGGGATTCTATTCAGTTTGGAACTGGCATGTATCCTCAAAGCCACAGGCTATCCGCCGCCAGTATTTTTTGGGGGGCTCAGGCATGACAGAATTATGCAGCCAGGACCATATTTCTGTACTAGTAGAAAGGACAATGCCTGAGATGGTGGATTTCCCAATCAAAAAACTCCAGATGAAGTGCCGCATAGGAGAGACCAGTGGATAGCAGATGTACCCACATTCATCTCCGCCTCCTCGGATCCGCAATCACTGGGTAAGGCTCCCCAAAATCTTGGGACAAAACCAAATGGAAAAGAACCTGCTCAGTTGTGTTGAAGGCAAGCTTGTGAGACATGCTTGACACAAAGCAGCAATACTAAAACACCAGCACAGACTCTAATGCAAAGACTGGAGGAGGGAACTTTTTGTGGAGCCAATAAATATGCTCCTTGATTTGGTTTTTATTCATTTCAGGCCAGTGAGCCATTTATTTTAATGTGGAAAGTCAGTGAGAAAAGTAAAGTCATACGCATCACATACGGATGCCATACTGATGTCATAGGGATACATAGATGCGAGGAAATTGCATCATCGCATCGCAAATGGATTACACACAGATGACCATAAGGAGTACACTCATGCAACTTTCGGCAGTGAGACTGGGACCAATTTTCCATATGGTAAGTGTGACCCTGGCATGAGGAAAATTATTGTCTCTGGTAAATTGCGACGTTTGAGCATCTTTGCGCTAGTTGCACAACTGTTAGATAAAGATACTCTATTTAACCAATGGAAAATTTTTAATATTTTTTATATCACCTTTATGGGACACGCCAACAGCAGACTCAGGGAAATTACTGGTAAATACTGATGTTTCCATAGCTCAGCAGGTTTTGCGCCAGTTGCATAACCGCTAAATAAATATTACTTATTTTAGCAATAGGTGAGCAATATTAAAAACAAAACAAAAAACAAAGCAATGGAGCTGAAGGCAACCAATCTAAAACCACCTCTACTTGTTCTGGCTTCACCATTTATCCAACTGTACTCAAGCCTATGAAATTATGCAGAATATCCTGTTACCTGCTTGCACCAGAGGAAAGTGTTTCATTTGGGAGCATTGCAGGCACAGATCAACCACTTCCTATCTCTCCCTGCAACAGCTACACGACCACTTCTAGCAACATGACCACATGCTCTATTTAATGTTTACCTCATTGTTTTTACCCCCCAAAAGTGAAAAGTATTACACGGCCTGTACACAGAGAGAAAGTGACCAGCAGATAATTATGCTGCCTATTTTCTTTGTACTTCTCTAAAAATAAATAAATAAAACAAAAGAATTGTTGGCTACCTCCTCCTTCTACTTCTCTATCTTCTCCATCGCCATCTCCACCTCCTCCTTCTCCTCTACTTGGACATCCGCCTCCTGGTTCTAGATTATAATTTTTTAACTTTTTTTATTCCATTAGTTTACGTTATTTCTCTATCAATATTTGTTTGCAGGACTATTTTTCTGCTATTGCACACATTTAGCTTCCTTTTGCAGCCCCTTATCCCTTACTATGACCATTTTCCATCTATTATAATGTATCAAATATTGAGTCCCCATTGACTTCAATAAGGTTCGAGGTCAAGTTCGGATACCAAACCGAACTTTCGACTCTAATTCGGCTGAACCCGACGAACTCGATTTTCCATGCGTCCGCTCATCCATACTGATATTTCAAGTCAGTAGCACCTTTAGAAATATATTTACTTAGGAAGTGGTGAAGTGCTCAATGCTTAATTCACCTGCTGTATACCTGATTTTAAAAAAAGACTAGTTTCAGCCACTGTATAATAAAGGGGTTGCATTTTTTTTTATCTTACTTTGACTAATGTATTGCGGTACATAATTGTTTGTCACTTACTAGAGCTGAGCGAATCAATCTAAGGAGGAACAAGTTTAAGTCGAATTTTCTAAAATCCGTGAATTCAAGCAGTCTGCAATTTGATTTGTGAGAATCGGCAAAAAAAAAGAAAAAATATCTGAAAAAATATCTTCATTCACTAATAAAGTTTCAATGAACGTACAAATGGTGTCAGGTGCGTCCACATGGTTTTTCTCCATAAAGCCCTGCATCAATCAGATCACATGACCTTCCCTGGCCAAATATTGGGGTTATTATGGCCAGTATAAAAGATAAGGTTTGGCCAAGGAATGCTAGTTTATGCATGCACTGCGAAGTGATAGAAGCTTAGGTCACACAGGATATGGATCAAAAAGGCTAATATGATTGTAGTGTCGTACTTCACTACTGATGAGGCAGATTAAAAATGGGAGTGATAGCCTCATTCCGTGAATACTAATCCAGTGATCCAAGATGTATAGTCATTCGGTGTGTGACTGTGAATTGATTGATCTGTGGTATATTGCAGTAACAGCACCTTTTTCTTGCAGTACAAACAAAGAAAGTCAGTATTAAACCCTTAATTGCTAATTTTGAAACCGATTCCTAAAACTGAATTCAAAGCTTGACACTGAGACACATAGGCAAAAGATTTTTCAAAGAAAGATTAAAAAATGTCCCAAAACGTAACTGTTTAACAATCAAAGTATGAATGTTAGTTAAAATAATTTCATTGCTCTAATAATCTACTAGAAGTCAGGTACACATACCACCTCAATACAGTGACCAGATGCATGTGCTTGCTTTAGATACGTGATTCTACCTACACTAAAATACCTACTCTTTAAAATAAAAACTTTTTGTTGTCTACTTTATATACCATACACTCCACTACTAAACTGACCACTTTTGCCACATGTTAATTTGCGGTTTTGAACTTACTTCTTACAACTTTACAGCCTCACATTTTTGGTTTCCTTAAATTACATTTCAGTTCGATTGAAGGGTGAAAATCATCAATGTAAAAAGAACTATGAAAGGTTTTGCAATTGTTTGACTAGCTGCACTTAATAACCCATTATCTACCAATATCCTTTTTATGGGACGCCTAATCTTTAGCTTCTAGCAACTAAGATTTTATAATTTTTATAATTAGGTCCAATTTTTTGTGTTGTGTTTGTAAAATGAATGTTTTCAAAATAGGAAATCATGTCATTGTCATTTTTAATTGAATATTGGGACGCCCTTTTCTGAAAATATCCGTACTTGAAAAAATTTCGCAAATTATGTTTCTGATTCATTAGGACCCAAATCATTAAAAATCTGTCATTAAAAAAAAAAAAAAAATGAAAATTGCTAATTTGGCAAGTAATGGGTTAACAATAATAAATGCCATAACATAAACTTCCATGCATGTAGCAAAATCTTTATTTAAGAACCACATTTTTGTTAAGGGTGGGAGAATTTTAAATAAAAATATATCCCCCAAGCAGTGGTATAATTTGAACAGAGGTCATAGTCTTTCTATATTGGGCAAAGGGACCATTGTAGCCCCCTTAGTCTCTAGGGCTCGGGTGATATTGAAATGCCTCCAATTACTATATTTACCACCCTGCCTTTACCAAAAAAGTAAGAAAAACAGCAAACATAGTAATACACCTATTTTTTGCCTGTAAGGTTCAATATTTTATTCTGGCAACGGTACTACAAATGACCATACTGTGGTCTGTTGTAGAACTGTTAGGCTATGTGCACACGTTGCAGTTTTTACTGCGTATCCGCAGCAGTTTTCCATGTGGTGTACAGTACCAAGTTAACTTATGGAAAACAAAAACTCCTGTGCACATGCTGCGGAATAAAACGTGCGGAAACGCTGCGGGTTATTTGCCGCACCATGTCAATTCTTTGTGCGGAATCCGCAGCGGTTTAACACCTGCTCTATATTAAAAAAATGCAGGTGTAAAACCGCAGTAAAATCCGCACAAAAAATGCAGAAAATCCGCCGAAAATCCGCGATGAATCCGCAGAAAAATGCAGTGATTTTGACCTGCGGATTTATCAAAATCAGTGCGGAAAAATCCGCACACCAGGACGCCGCGTGGGCACATACCCTTAGGCAGTGTTCCTACCTCCTTGTATTTGTTTCTAAGTGGGCTTTGATCAGATGGAATTAATGTGAATTATAACAAAAATTTATGAACAAATTATTAAGTAAATTGAGCAAATTAAATGTGCAGGTATATTTTTCCACCTTTATTTAAATTGTCAAATTGGAGCAAGTTATTTGCCACACTGATATTACTGTTAGGCTGTTGTTGATTTATTCAATTTATCCCCTATGTAAAGGCTTCCAATATGTAGCATTTTTTTTGTCATATTTTTAAATTAAACAAGTTTGTCAACAACAGTTTTTCTTATGGCTATTTATAATACATATTTCCACTGCTGTTAGCAGCACTTAGGGAGATTGTGCTGTAGGGATAGTGAAGGACAGGAAAGGGTGAATTGTATGTCTTTAAGCTGCAGCCAGCAACAAATGTGAGGCAAGCGTAGGACCTGGTATAAGAGAGATGCCGTAAAGGGGCTACCAGGTACACATAAAATTGGCCATTTTTATGCGCTAAAAGCTCTCATTTTTCATATTTCTAGTGCAGTAATGCAGTTCAAATTTCGTGTTTTCAAGTTTGCATGTTTTAGCGCTACAGTGTGCTGCCTTATTTACTTAACTATATACGAGTTGGCGACTCTAGGTTCAGCACCTGTTCACACTGAGTCTATGTTTGGATGTGCAGGTCAGGTTTTTGAAAAGCAACAAATGTGAAAACCCCTCTTCAGGATTAATAATATTCTTTGTGTCTTTAATCCTGTAAATTGTTTTGAGCAGGGATATATTATACACCAATTTTATTGCGGCAGTTGTGCGGTATTGATATTATCAAAATTTGGTTAAAGATCGGTAAATGATCACTTTTACAATAAAGTTTTGTTTTGAATTTGTCTAGGATAGTGTTGCTATATGAAGGGCAGGGAGATGTGTTTTATGAGGGTAGTGGTTGTAGCTAAATCAGAGGAGCATCATAGTGAATTTTTTTTCTTTAATATCTTAATTTGTGTACATTCCAGCAGCCAATCAGGGTGCAGAAACACCCACAACTTCATGATACAAGGTCTTCTCTGATTGGCTGCCAAAGTCACATTTCCTTGTCCGTGTAAAAAGTGGACATCTTGTTTTGCTGTCACAGGATTCAGGAGTCCCCATTTTTTTCATAAAAATCGTTAGGCCTAATTTAGAGATTCAGCCAGGAGGCCCTATTTGCTAATTGAAATCGTTTATGCAAAAACTGTGTTGCAGTGAGGAATCAGGAGGGCCCATTTGCTCATCAAAATCATTAGACAATATAGGGGTTCAGCCAGGTGGCCCCATTTGCTTATTGAAATCATTTATGCAAACACTGTGTTGCATAAACAAATCAGGCCTAACATTGAGGTTCAGCCAGAAGGCCCTATTTGCCAATCCAAATCTTTTTAGATAAAACTGTGTGGCAGTAGGAATCAGGAGGCCCCATTTGCCCTTAAAAATTGTTAGACCTAAAATAGGTGTTCAGACAGGAGGCCCAATTTACTAATCAAAATTGTTTGAGATAAAACTGTGTTGCAGTGAGGAAACAGGAGGCCAAATTTGGATCAATAAGTCATTAGTCCTAATATTGGGGTTTAACCAGGAGGCACTATTTTCAAATTCAAATTGTTTGGGATAAAATTGTGTTGCAGTGTGGAATCAGGAGGCCCAATTTGCTCATCAAAATCATTAGGTCTAAGAGGGTTGCTCAGGCACACTATCTAAGAAAATAAATAGTGATTGTTCATTTATTGACGGGAGACTGACAGTTGTGGGCCTAAGGTTGTGAAACATCGGTTTAAAAGTGGAAAGGTACAGCATAAGTTGGAAAAAGCAAAGTTGTGGTGGAAGGGGGAAGAGGCTTGGTGTTCCACGTGTAAGTGGGCTAGGTGTTAATGCTAATGAAAGCTCTATTGAACAAAAATCATATTGTCCTATCCAAAGACCACTGACAAGATGTGTTAGTGGACGGGCTACTCGATTCGCTTTCTTTGGCAGCCGCACAGCAGTTTGCTTTGTAAATGAGGCTCCAAAAGAGCATGTACTTTAGTGGATGACAAGCACTGCATAAAGTGGCCTCTCCTCTTCTTCCTCCACCATCATCACACACAGTACAATCCTCAGAGGTGGCACCCCAATTCACATTGTTTCCCCCGTGTCATAAATTTCCAAACACCCAACTGACTGGGGAAACACAGATGGGCCATTCTGCAGAGCTGTTCACACATTCTATTCCATTGGTGTTGGAGGTCTCCTCCAAAGAATCACATACTACAGAGAAGGAAAGCATCTGCAAAGATGCCAACATTTTTTCATGTTGGATCCGGGGCTGGACAAAATAGAGTCCAAGCAGAGTCCAGACCCTCTTCGTCAGATGTTAATCCCCAGGTGTGGAGATGATCCTGATGAGGCTTAGACATCAGAGGCGTACGTGGACTATACCGTGGTGTCAGGGCAGGAAGACGAGGAGGGTGACTTTCAGGGAGAGGAGTGGGAGAAAAGAGAGGATGACAATGAGGTTGTAGATCCCACTTGGTGTGAGCCCAGAGGAATGCAGCTAAGTTGCTAGCAGAAGAGGTGGAGAAGGAGGAAGACAAAGAGGTTACGTTGCGGATTATAGCACAGAAATGGAGTGATGCAACTTCAACAAGCACTGCATCCTAAACAACTGTGGCTTTGGCTAGCACAAATCTGAAGTTCACAGGAGCGGCAAGTGTTTTCTAGCCTGGACTTTTTTTAGACCACAAACGATGACCTTGATTACTTTATGCATGAACTGGCACAAAAGCGATCAACATGCCTTAGTCTGGGAATCTCACTGCGCTAAAATGTGGACTAGTGGGCCTTTCTAAACACTGGCCATCTTATCAACCAATCTGCTGCTTCTTTCTCCTCCGTCAGGTCCCTGGCCGCAGAAACTCTACTAGTTTACCCCATACAGTTGGAGTTAGTGAGAGCCCATCAGCTGTTACGGAAGTGGACATGCCAACTGTTTTTGTTTCTCTTCACTGAGCACAACACATCTTTCTCAATCCACCATAACATCTCCACGTGCACCTCCCTCACAGTCCAGCAGTTTGTCCTAATCACCCTACTCCCTAATCTGTCAGTACAGCACCAAGCCCTCTGTCCCACAGTCACATAAAGGAATGTTTCCTTCTACACATGCCAAAGCTAAGGGCTTGGCCATCACCATCTACTGTAAAATCTATTGGCTCTGGAGATGCTGTCTTTCAGCCTAGTGGATACAGATGGTTTACAAAATTTGATGGCCGGGCAGTCCCCCGATAACAGTTGCCCAGTCACCATTACTTCTCAAAGAAAGTTGTGCCTGTGCTAAACCAATGTGTCAAAGACAACATCACTTGTTCCTTGAAAAAATCTATGTCTGACAGAGAGCATTTCACCACTGCCACCTGGACCAGCAAACATTTGCGTTACTTTTCCTGAGAGGCCACTGGGTGACTGATGGCTGTGATGTCAAGTGGGCAAGAGACTGCTTCACAAGTCTTGGACTTTCTAAGGCTTGTGGGACAAACCTCTGCATCTAATACTTCCTCCACTGCTTCTGACTCCTCTACCTCATCCATCAGAGCCTTCACCCTTTCCCTTAAACCAACATGCATTCCAACAGTGCAGAGAGAATACCCCCACCTCCGTATGGCACAGCCAGGGATCACCACAATCTGGCAGTGTTAAAATGAATATGCCTTGGAGATCGCAGTCACACAGCTCAAGAATTGTGCATAGCTACTCAGGCCATGTTTAAGCAATGCAGTGTCCACTGAGCCTGGAACCAGGTAAGGTTGTGTGCAATAGCGGTCGAACCTGGTGGTGGCCCAATGCTGGGGCAACCTCACACATGTGCCTTGCATGGCTCATGTACTCAACCTGGTGATACAGCAATTTCTCCACCACTATCACGGGCTGGATACATTACTTTAGAAGGCAAAGTCTCTGTGTGTTCACTTTCAAAGTTTGCACCTCGCAGGTCATTGACTTGCATTACTACAGAGGTCTTTCAGCCTACCGTTAACTGTTTGATTTGTGATGTTCCGACAAGGTGGAATTCTGTGTGGCGCATGATGCAGCAACTGTGGCAGCAGTGATGAGCCTTGGTGCAGTATGTCTTTTTGCATAGCCTGGACCAACACAGTACAGATGTGATGCAAATCACGCTTGCAGAGTGGGCAAAGATGAAGGACCTCTGCACTCTTCTGTACAGTTTTGAAAAGGCTATTATGATGGTCAGAGCTGATGATTCCATAATCAGCATCACTATTACAGTTACCTACATGCTGGAGTACACTTTGAACAGCCTGCTTGAAGAGGTGGTGGTCCCACAGGAAGAGGTGGAAGCACAGGAGGATTATATTTAAGTTCTGGACTGTAGTCATACAGGTGGGTGCCATGGGAAGGTGGCTTACATTGATCAAGGGGGCTCATGGTACCACACAAGTGGTTAGAGAAGGTGCAAGAGACGATGAACCAATGGAGGAGCGTGATGAGAAAAAGGTGATGGGCGTGCAACAGTCATGAGATGAAGAGAATAATGATCCCCTCTATGTTGTCTGTGGCTGGTGGGAGGGGACCGTGGAAGGAACCTTGACTGTTACCCCACCACCAACACACCTTGGACACCATGGACACCATGGACGTCATGGAAGCGCCCGACACATGAGCATCTTCTTGCTGCATTATCTTAAACATGAAACTCGTATTCTTAGAAATAGAGATTACTACTGGGTTGCCACTCTGTTAGATCCACGGTACAAGAGTAACTTTTTCCAAATTAAAGTATTCCAGATACTTCCCCTTCTGGAAAGTGCCGTGTGCATGCTGGAATATCAAAACACGCTTGTAGACAATCTTATGAATTGCTAAGGAGTGACCCAACATTGAACTGGATGAACCAGTTGGAAACCCATTGCCAGATTACCAGTATCAACAGCTGCAGTCAACTGCTGAAGCTGGCCACATGCTGGTCCAATTTGCTGCCTTTTTTATTCTGATATTGGACGTGTGTCATGGCAGGACAATGTTGTGTAAATGTCCTGTTGGGATTTGGTCTGTACCAGTTATTTTTTTAAATGTTACTAATATTTGTTGTTAATAAACTTTATTTTTTGGTATCTTGACCGTGTCTCCTATGTATTTCCTCTACAAACCAAGGCTGCCGTCACACTAGCAGTATTTGGTCAGTATTTTACTCAGTATTTGTAAGCCAAAACAAGGAGTGGGTGATAAATGCAGAAGTGGTAAATATATTTATAATATACTTTTCCTCTAATTGTTCCACTCCTTGTTTTGGCTTACAAATACTGATGTAAAATACTGACCACATACTGCTAGTGTGACGGCAGCCAGGTGGTTAGTGGTAAGGTTGTTGACGTCATTGCGTCCTGATTCTGTTCTGCAGTATCTATTGAATGCAGACTGAACAGACGATGGCTGTTTAATGCAAAACAGATCTATACTCATCAAGTCAGGTGTCAGAAATAATTTATTCATGATGCACATGTAACAGCCTCATGAATTCACTATTTCTGACACATGTCCAGGTGAGCATAGATATGCCTTGTATGACCGCCATCATCCCTTCACTTTGTGTGAAGTAGATCATGTACACAGAAGAGAAAATGGAGGTTATACAAGGCAGTGTTCTACTCAGCAGGTCAGGTGTCCTAACTAATTTGCTTTGATTTTACATGGATATAATCTGAGTCTCGCCAATGCAAGTCTAAGGGTGTGAGAAAAAATAGGACACCACACGGACCATCAGTGTAGCTTGCGAGAAATACGCAGCCATTTTCCAGTTGGCAGGAAATTGCCTCATCCATTATCATGAAGCTTAAGCATGCAAATTTCCCTGCAACCTCTCAAAAAAGCCCAAAACACACCTCCACGGATGCCAGCAACATGGTCAGACACATTAATGAGGAAATGTTGTTTGTACTGGTGCAGGAACAACGTGACCCCCATTATGCGGACGACCATTAAATGGATTCAGCTTGGAGACGAATATGCTGCCAGATGTTCCGGAATTATGATAAAAGCCCATGGGAGGTGCAGCAGGAAATTAGTAAGTAAATTAAAAATAACATAATTTTTCTTAAGTAATAAGGCGGCAACAAATTGGCATAACATCATCACACTTAATGTTCTTTGAAATATCCTGATTCTCACTTTACACTCGACAAGTAGCATGCCACTTTACACCATAACGTATATTTTGAAATGCAAACACGGTTAACAAATTTATAAACATTTTTTGTGTTACTTTGCAGTGTCTGATGTCACTAGACAGTGGTGTAGCTGCTGTGATCAGCACCGCTGTGAACACCAGCAGCAGACCAGGAGTGGTGCAGCTGCCCCTAAAAAGAGCAAATATATCTATTATGACAGATTTAATTTTCTTTGCTCCCATTATGGATCTATGTTCGTAAGTGCATGCATCTGCCCACATTTTACACAAGGTCTTAAGGTTCAAAGTTTTTTTTTTCTTTTTTAACTTTGTGAAAATAACAGAACTGACTTGAACCTACTGAACAAGAAACAGCATTTGACTCCGAGGTCTACTTGGCCCCCGTTGTTGAAGTTGAAGATGTGGCTGGACCTTCTTCTGCAGCATTATCAACAAACCAACCACCACCACCAGCATGACCTTCTGCTGGATATGAGACCAATTAAGAAGAAGATGAATGTGGACATAGTAGTAATTCTACGCTACCCCTGGATACGTCACAACAGGTTGTGGCCATACCACGCCGGGGCCATCGCAGGAGGGAGCTTTCAACAGCCGGTAACAGGTGCCAAGTAGACACTGGTGTTTTGAATTATCTATCACACACTGTCAATGAAGATGGTGAAGAGGCAAATGCATGTAGTCTTGCATGGCATCTGCACACAATTCCCCGTGAGGTGAGGCTGCTTGATTGATTCATGCACCGAACCTAATAATCCTAATCAGGAGTTCTTGTGCCTAGAAAGATGGCAGATATCTAGCAACAACCACCAACACATGCCAGGAAGCCAGGATAACCATACAATAGCACTCAAAGAACGACCTCCACCATGTATCCATCACCACAGCCATATCAAGTCCCATACCAACAATGCCCACAACATGTGCATTTTACAACTCCAGCTGCACCTGCCCAATATGTCAACTTGAACATACCCACTGTGGGAGAGTGGTCACAACATGGGTATGCTTGATATGGCCATTCTGGGGCTTTGCACAAATGGCCAACGACAATCCACATGAGTATGGAAACCCTTACCAAAGTGGACAGTACCATGTTCCACAACAGGGCCCTCCCTTGGTCCATATTCCAGCCTCATCCACCTCTCAGGGTCACAATCAGTTAGGGCCTCAAAATACCCAACCACTCATGCTGACCTCCCGCCATCTCCTACACCTACATATTAGAATATGTAAAAAAAAGCTCCTAATGAGTAAAATGTTTATTTTTTTAAGTTACGGTTTGCCCTGTAATAGTTGCCAAATTTTCCATATGTTTTCAATATGTTTTTTTTGTGTACAACCAACCAGTTATGACTCTGAGTAAAAAATGTTACTTAAATGTGTGGTTTGTGCATTAACAAATATGTATATTAAGTGTTTAATTACACATTTAGAAATATATTAGGCACAAACATCACACACTTAATAATAACAATAATAATAAGAATAATCTTTTTTTTATATAGCACCAACATATTCCGCAGCGCTTTACAGCTTAACAGTTTCAAACACAACAGTCATAAGTAACAATGTAAGCAATACAATAATTAAAGCAAAATAAGACGACTCTGCTCGTGAGAGCTTAGAATCTACAATGAGGTGGGGGAGATGCAAAGTACAGGTGTGTATTTACAATGATGGTCCAGCCATCTTCAGGGGGTGGGGGATAGATGGAGATAGTGAATTGGCTACACCCACACAAACATAAAATGACTTTGATTAGTGAATGTGATAGGCCACTCTGAACAAATGTGTTTTGAGGGAGCGCCTAAAACTATGCAAATTGTGGATGGTCCTAATATATTGGGGTAGAGCATTCCAGAAGTCTTGGAGTCGGGAGTGGGAGGTACGGAATAGTGCAGAGGTTAGTCGAAAGTCATTTGCAGAGTGCAGTGGTCGATTAGGCAGATAGAAATGAGAGAGGAAATGTATGGGGGTACCGCACTGTGGAGAGCTTTGTGGGTGAGAACAAGTACATTGAATTGTATCCTGTAATGAATAGGCAGTCAGTGTAACGACTGGCGAAGAGCGGACATGTCCGAGTAACAATTAGCTAGATGGACAACCCTGACTGCTGCATTAAGGATAGACTGAAGAGGGGAAAGTTGAGTAAGGGGGAGGCCAATTAGTAGAGCATTGTAGTAGTCCAGGCTATTAATTAATTAACATAAGCTTATTTTTACAAAACAAAAAATAATAATAACATATACACTGCATTGTCTTGCCATGGAGTATATCCCTCTGGTGAAACAAAATAATTAGTAAACATATCCCACATTTTAACCCCTATCTGACCTTGGACGGGATAGTACGTCCAAGGTCAGATCCCCTGCTTTGATGCAGGGCTCCGCGGTGAGCCCGCACCAAAGCCGGGACATGTCAGCTGTTTTGAACAGCTGACATGTGCCCGTAATAGGCGCGGGCAGAATCGCGATCTGCCCTCACCTATTAACTAGTTAAATGCCGTTGTCAAACGCAGACAGCGGCATTTAACTACCGCTTCCGGCCAGGCGGCCGGAAATGACGTCATCGCCGACCTCCGTCACATGATCGGGGGTCGGCGATGCGTCTCCATTGTAACCATAGAGGTCCTTGAGACCTCTATGGTTACTGATCGCCGGTGGCTGTGAGCGCCAGCAGATCGCAGCTATGTAGCAGAGGCGATCGCGTTATGCCTGCTTCTAGCCTCCCATGGAGGCTATTGAAGCATGGCAAAAGTAAAAAAAAAAAGTTGAAAAAAATGTTAAAAAAATAAAAAAAATATAAAAGTTTAAATCAACCCCCTTTCGCCCCAATCAAAATAAATCAATAAAAAAAATATCAAATCTACACATATTTAGTATTGCCGTGCTCAGAATCGCCCGATCTATCAATAAAAAAAAGCATTAACCTGATCGCTAAACAGCGTAGCGGGAAAAAAATTTGAAACACCAGAATTACGTTTTTTTGTTCGCCGCGACATTGCATTAAAATGCAATAACGGGCGATCAAGAGAACGTATCTGCACCGAAATGCTATCATTAAAAACGTCATCTCGGCACGCAAAAAATAAGCCCTCAACCGACCCCAGATCACGAAAAATGGAGACGCTACGAGTATCGGAAAATGCCGCAATTTTTTTTTTTTTTTTTTTTTTTTTTTAGCAAAGTTTGGAATTTTTTTCACCACTTAGATAAAAAAATAACCTAGTCATGTTAGGTGTCCACGAACTCGTACTGACCTGGAGAATCATAATGTCAAGTCAGTTTTAGCATTTAGTGAACCTAGCAAAAAAGCCAAACAAAAAACAAGTGTGGGACTGCACTTTTTTTGCAATTTCACCGCACTTGGAATTTTTTTCCCGTTTTCTAGTACATGACATGCTAAAACCAATGATGTCGTTCAAAAGTGCAACTCGTCCCGCAAAAAATAAGCCCTCACATGGCCAAATTGATGGAAAAATAAAGAAGTTATGGCTCTGGGAAGGAGGGGAGTGAAAAACGAACACGGAAAAATGAAAAATCCCATGGTCATGAAGGGGTTAAATCCAGAGGGCACACTCCACCAATCGTTGTGCGTGAGATAGGCGATAATTAAATATTCTGCGCCAGTGGTCCAGGTCTCTATGTTGATTTGGCCTCATGACATTGTGGTTTAATTGAAATGCCTCATCAGCAAACATGACATAAGGTACCGCTTCCATAGTAGACCCTGGTAGCTGACGTGGGGGTGGGAATTCCAAATCATTAGTGCACAGCCACCAACCAATTATGGAACAATTGAAGACTCTGGAGCCTCCTTTTCTTCCATAGGCCCCCAATGTCTATAATTATAAACCTGTATGCGCCCTCAACCATGGCCAACAGCACTATAGAAAAAAACTGTTTATAATTATAATATTGAGATTCTGAGTTTGGCAGCTTACGAACACAGATGTGCTTGCCATCAGGGATTCTATTCAGTTTGGAACTGGCATGTATCCTCAAAGCCACAGGCTATCCGCCGCCAGTATTTTTTGGGGGGCTCAGGCATGACAGAATTATGCAGCCAGGACCATATTTCTGTACTAGTAGAAAGGACAATGCCTGAGATGGTGGATTTCCCAATCAAAAAACTCCAGATGAAGTGCCGCATAGGAGAGACCAGTGGATAGCAGATGTACCCACATTCATCTCCGCCTCCTCGGATCCGCAATCACTGGGTAAGGCTCCCCAAAATCTTGGGACAAAACCAAATGGAAAAGAACCTGCTCAGTTGTGTTGAAGGCAAGCTTGTGAGACATGCTTGACACAAAGCAGCAATACTAAAACACCAGCACAGACTCTAATGCAAAGACTGGAGGAGGGAACTTTTTGTGGAGCCAATAAATATGCTCCTTGATTTGGTTTTTATTCATTTCAGGCCAGTGAGCCATTTATTTTAATGTGGAAAGTCAGTGAGAAAAGTAAAGTCATACGCATCACATACGGATGCCATACTGATGTCATAGGGATACATAGATGCGAGGAAATTGCATCATCGCATCGCAAATGGATTACACACAGATGACCATAAGGAGTACACTCATGCAACTTTCGGCAGTGAGACTGGGACCAATTTTCCATATGGTAAGTGTGACCCTGGCATGAGGAAAATTATTGTCTCTGGTAAATTGCGACGTTTGAGCATCTTTGCGCTAGTTGCACAACTGTTAGATAAAGATACTCTATTTAACCAATGGAAAATTTTTAATATTTTTTATATCACCTTTATGGGACACGCCAACAGCAGACTCAGGGAAATTACTGGTAAATACTGATGTTTCCATAGCTCAGCAGGTTTTGCGCCAGTTGCATAACCGCTAAATAAATATTACTTATTTTAGCAATAGGTGAGCAATATTAAAAACAAAACAAAAAACAAAGCAATGGAGCTGAAGGCAACCAATCTAAAACCACCTCTACTTGTTCTGGCTTCACCATTTATCCAACTGTACTCAAGCCTATGAAATTATGCAGAATATCCTGTTACCTGCTTGCACCAGAGGAAAGTGTTTCATTTGGGAGCATTGCAGGCACAGATCAACCACTTCCTATCTCTCCCTGCAACAGCTACACGACCACTTCTAGCAACATGACCACATGCTCTATTTAATGTTTACCTCATTGTTTTTACCCCCCAAAAGTGAAAAGTATTACACGGCCTGTACACAGAGAGAAAGTGACCAGCAGATAATTATGCTGCCTATTTTCTTTGTACTTCTCTAAAAATAAATAAATAAAACAAAAGAATTGTTGGCTACCTCCTCCTTCTACTTCTCTATCTTCTCCATCGCCATCTCCACCTCCTCCTTCTCCTCTACTTGGACATCCGCCTCCTGGTTCTAGATTATAATTTTTTAACTTTTTTTATTCCATTAGTTTACGTTATTTCTCTATCAATATTTGTTTGCAGGACTATTTTTCTGCTATTGCACACATTTAGCTTCCTTTTGCAGCCCCTTATCCCTTACTATGACCATTTTCCATCTATTATAATGTATCAAATATTGAGTCCCCATTGACTTCAATAAGGTTCGAGGTCAAGTTCGGATACCAAACCGAACTTTCGACTCTAATTCGGCTGAACCCGACGAACTCGATTTTCCATGCGTCCGCTCATCCATACTGATATTTCAAGTCAGTAGCACCTTTAGAAATATATTTACTTAGGAAGTGGTGAAGTGCTCAATGCTTAATTCACCTGCTGTATACCTGATTTTAAAAAAAGACTAGTTTCAGCCACTGTATAATAAAGGGGTTGCATTTTTTTTTATCTTACTTTGACTAATGTATTGCGGTACATAATTGTTTGTCACTTACTAGAGCTGAGCGAATCAATCTAAGGAGGAACAAGTTTAAGTCGAATTTTCTAAAATCCGTGAATTCAAGCAGTCTGCAATTTGATTTGTGAGAATCGGCAAAAAAAAAGAAAAAATATCTGAAAAAATATCTTCATTCACTAATAAAGTTTCAATGAACGTACAAATGGTGTCAGGTGCGTCCACATGGTTTTTCTCCATAAAGCCCTGCATCAATCAGATCACATGACCTTCCCTGGCCAAATATTGGGGTTATTATGGCCAGTATAAAAGATAAGGTTTGGCCAAGGAATGCTAGTTTATGCATGCACTGCGAAGTGATAGAAGCTTAGGTCACACAGGATATGGATCAAAAAGGCTAATATGATTGTAGTGTCGTACTTCACTACTGATGAGGCAGATTAAAAATGGGAGTGATAGCCTCATTCCGTGAATACTAATCCAGTGATCCAAGATGTATAGTCATTCGGTGTGTGACTGTGAATTGATTGATCTGTGGTATATTGCAGTAACAGCACCTTTTTCTTGCAGTACAAACAAAGAAAGTCAGTATTAAACCCTTAATTGCTAATTTTGAAACCGATTCCTAAAACTGAATTCAAAGCTTGACACTGAGACACATAGGCAAAAGATTTTTCAAAGAAAGATTAAAAAATGTCCCAAAACGTAACTGTTTAACAATCAAAGTATGAATGTTAGTTAAAATAATTTCATTGCTCTAATAATCTACTAGAAGTCAGGTACACATACCACCTCAATACAGTGACCAGATGCATGTGCTTGCTTTAGATACGTGATTCTACCTACACTAAAATACCTACTCTTTAAAATAAAAACTTTTTGTTGTCTACTTTATATACCATACACTCCACTACTAAACTGACCACTTTTGCCACATGTTAATTTGCGGTTTTGAACTTACTTCTTACAACTTTACAGCCTCACATTTTTGGTTTCCTTAAATTACATTTCAGTTCGATTGAAGGGTGAAAATCATCAATGTAAAAAGAACTATGAAAGGTTTTGCAATTGTTTGACTAGCTGCACTTAATAACCCATTATCTACCAATATCCTTTTTATGGGACGCCTAATCTTTAGCTTCTAGCAACTAAGATTTTATAATTTTTATAATTAGGTCCAATTTTTTGTGTTGTGTTTGTAAAATGAATGTTTTCAAAATAGGAAATCATGTCATTGTCATTTTTAATTGAATATTGGGACACCCTTTTCTGAAAATATCCGTACTTGAAAAAATTTCGCAAATTATGTTTCTGATTCATTAGGACCCAAATCATTAAAAATCTGTCATTAAAAAAAAAAAAAAAATGAAAATTGCTAATTTGGCAAGTAATGGGTTAACAATAATAAATGCCATAACATAAACTTCCATGCATGTAGCAAAATCTTTATTTAAGAACCACATTTTTGTTAAGGGTGGGAGAATTTTAAATAAAAATATATCCCCCAAGCAGTGGTATAATTTGAACAGAGGTCATAGTCTTTCTATATTGGGCAAAGGGACCATTGTAGCCCCCTTAGTCTCTAGGGCTCGGGTGATATTGAAATGCCTCCAATTACTATATTTACCACCCTGCCTTTACCAAAAAAGTAAGAAAAACAGCAAACATAGTAATACACCTATTTTTTGCCTGTAAGGTTCAATATTTTATTCTGGCAACGGTACTACAAATGACCATACTGTGGTCTGTTGTAGAACTGTTAGGCTATGTGCACACGTTGCAGTTTTTACTGCGTATCCGCAGCAGTTTTCCATGTGGTGTACAGTACCAAGTTAACTTATGGAAAACAAAAACTCCTGTGCACATGCTGCGGAATAAAACGTGCGGAAACGCTGCGGGTTATTTGCCGCACCATGTCAATTCTTTGTGCGGAATCCGCAGCGGTTTAACACCTGCTCTATATTAAAAAAATGCAGGTGTAAAACCGCAGTAAAATCCGCACAAAAAATGCAGAAAATCCGCAGAAAATCCGCGATGAATCCGCAGAAAAATGCAGTGATTTTGACCTGCGGATTTATCAAAATCAGTGCGGAAAAATCCGCACACCAGGACGCCGCGTGGGCACATACCCTTAGGCAGTGTTCCTACCTCCTTGTATTTGTTTCTAAGTGGGCTTTGATCAGATGGAATTAATGTGAATTATAACAAAAATTTATGAACAAATTATTAAGTAAATTGAGCAAATTAAATGTGCAGGTATATTTTTCCACCTTTATTTAAATTGTCAAATTGGAGCAAGTTATTTGCCACACTGATATTACTGTTAGGCTGTTGTTGATTTATTCAATTTATCCCCTATGTAAAGGCTTCCAATATGTAGCATTTTTTTTGTCATATTTTTAAATTAAACAAGTTTGTCAACAACAGTTTTTCTTATGGCTATTTATAATACATATTTCCACTGCTGTTAGCAGCACTTAGGGAGATTGTGCTGTAGGGATAGTGAAGGACAGGAAAGGGTGAATTGTATGTCTTTAAGCTGCAGCCAGCAACAAATGTGAGGCAAGCGTAGGACCTGGTATAAGAGAGATGCCGTAAAGGGGCTACCAGGTACACATAAAATTGGCCATTTTTATGCGCTAAAAGCTCTCATTTTTCATATTTCTAGTGCAGTAATGCAGTTCAAATTTCGTGTTTTCAAGTTTGCATGTTTTAGCGCTACAGTGTGCTGCCTTATTTACTTAACTATATACGAGTTGGCGACTCTAGGTTCAGCACCTGTTCACACTGAGTCTATGTTTGGATGTGCAGGTCAGGTTTTTGAAAAGCAACAAATGTGAAAACCCCTCTTCAGGATTAATAATATTCTTTGTGTCTTTAATCCTGTAAATTGTTTTGAGCAGGGATATATTATACACCAATTTTATTGCGGCAGTTGTGCGGTATTGATATTATCAAAATTTGGTTAAAGATCGGTAAATGATCACTTTTACAATAAAGTTTTGTTTTGAATTTGTCTAGGATAGTGTTGCTATATGAAGGGCAGGGAGATGTGTTTTATGAGGGTAGTGGTTGTAGCTAAATCAGAGGAGCATCATAGTGAATTTTTTTTCTTTAATATCTTAATTTGTGTACATTCCAGCAGCCAATCAGGGTGCAGAAACACCCACAACTTCATGATACAAGGTCTTCTCTGATTGGCTGCCAAAGTCACATTTCCTTGTCCGTGTAAAAAGTGGACATCTTGTTTTGCTGTCACAGGATTCAGGAGTCCCCATTTTTTTCATAAAAATCGTTAGGCCTAATTTAGAGATTCAGCCAGGAGGCCCTATTTGCTAATTGAAATCGTTTATGCAAAAACTGTGTTGCAGTGAGGAATCAGGAGGGCCCATTTGCTCATCAAAATCATTAGACAATATAGGGGTTCAGCCAGGTGGCCCCATTTGCTTATTGAAATCATTTATGCAAACACTGTGTTGCATAAACAAATCAGGCCTAACATTGAGGTTCAGCCAGAAGGCCCTATTTGCCAATCCAAATCTTTTTAGATAAAACTGTGTGGCAGTAGGAATCAGGAGGCCCCATTTGCCCTTAAAAATTGTTAGACCTAAAATAGGTGTTCAGACAGGAGGCCCAATTTACTAATCAAAATTGTTTGAGATAAAACTGTGTTGCAGTGAGGAAACAGGAGGCCAAATTTGGATCAATAAGTCATTAGTCCTAATATTGGGGTTTAACCAGGAGGCACTATTTTCAAATTCAAATTGTTTGGGATAAAATTGTGTTGCAGTGTGGAATCAGGAGGCCCAATTTGCTCATCAAAATCATTAGGTCTAAGAGGGTTGCTCAGGCACACTATCTAAGAAAATAAATAGTGATTGTTCATTTATTGACGGGAGACTGACAGTTGTGGGCCTAAGGTTGTGAAACATCGGTTTAAAAGTGGAAAGGTACAGCATAAGTTGGAAAAAGCAAAGTTGTGGTGGAAGGGGGAAGAGGCTTGGTGTTCCACGTGTAAGTGGGCTAGGTGTTAATGCTAATGAAAGCTCTATTGAACAAAAATCATATTGTCCTATCCAAAGACCACTGACAAGATGTGTTAGTGGACGGGCTACTCGATTCGCTTTCTTTGGCAGCCGCACAGCAGTTTGCTTTGTAAATGAGGCTCCAAAAGAGCATGTACTTTAGTGGATGACAAGCACTGCATAAAGTGGCCTCTCCTCTTCTTCCTCCACCATCATCACACACAGTACAATCCTCAGAGGTGGCACCCCAATTCACATTGTTTCCCCCGTGTCATAAATTTCCAAACACCCAACTGACTGGGGAAACACAGATGGGCCATTCTGCAGAGCTGTTCACACATTCTATTCCATTGGTGTTGGAGGTCTCCTCCAAAGAATCACATACTACAGAGAAGGAAAGCATCTGCAAAGATGCCAACATTTTTTCATGTTGGATCCGGGGCTGGACAAAATAGAGTCCAAGCAGAGTCCAGACCCTCTTCGTCAGATGTTAATCCCCAGGTGTGGAGATGATCCTGATGAGGCTTAGACATCAGAGGCGTACGTGGACTATACCGTGGTGTCAGGGCAGGAAGACGAGGAGGGTGACTTTCAGGGAGAGGAGTGGGAGAAAAGAGAGGATGACAATGAGGTTGTAGATCCCACTTGGTGTGAGCCCAGAGGAATGCAGCTAAGTTGCTAGCAGAAGAGGTGGAGAAGGAGGAAGACAAAGAGGTTACGTTGCGGATTATAGCACAGAAATGGAGTGATGCAACTTCAACAAGCACTGCATCCTAAACAACTGTGGCTTTGGCTAGCACAAATCTGAAGTTCACAGGAGCGGCAAGTGTTTTCTAGCCTGGACTTTTTTTAGACCACAAACGATGACCTTGATTACTTTATGCATGAACTGGCACAAAAGCGATCAACATGCCTTAGTCTGGGAATCTCACTGCGCTAAAATGTGGACTAGTGGGCCTTTCTAAACACTGGCCATCTTATCAACCAATCTGCTGCTTCTTTCTCCTCCGTCAGGTCCCTGGCCGCAGAAACTCTACTAGTTTACCCCATACAGTTGGAGTTAGTGAGAGCCCATCAGCTGTTACGGAAGTGGACATGCCAACTGTTTTTGTTTCTCTTCACTGAGCACAACACATCTTTCTCAATCCACCATAACATCTCCACGTGCACCTCCCTCACAGTCCAGCAGTTTGTCCTAATCACCCTACTCCCTAATCTGTCAGTACAGCACCAAGCCCTCTGTCCCACAGTCACATAAAGGAATGTTTCCTTCTACACATGCCAAAGCTAAGGGCTTGGCCATCACCATCTACTGTAAAATCTATTGGCTCTGGAGATGCTGTCTTTCAGCCTAGTGGATACAGATGGTTTACAAAATTTGATGGCCGGGCAGTCCCCCGATAACAGTTGCCCAGTCACCATTACTTCTCAAAGAAAGTTGTGCCTGTGCTAAACCAATGTGTCAAAGACAACATCACTTGTTCCTTGAAAAAATCTATGTCTGACAGAGAGCATTTCACCACTGCCACCTGGACCAGCAAACATTTGCGTTACTTTTCCTGAGAGGCCACTGGGTGACTGATGGCTGTGATGTCAAGTGGGCAAGAGACTGCTTCACAAGTCTTGGACTTTCTAAGGCTTGTGGGACAAACCTCTGCATCTAATACTTCCTCCACTGCTTCTGACTCCTCTACCTCATCCATCAGAGCCTTCACCCTTTCCCTTAAACCAACATGCATTCCAACAGTGCAGAGAGAATACCCCCACCTCCGTACGGCACAGCCAGGGATCACCACAATCTGGCAGTGTTAAAATGAATATGCCTTGGAGATCGCAGTCACACAGCTCAAGAATTGTGCATAGCTACTCAGGCCATGTTTAAGCAATGCAGTGTCCACTGAGCCTGGAACCAGGTAAGGTTGTGTGCAATAGCGGTCGAACCTGGTGGTGGCCCAATGCTGGGGCAACCTCACACATGTGCCTTGCATGGCTCATGTACTCAACCTGGTGATACAGCAATTTCTCCACCACTATCACGGGCTGGATACATTACTTTAGAAGGCAAAGTCTCTGTGTGTTCACTTTCAAAGTTTGCACCTCGCAGGTCATCGACTTGCATTACTACAGAGGTCTTTCAGCCTACCGTTAACTGTTTGATTTGTGATGTTCCGACAAGGTGGAATTCTGTGTGGCGCATGATGCAGCAACTGTGGCAGCAGTGATGAGCCTTGGTGCAGTATGTCTTTTTGCATAGCCTGGACCAACACAGTACAGATGTGATGCAAATCACGCTTGCAGAGTGGGCAAAGATGAAGGACCTCTGCACTCTTCTGTACAGTTTTGAAAAGGCTATTATGATGGTCAGAGCTGATGATTCCATAATCAGCATCACTATTACAGTTACCTACATGCTGGAGTACACTTTGAACAGCCTGCTTGAAGAGGTGGTGGTCCCACAGGAAGAGGTGGAAGCACAGGAGGATTATATTTAAGTTCTGGACTGTAGTCATACAGGTGGGTGCCATGGGAAGGTGGCTTACATTGATCAAGGGGGCTCATGGTACCACACAAGTGGTTAGAGAAGGTGCAAGAGACGATGAACCAATGGAGGAGCGTGATGAGAAAAAGGTGATGGGCGTGCAACAGTCATGAGATGAAGAGAATAATGATCCCCTCTATGTTGTCTGTGGCTGGTGGGAGGGGACCGTGGAAGGAACCTTGACTGTTACCCCACCACCAACACACCTTGGACACCATGGACACCATGGACGTCATGGAAGCGCCCGACACATGAGCATCTTCTTGCTGCATTATCTTAAACATGAAACTCGTATTCTTAGAAATAGAGATTACTACTGGGTTGCCACTCTGTTAGATCCACGGTACAAGAGTAACTTTTTCCAAATTAAAGTATTCCAGATACTTCCCCTTCTGGAAAGTGCCGTGTGCATGCTGGAATATCAAAACACGCTTGTAGACAATCTTATGAATTGCTAAGGAGTGACCCAACATTGAACTGGATGAACCAGTTGGAAACCCATTGCCAGATTACCAGTATCAACAGCTGCAGTCAACTGCTGAAGCTGGCCACATGCTGGTCCAATTTGCTGCCTTTTTTATTCTGATATTGGACGTGTGTCATGGCAGGACAATGTTGTGTAAATGTCCTGTTGGGATTTGGTCTGTACCAGTTATTTTTTTAAATGTTACTAATATTTGTTGTTAATAAACTTTATTTTTTGGTATCTTGACCGTGTCTCCTATGTATTTCCTCTACAAACCAAGGCTGCCGTCACACTAGCAGTATTTGGTCAGTATTTTACTCAGTATTTGTAAGCCAAAACAAGGAGTGGGTGATAAATGCAGAAGTGGTAAATATATTTATAATATACTTTTCCTCTAATTGTTCCACTCCTTGTTTTGGCTTACAAATACTGATGTAAAATACTGACCACATACTGCTAGTGTGACGGCAGCCAGGTGGTTAGTGGTAAGGTTGTTGACGTCATTGCGTCCTGATTCTGTTCTGCAGTATCTATTGAATGCAGACTGAACAGACGATGGCTGTTTAATGCAAAACAGATCTATACTCATCAAGTCAGGTGTCAGAAATAATTTATTCATGATGCACATGTAACAGCCTCATGAATTCACTATTTCTGACACATGTCCAGGTGAGCATAGATATGCCTTGTATGACCGCCATCATCCCTTCACTTTGTGTGAAGTAGATCATGTACACAGAAGAGAAAATGGAGGTTATACAAGGCAGTGTTCTACTCAGCAGGTCAGGTGTCCTAACTAATTTGCTTTGATTTTACATGGATATAATCTGAGTCTCGCCAATGCAAGTCTAAGGGTGTGAGAAAAAATAGGACACCACACGGACCATCAGTGTAGCTTGCGAGAAATACGCAGCCATTTTCCAGTTGGCAGGAAATTGCCTCATCCATTATCATGAAGCTTAAGCATGCAAATTTCCCTGCAACCTCTCAAAAAAGCCCAAAACACACCTCCACGGATGCCAGCAACATGGTCAGACACATTAATGAGGAAATGTTGTTTGTACTGGTGCAGGAACAACGTGACCCCCATTATGCGGACGACCATTAAATGGATTCAGCTTGGAGACGAATATGCTGCCAGATGTTCCGGAATTATGATAAAAGCCCATGGGAGGTGCAGCAGGAAATTAGTAAGTAAATTAAAAATAACATAATTTTTCTTAAGTAATAAGGCGGCAACAAATTGGCATAACATCATCACACTTAATGTTCTTTGAAATATCCTGATTCTCACTTTACACTCGACAAGTAGCATGCCACTTTACACCATAACGTATATTTTGAAATGCAAACACGGTTAACAAATTTATAAACATTTTTTGTGTTACTTTGCAGTGTCTGATGTCACTAGACAGTGGTGTAGCTGCTGTGATCAGCACCGCTGTGAACACCAGCAGCAGACCAGGAGTGGTGCAGCTGCCCCTAAAAAGAGCAAATATATCTATTATGACAGATTTAATTTTCTTTGCTCCCATTATGGATCTATGTTCGTAAGTGCATGCATCTGCCCACATTTTACACAAGGTCTTAAGGTTCAAAGTTTTTTTTTTCTTTTTTAACTTTGTGAAAATAACAGAACTGACTTGAACCTACTGAACAAGAAACAGCATTTGACTCCGAGGTCTACTTGGCCCCCGTTGTTGAAGTTGAAGATGTGGCTGGACCTTCTTCTGCAGCATTATCAACAAACCAACCACCACCACCAGCATGACCTTCTGCTGGATATGAGACCAATTAAGAAGAAGATGAATGTGGACATAGTAGTAATTCTACGCTACCCCTGGATACGTCACAACAGGTTGTGGCCATACCACGCCGGGGCCATCGCAGGAGGGAGCTTTCAACAGCCGGTAACAGGTGCCAAGTAGACACTGGTGTTTTGAATTATCTATCACACACTGTCAATGAAGATGGTGAAGAGGCAAATGCATGTAGTCTTGCATGGCATCTGCACACAATTCCCCGTGAGGTGAGGCTGCTTGATTGATTCATGCACCGAACCTAATAATCCTAATCAGGAGTTCTTGTGCCTAGAAAGATGGCAGATATCTAGCAACAACCACCAACACATGCCAGGAAGCCAGGATAACCATACAATAGCACTCAAAGAACGACCTCCACCATGTATCCATCACCACAGCCATATCAAGTCCCATACCAACAATGCCCACAACATGTGCATTTTACAACTCCAGCTGCACCTGCCCAATATGTCAACTTGAACATACCCACTGTGGGAGAGTGGTCACAACATGGGTATGCTTGATATGGCCATTCTGGGGCTTTGCACAAATGGCCAACGACAATCCACATGAGTATGGAAACCCTTACCAAAGTGGACAGTACCATGTTCCACAACAGGGCCCTCCCTTGGTCCATATTCCAGCCTCATCCACCTCTCAGGGTCACAATCAGTTAGGGCCTCAAAATACCCAACCACTCATGCTGACCTCCCGCCATCTCCTACACCTACATATTAGAATATGTAAAAAAAAGCTCCTAATGAGTAAAATGTTTATTTTTTTAAGTTACGGTTTGCCCTGTAATAGTTGCCAAATTTTCCATATGTTTTCAATATGTTTTTTTTGTGTACAACCAACCAGTTATGACTCTGAGTAAAAAATGTTACTTAAATGTGTGGTTTGTGCATTAACAAATATGTATATTAAGTGTTTAATTACACATTTAGAAATATATTAGGCACAAACATCACACACTTAATAATAACAATAATAATAAGAATAATCTTTTTTTTATATAGCACCAACATATTCCGCAGCGCTTTACAGCTTAACAGTTTCAAACACAACAGTCATAAGTAACAATGTAAGCAATACAATAATTAAAGCAAAATAAGACGACTCTGCTCGTGAGAGCTTAGAATCTACAATGAGGTGGGGGAGATGCAAAGTACAGGTGTGTATTTACAATGATGGTCCAGCCATCTTCAGGGGGTGGGGGATAGATGGAGATAGTGAATTGGCTACACCCACACAAACATAAAATGACTTTGATTAGTGAATGTGATAGGCCACTCTGAACAAATGTGTTTTGAGGGAGCGCCTAAAACTATGCAAATTGTGGATGGTCCTAATATATTGGGGTAGAGCATTCCAGAAGTCTTGGAGTCGGGAGTGGGAGGTACGGAATAGTGCAGAGGTTAGTCGAAAGTCATTTGCAGAGTGCAGTGGTCGATTAGGCAGATAGAAATGAGAGAGGAAATGTATGGGGGTACCGCACTGTGGAGAGCTTTGTGGGTGAGAACAAGTACATTGAATTGTATCCTGTAATGAATAGGCAGTCAGTGTAACGACTGGCGAAGAGCGGACATGTCCGAGTAACAATTAGCTAGATGGACAACCCTGACTGCTGCATTAAGGATAGACTGAAGAGGGGAAAGTTGAGTAAGGGGGAGGCCAATTAGTAGAGCATTGTAGTAGTCCAGGCTATTAATTAATTAACATAAGCTTATTTTTACAAAACAAAAAATAATAATAACATATACACTGCATTGTCTTGCCATGGAGTATATCCCTCTGGTGAAACAAAATAATTAGTAAACATATCCCACATTTTAACCCCTATCTGACCTTGGACGGGATAGTACGTCCAAGGTCAGATCCCCTGCTTTGATGCAGGGCTCCGCGGTGAGCCCGCACCAAAGCCGGGACATGTCAGCTGTTTTGAACAGCTGACATGTGCCCGTAATAGGCGCGGGCAGAATCGCGATCTGCCCTCACCTATTAACTAGTTAAATGCCGTTGTCAAACGCAGACAGCGGCATTTAACTACCGCTTCCGGCCAGGCGGCCGGAAATGACGTCATCGCCGACCTCCGTCACATGATCGGGGGTCGGCGATGCGTCTCCATTGTAACCATAGAGGTCCTTGAGACCTCTATGGTTACTGATCGCCGGTGGCTGTGAGCGCCAGCAGATCGCAGCTATGTAGCAGAGGCGATCGCGTTATGCCTGCTTCTAGCCTCCCATGGAGGCTATTGAAGCATGGCAAAAGTAAAAAAAAAAAGTTGAAAAAAATGTTAAAAAAATAAAAAAAATATAAAAGTTTAAATCAACCCCCTTTCGCCCCAATCAAAATAAATCAATAAAAAAAATATCAAATCTACACATATTTAGTATTGCCGTGCTCAGAATCGCCCGATCTATCAATAAAAAAAAGCATTAACCTGATCGCTAAACAGCGTAGCGGGAAAAAAATTTGAAACACCAGAATTACGTTTTTTTGTTCGCCGCGACATTGCATTAAAATGCAATAACGGGCGATCAAGAGAACGTATCTGCACCGAAATGCTATCATTAAAAACGTCATCTCGGCACGCAAAAAATAAGCCCTCAACCGACCCCAGATCACGAAAAATGGAGACGCTACGAGTATCGGAAAATGCCGCAATTTTTTTTTTTTTTTTTTTTTTTTTTTTAGCAAAGTTTGGAATTTTTTTCACCACTTAGATAAAAAAATAACCTAGTCATGTTAGGTGTCCACGAACTCGTACTGACCTGGAGAATCATAATGTCAAGTCAGTTTTAGCATTTAGTGAACCTAGCAAAAAAGCCAAACAAAAAACAAGTGTGGGACTGCACTTTTTTTGCAATTTCACCGCACTTGGAATTTTTTTCCCGTTTTCTAGTACATGACATGCTAAAACCAATGATGTCGTTCAAAAGTGCAACTCGTCCCGCAAAAAATAAGCCCTCACATGGCCAAATTGATGGAAAAATAAAGAAGTTATATCTCTGGGAAGGAGGGGAGTGAAAAACGAACACGGAAAAATGAAAAATAGCATGGTCATGAAGGGGTTAAATCCAGAGGGCACACTCCACCAATCGTTGTGCGTGAGATAGGCGATAATTAAATATTCTGCGCCAGTGGTCCAGGTCTCTATGTTGATTTGGCCTCATGACATTGTGGTTTAATTGAAATGCCTCATCAGCAAACATGACATAAGGTACCGCTTCCATAGTAGACCCTGGTAGCTGACGTGGGGGTGGGAATTCCAAATCATTAGTGCACAGCCACCAACCAATTATGGAACAATTGAAGACTCTGGAGCCTCCTTTTCTTCCATAGGCCCCCAATGTCTATAATTATAAACCTGTATGCGCCCTCAACCATGGCCAACAGCACTATAGAAAAAAACTGTTTATAATTATAATATTGAGATTCTGAGTTTGGCAGCTTACGAACACAGATGTGCTTGCCATCAGGGATCCTATTCAGTTTGGAACTGGCATGTATCCTCAAAGCCACAGGCTATCCGCCGCCAGTATTTTTTGGGGGGCTCAGGCATGACAGAATTATGCAGCCAGGACCATATTTCTGTACTAGTAGAAAGGACAATGCCTGAGATGGTGGATTTCCCAATCAAAAAACTCCAGATGAAGTGCCGCATAGGAGAGACCAGTGGATAGCAGATGTACCCACATTCATCTCCGCCTCCTCGGATCCGCAATCACTGGGTAAGGCTCCCCAAAATCTTGGGACAAAACCAAATGGAAAAGAACCTGCTCAGTTGTGTTGAAGGCAAGCTTGTGATACATGCTTGACACAAAGCAGCAATACTAAAACACCAGCACAGACTCTAATGCAAAGACTGGAGGAGGGAACTTTTTGTGGAGCCAATAAATATGCTCCTTGATTTGGTTTTTATTCATTTCAGGCCAGTGAGCCATTTATTTTAATGTGGAAAGTCAGTGAGAAAAGTAAAGTCATACGCATCACATACGGATGCCATACTGATGTCATAGGGATACATAGATGCGAGGAAATTGCATCATCGCATCGCAAATGGATTACACACAGATGACCATAAGGAGTACACTCATGCAACTTTCGGCAGTGAGACTGGGACCAATTTTCCATATGGTAAGTGTGACCCTGGCATGAGGAAAATTATTGTCTCTGGTAAATTGCGACGTTTGAGCATCTTTGCGCTAGTTGCACAACTGTTAGATAAAGATACTCTATTTAACCAATGGAAAATTTTTAATATTTTTTATATCACCTTTATGGGACACGCCAACAGCAGACTCAGGGAAATTACTGGTAAATACTGATGTTTCCATAGCTCAGCAGGTTTTGCGCCAGTTGCATAACCGCTAGATAAATATTACTTATTTTAGCAATAGGTGAGCAATATTAAAAACAAAACAAAAAACAAAGCAATGGAGCTGAAGGCAACCAATCTAAAACCACCTCTACTTGTTCTGGCTTCACCATTTATCCAACTGTACTCAAGCCTATGAAATTATGCAGAATATCCTGTTACCTGCTTGCACCAGAGGAAAGTGTTTCATTTGGGAGCATTGCAGGCACAGATCAACCACTTCCTATCTCTCCCTGCAACAGCTACACGACCACTTCTAGCAACATGACCACATGCTCTATTTAATGTTTACCTCATTGTTTTTACCCCCAAAAAGTGAAAAGTATTACACGGCCTGTACACAGAGAGAAAGTGACCAGCAGATAATTATGCTGCCTATTTTCTTTGTACTTCTCTAAAAATAAATAAATAAAACAAAAGAATTGTTGGCTACCTCCTCCTTCTACTTCTCTATCTTCTCCATCGCCATCTCCACCTCCTCCTTCTCCTCTACTTGGACATCCGCCTCCTGGTTCTAGATTATAATTTTTTAAGTTTTTTTATTCCATTAGTTTACGTTATTTCTCTATCAATATTTGTTTGCAGGACTATTTTTCTGCTATTGCACACATTTAGCTTCCTTTTGCAGCCCCTTATCCCTTACTATGACCATTTTCCATCTATTATAATGTATCAAATATTGAGTCCCCATTGACTTCAATAAGGTTCGAGGTCAAGTTCGGATACCAAACCGAACTTTCGACTCTAATTCGGCTGAACCCGACGAACTCGATTTTCCATGCGTCCGCTCATCCATACTGATATTTCAAGTCAGTAGCACCTTTAGAAATATATTTACTTAGGAAGTGGTGAAGTGCTCAATGCTTAATTCACCTGCTGTATACCTGATTTTAAAAAAAGACTAGTTTCAGCCACTGTATAATAAAGGGGTTGCATTTTTTTTTATCTTACTTTGACTAATGTATTGCGGTACATAATTGTTTGTCACTTACTAGAGCTGAGCGAATCAATCTAAGGAGGAACAAGTTTAAGTCGAATTTTCTAAAATCCGTGAATTCAAGCAGTCTGCAATTTGATTTGTGAGAATCGGCAAAAAAAAAGAAAAAATATCTGAAAAAATATCTTCATTCACTAATAAAGTTTCAATGAACGTACAAATGGTGTCAGGTGCGTCCACATGGTTTTTCTCCATAAAGCCCTGCATCAATCAGATCACATGACCTTCCCTGGCCAAATATTGGGGTTATTATGGCCAGTATAAAAGATAAGGTTTGGCCAAGGAATGCTAGTTTATGCATGCACTGCGAAGTGATAGAAGCTTAGGTCACACAGGATATGGATCAAAAAGGCTAATATGATTGTAGTGTCGTACTTCACTACTGATGAGGCAGATTAAAAATGGGAGTGATAGCCTCATTCCGTGAATACTAATCCAGTGATCCAAGATGTATAGTCATTCGGTGTGTGACTGTGAATTGATTGATCTGTGGTATATTGCAGTAACAGCACCTTTTTCTTGCAGTACAAACAAAGAAAGTCAGTATTAAACCCTTAATTGCTAATTTTGAAACCGATTCCTAAAACTGAATTCAAAGCTTGACACTGAGACACATAGGCAAAAGATTTTTCAAAGAAAGATTAAAAAATGTCCCAAAACGTAACTGTTTAACAATCAAAGTATGAATGTTAGTTAAAATAATTTCATTGCTCTAATAATCTACTAGAAGTCAGGTACACATACCACCTCAATACAGTGACCAGATGCATGTGCTTGCTTTAGATACGTGATTCTACCTACACTAAAATACCTACTCTTTAAAATAAAAACTTTTTGTTGTCTACTTTATATACCATACACTCCACTACTAAACTGACCACTTTTGCCACATGTTAATTTGCGGTTTTGAACTTACTTCTTACAACTTTACAGCCTCACATTTTTGGTACATTTCAGTTCGATTGAAGGGTGAAAATCATCAATGTAAAAAGAACTATGAAAGGTTTTGCAATTGTTTGACTAGCTGCACTTAATAACCCATTATCTACCAATATCCTTTTTATGGGACGCCTAATCTTTAGCTTCTAGCAACTAAGATTTTATAATTTTTATAATTAGGTCCAATTTTTTGTGTTGTGTTTGTAAAATGAATGTTTTCAAAATAGGAAATCATGTCATTGTCATTTTTAATTGAATATTGGGACGCCCTTTTCTGAAAATATCCGTACTTGAAAAAATTTCGCAAATTATGTTTCTGATTCATTAGGACCCAAATCATTAAAAATCTGTCATTAAAAAAAAAAAAAAAATGAAAATTGCTAATTTGGCAAGTAATGGGTTAACAATAATAAATGCCATAACATAAACTTCCATGCATGTAGCAAAATCTTTATTTAAGAACCACATTTTTGTTAAGGGTGGGAGAATTTTAAATAAAAATATATCCCCCAAGCAGTGGTATAATTTGAACAGAGGTCATAGTCTTTCTATATTGGGCAAAGGGACCATTGTAGCAGTGATTTTGACCTGCGGATTTATCAAAATCAGTGCGGAAAAATCCGCACACCAGGACGCCGCGTGGGCACATACCCTTAGGCAGTGTTCCTACCTCCTTGTATTTGTTTCTAAGTGGGCTTTGATCAGATGGAATTAATGTGAATTATAACAAAAATTTATGAACAAATTATTAAGTAAATTGAGCAAATTAAATGTGCAGGTATATTTTTCCACCTTTATTTAAATTGTCAAATTGGAGCAAGTTATTTGCCACACTGATATTACTGTTAGGCTGTTGTTGATTTATTCAATTTATCCCCTATGTAAAGGCTTCCAATATGTAGCATTTTTTTTGTCATATTTTTAAATTAAACAAGTTTGTCAACAACAGTTTTTCTTATGGCTATTTATAATACATATTTCCACTGCTGTTAGCAGCACTTAGGGAGATTGTGCTGTAGGGATAGTGAAGGACAGGAAAGGGTGAATTGTATGTCTTTAAGCTGCAGCCAGCAACAAATGTGAGGCAAGCGTAGGACCTGGTATAAGAGAGATGCCGTAAAGGGGCTACCAGGTACACATAAAATTGGCCATTTTTATGCGCTAAAAGCTCTCATTTTTCATATTTCTAGTGCAGTAATGCAGTTCAAATTTCGTGTTTTCAAGTTTGCATGTTTTAGCGCTACAGTGTGCTGCCTTATTTACTTAACTATATACGAGTTGGCGACTCTAGGTTCAGCACCTGTTCACACTGAGTCTATGTTTGGATGTGCAGGTCAGGTTTTTGAAAAGCAACAAATGTGAAAACCCCTCTTCAGGATTAATAATATTCTTTGTGTCTTTAATCCTGTAAATTGTTTTGAGCAGGGATATATTATACACCAATTTTATTGCGGCAGTTGTGCGGTATTGATATTATCAAAATTTGGTTAAAGATCGGTAAATGATCACTTTTACAATAAAGTTTTGTTTTGAATTTGTCTAGGATAGTGTTGCTATATGAAGGGCAGGGAGATGTGTTTTATGAGGGTAGTGGTTGTAGCTAAATCAGAGGAGCATCATAGTGAATTTTTTTTCTTTAATATCTTAATTTGTGTACATTCCAGCAGCCAATCAGGGTGCAGAAACACCCACAACTTCATGATACAAGGTCTTCTCTGATTGGCTGCCAAAGTCACATTTCCTTGTCCGTGTAAAAAGTGGACATCTTGTTTTGCTGTCACAGGATTCAGGAGTCCCCATTTTTTTCATAAAAATCGTTAGGCCTAATTTAGAGATTCAGCCAGGAGGCCCTATTTGCTAATTGAAATCGTTTATGCAAAAACTGTGTTGCAGTGAGGAATCAGGAGGGCCCATTTGCTCATCAAAATCATTAGACAATATAGGGGTTCAGCCAGGTGGCCCCATTTGCTTATTGAAATCATTTATGCAAACACTGTGTTGCATAAACAAATCAGGCCTAACATTGAGGTTCAGCCAGAAGGCCCTATTTGCCAATCCAAATCTTTTTAGATAAAACTGTGTGGCAGTAGGAATCAGGAGGCCCCATTTGCCCTTAAAAATTGTTAGACCTAAAATAGGTGTTCAGACAGGAGGCCCAATTTACTAATCAAAATTGTTTGAGATAAAACTGTGTTGCAGTGAGGAAACAGGAGGCCAAATTTGGATCAATAAGTCATTAGTCCTAATATTGGGGTTTAACCAGGAGGCACTATTTTCAAATTCAAATTGTTTGGGATAAAATTGTGTTGCAGTGTGGAATCAGGAGGCCCAATTTGCTCATCAAAATCATTAGGTCTAAGAGGGTTGCTCAGGCACACTATCTAAGAAAATAAATAGTGATTGTTCATTTATTGACGGGAGACTGACAGTTGTGGGCCTAAGGTTGTGAAACATCGGTTTAAAAGTGGAAAGGTACAGCATAAGTTGGAAAAAGCAAAGTTGTGGTGGAAGGGGGAAGAGGCTTGGTGTTCCACGTGTAAGTGGGCTAGGTGTTAATGCTAATGAAAGCTCTATTGAACAAAAATCATATTGTCCTATCCAAAGACCACTGACAAGATGTGTTAGTGGACGGGCTACTCGATTCGCTTTCTTTGGCAGCCGCACAGCAGTTTGCTTTGTAAATGAGGCTCCAAAAGAGCATGTACTTTAGTGGATGACAAGCACTGCATAAAGTGGCCTCTCCTCTTCTTCCTCCACCATCATCACACACAGTACAATCCTCAGAGGTGGCACCCCAATTCACATTGTTTCCCCCGTGTCATAAATTTCCAAACACCCAACTGACTGGGGAAACACAGATGGGCCATTCTGCAGAGCTGTTCACACATTCTATTCCATTGGTGTTGGAGGTCTCCTCCAAAGAATCACATACTACAGAGAAGGAAAGCATCTGCAAAGATGCCAACATTTTTTCATGTTGGATCCGGGGCTGGACAAAATAGAGTCCAAGCAGAGTCCAGACCCTCTTCGTCAGATGTTAATCCCCAGGTGTGGAGATGATCCTGATGAGGCTTAGACATCAGAGGCGTACGTGGACTATACCGTGGTGTCAGGGCAGGAAGACGAGGAGGGTGACTTTCAGGGAGAGGAGTGGGAGAAAAGAGAGGATGACAATGAGGTTGTAGATCCCACTTGGTGTGAGCCCAGAGGAATGCAGCTAAGTTGCTAGCAGAAGAGGTGGAGAAGGAGGAAGACAAAGAGGTTACGTTGCGGATTATAGCACAGAAATGGAGTGATGCAACTTCAACAAGCACTGCATCCTAAACAACTGTGGCTTTGGCTAGCACAAATCTGAAGTTCACAGGAGCGGCAAGTGTTTTCTAGCCTGGACTTTTTTTAGACCACAAACGATGACCTTGATTACTTTATGCATGAACTGGCACAAAAGCGATCAACATGCCTTAGTCTGGGAATCTCACTGCGCTAAAATGTGGACTAGTGGGCCTTTCTAAACACTGGCCATCTTATCAACCAATCTGCTGCTTCTTTCTCCTCCGTCAGGTCCCTGGCGGCAGAAACTCTACTAGTTTACCCCATACAGTTGGAGTTAGTGAGAGCCCATCAGCTGTTACGGAAGTGGACATGCCAACTGTTTTTGTTTCTCTTCACTGAGCACAACACATCTTTCTCAATCCACCATAACATCTCCACGTGCACCTCCCTCACAGTCCAGCAGTTTGTCCTAATCACCCTACTCCCTAATCTGTCAGTACAGCACCAAGCCCTCTGTCCCACAGTCACATAAAGGAATGTTTCCTTCTACACATGCCAAAGCTAAGGGCTTGGCCATCACCATCTACTGTAAAATCTATTGGCTCTGGAGATGCTGTCTTTCAGCCTAGTGGATACAGATGGTTTACAAAATTTGATGGCCGGGCAGTCCCCCGATAACAGTTGCCCAGTCACCATTACTTCTCAAAGAAAGTTGTGCCTGTGCTAAACCAATGTGTCAAAGACAACATCACTTGTTCCTTGAAAAAATCTATGTCTGACAGAGAGCATTTCACCACTGCCACCTGGACCAGCAAACATTTGCGTTACTTTTCCTGAGAGGCCACTGGGTGACTGATGGCTGTGATGTCAAGTGGGCAAGAGACTGCTTCACAAGTCTTGGACTTTCTAAGGCTTGTGGGACAAACCTCTGCATCTAATACTTCCTCCACTGCTTCTGACTCCTCTACCTCATCCATCAGAGCCTTCACCCTTTCCCTTAAACCAACATGCATTCCAACAGTGCAGAGAGAATACCCCCACCTCCGTACGGCACAGCCAGGGATCACCACAATCTGGCAGTGTTAAAATGAATATGCCTTGGAGATCGCAGTCACACAGCTCAAGAATTGTGCATAGCTACTCAGGCCATGTTTAAGCAATGCAGTGTCCACTGAGCCTGGAACCAGGTAAGGTTGTGTGCAATAGCGGTCGAACCTGGTGGTGGCCCAATGCTGGGGCAACCTCACACATGTGCCTTGCATGGCTCATGTACTCAACCTGGTGATACAGCAATTTCTCCACCACTATCACGGGCTGGATACATTACTTTAGAAGGCAAAGTCACTGTGTGTTCACTTTCAAAGTTTGCACCTCGCAGGTCATCGACTTGCATTACTACAGAGGTCTTTCAGCCTACCGTTAACTGTTTGATTTGTGATGTTCCGACAAGGTGGAATTCTGTGTGGCGCATGATGCAGCAACTGTGGCAGCAGTGATGAGCCTTGGTGCAGTATGTCTTTTTGCATAGCCTGGACCAACACAGTACAGATGTGATGCAAATCACGCTTGCAGAGTGGGCAAAGATGAAGGACCTCTGCACTCTTCTGTACAGTTTTGAAAAGGCTATTATGATGGTCAGAGCTGATGATTCCATAATCAGCATCACTATTACAGTTACCTACATGCTGGAGTACACTTTGAATAGCCTGCTTGAAGAGGTGGTGGTCCCACAGGAAGAGGTGGAAGCACAGGAGGATTATATTTAAGTTCTGGACTGTAGTCATACAGGTGGGTGCCATGGGAAGGTGGCTTACATTGATCAAGGGGGCTCATGGTACCACACAAGTGGTTAGAGAAGGTGCAAGAGACGATGAACCAATGGAGGAGCGTGATGAGAAAAAGGTGATGGGCGTGCAACAGTCATGAGATGAAGAGAATAATGATCCCCTCTATGTTGTCTGTGGCTGGTGGGAGGGGACCGTGGAAGGAACCTTGACTGTTACCCCACCACCAACACACCTTGGACACCATGGACACCATGGACGTCATGGAAGCGCCCGACACATGAGCATCTTCTTGCTGCATTATCTTAAACATGAAACTCGTATTCTTAGAAATAGAGATTACTACTGGGTTGCCACTCTGTTAGATCCACGGTACAAGAGTAACTTTTTCCAAATTAAAGTATTCCAGATACTTCCCCTTCTGGAAAGTGCCGTGTGCATGCTGGAATATCAAAACACGCTTGTAGACAATCTTATGAATTGCTAAGGAGTGACCCAACATTGAACTGGATGAACCAGTTGGAAACCCATTGCCAGATTACCAGTATCAACAGCTGCAGTCAACTGCTGAAGCTGGCCACATGCTGGTCCAATTTGCTGCCTTTTTTATTCTGATATTGGACGTGTGTCATGGCAGGACAATGTTGTGTAAATGTCCTGTTGGGATTTGGTCTGTACCAGTTATTTTTTTAAATGTTACTAATATTTGTTGTTAATAAACTTTATTTTTTGGTATCTTGACCGTGTCTCCTATGTATTTCCTCTACAAACCAAGGCTGCCGTCACACTAGCAGTATTTGGTCAGTATTTTACTCAGTATTTGTAAGCCAAAACAAGGAGTGGGTGATAAATGCAGAAGTGGTAAATATATTTATAATATACTTTTCCTCTAATTGTTCCACTCCTTGTTTTGGCTTACAAATACTGATGTAAAATACTGACCACATACTGCTAGTGTGACGGCAGCCAGGTGGTTAGTGGTAAGGTTGTTGACGTCATTGCGTCCTGATTCTGTTCTGCAGTATCTATTGAATGCAGACTGAACAGACGATGGCTGTTTAATGCAAAACAGATCTATACTCATCAAGTCAGGTGTCAGAAATAATTTATTCATGATGCACATGTAACAGCCTCATGAATTCACTATTTCTGACACATGTCCAGGTGAGCATAGATATGCCTTGTATGACCGCCATCATCCCTTCACTTTGTGTGAAGTAGATCATGTACACAGAAGAGAAAATGGAGGTTATACAAGGCAGTGTTCTACTCAGCAGGTCAGGTGTCCTAACTAATTAGTTTTTGGACACATGACCTGTTGGGTATAGTTCTGCATTGTATTGCCACCATTTTCTCTTCAGTCTGCAACACTAGTCACAGACTAAGCAGAACGAAGAGATTATGGAGAAAATACAAGTATAAATTTTTTGGCCCACCTCATATCTCTATACTAAAGACACACAAAGCTGCAGTGTGCGGCGCAGTGTTTTATTTGGCACACGGTGTGTAAAACCATAATAGCATTTATTTTATAACAACCAAAATATTTATTTAACTGCGCCTGCTTAGGTTAAAATGATGAAAATGGGGTGTGTGTAGCTGTGAGGCCTGGCTAAGTGTGGATGACACAGGGGTGGCAGGAGAAGGGGCAATTAAACTAGTGGGGTCTGGTAGTTCGGGGATGGGGCTTGACACATGAGAGGCCTGAGATGCACTGGAAGGGTGAGACAAACCTGACATTACAGACACACTGGGAGGTGAGGGGGGAGGAATACTGATAGTATGCAGTTTTTTTTCCCTTTCTGGGATCTACGTGTTCTGGGAAGCCTCAGTGGGCTCATTTTTTGTGGCATGGTAGTGGTGGGTGACCTGTCAGGGTCTGGCTGCACTGTGCTTGTACAGCGTGCAGCCATGCCAGAGTCCATAGTGCTCATAGAGCGTGCAGCCATGCCAGAGTCCATAGTGCTCGTACAGCATTCAGCCATGCCAGAATCCATAGTGCTCGTAGAGCAGAAGGTCATGCCAAGGTCCATTGTGCTCATAGAGTGGGCAGCCATATCAGAGTCCATAGTGCTCGTAGAGCAGAAGGTCATGCCAGGGTCCATTGTGCTCATAGAGCGGGCAGCCATATCAGAGTCCATTGTGCTCGTAGAGCGGAAGGCCATGCCAGGGTCCATTGTGCTCGTAGAGTGGGCAGCCATATCAGAGTCCATAGTGCTTGTAGAGCGGAAGGCCATGCCAGGGTCCATTGTGCTCGTAGAGCAGAAGGTCAAGCCTCGGTGCAGCTGCATCGTGGTGGTGATAGAGCGGAAGGCTGCTGCATGGTGGTGGCAGTGGAGGAAGTCCAAGCAGGAGCAGCAGTTGTCATGGTGGTGGCGGTGGGCTGTCCAACAGCACTCACCATGGTGGTGGTGCTGTAGTGGTGTTCGGCAGTGCTAGGAATGGAGGTGGCTGTGCAGTGGTATGCAGCAGAGGTCGGCATTGAGGTAAAGCATGACAGTGTAGGTACAGGTGGATATGCCACCACTGTCTGCTGAAAACACCGACACTGCTGCATAGCCTGCACGTTAGCAGCATTGCATGCCTGCATGACACTAAGCTGGAGATCAGGAGTAAGGTGTTCCAACATGCCCTGTTCAATTTGGTTAAAAAAAATGATGTGCTGGCCTCTGGAGGTCAGCTTTTACTTGGTCAAGGCTTTTGGTGACATCTTGGATTTGTGTGTTCATATGGCTAATGGCAGTATACAGTTGGTCACCCAAAGCCTTGAGTCCATCATGAAAACCCGAGCTCAAGTGCAAACACTCAGGCATGAGTGACCTGTCCGATGCCCTCTGCCAGTGTCGGGAGGAGCCCCAAAAAAAGGGGCAGAGGACTGGGAAAGGGGAACACCTGATGTACCAGCTTCCGGGTCTCCAGTTAGTGTGGCAGGCCCACTTGCTGCAGCGCAGTCCATGGCTGTCTGATGAAGGACCACTCCAGAACCTGGGTCAACAGTGCTGCTCCATGTGCTGTGAAAAAAGGAAAAAAAAATAATACCAAAAACTACGCCAACTCCTGTTGAATAGAAACATACAGATTAAGGCAATACAACATAACCTAATACACTGGAAAAATACTTACATTCTCTGGGCAAGGACCATTCTTAAAAATGCCAGAATGTGGTGGTATTTATACTTTCGTATCCTTGCTCCAGAACCACTGGGAACACGGCTCTCTTGACGCAGGTCCTTGTTGAAGCGGTCCTTCATAGAACATCAATGTGTTTTGACTTTGAGCACTGTTGAAAAAACAAAAAATAATGGTTAGACAATGGACTTTTGGCCGTGCTCACACAACTGTGTGTGATGAGAGAAACTCCTTAGAGTTTCTCTCATCACACACAGTTGTGTGAGCATGGCCAAGTTCTCTGCTGCTGCACGCTACATTGCAATACTTACAAAATGCATTTCGGACCTGAGTCGGGGCGTTGTCCCAGCCATCCCACATCGCTTTGGCCACCTCATTCCATAGCCGCCAGATCGTCACGTTGTCCGAGTGCTGTGGAACCCGGGTATCCCAAAACGGGGCTCGCTCATGGTCCAGGGATATGGGGATATCGTTGTCAATGAGGTCCTCATCCCCTTCTGTAACCTAAAAAATAAATGAAAACATTAATGTTGGATACATTAACATCAGGAAAAGAAAGAAAACAGAGGCTGAGAAATGGCATTAATAATGAAAGTCAAGATAAAAATGAAAAAAGAAGAAAAATGTAGAGAAAGTGTAAAGTAAAGAAATGAAGATTCAAGAATACTAAAGTGAGGATACAGTAAACAGTCAGCCAGGTATACTTACATGCTGCCGCCTTGCCACCTGACCATGACCCCGCTGCTCCTGCTCACCTTCTGCTGCAGTGGAAGAAATGCTCTAAAAAAAGGAAAAAAATTGTCACATGTGTAGCAGATGTGACAGTGAATACTTACCAATCTGAGGAGTTGAGTACTCACTTCACTGACATGTTTGGCTTGAGAAGGCACATGACGTTGCTCCTCATCAGAAGAAGATGACATTCTGATGCATGCAGAAAGAAAGAAATGGCAGAAATTAGGACATGTAGAGACAGAAAATAGAAAATAAAGGCATTGGCTAGGATATACTTACATTGTTCTGAGTGTAGATTCCTTCCTGTGTCTGCTCTGCTGTGTCTGGAAAGCTTCTCTGTCTGCTGAGTAGTGACTTGCAAATGTCCACTCCCTCCCTTTATCACCTTGTATGTGGGGGGGTGGCTAATCAGTGTCTAGACATGTTTTTCTGTGGTGTAACGCATGCATCCACAAACACAAGCAAACGCATGTGCTTTCGGCTGCATGCGTTCACATAGACAGCAATGCGTTTTTTTGCCGCATTCCATCCACTAACAACCGCATTTCTAGGCGGCAAATTGACGCCTCTAAAATTACTACATGTAGCATTTACCGCGCCAAACCGCAGACGACGAAGCGATGCATGCGTCGTCAAACATGGCAAAATGCAACCGAACGCAGACACATGCATCCCTAATGTTAAATATAGGAATACACAATGCAAGCGGATAATTGCGGAAGAAACGCTGTGGACAAAACCACAAATGTGAAACCGGCCTAACAAGAGAGTTACACTATATTTAGAAAAGCCAGGAAAGATAAACAAGGTGCATGCATATGCATCTTCATAAAATACAAATTAAAATATGTGCTCGATGAAGACATTGGGGGAGTTACAGCAATGTAGAGTAACTATGGGTAAATGCACATGGGGATGGAAATAATGGAAACCTGCTAATTGGAGTTTGCTGCAAACCTCCTAATATAGCTGAACAGGTAGCAAATGAAATACTGCAACAAATTAAACAGACAGCAAACAGTTATAGGGTTCTTATAATGTTGGAATTTAACTATCCAGACATTCAATGGAACATATAATTTTCTTGCTGTGCTAAAAGCTACAATTTATTATCTACAGTTCAGAACAATTACCTCTCTGCTGGTAGATGAACCAACCAGGGGAGGTAATCTGCTGGATCTGGTTCTGTCAAGTAGACCAGATACAATTTCAGATCTACAGGTCAAGGAGAATTTGGGATGCAGGGATCATAACATGGTAAGTTTTAATGTAATTTTCAATTATACATTCAAATAGAGTAATGCAAAAACCAGGAACTTTAGGAAAGCTCATTTCAATCAATTAATGGAAGAGCTTAATCATGTAGAATGGGTTCACATCATGGTAACTAGGGATAGCAAACACAAATGGGGCATTTTTAAGAAAACACTGCTAGAATCCTGTAGAAAACTTATACCCACTGGTAATACAATGTCAAGGAATAAAAAGAAATCATAATGGATAAATAAGACAGTACAAAGTTTAATAAGACAAAAAGGTCATTCAAAATCTTGAAAGCAGAGAATACTGAAATAGCATTTCAGGAGAATAAAGATCTAAGTAAAAGATGTAAAAAAAAGAAATCAAGCTGGCAAAGTTATCTACAGAGAAACAAATAGCCAATGACATTCAAATAAATCCCCAAAATGTTTGTAAATACATCAATGCCAGAAAGAATAAAACAGATGGTATATGTCCCTTGAAAGATGACAATAGCAAGATTATTATAGAGGACAAAGAAAAGGCTGAAATATTAAAGGGAATCTGTCACCCCATTTTTGGCATATATGCTGCAGCCACCGCCATCAGGGGCTTATCTACAGCATTCTATAATCCTGTAGATAAGCCCCCGATATAACCTGAAAGATAAGAAAAACAAGTTAGATTATACTGTTGAGGGCAGAGCAAAGTACTGCAGTGCGCAGGTGCCAGTAAAGGTCGGCGAGGCCCGGCGCCTGCGCACTGCAGTACTTTGCTCTGCCCTCAACAGAGCAGACAAAGTATGCCTGCACAGGAGTCGTGACAGGAAGCAAAGAAGAGGACAACATCATATGAAGATAGGAGGCACCGGACTCGGACCAAGATGCCCATCGTACCGGACCGAATCGGACCCGCCCCTGGGTGAGTATAATCTAACTTTTTCTTATCTTTCAGGTTACATCGGGAGCTTATCTACAGCATTATAGAATGCTGTAGATAAGCCCCTGATGGTGGTGGCTGCAACTTATAGGCCAAAAATGGGGTGACAGATTCCCTTTAAACAGGCACTTTTCATGCATGTACACCAATGAACTGTCCATTGCAGGGATCATTCAGCAAGGTAAAAATCAAAGTTCACAACCTGATATAACAAGTTTAACACAAAAAGAAGTACACCTACGTCTGAGCAGTTCAAACACTGACAAATTCCCTGGCCTTAGATAGCTTTCATCTATGGATACTGAGGGACTTGAGCCCAATAGTTTACCACTGTATCTCATATTCTTAGACCCTCTTGTAACAGGGGTGATACCATGGGATTGGAGGATGGCTCATGTGGTACCAGTAGTTAAGAAAGGTAGGAAGGTGGATCCAGGCAACTACTGTACTCTAACCTAACATAAGTAGTATGCTAAATTTTTGAGGGCATTATAAGAGATGACCTGCAGAAATATATTGTAGATGATAATATAATAAGTGACAGCCAGCATGGATTCATGAAGAAGAATAAGTCGTGTCTAACTAACATGGGTTTGGGTTTCTATGAGGTGGTAAGTGCAAATATGCATATTGGTAATGCAGCTTATGTGATTTATCTGGACTTTACAAAAGGCATTTGATACTGTTCCACATAACAACCTTATACTGAAGCTACAGGAGAAAGGACTGAGGAAAACTATATGCAGATGGGTAAGGAATGGGCTAAATGACAGGAAACAAAGAGTCATCATAAATAGTACTTTTTTTAAATGAGATATAGTCAGCAGTAGGGCACTGCAGGGATCTGTGATAGGGCTGATTCTTTTTAACCTCTTTTATTAATGATCTTATGTATGGGATTGAGAGTAAAGTGGCAGTCTTTGCTGACTAACTATAAACTACAAGGAGCGTTCATTAAATATTTCCCCTGACCCACTTCCTGTAGACTGAGAGCAATGAAACTTGGCACAGTTATTAGTCCTTCTATACATAGGTGCCACGTAGGGACACACACTTCTCCCATCTTTCTAAGCAACTGTAAACACATCGCTTGTAGAACTCGACAGGTTGCTCCAAAAGCCATGTTGTGACTTCAGAAATCACAGTCTCATTATCTGGAAAATTCTTGCCTTTCAAAAATAACTTAGTTGTTGGAAAGAGGTGAAAGTCTGATGGTGCGAGGTCAGGTGAATAAAAGGGATGCAGTAGAATTTCAAAGCCACAGGAGCATGCTTCCAGTTGGGCAACATGTGAGTTGTGAACTGGTGCATTGTCTTGCAGAAGGCAGACAACTTTGGTGAGCATGCCACGTCTCTTGGTTTTGATGGCTTCCTGCAACTTCTGCGCGCACTCCCAGTCTCTTAAAGAGACAGTGTACCTCTTTCAAAAATAGGTCTCAGCCAATAGCTGAGTGTCCTGTATTATTTCAGGTACCTCTGCCCTTGGGGAGGTGCCTGAGCAACAAGTGCTTCCAGTTGCTATTCTCAGGTTCTCCATGACTGCGTGCTTGTGCTCCGCTAGCATCTTGCTAATTCCGGTTTGTCTCTGCAGTATCTTCTGCGCCAGTGCCTGCCAGTTACAGCCCGTTACCCACTCATTTGCCATTTGCCACCTGCCGAGTTCTCTGCCATCTGAAATACCTGCCTGCCCCCTATCCCGCTGGTTCAGCTTCCACATATTCGGGGTCTAACTGGAGGTAGCACCTTGCGTCCCTTGGGCATCCCAACCTGGCCCTGTTTGAGGTTTCTTGCTATGGGTGTCCATGGTTCGCATAGTTACGCCCCCTCCGGAGTCCCCCGGATAGTGGTCTTTGTGGTTCCACGAAAATTTCATTAAATGAATGTTTGCTTCACCATCTGTGCCTCCGCTTCCATTCGTTACAAAAGACGCAAAATCAAATAAGATTTTAGGATGTATAAAAAGAGATAATATCCTGCAATCCCAACATATTGTTACCCCTTTATAAATCACTTGTGAGGCCACATCAAGAATATGGGATCCAGTTTTGGGCTCCACATTTTAAAAAGGATATTCAGAAGTTAGAATCAGCTCAAAGATGGGCAGCTAGATTATTACAAGGGATGGAAGGCCTCTTAAATGATGAAAGATTGTAAGAGTTTGGCTCGCTTAGCTTAGGAAAAAGATGCGTCGAAGGAGGTTTGATTTACAGTGGGGCAAAAAAGTATTTAGTCAGTCAGCAATAGTGCAAGTTCCACCACTTAAAAAGATGAGAGGCGTCTGTAATTTACATCATAGGTAGACCTCAACTATGGGGGACAAACTGAGAAAAAAAAATCCAGAAAATCACATTGTCTGTTTTTTTAACATTTTATTTGCATATTATGGTGGAAAATAAGTATTTGGTCAGAAACAAACAATCAAGATTTCAGGCTCTCACAGACCTGTAACTTCTTCTTTAAGAGTCTCCTCTTTCCACCACTCATTACCTGTAGTAATGGCACCTGTTTAAACTTGTTATCAGTATAAAAAGACACCTGTGCACACCCTCAAACAGTCTGACTCCAAACTCCACTATGGTGAAGACCAAAGAGCTGTCAAAGGACACCAGAAACAAAATTGTAGCCCTGCACCAGGCTGGGAAGACTGAATCTGCAATAGCCAACCAGCTTGGAGTGAAAAAAATCAACAGTGGGAGCAATAATTAGAAAATGGAAGACATACAAGACCACTGATAATCTCCCTCGATCTGGGGCTCCACGCAAAATCCCACCCCGTGGGGTCAGAATGATCACAAGAACGGTGAGCAAAAATCCCAGAACCACGCGGGGGGACCTAGTGAATGAACTGCAGAGAGCTGGGACCAATGTAACAAGGCCTACCATAAGTAACACACTATGCCACCATGGACTCAGATCCTGCAGTGCCAGACGTGTCCCACTGCTTAAGCCAGTACATGTCCGGGCCCGTCTGAAGTTTGCTAGAGAGCATTTGGATGATCCAGAGGAGTTTTGGGAGAATGTCCTATGGTCTGATGAAACCAAACTGGAACTGTTTGGTAGAAACACAACTTGTCATGTTTGGAGGAAAAAGAATACTGAGTTGCATCCATCAAACACCATACCTACTGTAAAGCATGGTGGTGGAAACATCATACTTTGGGGCTGTTTCTCTGCAAAGGGGCCAGGACGACTGATCCGGGTACATGAAAGAATGAATGGGGCCATGTATCGTGAGATTTTAAGTGCAAACCTCCTTCCATCAGCAAGGGCATTGAAGATGAAACGTGGCTGGGTCTTTCAACATGACAATGATCCAAAGCACACCGCCAGGGCAACGAAGGAGTGGCTTCGTAAGAAGCATTTCAAGGTCCTGGAGTGGCCTAGCCAGTCTCCAGATCTCAACCCCATAGAAAACCTTTGGAGGGAGTTGAAAGTCCGTGTTGCCAAGCGAAAAGCCAAAAACATCACTGCTCTAGAGGAGATCTGCATGGAGGAATGGGCCAACATACCAACAACAGTGTGTGGCAACCTTGTGAAGACTTACAGAAAACGTTTGACCTCTGTCATTGCCAACAAAGGATATATTGCAAAGTATTGAGATGAAATTTTGTTTCTGACCAAATACTTATTTTCCACCATAATATGCAAATAAAATGTTAAAAAAACAGACAATGTGATTTTCTGGATTTTTTTTTCTCAGTTTGTCTACCATAGTTGAGGTCTACCTATGATGTAAATTACAGACGCCTCTCATCTTTTTAAGTGGTGGAATTTGCACTATTGCTGACTGACTAAATACTTTTTTGCCCCACTGTACATGTATAAATATACAGGTACATCTCACAAAATTAGAATATCATCAAAAAGTAAATTTATTTTGGTTCTTCATAACAAAAAGTGAATCTAATATATTATATAGAGTCATATTATATAGAGTCATTACAAACAGAGTGATCTATTTCAAGTGTTTATTTCTGCTAATGTTGATGATTATTGCGTAAAGCCAATGAAAACTCAAAAGTCATTATCTCAGTAAATTAGAATACTTTATAACACCAGCTTGAAAAAATGATTTTAAAATTCGAAATTTGGGTATACTCAAAAGTATATTCAGTAAATGCACTCAATACTTGGTAGGGGCCCCTTTGACATCAATTACTGCATCAATGCGGTGTGGCATGGAGGTGATCAGCCTGTGGCACTGCGGAGGTGTTATGGAAGCCCAGGTTCCTTTGATAGCAGCCTTCAGCTCATCTACATTGCTGGGTCTGGTGTCTCTCATCTTACTACTTACAATACCCCATAAATTCTCTATGGGATTAAAGTCAGGCGAGTTTGTTTGCCAATCAAGCACAGTGATACTGTTGTTTTTAAACCAGGAATTGGTACTTTTCATAGTGTGGACAGGTGCCAAGTCCTGCTAGAGAATGAAATTTCCAACTCCAAAAAGCTTGTTGGCAGAGGGAAGCATGTAGTATAGTGATGAGCGCGTATACTCGACACTACTCGGTACTTGCCCAAGCATCTCACTGATCGAGATGCTCAGAGCTCACCGAGAATTTCCAGGGTTTTTTGGCAGGAATGTTTGGTGCCCTTTAGAGAGCCAAAGAACATGCAGCGATTGTCTGCCACACTGTAATGCCGCAGCCAAGTTGGTTGTGGCATTACAGTGATTGGCTGGCCGCACAGCGTCATAAGGTCTATATCAAACCTGGCACTGCCATGCTCGTCACAGTCTACTCCAGAATCAGGCAGTGTAGGGAGAGGTGCTGCTGAGCTTGGGAGAGATTTGCTTGTTTCTTAGTGTAGGTATACCACAATATATTATGCACATATTCATCTCAACTAACAGTCCTTCTGAGGACTAATCCAGCTGCATAGATGTCAGTGCTAGGCAGGCAGGCAGTGTATGTGGCAGTCTTCAGTGCATATAGCAAGAGGGTCCATTCTAGTTCTGTCTGCTGCTGATGCTTTTACAGATATTTCTAGATATATCTCATGTATAAGTGCGATCAAAATTCTGCCATTTCTGGCCACCATTTAAATTTTGTTGCAGTGTGTTAGCGACGTTATTGACACCTGTTTGCTGTTAAAAATAGTTACTTACAGGCCAGGTGTTTAAAACTGTGGTTTGTCCATCACACGGATCACATATAAGTGCGCTCAAAATTCTGCCGTTTCAGGCCTCCATTCAAATTTTGCTGCTGTGTACTAACAGTTTGCTGTTAAAAATAGTTAACTAGAGGCCAGCTATTTAAAACTGCGGTTTGTCCATCACACGTATCGCATATAAGTTGCTCCAAATTCAGCCACTTGTATTGAATGTGGAAAATATTGTCCTCCATTTAAAATGGGCAAGGCGCGTGGCAAGGGACGGGGAACTGGATATGATGGTGATGGTGCATGCAGAGGCCAAGGTTGTGGGCAATCTGAAATTGTGCCACAACAAACACCCACATCATCTTGCCTGACCTTCCTGTCCCAATTACTAGGGGACCGCAGCAGCACACCACTATTGAACCCAGAGCAGTGGAAACAGGAACACATGGGCTACTTGCACAGTGAACAAGTCTGTATGATCATGTTCACACACCACCAAGAAACCTGAAGACACAAAAGAGAATAGTAAAACCAAAAACACTCAGTTTGAAAAAATGTTGCAGTAATCCGCAAGTGCTAGTAAAAGATGTAAAAAACAGGGTATTTGGTTGATACGTTTTTTGCAAAAAATGTATACTAAGCTGCTCTACCAATCTTCACGGTATACCCATATCAGAGCAGTCCTAACTAATGTATGCAATCCCTATCTGATGTATTTAAAAACCTGATCATCTGTATATAACCTGTGTGAACAGGGTTCAGAGAGGAAAAATCCATGTGTGCATACAGGGTAGAACAGCTTTTGTGCAGATAGCCCAAGAGGAGTGGTGGAACTCCCCAGTCTTGTAGACACAAGAGAACAATAATGGAAACAGGAACACATGGGCTACTTGCACAGTGAACAAGTCTGTATGATCATGTTCACACACCACCAAGAAACCTGAAGACACAAAAGAGAATAGTAAAACCAAAAACAGTCAGTTTGAAAAAATGTTGCAGTAATCCGCAAGTGCTAGTAAAAGATGTAAAAAACAGGGTATTTGGTTGATACGTTATTTGCAAAAAATGTATACTAAGCTGCTCTACCAATCTTCACGGTATACCCTTATCAGAGCAGTCCTAACTAATGTATGCAATCCCTATCTGATGTATTTAAATACATTAATACATACATTAGTTAGGACTGCTCTGATAAGGGTATACCGTGAAGATTGGTAGAGCAGCTTAGTATACATTTTTTGCAAAAAACGTATCAACCAAATACCCTGTTTTTTACATCTTTTACTAGCACTTGCGGATTACTGCAAACATTTTTTCAAACTGAGTGTTTTTGGTTTTACTATTCTCTTTTGTGTCTTCAGGTTTCTTGGTGGTGTGTGAACATGATCATACAGACTTGTTCACTGTGCAAGTAGCCCATGTGTTCCTGTTTCCATTATTGTTCTCTTGTGTCTACAAGACTGGGGAGTTCCACCACTCCTCTTGGGCTATCTGCACAAAAGCTGTTCTACCCTGTATGCACACATGGATTTTTCCTCTCTGAACCCTGTTCACACAGGTTATATACAGATGATCAGGTTTTTAAATACATCAGATAGGGATTGCATACATTAGTTAGGACTGCTCTGATAAGGGTATACCGTGAAGATTGGTAGAGCAGCTTAGTATACATTTTTTGCAAAAAACGTATCAACCAAATACCCTGTTTTTTACATCTTTTACTAGCACTTGCGGATTACTGCAACATTTTTTCAAACTGAGTGTTTTTGGTTTTACTATTCTCTTTTGTGTCTTCATGAACCCAGAGCAGTGTCTAAAGGTTGTTGATTGGATAGCGGATAATGCCTCCAGTCACTTTGCCCCACCACCACCACCACTCTCTCTTTCACATGGTCAAGTCTCAGTAGCAATGAGTCTGGACCTCATATTCCTCACCCAGATACTCCTTCCTCCCGCCATGCCGAGTGCCCGAAGACAACTGATCCCACACTTGGACACTCCGAAGAACTGTTCACTTTTCCACTTATAGATTTGGGCCTCTTTCCCAATCCACTTGAAGAGGTGTAAGAGGAGATCGCATGTAGCGATGCCCAAATATTTGAGCAGCCACAAAGGCGACGGTGGGAAAGTGTCACAAGAGGTGGACGATGATTAGACACAATTGCCAGAAAGTCAAGAGGAGGATCAGGGTGCAGAAGGGGATGATGAGGTGGGGGATGAAATAGTAACTGATCTAAGCTGGCAGGATGACATGCAGAGTGAGGACAGCAACACACAGGGAGGTGTAGCACCCCAACAGGCAGGAAGAAGCACTGTGGTGGCCGCAGACAGAAGGCGGGCAACCGTTCCCCGTGACACCAACACGACGGAAGTACAACTGTTAGGTCTGGTTATTTTTTAAATACTCTACTGATAACCCCAAAAAGGTCATTTGCACCACCTGCCAGGCCAGCATCAGCAGGGGTAGCAAAACCAACCTTACCACCACAACCATGATCAAGCACATGGCAGCAAAGCACCCAACTTTGTGGGTCGAACCCCAGGGTGTAGGTAACATATCTGCGGGTGACACCACTGCTTCTTCTGCTGTTGTTCATGCAAGCCAATCCCTTGACCATGGTACATGCGAAGATTCCCTCTGCCCTGCACCTGTCATTGCACACACTCAACTAGCACCATCAGCATGCATGTCCACATCCTTGTCCCAGCACAGCATTCAGTTGTTCATACCCCAGTCTTTGGAATGCAAGCGCAAATACTCAGCCAACATTCCACAGGCCACACAATCAAATTCCCAAATTTTGTGACTGCTTGCTCTCAAAATGTTACCTTTTAGGCTCGTGGAGATGAAAGCCTTCCCTGCCTGTTATAAATTCTGTTATCGAACTCCCTCCTGTGGTCATGAATGGTACTTCGGCGAGTTCTGTCCATGGACTCCCTCTGGTAGCTGTGAGTGGAGCTGCTGCTTCTGAGGTTCCTTCCACAGGTGACGTAGTTTATTCTTTGGCTGGCTGCTCTATTTAACTCCACTTAGATCGTTACTCCATGCCAGCTGTCAATGTTCTTGTACTGGTTCAGTTCGCTCTTGGATGTTTCTGGTGACCTATCTACTCCAGCAGAAACTAAGTCCCTGCTAGTTAATTATTTGTTCATTGTTTCCTTGTCCAGCTAGCTATCATGATTTTGCCTTGCTAGCTGGAAGCTCTGGGATGCAGAGTGGTCTTTTTGCACACTCTGCGTGTTTTTTTTGTAGTTTTTTGTGCTGACCGCAAAGATACCTTTCCTATCCTCTGTCTGTTTAGTAAGTCTGGCCTCCCTTTGCTGAAACCTGTTTCATTTCTGTGTTTGTGACTTTTATCTTAACTCACAGTCAATATATGTGGGGGGCTGCCTTTTCCTTTGGGGAATTTCTCTGAGGCAAGGTAGGCTTTATTTTCTATCTCTAGGGCTAGTTAGCTCTTAGGCTGTGAAGAGGCATCTAGGCAGAGTTAGGTACGCTCCACGGCTATTTCTAGTTGTGTGATAGGATTAGGGGTTGCGGTCAGCAGAGCTCCCACTTCCCAGAGCTTGTCCTGTGTGAGTTTAACCATCAGGTCGTTCCGGGTGCTCCTAACCACCAGGTCCATAACAGTACAGCTGGCCCAAAGTATTAATGCATCTCAATAGAGGGATAAGAGAAGTTCTGAGACCATTTTTTTTTCTCTGCAGTGTGTTTTGTCTTTCTTTTCCCCTTAACCTCTGGGTGGTTCAGGACACAGGTGTAGATATGGACATTCAAGGTCTGTCCTCTTGTGTAGATCATCTCACTGAAAGGGTACAAAACATTCAAGATTTTGTGGTTCAGAATCCGATGTTAGAGCCTAGAATTCCAATTCCTGATTTGTTTTCTGGGGATAGATCTAAGTTCCTGAATTTCAAAAATAATTGTAAACTGTTTCTGGCTTTGAAACCCCGCTCCTCTGGTGACCCCGTTCAACAAGTAAAAATTATTATTTCTTTGTTGCGTGGTGACCCTCAAGACTGGGCATTTTCCCTTGCGCCAGGAGATTCTGCATTGCGCGATGTAGATGCGTTTTTTCTGGCGCTTGGATTGCTTTATGATGAACCAAATTCAGTGGATCAGGCAGAGAAAATCTTGCTGGCTTTGTGTTAGGGTCAGGATGAAGCGGAGGTGTATTGTCAGAAGTTTAGAAAGTGGTCTGTGCTTACTCAGTGGAATGAGTGTGCCCTGGCGGCAATTTTCAGAAAGGGTCTTTCTGAAGCCCTTAAGGATGTCATGGTGGGATTTCCCACGCCTGCTGGTCTGAATGAGTCTATGTCCTTGGCCATTCAGATCGATCGGCGCTTGCGTGAGCGCAAAACTGTGCACCATTTGGCGGTGTTCTCTGAGAATAGGCCTGAGCCTATGCAGTGTGATAGGACTTTGACCAGAGCTGAACGGCAAGAACACAGACGTCGGAATGGACTGTGTTTTTACTGTGGTGAATCCACTCATGCTATCTTCGATTGTCCTAAGCGCACTAAGCGGTTCGCTAGGTCTGCCACCATTGGTACGGTACAGTCTAAATTTTGCCTTGCTAGCTGGAAGCTCTGGGATGCAGAGTGGCACCTCCGCACCGTGAGTCGGTGCGGAGGTCTTTTTGCGCACTCTGCGTGGTTTTTTTGTAGTTTTTTGTGCTGACCGCAAAGATACCTTTCCTATCCTCTGTCTGTTTAGTAAGTCTGGACTCCTTTTGCTGAAACCTGTTTCATTTCTGTGTTTGTTACTTTCATCTTAACTCACAGTCAATATATGTGGGGGGCTGCCTTTTCCTTTTGGGGAATTTCTATGAGGCAAGGTAGGCTTTATTTTCTATCTCTAGGGCTAGTTAGCTCTTAGGCTGTGAAGAGGCGTCTAGGCAGAGTTTGGTACGCTCCACGGCTATTTCTAGTTGTGTGATAGGTTTAGGGGTTGCGGTCAGCAGAGCTCCCACTTCCCAGAGCTTGTCCTGTGTGAGTTTAACCATCAGGTCGTTCCGGGTGCTCCTAACCACCAGGTCCATAACACCTGCCCTAGCCATGCTTGAGCAGCATGTGCAGCTTCTGGCTCACTGACTAGTGTGTGATTTCCCCACATTTTGTAACTCTACACTGCAGATGTTTGGAAGGATTTGTAATCAGAAGAGCGCAGTTGTTGACTACCAGCATCAACAAGGCCGTCGGTATTCAGTTGAGAATCCACACCTCCACACATAAGACCTCGGGAGGGGACGTGGATGTCAGACATATGTACCATCCTCCAAAACTTTGAGGACTGTACCAAGATGGTGAGTGTCGATGATGCCATTAGTGTCACCATCCCGCTTCTCTGTGTTGAGAAACCCTCTCTGCTCACAATTAAAGAGGATGCATTGCAGTAAAAGCATGATGAGATGAAGCAAGGAATCATACAGTGTGATTACACACAGCCCAGCCTCATCTCATCCCAATGTGGATTGGGTAACAATAAGGAAGAGGAGGAGGAAGAATAGGAGCCAGATTCATGCGCTATAGATGGTATTACCTGCACAACTGTCATACCATCTGCTCAGCGTGGATGGCCTGAGGACAGGGAGGGGGAGGAGGAGAGCACAGTCAGTCATCCTCTTGGTGATATGGAAGTCTTGCCTGTTAGCAGTCTGGCACACATGGCTGAGTTTATGCTATGCTGCCTTTCCCGTGACCCTCACATTCTCAAAATTTTGGGTGACAGTCATTACTGGTTGGAGACACTTCTAGACCCATGGTAGAAGGAGAACTTTCTATCTCTAATTTCCGAGGTGGACAGGTCTACTAAAATGGGGCAGTACCAAAAGGCCCTTGTTGCGGAATTATTAAAAAATTCCCATCTGAAAACGCTGGTGGCAGAGGTCACAGTTCGATGGACCACCAAGGAGTACAGGTGAGAGACACACAACTCCAATCCAGCAGAGGCAAGGGAACGATGTAAAACTTCTTGGAGAGTTTTCCCAGACCCTCTCATCACACAGGCTCTGAGGTGCGGGGTACTCTCACAAGGAGTGCACAGTTTGGGAAGATGCTGCGGGAGTACCTTGCTGACCGTACCAATGTCCTCCGTGATTCCCCTGTGCCATATAATCATTGGGTATCCAAGCTGAACACGTGACATGATCTGGCACTCTATGCCTTGGAGGTCCTGGCCTGCCCTGCCACTAGTGCGAAACCGGCTAAATAAGATTAAAATAGATAAATCTCCGGGTCCGGATGGCATACACCCACGAGTACTAAGAGAACTAAGTAATGTAATAGATAAACCATTATTTCTTATTTTTAGTGACTCTATAGCAACAGGGTCTGTTCCGCAGGACTGGCGCATAGCAAATGTGGTGCCAATATTCAAAAAGGGCTCTAAAAGTGAACCTGGAAATTATAGGCCAGTAAGTCTAACCTCTATTGTTGGTAAAATATTTGAAGGGTTTCTGAAGGATGTTATTCTGGATTATCTCAATGAGAATAACTGTTTAACTCCATATCAGCATGGGTTTATGAGAAATCGCTCCTGTCAAACCAATCTAATCAGTTTTTATGAAGAGGTAAGCTATAGACTGGACCACGGTGAGTCATTGGACGTGGTATATCTCGATTTTTCCAAAGCGTTTGATACCGTGCCGCACAAGAGGTTGGTACACAAAATGAGAATGCTTGGTCTGGGGGAAAATGTGTGTAAATGGGTTAGTAACTGGCTTAGTGATAGAAAGCAGAGGGTGGTTATAAATGGTATAGTCTCTAACTGGGTCGCTGTGACCAGTGGGGTACCGCAGGGGTCAGTATTGGGACCTGTTCTCTTCAACATATTCATTAATGATCTGGTAGAAGGTTTACACAGTAAAATATCGATATTTGCAGATGATACAAAACTATGTAAAGCAGTTAATACAAGAGAAGATAGTATTCTGCTACAGATGGATCTGGATAAGTTGGAAACTTGGGCTGAAAGGTGGCAGATGAGGTTTAACAATGATAAATGTAAGGTTATACACATGGGAAGAGGGAATCAATATCACCATTACACACTGAACGGGAAACCACTGGGTAAATCTGACAGGGAGAAGGACTTGGGGATCCTAGTTAATGATAAACTTACCTGGAGCAGCCAGTGCCAGGCAGCAGCTGCCAAGGCAAACAGGATCATGGGGTGCATTAAAAGAGGTCTGGATACACATGATAAGAGCATTATACTGCCTCTGTACAAATCCCTAGTTAGACCACACATGGAGTACTGTGTCCAGTTTTGGGCACCGGTGCTTAGGAAGGATATAATGGAACTAGAGAGAGTACAAAGGAGGGCAACAAAATTAATAAAGGGGATGGGAGAACTACAATACCCAGATAGATTAGCGAAATTAGGATTATTTAGTCTAGAAAAAAGACGACTGAGGGGCGATCTAATAACCATGTATAAGTATATAAGGGGACAATACAAATATCTCGCTGAGGATCTGTTTATACCAAGGAAGGTGACGGGCACAAGGGGGCATTCTTTGCGTCTGGAGGAGAGAAGGTTTTTCCACCAACATAGAAGAGGATTCTTTACTGTTAGGGCAGTGAGAATCTGGAATTGCTTGCCTGAGGAGGTGGTGATGGCGAACTCAGTCGAGGGTTTCAAGAGAGGCCTGGATGTCTTCCTGGAGCAGAACAATATTGTATCATACAATTATTAGGTTCTGTAGAAGGACGTAGATCTGGGTATTTATTATGATGGAATATAGGCTGAACTGGATGGACAAATGTCTTTTTTCGGCCTTACTAACTATGTTACTATGTTACTATGTTACTATGTTAGTGTTTTGTCAGAGCGGGTTTTTAGTGCCACTGGTGAAATTATAACATATAAGCGCATCCACCCGTCAACTGAAAATGCTGACAGGTTGACTCTTATAAAAATGAATGAGGGCTGGATTGTGTCAGACTTCTCATCACCACCGAATGATCGAATGATAGCAGCGTAACCTAAACTCAAATCCAGTGTCTTTTTTGGGAGGTCTATTCCCATGCACGTTTTCATATCCACACATGGGTATACGCTTCCTGATTTTGGCTATTTGCTGTTCTCTTCCTCCTTCTCCTCATCCTCCACCACCATATCACCAGGGAGACCGTGGTCCATGATGCAACACCCACTTCATTTTTTTTAAAGGGTGTTTATGATGCCCGTAAAAAAAAATTGTTATATAGTATGTTCATGTATACCCACCAGGGGTAAATGTTTGTCAGCCTATACACTTAGTGCATGGGCATTACAAGTATAAGAGACCGGCTCCTTTCTAATGGGGACTTTTTTTATGAGGCCCTCCTCCATGTCTCTTCCAAGTGGCATTGGAGTAGGTCCAAATTTTTGGCAGCCCTTGCATTCACTGCAGAGGCAAACACTACGGGAGACTAATTTCCTAATAATGTGAACATTTTTTCATGAGACCCTCCTTTACCTCTCTTCAAAGGGGCATTGGAGTGCCTCCAAATTTTTGGCAGCCCTTAGATTCACTGCATAGGAAAACACTATGGAAGAGCCACTTCCTAATAATGGGAACATTGTTTTCAGGAGCTGACCTCTACGTCTATTCCAAGGGGCATTGGAGTTCCTCCAAATTTTTGGCATCCGTTGTTTCACTGCATAGGCAAACACTATGGTAGACCCACTTCCTAATAATGGGAACATTTTTCTCATGAGGCCCTCCTCTACGTCTCTTCCAAGGGTCATTGGAGTAAGTCCAAATTTTTGGCTGCCCTGGCATTCACTGGCAAACAGTATAGGAGACCCACTTTCTAATTATGGGAACCTTGTTTTCAGGAGGCCCTCCTGTACATCTCTTCAATGGGGTATTGGGGTCATTATAATTTAAAAAGAGAAAACGGAGTAGTTTGACAATAACTGGCTTCACCCAAACATTAACCATGAGTGAAAAAAAGTTTTGGTGTTATCATTCATAGTCTCTGAAAAAAAGGCAAAGAAAGCAAAAATTCTGTCAGGGTATGTAAACTTTTGAGCACAACTGTAAATCTTATTCTCACCTCTATTTGGCTCTATGTGAAATTGTCCCAACACCTACACCACCCCTAGTCTTCTTATCACTTCTTCTATACCATGTCATTGCTCTGTGCCTTTAGCCATTTTCAAATTGTTTTTCATTCATTAAGTCTCATACCATCACATAGAAGGCAGCGCATATAAATGACATGCATTATGTTGCACATCATGGATGTGCATGCAGTGCATTGCACATTAGTGATGTGCAACATGTTGCATATGATGTCGTAGCACCTATTCAGTGGAAGACCTGAAGATAGAAAGCCAAGTGGAGGAATGGCAGTGGGACAGATATGTGAAAGGCTGAGAAAATGTGAGTATGAGAGGTTTTTTAACCCCTTTATGGCAAATTCAATTTGCTCTAAATTTGTTTGATGTGATTTAATTTTTTACAAATTTGAGTAAATCTACCCAAAATGAAATAAAGGAGACCTTTTCAGCTCTAGTAGAAATAAAAAAAAAATGTAATTTTCTAATCACATCAAACAAAAGAATTAAAATATAAAAAGCTAAACTGTTTTAAAACTTCCATTAATGTATTTTGGAGTTATGTACCTAGTCTAGCTTGCAGAATTTTGCTGATTCCGTAACTCCACCTTCAGAGGCCAAAGCTTGACAAATGTATTCCTGTTTAACCATGAAAGGCTGAGATAACCATGAGATAACCTATCAGAATATAACACCGTACAGCATTACATACTGCATTAGTATTGCACAGAACCACGGTTATTGACCCAGCCAGAGCTTGCAGTAATGCATTTTCAAATAAACATAGGTTATGTAGAATCATGTCAACTCAATGTAAATCCCACTTGATAATAATTCAATGGGAATTTTAAGTGTCATTTTTTAAGCCTTTTCCAGTGAAATAAATTTGAACTGACTTTAATATCTTGTTTGCTTGTTCTGTATTTGCTGGGATTGACATTGTAATGACACAGGAAAAGCTGAGTTTGATTGACACATGTCTTCCCTCCCCTGTGATTACTGTTTTATTATGTGATTGATTCGTTTGCAGTCAATAAGATGTTTGTGAGATAAGGTATTGTGCTTTTACAACAAATGACATCTTATGTTGTGTTCCACTTTACCTATGTGACATTGGCACATCATCTTTCAGTCTGCATACACACACGCAATCATTGCAAAGCCGTGATTCCTTTTTTTTTTAATAAAGATTTGCCTTCCGAATTTCAATTGTATTAGCTAACTTTGTGTGAGCTAGTTTACCCTGTCATCAGTGGGACTTATGCAAACCTTTTCAGATAAATGGCAATTGCTTTTAACAGCATGATGCCATCTGGACAGATGTGAATGAATATGGGCATCAAGAGGCCATGCAGAACATATACAACAATAATTGTGAGCATAAATTGAAGCCATAACTGTCAAATAATTGACAATTGCACTATCCATTTCTTATTTTCATTATTAGTGCAGTAAAAGTTATGTTTGTCATTATTTACATTCACCATTGAAAAAATATAAAATATTCAGTATTAATATATTATGTTTTATTATTTATTTTATTATGGTGATTGATATTTCAGTGTATACATTATGTGTCAATGTAAACAGGCTGCCTACCAACCAATGAATGAGTAAAAGACTTGTTTATCAGGTGAAATGCGTAGAGCAAAAGATCATCGTTATTGGCAGTGCATCGTACTGTGCAAACAGGACTAACACTGCAAAGAACCATGGCAGCCTATGCACACTGAGCGATTTTGGGCACCATTTTGGGCACCATTTTGGGCACCTATAATGTCTATTTATAGGGAAGTGTGGCAGAAAAAACTTCTTCCCTGTGTCACCTGAGAGGACGTTAACACTAGAAGTGGGTCACAAGAAGTTACCTTCACGTTCATGTGATTTTGGAACGCATATGCATTTTGCTGGGTGCTGTACATTGTATTTTGGAATGCAGCGTGCTCCAGGAGGCACCATTTATAGTTCACAGCATACATCCACTGCAGAGTGTACATAATCAATTACCGGTATATCATAAAGTAATCACACTAGCAATGAGTAATAGGCAGGGAATAGTTCATATATATATATCTCCAAGTATTAATGACGACGTATATGCCTTGCAATATTATGGATTGCATCTATGAGATATATAGATAAACTGTGAAAAATCTAAAATATATAAACAAGTGATAAACAAAAAGATTATATTCACTACTAGTGAAGATTGAGGACTAAAATGCTTGAGTGCTCAGTACTCTAATCAAGGAGGTCAGATGCTCAGATGGGCTCAACTCGAATACCAAGTATAGTGGAAATCAATGTTAAACTGAAGCATTTTGCAAATCAAGAGGGCTAGGGAGGGCAGAAAATTGCTGAAATGGATGGAAACACCTCTCAAATGGTGTGTGAACATCATGGAAAAGGCACCTGGATGCATCTCTGACTACCAGCTCGATGCTAGTGGCTAGTAATGAATGAATTTATTTAGAAAACGATTATTTAGACTACCTCTTGAAGCTCATCAAGAAAATGTCAAGAGTGTACAAAGCAGTCATCAAAGCAAAACGTGGCTACTTTGAAGAACCTAGAATATAAGACATAATTTCAGTTGTTTCACACTTTTTTGTTATGTATATAATTCCACATGTGTTAATTCATAGTTTTGATGCCTTCAGTGTGAATGTACAAATTTCATAGTCATGAAAATACAGAAAAATCTTTAAATGAGAAGGTGTGTCCAAATTTTTGGTCTGTACTGTATGACTGGGACACCGGGCAGGTATGGCGGAGACACGAAGCAGGAAAGGCTGGGGCACAGGGAAAGCACGGCGGCGAGACAATGCAGAGACAAAGAGGAGCCTGAAGGAAAAGCAACGCTGACAGCAAGGTACAACGAAAACCTCAGAAGCACAGGTGTCTTACCTGGGAACACGCCGGGAAAAAATACCCAATGGGTGCTGCAATGTTGGGGCGGAGCCATTGGGTCGCAACCTCCCAGGGAGCCCTGCGGCACAGGAGGCATGACAGTGCATGCGCGAAGAAACAAAAAACAGTAAAGACAGAGGAAGAGCGGCGAAGGACAGAGTTGGGGGCGTGCCGAGGGATGGGAGAAGGCAGGTAAGTATGTGCGTTCATGACAGTACCCCCCTCTTACTCCCCCTCTTTTTAGTCCTAGAGAGAAATCTCTTAATGATAAGAGGAGCATTGATGTTTTCACGAGGCTCCCACGATCTCTCCCCAGGACCAAATCCTTCCCAATCAATCAATCAAAAAAAAAAAATCCCCCTAATTATCTTTTTGGCAAGGATATTTTTTACATTAAAGACATCATCAGTTGTGAGAAGGAAGCTTAAGTCTAATATAATGTGAAGAGAGCCAAACCTTATCACAGGGAATATATGGGGGAGCGTCCACGCTTTTTATCGGCATACCTCTTCATTCTGCAAGTAGCTCTTTCAAGAGCCTCGTTGGTCTCCCTCCAGAATTTAGACAATTCCAAAGACAAGAAATCCACTGCCGATACACCTGAGGTGAGAGAAACAGGAAGAGGAATGTCAGGATGTTGACCAAAGACTACAAAGAAGAGAGACTTGGAAGAAGATTGACTGGGAAGATTGTTATAAGCGAACTCAGCCCAAGGGAGAAGAGAAACCCTATCATCCTGGTAAGCATTGGAAAAATGCCAAAGGTAGGTAGTTAGAACTTGATTAACTCACTCCATTTGGCCGTTGGATTTTAAATGGTAAGCAGAAGAGAAATCCAGGTTGATCTACATTAATCCGCAAAGATATCTCCAAAAACGAGAGGTAAATTGGACCCCTCGGTCAGAGATAATATACTGTGGAAAGCCATGAAGATGGAAGACTTGATGTAAAAAGATTTTCGCCAACTCAGGAGCAGAAGGCAGACCTGGCAAAGCAACAAAGTAGGCCATCTTGGAAAACCGATCTACGATTACTAAGATGACAGTACAATTCAAAGAACGAGGCAAATCAGTAACGAAGTCCATAGCGATATGGCTCCAAGGGACAGAAGGCACAGGCAGAGGATGCAGGAGCCTGGACGGAAGTTGTCTGGGAACTTTGTTTCTGGCACAGGAAGGACAAGAAGCAATGAACTCCGAGACATCTTGGTGAAGGGACGGCCACCAATAGTGGCGAGACATAAGAGCGAGTGTCTTCTTGACTCCAATATGTCCTGCCAACTTGGAAGAATGTCCCCAATGCATAACTTTCTCCTTGTCATGGTCCAACACCAACGTCTTGCCAGGTGGTGGAGAGATCACCCTCAGAGGGGCTAGAGTGAATATTCTTGCAGGATTGATGACATGTGCCGAACACTCCTCTACGTCCATTGGCTTAAAGGATCTAGAAAGAGCATCCGCCTTGACGTTCTTATTACCGGGTCGGAAATGAAGTTCAAAATCAAACCGTCTGAAGAATAAGGACCACCTCGCTTGCCGTGGATTGAGCCTCTGAGCAGACTTAACATAGGCTAGACTCTTGTGGTCTGTGTATATGATGAAAGGATGAACGGCCCCCTCAAGAAAATAATGCCACTCCTCTAAGGCTAACTGAATAGCCCGTAGTTCCTTATCTCCTATGGAATAATTCCGTTCAGGGGAAGAGAAGGCTTTGGAGAAGAAGCCACAAGTAACTAAGTGGCCAAAGGAGGATCTTTGCAAGAGGACCACACCAGCTCCGACGGAAGATGCGTCGACCTCGATGATAAATGGCCTATTCGTATCAGGGCGATGACGCACAGGAGCCGCAGCAAACTTTTGCTTCAGAGACTAGAACACATCTTTAGCTTCAGAGGACCAAAGATTGGGGTTGACTCCTTTGCGAACAAGAGCAGAAATAGGCTTGGCAATCAAAGAGAAGTGGGGATGAACTGTCTATAATAATTGGCATAGCCAACCAAAATGTTGGATTGCTTTTATTCCAAGAGGGCTAGGCCAGTTAAGAACAGCAGATACCTTCTCGGGATCCATGTCCGGACCGGACAACGTAACCAAGGAAGGGCAGAGAGGACTGCTCAAAGACGCACTTCTCCATCTTTGCAAAAAGATGATTCTCCTTTAAACATTGCAAAACTTGCCGAACGTCTCATCTATGGGTGGAAATCTTTGGAGAGAAGATGAGAATATCTTCAAGATAAATCACGACACTGGAGTAGAGGAGATCCCAGAATACATCGTTTACGAACTCTTGGAATACCGCTGGAGCATTGCAGAGGCCAAACGGCATAACTAGGTACTCATAGTGACTGTTGCGAGTGTTGAATGCAGTCTTCCACTCATCCCCAGCACAAATTCGAACCAGATTGTACGCTCCACACAGATCAAGTTTGGTAAAAATCTGCGCTCCCCTCAGGCGATCGAAGAGTTCAGGAATAAGTGACAGCAGGTATTAGTTCTTCACAGTAATGTTGTTAAGGCATCTATAATCAATACAGGGAAAAAGAGAACCATTCTTCTTCTGTTCGAAGAAGAAGCCTGCTCTGGCTGGAGAAGAGGACTTCTGAATAAAACCCTTAGCAAGATTCTCTTGAATATATTCCGACATGGCTTGCGTCTCTATAGGCAAGAGGGGATAGATCCTACCACTAGGAGGGGTAGCACCAGGAACGAGATCAATGGGACAATCGTAGTGTCAGTGCGGAGGAAGACTCTCAGCCTCCCTTTTGTCAAAAACATCCGAGAAAGAACTGTAGACAAAGGGTAAAGAGGAGGAAGAAGAAGAAGAAACACTCACAGGACACACTGGCAGCAGACAACGTTCCTGGCAGAACTCTCCCCAGCGCAAAGCATTACCATTATGCCAATCTAAAGAGGGTTCGTGGTTCCGCAACCAAGGAAGACCAAGAAGTACAGGATGAGAAAGACCGGCTAAAACTTAAAATTCAATTTTCTCCCTATGCAAAACCCCTACTTGAAGCTCCACCTCATGTGTAATTTGCATAATGGTCTCCTGTAAACGTTTACCATCTACGGAAGCAAGAATAAGAGGATTCTCCAAGGTCCTAACAGGGACAGAAAATGTAATGACCTCCTCGAGCCTAATAAAATTCCCTGCAGCGCCCGAATCCACATAAGCATCTAAAGAAAAACCCTTACCACAAATGTGCAATAAGCCCGACAAAGTGAGAGGTAGAGAGGTATCACATACACCTTATGAGGCCTTTCTTACCTGATCTAGGCGGAGAAGTCTTCCGGATGTTCAGGACAAGTTCGCAACAGATTAGAGGTGCTCCCGGTATAGAAGCATAGCCCTTGAGTACGGCTCTCCTTACATCATTGTTCAGACATCCTGAGACGGTCAACTTGCATCGGTTCAGGAGTGGACTCCGTGGAAGATATTCCGGATCGAGGAATGAATGGTCTAGCAGTAACAGGGGAAGGCTGAAGAAGTCTCCTCTCCCGGGCATGCTCCTGGAAACGAAGATCAATATGGGTAGCCAGGAAAATCAAATCCTCCCAGACTGTTGGGGTGTCTCGACCAGCAAGCTCATCCTTTTTACGCCCGGAGAGACCTCGCCAGAAGGCACCCACCAAAGCCTCATTATTCCAGCCTAAATCAGAAGAGAGGGTGTGAAACTGGATGGCATACTGGCCTACAGTTAGTGACCCTTGATGAAGATTAAAGAGAGCCCCCATAGTAGAGTCCAGACATCCCTGTTCATCAAAAACACAATGAAAAGTCTCCAAAAAAACAGACAACTGGAAGACTATGGGATCATCTCACTCCCAGAGAGCGTTAGGAGCAGGCTTAAGTGGGATGGAGACACAACTGCTAGAGCCAAAGGGGTGACTACAAGTCAGAAAAAAGGAGACTGAAGACAGAAAAGAAATGACTGAAACTGGGAAGGCTGGGTAAATGATGGAATTTCAGGAGCCGGACACGGACGAAAACGATGCTGCAAATAAGGAGAGTAAAAATTAATGAAGCCAGGAAGACAAGACTAGATGCAGGACAAGTATATGTTAGAACAAAGGACCGGAAAGACAGAGACTCAGGGACAGATATGGCAGAGACACGGGGCAGGTATGACTGGGACACAGGGCAGGTACGGCGGAGACAGGGTGCACAGGCACAGGACAGGTATGGCGGAGACACGAAGCAGGAAAGGATGGGGCACAGAGAAGACATGGCAGCAAGATGAGGCAGAGATAAAGAGGAGCCTGAAGGAAAAGGAACGCAGACAGCAAAAACCTCAGAAGCACAGGCATCTTACCTGGGAACACGCTGAAAAAAAAACCCGATGGGCGTTGCCATGTTGGGGCGGAGCCATCGGGTCACGACCTCCCAGGAAGACCTGCAGAAACGATGCTCCAAGAACCAGCAAAGACAGCGGAAGTGCGGCGAGGGACAAAGTCGGGGGCTGGCCGAGGGATGGGAGAAGGCAGGTCAGTATGCGCGGTCGTGACACCCTCTATCATAGTGAGCAAGTCAGTAGTATCCCTAAGATAAAGTAGTGCTGTCACAAAGGGATGAAACATCCGGTCCAGATAAACACTATTGTTGTGGCAAAAGGCATCAATATTGTAAACAATAAGATGTCCTTTGAGGGGATTAAATCACTTGTGGACTTTTGGGAGCTAGTAGAACATTGTGATCACAGGGTGCTTGAGGAAGAGGAAATCAAGCTCAATTCTTGAATTTAAGATCATCTTTAGCATTTTCATAAATAAACTACATAGTTTGGCTGAGTATTCAGTAGTGATATCCTTTCAAATAATTTCATATGTGGTATGATCAGAGAAGATAGAATTACACATATTAAGATAATCCTTTCTGTTCATGAACACAATATTCCCTCTCTTGTCAGATGGCTTAATAATAATGATGAGGTTACCACTTAAGGAGAGACTGGGATGTGTTGGTGTCAATTTCTGGTTGATTTTTCATATCTCTTATCTTTCTGTGACTTGATTCACAAATATCTAAATACTACAGCTTTTGCTGGGAGGAGGCATCCTGATACTTTTGGGTTTGAAGTTGAAAAACAGTCCTTCTGTTTCTCTGATCCCTATCTAAGAGAGTTCATTAAATCATTTAACATTAATGAGGAATTCTGAGGGTATGCCTAGTTGTTGACATTTAGATTGATCATTCACAGCGAAAAATTTCCTCCACTTCAGTTTCCTCAGAAAGAGATTCAAATATTTCACCCATGAGAAAGCATCAAATCTGGAGGTGGTTGACAAATCTGCTCTCAGCACTGATTGTTCCATGTTAGAGATGCTAGCAGGTTTATAATCTGATGGCCCCTTTCTTGTGTGACCCCAATCCATAGCTCTCCATCCACTACTGTTTTGAACGTGAGACTACCATCATTTTATAGACGAACATCTTGGCTATCTCATACATAAATTTGAATTTAGAAATGAGAAACTATTTAGAATATGATTAGTTATGCAAATAAATTTAACTTTTTATTATTTTGTTAGTATATTGTAATCCATCTTTGGCTTTCAACACTGCCTGAATCCATCTGGCATGCTCTCGATCAGATTCAGGCATATTTCAATTGAAATCTGATCCCAGGTCTCTTTGACATGTTCCAAAAGTTGGTGCATAGTGGTCGACTCACTTAGGTATGTATACAGCTTTTTCTTAAACTTTACCCACATGTGTTCAATTTAGTTGACGTCTGGGCACTGTGGGGGCCAATCTAGCACCTCTACTAAGAGAAGGGGGAAATGTGTCAGAACTATGCTGCATCTATTAAGTTATGTAATTTCTTCTAGGCCATGTTTTTGCACCACCGAGACCTTGATCTGCATTGCAAATAGATCAATGATTGTGTATGTTATTCATCTGTTGCTATCATTGATTCTCTGTTGACTTCTTTCTTTTCAAACATTGCATATTCAGCAGCCAAATATGCACCTTTCTGCACTAGTATCACTGTGCATTATCACTAATGCAAGTACAAATGTATGTTTTATCTTTCTTTGTCAGATATACTGTGATGTCTGCAGACCTGCACAAAACTCCTCTGAGGGTTCTCGGTCCCCTGTGTGTTACCTGTTTAGCAGGGTTGTGGCTTACTTTAATGTCGCCGTACAGCAACATCATTCAAAGGTGATGGTGATTCCAGGACACTCTATGTTGTGTGAGGAATTCATATTGTTTTCCTTGGGTGTTAATATCTATGGGGAGGATAGTGTCTCCGGATAGTTTTCTCACCAATCTCCATCCCCTTATATATCGTATTTTTCAGACTATAGGACGCACTGATTCCCCCCCAAATTTGGGAGGAAAACAGGGGTGTGTCTTATAGTCCGAATGCAGGCTTACTGGGGGGGTTGCAGCAGTGGTAAAGCAGCATCCCTTCTTCAGGGTCTTTGCTGTGGCAGAGGTGTGGAGATGCTGAGGCTTGGTGTTGGCAGTGGGCCGTGCAAAATGCATCATTGGTTTCCCTGCGGCCATCTTCCTGAAGCTGTGGGCCGCCTGAGGTGGCACATGCACATATTGAGATCTTGCAAACCCTCAGCTTCAGGAAAATGGACGCTGAAGGCCACACATGCACAGATTGAGATCTCAGCGGCCATTTTCCTTAAGCTGAGGGCCGCCGAGATCTCAATCTGCCCACGCGCGGCCTCAGGAAAATGTCCACCGAGAAACCGGTGATGCACTCGGCTCTAATAGCCAGGGACACTGGGCCACAGTGTCACCACATTTCTGCTGCTGGCATCCTGAGGAAGGGACCCTGCTCCATGCTCTGCCTCACCGTTGTCACCGGACCCACAGCATCGCACTGCTGGGATATCCTGGGACTGCAGCATTGCCCCACTTCTGCCGCCGCCGGCTTCCTGAGGAAGGGACCATGCCTCCGGTGACTCCCGCTCTACCACCGCCGGCCCTCAGGTGAGATACCATAAATTCAGACAATAAGATGGACCCCCATTGTTTGGTGTCGAGTCCCCGATGCTGCACAGGGGTAATCTTGAACCATGTCCTCTGCAGTCTCCCATTCTTCCACAGCTGCAGAGGAGCCTGCTCAGCAGAGACGTTTCCAGTGCATTGCTCAAGCTGATGCTGTGCATCTGGTTACTGTTTCTATTCCAGGTCCAGCTATTGTAAACAGCATTAGTCAGCGGCGAGCAGACGCTCCAGGGACTGAGTCCTGCTTTTTCCCTACTTAGCATGCCCGTGGGATGACCTCTCATTGGAGGTCGGTGGTCACATGCTCAGGTCCTCAAGCGGCTCTGATTGGTCCACTGGCAAAGTCCCAGAAGGCAGCAACTATAAAAGGTTTGCATAGCTGCACGGCCATACACTAGTATAAACTGAATTTGTGCGTGTGTGGATGTGTGTTTGATACCTGGTGAAAGCTCCTAATTATTCCCCTTCCTAGCAATGTTGTATGAGGTTTGGGTGTTGGAGCTGACTAGTGCCAGTTTGTGTCATCCAGTACAAGGCACAATTATACTGCGTCAATTCAGCAGCGTCCGCCAGTGCGGCACCGTGCGCATCTTGTGCGTTTTCTGGTCCCTAGCTAGGGTGGCTACTGGCGTCCGCCAGAGCGGTGCTGTGCACACTCAGTGCACTAAATCTTTATTAGTTAGTTTTCTCCCTAGCACCACAGTTGCAGCGCCGAGCGCTAGTGGGCCCTGAGGGACTCTAACCCCATGTCCTTGGGGTAGAGTCATGTGACCAAACACTAGCATTCACTCTGTGGTATTGCGGCCCTGTGATGCAACAGGGTTTGTCTCCATACATAGTGGATGAAGATAACCTGTGTTTGTTCACTTTATACTGCCATATACTGTCTACCATTACCGAGCAACAGGTGTTATCTCTGCACGGTGGATCCCGGGCTGCGAACACACCTTATATCTTCCTTTATATTATTTGGTGGGTTCTGCCAGCCTAACATCCATTATATAATCTTTTATAATCTTAGATTTTTTTCTACTATTTTCCACCCCAAAATTTGGGGTGCATCTTATGGTCCGGTGCGTCTTACAGTCCGAAAAATACTCTCTTCCCTGACTTTTTTTCCTTATTTTTGCATTTTATCTATTTTCTTGCATGTGTGTGTGTTTCTTACTGTTTTATATATCTGCATTTTATAAAGATATTACTGGGGTTTCTTTGGTTCTCTGTCTGTTAATTTATAATGTTCCGCTTATACTTTCACATTTTTACTGATTGTTTCTCAAGTTTTTTACTTTAGCAAACTGCAAATTGAGTCTCAAAATGTTTGAATTTTGGGTGAAACCAAAATTTTCAAGAAATTCAACTCGAACTTGATTCTCTGTGAATTGATCTGCTCATCCCTAATAAATTTACACATTTGTTTCATCAATAAATTGTTTCCCACACTGCGCCGCTGCATAGAAATATGCACCACACCATTATCATCATACAATTATTAGGTTCTGTAGAAGGACGTAGATCTGGGTATTTATTATGATGGAATATAGGCTGAACTGGATGGACAAATGTCTTTTTTCGGCCTTACTAACTATGTTACTATGTTACTATGTATTAATGCATAATAAATCATTGTGTAACCTACTATTCAAAATGCAAATTGGTAAGTCAACAGTGTTCCCCCCACTAACTGTAATTAGATACTTCTCTCAATAAAAATATAAGTTAATAAGCTACTGTACTTTTTCGCCCAATTCATTACCAGACACTTTCCTGTATCCACAACACCCAATTTTACTCCTCCCACTACTACAACTCATGTTAATTATATATCCTCTCCCCAATTTCACTTTAATCACATTTCCTCTATCAAATTCATTATAATTACATGTCCTCCTCCAATTCATTATACTTACATGTACTATCCCTTAATTCATTATAATTACACATTCTCTGCACCAATTCATCACAATTACATGTCCTCCCCAATTAATTATAATTATATGTACTCTCCCCCAAATCATTATAATTACATGTCCTCTGCCCCATTTCATCATAATTACATTTCCTCCCCAACTTCCTTATGATTACATGTCCTTTCTCATAATTCATCATAATTACAAGTACTCACCCATAATTCATTATATTTCCATCTTTCCCACCCCTACCTCAATTCAGTATATATATATTCATGTCCTGTCTGACATGAGTGATACATTTTTGAATACTTAGAGGGCACCACAAGAAAACTAAGTGCAATGCGCCACAGTAACTGTAATGATATAGAACAGGGGTCCCAACCTGTAGCTCGGGAGCCACATGTGGCTTGCGGTCCCATGAATTGTGGCTTGTGGCTGTATGCCAGCTTGTGGCATTATCTCCAGGTCTAGCACACAGGTATGAAGAGCACATCTGAAAATGGTGAATTTTGTGGGCAGCCTTGCACAAAAGAGCAGATCTGGAAGCATATATCCTGGTCTTAGGGTTTTGAGATAATTTAAGTATAGTACGCTAGAGACAAGATGACACCACCTGTCAGAGGAGGTGTTTGAAGCTGGATGTGACAGTGTCTTGGGAGTGCTTTATAGGATAATACTGAATGGGGAGTATTGTAGGAACCCCTGGATATTAGTATACTGCTTTGGGGTGATTTTTGTGGAACAGCTTTGGTTACCATTATGTCTGTAATGGGGCTTTGTTTGCCACTATTGTGAGGGGGTGGGAGCTGAATGTGGCTCGCGATCCTCTCTCAAGGCTGGATGTCGCTTGCGACCCTCTCTCAGAGCTGAATGTGGCTCTCAAGGTCAGAAACGTTGTGGACCTCTAATACAGGACTTTATATTTAGTTGAAAGACTCTCTTTGAAGAAAAGAAAGACCTTTGGATGTGTGTTTATAGCTTAAGGCCTGCCAGGGCATCTGAGAAAATATGTCAGGGGCTCCTGCTTCTTTTCAGAATTTGTAAATGTTACTGCCATAGCATTGACCAATATCAGTGTAATAATGTTTCAAAAATGCAAAACACCACACAGCTCTAAATAACAAACATTATAATCACAAAGCACAGCCTGGATTTCAATGCTAGGGGCATTATAAAATGTAACTACTACTCCTTGACTCTTTGTATGTACATAAATGAACCATATCACCTGGAATACTCCAATGCAAGCATCAACATCAATCTGCAATACATTATACTGTATATTTTATAACATAAAATACATTTTGCTGCACTTTAAAAAAATCTAAATAAAAATGTTGATAAAACAGAAATTCAAGATACTAAAATTCAGGTACAAAAGTAAGCATCATCTCTTGTACTCCAATATATGTATAATATTATTTATATGGGGACACATAGCTGAATTCATAAACATACAACAGTGAATATCAGTGCTGCTAATTAATTTTCTCTTGAAAAATCACTATAGTAGTATAGTGATTACCCATATGGTACTTACCATAAATTGATATGAATGCTCGACTCTTCTCAAAGTCTAACATGCATTTTGCTTATAGCTTTTTTCCAAGGGTCAAACACTAAATAATGGTCTGCTGTATTAGTTCCAACCATTTTTATAACTGACACTAGCTAAAATTCTTTTTCATAGTGATACACTAAATAAATAATTTTCAAGTTTTGTATTTCCCTTCTGAGTGATACATTTTGTGATAATTTTAGTAATACACATTAGCTTGATGCAGTGCACAACAGTGAGCCATTCTTATAGCTAATTGAACAGATGCCAACATATGGTGGAGAAAGGTTGAACTTGATGGGCATTGTTCTTCTTTCAACCTATGTAGCTATGTAATATCTGTCATGTTTCTGGATTCGAACCCTTGATTCTGTGTTTTGTGGTCGATGTTTCTTTCTTCTGATCCACAATTGATTCACCTTTTTGTGTGTTTAAGTTCTGCTGTCTTTGTTTCTGTCAGTTTTGGGTAACAGGTTTTTTCTATTTACCTTTTTTGCCTGTCCTGTCACCTTTTGGGTGCAGCTTTAAATACCTTCCCCTTCTGGTGTTTCCTGCTCTAGATAAACTTTGTTAGATTCATTCCCTGTGCTGTAATTTGTGTTGGTTGCAGATGATTTCTGTGTGATTCTTTTGTTTCCTAAGGAACTGCTACTCTACCGATTCTATGAGCTGCTAAGGACATTCAGGGTAAGCCGCTGTCGAGTGGGGGCGCCATTGTGTTCTCTTAGGGTGACAACCTCCACAGTGATGTAGGAACAGTCAAGAGAGGGGCTTTTCCTGGTCTGAACAGGGACCTATCTGGTTCAGGTACTTGTCTTCCTGGTTTGTACGTTACCCGTATGAATGTGCTTTAGCAGTCATCACAATATTCTTGTAAATTGAGATCTACTTTAAAGAATCACAGAATTCCTTACTTTCATGATCACATGTAGACTTTTTAATTAAAAAGTTTTCAGATTTTTTTTATTAGTTAGTTTTCCAAAAGACAGTTTGAAATGCTAGACTGTAAAGTGATTTCAGGAAGTGTACATGCAATCAGCAATGGCACTATCACTCAACTCTGTCACATTTAATACAAAATTGACAAAGAGAAAGGCATCTTGATAAAACTCATGGAGCAGATTTGATACGAAATTGTAACAGCTAAGGCAATGTGTTTATTTGATGTGCCAAGACATCATTAACATCAAGACAATGTGTCACTTGTTTAATCTGACAAGTGGAAATAAACTCCTACTATATAGGAAAGGTTTGATGTGTTCTTTATGAGTACATATTGAGAGACTATGTACTCCTTATTAAGTTTTTAAACATAGTGAATTGATTGGCATATGTCAAGTTTCTGGATATTTCCTGTCAGTAGAGTCCATGGATTGAAACAATTTACTGAGTTCCAATATAACAGTTGTAAAAAAAAAAAATCATGGTAAAAATCTACAGTTCCTAGGATTATGTGGGATATGTACAGATTACAAATAAACATTAACATATTTTCTAAAGGAAATATTTCAGCCTATCACATTTTCAAGTCATATTACATTTAATATTAACCTTGAAAACAATATCTTCAAAATTGAACTGAACTGTGCTTTATTAATGTAGCTTCTTACCTGATAAAATTACTCTGTGGCATAGCTTTTAGAGTTTTGATTCATGCGAATTACCGTTTTGCATTTCAACATTTTTTATGGAAAATATTCATAGGCAAATTCTAATAAATTAACTCTTTCAATAGGCTTTATATAACATTGCAATTTACAATAGTATGATATAAGGACATAAATGTATTAACAGGTAGGTGGATGCAACAGCGCAGACAATGATGAGACAGCAATACTTAAAATAACAACTATTTATTCAATTAACCCAATTATAGAGGTGCCTCCATCACAATATCAAGGCAATGCAAATGGTGAAAAGGAAAAAAAATTATGTTACAAAAAAGTACTTCAATTCGGATAAATAGGACATTGTTACAATGCTATTTACACGCTATCGTTCTATTACTACAATTAAACAACTGTTATTGTCAGTAAAGGCCCCTTCACATTAAGCGACGCTGCAGCGATACCGACAACGATCCGGATCGCTGCAGCGTCGCTGTTTGGTCGCTGGAGAGCTGTCACACAGACCGCTCTCCAGCGACCAACGATGCCGGTAACCAGGGTAAACATCGGGTAACTAAGCGCAGGGCCGCGCTTAGTAACCCGATGTTTACCCTGGTTACCATGCTAAAAGTAAAAAAAAACAAACACTAGATACTTACCTACAGCCGTCTGTCCTCCAGCGCTGTGCTCTGCACTCCTCCTGTACTGGCTGTGAGCCAGAAAGCAGAGCGGTGACGTCACCGCTCTGCTTTCCGGCTCACAGCCAGTACAGGAGGAGAGCAGAGAAGCAGAGCGCAGCGCTGGAGGACAGACAGCGGTAGGTAAGTATCTAGTGTTTGTTTTTTTTTTACTTTTAGCATGGTAACCAGGGTAAACATCGGGTTACTAAGCGCGGCCCTGCGCTTAGTTACCCGATGTTTACCCTGGTTACCAGTGAAGACATCGCTGGATCGGTGTCACACACGCCGATCCAGCGATGTCCACGGGAGATCCAGCGACGAAATAAAGTTCTGGACTTTCTTCAGCGACCAACGATCTCCCAGCAGGGGCCTGATCGTTGGTCGCTGTCACACATAACGATTTCATTAACGATATCGTTGCTACGTCACAAATAGCAACGATATCGTTAACAATATCGTTATGTGTGAAGGTACCTTAATGTCTTAGTTCTAATACCCTAACCCAAAGAGAGTCACAATCACTACTGGGCCTGTCACTGTTGTCACTCTCTAGGAAGCACAAAACATCACACTGGCTTTATCAGGGTCGACGATTCTTGTTATGACCTTGTGGTGAGGACAATAATGGACCTGGTGGTTAAGAGCACACGGAATGACCTGATAGTTACTAATAATACAGGACAAGCTCTGAGACGTGGGAACTCTGCTGACCGCAATCCCTAAACCTATCACACACACTAGAAATAGCCGTGGAGCACTCCTGACGCTCCCTAGGCGCCTCGTCACAGCCTAAGGAACTAGCTAGCCCTAAAGATAGAAAAATAAAGCCTACCTTGCCTCAGAGAAATTCCCCAAAGGAACAGGCAGCCCCCCACATATAATGACTGTGAGTTAAGATGAAAATTACAAACACAGAGATGAAATAGATTTAGCAAAGTGAGGACCGACTTACTGAACAGACAGAGGATAGGAAAGGTAACTTTGCGGTCAGCACAAAAAACTACAAAAAGACCACGCAGAGGGCGCAAAAAGACCCTCCGCACCGACTCACGGTGCGGAGGCGCTCCCTCTGCGTCCCAGAGCTTCCAGCAAGCAAGACAAAAATCAAAATAGCAAGCTGGACAGAAAAAATAGCAAACAGAGAAAAACAAGCAGGAGCTTAGCTTCTGCTGGGAAGACAGGTCACAAGAACGATCCAGGAGCGAACTAGACCAATACTGGAACATTGACAGGTGGCATGGAGCAATGATCTAGGTGGAGTTAAATAGAGCAGCCAGCTAACGAATTAACCTCGTCACCTGTGGAAGGAACCTCAGAAGCCGCAGCTCCACTCACAACCACCAGAGGAAGCCCATGGACAGAACCAGCCGAAGTACCATTCATGACCACAGGAGGGAGCTTGACAACAGAATTCACAACAGATTCTACCTGATAGGCCTCAAGTCCCAGATTGGTGAGTCACTCAGAACACTCATCATGCTGGCCGCCTTCATTTCCTGAAACACGGCCCCAGTTCCCACTTTGTACTGCATGTCCACCCTGGGAGTGACAGCTAACATGAATGTTCCTCCAGTACAGCCTAGTTGTCTGTCACTCAGCCCTGTCTCTGCTCGCTCGGCCCAGCTCCATCAGCTCTCCTCTAGGTTCCTTCATTTGGGTCTATTTCCTCATTTCCTTTACTCAGGTCTCTTCTCTCAGTTCCTTTACTTGGGTCTGGACTCTCAATCCCTGAACTCGGGTATGGTCTTCAGTTTCTTTGCTTGTGTCTTCACTCGTGTTTGGTCTCTTGATTCCTTTACTTGAGTCTAGTCTTTTGGTTGCTTTACTCGGGTCTGGTCTCTAATAAAATGGCTGCTAAAAGTCAACTCTGCTAACATTACCATCCTGCTACTGTTCCAGGTTCTGACTCCTCAGCTTCTCGGCTTCCCAGGCCTTTTAGACTTATTAACTGCACCACAGCTGTCATCTGACCTGGCGTTCCTTCAAATATCTTCCCTCATGATGACGTGTTCGTCACTTTTCCTACTAATGTAGTTTTCTGTACATTTCCCTTGCTTATCATCTTTGGTCAGCAGATGTGATGTTCATTTGCAGACACTCAGTTTAGGCATTATTGTGTGTCTTCTCACTCATCTGTCTCCATCCCCTTACATTATCAAGAATAATGTTATTTATTGTACATGTTACTAAAGTCATGAGGAAATTACATATTTCTACATTAGTTGGTGCCTTCCGTCATATATTTACTTAAAAAATATATAATTTTTTTTTGGGGGGGGGCTAGAAGACAGTTTAAACTTTTACTTTATTATTACTTTTTTAATCCAAGTAGTGACATTTTACTTGTATTGCTTAATTTTTTAAGAAACTACAGGGTGGGCGATTTATATGGATACACCTAAATAAATTGGGAATGGTTGGTGATATCAACTTCCTGTTTGTGGCACATTAGTATATGAGAGGGGGAAAACTTTTCAAGATGGGTGGTAACCATGGAGGCCATTTTGAAGTCAGCCATTTTGGATCCAACTTTATTTTTTTCAAAGGGAAGAGGGTCATGTGACACATCAAAGTTATTGAGAATTTCACAAGAAAAACAATGGTGTGCTTGGTTTTAATGTAACTTTATTATTTCATGAGTTAGTTACAAGTTTATGACCACTTATAAAATGTGTTCAAAGTTCTGCTCATTGTGTTGGATTGTCAATGCAACCCTCTTCTCCCACTCTTGACACACTGATAGCAACAGACAATTGCCTTCAGATGACCCAAAAATGAAAGTCTAAGGGGCAGATTAGGAACCTTGGTGGCCATTCAACTGAGCCACGACGACCAATCCACTTTCCAGGAAACTGTTCATTTAGGAATGCTAGGATATGACACCCATATTGTGGTAGTGCACCATTCTAATGAATGAGAAAAAATTCATGAAAAACGCACTCAAAAGCGCACATTTTTATGCAAGATTATTCCTGCCAAGTTACTCATTTTTGATGCAGAAATGTCTGCAGCAAATATTTATCCTGTGCACATACCCTTACTTGTACTAACAAAGTAAGTATAACTAGACAGACTTTGCATTTGTAATTGCATGTTCAACTGCAGCAGTATAATTCATTAGCATCTATGGTATTTCTTAGGGTGGAACAGTCATAAGATGCTGATTGCATTGTTTTTGTGATGTTAAGGGAGTCTAGTTAACATTTTTCTATGCTCTTATATGCCTTGATTATCCTCAGAGCCATAAATTACAGTACAATGCATTTGTAAGCTGGTCAGAAATTTAATGCTGCCCTTGACCAAAATCAAGGCTCATAGACTGATGACTGAAAGACTGTTGTATGTTAATTGTCTTGTGTCTCATTTCTTAAAAAGGCAATATGTTTGGTTGGTCATAACACCTAAAAAAAGATAAAACACCACATGACATGACATGACTCAGGTTGGCTACTATTTCAATGGAACAAATGAACAAAAAATTTGAAGGTTATACTAAATTACAAAGCTCAAGCGCTTCACACAGTCACCCCTGTTCAAGCACCCAGAGTAAAACTGTACTTCATAGGTTTGGTGGTCTATTTGTGTGTACAGTATTGTGTAGTCTAAAGACATTTCTTTCCAAATGTTCCATGACTTGAGTGGATCACAGTCTTTCTGGATACATTCAATGCTACCAGCAATAAGATGGTATTAATGTTAATTCCGACCAGAAGTTATTCTGGAGGTTACATAGAGTGTGTGCATTCACAAAGACATACTCATGATATTTATATGTAAGATATTGAAGCTAGGCTTTTTTCCTCTTTAAATATGAAACTGAATGATGACTCTAAGAACTTTACTGGCAAATAAGTTGGTTTATGCTTGAAAGATTTCTCAATAGAGATTGTGAATGAACTGAAATTGTCTCAATGAGGCAGTTAGATTCTTTCATTACTTGACCTTCAAATACTCTCTTCTTTTATTTTTTTGTTCAAAACTAGAAACTTATCTGTTTTTAAGCATTTTATGCAGTGCTTTTATCCCATCCATCTGAGCTTTTGTTCAGTTTTTCAAGCACTATTAACATTGTATTTCTGCTTTAGCTGTAGTTGAAAGGTCCAATAGCAAATAAAGTCAAGCATTTTACCTTCAAGATAACCCACTTTGGATGGGATTATTAACACACTGTCATTATAGCAACAATTACTTCAGATTTTGAATGAATTCAATAAAGAATTATAAAATACAGAAATGCAAAACATATTTCAGAAATTGAGCCTTCTAATGAACATGGAGAAATTAAATACTTTACATAAAAATATACTTTTTGTATAAACGTGTCACTTCAATGATAAATTACTCATCCTAAATTGCAGTCTAGGAATTTTTATATGGAGGCTTTCAAGATGTTAGAAAGATATAATTAGTACAGTCTCACTAATTGGTCCTTATAATAATAATTTAGCAAGTCTGGGTCACTAATTGATCCTTATAATAATGATTTAGCAAGTCTGGCCTCTGCTCCGCAAGGGATGAGCAGTTGTAGCCAAAGGAAGCTTCAAGTAGTCATTGTTGAATTGCAGGAAAAAAATGCATTTCATGAAATCTATGGTATAGTTGCATCAATCCATCCAAGGAGGAAGCTGCTCTGTGCCCTAGCTATTATGCAGGGTCCTGAACAAGTGAAATCCAGCTTTAAGATCTATTACCTTAAAGGGAACCTGACAGATCAGATAATTCTATTAATTTGAAGTTATAAGCTTAAATAAAAACAAAAAGGGGGACACACTAGAGTTCACAGGCAGATGGGGGGCTGAACCAGCTGGTAGTTGGAAAGGCACTGTGTTTGATCCTGTCTGGTTAATACATGTGCTGAAACTGTAAAGAGAGAAACTACTGCTCTACAGACCAAAAACACTGGATATATAATGTGCAGAAGTGGTGGTCAAATAAAAATTCATTTTCATTATTAATGCCTATAAATTTAATGCTTCAATCTAAACTATTTTCAAATATGCTTTAATTAACGTTACCTATCCTTCCCTAACTACACTATCTTACTGATTTAATATTTGTTTTACAATTACTTTTTTTGACGATGCTTCATTTGAGAATCCCAGTGCATGTTGCTTGTTTTTATATATACAGGTGGCACGGAAAGTATTCAGACCCCTTTAAATTTTTCACTCTTTGTTTCATTGCAGCCATTTGGTAAATTCATAAAAGTTCATTTTTTTTTCACTAATGTACACTCTGCACCCCATCTTGACTGAAAAAAACAGAAATGTAGTATTTTTTGCAAATTTATTAAAAAATAAAAACTGAAATATCACATGGTCATAAGTATTCAGACCTTTTGCTCCGTATTGAGTAGAAGGACCCTTTTGACCTAGTACAGCCATGAGTCTTCTTGGGAATGATGCAACAAGTTTTTCACACCTGGATTTGGGGATCCTCTGCCATTCTTCCTTGCAGATCCTCTCCAGTTCCGTCAGGTTGGATCGTGAATGTTGGTGGACAGCCATTTTCAGGTCTCTCCAGAGATGTTCAATTGGGTTTAGGTCAGGGCTCTGGCTAGGCCAGTCAAGAATGGTCACAGAGTTGTTCTGAAGCCAATCCTTTGTTATTTTAGCTGTGTGCTTAGGGTCATTGTCTTGTTGGAAGGTGAACCTTAGGCCAAGTCTAAGGTCCAGAGCACTCTGGAAGAGGTTTTCATTCAGGATATCTCTGTACTTGGCTGCACTCATGTTTCCTTCAATGACAACCAGTTGTCCTGTCCCTGCAGCTGAAAAATACCCCCATAGAATGATGCTTCCACCAGCATGTTTCACTGTTGGGATTGCATTGGGCAGGTGATGAGCAGTACCTGGTTTTCTCCACACATACCACTTAGAATTATCACCAAAAACGTCTATCTTCATCTCATTCAACCAGGGAATCTTATTTCTCATAGTCTGGGAGTCCTTCTTCTTTTAGCAAATTCTATGCAGGCTTTCATATGTCTTGCACTGAGGAGAGTCTTCTTTTGGGCCTCTCTGCCATAAAGGCCCGAATGATGAAGGGCTGCAGTGATTGTTGACTTTGTGTAACTTTCTCCCATCTCCCTACTGCATCTCTGGAGCTCAGCCACAGTGATCTTGGGGTTCTTCTTTCCCTCTCTCACCAAGGCTCTTCTTCCACAATTGCTCAGTTTGGCTGGATGGCCAGGTCTAGGAAGAATTCTGATAGTCCCAAACTTCTTCCATTTAAGTATTATGTAGACCACTGTGATTTTAGGAACCGTTAGTACTGCAGAAATTATTTTGTAACCTTGCCCAGATCTTTTTATTGCCACAATTCTGTCTCTGAGCTCCTTGGCCAGTTCCTTTGACCTCAAAATTCCCATTTGGTCTGATATGCACTGTAAGCTGTGAGGTCTTACATAGACAAGTGTGTGCCTTTCCAAATCAAATCCTATAAGTTTAATTAGACAGAAGGATAGTCTCCCCGAAGGAGCCCGTGCTGGAAATGGAGAAGCCTGCTCTTGAGTGGGCAGCTGCCATGGCAGAGGGATCCGATGGTCATGGAGCGACCGCGGCCAGGAGGATGGAAGCACAGTTGGTGAGTGGACCTCAGCCCCAAACCTTGGAGAGCAAGCCTATGTTTGGTGGCACCTCATCCCTCGGTCGTTCCCATTTCCATCAAGAGACAGAGGGCAACTTTCCATCCTCTGGACAGTCCGCATGGATCGCAGAGGTAATTGAGCACAAAAAGCAACAGGAGAAGGAGGTATGAGCAGAGCTGCACTGACCAAGAGGGGCGCTATGGCTGGACGGTGCACCAGCGGGCAGCTGGTCTATGCCGACACAGACCATGGATATGGTTTCATCCGTGAGGTGGGCACCAATGGGAAGGTCTATGTGAATGCCGCCTCAATTAAGTATGGGAGGCCCCTGAGGGAACGAGACTGGGTTAATTTCTTTAAGGAGGATGGCCCACGGGGGTACTTCGCCATGGCCATTAGCTTGTGCCAGGAAGATAATCTGGAACTCTATGCAGGCCTGGAACAGGCACAGTCGGCCCCCTGTTCCCTGGCCACTGCACAGCCAAGTTGTGCCCCTCTCCTGTCACTGCAGCAGGAGAACACAACGCCTGCGGCTGCAGGGTCATCTATTGGAGCACGGGCGCGGAGCCCGATGTGGAGTGGAGTGACACGGGATGCGTGCCACTGAAATGATGTCAGAACTTTAAAAGAAAATAGTGCTCGCTGCACAGTATGAAAATCGGACTGTTACATGTCCCTGCAGGCCAAGGAGCCCTGGAGCACCTCAAAGCCGGTTGTAGTGTGACTGGTCCACGTCACTGTTAAAACGTTGACTATGTGTTGTTTCCCCTACATTTCCCAGTTCTTTTGCACACATTGCACTTCCACTGCTGGATGGCTAGACTTTAACCCTATGGGGTCATGGGCTCATTGACTGAACAAAGACTGTGTGTACCTATGTTCCTTCTACATCACATGTTTGGCAGTTCTTGATTCCTTCATAAATTACACTGAAATTTAAATTTATTTACTAACAATTGTGTAACGGGGTCTACCAATCTGGGGTACCTTTTTCAGTACCAACCCGTGTTTCAGGAGGTCCACTCTGCTTTGGCTGGAGTCTGAATGAAGGACGCTGGCTGGAATCGCTTGGTTACATGGGTGCATATAAAAGATCACTGCTTCTCCACGTATTTCCAGTCTGACAACACTTTATTCACAGGACACATACTATATCACACAGATACAGAGGACAGACCAATAGAAAAGCAGCAGGCCAGACATACATTAGAATAGCCGCAGGGGGCCGGAGTCTGCCGATATTTACTGTGGGAATTACAAAGGTGGGGGGAGGACAGAAGGGGGATATTGTGTCCCCTCTGCCCAGGGGCGCAGCCTGTGGGCTGATGCATCTCACATGGAACCTATTATACATACATATAACTCAACATATTCTGGGTGCTGTGGGGTTCCGTAATACGTAACAAATTGTAATTTTGGTTTACCGTATATACCCGAGCATGAGCCGAGATTTTCAGCCCAAAAAAATGGGCTGAAAGTGCCCCTCTCGACTTATACTCGAGTCATGGTCAGCAGGTGAGGGGGAGCGACGACTGTGTACCATGTGATCGCTCACTGCAGGAAAAAGCTGCCACACCCGGAGATCATGGGACATGCAGGGAGCACATCAGGAGTGCCGGGAGCAGGTGAGTATTTCATAGTTACCTTCCCTCATTCCACCGACGCTCCATCTTCCGCGTCCTCTGCAGTGACTGTTCAGGTCAGAGGGCGTGATGACGCATTAGTGTGCGCGCCGCCCTCTGCCTGAACAGTTACTGCAGAGAGATGGGACGCTGAAGAGCAGCCGGCAGCAACGAGAGGTGAGTATGTCATTTTTTATTTTTTACTGCAGCAGCAGCATTACATGCACAATGTTATATGGAGCGTCTATGGGGCCATAATGAACTGCATGGAGCATTATATGGGGCGTCTATGGGGCCATAAAAAACTGCATGGAGCATTATGTGGGGCATTTATGGGGCCATAAAGAACTGCATGGAGCATTATATGGGGCATCTATGGGGCCATAAAGAACTGCATGGAGCATTATATGGGGCATCTATGGGGCCATAAAGAAATGCATGGAGCATTATATGGGGCATCTATGGGGTCATAAAGAACTGCATGGAGCATTATATGGGGCATCTATGGGGCCATAAAGAACTGCATGGAGCATTATATGGGGCATATTTGCATATGGAGCATCTATGGGGCCATAAAGAACTGCAAGGAGCATTATATGGGGCTCCTGATTCAATATGGATATTCAGAAACACTTAACCTACTGATGTCTTAATTAATTTTACTTTTATTGGTGTTAGGGCTAGCGGAACGCACCAAATAATTAGAGAAAAGGAATAAGGTGCGTTCACAGCCCGGGGTCCATCATGCAGAGATGGAACCTGCTGCTAAGCAATGATGGACTATATGGTGGTACAATGAGGATACACACACAGGTTAGCTTCACTCTGTGTAAAAGAAGTGAACCCTGTTGCATAACAGGGCTGTAGTACCGCACGTAACAGAAATAATAAAGTAGCACGAGAGTGCATGCGGTGCTGCACTGGCGGACGCCACTAACCACCCAGACTTGGGTTTGGAAAGCGCGGTAATAGCACATGGCGCCGCACTGGCGGTCACAGCAATAGACGCTGTTTGTGTACTTGTGTTGGTAAAAAGCCGGGTGTTAGATTACAGTCATCCTCCTTACGCGAGCATTCAAACACAAGGGAGGGGATGATTAAAGAGCGACTTTCACTCACAACCCACACACGTAAACAAGTGTATACTAGCGCATGGCCGTGCGGCCATGCGAACCTTTTATAGCTGCAGCAAGTTCAGGACCTTCCTAGAGGACCAATGAGAACTGCTACAGTAACTAGCAACTTCAGGACCTTCCTAGAGGACTAATAGGAGCTACTGAAGTACCTGAGCATGTGACCCCAGACCCCCAGTGAGAGGTATTCCTTTGGTCTCAGAAGGGGAAAAGCAGGACTTAGTCCCAGAGACGTCTTCTCACCGCTGATCAGTACAGGCTAAAATGGCAGAGCCTGGAAAGCCAGCAGTAACCCTTTGCACAGAATCAGACTGTGTGAGATGCTGGGACCAACATCTCCGCTGAGCAGGCCCCACTGTGGCTGATCCAGAATGAGAGACCGCAGCAGACATGGTTCGAGATTCCCCCTGTGCAGCGGCGGGAACTCGACTCCTAACAATGGGTATCTATTTTTATTTTCGACATTTACTGGTAGCTGCTGCGTTTTCCACCCTAGGCTTATACTCGAGTCAATAAGTTTTCCCAGTTTTTTGTTGCAAAATTAAGGGGGTCGGCTTATACTCGGGTCGGCTTATACTCGAGTATATACGCTACTTAAACTATTATTTTTTTAAATCCTTTTAAAATTTTGCCTTATATAAAAGTCATTATACAGGAAAGAATGTGTTTTTCCATTTTTTTTAATAAACTCCAATTTCTTAATGATTTTCAATGTTTTTTTGTCGGTCCTTAAGTCTTGGAGTCAGAGATGCCTCCAGGGATCTTCCCCATCCTGTTCTCCTTCCATTCAGCACTTTTTCCATCCATTTCAACATCTTCACGCTTCTCAGAGCTCTTTGTTGGGTCTGGTGGGGAAATGCTTGCATTTCCAAACGACTCCCATTAGATTCATTACTTGAAATGAGCATTTCAGCAATAGGAATTGCTCAGTTCGAGTAACGAGCTTTTCAGTGGTTGCTAATCTCTACAAGGAGTGAAAAGTTTTTAAAGATGATCAAACAAGGCCTTGTTGACCAAACCTTGATTAACCCCTTTCCTACATTGGGCGTAATACGCAGATGTTGGACACCGTCCTTTGATGTGGGTTCCGGCGCTGAGCCCACATCTTTTCTGGAACATGTCAGTTGTTTTGAACAGCTGACATGTGCCGTTAACAGCCACTGGAGGAATTGTGATCCTATTGTGTCTGTTAATCCATCGTCAAACTGACAGCGACATTTAACACGTGCTTCCGGCAAGCACGTAGAAAATTCGCCCATTAGTGACCCCGGTCATGTTACCATGAGTCACCAATGGGTTGGCATGACATCCAGAGGTCTCCTGCAGACTTCTATGGTGGTCACTGCTGGATTGCTATGAGCGCTGCCTGGTGGTCAGCACTCATAGCAAGTGAGTAATTCTGCTACACACATGCAATCTGATCATCACCTGTATGTAGCAGAGACGACTGGGTTATGGCAGCATCTAGTCTCCCATGGCGACTATTGAAGCATGAAAAAATTTTTAAAAAAAGTTTTTAAAAATATTAAAAAAATATAAAAGTTCAAATCACCCCCTTTCGCCACATTCAAAATAAAACTAAAAAAATCAAGCACAGACATATTTGGTGTCGCTGTGTTCAGTATAGCCAGATCTATCAATAAAGTAAAAGGATTAACCTTATGGCTAAACTGTTTAGCGAGAAAAAAGTCAAAACGCCAGAACTACATTTTTTTGGTCGCAACAACTTTGCTTTAAAATGCAATAACGGGTGATCAAAAAATTATATCTGCACCAAAATGGTGTCATTAAAAATATCAGCTTGGCATGCAAAACATAAGCCCTCAATCAACTCAAACCCACAAAATATGGAGAAGCTACGGGTAAGGGAAAATGGCGCATTTTTTTTTTCTTTTTAAACAATGTTTGGAATTTTTTTTCACTACTTTCACCGCACTTTGAATTTTTTTTCTATTTTCCAGTACATGATATGTTAAAATCAATTGTTATGGTTGGGGGTGTTAGGAGTCGAGTTTCCTCTGCTGCACAGGAGGAATCTCGATCCGTGTCTGCTGCGGTCTCCCACTCTGCATCTGCCGCAGTGGGGTTTGCTCAGCGGAGGCGTCGCTCCCAGCGTCTTGTTGGGACTGATTCTGTGCAGAGGGTTACTACTGCCTTTTCTGCTCTCCTGTTGTACCCTGCACTGATCTGCGGCGAGCAGGCTTCTCTGGGACTAAGTCCTTATTTTCACACACTGAGCATGCCCAGGGCAAGATCTCCCGTTGGAGATCAGGGGTCACATGCTCAGGTACTGCAGCACATTCCATTGGTCCTCCAGGAAGGTCCTGAAAGGGCAAAACTTCGGTAGCAGCTTCCTGTGCTGCAACTATATAAACTGCGCATGACCGCACGACCATGCGCTAGTATTGTCTTGATAATATGTGTGTGTGTTGTGAGTGAAAGTCGCTCTTTAAAATACCCTCCCTATTGGATGACTGTTCGCGGAAGGTGTATGTTTGCTATCTAGCGCCCGACTTATCCAACAGCACGTTACACACATAACAGCGTCTAGTTGCTGTGACCGCCTGTATGGCGCCGTGCGCTTCCTCTGCGCTTTCCTTACCCAAGCCTGGGTGGTTAGTGGCGTCCGTCAGTGCGGCACTGCATGAACTCTCGTGCCTTTATATACTATTTTAATAGTTTCCTTACACACCCAGTTGCAGTGTTGTGCCAGCAAGTGGTCTAATCGGACTTCAATCCTGTGTTGGGGTTGTGTTCGCTGACTTCTTGCTCGCGCTCTATGTGCGGTACCGCGGTCCTGTGACTCAACAGGATCGCTTCCTTCACGCAGGGTGAAGTTTACCCATGCGTGTATACTTATAGTACCGCCATATAGTCCATCTTACTAGCAGCAGGGTTTTTACCTGCACGGTGGACCTCGAACTGCGAACGCACCTAGTTTCATATCATCTATACTTGGTGCATTCCGCCAGTCCTTAACAGGGGGATTGCACCAAATTAAATTAAACTATAAAGTACAATCACAACCCCGGGTCCACCGTGCAGAGATGAATAACTGCTGCTAGTTTGAATAATGGCGGTTAAAAAACTAGAGAACGTTCGTCCTTAAACACACTGAGTTAACTCCACACAGTGTGACTAGGACACAGAAAACCAAGCCCAGATGCTACTCAGAGATGCACAGGGAGAGGAGTACCTACTGAGATAACAACTGAGAGGTACAGGTACAGTAAGTACCAGCTCCACTAACCACAGAGCGGTACAAGGAAGGTTAGTACATGCTCAGCTAACCACCGGGGGAACAGGGATATTAAGAAGTGTGCAATAAACTGTTAGAACTACTAAGAAAAAATATGTGGGATGAACTTGCTCTGTGGTGCAATGCCCTGATAACCCCACAGGGAAGTATAGCATACACAAGGGACAGAAACAGATAGCAAAAACTCACAGTCAGCAAGAACACACAGCAAACCTCCTCTCTTGATGCCAGCCCTGAACTCACACAGCCAATTTCTTCGGAGGTGCCGGAATTCTATTGGCAGAAAGCCAGCCCTGAACACATACGGACAAGATCACGGATGTTCCACTGGTAGCTGATACAGTGCTAAAAATAAAAACGCACATACAGAGCGGTAACTTATCCACCCACACATACACCAAACACAAGTGACGCTAGCACACCTACATGCTTTGCTGCAAGCCCTTCATGCGCCAGGCTCCACCCCAAACACTCACGCCCAGTTGGACGGGGCATCGCCTGTGGGCTAATCCGGAGCTGCCACATCACCAGAGCAGAGAGCATCCCTTCACCAATGACAAGGCACCACATCACGGACATGCTCAGTAAGGTGATTTCTGGACTTAGACTCCAGAAGTCGGGCTGTCTCTGTATACCACTGGTTACCTTTAGCTGGAGAGCCAGCAGTAACCACACGTATTATTATTATTTGTTTATATAGCACCATTAATTCCATGGTGCTGTACATTAGAAAGGGGTAACATACAGGGATATAGATATCATTTACAGTACACAAATTTGCGATCACAGACTGGTACCGTGGGGAGAGGATCCTGTCCTTGCGTATAACAGGAGCCTGAGCAAGATGCTGAGACCAATATCTGCACTAAGCAGCAGACCCAGCGGCTGGACCTAATTGGGAGAGCAGAGCAACAAACTGTGCTTGGAATACATCCCATATGGCAGAGAAGTCCTGGCCTTTAACACCAATTTTGTCATTCAAAGGTACAATTCATCCCACAAAAACAAGCCCTCACATGGCCACTTTGACCAAAAAATAAAACAGGTATGGTTCTGGAAAGAAAGGGAGCAAATAATGAAAGTGCAAAACCAAAAATACCTCTGGTTGTTAAGAGGTTAACCTGGACTATTCCACAACACGAGATGACAGCAGCACATGAAATGTTTTTAATCTACAATATTTGAATGAGTCCCTCTAGTGGCTTTCACAAGTCTATGGATGACCCTTCCTATAATTTTTTTCTGGCTTTGCATGTTGTGCAGAGCCTTTTTGACTGTAGAAGTACCACAAGTACACTTTCTTAATATTGGAATGAGGTCATACAGTTGTTGTCTTTAAGGATCTATGGATGACCCTATTATATTTTTTATGACCATGCACTGCAGAATTTTTTTGAGGGTAGAAGTATCACAACTACACTTTCTTAATATTTGAATGAGGCAATACATTTGGTGCTTCCAATGGTGTGTGGATGACCCTGCTTGTAATTTTCCATCTTGCTTTGCACTGTGTGCACAGTCTTTATGAGTGTAGGAGTACCACAACTACACTTTGTTCACAATATTTGAATGAGGCCCTTCAGTTGTTGCCTTCAAGGGTGTCTGGATGACCCTTCTTATAATTTTGTTCTTTCTTTGCACTGTGTGCAGAGCCATTGTGAGTGTTGAAGCACTGCTTCATGTATAGTAACAAAGTGCTTAGCTGCACGAGAATAGGACCCATTTTTCTGGACAATACTTGTTTAAATGTTCCCAAATTCTTTTTTTTTAATTTTCTAATAGTGCAATAATTTTGATAAGTTCCTCTGTGTAGGTAATATTGTTATTTACTAAATTACATCTTAGAAAAATGCACAATTTTTTTTAAAATGAAGGAGAAATACGTTTTAGATCTTGTACTACCACAAATTTATAATTTTTATCTGTCTCACTGTAAGTTACAGATTAATAAGTATATCTGGAATGTATTTGACACGCTTATACAAGTTTTCTATTTAACTATGCACATAATGTATACTGAAAATTTCCAGGAAGTCTTAATTTTCCCACAGGGATCTTTTTAAGTTATCCTGTTAACTCTATGTCTGTACCTTAATGAATGCTGCATTAAAAAGCACATGTTCAAATAATACTTCAACTTCATCTTAAGTTAAAATATTTAAGGGAGATGGAGATTATTGGTTAAGATTTGCTTCCTGAAGATGTATAATATTTCTGGTATAAGACTATTTGTACTGGAATTCATTTTGTGGCTTGTCAAGTAGACCAAACTAGGCTTTGTGACTGGGCAGAGGTTTTATTGGACTTGTCTGTTACAGGTTCCAAACCATTGAGTTTGTCAGTTAGTGATTTGCAATGGGACTGGGAAATATCAAAGGGCCTATAGTGTCATTCGTTTAAATATTTCATTATTACATTAAAGCTAAAAAATTATTAAGTGTTTATTTGTATTGTGTATATTATTCAACTGCACCAAATATATTGCAACCTTTGCATTAATGGTATTATTTTAATGAATAAAATATTTTAACACTGATAATACACAGCAATGAAAATTGTCCAGATTGTTAACATTGTGGATTTATCTTTTTTAACATGTATTTTTTATGTGATTTGGTGGCACTTGCAATATAAGTACTACAGGTTCTCCTCCTTTGTGAAGCACCATCCACTTGTTAGTGCAGCCTTCCTCACAGTTGGCACAGTTCTCCTGTTCTCAAAATGGCTGTTGATTGAGAGGCAAATGACAAGACCAGTGTTGAGCGATACCTTTCGGAAATATCGGTAGCAGATTGGATCGGCCGATATTAAAAAAATATCGGATATCGCCGTTACCGATACCCGATACCAATGCAAGTCAATGGGACAAAAATATCAGAATTAAAAAAAACTTTATTTCCTTGTAGGTTAATTCTACATGAAGGAAAACAACTAATAATAATGTAGGATGTGTTGGGGGAGGTGGAGGAGACATTAAATGCATAGAGGTTTAGCCCTATCAAATGGAATAGCAGGAATTTAAAAAAAAAATTTAAGACGTTCGGAGTTACAAAGATATTGACTACGTTAAGATTTTTTATATTTTGTCAGATATTTATGATTCACTAATTCCATGCTCTTCACCTTCTTTTTTACTTCTCCCACACTTTCTTCTTCATCATCCTCAGCAGCAGCATCTTTTTCATCAACTTCATCATGTTATTCATCTTCTTCTTCACCTTCTTCCTATTATTCTTTTTTTACATTCTTCATATTCTTTTTATTCAACTATTATTCTTCATATTCTACTTCTTCATCTTCTTCAGATTCCTTTTCATCATATTCTTATTTGTGACAGGCATTCCTGTGGTTGTTATCTATAAAAGTTTGAAGATTACACCTTCCGTTCTGCCTGTCACAAAAGAGTTACAACAGGATTTGTCCGTGTTCAGTTTGACCTGCAGCAGCAGGCTTTTTCCAGGGGCACCACAAGGAGGAACGGACTCACCCCCATACACTGCTTAGTCTTCTTCTGCTTATAATTTAGATAATATCTTTTGCTCTGATTTTTAGTCTTATGCTTAATGTTCTTCTGTTCTTTGTTCTGCAGCTTCTTGTTCTTCTGCTTCTTGGTCTTCAGGGTCGTCGTCTCCAGGGTCGTCATCTCCGGGGTCATCGTCTTCCACCGGGTGGTCTTCAGGGTCGTCATCTTTAGGGTCTTGAACTTAGAAATGTAGCAGAAGGTGCAAGAAGGCTGATGAACTGCCGAGAACCAGCTGATGGTACTGGCACCCGGATGGCTACCCGAAGGTCCAAGAGCCAATGGAACTACCGAGGACGAGCTGACGGTACTGGAACCTGGTTACTAAGCAGGAGGTACCCGTGCCATAAAGCACTACCAAGGACCACCTGACGTTGGTGGAACTCAGATACCCAGAAGGAGGCACCTAATCCAAAGGCTCTGCCCAGAACCAGCTGATGGTACTGGAACCAGGATGGGGAGCAGAAGGTACAAGAGCAAAAGACACTGCCGAGAACCAGCTGACGGTACTGGAACCCGGATGGGTAGCAGAAGGTACAAGAGCCAATGGAACATCAGAGGACCAGCTGATGTTAATGGAACCCGGTTACTAAGCAGGAGGTACCCATGCCAGAAAGCACTACCAAGGACAACCTGATGTTGGTGGAACTCTGATACCCAGAAGGAAGCACCTAAGCCAAAGGCTCTGCCCGGAACCAGCTGACAGTACTGGAACCAGCATGGGGAGCAGAAGGTACAAGAGCAAAAGACATTGCTGAGAACCAGCTGACGGTACTGGAACCCGGATAGGTAGCAGAAGGTACAAGAGCCAATGGAACAACCGAGGACCAGCTGATGCTACTGGAACCAGGTTACTAAGCAGGAGGTACACGTGCCAGAAAGCACTACCAAGGACCACCTGATGTTGGTGGAACTTGGATACCCAGAAGGAGGCACCTAAGCCAAAGGCTCTGCCCGGAACCAGCTGACGGTACTGAAACTAGGATGGGGAGCAGAAGGTACAAGAGCACAAGAAACTGCCGAGAATCAGCTGATGGTACTGGAACCCGGATGGGTAGCAGAAGGTACAAGAGCCAATGAAACAACCAAGGATCAGCTGACGCTACAAGAACCCGGTTACTAAGCAGGAGGTACCCGTGCCAGAAAGCACTACCAAGGACCACCTGACGTTGGTGAAACTTGAATACCTAGAAGGAGGCACCTAAGCCAAAGGCTCTGCCCGGAACCAGCTGACGGTACTGGAAACAGGATAGGGAGCAGAAGGTACAAGAGCAAAAGACACTGCCGAGAACCAGCTGATGGTACTGGAACCCGGATGGGAAGCAGAAGGTAAAAGAGCCAATGAAACAACCGAGGATCAGCTGACACTACAAGAACCCGGTTACTAAGCAGGAGGTACCTGTGCCAGAAAGCACTACCAAGGACCACCTGACGTTGGTGGAACTTGGATACCCAGAAGGAGGCACTTAAGCCAAAGGCTCTGCCCGGAATCAGCTGACAGCACTGGAACCAGGGGGACCTATTCAAAATTGTCTTCCTAAGAACCAGCTAATGGTGCTGGAACTCAGATAGGCAGCAGAAGTTCCACAGGGAAAAAAATTGCTAGGCCGCGAGCCTGCCGTAATTACCAAAAACTCACAGTCCTACAGGGAGAGCTTGTTCTGTTGGCAGTACGGAACCAACCTTGATTGCCAGTTCCTGCAGCCCTCATACGAAGCAACTAAACTGCAGACACCATAGAGTCGGCTAACCCGACCTCAACACGACAGGACAACGTATTGGAGGCTAAGTGACCTTGACACTACTCGGAAACAGCTGGCGTGTTGGAACCAGGCTGGGCAGGAAGGAGTACTCGTGCCAAAGACACTTCTGAGCAGCAACTGGTGGTGTTGAAGCCCAGGGATTACATGACAGAGTGTAGGCTGAGGTCTAATTGGAGCAAGTTGAAAGGGAACCTTTAACCCCCCAGGCATTTGCAACTAGAAGAGCCACCTTGTGCAGCAGTAATGCTGCACAAGGAAAAGGTGGCTCTTTTAATTATGCTCCTTGCACACGCTGAACAAAACACTTATAAAATGTGGCCCCTCATACCGTGAAACCATCCCGGAGGCGGGACTTTCCTTCTTACTGAGACGCAGCACAGCCGACATTCATACCCCCTTGGCGCTGGGCGCAGTCTCCTGAGCGTTGTTTGTTTCAGTCCCGGAGCCTTCGCTGTTACAGTTATATGAAAAAGTTTGGGCACCCCTATTAATCTTAAGCTTAATGTTTTATAAAAATTGTTTTTTTTTGCAACAGCTATTTCAGTTTCATATATCTAATAACTGTTGGACACAGTAATGTTTCTGCCTTGAAATGAGGTTTACTGTACTAACAGAAAATGTGCAATCTGCATTCAAACAAAATTTGACAGGTGCATAAGTATGGGCACCCTTATCATTTTCTTGTTTTAAATACTCCTACCTACTTTTTACTGACTTAGTAAAGCACTTTTTTTTGGTTTTCTAACCTCATTGAGCTTTGAACTTCATAGCCAGGTGTATGCAATCATGAGAAAAGCTACTTAAAGTGGCCACTTGAAAGTGCAAGTTGTTCTCCGGTTTGAATCTCCTCTGAAGAGTGTCATCATGGGCTCCTCAAAACAACTGTCTAATGATCTGAAAACAAAGATTATTCAACATAGTTGTTCGGGGGAAGGATACAAAAAGCTGTCTCAGAGATTTAACCTGTCAATTTCCACTGTGAGGAACATAGTAAGGAAATGGAAGAACACAGGTACAGTTCTTGTTAAGGCCAGAAGTGGCCGGCCAAGAAAAACATCAGAAAGGCAGAGAAGAAGAATGGTGAGATCAGTCAAGGACAATCCTCAGACCACCTCCAGAGAGCTGCAGCATCAACTTGCTGCAGATAGTGTCACTGTATATCGGTCAACTATACAACGCACTTTGCACAAGGAGAAGCTATATGGGAGAGTGATGCGAAAGAAGCCATTTCTGAGAGCACGCCACAAACAGTGTCGGCTGAAGTATGCAAAGCATATTTGGAGAAGCCAATTTCTTTTTGGAAGAAGGTCCTGTGGACTGATGAAACCAAGATTGAGTTGTTTGGTCATACAAAAAGGCGTTATGCATGGCGGGCCAAAAAACACAGCATTCCAAGAAAAACACTTGCTACCCACAGTAAAATTTGGTGGAGGTTCCATCATGCTTTGGGGCTGTGTGGCAAATGCCGGCACCGGGAATCTTGTTAAAGTTGAGGGACGCATGGATTCCTCTCAGTATCAGCAGATTGTTGACAATAATGTTCATGAATCAGTGACAAAGTTGAAGTTACGCAGGGGATGGATCTTTCAGCAAGACAATGATCCAAAACACCGCTCCAAATCTATCCAGGCATTCATGCAGAGGAACAATTACACTGTTCTGGAATGGCCATCCCAGTCCCCAGACATGAATATCATTGAACATCTGTGGGATCATTTGAAGAGGGCTGTCCATGTACGGCGACTAGAGTTGAGCGATCTTGACCTTTTTAGAGTCGAGCCGGGTTTCGCGAAACCCGACTATCTCAAAAGTCGGGTCGAGTGAAATCGGCCGATTATGACGTAAAGTCGGGATCGACCGAAACACGAAACCCAATGCAAGTCAATGGGGCAGCATAGTCGGCAGTGAGTGGGGGCCAGGAAAACACCTAGAGTGCCCATTTTAATGTCAAAACCATCCATTCTTCTTAATGAAGCTTGTCAAGCGTAATTTACCTTATAATAATTGGAAGGCATTTGAAATTGGGGGTCATTTGGCTAAAGTTGTGGTGGGTAGGGCTGGTTCAAGTAATTAGTGGGCCCAGGAAATCTGGACCACGTCACGGCAGTGGAGCAGGGAGAGGTAAGTATTTCAACTTTGCAAGTGCTGTGAACCTGAGCAAGCAGGGGGGGCCCACTCGTTGGCATTGGCACTGGCACAGGGCCCCTCAAAGTACAGCGGTGTGTTTGCACGGCGGGGGCGCCTCCCACCGGCAGCAACACTTTTGCGTACTATGAGAGGCCCTGTGCCAGTGACGTCGCCAACTAGTATTCCTCCCCCCACCTGATGAAGGAACCTGCACTTTCATCTGCACCTTCCTCTTTGTCCCCGTGTAAGGTGGTATGGTATGCGGGAAGAGCAACCTGACTTTCAGCAGGGTCACAATGTTGTTGTGTAGCGTGCACGGGGAATGTTGTGTTATGGGTCAATGTACCAGCAGACTCATCTATCACTGGCTGGGCAATGGGCAGGATGAGGAGGAAACACAGATATAGGCCCAAAGAATAAAGTTGGCTAAATGCAGTTCAAAATTGGTAACACAGGAATAACCAGGGGGCATTGCAGTGGAGGACAACTGGAATGAGAGGCTGACACAGAGAGTAGGCCCAAATCAGTAAGTAGTCGAAATGCAGTTCAAAATTGGCAACCGTAGTAAACAGGCGGCACAGCTTTGTTCAGTGGAGGAGAACAGCAAGGAGTGGCAGACACCGATAGTAGGCCCCAACCCAACTAGTAGGCCAAATGCAGTCTAACATTAACAACTACTTAACGAGCGCCTGAAAACGGAATTTCAGGACAGGAAACCAGGAGAACAGCAAGGAGCGGCAGACACTGTTAGTAGGCCCCAAACCAACTAGTACGCCAAATGCAGTTGTTCCATTTAACCACAATTTAACGAGAGCCTGAAGATAGAAGCTCAGGAAAGGCAACCTGGAGAACACCTTGGAGTGGAACACACCATCTCTCTCCACCCCATACCCATTTTGTAGGCCTAATGCAGTGTAGTTTTCTACAACTACTAAACGAGAGTCGGAAGACCGAAGCAATGGCAAGGAAACCTGGGGAACACCTTGGAGTGTAACACACCATCTCTCTCCACCCGATACCCAATTTGTAGGCCTAATGCAGTGTAGTTTTCTACAACTACTAAACGAGAGTCGGAAGACCGAAGCAATGGCAAGGAAACCTGGGGAACACCTTGGAGTGTAACACACCATCTCTCTCCACCCGATACCCATTTTGTAGGCCTAATGCAGTGTAGTTTTCTACAACTACTAAACGACAGTCGGAAGACCGAAGCAATGGCAAGGAAACCTGGGGAACACCTTGGAGTGTAACACACCATCTCTCTCCACCCGATACCCAATTTGTAGGCCTAATGCAGTGTAGTTTTCTACAACTACTAAACGACAGTCGGAAGACCGAAGCAATGGCAAGGAAACCTGGGGAACACCTTGGAGTGTAACACACCATCTCTCTCCACCCGATACCCATTTTGTAGGCAAAATGCAGTGTAGTTTTCTACAACTACTAAACGAGAGTCGGAAGACAGAAGCAATGGCAAGGAAACCTGGGGAACACCTTGGAGTGTAACACACCATCTCTCTCCACCCGATACCCAATTTGTAGGCCTAATGCAGTGTAGTTTTCTACAACTACTAAACGAGAGTCGGAAGGCCGAAGCAATGGCAAGGAAACCTGGGGAACACCTTGGAGTGTAACACACCATCTCTCTCCACCCGATACCCATTTTGTAGGCCTAATGCAGTGTAGTTTTCTACAACTACTAAACGAGAGTCGGAAGACCGAAGCAATGGCAAGGAAACCTGGGGAACACCTTGGAGTGTAACACACCATCTCTCTCCACCCGATACCCATTTTGTAGGCCTAATGCAGTGTAGTTTTCTACAACTACTAAACGAGAGTCGGAAGACCGAAGCAATGGCAAGGAAACCTGGGGAACACCTTGGAGTGTAACACACCATCTCTCTCCACCCGATACCCAATTTGTAGGCCTAATGCAGTGTAGTTTTCTACAACTACTAAACGAGAGTCGGAAGACCGAAGCAATGGCAAGGAAACCTGGGGAACACCTTGGAGTGTAACACACCATCTCTCTCCACCCGATACCCATTTTGTAGGCAAAATGCAGTGTAGTTTTCTACAACTACTAAACGAGAGTCGGAAGACCGAAGCAATGGCAAGGAAACCTGGGGAACACCTTGGAGTGTAACACACCATCTCTCTCCACCCGATACCCATTTTGTAGGCCTAATGCAGTGTAGTTTTCTACAACTACTAAACGAGAGTCGGAAGACCGAAGCAATGGCAAGGAAACCTGGGGAACACCTTGGAGTGTAACACACCATCTCTCTCCACCCGATACCCATTTTGTAGGCCTAATGCAGTGTAGTTTTCTACAACTACTAAACGAGAGTCGGAAGACCGAAGCAATGGCAAGGAAACCTGGGGAACACCTTGGAGTGTAACACACCATCTCTCTCCACCCGATACCCATTTTGTAGGCCTAATGCAGTGTAGTTTTCTACAACTACTAAAAGAGAGTCGGAAGACCGAAGCAATGGCAAGGAAACCTGGGGAACACCTTGGAGTGTAACACACCATCTCTCTCCACCCCATACCCAATTTGTAGGCCTAATGCAGCCTACTTTCCGACAACTACTAAACGAGAGCATGAAGATCGAAGCTCAGGAAAGGCAACCTGGGGAACACCTTGGAGTGTAACACACCCTCTCTCTACACCACGGAAGGGCTGATTCTTAGGAAGGAAGGCTGTCGGAAAGAAGCAGGGCGCGTCCGAGGGTGATTATATTCTTATTAGGTATATACTCACCCTCGGACGCGCCCTGCTTCTTTATTTGTACTGAATGTTTATTTGCAATGTGGTTTTGACTTACTCTATTTTTTTGGTAAATAATGATTTTATTATTTTCATTGTTTTGCATCTTCTTGGCAATAATATAAAGAAGACGCGACAGGACAACACTCGGTGGATGCCATATCTGTGTTTTAAATTGAAAAAAACTTTCAGTTAACTACTTGCAGGCGAAAGTTATTGTAGCTGGTGGCCATTTTTAGTACTGTACCAGATTTTTGTTGTATGTGTTTGTTTTTAATGTTACAATGTCTGCATTTGATATCTCTCCAGTATTTTCTTTTTTATAGGCAAAATACTTATTTTTATATTTTCTGATGTTGGTTCAAGGGGTACACGGGCAGCAGTAGACAGGTCAGTGGAGGCCTAGTGGAAGGAGGGACCGCAGACAGGGTTTAAAGGCCTAACATAATAAATTGGGCTGGCTGTAGGCAATTTAAAATTGGTTCCAGGGGAACACGGGCAGCAGTGGCCTGGTCAGTGTAGTAGTAGTGGAAAGAACGGGCCGCAGACAGGCTTCGAAGGCCTAACATAACAAAAATTGGGATGTAGGCAATTTACAATTGGTTCCAGGGGAACACGGACAGCAGTAGACAGGTCAGTGGAGGCCTAGTGGAAGGAGGGACCGCAGACAGGCTTCGAAGCCCTAACATAATAAATTGGGCTGGCTGTAGGCAATTTAAAATTGGTTCCAGGGGAACCCGGGCAGCAGTAGACAGGTCAGTGGAGGCCTAGTGGAAGGAGGGACCGCAGACAGGCTTCGAAGCCCTAACATAATAAATTGGGCTGGCTGTAGGCAATTTAAAAATGGTTCCAGGGGAACACGGGCAGCAGTGGCCTGGTCAGTGTAGTAGTGGTGGAAAGAACGGGCCGCAGACAGGCTTCGAAGGCCTAACATAACAAAAATTGGGATGTAGGCAATTTACAATTGGTTCCAGGGGAACACGGACAGCAGTAGACAGGTCAGTGGAGGCCTAGTGGAAGGAGTGAACGCAGACAGGCTTCGAAGGCCTAACATAAGAAAAATGTCAATACAATGGTATTGACAGTGCCAGGCATTGAAGGATGTCAGCGCATAGACTAAACATTGGTGGAGCTGTGAGAGAAAATTTTGCAAGTGGTAGAGCACTGTTTGACCTGGGGGGGGGACTGTCTTGTGGCCGGCGGTACAGGCCCAGGGCCCCTCATATTACAACGGTGTGTCTGACGTTGGGTGCGCACCACCACCGCCAGACACTTTATTGTACTATGAGGGACCTAGTGGCAGTGCCGTCGACCAAAAGCGGGCACACCCACCTCTTCAGACAAACAGTACTCTCACGGGTGCTGGAGCCAAGTGGCGATACCACGGCCCCGTGTGGGGACTTTGGCCATTTAGGGAGGTGTTAACATGTCGGATGCTGGACAATCAGGTGCTGCAAATTACGAGATTGGAAAAGTCGTTCAGAATAGTCCACAGGCAAGACCATTACGTAGGAAAGCTAGGTGTCAGCCGGGCAAGGTGGGGCAAAAGATTTCGAAATCCAGTTGTGGTTCATTTTAATGAAGGTTAGATCATCTACATTTTGGGTAGCCAGACGAGTCCTTTTTTCTGTTAGTATTGAACCTGCAGCACTGAATACTCTTTCTGATAGGACACTAGCTGCCGGGCAAGCAAGCTCCTGCAATGCATATTCTGCCAATTCTGGCCAGGTGTCTAATTTTGATGCCCAGTAATCAAATGGGAATGACGGTTGAGGGAGAACGTCGATAAGGGATGAAAAATAGTTAGTAACCATACTGGACAAATGTTGTCTCCTGTCACTTTGAATTGATGCTGCAGTACCTGTCCTGTCTGCGGTCATAGCAAAATCACTCCACAACCTGGTCAGAAAACCCCTCTGGCCAACGCCACTTCTGATTTCTGCCCCTCTAACACCTCTGGTCTGCTGGCCCCTGCAGCTCGTGTTAGAACGATCACGGGCGCTGTGTGCAGGGAATGCCAGAAGCAAACGGTCAATAAGAGTTGATTGTTTGGTTGCTAATATTAGTTCCAAGTTCTCATGTGGCATTATATTTTGCAATTTGCCTTTATAGCGAGGATCAAGGAGGCAGGCCAACCAGTAATCGTCATCGTTCATCATTTTTGTTATGCGTGTGTCCCTTTTGAGGATACGTAAGGCATAATCCGCCATGTGGCCCAAAGTTCCAGTTCTCAAATCTGTGGTTGTGCTTGGTTGAGGGGCAGTTTCAGGCAAATCCACGTCACTTGTGTCCCTCCAAAAACCAGAACCCGGCCTTGCCGCGCCAACAATTTCCACTGGCCCCGGAAAAGCTTCCTCATTAAAAATATAATCATCCCCATCATGCTCCTCGTCCTCCTCCTCCTGTTCGCCCGCTACCTCGTCCTGTACACTGCCCTGGCCAGACAATGGCTGACTGTCATCAAGGCTTTCCTCTTCCTCAGCTGCAGACGCCTGATCCTTTATGTGCGTCAAACTTTGCATCAGCAGACGCATTAGGCGGATGCTCATGCTTATTATGGCGTTGTCTGCACTAACCAGCCGTGTGCATTCCTCAAAACACTGAAGGACTTGACACATGTCTTGAATCTTCGACCACTGCACACCTGACAACTCCATGTCTGCCATCCTACTGCCTGCCCGTGTATGTGTATCCTCCCACAAAAACATAACAGCCCGCCTCTGTTCACACAGTCTCTGAAGCATGTGCAGTGTTGAGTTCCACCTTGTTGCAACGTCTATGATTAGGCGATGCTGGGGAAGGTTCAAAGAACGCTGATAGATCTGCATACGGCTGGAGTGTACGGGCGAACGGCGGATATGTGAGCAAAGTCCACGCACTTTGAGGAGCAGGTCGGATAACCCCGGATAACTTTTCAGGAAGCACTGCACCACCAGGTTTAAGGTGTGAGCCAGGCAAGGAATGTGTTTCAGTTGGGAAAGGGAGATGGCAGCCATGAAATTCCTTCCGTTATCACTCACTACCTTGCCTGCCTCAAGATCTACAGTGCCCAGCCACGACTGCGTTTCTTTCTGCAAGAACTCGGACAGAACTTCAGCGGTGTGTCTGTTGTCGCCCAAACACTTCATAGCCAATACAGCCTGCTGACGTTTGCCAGTAGCTGCCCCATAATGGGAGACCTGGTGTGCAACAGTGGCAGCTGCGGATGGAGTGGTTGTGCGACTGCGGTCTGTGGACGAGGTCTCGCTTCTGCAGGAGGACGAGGAGGAGGAGGAGGGGGTGCGAACGGCTAAAGCCAACTGTTTCCTAGACCGTGGGCTAGGCAGAACTGTCCCAAACTTGCTGTCCCCTGTGGACCCTGCATCCACCACATTTACCCAGTGTGCCGTGATGGACACGTAACGTCCCTGGCCATGCCTACTGGTCCATGCATCTGTTGTCAGGTGCACCTTTGTGCTCACAGATTGCCTGAGTGCATGGACGATGCGCTCTTTAACATGCTGGTGGAGGGCTGGGATGGCTTTTCTGGAAAAAAAGTGTCGACTGGGTAGCTCGTAGCGTGGTACAGCATAGTCCATCAGGGCTTTGAAAGCTTCGCTTTCAACTAACCGGTAGGGCATCATCTCTAACGAGATTAGTCTAGCTATGTGGGCGTTCAAACCCTGTGTACGCGGATGCGAGGCTAAGTACTTCCTTTTTCTAACCATAGTCTCATGTAGGGTGAGCTGGACTGGAGAGCTGGAGATCGTGGAACTAGCGGGGGTGCCGGTGGACATGGCAGACTGAGAGACGGTGGGAGATGGTATTGTTGCCGCCGGTGCCCTAGATGCAGTGTTTCCTGTTATGGCTGGCAATCAGGCAACACAGCGTGCAGTAATCAGCGCACATACAGAGATCTGGCAAAAACCCAAAACAATAGGACGAGCTCTGAGACGTGGAATCTCTGTAGACTGCAGTACCTGAACTGTCCTCACACAACTGGAAGCAGCAGTGGATTGCGCCTATCACTACCTATGCAACTCGGCACTGCCTGAGGAGCTGACTAGCCTGAAGATAGAAATACAAGCCTGACTTACCTCAGAGAAATACCCCAAAGGAATAGGCAGCCCCCACATATAATGACTGTTAGCAAGATGAAAAGACAAACGTAGGAATGAAATAGATTCAGCAAAGTGAGGCCCGATATTCTAGACAGAGCGAGGATAGCAAAGAGAACTATGCAGTCTACAAAAACCCTAAAACGAAAACCACGCAAAGGGGCAAAAAAGACCCACCGTGCCGAACTAACAGCACGGCGGTGCACCCCTTTGCTTCTCAGAGCTTCCAGCAAAAGATAATAACAAGCTGGACAGAAAAAACAGAAAACAAACTAGAAGCACTTATCTAGCAGAGCAGCAGGCCCAAGGAAAGATGCAGTAGCTCAGATCCAACACTGGAACATTGACAAGGAGCAAGGAAGACAAACTCAGGTGGAGCTAAATAGCAAGGCAGCCAACGAGCTCACCAAAACACCTGAGGGAGGACGCCCAGAGACTGCAATACCACTTGTGACCACAGAATTCACAACAGTACCCCCCCCTTGAGGAGGGGTCACCGAACCCTCACCAGAACCCCCAGGCCGACCAGGATGAGCCACATGAAAGGCACGAACAAGATCTGGGGCATGGACATCAGAGGCAAAAACCCAGGAATTATCTTCCTGAGCATAACCCTTCCATTTGACCAGATACTGGAGTTTCCGTCTAGAGACACGAGAATCCAAAATCTTCTCCACAATATACTCCAATTCCCCCTCCACCAAAACAGGGGCAGGAGGCTCCACAGATGGAACCATAGGTGCCACGTATCTCCTCAACAACGACCTATGGAATACATTATGTATGGAAAAGGAGTCTGGGAGGGTCAGACGAAAAGACACCGGATTGAGAATCTCAGAAATCCTATACGGACCAATAAAACGAGGTTTAAATTTAGGAGAGGAAACCTTCATAGGTATATGACGAGAAGATAACCAAACCAGATCCCCAACACGAAGTCGGGGTCCCACACGGCGTCTGCGATTAGCGAAAAGCTGAGCCTTCTCCTGGGACAAGGTCAAATTGTCCACTACCTGAGTCCAGATCTGCTGCAACCTGTCCACCACATAATCCACACCAGGACAGTCCGAAGACTCAACCTGTCCTGAAGAGAAACGAGGATGGAACCCAGAATTGCAGAAAAATGGAGAGACCAAGGTAGCCGAGCTGGCCCGATTATTAAGGGCGAACTCAGCCAACGGCAAAAATGACACCCAATCATCCTGGTCAGCGGAAACAAAACATCTTAGATATGTTTCCAAGGTCTGATTGGTTCGTTCGGTCTGGCCATTAGTCTGAGGATGGAAGGCCGAGGAAAAAGATAGGTCAATGCCCATCCTACCACAAAAGGCTCGCCAGAACCTTGAGACAAACTGGGAACCTCTGTCAGAAACAATATTCTCAGGAATGCCATGTAAACGAACCACATGCTGGAAGAACAAAGGCACCAAATCAGAGGAGGAAGGCAATTTAACCAAGGGCACCAGATGGACCATTTTAGAAAAGCGATCACAGACCACCCAAATGACAGACATCTTTTGAGAAACGGGAAGGTCAGAAATGAAATCCATCGAAATATGTGTCCAAGGCCTCTTCGGGACCGGCAAGGGCAAAAGCAACCCACTGGCACGTGAACAGCAGGGCTTAGCCCTAGCACAAATTCCACAGGACTGCACAAAAGCACGCACATCCCGCGACAGAGACGGCCACCAAAAGGATCTAGCAACCAACTCCCTGGTACCAAAGATTCCTGGATGACCGGCCAGCACCGAACAATGAAGTTCAGAGATAACTTTACTAGTCCACCTATCAGGGACGAACAGTTTCTCGGCCGGACAACGATCAGGTTTATTAGCCTGAAATTTCTGCAACACTCTCCGCAAATCAGGGGAGATGGCAGACACAATGACTCCTTCCTTGAGGATACTCGCCGGCTCAGATAACCCCGGAGAGTCGGGCACAAAACTCCTAGACAGAGCATCCGCCTTCACATTTTTAGAGCCCGGAAGGTATGAAATCACAAAATCAAAACGAGCAAAAAATAACGACCAACGGGCCTGTCTAGGATTCAAGCGCTTGGCAGACTCAAGATAAGTAAGGTTCTTATGATCAGTCAAAACCACCACGCGATGCTTAGCACCCTCAAGCCAATGACGCCACTCCTCGAATGCCCACTTCATGGCCAGCAACTCTCGGTTGCCCACATCATAATTACGCTCAGCAGCAGAAAATTTCCTGGAAAAGAAAGCACATGGTTTGAACACTGAGCAACCAGAACCTCTCTGTGACAAAACCGCCCCTGCACCAATCTCAGAAGCATCAACCTCGACCTGGAACGGAAGAGAAACATCAGGTTGACACAACACAGGGGCACAGCAAAAACGACGCTTCAACTCCTGAAAAGCTTCCACGGCAGCAGAAGACCAATTAACCAAATCAGCACCCTTCTTGGTTAAATCGGTCAATGGTCTGGCAATGCTAGAAAAATTACAGATGAAGCGACGATAAAAATTAGCAAAGCCCAGGAATTTCTGCAAACTTTTTAGAGATGTCGGCTGAGTCCAATCCTGGATGGCCTGAACCTTAACCGGATCCATCTCGATAGTAGAAGGGGAAAAGATGAACCCCAAAAATGAAACTTTCTGCACACCGAAGAGACACTTTGATCCCTTCACAAACAAGGAATTAGCACGCAGTACCTGGAAAACCATTCTGACTTGCTTTACATGAGACTCCCAATCATCTGAGAAGATCAAAATGTCATCCAAGTAAACAATCAAGAATTTATCCAGATACTCACGAAAAATGTCATGCATAAAAGACTGAAAAACAGATGGAGCATTGGCAAGTCCGAACGGCATCACCAGATACTCAAAATGACCCTCGGGCGTATTAAATGCCGTTTTCCATTCATCTCCCTGCCTGATTCTCACCAGATTATACGCACCACGAAGATCAATCTTAGTAAACCAACTAGCCCCCTTAATCCGAGCAAACAAGTCAGAAATCAATGGCAAGGGATACTGAAACTTAACAGTGATCTTATTAAGAAGGCGGTAATCAATACACGGTCTTAGCGAACCATCCTTCTTGGCTACAAAAAAGAACCCTGCTCCCAATGGTGACGACGATGGGCGAATATGTCCCTTCTCCAGGGACTCCTTCACATAACTGCGCATAGCGGTGTGTTCAGGTACGGACAAATTAAATAAACGACCCTTAGGGAATTTACTACCAGGAATCAAATCGATAGCACAATCACAATTCCTATGCGGAGGAAGGGCATCAGACTTGGACTCTTCAAATACATCCTGAAAGTCCGACAAGAACTCTGGGATGTCAGAAGGAATGGATGACGAAATAGACAAAAATGGAACATCACCATGTACTCCCTGACAACCCCAGCTGGTTACCGACATAGAGTTCCAATCCAATACTGGATTATGGGTTTGTAGCCATGGCAACCCCAACACGACCACATCATGCAAATTATGCAGTACCAAAAAGCGAATAACTTCCTGATGTGCAGGAGCCATGCACATGGTCAGCTGGGCCCAGTACTGAGGCTTATTCTTGGCCAGAGGTGTAGCATCAATTCCTCTCAACGGAATAGGACACCGCAAAGGCTCCAAGAAAAATCCACAACGTTTAGCATAATCCAAATCCATCAGATTCAGGGCAGCGCCTGAATCCACAAACGCCATGACAGAATATGATGACAAAGAGCACATTAAGGTAATGGACAAAAGGAATTTGGACTGTACAGTACCAATAACGGCAGAGCTATCGAACCGCCTAGTGCGTTTAGGACAATTAGAAATAGCATGAGTAGAATCACCACAATAGAAACACAGTCTGTTCAGACGTCTGTGTTCGTGCCGTTCTACTTTAGTCATAGTCCTGTTGCACTGCATAGGCTCAGGCTTACTCTCAGACAATACCGCCAGATGGTGCACAGATTTACGCTCGCGCAAGCGACGACCGATCTGAATGGCCAAGGACATAGACTCATTCAAACCAGCAGGCATAGGAAATCCCACCATTACATCCTTAAGAGCTTCAGAGAGACCCTTTCTGAACAAAGCCGCTAGTGCAGATTCATTCCACAGAGTGAGTACTGACCATTTTCTAAATTTCTGACAATATAGTTCTACATCATCCTGACCCTGGCATAAAGCCAGCAGATTTTTCTCAGCTTGATCCACTGAATTAGGCTCATCGTAAAGCAATCCCAGCGCCTGGAAAAAAGCATCAATATTACTCAATGCAGAATCTCCTGGTGCAAGAGAAAACGCCCAGTCCTGTGGGTCGCCGCGCAAAAAAGAAATAATAATCAAAACCTGTTGAATAGGATTACCAGAAGAATGAGGTTTCAAGGCCAAAAATAGCTTACAATTATTTCTGAAGCTCAGGAACTTAGTTCTGTCACCAAAAAACAAATCAGGAATCGGAATTCTTGGTTCTAGCATCGATTTCTGATCAATAGTATCTTGAATCTTTTGTACATTTACAACGAGATTATCCATTGAGGAGCACAGAGCCTGAATATCCATGTCCACAGCTGTGTCCTGAAGCACTCTAATGTCTAGGGGAAAAAAAAGACTGAAGACAGAGCTAAGAAAAAAAAATGATGTCAGGATTTCTTTTTTCCCTCTATTGGAAATCATTGAATAGGCTCTCCTTGTACTGTTATGGCTGGCAATCAGGCAACACAGCGTGCAGTAATCAGCGCACATACAGAGATCTGGCAAAAACCCAAAACAATAGGACGAGCTCTGAGACGTGGAATCTCTGTAGACTGCAGTACCTGAACTGTCCTCACACAACTGGAAGCAGCAGTGGATTGCGCCTATCACTACCTATGCAACTCGGCACTGCCTGAGGAGCTGACTAGCCTGAAGATAGAAATACAAGCCTGACTTACCTCAGAGAAATACCCCAAAGGAATAGGCAGCCCCCACATATAATGACTGTTAGCAAGATGAAAAGACAAACGTAGGAATGAAATAGATTCAGCAAAGTGAGGCCCGATATTCTAGACAGAGCGAGGATAGCAAAGAGAACTATGCAGTCTACAAAAACCCTAAAACGAAAACCACGCAAAGGGGCAAAAAAGACCCACCGTGCCGAACTAACAGCACGGCGGTGCACCCCTTTGCTTCTCAGAGCTTCCAGCAAAAGATAATAACAAGCTGGACAGAAAAAACAGAAAACAAACTAGAAGCACTTATCTAGCAGAGCAGCAGGCCCAAGGAAAGATGCAGTAGCTCAGATCCAACACTGGAACATTGACAAGGAGCAAGGAAGACAAACTCAGGTGGAGCTAAATAGCAAGGCAGCCAACGAGCTCACCAAAACACCTGAGGGAGGACGCCCAGAGACTGCAATACCACTTGTGACCACAGAATTCACAACAGTTTCCTACTACGAAACTGGTGATTCCCTGACCCTGACTGCTTTGGCCTGGCAAAGAAACCTGCACAGATACTGCAGGTGGTGCAGAAAATGGTGGCCCTACACTGCCGGAAGGGATGTTGCGTTGATGACTAGCTTCATTGGCCGAGGGTGCTACAACCTTAAGGGACGTTTGGTAGTTAGTCCAAGCTTGCAAATGCATGGTGGTTAAATGTCTATGCATGCAACTTGTATTGAGACTTTTCAGATTCTGCCCTCTGCTTAAGGTAGTTGAACATTTTTGACAGATGACTTTGCGCTGATCAATTGGATGTTGTTTAAAAAAAATGCCAGACTGCACTCTTTCTAGCATCGGATACCTTTTCAGGCATTGCAGACTGAGCTTTAACCGGATGGCCACGCTGTACTCCAACAGGTTTTGACTTTGCCACGCGTTTTGGGCAAGATACGGGCCCGGCAGATGGAACCTGTTGCGATGTTGATGCCTGCTGCGGCCCCTCCTCCTCCGCTTCAGAACTGCTGCCGCCTGCACCCTGTTCCCCCAATGGCTGCCAATCGGGGTCAAGAACTGGGTCATCTATTACCTCTTCTTGTAGCTCGTGTGAAACTTCGTCTGTGTCACCGTGTCGGTCGGTGGTATAGCGTTCGTGATGGGGCAACATAGTCTCATCAGGGTCTGATTCTTGATCATTACCCTGCGAGGGCAATGTTGTGGTCTGAGTCAAAGGACCAGCATAGTAGTCTGGCTGTGGCTGTGCATCAGTGCACTCCATGTCAGATTCAACTTGTAATGGGCATGGACTGTTAACTGCTTCACTTTCTAAGCCAGGGACGGTATGTGTAAAGAGCTCCATGGAGTAACCCGTTGTGTCGCCTGCTGCATTCTTCTCTGTTGTTGTTTTTGCTGAAGAGGACAAGGAAGCGACTTGTCCCTGACCGTGAACATCCACTAACGACGCGCTGCTTTGACATTTACCAGTTTCACGAGAGGAGGCAAAAGAGCTAGAGGCTGAGTCAGCAAGATAAGCCAAAACTTGCTCTTGCTGCTCCGGCTTTAAAAGCGGTTTTCCTACTCCCAGAAAAGGGAGCGTTCGAGGCCTTGTGTAGCCAGACGACGAACCTGGCTCCACAGCTCCAGACTTAGGTGCAATATTTTTTTTCCCACGACCACCTGATGCTCCACCACTACCACTACCCTCATTACCAGCTGACAATGAACGCCCCCGGCCACGACCTCTTCCACCAGACTTCCTCATTGTTTTAAAAACGTTACCAAACTAACGGTATTTGTTGCTGTCACACAACTTACACGGTGAGCTATAACTTCAGTATGATTTAGCTACCCCTTTACAGGTGGGTGAGACCACAACGAAAATCAGGCACAATGTTACACACTCTGTTGTTGGTGGCAACAAATGAGAGAGATGCCACACACGCAGGACTGTCACTGAAGCGCAAATGTAAATATTAATCTCCCACTGATTTGTTTTTTGTTTTTTTAACAGGGAGACTTTAGAGAAAAAAAATAATAAAAAAAAATGATTTTTTAAGGAAGAATTTATAAACCAAATAAAATGAACTGATTGTTTCAGGGAGAATTTAGAAAACAAATTAAAAAAAATAGGCTTTCTATGGCCCACTGAGTGAGAGAGGACGCACACAGGAGTCAGGAGTGGCACACAAGCCCAGAGGCCAATATTTATCTCCCACTGATTGATTTAGTGATTTTTTCAGGTAGATTTTGGAACCCAAATCAAGCAAAAAAATAAATAGGCTTTCTATGGCCCACAATTGGAGAGAGAGAGAGAGATGGCACACCCAGGAGTCAAGACTGGCACACAAGCAGAAAGGGCAATATTAATCTCCCACTGATTTGATTTTTTTTTTTTTTCAGGGAGACTTTAGAAAAAAAAAATACAAAAAAATGAATTTTTCAGGAAGAATTTAGAAACAAAATAAAATAAAATGATTGTTTCAGGGAGAATTTAGAAAACAAATAAAAAAAAAATAGGCTTTCTAGGGCCCACTGAGTGAGAGATGACGCACACAGGAGTCAGGAGTGGCACACAAGCCCAGAGGCCAATATTTATCTCCCACTGATTGATTTAGTGATTTTTTCAGGTAGATTTTGGAACCCAAATCAAGCAAAAAAATAAATAGGCTTTCTATGGCCCACAATTGGAGAGAGAGAGAGAGATGGCACACCCAGGAGTCAAGACTGGCACACAAGCAGAAAGGGCAATATTAATCTCCCACTGATTTGATTTTTTTTTTTTTTTTCAGGGAGACTTTAGAAAAAAAAAATACAAAAAAAATGATTTTTTTCAGGAATAATTTAGAAACCAAATAAAATAAAATGATTTTTTCAGGGAGAATTTAGAAAACAAATAAAACAAAAAATAGGCTTTCTAGGGCCCACTGAGTGAGAGATGACGCACACAGGAGTCAGGAGTGGCACACAAGCCCAGAGGCCAATATTTATCTCCCACTGATTGATTTATTGATTTTTTCAGGTAGAATTTAGAACCCAAATCAACCCAAAAAATAAATAGGCTTTCTATGGCCCACTATTTGTGAGAGAGATGGCACGCTCAGGACTGGCACACAAGCCCAGAGGCCAATATTAATCTCCCACTTTTTTTTTTTTTCCAGGGAAAATTTATAAACCCAATAAAAAAAATAATAAATAGGCTTTCTATGGCCCACTATCTGAGAGAGAGAGATGGCACGATTAGGACTGGCACACAAGCCCAAAGGCCAATATTAATCTCCCACTGATTGATTTATTGATTTTTTCAGGTAGAATTTAGAACCCAAATCAACCCAAAAAATAAATAGGCTTTCTATGGCCCACTATTTGTGAGAGAGATGGCACGCTCAGGACTGGCACACAAGCCCAGAGGCCAATATTAATCTCCCACTTTTTTTTTTTTTTTCCAGGGAAAATTTATAAACCCAATAAAAAAAATAATAAATAGGCTTTCTATGGCCCACTATCTCAGAGAGAGAGATGGCACGCTTAGGACTGGCACACAAGCCCAAAGGCCAATATTAATCTCCCACTGATTGATTTATTGATTTTTTCAGGTAGAATTTAGAACCCAAATCAAGCAAAAAAATTAATAGGCTTTCTATGGCCCACTGAGTGAGAGATGGCACACACAGGAGTCAGGAGTGGCACACAAGCCCTGAGGCCAATATTTTTCTCCCACTGATTGATGTTGTGATTTTTTTAGGTAGATTTTGGAACCCAAATCAAGCAAAAAAATAAATAGGCTTTCTATGGCCCACTGAGTGAGAGATGGCACACACAGGAGTAAGGAGTGGCACACAAGCCCTGAGGCCAATATTTTTCTCCCACTGATTGATTTAGTGATTTTTTCAGGTAGATTTTAGAACCCAAATCAAGCAAAAAAATAAATAGGCTTTCTATGGCCCACTGAGTGAGAGATGACACAGACAGGGATGGCACTCTAGCAGAAATGCCAATCTTAATCTCCCACAAAAAAAAAAAAAAAAAAAAAAAGGAACTGTCCTTCAATTACTATCTCCCTGCAGTAATCTCAGCCAGGTATGGCAGGCAGCAATAAGGAGTGGACTGATGCACAAATTAAATAAAAAGTGTGGACAAACAAACAAGATAGCTGTGCAGAAAGGATGGAACAAGAGGATTTGTGCTTTGAAAAAAGCAGTTGGTTTGCACAGCGGCGTACACACAGCAATGCAGCTATCAGGGAGCCTTCTAGGGCAGCCCAATGAGCTACAGCGCTGAGGAAAAAAAAAAAATGTAGCTTCCACTATCCCTGCACACCGAAGGTGGTGTTGGGCAGTGGAAATCGCTACAGCACAAGCGGTTTGGTGGTTAATGGACCCTGCCTAACGCTATCCCTGCTTCTGACGAAGCGGCAGCAACCTCTCCCTAAGCTCAGATCAGCAGCAGTAACATGGCGGTCGGCGGGAACGCCCCTTTATAGCCCCTGTGACGCCGCGGACAGCAAGCCAATCACTGCAATGCCCTTCTCTAAGATGGTGGGGACCAGGACCTATGTCATCACGCTGCCCACACTCTGCGTTTACCTTCATTGGCTGAGAAATGGCGCTTTTCGCGTCATTGAAACGCGACTTTGGCGCGAAAGTCGCGTACCGCATGGCCGACCCCGCACAGGGGTCGGATCGGGTTTCATGAAACCCGACTTTGCCAAAAGTCGGCGACTTTTGAAAATGAACGACCCGTTTTGCTCAACCCTAACGGCGACCATCAAACTTAACTGAACTGGAATTGTTTTGTAAAGAGGAATGGTCACAAATACCTTCATCCAGGATCCAGGAACTCATTAAAAGCTACAGGAAGCGACTAAAGGCTGTTATTTTTGCAAAAGGAGGATCTACTAAATATTAATGTCACTTTTCTGGTAGTGTGCCCATACTTATGCACCTGTCAAATTTTGTTTGAATACAGATTGCACATTTTCTGTTAGTACAATAAACCTCATTTCAAGGCAGAAACATTACTGTGTCCAACAGTTATTAGATATATGAAACTGAAATAGCTGTTGCAAAAACATTTTTTTTTATAAAACATTAAGCTTAAGATTAATAGGGGTGCCCAAACTTTTTCATAGAACTGTATGTTATCCCTTGGCCATGCGCTGTTAGCGCTGCCTGTCTTCTGACATCATTTGAGGTCAGTCTGACTGTGCCTGTGCGGTCACACTGCCCGAGATCCCGCCCCGCAGTGTCTTCTGATTTATTCACACTGCGGGGTTGGGATTCATGGTCATGCGCAGTGCATATCTTCGCTTCTCACTCAACTCCCTCCGCCTTCTTCAGACTGTGCGCCGTCAGCTGATCCCTAATCACATGCCACGGCCGTGATACCGCACAGTCTGAAGAAGGCGGAAGGAGATGAGTGAGAGGCAAAGAAATGCACTGCACATGCCCATGAATCCCAGCCCCGCAGTGTCTTCTGATTTATTCACACTGCGGGGCTAGGATTCATGGCCTTGTGAAGTGCATATCTTCACCTCTCACTCATCTCCTTCCACCTTCTTCAGACTGTGCGGCGTCAGCTGATCCCTAATCACATGCCACGGCCGTGACGCTGCAGTCTGAAGAAGGTGGAAGGAGATGAGTGAGAGGCGAAGATATGCACTGCGCATGCCCATGAATCCCAGCCCCACAGTGTCTTCAGATTTATTCACACTGCAGGGCTGGGATTCATGGCCTTGTGAAGTGCATATCTTCACCTCTCACTCATCTCCTTCCGCCTTCTTCAGACTGTGCGACGTCAGCTGATCCCTAATCACATGCCACGGCCGTGACGCTGCACAGTCTGAAGAAGGTGGAAGGAGATGAGTGAGAGGTGAAGATATGCACTGCGCATGCCCATGAATCCCAGCCCCACAGTGTCTTCTGATTTATTCACACTGCAGGGCTGGGATTCATGGCCTTGTGAAGTGCATATCTTCACCTCTCACTCATCTCCTTCTGCCTTCTTCAGACTGTGCAGCATCAGCTGATCCCTAATCACATGCCATGGCCGTGATGCCGCCTAGTCTGAAGAAGGTGGAAGGAGATGAGTGAGAGTCGAAGATATGCACTGCACATGCCCATGAATCCCAGCACCGCAGTGTGCATAAATCAGAAGACACTGCAGTGCAGGTTCTCTGGCAGCACAACTGCAGAGGCTCAGTCAGCCTGACATCAAATGATGACAGAAGATGGGCAGAGCTAACTGCGCATGGCCGAGGGATAACCTAACAGCGCAGGCTCCGGGACAGAAACAAACTACAGTCAGGAGGTGGTGCACAGTGCCAAGGGGGTATGAATGATGGCTGTGCTGCGTCTCATTAAGAATATAATAATAATAATTATCTTTGTTTTTATATAGTGCTAACATCCACAGCGCTTTACATTTTTGCACAAATTATCATTGCTGTCCCTGATGGGGCTCACAATCTAAATTCCCTATCAGTAGATCTTTGGAATGTGGGAGGAAACTGGAGCACCTGGATGAAACCCATGCAAACACGGAGAGAACATACAAACTCTTTGCAGATGTTTTCCTTGGTGGGGTTTGAACCCAGGACTCCAGTGCTGCAAGGCTGCAGTGCTGACCACTACACCACCGTGCCGCCCACTAGCACTTGAGCGAGTGTTTTTCTCTGTGCAGATAGCACTTCCAGGCAGCAACTGGCAGTGTTGGAGCCCAGGGTCAATGCAAGAAACTGGCAGGAGAACTTGCTGCACACACAAGAATAAGAATAAGAAGGAAAGTCCCACCTCCGGGACGGTTTGAAGGTATGAGGGGACACATTTTCTAAGTGTTTAGTTCAGCGTGGGCAAGGAGAATAACTAAAAGAGCCACTTTGTCCAAATGCAGCATTAGTGCTGCACAAGGTGGCTCTTTCAGTTACAAACGCCTGGGGGGACAGGTTCCCTATAATTTCTGTTGTAGTGTCAGCGTGGAGGTAGCAGGACACATTGCCGGATACACATCAGGGGAGCAGCTGACATTACTGAACCCCAATAACACAGCAGCAAGTGTTGACTGTGCAAAAGGCACTTCCGGGCAGCAACTGGTGGTTTTGGAGCCCAGGGTCAATGCAAGAAACTGGCAGGAGAACTTGCCGCACACACAGCATTTGAACAGCTGGCGTTACTGAACCCCAGTAACAGAGGAGCAACTGTTGACTGTGCGGACAGCACTTCCGGGCAGCAACTGGTGGTGTTGGAGCCCAGGGTCAATGCTAGAAGCAGAGTGTAGGCCGAGGCCTAATTGAAGCTAGTTTAATATCTGATCTAGTCTTAGTGTGGAGGGAGCAGGAGAACTCGCTGCACACACAGCAGGGGAACAGCTGGCGTTACTGAACCCTGCTAACACATGAGCGAGTGTTTTTCTCTGTGCAGACAGCACTTCCGGGCAGCAACTGGCAGTGTTGGAGCCCAGGGTCAATGCAAGAAACTGGCAGGAGAACTTGCCGCACACACAGCAGAGGAACAGCTAGCGTTACTGAACCCCAATAACAGAGGAGCAACTGTTGACTGTGCGGACAGCACTTCCGGGCAGCAACTGGCGGTGTTGGAGCCCAGGGTTAATGCTAAAAGCAGAGTGAAGGCCGAGGCCTAATTGGAGCTAGTTTAATATCTGATGTAGTCTTAGTGTGGAGAGAGCAGGAGAACTTGCTGCTCACACAGCAGGGGAACAGCTGTCGTTACTGAACCCCACTAACACATGAGCGAATGTTTTTTTCTGTGCAGACAACACTTTCTGGCAGTGTTGGAGCCCAGGCTCAATGCAAGAAACTGGCAGCAGAATTTGCTGCATACACAGCAGAGGAACAGCTGGCGTTACTGAACCCCAATAACAGAGGAGCAAATGTTGACTGTGCGGACAGCACTTCCGGGCAGCAACTGGCGGTGTTGGAGCCCAGGGTCAATGCTAGAAGCAGAGTGTAGGCCGAGGCCTAATTGGAGCTAGTTTAATATCTGATGTAGTCTTAGTGTGGAGGGAGCAGGAGAACTTGCCGCACACACAGCAGGGGAACAGCTGGCGTTACTGAACCCCACTAACACGTGAGCGAGTGTTTTTCTCTGTGCAGACAGCACTTCCAGGCACCAACTGGCGATGTTGGAGCCCAGGGTCAATGCAAGAAACTGGCAGGAGAACTTGCCGCACACACAGCAGGGGAACAGCTGGCGTTACTGAACCCCCAAAACAGAGGAGCAACTGTTGACTGTGTGGACAGCACTTCCAGACAGCAACTGGTGGTGTTGGAGTCCAGGGTCAATGCTAGAAGCAGATTGTAGGACGAGGCCTAATTGGAGCTAGTTTAATATCTGATGTAGTCTTAGTGTGGAGGGAGCAGGAGAACTTGCCGCACACACAGCAGGGGAGCAGCTGTTATTATTGAACCCCATTAATACATGAGTGAGTGTTTTTCTCTGTGCAGACAGCACTTCCGGGCAGCAACTGGTGGTGTTGGAGCCCAGTGTCAATGCTAGAAGCTGAGTGTAGGCCGAAGCCTATTTGGAACTAGTTTAATTTCTGATTTAGTCTTAGTATGGAGGGAGCAGGAGAACTTGCTGCACACACTGCAGGGGAACAGCTAGCGTTACTGAACCCCACTAACACATGAGCGAGTGTTTTTCTCTGTGCAGAGCGCACTTCCGGGCAGCAACTGGCAGTGTTGGAGCCCAGGGTCAATGCAAGAAACTGGCAGGAGAACTTGCTGCACACACAGCAGGGGAACAGCTGGCGTTACTGAACTCCAATAACAGAGGAGCAACTGTTGACTGTGCGGACAGCACTTCCAGGCACCAACTGGCAGTGTTGGAGCCCTGGGTCAATGCAAGAAACTGGCAGGAGAACTTGTTGCACACACAGCAGGGGAAAAGCTGGCGTTACTGAACCCCAATAACAGAGGAGCAACTGTTGACTGTGCGGACAGCACTTCTGGGCAGCAACTGGTAGAGTTGGAGCCCAGGGTCAATTCTAGAAGCAGATTGTAAGCCGAGCCCTAAATGGAGTTAATTTAATATCTGATGTAGTCTTAGTGTGGAGGGAGCAGGAGAACTTGCTGCACACACAGCAGGGGAGCAACTGGCGTTACTGAACCCCACTAACACGTGAGCGAGTGTTTTTCTCTGTGCAGACAGCACTTTCGGGCAGCAACTGGTGGTGTTGGAGCCCAGGGTCAATGCAAGAAACTGGCAGGAGTACTTGCCACACACACAGCACGGGAACAGCTGGCGTTACTGAACCCCAATAACAGTGGATCAACTGTTGACTGTGTGGACGCACTTCTGGGCAGCAACTGGCGGTGTTGGTGCCCAGGGTCAATGCTAGAAGCATAAAGTAGGCCGAGGCCTAATTGGAGCTAGTTTAATATCTAATGTAGTCTTAGTGTTGAGGAAGCAGGAGAACTTGCCACACACACAGCAAGAGAACAGCTGGCGTCACTGAACCCCACTAACACATGAGCAAGTGTTTTTCTCTGTGCAGACAGCACTTCCAGGCAGCAACTGGCGGTGTTGGAGCCCAGGGTCAATGCAAGAAACTGGCAGGAGAACTTGCCGCACACACAGCAGGTGAACAGCTGGCGTTACTGAACCCCAATAACAGATGAGCAACTGTTGACTGTGCAGACAGCACTTCTGAGCACCAACTGGCGGTGTTGGAGCCCAGGGTCAATGCTAGAAGCAGAGTGTAGGCCGAGGCCTAATTGGAGCGAGTTTAATATCTGAAGTCGTGTGAGTGTGGAGATAGCAGGAGCAATTGCCGGATACACAGCAGGGGAGCAGCTGACGTTACTGAACCCCACTGACACAGGAACGAGTGTTTTTCTCTGTGCAGACAGCACTTCCGAGCACCAACTAGTGCTGAAGCCCAGGGTCAGGCATGGTGTAGGCCGAGGCCTAATTGGAGAAAGTTTAATATCTGAAGTCGTGTGGGTGTGGGGATAGCAGGAGCAATTACCGAATACACAGCAGGGGAGCAGCTGACGTTACTAAACCCCACTAACACAGGAGCGAGTGTTTTTCTCTGTGCAGACAGCATTTCTGAGCACTAACTGGCGGTGTTGGAGCCCATGGTTAATCATGGTCTAGGCCGAGGCCTAATTGGAGCAAATTAATATCTGGAGTCGTGTGAGTGTGGAGATAGAAGGTGCAATTGCCGGATACACAGCAGGGAGCAGCTGACATTACTGAACCCCAAAAACATGGCAGCAAGTGTTGACTGTGCAGACCGCACTTCCAAGCAGCAACTGGTGGTGTTGGAGCCCAGGGTATCCAGGAGAAGCAGAGTGTAGGCCGAGGTGTAATTGGAGCAATTTGAAAGGGAACCTTTAACCCCCAGGCATTAGTAACTGAAAGAGCCACCTTGTGCAGCAGTAATGCTGCACAAGGAAAAGGTGGCTCTTTTAGTTATGCTCCTTGCGCACGCTGAACTAAGCACTTATTAAATGAGTCCCCTCATACCGTGAAACCGTCCCGGAGGTGGGACTTTCCTTCGTAATGAGATGCAGCACAGCCGGCATTCATATACCCTTGGCGCTGGGCGCCGCCTCCTCAGCGTTGTTTGAATCTGTCCCAGAGCCTGTGCTATTATGGTAAACCTTGGGCATGCGCAGTTAGCGATGCCTGTGTTCTGACATCATTTGGTGTCAGGCTAACTGCGCCTGTGCAGTCGCGCTGCCCGAGATCATGACCCGCAGTGTCTTCTGATTTATTCACACTGTGGGCTAGGATTCATGGGCATGCGCAGTGCATATCTGCCGCAGGTGGTGTACTAACAGACCATTGCATGTGACTATCCTCCGATAACGTTGACTGGCTGGGGGGGACAGGTTCCCTTTAATTTCTGTAGTAGTGTGGAGGTAGCAGGAGCAATTGCTGGATACACAGCAGGGGATAAGCTGACGTTACTGAAACCCAATAACACTGGGTCATGTGTTGACTGTGCAGACAGCACTTCTGAGCAGCAACTGGTGGTGTTGCAGCCTAGGGATTACAGTCCAGATGGTAGAAACATGAACACAACAGGAGACCTGGATACTTTTGCCAACCAAGTATTTAATCTGTAAGAGGAGTGGTGGCAAATTCCTGCTAGATCCAGGCCTTGTTCATTTTCAGAAAAGTAAGCCGGTCAACGTTATCGGAGGATAGTTGCATGCGACGGTCTGTTATTACACCACCTGCGGCACTAGAGACAAGTTCCAATAATACACTAGCAGCAGGGCAACCAGCACCTCCAATGCATACTGGCTAAGCTCTGGCCATGTATCTAGCTTAGAGACCCAAAACTTGAAGGGGGAAGAGCCGTGTGGGAGTACACTGAGAGGGCAAGACATGTAGTCTGTCACCATCTGACAGAAACGTTGCCTCCTGCTGACTGGAGCCGTCTGTGATGGTGTAGACATTTGTGGCGGGCACACAAAAGTTTGCAACATACTGGACTTGCCTTGTGCTGAGGCATTGCTTCTGCTCCCTGTTTGTGCTGAGCTTCCTCCACTACCTCGACGCACTGAGCTGCTTTGTAAAGCACTAGCAGCACTGCTCTCAGTTGGACCGGAGAAGATGATGGAATGCACCAGTGTGTCTTGGTACTACCGCATTTTATGCCCCCGGTTCAACGGTGTTATGAGGCTTTGTAAGTTGACCCGGTAGCGTGGATCTAGGAGGGTGTACACCCAATAATCAACCGTGTTGAGATTGTGGGCGATGCGGTGGTCGTTTCTCAGGCGGTCGTTTCTCAGGCACTGCAGCATGAAATCAACCATGTGCTGCAGACTGCCAACTGGCCAAGAAACGATGTCCCCTGCTTTAGGCGTGATCTCTGCCTGCTTTGCATCACCCCACCCTCGCGCTACATACTGACTACTGTAGTATTGTGTAACTCCCTCCTCTGGAAAGATGTCTTCCTCCTCCATTGACTCCTCCTCATCCTCCTCACAAAGTGTCCCCTGACTAGGCCTTTGTGAGGAACCACGTCGCTCAGACTGTCCAGAAGCAGATGGCATTTGTGACTCCTCATCCTCCACCTCTTCCACAACCTCATCCCTTAGTGCTTGCAGTGTTATTTCAAGCAGGCAGATGAGGGGGACAGTCATGCTGACTAGTGCATCATCTGCACTCGCCATCCGTATGGAATCATCGAAGGCATGCAAAACCTGGCAGATGTCCTTCATAGTGGCCAACTCAGTGGTTGTGAATGGCACGCAGTGCGACTTCTTTGCGCCTGATGCAGCTGGAACTCCATTACTGCTGGCTGCTGCTCACACAACTGCTCCAACATATGTAACGTTGAATTCCACCTGGTGGGTAGGTCACATATGATGCGATGTTCCGGATGGTGGAATCGGCACTGCAGAGCTGCAAGGCGCGATCTTGCCATGCTGGAACGCCACAAATAAGTGCACTCTAGGCGGACCTTGTGCAGCAGTGCATCAAGATCTGGACAGTCCCTCAAAAAACTCTGCACGACCAAGTTGAGCACATGTGCCAGACATGGGATGTGAGTGAGATTGCCTAGGGCCAGAGCTGCCACCAGATTTCAGCCATTGTCACACACTTCCATGCCTGGCTGAAGATTCGCTGGCACAAACCACACGTCGCTCTACTGCTTGATGGCATTCCAGAGCTCCTGCGCTGTGTGGCTTCAATTCCCCAAAGAAATTAATTTCAGTACGGCCTGTTGACGTTTGGCCATGGCTGTGCTCATATCGGTCGTAACAGGTAAGCATTCACGGGTCAAGGTGGAGGTAGACCGTGACAGCTCCTGCAGCGATGATTCAGAGGAACTGGAGTATGAGGAGGAGGCAATGTGAACAGACTGGATTCCTGCAATCCTTGGAGTTGGCAAAACACGTACAGCGCCACTCACCAGATCTGTACCCAGCTCCACAACATTGACCCAATGGGCAGTGAGGGAAAGGTATCGTCCCTGTCCATGGTGACTGGTCCACGCATCGGTGGTGAGGTGGACCTTGCTACTGATGGCGTTTAGTAGCGCATGTTTAATGTTTCCCTCCACATGCATTTGCAGGGCAGGGACGACTTGCCTGCTGAAATAAAAGTGGCTGGGCACGTTGTATTGTGGGTCTGCCAATGCCATCAAGTTACGGAAGGTGTCAGTCTCCACCAGCCTGAATGACAGTATTTCAAGGGACAGTAGTTTTGCAATGCCTGCATTCAGAGCCTGTGCTTGTGGGTAGTTTGCAGAGAATGGCAGCCTTTTCTCCCATGCCTGTGCTACCGATGGCTGTAGACTGGGCTGAGAGTGGGAGGATGACTGGGAAAGTGGTGCTGTGGGTGGATTTACACTGGGTATGTGGACAACAGTGCCAGAGGTTCTTCCATTGCGATCCTGTGAGGAAGCAGAACCAGCTGTGTGTGAGCTGGAGGAAGAGGCTACAACACAAGCTGAAGAGGTGGTAGGTGCCACTGTTGGTTGGCCTAGGTCTTCAGTGTGTTTTTGTAAATCCACCACGTGCTTGGTCCGCACATGTTTCCACATATTTGTGCTATTGAGGTTGCTGACACTTTTCCCTCTTTTGACTTTCTGATGACACAGCTTGCACAGCTGCAACTGTGTCAAAAAAGAACCAGGCACTGCAAGTCTTGGGAGCACCCATTTTGGCTTTTGGAAGAGGCATGCTCCTAATGGGTGCCGAAGTGGAGGCTACAGGCAACGCAGTCTTCCCCCTCCCTCTCCCTCTTTGGGCCGTTCGGGGAATCTCTTCCTTAGAGCTGCTCCCACCACCTTCCTGTACCTCACACCATGATGGATCAAGGACCTCATCATCTACACTACCCTCTTCAACCAACTGCTTCTCCTGGGTAGTCTTGGCAGCACAGTATGCACCAGAAAGTGGCATCTGAGTCTCATCATCAGATGCGTACTGAGGTGTGCTGACTGGAGGCACTGGCCCACCCGCCTCTTCAGATTCAGAGAGACAAAGCTGTTGGGCATCACTGCATACTGCCTCTTCTTCCCTTTCTCAAATGCTGCTTGGCTGGCCCCCTCTTTCCAAGCCAAGAAATTCAGAGAACAGAAGTAGAGATGGCTCCTGTCCTGGGCTCTCTGACTGCCTGGGTAATTTGGCAGGTGGTGAAGAGACAGATGGGTGCTCTCCAGTGCTCTGTGCCTGAGAAGATGTGGCACTAATTGAAGTCAATGCGTTAGCTGCCATCCATCCGACAACGGCTTCAATTTGTTCATCCCGCAGCAGCGGGGTACGGCGATCTCCTACAAAGCTGCGCATGAAGGACTGTTCCCTGCTGAAACTGGGGGATGATGAGACACCGGTGCCCGCAGCAGGTACAGAATCCCCACGTCCTCTCCCTGCTCCACACCCATGACCACATGCCTTACTCCCTGCCTTCTTCATCTTGGTAAACTGATACAGATAGGCAGAAAAGTACTAAGGGCTTAGTGTGCTTATTTCTGAACAGCTCCAAACAGGTATAAGAAACACTAATTTTCTAAAGTGTGGACTAGACTTTAATATGAGCTAATGTGGCCTACACAACTGTAAAGTGGAGTGTTTGGTGAACTTTATTAACTTTTTCTTTTTTTCGCAGAACAGACTACAGAGTGAGCTGCACTCAGACAAAGACCGTGCAGACAGCTGTGAACACACTGCAAGGCCAAAAAAAGCTCCTCTATGTAATCTTATATAGTGTTTTTCCACAATCTAGCAGAATATGGGTTGAAACCCACTAATAGGCTAAATTTAAAAAATTGTGCAGCAGGCAGCACTAATTGAAAAAAGGACAATGGAACAGTATGAGGCAGTGACGCACTCTGAGCTGACTACAACTGGCTGTGGCGGCAGAACAGACTACAGAGTGAGCTGCACTCACACACAGACCGTACAGACAGCCGTGAATGGCACTGTAATGGCCAAAAGAAGCTCCTCTATGTAATCCTATATAGTGTTTTTCCACAATCTAGCAGGATACGGATGGAAACCCACCAATAGGAGAAAAACAGGAAAAATGTGCTGCAGGCAGCACTAATGCAAAACAGGACAATGGAACAGTATGGGGCAGTGATGCACGCTGAGGTGACTACAACCAGCGATGGATGTAGAACAGACAGCAGCGTGAGCTGCACTCACACAGAGACCTTGCAGACAGCTGTGAACAGCGCTGCAAGGCAAAAACAAGGTTCTCACACAGCGGTTGCTAAATTAGCCTGGGTAAAGCACAATGAAGCAAATCGCTATCTCTAAACTGGCCCTCAGTCAGAACACAGCGTCCTCTCCCTAACTGAATTCACATCAGAGTGAACCCAAAATGGCTGCGGCGACTTTTGTAGTGCATCATGACATCATTTAACCCCTTAGCGACCGCCGATACGCCTTTTAACGGCGGCCGCTAAGGGTACTTAAACCACAGCGCCGTTAATTAAAGGCGCTGTGGAAAAAGTGTATAGCGCCCCCCAGAGTCGGATTTTCTTTGGGGTCTCGGCTGCCGGGGGTAGCCGAGACCCCAGAGAACATGATTCGGGGGGTTATGTACCCACCCTGCATTTGCGATCGCCGGTAATTAACCGTTTACCGGCGATCGCAAAAAAAAAAAAAAACGCGATCTCTTTTTAATTTCTCTGTCCTCCGATGTGATCGCACATCGGACAACAGAGAAAAGGGGTCCCAGGTGGCCTCCCAATACTTACCTAGCTCCCCCGGTGCTCCTCGTGTCTCCCGGTGGACGCCGCCATCTTCAAAATGGCGGGCGCATGCGCAGTGCGCCCGCCGGCCGGCCCCGCGAGAATCTTTGGGGTCTTGGCTGCCGGGGGTAGCCGAGACCCCAAAGAGCATGATCGGGGTCGGTTTTAGCGACCCCTGTTTTGCGATCGCCGGTAATTAACTGTTTACCGGCGACCGCAAAAAAAAAAAAAAAAGTAAACTGTAATTCTCTGTCCTCTGATGTGATCGCACATCAGAGGACAGAGAAATAGGGGGATTCGGGGACCCTATTATACTCACCTGTGTCCCTGGATCCTCTTGCTGCTCCTCCTGGCCGCCGGCAGAAGAAAATGGCAGGCGCATGCGCAGTGCGCCCGCCATCTGTCTCCATCTGCTGGCCGGCAGGAGAACAGCAGTTGGGGCTAAAAGTAGGGTTAGGGTTAGGGTTAGGGGTAGGGTTAGGGTTAGGGTTAGGGGTAGGGCTAGGGTTAGGGGTAGGGTTAGGGGTAGGGTTAGGGTTAGGGTTAGGGGTAGGGTTAGGTTTAGGGGTAGGGGTAGGGTTAGGGGTAGGGTTAGGGGTAGGGTAAGGGGTAGGGTTAGGGCTAGGGTTAGGGTTAGGGTTAGGGGTAGGGCTAGGGGTAGGGCTAGGGTTAGGGTTAGGGCTAAGGTTAGGGCTAGGGTTAGGGCTAGGGTTAGGGTTAGGGCTAGGGTTGGGGCTAAATTTAGGGTTAGGGTTGGGGCTAAATTTAGGATTAGGCTTCTTTCACACTTACGTCGGTACGGGGCCGTCGCAATGCGTCGGCCCGACATACCGACGCACATTGTGAAAATTGTGCACAACGTGGGCAGCAGCTGTAGTTTTTCAATGCATCCGCTGCCCAATCTATGTCCTGGGGAGGAGGGGGCGGAGTTACGGCCACGCATGCGCGGTCAGTAATGGCGGATGCGACGTACAAAAAAAGTTTCATTGAACTTTTTTTGTGCCGACGGTCCGCCAAAACACAACTGATCCAGTGCACGACGGACGCGACGTGTGGCCATCCGTCACGATCCATCGGCAATACAAGTCTAAAAACGCAAAAAATGCGTCCTGCGGGCACATTTGCAGGATCCGTTTCTTGTCCAAAACGACGGATTGCGACGGAATGCCAAACGACGCAAGTGTGAAAGTAGCCTTAGGGCTAGGGTTAGGGTTGGGGCTAAAGTTAGGGCTAGGGTTGGGGCTAAAGTTAGGGTTAGAGTTGGGATTAGGGTTAGGGTTTGGATTAGGGTTGGTATTAGGGTTAGGGTTGGCATTAGGGTTACGCTTGGGATTAGGGTTAGGTTTGGGATTAGGGTTGAGATTAGGATTAGGGGTGTGTTGGATTTAGGGTTTTGATTAGGGTTATGGTTAGGGTTGACATTAGGGTTGTTTTGGGGTAAGGGTTGTGATTATGGTTAGGGTTAGTGATTAGGATTAGGGTTGAGCGACCTTGACCTTTTAAGAGTCGAGTCGTGTTTCGCGAAACCCGACTATCTTAGAAGTCGAGTCGAGTGGAATCGGCCGATTATGGCGAAAAGTCGGGTATCGCCCGAAACACGAAACCCAATGCAAGTCAATGGGGGAGCATAGTCGGCAGTGAGTGGAGGCCAGGAAAACACCTACACTGCCCATTTTAATGGCAAAAACATCCATTCTTGTTACAGAAGCTTGTCAATCGTAATTTACCTTATAATAATTGGAAGGCATTTGAAATTGGGGGTCATTTGGCTAAAGTTGTGGGGGGTAGGGCTGGTTCAAGTAATTAGTGGGCCCAGGAAATCTGGACCACGTCACGGCAGTGGAGCAGGGAGAGGTAAGTATTTCAACTTTGCAAGTGCTGTGATCCTGAGCAAGCAGGGGGGGGCCACTCGTTGGCATTGGCACTGGCACAGGGCCCCTCAAAGTACAGCGGTGTGTTTGCACGGCGGGGGCGCCTCCCACCGGCAGCAACACTTTTGCGTACTATGAGAGGCCCTGTGCCAGTGACGTCGCCAACTAGTATTCCTCCCCCCACCTGATGAAGGAACCTGCACTATCATCTGCACCTTCCTCTTTGTCCCCGTGTAAGGTGGTATGGTATGCGGGAAGAGGAACCTGACTTTCAGCAGGGTCACAATCTTGCTGTGTAGCGTGCACGGGGAATTTTGCGTTATGGGTCAATGTACCAGCAGACTCATCTATCACTGGCTGGGCAATGGGCAGGATGAAGTGGAAACACAGATATAGGCCCAAAGAATAAAGTTGGCTAAATGCAGTTCAAAATTGGTAACACAGGACTAACCAGGGGGCATTGCAGTGGAGGACAACTGGAATGAGAGGCTGACACAGAGAGTAGGCCCAAATCAGTAAGTAGTCGAAATGCAGTTCAAAATTGGCAACCGTAGTAAACAGGCGGCACAGCTTTGTTCAGTGGAGGAGAACAGCAAGGAGTGGCAGACACCGATAGTAGGCCCCAACCAAACTAGTAGGCCAAATGCAGTCTAACATTAACAACTACTTAACGAGAGCCTGAAAATGGAATTTCAGGACAGGAAACCAGGAGAACAGCAAGGAGTGGCAGACACCGATAGTAGGCCCCAAACCAACTAGTACGCCAAATGCAGTTGTTCCATTTAACCACAATTTAATGAGAGCCTGAAGATAGAAGTTCAGGAAAGGCAACCTGGAGAACACCTTGGAGTGTAACACACCATCTCTCTACACCCCATACCCAATTTGTAGGCCTAATGCAGTGTAGTTTTCAACAACTACTAAACGAGAGTCGGAAGATCGAAGCAATGTGGATGAAACCTGGGGAACACCTTGGAGTGTAACACACCGTCTCTCTACACCCCATACCCAATTTGTAGGCCTAATGCAGTGTAGTTTTCTACAACTACTAAACGAGAGTCGGAAGACCGAAGCAATGTGGACGAAACCTGGGGAACACCTTGGAGTGGAACACACTATCTCTCTACACCCCATACCCAATTTGTAGGCCTTATGCAGTGTAGTTTCCAACAACTACTAAACGAGAGCATGAAGATCGAAGCAATGGACAGGAAACCTGGGGAACACCTTTGAGTGGAACACACCATCTCTCTACACCCCATACCCAATTTGTAGGCCTAATGCAGCGCAGTTTCCAACAACTACTAAACGAGAGCCAGAAGATCGAAGCTCAGGAAAGGCAACCTGGAGAACACCTTGGAGTGTAACACACCATCTCTCTACACCCCATACCCAATTTGTAGGCCTAATGCAGTGTAGTTTTCAACAACTACTAAACGAGAGTCGGAAGATCGAAGCAATGTGGACGAAACCTGGGGAACACCTTGGAGTGTAACACACCGTCTCTCTACACCCCATACCCAATTTGTAGGCCTAATGCAGTGTAGTTTTCTACAACTACTAAACGAGAGTCGGAAGACCGAAGCAATGTGGACGAAACCTGGGGAACACCTTGGAGTGAAACACACCATCTCTCTACACCCCATACCCAATTTGTAGGCCTAATGCAGTGTAGTTTCCAACAACTACTAAACGAGAGCCGGAAGATCGAAGCTCAGGAAAGGCAACCTGGAAAACACCTTGAAGTGGAACACACCATCTCTCTACACCCCATACCCAATTTGTAGGCCTAATGCAGTGTAGTTTCCAACAACTACTAAACGAGAGCATGAAGATCGAAGCATTGGCGAGGAAACCTGGGGAACACCTTGGAGTGGAACACACCATCTCTCTACACCCCATACCCAATTTGTAGGCCTAATGCAGCGTATTTTCCAACAACTACTAAACGAGAGCCGGAAGATCGAAGCTCAGGAAAGGCAACCTGGAGAACACCTTGGAGTGGAACACACCATCTCTCTACACCCCATACCCAATTTGTAGGCCTAATGCAGTGTAGTTTCCAACAACTACTAAACGAGAGCATGAAGATCGAAGCAATGAAGAGGAAACCTGGGGAACACCTTGGAGTGGAACACACCATCTCTCTACACCCCATACCCAATTTGTAGGCCTAATGCAGTGTAGTTTTCTACAACTACTAAATAAGAGTCGGAAGACCGAAGCAATGTGGACGAAACCTGGGGAACACCTTGGAGTGTAACACACTGTCTCTCTCCACCCCATACCCAATTTGTAGGCCTAATGCAGTGTAGTTTCCAACAACTACTAAACGAGAGCATTAAGATCGCAGCAATGGCGAGGAAACCTGGGGAACACCTTGGAGTGGAACAGACCATCTCTCTACACCCCATACCCAATTTGTAGGCCTAATGCAGTGTAGTTTCCAAAAACTACTAAACGAGAGCTGGAAGATCGAAGCTCAGGAAAGGCAACCTGGAGAACACCTTGGAGTGGAACACACCATCTCTCTACACCCCATACCCAATTTGTAGGCCTAATGCAGTGTAGTTTCCAACAACTACTAAACGAGAGCATGAAGATCGAAGCAATGGAGAGGAAACCTGGGGAACACCTTGGAGTGGAACACACCATCTCTCTACACCCCATACCCAATTTGTAGGCCTAATGCAGTGTAGTTTTCTACAACTACTAAACGAGAGTCGGAAAACCGAAGCAATGTGGACGAAACCTGGGGCACACCTTGGAGTGGAACACACCATCTCTCTACACCCCATACCCAATTTGTAGGCCTAATGCAGTGTAGTTTCCAACAACTACTAAACGAGAGCATGAAGATCGAAGCATTGGCGAGGAAACCTGGGGAACACCTTGGAGTGGAACACACCATCTCTCTACACCCCATACCCAATTTGTAGGCCTAATGCAGCGTAGTTTCCAACAACTACTAAACGAGAGCATGAAGATCGAAGCAATGGAGAGGAAACCTGGGGAACACCTTGGAGTGGAACACACCATCTCTCTACACCCCATACCCAATTTGTAGGCCTAATGCAGTGTAGTTTTCTACAACTACTAAACGAGAGTCGGAAGACCGAAGCAATGTGGACGAAACCTGGGGAACACCTTGGAGTGGAACACACCATCTCTCTACACCCCATACCCAATTTGTAGGCCTAATGCAGTGTAGTTTTCTACAACTACTAAACGAGAGTCGGAAGACCGAAGCAATGTGGACGAAACCTGGGGAACACCTTGGAGTGGAACACACCATCTCTCTACACCCCATACCCAATTTGTAGGCCTAATGCAGTGTAGTTTCCAACAACTACTAAACAAGAGCATGAAGATCGAAGCAATGGAGAGGAAACCTGGGGAACACCTTGGAGTGGAACACACCATCTCTCTACACCCCATACCCAATTTGTAGGCCTAATGCAGTGTAGTTTCCAACAACTACTAAACGAGAGCATTAAGATCGAAGCAATGGCGAGGAAACCTGGGGCACACCTTGGGGAGGCAGACACCGTTAGTAGGCCCTACCAAAGTTGTACCCCCAATGCAGTTTTAAAATTCCTAGAGGCTGAAAACAAGACTATTGACGCTCAGCTTTTTTCAAAGGAACACAGCTGAATTGAGTGGCGCAGACAGACACAGGTAGTAGGACTTAAACCAAAAAATGTGGCTCACTGCAGCTTAACCCCTTCACCCCAAAGCCTGTTTTCACCTAAGTGACAGGGCCAATTTTTACAATTCTGACCACTGTCACTTTATGAGGTCATAACTCTGAAACGCTTCAACGGATCCTGGTGATTCTGACACTGTTTTCTCGTGACATATTGTACTTCATGATAGTTGTAAAACTTTTTCGATATGACTTGCATTTATTTGTGAAAAAAACAAAAATTTGTCGGAAATTATGAAAATTTAGCAATTTTCAAACTCTTAGTATTTATGCCCTTAAATTAGAGAGTTATATCACATAATATAGTTAATAAACAACATTTCCCACATGTCTGCTTTACATCAGCACAATTTTGGAAACATAACTTTTTTTTGTTAGGACGTTATAAGGGTTAAAAGTTGACCAGCGATTTCTCATTTTTGCAACAAAATTTGCAAAACCATTTTTTTACGGACCACCTCACACTTGAAGTGACTTTGAGGGGTCTATATGACAGAAAATGCCCAAAAGTGACACCATTCTAAAAACTGCACCCCTCAAGGTACTCAAAACCACATTCAAAAAGTTTATTAACCCTTCAGGTGCTTCACAGGCATTTTTTGAATGTTTAAAAAAATTGAACATTTAACTTTTTTTTCACAAAATTTTTACTTCAGGTCCAATTTGTTTCATTTTACCAAGGGTAACAGGAGAAATTGGACCATAAAATTCGTTGCACAATTTGTCCTGAGTACGCCGATACCCCATATGTGGGGGTAAACCACTGTTTGGGCACATGGCAGAGCTCGGAAGGGAAGGAGCGCCATTTGACTTTTCAATGCAAGATTTGCTGGAATTGAGATCGGAGCCCATGTCACGATTGGAGAGCCCCTGATGTGCCTAAACAGTGGAAACCCCCACAAGTGACACCATTTTGGAAAGTAGACCCCCTAAGGAACTAATCTAGATGTGTGGTGAGCACTTTGAACCTCCAAGTGCTTCACAGAAGTTTATAATGTAGAGCCGTAAAAAAATTTTTTTTATTAATTTTCACAAAAAATGATCTTTTTGCCCCAAATGTTTTATTTTCCCAAGGGTAAAAGGATAAATTGGACCCCAAAAGTTGTTGTGCAATTTGTCCTGAGTACGTTGATACTTCATATATGGGGATAAACCACTGTTTGAGCGCATGGCAGAGCTCGGAAGGGAAGGAGTGCCATTTGACTTTTCAATGCAAAATTGGCTGGAATTGAGATCGGACTCCATGTCGCATTTGGAGAGCCCCTGACGTGCCTTAACAGTGGAAACTCCCCACAAGTGACCCCATTTTGGAAAGAAGACCCCCTAAGGAACTTATCTAGATGTGTGGTGAGCACTTTTAACCCCCAATTGTTTCACTAAAGTTTAGAATGTAGCATTGTGAAAATTAAAAAATCATTATTTCTTTCCACAAAATGATGTTTTAGCCCGCAATTTTTTTTTCCCAAGGGTAACAGGAGAAATTGGACCCCAAAAGTTGTTGTCCAACTTGTCCTGAGAACGCGGATACCCCATATGTTGGGGGGAACCACTGTTTGGGTGCACGGCAGAGCTCGGAAGGGAAGGAGCGCCATTTGAAATGCAGACTTAGATGGATTGGTCTGCAGGCGTCATGTTGCATTTGCAGAGCCCCTGATGTACCTAAACAGTAGAAACCCCCCACAAGTGACCCCATATTGGAAACTAGACCCCCCAAGGAACTTATCTAGATGTGTTGTGAGAGCTTTGAACCAACAAGTGTTTCACTACAGTTTATAACGCAGAGCCGTGAAAATGAAAAATATTTTTTTTTCCACGAAAATGATATTTTATCCCCTATGTTTTTATTTTCCCAAGGGTAACAGGACAAATTGGACCCCAAAAGTTTTTGTCCAACTTGTCCTGAGAACGCTGATACCCCATATGTTGGGGGGAACCACTGTTTGGGTGCACGGCAGAGCTCGGAAGGGAAGGAGCGCCATTTGAAATGCAGACTTAGATGGATTGGCCTGTAGGCGTCATGTTGCATTTGCAGAGCCCCTGATGTACCTAAACAGTAGAAACCCCCCACAAGTGACCCCATATTGGAAACTAGACCCCCCAAGGAACTTATCTAGATGTGTTGTGAGAGCTTTGAACCAACAAGTGTTTCACTACAGTTTATAACGCAGAGCCGTGAAAATAAAAAATATTTTTTTTTCCACGAAAATGATATTTTATCCCCTATGTTTTTATTTTCCCAAGGGTAACAGGACAAATTGGACCCCAAAAGTTGTTGTCCAACTTGTCCTGAGAACGCTGATACCCCATATGTTGGGGGGAACCACTGTTTGGGCACACAGGAGAACTCGGAAGGGAAGGAGCCCTGTTTTACTTTTTTAAAGCAGAATTGGCTGGAATTGAGATCGGACGCCATGTCGCGTTTGGAGAGCCCCTGATGTGCCTAAACAGTGGAAACCCCCAATTATAACTGAAACCCTAACCCCAACCCTAACCCTAGCCCTAACCCTAACCCTAGCCCTAGCCCTAACCCTAGCCCTAACCCTAGCCCTAACCCTAGCCCTAACCCTAGCCCTAGCCCTAACCCTAGCCCTAACCCTAGCACTAATGGGAAAATGGAAATAAATACATTTTTTTACATTTTATTATTTTTCCCTAACTAAGGGGGTGATGAAGGGGGGGTTTGATTTACTTTTATAGCGTTTTTTTGGCGGATGTTTATGATTGGCAGCTGTCACACACTAAAAGACGCTTTTTATTGCAAAAAATAGTTTTTGCATCACCACATTTTGAGAGCTATAATTTATCCATATTTTGGCCCACAGAGTCATGTGAGGTCTTGTTTTTTGTGGGACGAGTTGACGTTTTTATTGGTAACATTTTCGGGCAGATGACATTTTTTGATCGCTTTTTATTCCGATTTTTGGGAGGCGGAATGAACAAAAACCAGCAATTCCTGAATTTCTTTTAGGGGGGGCGTTTATACCGTTCCACGTGTGGTAAAATGGATAAAGCAGTTTTATTCTTCGGGTCAGTACGATTACAGCGATACCTCATTTATGTAATTTTTTTTATGTTTTGGCGCTTTTACACAATAAAAACTATTTTATATAAAAAAATAATTGTTTTTGCATCGCATTATTCTGAGAGCTATAACTTTTTTATTTTTCTGCTGATGATGCTGTATGGCGGCTTTTTTTTTGCGGGACAAGATGACGTTTTCAGCGGTACCATGGTTATTTATATCCGTCGTTTTGATCGCGTGTTATTCCACTTTTTGTTCACCTGTATGATAATAAAGCGTTGTTTTTTGCCTTGTTTTTTTTTTTTTTTTTTGCGGTGTTCACTGAAGGGGTTAACTAGTGGGACAGTTTTATAGAGCGGGTCGTTACGGACGCGGCGATACCAAATATGTGTACATTTATTGTTTTTTTTTTTTTTTACATAAATAAATGGATTTATTGGGAAATGTTTTTTTTTTGGGGGGGGGGGATTTTTTTTTATTTTTTTTTACACATTCTATTTTTTTTTTTTTTAACTTTCTAACATTGTCCCAGGGTGGGACATCTCTGTATTAGATCAGATCGTTGATCTGACACTGTGCATAGCACACTGTCAGATCAACGATCTGACATGCAGTTTAGCTGGCTTTCCAGCGCCTGCTCTCAGCAGGCGCCGGCTAGCCAGGTCACTTCATGACCCGGAAGGAGTCCGGCGGCCATCTTGGATCCGGGGACTCCTTCCGGGTCACCAGAGCAACGCGATCTCATTGCGTTGCTCCGGTGGGAGAGCGCAGGGAGCCCCCGTCCCTGCGCGATCCCCCTCTATGCCGCTGTCACTACTGACAGCGGCATCAGAGGGGTTAAATGCCCGCGATCGGCGATAGCGCCGATCGTGGGCATTGCTGCGGGGTGTCAGCTGTCATATACAGCTGACCCCCGCACCCGATCACCGCAGCACTCAGCGCGAGACCGCGGTGATCGGTGCGCCGTACTAGTACTGCTGCTGGCACTAATGCAGTGCCGGCAGCGCAGTACTAGTACGGCGCATGTCGCGAAGGGGTTAAAAGAGTTACAGGGGTACACAAGCAGCAGTGCTCTGGGCAGTGGAGGACAATTTCAATAGTGGACCGCAGACAGACTTTGTACGCCTACTATTAAAAAAAGGATGCTCTATGCAATTAAAAGTAGGTTCCAGGGGTCCACGGGCAGCAGTGGTGTGGTCAGTGGACGAGTATTGGAAGGAGAGACCGCAGACAGGCGTAGTAGGCCTAACATAACAAAATTAGGCTGTAGACACTGTAAAATTGGTTCCAGGGGTACACGGGCAGCAGTGGTATAGTCAGCGGAGGAAAATTGGAATTAGGGACTGCAGACAGACTTTGTAGGCTGTCCCCTGTGGACCATGCATCCAACACATTAACCCAGTGCGCCGTAATGGACACGTAACTTTTTGAGGACATGCCTACTGGTCCATGCGTCTCTTGTCAGGTGCACCTTTCTACTGTTTGATTGCCTGAGTGCTATGACAATGCAGACTTTTTCATGCCGGTGGAGGGCTGGGATGGCTTTTCTCGCAAAAGAAATGTCGACTGGGTAGCTTGAACCGTTGCACAGCGTAGTTCATCTGGGCTTTCTAAATATAAAACAAAGAAAAAAAGGAGGCTACATGCACTTTCAGCTGGGTTCCAGGGGTACACGGCCAGCATTGGTCTGGTCAGTGGAGAACTATTGGAAGGAAGGACCGCAGACACGCTTCGAAGGCCTAACATAATAACAGATGGCTGTAGGCAATTTTAAATTGGTTCCAGGGGTACACGGGCAGCAGTGGTGTGATCAGTGGAGACCTAGTGGAAGGAGTGACCGCAGACAGGCATCGAAGGCCTAACATAATAACAAATGGCTGTTGGCAATTTTAAATTGGTTCCAGGGGAACACGGGTAACAGTGGCCTGGTCAGTGTAGTAGTAGTAGAAAGAACGGACCGCAGACAGGCATCGAAGGCCTAAAATAAAAAAAATGGGCTGGCTGTAGGCAATTTGAAATTGGTTCCAGGGGTACACGGGCAGCAGTGGTGTGGTCAGTGGAGGCCTAGTGGAAGGAGTGACCGCAGACAGGCATCGAAGGCCTAACATAATAACACATGGCTGTTGGCAATTTTAAATTGGTTCCAGGGGAACACGGGCAGCAGTGGCCTGGTCAGTGTAGTAGTAGTAGAAAGAACGGACCGCAGACAGGCATCGAAGGCCTAAAATAAAAAAAATTGGGCTGGCTGTAGGCAATTTTAAATTGGTTCCAGGGGTACACGGGCAACAGTGGTGTGGTCAGTGGAGGCCTAGTGGAAGGAGTGACCGCAGACAGGCATCGAAGGCCTAACATAATAACACATGGCTGTAGGCAATTTTAAATTGATTCCGTGGGTACATGGGCAGCAGTGGTGTGGTCAGTGGAGGCCTAGTGGAAGGAGTGACCGCAAACAGGCAACGAAGGCCTAAAATAAAAAAATTGGGCTGGCTGTAGGCAATTTTAAATTGGTTCCAGGGGAACACGGGCAGCAGTGGTGTGGTCAGTGGAGGCCTAGTGGAAGGAGTGACCGCAGACAGGCATCAAAGGCCAAACATAATAACAGATGGCTGTAGGCAATTTTAAATTGGTTCCAGGGGAACACGGGCAGCAGTGGTGTGGTCAGTGGAGGCCTAGTGGAAGGAGTGACCGCAGACAGGCATCGAAGGCCTAACATAATAACACATGGCTGTAGGCAATTTTAAATTGGTTCCGTGGGTACACGGGCAGCAGTGGTGTGGTCAGTGGAGGCCTAGTGGAAGGAGTGACCGCAGACAGGCATCGAAGGCCTAACATAATAACACATGGCTGTTGGCAATTTTAAATTGGTTCCAGGGGAACACGGGCAGCAGTGGCCTGGTCAGTGTAGTAGTAGTAGAAAGAACGGACCGCAGACAGGCATCGAAGGCCTAAAATAAAAAAATTGGGCTGGCTGTAGGCAATTTTAAATTGGTTCCAGGGGTACACGGGCAGCAGTGGTGTGGTCAGTGGAGGCCTGGTGGAAGGAGTGACCGCAGACAGGCATCGAAGGCCTAACATAATAATACATGGCTGTAGGCAATTTTAAATTGGTTCCGTGGGTACACGGGCAGCAGTGGTGTGGTCAGTGGAGGCCTAGTGGAAGGAGTGACCGCAAACAGGCATCGAAGGCCTAAAATAAAAAAATTTGGCTGGCTGTAGGCAATTTTAAATTGGTTCCAGGGGTACACGGGCAGCAGTGGTGTGGTCAGTGGAAGCCTAGTGGAAGGAGTGACCGCAGACAGGCATCGAAGGCCTAATATAATAACACACGGCTGTAGGCAATTTTAAATTGGTTCCGTGGGTACACGGGCAGCAGTGGTGTGGTCAGTGGAAGCCTAGTGGAAGGAGTGACCGCAAACAGGCATCGAAGGCCTAAAATAAAAAAAATTGGGCTGGCTGTAGGCAATTTTAAATTGGTTCCAGGGGTACACGGGCAGCAGTGGTGTGGTCAGTGGAGGCCTAGTGGAAGGAGTGACCGCAGACAGGCATCGAAGGCCTAACATAATAACACATGGCTGTTGGCAATTTTAAATTGGTTCCAGGGGAACACGGGCAGCAGTGGCCTGGTCAGTGTAGTAGTAGTAGAAAGAACGGACCGCAGACAGGCATCGAAGGCCTAAAATAAAAAAATTGGGCTGGCTGTAGGCAATTTTAAATTGGTTCCAGGGGTACACGGGCAGCAGTGGTGTGGTCAGTGGAGGCCTAGTGGAAGGAGTGACCGCAGACAGGCATCGAAGGCCTAACATAATAACACATGGCTGTAGGCAATTTTAAATTGGTTCCGTGGGTACACGGGCAGCAGTGGTGTGGTCAGTGGAGGCCTAGTGGAAGGAGTGACCGCAAACAGGCATCGAAGGCCTAAAATAAAAAAATTGGGCTGGCTGTAGGCAATTTTAAATTGGTTCCAGGGGTACACGGGCAGCAGTGGTGTGGTCAATGGAGGCCTAGTGGAAGGAGTGACCGCAGACAGGCATCGAAGGCCTAATATAATAACACATGGCTGTAGGCAATTTTAAATTGGTTCCGTGGGTACACGGGCAGCAGTGGTGTGGTCAGTGGAGGCCTAGTGGAAGGAGTGACCGCAGACAGGCATCGAAGGCGTAAAATAAAAAAAATTGGGCTGGCTGTAGGCAATTTTAAATTGGTTCCAGGGGTACACGGACAGCAGTGGTGTGGTCAGTGGAGGCCTAGTGGAATGAGTGACCGCAGACAGGCATCGAAGGCCTAACATAATAACACATGGCTGTTGGCAATTTTAAATTGGTTCCAGGGGAACACGGGCAGCAGTGGCCTGGTCAGTGTAGTAGTAGTAGAAAGAACGGACCGCAGACAGGCATCGAAGGCCTAAAATAAAAAAATTGGGCTGGCTGTAGGCAATTTTAAATTGGTTCCAGGGGTACACGGGCAGCAGTGGTGTGGTCAGTGGAGGCCTAGTGGAAGGAGTGACCGCAGACAGGCATCGAAGGCCTAACATAATAACACATGGCTGTAGGCAATTTTAAATTGGTTCCGTGGGTACACGGGCAGCAGTGGTGTGGTCAGTGGAGGCCTAGTGGAAGGAGTGACCGCAGACAGGCATCGAAGGCCTAACATAATAACACATGGCTGTTGGCAATTTTAAATTGGTTCCAGGGGAACACGGGCAGCAGTGGCCTGGTCAGTGTAGTAGTAGTAGAAAGAACGGACCGCAGACAGGGATCGAAGGCCTAAAATAAAAAAAATGGGCTGGCTGTAGGCAATTTTAAATTGGTTCCAGGGGTACACGGGCAGCAGTGGTGTGGTCAGTGGAGGCCTAGTGGAAGGAGTGACCGCAGACAGGATTCGAAGGCCTAACATAATAACACATGGCTGTTGGCAATTTTAAATTGGTTCCAGGGGAACACGGGCAGCAGTGGCCTGGTCAGTGTAGTAGTAGTAGAAAGAACGGACCGCAGACAAGCATCGAAGGCCTAAAATAAAAAAATTGGGCTGGCTGTAGGCAATTTTAAATTGGTTCCAGGGGTACACGGGCAGCAGTGGTGTGGTCAGTGGAGGCCTAGTGGAAGGAGTGACCGCAGACAGGCATCGAAGGCCTAACATAATAACACATGGCTGTAGGCAATTTTAAATTGGTTCCGTGGGTACACGGGCAGCAGTGGTGTGGTCAGTGGAGGCCTAGTGGAAGGAGTGACCGCAAACAGGCATCGAAGGCCTAAAATAAAAAAATTGGGCTGGCTGTAGGCAATTTTAAATTGGTTCCAGGGGTACACGGGCAGCAGTGGTGTGGTCAATGGAGGCCTAGTGGAAGGAGTGACCGCAGACAGGCATCGAAGGCCTAATATAATAACACATGGCTGTAGGCAATTTTAAATTGGTTCCGTGGGTACATGGGCAGCAGTGGTGTGGTCAGTGGAGGCCTAGTGGAAGGAGTGACCGCAGACAGGCATCGAAGGCGTAAAATAAAAAAAATTGGGCTGGCTGTAGGCAATTTTAAATTGGTTCCAGGGGTACACGGACAGCAGTGGTGTGGTCAGTGGAGGCCTAGTGGAATGAGTGACCGCAGACAGGCATCGAAGGCCTAACATAATAACACATGGCTGTTGGCAATTTTAAATTGGTTCCAGGGGAACACGGGCAGCAGTGGCCTGGTCAGTGTAGTAGTAGTAGAAAGAACGGACCGCAGACAGGCATCGAAGGCCTAAAATAAAAAAATTGGGCTGGCTGTAGGCAATTTTAAATTGGTTCCAGGGGTACACGGGCAGCAGTGGTGTGGTCAGTGGAGGCCTAGTGGAAGGAGTGACCGCAGACAGGCATCGAAGGCCTAACATAATAACACATGGCTGTAGGCAATTTTAAATTGGTTCCGTGGGTACACGGGCAGCAGTGGTGTGGTCAGTGGAGGCCTAGTGGAAGGAGTGACCGCAGACAGGCATCGAAGGCCTAAAATAATAACACATGGCTGTTGGCAATTTTAAATTGGTTCCAGGGGAACACGGGCAGCAGTGGCCTGGTCAGTGTAGTAGTAGTAGAAAGAACGGACCGCAGACAGGCATCGAAGGCCTAAAATAAAAAAAATGGGCTGGCTGTAGGCAATTTTAAATTGGTTCCAGGGGTACACGGGCAGCAGTGGTGTGGTCAGTGGAGGCCTAGTGGAAGGAGTGACCGCAGACAGGATTCGAAGGCCTAACATAATAACACATGGCTGTTGGCAATTTTAAATTGGTTCCAGGGGAACACGGGCAGCAGTGGCCTGGTCAGTGTAGTAGTAGTAGAAAGAACGGACCGCAGACAAGCATCGAAGGCCTAAAATAAAAAAATTGGGCTGGCTGTAGGCAATTTTAAATTGGTTCCAGGGGTACACGGGCAGCAGTGGTGTGGTCAGTGGAGGCCTAGTGGAAGGAGTGACCGCAGACAGGCATCGAAGGCCTAACATAATAACACATGGCTGTAGGCAATTTTAAATTGGTTCCGTGGGTACACGGGCAGCAGTGGTGTGGTCAGTGGAGGCCTAGTGGAAGGAGTGACCGCAGACAGGCATCGAAGACCTAACATAATAACACATGGCTGTAGGCAATTTTAAATTGGTTCCGTGGGTACACGGGCAGCAGTGGTGTGGTCAGTGGAGGCCTAGTGGAAGGAGTGACCGCAGACAGGCATCGAAGGCGTAAAATAAAAAAAATTGGGCTGGCTGTAGGCAATTTTAAATTGGTTCCAGGGGTACACGGACAGCAGTGGTGTGGTCAGTGGAGGCCTAGTGGAATGAGTGACCGCAGACAGGCATCGAAGGCCTAACATAATAACACATGGCTGTTGGCAATTTTAAATTGGTTCCAGGGGAACACGGGCAGCAGTGGCCTGGTCAGTGTAGTAGTAGTAGAAAGAATGGACCGCAGACAGGCATCGAAGGCCTAAAATAAAAAAATTGGGCTGGCTGTAGGCAATTTTAAATTGGTTCCAAGGGTACACGGGCAGCAGTGGTGTGGTCAGTGGAGACCTAGTGGAAGGAGTGACCGCAGACAGGCATCGAAGACCTAACATAATAACACATGGCTGTAGGCAATTTTAAATTGGTTCCGTGGGTACACGGGCAGCAGTGGTGTGGTCAGTGGAGGCCTAGTGGAAGGAGTGACCGCAGACAGGCATCGAAGGCGTAAAATAAAAAAAATTGGGCTGGCTGTAGGCAATTTTAAATTGGTTCCAGGGGTACACGGACAGCAGTGGTGTGGTCAGTGGAGGCCTAGTGGAATGAGTGACCGCAGACAGGCATCGAAGGCCTAACATAATAATACATGGCTGTAGGCAATTTTAAATTGGTTCCGTGGGTACACGGGCAGCAGTGGTGTGGTCAGTGGAGGCCTAGTGGAAGGAGTGACCGCAAACAGGCATCGAAGGCCTAAAATAAAAAAAATTTGGCTGGCTGTAGGCAATTTTAAATTGGTTCCAGGGGTACACGGGCAGCAGTGGTGTGGTCAGTGGAGGCCTAGTGGAAGGAGTGACCGCAGACAGGCATCGAAGGCCTAATATAATAACACATGGCTGTAGGCAATTTTAAATTGGTTCCGTGGGTACACGGGCAGCAGTGGTGTGGTCAGTGGAAGCCTAGTGGAAGGAGTGACCGCAGACAGGCATCGAAGGCCTAAAATAAAAAAAATTGGGCTGGCTGTAGGCAATTTTAAATTGGTTCCAGGGGTACACGGGCAGCAGTGGTGTGGTCAGTGGAGGCCTAGTGGAAGGAGTGACCGCAGACAGGCATCGAAGGCCTAACATAATAACACATGGCTGTTGGCAATTTTAAATTGGTTCCAGGGGAACACGGGCAGCAGTGGCCTGGTCAGTGTAGTAGTAGTAGAAAGAACGGACCGCAGACAGGCATCGAAGGCCTAAAATAAAAAAATTGGGCTGGCTGTAGGCAATTTTAAATTGGTTCCAGGGGTACACGGGCAGCAGTGGTGTGGTCAGTGGAGGCCTAGTGGAAGGAGTGACCGCAGACAGGCATCGAAGGCCTAACATAATAACACATGGCTGTAGGCAATTTTAAATTGGTTCCGTGGGTACACGGGCAGCAGTGGTGTGGTCAGTGGAGGCCTAGTGGAAGGAGTGACCGCAAACAGGCATCGAAGGCCTAAAATAAAAAAATTGGGCTGGCTGTAGGCAATTTTAAATTGGTTCCAGGGGTACACGGGCAGCAGTGGTGTGGTCAGTGGAGGCCTAGTGGAAGGAGTGACCGCAGACAGGCATCGAAGGCCTAACATAATAACACATGGCTGTAGGCAATTTTAAATTGGTTCCGTGGGTACACGGGCAGCAGTGGTGTGGTCAGTGGAGGCCTAGTGGAAGGAGTGACCGCAGACAGGCATCGAAGGCCTAACATAATAACACATGGCTGTTGGCAATTTTAAATTGGTTCCAGGGGAACACGGGCAGCAGTGGCCTGGTCAGTGTAGTAGTAGTAGAAAGAACGGACCGCAGACAGGCATCGAAGGCCTAAAATAAAAAAATTGGGCTGGCTGTAGGCAATTTTAAATTGGTTCCAGGGGTACACGGGCAGCAGTGGTGTGGTCAGTGGAGGCCTAGTGGAAGGAGTGACCGCAGACAGGATTCGAAGGCCTAACATAATAACACATGGCTGTTGGCAATTTTAAATTGGTTCCAGGGGAACACGGGCAGCAGTGGCCTGGTCAGTGTAGTAGTAGTAGAAAGAACGGACCGCAGACAGGCATCGAAGGCCTAAAATAAAAAAATTGGGCTGGCTGTAGGCAATTTTAAATTGGTTCCAGGGGTACACGGGCAGCAGTGGTGTGGTCAGTGGAGGCCTAGTGGAAGGAGTGACCGCAGACAGGCATCGAAGGCCTAACATAATAACACATGGCTGTAGGCAATTTTAAATTGGTTCCGTGGGTACACGGGCAGCAGTGGTGTGGTCAGTGGAGGCCTAGTGGAAGGAGTGACCGCAAACAGGCATCGAAGGCCTAAAATAAAAAAATTGGGCTGGCTGTAGGCAATTTTAAATTGGTTCCAGGGGTACACGGGCAGCAGTGGTGTGGTCAATGGAGGCCTAGTGGAAGGAGTGACCGCAGACAGGCATCGAAGGCCTAATATAATAACACATGGCTGTAGGCAATTTTAAATTGGTTCCGTGGGTACATGGGCAGCAGTGGTGTGGTCAGTGGAGGCCTAGTGGAAGGAGTGACCGCAGACAGGCATCAAAGGCGTAAAATAAAAAAAATTGGGCTGGCTGTAGGCAATTTTAAATTGGTTCCAGGGGTACACGGACAGCAGTGGTGTGGTCAGTGGAGGCCTAGTGGAAGGAGTGACCGCAGACAGGCATCGAAGGCCTAACATAATAACACATGGCTGTTGGCAATTTTAAATTGGTTCCAGGGGAACACGGGCAGCAGTGGCCTGGTCAGTGTAGTAGTAGTAGAAAGAACGGACCGCAGACAGGCATCGAAGGCCTAAAATAAAAAAATTGGGCTGGCTGTAGGCAATTTTAAATTGGTTCCAGGGGTACACGGGCAGCAGTGGTGTGGTCAGTGGAGGCCTAGTGGAAGGAGTGACCGCAGACAGGCATCGAAGGCCTAACATAATAACACATGGCTGTAGGCAATTTTAAATTGGTTCCGTGGGTACACGGGCAGCAGTGGTGTGGTCAGTGGAGGCCTAGTGGAAGGAGTGACCGCAGACAGGCATCGAAGGCCTAACATAATAACACATGGCTGTTGGCAATTTTAAATTGGTTCCAGGGGAACACGGGCAGCAGTGGCCTGGTCAGTGTAGTAGTAGTAGAAAGAACGGACCGCAGACAGGCATCGAAGGCCTAAAATAAAAAAATTGGGCTGGCTGTAGGCAATTTTAAATTGGTTCCAGGGGTACACGGGCAGCAGTGGTGTGGTCAGTGGAGACCTAGTGGAAGGAGTGACCGCAGACAGGCATCGAAGACCTAACATAATAACACATGGCTGTAGGCAATTTTAAATTGGTTCCGTGGGTACACGGGCAGCAGTGGTGTGGTCAGTGGAGGCCTAGTGGAAGGAGTGACCGCAGACAGGCATCGAAGGCGTAAAATAAAAAAAATTGGGCTGGCTGTAGGCAATTTTAAATTGGTTCCAGGGGTACACGGACAGCAGTGGTGTGGTCAGTGGAGGCCTAGTGGAATGAGTGACCGCAGACAGGCATCGAAGGCCTAACATAATAACACATGGCTGTTGGCAATTTTAAATTGGTTCCAGGGGAACACGGGCAGCAGTGGCCTGGTCAGTGTAGTAGTAGTAGAAAGAACGGACCGCAGACAGGCATCGAAGGCCTAAAATAAAAAAATTGGGCTGGCTGTAGGCAATTTTAAATTGGTTCCAGGGGTACACGGGCAGCAGTGGTGTGGTCAGTGGAGGCCTAGTGGAAGGAGTGACCGCAGACAGGCATCGAAGGCCTAACATAATAACACATGGCTGTAGGCAATTTTAAATTGGTTCCGTGGGTACACGGGCAGCAGTGGTGTGGTCAGTGGAGGCCTAGTGGAAGGAGTGACCGCAGACAGGCATCGAAGGCCTAAAATAAAAAAATTGGGCTGGCTGTAGGCAATTTTAAATTGGTTCCAGGGGTACACGGGCAGCAGTGGTGTGGTCAGTGGAGGCCTAGTGGAAGGAGTGACCGCAGACAGGCATCGAAGGCCTAACATAATAACACATGGCTGTAGGCAATTTTAAATTGGTTCCGTGGGTACACGGGCAGCAGTGGTGTGGTCAGTGGAGGCCTAGTGGAAGGAGTGACCGCAAACAGGCATCGAAGGCCTAAAATAAAAAAATTGGGCTGGCTGTAGGCAATTTTATATTGGTTCCAGGGGTACACGGGCAGCAGTGGTGTGGTCAGTGGAGGCCTAGTGGAAGGAGTGACCGCAGACAGGCATCGAAGGCCTAAAATAATAACACATGGCTGTAGGCAATTTTAAATTGGTTTCGAGGGTACACGGGCAGCAGTGGTGTGGTCAGTGGAGGCCTAGTGGAAGGAGTGACCGCAGACAGGCATCGAAGGCCTAACATAATAACACATGGCTGTTGGCAATTTTAAATTGGTTCCAGGGGAACACAGGCAGCAGTGGCCTGGTCAGTGTAGTAGTAGTAGAAAGAACGGACCGCAGACAGGCATCGAAGGCCTAAAATAAAAAAATTGGGCTGGCTGTAGGCAATTTTAAATTGGTTCCAGGGGTACACGGGCAGCAGTGGTGTGGTCAGTGGAGGCCTAGTGGAAGGAGTGACCGCAGACAGGCATCGAAGGCCTAACATAATAACACATGGCTGTAGGCAATTTTAAATTGGTTCCGTGGGTACACGGGCAGCAGTGGTGTGGTCAGTGGAGGCCTAGTGGAAGGAGTGACCGCAAACAGGCATCGAAGGCCTAAAATAAAAAAATTGGGCTGGCTGTAGGCAATTTTAAATTGGTTCCAGGGGTACACGGGCAGCAGTGGTGTGGTCAATGGAGGCCTAGTGGAAGGAGTGACCGCAGACAGGCATCGAAGGCCTAATATAATAACACATGGCTGTAGGCAATTTTAAATTGGTTCCGTGGGTACATGGGCAGCAGTGGTGTGGTCAGTGGAGGCCTAGTGGAAGGAGTGACCGCAGACAGGCATCAAAGGCGTAAAATAAAAAAAATTGGGCTGGCTGTAGGCAATTTTAAATTGGTTCCAGGGGTACACGGACAGCAGTGGTGTGGTCAGTGGAGGCCTAGTGGAATGAGTGACCGCAGACAGGCATCGAAGGCCTAACATAATAACACATGGCTGTTGGCAATTTTAAATTGGTTCCAGGGGAACACGGGCAGCTGTGGCCTGGTCAGTGTAGTAGTAGTAGAAAGAACGGACCGCAGACAGGCATCGAAGGCCTAAAATAAAAAAATTGGGCTGGCTGTAGGCAATTTTAAATTGGTTCCAGGGGTACACGGGCAGCAGTGGTGTGGTCAGTGGAGGCCTAGTGGAAGGAGTGACCGCAGACAGGCATCGAAGGCCTAACATAATAACACATGGCTGTAGGCAATTTTAAATTGGTTCCGTGGGTACACGGGCAGCAGTGGTGTGGTCAGTGGAGGCCTAGTGGAAGGTGTGACCGCAGACAGGCATCGAAGGCCTAACATAATAACACATGGCTGTTGGCAATTTTAAATTGGTTCCAGGGGTACACGGGCAGCAGTGGTGTGGTCAGTGGAGGCCTAGTGGAAGGAGTGACCGCAGACAGGCATCGAAGGCCTAATATAATAACACATGGCTGTAGGCAATTTTAAATTGGTTCCGTGGGTACACGGGCAGCCGTGGTGTGGTCAGTGGAGGCCTAGTGGAAGGAGTGACCGCAGACAGGCATCGAAGGCGTAAAATAAAAAAAATTGGGCTGGCTGTAGGCAATTTTAAATTGGTTCCAGGGGTACACGGACAGCAGTGGTGTGGTCAGTGGAGGCCTAGTGGAATGAGTGACCGCAGACAGGCATCGAAGGCCTAACATAATAACACATGGCTGTTGGCAATTTTAAATTGGTTCCAGGGGAACACGGGCAGCAGTGGCCTGGTCAGTGTAGTAGTAGTAGAAAGAACGGACCGCAGACAGGCATCGAAGGCCTAAAATAAAAAAATTGGGCTGGCTGTAGGCAATTTTAAATTGGTTCCAGGGGTACACGGGCAGCAGTGGTGTGGTCAGTGGAGGCCTAGTGGAAGGAGTGACCGCAGACAGGCATCGAAGGCCTAACATAATAACACATGGCTGTAGGCAATTTTAAATTGGTTCCGTGGGTACACGGGCAGCAGTGGTGTGGTCAGTGGAGGCCTAGTGGAAGGAGTGACCGCAGACAGGCATCGAAGGCCTAACATAATAACACATGGCTGTTGGCAATTTTAAATTGGTTCCAGGGGAACACGGGCAGCAGTGGCCTGGTCAGTGTAGTAGTAGTAGAAAGAACGGACCGCAGACAGGCATCGAAGGCCTAAAATAAAAAAATTGGGCTGGCTGTAGGCAATTTTAAATTGGTTCCAGGGGTACACGGGCAGCAGTGGTGTGGTCAGTGGAGGCCTAGTGGAAGGAGTGACCGCAGACAGGCATCGAAGGCCTAACATAATAACACATGGCTGTTGGCAATTTTAAATTGGTTCCAGGGGAACACGGGCAGCAGTGGCCTGGTCAGTGTAGTAGTAGTAGAAAGAACGGATCGCAGACAGGCATCGAAGGCCTAAAATAAAAAAATTGGGCTGGCTGTAGGCAATTTTAAATTGGTTCCAGGGGTACACGGGCAGCAGTGGTGTGGTCAGTGGAGGCCTAGTGGAAGGAGTGACCGCAGACAGGCATCGAAGGCCTAACATAATAACACATGGCTGTAGGCAATTTTAAATTGGTTACAGGGGTACACGGGCAGCAGTGGTGTGGTCAGTGGAGGCCTAGTGGAAGGAGTGACCGCAAACAGGCATCGAAGGCCTAAAATAAAAAAATTGGGCTGGCTGTAGGCAATTTTAAATTGGTTCCAGGGGTACACGGGCAGCAGTGGTGTGGTCAATGGAGGCCTAGTGGAAAGAGTGACCGCAGACAGGCATCGAAGGCCTAATATAATAACACATGGCTGTAGGCAATTTTAAATTGGTTCTGTGGGTACACGGGCAGCAGTGGTGTGGTCAGTGGAGGCCTAGTGGAAGGAGTGACCGCAGACAGGCATCGAAGGCGTAAAATAAAAAAAATTGGGCTGGCTGTAGGCAATTTTAAATTGGTTCCAGGGGTACACGGACAGCAGTGGTGTGGTCAGTGGAGGCCTAGTGGAATGAGTGACCGCAGACAGGCATCGAAGGCCTAACATAATAACACATGGCTGTTGGCAATTTTAAATTGGTTGCAGGGGAACACGGGCAGCAGTGGCCTGGTCAGTGTAGTAGTAGTAGAAAGAACGGACCGCAGACAGGCATCGAAGGCCTAAAATAAAAAAATTGGGCTGGCTGTAGGCAATTTTAAATTGGTTCCAGGGGTACACGGGCAGCAGTGGTGTGGTCAGTGGAGGCCTAGTGGAAGGAGTGACCGCAGACAGGCATCGAAGGCCTAACATAATAACACATGGCTGTAGGCAATTTTAAATTGGTTCCGTGGGTACACGGGCAGCAGTGGTGTGGTCAGTAGAGGCCTAGTGGAAGGAGTGACCGCAGACAGGCATCGAAGGCCTAACATAATAACACATGGCTGTTGGCAATTTTAAATTGGTTCCAGGGGAACACGGGCAGCAGTGGCCTGGTCAGTGTAGTAGTAGTAGAAAGAACGGACCGCAGACAGGCATCGAAGGCCTAAAATAAAAAAATTGGGCTGGCTGTAGGCAATTTTAAATTGGTTCCAGGGGTACACGGGCAGCAGTGGTGTGGTCAGTGGAGGCCTAGTGGAAGGAGTGACCGCAAACAGGCATCGAAGGCCTAAAATAAAAAAATTGGGCTGGCTGTAGGCAATTTTAAATTGGTTCCAGGGGTACACGGGCAGCAGTGGTGTGGTCAGTGGAGGCCTAGTGGAAGGAGTGACCGCAGACAGGCATCGAAGGCCCAACATAATAACAGATGGCTGTAGGCAGATTTAAATTGGTTCCAGGGGTACACGGGCAGCAGTGGTGTGGTCAATGGAGGCCTAGTGGAAGGAGTGACCGCAGACAGGCATCGAAGGCCTAACATAATAACACATGGCTGTTGGCAATTTTAAATTGGTTCCAGGGGAACACGGGCAGCAGTGGCCTGGTCAGTGTAGTAGTAGTAGAAAGAACGGATCGCAGACAGGCATCGAAGGCCTAAAATAAAAAAATTGGGCTAGCTGTAGGCAATTTTAAATTGGTTCCAGGGGTACACGGGCAGCAGTGGTGTGGTCAGTGGAGGCCTAGTGGAAGGAGTGACCGCAGACAGGCATCGAAGGCCTAACATAATAACACATGGCTGTAGGCAATTTTAAATTGGTTCCGTGGGTACACGGGCAGCAGTGGTGTGGTCAGTGGAGGCCTAGTGGAAGGAGTGACCGCAAACAGGCATCGAAGGCCTAAAATAAAAAAATTGGGCTGGCTGTAGGCAATTTTAAATTGGTTCCAGGGGTACACGGGCAGCAGTGGTGTGGTCAGTGGAGGCCTAGTGGAAGGAGTGACCGCAGACAGGCATCGAAGGCCTAACATAATAACACATGGCTGTTGGCAATTTTAAATTGGTTCCAGGGGAACACGGGCAGCAGTGGCCTGGTCAGTGTAGTAGTAGTAGAAAGAACGGACCGCAGACAGGCATCGAAGGCCTAAAATAAAAAAATTGGGCTGGCTGTAGGCAATTTTAAATTGGTTCCAGGGGTACACGGGCAGCAGTGGTGTGGTCAGTGGAGGCCTAGTGGAAGGAGTGACCGCAGACAGGCATCGAAGGCCTAACATAATAACACATGGCTGTAGGCAATTTTAAATTGGTTCCGTGGGTACACGGGCAGCAGTGGTGTGGTCAGTGGAGGCCTAGTGGAAGGAGTGACCGCAGACAGGCATCGAAGGCCTAACATAATAACACATGGCTGTTGGCAATTTTAAATTGGTTCCAGGGGAACACGGGCAGCAGTGGCCTGGTCAGTGTAGTAGTAGTAGAAAGAACGGACCGCAGACAGGCATCGAAGGCCTAAAATAAAAAAATTGGGCTGGCTGTAGGCAATTTTAAATTGGTTCCAGGGGTACACGGGCAGCAGTGGTGTGGTCAGTGGAGGCCTAGTGGAAGGAGTGACCGCAGACAGGCATCGAAGGCCTAACATAATAACACATGGCTGTTGGCAATTTTAAATTGGTTCCAGGGGAACACGGGCAGCAGTGGCCTGGTCAGTGTAGTAGTAGTAGAAAGAACGGATCGCAGACAGGCATCGAAGGCCTAAAATAAAAAAATTGGGCTGGCTGTAGGCAATTTTAAATTTGTTCCAGGGGTACACGGGCAGCAGTGGTGTGGTCAGTGGAGGCCTAGTGGAAGGAGTGACCGCAGACAGGCATCGAAGGCCTAACATAATAACACATGGCTGTAGGCAATTTTAAATTGGTTACAGGGGTACACGGGCAGCAGTGGTGTGGTCAGTGGAGGCCTAGTGGAAGGAGTGACCGCAAACAGGCATCGAAGGCCTAAAATAAAAAAATTGGGCTGGCTGTAGGCAATTTTAAATTGGTTCCAGGGGTACACGGGCAGCAGTGGTGTGGTCAATGGAGGCCTAGTGGAAAGAGTGACCGCAGACAGGCATCGAAGGCCTAATATAATAACACATGGCTGTAGGCAATTTTAAATTGGTTCCGTGGGTACACGGGCAGCAGTGGTGTGGTCAGTGGAGGCCTAGTGGAAGGAGTGACCGCAGACAGGCATCGAAGGCGTAAAATAAAAAAAATTGGGCTGGCTGTAGGCAATTTTAAATTGGTTCCAGGGGTACACGGACAGCAGTGGTGTGGTCAGTGGAGGCCTAGTGGAATGAGTGACCGCAGACAGGCATCGAAGGCCTAACATAATAACACATGGCTGTTGGCAATTTTAAATTGGTTGCAGGGGAACACGGGCAGCAGTGGCCTGGTCAGTGTAGTAGTAGTAGAAAGAACGGACCGCAGACAGGCATCGAAGGCCTAAAATAAAAAAATTGGGCTGGCTGTAGGCAATTTTAAATTGGTTCCAGGGGTACACGGGCAGCAGTGGTGTGGTCAGTGGAGGCCTAGTGGAAGGAGTGACCGCAGACAGGCATCGAAGGCCTAACATAATAACACATGGCTGTAGGCAATTTTAAATTGGTTCCGTGGGTACACGGGCAGCAGTGGTGTGGTCAGTAGAGGCCTAGTGGAAGGAGTGACCGCAGACAGGCATCGAAGGCCTAACATAATAACACATGGCTGTTGGCAATTTTAAATTGGTTCCAGGGGAACACGGGCAGCAGTGGCCTGGTCAGTGTAGTAGTAGTAGAAAGAACGGACCGCAGACAGGCATCGAAGGCCTAAAATAAAAAAATTGGGCTGGCTGTAGGCAATTTTAAATTGGTTCCAGGGGTACACGGGCAGCAGTGGTGTGGTCAGTGGAGGCCTAGTGGAAGGAGTGACCGCAAACAGGCATCGAAGGCCTAAAATAAAAAAATTGGGCTGGCTGTAGGCAATTTTAAATTGGTTCCAGGGGTACACGGGCAGCAGTGGTGTGGTCAGTGGAGGCCTAGTGGAAGGAGTGACCGCAGACAGGCATCGAAGGCCCAACATAATAACAGATGGCTGTAGGCAGATTTAAATTGGTTCCAGGGGTACACGGGCAGCAGTGGTGTGGTCAATGGAGGCCTAGTGGAAGGAGTGACCGCAGACAGGCATCGAAGGCCTAACATAATAACACATGGCTGTTGGCAATTTTAAATTGGTTCCAGGGGAACACGGGCAGCAGTGGCCTGGTCAGTGTAGTAGTAGTAGTAGAAAGAACGGATCGCAGACAGGCATCGAAGGCCTAAAATAAAAAAATTGGGCTAGCTGTAGGCAATTTTAAATTGGTTCCAGGGGTACACGGGCAGCAGTGGTGTGGTCAGTGGAGGCCTAGTGGAAGGAGTGACCGCAGACAGGCATCGAAGGCCTAACATAATAACACATGGCTGTAGGCAATTTTAAATTTGTTCCGTGGGTACACGGGCAGCAGTGGTGTGGTCAGTGGAGGCCTAGTGGAAGGAGTGACCGCAAACAGGCATCGAAGGCCTAAAATAAAAAAATTGGGCTGGCTGTAGGCAATTTTAAATTGGTTCCAGGGGTACACGGGCAGCAGTGGTGTGGTCAATGGAGGCCTAGTGGAAGGAGTGACCGCAGACAGGCATCGAAGGCCTAATATAATAACACATGGCTGTAGGCAATTTTAAATTGGTTCCGTGGGTACACGGGCAGCAGTGGTGTGGTCAGTGGAGGCCTAGTGGAAGGAGTGACCGCAGACAGGCATCGAAGGCGTAAAATAAAAAAAATTGGGCTGGCTGTAGGCAATTTTAAATTGGTTCCAGGGGTACACGGACAGCAGTGGTGTGGTCTGTGGAGGCCTAGTGGAATGAGTGACCGCAGACAGGCATCGAAGGCCTAACATAATAACACATGGCTGTTGGCAATTTTAAATTGGTTCCAGGGGAACACGGGCAGCAGTGGCCTGGTCAGTGTAGTAGTAGTAGAAAGAACGGACCGCAGACAGGCATCGAAGGCCTAAAATAAAAAAATTGGGCTGGCTGTAGGCAATTTTAAATTGGTTCCAGGGGTACACGGGCAGCAGTGGTGTGGTAAGTGGAGGCCTAGTGGAAGGAGTGACCGCAGACAGGCATCGAAGGCCTAACATAATAACACATGGCTGTAGGCAATTTTAAATTGGTTCCGTGGGTACACGGGCAGCAGTGGTGTGGTCAGTGGAGGCCTAGTGGAAGGAGTGACCGCAGACAGGCATCGAAGGCCTAACATAATAACACATGGCTGTTGGCAATTTTAAATTGGTTCCAGGGGAACACGGGCAGCAGTGGCCTGGTCAGTGTAGTAGTAGTAGAAAGAACGGACCGCAGACAGGCATCGAAGGCCTAAAATAAAAAAATTGGGCTGGCTGTAGGCAATTTTAAATTGGTTCCAGGGGTACACGGGCAGCAGTGGTGTGGTCAGTGGAGGCCTAGTGGAAGGAGTGACCGCAAACAGGCATCGAAGGCCTAAAATAAAAAAATTGGGCTGGCTGTAGGCAATTTTAAATTGGTTCCAGGGGTACACGGGCATCAGTGGTGTGGTCAGTGGAGGCCTAGTGGAAGGAGTGACCGCAGACAGGCATCGAAGGCCTAACATAATAACAGATGGCTGTAGGCAATTTTAAATTGGTTCCAGGGGTACACGGGCAGCAGTGGTGTGGTCAATGGAGGCCTAGTGGAAGGAGAGACCGCAGACAGGCATCGAAGGCCTAACATAATAACACATGGCTGTAGGCAATTTTAAATTGGTTCCGTGGGTACACGGGCAGCAGTGGTGTGGTCAGTGGAGGCCTAGTGGAAGGAGTGACCGCAGACAGGCATCGAAGGCCTAACATAATAACACATGGCTGTAGGCAATTTTAAATTGGTTCCGTGGGTACACGGGCAGCAGTGGTGTGGTCAGTGGAGGTCTAGTGGAAGGAGTGACCGCAAACAGGCATCGAAGGCCTAAAATAAAAAAATTGGGCTGGCTGTAGGCAATTTTAAATTGGTTCCAGGGGTACACGGGCAGCAGTGATGTGGTCAGTGGAGGCCTAGTGGAAGGAGTGACCGCAGACAGGCATCGAAGGCCTAACATAATAACACATGGCTGTAGGCAATTTTAAATTGGTTCCGTGGGTACACGGGCAGCAGTGGTGTGGTCAGTGGAGGCCTAGTGGAAGGAGTGACCGCAAACAGGCATCGAAGGCCTAAAATAAAAAAATTGGGCTGGCTGTAGGCAATTTTATATTGGTTCCAGGGGTACACGGGCAGCAGTGGTGTGGTCAGTGGAGGCCTAGTGGAAGGAGTGACCGCAGACAGGCATCGAAGGCCTAAAATAATAACACATGGCTGTAGGCAATTTTAAATTGGTTTCGAGGGTACACGGGCAGCAGTGGTGTGGTCAGTGGAGGCCTAGTGGAAGGAGTGACCGCAGACAGGCATCGAAGGCCTAACATAATAACACATGGCTGTTGGCAATTTTAAATTGGTTCCAGGGGAACACGGGCAGCAGTGGCCTGGTCAGTGTAGTAGTAGTAGAAAGAACGGACCGCAGACAGGCATCGAAGGCCTAAAATAAAAAAATTGGGCTGGCTGTAGGCAATTTTAAATTGGTTCCAGGGGTACACGGGCAGCAGTGGTGTGGTCAGTGGAGGCCTAGTGGAAGGAGTGACCGCAGACAGGCATCGAAGGCCTAACATAATAACACATGGCTGTAGGCAATTTTAAATTGGTTCCGTGGGTACACGGGCAGCAGTGGTGTGGTCAGTGGAGGCCTAGTGGAAGGAGTGACCGCAGACAGGCATCGAAGGCCTAACATAATAACACATGGCTGTTGGCAATTTTAAATTGGTTCCAGGGGAACACGGGCAGCAGTGGCCTGGTCAGTGTAGTAGTAGTAGAAAGAACGGACCGCAGACAGGCATCGAAGGCCTAAAATAAAAAAATTGGGCTGGCTGTAGGCAATTTTAAATTGGTTCCAGGGGTACACGGGCAGCAGTGGTGTGGTCAGTGGAGGCCTAGTGGAAGGAGTGACCGCAGACAGGCATCGAAGGCCTAACATAATAACACATGGCTGTAGGCAATTTTAAATTGGTTCCGTGGGTACACGGGCAGCAGTGGTGTGGTCAGTGGAGGCCTAATGGAAGGAGTGACCGCAAACAGGCATCGAAGGCCTAAAATAAAAAAATTGGGCTGGCTGTAGGCAATTTTAAATTGGTTCCAGGGGTACACGGGCAGCAGTGGTGTGGTCAGTGGAGGCCTAGTGGAAGGAGTGACCGCAGACAGGCATCGAAGGCCTAACATAATAACACATGGCTGTAGGCAATTTTAAATTGGTTCCGTGGGTACACGGGCAGCAGTGGTGTGGTCAGTGGAGCCCTAGTGGAAGGAGTGACCGCAGACAGGCATCGAAGGCCTAACATAATAACACATGGCTGTTGGCAATTTTAAATTGGTTCCAGGGGAACACGGGCAGCAGTGGCCTGATCAGTGTAGTAGTAGTAGAAAGAACGGACCGCAGACAGGCATCGAAGGCCTAAAATAAAAAAATTGGGCTGGCTGTAGGCAATTTTAAATTGGTTCCAGGGGTACACGGGCAGCAGTGGTGTGGTCAGTGGAGGCCTAGTGGAAGGAGTGACCGCAGACAGGCATCGAAGACCTAACATAATAACCCATGGCTGTAGGCAATTTTAAATTGGTTCCGTGGGTACACGGGCAGCAGTGGTGTGGTCAGTGGAGGCCTAGTGGAAGGAGTGACCGCAAACAGGCATCGAAGGCGTAAAATAAAAAAAATTGGGCTGGCTGTAGGCAATTTTAAATTGGTTCCAGGGGTACACGGACAGCAGTGGTGTGGTCAGTGGAGGCCTAGTGGAATGAGTGACCGCAGACAGGCATCGAAGGCCTAACATAATGACACATGGCTGTTGGCAATTTTAAATTGGTTCCAGGGGAACACGGGCAGCAGTGGCCTGGTCAGTGTAGTAGTAGTAGAAAGAACGGACCGCAGACAGGCATCGAAGGCCTAAAATAAAAAGATTGGGCTGGCTGTAGGCAATTTTAAATTGGTTCCAGGGGTACACGGGCAGCAGTGGTGTGGTCAGTGGAGGCCTAGTGGAAGGAGTGACCGCAGACAGGCATCGAAGGCCTAACATAATAACACATGGCTGTAGGCAATTTTAAATTGGTTCCGTGGGTACACGGGCAGCAGTGGTGTGGTCAGTGGAGGCCTAGTGGAAGGAGTGACCGCAGACAGGCATCGAAGGCCTAACATAATAACACATGGCTGTAGGCAATTTTAAATTGGTTCCGTGGGTACACGGGCAGCAGTGGTGTGGTCAGTGGAGGTCTAGTGGAAGGAGTGACCGCAAACAGGCATCGAAGGCCTAAAATAAAAAGATTGGGCTGGCTGTAGGCAATTTTAAATTGGTTCCAGGGGTACACGGGCAGCAGTGATGTGGTCAGTGGAGGCCTAGTGGAAGGAGTGACCGCAGACAGGCATCGAAGGCCTAACATAATAACACATGGCTGTAGGCAATTTTAAATTGGTTCCGTGGGTACACGGGCAGCAGTGGTGTGGTCAGTGGAGGCCTAGTGGAAGGAGTGACCGCAAACAGGCATCGAAGGCCTAAAATAAAAAAATTGGGCTGGCTGTAGGCAATTTTAAATTGGTTCCAGGGGTACACGGGCAGCAGTGGTGTGGTCAGTGGAGGCCTAGTGGAAGGAGTGACCGCAGACAGGCATCGAAGGCCTAACATAATAACACATGGCTGTTGGCAATTTTAAATTGGTTCCAGGGGAACACGGGCAGCAGTGGCCTGGTCAGTGTAGTAGTAGTAGAAAGAACGGACCGCAGACAGGCATCGAAGGCCTAAAATAAAAAAATTGGGCTGGCTGTAGGCAATTTTAAATTGGTTCCAGGGGTACACGGGCAGCAGTGGTGTGGTCAGTGGAGGCCTAGTGGAAGGAGTGACCGCAGACAGGCATCGAAGGCCTAACATAATAACACATGGCTGTAGGCAATTTTAAATTGGTTCCGTGGGTACACGGGCAGCAGTGGTGTGGTCAGTGGAGGCCTAGTGGAAGGAGTGACCGCAGACAGGCATCGAAGGCCTAACATAATAACACATGGCTGTTGGCAATTTTAAATTGGTTCCAGGGGAACACGGGCAGCAGTGGCCTGGTCAGTGTAGTAGTAGTAGAAAGAACGGACCGCAGACAGGCATCGAAGGCCTAAAATAAAAAAATTGGGCTGGCTGTAGGCAATTTTAAATTGGTTCCAGGGGTACACGGGCAGCAGTGGTGTGGTCAGTGGAGGCCTAGTGGAAGGAGTGACCGCAGACAGGCATCGAAGGCCTAACATAATAACACATGGCTGTAGGCAATTTTAAATTGGTTCCGTGGGTACACGGGCAGCAGTGGTGTGGTCAGTGGAGGCCTAGTGGAAGGAGTGACCGCAAACAGGCATCGAAGGCCTAAAATAAAAAAATTGGGCTGGCTGTAGGCAATTTTAAATTGGTTCCAGGGGTACACGGGCAGCAGTGGTGTGGTCAGTGGAGGCCTAGTGGAAGGAGTGACCGCAGACAGGCATCGAAGGCCTAACATAATAACACATGGCTGTTGGCAATTTTAAATTGGTTCCAGGGGAACACGGGCAGCAGTGGCCTGGTCAGTGTAGTAGTAGTAGAAAGAACGGACCGCAGACAGGCATCGAAGGCCTAAAATAAAAAAATTGGGCTGGCTGTAGGCAATTTTAAATTGGTTCCAGGGGTACACGGGCAGCAGTGGTGTGGTCAGTGGAGGCCTAGTGGAAGGAGTGACCGCAGACAGGCATCGAAGGCCTAACATAATAACACATGGCTGTAGGCAATTTTAAATTGGTTCCGTGGGTACACGGGCAGCAGTGGTGTGGTCAGTGGAGGCCTAGTGGAAGGAGTGACCGCAGACAGGCATCGAAGGCCTAACATAATAACACATGGCTGTTGGCAATTTTAAATTGGTTCCAGGGGAACACGGGCAGCAGTGGCCTGGTCAGTGTAGTAGTAGTAGAAAGAACGGACCGCAGACAGGCATCGAAGGCCTAAAATAAAAAAATTGGGCTGGCTGTAGGCAATTTTAAATTGGTTCCAGGGGTACACGGGCAGCAGTGGTGTGGTCAGTGGAGGCCTAGTGGAAGGAGTGACCGCAGACAGGCATCGAAGGCCTAACATAATAACACATGGCTGTAGGCAATTTTAAATTGGTTCCGTGGGTACACGGGCAGCAGTGGTGTGGTCAGTGGAGGCCTAGTGGAAGGAGTGACCGCAAACAGGCATCGAAGGCCTAAAATAAAAAAATTGGGCTGGCTGTAGGCAATTTTTTATTGGTTCCAGGGGTACACGGGCAGCAGTGGTGTGGTCAGTGGAGGCCTAGTGGAAGGAGTGACCGCAGACAGGCATCGAAGGCCTAAAATAATAACACATGGCTGTAGGCAATTTTAAATTGGTTTCGAGGGTACACGGGCAGCAGTGGTGTGGTCAGTGGAGGCCTAGTGGAAGGATTGACCGCGGACAGGCATCGAAGGCCTAACATAATAACAGATGGCTGTAGGCAATTTTAAATTGGTTCCAGGGGAACACGGGCAGCAGTGGTGTGGTCAGTGGAGGCCTAGTGGAAGGAGTGACCGCAGACAGGCATCGAAGGCCTAACATAATAACACATGGCTGTAGGCAATTTTAAATTGGTTCCGTGGGTACACGGGCAGCAGTGGTGTGGTCAGTGGAGGCCTAGTGGAAGGAGTGACCGCAGACAGGCATCGAAGGCCTAACATATTAACACATGGCTGTTGGCAATTTTAAATTGGTTCCAGGGGAACACGGGCAGCTGTGGCCTGGTCAGTGTAGTAGTAGTAGAAAGAACGGACCGCAGACATGCATCGAAGGCCTAAAATAAAAAAATTGGGCTGGCTGTAGGCAATTTTAAATTGGTTCCAGGGGTACACGGGCAGCAGTGGTGTGGTCAGTGGAGGCCTAGTGGAAGGAGTGACCGCAGACAGGCATCAAAGGCCTAACATAATAACACATGGCTGTAGGCAATTTTAAATTGGTTCCGTGGTTACACGGGCAGCAGTGGTGTGGTCAGTGGAGGCCTAGTGGAAGGAGTGACTGCAGACAGGCATCGAAGGCCTAACATAATAACACATGGCTGTAGGCAATTTTAAATTGGTTCCGTGGGTACACGGGCAGCAGTGGTGTGGTCAGTGGAGGCCTAGTGGAAGGAGTGACCGCAAACAGGCATCGAAGGCCTAAAATAAAAAAATTGGGCTGGCTGTAGGCAATTTTAAATTGGTTCCAGGGGTACACGGGCAGCAGTGGTGTGGTCAGTGGAGGCCTAGTGGAAGGAGTGACCGCAGACAGGCATCGAAGGCCTAACATAATAACACATGGCTGTAGGCAATTTTAAATTGGTTCCGTTGGTACACGGGCAGCAGTGGTGTGGTCAGTGGAGGCCTAGTGGAAGGAGTGACCGCAGACAGGCATCGAAGGCCTAACATAGTAACACATGGCTGTTGGCAATTTTAAATTGGTTCCAGGGGAACACGGGCAGCAGTGGCCTGATCAGTGTAGTAGTAGTAGAAAGAACGGACCGCAGACAGGCATCGAAGGCCTAAAATAAAAAAATTGGGCTGGCTGTAGGCAATTTTAAATTGGTTCCAGGGGTACACGGGCAGCAGTGGTGTGGTCAGTGGAGGCCTAGTGGAAGGAGTGACCGCAGACAGGCATCGAAGACCTAACATAATAACACATGGCTGTTGGCAATTTTAAATTGGTTCCAGGGAAACACGGGCAGCAGTGGCCTGGTCAGTGTATTAGTAGTAGAAAGAACGGACCGCAGACAGGCATCGAAGGCCTAAAATAAAAAAATTGGGCTGGCTGTAGGCAATTTTAAATTGGTTCCAGGGGTACACGGGCAGCAGTGGTGTGGTCAGTGGAGGCCTAGTGGAAGGAGTGACCGCAGACAGGCATCGAAGGCCTAAAATAAAAAAATTGGGCTGGCTGTAGGCAATTTTAAATTGGTTCCAGGGGTACACGGGCAGCAGTGGTGTGGTCAGAGGAGGCCTAGTGGAAGGAGTGACCGCAGACAGGCATCGAAGGCCTAACATAATAACAGATGGCTGTAGGCAATTTTAAATTGGTTCCAGGGGTATACGGGCAGCAGTGGTGTGGTCAGTGGAGGCCTAGTGGAAGGAGTGACCGCAGACAGGCATCGAAGGCCTAACATAATAACACATGGCTGTAGGCAATTTTAAATTGGTTCCGTGGGTACACGGGCAGCAGTTGTGTGGTCAGTGGAGGCCTAGTGGAAGGAGTGACCGCAGACAGGAATCGAAGGCCTAACATAATAACACATGGCTGTAGGCAATTTTAAATTAGTTCCGTGGGTACACGGGCAGCAGTGGTGTGGTCAGTGGAGGTCTAGTGGAAGGAGTGACCGCAAACAGGCATCGAAGGCCTAAAAAAAAAAAATTGGGCTGGCTGTAGGCAATTTTAAATTGGTTCCAGGGGTACACGGGCAGCAGTGATGTGGTCAGTGGAGGCCTAGTGGAAGGAGTGACCGCAGACAGGCATCGAAGGCCTAACATAATAACACATGGCTGTAGGCAATTTTAAATTGGTTCCGTGGGTACACGGGCAGCAGTGGTGTGGTCAGTGGAGGCCTAGTGGAAGGAGTGACCGCAAACAGGCATCGAAGGCCTAAAATAAAAAAATTGGGCTGGCTGTAGGCAATTTTAAATTGGTTCCAGGGGTACACGGGCAGCAGTGGTGTGGTCAGTGGAGGCCTAGTGGAAGGAGTGACCGCAGACAGGCATCGAAGGCCTAACATAATAACACATGGCTGTAGGCAATTTTAAATTGGTTCCGAGGGTACACGGGCAGCAGTGGTGTGGTCAGTGGAGGCCTAGTGGAAGGAGTGACCGCAGACAGGCATCGAAGGCCTAACATAATAACACATGGCTGTAGGCAATTTTAAATTGGTTCCGTGGGTACACGGGCAGCAGTGGTGTGGTCAGTGGAGGCCTAGTGGAAGGAGTGACCGCAAACAGGCATCGAAGGCCTAAAATAAAAAAATTGGGCTGGCTGTAGGCAATTTTAAATTGGTTCCAGGGGTACACGGGCAGCAGTGGTGTGGTCAGTGGAGGCCTAGTGGAAGGAGTGACCGCAGACAGGCATCGAAGGCCTAACATAATAACACATGGCTGTTGGCAATTTTAAATTGGTTCCAGGGAAACACGGGCAGCAGTGGCCTGGTCAGTGTATTAGTAGTAGAAAGAACGGACCGCAGACAGGCATCGAAGGCCTAAAATAAAAAAATTGGGCTGGCTGTAGGCAATTTTAAATTGGTTCCAGGGGTACACGGGCAGCAGTGGTGTGGTCAGTGGAGGCCTAGTGGAAGGAGTGACCGCAGACAGGCATCGAAGGCCTAACATAATAACACATGGCTGTAGGCAATTTTAAATTGGTTCCGTGGGTACACGGGCAGCAGTGGTGTGGTCAGTGGAGGCCTAGTGGAAGGAGTGACCGCAAACAGGCATCGAAGGCCTAAAATAAAAAAATTGGGCTGGCTGTAGGCAATTTTAAATTGGTTCCAGGGGTACACGGGCAGCAGTGGTGTGGTCAGTGGAGGCCTAGTGGAAGGAGTGACCGCAGACAGGCAACGAAGGCCTGACATAATAACAGATGGCTGTAGGCAATTTTAAATTGGTTCCAGGGGAACACGGGCAGCAGTGGTGTGGTCAGTGGAGGCCTAGTGGAAGGAGTGACCGCAGACAGGCATCGAAGGCCTAACATAATAACACATGGCTGTAGGCAATTTTAAATTGGTTCCGTGGGTACACGGGCAGCAGTGGTGTGGTCAGTGGAGGCCTAGTGGAAGGAGTGACCGCAGACAGGCATTGAAGGCCTAACATAATAACACATGGCTGTTGGCAATTTTAAATTGGTTCCAGGGGAACACGGGCAGCTGTGGCCTGGTCAGTGTAGTAGTAGTAGAAAGAACGGACCGCAGACAGGCATCGAAGGCCTAAAATAAAAAAATTGGGCTGGCTGTAGGCAATTTTAAATTGGTTACAGGGGTACACGGGCAGCAGTGGTGTGGTCAGTGGAGGCCTAGTGGAAGGAGTGACCGCAGACAGGCATCGAAGGCCTAACATAATAACACATGGCTGTAGGCAATTTTAAATTGGTTCCGTGGGTACACGGGCAGCAGTGGTGTGGTCAGTGGAGGCCTATTGGAAGGAGTGACCGCAAACAGGCATCGAAGGCCTAAAATAAAAAAATTGGGCTGGCTGTAGGCAATTTTAAATTGGTTCCAGGGGTACACGGGCAGCAGTGGTGTGGTCAGTGGAGGCCTAGTGGAAGGATTGACCGCAGACAGGCATCGAAGGCCTAACATAATAACAGATGGCTGTAGGCAATTTTAAATTGGTTCCAGGGGAACACGGGCAGCAGTGGTGTGGTCAGTGGAGGCCTAGTGGAAGGAGTGACCGCAGACAGGCATCGAAGGCCTAACATAATAACACATGGCTGTAGGCAATTTTAAATTGGTTCCGTGGGTACACGGGCAGCAGTGGTGTGGTCAGTGGAGGCCTAGTGGAAGGAGTGACCGCAGACAGGCATCGAAGGCCTAACATATTAACACATGGCTGTTGGCAATTTTAAATTGGTTCCAGGGGAACACGGGCAGCTGTGGCCTGGTCAGTGTAGTAGTAGTAGAAAGAACGGACCGCAGACAGGCATCGAAGGCCTAAAATAAAAAAATTGGGCTGGCTGTAGGCAATTTTAAATTGGTTACAGGGGTACACGGGCAGCAGTGGTGTGGTCAGTGGAGGCCTAGTGGAAGGAGTGACCGCAGACAGGCATCGAAGGCCTAACATAATAACACATGGCTGTAGGCAAATTTAAATTGGTTCCGTGGGTACACGGGCAGCAGTGGTGTGGTCAGTGGAGGCCTAGTGGAAGGAGTGACCGCAGACAGGCATCGAAGGCCTAACATAATAACACATGGCTGTAGGCAATTTTAAATTGGTTCCGTGGGTACACGCGCAGCAGTGGTGTGGTCAGTGGAGGCCTAGTGGAAGGAGTGACCGCAAACAGGCATCGAAGGCCTAAAATAAAAAAATTGGGCTGGCTGTAGGCAATTTTAAATTGGTTCCAGGGGTACACGGGCAGCAGTGGTGTGGTCAGTGGAGGCCTAGTGGAAGGAGTGACCGCAGACAGGCATCGAAGGCCTAACATAATAACACATGGCTGTAGGCAATTTTAAATTGGTTCCGTGGGTACACGGGCAGCAGTGTTGTGGTCAGTGGAGGCCTAGTGGAAGGAGTGACCGCAGACAGGCATCGAAGGCCTAACATAATAACACATGGCTGTTGGCAATTTTAAATTGGTTCCAGGGGAACACGGGCAGCAGTGGCCTGATCAGTGTAGTAGTAGTAGAAAGAACGGACCGCAGACAGGCATCGAAGGCCTAAAATAAAAAAATTGGGCTGGCTGTAGGCAATTTTAAATTGGTTCCAGGGGTACACGGGCAGCAGTGGTGTGGTCAGTGGAGGCCTAGTGGAAGGAGTGACCGCAGACAGGCATCGAAGACCTAACATAATAACACATGGCTGTAGGCAATTTTAAATTGGTTACAGGGGTACACGGGCAGCAGTGGTGTGGTCAGTGGAGGCCTAGTGGAAGGAGTGACCGCAAACAGGCATCGAAGGCCTAAAATAAAAAAATTGGGCTGGCTGTAGGCAATTTTAAATTGGTTCCAGGGGTACACGGGCATCAATGGTGTGGTCAGTGGAGGCCTAGTGGAAGGAGTGACCGCAGACAGGCATCGAAGGCCTAACATAATAACAGATGGCTGTAGGCAATTTTAAATTGGTTCCAGGGGTACACGGGCAGCAGTGGTGTGGTCAGTGGAGGCCTAGTGGAAGGAGTGACCGCAAACAGGCATCGAAGGCCTAAAAAAAAAAATTGGGCTGGCTGTAGGCAATTTTAAATTGGTTCCAGGGGTACACGGGCAGCAGTGGTGTGGTCAGTGGAGGCCTAGTGGAAGGAGTGACCGCAGACAGGCATCGAAGGCCTAACATAATAACACATGGCTGTAGGCAATTTTAAATTGGTTCCGTGGGTACACGGGCAGCAGTGGTGTGGTCAGTGGAGGCCTAGTGGAAGGAGTGACCGCAGACAGGCATCGAAGGCCTAACATAATAACACATGGCTGTTGGCAATTTTAAATTGGTTCCAGGGGAACACGGGCAGCAGTGGCCTGATCAGTGTAGTAGTAGTAGAAAGAACGGACCGCAGACAGGCATCGAAGGCCTAAAATAAAAAAATTGGGCTGGCTGTAGGCAATTTTAAATTGGTTCCAGGGGTACACGGGCAGCAGTGGTGTGGTCAGTGGAGGCCTAGTGGAAGGAGTGACCGCAGACAGGCATCGAAGACCTAACATAATAACACATGGCTGTAGGCAATTTTAAATTGGTTACAGGGGTACACGGGCAGCAGTGGTGTGGTCAGTGGAGGCCTAGTGGAAGGAGTGACCGCAAACAGGCATCGAAGGCCTAAAATAAAAAAATTGGGCTGGCTGTAGGCAATTTTAAATTGGTTCCAGGGGTACACGGGCATCAGTGGTGTGGTCAGTGGAGGCCTAGTGGAAGGAGTGACCGCAGACAGGCATCGAAGGCCTAACATAATAACAGATGGCTGTAGGCAATTTTAAATTGGTTCCAGGGGTACACGGGCAGCAGTGGTGTGGTCAGTGGAGGCCTAGTGGAAGGAGTGACCGCAGACAGGCATCGAAGGCCTAACATAATAACACATGGCTGTAGGCAATTTTAAATTGGTTCCGTGGGTACACGGGCAGCAGTGGTGTGGTCAGTGGAGGTCTAGTGGAAGGAGTGACCGCAAACAGGCATCGAAGGCCTAAAATAAAAAAATTGGGCTGGCTGTAGGCAATTTTAAATTGGTTCCAGGGGTACACGGGCAGCAGTGATGTGGTCAGTGGAGGCCTAGTGGAAGGAGTGACCGCAGACAGGCATCGAAGGCCTAACATAATAACACATGGCTGTAGGCAATTTTAAATTGGTTCCGTGGGTACACGGGCAGCAGTGGTGTGGTCAGTGGAGGCCTAGTGGAAGGAGTGACCGCAAACAGGCATCGAAGGCCTAAAATAAAAAAATTGGGCTGCTGTAGGCAATTTTAAATTGGTTCCAGGGGTACACGGGCAGCAGTGGTGTGGTCAGTGGAGGCCTAGTGGAAGGAGTGACCCCAGACAGGCATCGAAGGCCTAACATAATAACACATGGCTGTAGGCAATTTTAAATTGGTTCCGAGGGTACACGGGCAGCAGTGGTGTGGTCAGTGGAGGCCTAGTGGAAGGAGTGACCGCAGACAGGCATCGAAGGCCTAACATAATAACACATGGCTGTTGGCAATTTTAAATTGGTTCCAGGGGAACACGGGCAGCAGTGGCCTGGTCAGTGTAGTAGTAGTAGAAAGAACGGACCGCAGACAGGCATCGAAGGCCTAAAATAAAAAAATTGGGCTGGCTGTAGGCAATTTTAAATTGGTTCCAGGGGTACACGGGCAGCAGTGGTGTGGTCAGTGGAGGCCTAGTGGAAGGTGTGACCGCAGACAGGCATCGAAGGCCTAACATAATAACACATGGCTGTAGGCAATTTTAAATTGGTTCCGTGGGTACACGGGCAGCAGTGGTGTGGTCAGTGGAGGCCTAGTGGAAGGAGTGACCGCAGACAGGCATCGAAGGCCTAACATAATAACACATGGCTGTTGGCAATTTTAAATTGGTTCCAGGGGAACACGGGCAGCAGTGGCCTGGTCAGTGTAGTAGTAGTAGAAAGAACGGACCGCAGACAGGCATCGAAGGCCTAAAATAAAAAAATTGGGCTGGCTGTAGGCAATTTTAAATTGGTTCCAGGGGTACACGGGCAGCAGTGGTGTGGTCAGTGGAGGCCTAGTGGAAGGAGTGACCGCAGACAGGCATCGAAGGCCTAACATAATAACACATGGCTGTAGGCAATTTTAAATTGGTTCCGTGGGTACACGGGCAGCAGTGGTGTGGTCAGTGGAGGCCTAGTGGAAGGAGTGACCGCAGACAGGCATCGAAGGCCTAACATAATAACACATGGCTGTAGGCAATTTTAAATTGGTTCCGTGGGTACACGGGCAGCAGTGGTGTGGTCAGTGGAGGCCTAGTGGAAGGAGTGACCGCAGACAGGCATCGAAGGCCTAACATAATAACACATGGCTGTAGGCAATTTTAAATTGGTTCCGTGGGTACACGGGCAGCAGTGGTGTGGTCAGTGGAGGCCTAGTGGAAGGAGTGACCGCAAACAGGCATCGAAGGCCTAAAATAAAAAAATTGGGCTGGCTGTAGGCAATTTTAAATTGGTTCCAGGGGTACACGGGCAGCAGTGGTGTGGTCAGTGGAGGCCTAGTGGAAGGAGTGACCGCAGACAGGCATCGAAGGCCTAACATAATAACACATGGCTGTAGGCAATTTTAAATTGGTTCCGTGGGTACACGGGCAGCAGTGGCCTGGTCAGTGTAGTAGTAGTAGAAAGAACGGACCGCAGACAGGCATCGAAGGCCTAAAATAAAAAAATTGGGCTGGCTGTAGGCAATTTTAAATTGGTTCCAGGGGTACACGGGCAGCAGTGGTGTGGTCAGTGGAGGCCTAGTGGAAGGAGGGACCGCAGACAGGCATCGAAGGCCTAACATAATAACAGATGGCTGTAGGCAATTTTAAATTGGTTCCAGGGGTACACGGGCAGCAGTGGTGTGGTCAGTGGAGGCCTAGTGGAAGGAGGGACCGCAGACAGGCTTCGAAGGCCTTACATAACAAAATTGGGCTGTTGGCAATTTAAAATTGGTTCCAGGGGTACACGGGCAGCAGTACAATGGTCAGTGGAGGCCTAGTGGAAGGAGGGACCGCAGACAGGCTTCGAAGGCCTAACATAAAAAAATAGGGCTGTTGGCAATTTAAAATTGGTTCCAGTGGTACAAGGGCAGCAGTACAATGGTCAGTGGAGGCCTAGTGGAAGGAGGGACCGCAGACAGGCTTCGAAGGCCTAACATAAAAAAATAGGGCTGTTGGCAATTTAAAATTGGTTCCAGGGGTACACGGGCAGCAGTACAATGGTCAGTGGAGGCCTAGTGGAAGGAGGGACCGCAGACAGGCTTCGAAGGCCTAACATAACAAAAATGTCAATACAATGGTATTGTCAGTGCCAGGCATTAAAGGATGTCAGCGCATAGACTAAACATTGGTGGAGCTGTGAGAGATAATTTTGCAAGTGGTAGAGCACTGTTTGAGCTGGGGGGGGAACTGTCTTGTGGCCGGCGGTACAGGCCCAGGGCCCCTCATATTACAACGGTGTGTCTGATGTTGGGTGCGCACCACCACCGCCAGAGACACTTTATTGTACTATGAGGGACCCAGTGGCGGTGCCGTTGACCAAAAGCGGGCACACCCACCTCTTCAGACAAACAGCACTCTCACGGGTGCTGTCGCCAAGTGGCGATACCACGGCCCCGTGTGGGGAGTTTGGCCATTTAGTGAGGTGTAAACATGTCGTATGCTGGACAATCAGGTGCAGAAAATTATGAGATTGGAAAAGTCATTCAGAATAGTCCACAGGCAAGACCTTTTCATAGGAAAGCTAGGTGTCAGCCGGGCAAGGTGGGGCAAAAGATTTCGAAATCCAGTTGTGGTTCATTTTAATGAAGGTTAGATCATCTACATTTTGGGTAGCCAGACGAGTCCTTTTTTCTGTTAGTATTGAACCTGCAGCACTGAATACTCTTTCTGATAGGACACTAGCTGCCGGGCAAGCAAGCTCCTGCAATGCATATTCTGCCAATTCTGGCCAGGTGTCTAATTTGGATGCCCAGTAATCAAATGGGAATGACGGTTGAGGGAGAACGTCGATAAGGGATGAAAAATAGTTTGTAACCATACTGGACAAATGTTGTCTCCTGTCACTTTGAATTGATGCTGCAGTACCTGTCCTGTCTGCGGTCATAGCAAAATCACTCCACAACCTGGTCAGAAAACCCCTCTGGCCAACGCCACTTCTGATTTCTGCCCCTCTAACACCTCTGGTCTGCTGGCCCCTGCAGCTCGTGTGAGAATGATCACGGGCGCTGTGTGCAGGAAATGCCAGAAGCAAACGGTGAACAAGAGTTGATTGTTTGGTTGCTAATATTATTTCCAAGTAGTCATGTGGCATTATATTTTGCAATTTGCCTTTATAGCGAGGATCAAGGAGGCAGGCCAACCAGTAATCGTCATCGTTCATCATTTTAGTAATGCGTGTGTCCCTTTTGAGGATACGTAAGGCATAATCCGCCATGTGGGCCAAAGTTCCAGTTGTCAAATCTGCGGTTGTGCGTGGTTGAGGGGCAGTTTCAGGCAAATCCACGTCACTTGTGTCCCTCCAAAAACCAGAACCCGGCCTTGCCGCGTCAACAATTTCCAGTGGCTCCGGAAAAGCTTCCTCATTAAAAATATAATCATCCCCATCATCCTCCTCGTCCTCCTCCTCCTCTTCGCCCGCTACCTCGTCCTGTACACTGCCCTGGCCAGACAATGGCTGACTGTCATCAAGGCTTTCCTCTTCCTCAGCTGCAGACGCCTGATCCTTTATGTGCGTCAAACTTTGCATCAGCAGACGCATTAGGGGGATGCTCATGCTTATTATGGCGTTGTCTGCACTAACCAGCCGTGTGCATTCCTCAAAACACTGAAGGACTTGACACATGTCTTGAATCTTCGACCACTGCACACCTGACAACTCCATGTCTGCCATCCTACTGCCTGCCCGTGTATGTGTATCCTCCCACAAAAACATAACAGCCCGCCTCTGTTCACACAGTCTCTGAAGCATGTGCAGTGTTGAGTTCCACCTTGTTGCAACGTCTATGATTAGGCGATGCTGGGGAAGGTTCAAAGAACGCTGATAGGTCTGCATACGGCTGGAGTGTACGGGCGAACGGCGGATATGTGAGCAAAGTCCACGCACTTTGAGGAGCAGGTCGGATAACCCCGGATAACTTTTCAGGAAGCACTGCACCACCAGGTTTAAGGTGTGAGCCAGGCAAGGAATGTGTTTCAGTTGGGAAAGGGAGATGGCAGCCATGAAATTCCTTCCGTTATCACTCACTACCTTGCCTGCCTCAAGATCTACAGTGCCCAGCCACGACTGCGTTTCTTTCTGCAAGAACTCGGACAGAACTTCCGCGGTGTGTCTGTTGTCGCCCAAACACTTCATAGCCAATGCAGCCTGCTGACGTTTGCCAGTAGCTGCCCCATAATGGGAGACCTGGTGTGCAACAGTGGCAGCTGCGGATGGAGTGGTTGTGCGACTGCGGTCTGTGGACGAGCTCTCGCTTCTGCAGGAGGACGAGGAGGAGGAGGAGGGGGTGCGAACGGCTACAGCCAACTGTTTCCTAGACCGTGGGCTAGGCAGAACTGTCCCAAACTTGCTGTCCCCTGTGGACCCTGCATCCACAACATTCACCCAGTGTGCCGTGATGGACACGTAACGTCTCTGGCCATGCCTACTGGTCCATGCATCTGTTGTCAGGTGCACCTTTGTGCTCACAGATTGCCTGAGTGCATGGACGATGCGCTCTTTTACATGCTGGTGGAGGGCTGGGATGGCTTTTCTGGAAAAAAAGTGTCGACTGGGTAGCTCGTAGCGTGGTACAGCGTAGTCCATCAGGGCTTTGAAAGCTTCGCTTTCAACTAACCGGTAGGGCATCATCTCTAACGAGATTAGTCTAGCTATGTGGGCGTTCAAACCCTGTGTACCCGGATGCGAGGCTAAGTACTTCCTTTTTCTAACCATAGTCTCATGTAGGGTGAGCTGGACTGGAGAGCTGGAGATCGTGGAACTAGCGGGGGTGCCGGTGGACATGGCAGACTGAGAGACGGTGGGAGATGGTATTGTTGCCGCCGGTGCCCTAGATGCAGTGTTTCCTACTACGAAACTGGTGATTCCCTGACCCTGACTGCTTTGGCCTGGCAAAGAAACCTGCACAGATACTGCAGGTGGTGCAGAAAATGGTGGCCCTACACTGCCGGAAGGGATGTTGCGTTGATGACTAGCTTCATTGGCCGAGGGTGCTACAACCTTAAGGGACGTTTGGTAGTTAGTCCAAGCTTGCAAATGCATGGTGGTTAAATGTCTATGCATGCAACTTGTATTGAGACTCTTCAGATTCTGCCCTCTGCTTAAGGTAGTTGAACATTTTTGACAGATGACTTTGCGGTGATCAATTGGATGTTGTTTAAAAAAATGCCAGACTGCACTCTTTCTAGCATCAGATACCATTTCAGGCATTGCAGACTGAGCTTTAACCGGATGGCCACGCTGTCCTCCAACAGGTTTTGGCTTTGCCACGCGTTTTGGGCAAGATACGGGCCCGGCAGATGGAACCTGTTGCGATGTTGATGCCTGCTGTGGCCCCTCCTCCTCCGCTTCAGAACTGCTGCCGCCTGCACCCTGTTCCCCCAATGGCTGCCAATCGGGGTCAAGAACTGGGTCATCTATTACCTCTTCTTGTAGCTCGTGTGCAACTTCGTCTGTGTCACCGTGTCGGTCGGTGGTATAGCGTTCGTGATGGGGCAACATAGTCTCATCAGGGTCTGATTCTTGATCAGCACCCTGCGAGGGCAATGTTGTGGTCTGAGTCAAAGGACCAGCATAGTAGTCTGGCTGTGGCTGTGCATCAGTGCACTCCATGTCAGATTCAACTTGTAATGGGCATGGACTGTTAACTGCTTCACTTTCTAAGCCAGGGACGGTATGTGTAAAGAGCTCCATGGAGTAACCCGTTGTGTCGCCTGCTGCATTCTTCTCTGTTGTTGTTTTTGCTGAAGAGGACAAGGAAGCGACTTGTCCCTGACCGTGAACATCCACTAATGACGCGCTGCTTTTACATTTACCAGTTTCACGAGAGGAGGCAAAAGAGCTAGAGGCTGAGTCAGCAAGATAAGCCAAAACTTGCTCTTGCTGCTCCGGCTTTAAAAGCGGTTTTCCTACTCCCAGAAAAGGGAGCATTCGAGGCCTTGTGTAGCCAGACGACGAACCTGGCTCCACAGCTCCAGACTTAGGTGCAATATTTTTTTTCCCACGACCACCTGATGCTCCACCACTACCACTACCCTCATTACCAGCTGACAATGAACGCCCCCGGCCACGACCTCTTCCACCAGACTTCCTCATTGTTTTAAAAACGTAACCAAACTAACGGTATTTGTTGCTGTCACACAACTTACACGGTGAGCTATAACTTCAGTATGATTTAGCTACCCCTTTACAGGTGGGTGAGACCACAACGAAAATCAGGCACAATGTTACACACTCTTTTTGGTGGCAACAAATGAGAGAGATGCCACACACGCAGGACCGTCACTGAAGCACAAATGTAAATATTAATCTCCCACTGATTTGATTTTTTTTTTTTTTTTCAGGGAGACTTTAGAAAAAAAAAATAATAGAATAAAATGATTTTTTCAGGAAGAATTTAGAAATCAAATAAAATAAAATGATTTCTTCAGGGAGAATTTAGAAAACAAATAAAACAAAAATTAGGCTTTCTATGGCCCACTGAGTGAGAGATGACGCACACAGGAGTCAGGAGTGGCACACAAGCCCAGAGGCCAATATTGTTCTCCCAATGATTGATGTAGTGATTTTTTCAGGTAGATTTTGGAACCCAAATCAAGCTAAAAAAATAATAGGCTTTTTATGGCCCACAATTGGAGAGAGAGAGAGAGATGGCACACCCAGGAGTCAAGACTGGCACACAAGCAGAAAGGGCAATATTAATCTCCCACTGATTTGATTTTTTTTTTTTTTCAGGGAGACTTTAGGAAAAAAAATAATAAAAAAAAATGATTTTTTCAGGAAGAATTTAGAAACCAAATAAAATAAAATGATTTTTTTCAGGGAGAATTTAGAAAACAAATAAAACAAAAAAATAGGCTTTCTATGGCCCACTGAGTGAGAGATGACGCACACAGGAGTCAGGAGTGGCACACAAGCCCAGAGGCCAATATTTATCTCCCACTGATTGATTTAGTGATTTTTTTTCAGGTAGATTTTGGAACCCAAATCAAGCAAAAAAAAATAATAGGCTTTCTATGGCCCACAATTGGAGAGAGAGAGAGAGATGGCACACCCAGGAGTCAAGACTGGCACACAAGCAGAAAGGGCAATATTAATCTCCCACTGATTTGATTTTTTTTTTTTTTCAGGGAGACTTTAGAAAAAAAAAATAATAAAAAAAAAATGATTTTTTTCAGGAAGAATTTAGAAACCAAATAAAATAAAATGATTTTTTCAGGGAGAATTTAGAAAACAAATAAAACAAAAAATAGGCTTTCTATGGCCCACTGAGTGAGAGATGACGCACACAGGAGTCAGGAGTGGCACACAAGCCCAGAGGCCAATATTGTTCTCCCAATGATTGATGTAGTGATTTTTTCAGGTAGATTTTGGAACCCAAATCAAGCAAAAAAAATAATAGACTTTCTATGGCCCACAATTGGAGAGAGAGAGAGAGATGGCACACCCAGGAGTCAAGACTGGCACACAAGCAGAAAGGGCAATATTAATCTCCCACTGATTTGATTTTTTTTTTTTTAAGGGAGACTTTAGAAAAAAAAAATAATAAAAAAAAAATGATTTTTTCAGGAAGAATTTAGAAACCAAATAAAATAAAATGATTTTTTCAGGGAGAATTTAGAAAACAAATAAAACAAAAAATAGGCTTTCTATGGCCCACTGAGTGAGAGATGACGCACACAGGAGTCAGGAGTGGCACACAAGCCCAGAGGCCAATATTTATCTCCCACTGATTGATTTAGTGATTTTTTCAGGTAGATTTTGGAACCCAAATCAAGCAAAAAAAATAATAGGCTTTCTATGGCCCACAATTGGAGAGAGAGAAAGAGATGGCACACCCAGGAGTCAAGACTGGCACACAAGCAGAAAGGGCAATATTAATCTCCCACTGATTTGATTTTTTTTTTTTTTTCAGGGAGACTTTAGAAAAAAAAATAATAAAAAAAAAATGATTTTTTCAGGAAGAATTTAGAAACCAAATAAAATAAAATGATTTTTTCAGGGAGAATTTAGAAAACAAATAAAACAAAAAATAGGCTTTCTATGGCCCACTGAGTGAGAGATGACGCACACAGGAGTCAGGAGTGGCACACAAGCCCTGAGGCCAATATTTTTCTCCCACTGATTGATGTAGTGATTTTTTCAGGTAGATTTTAGAACCCAAATCAAGCAAAAAAATAAATAGGCTTTCTATGGCCCACTGAGTGAGAGATGGCACAGACAGGGATGGCACTCTAGCAGAAATGCCAATCTTAACCCCTTTACCCCCAAGGGTGGTTTGCACGTTAATGACCAGGCCAATTTTTACAATTCTGACCACTGTCCCTTTATGAGGTTATAACTCCGAAACGCTTCAACGGATCCTGGTGATTCTGACATTGTTTTCTCGTGACATATTGTACTTCATGATAGTGGTAAAATTTCTTTGATAGTACCTGCGTTTATTTGTGAAAAAAACGGAAATTTGGCGAAAATTTTGAAAATTTCGCAATTTTCAAACTTTGAATTTTTATGCAATTAAATCACAGAGATATGTCACACAAAATACTTAATAAGTAACATTTCCCACATGTCTCCTTTACATCAGCATAATTTTGGAACCAATTTTTTTTTTTGTTAGGGAGTTATAAGGGTTAAAAGTTGACCAGCAATTTCTCATTTTTACAACACCATTTTTTTTTAGGGACCACGTCTCATTTGAAGTCATTTTGAGGGGTCTATATGATAGAAAATGCCCAAGTGTGACACCATTCTAAAAACTGCACCCCTCAAGGTGCTCAAAACCACATTCAAGAAGTTTATTAACCCTTCAGGTGTTTAATAGGAATTTTTGGAATGTTTAAATAAAAATGAACATTTAACTTTTTTACACAAAAAATTTACTTCAGCTCCAATTTGTTTTATTTTACCAAGGGTAACAGGAGAAATTGGACCCAAAAAGTTGTTGTCCAATTTGTCCTGAGTACGCTGTTACCCCATATGTGGCAGTAAACCACTGTTTGGGCGCATGGGAGAGCTCGGAAGGGAAGGAGCGCTATTTGACTTTTCAATGCAAAATTGACAGGAATTGAGATGGGACGCCATGTTGCGTTTGGAGAGCCACTGATGTGCCTAAACATTGAAACCCCCCACAAGTGACACCATTTTGGAAAGTAGACCCCCTAAGGAACTTATCTGGATGTGTGGTGAGCACTTTGACCCACCAAGTGCTTCACAGAAGTTTATAATGCAGAACCGTAAAAATAAAAAATCATATTTTTTCACAAAAATTATATTTTTGCCCCCAATTTTTTATTTTTCCAAGGGTAAGAGAGGAAATTGGACCTCAAAAGTTGTTGTCCAATTTGTCCTGAGTACGCTGATACCCCATATGTGGCAGTAAACCACTGTTTGGGCGCATGGGAGAGCTCGGAAGGGAAGGAGCGCAGTTTGACTTTTCAATGCAAAATTGACAGAAATTGAGATGGGACGCCATGTTTCGTTTGGAGAGCCACTGATGTGCCTAAACATTGAAACCCCCCACAAGTGACACCATTTTGGAAAGTAGACCCCCTAAGGAACTTATCTAGAGGTGTGGTGAGCACTTTGACCCACCAAGTGCTTCACAGAAGTTTATAATGCAGAACCGTAAAAATAAAAAATCATATTTTTTCACAAAAATTATATTTTTGCCCCCAATTTTTTATTTTTCCAAGGGTAAGAGAAGAAATTGGACCTCAAAAGTTGTTGTCCAATTTGTCCCGAGTACGCTGATACCCCATATGTGGCAGTAAACCACTGTTTGGGCTCATGGGAGAGCTCGGAAGGGAAGGAGCGCCGTTTGACTTTTCAATGCAAAATTGACAGGAATTGAGATGGGACGCCATGTTGCGTTTGGAGAGCCACTGATGTGCCTAAACATTGAAACCCCCCACAAGTGACACCATTTTGGAAAGTAGACCCCCTAAGGAACTTATCTAGAGGTGTGGTGAGCACTTTGACCCACCAAGGGCTTCACAGAAGTTTATAATGCAGAGCCATAAAAATAAAACAAAATTTTTTTCCCACAAAAATTATTTTTTAGCCCCCAGTTTTGTATTTTCCCTAGGGTAACAGGAGAAATTGGACCCCAAAAGTTGTTGTCCAATTTGTCCTGAGTACGCTGATACCCCATATGTGGGGGGGGAACCACCGTTTGGGCGCATGGGAGGGTTCGGAAGGGAAGGAGCGCCATTTGGAATGCAGACTTAGATGGAATGGTTTGCAGGCGTCACATTGCGTTTGCAGAGCCCCTAATGTACCTAAACAGTAGAAACCCCCCACAAGTGACACCATTTTGGAAAGTAGACCCCCTAAGGAACTCATCTTGATGTGTTGTGAGAGCTTTGAACCCCCAAGTATTTCACTACAGTTTATAACGCAGAGCCGTGCAAATAAAAAATATTTTTTTTTCCACAAAAATTATATTTTAGCCCCCAGTTTTGTATTTTTCCAAGGTTAGCAGGAGAAATTGGACCCTAAATGTTGTTGTCCAATTTGTCCTGAGTACGCTGATACCCGATATGTGGGGGGGAACCACCGTTTGGGCGCATGGGAGGGCTCGGAAGGGAAGGAGCATCATTTGGAATGCAGACTTAGATGGATTGGTCTGCAGGCGTCACATTGCGTTTGCAGAGCCCCTAATGTACCTAAACAGTAGAAACCCCCCACAAGTGACCCCATATTGGAAACTAGACCCCTCAATGAACTTATCTAGATGTGTTGTGAGAACTTTGAACCCCCAAGTGTTTCACTACAGTTTATAACGCAGAGCCGTGAAAATAAAAAATCTTTTTGTTTTCCCACAAAAATTATTTTTTAGCCCCCAGTTTTGTATTTTCCCAAGGGTAACAGGAGAAATTGGTCCACAAAAGTTGTTGTCCAATTTGTCCTGAGTACGCTGATACCCCATATGTTGGGGTAAACCCCTGTTTGGGCACACAGGAGAGCTCGGAAGGGAAGGAGCACTGTTTTACTTTTTCAACGCAGAATTGGCTGGAATTGAGATCGGACGCCATGTCGTGTTTGGAGAGCCCCTGATGTGCCGAAACAGTGGAAACCCCCCAATTATAACTGAAACCCTAATCTAAACACACCCCTAACCCTAATTCCAACGGTAACCCTAACCACACCTCTAACCCTGACACACCCCTAACCCTAATCCCAACCCTATTCCCAACTGTAAATGTAATCTAAACCCTAACCCTAACTTTAGCCCCAACCCTAACTGTAGCCCCAACCCTAACCCTAACCCTAGCCCTAACCCTAGCCCTAACCCTAACCCTAGCCCTAACCCTAACCCTAGCCCTAACCCTAGCCCTAACCCTAACCCTAGCCCTAACCCTAGCCCTAACCCTAGCCCTAACCCTAACCCTAACCCTAGCCCTAACCCTAGCCCTAACCCTAGCCCTAACCCTAACCCTAGCCCTAACCCTAGCCCTAACCCTAGCCCTAACCCTAGCCCTAACCCTAGCCCTAGCCCTAACCCTAGCCCTAACCCTAGCCCTAACCCTAACCCTAATCCTAGCCCTAACCCTAGCCCTAATGGGAAAATGGAAATAAATACATTTTTTTTATTTTTCCCTAACTAAGGGGGTGATGAAGGGGGGTTTGATTTACTTTTATAGCGGGTTTTTTAGCGGATTTTTATGATTGGCAGCCGTCACACACTGAAAGACCCTTTTTATTGCAAAAAATATTTTTTGCAATACCACATTTTGAGAGCTATAATTTTTCCATATTTTGGTCCACAGAGTCATGTGAGGTCTTGTTTTTTGCGGGACGAGTTGACGTTTTTATTGAAAACATTTTTGGGCACGTGACATTTTTTTATCGCTTTTTATTCCGATTTTTGTGAGGAAGAATGACCAAAAGCCAGCTATTCATGAATTTCTATTGGGGGAGGCGTTTATACCGTTCTGCGTTTGGTAAAATTGATAAATCAGTTTTATTCTTCGGGTCAGTACGATTACAGCGATACCTCATTTATATCATTTTTTTATGGTTTGGTGCTTTTATACGATAAAAACTATTTTACAGAAAAAATAATTATTTTTGCATCGCTTTATTCTCAGGACTATAACTTTTTTATTTTTTTGCTGATGATGCTGTATGGCGGCTCTTTTTTTGCGGGACAATATGACGCTTTCAGCGGTACCATGGTTATTTATATCTGTCCTTTTGATCGCGTGTTATTCCACTTTTTGTTCGGCGGTATGATAATAAAGCGTTGTTTTTTGCCTCGTTTTTTTTTTTTCTTACGGTGTTTACTGAAGGGGTTAACTAGTGGGACAGTTTTATAGGTCGGGTCGTTACGGACGCGGCGATACTAAATATGTGTACTTTTATTGTTTTTTTTTTTTTTATTTAGATGAAGAAATGTATTTATGGGAATAATATTTTTTTTTTTTTTTTCATTATTTTGGAATATTTTTTTTTATTTTTTTTACACATTTGGAAAATTTTTTTTTTACTTTTTTACTTTGTCCCAGGGGGGGACATCACAGATCAGTGATCTGACAGTTTGCACAGCACTCTGTCAGATCACTGATCTGACATGCAGCGCTGCAGCCTTCACAGTGCCTGCTCTGAGCAGGCTCTGTGAAGCCACCTCCCTCCCTGCAGGACCCGGATCCGCGGCCATCTTGGATCCGGGGCTCGAGCAGGGAGGGAGGTGAGGAGACCCTCGCAGCAACGCGATCACATCGCGTTGCTGCGGGGGGCTCAGGGAAGCCCGCAGGGAGCCCCCTCCCTGCGCGGTGCTTCCCTGCACCGCCGGCACATCACGATCATCTTTGATCGCGGTGTGCCAGGGGTTAATGTGCCGGGGGCGGTCCGTGACCGCTCCTGGCACATAGTGCCGGATGTCAGCTGCGATAAGCAGCTGACACCCGGCCGCGATCGGCCGCGCTCCCCCCGTGAGCGCGGCCGATCGGCTATGACGTACTATCCCGTCCAGGGTCAGATAAGCCCAGGGCACCTCGACGGGATAGTACGTCTAAGGTCACAGAGGGGTCAATCTCCCACAAAAAAAAAAAAAAAAAAAAAAAAAAGAACTGTCCTTCAATTACTATCTCCCTGCAGTAATCTCAGCCAGGTATGGCAGGCAGCAATAAGGAGTGGACTGATGCACAAATTAAATAAAAAGTGTGGACAAACAAACAAGATAGCTGTGCAGAAAGGAAGGAACAAGAGGATTTGTGCTTTGAAAATAGCAGTTGGTTTGCACAGCGGCGTACACACAGCAATGCAGCTATCAGGGAGCCTTCTAGGGCAGCCCAATGAGCTACAGCGCTGAGGAAAAAAAAAAAATGTAGCTTCCACTGTCCCTGCACACCGAAGGTGGTGTTGGACAGTGCAAATCGCTACAGCACAAGCGGTTTGGTGGTTAATGGACCCTGCCTAACGCTATCCCTGCTTCTGACGAAGCGGCAGCAACCTCTCCCTAAGCTCAGATCAGCAGCAGTAACATGGCGGTCGGCGGGAACGCCCCTTTATAGCCCCTGTGACGCCGCAGACAGCAAGCCAATCACTGCAATGCCCTTCTCTAAGATGGTGGGGACCAGGACCTATGTCATCACGCTGCCCACACTCTGCGTTTACCTTCATTGGCTGAGAAATGGCGCTTTTCGCGTCATTGAAACGCGACTTTGGCGCGAAAGTCGCGTACCGCATGGCCGACCCCGCACAGGGGTCGGATCGGGTTTCATGAAACCCGACTTTGCCAAAAGTCGGCGACTTTTGAAAATGAACGACCCGTTTCGCTCAACCCTAATTAGGATTATGGATCAGGTTGGGATTAGGGTTAGGGGTGTGTTGGGGTTAGGGTTGGAGCTAGAATTGGGGGTTTCCACTGTTTAGGTACATCAGGGGGTCTCCAAACACGACAGCCAATTTTGCGCTCAAAAAGTCAAATGGTGCTCCCTCCCTTCTGAGCTCTGCCGTGCGCCCAAACAGTGGGTTACCCCCACATATGGGGCATCAGCGTACTCGGGATAAATTGGACAACATCTTCTGCGGTCCAATTTCTCTTGTTACCCTTGTGAAAATAAAAACTTGGGGGCTACAAAATCTTTTTTGTGGAAAAATATATATATATATTTTTTTTATGACTCTGCATTCTAAACTTCTGTGAAGCACTTGGGCATTCAAAGTTCTCACCACACATCTAGATAAGTTCCTTGGGGGGTCTAGTTTCCAAAATATGGTCACTTGTGGGGGGTTACTACAGTTTAGGTACATCAGGGGCTCTGCAATCGCAACATAATGACCACAGACCATTCTATCAAAGTCTGCATTCCAAAAAGGCGCTCCTTCCCTTCCAAGCTCTGCCGTGCGCCCAAACAGTGGTTTACCCCAACATATGGCGCATCAGCGTACTCGGGATAAATTGGACAACAATTATTGTAGTCCAATTTCTCCTGTTACCCTTGTGAAAATAAAAACTTGGGGGCTACAATATCTTTTTTGTGGAAAAAAAATATTTTTTATTTTCACGACTCTGCATTCTAAACTTCTGTGAAGCACTTGGGCATTCAAAGTTCTCACCACACATCTAGATAAGTTCCTTGGGGGGTTTAGTTTCCAAAATGGGGTCACTCGTGGAGGGTTTCTACTGGTTAGGTACATCAGGGGCTCTGCAAACGCAACATAATACCCGCAGACCATTCTATCAAAGTCTGCATTGCAAAACGGCGCTCCTTCCTTCTGAGCTCTGCCGTGCGCGCAAACAGTGGTTTACCCCCACATATTGGGTACCAGCATACTCAGGACAAATTGGACAACAACTTTTGTGGTCCAATTTCTCTTGTTACCCTTGTGAAAATAAAAACTTGGGGGCTAAAAAATCTTTTTTGTGGAAAAAAAAAATATTTTTTATTTTCACGACTCTGCATTATAAACTTCTGTGAAGCACTTGGGCATTCAAGGTTCTCACCACACATCTAGATAAGTTCCATGGGGGGTCTAGTTTCCAAAATGGGGTCACTTGTGGGGGATTTCTACTGTTTAGGCACATCAGGGGCTCTCCAAACGCGACATGGCGTCCAATCTCAATTCCAGCCAATTCTACATTGAAAAAGTAAAACGGCACTCCTTCTCTTCCAAGCTCTGCGGTGCGCCCTAACAGTGGTTTACCCCCACATATTGGGTATCAGCGTACTCAGGAGAAATTGCACAACAACTTTTGTGGTCTAATTTCTCCTGTTACCCTTGTGAAAATAAAAATTTGTGGGCAAAAAGATCATTTTTGTAGAAAAAATGCGATTTTTTTTTTCACGGCTCTACATTATAAACTTCTGTGAAGCACATGGGGGTTCAAAGTGCTCACCACACATCTAGATATGTTCCTTAAGGGGTCTAGTTTCCAAAATGGGTTCACTTGTGGGGGGTTTCCACTGTTTAGGCACATCAGAGGCTCTCCAAACGCGACATGGCGTCCAATCTCAATTCCAGCCAATTCTACATTGAAAAAGTAAAACGGCGCTCCTTCTCTTCCAAGCTCTGCGGTGCGCCCAAACAGTGGTTTACCCTCACATATGGGGTATCGACGTATTCAGGAGAAATCGCACAACAACTTTTGTGGTCTAATTTCTCCTGTTACCCTTGTGAAAATAAGAATTTGTGGGCGAAAAGATCATTTTTGTGTAAACAAAAGCGATTTTTTATTTTCACGGCTCTACGTTATAAACTTCTGTGAAGCACTTGGGGGTTCAGAGTGCTCACCACACATCTAGATAAGTTCCTTAAGGGGTCTAGTTTCCAAAATGGTGTCACTTGAGGGGTTTCCACTGTTTAGGCACATCAGGGGCTCTCTAAACGTGACATGGCGTCCGATCTCAATTCCAGCCAATTCTGCATTGAAAAAGTCAAACGGCGCTCCTTCACTTCTAAGTTCTGCGGTGCGCCCAAAAAGTGGTTTACCCCCACATATGGGGTATTGGCGTATTCAGGAGAGATTGCATAACAAAATTTATCGTTACATTTCTGTTTTTACACTTTTGAAAATAAAAAAATGGTTCTGAATTAAGAGGTTTGCAAAAAAAAGTTAAATGTTCATTTTTTCCTTCCACATTGTTTCAGTTCCTGTGAAGCATGTAAAGGGTTAATAAACTTCTTGAATGTGGTTTTGAGAACCTTGAGGGGTGTAGTTTTTAGAATGGTGTCACACTTCATTATTTTCTATCATATAGACCCCTCAAAATGACTTCAAATGTGATGTTGTCCCTAAAAAAAAATGGTGTTGTAAAAATGAGAAATTGCTGGTCAACTTTTAACCCTTATAACTCCCTAACAAAAAAAAAAATTTGTTTCCAAAATTGTGCTGATGTAAAGTAGACATGTGGGAAATGTTATTTATTAACTATTTTTCGTGACATATCTCTCTGATTTAAGGGCATAAAAATACAAAGTTTGAAATTTGCAAAATTTTAAAAATTTTCGCCATAGTTCCGTTTTTTCATAAATAATCGCAAGTAATAACGAAGAAATGTTACCACTAACATGAAGTACAATATGTCACGAAAAAACAATCTCAGAATCAGCGGGATCCGTTGAAGCATTCCAGAGTTATAACCTCATAATGTGACAGTGGTCAGAATTGCAAAAATTGGCCTGGTCATTAAGTACCAAATTGGCTATGTCACTAAGGGGTTAAGCAGCCAATCCCAGCCACGCCAGTAGATACATGCCTACCATGCAGAACAGGATGTTTTCACACTTCTAATCATTCCTCATTGGCTGAATTCGGGCTCTTTGAATTATGAGAACTTCTGATTCCGGTATCCGATATACTGAAAGTATCGGAACTCGGTATTGGAATTCCGATACCGCAAATATCGGCTGATACCCGATACTTGCGGTATTGGAATTCTCAACACTAGATAAGACCTGTCAAATTGCAAAAATAGTGTGTGAGAAAGACATTCTTCAATTGTTGGAAACTGACGGGCAGGTCTAAACTCAAGCAAAATCTGTGAAGGAGGCGGCACTAACAAGCAGACCGCCTTTTTAAAGGAGGAGAATGTATAAAATGTATGTTAACCCCTTCATGACCGGGGGATTTTTCGTTTTTCCGTGTTCGTTTTTCACTCCCCTCCTTCCCAGAGCCATAACTTTTTTATTTTTCCGTCAATTTGGCCATTTGAGGGCTTATTTTTTGCGGGACGAGTTGTACTTTTGAACAACATCATTGGTTTTAGCATGTCGTGTACTAGAAAACGGGAAAAAAATTCCAAGTGCGGTGAAATTGCTAAAAAAGTGCAATCCCACATTGGTTTTTTGTTTGGCTTTTTTGCTAGGTTCACTAAATGCTAAAAATGACCTGCCATTATGATTCTCCAGGTCAGTACGAGTTCATAGACACCTAACATGACTAGGTTATTTTTTATCTAAGTGGTGAAAGAAAATTCCAAACTTTGCTAAAAAAAAAAAAAAAAAATTGCGCCATTTTCCGATACTCGTATCGTCTCCATTTTTCATGATCTGGGGTCGGTTGAGGGCTTATTTTTTGTGTGCCGAGATGACGCTTTTAATGATAGCATTTCGGTGCAGATACGTTCTTTTGATCGCCCGTTATTGCATTTTAATGCAATGTCGTGGCGACCAAAAAAACGTAATTCTGGCGTTTCGAATTTTTTTCCCGCTACGCTGTTTAACCCCTTACCGGCATCGGACGTACTATACCGTCCGATGCCGGCTCCCCTGCTTTGATGCAGGGCTCCGCGGTGAGCCCGCACCAAAGCCGGGACATGTCAGCTGTTTTGAACAGCTGACATGTGCCCGTAATAGGCGCGGGCAGAATCGCGATCTGCCCGCACCTATTAACTAGTTAAATGCCGCTGTCAAACGCAGACAGCGGCATTTAACTACCGCTTCCGGCCGGGCGGCCGGAAATGACGTCATCGCCGACCCCCGTCACATGATCGGGGGTCGGCGATGCTTGTGAATGGTAACCATAGAGGTCCTTGAGACCTCTATGGTTACTGATTGCCCATCGCTGTGAACGCCACCCTGTGGTCGGCGCTCACAGCACACGTGCAATTCTGCTACATAGCAGCGATCAGCAGATCGCTGCTATGTAGCAGAGCCGATCGTGCTATGCCTGCTTCTAGCCTCTAATGGAGGCTATTGAAGCATGGCAAAAGTTAAAAGAAAAAGTTTAAAAAAATGTGAAAAAAATAAAAAAAACATAAAAGTTTAAATCACCCCCCTTTCGCCCCAATCAAAATAAATCAATAAAAAAAAATATCAAATCTACGCATATTTGGTATAGCCGCGCTCAGAATCGCCCGATCTATCAATTAAAAAAAAGTATTAACCTGATCGCTAAACAGCGTAGCGGGAAAAAAATTCGAAACGCCAGAATTACGTTTTTTTGGTCGCCGCGACATTGCATTAAAATGCAATAACGGGCGATCAAAAGAACGTATCTGCACCGAAATGATATAATTAAAAACGTCATCTCGGCACGCAAAAAATAAGCCTCCAACCGACCCCAGATGATGAAAAATGGAGACGCTACAAGTATCGGAAAATGGCGCAATTTTTTTTTTTTTTTTAGCAAAGTTTGGAATTTTCTTTCACCACTTAGATAAAAAATAACCTAGTCATGTTTGGTGTCTATGAACTCGTAATGACCTGGAGAATCACAATGTCAGGTCAGTTTTAGCATTTAGTGAACCTAGCAAAAAAGCCAAACAAAAAACCAATGTGGGATTGCACTTTTTTTGCAATTTCACCGCACTTGGAATTTTTTTCCCGTTTTCTAGTACAAGACATGCTAAAACCAATGATGTCGTTCAAAAGTACAACTCGTCCCGCAAAAAATAAGCCCTCACATGGCCAAATTGACAGAAAAATAAAAAAGTTATGGCTCTGGGAAGGAGGGGAGCGAAAAACGAACACGGAAAAATGAAAAATCCCCCGGTCATGAAGGGGTTAACGATCAGGTTAATACTTTTTTTTAATTGATAGATCGGGCGATTCTGAGCGCAGCAATACCAAATATGTGTAGATTTGATATTTTTTTTATTGATTTATTTTGATTAGGGCGAAAGGGGGGTGATTTAAACTTTTATGTTTTTTTATTTTTTTCACATTTTTTTAAACTTTTTTTTTTAACTTTTGCCATGCTTCAATAGCCTCCATGGGAGGCTAGAAGCTGGCACAGCACGATCGGCTCTGCTACATAGCAGCGATCTGCTGATCGCTGCTATGTAGCAGAAATGGAGGTGTGCTGTGAGCGCCGACCACAGGGTGGCGCTCACAGCCACCGCTCATCAGTAACCATAGAGGTCTCTGGGACCTCTATGGTTACAATATACTAGCATCGCCAACCCCCGATCATGTGACGGGGGTCGGCGATGACGTCATTTCAAAACAGCTGACATGTCCCGGCTTTGATGCGGGCTCACCGCGGAGCCCTGCATCAAAGCAGGGGAGTCGGCATCGGACGGTATAGTACGTCCGATGCCGGTAAGGGGTTAATGACACAAAATAATTTTTCAAACATATCAAGGAACATAAAGGCATAGTAAACAACATCTTTAAAGGGATTGTGGAGACACACGGTTCAGTGGGTGCTCTAGTACACTAACTCGAGACCGCATGGACTAGAGATCATTCTGTATTCCTAGTTAGGTGTGCACGGTGGCTAAGTGGTTAGCACTGCAGCCTTGCAGTGCTGGAGTCCTGGGCTCAAATCCCACCAAGAACAACATCTGCAAGAAGTTTGTATGTTCTCCCCATGTTTGCGTTGGTTTCCTCCAGGTTCTCTGGTTTCCACCCACATTCTAAAGACATACTGATAGGGAATTTAGATTGTGAGCCCATTGGGGACAGTGATGATAATGTGTGCAAACTGTAAAGCGCTGCAGAATATGTTAGAGCTATATAAAAATAAAGATTATTATTTATTTACTCACATATTTTTCTCTCAATTTCTATATATAATAAAAAAAATTCATTTAGACACATGAATATTTATTTTTTTTTATTTGTATTTTTTTACTTTTATTTTTTTATTAATTTTTAAGATTTTTCTTAGGTTCTTATTTTTTTACCTTTACTCTTCACTTAGTTTAAGAACTTTACATACCTCCTTATCACTCTTTTCCAGTGACTTGTTCATTTTACCTCCATATCTCTCTTTTCCAGTGACTTGTTCGTTTAACCCCTTCATGACCCAGCCTATTTTGACCTTAATAACCTGGCCATTTTTTGCAAATCTGACCAGTGTCCATTATGAGGTAATAACTCAAGAACGCTTCAACAAATCCTAGTGATTCTGAAAATGTTTTTTTTCATGACATATTGAGCTTCATGTTAACAGTAAATTTAGGTCTATAGTGTTTGCGTTGATTTGTGAAAAAAGAGGAAATTTGGCTAAAAGTTTGCAATTTTCAAATATTTAATTTTTATTCTGTTAAACCAGAGCTGTGTGACACAAAATAGTTAAGAAATAACATTACCCACATGTCTTCTTTACATCAGCACAATTTTGGAAACAAATTTTTTTTTGCTAGGAAGTTATAAGGGTTAAAATTTGACCAGCGATTTCTCATTTTTACAACAAAATTTACAAAACCATTTTTTTAGGGACCACCTCACATTTGAAGTCAGTTTGTGGGGTCTATATGGCTGAAAATACCCCAAAGTGACACCATTCTAAAACTGAACCCCTCGAGGTACTCAAAACCTCATTCAAGAAGTTTATTAACCCTTCAGTTGTTTCACAGCAGCAGAAGCAACATGGAAGGAAAAAATAAACATTTAACTTTTAAGTCACAAAAATGAAATTTTAGCAACAATTGTTTTATTTTCCCAAGGGTAAAAGAAGAAACTGGACCTCGAAATTTGTTATACTATTTGTCCGGAGTACGCCGATACCCAATATGTGGAAGAATCACTGTTTTGGCACACAACATGGCTCGGAAGGGAAGGAGCCATTTGACTTTTTGAATAAAAAATTGGCTCCAATCTTTAGCGGACACCAGGTCACGTTTGGAAAGCCCCTGTTTGACTAAACATTGGAGCTCCCCCACAAGTGACCCCATTTTGGAAACTAGACCCCCCCAAGGAACTTATCTAGATGCATAGTGAGCACTTTCAACCTCCAGGTGCTTCATAAATTGATCCGTAAAAATGAAAAAGTACTTTTTTCTCACCCAAAAAATTTTTAGCCACAATTTTTTCATTTTTACATGGGCTACAGGATAAAATGGATTTCTTCTGAGTACCCCGATACCTCACATTTGGGGGTAAACCACTGTTTGGGCACACGGCAAGGCTCAGAAAGGAAGGAGTGCCATTTGACTTTTTGAATGAAAAAGTAGCTCCAATCATTAGCGGACACCATGTCGCGTTTGGAGAGCCCCTGTGTGCCTAAACATTGGAGCTCCCCCACAATTGACAACATTTTGGAAACTAGACCCCCCAAGGTACTTATCTAGATGTGTGGTGAGCACTTTGAACCCCCAAGTGCTTCACAGAAGTTTATGACGCAGAGCCGTGAAAATAAAAAATCATTTTTCTTTCCTCAAAAATAATTTTTTAGTCTACAATTTTTTATTTTCACAAGGATAAGAGAATTTGGACCCCAAAAGTTGTTGTCCAGTTTGTCCAGAGTAGGCTGATAACCCATATGTGGGGGGAACCACTGTTTGGGCGCATGGCAAAGCTCGGAAGGGAAGTAGTGATGTTTTAAAATGCAGACTTTGATGGAATGGTCTGCGGTTGTCATGTTACGTTTGCAGAGCCCCTGATGTGCCTAAACAGTAGAAACCTCCCACAAGTGACCCCATTTTGGAAACTAGAGCCCCCAAGGAACATATCTAGATGTGTGGGGAGCACTTTGAACCCCCAAGTGCTTCACAGAATTTTATAATGCAGAGCTGTGAAAATAAAAAATCATTTTTGTTTCCAACACAAATAACATAATAAGGGTAACAGGAGAAATTAGACCCCCAAAGTTGTACAATTTTTCCTGAGTATGCTGATACCCCATATGTGGGGGTAAACCACTGTTTGGGCACTCGTCGGGGCTCAGAAGGGAGGTTGCACCATTTGACATTCTGAATGCAAGATTGGCTGGAATCAATGGTGGCGCCATGTCGCAATTGAAGACCCCCTGATGTGCCTAAACAGTGGAAACCCCTCAATTCTAACTCCAACACTAACCCCAACACACCCCTAATTCTAATCCCAACTCTAACCATAACCGTAATCACAACCCTAACCCCAACACACCCCTAACCACAACCCTAACCCCAACACACCCCTAACCTTAATTCCAACCCTAACCACAACCCTAACCCCAACACACAATCAACCCTCATCCCAACCCCAACCATAACCATAAACACAAGCCTAACCCTAACCCCAACACACCCCTAACCCTAATCTTAACCCTAATTCCAATGGTAACCCTAATTCCAACCCTAACTCTATTTCCAACCCTAACCCTAAGGCTATGTGCCTACGTTGCAAATTCGTGTGCGGATTTTTCAGCACCATTTGTGAAAAATCCGCAGGTAAAACGCACCGCGTTTTACTTGCGGATTTACCTTGGATTTCCAGTGATTTTTGTGCGGAATTCACTTGCAGATTCCTATTGAGGAACAAGTGTAAAACGCTGCGGAATCCAGATAAAGAATTGACATGCTGAGGAAAATGCAATGCAGCGTTTCCGCACAGTATTTTCCGCACCATGGGCAGAGCGGATTTGGTTTTCCATAGGTTTACATGGTACTGTAAATGTGATGGAAAACTGCCACGAATCCGCAGCTGCCAATCCGCACCATGTGCACATAGCCTAATTCTAACTCTAACCCTAATTCTAACCCTAATCCTAATTCTAACCCTAACCCTAATTGCATCCCTAATCCTAATTCTAACCCTAACCCTAATTGCAACCCTAACCCTAATTCTAACCCTAACCCTAATTGCAACCCTAACCCTGATTCTAACCCTAATAGCAACCCTAACCCTTGTGGAAAAATAAAAATAAATATATTTTCTTTATTTCATTATTTTCCCTAACTATGGGGGTGATAAGGGGGGGGGGGGGGGCTTTATTTTCTATTTTTTTTATTTTGATCACTGTAATGGGTACTATCACAGTGATCAAAATGCACCTGGAATGAATCTGCCGGCCGGCAAATTCGGCGGGAGCACTGAACATGCGTCCTCCATTTTGGAAGATGGTGGTGCCCATTGCTGAAGACGGATACACACCAGAACTCGGTAAGTATGGGGGTGTGGCATCGAACAGTGGGGGGGCGAAGGGGAGGCCAGGAATGGAGGAGGGGAGGGCAGCGGAGGACAGAACGCAGGGGAGGAAAGACTGACAGCTGCGGCAGAACGCCGCTGTCAGTCGGTGGAGGGGGCAGAAAATGCCGTCTCCAGCCATGGCTGATGATATTGCAGCATCAGCCATGGCTGGATTGTAATATTTCACCAAGTTTCATAGGTGAAATATTACAAATTGCTCTGATTGGCTGTTTCACTTTCAACAGCCAATAAGAGTGATCGTAGCCACGTGGGGGCAATGCCACCACCCTTGGGCTGAAGTACCACTCCCCCTGCCCCTGCAGGTCAGATGAAATTTTAGTTAACCCTTTCACCCGATCTGCAGGAACCCGATACTGCCATGATGCCACATAGGCATCACAGGTTGGATTGGCACTGACTTTCATGACGCCTACGTGACTTCACAGGCCGGGAAGGGGTTAATTAAAAAGTGAAGCATAAATTAAAAAGTACAATTTAATCATGCCTACAAATATGCATCAATTTACTTTATCCTATACAATCGATACTATGACTGCTTTTGCCTTTCTTATGGATTACTATAGTTTTATTACCATCATTTGTAACTTTACAAAAGTTTCCCTTTTTTGTTTTCTTGTACATGTGCTTCTCACAAAATTATATCAACAAAAAGTTAATTTATTTCAGTTCTTCAATGCAAAAAGTTAAACTTATATATTATATAGAGTCATTACAAACAGAGTGATCTATTACAAGTGTTTGTTTCTGTTAATGTTGATGACTATGGCTTACAGCCAAAGGCATAGAGCTGCTTCAAGAACTGACTACTCCCACCAGTGCCACTCCACTTATGGTGGGCACAAAGAGAGAGGAGGTAATGACAAGCTTAGGAAGCTAATGAGAGCAGTGACGTATGCGGCCAGGTGACCTGATTGCCCCAACCTGGATTCTCCTAGATGTCTCTGAGGGTTCAGCTATGGTCAATGGAGCATATCTGTGTTCTTACAGCTAGGGCCGGGGTCCCAATAAGCTGACATCCTGTAGAGTCACTTGAAACAGAAACCAAGTCTCCTTATATAGTTCACAACTGTCCTTAAATCCATGATTCACAGGTCAAGGGGAAGGGGAGAAGAGTTTTTATCCCCATTGATTGATTATTTATAGTTTATCCTTCAATGTTTGCAAGTTATCAAACTGCATGGCCTGGTGTACTGAGTAATCAGCATATTAGCAAACATCATTGTTCAGTGACCTTCAGAGATCTTTTGCAAAGATAACAGTACAATAAACTTTAGGATCTGATATAAAAGGTAAATAACAACCATTCATCAATTTAGAAATATCAATTCAATCTACAAGAAGAATCAATAATTCAGACAATAGTCTTTGATTCTGGGCCTGCGGAATTTACATCTGGCATAATTATGAAGAAATGTTGTGTCATCACAGGGATCATCCATTACTGGACAAAATCTGATTAATGGGTGGAGGGAGCTTCCAGACCAAATGCCATTCCTTGATATTTAGTGCAAAGAAACAGCGTTAATTCCACATGGACCAAGATGAGGGACAACTGACTGGCTAGAGTACTCACATGACACCACAGATGTTGATCCCAGCAGATCAGAAGGAGAAATATGTCTTAGTATGAAGAAGAGTGCTTAGTATGCTGAACCCTGAGGAATCAATTTTCTGATTTTGTTCATAGTGGAAAAGCTCTTTAACAAAAACTCCCTTGAGCAAGTTTAGACATTTGTAAGATCAGAATAAATTTTCAAGATTTTAGCATGTTGACATGTTAACATTGAGAGCTGCTATCTGAGCACAAATGAGCTAAAATAGTAAATTTCATGGGCAAATCAAGAGTCTAGAAGCAAGTTACATAAAGACGCAAACTCAGACCAAAGGAATACTTTGGTGAAAAAGTTAGAGAGAGAACTAAGAGGTTGTAGGCAAAATCCAAACTCACATGCTTTCATTACAATATTTTTTTTTGGATTTTTAACCCCTTCACGACATGCCCCGTACTAGTACGGCGCATGTCGTGTCTCCCCGTTTGATGTGGGCTCCGGCGGGACATGTGCACGCAATAGTGGCGGGTGAAATCGCTATTCACCCGCCGCTATTAACCTGTTAAATGCCGCTGTCAAACGCAGACAGTGGCATTTAACCGGTGCTTCCGACCGGTCGGCCGGAAATGATGTCACATGATCGGGGGTCGGCAATGCATCAGAAAGGTAACCATAGAGGTCCTTGAGACCTCTATGGTTACTGATGCAGGCCTGCTGTGAGCGCCCCCCTGTGGTCGGCGCTCACCGCACACCTGCATTTCAGCTCCATAGCAGCGATCTGATGATCGCTCCTATGTAGCAGAGCCGATCAGGCTGTGCCAGCTTCTAGCCTCCCATGGAGGCTATTGAAGCATGGCACAAGTAAAAAAAAAATGTTTTTAAAAATATGAAAAAAATATAAAAAATATAAAAGTTTAAATCACCCCCCTTTCGCCCAATCCTAAATAAAACAATTAAAAAAAAAAACCTACATGTATTTGGTATCGCCGCGTTCAGAATCACCCGATCTATCAATAAAAAAAAGCTAAACAGCGTAGAGAGAAAAAAATCCAAAATGCCAGAATTACGTTTTTTTGGTCGCCGTGACATTGCATTAAAATGCAATAACGGGCGATCAAAAGAATGTATCTGCACCAAAATGGTATAATTAAAAACATCAACTCGGCACGCAAAAAATAAGCCCTTACCCGACCCCAGATCACGAAAAATGGAGACGCTTCGGTTATCGGAAAATGGCACTTTTTTTTTAAGCAAAGTATTGAATTTTTGTTCACCACTTGGATAAAAAATAACCTAGACATGTTAGATGTCTATGAACTCGTAATGACCTAGAGAATCACAATGGCAGGTTAGTTTTACCATTTAATGAACCTAGCAAAAAAGCCAAACAAAAAACAAGTGTGGGATTGCACTTTTTTTGCAATTTCACCGCACTTGGATTTTTTTTCCCGTTTTCTAGTAAAATACATGGTAAAACCAATAGTGTCGTTCAAAAGTACAACTCATCTCGCAAACAATAAGCCCTCATATGACCATATTGACGGAAAAATAAAATAGTTATGGCTCTGGGAAGGAGGGAAGTGAAAAATGAAAACGCAAAAACGAAAAAGGGCCGCGACTAGAAGGGGTTAAAGGATTGAAGGTTAACAATAGCCAAATTCAATAAAGAGACAAAAAAGTCATACATGTTTTTAGAGAAATGCTGTGTTCTAATGACATAATGACATAGTTTAACATGGCACAATGATGTCTACTAATAATGTTAGCTTAAGTGCTCAATGTGATTAAATGAATAAATAAATCATATTCTGGGATTGCTTTATAATATTTAAAGTTATATTTAAACTTAAAAGAGAAAGTAATAATTCTTCATTAACTTGTTTAATAGTGCAAAACGAATACTGGACTTCATTCTCAACACTTCCTGCTCAAGGAGAAGCAATGTCGGAGTTAAGTGGGATGTGGTTCAAGCAGGCGCACTCAGGGGATGCCATCATCTCTGATTTGTCAGCACCTGACATAGTTAATTATCAGACTTGTCTGTCTTTTCAATATATTAGGAACGCACAGAGGGTATTTACAGTGAATGCTAATAATGGCAATATTCTCAGATAAAGTTCAGACATACCAATAGGAATGAATGGTATTTAAAGGGAAAATGTCATATTTGTAGCAATAGAAGTTACAATAATTTAACTAGGATTATATAGGCATTTACATGGCAGTTTGGTAGCTTTTTATTTTACTGCTTTGGTAAAATATGCAATGTTAATGAATATATATATACAACAGTTTTGTCTCTAAAGCTTGAAGAAGTTTGGCTAGAATGAAATGTATTTATGACATCAGACAATGATATTCTCAAGTTTATATATTTGAAGCACTATTAAAAAAGCTATTTTTTTGTTCATTTTGGGTTTTGTACAAGTGTTTGACAAGTCATTGTGCAAGCCTAAAATATTAAAACATTATACATTATTTGATTTCTAGATAAGAAACATATCTATTTTAACGTAGAAGTACATAATAAGTGAGAAAACTCTAAATTCTCTCAGATATCAGTTATGGTTACATTGATAGTCTTTAACCAGAGAGTTCTCTTCTTATACAGAGCAGAGGGCCCCTGTGAAAGAAGTGTGTCAGGGCCCTGCTCTCTTAAAGAGGACCTATCACCAAAGCTGAACACACAATGTAAGAGAGGCTGCAAAACATTTACATTGCAGCAATATAATCAGTAACAGTATTTGACACCTAATAAGTTAAGTTTTGTTAAGTACAAAAGGGCATTATCAGATAGTTTCATTGGGGACATAATTTCTTCTTCCTGTATGATGCTGACCAATCATAAGCAGGCAGCAATAATGCAAAACTTCAGACCACAGAGAATAACAGTGCAAAATGTGAAAAGTAGGAATTAGTCCTACCAGTAATGGTGTTCTCAGGAGTCCAACATGACAGCACCATCAGGAGGTTGTCCTTCATATCCTTGATAGTGACAGGAACACAGAATTCAATAGCCGAAAGGAGAAAGAAGCGCAATTAAGGTGCACACACAGCCATGATATTAAATGTTAAAAAATGTTTTATTGAGACCTAGCAAAGTGCATTTAACCATAAAAACATTTTAAAAAGCATGTAAAGCATACCCATACACAAACATTCAATAGCTCCGAGATATGGGGATATGAAAAATAGCAGGTCCCCAAGAGAAAGATAATCCCTATAAATCACCCAGTGAGTAACGTACAATATACTCCAACCACATTTGAAAAATGCACGTGCTTATATTTTGGCTTCCGGTGTCAAATCTACCCTTACTTCGAACTGCAACAATTGGATCTGATTTCACAAATATTACAGATAAATCTGATGCCTTATGTTCCAATGAGCCAAATAATTGTTAACCCACATCTAATCACACTATCTATGGGCACATAAGTAATCTAGATAGATATATGGGACAATGCGGACGATGTGGATAATGTGTCCAAGAATAATAAGAAAACAGAGCGAATGCTGGAATGTCCCTAGATTGCAATATATGTCCATATTATCCATGTAATTGTGTGTATATGGATCACTGGTAAGGTTGTCCCCACCGGTATACCTGCTACATGCATTGTCCGTAACACATAATTAAATAAACATGTTTGTTATACTCACTGGGAGAAGTGGGGTCCGCTAGCTCCCTACGTGTATCGCTACTGCCGGTAGCTTCATCAGGGGAAGTGTTAGACTGATGATCTTGTCGGGTATATATGCTGTAAGTGCACTTACTTGATTAGCTAATGATCGCCAGCACCTGTGTCCGGCAAGCATTAGCCTATGGAACAGTCTGTCTGGGTCAAATTGAATTCATCTAGTCAAGTCAGTGATGGATCCAGTCCAATACCTATGTTGTTTACTGAGCTAATGCGTTGTTACCAGGTGCATATTGCACCAATCAGAAGTGGCTTCCGGTCAAGCGCCTCCCGCCTTTCACTCTGAATCTTTAAACCTCCCAGGCCGAGCTGGGATTTCTAACTTTGGTGAGGAACAGTTCTGCTCATGTGCACAGTGCATGTTGTAGCAACATGACATTGTGGCTTTACATGGACTTGTGCAGAATCCTCCCTGGCCTCATCAGAGCCATAATTCCCAGCTCAACGTAAGGGTCCTGGAAATTTCAGAACAAAAGGCCAGGAATCAGAAGATGCAATTGGGACTGGACGATTGACAGTGAGAAATGGATGGACCTGTGAGGTGAGTATAAAGGTTATCTTTATTTTCCAGGTCATCCCTCCTGACAGCACCACCAGGAGGTTGTCCTTCATATCCTTGATAGGGACAGGAACACAGAAGAGGTTAAATAGCCCCTCCCCACCTCCACCCTTCAGTGATTTTCCAAAGTACCACACCAGGATGGATGCAACGCAATTTTATTGAACTTCCTCTCTATACATGGTCATATCACACATCAGACAGGAAATTCAAGGGAGGGTAAATAAGGGGTGCTGTTATGATGGACTCCTGGAAACACCATTACCGATAGGACTAATTCCTACTTTCCAGGACGTCCCTCCTGACAGCACCACCAGGAGAAATACCAAATAACTCCTATTTAGGGGAGATTACAGCTTGGAGGACTTTTCTCCCAAAGACCGTCTTTTGATTTGACAGAATGTCTAGCTTGTAGTGTTTGCAAAAAGTATTTGAGTTAGACCAGGTTGCAGCCCGGCAAATTTGGTCCATGGAAGCACCCGCACTCTCTGCCCATGAAGTAGAGATTGCTCTCAGTGAGTGAGCCTTAAGATTCTCTGAAGGAGATTCACTGGCTGAAATATATGTGGCACAAATGGTAGATTTAAGCCATTTAGCTAGAGTAGCTTTTGAGGCTTTTTTCCCTCTCTTCTTCCCGGTCAACTGGATAAAGGCGTTTGAGTCAATTCTCCAGCTCTCTGTAAGTTTTTAATACTGTAGTACTGCCCTTTTGACATCCAAAGAATGGAGAGAACGTTCTTTGTCATTGTTGTAGTTTAGGCAGAATGTAGGTAACATAATTTCTTGATTTCTGTGGAAGTCAGTCACTACTTTGGGGAGGAACATAGGATCCAATTTTAAGATAATACAGTCTTCCTGGATTTTTAAATATGGGTCCATTATGGACAGGGCTTGGATCTCCCTTATTCACCTTGCTGACGTTATTGTGACTAGGAAGACGGTTTGGAACGTTGCAGACCTTAGGTCTGCTTGATATAGAGGTTCTTATGGAGCTTTCCATAATTCATTTTGCACCAAGCTGAGGTTCCAGGGGGGTACTGAACTACGTATTGTTGGCGTAGCTTTAATGAACCTTACTATCCAGGGATGATCGGCTAGTGAATAGTCATAAAAGGCACCTAAAGCTGAAATTTGTACTTTTATAGTACTAGGTCTCAAACCCACATCGAAGCCTGCTTGAAGGAAATTTAGCCCCTTCCCGACCTTGGACGCCACGTAGGCGTCATGAAAGTCGGTGCCAATCTGACCCATGACGCCTATGTGGCATCATGGAAAGATCACGTCCCTGCAGATCGGGTGAAAGGGTTAACTCCCATTTCACCCGATCTGCAGGGACAGGGAGAGTGGTAGTTTAGCCCAGGGGGGTGGCTTCACCCCCCCCCCCCGTGGCTACGATCGCTCTGATTGGCTGTTGAAAGTGAAACTGCCAATCAGAGCGATTTGTAATATTTCACCTATTAAAACTGGTGAAATATTACAATCCAGCCATGGCCGATGCTGCAATATCATCGGCCATGGCTGGAAACACTAATTTGCCCCCACCCCACCGATCGCCCCCCCAAGCCACCGATCTGTCCGGTACACTGTTCCGGCTCCCCTCCGTCCTGTGCTCCGCTCCCCCCGTGCTCTTGAACGCTCCCCCCGTGCTCTAATCACCCCCCCGTGCTCCGATCCAACCCCCCTGCACTCCGATCCACCCCCCGTGCATCATCCACCCCCCCTGTGCTCCGATCCACCCCCCCGTGCTCAGTTCCACCCCCCCTGTGCTCCGTTCCACCCCCCTGCGCTTTTTTTTTCCACTAAGGTTAGAATAGGGTTAGGGTTAGGGTTTGGGCTAGGGCTAGGGTTAGGGTTAGGGCTAGGGTTAGGGCTAGGGCTAGGGTTAGGGTTAGGGCTAGGGCTAGGGTTAGGGCTAGGGCTAGGGTTAGGGTTAGGGCTAGGGTTAGGGCTAGAGCTAGGGCTAGGGTTAGGGTTAGGGCTAGGGCTAGGGTTAGGGTTAGGGTTAGGGCTAGGGTTAGGGTTAGGGCTAGGGCTAGGGTTAGGGCTCTGGTTAGGGTTAGGGTTTCGGTATGTGCACACGTATTCTGTTCCTCTGCGGATTTTTCCGCTACGGATTTGATAAATCCACAGTGCTAAACCGCTGCAGATTTATCGCGGATTTACCGCGGTTTTTCTGCGCATTTCACTGCGGTTTTACAACTGCGATTTTGTATTGGAGCAGTTGTAAAACCGCTGCGGAATCCGCAGAAACAAGTGACATGAATGTAAACTGCTGCGTTTCCGTGCAGTTTTTCTGCAGCATGTGTACAGCGATTTTTGTTTCCCATAGGTTTACATTGAACTGTAAACTCATGGGAAACTGCTGCGGATCCGCAGCGTTTTCCGCAGTGTGTGCACATACCTTTAGAATTAGGCTATGTGCACACGGTGCGGATTTGGCTGCGGATCCGCAGTGGATTGGCCGCTGCGGATTCGCAGCAGAGTTCCATCAGGTTTACAATACCAAGTAAACCTATGGAAAACTAAATCCGCTGTGCCCATGGTGCGGAAAATACAGTGCGGAAACGCTGCGTTGTATTTTCCGTAGCATGTCAATTCTTTGTGCGGATTCCACAGCGTTTTACACCTGTTCCTCAATAGGAACCACAGGTGAAATACGCACAAAAAACGCTGGAAATCCGCGGTAAATCCGCAGGTAAAACGCAGTGCCTTTTACCTGCGGATTTTTCAAAAATGATGCTGAAAAATCTCACACGAATCCGCAACGTGGGCACATAGCCTTAGGGTTAGGGTTGGAATTAGGGTTGTGGTTAGGGTTGTGATTAGGGTTATGGCTACAGTTGGGATTAGGGTTAGGGGTGTGGGGGGGTTAGTGTTGGAGGTAGAATTGAGGGGTTTCCACTGTTTAGGCACATCAGGGGTCTTCAAACGCAACATGGCGCCACCATTGATTCCAGCCAATCTTGTATTCAAAAAGTCAAATGGTGCTCCCTCACTTCCGAGCCCTGACGTGCGCCCAAACAGTGGTTTACCCCCACATATGGGGTACCAGCATACTCAAGACAAACTGCACAACAATTACTGGGGTCCAATTTCTCCTGTTACCCTTGTGAAAATAAAAAAATGCTTGCTAAAACATCATTTTTGAGAAAAGAAAAATGATTTTTTATTTTCACGGCTCTGCGTTGTAAACGTCTGTGAAGCACTTGGGGGTTCAAAGTGCTCACCACATATCTAGATAAGTTTCTTGGGGGGTCTAGTTTCTAAAATGGGGTCACTTGTGGGGGGTTTCTACTGTTTAGGCACACCAGGGGCTCTGCAAACGCAACGTGACGCCCGCAGACCATTCCATCAAAGTCTGCATTTCAAAAGTCACTACTTCCCTTCTGAGCCCCGACGTGTGCCCAAACAGTGGTTTACCCCCACACATGGGGTATCAGCGTACTCAGGAGAAACTGGACAACAACTTTTGGGGTCCAATTTCTCCTGTAACCCTAGGGAAAATAAAAAATTCTGGGCTAAATAATTATTTTTGAGGAAAGAAAACGTATTTATTATTTTCACGGCTCTGCATTATAAACTTCTGTGAAGCACTTGGGGGTTCAAAGTGCTCACCACACATCTAGATAAGTTCCTTTCGGGGTATAGTTTCCAAAATGGGGTCACTTGTGGGGGGGTTCTACTGTTTAGCCACATCAGGGGCTCTGCAAACGCAACGTAACGCCCGCAGAGCATTCCATCAAAGTCTGCATTTCAAAACGTCACTACTTCACTTCCGAGCCCCGGCATGTGCCCAAACAGTGGTTTACCCCCACATATGGGGTATTAGCGTATTCAGGAGAAACTGCATAACAACTTTTGGGGTCCAATTTCTCCTGTAACCCTAGGGAAAATAAAAAATTCTGGGCTAAATAATTATTTTTGAGGAAAGAAAACGTATTTATTATTTTCACGGCTCTGCATTATAAACTTCTGTGAAGCACTTGGGGGTTCAAAGTGCTCACCACACATCTAGATAAGTTCCTTTCGGGGTATAGTTTCCAAAATGGGGTCACTTGTGGGGGGGTTCTACTGTTTAGCCACATCAGGGGCTCTGCAAACGCAACGTGACGCCCGCAGAGCATTCCATCAAAGTCTGCATTTCAAAAGTCACTACTTCCCTTCTGAGCCCCGATGTGTGCCCAAACAGTGGTTTACCCCCACACATGGGGTATCAGCGTACTCAGGAGAAACTGGACAACAACTTTTTGGGTCAAGTTTCTCCTGTTACCCTTGGGAAAATAAAAATTTGCAGGCTAAAAGATCATTTTTGAGAAAATATATATATTTTTTTTTTCATGGCTCTGCGTTATAAACTTCTGTGAAGCACTTGGGGGTTCAAAGTCCTCACCACACATCTAGATTTGTTCCTTTGGGGGTCTAGTTTCAAAAAATTGGGTCATTTGTGGGGGATCTCCAATGTTTAGGCACACAGGGGCTCTCCAAAAGTGACATGGTGTTCGCTAATGATTGGAGCTAATTTTCCATTTAAAAAGCCAAATGGCGTGCCTTCCCTTCCGAGACCTGCCGTGCGCCCAAACAGTGGTTTACCCCCACATATTGGGTATCAGCGTACTCAGGACAAACTGGAAAACAACATTTGGGGTCCAATTTCTCCTATTACCCTTGGCAAAATAGGAAATTCTAGGCTAAAATATCATTTTTGAGGAAAGAAAAATTATTTTTTATTTTCATGGCTCTGCGTTATAAACTTCTGTGAAGCACCTGGGGGTTTAAAGTACTCAATATGCATCTAGATAAGTTCCTTGGGGGGTCTAGTTTCCAAAATGGGGTCACTTGTGGGGGAGCTCCAATGATTAGGCACACAGGGGCTCTCCAAACGCGACATGGTGTCCGCTAACAATTGGAGCTAATTTTCCATTCAAAAAATCAAATGGCGCGCCTTCCCTTCCGAGCCCTGCCGTGTGCCCAAACAGTGGTTTACCCCCATATATGAGGTATCGGCGTACTCGGGAGAAATTGCACAACAAATTTTAGGATTCATTTTATCCTATTGCCCATGTGAAAATGAAAAAATTGAGGCTAAAAGAATTTTTTTGTGAAAAAAAAGTACTTTTTCATTTTTACGGATCAATTTGTCAAGCACCTGGGGGTTTAAAGTGCTCACTATGCATCTAAATAAGTTCCTTGGGGTGTCTAGTTTCCAAAATGGGGTCACTTGTGGGGGAGCTCCAATTTTTAGGCACACGGGGGCTCTCCAAATGTGACATGGTGTCCCCTAAAGAGTGGAGCCAATTTTTCATTCAAAAAGTCAAATGGCGCTCCTTCCCTTCCAAGCCCTGCCGTGCGCCCAAACAGTGGTTTACCCCCACATATGAGGTATCAGCGTATTCAGGACAAATTGGACAACAACTTTCGTTGTTCAGTTTCTCCTTTTACCATTGGGAAAATAAAAAAATTGTTGCTAAAAAATATTTTTGTGACTAAAAAGTTAAATGTTCATTTTTTCCTTCCATGTTGCTTCTGCTGCTGTGAAGCACCTGAAGGGTTAATAAACTACTTGAATGTGGTTTTGAGTACCTTGAGGGGTGCAGTTTTTAGAATGGTGTCACTTTTGGGTATTTTCAGCCATATAGACCCCTCAAACTGACTTCAAATGTGAGGTGGTCCCTAAAAAAAATGGTTTTGTAAATTTCGTTGTAAAAATGAGAAATCGCTGGTCAAATTTTAACCCCTATAACTTCCTAGCAAAAAAAAATGTTGTTTCCAAAATTGTGCTGATGTAAAGTATACATGTGGTAAATGTTATTTATTAACTATTTTGTATCACATAACTCTCTGGTTTAACAGAATATTCAAAATGTGAAAATTGCGAAATTTTCAAAATTTTCGCCAAATTTCCGTTTTTATCACAAATAAACGCAGAATTTATTGACCTAAATTTACCACTAACATGAAGCCCAATATGTCATGAAAAAACAATCTCAGAACCGCTAGGATCCGTTGAAGCGTTCCTGAGTTATTACATCATAAAGGGACACTGGTCATAATTGCAAAAAACGGCCAGGTCTTTAAGGTCAAAATTGGCTGGGTCATGAAGGGGTTAAGATCTGAGGAATATTTGGTCCTTGGAAGATGGATATTGGAGTTTTGCTCTGTGTGCAAAATTTCTTCCAGATTTATAGATATATAGCTGAGGTCACTGGCTTCCTGCTTTTTTGCATGGTTGAAATTATTGAATCTGATAGAAGTTTTGATCTCAGGATCTCCTTTTCAAGATCCACGCTTAGAGTTGTAGCATGTCCAGATTTTGATGGACCAGCGGTTCCTGCATAAGAAAGTCCCACCTTGATGGTAGCAGAACTGGATCTTCCAATGCCATCCACTTCAAAAGGAGAAACCAGCTCCTCTTGGGCCAATATGGCACTATTAAGATTACTGCTTTAAGACTTTTCTGTATTTTTCTCAGATCTCTCGGTATTAGAGCAAGTGGGGGGAATGCATAAGTAAGTTCCATGTTCCTGTTTTGTGCCAAGGCGTCCACCCCGGTTGGATTGTCTCTTGGATTTAATGAAAAAAACTTTTTTGTCTTTGTATTTTGCCTTGAGGCAAATAAGTCTATCTGTGGAGTGCCCCATCGCTTGGTTAGGCTTCTTTCACACTAGCGTCGGTACGGGGCCATCGCCATGCGTCGGCCCGACGTACTGACGCAAACTGCGAAAAAAAGAACAACGTGAGCAGCAGATGCAGTTTTACAACGCATCCGCTGCCCCATTGTAAGGTCCGGGGAGGAGGGGGTGGAGTTCCGGCCACACATGCGCGGTCGGAAATGGCGGACTCGAAGCACCAAAAACTGTTACGTGGAACTTTTTTTGTGCCGACAATCTGCCAAAACACGACGCATCTGTCGCACGATGGATGCGACGTGTGGTGATACGTCGCAATGCATCGCTAATGAAAGTCTATGGAGAAAAAACGAATCCTGCGGGCAACTTTGCAGGATGCGTTTTTACTCCAAACTGACGCATTGCGACATACGTCAAAAAACGCTAGTGTGAAAGTAGCCTTAGCTGAACAAAGACTTTTTCGTTTAGAGACCATTCCAAGGGTTGCACCCTTTCCCTGCTGAGAAAGTCTGCTATCTGGTTCTTTGAACCTTTTAGATGTACTGCTGTGATGGACTTCACAGTGCATTCTGCCCAAGAGAATATTGATCCTGCTAGTTCCTGCAGGTGACGGTGCCTCGGACCTCCTTGATGAAGAAGGAAGGATACCGTGGTTGAGTTGTCTAAGAAGATCCTGATATGATGCCCTTGCATCTCTTTTTGACATATTTTCAGTGCTTTCCAAACTGCTCTCAGTTCCTTGTAATTGGGAGAAATGTTGCGTTCAGATGTGAGCCATCTTCCTTGAAGGTAACGACCTTCTATGTGAGCTCCCCAGCAGCTTAGTATTGCATCTGTGGTTACATTTATGCATGGAGACACTCTCCATGGTCTCCCTTTTTTGAGGTTTATTATGTTGACCCACCATGACCAGGATTGTTTTACCTCGCTGGGCAACAGCATCTTGTTGTCCAACGAATCTTTCTTGCCATCCCATACTGAAAGGACCTCCCGTTGAAGGGTTCTTGAATGAAACTGGCTCCACTGTATGCTGGGAATTCATGAGGTCATTAGACCTAGGATCCTCATGGCTTTTCTGATGGATATGTGTCTGCATTTCATTAGCGCCTGAAATTCTTGCTTGATTGATCGTTGTTTTTCATCTGGTGGGAAAGAGTATTCCTGTTCGGAGTCTAGCAGTACTCCCAGGAATATTTTCTCCCTTTCTGGTCTGAGACTTGATTTTTTTAAATTTATTATTCACCCCAGCCTCTCCAGGAGTGATGTGGTCATTAGGGTTGAGCGACCTTTACTTTTATAGGATCGGGTCGGGTTTCACGAAACCTGACTTTTTCAAAAGTCGGGTCGAGTAAAATCGGCCGATCCTATAAAAAAGTCGGGGTCGGCCGAAACTCGAAACCCAATGCAGTGCATTGGGTTTCCAATGGTTCCCAGGGTCTGAAGGAGCGGAAACTCTCCTTCAGGCCCTGGGATCCATATTTAAGTGTAAAATAAAGAATTAAAATAAAAAATATCGCTATACTTACCCTCTGACGCGCCCTGGTACTAACCGGGAACCTTCCTTCCTTCGAATCAGCCCTTCCAGGACCTTGCAGTGACGTCGCGGTGACGTCGCGGCTTGTGATTGGTCGCGCGGCCGCCCATGTGACCGCTCGCGCGACCAATCACAAGCCGCGACGTCACCACGACGTCACCGAAGGTCCTGGAAGGGCTGATTCTTAGGAAGGAAGGCTGCCGGAAAGAAGCAGGGCGCGTCCGAGGGTGAGTATATACCTAATTGGAATATACTCACCCTCGGACGCGCCCTGCTTCTTTCCGGCAGCCTTCCTTCCTAAGAATCAGCCCTTCCAGGACCTTCGGTGACGTCGCGGTGACGTCGCGGCTTGTGATTGGTCGCGCGAGCGGTCACATGGGCGGCCGCGCGACCAATCACAAGCCGCGACGTCACCGCGACGTCACCGCAAGGTCCTGGAAGGGCTGATTCGAAGGAAGGAAGGTTCCCAGTTTGTACCAGGGCGCGTCAGAGGGTAAGTATAGCGATATTTTTTATTTTAATTCTTTATTTTACACTTAAATCTGAATTCAGATACCAATTCCCGATATAAACATATCGGGAATCGGTATCGGAATTCCGATTCCAGATTCAGAAGATCGCCGACTTCATGGCCGACTCCACACAGGGGTCGGGTCGGGTTTCATGAAACCTGACTTTGCCAAAAGTCGGCGACTTCTGAAAATTGCCGACCCGTTTCGCTCAACCCTAGTGGTCATTGTTAAAGATTCTTCCATCTGATGTGGCGAATCTGCTATCAACAACAGATTGTCTAGGTATGGGACGATGAGAATGTTCTTTTCTCTCAAGTGACCCATGACCTCTGTCATAACTTTTGTGAATATCCATGGAGCCGAAGCGAGACCGAATGGTAGACACTGAAATTGGAAATGATGTATTTTCTCGTGGTCTCTTATTGCAAATCTGAGGAATTTCTGGTGTGAAGCATGGATGGGTGCATGGTAATACGCATGTTTGAGATCTAGCATGCACATTACTGAGTTCTTTTTTTATTAAAGTTATAATTGATCGGAGAGACTCCATGTTGAAGCGTTTGTAAGCTACCCACTGATTTAATGGTTATAAGTTTATTATTGTATGGTGTTCTCCACTCGGTTTTTTCATGGAGAACAGGATGGAGTAATGTCCATGAAACTGCTGGTGATGGGGTACCAGAACTATGACCTGCAGTTCTGAAAGCTCTTGTATATCTGTTAACAATCTTTGATGGACTGCTGGCGACTTGGTACATGTTAGGCAATACCTTTTGTGGGGTAGTTGAGTGAATGCTATCCTGTACCCTTGGGCGACCATCTGTAGGATCCACTAATTTTGAGTGATATCCTGCCAGCCCTCCAGGAAGTACTGCAGTCTCCCTCCTATATTGTTGGCGTCATTGTCTGCTGGGTGCTGATGATTGGTCTCGAAAGGAACCTCTTCCTCTGCCACCTTTAGGGTAGCTCCATTTGCCAGACTTCCCTTTCCCTTTATAGTCCTGCCTAGGGTGGGAACGAGTTTTCTGAAAGAATGGCATTTTCTTTGGCTTTACTTCAGAAAAGCCCTTCTTTTTATCAGATGGTTTTTTTTAGCGGTTCATCTAAGACAGGACCAAATACATGACATCCTGAGAACGGAATCGAACAAAGTTTGTTTTTTGACTGAGTATCTCCCGTCCAAGATCTCAGGCACAAGGCCCACCTTGCCGCATTTGACAGCGCATTATTTCTAGCTGCAAAACGCACTGACTCTGCGAAAGCATCTGCCATGAAATCAGTCACCATTCTTAGTATTGACTGTGATTTCAGAATTTCTTCCCTGGGAGTTCTGTCTTTAATGTGACCTTCCAGCTTGTCTACCCAGAGACTCATGGATCTTGCTACAGAGGTAGCCGCTATGTTTGTTTTCATAATGGCAGGCTTTTTAAGGAGATTTTCCAACCTTTTATCCATCGGGTCTTTTAAACCAGATGAGTCTTTGAAAGGAAAAAATGTCTTCCTTGAGATTTTAGCTACCGGGATGTCGATCTTCGGTATGGACTCCCAGACCTTAGTTTCTTCCGGATCGAAGGGAAGACGGTACTTGAAGTCCCTCGGGACAACTAGCTTTTTTCCCCACATCTTCCCATTCTTCCAGTATCATTGCCTTTATATGGTTGTTAACTGGAAATACTCTGTTTCTGCGCATTCTCAGGCCGCCGAACATCTTGTCCTGAACTGATAGTGGTTCAGTGGAGTCCTCTACTTTCATGGTACTTCTAACTGCTTTTAGGAGCACATCCGTGTTTTCAGATGAGAAAAGGTATCTTTTGCATTCCTCCAGGAATACTAATGAGGAATTGTTACCTTCACCCGAGTCCGGGTCGGAATACCCTGATACTTCTCCTTGTCCTAAAATGTAAAAGGAAGGCCCTGTAGCTATCGGAACTAAAGTCCTGTAAAGTACTAAAGTATTTCCCCACCACGTTTACTCACATGATCCACGGGCAGCTCTAGGGACTGGATGTCTGGATGACTAGCACCTTCCATTTTACTATTTCAGGTGTGCTGTCAACTATCTGTCATTAAATAGTCAGTCTTATCTGACTTCAAGACATCTGATTTGTCCTCCTTCCGAGCTCAGCTGCTGACAATCTTCGGTGTCTGCAGGTCCTCAGCTGTACAGCGCATGCGTCATCTGGAACGCACGCTAACCAGCTTGGGACCATCTGCTTCCGACGCCATCATGCCCCAGACGTGCCCCAGCCCTCCGGGACACCGGAAACCGTCGGAGCCGCAAACCCTGGGAATTTGGCCACACCCCCGGAAGTCGTCACCGGTGCGTTCCCCCTGACGAAAGAGCCGGAAGTCTGGGGAGATGCCACCGGCACCAGAAGTTCGGAGAGATGCCGCCACCATCATCTCATGCACAGACAGCACGTACCGGGTAGATGGCGGCCATACACTTTTGCAGCAGCCACTGCCTACAGCCCCTATGAAGGGATGAGGCAGCTGATGGGAGCCCACAGCTTAACCTATATCGCGTGAGGGACCTCTATCAGTTTCCTGCGATATAATGGGGTCACCGTACACCGGGACTCCCACGGTCTAGAGCCCCCTTCAGGAGGATATGGCCACACTCAGGAGCATCAGCTCGACCGCACCTGACATCAACATCACGTAAATTCCATTATCTTCTGGAGAACACTCTCCTGCGTCTGTCTCTGATAGGGACGGGAAAAACACTGAAGGGTGGAGGAGGGGAGGGGCTATTTAACCTCTTCTGTGTTCCTGTCCCTATCAAGGATATGAAGGACAACCTCCTGGTGGTGCTGTCAGGAGGGATGTCCTGGAAAATAAAGATAACCTTTATACTCACCTCACAGGTCCATCCATTTCTCACTGTCAATCGTCCAGTCCCAATTGCATCTTCTGATTGCTGGCCTTTTGTTCTGAAATCTCCAGGACCCTTACATTGAGCTGGGAATTATGGCTCTGATGAGGCCAGGGAGGATTCTGCACAAGTCCATGTAAAGCCACAATGTCATGTTGCTACAGCATGCACTGTGAACTTACTTGCACATGAGCAGAACTGTTCCTCAGCAAAGTTAGAAATCCCATCTCAGCCTGGGAGGCTTAAAGATTCAGAGTGAAAGGCGGGAGATCAGAAGATGTGTAAGGTGAACATAAGTATTTTTTTTTTTGATGGCTCTTTATAGTTTAGAAAAATGGCAGCTAGCGGAGGCCATTTTGCTGAATAAATGCATAGGTGAATTAGAAAAAAATCTGCATTTAGGCGAATGCAGATTTTTGTAAAATTAGAATACAATTCAGTTCCACTTCAATTTATTCACTAATCTCTAATAATTGTGCTATACAAATAGAATACCAGTAAATACAGTAAAAATAAAAGTCATCAACAAATACAAATACCTCTTAACTGAAATTGAGGACCATTTTTCTTTTGCTAACTGCTCCAGGTTTCTCATATTTGAAGGGTTCCTTCTCCAAACAGAAATTTTAAGATCCCTCCACAGATGTTCAATGAGATTTAGAACCAGACTCATTGGTGGCCACAGCTGAACTCTCCAGTGGTTTGTTTCCATCTATTTCTGCATGCTTCTTGAAGTATGTTTGGGGTCACTGTCATGCTGGAAGACCCATGACTTAGGATGCAAACTCAGGTTTCTGCACTGGGCACTACATTGTAACCTAAGATCCTTTGGTAGTCTTCAGATTTCATGATGCCTTTCACACAGTCAATGCACCCAGTGCTAGAGGAAGCAATACAACCCCAAAACATCTTTAAATCTCCTCCATAATTGACTGTAGGTGCTGTGTTCTTTTCTTTGAATGCTCTGTTCCATTTTCAATAAACAGTAAAATGATGTGCTTTACCAAAAAACCTCTATCTTGGTCTCATCTATCCACAAGATGCTTTCACAGAAGGAATTTGTCTTACCTACATACGTTTTGGAAAAACTGCAATCTAGCTTTCTTAAGTCTCTGTGAGAGCAGTGGGGTCCTCCTGGGTCTCCTGCGATAGCATTTTATTTAATTCAAATGTCGGCTGATAGTTCACACTGACACTGATGCACACTGAGCCTGCAGGACAGCTTGAATTTCTTTGTAACTTGATTTGAGCTGCTTATCCACCATCCACACTACCCCGCATTGCAACCGTTCATCAATTTTTCTCTGCCATGCACATCCAGAGTGATTAGCTACAGGGCTATGGGTTATAAACTTCTTGATTCTGTTGAGCACTGTGGACAAAATAACATCAAGATAACTGGAGATGGACTAGTAACTTGTGATGAGGGAATTTGTTCCTAGTGTCATACAGCAGGGAAACTGACTTTAAAATAGTTTGTAGCATCTAGTGTGTTATAGAGGCCTTATGAATGCATCAGCTGACTGTCGGTGTGCAATCTTCAGTAGCCAAGCTTGACTGAGGAGCTCTCTTGGTGTAGTGGTGCTTCTGCTGAGGTCGCTTTTCTGGTGCTGTACTCTGCTGTGCAGTGCTTTTCAGCAGAGGGAGCTAAGTGTTGCATTTTTTTACCCTGTCCCTTTTGGTGTCTGTCTTTCCATCCCTTTTGTTGTATTAGTGCAGCGGTTCGACCAGTGCTCTCACCTGCTAGTTCCCTACTTAGGGATAAGAGCAGGGCAAGTGAGGGATTAGGTATGCCTACGACAGGGTGAAAGAACCCATAGGTGTGGAGGGCATATTCATCACCTTGATGAGCGGTATGACATGACCGCTGAGCACAGGAAGAACTGCAGGCAGGCGCCGGTGGCCGGAATGAGATGCAGTGCCAGCACCCAGGGTGTGCAGGTAGGTGAGTGTGATGTTTTGTTTTTTTTTCAGTAGGAAACATACACACAGGGATAGGGTATAAGGATGCATGCGTACAGGGACGGGGGAGGCATTGATACCAGGACAGGGAAGGGGGAGGCATGCATACAGGGATGGAACTGGGGAGGCAGGCATTCATACCAGGACAGTAAAGGGGGAGGCATGCAGACAATGACAAGGACAGGGGAGGCATGCAGACAGGGACAGGGATGGGACAGGAGAGGCATTCATACCAGGACAGGGAAGGGGGAGGCATGCATACAGGGACAGAAATGGGGGAGGCATGCATATAGGGGCAGGGATGGGGAGGCATTCATATCAGGACAGTAAAGGGGGAGGCATGCAGACAATGACAGGGACAGGGGAGGCATGCAGACAGGGACAGCGATGGGACGGGGAGGCATTCATACCAGGACAGCGAAGGTGGAGGCATGCATACAGGGATGGAATGGGGAGGCATTCATACTAGGACAGGGAAGAGGGAGGCATGCAGACAATGACAGGGACAGGGGAGGCTGTTGTGAATTCTGCTTTTGGGTTCCCTACAGTGGTTGTAGGTGGTAATGCAGTTGTCCCTGAGCTGCAGTCCTGGTCAGGTGAATCTGCTGATTGCAGTTCTGACTGGGGTATTAAGGTGTGCAGGATTCTTTAGTCCTTGCCAGTTGTCCATGGTTCTGGGAGGTTTTGGATCTTTGTCTGGTTCCTCCTGCCTTGCTGCCAATTCAGCAAAGATAAGTGTCTGTTTTTTGTTTCTGTGGCACACATGCTGTGTGCTTAATAATTCTGTGCTATTCATTTGTTTTCTCTTGTCCCGCTTAGATTGTGTCAGTGTTTTCTCAGTCTTGTTGGATTCTCTGGAGTTGCAGATATACGCTCCACATCTTTAGTTAGATGTTGGAATTTTTTGTATTTTCTGCTGTGGATATTTTTGGAAGGGTTTTAATACTGACCGCTTAGTATTCTGTCCTATCCTTTCCTATTTTAGCTAGAGTGGCCCCTTTTGCTAAATCCTGTTTCCTGCCTGCGTGTGTCTTTTCCTCTACTACTCATAGTCAATATTTGTGGGGGGCTGCCTATCCTTTGGGGTTCTGCTCTGAGGCAAGGTAGAATTCCTACTTCCATCTAAAGGGGTATTTAGTCCTCCGGCTGTGTCGAGATGTCTAGGATTTGTTAGGCACACCCCACGGCTACTTCTAGTTGCGGTGTTAAGTTCAGGATTTGCGGTCAGTACAGTTTCCACCAACTCCAGAGAAAGTTCCATGCGGCTCCAAGGTCACCAGATCATAACAGGAGGCATGTAGACAGGGACAGAGATGGGGAGGCATTCATACCATGACAGGGATGGGGAGCCATGCATAGCAGAACAGGGATGAGGGGACAATGCATACCTATCTTATACTCAAGTCAATAAGCTTACTCAGTTTTTTCCGTGGCAAGAGTAGGGGACTCTGTTGTGAATTCTGTGGCTGAATTCACTCCTGTGGTCACAAGTGGTACTGCAGCTTCTGAGCTTCCTCCCTCAGGTGTTCTGGTGAGCTCGTTGGCTGCTTTGTTATTTAACTCCACCTGATTCTGTCTTCCTTGCTCCTTGCAGCTTGTCATTTCGTTTTGCAGGAAGCTCTGAGACGCAAAGGGTGTACCGCCGTGCCGTTAGTTCGGCACAGTGGGTCGTTTTGCCCCCTTTGCGTGGTTTTTTGCTTTAGGGTTTTTTGTAGACTGCAAAGTTCTCTTTGCTATCCTCGCTCTATCTAGAATATCGGGCCTCACTTTGCTGAATCTATTTCATCCCTACGTTTGTCTTTTCATCTTGCTAACAGTCATTATATGTGGGGGGCTGCCTTTTCCTTTGGGGTATTTCTCTGAGGCAAGTCAGGCTTGTTTTTCTATCTTCAGGCTAGTCAGCTCCTCAGGCTGTGCCGAGTTGCATAGGTAGTGTCAGGCGCAATCCACAGCTGCCTTTAGTTGTGTTTAGGTTAGGTTCAGGTATTGCGGTCTACAGAGATTCCACGTCTCAGAGCTCGTTCTATTGTTTTTGGGTTATTGTCAGATCACTGTATGTGCTCTGATTGCTGGCACACTGTGTCACTGGGTTGCCTACATAACAGTGCAAGGAGCCAGCCTAATGATTCTCAATAGAGGGAAAAAAGAAGTTCTGACATCATTTTTTTTTCTCAGCTCTGTGTTCAGTCTTTTTTTTCCCCTAGACATTTGGGTGTTTCAGGATACAGGTGTGGACATGGATATTCAGGGTCTGTGCTCTTCAATGGATAATCTCGTTACACATGTACAAAGGATTCAAGATACTATTGATCAGAAATCTATGTTAGAACCAAGAATTCCTATTCCTGATTTGTTTTTTGGTGATAGAACTAAGTTTCTTAATTTCAAAAATAATTGTAAGCTATTTCTGGCCTTGAAACCTCATTCTTCTGGTAATCCTATTCAACAGGTTTTGATTATTATTTCTTTTTTGCGCGGCGACCCTCAGGACTGGGCATTTTCTCTTGCGCCAGGAGACCCTGCATTGAGTAATGTCAATGCGTTTTTCCTGGCGCTCGGATTACTTTACGATGAGCCTAATTCAGTGGATCAGGCTGAGAAAAATTTGCTGGCTTTGTGCCAGGGTCAGGATGATATAGAAGTATATTGTCAGAAATTTAGGAAGTGGTCAGTACTCACTCTGTGGAATGAATCTGCGCTGGCAGCTTTGTTCAGAAAGGGTCTCTCTGAGGCTCTTAAGGATGTCATGGTGGGTTTTCCTATGCCTTCTGGTTTGAATGAGTCTATGTCTTTGGCCATTCAGATCGGTCGACGCTTGCGCGAGCGTAAATCTGTGCACCATTTGGCGGTATTGTCTAAGATTAAACCTGAGCCTATGCAGTGCGATAGGACTATGACCAGAGTTGAACGGCAAGAACACAGACGTCTGAATGGTCTGTGTTTCTACTGTGGTGATTCCACTCATGCTATGTCTGATTGTCCTAAGCGCACTAAGTGGTTCGATAGGTCTGCCGTCATTGGTACTGTACAATCCAAATTCCTTCTGTCCATTACCTTGATATGCTCTTTGTCATCGTATTCTGTCATGGCGTTTGTGGATTCAGGCGCTGCCCTGAATCTGATGGATTTGGATTATGCTAAACGTTGTGGGTTTTTCTTGGAGCCTTTGCGGTGTCCTATTCCGTTGAGAGGAATTGATGCTACACCTTTGGCCAAGAATAAACCTCAGTACTGGACCCAGCTGACCATGTGCATGGCTCCTGCACATCAGGAAGTTATTCGCTTTCTGGTGCTACATAATCTGCATGATGTGGTCGTGTAGGGGGTTGCCATGGCTGCAAACCCATAATCCAGTATTGGATTGGAACTCTATGTCGGTATCCAGCTGGGGTTGTCAGGGGGTACATGGTGATGTTCCATTTTTGTCTATTTCGTCATCCACTCCTTCTGAGGTCCCAGAGTTCTTGTCTGATTATCAGGATGTATTTGAAGAGCCCAAGTCCGATGCCCTACCTCCGCATAGGGATTGTGATTGTGCTATCAATTTGATTCCTGGTAGTAAATTCCCTAAAGGTCGATTATTTAATTTATCCGTGCCTGAACACGCCGCTATGCACAGTTATGTGAAGGAATCCCTGGAGAAGGGACATATTCGCCCATCATCATCACCACTGGGAGCAGGGTTCTCTTTTGTTGCCAAGAAGGATGGTTCGCTGAGACCGTGTATTAATTACCGCCTTCTTAATAAGATCACTGTGAAATTTCAGTATCCCTTGCCATTGTTATCTGACTTGTTTGCTCGGATTAATGGGGCTAGTTGGTTCACTAAGATAGATCTTCGTGGTGCGTATAATCTGGTGAGAATCAGGCAAGGAGATGAATGGAAAACTGCATTTAATACGCCCGAGGGTCATTTTGAGTATCTAGTGATGCCGTTCGGACTTGCCAATGCTCCATCTGTGTTTCAGTCTTTTATGCATGACATCTTCCGTGAGTATCTGGATAAATTCCTGATTGTTTACTTGGATGACATTTTGATCTTCTCAAATGATTGGGACTCTCATGTGAAGCAGGTCAGAATGGTTTTCCAGGTCCTGCGTGCTAATTCTTTGTTTGTGAAGGGATCAAAGTGTCTCTTCGGTGTGCAGAAAGTTTCATTTTTGGGGTTCATCTTTTCCCCTTCTACTATCGAGATGGATCCGGTTAAGGTCCAAGCCATCCAGGATTGGATTCAGCCGACATCTCTGAAAAGTCTGCAAAAATTCCTGGGCTTTGCTAATTTTTATCGTCGCTTCATCTGTAATTGTTCTAGCATTGCCAAACCATTGACCGATTTGATCAAGAAGTGTGCTGATTTGGTTAATTGGTCTTCTGCTGCTGTGGAAGCTTTTCAGGAGTTGAAGCATCGTTTTTGTTCTGCCCCTGTGTTGTGTCAACCAGATGTTTCTCTTCCGTTCCAGGTCGATGTTGATGCTTCTGAGATTGGAGCAGGGGCGGTTTTGTCACAGAGAGGTTCTGGTTGCTCAGTGTTGAAACCATGTGCTTTCTTTTCCAGGAAGTTTTCGGCTGCTGAGCGTAATTATGATGTGGGCAACCGAGAGTTGCTGGCCATGAAGTGGGCATTCGAGGAATGGCGTCATTGGCTTAAAGGAGCTAAGCATCGCGTGGTGGTATTGACTGATCATAAGAACCTTACTTATCTCGAGTCTGCCAAGTGCTTGAATCCTAGACAGGCCCGTTGGTCGTTATTTTTTGCCCGCTTCGATTTTGTGATTTCGTACCTTCCGGGCTCTAAAAATGTGAAGGCGGATGCTCTGTCTAGGAGTTTTGTGCCCGACTCTCCGGGTTCATCTGAGCCGGCGAGTATCCTCAAGGAAGGAGTCATTGTGTCTGCCATCTCCCCTGACTTGCGGCGAGTGTTGCAAAAATTTCAGGCGAATAAACCTGATCGTTGTCCGGCGGAGAAACTGTTCGTCCCTGATAGGTGGACTAGTAAAGTTATCTCTGAACTTCATTGTTCGGTGTTGGCTGGTCATCCTGGAATCTTTGGTACCAGAGAGTTAGTGGCTAGATCCTTCTGGTGGCCATCTCTGTCACGGGATGTACGTACTTTTGTGCAGTCCTGTGGGATTTGTGCTAGGGCTAAGCCCTGCTGTTCACGTGCCAGTGGGTTGCTTTTGCCCTTGCCAGTCCCAAAGAGGCCTTGGACACATATTTCGATGGATTTCATTTCTGACCTTCCCGTTTCTCAAAAGATGTCAGTCATTTGGGTGGTCTGTGATCGCTTTTCTAAAATGGTCCATCTGGTACCCTTGGTTAAATTGCCTTCCTCCTCTGATTTGGTGCCTTTGTTCTTCCAGCATGTGGTTCGTTTGCATGGCATTCCTGAGAATATTGTTTCTGACAGAGGTTCCCAGTTTGTTTCAAGGTTTTGGCGAGCCTTTTGTGGTAGGATGGGCATTGACCTATCTTTTTCCTCGGCTTTCCATCCTCAGACTAATGGCCAGACCAAACGAACCAATCAGACCTTGGAAACATATCTGAGATGTTTTGTTTCTGCAGACCAGGATGATTGGGTGTCCTTTTTGCCGTTGGCTGAGTTCACCCTTAATAATCGGGCCAGCTCGGCTACCTTGGTCTCTCCATTTTTCTGCAATTCTGGGTTCCATCCTCGTTTCTCTTCAGGACAGGTTGAGTCTTCGGACTGTCCTGGTGTGGATTCTGTGGTGGACAGGTTGCAGCAGATCTGGACTCAGGTAGTGGACAATTTGACCTTCTCCCAGGAGAAGGCTCAACTTTTCGCTAATCGCAGACGCCGTGTGGGTCCCCGACTTCGTGTTGGGGATCTGGTTTGGTTATCTTCTCGTCATATTCCTATGAAGGTTTCCTCTCCTAAATTTAAACCTCGTTTTATTGGTCCATATAGGATTTTTGATATTCTCAATCCTGTGTCTTTTCGTCTGACCCTCCCAGACTCCTTTTCCATACATAATGTATTCCATAGGTCGTTGTTGCGGAGATACGTGGCACCTATGGTTCCATCTCTTGAGCCTCCTGCCCCGGTTTTGGTGGAGGGGGAATTGGAGTATATTGTGGAGAAAATTTTGGATTCTCGTGTTTCTAGACGGAAACTCCAGTATCTGGTTAAATGGAAGGGTTATGCTCAGGAAGATAATTCCTGGGTTTTTGCCTCTGATGTCCATGCTCCAGATCTTGTTCGTGCCTTTCATGTGGCTCATCCTGGTCGGCCTGGGGGCTCTGGTGAGGGTTCGGTGACCCCTCCTCAAGGGGGGGGTACTGTTGTGAATTCTGTGGCTGAATTCACTCCTGTGGTCACAAGTGGTACTGCAGCTTCTGAGCTTCCTCTCTCAGGTGTTCTGGTGAGCTCGTTGGCTGCTTTGTTATTTAACTCCACCTGATTCTGTCTTCCTTGCTCCTTGTCAATGTTCCAGTGTTGGATCTGAGTTTCTGGATCTTTCCTGTGGCCTGCTGCTCTGCTTAGATAAGTGCTTTTTGCTTTTGTTGCTACTTTTTCTGTCCAGCTTGTCATTTCGTTTTGCTGGAAGCTCTGAGACGCAAAGGGTGTACCGCCGTGCCGTTAGTTCGGCACGGTGGGTCTTTTTGCCCCCTTTGCGTGGTTTTTTGCTTTAGGGTTTTTTGTAGACTGCAAAGTTCTCTTTGCTATCCTTGCTCTATCTAGAATATTGGGCCTCACTTTGCTGAATCTATTTCATCCCTACGTTTGTCTTTTCATCTTCCTAACAGTCATTATATGTGGGGGGCTGCCTTTTCCTTTGGGGTATTTCTCTGAGGCAAGTCAGGCTTGTTTTTCTATCTTCAGGCTAGTCAGCTCCTCAGGCTGTGCCGAGTTGCATAGGTAGTGTCAGGCGCAATCCACAGCTGCCTTTAGTTGTGTTTAGGTTAGGTTCAGGTATTGCGGTCTACAGAGATTCCACGTCTCAGAGCTCGTTCTATTGTTTTTGGGTTATTGTCAGATCACTGTATGTGCTCTGATTGCTGGCACACTGTGTCACTGGATTGCCTACATAACAGGACTCGGCTTATACTCGGGTCGGCTTATACTCGAGTATATATGGTTTATTAATAGCTTGGATACTATTGGGGATACTTTACTATTGAGAGCACTATAGTATACTTAATTTGGTTGCTCAAGCGTGGAGGTGTATTACTAGGGGCACTCTGGCACAGATCCTTATGAGGATTTAGAGTGAAGCACCATTACTATGTCTGTCCATTAAGCTAAAAAAATAGATAAATAAGTACATGTGACACAAATCTACAATTACTCATTGACCCCAGTGGACAAAAGTTGACACCGTTAAAGAGCCGCAGTGACTTAGAAAAAATATTTTAACTGTGAATTGTTTAGATCTTTTTTAAATATTAACAAAAACGTTGTGCTGGCACACAGCTAATCAATAGTGCACAAAACAACAGGAGCACATTGAAATAGGATATAACAAGAAATATAACTTTATTAAGGCCTGTTTCACACGTCAGTGTCTCCAGTACGTGAGGTGACAGTTTCCTCACGTACCGGAGACACTGACACACGTAGACACATAAAAATCATTGCATCTGTTCTGTGCCAAACACGGAGACACGTCAGTGTTCGTGGGAGCGCACATATTACACGGACCCATTAAAGTCAATGGGTCCGTGTAAAACACGTACCGCACACGAATGTTGTCCGTGTGCAGTCCGTGTGCCGTGCAGGGGACAGCGCTACATTAAACGCTGTCCCCCCCACTGGTGCTGAATCCGCTATTCATATCTTCCCTGCAGCAACGTTTGCTGCATAGAAGATATGAATAATAGTGTGTAAAATAAAGATCTATGTTCCCTCCGCCCTCCCACCCCCTGTGCGCCCCCCCGTTGTTCTGAAAATACTCACCCACCTCCCTCATTGGCTGTCGCTGCTTCCTGGTCTGGCCGCATCTTCTCCTGTATGCGGTCACGTGGGGCCGCCGATTACAGTAATGAATATGCGGCTCCACCTCCCATAGGGTTGATAGGACGCGTGTGTGTTCGCGCATGCAACAGATTTTAAGTGCAACAGTTTAAAGTGCTCTGCAATTAGACAATGGCAGTTGGACAGGGCAGGAGACAGGTAAGGTTTTGCAAATAATCATGCTTCTTGGTCAGTCGTACTACATTATGCATTGATCATATCAATCTGCTTCTTATTTGTTTTTACTTCTGCTTTCTCACAACTCGCCCGCCCTTTAACACATTTTGGGCACTCTCTCTATATCCACCCCTCCCTTCTCCCCTCTCCCATGTATAACTCTGAGGCTCTACTGACATTTCTTACCCACTCCAAACCAGCCACTACCGCCATGCAGCACTCAAAACGTTCATACGAATCATCCCACCACCTGCTCTTTCTGTTTTTTCTCCTTCTACTAGTTGCAAGTGACATCTCGCCAAACCCTGGACCTCCCTCCAACAGCATACTTTACTCTCCTCCAGCTACATATAGAAACCCTGCTAATCTTATTAACATTCAGTGCATGCCTTCTACTACTGCTTTCCACTGTGCTCTCTGGAATGCACGGTCTGTGTGTAACAAACTAACTTACATTCACGATCTTTTCCTCTCTAATTCCTTTAACCTTCTGGCTATTACAGAAACCTGGATCCAGCACTCAGACACCACCACCGCTGCCGCTCTCTCATTTGGTGGGCTGAAATTTTCACATACCACCAGACCTGAGAACAGACAGGGTGGAGGTGTTGGTTTACTCCTTTCATCACAATGTGCTTTCCAGGTCATGCCCCCGGTTCCCTCACTTACATTTCCTTCCTTTGAAGTCCACGCCGTCAGACTCTTTAAGCCCTTCCCCTTGCGGGTGGCGGTTGTTTATCACCCTCCAGGCTCCTCCCGCCTGTTTCTAGACCACTTTGCCACCTGGCTTACGCACTTTCTATCCTGTGACATCGCCGCCCTCATCATGGGAGACTTTAACATCCCCATCAATGATCCCCTCTCCCAATCTGCCTCTCATCTTCTCTCTCTAACTTCTTCATTCAACCTCTCACAGTTTACTAATTCTCCTACGCATGAGGACGGGAATACTCTGGACCTGACTTTCTCCCATCCCGGATCACTGCACGACTTTACTAACTCCACTCTCCCGCTCTCGGACCACAACCTTCTTTCCTTCTCTGTCAAGAATTGTCTCCTCACCTGGGACACCCCCACTTACCACACTTATCGGAATACACGCACCATTAATACCCAGCAGCTTATGGACAACCTCCACACATCTTTAGCCCCCATCTCCTCCCTCTCCTGTCCAGACTTAGCATTGCCACACTTCAATATTACACTGAAGAATGCCCTGAATGAAGCAGCACCTTCTACACGCAGAAAGACCCGACACAGACAATGGCAGCCCTGGCATACTATGCAAACACGCTTTCTTCAGCGCTGCTCAAGGTGTGCAGACTGGCAGTGGAGAAAATCTCTCTTAGCAGAAGACTTCATCCACTATAAGTTCATGCTCAAAAGCTATAACTCTGCCCTTTCTCTGGCCAAACAATTCTACTTCACCACCCTCATCACCTCTCTATCCAACAACCCAAAACGACTTTTTGAAACCTTAAACTCCCTCCTGAAACCTAAAGTACAGGACCCCATCTCCAATCTCAGTGGTGAGGATCTGGCCACTTATTTCCAAGAAAAAATCAACCACATCCATCAGGATATCTCAGCCCAATCTCCTCAGTGCCTGGATCCCCTTCCCTGCCGCACCTCAAGCTCACTAGACATCTTTGAGCCTGTTTCAGAAGAAGAAGTTTTCAAGCTCCTCACTTCTGCTCGGCCTACAACCTGCAATAGTGACCCCATTCCTTCACCTCTCCTGCAGTCTCTCTCACCAGTGGTCACCACTCACCTAAGATATTTAACCTCTCTCTTTCCTCAGGCATCTTTCCCTCCTCATTTAAACATGCCATCATTACCCCTTTACTTAAAAAGCCATCCCTGGACCAGAACTGCACAGCCAACTACAGACCTGTCTCTAACCTTTCCTTCATCTCTAAACTTCTGGAACGTTGGTCCACTCCCGTCTAATCCGCTATCTCTCGGATAACTCTCTTCTTGACCCCTTACAATCTGGTTTCCGCTCTTTACACTCCACTGAAACTGCCCTCACTAAAGTCTCTAATGATCCAATAACAGCTAAATACAAAGGTCATTGCTCTCTGCTGATTCTCCTGGATCTATCTGCCGCATTTGATACTGTGGATCACCAGCTCCTTCTCACCATGCTTCGCTCCATAGGCCTCACGGACACAGCCCTTTCCTGGTTCTCCTCCTACCTCTCTGACCGCTCCTTCACTGTATCTTTTGCCGGCTCCTCTTCCTCTCCTCGTCCCCTTACTATCGGGGTTCCGCAGGGCTCAGTCCTGGGCCCCCTCCTCTTCTCTCTATACACTGCCCCTATTGGACAAACAATCAGCAGATTTGGGTTCCAGTACCATCTCTATGCTGATGACACCCAATTATACACTTCTTCCCCTGACATCACCCCTACCCTAATTCAAAATACCAAGGATTGTCTGTCTGCTGTCTCTAACATCATGTCCTCCCTATATCTGAAACTGAACTACTTGTGTTTCTCCCTTCTACTAACCTCACTCTACCCAACATCGAAATTACCCTGGAGGGTTCAACCATAACTCCCAAACAGCATGCCCGCTGTCTTGGGGTCATATTCGACACCGAACTTTCCTTTACTCCCTATATCCAATCACTCACTCGCTCCTGTCACCTGCATCTTAAAAACATCTCCAGAATCCGACCTTTTCTCACCTTTGAAACTGCTAAGACTCTTACTGTTGCTCTTATTCATTCTCGTCTGGACTACTGCAACTTTCTTCTGATCGGTCGCCCTCTTTCCAACCTTTCTCCTCTCCAATCCATCTTGAATGCGGCAGCCAGGGTCATATTTCTGTCCAGCCGCTTCACCGATGCCTCCATCTTGTGCCAGTCATTACACTGGCTACCCATTCGCTACAGGGTCCAGTATAAACTCATCTCTCTCACCCACAAAACTCTCCACAGTTCTGCACTGCCTTATATCTCCTCTCTCATCTCCATGTATCGCCCTACACGTGCCCTCTGTTCTACAAATGACCTAAGACTAACATCCCCCGTAATCCGAACCTCGCACCTCCGTCTCCAAGACTTCTCTCGTGCTGCGCCAGCTCTCTGGAATGCACTTCTCCAGACAATCAGACTGATACCTAGCCCCGACCTATTCAAGCGCACTTTAAAAACTCATCTCTTCAAACAGGCCTACCACATCAACTACTCAGTAAACTAACTTTGTCCTGTTCCCTCCTTCCAAATATTATTCTGAATCTGCACCCTACTATTCATCTGTCTCCACACCCTCCATGCACACGATAACTGCACTTGATACTTGACTATTGCACTTAAACATATGGGCTGATGACCAGATCATGCAGCTTTATATGAAAATCCCTATTTATTATAATTGCCAGACCTGAAAAACAAACACTTTTCACCTATTGTGTCTCCGCCATTTCCTTGTAGATTGTAAGCATGCGAGCAGGGACCTCACCCCTAATGTCACTGTTTAAATTGTCTTAACTTGTACTGAATTTATTGTCTGTACATGTCCCCGCTTAATTGTAAAGTGCTGCGAAATTTGTTGGCGCTATATAAATAAAAATTATTATTATTATTATTACTAATGTTAGTAGTGTGTATGTGCAAAATTTGGGTGCTCTAGCTATTAAATTAAAGGTTTGAATAGCGGAAAAAATTGGCGTGGGCTCCCGCGCAATTTTCTCCGCCAGAATGGTGAAGCCAGTGACTGAGGGCAGATATTAATAACCTGGAGAGGGTCCATGGTTATTGGCCCCCCCTGGCTAAAAACATCTGCCCCCAGCCACCCCAGAAAAGGCACATCTGGAAGATGCGCCTCTTCTGGCACTTGGACACTCTCTTCCCATTCCCGTGTAGCGGTGGGATATGGGGTAATGAAGGGTTAATGTCACCTTGCTATTGTAAGGTGACATTAAGCCAGATTAAAAATGGAGAGGCGTCAATTATGACACCTATGCATTATTAATCCAATAGTAGGAAATTGTTAAAAAACACACATTCATTATTCCAAAATATTTTAAGGAAATAAATATCCAGGTTTTTGTAATATTTTATTATTCTGGTAATCCACCTGAAGACCCTCGTCCTGTAAAAAAGTTAAAATAATAAAACAACAATATCCCATACCTTTCGTCGTTCTGTAACGTCCCACGATGTAAATCCATCTGAAGGGGTTAACTATTTTAAGAAGCAGAAGCTCTGCTAATGCAGCTGTGCTTCTGTCTGTAAAACCCCAAAGAATGAATGGAATGTAGGTCAGTGACCTGTATTTACCTTCAGTTTCGGTGATGCGCCCTCTGCTGGATGTCCTCATATGAACTCGAGCGTGGGAAAATATTCTGAAAAGTTCCCAGGCTCGAGATCATATGAGGACATCCAGCAGAGGGCGCCTCACCGCACCTGAAGGAAAATACAGGTCATTGACCTACATTCCATTCATTCGCTGGGGTTTTACAGACAGAAGCACAGCTGCATTAGCAGAGCTTCTGCTTCTAAAAATAGTTAACCCCTTCAGATGGATTTACATCGTGGGACATTACAGAACGACGGAAGGTATGGGATATTGTTGTTTTATTATTTTAATTTTTTTACAAGACGAGGGTCTTCAGGTGCATTACCAGAATAATAAAATATTACAAAAACCTGTGTATTTATTTCATTAAAATACTTTGTAATAATGTGTGTGTGTTTTTTAATTATTTCCTACTATTGGATTAATAATGGATAGGTGTCATAATTGATGCCTCTCCATTATTAATCTGGCTTAATGTCACCCTACAATAGCAAGGTGACATTAACCCTTCATTACCCCATATCCCACCGCTACACGGGAATGGGAAGAGAGTGTCCAAGTGCCAGAAGAGGCGCATCTTCCAGATGTGCCTTTTCTGGGTTGGCTGGGGGCAGATGTTTTTAGCCGGGGTGGGGGCAGTAACCATGGACCCTCTCCAGTCTATTAATATCTGCCCTCAGTCACTGGCTTTACCATTCTGGCGGAGAAAATTGTGCGGGAGCCCACGCCAATTTTTTCCACGATTTAACCCTTTAATTCAATAGCTACAGAGCCCACATTTTGCACATACACACTACTAACATTAGTAGTGTGGAATATGCAAAAAAAAAAGGGATATGCGATGGTTTACAGTATGTAAACCATGTCTCATACCATGTCGGGTTTGGGAAGGAGATAGGAAAAGCCCGCAATTGAATTACCGGCTTTTAAGCTATTTACCGCTGTATGAAATATTAAAATATATATATATATATATATATGTGTCTCACTGACATATATATATATCCCTATACTATGTGTAGACATTTATCTTAGCTATTCTATTCTAACCTGTCAGTATGATTTTACTGTACACCGCACTGAATTGCCGGCTTTTCTAGAGAACATCGCTGCATATTTTTCGCAAGTCACACTGTCCGTGTGTAATCCGTACTTTTCTCGCCCCCATAGACTTTCATTGGTGTATTTTTTGCGCAATACGGTGACAAACGCAGCATGCTGCAATTTTCTACAGCCGTAGAAGGCCATATAATACGGATCAGTAAAACACGGCTGATAGGAGCAGGGGCATAGAGAATCATTGTACCGTATGCAATCCGTATTTTCTGCACCTCTCTTACGTCCGTAAAACACGCTAGTGTGATGCCGGCCTTAGAGTTAGGAACCCTATGCTTTTTACATATTTTGCTAATTTCCATTTCCTTACTAAAGGCTCTCTAGTCACTGTTTTTATTGTAGGTTTCAGTACAAAGGGAAAGTGCAATCAATTAAAACAGGGACAACAGGGAATCTGTGAAGTATAAAAATATAGTATAGACCCCCGGGCAAGTTGGCAGGTCCACAAATATGGCAATGAGCATGCTCCACTCACATAATAACAGTTAATGCAATAATACTACAAAGTGGAAATGTGCATTGCTTCTACTACAAGCACATGGATAATGTTGCATCAAAGTGAAAAAAACTAAAAATATTTGCTCAAATGATCATCCATGTGCTTGGGCAAATTTATCAATGCCAATAAGGATGTAAAACAGGGAATTTACAATGTGCATGCCAAGCAAGCAGCTGACATTAGAGGTCTGACTGATCTTCTTCACGTATCAGTCCTAAAGGTTATCCACAAATGAAAACTGTTTTAAAGCTTGCACATAAATTAGAATGCATACTAATACACATGGGAGGTTTCAAAGAGCACAGACAGATGTGAATTTAGATTCTAACAAAAATATACAAGGATTGGTCAAATTAACTTATATGAAGCAGGAACTTATGTGAGCACATGCATCTATCCAACACGAGTAGTGGAAAAAATATGGCAGTATCCTATCGAAAGTAATCAAGGGCAGACCTATCATTGGGAAAACCTGTTGTTAAGGACTGGCGGAACCACACCAAGTACAAGATGAAATGGAACTAGGTGCGTTCGCAGTCCGAGGTCCACCGTGCAGGTAAAAACCCTGCTGCCAGTAAGACGGACTATATGGCGGTACTATAAGTATACACGCACGGGTTAACTTCACCCTGCGTGAAGGAAGCGATCCTGTTGCATCACAGGACCGCGGTTGTTGTGAGTTCTGTTTTTGGGCTCCCTCTGGTGGTTACTGATGGTACTGGGTGACTTTTCTTTCCTGGGTCTCTGGGTTCCACCTGTTCCATCAGGATATGGGAGTTTCCTATTTAACCTGGCTTTGCTGGCATTTCCTCGCCGGTTATCAATGTATCCAGTGTGTCTTGTTACCTCTGCTCCCTGCTCCTTGAACCTTCTGGTCAAGCTAAGTTTGGATTTTCCTGTTTTGGTGTTTTGCTTTATTTGGTTTTTTAGTCCAGCCTGCAGATATGTGATTATTGCTGCTGGTTGCTCTAGTGGGCTGAAATTGCTCCTCATGTACCATGAGTTGGCACATGAGTTCAAGTAATTTCAGGATGGTTTTTTGAAGGGTTTTTCGCTGACCGCGCAGTTCACTTTTGTATCCTCTGCTATCTAGCTTTAGCGGGCCTCATTTTGCTGAAACTGTTTTCATACTGCGTATGTGCTTTCCTCTCATTTCACCGTCATTATATGTGGGGGGCTGCTATTTCTGTGGGGTATTTCTCTGGAGGCAAGAGAGGTCTGTGTTTCTTCTAATAGGGGAAGTTAGATCTTCGGCTGGAGCGAGACGTCTAGGATCATCGTAGGCACGTTCCCCGGCTACTTTTATTTGTGTGTTAGGTTCAGGGTCGCGGTCAGCTCAGGTTCCATCGCCCTAGAGCTTGTTTGTATTTGTGCTTGTCCTTTAGTGATCCCCTGCCATTGGGATCATGACAGTATAACCGGCCCACAAAGTGTTAATTGTATTGGCTGAAGTAGGAGGATAAGTAGTCTGAGGAAGTTTTTTTTTTTTTTTTTTTTCTCTTTCCCTCAGAGTTTGCTGCCTAGCCTTATTGCAGCCTGGCTACTTCCTCCTCCTCTTAATCTTTGAATGGCTCTGATCCCAGCTGTTTATCATGGACGTCCAGAGTTTGGCTTCCAGCCTGAATAATCTTGCCGCTAAGGTTCAAAATATACAGGATTTTGTTGTACATGCTCCTATGTCTGAACCTAGAATTCCTGTCCCAGAGTTTTTTTCTGGAGATAGATCTCGTTTTCTGAATTTTAGGAACAATTGCAAGTTGTTTCTTTCTTTGAAATCTCACTCCTCTGGAGACCCTGCTCAGCAAGTCAAGATTATTATATCTTTCCTGCGGGGTGACCCTCAGGATTGGGCATTTGCATTGGCACCAGGGGACCCTGCGTTGCTTAATGCGGATGCGTTTTTTCTGGCATTGGGTTTGCTCTATGAGGAACCTAACCAAGAGATTCAGGCTGAAAAAGCTTTGTTGGCCCTCTCTCAGGGGCAAGATGAAGCAGAAATTTATTGTCAAAAATTTCGGAAGTGGTCGGTGCTTACTCAGTGGAATGAGTGCGCCCTGGCTGCAAAGTTCAGAGATGGCCTTTCTGAGGCCATTAAAGATGTTATGGTGGGGTTCCCTGCGCCTACTGGTCTGAATGAGTCTATGACTATGGCTATTCAGATTGATCGGCGTTTACGGGAGCGCAAACCTGTGCATCATTTGGCGGTGTCGTCTGAACCGTCACCTGAGATAATGCAATGTGATAGAATTCAGTCCAGAAGTGAACGGCAAAATTATAGGCGGAAAAAAAGGTTGTGCTTTTATTGTGGTGATTCAGCTCATGTTATATCAGCATGCTCTAAACGCACAAAAAAGGTTGATAAGTCTGTTGCCATTAGTACTTTACAGTCTAAGTTCATTCTGTCTGTGACTCTGATTTGTTCATTATCATCCATTTCCGTCGATGCCTATGTGGATTCAGGCGCTGCCCTGAGTCTTATGGATTGGTCATTTGCCAATCGCTGTGGGTTTAGTCTGGAGCCTCTGGAAGTCCCTATTCCTTTGAAGGGAATTGACTCTACACCTTTGGCTATGAATAAACCTCAGTACTGGACACAAGTGACCATGTGTATGACTCCTGTTCATCAGGAGGTGATTCGCTTCCTGGTACTGTATAATTTGCATGATGTCCTAGTGCTTGGTCTGCCATGGTTACAAACTCATAATCCAGTCCTTGACTGGAAATCGATGTCTGTGTTAAGCTGGGGTTGTCAGGGGGTTCATGATGATGCACCTCCGATTTCTATCGCTTCATCTACTCCTTCTGAGATTCCTGTGTTTTTGTATGACTATCGGGATGTTTTTGAGGAGCCTAAGCTCAGTTCGCTTCCTCCTCACAGGGATTGCGATTGTGCTATAAATTTAATTCCAGGCAGTAAATTTCCTAAAGGTCGTTTGTTCAATCTGTCAGTGCCAGAGCATACTGCAATGCGGGATTATGTTAAGGAGTCCTTGGAAAAGGGACATATCCGTCCATCTTTGTCCCCTTTGGGAGCAGGTTTTTTTTTCGTGGCCAAAAAAGATGGTTCCTTGAGGCCTTGTATAGATTATCGTCTTTTGAATAAGATTACCGTAAAATATCAGTATCCTTTGCCATTGTTGACTGATTTGTTTGCTCGCATTAAGGGGGCTAAATGGTTCACTAAGATTGATCTTCGGGGTGCGTATAATCTTATACGAATAAAGCAAGGTGATGAGTGGAAAACCGCATTTAATACGCCTGAGGGCCATTTTGAGTATTTGGTAATGCCTTTCGGACTTTCTAATGCTCCTTCAGTCTTCCAGTCCTTTATGCACGATATTTTCCGTGAATATCTGGATAAATTTATGATTGTGTATTTGGATGATATTTTGTTTTTTTCTGATGACTGGGAGTCTCATGTTCAGCAGGTCAGGAAGGTGTTTCAGGTCCTGCGGGCCAATTCCTTGTTTGTAAAAGGCTCAAAGTGTCTCTTTGGAGTCCAGAAGATTTCTTTCTTGGGGTATATTTTTTCCCCTTCTACTATTGAGATGGATCCCGTCAAGGTTCAGGCTATTTGTGACTGGACGCAGCCTACATCTCTTAAGAGTCTACAGAAGTTCTTGGGCTTTGCTAATTTCTATCGTCGTTTTATAACTAATTTTTCTAGTGTTGTTAAGCCTTTGACGGATTTGACTAAGAAGGGTGCTGATGTTGCTAATTGGTCTCCTGCGGCTGTGGAGGCCTTTCAGGAACTTAAGCGCCGGTTTTCTTCTGCTCCTGTGTTGCGTCAGCCAGATGTTTCGCTCCCTTTTCAGGTTGAGGTTGATGCTTCCGAGATTGGAGCGGGGGCGGTTTTGTCACAGAGAAGCTCCGATGGCTCAGTGATGAAGCCATGCGCGTTTTTTTCTAGAAAGTTTTCGCCGGCTGAGCGGAATTATGATGTTGGTAATCGGGAACTTTTGGCCATGAGGTGGGCATTTGAGGAGTGGCGTCATTGGCTAGAGGGTGCTAGACATCGTGTGGTGGTCTTGACTGATCACAAAAATTTGATTTACCTTGAGTCTGCCAGGCGTCTGAATCCTAGACAGGCGCGTTGGTCACTGTTTTTCTCTCGTTTCAATTTTGTGGTTTCATACCTGCCAGGTTCAAAGAATGTGAAGGCGGATGCTCTTTCTAGGAGTTTTGTGCCTGACTCCCTTGGAAATTCTGAGCCCTCTGGTATCCTTAGGGATGGGGTGATTTTGTCTGCTGTCTCCCCAGACTTGCGACGTGCTTTGCAGGAGTTTCAGGCGGGTAAACCTGATCGTTGTCCGCCTGAGAGACTGTTTGTTCCGGATAATTGGACCAGTAGAGTCATCTCCGAGGTCCATTCTTCTGCGTTGGCAGGTCATCCTGGAATATTTGGTACTAGAGACTTGGTGGCCAGGTCTTTTTGGTGGCCTTCCTTGTCGAGGGATGTGCGTTCTTTTGTGCAGTCTTGTGAGGTTTGTGCTCGGGCTAAGCCTTGCTGTTCTTGGGCCAGTGGATTGTTGTCACCTTTGCCTATCCCGAAGAGGCCTTGGACGCACATTTCCATGGACTTTATTTCGGATCTCCCTGTCTCTCAAAAAATGTCCGTCATCTGGGTTGTGTGTGATCGCTTTTCTAAAATGGTTCATCTGGTACCCTTGCCTAAGTTACCTTCCTCCTCTGAGTTGGTCCCTCTGTTTTTTCAGAATGTGGTTCGTTTGCATGGAATTCCTGAGAACATCGTTTCTGACAGGGGATCCCAGTTTGTGTCTAGATTTTGGCGGACGTTCTGTGCTAAGATGGGCATTGATTTGTCCTTTTCGTCTGCATTCCATCCTCAGACGAATGGCCAGACTGAACGAACTAATCAGACCTTGGAAACTTATTTAAGGTGTTTTGTTTCTGCTGATCAGGATGACTGGGTTACCTTTTTGCCGCTGGCCGAATTTGCCCTTAATAATCGGGCTAGTTCTGCTACCTTGGTTTCTCCTTTCTTTTGTAATTCGGGGTTTCATCCTCGTTTTTCCTCTGGTCAGGTGGAACCTTCTGATTGTCCTGGAGTGGACATGGTGGTGGATAGGTTGCATCGGATTTGGAGTCATGTGGTGGACAATTTGAAGTTGTCCCAGGAGAAGGCTCAGCAGTTTGCTAATCGCCGTCGCCGCGTGGGTCCTCGACTTCTTGTTGGGGACTTGGTGTGGTTGTCTTCTCGTTTTGTTCCTATGAAGGTCTCTTCTCCTAAGTTCAAGCCTCGGTTCATCGGTCCCTATAGGATCTTGGAAATTCTTAACCCTGTGTCGTTTCGTTTGGATCTCCCGGCATCGTTTGCTATTCATAATGTGTTCCATCGGTCGTTGTTGCGGAAGTATGAGGTACCTGTTATTCCTTCGCTTGAGCCTCCTGCTCCAGTGCTGGTGGAGGGAGAATTGGAGTATGTTGTGGAGAAGATCTTGGATTCTCGTGTTTCCAGACCGCAGCGGAGACGCATCGAGATTCCCCCTCCTAGAGCCCCCCCCCCTCCTTGGGCCTCGCTACGTTCAAAGGCAGCAATGAGCTGCGGGGCCCGAATGTGCTCAACAGGCTCCCAGGACCTGTCCTCGGGGCCATAACCCTTCCAGTCTACCAAATAAAATTTTTTGCCACGTACCACCTTGAACCCCAAAATAGCGTTCACCTCATAATCGTCCGTAGACGAACCCGATGTCCCAGCAGATGACTCGGAAAACCGGGACATATACACGGGTTTCAAGAGGGACACATGAAAGGTGTCGGTGATACCCAGGCGTGGCGGAAGGGCCAAACGATAGACCACAGGATTAACCTGCTCGAGGACCTTGAATGGGCCCAAGTAGCGAGGAGCAAATTTAGTGGACTCAACTCACAGCCTGATGTTACGGGCAGAGAGCCACACCAAGTCGCCAGGAGCAAAGGTCGGAGCGGGGCGCCGATGAGCATCGGCGGAGGACCTCATTCTCTCCTTAGAGGCCCAAATGACATCCTGAGTGCGGTCCCAAATATCCCGTGCCTCCACAGCCCAGTCTGCCACCCTGGAGTCTGCGGAAGACACGGGCATAGGCACAGGTACCCGTGGATGCTGACCATAGTTGAGGAGGAATGGGGCTTGTCCAGTGGAGTCGGCTACGGCGTTGTTCAGTGCAAACTCTGCCCATGATAGCAAGGATGCCCAGTCATCCTGCCTGGCTGAAACAAAATGTCGCAGGTATGTGACCAAGGTCTGGTTGGCCCTCTCTACCAACCCATTCGTCTCGGGATGATAAGCAGAAGAGAGATTCAACTCAATACTGAGAAGATGACAAAGCTCTCTCCAGAACCGAGACGCAAACTAGGGACCCCGGTCACTGACAATTTTGTCAGGCATACCATGTAGGCGGAAGATGTGTTTAATGAACAACGCTGCCAAGGCCCATGCAGAAGGTAACCGTGGTAGCGGCACCAAATGCACCATTTTTGAGAAATGATCGGTGATGACCCAAATGATGGTACAGCCGCGAGACTTGGGTAAACCCACAACAAAGTCCATCCCGACCATCTCCCAGGGCCTATCTGCCACCGGCAAGGGATAGAGCAACCCAGCTGGCCTTTGATGCAGAGATTTATTTTTGGCGCAGGAGACACACGCCAGAATATAATCCCTGACATCCCGGACCATATGCGGCCACCAGTACGTCCTCGCCAGTAGCTCAGATGTCCTCTTTGTCCCAAAGTGTCCACCCACCCTGGACGAATGAGCCCAAGAGAGAACCTCCGGTCGCAAATTAATGGGCACAAAAGTCTTGCCTGGAGGCACAGACTCTAGCGAAATCGGCGCTACGGTTCTCAGGCTCACGGAAGGGACAATAAGCCGAGGCTCCTCTTCCTCCTCCTCAGTTGACATAAGGGAGCAAGAGAGAGCGTCAGCACGGATATTCTTCTCCCCGGCGAGATAATGAAGGGAAAAGTGGAACCGGGAGAAGAACAGGGACCATCTGGCCTGGCGAGAATTTAGCCGCTGGGCTGTTTGCAAATAGACCAAATTTTTGTGGTCCGTGTAAACTTGGAAGGGAAACCGCGCACCTTCCAGAAGGTGTCTAAACTCCGAAAAGGCCAACTTCATTGCTAGCAACTCCCTGTCCCCGATGGAGTAGTTTCTCTCCGCTGGCGTGAAGGTCTTAGAGAAGAAGAAGCATGGATGCTTCCGACCTTGAGCATCCTTTTGATAGAGGACTGCTCCAGCACCAACGGACGAGGCATCCACCTCCATTAGGAATGGCTTATCCACATCGGGACGATGTAAGATGGGAGCACTAGCAAAGTGGGACTTAATAGAAGTGAAGGCCTTGGAGACCTCTTCCGACCACAATTTGGGATTCGCTCCCTTCTTGGTGAGGGCTACCAAGGGAGCTACCAGAGTTGAGAAGTGGGGAATGAACTGGCGGTAATAGTTTATGAACCCCATAAAGCGCTGCACCGCTTTAAGAGAATGGGGCTCTTGCCAGTCCATCACAGCCTGTAGTTTGGCAGGATCCATAGCCAATCCCTGGGCAGAGATGATATAGCCCAGGAAAGGTAAGGACTCCTGCTCAAACACACACTTCTCCAACTTCGCATAAAGAGATTTTGCCCGTAGGAGGTCGAAGACTCTGCCAACATTTCTCCGGTGGGAGTCAATATCTGGAGAAAAGATGAGAATATCATCCAGATAGACTACAACCGAGGTGGAAAGCATATCCCGGAAGATGTCATTGACAAAGTCTTGGAAAACGGCAGGTGCATTACAGAGCCCGAAGGGCATCACCAGATACTCATAGTGCCCATTTCTGGTGTTAAATGCCATTTTCCATTCGTCCCCCTCACGGATGCGAATCAGGTTATAAGCACCCCGCAGATCTAGTTTAGTAAACACTCTAGCTCCCCGAAGCCTATCGAAAAGCTCAGATATCAAAGGCAAAGGGTACTTGTTCTTAACTGTGATAGCATTAAGACCCCTGTAGTCTATGCATGGACGTAGTTCTCCATTCTTCTTCTGCACGAAAAAGAACCCTGCCCCAGCAGGTGACACTGACTTCCTGATGAACCCTCTTGCCAGATTCTCTTGAATGTACTGAGACATTGCCTCCGTTTCCGGGAGAGATAATGGATAGACACGACCGCGGGGAGGCTCAGCACCAGGCAAGAGATCAATAGGACAGTCATAGGGGCGATGGGGCGGAAGGGTCTCCGCTGCCTTTTTGGAGAACACGTCTGCATAAGACCAATATTGCTTGGGGAGAGAGGAAAGATCTGCGGGTACCTCTGTAGTAGCAACCTGAACGCACTCTCGATGACACCTGTTCCCACAAGATTCACCCCATCCCAGAATTCTGCCTGAGGACCACTCGATGTGGGGAGAGTGGTACCGTAACCAAGGTATCCCCAAGAGAACCTCATCAATTCCCTCAGGAATGACGAGTAGAGATATAATCTCCTGATGAGATGGTGACATGGACAGAGTAAAAGGGATAGTTTGACGTGTAATCTGTGCGGGCAGTGACGACCCATTCACCACTCGTACCGTTACTGGTTGAGATAGCATGACCAGAGGAATTGCGTGACGTTGGGCGAAGGCTGAAGACATAAAATTGCCCTCCGCCCCAGAATCCACGCAGAGTTCTACCGAGTGAGAGGATGAGGCCAATGTTATTGTCCCCTTAAAGGACAATTTGGAGGCAAACGTCGCCGTGTCTAGTGCACCTCCACCAACTACCACTAGACGCTGACATTTCCTCGACCGCTGGAGACATCTGGAGGCAAGATGTCCTGTCTGTTGGCAAAGATGACAAATCTGGAGTGCACGAGCGGTCCGGGACTTAGATCCCGCTCGTGACTCTACCACAGGCTCATGGGGCTCAGGAGCCTGGTCTGGAGAGTCCAAAGGTTTGGCGAAGGTGGGAGCCAGCCGAAACCTCTGCCTACACTGGGCTCGCTCTAACCTCTGCTCGTGAAAACGGAGATCAATACGAGTGGATAGAGTTATTAATTCCTCCAGTGTGGCGGGAATCTCCCTAGTGGCCAGGGCGTCCTTAACGTGGTCAGCCAGCCCCATCCAAAATATTGGAATGAGGGCTTTATCCGACCACTCCAGCTCAGATGGTAAGGTGCGGAAGTGGACGGCAAAATGACTGACCAAGGACGAGCCCTGAGTCAATGCCAACAATTGGAGCACCGTATCATGGGTGACACGAGTTCCTAAAAAGACCTGTTTCAGAGTGCTCAGAAACAACGGAGCACTCTGCACCACATGATCGCTACGCTCCCATAGCGGCGTAGCCCACTGCAACGCCCTGTCCAATAGAAGAGACCCTATAAATCCCACCTTAGCCCGCTCTGTAGGGAAACGAGAGGCCAGAAGCTCGAGATGGATAGAGCACTGACTCACGAAACCCCTACAAGACTTACTGTCACCAGAGAATTTCTCTGGAAGCGGGAGGCGAGTTAGAGTCGGGACAGGAGCGGCAGTGGACAAGGTGGCTGCAGCAACACTAGCAGCCTGAACAGCAACAGCAGTGACATCCACAGCTGAGGTTGAACGCTCAAGAGCCACCAACCTTTCCTCCAGCTGCTGGATGTACCGCTGTGAACGCTGATCGTCCATCATTTACTAGCCAGACCTTGGCGCTAGTATTATGTTAAGGACTGGCAGAACACACCAAGTACAAGATGAAATGGAACTAGGTGCGTTCGCAGTCCGAGGTCCACCGTGCAGGTAAAAACCCTGCTGCTAGTAAGACGGACTATATGGCGGTACTATAAGTATACATGCACGGGTTAACTTCACCCTGCGTGAAGGAAGCGATCCTGTTGCGTCACAGGACCGCAGTACCGCACATAGAGCGCGAGCAAGAAGTCAGCGAACTCAACCCCAACTAGGATTAAAGTCCGATTAGACACTTGCTGGCACAACACCGCAACTAGGTGTGTAAGGAAACTAAATAATAATATAAAGGCACAAGAGTGCGTGCGGTGCCGCACTGACGGACGCCACTAACCACCCAGGCTTGGAGCAAGCGCACGGCGCCGTATAGGCGGACACAGCAACTGGTAGCTGTAATGTGTGTTACGTGCTGTTGGATAAGTCGGGCGCTAGATAGCAAACATACACCTTCCGCGAACAATCATTCAATAGGGAGGGTTATTTAAAGAGCGACTTTCACTCACAACACACACACATATTTACAAGACAATACTAGCGCATGGCCGTGCAGTCACGCGCAGTTTATATAGCTGCAGCACAGGGAACAGCTACAGAAGTTTTGCCCTTTCAGGACCTGCCAAAAGGACCAATGGGATGTGCTGCAGTACCTGAGCATGTGACCCTCGATCTCCAACGGGAGATCCTGCCCTGGGCATGCTCAGACAGAGAAATGCAGGACTTAGATCCAGAAACGTCCACTCGCCGCTGCCCAGCACTGGCTTCAATGGCAGAAGCAGGAAAAGCAGCAGTAACTCTTCGCACAGAGTCAGACTGAGCGAGACGCTGGGATCGACGTCCCTGCTGAGCAGACTCCACTGTGGCTGGAGGAGAATGGGAGACCGCAGCGGAGACGGATCGAGATTCCCCCTGTGCAGCAGAGGAAACTTGACTCCTAACACCTGTGCAGCTGCACAGGGGTCCAAGAGATAAGGGGAGCCACATCTACTTCTAAAATAGGTGGAATTGTGCATTTTGATGAGCTGTTGGATTGCAAATGGCCCATATATTGTTATTGCACAGGTGCAGTCTTCTCTCTGTGTCCACCTCTGGATTAAATATATAACATTATAGCAATAAATATATCTGAAAAATGGAATACTATAATAAGATATTGTTATAGTCAAAATACTTAGGTATCAGGTATTTTATAACCTTTGTTGCATTGCTGGGAAGGATAGAGTAAAATCCTAGCTCTGCAGGGTCTTGATTAGAAACACCTTTAGTGTTTTGCTAAGAACTAGGAAGTAGTTTTGGGGAATGGCAGTCTCCTAAAGGAGTGTCAGTCTGTAGCATAAAACAGTAGAGTTTGCTGCTGGTAGGCGATCAACCAAAATGTGAACTGTAGCTGAGAGAAAGATGTGCCAGGGTCTGTCTATGAATGGAGACTGCGCTAAGCAGTCTGTTTGTGAGAGCTGCAGAGAACCTTGTGGAAGCTGCCGCCTGTTCAGGGTGAACTGTGCTCTGAGTTGAACATTTCTGTTTGGAGCTGGAAGCTGCTGGAGCTCGGGCTGAAGGGGATACTGCAATTGGTGGGATCGTGCCTCTTCTGGGTATGAAGTCGGCTCCAGAAGAAAGGAATGTGAGTCACACATGTGATCATATACAGGCCGTGTGCAGAGAACCACAAGTATCAGTGATTGCTGTGGACAATAGCTGTTAAACTTGACTGAGCTGCAGCAAGATCAGCCATGTATTAGGAGCCAGGTTCTGTTCTGTTTAGTTAGCACCTGGCCAAGGTTAGGAATCTATGTTTATGAGTTTCTTTTGGTGCTGTGCAACTGCTGGAAAGAAATAAAAACTGCACGTGTTTGAACCAAAACTGCACTACCTGTGTCAACAATGCCTACCAGAGATCGTGAACACTTACACCTTATATATTTATTCCAGAGGCGAACACAGGTATTTTCCTATAATATTGATAAGTACATCAATATGACCAGTATGAATATATATTTTTGTATGTATGCTTGCTTTTTGTGTAGACACATGCTTTTGTAATAATCACTCATTTAAATATGATATTAGCACGAGCTCCAAGACATTACCACAATATAAATGCGGTGTATATAAAACATGCAAAATAGTCTGTAAGGTATCGCTTGTTTAAATATTTTTCTAACTTGCACAACAAGCTAAATAAAAAGTACATTCTACCAGCATTATGTCAATATAATTCAAGATTATTTAATTACATTTGTCCTTCAATTTCTTTTTATACAATTTTAGCCTGTGGTCACAATCAAGTTTTTTTAATCCCTTATACTAGATTAAAGTCTAAAATCCGTCTTAGTGCAAAGTTATCACATACCTTACACAAGCTCAATACAATCAAATGGATTAAAGCTAAACGTGGATGTTAAGTTAGTAAAGCCAATAAAGATCAAGGGGAATAAAACAAGGAAACAAGGTCACTGGAGACAAATATCAAAGATTGCAGACTCAATTGTATGAATACATTGTGGCTGAAAAAATAATTGCAATTCATATAATCCTTAAATGCAAAAATATACTATTTTTTTTAATTACCGTTAATTTTAAGTAATCTATTTGCCTAAGGCTGTACTTTCACTTTTTGCCACGTAACAAAAAAGTGATAGAAAAATGAACCAGCAAATATTAAATTTCCACTATAAATTCTATTTGTATGTTTAATGTGTGGTACGATAAATGCAAGTCACTGCCTATACATAGGATAGCTTCCATCATGCTGTGTGGTCTCCACTGATTCTGAGTTCAGGGACTAGGCTTTGTATAGTGCTGTACTTGGCAATCTGTGGCAATCCTTAAGTGAACAGAGTTGTGGTGTGAATGAGAGACCATCATTCCATTCAAACATGATTGTTGAGGTCAAAGTGATTAGAGACAAACCAAAACAAGGTAAGTGGAGGTTCCAATTACCAAAAAAAAAGAAAAAACGGAGCCATAAAATAAAACTTTTAATTATTGAAGCCTAAAAAATGTTGATATTTCAAATACACATATAGATAATTAAAAAACAAATAGGGAGTATGATGAGAGTCTTAATTATCAAATAGTCAAATTACATTGGTATTTAGTGGAGTTCCCTTGGATCCAGCCCGATGCCTCTTAACCTTCATACAAACTGGTGAGCGCTGCCCTTAACACAAGATTTTTTTTTATAGTGTCACTTGCAGCTTATTGTACTGAACAGCTCTCTGCCTGCTTATAACATATGTGTTAGGTCTCGAGTTCCTGCTTCTGCACAGGGGGAATCTCGAGCCATCTCCGCTGCGGTCTCCCATTCTTGTCCGGCCGCAGTGGAGTCTGCTCAGCAAGGACGTCGGTCCCAGCGTCTTGCTCAGTCTCACTCTGTACTGAGAGTTACTGCTGCTTCTTCAGTTTCTGCCATTAAAGCCAGTGCTGGTCAGCAGCGAGCGGACTTCTCTGGGACTAAGTCCTTGTCTGCACACACTGAGCATGCCCAGGGCAAGATCTCCCGTTGGAGATCGAGGGTCATGTGCTCAGGCTCTGCAGCACATTCCATTGGTCCTCTTGGCTGGTCTTGGAAGGGCAAAGTTTCTGTGGCCACTTCCTGTGCTGCAACTATATAAACTGCGCATGACCGCACGGCCATGCGCTAGTGTACAATTGTTAATGTGTGTATGTTGTGAGTGCAAGTCGTCCTTGGATACCCCTACCCTATTGAATGTCTGTTCGCGGAAGGTGTATGGTTGCTATCTAGCGCCCGACTTAGCCTACAGCACTAATCACACATTACAGCGTCCAGTTGCTGTGACCGCGAGTACGGCGCCGTGCACTTCCTCTGTGCTTTCCTTACCCAAGCCTGGGTGGTTAGTGGCGTTCGTCAGTGCGGCACCGCATGCACTCTTGTGCCTTAAAATTGTTATTGAGTTTCCTTACACACCCAGTTGCGGTGTTGTGCCAGCAAGAGTCTAATCGGACTTCAATTGGGGTTGAGTTCGCTGACTACTTGCTCGCGCTCTATGTGCGGTACCGCGGTCCTGTGACGCAACAGGATCGCTTCTTTCACGCTGGGTGAAGTTTAACCCACGTGTGTATACCTATGAGTACCGCCATATAGTCTGTCATTACTTGGCAGCAGGTTCCATCTCTGCACGGTGGACCCCGGGCTGCGAACGCACCATACTCTATCTGTCTTATTATTTGGTGCGTTCCGCTAGCCCTAACAATATGTGTCAGGTTGTAAACGGGCACCGGTGGTCATCTTTTTCCATCCTTGTGCACTTTATTACTACCATTTTGTACTTTTTCGCATTATTTATATATTATATGTAACTAATAAAATATATCCTTTTTAACCAAGAAAGTCATTCTTTCTCTTTTATTAGTATTTAATATGTAGACTTTTAAGCTCTAAAAATATTCCTTATACTGCGTCCTGCCTAACAGTAATGGTTGGCACCCTTAGTTTCTGCAGTATTGCGCCTCCACTCGTCAGTGGCTAACCCTAATGACCCTGCTATGTCCCTACTAAATAGTGTGAATTTATAAAAGTTGTCCCAAAAAACCACCCTGATACCAGTAGGATACAAATCATGCAAAAAAAAGGGGTTGTGAGTGATCAAATCAAGGCTATGGTGAGCTGGTTGATGTCTCATCACCAGCAATAATATGAACATAGCAGGCTGAGGTGTTGTAGCAGAGCCAAAAGTCACCCACGTACTTCTATCCTTGGTTGATGAAATAGTAGGTTATATATAAATATCTAACCAGGAATGTCCTGTGTAAAGAGGGGCGATGTGGCAGTGGTATCAGAATCAATAAAGTGAAAATAAAATCTTAGTAAGAAGAACACATATTTCCAAAGTACCAGATATCACAGTAAACAATATAAGAGATCAGAGTACATAGGACATTCCTGGTTAGATATTTATTTATATATAACCTACTATTTCATCAAACAAGGATAGGAGTACATAGGTGACTCTTGGCTCTGTTCTTCACACTCTTTAGTAGCGACATAACAGGATCATTATTAATGGCACGGTTACTATACCCACGTTCTTTGAAACGGGATTTGAGTTCTCTCGCTTGTACTTCAAACTCGTCAGTAGTAGAGCAGATACGGCATATTCGTAAGAATTGCCCAATCGGGACTGAGGAGACCATATGGGCTGGATGTGAGGAGGATGCATGCAGGAGCATGTTGGTGGCAGTAGGTTTTCTATAGATCGTGGTTTGAATAGTGTTAGTCCTATCCCTAATAAGTCTCACATCTAGGAATTCTATTTTAGCGCTGTCACTTATTGCAGTCAATCAGATGTTCTTATTATTATTGTTCAGAGTGTTCACGAAGCCATTGAACGTCTCACTATTACCCTGCCAGACGATGAAAATGTCGTCTATGCAGCGCGTCCATAATAGGACGCGCTTCATAGACAACAGACCATCAGAGTGTAGGAGGTCCCTCTCCCACAGCCCCAGGAACAGATTAGCATAGGAGGGTGCAAAGGCCGCCCCCATGGCTGTTCCCTGGAGCTGCAGGAAGAAGGACCCCCTAAAAGTATAGAAGTTATGAGTGAGCGTGAAACGCAGTATCTCCAAAACAAAAACACGGAAATCAGGGGAGCAATTGGATGTGGATAGAAAAAAATCCGTGGCTGCTAGGCCATCACTGTGTTGAATACTAGTATATAATGATTCCACGTCCATTGGCCCCATAATTGTATCTTCACTTAGCTTAAGGTCATCCACCCTCCGTAGCAGCTGGTTCGTGTCCTTTAAAAATGAGGAAAGTTCTTCGACTAGGGGTTGTAGGATAGAATCTATCCATTTATTAATACATTCGAGATAATTGCCTCTCCCCGACACAATCGGGCTTCCTGGTGGTATCAGAGCATTTTTATGTGTCTTCGGGAGAAGATAAAATGTCGGAACCGTAGGTTCCGCTACAATTAATGCCGAACACAGTTCTTTACTGATAATACCCCTATCAGTGGCTTTTCTGAGGCTCTCCCTGCGTTCTGAGCAGTAGGCGGACAAGGGGTTGTATGACAATTTCTTGTAACATGTTTGGTTGGATAATTGGCGCAAGGCCTCTTTTTCATACATCGTCTTGGGCCACAAGACGATGTTACCCCCCTTGTCCGCCGGCTTAATCACAACCCCTGGGAGATCTCTCAGCTGTTTCAAACGTTCCCTCTCATGTCTAGTCAGATTGTCATTCCGGATGGATTGTGGAATCCGTGCTAGTTCCTCACTAACTACCTTCACAAAAGTGTCAATGGCTGCACAATTGGATAGTGGTGGAAAACGCTTAGATCTCACTCGGATCGATTGTGGGATCATACCTCCTTCCTCTGTGTGATGTTCCCTGGACAGTTCTTCCAATATTCTTAGGGCTGACTGTTCGCTTTCTGTGGGAAATAATTGGTGGAGATTATCATCGTAGAAATACCGTTTAAATAATAAAGAATGTGCAAATAAATGTAAGTCCTTTATGACCGTAAAACGGTCAAGCCCGGCTGTCGGTGAAAAAGACAAACCCCTATACAGAAGTGAACAGTCAGTCTCAGATAAAGGATATTCACTAAGGTTAATTACCATCTTATCATCCCTCGAAGACTCAAAATGTTGAGGTTTAGATCTTTTGTATGGGTGGTAATTATAGTTTATTGTCCTGTTGTAACTAGTCCCAGAGCGTGTAACCACCGAAGATATAGAACTATCAGACTGGGTACTATTTGATGAAAAAGATGTGTTGGATACACTCCGTTGTATCTGACGTTGCTGTGTTGATGATATTCTCCACTGATATATATTGTGGGTCTGATAGTCTCTCATATCCCTATTCAATTTAGAAGACTGTCTCTCACTGATCTTTTTCACCACCATCTCGAGGGATCTATCCATCTGTGCTTCGTAGCCTTTAAACTGTTCTTCTGAACATTTACTCCGTAATTTAGATAGCACAGCATCTATATCTTTATCAAGATATTCAATGGTTTTGGTATTGGAGCCAATAAGTAACTTCATTAATGCCACCGAACATGTCCCGCAGGCCTCCTCCCATCCAGCAATAAATTCAGTATCATCTACGGGAAAGGTCGGCACAACTCTAACTCGGAGACCCCTAGGAATCATATTTTTCGATAGATATTCTCATACTCATACGCTTTAAAAGCATCTTTTTCATGGACTCAAAAATTACGTCATTACTGCGATCATTGGCCGACGCGCCACCTGTCCCATCATGTCCGAAAACCTGTTCGACTTGTCGTAGTCAGGACTTTCCCCCTGGCTCTAAAGTCCATAATACCTAAGAACGTGCCTGTGCAAAACACAGAAAAACAATATAATATTAAACTGCTGGTATTAAATGGCAACATCACGTGAATAGAGTATCTATATGTACTCAATGTTACACGCCAGCCGGACTAATCATCAACTCAGTCGTAGCTACATAATACAGGGGGGGGATGTGGAAACCACAAAAATATGAAAGAATTAAACTATAAAACAAGCAATCTTTATTAGTTACAATTACATGATATTAAAAAATCAGACCATGACATGAAACACAGTGACAGAAACAATGTAACACACAGAAGGACTGTTGCTGTGCAAAAATATGACATGCAGATCATGAACTGGCTCCCAGTTATACCATAGTGGTGTAATTACAAGGGAAAAATAGCAGACCCAAATAGGCACAGGCTAAACGTATATGGCTGGTAACCATGTGTGTCTAAAGCATAAGGTCAGATGTCTAAAGCAGACCCAGACAATTAAATTCAATATGCAAGTGCATGTAATGGGCACTTAGATATAACCAAATACAAGGTAGCACAAATACAAAATGTCATACTGACAAAGCCACTAGCACGGATATGACCCAAGCCACTGCCCCATAGCCGCTACCACAACAGTACATAGACTCCCCATATAGTAATTGAGCTAACACTGCTGCTCCAAAGTATGTTACCTGATGCGGGCGGCCAACTATAATCTGCCAGTGGGTTCAAGAATGGTTTTCTCTGGTGGGCCCAAGGTGCTCCAGTCTGGCGCTGCAGCCAGGTGTCCACATTTGAGAATCTAAATTGTTTCTGCTGATAATGTGGTGCAGCGAGGAGTCCACATTTCAGAATCTGAATACTTTCTGCTAATAGTGTGTCCAAACTAGGATTCCACATTTCAGAATATAAACCATTTTTGCTAATAGAAGAAGGGGATGTCATTGTATGAAGATGGGAGGTGCTGGACCCGGATTGCAACGCCCATCGGACCAGACTAAACCGGAACCGCCCCTGGGTGAGTATAATACAACCTGTTTTTCTTATCTTGCAGGTTATATCGGGGCTTATCTACAGCATTACAGAATGCTGTAGATAAGGCCCTGATGCCGGTGGCCGCATCTTATAGGCGAAAATTGGGGTGACAGATTCCCTTTCCCTTTAAACTTCCATCTCCAAAAAGCATGTCGGCAGAGGGAAGCATGAAGTGCTCTAAAATTTTGTGGTAGACTGCTGCGCTGACTTTGGTCTTGATAAAACACAGTGGACCTAGACACGCAGATGACATGGATCCTCAAACCATCACTCATTGTAGAAACTTCAAACTAGACCTCAAGCAGCTTGAATTATGTGCCTCTCCACTCTTCCTCCAGACTCTGGGACCTTTGATTTCCAAATGAAATGCAAGATTTACTTTCATCTGAAACAACACCTTGGACCACTGAGCTACAGTCCAGTTCTTTTTCTCCTTGGCCCAGGTAAGACGCTTCAGGCATTGTCTATTGGTCATGAGTGGCATGAGACAAGGAATGCGACACTTGTAGCCCATGTCCTGGAAACGTCTGTGTGTGGTGGCTCTTGAAGCAATGACTCCAGCAGCATTCCACTCCTTGTGAATCTCCCCCAATTTTTGAATGGCCATTTCTTATCAATCCTTGCAAGGTAGTGGTTATCCCAATTTCTTGCGCCCCTTTATCTACCACACTTTTTAGACAAAGGGACCTTTTTAAATGCTTAGGAAGCCTTTGCAGGTGTTTTTTGTAAATTATTCTAATTTACTGAGATAATGACTTCTGGGTTTTCATTGGCTGTAGGCCATAATCATCAACATTAACATAAATAAACACTTGACATAGATTACTCTGTAATGACTCTATATAATATATGAGTTTCACTTTTTGTATTGAAGAACTGAAACAAATTACCTTTTTGATGATATTCTAATTTTGTGAGAAGCACCTGTATATATAAACATATAAACAGAAAATATTCATCTATATATATAATTGTCTAAGGGTTTAATTGTCTGTCTGTCCTGGAAATCCCACGTCGCTGATTTGTCGAGGCCGCTAGGCCTCGACCAATCAGCGACAGGCACAGTCTCTGATTGGTCGAGGCCAGCTGGCCTCGACCAATCAGCTACGGGCACAGTCTGCCGTGAATTCTGGAATCATCATTGTCATCCACTGCTGTCAAGTGCCGCCATTTTGTTGTCTAAGGGTCTAATTGTCTGTCTGTCTCAGAAATCCCGCCTTGCTGATTGGTCGAGGCCAGCCGGCCTCTATGGGGCCATAACTGCATGGAGCATTATAATACGTGACTAGGCAAAATACTGCGTGACTGGGCAATATACTACGTGGACATGCATATTCTAGAATACCCGATGCGTTAGAATCGGGCCACCATCTAGTTGGTTAATAAGTTTCTGCATATCTTCTATTGAAATTTCATGCTCTATAACAGAACAATTCTACGCAATATTTGGAGTTATATAGACTGGATCTCCAAATTGTTCAATAGGGTTTTTAAATAGATATAGCAGTTATCGAATTAGACCATGCAGTCCTTATTTTGGTCTGTATATATTCAGTTTTCATATTGGAAGCAAACTAGCAAACCACATCTGTACCTGTTGGCATTCTGGACACATATTCTATTATTATATACAGTTAGTAACTGTTAAAAGGAAAACATTATTGGCTGAAAAGTTCAATAAAAGTCCATCTAGGAGGGCATGGCCTAGGCAGCTATGATGTAGGAAGTGCTGTCTGTGAGCTCTGAGAAGGCATCCTCACAAATCGACATTTATCGCAGCTAGAAATAATATTTTTCTATATTTACACGCAATAAATCTCCCCCACACATCATCAGGAGTATTTTGGTACCAAAATTATCATTTTTGGAGCACCTTGGAGAACTTTGCCTGGACCGCATCACTGAAGCCTACCACCCGGCCTACTAAGAGGACGCATCCTGCTGCCCTTATTTACGGACTATTTCTCCCCCACCAGCTCTTTTATAAACTTTGCCACCCAATTTTCTTGCTGGCAGGAGGACTCCTGACCCTCCCCAGACCCTGACCTCCAATCAAGAATCAAGGGTAGTCACCCGTGAAGGACCCTCTAAAATACCAGATTTCCTACTTATACAGGCGTTCCATCCCTTCACATACATCCCCGGTCTCCCTGGTTGTCTGGAGTTGGATCAGATCCTCCTATGCTGACTAAAGGTATGGTAAAGAAGCAGCTGGAGGAACCTGAACCGGCCCGCCAGCGCCGTATCACATTGCGGCGGTAGCTGCGGCTTGCAGAGTGGATAAGCTGGGACCTTGTCTACTCTCACAGTGGTGAGTGAAGGATCAGCCGCAAAGCGCCATGCCACAAAGCGAGTACTACATTGTGACTCCCCGGAGCCCTGCAAGGCCGGAGCGGTCTCGCTGGCAATCAAAGGGAGGACTCAGAGCAGTGCATCCGACCCTCTGCAGAGAAAACAAGATCGGAAGGTAAGACGTCCCGGGAGCAGCGTGGCACTCGGACATTAACCACCTAGTGTGACTGCTACTGAGTGCTACACGCCGACGGGGGGTAACGGCCTTTACATAATAATACGGCCACAACCTTATCAGCCCCAATAATGTACCATACTCCAGCAACAGTATTACTCACCGCTGCATCCATCCCCCCTGGCGCACCGACCTGGAGGGAGACTTCAGGAACAAAAACGCTGCACCCCTAATGGCTGATAACAGCTCAATTTCGGGACAATAGCTTTTCTCATTCAGCAATGTTCATAGCTCTGCTGGTGGCTACTGGACTGTCCCTAAAGGGGCATATGATCGATTTTAACTGTGTACCTAGCATTTAGCTCCTTTAGACTCTATAACCATAACATCTATTACAGCCAGCATCTAGAACTTTAATCCTATCAGGGTGATTATTGGACATGAGGTACCCTTGGCTTGACCTATCTGTTGATCAAAGGCAATATTGGACATTTTTCCCAGTTTTGCTTGTGTCCTTGGACTGGTGCTTTCACCTGGGGACACTCATAGTGGACAACTCTCACCTACCTTTTCATACTGAGCAATGCACTCCCAAAGACTTCAATCATAAAGCACTGCTTGTCTGTCATTCTGGAGCTAGGGCATTTTGTTTACACTAAACCCCCTGGTGAATCACAGTGAGGGGTAAACTTCCTCTGTATTTTTTCTTGAAGCCTACATATATTGTCCTCTAACAAACTGACTTTGAAAGGGCTTGCACTCAAATATATCTTCTTAATGATGCAACAGTGACACCTAGTGTCCATTTCATCTTGAATTTCTTGAATAAAGTCCATTTCATGAATATGTCTATCTAATCACATTTGTGGATCCAATCAGAGATCAGAGCATGCCCGTATTCATCCGCTAACAAAATGGTGCGCTCCAGTAAAGAACGGCCAAAAAACTTAACCAGAAACCCCTCTCTAAACCTGAAGGCTACCCTACACGGTGAACTTGATAAATTTGTAATTAAAAAATCAGAGGCTAGACTGTCTATAGACAAATTACAAGGACAGGATAATGAATCCTCTGTATTACGTGAAAATTCAGATGTTAATCTGGATGAGTCAGAATGTGAATCTTTAATAGACGATCAAGTCCCTATCTCATGAAATTTCATGAAAAAACTGTTAGCCACCAGCATGAAACCTTTGATTGAAGAGGTTGCGGGCCTGAAGTCCGATGTGAAACACATCGGCCATAGAGTGGAAACACTGGAAAGCACACAGTCTAGCATGATTGAAGCCTCTAATACGATAAGAGAACACCTATTGGCTCACCAAAAACATATAAATTCAATCTATCTGGCCATAGAAGATCAAGAGAACAGAAGTAGGAGGAAAAATATCAGACTCAGGGGTATACAAGAGTCCTTTGCCCCAGAATCACTAAAGTTTGTAAAGAGATTTTCTCCACCATCTTGAGCCAAGACGAAGCGGACGCTATTACAATTGAAAGAGTCCATAGAGCGCTCAGACGGAAACCTAAAATCACTGATCAACCCAGGGATATCATCTGTGGTCTTCTAAATTACCTTGACATTGCAGCAATTTTGGCAGGAGCCAGAGAGAAATCCCTATTGGTGTATGGGGATACAAATTTTCAAATTTTTCAAGATATTTCACCCTCTACTCTATCTAAGAAGAAAATTTAGAAACCGCTGACAGATCTACTGGTAGCTAAAGGACTACGATTCAAATGGCTCTTTCCATTCGGTATTGGGATCACTAAAGATGGACATCAGATCACCATTCGAACCCCGGAAGATTTGGAAAACTCTTGGGACTTATTGAATATTAATCCGATTCAAGTTCCTTCCTGGATGCCTTTGGATCTTGGACTGGACATTCCGAAACTAGACAGGCAACAGGAATCATCCACAAAGAAGAAATCCACCTCCCCAAAGGTCAAGAAGAACTCCTTCAAAAGACATCTAACATGAACTGCTCTATGGTCTTTCTTTTTCCCTTTATTTCATCGGACCTGAACCTGCCCTTGAGTTCTACTGGTGGATGAGGAACCATTGTTGTTCCTTGGATCTGAACAGGGTTCCGGTGACCTCTTATCCTCATCAATACCCCTTTTATATTTACATTATTTATTGACATTGATTGTTAATATTTGTACTTTTCACCAATGTTGATGTTGTTTGTGGGTTGTTGGAGGAAGAGGTCAATTTTTGGTTGAGTTCAATTTCTCGCGAGAGCTTTTCAGGCTGTTTATTCTGTTTTACCTTCTTCGATTGCCGATTGGGTCAATTTATGGCTCATCTTTAATGTTGGGGTCTTTAACCCCACTTGCCAAAGATGAGAATGTTTATGTATATAGTTTCATGTTAATTAATGTGTTATTCTACCCCAGGTGTACACTTCTGGTGTTAAGACCGCCTAATCCTATTCGCAATGGCTGAAAAGAATCAGGTAGACTCGGTTACGGTGGCCTCATTCAATGTAAAAGGTATTAACATTCCTGCAAAGCGTAGTCAAATACTCATATTACTTCGGAAAAGTGGTGCTCAGATTCTTCTCCTCCAGGAAACACATTTCAAGGTAGGCAGAGCCCCTAACACCTCATTTTCTCGCTACCCTACATGGTTCAATAGCTGCTCTCCCTCAGCAACAAAGGGAGTTAGCATCACTTTCAAAAAAGGGCTTCCTTTCACTTTAAAAGACTCCCTAGCAGATGTGGAGGGTAGATACATCTTTGTGAAAAGTTTTCTAGCCAATACCATGATCACATTCGGGAATCTATATGCCCCTAACGAGGGACAAGTGCGTTTGTAATCTACAACCCTAGATACACTGGCCTTGTTTAAGGAGGGTCTTTTGGCTCTAGTGGGAGATCTTAACTTAACATTAAACCCACATCTTGACACTTCAAATGGAAAGTCCTCCATACCACTAAACAGGGGGAAAATATTTCACACAACCTAAATTCGTTAAATCTGATTGACCCATGGAGACTTCTGCACCCCACTAAAACAGACTTTAATTTTTATTCAACACCACATAACTCATTTCAAAGACTAGATTATTTATTCTTGCAATCTTCATCTGTTTCACTAATTGAAGACACATCAATAGGTTCTATCACAATATCAGACCACGCTCCTATCTTTCTAAAATTACGTATCACCTCTCTTCCACGAACCGTTCCGACATGGAGATTAAATGACTCCCTATTAGACAATAAGAACCATGTATCCCAATTAAAAGTCTCTATTACTAGATTTTTTAGAGAAAATATATTGGAGAATGGCACTACTCCCATTATTTGGGAAACCCACAAGGCATTCCTTAGGGGTGAACTAACAGCATTGAGTGCCTACATTAAACGAGAGAGAGATAAGGAAATCTCTTCTCTTTTACATCAAATTGGTGTGATGAAAAGGCTTCATAAGAAAAGATAGATCTGAACGTTCACTAGCTGACCTTTGTGCTCTGAGTGGCCGATTTAAAGATCTACTAAACATTTCTACTGTTAAAATGTTTGCATGATGTAGACAAAAAGTCTATATGCACGGCAACAAAGGTAGTAAACTTACTTCCAGGTTACTTAAAAAACAAACAGAAAAATATTTCATAAAACAGATTCTCTTAAACGGCAATGTTAGAACTAACGAATCAAGGACATAGCTCAAGCCTTTCAAAATTACTACCACTCCCTGTATAATTTTGACACACCGGTTTCCATGATAGGCCCCCTCCAGGCTTCACAGAACATACATAACTTCCTTAGACTACTGTGTTTACCCGGGATTTCCCCTCTGGGCCAAGCCTTACTCATGAAAGAAGTCACGACCCAAGAAGTGACCGATATATTAGCGACTATCCCGAAATGGAAATCCCCAGGTCCAGACGGCTTTCCCTAGTCTACTTCAAAAAATTTGCTGATGTTTTAATCCCACGCATAGTTGAACTCTTACCTCATTCCTACGAGGCACGACACCCCCCCTAGACCTTAGAAGCTTATACTACAATAATCCCTACGGAGGGGAGAGATGACACAGTATGCAGCAGTTACCACCCTATATCACTGCTTAACACAGATGTTAAATTATGGGCCAAGCTTTTGGCAACTAGAATCAATTTGGTTTTGGCGGACCTCACCCACCCCGATTAAGCTGGGTTTCTAAGAAGCAGAGATGGTTAAGACAATTCCACCAGGATTCTGCAGGCCATCTCCTATGCAAAACATACTCATCAGCCACTCGCGATTCTCTCTACAGAAAAGCCGAAAAGGCTTTTTATCCTATAAGTTGGCGCTATTTGGTGTGTGTCTTACAGAAATTTGCCTTCCCTGCTCCATTTATTGAAGCTATAATGTCCTTGTATGCTCAACCCACAGCTAAAGTCAGAGTTAATGGAATCCTATCAGAATCCCACCCCCTGCAGACTGTGAGCCCTCACGGGCAGGGTCCTCCCTCCTTATGTACTCGTGTGCCTTGTTATCTGCTCATGTTTAATGTATTTGTCTATATTTGCCCCGTATTCACATGTAAAGCGCCATGGAATAAATGGCGCTATAAACATGTATAATAATAATAATAATAATAATAATCCTTTAAGATAAGCAATGGTACTAGGCAGGGTTGCCCTCTCTCCCCCTCCTTATTTATTCAGGGAAATCAGAGGAGTTACAATAAACCAATTAGAAGTAAAAGCAGCGGCCTTTGCAGATGATCTCTTATTTGATTTCCAACCCGAAAACCACTTTCCCAAAGCTGTTACAAACCTTCACGTTATTTGGGGACCTTTCTAATTTTAAGATCAACCTTGAAAAGTCGAAACCCTCAATATTTCAGCAAATGCGTCAGATATTCACTTCCTGAAAAATACTTAGCCCTTTAAATGGCCTAAAGACAAAATTAAATATCTTGGCATCTTTATCTCCAAAGATCCAAACTCCCTTTTCCTTCATAACTTTTTCCCTATCCTGGAGAACATTAGAATCCTTCTCACCTCATTTGACTTAGCCTGTCTGTCCTGGATAGGTAGAGTGAACATTTTTAAGTCATATATCCTACCCAAAATTCTCTATATCATGAACATGGTTCCCATCTCATTTCTGAAATCTTTCTTTAACACACTAAATAAAATGATCTTAAAAATCATCTGGAAAGCTAAAAAAGCTAGATTACCCTTTAAGACACTAATCCTCCCAAAACAATGATGGGGCCTGGGCGATGGTTAAAATTAACACATCTGGTAAATAAAGATGCACAAGCTCATTTTGAAATGCAATTATTGGGTCAGGATTTGGGAAAATTGTTATGGACCAATTACCCTACCTCAAACATAAGCTTTAATGATATCCTTCCCACAACCATTCTAATTAAACGCGCACTGATTCCTAATCAGCCACCTTCTGGTCTTTTCCTGGACGAAATTCCAATTGGCTTGATCCCATACATTTTCGATCCGGATTTCACAGACCCCTATGGTTTCTGGTCCTCCCTTCCAAAAATATCAATCTCCCACTTACTAAATACCAAGATTCCAAGACAGGACCTGCCACACTAAAATGGGTAATTAAACTTTATCCTGTATATGTATTTGCACTTTATCTGTAGACAGACGTGTGGTAATATTACCGGTACTGAGTATTTAAGCAGCTGAACTGCCACAGCCTGTCCTCACTTACATACACTTGATGATAGTATACTAGTTGCACTTTTGTGCATTGATACTTACTGTATGTCTGGTACACTTAGCAGTGCCCTGTTCCGTGATCTTTGGTTCTTTTGATGTACTCACGGAGTTGTCACATGATTTTACATATATGGTACATGATCTTATTTGTTTTGGGTATATATTTCAATAAAATTTATTTAAGATTACTCTTTGGCTTTTTATGACTCATAGTTCTCCTTTGTCATATGATTATGATTTGAGTCGCCATTGGCACTTTTGGTTGTTATTCATAACTGATGTTCTGTTGGTATATCTACTCCAGGAATCTGCTTATAAAATACTATCACGTTGGTATTATACCCCGAAGAGGCTTTTTCATTTAGGCCTCACTGATTCTCCAATTTGCTGGAGATATCAGTCTTTGAGGGGTACACTAACACACATTTTTTGGTCTTGTGAGAAACTTCAGTGCTTCTGGCATCAAATCAATCAATCTATGAGAGCCATGGGAGTTTTGAAGTTGGATCTCACAGCCCCAAAAGTCCTTTTGTCTCTTCCCCTCGCTGAATTTTAAACCTAAGAAACACAATCTCCCACCTCTACTGCTGGGAGCAGCGAAACATTTAATTGCATTGAAATGGAAGCAAACAACCTCACCATCCCTGGTGAATTGGATTGAGAAGGTTAAGAATATTTTTTGTCTGGAAGAATTGACAAGCTGGGAAACGCTCTCTCACAACCATTTCCTAAAGATCTCGTCCCCTTGGTCCAACTGGATTGGACAAAATCAGAGCATTGTCTGACTTAATTTTTTTTTGTATTCTTCGGTGGTTTTGGTAGCCTAGGAAATGATTCCCATTTATACTAGTGTGACAGAGTCTCCTTCCCCTATTTCAGCCTCAGTAAACAAACTTATTATTCCTATTTTCAATTCAAAAGGTTTATTATAATTTGATATTCAGCCTAAATTTGGTACGCATATGTTGGTCTTACGCCGTCGCTGGATCATAAGTGACACCTGTTCGGTTGTTTCGCTTTGTTTGGTTCCATTGATACTTGATTATACAAATGCATAACCTCATTTGTACTACGAACATTTGCTCCTTACAAGACGTATTTTGATGAGTGTTGTATGTTTCTTTTGTTAAAATAAAAAATAAAGAATTGAGAAAGAGAAAAAAAAGTTCATCTAGTGTTTGGACCCGTTAAAATAAAAGTATCTGTTCTCACCCCAGTGCTAGCACCATTCTAGCAGTGTCGTCACTGCGTTCACACAGTCCACATGAGGTTGTTACGTCATGTGAGCCCTGCGCCCAATCAACACTAGCGCTTTTGTTCCTGCCTTCAGACATATTGAACATCAACAGGTTGTCTGGGCTGCAGATGCCCTCTTACTTCCTTTTGATGTTCGATTTGTCCAAAGGCAGGGAGAGTGACACCAGTGCTTATTGGGCGCAGTGCTTACGTGACATTACAGCCTCACATAAGTCCTTGGAACGTGAGGGCTGACACCTCTGGAATGACGCCAGCATGGAAGGTGAGTATAGGTGTCTTTCTTTTAATAGGGCCAAACATGAGATATGCGAAGGGGTTGTTACAGTAGTCGACAACTCCTTTAAGATTTAATAGATACTACCATTTTTACCATAGTTTCATCATAGTTCTAAATATTTTATCTTCTAAATTGTAAATTCTGAATATAACAAATATCTATGTATAGTAAATAATCTAAATGTGCATGTATATAAGTCTAAATATGTGTGTGAGTGTGCGTCTATGTGTGTATTATATAATATTATGTATGTCATCATTACTATATAATGTTCTATGTACATATGTTTTATAGCACACATTTAGATTATTTACTATGATTTCTCCATATTTTACACTTTTACCACAAAAGAATCTAGTGACTGTGCTGAAAGAATGAAATCTACCCAATAAACCTCACAAGTCTAGCTGAATCATTATGCCATCTGCATTGGTGACATTTGCCATGTGGAAAGTGAGAAGAAATATTTAGCAAAGCAGTATTTGTCTGTCTCTTTATTATTTCAGTGAAAGGTTAAATTAACTATCAGAATTCTTATAAAGCAACAGTGCTCTCTGGTGGCATTCACATAAGCTTCATTTTTACTTGTTCACCAGCAAACAACATTGTGAAAAAAGAATGAATGGATAGATAGATAGATAGATAGATAGATAGATAGATAGATAGATAGATAGATAGATAGATAGATTAAAATAAGAAAACTACTGTAAATGGGGAAAATCATAAAAGGAAATATGCTAATAAAGTCAAATAAAATAAAATAGATTAAAATAATTTCTTTATTCAAATAATTAATAATAAATAAATAATAATATCAGCTGAATCAAGTAATGGCACACATTTTTTCTTAAAGCATATGATATAAAGTCCCTAAAAAGGTGAGATAATATTGCAAAAATGCCCAGTAAGAAGAGTAGATAGATAGAGAGATAGATAGATAGATAGATAAATAGATAGATAGATAGATATATCTATATATATATATATATATATATATATATATATATATATATATATGAAGAAAAAAAGAAAAGCAGCACAGAAAATAAAGTTTTAATAGTTATGTAGCCGGTGTTCCCTTTGGGCGAAGTTTTCCCTTATTAAATATGGCGGCCCGGCCTTCGGCGCTGCTTTGCGCAGCTGCGAGCTATGGCATTGTGGGCCCCTTTTGGCTCTGACGTCACGGACATGCGCGGTGTGCGCTGGTGGACGCCGAGAGCCGTGGCGTGCAGGTTTTAGGTAATATACGTATAAAATTCATATGATCGGAGCGTATGGGATGGACACACCTGGGATAATTTGATTTTACTTGATTGGTAATTGATCATTTAGGATATTTTATGATAAATCACGCGACACATTACTGTTTGATGTTCACCGATTACGGATTTTATGAAAGTATCATGTTTTATATGGAGTCACTTTTTTATAGACTGCTGTCTAATGTAATTCTCTTACACTTATGATATTGCACATAATGGATTTTATAATGAGACTAGCTGAAGAGCCCGGCGTTGCCTGGGCATAGTAAATATCTGTGGTTAGTTATAGCACCTCACTTCTCTTATTTTCCCATCACGCCTCTCATTTTCCCAATCACATCTTTCATTTTCCCCCTCACATCTATCATTTTCTCCCTCACACCTCTCATTTTATCCCTCACTCCTCACATTCCCCCCTAACACTTGTCATTTTGACCTCACATCTGTCATTTTCCGATCACTCCACTATTTTCCCTCACTCCTCTCATTTTGCACTCACACCTTTTCATTTTCACCGCACACCTCTCATTTTCACCTCAGTATATACATGTTGGTCATCTCCCTTATATATAGTATACACCTGTATGTCATCTCCTGTATATAGTATATACCTGTATGTCATCTCCCCTGTATATAGTATATACCTGCTGTGTGTCATCTCCCCTGTATATAGTATATACCTGTATGTCATCTCCTCCTATATATAGTATATACCTGTATGTAATCTCCTTCTATATATAGTATATACCTATATGTCATCTCCTCCTGTATATAGTATATACCTGTGTGTCATCTCCCCTGTATATAGTATATATCTGTGTGTCATCTCCTCCTGTATATAGTATATACCTGTATGTTGTCTCCTCCTGTATATAGTATATACCTGTATGTTGTCTCCTCCTGTATATAGTATATACCTGTAGGTCATCTGCTCCTGTATATAGTATATACCTGTGTGTCATCTCCGCCTGTATATAGTATATACCTGTATGTCATCTCCTCCTGTATATAGTATGTACCTGTATGTCATCTCCTCCTCTATATAGTATATACCTGTGTGTCATCTCCCCTGTATATAGTATATACCTGTGTGTCATCTCCTCCTGTATTAGACCTCGTTCACACGTTATTTGCTCAGTATTCTTACCTCAGTATTTGTAAGCTAAATTGGCAGCCTGATAAATCCCCAGCCAACAGGAAGCCCTCCCCCTGGCAGTATATATTAGCTCACACATACACATAATAGACAGGTCATGTAACTGACAGCTGCCGTATTTCCTATATGGTACATTTGTTGTTCTTGTAGTTTGTCTGCTTATTAATCAGATTTTTATTTTTGAAGGATAATACCAGACCTGTGTGTGTTTTAGGGTGAGTTTCGTTTGTCAAGTTGTGTGTGTTGAGTTGCGTGTGGCGACATGCATGTAGTGACTTTTGTGAGATGAGTTTTGTGTGGCAACATGCGTGTAGCAACTTTTTGTGTGTCGAGTTGCATGTGACAGGTTAGTGTAGCAAGTTGTGTGCAGCAAGTTTTGCGCATGGTGAGTTTTGCGTGTGGCGAGTTTTATGTGTGGTGCCTTTTGAGTATGTGCAAGTTTTGTGTGAGGCAACTTTTGCATGTGTTGCAACTTTTGTGCATGTGGCAATTTTTCCGCGTGTGCAAGTTTTGCGTGTGGCGAGTTTTCCATGAGGTGAGTTTTGCACTTGTGGCGAGTTTTGCATGAGCCTAGTTTTTGCATGTGGCGAGTTTTGCGCGTGGCGAGTTTTGAGCGGCAACTTTTGTCTTTCGACTTTTATGTGGCGAGGTTGGTGTATGTGTGGTGAAATGTGTGCTGAGGGTGGTATATGTGTTCAAACACGTGGTAGTGTTTGGCGCATTTTGTGTGTGTGTTCATATCCCCGTGTCTGGTGAGTATCCCATGTCGTGGCCCCACCTTAGCAATTGTACGGTACATACTCTTTTGCGCCATTGCTCTCATTCTTTAAGTCCCCCTTGTTCACATCTGGCAGCTGTCAATTTGCCTCCAACACTTTTCCTTTCACTTTTCCCCATTATGTAGATAGGGGAAAAATAGTTTGGTGAATTGGAAAGCGCGGAGTTAAAATTTCACCTCACAACATAGCCTATGACGCTCTCAGGGTCCAGACGTGTGACTGTGCAAAATTTTGTTTCTGTAGCTGCGACGCCTCCAACACTTTTCCTTTCACTTTTTTCCCCATTATGTAGATAGGGGCAAAATTGTTTGGTGAATTGGAAAGCGCGGGGTTAAAATTTCACTTCACAACATAGCCTATGACGCTCTCGGGGTCCAGACGTGTGACTGTGCAAAATTTTGTGGCGGTAGCTGCGACGCCTCCAACACTTTTCATTTCACTTTTTCCCCATTATGTAGATAGGGGCAAAATTGTTTGGTGAATTGGAAAGCGCGGGGTTAAAATTTCACCTCACAACATAGCCTATGACGCTCTCGGGGTCCAGACGTGTGACTGTGCAAAATTTTGTTGCTGTAGCTGCGACGCTTCCAACACTTTTCCTTTCACTTTTTTCCCCATTATGTAGATAGGGGCAAAATTGTTTGGTGAATTGGAACACGCAGGGTTAAAATTTCGCCTCACAACATAGCCTATGACGCTCTCGGGGTCCAGACGTGTGACTGTGCAAAATTTTGTGGCTGTAGCTGCGACGGTGCAGATGCCAATCCCGGACATACACACACACACACACACACACATACACACATTCAGCTTTATATATTAGATTGATATGTGTTTTGTATAAATGACTGTTCCACCCATGTGTTCACTGCTTGAAAAAGGATCTTGTATCCGAAACGTTGCCACGCCGTTCAGGCAATAAAGTCCACATTTTTTTTCTTTATTTTCTGTGCTGCATTCTTTTTTTCTTCATATTGTTAGAAGTCATTGGACTACTGACTGGGAAATCTCTGCACTCCATCAGGTACTTTGTAGATGCTGTTCCAATTTTTGCTTATATATATATATATATATATATATATATATATATATATATAGATAGATCAGAGGATGCATATCTTTAAGAGGCACCTTAAAAACCCAAAGTGCATGTAGAGAGATATCAAAGGGGCATTTTTACCTAGAAAAAGGTGCTGTCAGGTGCTTGCTGGGCAAGGTTTTTTTTTTCCGAACTGCAAATCGAATAACAAATTGTTCAAATATGATTAAAACCTCAAATTTCAGGAAATTCTACTCAAACTTGTTCAGTTTGCTCATCTCTAGTTGTGATGTAAAATATTTAATTTGAAATAAGTTGATTTTTCTACTTTTAAATGGTAGAGCTGCTTCTGTCCTCCATTGATATGTTTCTGTAAATTGCTGTCAGTATCTGCATTCTCTGCTCTTTACTAGGAGACCTTAGTAGGATTGCTAGTCCAATCAGCACTTCAAAGCTGGTGAACACATGAGTGGGTCATAATGACTATATTACATAACAATTTGTTTAGAATTCCAGCAGACTTTACCAAGGTTGATCAGTTTTTCTGAAGTTAATGTGTAAATATTATATGTTGGTGCTAGTACAGTGTTTATCCAAAATTAAGCAAATTCACTGGAATGCAATGTAAAGAATAATAAAGATGAATGCTATTTAGTGTTGTTTTTCATGTTGTAATGAACAAATTAAAATATAGAATTTTTCTGCATTACTTAAAAGTACAAACTTGGAAAAACAACTATGGCCTCTCTATAAAGCACATAAAATAAAAGTGCGAACTGTATTCTTGATACAGAGTCTTATGGCTGAAGCTGTGTAGCAGATCTGTATGCAGCAGATGGTTAGGAGCACTGCTGTGTAGGAAAGAACTTTAAAGGCGTTTTAATGCTAAAACACTATAGTGCTAACCTTGATTCTGAGAATCATAGGGGTCCACATTCTTGTATCATATTAATTAATAAGATGACAAATTTTAGTAATTGGCAGTGGCATAACTAGAGGCTTCTGGACCCCATAAAAGAATATGGACATGTCATTGCCTCCCTCCCTTTTCCACCACCACCACCACCACCACCAGAATACTGCTCAGTTGTGTGTAGAAATGCGTGAATCTTTTGAAATTAAAAAATTTGTTGACTTTACCAAATTTTCCCCAAAAATGTAATTTGCGAGGAATAAATTGCTGCAAATCTCAATACTGCAGAGCTTATAATTAAAAGCTTTGAAAATATGTTTAGGTAAGAGGAAAGAGATAGAACCCAGGTAGCAATAAGAGTTAAGACTTTACTGGCTAAAGATTGAAAGAGAAAGAACCCCACTGATGGCACAATTCACTGGAAAAAGACTTACCCAGTGACTCTAGAGATGTGAAATGACTGCAGTACAAACAGTACTACACTGTATCAAACTGTTCGCATTTGGCTTGTGTTATTGCACAAGTCTATATTCTCTTCCTGTAGGATTAAAAATACAAATGTAAAATATGCTGTTCAACATTGAAGTTGCAACATCAACAAGGAAAAGTTGTGAATTTAAAAAAATAATCCCAGATTTGAAAGACATGTTACTGATATGTGACTGATAAGTAAATGACGAAAAAATTGAAACCACATTTTTAAACAACTTGACACATTCGGTTAAAGGCCGGGCCATGACGAACCTCAGAATGCAGAAGAGACAGCGCCATTTGTGTGATGAACGTTGGCAAGAACAAAAAGGCAAAGAAATGGTGGTCAAGCCAGAACTTTTAGGGTGTGTCAGGAGGAATGGAGGAACTGGAGCAGGCTGGCTCATCAGAGGGAAGAGCAGAAGCTTGTGGCCTGGAATGGAGCAATATCACTGGACAGCCAAGGCCTGAAGCGTGGATGCAGCCTGCACCATTGGGATTCCTGAGAACCAAGGAAAGCAGAGCCAAAATTCGACAGCTGGGGAGCAAATTAAGGGGTCTGGGCTGCGTGGAAGGGAAAAGAACATTGGCCAGAACCAGGGCTGGGGACATGATGGTGGGTCCGCCAGCTAAGAGGTACCAAGGACTGACTTCTCAAGGAGCGCCATCTCCTATGACCTACAGCATAACAGGGGTTCATAGAGGAGTACGGTATCAGCCATTACATTCTGTTTGACCAGAGGGCAGTAAAGATGGAGCACCTGCCCTGGAATCTGAAGGAACTTACTGCCAGAATGAGGGTGACCTTCCTGAAGATGGATGATTACTATCAGTGGTATGCCGTCTGTGTGATCTATAAAGGCAGAGAGCAAAATGAGTATATATGACCAGCCAAGAGGATACTCTAATCTATAACTTTCAATGGTAACAATTTAAAACCTAGCAAGGACCCCAAACCTGATAAAGGTCATAGACAATCAATCAAACCTCTCATTCTATCAGGATATCAGGTGTAACACAAACCACATTGCATTATCCTTTATCAAATAAGATTAACTGACAACAAGATCCATTTTGGATCCACTAAATGCTGAAATAAAACTCAATTAACTAAAAAGGGTCATAGTGCCTAAACAGTGCAAAGAAAGAAAAAAGTGTGGATCTCACCCAGTTCACACTCAGGCTGCATCAGAGTTATGTCATTGATAGTAGACTTGATCTCCTCAATCTAAACTGTTGTGCCTCCTGCATTGACTCCGGCCCTAACAAGCACAGTACCAAGTATGGCTTTTATAGAAAAAGAAATCCCTCTCAATGCATTTTTTTCTCTGTTCGGAGAAGTCATCAGGGGAGTGTACTTGCTATTGGGGAAGGTACCAAGTAAGAAGGCACAGGTTGTTCTCAAAAGGGTAGAAAGGTTAAAAAAAGTGTTTGCATGTTTATAAAGGGCCTTGTGTCTTAGAGGATACAACAGATAACAATCCCAAAGTGGTGGGGATTTCTTCTCAGAGGTACAAATTGCTGTCACTGCTTAAAGGGAAGGTGCCATCAAAAAAATTTTTTTTTCAGAAATTGTAAAAATGTAAAGAATTAATGATTACATTTTCTTAAAAAATATTATCATTTGTTTATAATTTAGTAAAATATGAAAAATAATTTGAAAAGTTTTGGAATTTCCACTTTTCAACACTAGGGGGAGCAGCTGCTGAAATTTCAGAAAAACCTAGTGTACAATTAGCTCACATTACTGCACTGCAGTAATTATGGGCGGAGTCTGCTGACGTGTGTGATGTCTCCTCTCCTCCCTTTATGGGTGTTTGCTAAGGGATTAGAGAGGATGATATTCAGGAACCCAGTGAGCAGCCATTTTGTTGGTGACTGCAGAGTATGGCTGCCGTCACACTATCAGTATTTGGTCAGTATTTTACCTCAGTATTTGTAAGCCAAAACCAGGAGTGGAACAATTAGAGGAAAAGTATAATAGAAACATATGCACCACTTCTGCATTTATCACCCACTCCTGGTTTTGGCTACAAATACTGAGGTAAAATACTGACCAAATAATGATAGTGTGAAGGCAGCCTTATACTGACAAGTAGACAGTCACCAAGGATGGCAGGCAGCAAAAGGATTCTGGGAGATATGTGGTGGAGGGAGCAGGGTGACAGCAGCACAGAGTATTTCAGGAGAGCAGTGCTGGTCTATAGGGGCCCCCTGTTTGGTGCGCGGAGCAGCCAGGGATTGTACATAGAGCGCTGTCTTTTATACACATGGATGGACCGTCTGCTCCACAGAAATCCAGGAAACATTTCTGCGGATTGATGGCCTGGTCTGATCCAGACTTTGCATGCAGACCCCATTCCCCTCCTCAGATCCTGTCTTCTCCATCCTGTCCTGGCAATGTGTGAAAGCGAGGCGACAGGCGCAGTCTGGGGTGACGCTGGGGGGAAATGTAGCCATATAGTAACGATAAAAATGAGACCCCTCTCTTCAGCTACCTCACCAGCCCTCCCCTGACTACACCTAACTGGAGGTCATGCTTTACCCTCTATTACCCCAGACCCGCGTGCAGGTGCTCAGCCAGAACCACCATAGAATGGGTCCGCTTTCTGAAGATAATACTGCCATAGTGTTCTCGCATAATACCGCCATATAGATCACACACAATACTATCAAATAGATCACACAATACTGTCATACAGTTCTCACATAATACCACCATATAGATCACACATAATACCGCCAGTGTTCTCACATACCGTCATATAGATCACACATAATACCGCCAGTGTTCTCACATACCGCCATATAGATCACACATAATACCGCCAGTGTTCTCACATACCGCCATATAGATCACACATAATACCGCCAGTGTTCTCACATACCACCATATAGATCACACATAATACCGCCAGTGTTCTCACATACCACCATATGCTTCTCACATAATACCGCCATATAGATCACCCATAATGCCGCCACATAGATCTCACATGTATTGTAAATAAAGACTCGGCCAGAATAAAGTCCTTTATTAATGTTTTTTATACCATACCGAACGCATAATCCTCGACTCCCTCATCTCCCACAACAAAAATAATAAACCACAATGGGGAAAGACACGCAGGGGGGAGAGGAGTGCATAGGAGAGGATTAGATACTGACTGCTGAGCCGTGTATCTAATCCTGTCCTGTGTGATACTGTGCTGCGCCGTGTATCTAATCCTATCTTGTGTGATACTGTACACAGGACAGGATTAGCTACACAAGACTAGATTAGCTACACACGACAGAGGTAGCAGTGGTAGATGGTATATAGAGGCAGGCAGCAGTGGTAGATGGTATATAGAGGCAGGCAGCAGTGGTAGATGGTATATAGAGGCAGGCAGCAGTCGTAGATGGTATATAGAGGCAGGCAGCAGTGGTAGATGGTATATAGAGGCAGGCAGCAGTGATAGGTGGTATATAGAGGCAGGCAGCAGTCGTAGATAGTATATAGAGGCAGGCAGCAGTCGTAGATGGTATATAGAGGCAGGCAGCAGTGGTAGATGGTATATAGAGACAGGCAGCAGTGGTAGATGGTATATAGAGGCAGGCAGCAGTGGTAGGTGGTATACAGAGGCAGGTAGCGGTGGTATACAGAGGCAGGCAGCGGTGGTATACAGAGGCAGGTAGCGGTGGTATACAGAGGCAGGTAGCGGTGGTATATAGGGGCAGGTAGCAGTGGTATATAGGGGCTAGTAGCAGTGGTATATAGGGGCAGGTAGCAGTGGTATATAGGAGCAGGTAGCAGTGGTATATAGGGGCTAGTAGCAGTGGTATATAGGGGCTAGTAGCAGTGGTATATAGGGGCTAGTAGCAGTGGTATATAGGGGCTAGTAGCAGTGGTATATAGGGGCTAGTAGCAGTGGTATATAGGGGCTAGTAGCAGTGGTATATAGTGGCTGGTAGCAGTGGTATATAGGGGCTAGTAGCAGTGGTATATAGGGGCAGGTAGCAGTGGTATATAGGAGCAGGTAGCAGTGGTATATAGGGGCTAGTAGCAGTGGTATATAGGGGCTAGTAGCAGTGGTATATAGGGGCTAGTAGCAGTGGTATATAGGAGTAGGTAGTAGTGGTATATAGGAGCAGGTAGCAGTGGTATATAGGGGCTAGTAGCAGTGGTATATAGGAGCTAGTAGCAGTGGTATATAGGGGCTAGTAGCAGTGGTATATAGGGGCTAGTAGCAGTGGTATATAGGGGCTAGTAGCAGTGGTATATAGGGGCTGGTAGCAGTGGTATATAGGAGCAGGTAGTAGTGGTATATAGGAGCAGGTAGTAGTGGTATACAGGGGCAGGTAGCAGTGGTATATAGGGGCAGGTAGCAGTGGTATATAGGAGCAGGTAGCAGTGGTATATAGGGGCTAGTAGCAGTGGTATATAGTGGCTAGTAGCAGTGGTATATAGGGGCAGGTAGCAGTGGTATATAGGGGCTAGTAGCAGTGGTATATAGGGGCTAGTAGCAGTGGTATACAGGGGCAGGTAGCAGTGGTATATAGGAGCAGGTAGCAGTGGTATATAGGGGCTAGTAGCAGTGGTATATAGGGGCTAGTAGCAGTGGTATATAGGGGCTAGTAGCAGTGGTATATAGGGGCTAGTAGCAGTGGTATATAGGGGCTAGTAGTAGTGGTATATAGGGGCTGGTAGCAGTGGTATATAGGAGCAGGTAGTAGTGGTATATAGGAGCAGGTAGTAGTGGTATACAGGGGCAGGTAGCAGTGGTATATAGGGGCAGGTAGTAGTGGTATACAGGGGCAGGTAGCAGTGGTATATAGGGGCAGGTAGTAGTGGTATACAGGGGCAGGTAGCAGTGCTATATAGGGGCAGGTAGTAGTGGTATATAGGGGCTAGTAGCAGTGGTATATAGGGGCTGGTAGCAGTGGTATATAGGGGCTAGTAGCAGTGGTATATAGGGGCTAGTAGCAGTGGTATACAGGGGCAGGTAGCAGTGGTATATAGGAGCAGGTAGCAGTGGTATATAGGGGCTAGTAGCAGTGGTATATAGGGGCTAGTAGCAGTGGTATATAGGGGCTAGTAGCAGTGGTATATAGGGGCTAGTAGCAGTGGTATATAGGGGCTAGTAGCAGTGGTATATAGGGGCTAGTAGTAGTGGTATATAGGGGCTGGTAGCAGTGGTATATAGGAGCAGGTAGTAGTGGTATATAGGAGCAGGTAGTAGTGGTATACAGGGGCAGGTAGCAGTGGTATATAGGGGCAGGTAGTAGTGGTATACAGGGGCAGGTAGCAGTGGTATATAGGGGCAGGTAGTAGTGGTATACAGGGGCAGGTAGCAGTGGTATATAGGGGCAGGTAGTAGTGGTATATAGGGGCTAGTAGCAGTGGTATATAGGGGCTGGTAGCAGTGGTAGATGCATAAGAAAATAAAAACTCTGTACTTACCTTCAGTCCTCTCCCAGGAAGTGCTGAGTCATGTTCAGGGCAGAGCAGTGTGACATCTCCCTGCTCTGAACAGGTCGGCAGTGAGCAGTGATTGCAGCCTGTGCTGTAATACTAAGTACAGGCTGCAATCACAGCTCCTGGCTGCAGATACTCACCCCGACCCTCGCTCCCAGCAGCAGCTTCTCCCTGGCAGCTCCTGCTATGATCGCACACACTGAGCTGTGTGTGCGATGATAGAGGAAAATAAAAAACAAAATGGCCGCGATCTCCTCTCACAGCTGTGACGTAGCAGCCCAGGGGGCGTGCCCAAGTCACAGCTGAGAGGCAGGAGAAGTGGTCGGAGCCCGACTGTTGGCTCCTATGCCCATGGCTGTCGTAAGTGAGGTGTGCAAGTGTCGTGTCCAGACACTTACACCCACACTAATGAAAATGGCGGCCTCCAGTGGCAAAAGTAAAAATGAATAAATAAAAAAGTATTAAAGTACTACATTTACTTTTGTATTAAAAATAATTGATTATATAATCAATAATTATTAATACAAAAACTAAAATCACGGCACCCTCCCTTTAAATCCAAAGAATGGGGAGAGAACAAGATGAGCCCTTCTTGTGAAATTAGATGACATTACAGACCTTACAGAAGGTCATAGAGGCAAATGGGTTTGGGGCTATCAACACCTAGGAATCAGAAAAAACCTGAAGGTCCCGAGAATTAGCAGTGATCCTGGTGATGTGGGGAGTCGTGTTGGTGATGCGGGGAGTCATGTACCATTTCTACATCTAATTTGGGTCTCCTTTGTAATGCTAGCTATGGACAGCCAAGAACATTAAGTTTCCCCCTTCCCTGTTTTGTTGTCCTCATTGCAAACCCACCTGCTGGATTACATAGACATTGCAGGCGCTGAAGGGTCCTACACCCTAAGCAAATTATTTACTTACAGTAAAACATTAAGACTGTACTCATCCTGTGGATTGGTGGATTATGGCCTGTGTCCCATGTGGACTCTTCCTCAAGAAGGATTCTGTCCTGGTCTCAAGGACCAATGTTTGGGTTGAGTGGGGATGGGCGACCTGATGCCCCAACAAGGTTGTAGCCTTGTGGATGGCTTGTGGGCCTTGGCAGAGCAAAGTCAATGTTGATTCATCAGGAGTGTTACCAGTTTCAAAGGCAGGTGGGCCATGCCCATAGACTTGTTATGTTGGCCTATGGGACCAAAGAACTTGGACTCTCATTTATAGGGCCCCAACCTAGTGGTCATCGCTGACCGGTACAAAATGTTTACTATATACCCCTGGAAGAGGAGACAGATGTTTATGTGTTATGTGTTGCAGTGCTGTCTTTCAGGTACCCAGGTGGTCAATGATGACCCTCGTTAAATAGGGGAGGAATGTAAGAGGTGTGGACTGGACTGTCACGTTCGTACTCATGAAGACATCAATTGCATCATGTGTATAGTGACCTGAATCTTTTGTACATATTGTGTTATGTGGTGTTAGCCTATGTAATGTATAGTAATTTATAATATAGGATGTGAAAAAGTAAAATAAATGTAGGGTGAGACATTGGTTAGGACTTAATACATAAGATAGGTAGGATAAGATAGTGAATATAGTTTAATACTGACATTAAAGTAAGAAAAGTGTTAATGCTTGGGACTAGCTCATATTTGAGGGTCTTAGTGTTAGTGAAAGAGACAACTTCGTGTAATTACGCAGATAGGGACACGTTCAAGTTGAAGTAGGAAGTGTCTATGAGCAGTGCTGCAGTTTGGGTAAACTACTAAGAAAATAAGATAAAGGAGTAGCATGACCTGGAGCTGGCCAAAGATGAGTCAGAGCGGCCTTCCACCTTTAAAAGTGTGCCCCAACTCTTGGTATTCCACAGTATCATTGTTTTCTTTTAATTAAAACACCAGGAAGAAACTCTTTGAAGCTCTAAACACAAGGGTGTGAATTCTTCAGCAGCTACAGCAAGCTGAACTCTTTTGTCTGACTGAAGCACATGGAGACACAGTGGCACAACAAGTCACAGGAAAGGCTCTGAGGTATTGAATCTGGAAAATGACCTATAATAACAGAATGCAATATCTCTAAGACTAGCCGAGAACATTATCGGAATCAGCATTCCTTCCCCCATACGCCCATGCCGGCAGCCACCTGTAGCACTCTGCATTATTGAGCTATAAAGCATAGCTAGCAGGAATTACATACGGCAGGCATATTTAGTCTCTATGAACAGATAAAATCCAGCATAACCCAGTGGCGGTGCCACCAACCCTTTCAGAGCTTCAGGTGGAAAATTATAGACAATCTGCGGTTCTGGGCAGATAATCATATTTTCAGAGATGGGAGGAGAGAGGCTGCACCACCCAGGGGTGGGAGCAGAGTGTGTGAGGGAACAGCCTAGGAGATGTAAGGCAGTCTCTCATTTTGGACTTAGTTTTTCTCCTGGCAGGAGGATACTTTAGCTGATGCAGCTAGGAAAACCATGTAACTAAGATTTGGACCTGTGATCCATCAGTGCCTCCCTGTGGTCACATGCTACATAACATGGTAATTGCAACCTTCCTATACCCTACCTTTGTACCACACTCCTGACTGTAAACTTGTATATTTGTTCTTTTATATATACCTGTACTTATCTGGTGCGCATTTTCGGCGATTAAATATAAAATTAATCTTCGTCTGCTCTTTTATCTTGGTTCCCGATTCCCCATGTCCTCACGCTCAGTTGGTCAATTTTACACTACTCTGGGTTGGTTTCTGACCTGACAACATAAGCTTGTTGTTGGACGGGGCTTATGTATAATGTGGAATTGGTGGCAGAATACCATACTGTGTTAGTGAGGAACTCTGGCAGTGATGGATGGGAGGTTTATATATATATCCCCAGCCTGGACTGGTGATGTATATCCCCTCACTGGGAGCACCTCAATAACTTGTACATGTAAAGGAAGCCTTTCTGGTGACTATTTGCCTCAGTGCAGTTCCCTGACTGATCTTGGCAAGTGGTGGGGCCAGAGAGCCAATCCCTGCTGGGTCCTTCTATCCCCACCCCCGAGATAAGCAAATTCAACACCCCCTTTCCTGTGCGATCTGTCACAATCCTATTCAGCAAACACCATCATCTACAGGCGGCCTGCATGGGTGTAAGATCCTCACAGCACCAACACCCAGCCAGGACACACTCTTTCATGTAGCACACCACGGCATGACAGGAAAAGACAAGTACCTTGCCTACGGCTACCACTCCATGCTAAGCTACATTTGGGCATATAAATCATCAAAATCCACTGCTTGCAGCAACCTTTGCAATTAATGACTAATGGTCAGTGGATCAGTCAAATTTCAAATTTGCCAGTTCATGCAGATTTTACATGGAAATTTTATCTGCAAATTTAATGTCCCTTATTATGCTATAAGGTCTCTTGTAATATATAAAAATAAAAAAAAAAACTTTTCATAACCCTCCACTCACTTCTTTGGCCACAACAACAACTGCTCCCTGTTTTCTGTCTGTTCCTCCTCACCTCCGTGACATCACACCTTGGGCCAAGTTTTCACTATAGGGTGAGACAGCAAGCATTCTCCGGAGTTCCCTATGCATGTGCAGTGACATGTGGCCAGGTGTTCAAGCTATACCAAGACTTCAGGCCATGAGTTCCAGCAAGCAAGACAACAAATTAAATAGCAAGCTGGACAGAAAAATAGAAAACCAAAGAAATACAAGCTGGAACTTAGCTTCTGATGGGAAGACAGGTCACAAGAACGATCCAGGAGTGAACTAGACCAATACTGGAACATTGACAGGTGGCATAGAGCAAAGATCTAAGTGGAGTTAAATAGAGCAGCAGCTAACGAATTAACCTAGTCACCTGTGAAACTCAGAAACACCCACTAGAGGAAGTCCATGGACAGAACCAGCCGAAGTACCATTCATGACCACAGGAGGGAGCCCGACAACAGAATTCACAACAGTACCCCCCCCTTGAGGAGGGGTCACCGAACCCTCACCAGAGCCCCCAGGCCGACCAGGATGAGCCAAATGAAAGGCACGAACCAGATCGGCAGCATGAACATCAGAGGCAAAAACCCAGGAATTATCTTCCTGACCATAACCCTTCCACTTGACCAGGTACTGGAGTTTCCATCTCGAAACACGAGAATCCAAAATCTTCTCCACCACATACTCCAACTCCCCCTCAACTAACACCGGGGCAGGAGGATCAACGGATGGAACCACAGGCGCCACGTATCTCCGCAATAACGACCTATGGAACACATTATGGATGGCAAAAGAAGCAGGAAGGGCCAAACGAAAAGACACAGGATTAAGAACCTCAGAAATCCTATATGGACCAATGAAACGAGGCTTAAATTTAGGAGAGGAAACCTTCATAGGAATATAACGAGATGACAACCAAACCAAATCCCCAACACGAAGTCGGGGACCCACACAGCGCCTGCGGTTAGCAAAACGTTGAGCCTTCTCCTGGGACAAAGTCAGATTGTCCACTACATGAGTCCAAATCTGCTGCAACCTATCCAACACAGTATCCACACCAGGACAGTCCGAAGACTCAACCTGCCCTGAAGAGAAACGAGGGTGGAACCCAGAATTGCAGAAAAACGGCGAAACCAAAGTAGCCGAGCTGGCCCGATTATTAAGGGCGAACTCAGCCAAAGGCAAAAAGGACACCCAATCATCCTGATCAGCAGAAACAAAACATCTCAGATATGTTTCCAAGGTCTGATTGGTTCGTTCAGTCTGGCCATTTGTCTGAGGATGGAAAGCTGAGGAAAAAGACAAATCAATGCCCATCCTAGCACAAAAGGCTCGCCAAAACCTCGAAACAAACTGGGAACCTCTGTCAGAAACGATGTTCTCTGTAATGCCATGTAAACGAACCACATGCTGGAAAAACAATGGCACCAAATCAGAGGAGGAAGGCAATTTAGACAAGGGCACCAAATGGACCATCTTAGAGAAGCGATCACAAACCACCCAAATGACCGACATTCTTTGAGAGACGGGGAGATCCGAAATAAAATCCATAGAGATATGTGTCCAAGGCCTCTTCGGGACCGGCAAGGTCAAAAGCAACCCACTGGCACGAGAACAGCAGGGCTTAGCCCGAGCACAAATCCCACAGGACTGCACAAAAGAATGCATATCCCGTGACATAGCCGGCCACCAAAAGGATCTAGCCACCAAATCTCTGGTACCAAAGATTCCAGGATGACCAGCCAACACCGAACAATGAACCTCAGAGATAACTTTATTCGTCCACCTGTCAGGGACAAACAGTTTCTCCGCTGGGCAACGGTCAGGTTTATTAGCCTGAAATTTTTGCAGCACCCGCCGCAAATCAGGGGAGATGGCAGACAAAATTACCCCCTCTTTGAGAATACCCGCCGGCTCAGGCAAACCCGGAGAATCGGGCACAAAACTCCTAGACAGGGCATCCGCCTTCACATTTTTAGAGCCCGGAAGGTACGAAACCACAAAGTCAAAACGGGAGAAAAACAGCAACCAACGAGCCTGTCTAGGATTCAACCGTTTGGCAGACTCGAGATAAGTCAAGTTTTTGTGATCAGTCAAGACCACCACGCGATGCTTAGCTCCTTCAAGCCAATGACGCCACTCCTCGAATGCCCACTTCATGGCTAGCAACTCTCGATTGCCAACATCATAATTTTGCTCAGCAGGCGAAAATTTCCTGGAAAAGAAGGCGCATGGTTTCATCACCGAGCAATCAGAACTTCTCTGCGATAAAACAGCCCCTGCTCCAATTTCGGAAGCATCAACCTCGACCCTTAACGGAAGCGAAACATCTGGTTGGCACAACACAGGGGCAGAAGAAAAACGACGCTTCAGCTCCTGAAAAGCTTCCACAGCAGCAGAAGACCAATTGACCACATCAGCACCCTTCTTGGTTAAATCAGTCAACGGTTTAGCAATGCTAGAAAAATTAGCGATGAAGCGACGATAAAAATTAGCAAAGCCCAGGAACTTCTGCAGACTCTTCAGAGATGTTGGCTGAGTCCAATCATAAATGGCCTGAACTTTAACAGGGTCCATCTCGATAGTAGAAGGAGAAAAAATGAACCCCAAAAATGAAATCTTCTGAACACCAAAGAGACACTTTGACCCCTTCACAAACAAAGAATTAGCACGCAGGACCTGGAACACCATTCTGACCTGCTTCACATGAGACTCCCAATCATCCGAGAAGACCAAAATATCATCCAAGTATACAATCAGGAATTTATCCAGGTACTCTCTGAAGATGTCATGCATAAAGGACTGAAACACTGATGGAGCATTAGAAAGTCCGAATGGCATAACCAGGTACTCAAAATGGCCTTCGGGCGTATTAAATGCTGTTTTCCATTCATCGCCCCGTTTAATACGCACAAGATTATACGCACCAAGAAGATCTATCTTGGTGAACCAACTAGCCCCCTTAATCTGAGCAAACAAATCAGACAGCAGCGGCAAGGGGTACTGAAATTTGACCGTAATTTTATTTAGAAGGCGGTAATCAATACAAGGTCTCAGCGAACCATCCTTCTTGGCCACAAAAAAGAACCCCGCTCCCAATGGCGACGATGACGGGCGAATATGACCCTTCTCCAAAGACTCCTTCACATAACTCCGCATAGCGGCGTGCTCAGGTACAGATAAATTAAACAGTCGACCCTTAGGAAACTTACTACCAGGAATCAAATCGATAGCACAATCACAATCCCTATGCGGAGGTAGGGCATTGGACTTGGGCTCATCGAATACATCCCGGTAATCAGACAAGAACTCTGGGACCTCAGAAGGGGTGGATGATGAGATAGACAGAAATGGAACATCACCATGTACCCCCTGACAACCCCAGCTGGACACAGACATTGATTTCCAATCTAATACTGGGTTATGGACTTGTAGCCATGGCAACCCCAACACGACCACATCATGCAGATTATGCAACACCAGAAAGCGAATATCCTCCTGGTGCGCAGGAGCCATGCACATGGTCAGCTGGGTCCAATACTGAGGCTTATTCTTGGCCAAAGGCGTAGCATCAATTCCTCTCAATGGAATAGGACACTGCAGGGGCTCCAAGAAAAGACCACAGCGCCTAGCATACTCCAAGTCCATCAAATTCAGGGCAGCGCCTGAATCCAGAAATGCCATGACAGAATAGGAAGACAAAGAGCAGATCAAAGTAACGGACAAAAGAAATTTTGACTGTACCGTACCAATGGTGGCAGACCTAGCGAACCGCTTAGTGCGCTTAGGACAATCGGAGATAGCATGAGTGGAATCACCACAGTAGAAACACAGCCCATTCTGACGTCTGTGTTCTTGCCTTTCAGCTCTGGTCAAAGTCCTATAGCACTGCAAAGGCTCAGGTTCATGCTCAGATAATACCGCCAAATGGTGCACAGATTTACGCTCGCGCAAGCGTCGACCGATCTGAATGGCCAAAGACATAGACTCATTCAGACCAGCAGGCATAGGAAATCCCACCATGACATCCTTAAGGGCTTCAGAGAGACCCTTTCTGAAAATAGCTGCCAGTGCACATTCATTCCATTGAGTGAGCACGGACCACTTTCTAAACTTCTGACAATAAATCTCTATCTCATCCTGACCCTGACACAGAGCCAGCAAATTTTTCTCTGCCTGATCCACTGAATTGGGTTCGTCGTACAGCAATCCGAGCGCCAGAAAAAACGCATCAATATTACATAATGCAGGATCTCCTTGCGCAAGGGAAAATGCCCAGTCTTGAGGGTCGCCACGTAATAAAGAAATAATGATCTTAACTTGTTGAGCTGGGTCACCAGAGGAGCGGGGTTTCAGAGCCAGAAATAGTTTACAATTATTTTTAAAATTCAAAAACTTTGCTCTATCGCCAGAAAATAACTCAGGAATAGGAATCTTAGGTTCTAACATAGGATTCTGAACCACTAAATCTTGAATATTCTGTACATTTATAGCGAGATTATCCATCAAAGAGAACAGACCTTGAATGTCCATGTCCACACCTGTGTTCTAAACCACCCTGATGTAAAGGGGAAAAGAAAGACAGAACACAGTGCAAAGAAAAAAATATGGTCTCAGAACTTCTCTTTTCCCTCTATTGAGAAGCATTAGTACTTTGGGCCTCCAGTACTGTTATGATCAGGTAATTCAGAACCACAATGGACATAGAAATACAGAGCACACAAAGTGACCTGACAATTACCAAAAACAAAGGACGAGCTCTGAGACGTGGGAACTCTGCTGACCGCAATCCCTAATCCTAACACACCACACTAGAGGTAGCCGTGGATTGCGCCTAACGCTCCCTATGCAACTCGGCACAGCCTGAGAAACTAACTAGCCCTGAAGATAGAAAAATAAGCCTACCTTGTCTCAGAGAAATTCCCCAAAGGAAAAGGCAGCCCCCCACATATAATGACTGTGAATAAGATAAAAATACAAACACAGAGATGAAATAGATTTAGCAAAGTGAGGCCCGACTTACTGAATAGACCGAGGATAGTAAAGATAGCTTTGCGGTCAACACAAAAACTTACAAACAACCACGTAGAGGGGCAAAAAGACCCTCCGCACCGACTAACGGTACGGAGGTGCTCCCTCTGCGTCTCAGAGCTTCCAGCAAGCAAGAAAAACCAATATAGCAAGCTGGACAGAAAAAATAGCAAACAAAAAAGAACACAAGCAAAACTTAGCTTATGCAGGATAGACAGGCCACAGGAACGATCCAGGAGGAAGCAAGACCAATACTAGAACATTGACTGGAGGCCAGGATCAAGGCACCAGGTGGAGTTAAATAGAGCAGCACCTAACGACTTAACCTCATCACCTGAGGAAGGAAACTCAGAAGCCGCAGTACCACTCTCGACCTCAGGAGGGAGCTTGGCCACAGAATTCACAACATACGCCCCTCGAAGATCTATCTTGGTGAACCAACTAGCCCCCTTAATCCGAGCAAACAAATCAGACAGCAGCGGCAAAGGATACTGAAATTTGACTGTAATTTTATTAAGAAGGCGGTAAAGGTACCGTCACACTAAGCGACGCTGCAGCGATACCGACAACGATCCGGATCGCTGCAGCGTCGCTGTTTGGTCGCTGGAGAGCTGTCACACAGACTTCTCTCCAGCGACCAACGATGCCGGTAACCAGGGTAAACATCGGGTTACTAAGCGCAGGGCCGCGCTTAGTAACCCGATGTTTACCCTGGTTACCATCCTAAAAGTAAAAAAACAAACGCTACATACTTACCTACCGCTGTCTGTCCTCGGCGCTCTGCTTCTCTGGTCTGGCTGTGAGCGCCGGGCAGCCGGAAAGCAGAGCGGTGACGTCACCGCTCTGCTTTCCAGCCGCTGTGCTCACAGCCAGACCAGAGAAGCAGAGCGCCGAGGACAGACAGCGGTAGGTAAGTATGTAGTGGTTGTTTTTTTACTTTTAGGATGGTAACCAGGGTAAACATCGGGTTACTAAGCGCGGCCCTGCGCTTAGTAACCTGATGTTTACCCTGGTTACCAGCGAAGACATCGCTGAATCGGTGTCACACACGCTGATTCAGCGATGTCTGCGGGGAGTCCAGCGACGAAACAAAGTTCTGGACTTTCTTCCCCGACCAGCGACAGCACAGCAGGGGCCTGATCGCTGCTGCCTGTCACACTGGACGATATCGCTAGCCAGGACGCTGCAACGTCACGGATCGCTAGCGATATCGTCTAGTGTGACGGTACCTTAATCAATACAAGGTCTCAAAGAACCATCCTTCTTGGCCACAAAAAAGAACCCTGCTCCTAACGGTGATGACGACGGGCGAATATGGCCTTTCTCCAAGGATTCCTTTATATAACTCCGCATAGCGGCATGTTCTGGCACAGACAAATTGAACAATCAGCCCTTAGGAAACTTACTACCAGGAATCAAATTAATTGCACAATCGCAATCCCTATGAGGAGGTAGGGCACTGGCTTTGGGCTCATCAAATACATCCCGATAATCCGACAAAAACTCTGGAACTTCAGGAGTGGAAGACGAAATAGACAAAAATGGAACATCACCATGTACCCCCTTGCAACCCCAGCTGGACACAGACATAGATTTCCAGTCCAATACTGGATTATGAACCTGTAGCCATGGCAACCCCAAAACGACCACATCATGCAGATTATGCAACACCAGAAAGCGGATATCCTCCTGATGTGCAGGAGCCATGCACATGGTCAATTGGGTCCAATACTGAGGCTTATTCTTGGCCAAAGGCGTAGCATCAATTCCTCTCAATGGAATAGGATACTGCAAGGGCTCCAAGAAAAAACCACAGCGCCTAGCATACTCCAAGTCCATCAAATTCAGGGCAGCGCCTGAATCCACAAATGCCATAACAGAATAGGATGACAAAGAGCAAATCAGAGTAACAGACAATAGAAGTTTAGACTGTACCGTACCAATGGTGGCAGACCTAGTGAACCGCTTAGTGCGCTTAGGACAATCGGAGATAGCATGAGTTGGATCACCACAGTAAAAACATAGCCCATTCCGACGTCTGTGTTCTTGCCGTTCAGCTCTGGTCAAAGTCCTATCACATTGCATAGGCTCAGGCCCATGCTCAGATAGTACCGCCAGATGGTGCACAGCTTTATGCTCACGCAAGCGTCAATCGATCTGAATGGCCAAGGACATAGACTCATTCAGACCAGCAGGCATGGGAAACCCCACCATGACATCCTTAAGGGCTTCAGAGAGACCCTTTCTGAAGATTGCTGCCAGGGCACATTCATTCCACTGAGTGAGCACAGACCACTTTCTAAACTTCTGACAATATATCTCCGCTTCATCCTGACCCTGACACAGAGCCAGCAAGATTTTCTCTGCCTGATCCACTGAATTAGGTTCATCATAAAGCAATCCAAGCGCCAGGAAAAACGCATCAACATCACGCAATGCCGGATCTCCTGGCGCAAGGGAAAATGCCCAGTCTTGAGGGTCACCACGTAACAAAGAAATAATGATCTTTGGTTGTTGAACAGGGTCACCTGAGGAGCGAGGTTTCAAGGCAAGAAACAATTTACAATTATTTTTGAAATTCAAGAACTTAGATCTATCACCAAAAAACAAATCAGGAATTGGAATCCTAGGCTCTGACATCGGATTCTGAACCACAAAATCTTGAATGTTTTGTATCCTTGTAGTGAGATTATCCATCCAAGAGGACAGACCTTGAATGTCCATGTTTACACCAGTGTCCTGAACCACCCAGAGGTAAAGGGGAAAATAGAGACAAAACACACTGCAAAGAAAAAAAAATGGTCTCAGAACTTCTCTTATCCCTCTGTTGAGATGCATTAGTACTTTGGGCCACCTGTACTGTTATGACCTGGTGGTCAGGACAATAATGGACCTGGTGGCTAAGAGCACACGGAATGACCTGATAGTTACTGATAAGTACGAGCTCTGGGATGTGGGAACTCTGCTGACCACAATCCCTAAACCTATCAAACACACTAGAAATAGCCGTGGATTGCGCCTAACGTTCCCTATGCAACTCGGCACAGCCTAAGAAACTAGCTAGCCCTGAAGATAGAAAAATAAAGCCTACCTTGCCTCAGAGAAATTCCCCAAAGGAAAAGGCAGCCCCACACATATAATGACTGTGAGTAAAGATGAAAATACAAACACAGAGATGAAATAGATTTAGCGAAGTGAGGCCCGACTTACTGAACAGACCAAGGATAGGAAAGGTTACTTTGCGGTCAGCACAAAAACCTACAAAAAGACCATGCAGAGGGCGCAAAAAGACCCTCAGCACCGACTCACGGTGCGGAGGCGCTCCCTCAGAGCTTCCAGCAAGCAAGACAACAAATTAAATAGCAAGCTGGACAGAAAAATAGAAAACCAAAGAAATACCAGCTGGAACTTAGCTTCTGATGGGAAGACAGGTCACAAGAATGATCCAGGAGTGAACTAGACCAATACTGGAACATTGACAGGTGGCATAGAGCAAAGATCTAAGTGGAGTTAAATAGAGCAGCAGCTAACGAATTAACCTAGTCACCTGTGAAACTCAGAAACACCCACCAGAGGAAGTCCATGGACAGAACCAGCCGAAGTACCATTCATGACCACAGGAGGGAGCCCGACAACAGAATTCACAACAAAACTCCAGTGACTGCTCACAGCTTGAAGCCCTGGTATAGAATGAACACCAGGCTGAATATATGGCTCCACAGCAACGGGGCTAACCTAAGAATTAAGTGCCAAGCAAAAGGTTATAAAGAGAAACTTATTCACCTCACCTCTAAACTTTCTGACAGCTCCACTGTTTCCTCCTTTCTGTACATTACTTTGCACCTTCAATATCTTTGCAACTCCAGTCTGATATTTACTCTAGGCTGTTTTGGGAAGTATTGCAAGTAGACTTCAGTGCTGCTGAACTCTATGGCCTGTATATGGCCTGTATGCCCTGGCAAGAATAAAAACAGGCCGGACTGAGATGTAGGAACCAGATAGCAGGCTGCTCACTGCGGGGGCAGCTGCAGGGGTAAGCAGTGAGGTGAATATGTTTTATTTCTTTTTACCCTTTTGTAGGCCCTCTACCTTTCAGCAAAAAGGGAGTCGTTGGTGGCCACCATTTTGCTGAATTTATGTGGAGTGAACGGTAAAAAATATGTAATTTAGAGAATGCACATTTTTGTAAAATGTGAGTTGAATTTAATTCCCATTGAATAAATTCAATGAACTCTATTAATGACTAATGATTAGTGATGAACCAATAGCATTGCTCGGGTGATCTCCGAGTATTTGTTAGTGCTCGGAGATTTAGTTTTTGTCTCCTCAGCTGCGTGATTTATGGCTGCTGGACAGCCTAAATACATATGGGAATTCCCTAACAAACAGGCATTCCTCGCATGTATTCAACCTGTCTAGCAGCTGTAAATCATGCAGCTGCGGGGATGAAAACTAAATCTCCGAACACTAACAAATACTCAGAGACCACCCGAGCATGCTCGGGAAAACCGGAGCAATGAGTACACTCGCTCATCACTACTTATGATGAGCACAATTGGATTCATATCTGGAGATGATGCAGGCCAATGTAGGACTTTTTGGCTACAGAGGCAGCTCACAATAGCCCAAGGAACATGAGGCCAGGCATGCATGTACTTCTGAGTGTGGTTCTGCTACTTAATGCCGAATGAATACAGATGTTTTGAAAATTTAGTTTCCTTTTTTATCATTTGCATATCACACTTGTCAAGCAAGCATGTGATCTGCATAGTTTCACAACTTTTCCTTTGTGTGTTAATTTCAATGTTGAGGCATGAATAAATATTTCAGCAAATGCAGCAAGAAGTCCATTTTGCAAGTAGCACTTCTAAATAATAATTATACCCTTACCAATTAACAAATGCTCGCATTATACTGTTACTGAACAAAACACAGGTAGTGATGTCACAGTCTGTTCCCTGTCGCATTTTTGTATTATTAAAGCCAGATGTCCAGGTTCAGTATGAAAGCCCAGGGGATTTAAATGCAAGCGGTGGGAATTAGAGGAGGCAACGAGGACCAGAAGGGTGATGTGAGTATATCAGGGTGGAAGCAAATTACAAAAGATCAGGATTTTGCCAAATGTGGATTTTTATAAAATTCAAGTGGAATTTGATGTCACTCAAATGTATTCACTCATTTCTAATCATAGTACAGGGATAATAAGCATGGTGCTGTCACAGAACAGGGATTATAAACACAGTGATGTCATAGTATAGAGCCAATACACAGTTATGTCACACTAAAGGGATGATAAGGCACAAATGTAACAGTAATAACAATAATAATAAACACTAGTGATGAGCGAGTGAGTGCACTCGTTGCTCGGGTTTTCCTGAGCACGCTCGGGTGACCTCCGAGTATTTATGATTGCTCGGAGATTTAGTTTTCATCGCGGCAGCTGAATGATTCACAGCTACTAGCCAGGCTGAGTACATGTGGGGATTCCCTAGCAACCAGGCAACCCCCACATGTAATCAAGCAGGCTACTAGCTGTAAATCATTCAGCTGCCGCAATGAAAGCTAAATCTCTGAACAGTCATAAATACTCGGAGGTCACCCGAGCGTGCTCGGGAAAACTTGAGCAATGAGTACAGTTGCTCATCACTTATAAACACTGATGTCACAGTACAGGGAAAACACACTGTATTGTCACACTACCACTACAGGAGTTCAATACATGGTGATATCACAATTGAAGCATAACAAACAGTGATGTGAGAGGATGTCACAGTACAGGGATAAGAAACCCTGCACTGTCAAAAAACAGAGATAATACATGTCACTGGTCAAGGAAAATTAACCCAGTGATGTCTTATTACAGAGATAATATGCACAGTGATGTAACTGTACAAGGATAATACAAGTAATGATGTCTCAGTACATATAAATATAATAAATGCAGTCATGTTGCAGTACAGGGATCATACACACGGTAATGTCACAGTACAGAGATAATGATGACCATAGTGATGGCACAGGGCATATAAAAACAACCCCAAGTCTCAGCCGTACTGGCTCCTATAACGAGCATCATACTTCTCTCTGTGCAGGCGGCATACTGCAGTGATATAATTGCACTGCCTGGTATAGGACACTAATGCCCTCTGATGCTGTGGACCTTTGACAAGCTGGTGACTTAGGCCTCTTTCACACTTCAGTTGTTTGGCGTCAGTCTATTTCCTCAAATAACGGATCCATCAATTTTTTTTTACGGATCCGTTATTTTCCCATAGACTTGCATTAGCGACGGATTGTGACGGATGGTCGTCGGTTCCATCCGCCATGCGACGGATCCGTCGAAATTTGGTGGACGTTTTCTGAAAATAGATGGACATTGAAACGTTTTTTGTCAACGCCGAAATGGCGGATCGCGACGGATCCGTCGCGTCCGCCATTCCATAGAATGGCTGCCTATGGGCGACAGATCCGCCGCAACCGTTTTTTTGGCGGATCCGTTGCCCCAATCCGTTTTTTCAATTGCGAATGCTCCAAAAAGTAGATACTTTTCCCAGACAACCCCCAAGTAACGGATCCGTAAAAAAAACGGATCCGTTAGAACCGTTTTCTCAACAATTGTGACGGATCCGTCAATCCGTCACTATGTCGGTAGTGACTGACGCCAAACAACTGAAGTGTGAAAGAGGCCTTTAGAGACTTAGTGCTGGGCAGGGAGCCAATGGCTCTCTACTCCACAATAGTTTTCAATTAGATATGCATCCAAGAAAGCACATACAGATGAAAATAATGGTCTCCTCACCTCTATAGGCATTCACACATCTTGAAATCATGATCATTATAACATCAAGGATCATCAAGGTCATCACTTGGAGAGCTCCTTCAGAAGAGAGATTTTACACTTTTTCAAAGATGTACGCAGTGTACTGTACAGGTTTAGTTCTATCTCCATCTCCACCTACCCCCCTTAAAAATATCCTTGCTATGCCTATTATCTACATATTATACACTTATCTATTTCCAGAAAACACTTTAGGAGACGGCATTCTGGTTCTACCATCCTATTATCTTTATACTGAATATACTGTGTATCAGTTTACTACTGCTTATTAGGGAACTAAACATGCCAAGCTTATAGCCATACCCTTGTTTAAAATGAGAACTGAAAGAGTTATTAAGGCTACTTTCACGCTAGCGTCGGTATGGGGCCGTCGCGCTGCGTCGGCCCGACGTACCGACACATACTGTGCAAGCACCACACAACAGGGGCAGCAGATGCATTTTTCCAGCGCATCCGCTGCCCATTGTGAGCTCCAGGGAGGAGGGGGCAGAGTTCCGGCCGCGCATGCGCTTTCGGAAATGGCGGACACAACGCAGCAAAAAACGTTACATGTAACGTTTTTTGCTGTCGACGGTCCACCACAACACGGCGCAACCGTCGGATGACGGTTGCGACGTGTGGCAAAGCGTCGCAATGCGTCGCTAATGTTAGTCAATGGAGAAAAAATGCATCCTGCAAGCAATTTTACAGGATGCGTTTTTTCTCCTAAACGACGCATTGTGACGTGCAGTGCACGACGCTAGTGTGAAAGTAGCCTTACACACATTTCTTCATTGTTAACAGAATATGTATACTAGCTATCTACAACTTATATTTAACCATTAAAATAATTTAAAAAAAAATATTACAATTACATTTAACAATACAGGAAAGACCAACATATATTTTAATGATAGTAGGAAAAATTATATTAATATTGTCAAAATAATGCAATCTCATTCAAATAGAAATAAAAAGAATGATAGAAAAAGCGAGCAAAAAACGTTGAAAAAAAATATGATTTGAATGACATTTATGATATAAAAACATTTAAATGTGAGCTGAGATGTTTTCATCAAATTACAAAATTATTTCTACAGGCTGATATGCAGTGAACAGAGGCTCACCATGTGCACTATGTGGAAAAGGTTCAGCTCATTAGATGAACCTGCTCATTGAAAACCAGGCAGTGCCATACTACTTAGTGACTTTTTCACAGCATAGCAACACTGTAACAGCTTGTAAATTCATAGTTTACTACATTTTTTTTACTATGTATATAATGGATGTGGTATATTGTGCTAAATTGTGATAGACCAGTGGCTGTAGACTTTGTGGTCAAAATGATAATTTTGGCACAAAACACTATGGTCATTTAGTGGTTTAACTTCTTTACATAAGCAATCTGAGTCTTTGCATCAGAAAATTATGTATGTGACAACTGCATCTACAATACACATAGCAGAATAACACAGACATAAAATGTTCTGCTCTATGGAGCAAACAGAATATTATTAGGCAGTTTGGGGCTGATGACTGTTAGCTTTTTATGATTTTCCATCCAATAACTATCAAATTAAACTTTAGAAATTAGAGTCATATTCTAAAATTACTCAGTTGGGCAGCTATGGAGCTTATCCCAAGTGTGATAATAGAGAGGAGAAGACTAGGGATTGGCGGACCAGTGGAAAATAGGGTTCTGGCAACTTACTTGAGCTTTTTGGAAAGTTTGGTTTGAGTACTAGAACAGTACAAGAACCTTCACCAGATACTGAACCCCATTCAAAATAATGGATACCTGAACTCTCTCTCTCCCTCTCTCATTTTATGTAATGCAAATGGATGTTCAATTATGGCTAAACAAATGTTTCCAAACTTGCTTCACATCACCTCACCCTTAAAAGTTTTTTAGCCAACCACAACTATATATATATAATTTAAAATCAATTAAAGATTTTTCTGTATTTTCATGACTATGAAAATTGTACATTCACACTGAAGGCATCTTGAAGCTCATCAAGATAATGCCAAGAGTGTGCAAAGCAGTCATCAAAGCAAAAGGTGGCTACTTTGAAGAACCTAGAATATAAAACATATTTTCAGTTGTTTCACACGTTTTTCTTAAGCATATACCGTATTTTTCGGACTATAAGACGCACTGGACTATAAGACGCACCCAGGTTTTAGAGGTGGAAAATAGTGAAAAAATATTTGAAGCAAAAAAGTGGTAAAATATTTAATAACATAAACATACTATTATATGTGATGTTATTATATATAATAGTATGTTATTATGTTGGAAGCTGCGGGTAGAAGATGGCGCTGCGGGACCAGTGTGGTGGCTGTAAAGTACTATATGAAGACGCTGGAGGGTGAGTATAAGAATGGGGGCACAGGGCTTATATTTAAAGCACCACTCCAGCACTGAAAAATAACACTGAAGTGCTGCTTTAAGAAACCATGGGAGAACTCTAACTCCCAATATGTCCTGCAGATCCTATGGCATGCTGGGAGTTATAGTTCACCACAGGAGTGGCAGAGTGCTTTATTGTGTGTTGTAAAGACTAACCCTTTAATTGTGGCAGCCAGCCACACTGTGGTGAGGTAAAATGCTGGAGTATCCCATCCCATGACATGACAGAGCCCTCCCTCTTGTTTCTCCACAGCACAGGAGGAAGCCAGCAGATTGTAGTGTGGTGTCTGCAAGACCTGTGATGACATCAGAAGAGGGAGGGCTCTGTGCTGCCATGTGATGCTCCAGCCCACCCACTTCATGACATCACACAGGTCCTTGTGCTGGAGCACTCAGCATCCAGCACAGCCCCGGCAGGCAGGTATGCAGCAATCTTGTCCTCTCTGGCCCCTGCTGCTGCCTCCTCCACCAGACACACAGATCTCCCCAGCTGCTGCAGGAATCCAGCGCTGGGGAAACCATGTGTGTCCCTGTGAAGGAGTATTCATTTGCTGCTCCCAGCTCACCTCTCAGCTGACAGGTGGGCGGGGAAACAGCTAGTGAATATTCACTGCACTTTAATGATCAGGACCATGTGGTTTCCCCAGCACTGATTCCTGAAGCCCTGCAGGGATATTTTTCTGCCTCCTTCCTCCCAGTGCAATCCCACTCACTGCTGCCCCCTCCCAAGTTACATCCCTACCATAAGATGCACCCACACTTTCCTCCCAAATTTGGAGGAAAAAAAGTGTGTCTTATGGTCAGAAAAATATGGTAATTCCACATGTGTTAATTCATAGTTTTGAAGCCTTCAGTGTGAATGTACAATTTTCATAGCCATGAAAATACAGAAAAATCTTTAAATTTTTGGTCTGTCTTGTATGTATGTATATAACTATAATATAACGCTGGGAGCATCACTCTGTCCGAAGCCTTTATAGACTGCGCAGGCGCGACGCTCCTAGCGTTACATTATAGTGTCAGGAAAAAAAAATGGCGCCGGAAGGCGTGGACTGCCGGGAGCAGGGGGTCGGGAGCAGGGGGACACCGTGCACATATTTGCGCCCTGATTATGCTGTGGCACTTCATGCCACAGCAATTTGTTACTTACGCCATTCCTTTCCGACCCGCCCATTTTCTTCGTCCTCCTGCTGCCGGAATCGGCGCCTGCGCAGTCCGCGCTTTCCGGCGCCATTTTCTTGAAGACACACTGCAGGTGTGTCTTCAAGAAAATGGCGCCGGAAAGCGCGGACTGCGCAGGCACTGATTCCGACAGCAGGAGGACGAAGAAAATGGGCGGAAAGGAATGGCGTAAGTAACAAATTGCTGTGGCATGAAGCTGTGGCACTTCATGCCACAGCAATTTGTTACTTACGCTGCCTGATTCCTTTGTCCTGCTGCCAGAATCGGCACCTGCACCCTGCAGTGTGTCTTCAAGAAAATGGCGCTGGAAAGCGCGGACTGCGCAGGCGCCGATTCCTCCAGCAGGAGGACCAAGAAAATGGCGGCGGAAAGGAATCAGGTGGCGCAAGTAACAAATTGCTGTGGCATGAGGCTGTGGCACTTCATGCCACAGCTATTTGTTACTTACGTCACCTGATACGGGGCATATATTATGGAGCAGCGTATGGGGCATATGGATGGGAGCAGCAAATTAAAGAACGGTGGCGCAGGATGGGAGCAGCACATGACAGAACGGGGGCGCAGGATGGGAGCAGCACACGACAGAATAGGGCAGCACATGACAGAACGGGGGTGCAAGATGGAAGCAGCACATGATAGAACCGGGGTGCAGGATGGGAGCAGCACATGACAGGATGGAGGCGCAGGATGGGAGCAGCACATGACAGAACGGGGGCGCAGGATGGGAGCAGCACATGACAGAACAGGGGCGCAGATGGAAACAGCACATGACAGAACCGGGGCGCAGGATGGGAACGGCACATGACAGAATGGGGGCGCAGGATGGAGCAGCACATGACAGAATGGGGGTGCATGATGGCAGCAGCACAAGACAGAACGGGGGTGCAAGATGGAAGCAGCACATGACAGAACGGGGGAGCAGGATGGGAGCAGCACATGACAGAACGGTGGCGCAGGATGGGAGCAGCACATGACAGAACCTGGGCGCAGGATGGGAGCAGCACATGACAGGATGGGGGCGCAGGATGGGAGCAGCACATGACAGGACAGGGGCGCAGGATGGGAGCAGCACATGACAGAACCGGGACGCAGGATGGGAGCAGCAAATGACAGAATGGAGGCGCAGGATGGTAACAGCACATGACAGAATGGGGACGCAGGATGGAGCAGCACATGTCAGAATGGGGGCGCAGGATGGCAGCAGCACATGACAGAATGGGGGCGCAGGATGGGAGCAGCACATGACAGAATGGGGACGCAGGATGGAGCAGCACATGACAGGATGGGGACGCAGGATGGAGCAGCACATACCAGGATGGAGACCATATACCAATATAAATGCTCACCACCCGGGCGTAGAACGGGTTCAATAGCTAGTATATATATATATATATATATATATATATATATCACAGAACTTCTCTAAAGAATACATTGATTTTCTCAAAAAAGTCTATTTATATAGAAAAGGACATATGCTGTATTCCCATGTTATTTGACTCCTTATTAGCTCCTGAGAGCAATATGGCATGTATATAGTTTCAGTAGCAAACACGAAGTGAAATGCAATAGTTTAACTAATTTGGAATTGGAGCAGGATGAACTGCAGACTGCAGTTTCATATGGTGAACCAGTATTGAAACAGAATCCTACTTATTTTTTTAATTTCAAATCATTACCAATTATAAAAAATGATTTTAATGAATAAATTAATGTATCTATATTTAACGGGAACCTGTGAGCTGAGTCACCTCTCTCTATGTGTATATAAAAAGAGAGACCTGTTATTCATGCTGATCGGGGCATGGAGCAGACATCGGGCACCTGCCTCAAACTTCTCATCTAAGACACATATTCCATGGCTGATTTTTGAAAGTATGCTTTTTCTGTAATGCCTCAACATGTGTAAGTAAAAAATTCCTTTGGTGAAGGAATCCACTTTGCTGTTCTTCTTTAATCACCATTTGACAATTTCTGCTGATTAGATTTGGGTGCACAGGGATTGGACTGTACACAGGGGTCTTCTGATCCCTGTCTGTGATTCCCGCGATCCTCCGCCTCCTTTCAGTCTTTGAATGACAGGACATCGCTTTTTCAGTAACCTGTCTACTCAGTTTGAAGAGATTTCAAACAGAGAAAGCAGGTAACTGAAAAAGTGAAGTCCTGCCATTCACAGACTGGATGGAGGTGGAGGATCGCGGGAATCACAGACAGGGATGAGAAGACCCCTGTGCACCCAAATCTAATTATCAGGACATTTCAAATGCTGATATAAGAAGAACAGCAAAGCGGATTTCTTCACCAAAGGTAACAATGTAATCAGTGTTACAGCACCATCACAGCCATGTCTATAATTTACATTACAAAATCGTGCTGTCAGGTTCTCTTTAAGTATAGGCCACTATTTTAATCAAAGTTTCGAAGTGATATATATTTCAATAGAATCTTTGTTTATGTCGATGGATCTTTAAAACTTTTACATAGAAGACTGTACTTAGAACAAGTAAGTGGCTACCAGGATCAGTATTTCAATTACCTTCATACTCTATCATCGAAAGCACAGTTCAATCTATTATCTTACTATAACACATTGATATAGGCTGGACAAAAAGTTATAGCTATACTCATCCTGTGTGTAATGCAATATCAAATTTTAGATTTTTTTTTCCTTCCTTCTAAAATTCAAATCACAAGTTATCAAAGAATTAAAGTCTGTATGTTGCCTGTCATAAATGATACTTTAATCTGTCGAGTGCTCTAATGAAATTTAATATTTGATGTTAAATTTTAGAAATATAATGAATATGTCTTTTCTTTATTATTGATGCTAAATCAGAGGTTATAATTTGTTCCAACAGAATTATGTTGAAATAGATTGAATTAAATATTAAGAACACATCTCTTTCATTATTATCTTTTAATGAAATATGAAATATGGAATAATGTCTATAGTCAGCATGGAATTTAGTAATGTTTTTTTTTCCATCTGAAGAGTAGCAAGTATACATTATCATTTTTACAAGTCGCATACCACTCGGAAGGTCACATGTACATGTATAATCTCTTGTATCACACATTCAAGCTGTGTTTCATTTCTTATTGATGCATTTGTAGAATCTTAGTTTTCTAAATCTAATATATAAAGCTGAATGTGTGTGTGTATGTGTGTGTGTGTGTGTGTGTATGTCCGGGATTGGCATCTGCACAGTCGCATCTACAGCCACAAAATTTTGCACAGTCACATGTCTGGACCCCAAGAGCATCATAGGCTATGTTGTGAGGTGAAATTTTAACCCCGCGCGTTCCAATTCACCAAACAATTTTGCCCCTATCTACATAATGGGGAAAAAAGTGAAAGGAAAAGTGTTGGAGGCGTCGCAGCTACAGCCACAAAATTTTGCACAGTCACACGTCTGGACCCCGAGAGCGTCATAGGCTATGTTGTGAGGTGAAATTTTAACCCCGCGCTTTCCAATTCACCAAACAATTTTGCCCCTATCTACATAATGGGAAAAAATGAAAGGAAAAGTGTAGGAGGCAAATTGACAGCTGCCAGATGTGAACAAGGGGGACTTAAAGAATGAGAGCGATGGCGCCAAAGAGTATATACCGTACAGTTGCTAAGGTGGGGCCCCGACATGGGATACTCACCACACGCGGGGATATGAACACACACAAAATGCGCCACACACTAGCACATGCTTGAACACATATTACCCTCAGCAAACATTTCACCACAAATACACCAACCTCGCCACATAAAAGTCGAAACACAAAAGTCGCCACTCAAAACTCGCCACGCGCAGAACTCGCCACATGCAAAATCTAGGCAATTGCAAAACTCGCCACAAGTGCAAAACTCACCTCATGGAAAACTCGCCACACGCAAAACTTGCACACGTGGAAAAATTGCAACATGCACAAAAGTTGCAACACATGCAAAAGTTGCCTCACACAAAACTTGCACATACTCAAAAGGCACCACACATAAAACTCGCCACGCGCAAAACTCGCCATGCGCAAAACTTGCTGCACACAACTTGCTACACTAACCTGTCACATGCAACTCGACACACAAAAAGTTGCTACACGCATGTTGCCACACAAAACTCATCTCACAAAAGTCGCTACATGCATGTCGTCACACGCAACTCAACACACACAACTTGACAAACGAAACTCGCCCTAAAACACACACAAGTCTGGTATTATCCTTCAAAAATAAAAATCTGATTAATAAGCAGACAAACTACAACAAATGTACCATATAGGAAATACGGCAGCTGTCAGTCACATGACCTGTCTATTATGTGTATGTGTGAGCTAATATATACTGCCAGGGGGAGGGCTTCCTGTTGGCTGGGGATATATCAGGCTGCCAATTTAGCTTACAAATGCTGAGGTAAAAATACTGAGCAAATAACGTGTGAACGAGGTCTAATACAGGAGGAGATGACACACAGGTATATACTATATACAGGGGAGATGACACACAGATATATACTATATACAGGAGAGATGACACACAGGTATATACTATATAGAGGAGGAGATGACATACAGGTACATATATATATATACAGGAGGAGATGACATACAGGTATATGCTATATATAGAAGATGACATGCAGGTATATACTATATACAGGAGGAGATCACACACAGATATATACTATATACAGGGGAGATGACACACAGGTATATACTATATACAGGAGGAGATGACATACAGGCATATGCTATATATAGAAGATGACATGCAGGTATATACTATATACAGGAGGAGATGACACACAGGTATATACTATATACAGGAGGAGATGACATACAGGTATATACTATATATAGAAGGAGATGACATTCAGGTATATTCTATATATAGGGGAGATGACACACAGCAGGTATATACTATATACAGGGGAGATGACATACAGGTATATACTATATACAGGAGATGACATACAGATGTATACTATATATAAGGGAGATGACAAACATGTATATACTGAGGTGATGAGGTGAAAATGAGAGGTGTGAGGTGAAAATGAAAAGGTGTGAGTGCAAAATGAGAGGAGTGAGGAAAAATAGTGGAGTGATCAGAAAATGACAGATGTGAGGTTGAAATGACAAGTGTTAGGGGGGAATGAGAGGAGTGAGGGAGAAAATGAAAGGTGTGAGGGAGAAAATGAGAGATGTGAGGGGGAAAATGAAAGATGTGATTGGGAAAATGAGAGGCGTGAAGGGAAAATAAGAGAAGTGAGGTGCTATAACTAACCACAGATAATTACTATGCCCAGGCAACGCCGGGCTCTTCAGCTAGTCTAATATATAAAGCTGAATGTCTGTGTGTATGTGTGTGTGTGTGTGTGTATTTGTGTATGTCGGGGATTGGCATCTGCACTGTCGCAGCTACAGCCACAAAATTTTGCACAGTCACACGTCTGGACCCTGAGAGCGTCATAGGCTATGTTGTGAGGCGAAATTTTAACCCCGCGCATTCCAATTCACCAAACAATTTTGCCCCTATCTACATAATGGGGAAAAAGTGAAAGGAAAAGTGTTGGAGGCAAATTGACAGCTGCCAGATGTGAACAAGGGGGACTTAAAGAATGAGAGCGATGGCGCCAAAGAGTATATACTGTACAGTTGCTAAGGTGGGGCCCCGACATGGGATACTCACCACACATGGGGATATGAACACGCACACAAAATGTGCCACACACTACCATGTGCTTGAACACATATACCACCCTCAGCACACATTTCACCACACATACACCAACCTCGCTACATAAAAGTCGCCACTCAAAACGCGCCACTCAAAACACGCCACGCGCAAAATTTGCCACATGCAAAACTCGCCACATGTAAAACTAGGCTCACGCAAAACTCGCCACACGTGCAAATTCACCTCATGGAAAACTCGCATCTCCACAAGATAAATATACATGCTGTGGTCTGGAAAGATGCATCGCATGACCATCTCTGCGGGTGAGTCATGGGCATCTCAGGATGCATAGTTGATATGGGATTTCTTGAAATCCCATCCACTATGCTGTAACATCTGGGCGCTGCGGGTAGTACGCAGCGTTCAACAAGCAGAATTTACTTATGATGTGTACATAACCTAAAGGTCAGCAAAGGACCAGGGGACTGCTAGAAAATGGGCTCCATTCTTTCTCTTTCAGTGGTGATTGACCACTGAACCCAAACACCTATAGTGAGGAATCATGAGGCCAGTAAATTAAGAAGAACAGCATCTAATCCATGTGAAAAAGCAAAAATACCTATTTATTTTGCCATAATGCAATGTTTCGACCAATTGTAGGTCTTTTTCAAGCAGGAAATGATAGCCAGTGGTCACATGCCATTGTTAAATGAGAAGGGATGCATGGAAACCAGTGGGGAATAGTGTTGAGCATTCCGATACCGCAAGTATCGGGTATCGGCCGATACTTGCGGTATCAGAATTCCGATACCGAGATCCGATACTTTTGTGGTATCGGGTATCGGTATCGGATACATAGAGATGTGTAAAATAAAGAATTAAAATAAAAAATATTGATATATTTACCTCTCCGGCGGCCCCTGGACTCAGCGCGGGTAACCGACAGGCTTCGTTGTTCAAAATCAGCGCTTTTAGGACCTGAGAATCACGTCCCGGCTTCTGATTGGTCGCGGGCCGCCCATGTGACCGCCACGCGACCAATCACAAGCCGTGACGTCACCGCAAGCTATTAACGCGCTCATTTTTAAAAATGAGCGCGTTAATGGCTTTCAAAGACGTAGCGGCTTGTGATTGGTCGCGGCCACGCGACCAATCACAAGCCGCGACGTCACCGCAAGCTATTAAAGCGCTCATTTTTAAAAATGAGCGCGTTAATGGCTTTCAAAGACGTAGCGGCTTGTGATTGGTCGCGGCCACGCGACCAATCACAAGCCGCGACGTCACCGCAAGCTATTAACGCGCTCATTTTTAAAAATGAGCACGTTAATGGCTTTCAAAGACGTAGCGGCTTGTGATTGGTCGCGGCCACGCGACCAATCACAAGCCGCTACGTCTTTGAAAGTCATTACCGCGCTCATTTTTAAAAATGAGCGCGTTAATAGCTTGCGGTGACGTCGCGGCTTGTGATTGGTCGCGTGGCCGCGACCAATCACAAGCCGCTACGTCTTTGAAAGTCATTACCGCGCTCATTTTTAAAAATGAGCGCGTTAATAGCTTGCGGTGACGTCGCGGCTTGTGATTGGTCGCGTGGCCGCGACCAATCACAAGCCGCTACGTCTTTGAAAGTCATTAACGCGCTCGTTTTTAAAAATGAGCGCGTTAATAGCTTGCGGTGACGTCGCGGCTTGTGATTGGTCGCGTGGCGGTCACATGGGCGGCCCGCGACCAATCAGAAGCCGGGACGTGATTCTCAGGTCCTAAAAGCGCTGATTTTGAACAACGAAGCCTGCCGGTTACCCGCGCTGAGTTCAGGGGCCGCCGGAGAGGTAAATATATCAATATTTTTTATTTTAATTCTTTATTTTACACATCCCTATGGATCCCAGGGCCTGAAGGAGAGTTTCCTCTCCTTCAGACCCTGGGAACCATGAGAATACCTTCCGATACTTGATGTCCCATTGACTTGTATTGGTATCGGATATCGGTATCGGCGATATCCGATATTTTTCGGGTATCGGCCGATACTATCCGATACCGATACTTTCAAGTATCGGACGGTATCGCTCAACACTAGTGGGGAACCATGTCAATGCTGAGATGGGGGCAGCAAGTTTTGTGTAAGTACTGTAAATATAAATTTTTATTTCTTTCATAACATGCTGGGTAGTTTTCCTTTTTTGTCTAAATAGTGTTCTTTTGCCAATTCCAGATGTTTATACAGATTTATATATATATACTAGATGGTGGCCCAATTCTAACGCATTGAGTATTCTAGAATATGTATGTAGTTTATTTATGAAAATTTAAGAATAATGCAATGAATACACATGATTTTCCGGGTAAAATATATACATTGTCAGTGAAGCGGTGTTTAAATCCCGCGCCAATATCACAGATTGGTCGTGGCTGGACTGCCCCTGATGCTGATTGGTCGCGGCCGGCCCAGCGCAACCAATCAGTGCAGCTGGGTTTACAAATCGAGCCAATATCGCTGATTGGTCGCTGCCAGCCAGGTGCGACCAATCAGCGAAGTGGTGTTTAAATCCCACGCCAATATCGCTGATTGGTTGCGGCCGGCCGAGAGCGACCAATCAGCAAAGCGTGGTTCAAATCCCGGGCCAATTTGTAGCCGGACAGCACCTGTCGCTGATTGGTCACTATCAGCAGCTGGCGAAACCAATCAACGACTCGGGATTTCCGTTGCAGACAAACAGACAGAATTAGACAATTATATAGTAGATATCCGATGCATTAGAATCGGTCCAGCATCTAGTATTCATATAAACATTGGTGCTTACATTTATGTTTTAACTAGTGTTGAGCGATACCTTCCGATACTCAAAGGTATCGGTATCGGATGGTATCGGCCGATATCCAAAAAATATCGGATATCACCGATACCCGATACCAATGCAAGTCAATAGGACACAAATATCGGAAGGTATCCTGGATGGTTTCCAGTGTCTGAAGGAGAGGAAACTCTCCTTCAGGCCCAGGGATCCATATTCATGTAAAAAATAAAAAATAAAAATATGGATATACTCACCCCTCTGAAGGACCCTGGCTGTCACCGCTGCAAGCGTCTGCCTCGTCCCTAAGAATGCAGCGAGTGAAGGACCTTCGATGACATCGCGATCAGGTGACCGCTCACCTGACCGTGACGTCAACGAAGGTCCTTCACTCACTGCATTCTAAGGAACGCAGGCAGACGCTCGCAGCGGTGACAGCCAGGGTCCGACGAACCCTGACTGTCACCGCTGCGAGCGTCTGCCTGCATTCTAAGGAACGCAGGCAGACGCTCGCAGCGGTGACAGCCAGGGTCACCATACGCACCGCCCACGCCGAAGATGACTGGGAACACTTCCGATTCCGATTTCCGATATCACAAAAATATCGGCCGATACCCGATATTTGCAGTATCGGAATGCTCAACACTAATTTTAACCCATTGGACACACTGCCATTGTTTTTCTCCTGTCATTATTTTCAGAGTGAAAACTTTATTAGTCATCTATCGCTGTTTGACAGCTTGATTTCTACAGGATGACTTATAGTTTTCAAAGACACTATTTATTTTACCAAATGATAAACTTAAAAACGGGGACAATTTTTATTCTCTCCCTTACAAACTGTCCGCCATGTTGTTCTCTCCCTCACAGACTGCCCTCCATGTTATTCTCTCCCTCACACACTGTCCTCCATGTTATTCTCTCCCACACACACTGTCCTCCATGTTATTCTCTCCCTCACACACTGTCCTCCATGTTATTCTCTCCATCACAGACTGTCCTCCATGCTATTCTTCCCCTCACAGACTGTTCTCCATGTTATTCTCTCCCTCACACACTGTCCTCCATGTTATTCTCTCCCTCACAGACTGTTCTCCATGTTATTCTCTCCCTCACACACTGTCCTCCATGTTATTCTCCCCCTCACACTGTCCTCCATGTTACTCTCTCCCTCACACACTGTCATCCATATTATTCTTTCCCTCACAGACTGTTCTCCATGTTATTCTCTCCCTCACAGACTGTCCTCCATGTTATTCTCTCAAACACATTGTCTTCCATGTTTTTTTCTCCCTCACAGACTGTCCTCCATGTTATTCTCTCCCTCACAGACTGTCCTCCATGCTATTCTCTCCCTCACACACTGTCCTCCATGTTATTCTCTCCCTCACAGACTGTCCTCCATGTTATTCTCTCAAGCACACTGTCCTCCATGTTATTTTCTCCCTCACAGACTGTCCTCCATGTTTTTCTCTCCCTCACAGACTGTCCTCCATGCTATTCTCTCCCTCACACACTGTCCTCCATGTTATTCTCTCCCTCACACTGTCCTCCATGTTACTCTCTCCCTCACACACTGTCATCCATATTATTCTTTCCCTCACAGACTGTTCTCCATGGTATTCTCTCCCTTACAGACTGTCCTCCATGTTATTCTCTCAAACACATTGTCTTCCATGTTTTTTTTCTCCCTCACAGACTGTCCTCCATGTTATTCTCTCCCTCACAGACTGTCCTCCATGCTATTCTCTCCCTCACACACTGTCCTCCGTGTTATTCTCTCCCTCACAGACTGTCCTCCATGTTATTCTCTCAAGCACACTGTCCTCCATGTTATTTTCTCCCTCACAGACTGTCCTCCATGTTTTTCTCTCCCTCACAGACTGTCCTCCATGCTATTCTCTCCCTCACACACTGTCCTCCATGTTATTCTCTCCCTCACACTGTCCTCCATGTTACTCTCTCCCTCACACACTGTCATCCATATTATTCTTTCCCTCACAGACTGTTCTCCATGGTATTCTCTCCCTTACAGACTGTCCTCCATGTTATTCTCTCAAACACATTGTCTTCCATGTTTTTTTTCTCCCTCACAGACTGTCCTCCATGTTATTCTATCCCTCACAGACTGTCCTCCATGCTATTCTCTCCCTCACACACTGTCCTCCGTGTTATTCTCTCCCTCACAGACTGTCCTCCATGTTATTCTCTCAAGCACACTGTCCTCCATGTTATTTTCTCCCTCACAGACTGTCCTCCATGTTTTTCTCTCCCTCACAGACTGTCCTCCATGCTATTCTCTCCCTCACACGCTGTCCTCCATGTTATTCTCTCCCTCACACACTGTCCTCCATGTTATTCTCTCCCTCACACACTGTCCTCCTTGTTATTATCTTCCTCACACACTGTCCTCCATGTTTTTCTCTCCCTCACAGACTGTCCTCCATGTTATTCTCTCCCTCACACACTATCCTCCATGCTATTCTCTCCCTCACACACTGTCCTCCATGTTATTCTCTCCCTCACACACTGTCCTCCATTTTATTCTCTCCCTCACACATTGTCCTCCTTGTTATTCTCTCCCTCTCCCTCCCTTATTATAATAAGCATATGCTTAAAATGTTTAACCCCTTCTGCCCCAAGTCTGTTTTCACCTTCATGACCAGGCCAAATTTTACACTTCTGACTAGTGTCACTTTCTGTGGTAAAAACTTTTTTTTCACAACATATTTTACTTCATGATAATGGTAAAATTTCTTTGATGTCACTTGCATTTATTTATGAAATAAAAAAGGAAATTTTGAGAAAATATTGAAAATGTAGCAATTTTCAAACTTTTAATTTGTATGCCCTTACTGTTTTTCCAACAAATTTTTATTGGTTTTACAAATTTAGCAAAGGTAAGGGTAAAGGGTGTGGGAAAAATAGGATACATAGGATAATAGGGAAAGAAAGGGGAAAGAAAATACAGGACTTCCATACTTTAACATACTGTAGCTTACTCAAACAGAACCAGAACAACTGTCGCTTTCTCAAAAGTCAAATATGGTTCAAAAGGAAAAATAAATATGTCCTGGGATGTCTGGAATCACCTTTAGGCTGCCGTCACACTAGCAGTATTTGGTCAGTATTTTACATCAGCATTTGTAAGCCAAAACCAGGAGTGGAACAAATAGAGGAAAAGTATAATAGAAACATATGCACCACTTCTGCATTTATCACCCACTCCTGGTTTTGGCTTACAAATACTGATGTAAAATACTGACCAAATACTGCTAGTGTGATGGCAGCCTTAGGTGTTCCTATGACCTTGTGGGGGAAAAGTACGGTTCAAAAACAGGCTACAATTGGGGAATAAATGAATATAAGTCTATCTGGGCATTCAAATAAAAGATTCATTATGTTCAATAAGGTGTTGTTTGTTTGGATTATTTCTTCATTTGGGACAAAGATCAGATTTGGACTGAGAGAGGAGTCCGTGGGAGTCCATGGAGGATTTTATGCCTGCACCTATTAGGAAGTCAGCTCCCTCCGCCGGAGATGAAATATGGATCAATTTGGATTCAAATTTAATTTTTAGCGTTGAGATCTGAGACCAATTGTAAGGTATTCCAGCTTTTCGGAGTTCACAGGTAGTAGACTGAAATAATTTTTGCTTTTGTAATGTTTCTTTATATAGGTCTTTGAAAAAGACCAAGTGGTTACATGGAGAAGAAAGGAATTTTGCTCCTTTGGTATATATTTAGTAAAGCATTTCTAAACCAATTGGGGCAGAAGGAGACAATGACATCTGTTTCGACATGAAGTGGAAGAGCAGATGGTCTGCCTACTCTAAAGGCCTTTTTAAGTAAATTTTCCTCTTTGGCGTTAGGAAGTAGACAAGAAATTAATGAAGAGATGTAAACTTTTAGTTGGGAGTTCTGGACTGACTTTGGAATCCCTCTAATTTTTACATTATTTTTCTTTTTAAAGTCTTCAAGATTGTTTAGATTTTTTCTAAAAGAGTTGATATTATTTTGGATATTTTTTAATGAATCAGAGAGTGTAGCAAGATTTTGGTCTTCATTAGGATATAAGGACCCTTGATTTTTGACTGAAGAGATTTTTATTTTTTGAGTTATAGAAGGAGTTATCAGAAACTCCATAAGAATTTGAGTGTGTGTTAACAGCTATGCATGATAAAATATCTTTAAAGTGCTCTTTAATGAAACTCTAGGACGCTTTGGTATTTTTTAAGTGTATAGAGTCTTCAGATGCCAAATCGGATTCAGATATTTTTGAGTCATCATCACTAGTAGTATTTTTCACTGAAGTATTTTTCACTTTTTTCACTGAGGGCTTTACATATGCTAATCATAAATTTTTCTGTTGGATTATCATCTGTTGCTTGGATATCGTTAATCAATGAGTTGTTTTTGTTAGAGAGCCCTTGTAATTTTTTCTGATTTGGTTTGATCTGATTTGGTTTAGTTTTTTGCTTAAATTTTTCATAAAATTCAGAGTTTTCAATGCTAGATTTGTGTTCTGAGGAAGAATATGACTCTGAAGAATAGATGTCATCAAGGGCCATATCATCTAAAAAAAAAAGTCACCTCTATAATCAGATGAATCTATATCGCTATAAAAACTCCCCAAATGACCATTTTCCCATGCCCTGATGAGTTAATGGATTCATCTGATTGGTAGGAAACAAATTTGTCTGTGTTGGAGATATTGTTGTTTCTTTAACAGATTTAGCAGAATAAGGAGCTATATTAGGAAACTTCCCTTTAATTTTCCCTAAATTGTAATCTCTAGTATTGTATGAGGAATTAGAAGGGGAATTTTTTTCAGATAGAGAAATCAGATGCAGATAAACACCCCCATCATCAGATAAAATTTTGGCCTCATCTGTCTTAAGATTAGATGATTCTGTGAAAGATCCATCTCCTGTGATTACCTGGTTATACAATTGTTTTGTAAGTGTAGGGTTCACCTTTAAATACTCATTCATTTCATTATTCCTCGTGCTCTTCCGGTTTCTTTGCAGTACAGGATATGCTGATGTCTCGGAGAGTGCAGGATGTTTTATAACAGATGTCTTACAGGCCATATGACTGTTGTGAAGCTGTGACTCTGGTTTTTTTGCAAGGATCCATATTGTGAGGCAAAGGCTTTGTCACTTTTACTTCAGATGAGAGAAGGCTTTCATTAGATCTTCTCCAGGTGTCCCTCCGTTTTAATAAGGGGATTTTCTTGGTTGAATGTTCTTTTCCCTTCTTATAACCCAGTCCAGGCATGTTTTAGTAGGTTTTATAACCAAGTATTCCACAATTTAATATGCTTTAGGTAGCTGAAATAGGGGAATATTAGGAGCTATGTAAAAACACGTCTGCTCCTGTCCCCCACAAACAACGCCCCCCTGTATGTCCGTACTGTAAATCAAAGAGTTATGTCACACAAAATAGTTAATAAGTAACATTTACCAAACTGGAGCTAGTTCAGAGAAGAGCGACCAGAATGGTGCTTGGTCTGCAAACCATGCCCTATGAAGAACATTTACAGTATTTGGGAATGTTTAGCTTGCAAAAAAGAAGACTGAGAGGATACTTAACCCTTTCACGACATGCGCCGTACTATTACTGCGCATGCCGTGTCACCCCCTTTGATGTGGGCTCCGGCGGTGAGCCCACATCAAAGTCGCGACATGTCAGCTGTTTTGTACAGCTGACATGTGCGCGCAATAGCAGCGGGTGAAATCGCTATTCACCCGCCGCTATTAACCTGTTAAATGCCGATGTCAAACTCAGACAGCGGCATTTAACCGGCGCTTCCGGCCGGGCGGTCGGAAATGATGTCATCGCTGACCCCCATCACATGATCGGTGGTCGGCGATGCATCAGGAAGGTAACCATAGAGGTCCTTGAGACCTCTATGGTTACTGATGCCGGCCTGCTGTGAGCGCCCCCCTGTGGTCGGCGCTCACAGCACACCTGCATTTCAGCTACATAGCAGTGATCTGATGATTTTTATGTACGAAAAATTGCTATTGCACAAATTTGATTGAGTCAACATGAGGTTTACAAAATCCTCAGAGAAAATGAATCTGAAAAAGTTCATTTCGGTAAGGCAGGAAGTGTAAAATTGGATTCCTGATTGCACTACAAAATCAGGAATCAGTGACTCATAATCTAAGGGGGGTGAGGTTCATGCAGGATTGCTTGGTGCTGGTTCACTTTCTGCCCTGGAACGTCTGTGTGGCGTTTCAGCATCACTTAAGGAAGAGGAGGAAGAAAAATAAAGGAAGTTTGCATCCTCTCCCTCACTGTCCGCGTGGGAGGCCATGAAAGCATATACCTCCGACACTGAATACCGTGTGGGATGAGTGTGACAACATTTTTTCACGTATGTGGTGTTTGTGTCTGTGCCAAATATCATTCAGTATTGTGTGAGCGCTCGGTGCAAACTTTTTTTTTATTTAGAACAGACGTAAGACGCCGGCATGGATGTGATTCTTTTTTTCCATGCTGACACTAATTCAGTAAAAAATACTGTAGTAGATGACAAATACTACATTTTATTTTTACTGTCCCTAATCTAAAAAATATTTTTTCTCTTTTAACAAAAAAAAAGCAACAACTGGAGGTTGATCACTGATATGCGCTAGTGATCATCGCTTGACGGATGTAGGACGCTCGGATGATTCATTTTTTCTGTGCAAACACTGACTCAATTCAATAAAAAATACTCTAGTACTTTGTTTTGTTAAGGTTCAAGGAATTGTGATGAATAAATAAATGTTCACACGAAAATTGAATAACCAAAAATGAATTTACTTAATAAAAGAATAATAAATAAACAGTCACTCAAATAGCACATAATCAATAAAGTCATACATCACATTAGAATGGTAGAAGTCAAATCAGGCACCTCTCTCTGTCCCATCTCTCTTCCATCTGCCCCTGTCTCTGTTGCATCTCTTTTTATATGTTATACTGTCCAATGTATCTCAGTAAAAACTTTGATGGTTGTAGGAATGCCAGGAAGAAACCCCCTTTAACTGGTTGGTTACTGACAAGTAGCTGGTCAGTTACTGACAACAAATAAATTTACTTATAACAATTAACTGGTTATTTACTTAACAACAAATGACCTTCTGCTGGGTGGGTCATCTGGTTGGACCTCAATGACCTTCTGCGAACTCCATACAGTAAGGATATACTGAATGTTATACTGATTGAAACCATATCAATATATATATTAATAAATTAATAATTATTATTAATTAATTGGAGTGTTTGAAACCATTAAAGATAACTTACTACACAGTAGATGACGATTTCTAGAGTATATTTTCACTGTTCCTAATATAATATAACTAGCTATTGAACCCGTTCTACGCCCGGGTGGCGAGCATTTATATTGGTATATGGTCTCCATCCTGGTATGTGCTGCTCCATCCTGCATCCCCATCTTGTCATGTGCTGCTCCACCCTGCGTCCCCATCCTGTCATGTGCTGTTCCATCCTGCCCCCCCTTTCTGTCATGTGCTGCTCCATCCTGCATCCCCATTCTGTCATGTGCTGCTCCCATCCCGCGCCCCCGTTCTGTCATGTGCTTCTCCCATCCTGCGCCCCCGTTCTGTCATGTGCTGCTCCCATCCTGCGCCTCCATTCTGTCATTTGCTGCTCCCATCCTGTCATGTGCTGCTCCCATCCTGCGCCCCCGTTTTGTCATGTGCTGCTCCCATCCTGCGCCCCCGTTCTGTCATGTGCTGCTCCCATCCTGCGCCCCCGTTCTGTCATGTGCTGCTCCCATCCTGTTCCCCTGTTCTGTCATGTGCTGCTCCCATCCTGCGCCCATTCTGTCATGTGCTGCTGCCATCCTGCGCCCGTTCTGTCATGTGCTGCTCCCATCCTGCACCCGTTCTGTCATGTGCTGCTGCCATCCTGTGCCTGTTCTGTCATGTGCTGCTGTCATCCTGCGCCCGTTCTGTCATGTGCTGCTGCCATCCTGCGCCCAATCTGTCATGTGCTGCTCCCATCCTGCGCCTGTTCTGTCATGTGCTGCTCCCATCCTGCGCCCGTTCTGTCATGTGCTGCTGCAATCCTGCGCCCGTTCTGTCATGTGCTGCTCCCCTGTTCTGTCATGTGCTGCTCCCATCCTGCGCCCGTTCTGTCTTGTGCTGCTGCCATCCTGCGCCCGTTCTGTCATGTGCTGCTGCCATCCTGCGCCCGTTCTGTCATGTGCTGCTCCCATCCTGCGCCCGTTCTATCATGTGCTGCTGCCATCCTGCGCCCCTTCTGTCATGTGCTGCTGCTGCCATCCTGCACCCGTTCTGTCATGTGCTGCTGCCATCCTGCGCCCGTTCTGTCATGTGCTGCTGCCATCCTGCGCCCGTTCTGTCATGTGCCAATGCCATCCTGCGCCCGTTCTGTCATGTGCCGCTGACATCCTGCGCCCGTTCTGTCATGTGCTGCTCCCATCCTGCGCCCGTTCTGTCATGTGATGCTCCCATCCTGTGCCCGTTCTGTCATGTGCTGCTGCCATCCTGCGCCCGTTCTGTCATGTGCTGCTGCCATTCTGCGCCCGTTCTGTCATGTGCTCATGCCATCCTGCGCCCGTTCTGTCATGTGCTGCTGCCATCCTGCGCCCGTTCTGTCATGTGCTGCTGCCATCCTGCGCCCGTTCTGTCATGTGCTGCTGCCATCCTGCGCCCGTTCTGTCATGTGCTGCTGCCATCCTGCGCCCGTTCTGTCATGTGCTGCTGCCATTCTGCGCCCGTTCTGTCATGTGCTGCTGCCATCCTGCGCCTGTTCTGTCATGTGCTGCTGCCATCCTGCGCCCGTTCTGTCATGTGCTGCTGCCATCCTGCGCCCGTTCTGTCATGTGCTGCTCCCATCCTGCGCCCGTTCTGTCATGTGCTGCTGCCATCCTGCGTCCGTTCTGTCATGTGCTGCTGCCATCCTGCGCCCGTTCTGTCATGTGCTGCTCCCATCCTGCGCCCGTTCTGTCATGTGCTGCTGCCATCCTGCACCCGTTCTCTCATGTGCTGCTGCCATCCTGCACCCGTTCTGTCATGTACTGCTGCCATCCTGCGCCCGTTCTGTCATGTGCTGCTGCCATCCTGCGCCCGTTCTGTCATGTGCTGCTGCCATCCTGCGCCCGTTCTGTCATGTGCTGCTGCCATCCTGCGCCCGTTCTGTCATGTGCTGCTGCCATCCTGCGCCCGTTCTGTCATGTGCTGCTGCCATCCTGCGCCCGTTCTGTCATGTGCTGCTGCCATCCTGCACCCGTTCTGTCATGTGCTGCTCCCATCCTGCGCCCGTTCTGTCATGTGCTGCTGCCATCCTGCGCCCGTTCTGTCATGTGCTGCTCCCATCCTGCGCCCGTTCTGTCATGTGCTGCTGCCATTCTGCGCCCGTTCTGTCATGTGCTCATGCCATCCTGCGCCCGTTCTGTCATGTGCTGCTGCCATCCTGCGCCTGTTCTGTCATGTGCTGCTGCCATCCTGCGCCCGTTCTGTCATGTGCTGCTGCCATCCTGCGCCCGTTCTGTCATGTGCTGCTGCCATCCTGCGCCCGTTCTGTCATGTGCTGCTGCCATTCTGCGCCCGTTCTGTCATGTGCTGCTGCCATCCTGCGCCTGTTCTGTCATGTGCTGCTGCCATCCTGCGCCCGTTCTGTCATGTGCTGCTGCCATCCTGCGCCCGTTCTGTCATGTGCTGCTCCCATCCTGCGCCCGTTCTGTCATGTGCTGCTGCCATCCTGCGTCCGTTCTGTCATGTGCTGCTGCCATCCTGCGCCCGTTCTGTCATGTGCTGCTCCCATCCTGCGCCCGTTCTGTCATGTGCTGCTGCCATCCTGCACCCGTTCTCTCATGTGCTGCTGCCATCCTGCACCCGTTCTGTCATGTACTGCTGCCATCCTGCGCCCGTTCTGTCATGTGCTGCTGCCATCCTGCGCCCGTTCTGTCATGTGCTGCTGCCATCCTGCGCCCGTTCTGTCATGTGCTGCTGCCATCCTGCGCCCGTTCTGTCATGTGCTGCTGCCATCCTGCGCCCGTTCTGTCATGTGCTGCTGCCATCCTGCGCCCGTTCTGTCATGTGCTGCTGCCATCCTGCACCCGTTCTGTCATGTGCTGCTCCCATCCTGCGCCCGTTCTGTCATGTGCTGCTGCCATCCTGCGCCCGTTCTGTCATGTGCTGCTCCCATCCTGCGCCCGTTCTGTCATGTGCTGCTGCCATCCTGCGCCCGTTCTGTCATGTGCTGCTGTCATCCTGCGCCCGTTCTGTCATGTGCTGCTGCCATCCTGCGCCCGTTCTGTCATGTGCTGCTGCCATCCTGCGCCCGTTCTGTCATGTGCTGCTGCCATCCTGCGCCCGTTCTGTCATGTGCTGCTGCCATCCTGCCCCCGTTCTGTCATGTGCTGCTCCCATCCTGCGCCACCATTGTATTATATAAGACGCTCCAGTGTGTATGCCCCCGTATGCTGCTGCCATATAAAAAAAAAAAAAATACCATACTCACCTATCGTCCGGCTCCACTGCAGGTGTGTCTTCAAGAAAATGGCGCCGGAAAGCGCGGACTGCGCAGGCGCCGATTCCGGCAGCAGGAATCGGCGCCTGCGCAGTCCGCGCTTGCCGGCGCCATTTTCTTTAAGACACACCTGCAGTGGAGCCGGAGTGTCTTCAAGAAAATGGCGCCGGAAAGCGCGGACTGCGCAGGCGCCGATTCCGGCAGCAGGAATCGGCGCCTGCGCAGTCCGCGCTTTCCGGCTCCATTTTCTTGAAGACACACTCCGGCTCCTCTGCCTGTGACTGGTAAGTCAGAGGGCGGCGCCGGCGCGCATTAAGCACGTGATCGCTCCCTCTGAACTGTCACAGCAGAGGAGCCAGGAGACGGAGCCGCACGCAGCGCTGGAACGGGGAAAGGTGAATATACTTACCCTCCTGGCGGTCCCTGACTCTCCGGTGGAGATCGCGGTATGCGTTCAGTGCTTACGCATACCGCGATCTCCTGGGAGCGTCCCTCTGTGGGGGCCAGACTGCGCCGGCGCTTGCGCCTGCGCAGTCTATAAAGGCTTCGGACAGAGTGACGCTCCCAGCGTTATATTATAGATATACTAATCTAAATAATGTTTCATTCAATTCTTTGTTCACCAAGAAAACAAAACAACCAGACATCTGTTAGTGATATTCGTCATCGACAAAACTCGACAGTTGTAGGACACAAGCTTGCTCGGCGACCTTAGGACACACACACAAAGTGGTGCAAAAAAAGTAGTAGAAAACAGGGAGCATGAGTGTGGACTACTGATTTGCATCACAGATCAACACTAGGCGGTCTAGTACTGATCAACGATCAAGTACTGATCAGCTCTTGGCAGCAGAAAGGACTGAGGAAGGGGAGAGGGATAAATAATGGTGAAAAGGGGGGAAGAGGGGTGGATTAGGAAAGATCATCCAATCATCTGGTAGAGATCAGGAACTGTTCTTTCTTCTTCTTTCAGCATCAGCAGGAGCATAGGCAAACAGCAACAAGAATTGCGATGGCACAGGCTTTTGTAGAACCACAAGGCCCAGCACAGCGCACAGAGCGACTCAGTGACCACCCTGCACAAATCCGCAGCTAGAATTAGGAAATACAGGTCGTATCTACCAGGTCACATCATGTTTGTGTGCTCTGATTGGTGCAATCAATGTAATCATCAATCACACTGAGAGCTGGCCTTGGTGATCTTGGTGTTGCTGGGCTGTAGCCTATTAAAATGAAAATCCAGCTTTTGACAGCAATTAATAAAAAAAATCTATTCTAAAATATTAAAAATTCACAAAATTCTCAGCATTTTGTGGCCAGCAGGAAAATACATTGTATACTTTTCCCTAGTTAACAAAACTATATTACCGCATTTGTTGGCTTTTCGGATTATCATATCCTTTCATCTTTTAATTTCATTACGGGCTTCATGTTCCCTGGATTTAAATTGTTGGAGTTGTATAGACTAATGGTTCTACATCTATTAGGATGCGGTCTTGAAACATGTCAATAACGTTGCCCGGGGTCACAGGGGGCATGTAAGTAGACTTCAGACCACCTGTGAACGGGTCAACTGTTTTTTCTACAACTTTGTTTTGAATGGAAGGGAAATGAATTTAGCACAAGCTGCAAGACAATTATCAGATTCTAGTTCTTATTGAATGTTATCAAATGACCTTACAAATTGATTTAACCCCTTAACGTCCAATGACGGACAGAGTCCATCATTGGATGCCTTCCCCTGTTTGGCGTGGCGATGAGTCCGCACCTTTTCCGGCACATGACAGCTGATCTGATTAGCTGACATGTGCCCAAAACAGCCACGGGTGGAATCGTGATTCACTCGTGGATGTTTACATGTTGAATGCCGCTTTAAAACGCTGACAGCGGCATTTAACATGGACGCGCAGGAAGGGCGTCTTTACCTCCTCCCATTGGTGCCCATGTCATATGACCGTGGGTCACCAAGGGGTTGACATGACAACCCCGGGTCAGCAGGAGACCCTTGTGGTTGTCATTGCTGGATCGCTATGAGTGCCGCCTGGTGGTCGGCGCTCAAAGCAAATGAGCATATTTGCTACATAGAGCAGGGCCGATAAGACAAGTGCAGCTTCAAGTGTCCCATGGAGTCTATTGAAGTAGGTAAAAAGTACAAAATAAGGTTTTTAACCCCTTCCCGACCCATGACGCCACGTAGGTGTCATGAAAGTCGGTGCCAATCCGACCCATGACGCCTATGTGGCGTCATGGAAAGATCGCGTCCCTGCAGATCCGGTGAAAGGGTTAACTCCCATTTCACCCGATCTGCAGGGACAGGGGGAGTGGTAGTTTAGCCCAGGGGGGGTGGCTTCACCCCCTCGTGGCTACGATCGCTCTGATTGGCTGTTGAAAATGAAACTGCCAATCAGAGCGATTTGTAACATTTCACCTATTATAACTGGTGAAATATTACAATCCAGCCATGGCCGATGCTGCAATATCATCGGCCATGGCTGGAAATACTAATGTGCCCCCACCCCACCCCTCCGATCGCCCCTCCAGCCCCCCGATCTGGCCGGTACACTGCTCCGGCTCCCCTCCGTCCAGTGCTCCGCTCCCCCCCGTGCTCTTGTCCGCTCCCCCCGTGCTCCAATCACCCCCCCGTGCTCCAATCACCCCCCCTGCACTCCGATCCACCCCCCGTGCTCCGTTCCAGCCCCCCGTGCTCCGTTCCAGCCCCCTCGTGCTCCGTTCCACGCCCCCGTGCTCCGTTCCACGCCTGCCGCGCTCCGATTCCCCCCCCCGTGCTCCGATCCCCTACCGTGGTCCTCCCCCACCCCATCATACTTACCGATCCTGCCGGGGTCCCGTCCTTCTTCTCCCTGGGCGCCGCCATCTTCCAAAATGGCGGGCGCATGCGCAGTGCGCCCGCCGAATCTGCCGGCTGGCAGATTCGTTCCAAAGTGCATTTTGATCACTGAGATAGATTATATCTCAGTGATCAAAATAAAAAAAATAATAAATGACCCCCCCCTTTGTCACCCCCATAGGTAGGGACAATAAAAAAAATAAAGAAAAAATTTTTTTTCCACTAATGTTAGAATAGGGTTAGGGTTAGGGGTAGGGTTAGGGTTAGGGGTAGGGTTAGGGGTAGGATTAGGGTTAGGGGTAGGGTTAGGGGTAGGGCTAGGGGTAGGGTTAGGGTTAGGGCTAGGGTTAGGGCTAGGGTTAGGGTTAGGGTTAGGGGTAGGGTTAGGGCTAGGGTTAGGGTTTCGGTATGTGCACACGTATTCTGGTCCTCTGCGGATTTTTCCGCTGCGGATTTGATAAATCCGCAGTGCTAAACCGCTGCGGATTTATGGCAGATTTACCGCTTTTTTTTCTGCGCATTTCAGTGCGGTTTTACAATTGCGATTTTCTATTGGAGCAGTTGTAAAACCGCTGCGGAATCCGCACAAAGAAGTGACATGCTGCGGAATGTAAACCGCTGCGTTTCCGTGCAGTTTTTCCGCAGCATGTGTACAGCGATTTTTGTTTCCCGTAGGTTTACATTGAACTGTAAACTCATGGGAAACTGCTGCGGATCTGCAGCGTTTTCCGCAGTGTGCACATACCTTTAGAATTAGGCTATGTGCACACGGTGCGGATTTGGCTGCGGATTGGCCGCTGCGGATTCGCAGCAGTGTTCCATCAGGTTTACAGTACCATGTAAACATATGAAAAACCAAATCCGCTGTGCCCATGGTGCGGAAAATACCGCGCGGAAACGCTGCGTTGTATTTTCCGCAGCATGTCAATTCTTTGTGCGGATTCCGCAGCATTTTACACCTGTTCCTCAATAGGAATCCGCAGGTGAAATCCGCACAAAAAATGCTGCAAATCCGCGGTAAATCCGCAGGTAAAACGCAGTGTCTTTTACCCGCGGATTTTTCAAAAATGGTGCGGAAATATCTCACACGAATCCGCAACGTGGGCACATAGCCTTAGGGTTAGGGTTGGAATTAGGGTTGTGGTTAGGGTTGTGATTAGGGTTATGGCTACAGTTGGGATTAGGGTTAGGGGTGTGTTGGGGTTAGTGTTGGAGGTAGAATTGAGGGGTTACCACTGTTCAGGCACATCAGGGGTCTCCAAACGCAACATGGCACCACCATTGATTCCAGCCAATCTCGTATTCAAAAAGTCAAATGGTGCTCCCTCACTTCCGAGCCCTGACGTGTGCCCAAACAGTGGTTTACCCCCACATATGGGGTACCAGCATACTCAGGATAAAATGCGCAACAATTACTGGGGTCCAATTTCTCCTGTTACCCTTGTGAATCTAAAAAAATGCTTGCTAAAACATCATTTTTGAGGAAAGAAAAATGATTTTTTATTTTCACGGCTCTGCGTTGTAAACGTCTGTGAAGCACTTTGGGGTTCAAAGTGCTCACCTTACATCTAGATAAGTTCCTTGGGGGGTCTAGTTTCCAAAATGGGGTCACTTGTGGGGGGTTTCTACTGTTTAGGCACACCAGGGGCTCTGCAAATGCAATGTGACGCCCGCAGACCATTCCATCAAAGTCTGCATTTCAAAAGTCACTACTTCCCTTCTGTGCCCCGACGTGTGCCCAAACAGTGGTTTACCCCCACACATGGGGTATCAGAGTACTCAGGAGAAACTGGACAACAACTCTTGGGGTCCAATTTCTCCTATAACCCTTGGGAAAATAAAAAATTCTGGGCTAAATAATTATTTTTGAGGAAAGAAAACGTATTTATTATTTTCACGGCTCTGCATTATAAACTTCTATGAAGCACTTGGGGGTTCAAAGTGCTCACCACACATCTAGATAAGTTCCTTTCGGGGTCTAGTTTCCAAAATGGGGTCACTTGTGGGGGGTTTCTACTGTTTAGGCACATCAGGGGCTCTGCAAACGCAACGTGACGCCCGCAGAGCATTCCATCAAAGTCTGCATTTCAAAACGTCACTACTTCAATTCCGAGCCCCAGCATGTGCCCAAACAGTAGTTTACCCCCACATATGAGGTATCACCGTACTCAGGAGAAACTGGACAACAAATATTGGGGTCAAATTTCTCCAGTTACCCTTGGGAAAATTAAAAAATTCTGGGCTAAATAATTATTTTTGAGGAACGAAAACTTATTTATTATTTTCACGGCTCTGCATTATAAACTTATATGAAGCACTTGGGGGTTCAAAGTGCTCACCACACATCTAGATAAGTTCCTTTCGGGGTCTAGTTTCCAAAATGGGGTCACTTGTGGGGGGTTTCTACTGTTAAGCCACATCAGGGGCTCTGCAAACGCAACGTGACGCCCACAGAGCATTCCATCAAAGTCTGCATTTCAAAACATCACTACTTCACTTCCGAGCCTCGGCATGTGCCCAAACAGTGGTTTACCCCCATATATGGGGTATCAGCGTACTCAGGAGAAACTGGTCAACAACTTTTGGGGTCAAATTTCTCCTGTTACCCTTGGTAAAATAAAAAATTGCAGGCTAAAAGATCATTTTTGAGAAAATAATTTTTTATTTTTTATTTTCATGGCTCTGCGTTATAAACTTCTGTGAAGCACTTGGGGGTTCAAAGTCCTCACCACACATCTAGATTAGTTCCTTTGGGGGTCTAGTTTCCAAAATGGGGTCATTTCTGGGGGATCTCCAATGTTTAGGCACACAGGGGCTCTCCAAACGTGACATGGTGTCCGCTAATGATTGGAGCTAATTTTCCATTTAAAAAGCCAAATGGCATGCCATCCCTTCCGAGCCCTGCCGTGCGCCCAAACAGTGGTTTACCCCCACATATGGGGTATCAGCGTACTCAGGACAAACTGGACAACAACTTTTGGGGTCAAATTTCTCCTGTTACCCTTGGTAAAATAAAAAATTGCAGGCTAAAATATCATTTTTGAGAAAATAATTTTTTATTTTTTATTTTCATGGCTCTGCGTTATAAACTTCTGTGAAGCACTTGGGGGTTCAAAGTCCTCACCACACATCTAGATTAGTTCCTTTGTGGGTCTAGTTTCCAAAATGGGGTCATTTCTGGGGGATCTCCAATGTTTAGGCACACAGGGGCTCTCCAAACGTGACATGGTGTCCGCTAATGATTGGAGCTAATTTTCCATTTAAAAAGCCAAATGGCGTGCCATCCCTTCCGAGCCCTGCCGTGCGCCCAAACAGTGGTTTAACCCCACATATGGGGTATCAGCGTACTCAGGACAAACTGGACAACAATATTTGGGGTCCAATTTCTCCTATTATCCTTGGCAAAATAGGAAATTCCAGGCTAAAAAATCATTTTTGAGGAAAGAAAAATTATTTTTTATTTTCATGGCTCTGCGTTATAAACTTCTGTGAAGCACCTGGGGGTTTAAAGTGCTCAATATGCATCTAGATAAGTTCCTTGGGGGGTCTAGTTTCCAAAATGGGGTCACTTGTGGGGGAGCTCCAATGTTTAGGCACACAGGGGCTCTCCAAACGCGACATGGTGTCCGCTAACAATTGGAGCTAATTTTCCATTCAAAAAGTCAAATGGCGCGCCTTCCCTTCCGAGCCCTGCCGAGTGCCCAAACAGTGGTTTACCCCCACATATGAGGTATCGGCGTACTCGGGAGAAATTGCCCAACAAATTTTATGATCCATTTTATCCTACTGCTCATGTGAAAATGAAAAAATTGAGGCGAAAATAATTTTTTTGTGAAAAAAAAGTACTTTTTCATTTTTACAGATCAATTTGTGAAGCACCTGAGGGTTTAAAGTGCTCACTAGGCATCTAAATAAGTTCCTTGGGGGGTCTAGTTTCCAAAATGGGGTCACTTGTGGGGGAGCGCCAATGTTTAGGCACACAGGAGCTATCCAAACGCGACATGGTGTCCGCTAACGATGGAAATAATTTTTTCATTCAAAAAGTCAAATGGCGCTCCTTCCCTTCCGAGCCTTACCATGTGCCCAAACAGTGGTGTACCCCCACATGTGGGGTATTGGTGTACTCAGGAGAAATTGCCCAACACATTTTAGGATCCATTTTATCCTGTTGCCCATGTGAAAATGAAAAAATTGAGGCTAAAATAATTTTTTTGTGAAAAAAAGTACTTTTTCATTTTTACGGATCAATTTGTGAAGCACCTGGGGGTTCAAAGTGCTCACTATGCATCTAGATAAGTTCCTTGGGGCATCTAGTTTCCAAAATGGGGTCACTTGTGGGGGATCTCCAATTTTTAGGCACACGGGGGCTCTCCAAACGTGACATGGTGTCCGCTAAAGAGTGGAGCCAATTTTTGATTCAAAAAGTCAAATGGCGCTCCTTCCCTTCCAAGCCCTGCCGTGCGCCCAAACAGTGGTTTACCCCCACATATGAGGTATCTGCGTACTCAGGACAAATTGGACAACAACTTTCGTGGTTCAGTTTCTCCTTTTACCATTGGAAAAATAAAAAAATTGTTGCTAAAAGATAATTTTTGTGACTAAAAAGTTAAATGTTCATTTTTTCCTTCCATGTTGCTTCTGCTGCTGTGAAGCACCTGAAGGGTTAATAAACTTCTTGAATGTGGTTTTGAGTACCTTGAGGGGTGCAGTTTTTAGAATGGTGTCACTTTGGGGTATTTTCAGCCATATAGACCCCTCAAACTGACTTCAAATGTGAGGTGGTCCCTAAAAAAAATGGTTTTGTAAATTTCGTTGTAAAAATGAGAAATCGCTGGTCAAATTTTAACCCTTATAACTTCCTAACAAAAAAAAATTTTGTTTCCAAAATTGTGCTGATGTAAAGTAAACATGTGGGAAATGTTATTTATTAACTATTTTGTGTCACATATCTCTCTGGTTTAACAGAATAAAAATTAAAAATGTGAAAATTGCGAAATTTTCAAAATTTTCGCCAAATTTCCGTATTTATCACAAAGAAACGCAGAATTTATTGACCTAAATTTACCACTAACATGAAGCCCAATATGTCACGAAAAAACAATCTCAGAACCGCTAGGATCCGTTGAAGCGTTCCTGAGTTATTACCTCATAAAGGGACACTGGTTAGAATTGCAAAAAACGGCAAGGTCTTTAAGGTCAAAATAGGCTGGGTCATGAAGGGGTTAAAAATATGAAAAAAAAATATATATGAGTTCAAATCATCCCCTTCCGCTCCATTCAAAATAAAACAATAAAAAAACAAATATACACATACTTGGTATCATCGCATTCAGAATCGTCCGATCTATAGTATATAAAAAATATTAATCCAATCGGTAAATGGCATAGCGAGAAAAAAAATCGAAATACCAGAATTACGTTTTTTTGGTCGCTGCAACCTTTCAATAAAATGCAATAACGGGTGGTCAAAATAACATACCTGCACCAAATTGATATCAATAAAAACGTCAGATCGGAGCACCAAAATAAGCTATCACCCAGCCCCAGATCCCAAAAAAAGAAATGGTCTCGGAAGATGGCATTTTTTTTTTTTTTACAAATTTTGGATTTTTTTTCACCACTAAGATAAAAGAGAACCTAGACATGTTTGGTGTCTATGAACTTATAATGACCTGTAGAATTATAATGGCAAGTCAGTTTTAGCATTCAACCTAGTATAAAACCCAAATAAAAAACAAGTGTGGGATTGCACTTTTTTGGCAATTTCACCGCACTTGGAATTTTTTTTCCCATTTTCTAGCACATGACATGGTAAAACCAATGGTGTCGTTCAAAAGTGCAACCCACCTTGCAAAAAACAAGCTCTCACGTGGCCATTTTGACCAAAACATAAAAAAGTTATGGCTTTGAGTAGAAGGGGAGCAAAACATGAAAATGCAAAGCTAAAAATACCCCTGGTCGTTAATGGGTTAAAAATCTGCTGCAAACTTTTTTCAGAAAACAGGTAGAGAATGGTATTCTAACTAGGAAAGGAGCAGAAAAATGATAACTTCAATATCCACAAAAGCCGCACTGGTATTACATTCCTAAGATTCATAAATATAACAAATATATTATAGTACCTTAAAGACACAGGTTCTTTCTTGACGGCGAAAGATTAAATTAAATGGCAGCATGAGTTTGTCTTTACTTTAATTGACGTTGAAAGCCAATACACCAGGATTTTACAAGATCGAAGCATTAACACCATTATATACATTTTACAGAATACTAACAAAAGTCATGAACACATTAATCTAGTATGTGAAGCCTTAGAATTCATATTATCACTAGTGTTGAGCGATACCTTCCGATATCCAGAAGTATCGGTATCGGATTGGATTGGATTGGATCGGCCGATATCCAAAAAATATCGGATATGGCCGATACCGATACCTGATACCAATGCAAGTCAATGGGACACAAATATCGGAATGTAAATAAGCCCTTTCTGACCTTCTGAATCCTGTTTTGGAGGGGGAAAGAGTGTGGGTGGTGCGTGGGAGGACACTGTGCATGTCTGTCTGTGCGGGCGGCTTCTGTGCAGGCCTGCCGGGGATCTGTACAGGCCTCTTGGGGCTCTGTGCAGGCTGCTGGGGGTCTGTACGAGCCTGCCGGGGCTCTGTGCGGGCTGCCGGGGCTCTGTGAGGCCTGCAGAGGCTCTGTGTGGGCCTGTCGGGGTTCTGTGCAGGCTGCCGGGGGTCTGTATGGACCTGCCGGGCCTCTGTGCGGACCTGCCGAGGCTCTGTGTGGGCTGCCGGGGCTCTGTGCGGGCAGCCGGGGCTCTGTACAGGCTGCCGGGGCTCCGTGCAGGCTGCCGGGGGTCTGTACGGGCCAGCCGGGGCTCTGTGCTGGCCTGCCGGGGCTATGTGGAGGCTGCCGGGGGTCTGTACTGGCCTGCTGGGGCCCTGTGCGGGCTGCCGGGGCTCTGAGTGGGCTGCCGGGCTCTGTGCGGGCTGCCAGGGGTCTGTGCGTGTGCGCAGGCATCGTCCGATGGGACTACAAGTTCCATCAGACGATGCCTCCTACAGTGACAGTGATTGACACAATAGCCAATGATGGGTCAGAAGTAGTCCCATCATCCGGCTAATGTATTGAATGAAAAAAACCCCATATATACTACTTACATACTATATACATACTACATACAGTACATTCATACATTACATACAATGCATACATATAGACATACAGTACATTAAACATAGAGTACATACTCACCATTACTTGTCATTTTGATCCCCGAAGCCAGTGTCACCTTATTTTTTAAAATATTAAAATAACAAACAACCAATATACTCCCTGTCCTCAGAAATCCACGAGTGTCCCACGACGATCTCCCGTGGAGAACGGCAGCATCAACTGATGTGACCGCTCTCCAGAGGCTCAAGGAACACAAAGACGTTGTAAAAAAAAGTCCCTAGTCTCTCTTTTGGCATTGCTGTGTGAGAAATTTTCTCACGCAGCAATTGCCATAAAAACTATAGTAACTTCAGTGATGCACTGCAGGAGCCATTGTCTCCTGTCAGTGTGTCACTGAGGGTCCTATAGAGCAGTGACATCACCCGATGTCACTGTTCTATAGGGGAGATCGTCGTGGGACACTCGTTATTAATTGGACTACAGTGGACAGGTAGTATACGGTTTATTATTTTACATTTTTTGCAGGCGCTGAAGTATGGTAAGTATGGTTAAATGAAGAATATTAAAATACTTTTTTCCTAATGTGTGCGTGTTTTATTAACCCTTTATTACTATTGGATATGGGGCAGCACGGTGGCGCAGTGGTTAGCACCACAGCCTTGCAGCGCTGGGGTCCTGGGTTCCAATCCCACCCAGGACAACATCTGCAAAGAGTTTGTATGTTCTCTCCGTGTTTGCGTGGGTTTCCTCCGGGCACTCCGGTTTCCTCCCACATTCCAAAGACATACTGATAGGAATTCTAGATTGTGAGCCCAATCGGGGACAGTGATGATAATGTGTGCAAACTGTAAAGCACTGCGGAATATGTTAGTGCTATATAAAAATAAAGATTATTATTATTATTATAAGATTATATTGGATTAAAAATGGATAGGCGTCTTATTGACGCCTTTCCATTATTAACCCGACTTAATGTCACCTTACAATAGCAAGGTGACATTAACCCCTTGTTACCCCAGATCCCACTGCTACACTGGAGTGGGAAGAGAGGGGCTAAGTACTGGAATTGGCGCATCTTACAGATGCGCTATTTCTGGGGTGGCTGCGGACTGGTATTTGTAGCCAGGGGGCCAATATCCATGGCCTTTCTCTAGGCTATGAATATCAGCCCGCAGCTGTCTGCGTAGCCTCTCTGACTATAATAAAATATAGGGGGACCCCATGTAATTTTTTTTGGGGGGTCCCCCTATTTTAGTAGCCAGAAAGGCTAAGCAGACAGTTGCGGGCTAATATTCATAGCAGTCTACAAATATTGGCCCCCGGCCGTTGGCTTTCCCCCTCTGGCGCAGAAAATTGCGCGGGATCCCACGCCATTTTTTCCCATATTTTTTAAAAAAATTAAACGCTCATTAAGGACTCTTTCACACTTGTGTCGCTACGGGTCAGTCGCTATGTGTCGGGGCGATGTACTGAGGCACGTTGTGAAATTTGTGCACGACGAGGGCAGCGAATTCAGTTTTCAACGCATCCGCTGCCCATTCTGAAGTCCGGGGAGGAGTCGCGCATGCGCGGTAGAAAATGGTGGATACGACGGACAAAAAAATGTTCACTTGAATGATTTTTCGTGCCGACGGATCCGTTGCACGACGGACGCGACATGTGGCCATGTATGTATGTATGTAGTATGTATGTAGTATGTATATAATATGTTTGTAGTATGGAGTATGTATGTTTGTAGTATGTATATAGTATGTATGTAGTATGTATGTAGTATGTAGCACTGTATGTATGTAATATGTATGTAGTATGTAGTATGTATGTAGTATGTAGTATGTATGTAGTATGTATGTAGTATGTATGTAGTATGTTGTATGTATGTGTGTAGTTTGTATGTACTATGTATGTAGTATGTATGTAGTATGTAATATGTATGTAGTATGTATGTAGCATGTACTATGCATATAGCATGTTGTATGTATGTATGTAGTATGTATGTAGTATGTAGTATGTTGTATGTATGTGTGTAGTATGTATGTAGTATGTATGTAGTATGCATGTAGTATGTAGTATGTGTGTAATATGCATGTAGTATGTAGTATGTATGTAGTATGCACAGTATGTAGTATGTATGTAGTATGCATGTAGTATGCAGTATGTACAGTATGTAGTATGTATGCAGTGTGTATGTAGGATGTAGTATGTATGTAGTATGTTGTATGTATGTGTGTAGTATGTATGTAGTACAGAGGTGTCAAACTGCATTCCTCGAGGGCTGCAAACAGGTCATGTTTTCAGGATTTCCTTGTACTGCACAGGTGATTATTTAATCACCTACACACATAATGATTCCATCACCTGTGCAATACTAAGGAAATCCTGAAAACATGACCTGTTTGCAGCCCTCGAGGAATGCAGTTTGACACCTCTGATGTAGTATGTAGTATGTATGTAGTATGCATGTAGTATGTTGTATGTATGTAGTATGTAATGTAGTATGTAAGTAATATGTAGTATGTATGTTGTATGTATGTATCTAGTATTTATGTAGTAACATAGTAACATAGTAACATAGTTAGTAAGGCCGAAAAAAGACATTTGTCCATCCAGTTCAGCCTATATTCCATCATAATAAATACCCAGATCTACGTCCTTCTACAGAACCTAATAATTGTATGATACAATATTGTTCTGCTCCAGGAAGACATCCAGGCCTCTCTTGAACCCCTCGACTGAGTTCGCCATCACCACCTCCTCAGGCAAGCAATTCCAGATTCTCACTGCCCTAACAGTAAAGAATCCTCTTCTATCTTGGTGGAAAAACCTTCTCTCCTCCAGACGCAAAGAATGCCCCCTTGTGCCCGTCACCTTCCTTGGTATAAACAGATCCTCAGCGAGATATTTGTATTGTCCCCTTATATACTTATACATGGTTATTAGATCGCCCCTCAGTCGTCTTTTTTCTAGACTAAATAATCCTAATTTCGCTAATCTATCTGGGTATTGTAGTTCTCCCATCCCCTTTATTAATTTTGTTGCCCTCCTTTGTACTCTCTCTAGTTCCATTATATCCTTCCTGAGCACCGGTGCCCAAAACTGGACACAGTACTCCATGTGCGGTCTAACTAGGGATTTGTACAGAGGCAGTATAATGCTCTCATCATGTGTATCCAGACCTCTTTTAATGCACCCCATGATCCTGTTTGCCTTGGCAGCTGCTGCCTGGCACTGGCTGCTCCAGGTAAGTTTATCATTAACTAGGATCCCCAAGTCCTTCTCCCTGTCAGATTTACCCAGTGGTTTCCCGTTCAGTGTGTAATGGTGATATTGATTCCCTCTTCCCATGTGTATAACCTTACATTTATCATTGTTAAACCTCATCTGCCACCTTTCAGCCCAAGTTTCCAACTTATCCAGATCCATCTGTAGCAGAATACTATCTTCTCTTGTATTAACTGCTTTACATAGTTTTGTATCATCTGCAAATATCGATAATTTACTGTGTAAACCTTCTACCAGATCATTAATGAATATGTTGAAGAGAACAGGTCCCAATACTGACCCCTGCGGTACCCCACTGGTCACAGCGACCCAGTTAGAGACTATACCATTTATAACCACCCTCTGCTTTCTATCACTAAGCCAGTTACTAACCCATTTACACACATTTTCCCCCAGACCAAGCATTCTCATTTTGTGTACCAACCTCTTGTGCGGCACGGTATCAAACGCTTTGGAAAAATCGAGATATACCACGTCCAATGACTCACCGTGGTCCAGTCTATAGCTTACCTCTTCATAAAAACTGATTAGATTGGATTGACAGGAGCGATTTCTCATAAACCCATGCTGATATGGAGTTAAACAGTTATTCTCATTGAGATAATCCAGAATAACATCCCTCAGAAACCCTTCAAATATTTTACCAACAATAGAGGTTAGACTTACTGGCCTATAATTTCCAGGTTCCCTTTTAGAGCCCTTTTTGAATATTGGCACCACATTTGCTATGCGCCAGTCCTGCGGAACAGACCCTGTCGCTATAGAGTCACTAAAAATAAGAAATAATGGTTTATCTATTACATTACTTAGTTCTCTTAGTACTCGTGGGTGTATGCCATCCGGACCCGGAGATTTATCTATTTTAATCTTATTTAGCCGGTTTCGCACCTCTTCTTGGGTTAGATTGGTGACCCTTAATATAGGGTTTTCATTGTTTCTTGGGATTTCACCTAGCATTTCATTTTCCACCGTGAATACCGTGGAGAAGAAGGTGTTTAATATGTTAGCTTTTTCCTCGTCATCTACAACCATTCTTTCCTCACTATTTTTTAAGGGGCCTACATTTTCAGTTTTTATTCTTTTACTATTGATATAGTTGAAGAACAGTTTGGGATTAGTTTTACTCTCCTTAGCAATGTGCTTCTCTGTTTCCTTTTTGGCAGCTTTAATTAGTTTTTTAGATAAAGTATTTTTCTCCCTATAGTTTTTTAGAGCTTCAATGGTGCCATCCTGCTTTAGTAGTGCAAATGCTTTCTTTTTACTGTTAATTGCCTGTCTTACTTCTTTGTTTAGCCACATTGGGTTTTTCCTATTTCTAGTCCTTTTATTCCCACAAGGTATAAACCGCTTACACTGCCTATTTAGGATGTTCTTAAACATTTCCCATTTATTATCTGTATTCTCATTTCTGAGGATATTGTCCCAGTCTACCAGATTAAGGGCATCTCTAAGCTGTTCAAACTTTGCCTTCCTAAAGTTCAATGTTTTTGTGACTCCCTGACAAGTCCCCCTAGTGAAAGACAGGTGAAACTGCACAATATTGTGGTCGCTATTTCCTAAATGCCCAACCACCTGCAGATTTGTTATTCTGTCAGGTCTATTAGATAGTATTAGGTCTAAAAGTGCTGCTCCTCTGGTTGGATTCTGCACCAATTGTGAACGATAATTTTTCTTGGTTATTAGCAGAAACCTGTTGCCTTTATGGGTTTCACAGGTTTCTGTTTCCCAGTTAATATCCGGATAGTTAAAGTCCCCCATAACCAGGACCTCATTATGGGTTGCAGCTTCATCTATCTGCTTTAGAAGTAGACTTTCCATGCTTTCTGTTATATTTGGGGGTTTGTAACAGACCCCAATGAGAATTTTGTTACCATTTTTCCCTCCATGAATTTCAACCCATATGGACTCGACATCCTCATTCCCTTCGCTAATATCCTCCCTTAAAGTGGACTTTAGACAAGACTTTACATAGAGACAAACCCCTCCTCCTCTCCGATTTTTACGATCCTTTCTAAACAGACTGTAACCCTGTAAGTTAACTGCCCAGTCATAGCTTTCATCTAACCATGTCTCGGTTATTCCCACTATGTCAAAGTTACCTGTAGATATTTCTGCTTCTAGTTCTTCCATCTTGTTTGTCAGGCTTCTGGCGTTTGCGAGCATGCAGTTTAGAGGATTTTGTTTTGTTCCAATCTCCTCACTGTGGATTGTTTTAGAAATGTTCTTACCTCCCTTCTGAGTATGTTTTCCTGGGTCGTCTTTGTTCGAGTCTAATGTTTTTCTTCCCGTCCCCTCTTCTTCTAGTTTAACGCCCTCCTGATGAGTGTAGCGAGTCTTCTGGCGAATGTGTGTTTCCCAGGTTTGTTGAGGTGTAGTCCGTCTCTGGCGAGGAGTCCATCATACCAGTAATTCACACCGTGGTCCAGGAATCCAAATCCTTGTTGTCTGCACCATCGTCTTAGCCAGTTGTTTGCATCAAGGATCCTGTTCCATCTCCTGGTGCCATGCCCGTCTACTGGAAGGATAGAAGAAAAAACTACCTGTGCATCCAGTTCCTTTACTTTCTTCCCCAACTCTTCAAAGTCCTTGCAGATTGTCGGTAGGTCCTTCCTTGCCGTGTCATTGGTGCCAACATGTATCAGAAGAAATGGGTGGACGTCCTTGGAGCTGAAGAGCTTTGGTATCCTATCGGTCACATCCTTGATCATCGCACCTGGAAGGCAGCATACTTCTCTTGCAGTTATGTCCGGTCTGCAGATGGCTGCTTCGGTGCCTCTCAGTAGTGAGTCTCCCACCACCACCACTCTTCGTTGCTTCTTGGCTGTACTTTTTGCTGTCACTTGTTGCTGTGTGCCCTTTTCTTTTTTGCTTGCTGGTATTGCTTCATTCTTAGGTGTGCCATCTTCATCCTCTACAAAGATTTGATATCGGTTCTTCAGTTGTGTGGTTGGTGATTTCTCCATGGTCTTCTTGCTTCTTTTGGTCACATGCTTCCACTCATCTGCTTTTGGAGGTTCTCTGACACTTTTTGCACCTTCTGTGACCAGTAGAGATGCTTCTGTTCTGTCTAGAAAGTCTTCATTCTCTTTGATGAGTTTCAAAGTTGCTATTCTTTCTTCCAGACCCCGCACCTTTTCTTCTAAAAGGGCCACTAGTCTACACTTCTGACAGGTGAAATTGGATTCTTCTTCTGGTCGATCTGTGAACATGTAGCACATGCTGCAGCTCACCATGTAGGTTGTCACATCTGCCATGTTGCTCCTAGATCCTGCTGACTTGCTGTGTGTTTTCCTTCTTGTGTAATCTACTCAGCCAAGCTCTCTTGCAATAATGTCCTACAGGCAAAAAAGGTTTGGTGATGCTTTCGAAGCAGCTGGTCCCGGCTGTACCCAACGATCTTCTAGCTTAGGGAGACTTCGCTTCTCCCAGAAGGCACCTGGAATATGCAAATTAGCCTCCTGAAGCTTGAATCCCTGGTTTGGTGATGCTTTCGAAGCAGCTGGTCCCGGCTGTACCCAACGATCTTCTAGCTTAGGGAGACTTCGCTTCTCCCAGAAGGCACCTGGAATATGCAAATTAGCCTCCTGAAGCTTGAATCCCTGGTTTGGTGATGCTTTCGAAGCAGCTGGTCCCGGCTGTACCCAACGATCTTCTAGCTTAGGGAGACTTCGCTTCTCCCAGAAGGCACCTGGAATATGCAAATTAGCCTCCTGAAGCTTGAATCCCTGGTTTTTAGTATGTGTGTAGTATTTTTTTTTACATTCAACATATTAGCCGGATGATGGGACTACTACTGTCCCATCATTGGCTAATGTGTCAATCATTTTTTTATCTTTCCTTTTTGGTCTTAATAGTTCATTTCCATTTGCTTTTTTGGCCGTAACATACCCCCCATAGAACGCCGACTATACCCACGCTGGTTGAAGCGTTCACTCAGATCCCTCGCTTGTTCCTCAAACATATGGTCAGATGTACATATTCGTCGGGCCCGTGGGACTTATGGTGGGACTTAATTGCAACAGCTCCAACATCAAGTTGACCTATATGTACAACAAAAAGGAGATTTCCTTTTTGGATATCACTTTGAAAGTGCAGGAGAATGGGTACATCTACACGGATATGTACCGTAAAAAGACTTCAGTGAACGCCTTGCTGCATGCCTCATCATCTCATCCTTGATCCACAATAACGGCTATCCCTATAGGACAGTTCTTGCGGGCCCAACGAATATGTACATCTGATCATATGTTTGAGGAACAAGCGAGGGATCTGAGTGAACGCTTCAACCAGCGTGGGTATAGTCGGCGTTCTATCAGAAGGGGGTATGTTAGGGCCAAAAAAGCAAATAGAAATGAACTATTAAGACCAAAAAGGAAAGATAAATAAATGGGGGAAAATCAAATCAGATTCATTTCCACCTATAATCATAGATGGGAAATGATGAGAGACATATTACAAAAACATTGGCCCATTTTAAAAACAGATTTGGTACTACAGAAATGCCTTCCAGATAGACCCCTACTCACATCACGAAGAAGTGGTAACATCCGTGATATGGTGGTGCATAGCCACTATGTGGCAAAAACTCAGGATCCATTTAATGCCGGCAAACAGAAAAATTAATTTTATCCATGTGGGGATTGCCTTGCGTGCAAAAATCTGGTGAGGGCCACAACTTTCACGTCATCAGATGGCAAGAAGGAATTCCAAATTAGAGACTACATTAGCTGCAGCACCACATTTGTGGTGTATTACGCAGTATGTTCGTGTAACCTGATATATGTAGGTCTCACGTCTCGGGAATTGCGCGTTCGTACACGGGAACACGTGAGAGACATAATTGCATCGCTTGACGTGGAAGATGTGGCCAGCCTTAAACCAATCCCAAAGCATTTTAGGGCATACCATAATTGTAACCCTAAAGAATTAAAAATTAGGGGGATAGATAGGATACGTGCAGGCATTAGAGGGGGGGATTTAAAAAGAAAATTGGCACAACATGAGTGCCGTTGGATCACTATTCTGAATACGGTAGCTCCAGCGGGCCTTAATGAACAAGTTAGTTTCAGTTCCTTCTTGAAATTGAGTCTCCATGTACTTTGTATCGTGTGTGTCTTTTTAATTTTTACTTATTTTTTGTTCTTGTTATTAATATAGAATATAGCTTTAGAGCCATAAAGTCTAAACATGTGATGATGCCAAAACAAGCAAGTTTCAAAGAACATTATGATGGGATGTTTGGGGAGTTTGTCCTACCATTAGATCTGGAAGATGGATCCAAGACATGTCTTTTTCGTGTGAACCTATGGGGAAACCTATGAAGCAGCATCACTTTTTAATAACTAGCTGAAGAGCCCGGCGTTGCCTGGGCATAGTAAATATCTGTGGTTAGTTATAGCACCTCACTTCTCTTATTTTCCCATCACGCCTCTCATTTTCCCAATCACATCTTTCATTTTCCCCCTCACATCTCTCATTTTCTCCCTCACTCCTCTCATTCCCCCCTAACACTTGTCATTTCAACCTCACATCTGTCATTTTCTGATCACTCCACTATTTTTCCTCACTTCTCTCATTTTGCACTCACACCTTTTCATTTTCACCTCACACCTCTCATTTTCACCTCATCACCTCAGTATATACATGTTTGTCATCTCCCTTATATATAGTATACATCTGTATGTCATCTCCTGTATATAGTATATACCTGTATGTCATCTCCCCTGTATATAGTATATACCTGCTGTGTGTCATCTCCCCTATATATAGTATATACCTGAATGTCATCTCCTTCTATATATAGTATATACATGTATGTCATCTCCTCCTGTATATAGTATATACCTGTGTGTCATCTCCCCTGTATATAGTATATATCTGAGTGTCATCTCCTCCTGCATATAGTATATACCTGCATGTCATCTACTATATAAAGCTGAATGTGTGTGTGTGTGTGTGTATGTGTGTATGTCCGGGATTGGCATCTGCACCGTCGTAGCTACAGCCACAAAATTTTGCACAGTCACACGTCTGGACCCCGAGAGCATCATAGGCTATGTTGTGAGGTGAAATTTTTACTCCGCGCTTTCCAATTCACCAAACTATTTTTCCCCTATCTACATAATGGGGAAAAGTGAAAGGAAAAGTGTTGGAGGCAAATTCACAGCTGCCAGATGTGAACAAGGGGGACTTAAAGAATGAGAGCGATGGCGCAAAAGAGTATATACCGTACAGTTGCTAAGGTGGGGCCCCGACATGAGATACTCACCACACACGAGGATATGAACACACACACAAAATGCGCCACACACTACCATGTGCTTGAACACATATACCACCCTCAGCACACATTTCACCACACATACACCAACCTCGCCACATAAAAGTCGAAACACAAAAGTCGCCGCTCAAAACTCGCCACGTGCAAAACTCGCCACATGCAAAAACTAGGTTCACGCAAAACTCGCCACAAGTGCAAAACTCACCTCATGGAAAACTCGCCACACGCAAAACTTGCACACGCGGAAAAATTGCCACATGCACAAAATTTGCAACACATGCAAAAGTTGCCTCACACAAAACTTGCACATACTCAAAAGGCACCACACATGAAACTCGCCACGCGCAAAACTCGCCATGCGCAAAACTTGCTGCACACAACTTGCTACACTAACCTGTCACATGCAACTCAACACACAAAAAGTTGCTACACGCATGTTGCCACACAACTCAACACACACAACTTGACAAACGAAACTCGCCCTAAAACACACACAAGTCTGGTATTATCCTTCAAAAATAAAAACCTGATTAATAAGCAGACAAACTACAAGAGCAACAAATGTACCATATAGGAAATACGGCAGCTGTCAGTCACATGACCTGTCTATTATGTGTATGTGTGAGCTAATATATACTGCCATGGGGAGGGCTTCCTGTTGGCTTGGGATTTATCAGGCTGCCAATTTATCTTACAAATACTGAGGTAAAAATACTGAGCAAATAACGTGTGAATGAGGTCTAATACAGGAGATCACACAGGTATACACTATATACAGGGGAGATGACACACAGATATATACTATATACAGGAGAGATGACACACAGGTATATACTATATAGAGGAGGAGATGACATACAGGTACATACTATATACAGGAGGAGACAACATACAGGTATATACTATATACAGGAGGAGATGACACACAGGTATATACTATATACAGGAGCAGATTACCTACAGGTATATACTATATACAGGAGGAGATGACATACAGGTATATACTATATATAGAAGATGACATACAGGTATATACTATATACAGGAGATGACACACAGGTATATACTATATATAGGAGGAGATGACATACAGGTATATACTATATACAGGGGAGATGACATACAGGTATATACAGGAGATGAAATACAGGTGTATACTATATATAAGGGAGATGACAAACATGTATATACTGAGGTGAAAATGAGAGGTGTGAGGTGAAAATGAAAAGGTGTGAGTGCAAAATGAGAGGAGTGAGGGAAAATAGTGGAGTGGTCGGAAAATGACAGATGTGAGGTCGAAATGACAAGTTTTAGGGGGGAATGAGAGGAGTGAGGGAGAAAATGAGAGGTGTGAGGGAGAAAATGAGAGATGTGAGGGGGAAAATTAAAGATATGATTGGGAAAATGAGAGGTGTGATGGGAAAATAAGAGAAGTGAGGTGCTATAACTAACCACAGATATTTAATATGCCCAGGCAACGCCGGGCTCTTCAGCTAGTCTTCTATATATAGCATATACCTGTATGTCATCTCCTCCTGTATATAGTATATACCTGTGTGTCATCTCCCCTGTATACAGTATATATCTGAGTGTCATCTCCTACTGCATATAGTATATACCTGCATGTCATCTTCTATATATAGCATATACCTGTATGTCATCTCCTCCTGTATATAGTATATACCTGTATGTCATCTCCTCCTGTATATATATGTACCTATATGTCATCACCTCCTCTATGTAGTATATACCTGTGTGTCATCTCTCCTGTATATAGTATATATCTGTGTGTCATCCCCCTGTATATAGTATATACCTGTGTGTCATCTCCTCCTGTATTAGACCTCGTTCACACGTTATTTGCTCAGTATTTTTACCTCAGTATTTGTAAGCTAAATTGGCAGCCTGATAAATCCCCAGCCAACAGGAAGCCCTCCCCCTGGCAGTATATATTAGCTCACACATACACATAATAGACAGGTCATGTGACTGACAGCTGCCGTATTTCCTATATGGTGCAATTGTTGTAGTTTGTCTGCTTATTAATCAGATTTTTATTTTTGAAGGATAATACCAGACTTGTGTGTGTTTTAGGGTGAGTTTCGTTTGTCAAGTTGTGTGTGTTGAGTTGCGTGTGGCGACATGCATGTAGCGACTTTTGTGAGATAAGTTTTGTGTGGTGACATGCATGTAGCAACTTTTTGTGTGTCGAGTTACATGTGACAGGTTAGTGTAGCAAGTTGTGTGCAGCAAGTTTTGCGCATGGCGAGTTTTGCGCTTTGCGAGTATTATGTGTGGTGCCTTTTGTGTATGTGCAAGTTTTGTGTGAGGCAACTTTTGCATGTGTTGCAACTTTTGTGCATGTGGCAATTTTTCCACGTGTGCAAGTTTTGCGTGTGGCGAGTTTTTCATGAGGAGAATATTGCACTTGTGGCGAGTTTTGCAAGAGCCTAGTTTTTGTATGTGGCGAGTTCTGTGCGTGGCGACTTTTGAGTGGCGACTTTTGTGTTTTGACTTTTATGTGGCGAGGTTGGTGTATTTGTGGTGAAATGTGTGCTGAGGGTGGTATATGTGTTCAAGCACGTGGTAGTGTGTGGCGCATTTTGTGTGTGTTCATATCCCCGTGTGTGGTGAGTATCCCATGTCGAGGCCCCACCTTAGCAACTGTACGGTATATACTCTTTGGCGCCATCGCTCTCATTCTTTAAGTCCCCCTTGTTCACATCTGGCAGCTGTCAATTTGCCTCCTACACTTTTCCTTTCATTTTTTCCCATTATGTAGATAGGGGCAAAATTGTTTGGTGAATTGGAAAGCGCGGGGTTAAAATTTCACCTCACAACATAGCCTATGACGCTCTCGGGGTCCAGACGTGTGACTGTGCAAAATTTTGTTTCTGTAGCTGCGACGCTTCCAACACTTTTCCTTTCACTTTTTTCCCCATTATGTAGATAGGGGCAAAATTGTTTGGTGAATTGGAAAGCGCGGGGTTAATATTTCACCTCACAACGTAGCCTATGACGCTCTCAGGGTCCAGACGTGTGACTGTGCAAAATTTTGTTGCTGTAGCTGCGACGCTTCCAACACTTTTCCTTTCACTTTTTTCCCCATTATGTAGATAGGGGCAAAATTGTTTAGTGAATTGGAACGCGCGGGGTTAAAATTTCGCCTCACAATATAGCCTATGACGCTCTCGGGGTCCAGACGTGTGACTGTGCAAAATTTTGTGGCTGTAGCTGCGACGCTGCAGATGCCAATCCCGGACATACACACACACACACACACATTCAGCTTTATATAGTAGATATATGTTTTTTTGTATCATTGCACTTATGTATGTTCATAATAATATTTATATTTAATAACACAAGGACATTTGTCCATTTTTTGATGTCACATATATAATGTCATGTGGATATATTTCGTATTGTATACTGTTTCACTATATAGCACCATACATGTAAACCTACAAAGACCAGGGAGCGAAAATGCCCCCAAAAAATAAATGTATTACACAAAATAATCATAAAAGATATATAAACTTTATTAATAGACAAAATATAGGACAAAACATATAAATATGAGAGTATGGTGATGATAGACAAGCAGAACACTCCAATGGGCATATATACAAACACATAGGCGCAAAAACAGTGCCATATAAAGTGACAAGTGCAACGTGCACAGGGTAAATAGCCCGCACCTGTGTGCATACACCGGGACTTATAATGAACAGGAAAGCGTGGCTACACCACCGCAGCCCTAAATATAACAGAGGAACAGTACCTATTCATAAAGGAGCGGAGTGCAACAGCAAAATATGCGTTCTCAGTATAAATACCAGGTATAAAAATAATAGAAGACCAAACGTGGTGCTATGGGCTGTGCCTCTACGGTAAAAAACGCATATTAATGCCATCCAACAAGTAATTACATCACTGATGTTCCCAAACGAAAACCGTCCCAGTGCTTACCCATGTCGTATAGATGCCCAGAAATGAAGTGTCCTGCTGGAAGCCCCGACGCGCGTTTCGCATATTCAAATGCTTCCTCGGGGGGGGCTGTGTGGTCTCTCTACATGTCCCCAGTTTTTATAGTGTGTGTGCATCTGAAATCTATTAACCGCAAATGATATACGGCGCGTGCGCGCAGAGAGGACGGCCACCACCGCGCAGCTTCCGGCCTTCCCATCGGCGCCGAGCAAGGAGGGAAATCCCTCATGACGTCAGCACGGCCCGGCGTCGATGTACGGAAGCCTTTAGCAGCACGGCGTCACCGCCACTACAACGCGCATGCGCACCACCGCGGGGGCCATAATGAGAAAGGGCAAATATGCTGGCAGCAAGATCACTATCATTACAACCCGGTGGGTACTATCCTAGACAAACAATGTGTCGCAGGCAATTAAATCAAACAAATATATGTAACATTGGCACCCGAGCTTATTCATTAACAAAAAGTATTCGGATATTCCGGATTTTCCAGTTCCAAGTCCATATCTTGTCATGGCGACAAATCATTAGTGCATCGCAGCGCAACCCTTAGGTGATGTTAATATTGGTCACGTCCATATCGTATCATATTGAGGGATGTTACACTGATGCAAATGACTCCAGTCCTCCCAGGTATAGCTTTCCATAAGGTTTTTTTCATCTCTCCAAACCGCAAGCCCTTACTCCAGGCCCAAGATGTAAAGGATGTCAATCAACAATAACTACAAAAAATAAAAATACTGAAAAAACAAAAACAAACACACAAATTAAAACCAAGTTAAACAACAGAAAAACTAAAAACCAAAGACGACAGAGGAAATCACCATTAGGCCTATAGAAACGGAACAAATGATAGCTGCTCATTAAGACCATTAGGGGCCATAGTACCCAGGGCGACTATCCACCGGCACTCTATTTGTGCCAATAGACGTTTGAGGTCCCCTCCTCTATTTCCAGCGTGGACCCTATCAATTCCACGTACCTTAAAAGATGACGGATTGCAGGCATGATACCGCCTGAAATGTCTTGGAATGGTGTGCAATTCCGCTATATCAGGCGCATCTTTCGCTGCCACAATCCCCCTAACATGTTCCCGGACCCTGACACGGAGTTCCCGAGATGTGAGGCCAATATAGATCAAGTTACACGAACATGTGGCGTAATACACCACGTAAGTGGTGCTACAGGAAATATAGCTCGTGATAAGGTAATCCCTACCTCCCCCTGCCGCCGAAAAATTAGTGGCTCTAATTATATTCTGGCAGGCCTTACATGACCCACAAGGGTAACACCCCCATCTCTGGGGTCCTGATCCAAAGATACCCGGTGTGGCCGGAACATAATGGCTTCTTACCAACTGATCCTTAAGACTCTTCCCTCTTCTTGCAGTAAGGAGGGGGCGGTCAGGTAAGATTTTATTAAGCGTTGGTTCTGTTCTCAAAACAGACCCATGTCTCTGTAGAATCTCCCTCATTTCCTCCCACCTATTATTATAGGTGGAGATAAAGCGTAACGGCTGAGTTGGTTTAGATGGAGTAGGCCGCGGAGGTCTCCGGAGTAGCTGGCACCTGGGCGATACTCTGGCCCTGAAGTAACCTTTTTTGATAACTCTGTTACTGTAGCCCCGATCCTGGAACCTTTTGGCAAGGTCCCGAGCCTGCTCCTCGAAGACCTCATCCGCCGAACAAATTCTTTTCATTCTAAGAAACTGACCCACAGGAATAGCGCGTATCGTGGACCGCGTATGCGCTGAGGTGGAGTGTAGGAGAGAATTGACCGACGTCTCCTTTTGGAAGACGTCGGTCCGAATCTCCCCATCCATACTTCTCATGATTTTAATGTCCAGAAAATCAATCTCATTACCCGCTATCCTGTGGGTCAGCCTGATGTTACGATTGTTTTGGTTCAAGTCCCGGATGAAGTCCACGAGTGCCGCCTCGGGACCCTGCCAAATCATCAACACATCGTCAATATAACGATACCAGCACTGCACATGAGAGGCGGCGCACACGCCCCCGCCGAAAACCTCCCTCTCCCAAAGTCCGAGAAAGAGGTTAGCGTACGAGGGCGCGCACGCCGCGCCCATGGCAGTGCCGCGTTTCTGTAAAAAGAAACGATCTTTGAATAAAAAGAAATTATGTGTTAAAATGAATTGTAAAAGCTCCAGGATCAGGGCCTGCAACAGGGAGTCCAGATTACTCATACCCAGGAATAATTCAGCTGCCTCCAAGCCATCCTCATGTTGAATACTAGTGTAGAGAGATTCTACATCGACAGTGGCAAACACCATATCAGGTTCCAAGGTTAGGCCATCAATTTTGCCCAGGACGTCCGTCGTGTCCCGGACATAGGAGGGGAGCGACTCAACTAAGGGATGTAAGTAATGTTCAATAAATTTGCACACCGGGTCGCATAACCCCCCTATGCCCGAGACAATCGGACGCCCCGGGGGTGTAACAGAATTTTTGTGAACCTTCGGCAGCAGGTAGAAGGTAGGGACAACCGGATGTTCCACAAACAAGCCAAGGAACAAACAAACAAGGAACTGGAAAATCCGGAATATCCGAATACTTTTTGTTAATGAATAAGCTTGGGTGCCAATGTTACATATATTTGTTTGATTTAATTGCCTGCGACACATTGTTTGTCTAGGATAGTACCCACCGGGTTGTAATGATAGTGATCTTGCTGCCAGCATATTTGCCCTTTCTCATTATGGCCCCCGCGGTGGTGCGCATGCGCGTTGTAGTGGCGGTGACGCCGTGCTGCTAAAGGCTTCCGTACATCGACGCCGGGCCGTGCTGACGTCATGAGGGATTTCCCTCCTTGCTCGGCGCCGATGGGAAGGCCGGAAGCTGCGCGGTGGTGGCCGTCCTCTCTGCGCGCACGCGCCGTATATCATTTGCGGTTAATAGATTTCAGATGCACACACACTATAAAAACTGGGGACATGTAGAGAGACCACACAGCCCCCCGAGGAAGCATTTGAATACGCGAAACGCGCGTCGGGGCTTCCAGCAGGACACTTCATTTCTGGGCATCTATACGACATGGGTAAGCACTGGGACGGTTTTCGTTTGGGAACATCAGTGATGTAATTACTTGTTGGATGGCATTAATATGCGTTTTTTACCGTAGAGGCACAGCCCATAGCACCACGTTTGGTCTTCTATTATTTTTATACCTGGTATTTATACTGAGAACGCATATTTTGCTGTTGCACTCCGCTCCTTTATGAATAGGTACTGTTCCTCTGTTATATTTAGGGCTGCGGTGGTGTAGCCACGCTTTCCTGTTCATTATAAGTCCCGGTGTATGCACACAGGTGCGGGCTATTTACCCTGTGCACGTTGCACTTGTCACTTTATATGGCACTGTTTTTGTGCCTATGTGTTTGTATATATGCCCATTGGAGTGTTCTGCTTGTCTATCATCACCATACTCTCATATTTATATGTTTTGTCCTATATTTTGTCTATTAATAAAGTTTATATATCTTTTATGATTATTTTGTGTATTACATTTATTTTTTGGGGGCATTTTCGCTCCCTGGTCTTTGTAGGTTTACATTATTGTTAGGGAGTTTTGTCCCGCTCTATTCCCGGTGGTATGCCATGGGCATGCTGTATAGGAGGGATATTTTTACCTCTAGTCACGTCCGCAGTGTCAGTTTTTGTTTGTATAGCACCATACATGTAGTATTGTGCAGTGTTTAAATTTTAAGGATTGTATAATGTGGGTAGAGTAATGAGTACACTATAAGTATATTTAGATAGTATATTTATTAAAATTTGTAATGCGGGTATCCGCTGTAAGAGTGGTGGGATGGTACACTGGACAGTAAAGAGTTAACGGTCACAGACGCTGCAGCATAGTTCTTCCCCCTTTGGACATGGGCAGATTACCTTTCTGTGCACAGTGCGCATGTCCGCCATGACTGGTGTCCCGGGGCATTGTGGACGGCGCCTGGTAGTGACGTTTGCGCCTCAGTGACGTCATCCAGACGTCCCTGGATGCGCTCCGTCATGATGGGCGCCAGACATAATGCAGTACTCGGCGCGGTCTGCGGCACACATGCGCTACATCCTGTGCACAATTACGGACAATTGTAAACCATATAAATATCTCCCCCACACACACCACAGTACCGCCCCCTGATGAAGCCAACGCGAAACGCGCGTTGGGGCTGCACTGTGCGACCATCCGCTGTCTGCTACATGGGTAAGGAAGCATACCAGGTTTATTACGTTGTGCTGATGTAAGATAGAGACACTCTGACGATTTCAGAGATGTTAGGTCACATTATATAGTAATATTATATCCTGGGGGTTTCCTTGTCCCACAAAGTACTATAGTGTCACTAAGCACCTTATTAATTTAATAGCGGTTAGTGGCTGGTCACACAGGTCTGGCGCAGTTTTTGCTTTCATTGCTGTGCATGTAATGTTAGTTATATGATATTTTATGAGAAATGTTATTAGTGTTGAATATAAATAAAACTGATATTTTTATATATTAACCTGGACTTGAACTCCTTTTGTCTATATATTTAATGCTTTGAGTATGGAGTGTCCTATTATGATTTGGTGGCCCGGTGTTCATGGTTCATCTATGGTATGATGAACGAACATAGGAGCAGGATTGTATCCATTATGGGATTAAGTTATGCTATGCTATAAAAGTGTACACCCTTATCATACAAAAAAAGCTTTGCCATAGAGCCAGTTTATAAGGTTATGAAAAATCAACAGCGACAAAAGTATATTTAAATTGCAAGAATTAAAAGAAAGGTTTAATATGAGGAAGTGTCCTCCTAGACTTCTGAGTGAAACCCTGGAAAAAGTAGAAAAAACATCAAGGATCCAATCCGGAAAGACTTCTTCAAGAGATAAAAAAATGAGTAATAATAAACAGGACTGTAATTCATTTTTAATTTTAAGCATAGTGATTGAAAGGAACAAAGATTTGCACAGTATAGCAGTCCGAAAAATGATTTTTTCATATAGTAGAGGATGCTACTTGGGGAAACTCTGGTCCATAAAATAATGAATCCTGAGATAAATAATTGGATTGATAAAAACATTTCAAAATAAATTTATATGCATATAACTAATAAAACAAAATAGTTTCAATTAGACATCAAGTAAATGATTTCATATCATGGAAAACCACACATGTGGTGTATATTATTTTTTGCCATTGTTATTATATCGGAAAAACTGTTAGACCTCTCTTTATTCATTTTCATGAGCACTATAAACCCATTAGTAGTGTAAAAGGCTACCCAATATTCAAGGATTCCATGGATCAAACCCTAATGCATTAAGCTTTGCTGGTTAGGAAAGGGTTAATTACTCTCAGCAAGCGGGAGCCCATAATAAAATGTTATTAAGAGGGTAGGTTAAATGGATAATGAAGTCTTGTGCACATGGTCCATTAGCATTGAATGATAGGTTTGACCTATCAATGTTTTTACAATTGGTTGCTATTTTACATGTATTGTCAAAATATTTTTTGTAGTTAACACTGTAAATGTTTTCTAAAGATGTGGTAGGGTGTGGATTTGCGGATGCATCGTGCTTCTGCGGACCGTCGGGAGCAAAAAACGCTACATGTAACGTTTTTTGCTCCTGACGGACCGCTTTTTCCCCACCTCCCCGCACCTTACAATGGGGCAGCGGATGCGCCGGAGAAATGCATCCGCTGCCTCCATTGTGCAATGCGCTAAACGCTAGCGTCGGAATCTCTCCCCGACGCATTGCGACGGGGAGATTCCGACGCTAGTGTGAAAGAAGCCTTATAATAAGAAAGACACTCCCACACCTTGACATCCCTAGAAGCTCCAGACAGGTACTAAATGGCCGCAGTCCACAATCTCTTCTGCACCCTGCATTCTCCTGGGTACCCTATTGATGTCCCGATGTATTGAAAAATAAAGGACTGTCCTTTTTAAAGGATTGGTCGGTGCTGCTCTTTCTGTTTCTTTCAGTAACAGTTATAATACACTTTTGAGCAAGCACCATGATCTTTCTTAATTTGTTGCAAAGCTCTGAAAAGGGAAACCATTATACACGTGCGGCAAGTCATTGGCTGGTACCTCAGCTCTCCTTTTTACCACAAAATTTCACAATTAATTTTATAATGTAAGGCATGCTTTTAACTTGTTGTTCTGCTTAATATTTTATAACTTACTTTGATTATCATTTAAACAATTTAAATACACTGAGGAAAATAAATATTTGATACACTGACAATTTAGCAAGTTTTCCAACCTACAAAGAATGGAGAGGTGTGCATTTTTTATTGTAGGTACACCTCAACTGTGAATGACAGAATAATAATAATAATAATTTTATAATGCCAACATATTCTGCAGCACTTTACAATTTTAGAGGGGACTTGTACAGACAATATAAACATTACAGAATAAGCATAACTCAGATATCAGAAGGAGTGAGGGTGCGGCACGCAAGCTTACAATCTATGAGGAGATAGGGGAGGCATGAAAGATAAATGATAAAATGTGTTTATATTGTAGAATACAGCCATAATATACTAAAAGGGTATGCACATAACGCTGCATGAACTGGTCGCCAGCTAGTGTATGTACAGAACAGACACAGAGGACTATTAACTGCATGGAGAGTGTGAACAGATGCTACAGGAGTCATATTTTGAAGAAAATATTGTATGGGCCAAACAGAGCTAGTTAGACAAGTGAGATGGGGCGATAAGCCAGTCTTAAATCTGTCGGTATTGGGAATTAATCAAATTGCCTGAGTAGTATATTTCAAAGAATTGGCGCAGCACGTGAAGAGTTTTGGAGATGGGAATGAGTGGTTGGGATTATTGAGGATATTAATTTCAAGTCATTAGCAGCACGCAGGGCACAGGAAGGCTGGTAGACTGAGATGAGGAAGGAGATGTAGGGGGTGCTGAGCCGTGGAGTGCTTTGAGGGTGGGTGAGAGTGAGAAGTTTATATTGAACTCTGTATTGGATGGGCAACCAGTGTAGTAACTGGCACTGGGAAGAGGCATCAGTCTAGCAGTTGGCAAGGAATATGATCCTGGCTGCTACATTCAGGATGGATTGGAAAGGAGAGAGTTTAGTAAAAGGGATACTGATTAGTAAAGAGTTGAAATAGTCCCAACAAGAAATAATAAGAGCTACAGTAAGGTTTTTTGCCAAGTCAAGGTAATAAAAGGTCTAATTCTAGAGATGTTTATAAGCTGCAAGTGACATGAGCAGGCAAGTGATCGGAAGTGGGGAGAAAAGGAAAGAATTAAATCAAATATAACACCAAGACAGCGGACATGTTGCTGGGGAGTAATGGTGGAGACACACACCGAAATGGCAATATCGGGCATAGATAGGTTAGTGGAAGGAGGAAACACAAGGAGTGCAGTTTTTGACAGATTCAGTTTTATATAGAGGGAGGACATAATGTTAAAGACAATGGAAAGACAATCACAGGTATTTTGTAGTAATAGTATATTATATGTAGTAGTATATAATTGGGAGTCATCAGCATAGAGATGGTACTGAAAACTGAATCTACTGATTGTTTGTATAATAGAGACAGTGTGCAAGAAGGAAAGGAGGGGGCCTAAGACTGATCCTTGAGGAACCCCAACAGTAAGGGGAAGGGGAGAGAAAGAGGAGCCAGCAAAAGTCGAAGTGAAGGAGCAGTAAGAGGGAAGGAGGAGAACCAGGAGAGAACAGTGTCCTTGAACCAAATAGAGCAGAGCATAGTGAGGAGGAGCTGGTGATATGGAAATTTGGGTTGGATAAATCTATCCCGTGTGTGCTGTGGCCGTTCCCAATAAGACTGAGTATTTTGAGTGCTCAAGAATGAGTCTGTACACGATTGTGACAGGAAAGCATTCCATCAATACTGACTCTTTATTTCCTGATACATAGTTTTATAATTGCAAATAGAAAGGAGTGGTTAGGGGTGGTTAGTAAATTAACATATTGTCTAGCTCCTCTGTTATTGGTTATCTGAATATATATGGAATATTGTGATTAATGCACATATGACTGCTGATTAAGCAACTAAAATGAAGTTCTCTGCATCTGGGACAAAGTTGAGACATCGCATCAGCACTTAATACATCTGGAGTTCTTCTGCTTTTCGGGTGGAAAACACCGAACAGTCTGTCTGGCTTATATTAGTTTATGTCAGCCATTTTAAGCCATTGATTATAATGTATATAGATATATTTGCGTTTATATGAGTATATATGATTATAGAGGATTATACATGCAAGTGAGATCTACATGATATAAATATTTCTATCACAAGCCCCCCTTAGATATCACTTGCCCTAAGCCTAGCCTCCTGTCCCAAAGCGCTGCAACTCTTTTATGCTGCCGGCAAACTGACGCAAACCTAGTGCCTACGCCCTACACCGTACAGACTTTTGCAATGGGCGATCAGGAGATCTGTCCCTAAACGGGGGTAGAAACATGCATGGTCTCATATTGGCGACTCTGTTCGATCAGTTCCACATATTCGTCGTCATCATCAGGATTGGAGGAGCCATCAGGTGGGTGAATCTGAATTCGGATAGGTTCGTCCAGGAGGAGATGCGGCATCAGGTTTGTTGTTTCCTTGACTGTCTTTTCCATCATCAGGATCATTCTGGCTTAGGCGTATCTTAGGCGTGGATCCAAGTGGGCCTTCCCTCTAGTTTCACAGAGGTTGGTGTCGTCAGCAGCACTTGGAAGGGACCATCAAATCTGGGGTCGAGCGTTCTCCTCACAAACTTCTTCACCAACACCCAGTCTCCTGGTTTCAGGGAGTGTGAACCGGGTACCGATCCTGGATCTGGTAATGAAGAGAAAACTCGAGAGCGGATGTTAGCAAGTTTCTTGGTGAGTTCAATTACATTAGCAGACAAAGTATCATATTACATAGTCAGCTGCTGAGGGAAGAATACCCCTAACCTGGGGCTAGACCCAAACAAAATTTAATATGGTGACAGCTTTTCTGAGCCTCTGGGAGTGTGCCTTACACTAAGTAGTGTGATTGGGAGTGTCTCATGCCATGGTTTGCGTGTCTCTTGGGCAACTTTCAACATCCTGTTCTTAAGTGTCCCATTCAGTCTATCCACTTTCTCGCTACTCTGGGGATTGTAGGGAGTGTGTAGGCCTAAGTCTGACCCTACTGCTGACCAGATCTCTCGTGTGAGACTTGCTGTGAATGCGGGTCCCTGGTCACTCTATCACTTCTCGGACCCCATATCTACATATCTCATCTCTGAGAGTAGCTTCTTTGCAGTAGTCTTTGCTGACTGGGTCCTCACTGGGAAAGCTTCTGGCCATCCTGAGAACACGTCCACGACCACAAGGGCATATTCAAAACCTCCACTTGGCGGCATCTGGATGTGGTCTATCTGGATCCTCTGGAAGTGCTACAGCGGGCTGGCAAGATGATGTGTGGGAACTTTCTCCATTCTTCCAGGGTTGCATTTGCCGCAGGTCAGACAGCTGCTAGTCAACTTGGCTGTTAAGGTGGAGATCCCTGGAGCGAACTAGTAAGCACCAATCAGATCATTCATCTGTGTCTTTGATCTGTGTGTGGGCCCATGTGCCCACTGGACCACCATTGGATACATGCTTCGGGATAAACAGGGTTTGTAGTCCATTGCGTATACCCTTCCTTCTTCATGTGTTGCTCCATTCCGCATCCAGCATTCCTTCTTGTCCTTTTTTAGGGCATGCTCTTGCAGCTTTTTGAGCAGATCCCAGGATGTCATCTGGTCAGGTTTCTTGTCTTCAGTCGTCATGTAGTAGCCGTCCGGCTCTACGACCTCTCCCACTTCTCCATTTTGCCTTCCTTTGGCTGCTTCTTTGGCTGCTATATCCACCATGTTGTTACCCCATGCCTCTACTGTGTTCAATTTTCCATGTGCTTTGACTTTTAGTACTGCCACCATTTTTTGGGAGTTGGAGTGCGCTCAGTAGGTCTTTAATAGCTCCATGATGCTTTACGGTTGTTCCGCTTGCTGTGATGAAGTCTCTTGCAGCCCAGATGGGTCCGAAGTCGTGTGCTATGCCATGCGAATACCTTGAATCGGTGTAAATATTCACAGTTTTGCCTTCTGCAATCTGGCAAGCCTTCGTCAGCGCTATCAGTTCTGCTTCTTGGGTTGACAGGCTAGGTGGCAGACTCCTGGACCACAAGATTTCTTGATGGCTGGTCACTGCACATCCCGTGTGAAATCTTCCTTCCTTCCTGGAGCCATCTACATAGAGGATCAACTCTGGGTTGGCCAGTGGCTCTTCTGCCACATTGGGTAGTCCTGCTGTTTCCTGTTGCATGATGCTGAAGCAATCATGATCATCCGGTCGGAGCAAATCCAGATCCTTGTGGAAGGTATCATGCAGATTTTGATCTGGAGGGTTCGTATCTGTATCCCCCCTTGGGAGTGGGAGTAGAGTGGCCGGATTGAGGACTGTACATCTGGAGATGGTGACGTTGTCAGGCAGTAGTAGTGAGCACTGTAGACGAAGATGTCTTGCGGTGGAGAGATGTTTTGGATGGGTTTGATTGAGAATTGCTGAGATGTCATGTGGAGCCAGGATGTCCAGTGGATGTCCAAGAATGATGTCAGCTGTTTTGTCCAGGAGGGCGTGTGCTGCAAATACTGCTCTCATGCAGGAGGGGGCTCCCCTTGCAACTGGATCCAGGCGAGCTGAATAATAGCCTAGAGGCCTCTGTCTTCCCCCATGAGTCTGTGTCAGGACTCCAGTAGCATGGCCTTCTTTCTCCATCAGGTAGAGACGGAATGGCTTCTCGTAGTCAGGTAGGCCTAGCGCTGGCGCTGAGACTACTGAGTCTTTTAGCTTCTTGAACGAAATGAAGGCCACATCTGTTAGCAGGAATGGGGTTACGTTAACGCAGTCATACAGAGGTTGCATTAGGCCTGAAGCATCAGGGATCCAGGCTCTGCAATACGAATCTAGACCAAGGAAGGCCTGTAGCGCCTTTGGAGTTGTTGGAGGAGCCATCTTCTCCACTGTGGTCTTCCGGTCATCTGTCAGGTGTTTAGTCTGGTGAGCAATGCAGTGCCCAAGGAACGTAACTCGCTTCAGACACCACTGGACTTTGTTCTTCGAGACCTTGCAGTGTTGTTTCGCCAGGTAGAGTAGGAGAGACACAGAATGTGCTTTACACGTGTCAAAGTCAACTGCACAAAGGAGTAGATCGTCCACGTATTGTAGCAGGGTCACTTCTGCATGTTCTGTGATCCAGTTGGCGAGAACTGTGGACATTGCTTTGGTGAAATGCGAGGGGCTGTTCTGGGCCCCCTGGGGCATCACCGCCCATGTGTACTGTGCCTCCTGATGCGTGAAGGCAAACAGGAACTGGTCGTCTGGATGGAGGGGAACACTGAAGAAAGCATTTGCCAGGTCGATCACCGTGAACACTGTTGCTGTGGAAGGCACATTTGAGAGCAGGGTGTGTGGATTCGGCACAATTGGAGTTTCAAATACTGTAGCGTCATTCACCGCTCTTAGGTCATGTACCATTCTGAACTTGGCTGGCTCTCCTTTTACAGTCTTTTTAATGACGGGGAAAAGCGGAGTATTGCAAGGAGAGGTGCAGGGGACAACGACCCCTATTTCCAGGAACACCTTCAATTGGTCTGAGACGGCTTGACTCTGTGCGATGGACAAGGGATACTGGGCCTTATGAGGATATGGAGTACCTGGCTTGAGCGATACCTGCACCGGGGCAACCTGAAGTTTTCCCACATCTTGGGGTCTCTTAGACCATAGACTTTCTGGTACTACGTCCAGTACCTCCTTGGGTAGGCCTTCATGGGTTGTTTGAGGTTCCTGTAAGGCTGCCAGCATGACTGACTCTTCCTGGGTCAGAGGTGAAGAAAGGGTCACAGTCCCATCTTCCTGGAACACTATGGTTGCTTTAAGTTTCTATAGAAGGTCTGCCCCCAGTAGGTGGAGTGGGCAGGTTCTTGACACCACAAACTGGGACAGGATAGAGTGTCCTGGCTGAGTGCACACGCTCAGAGGCTTTGTAAGCTGAGAATTTCTGACTTGACCGTCGATGCCTACGCAAGACACAGAGGATTCTGATAGGCAGATAGGGTCAGGGAGTTCCACATGTCTCATCACACTTCTGGCTGCACCAGTGTCCACAAGAAAAGACCTGACAACGCCATCCACTTTCAGGGTAATTTGAGGGGTTGGTCCTGCTGAAGGGGTTTTGCATGTCAGGAGCGTGGTGTCTTGCGGACCTGGCTTGCCCCTGTCCTATGGATGGGGCGCTTCACTGTCCACCTTGTCTGCTCCTCGGCTTGCTCCTCTGGGCAGGGTCTTGGGTTGTGATGGAGCTCTGCACCGGCTCTGGTAATGACCCAATTTGCCGCAGTTGAAACATCTGAGTTCCTTCTGTCTCGGTATTGCGGTGGCTCTTCAGAGTCTATGGCCGCCATAAGGGGTGTTGTCTTCCGCACTCCTGGTTGGGACTCGATCCCTTTGGTTACGGTGAGCAGGGTGTCCATTGCTATTGACCTGTACTCGGGCCTAGCCACTATCAGTGGCTTCTTGATTGGTTCTCTGAGTCCATGCACAAAGGCCTGTGCCAACATCTGCCTGTGTATCTGATCATGAATGGTGAAGCCCAGGTCCTGGAAAACCTGCATTACTCTGCCATGGAACTTCTCCACAGTCTCTGTCTTCTCCTGACTCATATCATGTAAGCTGAGGGCCTGTCCAGCCAGCCTGCCTTTGGCCCATTCTCTGAGTTGTTCAATCAGCTTCGGCCCTGACTCCCAGGCATGTACGTCTAAGTCTGCTGACAGCTTGAAGTGTTCTTTCATGATTGGCCAGAAGGCATCACCTGCCTTTATCTCCATCACGGCCCACAGATCATTCCAGGTGGCTGCATATGTGCGCTGGTTCTGCTGCATTCTTTGGCAAAATGGCATGGGATGCATCCCTGGGTCTGGAAGATTGTCACCTGACTTGAAGTGCACATAGTGTAATGGTGGTGCCTCTATCTGCCCCTGCATTCTTGGTGCCTGTGGGTTTCTTTTCCTGGTACTGGGCAGCATGTATGATGTTCCCTCTTCATCTTCATCAGAGGAATAGTTGTGATAGCGTGTGCTGGGGTCATACACTGGCTGATTTTTGGACTTAGAACCTGCCTTTTGTGTGTGGATGTCTTCCCCCTTGCTGAAGCATAGGCTTATAGTTCTATGTTGGTGTGAATGTAGGCAGCTCTGACCGGTGCTGAAGTTGCACATTATCAACAGATGATGATGATGATATCAGTCCTCCCCCCCTCTGCACCCAGGGCTGAGCTGTCTGCTGCCTGATGTGTCTGTAGCTTGGGGGGTGCCTTCTACTGGGGGATCTCCACCTTCCTCCCCCGATACCATGACTGTCAGAGGCTGGGCTGTATTGGAAACATAGAAGGGGTGCCTTGTGCTGTAAGCACTACATTGTTTGGATTGGGGGTTGGCCCAGCTGGCAACACAGAAGAAGAAGAGGAAGAAGAAGGAGGAGGGGTTGATGAAAAAGAGTATAGGAGGAGGTGAGGAGTGAGGAACAGAGAGAGGAGAAGATGGGAGGTGTGGAGGAGAGAGAGAAGGAGGCAAAGGGTGTGGTGAAAGAGAAGGAGGAGGTGAGGAGTGTGATGTAGAAGGAGGGAGGAGAACAGAGGGAGGAGAGAGAGGTGTGGAGAGAGAGGAGGAGGAGATAGGTGTGGTGGGGGAGTGAAGAAGGAAAGAGGTGTGGAGAAGGAGAAGAAGGAGTAGATGTGTAGAGGAGATAGAGAGAGGGAGAGGAAAATAGAGTGAGAGAGGAGAAGGAGGAGAGAGTGACAGAGAAAAAGGAGGATAGAGAGGAGAAAGACACACACAAAAAAAAAGAAAATTCCTTCTTCTTTGATGGCAGATGCAGCCTGAGACTGTGTGGTCAGAGCAACAGCGCCATCTCCATGTACAAAGGTTGGGTGGGGCGCACCACATACTGTGCAAAAACTCCCTATACCATGGAATCTATTGAGAGCATGGGAGGCGCTGATGGCTTAATACCTTTCCCCATTTTATATACATAAAAATCACTTCCTGGTTTGCTCACATATCTCTCTGTACCACCTAAACGATGTAAGCTCTGCTGCTACTGTGCACCAAGTATCAGCATTGAGCAATGTAACATCAGCTAACTTCCCTTATTTTCCCTTCCACGTCATGCCATTCTGCAGCTTGAATTCTGCCGTTCTTATGAATTTCACATACTTTATACCTTCTAAAATTCTTCACGTACTTAACACCTTCGTGCTCTGCTACTATCTGGTTGGCCGTTTTCTCATCAGGAAGTAAAAGACCCTCCTGTTACTTGGCCACCTTATTCCCCATGCAAAAAGAAAAATTAAAAAACCACAACAAAAAGCTTCAAACAAATGGGTATATAAAAACACAAAAAATAATAAAATAAATAAAAAAAAGAAAGGAACACTTCCAAAAATTGGTGCAGTATGTTGAAATCAAAACATAAAAAAAACATCAAAAACTCGGTACACGATCCAAAACTCAGGATCTTTACAGAAAAGGAAAAAAAAAAACCTTTTAAACAAAAAAGTGAGGAGGCAGAAAAGAAAAGAAACTTTGAAAAACTTTTTTTTAAAAAGTCTAAAAACTTCAAAATGAAACAAAGAACAGAAAATTAAATTAAAACGGCTTCTCTTCTCTCCCCCTTTTTTTTCTTCTGTACTCTGCGCTCAAATGCAGTCAGAGACACTCTTCCCCTTTTTATCAGCAGCTGCTGTTTTACAAAAAAAATCACGTATGTCACATCAAAAATGATAGATATCATTTAGTTTCACCTCTTCAAATAAATGCTATACCATAGCCAGATATATGCAAAAACAGGAAACTTAGCAACAAAAAGAAGAGAAAAAAAACAAAACAAAAAACGGTTGTGACAGTGTGATTTACAATGCATATATCTCTGCTTGCGGCGTGGAAAAAGAAAAAGAGGAAGAGAAAAAAAACTTTTCTATACAATTATATGCTCTATAAGCAGCGATACATGAATCGAACCAAACAGATACAGACATCCGAGAGATGCCCATTTAATTCTGTGACACGTGCAGGTTGCGCTGGGAACAGACTACTGCCAATCGCACTGAGCACACCTATGCCCGGGCCACCTGAGTGAGAAACACAGCAGGTGGGAATTCTACCACCCCGGTCCGTCATCCTAACTGGATAGCTGGCACTACGGAAATCTGCAGTAGCCCTCTAAGTTATCACTACCCATGCCTGGAGCCTGGGACCACCTGCCCCGGGACTACCTGTCCCTCCTATGCACGGGAATCCTGCAATAACTTATCGAGCGATTTGACCTCCTGCGGTCTGTTACCCAGCAACCACAAACAGTCACTGCTCCTTGCTTCTCCCGGATCTACACAAACACAGAACACAAACACGGCACACAGCAGACACCTTGATCCCAGGGTTTTGGGTACAGGCTTTGGACTTTTTACACTACCTGGGAATGCGGTGGTGACCACACCTGACCGGTAAGAGGTATAGACCCGGACTGGGCACAGGGGACTTTCAGGTAAGATGATAACATTTTCTTACCTTACTTATGGAGCTGCGCAGTCTCCGTCCCGTGAACCAAGGCCGTGGCCAACACCTCCGTCTCTCCGGTCAGCGGGGTCGCCGTGTGTTTCATCCATGCCTCGTTGGGCGCCATTTGATTTGGAAATTTGGGTTGGATAAATCTATCCCGTGTGTGCTGTGGCCGTTCCCAATAAGACTGAGTATTTTGAGTGCTCAAGAATGAGTCTGTACACGAATACATCTTAATACATCTGGAGTTCTTCTGCTTTTCGGGTGGAAAACACCGAACAGTCTGTCTGGCTTATATTAGTTTATGTCAGCCATTTTAAGCCATTGATTATAATGTATATAGATATATTTGCGCTTATTTGAGTATATATGATTATAGAGGAGTATACATGCAAGTGAGATCTACACGATATAAATATTTCTATCACACTGGTAATCCACAGTTTTGAAAGCTGCAGAGAGATCCAGGAGAATCAGCACGGAGTAGTGACCATTAGATCTAGCTGTTAGTAGATTTATTAGAGACTTTAGTGAGGGAAGTTGCAGTAGAATGTAAAGAGCGGAAACCAGATTGTAAAAGGTCAAGAAGAGAGTTTTCTGAGAGAAGGATTGTAGGAGTTTAGAGATGAAGGGTAGATTGGAGAAAGGTCTGTAGTTAGCAGCACAGTTTTGGTCAAGGCATTTTTTTTAAGTAATGGATATATGCATGATTGTTTATAAGGGGGAGGGAAAAATACCAGATGAGAGAGATTACGATGTCTCATTATAATTTTTCAGTGCAGAGTCAGGACAGGAGAGGGAGCAGATTGGAGCCAATGATAACTGCAACTTCTTAAAAAATGTCTGGGTGTTAATGGCAGGTAAAATTTTATATGTGTGGAATGTGGGGGTGACCTGAGCGGGGTGACAATTCTGGATAAAGAATGAAAGAAGGTTGTGGGCAGAGAGCGGAAGAGAGGAGTTACTGAAGTCATGCACTGAGAAGATCTGTGAGAAGACCAGGTCCATGGTATTCTAGTCTTCATATGTAGAAAAGTGAAAGGCTGAAGGAGGAAATTAGTGACAAAAGATGAACGGCAGGTGGGTAGAGAGATTCACCAATGGGGATGATAAAGCCCACTATGATGAGAGTGGGGATGCCACAGGATAGAAAGTTCAGAAGCCAGGTGGCAAAATGATCCAGGAACTGATGGGAGGAGGGAAAAATACCAGATGAGAGAGATTAAGTATTTTAGTTAAGTGAGTGGTGACAGCACGGAAAAGGGACTGGAGGAGATGTGAGGGAAAAGGGGCACTGGTGCAGCTAGTAGGGCAAGAAGATGCAAGGAGCCTAGTGACTTCTACTTGCGTGACTTGTTCAAAGACAGAAAGTAAGAAAGATGCTCAGCTGGAGGGAGGAGAATGCATAACATTACAGGAGTGGGAGAAAATTTCCTGTCGGATATGATCAATTTTTTCTTTGAAATAATTAGCCATATTCTTTTTGACTGAGGGAGAGTGAAAAGTGTTGGTTAGGATTATTGAATAGTGAGGTGATGAGGGTGTTGAAGTAGGATTTTTTAGAGAGGTGAAGGGTAGAGTTGTATGTTTTAAGCTAACCTTATAATGGCTGAAATATTCTGCCAGGTTGGATTATCTCTATGTCTGTTCAGCGCACCTGGAGTAACGCTGTAGAAAAGCGATAGTTTACAGCATTTGCCAGGGTTGTCGCTGTCTGTACCGAGTTGTTCTATGTGTAGGAGGTGAAACTTAATCCAGGGCACATTGCAATGTCTCATCATAATGTTTCAGTGCAGAGTCAGGACAGGAGAGGGAGCAGATTGGAGCCAATGATAACTGCAACTTCTTAAAACATTTCTGGGTGTTAATGGTGTTAAAAAGACGACTGAGGGGCGATCTAATAACCATGTATAAGTATATAAGGGGACAATACAAATATCTCTCTGAGGATCTGTTTATACCAAGGAAGGTGACGGGCACAAGGGGGCATTCTTTGCGCCTGGAGGAGAGAAGGTTTTTCCACCAACATAGAAGAGGATTCTTTACTGTTAGGGCAGTGAGAATCTGGAATTGCTTGCCTGAGGAGGTGGTGATGGCGAACTCAGTCGAGGGGTTCAAGAGAGGCCTGGATGTCTTCCTGGAGCAGAACAATATTGTATCATACAATTAGGTTCTGTAGAAGGACGTAGATCTGGGGATTTATTATGATGGAATATAGGCTGAACTGGATGGACAAATGTCTTTTTTCGGCCTTACTAACTATGTTACAAGAAGCCAGGTGGCAAAATGATCCAGGAACTGATGGGAGGAGGCCAGAGGGCGATACACAACTGCCACTCACATGAAGAAGGGCTGGTAAAATGTGACAGTGTGGACCTCAAACAAAGGGAAGATAAGGGAGGGTACTGGGGGGATGACCTGAAAAGAACATTTTGTTGAAAGGAGCAGGCCAACACCTCAATCCGATCTGTTTTCAGGTCCCGGGGTATGAGAAAAGTTTAGGTCTCCATATAAGAGAGAAGCAGCAGCTGTAGTGTCTGACTGCTGGATCCATGTTTCAGTAAGAGCCAGATGTTTTAGGGAAATTGAAAGGAAAAAGTAATGGATGTAGGAGACTTTGTTACACGCTGACCATGTGGTCTAATGGGCACAACTAAAAGTGACAGAAGGCATGCAGGGAATATTAATGAGATAAGCAAGGATTCTGAGTGAAGCAGGGAAAGAGTTAATCTTATTGTTACAAGAAGGGCCTAGATTAGGAGAGATATGTATCTCCTGTGACTAGGAAAAGAAAAATAAAGTGAGCAGATGATTGATTGAGTGAGAGTAAGAGAGTCTCTTATGTTGTATGGTGGGAATGAATGGATCTGTGCAGTTAAACATTTGGAAGAGAATATGAGAGCGGTAGATGAGAGAAGAGAGGAGAAAAGGATAGAGTATGCTCAGTTTGTGAAAGGATAGTAGATGTGAGTGATTGCAGCAGCCACAACATAAATGGCACAGATATATGTGGTGAATACTCTTTGTAAATTAGATGACCTGGAAGCAAGTTTGTTTAATTGTCTTGCATGTCTTACCTGTCTCCTGCCCTGTCCATCAGCCATGTCTAACTGCCCTGTCACTTTGAAAAATATGGCACTTGGAATAAATCTGCATAAATGCCCCCTGAATTTAAAAACAAATCCAGAAAATCACATTGTATGATTTTTACATAATTAATTTGCATTTTATAGCATGAAATAAGTGTTTTATACAATAAAAGAGCTCAATAATTGGTAAAGAAACATTTGTTTGCAATTACAAAGGTCAGATGTTTCCTATAGTTCTTGACCAAGTTTGCACACACTGCAGCAGGAATTTTGGCCCCTTTCTCCATACAGATCTTCTCCCGATCTTTCAGGTTATTATTATTATTATTATTTATTGTTATAGCGCCATTTATTACAAGGTTTCAGGGTTGATGCTGGGCAACATTGAGTTTCAGCTCCCTCCAAAGATTTATTATTGGGTTCAGGTCTCGAGACCAGCTAGCTCACTCCAGGACCTTGAAGTGCTTCTTACTGAGCCACTCCTTAGTTGCCCTGGCTGTGTGTTTTGGGATATTGTCATACTGAAAGACCCAGCCATGACCCATCTTCAATGCTCTAACTGAGGGTAGTAGGTTGTTGGCCAAAATCTCACGACACATGACCACATCCAGCCTGCCTTCAATATAGTGAAGTCGTCATGTCCTTTTTAGTAGAAAAGCACCCCCAAAGTAAAATGTTTCCCCCAACATGCTTCATAGTTGGAATGGTGTTCTTGAGGTTCTACTCATCCTTCTTGTTCCTCCAAACATGGCCTTCTTTGACCGTTGTATCATGGTGGAATAAAAGCAATTTTATCTTTTTTCATCTGGACTGGATGCTATTCCCATTTTTTATAGCTGTCTTACATAGTCATCTTTATAAAAAGACTCCTGTCCACAGACTCAAATAATCAGTCAGACTCTAACTTCTACAGCAGGGGCAAGACCAAAGAGCTTTATAAGGATGTCATGGACAAGATCATAGACGTGCACAAAGTTGGAATGGGCTACAAAGCCATAAGTAAGATGCTGGGTGAGAAGGAGACAACTGTTGATGGAATGGTAAGCAAATGGAAGAAATTCAAAATAACTGTCAATCAACATCGATCTGGGGCACCATGCAAAATCTCACCTCGTGGGATATCCTTGATCATGAGGAAGGTGAGAGATCAGGCTAAAACTACATGGGGATAACTTGTTAATCATTTCAAGGTAGCTGGGACCACAATCACCAAGAAAACCATTGGTAACACATTACACCATAAAGTTTTAAAATCCTGCAGTGCCCGCAAGGTCCTCCTGCTCAAAAAGGAACATGTGCATGGCCATCTTAAGTTTGCCAATGAACACACGGATGATTCTGTGAGTGATTGGGAGAAGGTGCTGTGGTCAGATGAGACAAAAATTGAGTTCTTTGGCATTAATTCAACTAGCCATGTTTGGAGGAAGAGAAATGCTGCCTATGAACCAAAGATCACCATCCCCACTGACAAGCATGGAGGTGGAAACATTATGTTTTGGGAGTGTTTCTCTGCTAAGGGCATAGAACTACTTCACCGCATCAATGGGAGAATGGATGGAGCATGTACCTTAAAATTCTCAGTGACAACCTCCTTCCCTCCACCAGGACATTAAAAATGGGTCGTGGCTGGGTCTTCCAGCAAGACAATGTCCCAAAACATACAGTCAAGGCAACAAAGGAGTGGCTCAAAAAGAAGCACATTAAGGTTATGGAGTGGCCTAGCCAGTCTCCAGACCTTAATCCCATAGAAATCTTATGGAGGGAGTTAAAGCTCCAAGTTGTTATGCGACAACCTCAAAATCTAAATGATTTAGAGATGATCTGCAAAGAGAAGTGGACCAAAATTCCTCCTGACATTGCGCAAGGCTCATTATCAACTAAAAAAATGTCTGACTGCTGTGCTTGCCAACAAGGGTTTTGCCATCAAGTATTAAGTCTTGTTTGCCAGATGGATCAAATTATTATTCCTCACTGCATAATGCAAAAAAATTTAGATAATTTACACAATGTGAATTTCTGCATGGTATTTTTGATATTCTATCTCTCAATGTTAAAATTAACCTACCCTTAAAGCTATAGACTGTTCATGATTGTCAGTGGGCAAACTTACAAAATCAGCAAGCAATCAAATACTTATTTTCCTCACTGTATGTAGCAACTTAAAGACATATGTCTCGAGTAGCATTTATCACCATTCATAGGATAGGATCCAGCCGGATAAGGGCCAACTAGTATTTCACAGATAACCAATTTAAGTAGTGAAATACTGTCTGCCTGTGTCTATATTTTTGCACACCTATATCCAGGCGCTGTATGCAGGTAGTTCATTATAATTTCAAAGGCCAATTTAAATGTAAAACTGGTTCTGGAAATGTACATCAGAGCAGTTATTTAATCATTTCTGAAATTCTAGAGTTGATAGCGGAAGAGACAATGATTTTATGAAGAATTATGTTTTCCGAAGAATTCATTTTAGCTAATCAAGCTGGAATGAAAATATTTCTTAGGAAAATTATCCATCTTGATATTGTTGTTCCAAGGTGGACTTTTGTTTCTAAAATATCTTTCATGGTATCCCTGTGTTACATTTCAGCAAATTAATTTAATATCCTTATCCCCGGTGAGTGGTATGGATTCATTGCAACACTGAACAGTCAAACGCAAAGAGAAGAACCAGTAATCATAACGAATAGAGGAAATATAGAGATGACAGGCTACTGATCTGTATCCATAATGTAAGTAAGAAAAATGTATTGCTTTTAATTTCCATTAAAGTCTTTGAAATAAAAGTAACCTGTTATACACTCCTCAACACTGAAATCACAACACCAAGAAGGAAAAGTCATGGAATTATGAAAATCACAGGATCGATACACCAGTTAAAGGGAACCTGTCACCCCGTTTTTTGAGATTGAGATATAAATACTGTTAAATAGGGCCTGTGCTGTGCGTTACTATGGTGTATGTAGTGTACCCTGATTCCCCATGTATGCCGAGAAATACATTACCAAAGTCGGCGTTTTCGCCTGTCAATCAGGCTGGCCTGGTCAGGTGGGCGTGTTCACAGCGTTCTTTTCTTCCCCAGGTTTCCGTTGGTGGCGTAGTGGTGTGCGCATGTCCAAGGTCCGGATTCCCTGTGCCCACGTGAAGACACAGCGCGCGATCTGCGCTGTCATTCCTTTCATCGGTGCGGGCGGCCATCTTCCTGGGGCCGCGCGTGCGCAGATGTAGTGCTCTGCTGCACGGGGCTTCAGGAAAATGGCCGCGGGATGCCGCGCGTGCGCAGAAGAGATCGCGGCGGCCATTTTCCCAAAGCCGAGTTTGCAAAGAACGCTGTGAACACGCCCACCTGACCAGACCAGCCTGATTGACAGGCGAAAACGCCGACTTTGGTAATGTATTTCTCGGCATACATGGGGAATCAGGGTACACTACATACACTATAGTAACGCACAGCGCAGGCCCTATTTAACAGTATTTATATCTCAATCTCAAAAAACGGGGGTGACAGGTTCCCTTTAATAAAATATACAAATGATGAAAAAAAGAGAAAAAACGTTTTTGAAACATCTCCATTTATTCAGCATAGCATATTAGCATTTTCTTGTATGAATGTAAATGAGGATGCTGTACGCTTATCATATAAGATATCCTAAGACTGCAATATGCATCACATAAGTCCTATCTTGGCACCTCATTCAAAGCCTGAAGATGGTGTAAAACTACCAGAATGCATCCATCTGGTGCACGCGCAGTACCTGGTTCAAGTACCTGACTGGAGAACAGTCCCATGAGGAGCTCCTTATATTGGCACTAAATCCATTATTGTGTGCACCATGGTGATGAATTGAATAATGAGCGTGCACAAACAGTGACTATATGAAGATAAATTAATTGTCTGGCAACTATAAAAGCTGGACCACCGGGCATAAAATCAATGCTCACTATGTAGTTCAGTGTTGTGGCTCAGCAGAAACCGGCACTGTAGGACAGATGGCCGGTACAGGCTTGATCACTATGTGAGGCCTTCACGAGAGAACATCACTCTGGTCACATTCCTGGGATTAAAGTGTAGATATATATAAGTATATATATATATATATACTAGATTGTGGCCCGATTCTAATGCATCGGGTATTCTAGAATATGCATGTCCCCGTAGTATATGGACAATGATGATTCCAGAATTCACGGCAGACTGTGCCCGTCACTGATTGGTCGAAGCAACCTTTATGACATCATCGTCGCCATGGCAACCATTATGACATCTACGTCGATACTGTGCCCGTCGCTGAATCAGAAACGTGGGATTTCTACGTCCTTTATGACATCATCGTCGCTGTGCCCGTCGCTGATTGGTCGAGGCTTGGCGGCCTCGACCAATCAGAGACGCGGGATTTCTACGTCGATACTGTGCCCATCGCTGATTGGTCGAGGCCTGGCAGCCTCGACCAATCAGAGACGTGGGATTTCTACGTCGATACTGTGCCCATCGCTGATTGTTCGAGGCCTGGCGGCCTCGACCAATCAGAGACGCGGGATTTCCAGGACAGACAGACAGACAGAAAGACAGACAGACGGAAAAACCCTTAGGCAATTATATATATAGATATATATATATATACTAGATTGTGGCCCGATTCTAACGCATCGGGTATTCTAGAATATGCATGTCCCCGTAGTATATGGACAATGATGATTCCAGAATTCGCGGCAGACTGTGCCCGTCGCTGATTGGTCGAGGCAACCTTTATGACATCATTGTCGCCATGGCAACCATTATGACATCTACGTCGATACTGTGCCCGTCGCTGAATCAGAAACGTGGGATTTCTATGTCCTTTATGACATCATCGTCGCTGTGCCCGTCGCTGATTGGTCGAGGCCTAGTGGCCTCGACCAATCAGAGATGCGGGATTTCCAGGACAGACAGACAGACAGAAAGACAGACAGACAGACGGAAAAACCCTTAGACAATTATATATAGACTAGACTGTGGCCCGATTCTAACGCATCGGGTATTCTAGAATATGCATGTCCCTGTAATATATGGACAATGATGATTCCAGAATTCGCGGCAGACTGTGTCCGTCGCTGATTGATCGAGGCAACCTTTATGACATCATCGTCGCCATGGCAACCATTATGACATCATCGTCGCTGTGCCCGTTGCTGATTGGTCGAGGCCTGGCGGCCTCGACCAATCAGAGACGCGGGATGTCTACGTCCTTTATGACATCATCGTCGCTGTGCCCGTTGCTGATTGGTCGAGGCCTGGCGGCCTCGACCAATCAGAGAGCCGGGATTTCCAGGACAGACAGACAGACAGACAGAAAGACAGACAGAAAGACAGACAGACAGACAGAAAGACAGACAGACAGAGAGAGAAAAAACCCTTAGGCAATTATATATATAGATATATACAGTATATACTGTATATATATATATATATATATAAATAAATATATATTAGTGTACTGTATGTGCCCTGTGCATGCAGTGTAGCAGAACATTCATCAGACTATCGTTAATAACATCCATGCCAAGGTATGCAAGTGCATGCATTTCTGAAATAATCGAGATAATTTCAACATTTTTATATCTTTTTTTCTTCATTTGCATATCATTATCAGTCTATTGATGATGTTGTTTTCATCATTTCACAACTTTTCTTTCTGATGTTTCAATTTCAATGTTGCAGAGTGGATACATTTACCTGACTTCAACACTAATAAGATAATTTCAGCAGACAAAATTTGTTAAATACAAAAATATGTTTCCACACCCTAGCAAATTCAGGTCAAATCATTCGTCATGTGAAATGATGTGAAATAGTAAAGTGTTATTATGCTTCAATGTTATACTCATTACATCACTAATGCAATTAAAGCTGTAATGAATTTTCAACTATGAGCACAATATCACTGTTCTCCAAGCAATGTATCACACATTCAACAGGAGCTGTTAAATTTTAGCTACCATTTTACAAGTATAAAATTTGAGCTATAGCTAAAACAGCAAGCCGCCATTCTCATGTAAATTAATCAGATTGTATTTTGTAATACAGTCCTGCTTGCCATTATTGGCACCCCTTCATTTTTTTCACAGACTGACCAGTATCATCAGAAATAAATGGATTGAACCAAAGTTATATCCTCAGGATTTTTTTAATTATTGGTCCAAAGTAATACAACAATAAAACATTGTTTTTCAACTTACATGTTGCAATTTCAAATGAAGAAACAGAATAAACAGCATGTTCAGCAATAAAGGCACCCCTAATTAATACTTGGTAGCACATCCTATGGCATTGATGACAGCCTCCAAACATTTCTTGTGGCCATCAATAAGCTTCTTACACTTCACAGCTGGTATTTCCTCCCATTCTTCCTTTAGAATTTGTTCAAGCTCTTGAATGTTTGCAGGGTTCTTTTTCTCAATGGGAGATTTCAGCTCACCCCAATGGGATTGAGGGCAGCACTCATTGCTGGCCATTTTAAAACGGTCCATTTTTTTCTTTTTCAACCATTACTGTGTACTTTTGGATGTGTGCTTTGGGTAATTGACTTGCTGGAGGACCCATGATCTTCCACTCAAATCAAGTTTTCTTACACTGGGTAGGACATTTTACTCTAAAATTTCTTGATATTTCTCTGACTTCATGATTCCTGTTATAGGGTCAAGGCCTCCAGAACCAGACACAGCAAAGGAACCCACAGCATTATGGATTCTCCACCATGCTTAACTGTTGGTAGGGTGTTCTTTTCCTTATAAGCTTCATTGTGCCATCTGTAAACAAATTGTAGGTTTGCATTGCTATAAAGTTCTATTTTTGTTTCATCTGTCCACAGAACATTTTTTCCAGAAGGATTGTGGTTTGTCAAGGTACTCTTTGGCAAAGATCAGTCGTTCCTTTTTATGTCTTTTATTCAGCAATGGTTTCCTCCTTGGCTTTCGGCCATAAAGTGCTTGGTTTAGAGAGTGGCGTATAGTACTTGTTGAAACCGTGACCCCAGACTATTTCAGCTTGGCCTTAGGATCTTTGGATGTCTGACATCGTGCTTTCTCCACCATTCGCATGAACCTTTGAAGACATCTATTGTCAATTTTCCTCTTTCTCCCACGCCCAGGAAGGTTCTTGATGGTTACATGCTTGGCAAACTTTTTATTAACATTGATCACTGTTGAAACTTGGATACCAAGGTCTTACACCGTTTGGAAGTCTATTATTCAGTTATCATTCATAGGCTAATTCATGACACCTGGGCACCGTCAATTAATCACAGGTGATTTTAATTTGTGATTTACCACAGGTGAGTCAAGGTGTGTTACCATACTAATTTAATGTAAAGGGTACCAATACCAGTCTGACAGCAAGCTTTAGATTTTTCTTTTTTTTCCCCTCCCATTTTTTGTTTTAAAGTATTGTTTATCATTTGCTCTTTTGTATTTAGCTCAAGTGCTCTATACAAAAAGATGTTTCACTTGATTCATTTTTTTTCAGGAGATATTCCATATTATGTATTTAAAGTTCATGGGTGCCAATAATGATGAGAAGGACTGTATATATCAATTGAGGCTTAAATGTTTTGCTAGATGTTTGAATGTTATATGAATGTATGGAAGTAGTGCAAAGATCAGGGAAAAACATTCAGAACTGATAAAGATGAGAAAATTCATTACAGTGGAATTTTACAAAAATCTGCATTTTACAAAAATGTAGCAAAATGGCAGCTGCTTATCAAAAGGTTAAAATTATAAAACAATACGCTAACTGACCCCTCCACTCCTCACTGTCCTTCATCTGGTTCTCGTGTCATCTTCTTACTATTGGTTCACTTGCTGAAATACCTTATTTCTTTCCACTTCATGAGTTTGTGCAAGGGCAGGCACATAAGGTCACATGTGTGCCACAACCTTACGTATAAGTGTGCAGAACCATTCTGGGCTTCATTAGAGTGGGAATTCCTGGTCTTTTGTGCGGAGGCTTTGGAATTCAGCTCTCACAACTGTGATACGAATATGTGATTAGGAATGGAAAGGTGATGGTAAGGAGCTGGAGGTCTGGAGAGAAGATTGATAAGGTGAGTACAGGTACTTTTTTTTTTTTACATATTACGTTAATTATGGAGAGACCAAAGTGGATAATAAAATATATTTCATTCATGGAAAATTGTTTCACTGGAAATAGAATTTTCTGGGAAAATCAAAATAATCAGAGGAATTAGAATTTTGTCACATCTGCTCCACTTTCACAAATAGCAGAGTGTCTTAGGTTAGAAAAACTACAGCAGGTAACGGGTACTTATATCTACACAATAACATAAGTTGCCATGGCTTACTTTCAATTAATATTAGCATTATTATTCTCGATTAGATGAACTATGCATCCATATAATAATGAATGGATCCCAAATTGCCAATTATTTTGGCAGGGAAAAGTCTATGTTATTGATGAAATACATAAAGCGTACTTCAGATGAGCCTCACCAGGTACATAAAAAGCACACATTACACAAAGTTCATATCCCTTAACTGGGAGAGGGAAAATTCTAATTTATTGACTCTTTTTACAACCAAGTGAATAATAATATAATAATAATAATAATAATAATAATAATAATGATGAACATAAGTGAATGAACATAAACAAAAGAATGAACAAGGAAAAGAAGATGTTATTAAATATGAAGACCAACAATGTTAAAAATGTATGTATGCAGTATGTTTCATTTTTTGGCAACCTGTAACCAGTACTGATCACTTTCTTTTGGTTCAATGGATTGACATAATGAGTTATATAAAAGGCACACAAAACTAATAGAAATAGAAAAATGTGTGCCTGTAAAATATAACCTTAAGGCCATTTATTTTGAATGGCATAAATTTACAGAAAAATTGCATGAATTATTACAATGGTGTAAGTATATGGTGACCAGGAGAATAGAAAGCCATCCCACTGACACATGATAATAAAAAAATGAAATAATGGCAAAGGCTATGACGTACGACTACCGAAACCAAGTAGGCAAAGAGCAATCACTGTTGAAATATTGGCTACAGGTAAGTGATGAAAAAGTAATGTAAATCAATATACACTGCAGTATAGATAGCACAAACATAAAATGGATAATGTATAAACCAAAAATGGACAACAACAGATTAAACGTTGAGTCACTGAAATCTACTTGAAAAATAACACACATATCAATGACAGACAAATAACTTTCCTGGAGCTCATCTTTAACCCATGATGTTACAGACAGTTTTTGCCTTTATGACAGGCTTTCAATTTCCATTTTTCTATTGTCGCATTTCAGGTGCTATAACTTTTTTTTGTGACATAGTGGTATGTAGGCTTGTTTTTTCAGGATGAGCATAAGTGGCATAAGTTTGTGGTAAATGCAACCTATTGACAATGTTTTATTAAGTCTTTGTGGGAAGGAATCCAAATAAAATAAGAATTTCTGCCTTTCACTATTCTGCACAAATAAAGTATTAAGTTTAATCTTTGTTTCAGTACAATTATAGCAATTTCAAATTTATTTACATAATTTATAGTATTCAATTTTTACTTTTGTACAATTAATACATTCTTTGAAAGAAAAATGGTGTTTTTGAGTCGTCATGTTCTGAGAACCATACATTTCGCAATTTTCTGTCAATGTATGCAGACTGTTTGATTTCTTGACAAACTTTAGTTTTCATTGGTGCTACTTTGTGGTACATGTGACTTTTGATCACTTTTTATTAGCTCTTGGAGGTAAAAAGAGCACAAAAAACCCCAGTAATTCCTAAAAGTCTACTTTCTTGAATGCAGAGGAAAGGGTCATATTACTGTCTTGTACAGTAAATGTAGGGGATGAAGAAACTAAGTCACGATGATCATCCACTCGCGAACCACTCTGACTGACACATAAGCTGTCATGCAGACACTGTATGGTATACACATACACACACATAGTATGTTAGATACACAGACTCCATGCAACACACACATGTAAGGTGCTTGAGCGAGGTAGTCGTGGGTGAGCTGCTGCTTCTCTACACTCTTGCACCCTAAAGGTAAATTGTGTCACAGTCCCAGTGCGCTGTTGGTGTGGAGTGCATCACACTTAATTGTGGCCGACATACTGATTTGCACGGAAGGGTTCTATGGCAATCCACTGCCCTGAGTAACAGACTCGTGTTGTCTCTAGCAGCCTACTGCCTATGACAAATAAAGAAAAAATTCAGCTTCTTAAAATTGCAAGGTTTATTGAAAAAAAATAGATAAAGGAAGTATTGCAAAGATGCTGCTGAATGAAATGCCTAGATGCATGAGAAACCCCATGATTAGTGACAGAAGTACTATAAATATCAGTTAATGGCTGGAGATGGATTTTTTTAAGGGGCAATGTAACAGCCAAACCTGATTTTGTTGCATACATCAATAACAATTCATATGATTTCTCTAGGGAGAAAGAAGGAATAAATTTTCCTGGTATCAGGAATTATAACTTAGCTTGTAATTAGTGTTGAGCATTCCGATACCGCAAGTATCGGGTATCGGCCGATACTTGCGGTATCGGAATTCCGATACCGAGATCCGATATTTTTGTGGTATCGGGTATCGGTATCGGATACATAGAGATGTGTAAAATAAAGAATTAAAATAAAAAATATTGATATATTTACCTCTCCGGCGGCCCCTGGACTCAGCGCGGGTAACCGGCAGGCTTCATTGTTCAAAATCAGCGCTTTTAGGACCTGAGAATCACGTCCCGGCTTCTGATTGGTTGCGGGCCGCCCATGTGACCGCCACGCGACCAATCACAAGCCGCGACGTCATTAGCAGGTCCTTAACGCGCTCATTTTTTAAAAATGAGCACGTTAATGGCTTTCAAAGACGTAGCAGCTTGTGATTGGTCGCGTGGCCGCGACCAATCACAAGCCGCGACATCACCGCAAGCTATTAACGCGCTCATTTTTAAAAATGAGCGCGTTAATGGCTTTCAAAGACGTAGCGGCTTGTGATTGGTCGCGTGGCCGCGACCAATCTCCAGCCGCGACGTCACCGCAAGCTATTAACGCGCTCATTTTTAAAAATGAGCGCGTTAATTACTTTCAAAGACGTAGCGGCTTGTGATTGGTCGCGGCCACGCGACCAATCACAAGCCGGACGTCACCGCAAGCTATTAACGCGCTCATTTTTAAAAATGAGCGCGTTAATGACTTTCAAAGACGTAGCGGCTTGTGATTGGTCGCGGCCATGCGACCAATCACAAGCCGGACGTCACCGCAAGCTATTAACGCGCTCATTTTTAAAAATGAGGGCGTTAATGACTTTTAAAGACGTAGCGGCTTGTGATTGGTCGCGTGGCCGCGACCAATCACAAGCCGTGACGTCACCGCAAGCTATTAACGCGCTCATTTTTAAAAATGAGCGCGTTAATGGCTTTCAAAGACGTAGCGGCTTGTGATTGGTCGCGTGGCCGCGACCAATCACAAGCCGTGACGTCACCGCAAGCTATTAACACGCTCATTTTTAAAAATGAGGGCGTTAATGGCTTTCAAAGACGTAGCGGCTTGTGATTGGTCGCGTGGCCGCGACCAATCACAAGCCGGACGTCACCGCAAGCTATTAACGCGCTCATTTTTAAAAATGAGCGCGTTAATGACTTTCAAAGACGTAGCGGCTTGTGATTGGTCGCGTGGCCGCGACCAATCACAAGCCGTGACGTCACCGCAAGCTATTAACGCGCTCATTTTTAAAAATGAGCGCGTTAATGGCTTTCAAAGACGTAGCGGCTTGTGATTGGTCGCGGCCACGCGACCAATCACAAGCCGCTACGTCTTTGAAAGTCATTACCGCGCTCATTTTTAAAAAATGAGCGCGTTAAGGACCTGTGAATGACGTCACGGCTTGTGATTGGTCGCGTGGCGGTCACATGGGCGGCCCGCGACCAATCAGAAGCCGGGACGTGATTCTCAGGCCCTAAAAGCGCTGATTTTGAACAAAGAAGCCTGCCGGTTACCCGCGCTGAGTTCAGGGGCCGCCGGAGAGGTAAATATATCAATATTTTTTATTTTAATTCTTTATTTTACACATCCCTATGGATCCCAGGGCCTGAAGGAGAGTTTCCTCTCCTTCAGACCCTGGGAACCATGAGAATACCTTCCGATACTTGATGTCCCATTGACTTGTATTGGTATTGGATATCGGTATCGGCGATATCCGATATTTTTCGGGTATCGGCCGATACTATCCGATACCGATACTTTCAAGTATCGGACGGTATCGCTCAACACTACTTGTAATACAGTCATGGCCAAAAGTATTGACACCCCTGCAATTCTGTCAGATAATACTCATTTTCTTCCTGAAAATGATTGCAAACACAAATTATTTTATTATTATCTTCATTTATTTTGTCTTCAATGAAAAAACACAGAAAAAATTGTCCTAAAGCCAAATTGGATATAATTCCACACCAAACATAAAAAAGGGGGTGGACAAAAGTATTGGCACTGTTTGAAAAATCATGTGATGTTTCTCTAATTTGTGTAATTAACAGCACCTGTAACTTACCTGTGGAACCTAACAGGTGTTGGCAATAACTAAATCACACTTGCAGCCAGTTGACATGGATTAAAGTTGACTCACCCTCTGTCCTGTGTCCTTGTGTGTACCACATTGAGCATGGAGAAAAGAAAGAAGACCAAACAACTGTCTGAGGACTTGAGAAACCAAATTGTGAGTAAGCATGAGCAATCTCATGGCTACAAGTTCATCTCCAAAGACCTGAATGTTCCTGTGTCTACCATGCGCAGTGTCATCAAGAAGTTCAAAGCCCATGGCACTGTGGCTAACCTCCCTAAATGTGGACGAAAAAGAAAAATTGACAAGAGATTTCAACGCAAGATTGTGCGGATGTTGGATAAAGAATCTCGACTAACATCCAAGCAAGTTCAAGCTGCCCTGCAGTCCGAGGGTACAACAGTGTCAACCCGTACTATCCGTCGGCATCTGAATGAAACGGATTGTATGGTAGGAGACCCAGGAAAACCCCACTTCTTACCCCGAGACATAAAAAAGCCAGGCTGGAGTTTGCCAAAACTTACCTGAAAAAGCCTAAAACGTTTTGAAAGAATGTTCTCTGGTCAGATGAGACAAAAGTAGAGCTTTTTGGGCAAAGGCATCAACATAGAGTTTACAGGAGAAAAAAAGAGACATTCAAAGAAAAGAACACAGTCCCTACAGTCAAACATGGCGTAGGTTCCCTGATGTTTTGGGGTTGCTTTGCTGCCTCTGGCACTGGACTGCTTGACCGTGTGCATGGCATTATGAAGTCTGATGACTACCAACAAATTTTGCAGCATAATGTAGGGCCCAGTGTGAGAAAGCTGGGTCTCTCTCAGAGGTCATGGGTCTTCCAGCAGGACAATGACCCAAAACACACTTCAAAAAGCACTAGAAAATGGTTTGAGAGAAAGCACTGGAGACTTCTAAGGTGGCCAGCAATGAGTCCAGACCTGAATCCCATAGAACACCTGTGGAGAGATCTAAAAATGGCAGTTTGAAGAAGGCATTTCTTCAAATATCAGGGACCTGGAGCAGTTTGCCAAAGAAGAATGGTCTAAAATTCCAGCAGAGCTTTGTAAGAAACTCATTGATGGTTACTGGAAGCGGTTGGTCGCAGTTATTTTGGCTAAAGGTTGTGCAACCAAGTATTAGGCTGAGGGTGCCAATTCTTTTGTCTGGCCCAGTTTTGGAGTTTTGTGTGAAATAATCAATGTTTTGCTTTTTGCTTCATTCTCTTTTGTGTTTTTTCATGTAAAACAAATTAAATAAAGATAATAATACCAAAGAATTTGTGTTTGCAATCATTTTCAGGAAGAAAATGAGTATTATCTGGCAGAATTGCAGGGGTGTCAATACTTTTGGCCATGACTGTATGCGATACACTATTGATTGGCTGCACAATAGACATTCATATACAGACACCTCACTAGATGCTGATTCTGCACACCCCCTAAATCTGTCGGCCATTTTACAAGCGCGAATTTCCTCCCTGCCCCAACTTTTAAGACAATCAATCCTATTTAGGGGCCCTGTCTCAACCTGGAAAGTGGTTAAGAAAAAATACAGCCTTTCTTTTAGAATATCTAAATATTTACCTTTGTGGGCAAATCCTGAATTTCCACAGGGTATTGAAAATAAATTATATATTGCCTGGCGATAGAAGGAGATTACTAAGATTTCACATCTTCTCCACCCAACGGAGGCTAGATGGTTAACATGCTCCAAAGTGCTTGAGAAATATGATCTGCCACCTTTACTTTCTCTTCAGTATGAACAAATCAAACGTTCAGTTATGTCCAAATTACAAGATGTCACATTTGAATTGAGCCATGATATGCTGGACGATCTTCTGCTCCAATACCCTACTGGGACCCCCTCTATCGCAGCAATATACTCCAAAATGAAACCACATTTATTAGATTCTCATCCAGATACTTTTTTTAAGTATTGGAGACAACAACTGGAAGAAACTGAAACTCCCTTCTTAATAAGAAAAGGTTGGTCTCTCTTCCGGAAACACATAATTAATGAGAATTGGATGGAAACTCAATTTAAAATTATGCTTGGAGCAATCTACGCTTTTAACATTCATAAACCAGATACTAGACCTGATAGACTTATGGCCTGTCCTAGATGTCAGCGACTTAGCTCTGATTTATTACATGGTCTTTGGTCCTGCAGTAGTATAGTCCCATTTTGGGACTTAGTTTCTGGATTACTCGGTAACTTGTGGAGCAATATGACTAGGGTTGAGCGAAACAGATCGTTCATTTTCAAAAGTCGCCGACTTTTGGCAAAGTCGGGTTTCCTGAAACCCAACCCGATCCCTGTTTGGGGTCGGCCATGCGGTACGCGACTTTCGCGCCAAAGTCGCGTTTCGTATGATGCGCTTGGCGCCATTTTTTCAGGCAATGAAGGAGCGTGGGCAGAATGATGACATAGGTCTTAGGGGCGTGGACGCCTATTGCCATCTTGTCGCTTGTGCGCTGTAGCGATTTGCAATGTGTAACACCAGCTTTTCTGTTCAGGGACGGAGGAGAGAGAGAGAGAGGGAGAGAGAAAAAAAAATTGCCATTGACTTTGCATTGGGTTTCGTGTTTCGGTCGATCCCCGACTTTTCGCCATAATCGGCCGATTTCACTCGACTCGACTTTTGAGATAGTCGGGTTTCGCGAAGCCCGAGTCGACCCTAAAAAAGTAAAAGTCACTCAACCCTAAATATGACATCACTTTCTCTACCATTGGCGATCTTAAACTATGGGGGAAATCTGAGAGGTGAGGGTTGCGAAGATGGAGGCCCCCCAATCCCAATACTAATACACACTATTCTGATTTTGGCTAAAAAGTTGATTCTCAGGCATTGGCTCAATTCAGCTACCCCATATTTGTCAGATTTGATAGCCCAATTACATCATTATATAGCAATTGAGCGGGGGGACGCACTTATAAATAAAGAGGCACAAGCAGGTAAATTTCTCAAGAAATCGAGTCAGTTACTTGGAAAATTTTGTATTAATGATGAAAGGCGGAGGAATATAGATCCTTTTTCCTCCACTAGATGGTATCTTATAGAAAAAAATGAAAAACAATCTAGGCCCACTCCAATTACCGGAGGTTTGTCATTGATATGTTTGAGATCAGGTGTTTTACTATTTGGAGGAGAGGCAGGCTGAACCACTGGTTTGGACGGGTGAGGCGACCTGGTAGAGGCTCCCTCCCCTTCTCTTTTCTTTCTAGTCTATTATTCGTTTCTGTATTTTACCTAACCTTATTGGTTATCCTTCATAGTCTGCATACCATATTTAAGGTTACCTTCATTATTTTTGAAAAATGACATTCTCAATGTTCAGATCGCCTCTATGTAGCAAAATTACTGCATTGCTATGAGCGCCGACCACAGGGTGGTGCTCATAGGAATCCAGAATCAACAACCATAGAGGTCCTCTGGTTGTTATGCCGACGAACCGATGACCCCCGATCATGTGACAAGGGTCACCTTTGCGCGAATTTCAGGCCCGATGGCCAGAAGCGCGCATTAAATAGGTGCGGGTGGATCGCGATTCCACCTGCGCCTATTGCAGGCCCATGTCAGCTGTTCAATACGGCTAACATATCCTGGCTTTAATACAGGCTCACCGCCGGAGCCCGCATCAAAGCGGGGGTACTGACATCGGACGTACTATCCCGTCCGATGTCAGTAAGGGGTTAAATTAATGAAAAATATATTAAAATACTTACCACTGTTGTAGAAGGATGCTATCCTGTCAAAAAATTCTTAGTCTAGGCTGCTTATTTTTGGCTAAAAGAGCAAGCACACTTGGACATATATTGTCATCTAATGCATCTAAATCTACTGCACATCACCATACTGGGTATAAATGTGGTGTAAAATGTTGCAGAATGCGTTGCTAAAGCACATGTCCAAAAATTATTCTAGTGCAGATCACTCATTTTGCTATTTCATGAAGCATTACATCAATTGTAACAGTGACAATGTAGTTTATATTGACAGATGTTCTTTCTGGAATAAAATGTATGTGAGGTGTACATCCCGGAAATAAAAAAAATCACATCTCTGAGCACTGAACTGATAATTATAGTATTTCTGACACTAACCATGCAGTTTCTCTTGCATCTAGTCATTTAATTCATCATCGCGATACTTCCTCGCTCCAAGTGTTTGGGATAGAGAGTTTTTCTACACCAAGAGGTGGCAACATCAGGAAGCGTCTCCGAGATTATGAAGCGTATTGGATGTACAGCCTTAATACCTGCAACCCTAATGTATTGAATGTGCGGAAGGAACGCATGTTTCATTATTGAGATATTTTCACAGCATTGGATTAGAAAAGGAAAAAAGCTATTGCCTTAAAAATTTCAGCACTTTATTGAGAAAATTATTTAAAATGCGAATCTAAAAGATTTTTTAGCAAATAACAAAAATACAATAAAACTGCGAAGACACGTAGTACAAAATTAAATTGGCCTGACCAATATGGAAAAATGTGCCATGGGTTAGAATGGTCTAAAAAAAGCTACAGCAGCAAATAGCAGATGATAAATCAATAGCATTTGTATCAGAAAGGGCAGGAAGCCTCTTTAAATGGTCAAGGAGACCTATAAAATATATTAAATTCACAATGATATATCAAGTGACTAATAGATACAACATACGTAATTAGAAAAAAAGTATTACATCATATATATGTACAAAGTGTCTCAGTGAAAGTGCAAGAGTCAATGAGATAGCAGGGCTGACTAGCAGCTGTAAAAGGCAAACATGAGGGACAAATGTGGCTGTAGATAACCCAGTTAGATATATGCAGCACTAGTGGCGAAGGCACATTACCTGCGAGGTGCAGACCGGAATCCCCAGATTATGAAGCGTATTGGATGTACAGCCTTAATACCTGCAACCCTAATGGATTGAATATGCGAAAGGAACGCATGTTTCATTATTGAGATATTTTCATAGCATTGGAATTGTTCTCATGTCTGTGTTTGTTCACTTACAATTTTCTGCTTTTATTTCTACTCTTTTGTTTATTAGCGGTCATGTGTCTATTTAACATGAGCTCGTTGGCTTTGTGTTATTTAAATGTCTTGCAGTCATTTTGTGTACAGCTCTGACAAAGAAAGATGTGTGCATTGGAAAAGCATTACTGTTTATGTGACTATCATGCACTGAAGTTTTGAATGGAGATACACGTGGGGTTGAGTTTGCCATGTAACTATGTGTTCACTGGTATGGGTCACTTATAATTTCTTATGACTTTCCTCATTCTCTCCACATTGTGTCAGCAGCATTGAGTAAGGCAGGTTGCAATACAAACTACTATCTACTATATAATTGTCTAAGGGTCACTTCTGTCTTTCTGTCTGTCTGTCTTTCTGTCACAGATATTCATTGGTCGTGGCCTCTGTCTGTCATGGAATCCAAGTCGCTGATTGGTCGTGGCAAAACGCCCACGACCATTGCCACGACCAATCAGCGATGCCCGCAGTCCGGCGGCAATATGGCCGCTCTTTCCTCCCCGCAGTCAGTCAGTGCCCGCTCCATACTCCCCTCCAGTCAGTCCTCACACAGGGTTAATGCCAGTGTTACCGGACTGCAGTGTAACGCACTCCGGTTACGCAGCTATTAACCCTGTGTGACCAACTTTTTACTATTGATGCTGCGTATGCAGCATCAATAGTAAAACGATCTAATGTTAAAAATAATAATAATAATAAAAAAAAAAGTTATTCTCACCCTCTGCCGTCACGTCCTGTCCTCTACACTGCAAGCAGCAGGTTCCACTTCCAAAGATGCTTTGGGAGAAGGACCTTCCATGATGTCACGGTCATGTGACCGCGACGTCATAACAGGTCCTGCGCTCATACCAACCCTGGGACCGGAAGCTACCAGGTGCACCGCACACAAGCGCTGGAACAACAACGGGCTCTTCATATGGCGAGTATATGTTTCTTTTTTATTTTGTAACCTGTTACATACATGCCTGGGCAATATTCTATGCAGCTGGGCAATATACTACGTGTCTGTGCTGTATATTACACGACTTGGCAATATATTACGTGACTGGGCAGTATACTACGTGGCTCTGTGCTGTATACTACGTGGCTCTGTGCTGTATACTACGTTGCTCTGTGCTGTATACTACGTCGCTGCGCAATATACTACGTGGCTGGGCAATATACTACGAGACTGGGAAATATACTATGTGGCTCTGCTGTATACTACGTCATTGTGCAATATACTACGTGACTGGGCAATATACTACGTCGCTGGGCAATATACTACGTGACTGGGCAATATACTACGTGACTGGGCAATATACTACGTGGCTGGGCAATATACTACGTGGCTGGGCAATATACTACGTGGCTGGGCAATATACTACGTGGCTGGGCAATATAGTATGTGGCTGGCCAATATAGTACATGGCTGGGCAATATAGTACGTGGCTGGGTAATATAGTATGTGGCTGGGCAATATTCTACGTGGCTGGGCAATATACTACGTTGCTGGGCAATGTAGTACGTGACTGGTCAATATACTACGTGGACATGCATATTGTAGAATACCCGGTGCGTTAGAATCGGGCCACCATCTAGTGTGAAATATAATAGCCATTCAATTGGGTATATTTATCTTCTGCACATGCACTTTATAGTCCTTCCTCATATCAGCTATTTGACATGTTAAAAATTGTTGGATATCTGTCATATTAAATACTCTTGTTATTGCAGATACACTTTAACCCTAGAATATAAAATGTCCCATTTTTTGCTTGCTAAATAAATAAATAATATATATATATATATATATATATATATATATATATATATATATATATATATAATTTATTTAGCAAGCAAAAAATGGGACATTTTATATTCTAGGGTTAAAGTGTATCTGCAATAACAAGAGTATTATACATACACATATACATACACAGTATATATATATTTCCTTCTTATATCTATTGCTCTTTGCTATCTTGGCTTGCACTGTTTAGCTATATACATCTTTCTTGTTCTATTTGTATACATATCTATAAATATACTACAATTTTTCTTGTGACCCAAGTTTTAACAGATTTAGGATGTGACTCATAACATTAAGATGTTGCGGTCTAGTATTAACTGCATTATTTGAAATGTAGCTCCCTATACTACTGTGAGGTGATGCCCTCTTTATTGTTTGCTAGTTAGTGTTATTTAAGTGTCTTGCAGTCATTTTGTGTACAGCTGTGACAAACAAAGCTGTGTGCATTCAAATGCATTGCTGTTTATGTGAATATCATGCACTGAATTTTTCAATAAACCTTGCCATTTTAAGAAGCAGATTTTTTTCTATATTTGATCTAAAATTGGTAAATTGTATTCGTGCTTCAACATTCCTAGAGCCTGGGTGAGCTGGTTTTCTTTTTTTGTACTGACTATGACCACCACTATCACTTCACCACACTTTACCTAACTGACCTTGACACTTCCCAGAGATTCCCAAAGCACCCACCCACTGTCCTTAACTCTCAAACTGTCTCTATGCCTTTTATACAGTGACATCTTGGACCATTAGTAAGTGCTGCAGGCCACAAGGAAATTAACCATTTTTATCAGAAGGAAACATGTCAGGAGCAAAATATTATTCACATCTTACATATTCTATACTACAGTAGCATCAATGCTTTCGGTGGAAACACGGCAGTTGATCCATATTCATACATTTCCCCATACTTTAATAATGGTCCTCCTCAACCCTCTGTAAACCTGCATGGCAACAATACATAAAAGCAAACAAAAACAAACATTAATTTGCTTCTCCAGAAGGCAGATGTTTTCTTTCCTGTTTCTTGGGGCCAGCATGACACCCAATCCCACTAGGTTGGGACCCCAGAACCAAAAAATGGCATGGGGTACCTCCCACATTTGACAACCAGCCTTGCTTAAGCAGACAACTGGTGGCTGGTATTCTCAGGCTGATAAGGGGCCATTGATATAGACCCCCCAGCCTAAAAATAACAGCCAGCAGCTGCCAAGAAACGGCATTATTATTATTATTATTATTATTATTTATTTATTTATTTATATAGCACCATTGATTCCATGGTGCTGTACATGAGAAGGGGTTACATACAAGTTACAAATATCACATACAGTAAACAAACTAACAATGACGGACTGATACAGAGGGGCGAGGACCCTGCCCTTGCGGGCTTACATTCTACAGGATTATGGGGAAGGAGACAGTAGGTTGAGGGTTGCAGGAGCTCCGGTGTTGGTGAGGCAGTAGCTCCGGTGTTGGTGAGGCGGTAGCTCCGGTGTTGGTGAGGCAGTAGCTTCTATTAGATGTGCCAATTCCAGCACTTTGCCTGGCTCTTCCAACTTGCCCTTTAGCAGTGGCAAGTGGGGTTCATATTTGTGGGGTTGATGTCACCTTTGTATTGTCAGGTGATACCAAACTCACGGATTACTAATGGAGAGGTGTCTATAAGACACCTATCCATTACTAATCCTATAGTTATATGGTGTATAAGGAAGCAGCCAGTATAAAGTATTTTACTTGAAGTATTTTTATTTAAAAATAATAAACACAATTATACTCACTTAATGCCTTATTTCACCAAAGCCCTTGTCTTCTGTAATAAAACAAAAATAAAAAACAACATCCCTCTCTCGTCCGTCGTTCTGTCCCATGCCGTAATCCATGTCTGGGTGATAAACAGTTTTCAACCTGGATGGTGCCAAGATGTGACCATCCAGGTTGAGAACCACTGGTGAATGAGCTGCTGTGAGCCCAGCATTGGTGACTAGCGGTGATGTCATCGATGTTACTGAGCTGCGTTCCCAGCCGGGCTGACGTGCAGAGGCGAGTTCACAGCAGTTCAAATTCACGGCAGTGAAATTCTCTCGGGGAACTGCAGCCCCCTGATTCAACATTTTTAATGATCCCCTTTTGCTGCATTTAATCCTGAAAGTGTTTTGTGGTACTGTATGTCTCTACGAGCTTTGCATATCTAGAGGCTGAATTTTTTGCAAATTGGCTCTATCTTAGTGAGATTGTGTGGAGAGCGTCTGAAAACAGAAATGTCCAAGTCTTTCCACAGATTCTCATTGGGATTTAGGTCTGGACTATGACTGGGTGATTAAAACATGAATATGCTTTGATCTAAACTATTCCATTGTAACTCTAAAGGTTTGTTTATTGTCGTTGTCCTGCTGGAAGGTTAAATTACACCCTAAGTCTCAAATATTGGGCAGCCTCTAGCAAGTTTTCCTCCAGAATAGCCATGTATTTAGCTAAATTTACCTTCATGTCAACTATGACCAGCTTCCATGTCCCTGATGAAGAAAATCATCCACAAACTATCATGTTTGTTGGTTGGGATTGTGCTTTCAGAGCAATGTATAGTGTTAGTTTTCGACTACACATAGCATTTTGCACTTAGCCCAAAAAGTTCTACTTTTGCCTCACATCACCAGAGCATCTTCTTCCACAAGTAACCTATATGGAATTTTGCAAACTGCAAGTGGGACTTCTTTTGGCTTGTTTTCAAAATAGTTTTCTTCCTGCCACTCTTCCATAAAGGACAGATTTGTGGTGTAAGACTAATAGGTGCACTGAGATGTGGATTTCTGCAGCTCCTCCAATAAGACCAAGGGTTTCTTGGCTGCTTCTCTAAATAGTGCTTTCGTTGCTTGGGATGTCAGTTTAAGTGGACAGCCATGTCTTGGGTTTGCAGTTGTGCCACACATCTTCCATTTTTGGATCATATATTGAACATTGCTTCAAGAGATCTCCATAGCATGGGCTATTCTTTTATAACCTAACCTCGCTTTACTCTTCTACACAACCTTCTCCCTGACCTTTCTGGTGTATGCCTTGGTTTTCATGATGCTGTATGATCAGTAATGTTTTCACACAAACCTCTGAGACCTTAACAAAACAGCTGTAGCTATACTGAGAATAGATTATGCTGGCACTACACTGGATCCCTGCTCTGACAGGCAGGGTCTCTGGCGTGTCTCTTCACTCACCGATGCTGCAGAGAGTTCTTCCCTTCCCCATGCTCTGCATGCTTCCAGACGGTCCTCTAGCCATGTCCTTAGGGAACGCACACATGTGCTCCTGCCCTCTAAAAAGGGTCAGTGCTGACAGAAAGACACACAGGAAGAGCTGTCCGTACAGTTGGAGTCTTTAACCACTAAGTTGGAGGCTTTAATCATCCCTCCTGAGTTCCAGCATGAAGCAGCCGTGTCTTCTTCAGATACTTCCCAGTTTGCTTAGTTCAAGATCAAGATCCCCGACTTGCAGCTCCACAATGTTTTGATGGCAATCCAAAACTCTGCAATGGGTTCGTCAATCAGTGCTGGCTACATTTTGAACTTCTCCCGCACCACTTCCCTTTGGACCTAGCAAAAGTAGCGATCCTTATGTCACATTTTGGAGGCATGGACTGTTGTGAATTCTGTGGCAGAGTTCACTCCTGTGGTCACATGTGGTACTGAGGCTTCTGAGTTTCCTCCCTCAGGTGATCTGGTGAGGTCGTTAGGTGCTTCTCTACTTAACTCCACCTAATGCTTTGATCCATGCTTCCTGTCAATGTTCCAGTGTTGGACTTGTTTTTCCCTGGATCATTCCTGTGGCCTGCTGCTCTGCATAGCTAAGTTCTTCCTTGCTATTTGTTTGCTATTTTTTCTGTCCAGCTTGTCTAATTGTTTTGCTGGAAGCTCTGGGACGCAAAGGGTGTACCTCCGTGCCGTTAGTTCGGTACGGAGGGTCTTTTTGCCCCCTTTGCGTGGTTTTCTTTAGGGTTTTGTGTAGACCGCAAAGTTATCTTTCCTATCCTCGCTCTGTTAAGAAAGTCGGGCCTCACTTTGCTGAATCTATTTCATCCCTACGTTTGTCTTTTCATCTTAACTCACAGTCATTATATGTGGGGGGCTGCCTTTTCCTTTGGGGTATTTCTCTGAGGCAAGGTAGGCTTATTTTTCTATCTTCAGGCTAGTTAGTTTCTCAGGCTGTGCCGAGTTGCATAGGCAGAGTTAGGCGCAATTCACGGCTGCCTCTAGTGTTGTTTGGAGAGGATTAGGGATTGCGGTCTGCAGAGTTCCCACGTCTCAGAGCTCGTTCTATTATTTTGGGTTATTGTCAGATCACTGTATGTGCTCTGACCGCTATGTCCATTGTGATACTGAATTGCCTATCACAACAGTACAGGATGCCTAAAGTGCTAATGATTCTCAATAGAGGGAAAAAAGAAGTTCTGAGACCAATTTTTTTTCTTTGCACTGTGTTTTGCCTTTTTTTCCCCTAGACATTTGGGTGGTTCAGGACACAGGTGTAGCAATGGACATTAAAGGTCTGTCTTCATGTGTGGATCAGCTCACGGCAAGAGTTCAAAATATTCAAGATTTTGTGGTTCAGAATTCTTTGTTAGAACCGAGAATTCCTATTCCAGATTTGTTTTTTGGAGATAGAACTACATTTCTGAGTTTCAAAAATAATTGTAAACTGTTTCTGGCTTTGAAACCTCGCTCCTCTGTTGACCCAGTTCAACAGGTTAGGATCGTCATTTCTTTTTTGCGTGGCGACCCTCAGGACTGGGCATTTTCTCTTGCGTCAGGAGATCCTGCATTAAGTAATATCGATGCGTTTTTCCTGGCGCTTGGATTGCTGTACGATGAGCCTAATTCAGTAGATCAGGCAGAAAAAAATTTGCTGGCTCTTTGTCAGGCTCAGGATGAGATAGAGGTATATTGCCAGAAATTTAGAAAATGGTCCGTGCTCACTCAATGGAATGAATCTGCGCTTGCAGCTATATTCAGAAAGGGTCTCTCTGAAGCCCTTAAGGATGTCATGGTGGGATTTCCTATGCCTGCTGGTTTGAATGAGTCTATGTCTTTGGCCATTCAGATCGGTCGACGCTTGCGTGAGCGTAAATCTGTGCACCATTTGGCGGTATTACCTGAGATTAAACCTGAGCCTATGCAGTGCGATAGGACTATGACCAGAGTTGAACGGCAAGAACACAGACGTCTGAATGGGCTGTGTTTCTACTGTGGTGATTCCACTCATGCTATCTCTGATTGTCCTAAGCGCACTAAGTGGTTCGCTAGGTCTGCCACCATTGGTACAGTACAGTCAAAATTTCTTCTGTCCGTTACCTTGATCTGCTCTTTGTCATCGTATTCTGTCATGGCGTTTGTGGATTCAGGCGCTGCCCTGAATTTGATGGACTTGGAATATGCTAAGCGTTGTGGGTTTTTCTTGGAGCCCTTGCAGTGTCCTATTCCATTGAGAGGAATTGATGCTACGTCTTTGGCCAAGAATAAGCCTCAATACTGGACCCAGCTGACCATGTGCATGGCTCCTGCACATCAGGAGGTTATTCGCTTTCTGGTGTTGCATAATCTGCATGATGTGGTCGTGTTGGGGTTGCCATGGCTACAAGCCCATAATCCAGTATTGGATTGGAAATCCATGTCGGTGTCCAGCTGGGGTTGTCAGGGGGTACATGGTGATGTTCCATTTCTGTCAATTTCGTCATCCACCTCTTCTGAGGTTCCAGAGTTCTTGTCTGATTACCGGGATGTATTTGATGAGCCCAAGTCCGATGCCCTACCTCCGCATAGGGATTGTGATTGTGCTATCAATTTGATTCCTGGTAGTAAATTCCCAAAAGTTCGACTGTTTAATTTATCCGTGCCTGAGCACACCGCTATGCGCAGTTATGTGAAGGAATCCCTGGAGAAGGGGCATATTCGCCCGTCATCGTCGCCATTAGGAGCAGGGTTCTTTTTTGTAGCCAAGAAGGATGGTTCGCTGAGACCTTGTATAGATTACCGCCTTCTTAATAAGATCACTGTTAAATTTCAGTACCCCTTGCCATTGTTATCTGATTTGTTTGCTCGGATTAAGGGGGCTAGTTGGTTCACTAAGATAGATCTTCGTGGTGCGTATAATCTGGTGAGAATCAGGCGAGGCGATGAATGGAAAACTGCATTTAATACGCCCGAGGGTCATTTTGAGTATCTAGTGATGCCATTCGGACTTGCCAATGCTCCATCAGTGTTTCAGTCCTTTATGCATGACATCTTCCGAGAGTACCTGGATAAATTCCTGATTGTGTACTTGGATGACATTTTGATCTTCTCGGATGATTGGGAGTCTCATGTGAAGCAGGTCAGAACGGTTTTTCAGGTCCTGCGTGCTAATTCTTTGTTTGTGAAGGGATCAAAGTGTCTCTTTGGTGTGCAGAAGGTTTCATTTTTGGGGTTCATCTTTTCCCCTTCTACTATCGAGATGGATCCTGTTAAGGTCCAAGCCATCCATGATTGGACTCAGCCGACATCTCTGAAAAGTCTGCAAAAGTTCCTGGGCTTTGCTAATTTTTATCGTCGCTTCATCTGCAATTTTTCTAGTATTGCCAAACCATTGACCGATTTGACCAAGAAGGGTGCTGATTTGGTCAATTGGTCTTCTGCTGCTGTGGAAGCTTTTCAAGAGTTGAAGCGTCGTTTTTCTTCTGCCCCTGTGTTGTGTCAACCAGATGTTTCTCTTCCGTTCCAGGTCGAGGTTGATGCTTCTGAGATTGGAGCAGGGGCTGTTTTGTCGCAGAGAGGATCTGATTGCTCAGTGATGAAACCATGCGCTTTTTTTTCCAGGAAGTTTTCGCCTGCTGAGCGAAATTATGATGTGGGCAACCGAGAGTTGCTGGCCATGAAGTGGGCATTCGAGGAGTGGCGTCATTGGCTTGAAGGAACTAAGCATCGCGTGGTGGTATTGACTGATCATAAGAGCTTGACTTATCTCGAGTCTGCTAAGCGTTTGAATCCTAGACAGGCTCATTGGTCGCTGTTTTTTGCTCGTTTTGACTTTGTGATTTCGTACCTTCCGGGCTCTAAAAATGTGAAGGCGGATGCTCTGTCTAGGAGTTTTGTGCCCGATTCTCCGGGTTTATCTGAGCCGGCGGGTATCCTCAAGGAAGGAGTAATTGTGTCTGCCATCTCCCCTGATTTGCGGCGGGTGCTGCAAAAATTTCAGGCTAATAAACCTGATCGTTGCCCAGCGTAGAAACTGTTAGTCCCTGATAGGTGGATGAATAAAGTTATCTCTGAGGTTCATTGTTCGGTGTTGGCTGGTCATCCTGGAATCTTTGGTACCAGAGAGTTAGTGGCTAGATCCTTTTGGTGGCCATCTCTGTCGCGGGATGTGCGTACTTTTGTGCAGTCCTGTGGGATTTGTGCTCGGGCTAAGCCCTGCTGTTCTCGTGCCAGTGGGTTGCTTTTGCCCTTGCCGGTCCCGAAGAGGCCTTGGACACATATCTCTATGGATTTTATTTCAGATCTTCCCGTTTCTCAAAAGATGTCAGTCATTTGGGTGGTCTGTGATCGCTTTTCTAAGATGGTCCATTTGGTACCCTTGTCTAAATTGCCTTCCTCCTCTGATTTGGTGCCATTGTTCTTCCAGCATGTGGTTCGTTTGCATGGCATTCCAGAGAATATCGTTTCTGACAGAGGTTCCCAGTTTGTTTCGAGGTTTTGGCGAGCCTTTTGTGGTAGGATGGGCATTGACTTGTCTTTTTCCTCGGCTTTCCATCCTCAGACTAATGGCCAGACCGAACGAACCAATCAGACCTTGGAAACCTATCTGAGATGCTTTGTTTCTGCCGATCAGGATGACTGGGTGTCCTTTTTGCCTTTGGCTGAGTTCGCCCTTAATAATCGGTCCAGCTCGGCTACCTTGGTTTCGCCATTTTTCTGCAATTCTGGGTTCCATCCTCATTTCTCTTCAGGACAGGTTGAGTCTTCGGACTGTCCTGGTGTGGATACTGTGGTGGACAGGTTGCAACAGATTTGGACTCATGTAGTGGACAATTTGACCTTGTCCCAGGAAAAGGCTCAACGTTTCGCTAATCGCAGACGCCGTGTGGGTCCCCGACTTCGTGTTGGGGATCTGGTTTGGTTATCTTCTCGTCATATTCCTATGAAGGTTTCCTCTCCTAAGTTTAAACCTCGTTTCATTGGTCCGTATAGGATTTCTGAGGTTCTTAATCCTGTGTCTTTTCGTCTGACCCTCCCAGATTCTTTTTCCATACATAACGTATTCCATAGGTCATTGTTGCGGAGATACGTGGCACCTATGGTTCCATCTGTTGACCCTCCTGCCCCGGTTTTGGTGGAGGGGGAATTGGAGTATATTGTGGAGAAGATTTTGGATTCTCGTGTTTCAAGACGGAAACTCCAGTATCTGGTTAAATGGAAGGGTTATGCTCAGGAAGATAATTCCTGGGTTTTTGCTTCTGATGTCCATGCTCCCGATCTTGTTCGTGCCTTTCATGTGGCTCATCCTGGTCGGCCTGGGGGCTCTGGTGAGGGTTCGGTGACCCCTCCTCAAGGGGGGTACTGTTGTGAATTCTGTGGCAGAGTTCACTCCTGTGGTCACATGTGGTACTGCGGCTTCTGAGTTTCCTCCCTCAGGTGATCTGGTGAGGTCGTTAGGTGCTTCTCTACTTAACTCCACCTAATGCTTTGATCCATGCTTCCTGTCAATGTTCCAGTGTTGGACTTGTTTTTCCCTGGATCATTCCTGTGGCCTGCTGCTCTGCATAGCTAAGTTCTTCTTTGCTATTTGTTTGCTATTTTTTCTGTCCAGCTTGTCTAATTGTTTTGCTGGAAGCTCTGGGACGCAAAGGGTGTACCTCCGTGCCGTTAGTTCGGTATGGAGGGTCTTTTTGCCCCCTTTGCGTGGTTTTCTTTAGGGTTTTGTGTAGACCGCAAAGTTATCTTTCCTATCCTCGCTCTGTTAAGAAAGTCGGGCCTCACTTTGCTGAATCTATTTCATCCCTACGTTTGTCTTTTCATCTTAACTCACAGTCATTATATGTGGGGGGCTGCCTTTTCCTTTGGGGTATTTCTCTGAGGCAAGGTAGGCTTATTTTTCTATCTTCAGGCTAGTTAGTTTCTCAGGCTGTGCCGAGTTGCATAGGCAGAGTTAGGCGCAATCCACGGCTGCCTCTAGTGTTGTTTGGAGAGGATTAGGGATTGCGGTCTGCAGAGTTCCCACGTCTCAGAGCTCGTTCTATTATTTTGGGTTATTGTCAGATCACTGTATGTGCTCTGACCGCTATGTCCATTGTGATACTGAATTGCCTATCACAACAATGGACCTGGTGTGGTTGAACCCATTATGGGAGAGAGAGGATCTGATTATCTTCAATTTGCTTGCATTTTTGGAAGCTTTTAGCAAAATGTTCGATGAACCTGTACGAACCACCTCAGCAGCTTCTGCTCTTCTCCATTTACATCAGTCCAATTCTTCTGTGGGGCAATATGCGGTACGCTTTCACACTCTGGCATCCGAATAAAGAAGCTTTGGTGGCTACATTCTGGGAGGAGCATTCCAGAGATGTTAAGGATGACCTAGCCGGTCGAGACCTACCAACTACCCTCGACGACCTGATTTCCCTTGCTGTCCGCATAGACCTCCACTTCCGTGAGCGTGCTAGTGAGGTGGAATGTGAAAGAGAACCATAGCACCTGGCTTCATCTTTTCAAGGACTAGGCAGCCCTTGTTGAGGAATCATCGGAACCCATGCAGATCAAGCACCTTGCCCTTGCCAGACAGCGACTGAGGGATTGTCATGCTAAAGGCTAGTGCCTATATTGTGGAGTTATGGGTCACTCCATTCCAGTCTGCCCGATGAGACTTGAGAAGCTCCAGTATCTAAGGGAGCTAGGAGAGGCCTCCCTAAACAGAAAGGAAATCTCCCTACCTCTGACCCTTATGGTAGCCATGACATCTGGTGAATCCCAGTTTGTTGAGTCGGCGTATTTGGATTCCGGGGCAGCCAGGCGGTAGTGGATCAGTTCCAAATACCAGTTCATCCACTAAAGAACCCCCTGGCTATAACATCTGTTGATAGGAGAAGTCTTTGGGAGATGGTTCGCCTGGCTCTGAGCCACTAGAGGTCCGTATTCGGATGCTTCACACTGAGAAAATTGCCTTCTATGTTCTTTCCCACATGTTTTACTCCTTTTTCTTAGGCCTACCATGGCTACGGCAGCATGAACCTGTGTTGAACTGGAGAACTGGAGAGGTGCTCCGCAGGGGACACTCCTGTCATGATAAGTGTCTGGCTCCAGTATGTCCTGTTAAGGCCTCATCTTGTCCAGCATCACTGTCTAGTTTGCTGTCTGCCTATTGGTCCTTTGCCAATGTTTTTAACAAGAAGGAAGCAGAGACTTTGCCACCCCACATGCCGTATGACTGCCCTATTGAGTTGACTGCCAGATCTACACCATCTAGAGGCAGAATTTACCCTCTGTCCCCAGCTGAGACTTAAGTTATGTCGGACTGCGTTCTGGAGAATTTGACGGGGGGGATTCATTCAAAACTCCTCCTCTCCTGCTGGAGCCAGGTTTCCTGGGAAAACTGGGGGTCTGATGGGTCCCCTAGAAGAGGGGATACTGTTATGCTTCCACCCTTCAGTGTGTTTAGGATGCAGTTACTGACAACTCAGCTGTCCAATTTGGTACAGGGACGTGCTGAAGGTGTCAGTATTTTGCTTGACAGGTCAGTCATTCAGTCTGGTGAAGGGGCATGTTGAAGCTTTCAGTATGTTAATTGACAGCTCTGCCATCCAATTTGATACTGGGAGGCGCTGGCTGTCGCCAGGTGTTCATTATCCCAAGTGATTACCAGGCTACTTAACTGGACTGTTGCTACCAGACTTCTGCCAGACATATATTCAGCTAAGTGTGGTTGGTCTATCTGCATTCCGTTTGTAGATATTTCATTGCCTGACCTTGGACCTCGTTCTGGCCATTTGTCTTTTTAATCCCTACTGCACTGATAAGCTATTTTCCTGGTATTCTGCCCTCAGAACATTATTTTACTATGCCTTTGTTTATGGCTTCTGTTTATGACCTACTTCGTGGGTTTGGACCTCAGACTCCTGACTATCCTGTCTCATGGCTTGGCTGTGAGAAGTGACTCAGCGTCACATGAAGTACTATAGGTATGAAAAGGATGACACAGTGTTCAAGCAGGACAATGACCCAAAGACATACATCAAGAATGACAAAGAAATGGTTCAATGACAATGAAGTAGAGGTGCTGGATTGGCCCCAAAAGTCCCCAGACCTCAACCAAATTGAACACTTTTGGGTAGAGTTGAAAAAAAAGCTGTATACATACTCAAGTGAGTCAACCAGTATGCACCAACTTTGGGATCGTGTAGAAGAGACCTGGGATCAGATTTTGGTCGAAACATACTTGAATCTGATCGAGAGCATGGCCAGAAAGATTCAGGCTACGTTGAAAGCCAAAGGTAAATTTACAAATTACTAACAAAATAATGCAAATTTAAATTTTGATTTATAGGAGATAAACAAAACAATGCAATGACATTACAAGAATCTGCAGAACTAATCATAAAATAGTTGCAAGTTAAATTTATGTATGAGGTAACCAAGACGATTGTCTATAAAATGATGGTAGTCTCAAGTTCAAATCAGTAGTGCATGGTGAAATATTGAGCCTGAAAGTCAGAAGTTCAAAACACTGTTATCCTTTTGCTCGTCAGTGTATGTGACTTCTGCAGGTAATTGGTCACTCAGGACTTTATTTATTGTTATCAGACTACAGGAGCTGAATACAAATGCACAGCACAATTTTCAGACTTGCATTTTTAAAATAATTAGAGAACCATGTATAATTTTTTTTTTTTTTTACACGTCACAAATATCTGCTACTTTGTGTTGATAAATTGCATAAAATCCCACTTAAATAATTAAGTTTGAGTGTAATGTGAAGCAAAGTGGATAGGTTCACGGCATAGGAACATTTTTTCAAGCACTATATACAGCATTGCAAAAGTCTTAGGCAGGTGGGGAGAAAACGTAAAGTATGGATACTTGTAAAAATAGTTGTGAATGAAAAATGTAAAGTGAATGAACAAAAGAAAAATCTGAAATGAATATTTGATGTGACTTACCTTCAAAACAGCATCAAATCATCAATTTGTTTAGGTACACCTGTACACAGTTTATAATAATAATAATTATTATTTTATTTTTATAGCGCCGACACATTCCACAGCACTTTACATTTTCGAGGGGACTTGTAAAGATAATAGACATTACAGCATAACAATAAACGCAAAGATCAAAACAGATACAAAGAGAAATGAGGGCCCTGCTCGCAAGCTTACAATCTATGAGGAAAAGGGATGACATAAAAGTTGGATTGTAACAATTGTTTTAGTTGTTCGGACCGGCCAAAGTGTAAGAATCGGGTGTTCATGTAATGCTGCATGAACCGGTTATCAGCCTAAGTATGTAACAATAGAGACCCAGTGGGCTATTAGATGCATGAAGCATGTGAGAACATTATGCGAGGAACCTGGTTATGGTAAAAAATTTTGAATGGGCAGCACAGGGATAGTTAGGTTAATGCGTTGAGATGGTAGGCCAGTCTGAACACATGCGTTTTTAGAAATTAAAACTGTGGGGATTGGGGATTAATCATGTTAACCTGGGTAGTGCATTCCAAAGAATTGGTACAGAACATGAAAAGTCTTGGAGATGGGAGTGGGAGGTTCTGATTAATGAGGATGTTAACCTCAGGTCATTAGCAGAATGGAGGGGACAGGTAGGGTGGTAGACTGAGATGAGGGCGATGATGTAAGGTGGTGCTGAGCCATGGAGTGCTTTGTGGGTGAGGGTAATAAGTTTGTACTGGATTCTGGAGTGGATGGGTAACCAGTGTAATGACTGGCTCAAGGTAGAGGCATTGGTGTAACGGTTGGTGAGGAATATGATCCTGGCTGCAGCATTCAAGACAGATTGGAGAGCGGAGATTTTGGTAAGAAGGGGAGACCGATTAGTAGAGAATTACAATAGTTCAGACGAGAATGAATAAGAGAAACAGTAAGAGTTCTTGCAGAGTCGAAAGTAAGAAAGGGTCGAATTCTAGAAATGTTTTTGAGGTGCAGATAACAAGAGCGAGCCAGTGATCGGATGTGGGGGGATGAATGAAAGCTCAGAATCAAGTATGACCCCAAGACAGCGGGCATGTTGCTGGGGAGTAGTGGTGGAACCACACATGGAAATGGCAATGTCAGGCATAGGTACATTAGTAGAGGGAGGAAACACAAGGAGCTCAGTTTTTGACAAGTTCAGTTTCAGATAGAGGGAGGACATGATGTTAGAGACAGCGGTTAGACAATCACTGGTGTTTGCTAAAAAGGTAGGCATGATATCAGGAGAAGAGGTGTACAATTGGGTGTAATCTGCATAGAGATGGTACTGGAAACCAAATGTACTGATTGTTTGACCAATACGGGCAGTCTACAAAGAGAAGAGAAGGGGGCCTAGAACCGATCCTTGAGGAACCCCAACAGTAAGGGGGAAGATGAGAGGAGGAGCCAGCAAAAAATACAGTGAAGGAGCGGTCAGAGATAGGACGAGAACCAGGAGAGAATGGTGTCCTTGAGGCCAATGGAGCGGAGCAAAGTGAGTAGGAGCTGATAATCCACAGTTTCGAATGCTGCTGAGAGATCCAAGATAATTAGTATGGAGTAGTGACCATTAAATTTAGCTGTTAGTAGATCATTAGTGACTTTAGTAAGGGCAGTTTCAGTAGAGTGTAAAGAGTGGAAATCGGATTGTAGAGGGTCGGGAAGAGAGTTATCTGAGAGATAGCGGATAAGACGGGAGTGGACCAGGCGTTCCGGGAGTTTAGAGATGAAGGGAAGATTAAGGACAGGTCTATAGTGAGTGGTACAGTTTTTGTAGAGGGATTTTTTTTAAGTAATGGATGTATGATGGCGTGCTTAAATGAGGAGGGAAAGATACTAGAAGAGATAGAGGTTGAATATTTTTGTTAGGTGAGCGGTGACAGATGGGGAAAGGGACTGAAGGAGATGTGACTGAATGGGGTCACTGGTTCAAGTGGTCGGGCGAGAAGATGCAAGGAGCCTGATTACTTCTTCTGTGACTGCTTCAAAGTCAGAGAGAGAGCGAGATGTAGTAGGAGAGGGTGGACAGTGTATGGTATAAGGAGTTTGGGAGAAAATTTCCTGTCAGATATGGTCAATATTTTCTATGAAGTAATTGGTCAGATCGTCAGCGTGGAGATCCATGGTTGAGGCACTCTTGGGTTGAGTAGGGAATGAAAAGTGTTAAAGAGACATTTAGGGTTATTGGATAGTGAGGTGATGAGGGTGTTGAAATAAGTTTGTTTGGAGAGGTGAAGGACAGTGTTTTATGTTTTAAGCATAAACTTATAATGAATGAAAATCTTTGGGCTGATTGGATTTTCTCCATAGGCATTCGGCAGTTCTTGATAGAGAATGAAAGAAGGTTGTTGTCAGAAAGTGGGAGAGGGGAATTTGTGAAATCATCCACTAAGCAAAGCCGGGAGAAGACCAAGTCGCGAGAGTTTCCGTCTTCAAGCATTGGAGAGTTTGTAAGCTGCGATAGGCCGAAAGAGGAGGATAGACATAAGAGGTGAGCAGCAGATGGGGAGAGGGGAAAAGCAATGGGGATGTTGAAATCACCCATGATGTGGGTGGGGATGTCACAGGAGAGAAAGTGTGGAAGCCAGGTGGCAAAGTGATCCAGAAATTGATGGGAGGGGCCCTGAGGATGATACACCACCGCCACTTGTTTGGAGAAGGGGATGTAGAGTCTGACAGCATGGACCTCAAAAGAAGGGAAGACAAGTGAGGGTACTTGAGGGATAACCTGAAAGGTACATTTGGGTGATAGGAGCAGACTAACGCATCCACCTGCTCTGTCGTCTGATCTTGGGGTGTTAAAGAAGTGCAGTCCACCATATGAAAGAGCAGCAGGAGTGGTGTTGTCTGACTGCTGGATCCAGGCTTCAGGAAGAGGCAGGAGGTTAAGAGAATTAGAAAGGATGAAGTCATGGAAGAAGGAGAGTTTATTACACACTGAGCGAGAAATCCAAAGGGTACAATTGAAAGACAGATGGCATGCAGGCTATATTAATAAGATTAGAGAGGTTTCTGGGAGTAGCAATTGTGGAGTTTGACTTGCTATAACATGGGGGGGGGGGTTGGGAGAGATATCTCCTGTGACTAGAAGAAGGAGGATACAAAGAGTGAGCAGATGGTTAAGTGATTTGTGAGAGCGTCTCTTGTGTTGGATAGTGAGACTGAATGGATCTGTGACATTTTAGCAATGTGAAAAGAGCATGAGTGCTATACATAGAAGAGGAGAGGACTGAGGGGCCGATATGGATGGAGTGTAAAGAGTTAATGCAAGGACGGTGGATGTGACTGACTGCTGCAGCCAGGATATAAATTATACAAATGCATATGGTAAATATTTGTTGTAATCCAAATGTACTGAGAATAGGTTAGTTTATTTGTCTTACCTATCTCCTGCCCTGTCTAGCTGTCATGGTATAACTGCCGATACTTTGCTAAAATGTGTTTCGATTAAATGTGCACAAATGCACTCCTGCATAAATGCTTCTTCAGGCTGGGTCTCAATATATAAGGCTTATTTCACATTTGCGTTGTCTGCTGTACGTCGTTGTGCAGTAAAATGACGTGTCAACAGACGTTACAAAAATAGTGAAAAACGTATGTGACGCATCCAGTGTAATGACGGATGCATCGTTTGTGCTGTTGCCACAATTTCAATAGAGAAATTGCCGGGAATCATATGTCCGGGGATCCGGGGATGAGAGAGAGACAGAGAGAGAGACTTTTTCCCAGATTTGAAAATCCTTCCGGGCATGCTCAGAGGGGAAAAACATCATACGTCGCTGGATTCCTGTACGTGATGGTCAGCGTCCTGTGTCCATAGGCTTCCATTATAGCCAACGATGGGCAGTGCAGGATGTGTCGCTGACTGATTTTCCGACGTGCAGAAAAAACTTTCTCCACACGACAGACCGCTATTTTCCGATGGATCCAGTGCACAACGGATGAAATGGATGGCCATCCGTCAGAATCCGTCGCTAATACAAGTCTATGGGAAAATGCAGGATCCTGCAAATTTGTTTGCAGGATCCTGCATTCTCAAAAATCTACGGATTATGACGGATGCTGAAAAACGCAAGTGTGAAAGTAGCCTAAGAGGCTAGCTCTAAGATCTCCCCCTATTTAACTCATTCGTTAGCAATCAATCAAATAAGTTAGGTCTGCAGGAGGCAATAAATGAACTAACAAATAAACAACTATGCAGGCCTACATGGATCATAAATAACTTTGAAAAAGGGGCAAGCAGAGTTGAATTGCAATAACATTACATATGCTTGCAAAGATGAATAGAATTGACTGGAGACATACAGGAGTTGAAAGAGTGAATACCATTAGGCCGGCCTCACACTAGCGTGTTTTACGGAAGTAAGAGAGGTGCTGAAAATACGGATTGCATACGGTACAATGATTCTCTATGGCCCAGCTCCTATCTGCCATATTTTACTGATCCGTATTATACGGTCTTCTATGGCCGTAGAAAAACGCAGCATGTTGCATTTGTCACCGTATTGCGCAAAAAATACGCCAATGAAAGTCTATGGGGGCCCTCTGCTGGATGTCCTCATATGAACTCGAGCGTGGGAAAATATTCAGAAAAGTTCCCAGGCTCGAGTTCATATGAGGACATCCAGCAGAGGGCGCATCACCGCGACTGAAGGTAACTACAGGTCATTGACCTACATTCCATTCATTCCCTGCGGTTTTACAGGCAGGAGCACAGCTGCATTAGCAGAGCTTCTGCTTGTAAAAATAATTAACCCCTTCAGATGGATTTACAGCGTGGGACGAGACTAATCATCTGAAAGTATGGGATATTGTTGTTTTTTTATTTTACCTTTTTTACATAACGAGGGTCTTCAGGTGGATAACCGGTATAATAAAATATTACAAAAACCTGTGTATTTATTTCATTAAAATACTTTGTAAGGCTGCAGTCACACTAGCAGTATTTGGTCAGTATTTTACATCAGTATTTGTAAGCCAAAACCAGGAGTGGGTGATAAATGCAGAAGTGGTGCATATGTTTCTATTATACTTTTCCTCTATTTGTTCCACTCCTGGTTTTGGCTTACAAATACTGATGTAAAATACTGACCAAATATTGCTAGTGTGACGGCAGCCTAATAATGTGTGTGTGTGTTTTTTAACCATTTCATACTATTGGATTAATAATGGATAGGTGTCATAATTGACGCCTCTCCATTATTAACCTGGCTTAATGTCACCTTACAATAGCAAGGTGACATTAACCCTTCATTACCCCATATCCCACCGCTACACGGGAATGGGAAGACAGTGGCCAAGTGCCAGAATAGGCGCATCTTCCAGATATGCCTTTTCTGGGGTGGCTGGGGGCAGATGTTTTTAGCCGGGGGGGGGGGGCAATAACCATGGACCCTCTCCAGGCTATTAATATCTGCCCTCAGTCACTGGCTTTACCATTCTGGCGGAGAAAATTGTGCGGGAGCCCACGTCAATTTTTTCCCACGATTTAACCCTTAAATTTACTAGCTAGAGCGCCCAAATTTTGCACATACACACTACTAACATTAGTAGTGTGGAATATGCAAAAAAAGGGATATGAGATGGTTTACTGTATGTAAACAATGTCTTATATCATGTCGGGTTTGAGAAGGAGATAGGAAAAGCCGGCAATTGAATTAGCGGCTTTTAAGCTATCTAGCGCTGTATGATATATTAATATATATATATATATATATATACTAGCTATTGAACCCGTTCTACGCCCGGGTGGCGAGCATTTATATTGGTATATGGTCTCCATCCTTGTATGTGCTGCTCCATCCTGCGTCCCCATCCTGTCATGTGCTGCTCCATCCTGCGCCCCCGTTCTGTCATGTGCTGCTCCCATCCTGCGCCTCCATTCTGTCATTTGCTGCTCCCATCCTGTCATGTGCTGCTCCCATCCTGCGCCCCCGTTCTGTCATGTGCTGCTCCCATCCTGCGCCCCCGTTCTGTCATGTGCTGCTCCCATCCTGCTCCCCCGTTCTGTCATGTGCTGCTCCCATCCTGCTCCCCTGTTCTGTCATGTGCTGCTCCCATCCTGCGCCCGTTCTGTCATGTGCTGCTGCCATCCTGCACCTGTTCTTTTATGTGCTGCTCCCATCCTGCGCCCGTTCTGTCATGTGCTGCTGCCATCCTGCGCCCGTTCTGTCATGTGCTGCTGCTATCCTGCTCCCCTGTTCTGTCATGTGCTGCTCCCATCCTGTGCCCGTTCTGTCATGTGCTGCTGCCATCCTGCGCCCGTTCTGTCATGTGCTGCTCCCATCCTGTCATGTGCTGCTCCCATCCTGCACCCGTTCTGTCATGTGCTGCTGCCATCCTGCGCCCGTTCTGTCATGTGCTGCTCCCATCCTGCGCCCATTCTGTCATGTGCTGCTGCCATCCTGCGCCCGTTCTGTCATGTGCTGCTGCCATCCTGCGCCCGTTCTGTCATGTGCTGCTGCCATCCTGCGCCCGTTCTGTCATGTGCTGCTGCCATCCTGCGCCCGTTCTGTCATGTGCTGCTGCCATCCTGCCCCCGTTCTGTCATGTGCTGCTCCCATCCTGCGCCACCATTGTATTATATGCCCCCCCATAAGACGCTCCAGTGTGTATGCCCCCGTATGCTGCTGCCATATAAAAAAAAAAAAAATACCATACTCACCTATCGTCCGGCTCCACTGCAGGTGTGTCTTCAAGAAAATGGCGCCGGAAAGCTCGGACTGCGCAGGCGCCGATTCCGGCAGCAGGAATCGGCGCCTGCGCAGTCCGCGCTTTCCGGCGCCATTTTCTTGAAGACACACCTGCAGTGGAGCCGGAGTGTGTCTTCAAGAAAATGGCGCCGGAAAGCGCAGACTGCGCAGGCGCAGATTCCGGCAGCAGGAGGAGCAAGACAATGGAGCCGGAAATGCCGTAAATAAAAACTTACTGTGCCATGAGGCTGTGGCACTTCATGCCACAGCAATTTGTTACTTACGGAATTTCCGGCGCCATTGTCTTGCTCCTCCTGGTGCCGGAATCGGTGCCTGCGCAGTCCACGCTTTCCGGCGCAATTTTCTTGAAGACACACTGCTGTGTGTCTTCAAGAAAATGGCGCCGGAAAGCGCGGACTGAGCAGGCGCCGATTCCGGCACCAGGAGGAGCAAGACAATGGCGCCGGAAATGCCGTAAGTAAAAACTTACTGTGCCGACAGACATACGGCGCCCCCGTGCTCCCGACCCCCTGCTCTCTGTGGCATCTATAATAGACGGCGCCCCCTGCTCCCGACCCCCTGCTCTCGGCGGCATTTTCTATAATGTAACGCTAGGAGCGTCGCGCCTGCGCAGTCTATTAAGGCTTCGGACAGAGTGACACTCCCAGCGTTATATTATAGATATATGTGTGTTTCACTGATACTTTGACACACCCTGCCTACGGATGACATATGGACCACTATTTTGGGGACTTTTCTGCGTATTACGGCCATAAATAACGGACCGTATTTTTATACGCTGAGTGTGAGGCCGGCCTTAGAAGCTACTTGCTGACATAATTGACTGAAGACATACAGGATAAATGCAGGAGTTGAAAGAGCTGAATACCTGAGAAAAGAATTCTTTGGTGTCCAGTATGATGCCCCCTGCGATCTCCTGCCTCCTGCTTCAGTGTCCTTCTCCAGAGTGATCCTCCTGCGATCTTTATGAAGGAAATTGGCAGGATGGTTGATTTAAACATCTTTGAAAACTGTGAACAGATCTTCTATGAAATAAGTTTTGTGCAAATTCCTCTCTCTTTTCATGTAATCCCAGACAGACTCAGTTGTTTTTAAATCAGGGCTCTGTGGGGACAAAGTAATCAATTCAAGGACTCCTTGCTCTACTTTATGCTGCTGAAGATAGTTCTTAATGGTATTGGCTGTTTTTCTGCTGCTTAATACATTTTGAGCCAGTCAGCCACCTCCCTGATGGAATTGCATGATGCAAAAGAATCTGCCTGGATTTCTGAGCAATGACACCAAGAAATAGACAATTTTGAGGACCTTGGATGAAGGAATCAGCAATGGTAACTTTGTTCAAAAGATAAAAGACATATCATGCTTACATCCTTTCAAAATCATTAGATTTCTAGTAGTGCCTTCAGTTCAGAACTAGCAGCAATGACTCTGCTACACCCATCTCCTGTTCAAAGAAGTATCGCATAACGTGATCTTTTTATAAAAATTTCAACCCAATACCATACCTTTCAGCAGGATAATGATCTCAACATACAGACTTGCAAGTGTGAGTACTAGGGTTGAGCGACCTTGACCTTTTTAGAGTCGAGCCGTGTTTCGCGAAACCCGACTATCTTAGAAGTCGAGTCGAGTGGAATCGGCCGATTATCGCGAAAAGTCGGGTATCGCCCGAAACACGAAACCCAATGCAAGTCAATGGGGGAGCATAGTCGGCAGTGAGTGGAGGCCAGGAAAACACCTACACTGCCCATTTTAATGGCAAAAACATCCATTCTTGTTAAAGAAGCTTGTCAATCGTAATTTACCTTATAATAATTGGAAGGCATTTGAAATTGGGGGTCATTTGGCTAAAGTTGTGGGGGGTAGGGCTGGTTCAAGTAATTAGTGGGCCCAGTAAATCTGGACCACGTCACGGCAGTGGAGCAGGGAGAGGTAAGTATTTCAACGTTGCAAGTGCTGTGATCCTGAGCAAGCAGGGGGGGCCCACTCGTTGGCATTGGCACTGGCACAGGGCCCCTCAAAGTACAGCGGTGTGTTTGCACGGCGGGGGCGCCTCCCACCGGCAGCAACACTTTTGCGTACTATGAGAGGCCCTGTGCCAGTGACGTCACCAACTAGTATTCCTCCCCCACCTGATGAAGGAACCTGCACTTTCATCTGCACCTTCCTCTTTGTCCCCGTGTAAGGTGGTATGGTATGCGGGAAGAGGAACCTGACTTTCAGCAGGGTCACAATCTTGCTGTGTAGCGTGCACGGGGAATTTTGCGTTATGGGTCAATGTACCAGCAGACTCATCTATCACTGGCTGGGCAATGGGCAGGATGAGGAGGAAACACAGATATAGGCCCAAAGAATAAAGTGGGCTAAATGCAGTTCAAAATTGGTAACACAGGACTAACCAGGGGGCATTGCAGTGGAGGACAACTGGAATGAGAGGCTGACACAGAGAGTAGGCCCAAATCAGTAAGTAGTCGACATGCAGTTCAAAATTGGCAACCGTAGTAAACAGGCGGCCCAGCTTTGTTCAGTTGAGGAGAACAGCAAGGAGTGGCAGACACCAATAGTAGGCCCCAACCCAACTAGTAGGCCAAATGCAGTCTAACATTAACAACTACTTAACAAGAGCCTGAAAATGGAATTTCAGGACAGGAAACCAGGAGAACAGCAAGGAGTGGCAGACACCGATAGTAGGCCCCAAACCAACTAGTACGCCAAATGCAGTTGTTCCATTTAACTACAATTTAATGAGAGCCTGAAGATAGAAGTTCAGGAAAGGCAACCTGGAGAACACCTTGGAGTGGAACACACCATCTCTCTACACCCCATACCCAATTTGTAGGCCTAATGCAGTGTAGTTTTCAACAACTACTAAACGAGAGTCGGAAGATCGAAGCAATGTGGACGAAACCTGGGGAACACCTTGGAGTGTAACACACCGTCTCTCTACACCCCATACCCAATTTGTAGGCCTAATGCAGTGTAGTTTTCTACAACTACTAAACGAGAGTCGGAAGACCGAAGCAATGTGGACGAAACCTGGGGAACACCTTGGAGTGGAACACACCATCTCTCTACACCCCATACCCAATTTGTAGGCCTAATGCAGTGTAGTTTTCTACAACTACTAAACGAGAGCATGAAGATCGAAGCAATGGAGAGGAAACCTGGGGAACACCTTGGAGTGGAACACACCATCTCTCTACACCCCATACCCAATTTGTAGGCCTAATGCAGCGTAGTTTCCAACAACTACTAAATGAGAGCATGAAGATCGAAGCTCAGGAAAGGCAACCTGGAGAACACCTTGGAGTGGAACACACCATCTCTCTACACCCCATACCCAATTTGTAGGCCTAATGCAGTGTAGTTTTCAACAACTACTAAACGAGAGTCAGAAGATCGAAGCAATGTGGACGAAACCTGGGGAACACCTTGGAGTGTAACACACCGTCTCTCTACACCCCATACCCAATTTGTAGGCCTAATGCAGTGTAGTTTTCTACAACTACTAAACGAGAGTCGTAAGACCGAAGCAATGTGGACGAAACCTGGGGAACACCTTGGAGTGGAACACACCATCTCTCTACACCCCATACCCAATTTGTAGGCCTAATGCAGTGTAGTTTTCTACAACTACTAAACGAGAGCATGAAGATCGAAGCAATGGAGAGGAAACCTGGGGAACACCTTGGAGTGGAACACACCATCTCTCTACACCCCATACCCAATTTGTAGGCCTAATGCAGCGTAGTTTCCAACAACTACTAAATGAGAGCATGAAGATCGAAGCTCAGGAAAGGCAACCTGGAGAACACCTTGGAGTGGAACACACCATCTCTCTACACCCCATACCCAATTTGTAGGCCTAATGCAGTGTAGTTTTCAACAACAACTAAACGAGAGTCGGAAGATCGAAGCAATGTGGACGAAACCTGGGGAACACCTTGGAGTGTAACACACCGTCTCTCTACACCCCATACCCAATTTGTAGGCCTAATGCAGTGTAGTTTTCTACAACTACTAAACGAGAGTCGGAAGACCGAAGCAATGTGGACGAAACCTGGGGAACACCTTGGAGTGGAACACACCATCTCTCTACACCCCATACCCAATTTGTAGGCCTAATGCAGTGTAGTTTTCTACAACTACTAAACGAGAGCATGAAGATCGAAGCAATGGAGAGGAAACCTGGGGAACACCTTGGAGTGGAACACACCATCTCTCTACACCCCATACCCAATTTGTAGGCCTAATGCAGCGTAGTTTCCAACAACTACTAAACGAGAGCATGAAGATTGAAGCTCAGGAAAGGCAACCTGGAGAACACCTTGGAGTGGAACACACCATCTCTCAACACCCCATACCCAATTTGTAGGCCTAATGCAGCGTAGTTTCCAACAACTACTAAACGAGAGCATGAAGATTGAAGCTCAGGAAAGGCAACCTGGAGAACACCTTGGAGTGGAACACACCATCTCTCTACACCCCATACCCAATTTGTAGGCCTAATGCAGCGTAGTTTCCAACAACTACTAAACGAGAGCATGAAGATTGAAGCTCAGGAAAGGCAACCTGGAGAACACCTTGGAGTGGAACACACCATCTCTCTACACCCCATACCCAATTTGTAGGCCTAATGCAGCGTAGTTTCCAACAACTACTAAACGAGAGCATGAAGATTGAAGCTCAGGAAAGGCAACCTGGAGAACACCTTGGAGTGGAACACACCATCTCTCTACACCCCATACCCAATTTGTAGGCCTAATGCAGCGTAGTTTCCAACAACTACTAAACGAGAGCATGAAGATTGAAGCTCAGGAAAGGCAACCTGGAGAACACCTTGGAGTGGAACACACCATCTCTCTACACCCCATACCCAATTTGTAGGCCTAATGCAGCGTAGTTTCCAACAACTACTAAACGAGAGCATGAAGATTGAAGCAATGGAGAGGAAACCTGGGGAACACCTTGGGGAGGCAGACACCGTTAGTAGGCCCTACCAAAGTTGTACACCCAATGCAGTTTTAAAATTCCTAGAGGCTGAAAACAAGACTATTGACGCTCAGCTTTTTTCAAAGGAACACAGCTGAATTGAGTGGCGCAGACAGACACAGGTAGTAGGACTCAAACCAAAAATGTGGCTCACTGCAGCAGAAAAAAGTTACAGGGGTACACAAGCTGCAGTGCTCTGGGCAGTGGAGGACAATTTCAATAGTGAACCGCAGACAGACTTTGTACGCCTACTATTAAAAAAAGGATGCTCTATGCAATTATAAATAGGTTCTAGGGGTACACGGGCAGCAGTGGTGTGGTCAGTGGAGGCCTAGTGGAAGGAGTGACCGCAGACAGGCATCGAAGGCCTAAAATAATAACACATGGCTGTAGGCAATTTTAAATTGGTTCCAGGGGTACACGGGCAGCAGTGGCCTGGTCAGTGTAGTAGTAGTAGAAAGAACGGACCGCAGACAGGCATCGAAGGCCTAAAATAAAAAAATTGGGCTGGCTGTAGGCAATTTTAAATTGGTTCCAGGGGTACACGGGCAGCAGTGGTGTGGTCAGTGGAGGCATATTGTAAGGAGTGACCGCAGACAGGCATCGAAGGCCTAAAATAATAACACATGGCTGTAGGCAATTTTAAATTGGTTCCAGGGGTACACGGGCAGCAGTGGTGTGGTCAGTGGAGGCCTAGTGGAAGGAGTGACCGCAGACAGGCATCGAAGGCCTAAAATAAAAAAATTGGGCTGGCTGTAGGCAATTTTAAATTGGTTCCAGGGGTACACAGGCAGCAGTGGTGTGGCCAGTGGAGGCCTAGTGGAAGGAGTGACCGCAGACAGGCATCGAAGGCCTAAAATAATAACACATGGCTGTAGGCAATTTTAAATTGGTTCCAGGGGTACACGGGCAGCAGTGGCCTGGTCAGTGTAGTAGTAGCAGAAAGAACGGACCGCAGACAGGCATCGAAGGCCTAAAATAAAAAAATTGGGCTGGCTGTAGGCAATTTTAAATTGGTTCCAGGGGTACACGGGCAGCAGTGGTGTGGTCAGTGGAGGCATATTGTAAGGAGTGACCGCAGACAGGCATCGAAGGCCTAAAATAATAACACATGGCTGTAGGCAATTTTAAATTGGTTCCAGGGGTACACGGGCAGCAGTGGTGTGGTCAGTGGAGGCCTAGTGGAAGGAGTGACCGCAGACAGGCATCGAAGGCCTAAAATAAAAAAATTGGGCTGGCTGTAGGCAATTTTAAATTGGTTCCAGGGGTACACGGGCAGCAGTGGTGTGGTCAGTGGAGGCATATTGTAAGGAGTGACCGCAGACAGGCATCGAAGGCCTAAAATAATAACACATGGCTGTAGGCAATTTTAAATTGGTTCCAGGGGTACACGGGCAGCAGTGGTGTGGTCAGTGGAGGCCTAGTGGAAGGAGTGACCGCAGACAGGCATCGAAGGCCTAAAATAAAAAAATTGGGCTGGCTGTAGGCAATTTTAAATTGGTTCCAGGGGTACACGGGCAGCAGTGGTGTGGTCAGTGGAGGCCTAGTGGAAGGAGTGACCGCAGACAGGCATCGAAGGCCTAAAATAATAACACATGGCTGTAGGCAATTTTAAATTGGTTCCAGGGGTACACGGGCAGCAGTGGTGTGGTCAGTGGAGGCCTAGTGGAAGGAGTGACCGCAGACAGGCATCGAAGGCCTAAAATAAAAAAATTGGGCTGGCTGTAGGCAATTATAAATTGGTTCCAGGGGTACACGGACAGCAGTGGTGTGGTCAGTGGAGGCCTAGTGGAAGGAGTGACCGCAGACAGGCATCGAAGGCCTAAAATAAAAAAATTGGGCTGGCTGTAGGCAATTTTAAATTGGTTCCAGGGGTACACGGGCAGCAGTGGTGTGGTCAGTGGAGGCCTAGTGGAAGGAGTGACCGCAGACAGGCATCGAAGGCCTAAAATAATAACACATGGCTGTAGGCAATTTTAAATTGGTTCCAGGGGTACACGGGCAGCAGTGGCCTGGTCAGTGTAGTAGTAGTAGAAAGAACGGACCGCAGACAGGCATCGAAGGCCTAAAATAAAAAATTGGGTTGGCTGTAGGCAATTTTAAATTGGTTCCAGGGGTACACGGGCAGCAGTGGTGTGGTCAGTGGAGGCATATTGTAAGGAGTGACCGCAGACAGGCATCGAAGGCCTAAAATAATAACACATGGCTGTAGGCAATTTTAAATTGGTTCCAGGGGTATACGGGCAGCAGTGGTGTGGTCAGTGGAGGCATAGTGGAAGGAGTGACCGCAGACAGGCTTCGAAGGCCTAACATAACAAAAATGTCAATACAATGGTATTGTCAGTGGCAGCCATTGAAGGATGTCAGCGCATAGACTAAACATTGGTGGAGCTGTGAGATAATTTTGCAAGTGGTAGAGCACTGTTTGAGCTGGGGGGGGAACTGTCTTGTGGCCGGCGGTACAGGCCCAGGGCCCCTCATATTACAACGGTGTGTCTGACGTTGGGTGCGCACCACCACCGCCAGAGACACTTTATTGTACTAGGAGGGACCCAGTGGCAGTGCCGTCGACCAAAAGCAGGCTCACCCACCTCTTCAGACAAACTGCACTCTCACGGGTGCTGTCGCCAAGTGTCGATACCACAGCCCCGTGTGGGGAGTTTGGCCATTTAGTGAGGTGTAAACATGTCGTATGCTGGACAATCAGGTGCAGAAAATTGCGAGATTGGAAAAGGCATTCAGAATAGTCCACAGGCAAGACCTTTTCATAGGAAAGCTAGGTGTCAGCCGGGCAAGGTGGGGCAAAAGATTTCGAAATCCAGTTGTGGTTCATTTTAATGAAGGTTAGATCATCTACATTTTGGGTAGCCAGACGAGTCCTTTTTTCTGTTAGTATTGAACCTGCAGCACTGAATACTCTTTCTGATAGGACACTAGCTGCCGGGCAAGCAAGCTCCTGCAATGCATATTCTGCCAATTCTGGCCAGGTGTCTAATTTTGATGCCCAGTAATCAAATGGGAATGACGGTTGAGGGAGAACATCGATAAGGGATGAAAAATAGTTTGTAACCATACTGGACAAATGTTGTCTCCTGTCACTTTGAATTGATGCTGCAGTACCTGTCCTTTCTGCGGTCATAGCAAAATCACTCCACAACCTGGTCAGAAAACCCCTCTGGCCAACGCCACTTCTGATTTCTGCCCCTCTAACTCCTCTGATCTGCTGGCCCCTGCAGCTCGTGTGAGAACGATCACGGGCGCTGTGTGCAGGGAATGCCAGAAGCAAACGGTCAACAAGAGTTGATTGTTTGGTTGCTAATATTAGTTCCAAGTTCTCATGTGGCATTATATTTTGCAAATTGCCTTTATAGCGAGGATCAAGGAGGCAGGCCAACCAGTAATCGTCATCGTTCATCATTTTAGTTATGCGTGTGTCCCTTTTGAGGATACGTAAGGCATAATCCGCCATGTGGGCCAAAGTTCCAGTTCTCAAATCTGCGGTTGTGCTTGGTTGAGGGGCAGTTTCAGGCAAATCCACGTCACTTGTGTCCCTCCAAAAACCAGAACCCGGCCTTGCCGCGCCACCAATTTCCAGTGGCCCCGGAAAAGCTTCCTCATTAAAAATATAATCATCCCCATCATCCTCCTCGTCCTCCTCCTACTCTTCGCCCGCTAACTCGTCCTGTACACTGCCCTGGCCAGACAATGGCTGACTGTCATCAAGGCTTTCCTCTTCCTCAGCTGCAGACGCCTGATCCTTTATGTGCGTCAAAATTTGCATCAGCAGACGCATTAGGGGGATGCTCATGCTTATTATGGCATTGTCTGCAATAACCAGCCATGTGCATTCCTCAAAACACTGAAGGACTTGACACATGTCTTGAATCTTCGACCACTGCACACCTGACAACTCCATGTCTGCCATCCTACTGCCTGCCCGTGTATGTGTATCCTCCCACAAAAACATAACAGCCCGCCTCTGTTCGCACAGTCTCTGAAGCATGTGCAGTGTTGAGTTCCACCTTGTTGCAACGTCTATGATTAGGCGATGCTGGGGAAGGTTCAAAGAACGCTGATAGGTCTGCATACGGCTGGAGTGTACGGGCGAACGGCGGATATGTGAGCAAAGTCCACGCACTTTGAGGAGCAGGTCGGATAACCCCGGATAACTTTTCAGGAAGCACTGCACCACCAGGTTTAAGGTGTGAGCCAGGCAAGGAATGTGTTTCAGTTGGGAAAGGGAGATGGCAGCCATGAAATTCCTTCCGTTATCACTCACTACCTTGCCTGCCTCAAGATCTACAGTGCCCAGCCACGACTGCGTTTCTTTCTGCAAGAACTCGGACAGAACTTACGCGGTGTGTCTGTTGTCGCCCAAACACTTCATAGCCAATACAGCCTGCTGACGTTTGCCAGTAGCTGCCCCATAATGGGAGACCTGGTGTGCAACAGTGGCAGCTGCGGATGGAGTGGTTGTGCGACTGCGGTCTGTGGACGAGCTCTCGCTTCTGCAGGAGGACGAAGAGGAGGAGGAGGGGGTGCAAACGGCTCCAGCCAACTGTTTCCTAGACCGTGGGCTAGGCAGAACTGTCCCAAACTTGCTGTCCCCTGTGGACCCTGCATCCACAACATTCACCCAGTGTGCCGTGATGGACACGTAACGTCCATGGCCATGCCTACTGGTCCATGCATCTGTTGTCAGGTGCACCTTTGTGCTCACAGATTGCCTGAGTGCATGGACGATGCGCTCTTTAACATGCTGGTGGAGGGCTGGGATAGCTTTTCTGGAAAAAAAGTGTCGACTGGGTAGCTCGTAGCGTGGTACAGCGTAGTCCATCAGGGCTTTGAAAGCTTCGCTTTCAACTAACCGGTAGGGCATCATCTCTAACGAGATTAGTCTAGCTATGTGTGCGTTCAAACCCTGTGTACGCGGATGCGAGGCTAAGTACTTCCTTTTTCTAACCATAGTCTCATGTAGGGTGAGCTGGACTGGAGAGCTGGAGATCGTGGAACTAGCGGGGGTGCCGGTGGACATGGCAGACTGAGAGACGGTGGGAGATGGTATTGTTGCCGCCGGTGCCCTAGATGCAGTGTTTCCTACTACGAAACTGGTGATTCCCTGACCCTGACTGCTTTGGCCTGGCAAAGAAACCTGCACAGATACTGCAGGTGGTGCGGAAAATGGTGGCCCTACACTGCCGGAAGGGATGTTGCGTTGCTGACTAGCTTCATTGGCCGAGGGTGCTACAACCTTAAGGGACGTTTGGTAGTTAGTCCAGGCTTGCAAATGCATGGTGGTTAAATGTCTATGCATGCAACTTGTATTGAGACTTTTCAGATTCTGTCCTCTGCTTAAGGTAGTTGAACATTTTTGACAGATGACTTTGCGCTGATCAATTGGATGTTGTTTAAAAAAATGCCAGACTGCACTCTTTCTAGCATCGGATACCTTTTCAGGCATTGCAGACTGAGCTTTAACCGGATGGCCACGCTGTCCTCCAACAGGTTTTGGCTTTGCCATGCGTTTTGGGCAAGATACGGGCCCGGCAGATGGAACCTGTTGCGATGTTGATGCCTGCTGCGGCCCCTCCTCCTCCGCTTCAGAACTGCTGCCGCCTGCACCCTGTTCCCCCAATGGCTGCCAATCGGGGTCAAGAACTGGGTCATCTATTACCTCTTCTTGTAGCTCGTGTGCAACTTCGTCTGTGTCACCGTGTCGGTCGGTGGTATAGCGTTCGTGATGGGGCAACATAGTCTCATCAGGGTCTGATTCTTGATCATTACCCTGCGAGGGCAATGTTGTGGTCTGAGTCAAAGGACCAGCATAGTAGTCTGGCTGTGGCTGTGCATCAGTGCACTCCATGTCAGATTCAACTTGTAATGGGCATGGACTGTTAACTGCTTCACTTTCTAAGCCAGGGACGGTATGTGTAAAGAGCTCCATGGAGTAACCCGTTGTGTCGCCTGCTGCATTCTTCTCTGTTGTTGTTTTTGCTGAAGAGGACAAGGAAGCGACTTGTCCCTGACCGTGAACATCCACTAATGACGCGCTGCTTTGACATTTACCAGTTTCACGAGAGGAGGCAAAAGAGCTAGAGGCTGAGTCAGCAAGATAAGCCAAAACTTGCTCTTGCTGCTCCGGCTTTAAAAGCGGTTTTCCTACTCCCAGAAAAGGGAGCGTTCGAGGCCTTGTGTAGCCAGACGACGAACCTGGCTCCACAGCTCCAGACTTAGGTGCAATATTTTTTTTCCCACGACCAGCTGATGCTCCACCACTACCACTACCCTCATTACCAGCTGACAATGAATGCCCCCGGCCACGACCTCTTCCACCAGACTTCCTCATTGTTTTAAAAACGTAAACAAACTAATGGTATTTGTTGCTGTCACACAAATTACACGGTGAGCTATAACTTCAGTATGATTTAGCTACCCCTTTACAGGTGAGTGAGACCACAACGAAAATCAGGCACAATGTTACACACTCTGTTGTTGGTGGCAACAAATGAGAGAGATGCCACACACGCAGGACTGTCACTGAAGCACAAATGTAAATATTAATCTCCCACTGATTTGATTTTTTTTTTCTTTCAGGGAGACTTTAGGAAAAAAAAATAATAGAATAAAATGATTTTTTCAGGAAGAATTTAGAAACCAAATAAAATAAAATGATTTTTTCAGGGAGAATTTAGAAAACAAATAAAACAAAAAAAGGCTTTCTATGGCCCACTGAGTGAGAGATGACGCACACAGGAGTCAGGAGTGGCACACAAGCCCAGAGGCCAATATTTATCTCCCACTGATTGATGTAGTGATTTTTTCAGGTAGATTTTGGAACCCAAATCAAGCTAAAAAAATAATAGGCTTTCTATGGCCCACAATTGGAGAGAGAGGGAGAGATGGCACACCCAGGAGTCAAGACTGGCACACAAGCAGAAAGGGCAATATTAATCTCCCACTGATTTGATTTTTTTTTTTTTTCAGGGAGACTTTAGGGAAAAAAAATAATAGAATAAAATGATTTTTTCAGGAAGAATTTAGAAACCAAATAAAATAAAATGATTTTTTCAGGGAGAATTTAGAAAACAAATAAAACAAAAAAAGGCTTTCTATGGCCCACTGAGTGAGAGATGACGCACACAGGAGTCAGGAGTGGCACACAAGCCCAGAGGCCAATATTTATCTCCCACTGATTGATGTAGTGATTTTTTCAGGTAGATTTTGGAACCCAAATCAAGCTAAAAAAATAATAGGCTTTCTATGGCCCACAATTGGAGAGAGAGAGAGAGAGATGGCACACCCAGTAGTCAAGACTGGCACACAAGCAGAAAGGGCAATATTAATCTCCCACTGATTTGATTTTTTTTTTTTCAGGGAGACTTTAGGAAAAAAAAATAATAGAATAAAATGATTTTTTCAGGAAGAATTTAGAAACCAAATAAAATAAAATGATTTTTTCTGGGAGAATTTAGAAAACAAATAAAACAAAAAAAGGCTTTCTATGGCCCACTGAGTGAGAGATGACGCACACAGGAGTCAGGAGTGGCACACAAGCCCAGAGGCCAATATTTATCTCCCACTGATTGATGTAGTGATTTTTTCAGGTAGATTTTGGAACCCAAATCAAGCTAAAAAAATAATAGGCTTTCTATGGCCCACAATTGGAGAGAGAGAGAGAGATGGCACACCCAGGAGTCAAGACTGGCACATAAGCAGAAAGGGCAATATTAATCTCCCACTGATTTGATTTTTTTTTTTTTTCAGGGAGACTTTAGGAAAAAAAAATAATAGAATAAAATGATTTTTTCAGGAAGAATTTAGAAACCAAATAAAATAAAAATGATTTTTTCAGGGAGAATTTATAAAACAAATAAAACAAAAAATAGGCTTTCTATGGCCCACTGAGTGAGAGATGACGCACACAGGAGTCAGGAGTGGCACACAAGCCCAGAGGCCAATATTTATCTCCCACTGATTGATTTATTGATTTTTTCAGGTAGAATTTAGAACCCAAATCAACCAAAAAAATAAATAGGCTTTCTATGGCCCACTATTTGTGAGAGAGATGGCACGCTCAGGACTGGCACACAAGCCCAGAGGCCAATATTAATCTCCCACTTTATTTTTTTTTTCAGGGAAAATTTATAAACCCAATAAAAAAAATAATAAATAGGCTTTCTATGGCCCACTATCTGAGAGAGAGAGATGGCACGCTTACGATCTGGCACACAAGCCCAAAGGCCAATATTAATCTCCCTTTTTTTTTTCAGGGAGAATTTATAAAACCAAAAAAAAATAAATAAATAGGCTTTCTATGGCCCACTATTTGTGAGAGAGATGGCACGCTCAGGACTGGCACACAAGCCCAGAGGCCAATATTAATCTCCCACTTTTTTTTTTTTGTTCCAGGGAAAATTTATAAACCCAATAAAAAAAATAATAAATAGGCTTTCTATGGCCCACTATCTGAGAGAGAGAGATGGCACCCTTAGGACTGGCACACAAGCCCAAAGGCCAATATTAATCTCCCACTGATTGATTTATTGATTTTTTCAGGTAGAATTTAGAACCCAAATAAAGCAAAAAAAAAAAAATAGGCTTTCTATGGCCCACTGAGTGAGTGATGATGCAAACAGGAGTCAGGAGTGGCACACAAGCCCTGAGGCCAATATTTTTCTCCCACTGATTGATGTAGTGATTTTTTCAGGTAGATTTTATAACCCAAATCAAGCAAAAAAATAAATAGGCTTTCTATGGCCCACTGAGTGAGAGATGGCACACACAGGGATGGCACTCTAGCAGAAATGTCAATCTTAATCTCCCACAAAAAAAAAAAAAAAAAAAAAACAGGGAGTGTCCAACAATTACTATCTCCCTGCAGTAATCTCAGCCAGGTATGGCAGGCAGCAATAAGGAGTGGACTGATGTACAAATTAAATAAAAAGTGTGGACAAACAAAAAAGATAGCTGTGCAGAAAGGAAGGAACAAGAGGATTTGTGCTTTGAAAAAAGCAGTTGGTTTGCACAGCGGCGTACACACAGCAATGCAGCTATCAGGGAGCCTTCTAGGGCAGCCCAATGAGCTACAGCGCTGAGGGAAAAAAAAAATGTAGCTTCCACTGTCCCTGCACACCGAAGGTGGTGTTGGGCAGTGGAAATCGCTACAGCACAAGCGGTTTGGTGGTTAATGGACCCTGCCTAACGCTATCCCTGCTTCTGACGAAGCGGCAGCAACCTCTCCCTAAGCTCAGATCAGCAGCAGTAACATGGCGGTCGGCGGGAACGCCCCTTTATAGCCCCTGTGACGCCGCAGACAGCAAGCCAATCACTGCAATGCCCTTCTCCAAGATGGTGGGGACCAGGACCTATGTCATCACGCTGCCCACACTCTGCGTTTACCTTCATTTGCTGAGAAATGGCGCTTTTCGCGTCATTGAAACGCGACTTTGGTGCGAAAGTCGCGTACCGCATGGCCGACCCCGCACAGGGGTCGGATCGGGTTTCATGAAACCCGACTTTGCCAAAAGTCGGCGACTTTTGAAAATGAACGACCCGTTTTGCTCAACCCTAGTGAGTACCCTTGACACAAGTTGCAAGCTTGCATATCTTGGCCAAAATATCGACCAATACCTCATATATCATGTATATACAGTGGGGCAAAAAAGTATTTAGTCAGTCAGCAATAGTGCAAGTTCCACCACTTAAAAAGATGAGAGGTGTCTGTAATTTACATCATAGGTAGACCTCAACTATGGGAGACAAACTGAGAAAAAAAAAATCCAGAAAATCACATTGTCTGTTTTTTTATGATTTTTTTTGCATATTATGGTGGAAAATAAGTATTTGGTCAGAAACAAACAATCCATATTTCTGGCTCTCACAGACCTGTAACTTCTTCTTTAAGAGTCTCCTCTTTCCTCCACTCATTACCTGTAGTAATGGCACCTGTTTAAACTTGTTATCAGTATAAAAATACACCTGTGCACACCCTCAAACAGTCTGACTCCAAACTCCACTATGGTGAAGACCAAAGAGCTGTCAAAGGACACCAAAAACAAAATTGTAGCCCTGCACCAGGCTGGGAAGACTGAATCTGCAATAGCCAACCAGCTTGGAGTGAAGAAATCAACAGTGGGAGCAATAATTAGAAAATGGAAGACATACAAGACCACTGATAATCTCCCTCGATCTGGGGCTCCACGCAAAATCCCACCCCGTGGGGTCAGAATGATCACAAGAACGGTGAGCAAAAATCCCAGAACCACGCGGGGGGACCTAGTGAATGAACTGCAGAGAGCTGGGACCAATGTAACAAGGCCTACCATAAGTAACACACTACGCCACCATGGACTCAGATCCTGCAGTGCCAGACATGTCCCACTGCTTAAGCCAGTACATGTCCGGGCCCGTCTAAAGTTTGCTAGAGAGCATTTGGATGATCCAGAGGAGTTTTGGGAGAATGTCCTATGGTCTGATGAAACCAAACTGGAACTGTTTGGTAGAAACACAACTTGTTGTGTTTGGAGGAAAAAGAATACTGAGTTGCATCCATCAAACACCATACCTACTGTAAAGCACTGTGGTGGAAACATCATGCTTTGGGGCTGTTTCTTTGCAAAGGGGCCAGGACGACTGATCCGGGTACATGAAAGAATGAATGGGGCCATGTATCGTGAGATTTTGAGTGCAAACCTCCTTCCATCAGCAAGGGCATTGAAGATGAAACGTGGCTGGGTCTTTCAAAATGACAATGATCCAAAGCACACCGCCAGGACAATGATCCAAAGCACACCGCCAGGGCAACGAAGGAGTGGCTTCGTAAGAAGCATTTCAAGGTCCTGGAGTGGCCTAGACAGTCTCCAGATCTCAACCCTATAGAAAACCTTTGGAGGGAGTTGAAAGTCCGTGTTGCCAAGCGAAAAGCCAAAAACATCACTGCTCTAGAGGAGATCTGCATGGAGGAATGGGCCAACATACCAACAACAGTGTGTGGCAACCTTGTGAAGACTTACAGAAAATGTTTGACCTCTGTCATTGCCAAAAAAGGATATATTATAAAGTATTGAGATGAAATTTTGTTTCTGACCAAATACTTATTTTCCACCATAATATGCAAATAAAGTGTTAAAAAAACAGACAATGTGATTTTCTGGATTTTTTTTCCTCAGTTTGTCTCCCATAGTTGAGGTCTACCTATGATGTAAATTACAGACGCCTCTCATCTTTTTAAGTGGTGGAACTTGCACTATTGCTGACTGACTAAATACTTTTTTGCCCCACTGTATATATATATATTTTTTTTTGCACTTCATTTTTCAGGATGCAGCCAAGCCCAGCATGTTTGGCTTTGTAAACTAGGCTGTCTGTTCTCATGGGATGCACTTAGATAGTGCTTGGCAGCCTTCTTAATCCAATAGTAATCCTCTGTAGTACATGCCTGCACAAGGCAATCTTGCCTTGCGCAGGCGTGTACTATGGAGGACAGAGAATTAACTTCAATCCAATATTGCAGCCAGCATGCAGCCAGCGGGTAAGGAAAGGGTGAATCAAACACCCCAAAACCCCGCCCCTATGGCTGAAAATTGTTCCCTCCAATTTCAGGTGACAGAGTCCCTTTAAGGTACTGTGTTTGGTGCTGTTCCAACTTTTTAAAATATATATATATATATATATATATATATATATATATATATTTATATTTATTTATATTCTGAAAGTTGAAAATGCAAAGGAAATGCAAAATCGTTATAAGCAATTTTGACAAGGGGTGCCCAAATGTTTACATGCCACTGTATATATGTATATTTTTTATTTATATAATGTGTCCTGAAATGATTTACATAGATATTCCACAAAGACTTATAATAATTAGCCTGTTTAAAGGTCTGTTGGTCATTTAATTAATTTCAGTTCAATAGGTTTTGGCCTTTTTTATTACCTTACTTATTGCTCTCTTCCTTTTGAGATTTGAATGAAATAGCGGAGGCCAAGTCTATCAAGTAAGTCTGAGTCTCTTTGGTAGAACAACATGTCATTAGTAGACTCAAAGAGGTGACAGAGTAATCAATTTTTGCTGAAGTTGCCCAATCAGTCATACAGGAGAACAAAATTAGCATTCTTCCGTAGTGTTTCTGTCATTACAATCACTCTGTTCTTACAAGCAATGATCATGAATATGGGGAACATTTTTTTCCAAACGAACAAGTAAAATGTTGTATGAGGTTCACCTATGAAATATAAAAGCAGATGTTACGGTAATTCATGATAATTAATGAGAAATACCGCGCCATGAGTGCCTGGAGATAATCACAATATTACCAACTCTGCTGTCCTGAAAGATCATATGCACCACCTCGTGCACACCACTAATATGCGTGCCAACCAAGTTGCCCTATAGAACATAAACACGCAACACCTCCTTATATTGCGCCTATATATATATATATACTACAATCCTGGTACACAATATAATTACAAATGCAATTAATGCCTATTTGCAAATTTTTACATACCTAATACAGGAAGGCATTTGGTAGGTTGCTGGGAGCTGGCCACATTCCGGATGGTACGAGGCTGGAACTTGCACACGCCATTGCTATTTAGGGCAGATAACTACCCGTATGCTCTGGAAGGTAGGCGCGCACCTTCCGCTGCTGAAAGCAGCAGGTGGAGAGTTACTGCTACTCCGTGCAGAACCAGAGACGTCCCGGCCGGTGGCGTCCCTGCATACACAGAAGAAGAATGGCCGACACTGACAAGCAGTGTGTGACGTTACTGGCCTATGGAGCCTCACTGGGGCCAAACTAACCTACGCGTTTCAAAGTGTAACGCACTCCTTCATCAGGGTTACCGCCCCATGTTTAATACTCCATATATAAACACTCTGCATATACCCCGCTGTGTGTTCCGCCTTGAGTCCCGCCCTCATGTTTGCTTCTAGCTTCCACCCCAAAAACCGCTATTGTGTCATCTAACCTATTTACAAGGGGATTCATAGTCTTCCAGTCAATACTCTACACCAAGAAATTTCCTTTTTAAGAGTATTGATTCCCTAGAGTCTATTTAAGCAATAGCAACACCTTGGGAATCCTAAAGCCATCCCCTACCATGCCCTACTGAGTTTTGGCTACAAATATATAATTTAATAAAATCCCTATATGGACAGTTAAAACTATACCTTTATTAGAAAAACACATACAAATTATGTAAAACTAAAATGCTATAAAATTATCCTAAAATAAATATGACTGGAGTAAAAATGTAATTAATAACTAGTGTGGCTATTCAATGGCTATTCAGTTGTTAGTACCAGACTAATAATGGACCTAAAATATATTCTTCCTAGGATATTATATTTATACTCATTTAAAACCTTATAAAATTGCATTGATATAATGGGATCAACACTGTGGGTTATTAAGTGTACCAGTCCCAATTCTTTACAGGCTATTATATGAGCCCTTGCTGCCCTCACTCCCCTCAATCTTTGATAGTATTCAGAAGGCATATAATGCCAATTCAAAGTTGAGTCCTTTAGGTTTCAAACTGTCCAAAGTGAAAATCCATTGGGATTCCATTCTTGACATTTGTTTTAGGAAATCGCCCCCTCTTTTGTTTGGATGTACAACTTGAATACCACAAAAATGTGTTCCTTTTAAAGATTGCCCATGTTTCTTCTTGAAATGGCGTGAGAGGGGGTGTCCTTTGAACCCTTTTTGGATATTAATAAAGTGTTCTTTTATACGTACCCTTAGTGGTCTCTTTGTGTTTTTTTTTAGCAAAGTTTGGAATTTTTTTTCACCATTTAGATAAAAAATAAACTAGATATGTTTGGTGTCTATGAACTCGTAGTGACCTGGAGAATTACAATAGCAGGTCAGTTTTAGCATTTACTGAACCTAGCAAAGAAGCACAAAAAACAAGTGTGGCATTGCGCTTTTTTTGCAATTTCACCGCACTTGGAATTTTTTTCATGGTTTCCAGTACACGACATGGTAAAACTAATGATGTTGTTCAAAAGTAAAACTTGTCCCGCAAAAAATAAGCTCTCACATGGCCATATTGACAGAAAAATAAAAAAGTTATTGCTCTGGGAAGGAGGGGAGTGAAAAACGAACACGGAGAAACGGAAAATCCCAAGAACATGAAGGGGTTAAACATGGGGTGGTAACCCTGATGAAGGAGTGCGTTACACTTTGAAATGCGTTAGTTAGTTTGGGCCCAGTGAGGCTCCATAGGTCAGTGATGTCACACGCTGCTTGTCAGTGTCGGCCATTCTTCTTCCGTGTATCCAGGGACGCCACCGGCCGGGACGTCTCTGTCTCTGCACGGAGTAGCGATAACTCCCCACCTGTTGCTTTCAGCACCGAAGGTGCACGCCTACCTTCCAGAGCATACGGGCAGTTATGTGCCCTAGCTAGCAGGATTGTAGTATACAGTGGGGCAAAAAAGTATTTAGTCAGTCAGCAATAGTGCAAGTTCCACCACTTAAAAAGATGAGAGGCGTCTGTAATTTACATCATAGGTAGACCTCAACTATGGGAGACAAACTGAGAAAAAAAAATCCAGAAAATCACATTGTCTGTTTTTTTATCATTTTATTTGCATATTATGGTGGAAAATAAGTATTTGGTCAGAAACAAACAATCAAGATTTCTGGCTCTCACAGACCTGTAACTTCTTCTTTAAGAGTCTCCTCTTTCCTTCACTCATTACTTGTAGTAATGGCACCTGTTTAAACTTGTTATCAGTATAAAAAGACACCTGTGCACACCCTCAAACAGTCTGACTCCAAACTCCACTATGGTGAAGACCAAAGAGCTGTCAAAGGACACCAGAAACAAAATTGTAGCCCTGCACCAGGCTGGGAAGACTGAATCTGCAATAGCCAACCAGCTTGGAGTGAAGAAATCAACAGTGGGAGCAATAATTAGAAAATGGAAGACATACAAGACCACTGATAATCTCCCTCGATCTGGGGCTCCAAGCAAAATCCCACCCCGTGGGGTCAGAATGATCACAAGAACGGTGAGCAAAAATCCCAGAACCACGCGGGGGGACCTAGTGAATGAACTGCAGAGAGCTGGGACCAATGTAACAAGGCCTACCATAAGTAACACACTACGCCACCATGGACTCAGATCCTGCAGTGCCAGACGTGTCCCACTGCTTAAGCCAGTACATGTCCGGGCCCGTCTGAAGTTTGCTAGAGAGCATTTGGATGATCCAGAGGAGTTTTGGGAGAATGTCCTATAGTCTGATGAAACCAAACTGGAACTGTTTGGTAGAAACACAACTTGTCGCGTTTGGAGGAAAAAGAATACTGAGTTGCATCCATCAAACACCATACCTACTGTAAAGCATGGTGGTGGAAACATCATGCTTTGGGGCTGTTTCTCTGCAAAGGGGCCAGGACGACTGATCCGGGTACATGAAAGAATGAATGGGGCCATGTATCGTGAGATTTTGAGTGCAAACCTCCTTCCATCAGCAAGGGCATTGAAGATGAAACGTGGCTGGGTCTTTCAACATGACAATGATCCAAAGCACACCGCCAGGGCAACGAAGGAGTGGCTTCGTAAGAAGCATTTCAAGGTCCTGGAGTGGCCTAGCCAGTCTCCAGATCTCAACCCTATAGAAAACCTTTGGAGGGAGTTGAAAGTCCGTGTTGCCAAGCGAAAAGCCAAAAACATCACTGCTCTAGAGGAGATCTGCATGGAGGAATGGACCAACATACCAACAACAGTGTGTGGCAACCTTGTGAAGACTTACAGAAAACGTTTGACCTCTGTCATTGCCAACAAAGGATATATTACAAAGTATTGAGATGAAATTTTGTTTCTGACCAAATACTTATTTTCCACCATAATATGCAAATAAAATGTTAAAAAAACAGACAATGTGATTTTCTGGATTTTTTTTTCTCAGTTTGTCTCCCATAGTTGAGGTCTACCTATGATGTAAATTACAGACGCCTCTCATCTTTTTAAGTGGTGGAACTTGCACTATTGCTGACTGACTAAATACTTTTTTGCCCCACTGTATATAGGCGCAATATAAGGAGGTGTTGCTTGTTTGTATTCTACAGGGCAACTTGGTTGGCACGCATATTAGTGGTGTGCACGAGGTGGTGCATATGATCTTTCAGGACAGCAGAGTGGGTAATATTGTGATTATCTCCAGGCACTCGTAGCACGGTATTTCTCATTAATTATCTTGTCTTCCTAATATTGACAGAATAAGCACAGTATCTGTCTTATATACCAGCAGCACTTGTGCGTTTCAGGTTGTAGCGCCAGTGTAATAATATAATAATACTCTTTATTTTTTTTTATATAGCGCTAACATATTCCGCAGCGCTTTACAGTTTATTTTATAAATTTTAATTTAGATGTTAATTCATTTTTATGGTAAAAATGTATATAGTGTAATTTAAATAAAGCATGAGCTCTGTGACCTTTAGTAACTTACAAATATTTAACACTAAATACAGTAACATAGATGTTAATAATTGATGTAGACAGACAGTCAGATAAAAATTTTAATTACTTTCTACAAATAATTTAAAGTTTTATTTATAATAACATACTATAGACTCTCAACTTTATTGCAATGAGCCTGGTCCATTGAGTGGACTGATGTTCTTAGTGTACATTGCAGTGGCATTAGAAATCATTGGAGACTGTAGTCTATATAATTTTGTGATACTGCTGTAAGGGTGTGACAGGGAATGTCATATGCCTCTGCCCCTAAAGGCAATGTGTTGTGAGATGGATTTATTGTATGAGATATGTGATATATGAAGAGGAGTTCTATAGGCACTAAGTGATGTGGTTGCTGTTGTTTAATGTGTAATGTTATTTGTGTATAGTATGTAGGGGAAGTATATGATTAGGTTTAATAATAATAATCTTTATTTATAATAATAATCTTTATATAGCGCTAACATATTCCGCAGCGCTTTACAGTTTTGCACACATTATCATCACTGTCCCCGATGGGGCTCACAATCTAGAATCCCTATCAGTATGTCTTTGGAATGTGGGAGGAAACCCACGCAAACACGGAGAGAACATACAAACTCTTTGCAGATGTTGTCCTGAGTGGGATTAGAACCCAGGACCCCAGCGCTGCAAGGCTGCTGTGCTAACCACTGCGCCACCGTGCTGCCCAGGTTTAGAGCATAATACATGGCACAGCACTTAGGGAATAACTTAGAAATGGGAAACATTCAGCTATGGGCCCATTAGATTAAGGAAGCTCAGTCCATACTGTTAGAAATTAGTGACTGAAGTTAAGTTTGAGAAGGGTAATGTTTGCTCAGCAACCAACTACTGGAGCAAACAGAGAAAGGAGACAGTTGGAGATTGGTCCAGCTTAAAATGAGAGAGGTTAGGACAAGTTAAAGGCAACCACTTTCTGGTTTAGTCAGTTATTGAGGAGAGTTCGTTGATGACAGTTGCTATGGGTAGTTCAAGGTGTAGTGGGCTGAAGCGTGACATAGGCAAAGACATTCTGGCGTTATGAGGTTGCACAAATCTCCCTTTGGACATTCCTGCAACTTCCAGAGTCTAAGGCTCAAGTCAAAAGCTATAGAGAGCACCAACAACCCTTCCATACAGTGGAAGATGGGCATGAAACCGTGTGATGAAAGCATTGCGGATCTCAGGCTTACTGTGGAGCCGGAATGGGAAACCATGGGGCTGACAGGAGGATAAATCATAGGGGTAATCAGTGCTGATTGTGAGAACAGGAGTGAGATGTACTGGGAAACAGATGTAACTGGGAAACAGAAACCTGTGAAACCCATAAAGGCAACAGGTTTCTGCTAATAACCAAGAAAAATTATCTTTCACAATTGGTGCAGAATCCAACCAGAGGAGCAGCACTTTTAGACCTAATACTATCTAATAGACCTGACAGAATAGCAAATCTGCAGGTGGTCGGGCATCTAGGAAATAGCGACCACAATATTGTACAGTTTCACCTGTCTTTCACTAGGGGGACTTGTCAGGGAGTCACAAAAACACTGAACTTTAGGAAGGCAAAGTTTGACCAGCTTAGAGATGCCCTTAATCTGGTAGACTGGGACAATATCCTCAGAAATAAGAATACAGATAATAAATGGGAAATGTTTAAGAACATCCTAAATAGGCAGTGTAAGCGGTTTATACCTTGTGGGAATAAAAGGACTAGAAATAGGAAAAACCCAATGTGGCTAAACAAAGAAGTAAGACAGGCAATTAACAGTAAAAAGAAAGCATTTGCACTACTAAAGCAGGATGGCACCATTGAAGCTCTAAAAAACTATAGGGAGAAAAATACTTTATCTAAAAAACTAATTAAAGCTGCCAAAAAGGAAACAGAGAAGCACATTGCTAAGGAGAGTAAAACTAATCCCAAACTGTTCTTCAACTATATCAATAGTAAAAGAATAAAAGCTGAAAATGTAGGCCCCTTAAAAAATAGTGAGGAAAGAATGGTTGTAGATGACGAGGAAAAAGCTAACATATTAAACACCTTCTTCTCCACGGTATTCACGGTGGAAAATGAAATGCTAGGTGAAATCCCAAGAAACAATGAAAACCCTATATTAAGGGTCACCAATCTAACCCAAGAAGAGGTGCAAAACCGGCTAAATAAGATTAAAATAGATAAATCTCCGGGTCCGGATGGCATACACCCACGAGTACTAAGAGAACTAAGTAATGTAATAGATAAACCATTATTTCTTATTTTTAGGGACTCTATAGCGACAGGGTCTGTTCCGCAGGATTGGCGCATAGCAAATGTGGTGCCAATATTCAAAAAGGGCTCTAAAAGTGAACCTGGAAATTATAGGCCAGTAAGTCTAACCTCTATTGTTGGTAAAATATTTGAAGGGTTTCTGAGGGATGTTATTCAGGATTATCTCAATGAGAATAACTGTTTAACTCCATATCAGCATGGGTTTATGAGAAATCGCTCCTGTCAAACCAATCTAATCAGTTTTTATGAAGAGGTAAGCTATAGGCTGGACCACGGTGAGTCATTGGACGTGGTATATCTCGATTTTTCCAAAGCGTTTGATACCGTGCCGCACAAGAGGTTGGTACACAAAATGAGAATGCTTGGTCTGGGGGAAATTGTGTGTAAATGGGTTAGTAACTGGCTTAGTGATAGAAAGCAGAGGGTGGTTATAAATGGTATAGTCTCTAACTGGGTCGCTGTGACCAGTGGGGTACCGCAGGGGTCAGTATTGGGACCTGTTCTCTTCAACATATTCATTAATGATCTGGTAGAAGGTTTACACAGTAAAATATCGATATTTGCAGATGATACAAAACTATGTAAAGCAGTTAATACAAGAGAAGATAGTATTCTGCTACAGATGGATCTGGATAAGTTGGAAACTTGGGCTGAAAGGTGGCAGATGAGGTTTAACAATGATAAATGTAAGGTTATACACATGGGAAGAAGGAATCAATGTCACCATTACACACTGAATGGGAAACCACTGGGTAAATCTGACAGGGAGAAGGACTTGGGGATCCTAGTTAATGATAAACTTACCTGGAGCAGCCAGTGCCAGGCAGCAGCTGCCAAGGCAAACAGGATCATGGGGTGCATTAAAAGAGGTCTGGATACACATGATGAGAGCATTATACTGCCTCTGTACAAATCCCAAGTTAGACCGCACATGGAGTACTGTGTCCAGTTTTGGGCACCGGTGCTCAGGAAAGATATAATGGACCTAGAGAGAGTACAAAGGAGGGTAACAAAATTAATAAAGGGGATGGGAGAACTACAATACCCAGATAGTTTAGCGAAATTAGGATTATTTAGTCTAGAAAAAAGACGACTGAGGGGCGATCTAATAACCATGTATAAGTATATAAGGGGACAATACAAATATCTCGCTGAGGATCTGTTTATACCAAGGAAGGTGACGGGCACAAGGGGGCATTCTTTGCGTCTGGAGGAGAGAAGGTTTTTCCACCAACATAGAAGAGGATTCTTTACTGTTAGGGCAGTGAGAATCTGGAATTGCTTGCCTGAGGAGGTGGTGATGGCGAACTCAGTCGAGGGGTTCAAGAGAGGCCTGGATGTCTTCCTGGAGCAGAACAATATTGTATCATACAATTAGGTTCTGTAGAAGGACGTAGATCTGGGGATTTATTATGATGGAATATAGGCTGAACTGGATGGACAAATGTCTTTTTTCGGCCTTACTAACTATGTTACTATGTTACTATGTTATGTTACTGTGTGGAGGAAGCAAGTGACGGAGGGTGCTGTCCCTGTTACTGTGTGTTAAAGATAGCTGTGCACAAAAAGGAAAAAAGAAAAAAAGAGCATGAACCACACCTCCAAAAATCATAAGTTTATCTAAAGCCGCTAGGCAAAAATTTATATAACTGAATATGAGGTTTTCAGTTTAACATTTTGATCAGACTACATGAAGCCCACTGCCACATCACGGCAAACCTCGTAGTGGGTCCTACCGCCCTAATGGAGCGGAGCCATGCGGTGACTACCACCACAGCAGCAATGCACCAGCAGAGCAGACAGCCTGTTGCCCCACAGCACCCATGCTGAGAGACTGAGCCCCCATGACTCCAGACCGTGCCGCCCCACCAGCAAAAAGCCACAGCAACAATGGCCGCACGGCTTAGCTCTGTTAGGGCGGTAGGACCCACTACGAGGTTTGCCGTGATGTGGCAGTGGGCTTCATACAGTCTGATCAGAATGTTAAACTGAAAACCGCATATTCAGTTATATAAATTTTTGCCTAGCGGCTTTAGATCAACGTATGATTTTGGGATGTGCGGTTCATGCTCGTTTTTTCCTTTTTGTGCAAAGCATGTTCTAGTCTCTTTCTTGGACCAGCCCTCCTCCCATTTGGCACAGGTGATTTTAATTAGCAGGAGATTGCAGCTGTGGCGGTGGTCACCGCACGGTTCCGCTCCATTAGGGCTACTTTTTTTCTTTTTGTTTAAAGATTCAGTAGCTATACTTGAACTGTTCGGTAAAGACAAACTTGATAAAACAAACGGCGTGTACTATATTGAATGTGTGGCTGATCCTCGATCTGGGATTTTTAATATAGTGGAGGGCTGCAGCCAAAATGTGAGTGAACTGCACTGCACTTACAGTACATGGAATCTAGTACAACATTTATTTTTTGGTGCTAGGATGTGGGAGAACATCAGCCCCTCGCCCATGATTACCACCCTATGCAAATTATAACTTAGCATTGTAAGCAGGATTCAGAGTCCTCGCATACAGGTAATAAAGGAACCCCTGAAATGGTAAAGATGGCAGCCATTATAAGTCCCGAGATGGCAGGTGATGGCGTGGAGGCTAGGCGAAAGCAACACCAAAACTGTGTGAAAATTTGCTCGGTCTGGGCGGTGATCTGCACCCAGAAAACCCGCCCATCATGACAAATGCCATCCACAGTGGACGCTGAAGGAAGAAAATGAAGCCCTGCCTATTGCACCGAGCTAAGAGAGAATGGCACCGAACTAAGAGAGAACTGAAGTAACAGGCAGGTGAGCCGGAAGAACACCCACCCTGGAAGTGGTAGAGCAACAGAAGAATTTCGCTCAAGTACAGCTGGCTGGCACCATTGCTGGTGAGAGTGATGAAGAAGGAGCAGCAAGTGATGGAATGGTCCAGAGTAACTAGAGAGAGAGAGAGAGATGGCCGGCGGAATGGCATCACACTCCGTGGGGTACCAGGGAGGTCCGAATGGAAGCAGCAGCTAGAGCAGAGGTCAGAGTAGGTACAGCTGGTCCCACCAGTCTGGAGCTGGACTCCAAAGCAGAAGCTACCATGTCGGTGTGGCAGAGGCCCTGCAGCAGAACAGTACGGCAGAAGTCCCTAATGGGAACATAGCCAGTGAGTACCTCATAGCCTACCAAAGAGATAATGGCATGGTGGTCAGAAGTGAAGGCTCTGCTTTGTCTTGTCCCAGTTGTGCTGAGAGATTTGAACTGTTCTGCGTTCCTGAGGGCAGAAGACCCAATATTGACTGGAACGCCCAGTGTTGGCCAAGAATGTTGGAGGAGTTTATGTGTTTCCTCTTCTGTTTTATTTTGTGCAAGTTTGTGCATCCCCCTTCTGGATTGAAGGACTATGAACTGTCTGCACTGCCCCACGGACTCTGTCCCATTTCCTTCATGAACTCTGCCCAACGTTTAAAATGAAATTTTCCACAGAAACTGATGGATAGCACACTTCACCTTTAAAGGGACCATTGTTCACGAAAGGGGTGGGAAGGGGTAAAGGGTACAAATGACCTGGGGATCGATCCGAGTCAGTATTGTAAAGACTGTGCTCCTATAGGAGCTGTTGTTATAATGGCCAATGGGCCGTTATTTGCTAAAAAAATGAACACACTGTGTTAGGGTCCCTGGAGCAGTGGGAAAGGGTTATGTGGACCTGTTATTTACAGGAACTTGGACTCTTTTTGTCAGGGGCCCCATGGGAGTAGGACCGGGGACATGCAGACCTGTATATAAGTAATACGACCTGATATGCCTGCTGTGTTGAAGAGGAAAAATACTATACCCATGGACTGTTGGGTACCTACTGTTTTTGTGTGGGCCTTAATAGCCGGAGTTAAAAGAAAAAAAGACAACTTGAACTCTTGTTACAGGATGCCAAATGAGTGAGACCTGGCCCAATAATCATTGGGACTGGTGTCAAGGACAAATTTCTTCCTAGGAAGGAAGAAAGAAAAATGTTTATTTGGGGTGTAATTTTATGCATGTCTGAATATTTTGGTGTTTTACAGGTACAATTATGGTTGGGGACAACCATATTTCAAGAGGGAGAAATGCACGAGTGTTAAAAGAAATGGCATATACCTCTGCCCCTAATGACAATGTTTGTAAGAACTGTATTGAAATAAATGTTATGAGATTGTTTTATTGTGTTGTGTGAGTTATGTGCTATGTGAATCTTCATATAGTTCTAAAGGCACTAAGTGATATTGTTACTGTAATGCAATTAAATTAATTTGTAATGTTATTTATGTGCAGTATATAGGGAAAGTAAAGGATTAAGTTTAGAGTAGAGATGAGCAAGCGCTAAAATGCACTGGTGCTTGTTGCTCAATTCCTAATACTCGAATGCTCGTTTCGAGTAATGAGAAAAATGGGAATCAATGAAAAATCCAAGCTTTTTTCCTGCAGGCCCTACAAAGAAATGCAGCAACTAGTGAGCCTTATTCAAATATTTTAAAAGTGCACTTGCTGTACTCATAAAAGTCTTTTTTGGGGGGAGAGGGGGGGTTATGGTTTTCATTGACATTTTTTGTGCCAGATTCTTCAAATTGGCTGTACTTGGTTAAGGACTTTTGCAGAAAATGGATATTTTTTTTTCTTTGTCTTTCAACTTGATTATATGTTTTCAAAGCAAAAAGTTGCCTGTTCTAATAAATTATAGTGCAATTTGCCCAAAAATCACACATGTACTGTACTAAATTTGCACAAATATACAGCACATTTTTAAAAAGTCACAATTGATGAAACAGCTACAAACATTTGGAAAACAAAAATAATGCCCAAAATGCCAAACTTCGAAATGAGGAATACAAGCATAAAATAGACTTAAAAAAGGTGCAAATTATAAATAGGCTAAAATCACCAAAAACAGGACCAAAACAGGGATGCAAATGCAATACTGAAATGGGCTTAATCAATCCAGTTTTTTAATTATGTTAATGATCCGTAAAATTCCTACTCACAATCTTTCTGTATGTCTGAAATCTTTAACCCAGGAAATTCTTCACATTTTTACTTATAGTATATATACATTATAACATGGGCGGACATACCGCCGGTGCAGCCGGTGCAAGTGCATTGGGGCCCAGAGGTGGAGGGGGGCCTGCAGGCAGAAGCATAATGCCCATAGCATCAGAGTATGCAGCCACTATGGGGCCACTCAGTCAAAATTATGGGTGGGAGGAAGAGGGGCCCAGTGTCATGCAGCATCAGGCCCCTCTTACTCTCTCCCATAATCAAGTGGATACCCAGAAGCGGGGAGAGAGCGGTGTGCAGAGTGCAGGAGTTCAAAAAGGTGGTGTGTCATGCAGGGATAGACGCTGGCCAATGAATGCTTTCCCCACCAGACTGATGAGAACGCTCACTGATTGCCGTCTCTGTCCTCCTGCATGGTGCGTTCCAATGGTGAGTACTCACCTGTAGTTAGGGGCCCAGGCAGCACAGCACATCTGGGCAATAGTGGAGGAGAAGCAGAACTTACAGTGAGTCTTCTGCTTCCTTCTATTCCCAGAAGGCTGCAACATCTCACAGAGAAGAGGCCGGGGGTGGAGGCTCACTGCATGAGACAGCATGGCAGCAGCAGGGAGCTGATATCAGTCCTCTCTGCTGTTTCCCAATCCCTCACAGTGGGGTATGCAGCCTTCTCCAGCTGATCTCTGAACTATGGCCTCTTTCACACTTCCATCTTTTCAGATGCATTTCAGATCGTACGAGGATCCGTCATGTTTTGGCGGACCGTCGTTTCGAAAAAACGTTCAATGTAACGTTTTTTGTCTGCGTCGGGAAAACGTGTCGTGATGGATCCTGCGGCATACGTCGTTGACTAGAATGGAAGCCTATGGATGCAGGATCTGTCGTGACACGTCGTATGACGGAATCCAGCGCTGGAATCCGTTTTATTTATACTGAGCATGCTCAGAATCAGGAATTTATAGCCAATTGGTTAGACAGGCCCCAAATCTATATAAACCTGGCTTGGGGCATCACCACCAAATGTGTCAGCAAGACTCCTGCCAGCCTGAAGACAGCCAGCTAGTCAATATATTGGTTTCCCTATTTTCCAGTAGCCAATCACATTTGGGAGACTCCCATTTTTAGGCATGGAAAACAGATCCGTCAAAAAAATGGATGAAACGGATGGTAAAAACAGACAAAACGCATGCAACGGATCCAGTTTTTCGACGGAACCGTCTAGCGGATCCGTCAAAATACTGGATGCGTTGCATCCATTTTTCACAATTTTTGACGGATCCATTGATACGTCATGCCGACGCATTGCAACGGATTAAAAAAAACGGAAGTGTGAAAGTAGCCTATGTGGCTGAGCTCCTCCAGGGCTCAACTGATATCAAAGATTAGCATGTTTGTATATGAACATATGTTTGTGTATGTGTACTATATATATATATATATATATATACACATATGTAAATATACAGACATATATATATGTGTGTGTGTGTGTACAGTGTATACAGCTCTGGAAAAAATTGAGAGACTGCCACATCAAAACCCTGTCATGGGCAGCCCAATCTCCAGACCTGAACCCCATTGAAAACCTCTGGAATGTAATCAAGAGGATGATGGATAGTCACAAGCCATCAAACAAAGAAGAACTGCTTACATTTTTGTGCCAGAAGCAGAGTGAAAGACTAGTGGAAAGTATGCCAAGACGCATGAAAGCTGTGATTAAAAATCATGGTTATTCCTCAAAATATTGATTTCTGAACTCTTCCTGAGTTAAAATATTAGTATTGTTGTTTCTAAATGATTATGAACTGGTTTTCCTTGCATTATTTGAGGTCTGAAATCACTGCTTTTTTTATTTAGAACATTTTTCTTTGTTAGAAAAAAATACAAAATGTATGGCTTGGAACTCTGGAGACATGTTGTCAGACATTTATAGAATAAAAGAACAATTTACATTTTACTCAAAAATATACCTATAAACAAAAAAATCAGACAAACTGAACATTTTGCAGTGGTCTATTAATTTTTTCCAGAGCTGTATATGTGCGTATGTATCTTTGTGTGTATATATATATGTGCAGTACATGTATGTGTGTGTATCTATGTGTGTGTATGTACAGTATATCTATATGTCTGTATCTGTGTATGTATGAGTGTGTGCTTCTGTGTGTGTATGTACAGTATGTGTGTATTTACGTGTGTTTCTATCTGTGTGTACGAGTATCTGTGTGTGTGTGTATGTATGGTATATGTGTGTGCATCTGTGTATATCTGTGTCTGTGTATGTATGGTATATGTATGTACAGTATATGTGTGTGTACCTCTGTGTATGCAGGTAGAGTATATGTGTATGTCTGTGTCTGTGTATGTACAGTATATGTATTCACACTATATGTGTTTGTATCTGTATGTACGGTATATTTGTATGTATATATGGTATATGTGAATGTCTTTGCGCATGTATGTACAGTATATGCATGTACGGTATGTGTATACTATATATGTATATTACTGTGTGTGTATGTACGGAATATGTGTGTATGTATGGACAGTACTTGCATATGTGTGTGTATGTATGGTATATGTGTGTATGTATGCATGAACGGTATATGTTTGTATATCTGTGTGTATGTATGGTATATGTATGTATGGTATATGTGTGTGTATGTATGTATGATATATGTATGTATGCATGGTATATGCTAATGTATGTACGGTGTATGTATGTGTATCTATGTACGGCATACAGTATGTATGTATGTTGTATGTATGTATGGTATATGTATGTACGGTGTATGTGTGTATGTATGTATGGTATATGGACGATGAATATGTGATTCATCGGATAGTGGATAACTTGCTGATCACTGGGGATTCAACCACTGGGCACCCCAGAGATTCTGAGAACAGGGCTCTGCAGTCTCTTCCTGGATGGAGCGGAGTTGTGCATGCTCGGCCTCTGCTCTCTCCATCACCTATATATGTTGAGCGCTGCTCTCAGCTATTTCCATCAGTTCCAAAGACAATGAGTAGAGCAGATACCAGATGGTACAGACACCAAACATATAATGCAATATAATATATACATGGTTGTGTTCTGCAGGTTCCAGTAGTAATCACATAACCACGAGGAGGCCCTTTACACAACTGCTGTCATGTGGTAACTAGAGTGTCAGCCACATCTACAGTGTTCTCTTCAGTAGCATAGCTACCGGGGGGGGGGCAGAGGGGGTGGTCACCTAGGGCCCCGCACTCTGAGGGGGCCCACCCAGAGCTATGCTACTGTAACTGCATCGACACGCGCAGTGGGCCCCCCGCCTGTCATCAAAAGGTCAGCTGTATCGGCATCTAATCTATCCGATACAGATCACCACATTGATGAGAGAAGGAGCGTTACGCTCCTTCTCCCATCATCCCCCTGTCAACGTCTGATGTCGCCGACGCCGACACTGATAGCAAGTGCAATGACGTCTCTGCCCGGCACCAGCTGTCAGGAAATGAGCGGGAGCTCGGAGCACCGCTGGAACAAGAAGAAAAAGGAGTATTTATTTATTGTGGTGTTTTATGGGGGCTGCCTTATACTGCAGGGTCTGCCTATGGGATGCTGCATTATGCTACAGGGTCTGCCTATGGGGATGCTGCTTTATGCTTCAGGATCTGCCTATGGGGCTACTGTCTTATACTACAGGGTCTGCCTATGGGGGTGCTGCCTTATACTGCAGGGTCTGCCTAAGGGGTGCTGCTTTATACTACAGGGTCTGCCTATGGGGGTACTGTATTATACTAGAGGGTCTGCCTATAGGGGTACTGTCTTATAATACAGGGTTTGCCTATGGGGGTGCTGCCTTATACTGCAGGGTCTGCCTAAGGGGTGCTGCTTTATACTACAGGTCTGCCTATGGGTGTGCTGCTTTATACTACAGGATCTGCCTAGGGGGTACTGTGTTATACTGCAGGGTCTGTCTATGGTGGTGCTGCTTTATACTACAGGGTCTGCCAATGGGGTGCTGCCTTATACTGCAGGGTCTTCCTATAGGGGTATTGTCTTATACTACAGGGTTTGCCAATTGGGTGCTGCCTTATACTACAGGGTCTTCCTATAGGGGTGCTGCCTTATACTACAGGGTCTGCCTATGGGGTGCTGCCTTATACTACAGGGTCTGTGTATAGGGGTACTGTCTTATACTACAGGGTCTGCCTATCGGGCTGCTGCCTTGTGCTATATTGAGGACTATCTGGCACATTATACTATATGGAGGTAATCTATGGGGCCATCATACAGTGTGGGGATTACAGTGAAGGGGCCATCATAGAGTGTTGGAGCCATCACACAGTTTGGAGGCTACTAAGGGGTCAGTATACTGTGTGGGTGGTACTATACAGTGAGGGGGCATTATACTGTGTATAGGGGAGCTGTACAGGGGAGAGACTCGGGACATTATTAAATGTAAAGTGGGCACTTATTGTTATAGTGGAACTCAGGTTACTGTGACTATAAAGGGGCACACAGAGGCAATATTACTTTCTAGGGGGCAAAATGTAGGCACTGCGTTCTAGGGCACTTGCACCTGGCATTACTATATCATAGAGGGTTGCTTCAGAATTTAGAAGGCACATAGTACCACACAGCAGGTGCAGTAATAGGGACACACACGGCAGCAGTGGCTCAGCATTGGGATATCAGCAAGATGAGGAGTTTGTGCTCGTTGGGAATAGATGGTGATGGCTGGAATATGAGATGTGAAATGTGTCTTTGTTGTATTCTCTGCAGACAAGTCCTGGGTGGAAGAAGTTGTCATGTCGGTCTGGGTCAGATGGAAAAGACAGGGAAAATGAACGATTCCATCAGAAAGAACGTCAGCGGTAAGACATTATCTGTAATTGTACTTTGATCTCTTAAATGTTCTGCAGGGCTGGCATCTACCACGGATCATATGGCGGTAATATCCATGTTGGTCTTTATGTAGAGATTATTTTCAGTAATAGTGCGGTCATTTGCTTAGGTTCTCCTCCACTATTAGGGTGCGTCATCGAGTTGTCATCAAGGATACCTGTTTAGGGGCCCACTCAGAAGCTTTGCCACCCCAGAACCAAAACTTCTATTCGCTGACATGGCCAACACTGGTTTTCACCTGACTCCAAGTCTGACTGCGCTGGAACCAGCAGAGCCAAATTCTAACATATATATATTTATTACACACACATACAGTATATATATATATTTCCATCTCAATGAAAAAATATAACTACAGTATATATATTTTTAGAGGTGTGGGGGGCCCAAATGGAACTTTTGCTATGGGGCCCTGTGATTTCTATGTACGCACCTGCTTGCAGGTTGATAATAATGAGGGCAATCTACCTTAGTTCCCATTGCCAGATTGCTCTCATCATAAGCAGCGTACCGGGCAGGGAGGGGGCCAGACACATTTCTTTCACAGGGGCCCCAAGCTATTAGAGTCTGCCCCTGCTTTATAATACTAATACATGATTTTTAATCATACAGATTTCTGCCTAAAACACAAATATTATTTGTGAAAATAATTTTTTTTCATGCAACACAGAAAGATGTTGTGACTAGTGTTAATATTTAGCAGTCAAATGCTGAATTGCTGGGTACTCGAATCGAGGACAGCAGATGCTCTGACGGGCTCAACTCAAGTAACAAGCATAATGGAAGTAAATGGCAAACTTAAGCTTTTTTCCAGAGGACTCTCTCTCTCCTTCAGTGCGACGCCCGGCTCAGCTAAATCAAATGAGCTTCTTACTGGGACCCGAGCAATCCGGTGCCTCATGATACTCGGCACTGCCTCACACTAGTATCAAGCAGTGTTGAGCACGCTCGCCCATCACTAGTTGTGACAAACTCCACATTAGATTTGCCACAAACAAATTCACCTTGTATGCATGAAGGCTAAAAGCATTTTAATCGCATAAACCTAATTTAAAAAAAAAAGTTGAGATACTGTGTAAAATGTAAAGAAAACAAGAAAGCAATGATTTAGACATCTCTTAAAGTTATATTTTATTCACAACAGAAAATAGAACACACATCATGAGATGAAAGTTAGACATTTTTCCATTTCATTTGAAAAACAAGTGTTTTCTATAATAAAGTTTCTCCTACCGCTTATGGAATCCATACTATTACAGTATTATATGGACATCCATTTGGAGGAATAACATTATTAAGATATATCGTGATGTTATCACTTACAATATCACATTTTTGCAAAGCATCAGCACTTTTGGTAATATTACCATTAGGAGCCCTGTAGCAGATTTTCCTGTCAAGCTTTTGCTGCAAAATATTCTTGAATAAACATTAGTGATCCGTAGAGGTAACTAATCTATTGTAAGTTTTAAGGTTTTATTCAGCATTTTTTAATTCAGACAAATTATAAATAAATTATATATAGCCATTTACCCTAAAGATTTGTTAAAAATTGGCAACCTAATTTTCCATTAACATTTCCTATTTTGGCAACTCAAAAATATTGGAAGTTAATTTCAGGAAAACATCCTTTGGGGAAATTAGTTCATTTTGCTAAAGTATCTTAATAATTACAGTGACATCAAGGTTAATTGCTTAATCTGTATTGCCATAGTTCAGTCCTGCAGAAATCCCAACACAATCTGTTCTATAATAACTGCCAGAATACCCTTATATAGTTGATATCTGACCTGGCAGGAAAATCCGCATTAACTGACTTCCATACTTCTCATTTTGATTGTGTTGTTTTATACATTCATGTTGTATAGATCATTAATTGTGGCTTTCATAGACATATACAGTTTACAGTGGGTACAGAAAGTATTCCTTCCCCCCTTCAAATTTTTCAATCTCTATTTCATTGCAGCCATTTGGTAAATTCAAAAATGTTAATTTTTTTTACATTAATGTACACTCTGCACCCCATCTTGCCTGAAAAAGAACAGAAATGTAGTAATTTTTGCAAATTTAATAAAAAAGAAAAACTGAAATATCACATGGTCATTAGTGATGAGCGAGCACTAAAATGCTCGGGTGCTCATTGCTCAGGTCAAGCAAATTGGAATGCTCGGGTATTCGACCTGAGCAACGAGCCCAATGTAAGTTTATGGGAAACCCGAGTATTTTTACTGCGATCCCCCCAGGGATCCTTTTAAGGTCTACAAATGTCTGAAAATGATGGAAACACTGCTCAAATGACACAGGAACATCATGGGGATCGCCCCTGGAAGCATTTCTGACTCCTTGGTCACAGCTGTAAGCAATGTTGTCAGAGTTTCACGCCATTTTTACAGGTGCACCAAAAAACATACAAAAACAAAACCAAAATCGATTTTGCTGGGAAATATGTTAATGTACATCCTTTCCAGGGTAATGAGTTGTATATAAGGCAAAATAATTTACCCCAGACCAAAATGTTCCTCCACCACTTGGGCTATGTTCACACGCAGCGTTTTTGATGCATTTTTTTTAACTTTAACATTGCTTTCAGCCAATACAAATGCATTCACTGGGAAATGTCATTGTAACATTTAACAACCCTAGCTGACCATGTGGTGTGTGACACATAAGGTGACATATCTTGTTTCATTTCTGAAGGATGAACTCTTAAAGTCACAAAGTCTATTTTTAGAGCGACATCAGGCATCATTAATATTCTTAAAGGGCCATTATTAAACAGTGGGTCTCCTATGCTGTAATTGCCTCTGCAGTGAGTGCCTGGGCTGCCAAGAATTACCACGCACCCCAATACCCCTTTCATGAGAGGTACAGGAGGGCCTCCTGAAAAAATGTTGAATTGAATGCAAGGCTTGCTCTGATATCAAGTCATATGGACCCCAATAAGCCTTTGAACCCAGATACTGGATGGTTACAGGAAAACCCACTTCACAGTCTTCAGTTAGTCCTGCCATACAGGTTCCTTATTCATTCAATGCAAGGGCCGCCTTTACCCAAATTTGCATGCACCCCAATCCCCCCTTTGAAGAAACATGGAGGAGGGCCTCCTAAACAAAACTGTCCCATTACCAAGGAACCTGTCTCCTAGACTCGTACTGCCCATTCACTAAGCGTATGGGCTGACCAACATTTACCCATGGGGGTAAAATTATTATTTTTTTAAATTCATGACAAAATAGTGTTTACTATTTTGAGCTTTAGTAACACACAGCAAAAAAAGGATAATGGAAGCTTCAAAAGCACACTTTGTAGCCCACAGATAGATGGGGCGTGTCACGGAACTACCACATTGTAATTTTTTTTTGTTTTAACCAAGATAGTGTATAGACCTAGGATATTAGACAGACCAAAAATTGGAATGTATGCATGAAAAAAACCTATTTTTGGACCACACATAAAATGGCCATCGGACAGAGATAACAGACTGTTTCAGTATGTAACATAGTAACATAGTTAGTAAGGCCGAAAAAAGACATTTGTCCATCCAGTTCAGCCTATATTCCATCATAATAAATCCCCAGATCTACGTCCTTCTACAGAACCTAATAATTGTATGATACAATATTGTTCTGCTCCAGGAAGACATCCAGGCCTCTCTTGAACCCCTCAACTGAGTTCGCCATCACCATCTCCTCAGGCAAGCAATTCCAGATTCTCACTGCCCTAAAAGTAAAGAATCCTCTTCTATGTTGGTGGAAAAACCTTCTCTCCTCCAGACGCTAAGAATGCCCCCTTGTGCCCATCACCTTCCTTGGTATAAACAGATCCTCAGCGAGATATTTGTATTGTCCCCTTATATACTTATACATGGTTATTAGATCGCCCCTCAGTCGTCTTTTTTCTAGACTAAATAATCCTAATTTCGCTAATCTATCTGGGTATTGTAGTTCTCCCATCCCCTTTATTAATTTTGTTGCCCTCCTTTGTACTCTCTCTAGTTCCATTATATCCTTCCTGAGCACCGGTGCCCAAAACTGGACACAGTACTCCATGTGCGGTCTAACTAGGGATTTGTACAGAGGCAGTATAATGCTCTCATCATGTGTATCCAGACCTCTTTTAATGCACCCCATGATCCTGTTTGCCTTGGCACCTGCTGCCTGGCACTGGCTGCTCCAGGTAAGTTTATCATTAACTAGGATCCCCAAGTCCTTCTCCCTGTCAGATTTACCCAGTGGTTTCCCGTTCAGTGTGTAATTGTGATATTGATTCCTTCTTCCCATGTGTATAACCTTACATTTATCATTGTTAAACCTCATCTGCCACCTTTCAGCCCAAGTTTCCAACTTATCCAGATCCATCTGTAGCAGAATACTATCTTCTCTTGTATTAACTGCTTTACATAGTTTTGTATCATCTGCAAATATCGATATTTTACTGTGTAAACCTTCTACCAGATCATTAATGAATATGTTGAAGAGAACAGGTCCCAATACTGACCCCTGCGGTACCCCACTGGTCACAGCGACCCAGTTAGAGACTATACCATTTATACCACACTCTGCTTTCTATCACTAAGCCAGTTACTAACCCATTTACACACATTTTCCCCCAGACCAAGCATCCTCATTTTGTGTACCAACCTCTTGTGCGGCACGGTATCAAAAGCTTTGGAAAAATCGAGATATACCACGTCCAATGACTCATCGTGGTCCAGCCTATAGCTTACCTCTTCATAAAAACTGATTAGATTGGTTTGACAGGAGCGATTTCTCATAAACCCATGCTGATATGGAGTTAATATTCTCATTGAGATAATCCTGAATAACATCCCTCAGAAACCCTTCAAATATTTTACCAACAATAGAGGTTAGACTTACTGGCCTATAATTTCCAGGTTCACTTTTAGAGCCCTTTTTGAATATTGGCACCACATTTGCTATGCGCCAGTCCTGCGGAACAGACCCCATCGCTATAGAGTCCCTAAAAATAAGAAATAATGGTTTATCTATTACATTACTTAGTTCTCTTAGTACTCGTGGGTGTATGCCATCCGGACCCGGAGATTTATCTATTTTAATCTTATTTAGCCGGTTTCGCACCTCTTCTTGGGTTAGATTGGTGACCCTTAATATAGGGTTTTCATTGTTTCTTGGGATTTCACCTAGCATTTCATTTTCCACCGTGAATACCGTGGAGAAGAAGGTGTTTAATATGTTAGCTTTTTCCTCGTCATCTACAACCATTCTTTCCTCACTATTTTTTAAGGGGCCTACATTTTCAGTTTTTATTCTTTTACTATTGATATAGTTGAAGAACAGTTTGGGATTAGTTTTACTCTCCTTAGCAATGTGCTTCTCTGTTTCCTTTTTGCCAGCTTTAATTAGTTTTTTAGATAAAGTATTTTTCTCCCTATTGTTTTTTAGAGCTTCAATGGTGCCATCCTGCTTTAGTAGTGCAAATGCTTTATTTTTACTGTTAATTGCCTGTCTTACTTCTTTGTTTAGCCACATTGGGTTTTTCCTATTTCTAGTCCTTTTATTCCCACAAGGTATAAACCGCTTACAGTGCCTATTTAGGATGTTCTTAAACATTTTCCATTTATTATCTGTATTATTATTTCTGAGGATATTGTCCCAGTCTACCAGATTAAGGGCATCTCTAAGCTGGTCAAACTTTGCCTTCCTAAAGTTCAGTGTTTTTGTGACTCCCTGACAAGTCCCCCTAGTGAAAGACAGGTGAAACTGTACAATATTGTGGTCGCTATTTCCTAGATGCCCGACCACCTGCAGATTTGTTATTCTGTCAGGTCTATTAGATAGTATTAGGTCTAAAAGTGCTGCTCCTCTGGTTGGATTCTGCACCAATTGTGAAAGATAATTTTTCTTGGTTATTAGCAGAAATCTGTTGCCTTTATGGGTTTCAATTTTCTAATCACAAAATATTGTATACAACAAGGGTATCAGACCAAAAATTGGAATGTATGTCTGAAAAGACTAGATTTGAAGACCGCTGATAGATGAGACGTGTGACTGAGATAACAGACTGCTTCAATATGTGGGATGTATTTTTTAAAATTGTAAAAAACCCAAAATACTGTCTACAGCAAGGGTATCAGACCAAAAACTGGAATGTATGGCTCAAAAGCCAAGATTTGAAGACCACACAAAGGTCAGATGTGTGTCTGAGATAACAGACTGTTTCAATATATGGGATGTATTTTTTTAATTACAAAAACACAAAATAATCTATACACCAAGTGTATCAGACCCATAACTTGAATGCATGGTTGTAAAGCCAAGATTTTAAGACCACACATAGACAAGACGTGTGACAGACAACAGAGTGTTTCAATACGTGGGATGTATTTTTTTAAAGGGAACCTGTCACCTGAATTTGGCGGGACCGGTTTTGGGTCATATGGGCGGAGTTTTCGGGTGTTTGATTCACCCTTTCCTTACCTGCTGGCTGCATGCTGGCTGCAATATTGGATTGAAGTTCATTCTCTGTGCTCCATAGTACACGCCTGCACAAGGCAAGATTGCTTTGTGCAGGCATGTACTATGGAGGACAGAGAATGAACTTCAATCCAATATTGCAGCCAGCATGCAGCCAGCGGGTAAGGAAAGGGTGAATCAAACACCCGAAATCTCCGCCCATATGACCCAAAACCAGTCCCGCCAAATTCAGGTGACAGAGTCCCTTTAATTTTAGAAAACACAAAATACTGTATATACCAAGGGTATCAGAGCAAAAAAATGGAATGTTTGATTGTCTGCAAATACAAGATTTGAAGACCACTGATAGACCAGACGTGTGACTGAGATACAGACTGTTTTAATGTGCGGGATGTATTTTTTAACATTTTAAAAACCACAAAATACTGTATACACCAAGGGTAGCAGTCTAGCATACCAAAAAATGCAATGTATGCCTGCAAAGGAAGGATTTGGACACCACTGATACACCATGCATCTGACGGAGATAACAGAGTGATCAAAATGTGCTCTTGTTTTTTTTGGGCCCACCAAACATGTGTCCATAAGTAGGCTATGACACTAAAATAAAACATTTGGAGTACTAAAATTGTCCAAACATTTCCCCATGGGGGTACATTTTTAAAAAATCTTTTATGGGCATCATAGACACCCTTTCCAAAAATTGGACTGGCTGTAGCAACACAAAACCCGTTAATCATGGTGATCTAGTGTCAGCGAATGATGATATCTTGAGGAAGGCATTCTTAAAAACTAGGCCCAATTTTAAGCAGCGGATCTCCTAGACTTGTAATGCCCATACAGTAAGTGCATGGGCTGACAAACATTTCACCATTGGGTTAAATTTTTTTAAAATCTTTTATTGCCATCATAGACTTGGCAAAAATTGGACTGGCTGTAGCAGCACAAAACCAGTTAACCTTGGTGATCTAGTGTTGGAGAATGAGGAGACTTAAGATAAATCATACTGAAATAAAAGAAATAAATAAAAAATGTGACTCCACCTATGAAAGAAAATAACAAAAGAGAGGGGCGAGCACAGACTCATAAATATGAAGCCATAATGTGTCCAACAAGATATGTTTGTCTCTAACAACAGCTCAGAGATAGGGCTATAAATAAAAATATAATATAAAAGTCTTTGAATAATTTTTTATTGTAGAGGTATACACAACCTCATTAGAGGACTGTCCAGAGCTATGAAAAATGGAAAATATAATAATAATTGGGAAGAAAATACGTACATCTCCTTTTTATGAATTTTTCCCCTGGGGGAGTAACATTTCTTTTGGTTTCAAATTGTTAACGGCCATCATATAGACACTTTTGCCATTTCTATAACATCATTTTCTGAAGACTCCGGAAGATAATGGATATGAAGCAGATTGGACGCAACTATTACAACCTGAGCAACACCACCAAAGTCAGAGCTCACTGACTCGCCTTCTGCCTGGGCTTTTTCACCTCCATCCTCCAGTACGAGTCCAACATCATGTTGAGCATTGATGTCAGCCATAAAGTCCTCAGGATCGAGACCGTGCACGACATCATGAAAAGTCTCTACTCCTCGTGTGGCCCTCAGAGGTTCCAGGATGCCTGCTGCAAGGAGCTGATCGGACAGATCGTCCTCACCAAGTACAACACTAAAACCTACCGTATAGTCGAGATCACCTGGAATATGACTACAGCATCCACCTTCAAGAAGGCAGACGGAAGCGAGATCAGCTTTGTGGACTACTATAAGAACCAATACATTGAACAAGTGAAAGACATGATCCAGCCACTGATCGCGAATATCCCCTGGAGGCCCAAGCCAGGAGCCACAGACGGAGCCATCGTACTGGTGCCAGAGTTCTGTAACCTAACAGGTCTGACCGACAGAATGAGAAGCGACTTCAACATCATGAAAGACATGGTCGTTCACACCCGCTTACCACCAGAACAGAGGGAGTGACAAGTAGGAAAGTTCATGAACTACATACACAAGGATAAGAGTGTTCAGAAAGAGTTGTGTGACTGGGGGCTAAGTTTCGATACCGATCTCCTACAGTTCGAAGGGAGATTCGCACCTCCGGAAAAAATCCTGCAAAAAGAAAAATCTGCTGAATATAATCCACAGTTTGCTGATTGGTTTGCGAGAGCAGAGTGGTCCCATCCTGATCAGCCCCCGAGATATGAATAACTGGCTGCTTTTTACACCCGGAGAAATTAGGACGTGGCAAAGGCTCTTCTGCAGAACATGTTCAAGATCACACAGCAAATATGCATCAAGATGGACCAGGCGGTGTTGGTTGAGGTTGAGGACATGGTGGGAGGATATTTACAGGCCTTCCAGCAGAACATCATGGACCACACCGAGGTGGTCGTCTGCATCCTGTCCAGCATTAATAAGATGAAGTACTACGCCATAAAGAAGCACCTGTCATCCCCAGTCAGTGCGTCGTCACCAGGACCTTGAGAAAACCCCAGATTGTCCTCTCTGTGTTAGGGGTCGAGTTCCCGCTTCTGCACAGGGGGAATCTCAGGCCGTTTCTGCTGCGGTCTCCCATTCTTCTCCTGCTGCAATGGAACCTGCTCAGTGGAGACATCGGTCCTTGCGTCTGGCTCAGTCTCACTCTGTGCTTTGGCTTGTTGTTGCTTTTCCAGCTTTTGCCATTAAAGCCAGTGCTGGGCAGTGGCGAGCGGATGCTTTTGGTACTAAGTCCTGCTTTTTCCCTTCTGAGCATGCCCAGGGTGAGATCTCCTGTTGGAGATCGAGGGTCACAGGCTCAGATGCTGCAGCGGTTCCCATTAGTCCTCCTGGAAGGTCCTGAAGGTGCTAAACTTCTGCGGCAGCTTCCCATTGGTCCTTTTTTGGAAGGTCCTATACGTACTGCAGCTATATAAGCTTCACATGACCGCACGGCCATGCGCTAGTGTACAATTGTATACGTGTGTATGTTAATGAGTGCAAGTCGTCCTTAAATAACCCACCCTATTGTATGACTGCTCGCGTAAGGTGTATGGCTGCTATCTAGCATCCGACTATCCTCACAACGTGTTACACACGAATCAGCATTCATTGCTGTGACCGCCAGTGCGGCGCCATGCGCCAGTAGTGCGCTTCCTAACCCACGTCCGGGTGCTTGGTGGTGTCTGCCAGCACGGCACAGTTCGCACTTCGGTGCTCTAAAACTAGTTCTATTTGTTACCTAATACACCCAGTTGCAGTGTTGTGCGCTATTAGTCTGAACGGACTTCAACCAAGAGTCTAGGGACTGAGTTCGGTGACTCTTAGCTTGTGCTCTTTAGTGTGGTATTGCGGTCCTGTGGCTTAACAGGGTTCGCTTCCACCACCATATAGCACTGCCATTTACTAGCAGTAGGTTTTCACCTGCACGGTGTACCCCAGACTGCGAACGCACCTAATATTATTTCACCTTATACTTGGTGCATTCCGCCAGTCCTAACACTCTGTCTGTACCAAAATCGCCTTACAGATGAACTGCAAGTTCGGATGAGAGCTGTGGACCATGGAGATGCCACCGGAAAAACTGATAATCAATGGGATTGATTGCTACCATGACACTCTGGAGGTGATCAGATCTATTGCTGGCTATGTTGTGAGCACGAATAAGCAAATGACTCCTTGGTTTTCCCAATGCATCATCCAGGATCAGAGACAAGAGATTGTCAATGGCCTGAAAGTTTGTATGCAAGCGTGCTGCATGCGTGGAGCAAGACTAACGTAGGCCTGCCACACCGCATCATCATCTACAGAGAAGGAGTAGGTGACGGACAGTGAACTGCGAGATCCCACAGTTCATGGACTGCATCAAGTCTGCTAAACAGGATTACAGCCCAAGACTAACCGTGGTGGTGGTGAAGAAAAGAATAAATGCCAGATTCTTTGCTAATATGGGCAGCCGGCTCCAGAATCCACCATCAGGAACAATAATTGACAGTGAAGTCACCAGACCTGAATGGTATGACTTCTTCATCATCAGCCAGTCTGTTGCCCCTTGGCTGAGGCAGTGCTGCAGTGCTTCCAGCTCCTGACTGATGTGTTCATTTCACAGACGGAGGCTGAAGAGGAGGAGGAGGAAGAGGAGGAGGAGGTACAGGAGCTGTAGACTGTGGGGGCAATGCTGATCATTGGCGTGGTAGGATGTGGTCCATCCCAAGGTCCGACTGGGTCCCGGCTTCCACTATGTTAACCCAGTGTGCCATCAGTGAGATGTACCATCCCTGCCCACAAGCACTTGTCCACGTGTCTGTAGTTAGGTGGACTTTCCCAGTAACAGCATTGTTGAGGGCACGGGTAATGTTGTGGCACACATTCTGGTGTAATGCCAGTACAGCACACCGGAAGAAATAGTGGCTACTGGAGACCGAGTACCTAGGAATGGCCGCCGCCATCAAGTTGCAGAAAGCTTCCATCTCAACAAGCTTAAAAGGCAACATTTCAAGCGCAAGCAAAAGAGAAATGTTAGAATCTAGTACTGTGGCCTGTGGGGCGTTGGATGGGTATTTACGCTTGCATTTCAATGACTGGGGTATGGACAACTGAAAGCTGTGCTGGGACAAGGACGTGGATGGGCTTGATGATGGTGCTGCTTGATGGTGGGCAACAACAGGTGCAGGGCTAGAAGCATCTTCACATGCATGGTGGACTGGGGATTGGCTTCTACGCAAAACAGTGGAAGAAGCAGTGGTGTCACCTGCAGACAGTGTTCCTGAAGCCTGGGTTTCGGCCCACAAAGTTGGCTGCTTTGCTGCCATGTGCCTGATCATGCTAGTGCTGGTCAAGCTGGTAGTTTTGCTACCCCTGCTGATGCGGACATGGTAGGTGCTGCAAATGACCTGTTTGAGGTTATCGGCACAGTCTTTAAAAAATAACCAGACTTGGGAAGATCTAACATTTGGAATGGCAACTTCCCTCATATCTTCTGTCTGTGACCACCACACTGCTTCTTCCTGCCTTTTGTGGTGATATGCCTCCTTCCCCATGTGTGCTGCTGTCCTCGCTCTGTTTGTCCTCCTGCCAGGTTGGGTCAGTCACTATGTCATCCACCACCTCGACTTCCACATCCACACCCTGCTCCTCCTCCTGACTTCCTGGCAATTGTATCTCATCATCGTCCACCTCTTCTGACACTTTCCCACCATTGCCTTCGTGTGGCCGTGGCTGGTCAAAGCTTTGGCCATCGCTACATGTGATCTCATCTGGCATCACTTCAAGTTGACCAGCCGAGAGTACGGAATCTCGAAAGGGAAAACTGAACAGCTCGTCAGAGTGTCCAAGTGTGGGATCAGTTGCCTCAGGGCACTCGGCATGGTGGGAGGAAGGAGTATCAGGATAAGGAATATCCAGTCCACACTCACGGCTACTCAGACTTGACCGTGTTGAAGACATGGTGGTGGTGGTGCTGGCTAAGTGACTGGAAGCATTATCTGCTATTCAACCAACAACCATTTCACACTGCTCTGGCTTCAATAGTGGTGTGCTGCGGTCCCCTAGAAACTGGGACAGGAAGGTCGAGCGAGAAGATGTGGGTCTTTGTTGTGGCCCACTATCAGCTTCGATACGGCCTTGGCCTCTGCATGCACCATCCGCATCATTTCCACTTCCCCTTGCCTTGCTCCTTGCCTTGCCCATTTTAAATGGACTACTGAACGATTTCAAAAGCTCAGCACAAAAGTAATTATTTGGAGCAAAATTATATCTGATCAGTATGCCTTCAAACCTACGATTGTTCCAACACAGATACACTAGGCCTCAGCCTGACATACAAGACTGTATAAAACTTTTTTGTTTTGTGTTGAATTTTTGAAAAAAAAGGAGTAGAACAAGGCTAGCACACAGAAATATGTTATGTATGCCTGCGAAGCTATGATTTTTCCAAAAGAGATTCACCAGGCCTCAGCCTGACATAACAGACTATATTTTTTTTTTTAGTTTTTGTTGAATTTTTGAAAAAAAAGAAAGAGTAGAACAAGACTAGCACACAGAACTATGCTACGTATGCCTACAAAACTACAATTTTTCCAATACAGATACACCAGGCCTCAGCCTGATAAAACAGACTGTATACATTTTTTTGTTTTGTTTTTTGGTGAATGTTTTGAAAAAACAAAAGAGTAGAACAAAGCCAGCACACAGAACAATGCTACGTATGCCTGTGAAGCTACGATTCTTCCACCACAGATACACCAGGCCTCAGCCTGACATAACAGACTGTATAAAAAATTTTCTGTTTTTTGGTGAATTTTTAAAAAACAAAATGAGTGAAACAAGGCTAGCAGAGAGAATTATGCAACTTATGCCTGTGAAGCTACGATTTTTCCACCACAGATACACCAGGCCTCAGCCTGACATAACAGACTGTATAAAATATATGTTTGGTTTTTGGTGAATTTTTGAAAAAAAAGAGTAGAACAAGTAGAACTCCTCGCCAGAGACGGACTACACCTCAACAAACCTGGGAAACACACATTCGCCAGAAAACTCGCTACACTCATCAGGAGGGCGTTAAACTAGAAGAAGAGGGGACGGGAAGAAAAACATTAGACTCGAACAAAGAAGACCCAGGAAAACATACTCAGAAGGGAGGTAAGAACGTTTCTAAAACAATCCACAGTGAGGAGATTGGAACAAAACAAAATCCTCTAAACTGCATGCTCGCAAACGCCAGAAGCCTGACAAACAAGATGGAAGAACTAGAAGCAGAAATATCTACAGGTAACTTTGACATAGTGGGAATAACCGAGACATGGTTAGATGAAAGCTATGACTGGACAGTTAACTTACAGGGTTACAGTCTGTTTAGAAAGGATCATAAAAATCGGAGAGGAGGAGGTGTTTGTCTCTATGTAAAATCTTGTCTAAAGTCCACTTTAAGGGAGGATATTAGCGAAGGGAATGAGGATGTTGAGTCCATATGGGTCGAAATTCATGGAGGGAAAAATGGTAACAAAATTCTCATCGGGGTCTGATACAAACCCCCAAATATAACAGAAATCATGGAAAGTCTACTTCTAAAGCAGATAGATGAGGCTGCAACCCATAATGAGGTCCTGGTTATGGGGGACTTTAACTACCCGGATATTAACTGGGAAACAGAAACCTGTGAAACCCATAAAGGCAACAGGTTTCTGCTAATAACCAAGAAAAATTATCTTTCACAATTGGTGCAGAATCCAACCAGAGGAGCAGCACTTTTAGACCTAATACTATCTAATAGACCTGACAAAATAACAAATCTGCAGGTGGTCGGGCATCTAGGAAATAGCGACCACAATATTGTACAGTTTCACCTGTCTTTCACTAGGGGAACTTGTCAGGGAGTCACAAAAACACTGAATTTTAGGAAGGCAAAGTTTGACCAGCTAAGAGATGCCCTTAATCTGGTAGACTGGGACAAAAACCTTAGAAATAAGAATACAGATAATAAATGGAAAATGTTTAAGAACATCCTAAATAGGCACTGTAAGCGGTTTATACCTTGTGGGAATAAAAGGACTAGAAATAGAAAAAACCCAATGTGGCTAAAGAAAGAAGTAAGACAGGAAATTAACAGTAAAAAGAAAGCATTTGCACTACTAAAGCAGGATGGCACCATTGAAGCTCTAAAAAACTATAGGGAGAAAAATACTTTATCTAAAAAACTAATTAAAGCTGGCAAAAAGGAAACAGAGAAGCACATTGCTAAGGAGAGTAAAACTAATCCCAAACTGTTCTTCAACTATATCAATAGTAAAAGAATAAAAACTGAAAACGTAGGCCCCTTAAAAAATAATGAGGAACGAATGGTTGTAGATGACGAGGAAAAAGCTAACATATTAAACACCTTCTTCTCCACGGTATTCATGGTGGAAAATGAAATGTTAGGTGAAATCCCAAGAAACAATGAAAACCCTATATTAAGGGTCACCAATCTAACCCAAGAAGAAGTGCGAAACCGGCTAAATAAGATTAAAATAGATAAATCTCCGGGTCCGGATGGCATACACCCACGAGTACTAAGAGAACTAAGTAATGTAATAGATAAACCATTATTTCTTATTTTTTGGGACTCTATAGCGACAGGGTCTGTTCTGCAGGACTGGCGCATAGCAAATGTGGTGCCAATATTCAAAAAGGGCTCTAAAAGTGAACCTGGAAATTATAGGCCAGTAAGTCTAACCTCTATTGTTGGTAAAATATTTGAAGGGTTTCTGGGGGTTGTTATTCTGGATTATCTCAATGAGAATAACTGTTTAACTCCATATCAGCATGGGTTTATGAGAAATCGCTCCTGTCAAACCAATCTAATCAGTTTTTATGAAGAGGTAAGCTCTAGGCTGGACACAAAATGAGAATGCTTGGTCTGGGGGAAAATGTGTGTAAATGGGTTAGTAACTGGCGTAGTAATAGAAAGCAGAGGGTGGTTATAAATGGTATAGTCTCTAACTGGGTCGCTGTGACCAGTGGGGTACCGCAGGGGTCGGTATTGGGACCTGTTCTCTTCAACATATTCATTAATGATCTGGTAGAAGGTTTACACAGTAAAATATCGATATTGGCAGATGATAAAAAACTATGTAAAGCAGTTAATACAAGAGAAGATAGTATTCTGCTACAGATGGATCTGGATAAGTTGGAAACTTGGGCTGAAAGGTGGCAGATGAGGTTTAACAATGATAAATGTAAGGTTATACACATGGGAAGAAGGAATCAATATCACCATTACACACTGAATGGGAAACCACTGGGTAAATCTGACAGGGAGAAGGACTTGGTGATCCTAGTTAATGATAAACTTACCTAGAGCAGCCAGTGCCAGGCAGCAGCTGCCAAGGCAAAAAGGATCATGGGGTGCACTAAAAGAGGTCTGGATACACATGATGAGAGCATTATACTGCCTGTGTACAAATCCCTAGTTAGACCGCACATGGAGTACTGTGTCCAGTTTTGGGCACCGGTGCTCAGGAAGGATATAATGGAACTAGAGAGAGTACAAAGGAGGGCAACAAAATTAATAAAGGGGATGGGAAAACTACAATACCCAGATAGATTAGCGAAATTAGGATTATTTAGTCTAGAAAAAAGACGACTGAGGGGCGATCTAATAACCATCTATAAGTATATAAGGGGACAATACAAATATCTCGCTGAGTATCTGTTTATACCAAGGAAGGTGACGGGCACAAGGGGGCATTCTTTGCATCTGGAGGAGAGAAGGTTTTTCCACCAACATAGAAGAGGATTCTTTACTGTTAGAGCAGTGAGAATCTGGAATTGCTTGCCTGAGGAGGTGGTGATGGCGAACTCAGTCGAGGGGTTCAAGAGAGGCCTGGATGTCTTTCTGTAGCAGAACAATATTGTATCATACAATTAGGTTCTGTAGAAGGAAGTAGATCTGGGGATTTATTAGGATGGAATATAGGCTGAACTGGATGGACAAATGTCTTTTTTCGGCCTTACTAACTATGTTACTATGTTACTATGTTAAGGCTAGCACACAGAACTATTCTACGTATGCCAGCAAAACTACGATTTTTCCATCACAGATATGCCAGGCCTCAGCCTGATGTGATAAACTGTATATATTTTTTTTGAGGGGGGGGGGGTTGGTGAATTTAAAAAAAGAAAAAAAAGTCGAACAAGGCTAGCAGACAGAACTATGAAACTTATGCCTGCGAAGCTATGATTTTTCCACCACAGATAAACCAGTTGTCAGTCTGAGATAACAGACTGATCTAAATGTGGCCTTGATTTTTTGGGGCACAACTAAATTGTGTCAACAAGTTGCCTATGACACACACAAAAAAAGATCTTTTGGTGCACACACATCTGATGCCTGGAACAAAAAAAATTGTTAGATTTGCGGGCTCTTCAATTACAATAATCTGGCTGTATTCTGCAACGTGACCAAGCAAACAAATGTTGAAATAAGGAGGCTATGGATTGCTTTAGAATAAAAGGAGCAGGTATAAGGTGAAAAAAAATAAAATACCACATAAAACCGCAGCTAGGTATATATTAAATAAGCGGCAGCAGACAGTAATGGAGCTTTTGGTGGTATGCCGTGAGAGCTATGTACTCACATACAGTGCTTGAAGGCCTTGCACTGATGTGGATATGTGCACATAGACTCCCTTGCCTACCTAGCGCTGCAAGCTCTGGACCCCCGAATTAGCCCTAAAAAGGAATGTTGGTTTCTCAGGAGTTGTGGACTGAACAATTGCAGACCTACACTAACTATTAAAAGGACGATTCTGACCTTATCTCAGCAGCAGCTCTACCTACACTCGCTAAGTCCAAAGAAGAATGCGGCGAGCAAGGCGGCACCAGGTCTCTTATAGACCTGATGAATCTGTGCGACCAGCCAATCACTGTAATACCACAACAAAGATGGCTGTGGTATTACAGTGCATTGCTGACAATCCCTGCATTGTCATTGGCGCTCCAAAGAGCACAAGATATCGGCCGATATTCGCTGTATCGGAATTCTGATACCAAGTTCCAATAGTTTTGCGATATCGGAAATCGGAATTGGAAGTTCCTATAGTGAAATTATGCAGTTTAATGAAGTGTGGGCGGTGCGTGGGCGGACACTTTGAGTGTCTGCATGTGCGGGCGCGGTCTGTGCGGGCCTGCCAGGGATGTGTACCTGCCTGCTGGGGCTCTGTGTGGGCCTACCGGGGCTCTCTGGGGTCTGTGCGGCATCTCTGTGCGGGGACTCTGTGTGGCATGCGTGGTCTCTGTGCGGCATCTCTGTGCGGCGTGCGGGGTGTCTCTGTGCGGCATGCGGAGTCTCTGCGGGGTCTCTGTGCAGCGTGCGGGGTGTCTCTGTGCGAGGTCTCTGTGCAGTGTGCGGGGTCTCTGTGCAGGTAGTCTCTGTGCGGGGTGTATCTGTGCGGCATGCTGGGTCTCTGTGCGGGGTCTCTGTGTGGCGTGTGGGGTGTCTCTGTGCGGGGTCTCTGTGTGGCGTGTGGGGTGTCTGTGTGCGGGGTCTCTGTGCGGTGTGTGGGGTCTCTGTGCGGCGACTCTGTGCGGCATGTGGGGTCTCTGTGCGGGGTCTCTGCAGCGTGTGGGGTGTCTCTGTGCGGGGTCTCTGTGCGGCGTGCGGAAGGTCTCTTGTTATGAAAGGCAATTCAGTATAACAATGGACATGGAGGTCAGAGCACACACAGTGATCTGACAATAACCCAAAATAACAGAATGAGCTCTGAGACGTGGAAACTCTGCAGACCGCAATCCCTGATCCTCTCCAAACACAACTAGAGGCAGCCGTGGATTGCGCCTAACGCTCCCTATGCAACTCGGCACAGCCTGAGAAACTAACTAGCCTGAAGATAGAAAAATAAGCCTACCTTGCCTCAGAGAAATACCCCAAAGGAAAAGGCAGCCCCTCACATATAATGACTGTGAGTAAGATGAAAAGACAAACGTAGGGATGAAATAGATTCAGCAAAGTGAGGCCCGATATTCTAGACAGAACGAGGATAGGAAAGATAACTTTGCGGTCTACACAAAACCCTAAAGAAAACCACGCACGGAGGTACACCCTTTGCGTCCCAGAGCTTCCAGCAAAACAAATAGACAAGCTGGACAGAAAAAATAGCAACAAATAGCAAAGAAGCACTTAGCTATGCAGAGCAGCAGGCCACAGGAATGATCCAGAGAAACACAAGTCCAACACTGGAACATTGACAGGAAGCATGAATCAAAGCATTAGGTGGGGTTAAGTAGAGAAGCACCTAACGACCTCACCAGATCACCTGAGGGAGGAAACTCAGAAGCAGCAGTACCAGTTTCCTCCACATACTGAAGCTCCCAGAGAGAATCAGCCGAAGTACCACTTGTGACCACAGGAGGGAGCTCTGCCACAGAATTCACAACAGTACCCCCCCCTTGAGGAGGGGTCACCGAACCCTCACCAGAGCCCTCAGGCCGACCAGGATGAGCCACATGAAAGGCACGAACAAGATCGGGAGCATGGACATCAGAGGCAAAAAACCCAGGAATTATCCTCCTGAGCATAACCCTTCCATTTAACCAGATACTGGAGTTTCCGTCTTGAAACACGAGAATCCAAAATCTTCTCCACAATATACTCCAATTCCCGCTCCACCAAAATCAGGGCAGGAGGGTCAACAGATGGAACCATAGGTGCCACGTATCTCCGCAACAATGACCTATGGAAGACGTTATGTATGAAAAAAGAATCTGGGAGGGTCAGACGAAAAGACACAGGATTAATAACCTCAGAAATCCTATAAGGACCAATGAAACGAGGTTTAAACTTCGGAGAGGAAACCTTCATAGGAATATGACGAGAAGATAACCAAACCAGATCCCCAACACGAAGTCGGGGACCCACACAGCGTCTGCGATTAGCGAAACGTTGAGCCTTCTCCTGGGACAAGGTCAAATTGTCCACTACATGAGTCCAAATCTGCTGCAACCTGTCCACCACAGTATCCACACCAGGACAGTCCGAAGACTCAACCTGTCCTGAAGAGAAACGAGGATGGAACCCAGAATTGCAGAAAAATGGCGAAACCAAGGTAGCCGAGCTGGCCCGATTATTAAGGGCGAACTCAGCCAAAGGCAAAAAGGACACCCAGTCATCCTGATCGGCAGAAACAAAGCATCTCAGATAGGTTTCCAAGGTCTGATTGGTTCGTTCGGTCTGGCCATTAGTCTGAGGATGAAAAGCCGAGGAAAAAGACAAGTCAATGCCCATCCTACCACAAAAGGCTCACCAAAACCTCAAAACAAACTGGGAACCTCTGTCAGAAACGATATTCTCTGGAATGCCATGCAAACGAACCACATGCTGGAAGAACAACGGCACCAAATCAGAGGAGGAAGGCAACTTGGACAAGGGTACCAGATGGACCATCTTAGAAAAGCGATCACAGACCACCCAAATGACTGACATCCTTTGAGAGATGGGAAGATCTGAAATAAAATCCATAGAGATATGTGTCCAAGGTCTCTTCGGGATCGGCAAGGGCAAAAGCAACCCACTGGCACGAGAACAGCAGGGCTTAGCCCGAGCACAAATCCCACAGGACTGCACAAAAGAACGCACATCCCGCGACAGAGATGGCCACCAAAAGGATCTAGCCACTAACTCTCTGGTACCAAAGATTCCAGGATGACCAGCCAACACTGAACAATGAACCTCAGAGATCACTTTATTTGTCCACCTATCCGGGACAAACAGTTTCTCCGCTGGACAATGATCAGGTTTATTATCCTGAAATTTTTGCAGCACCCGCCGCAAATCAGGGGAGATGGCAGACACAATTACTCCTTCCTTGAGGATACCCGCCGGCTCAGATAAACCCGGAGAGTCGGGCACAAAGCTCCTAGACAGAGCATCCGCCTTCACATTTTTAGAGTCCGGAAGGTACGAAATCACAAAGTCAAAACGGGCAAAAAACAGCGACCAACGAGCCTGTCTAGGATTCAAACGCTTAGCAGACTCGAGATAAGTCAGGTTCTTATGATCAGTGAATACCACCACGCGATGCTTAGCTCCTTCAAGCCAATGACGCCACTCCTCGAATGCCCACTTCATGGCCAGCAACTCTCGGTTGCCCACATCATAATTCCGCTCAGCAGGCGAAAACTTCCTGGAAAAAAAAGCGCATGGTTTCATCACTGAACAATCAGAACCTCTCTGCGACAAAACAGCCCCTGCTCCAATCTCAGAAGCATCAACCTCGACCTGGAATGGAAGAGAAACATCTGGTTGACACAACACAGGGGCAGAAGAAAAACGACGCTTCAACTCTTGAAAAGCTTCCACAGCAGCAGAAGACCAATTGACCAAATCAGCACCCTTCTTGGTCAAATCGGTCAATGGTTTGGCAATACTAGAAAAATTGCAGATGAAGCGACGATAAAAATTAGCAAAGCCCAGGAACTTTTGCAGACTTTTCAGAGATGTCGGCTGAGTCCAATCATGGATGGCTTGGACCTTAACAGGATCCATCTTGATAGTAGAAGGGGAAAAGATGAACCCCAAAAATGAAACCTTCTGCACACCAAAGAGACACTTTGATCCCTTCACAAACAAAGAATTAGCACGCAGGACCTGAAAAACCGTTCTGACCTGTTTCACATGAGACTCCCAATCATCCGAGAAGATCAAAATGTCATCCAAGTACACAATCAGGAATTTATCCAGGTACTCTCGGAAGATGTCATGCATAAAGGACTGAAACACTGATGGAGCATTGGCAAGTCCGAATGGCATCACTATATACCCAAAATGACCCTCGGGCGTATTAAATGCAGTTTTCCATTCATCGCCTCGCCTGATTCGCACCAGATTATACGCACCACGAAGATCAATCTTGGTGAACCAACTAGCCCCCTTAATCCGAGCAAACAAATCAGACAACAAAGGCAAGGGGTACAGAAATTTAACAGTGATCTTATTAAGAAGGCGATAATCTATACAAGGTCTCAGCGAACCATCCTTTTTGGCTACAAAAAAGAACCCTGCTCCTAATGGCGACGATGACGGGCGAATATGCCCCTTCTCCAGGGATTCCTTCACATAACTGCGCATAGCGGTGTGCTCAGGCACGGATAAATTAAACAGTCGACCTTTTGGGAATTTACCACCAGGAATCAAATTGATAGCACAATCACAATCCCTATGCGGAGGTAGGGCATCGGACTTGGGCTCATCAAATACATCCCGGTAATCAGACAAGAACTCTGGAACTTCAGAAGGGGTGGATGACGAAATTGACAAAAATGGAACATCACCATGTACCCCCTGACAATCCCAGCTGGACACCGACATGGATTTCCAATCCAATACTGGATTATGGGCTTGTAGCCATGGCAACCCCAACACGACCACATCATGCAGATTATGCAACACCAGAAAGCGAATAACCTCCTGATGTGCAGGAGCCATGCACACGGTCAGCTGGGTCCAGTATTGAGGCTTATTCTTGGCCAAAGGCGTAGCATCAATTCCTCACAATGGAATAGGACACTGCAAGGGCTCCAAGAAAAACCCACAACGCTTAGCATATTCCAAGTCCATCAAATTCAGAGCAGCGCCTGAATCCACAAACGCCATGACAGAATATGATGACAAAGAGCAGATCAAGGTAACGGACAGAAGAAATTTTGACTGTACCGTACCAATGGTGGCAGACCTAGCGAACCGCTTAGTGCGCTTAGGACAATCAGAGATAGCATGAGTGGAATCACCACAGTAGAAACACAGCCCATTCAGACGTCTGTGTTCTTGCCGTTCAACTCTGGTCAAAGTCCTATCGCACTGCATAGGCTCAGGTTTAAGCTCAGGTAATACCGCCAAATGGTGCACAGATTTACGCTCACGCAAGCGTCGACCGATCTGAATAGCCAAAGACATAGACTCATTCAGACCAGCAGGCATAGGAAATCCCACCATGACATCCTTAAGGGCTTCAGAGAGACCCTTTCTGAACATTGCTGCCAGCGCAGATTCATTCCATTGAGTGAGCACTGACCATTTTCTAAATTTCTGGCAATATACCTCTATCTCATCCTGACCCTGACAAAGAGCCAGCAAATTCTTTTCTGCCTGATCCACTGAATTAGGCTCATCGTACAGCAATCCGAGCGCCAGGAAAAACGCATTGATATTACTTAATGCAGGATCTCCTGGCGCAAGAGAAAATGCCCAGTCCTGAGGGTCGCCGCGCAAAAAAGAAATAATAATCAAAACCTGTTGAACTGGATCACCAGAGGAACGAGGTTTCAAGGCCAGAAATAACTTAAAATTATTTTTGAAACTCAGAAACTTAGTTCTATCTCCAAAAAACAAATCAGGAATAGGAATTCTTGGTTCTAACATAGATTTCTGATCAATAGTGTCTTGAATCTTTTGTACTCTTGCCGAGAGCTGATCCACAAATGAAGACAGACTTCTAATGTCCATCGCTACACCTGTGTACTGAACCACGCAAATGTCTAGGGGAAAAAAAAGACAAAAACAATGCCAAGAAAAAAAAATGGTCTCAGAACTTCTTTTTTCCCTCTATTGAGAATCATTAGTACTTTTGGCTTCCTGTACTGTTATGAAAGGCAATTCAGTATAACAATGGACATGGAGGTCAGAGCACACACAGTGATCTGACAATAACCCAAAATAACAGAACGAGCTCTGAGACGTGGAAACTCTGCAGACCGCAATCCCTGATCCTCTCCAAACACAACTAGAGGCAGCCGTGGATTGCGCCTAACGCTCCCTATGCAACTCGGCACAGCCTGAGAAACTAACTAGCCTGAAGATAGAAAAATAAGCCTACCTTGCCTCAGAGAAATACCCCAAAGGAAAAGGCAGCCCCCCACATATAATGACTGTGAGTAAGATGAAAAGACAAACGTAGGGATGAAATAGATTCAGCAAAGTGAGGCCCGATATTCTAGACAGAACGAGGATAGGAAAGATAACTTTGCGGTCTACACAAAACCCTAAAGAAAACCACGCAAATGGGTAAAAAGACCCTCCGTACCGAACCAACGGCACGGAGGTACACCCTTTGCGTCCCAGAGCTTCCAGCAAAACAAATAGACAAGCTGGACAGAAAAAATAGCAACAAATAGCAAAGAAGCACTTAGCTATGCAGAGCAGCAGGCCACAGGAATGATCCAGAGAAACACAAGTCCAACACTGGAACATTGACAGGAAGCATGAATCAAAGCATTAGGTGGGGTTAAGTAAAGAAGCACCTAACGACCTCACCAGATCACCTGAGGGAGGAAACTCAGAAGCAGCAGTACCAGTTTCCTCCACAAACGGAAGCTCTCAGAGAGAATCAGCCGAAGTACCACTTGTGACCACAGGAGGGAGCTCTGCCACAGAATTCCCAACAGTCTCTGTGGGGGGTCTCTGTGCGGCGTGCGGGGTGTCTCTGTGTGGGGTCTCTGTGCGGCGTGCAGGGTCTCTGTGTGGGGAGTCTCTGTGCAGCGTGCGGGGTGTCTCTGTGCGAGGTCTCTGTGCAGTGTGCGGGGTCTCTGTGCAGGTAGTCTCTGTGCGGGGTGTATCTGTGCGGCATGCTGGGTCTCTGTGCGGGGTCTCTGTGCGGCGTGTGGGGTGTCTCTGTGCGGGGTCTCTGTGTGGCGTGCGGGGTGTCTGTGTGCGGGGTCTCTGTGCGGCGTGTGGGGTCTCTGTGTGGCGACTCTCTGCGGCATGTGGGGTCTCTGTGCGGGGTCTCTGTGGCGTGTGGGGTGTCTCTGTGCGGGGTCTCTGTGCAGCGTGCGGAAGGTCTCTGTGGGGGGTCTCTGTGCGGCGTGCGGGGTGTCTCTGTGTGGGGTCTCTGTGCGGCGTGCAGGGTCTCTGTGTGGGGAGTCTCTGTGCGGCGTGTGGGGTCTCTGTGTGGGGTGTCTATATGCGGCGTGCGGGTGTCTCTGTGTGGGGTGTCTCTGTGTGGGGTGTCTCTGTGAGGCGTGCTGGGCCTCTGTGCGGGCATCATCCGATGGGACTACAAGTCCCATCAGACGATGCCTGCTACACTGACAGTGATTGACACATTAGCCAATGATGGGACAGTAGTAGTCCCATCATCCGGTTAATGTTACATAGTTACATAGTTACATAGTTATTAAGGTTGAAGGAAGACTTTAAGTCCATCTAGTTCACCCCATAGCCTAACCTAACATGCCCTAACATGTTGATCCAGAGGAAGGCAAAAAAACCCCATGTGGCAAAGAGTAAGCTCCACATAATCACTTCATAACCGTTAGGCACGAGACTGTTAATTGAGCTACGCCATTACCTGAGCCCCAGTCTAACTGAAAAACTTCAGAATCCGCCATTACTGAGCGCGCGGCGGGCGGGAGCAGCAGGGGGCGTGTCATTGTGGGCGGCACCAAGCTGAGCGCTCTGACATCAGAGCAAGGGGAAAATCGATCCTGCTGCACAGCGGAACGAATCTACACTATCCCGACGGAAGCGGAGGACCGGAAGGGTCCGGATTAACTAAGGGGGCACAGTATGTCGCAGCACGGAGACGCCGCAGCACCCGGCAACGCTAATGCAGCTGAAAGACAGAGTGTCAATAGAGAGTCCGGTAGCGCAGCGGTGCAAGGAGTGGCCCCCATCATGCCGGTGCTGATGCCATATACCCCGGGTGGCCCATGGCTTCCAATGTATGAAGGTGAGCCTAATACCCTTGACGATTTCAGAGAAAAGATGCTGGCCCATTTTGACATGTTCCCTGTGGGTGAAGTTCAGCGTGTTAGTCTCCTGATGATGCAGTTAAGTGGCCATGCTAAGCGAGAAGTCACAGCATGGGCAGCTGATCTAAAAGGCACTGTTGAACGCATATTTGCTGGATTAAAAGCTACATTTGAAACCACGGCCAGCAGCAAAGCTAAAATACGATTCTTTAATTGCAAACAAAAAGCTAATGAGGGCGTGAGAGACTTTGCCTTAAACCTGCAGGAAGCCCTTAAATCACTTACACTGGCTGAACCCATTTTTAACACCGGAGCGGATAAACTACTAAGAGATCAATTTATTGAGGGACTCTACACCCCTTCTCACCGGGGGCATGTGAGCATGCTTGTTTTTAAGAACCCTGAATTGACATTTGCCCAATTAAAGGAGAGCGCTATACGTCTCCAGCTGGCAGAGGCACCTCGGGATCAGGATCCTGCGCAACCCATGGCAGAGGCACCTCAACAACAGGGAGTGCCAGTGACATCAGCTATGTCTGGGGCCATTGCTAAGCCCCTGGGGCCCAGTACTAATGAGGCTCTTCAACAAAAGCTTGACTCTTTAGCTGATGTTGTTGCTTCAATGGCTAAAACCATGCAGGAGATGAGAGGACACAAGATGGAGTTGGCAAACTGTAGAGAGGATGTTCCATGGATGAGACCCCGGAGATACCCGACATGGAGAGGACGACCCCGCGACCGCTACCAACCGGATGGACAGCCCATTTGCCGCCGTTGCCAGCAGCCGGGCCACTTTGCATGAGATTGTGATTTAAACGGGAATCCCCTGGGAATGCGGGCCGCTTCGCAGGAATGAACTTTCAAGGCCCAACACCCTGGCACGACAGGTACATCGGAGGACGACCCATTATCCCTATCGTGCTGGACGGAATTCCCCTCAACGCTTTGCTGGACACAGGTTCCCAGATTTCATCTATACCGTATATCCTTTATAAGAGGTACTGGGCTGATGCAGATATTGATAAAGGGCCCTCTGATGTTGAACTAGATATATGGGCCAGTAATGGTAAGTTGGTACCGAAACTAGGATTCAGGGAGATGACCATAAAGATTGGTAAAGTAGAACTGAAGAAACAGGGTATAATTGTTGTTGATGTTGACCGGTGGAACTGTGAACCAACTGTATTGATAGGAATGAATGTGTTAGAGAACTGCTTTTCCGAAGTCATTTCTGTCTTACAGCAAATTGCTGAAACTGCCCAATCCTGCCAGCAGAGAGTTCTCCGGAGGGAAATAAAAGTATTGATGTTAAGGCAACAGGTAGAAGTTGCAGGTGGAGAAATCGGCAGTGTGAGGGTAAGTGATCCAACGTCTATTGTAATCCCACCAAAAACAGAAATGCTGGTATGGTGTAGAGCAGCCATTGGTACTAAGGGACGAGATTATCAAGCCTTAATAGAACCAGTGTACACCGACAGCAGGCCCACTATACTCACAGCACGAGGGATAGTCGAGGTACACCGGGGACGAGTGCCGGTGCGACTTTTGAACTGTGGAGAGGAAGAGGTCACTTTGCCAAGGTATGCTACAGTGGCAAAGCTATATACTGTTGACAACAATGCCATCACAACCATTGAGCCCTTAGAACCAACCTGTCAGGTGGAAGGCAATGGCTCAGATGGAGAAATGGAGGATTGGTGCCAACAGCTACACGTGGGCATAAATTCAACACCTACCCATCAAAAACAAGGGGTGTATAGGCTAGTGACGGAATATGAACAAGTCTTCAGTAAACACCCATTGGACTTCGGACGGATAGAAGGGGTAGAACACACAATCCCCACAGGTGACCATCCCCCAATAAAAGAAAGATATAGACCCATACCGCCCGCTCACTATCAATGTGCAAAAGATATGCTGAGGGAAATGAAACAGGCCGGGGTAATAAGAGACAGCTGTAGCCCCTGGGCGGCCCCTCTAGTGATTGTCAAAAAAAAGGACGGAACCATGAGAATGTGCGTAGACTACCGGAAGATTAATAACATCACCCATAAAGACGCCTACCCCTTGCCTAGGATAGAAGAGTCCTTAACTGCTTTGAAATCTGCTAATTATTTTTCCACCTTAGACTTAACAAGCGGGTATTGGCAAGTCCCTGTGGCTGAGAGAGATAAGGAAAAAACGGCATTCACCACACCAATGGGTCTATGTGAATTTAATCGCATGCCGTTCGGACTCTGCAACGCATCCGGTACCTTCCAGCGGCTGATGGAATGCTGCCTCGGACACAAGAACTTCGAGACCGTCCTCCTGTACCTAGATGATGTGATCGTCTACTCGAAGACTTACGAACAACACTTAATAGACCTGGCAGAAGTGTTCGAAGCCTTATCCAGGTATGGCATGAAAGTCAAGCCATCCAAATGTCACCTTCTCAAGCCAAAGGTACAGTACCTGGGACACATCGTGAGTTCGGAGGGAGTAGCACCAGATCCCGAGAAAATAAGCGCCATAAGGGATTGGCCAAGACCTACCAGCGCAAAAGAAGTGAGACAATTCCTGGGATTGGTGGGTTACTATCGCAGATTTATAAAAGGATTTACCAAGTTGGCAGCACCCTTGCAAGACACCTTGGTAGGGCAGACGAAGAAACCTTCAAACCAAAACCCTCCTTTTCAGTGGAACGACGAAAGGGAAGACTCCTTTGAACAACTAAAGAAGGCACTAACCGGAGAAGAGGTTCTGGCATACCCAGATTACCATCAACCTTTCATCCTCTACACCGATGCCAGTAATGTGGGACTAGGAGCGGTGCTGTCACAAAAGCAAGAAGGTCGGGAGAAAGTCATCGCCTTTGCAAGTAGAAAGCTCCGGCCTACTGAAAGAAATTCAGAAAATTACAGCTCCTTCAAATTGGAACTACTGGCAGTAGTTTGGGCTGTGACGGAGCGTTTCAAACACTATCTGGCCGCTGCAGAATTTATTGTCTATACTGACAACAATCCGTTGACCCACCTGGACACAGCCAAATTAGGTGCGTTAGAACAGCGATGGATAGCCCGGTTATCTAATTACAACTTCATAATCAAGTATCGAGCAGGTTGCAAGAATGGAAATGCCGATGCCCTATCCCGGATGCCACACTTGAGAGATGTAGAAGAGGAAACGGGGGAGCTTGAAGAAATTGAACTACCAGCCTTCCATCGTCCCAAGGCAAAACATCATCAGTCAAGTACCTATCAGAAACAACAAGAGGTGAATTTTAATCCGTTAGCACACCATAGATGGGCTGACACCCAAGACAGCAATCCGGCTGTGAAGTTGGTGAAGGAACTGTTGACTGAGCAAAGTGCATATCCCGATGAGGATGCCCCAGAAGAGACGCATCAACTCTGGAAAGAGAGAGGCAAAATGTTCCTGTATCAAGGGAAGCTCTGTAGAAGATACACCAATCCGAAAACACATGAATTGGTTTGGCAGATTATTGTGCCTAAACAAGATGTGAAGATGGTCCTCGAAGCTTACCATAATGGTGCTGGTCACTTCGGTTGGAAAAAGTTAGAAGTACTTCTAAGAGAAAGATTTTATTGGGTCAGGATGAGAAAATCAATCGAACAGTGGTGCAGAAATTGTGGCCCGTGCAACCTCAGAAGAAACGATCAAAAGAACCAAAGAGCACCACTGAAGCCCATAATCACCAAACAACCACTTGAACTTGTAGCCATGGACCACGTGAAGTTGACACCAAGCCGGTCCGGCTATGTCTATGCCTTGACCATCGTGGACCATTATTCACGTTTCTTGGTAGTAGTACCCGTAAAAGATCTGACAGCAAAAACAGCAGCCAAAGCGTTCCAAACGTACTTTTGTAGACCCCATGGATATCCGGAACAGGTTCTCACCGACCAAGGTACAGCCTTTGAATCAGAGATCTTCAGAGAATTCTGTAATATGTATGGTTGCAAAAAGATCCGGACGACGGCCTATCATCCACAAACAAACGGCTTATGCGAGAAGATGAACCATATTGTAATAGACCTACTAAAGACTTTACCTGAGACAGATAGGAATCAATGGCCAGAGAAATTGCCTGACTTGGTGGATCTGTATAATCATGTCCCGGTGAGCTCCACCAACTGCACCCCAGCTTACCTTATGCGTGCAAGACCCGGCCAATTACCAATCGATCTAGAAATGGGAATTCTGAAACCAGACACAGAAGTTCAAGACTCCAATTGGGATATCATACGGCAAAAGCAGTATCGCCAAGTGCAAGAGAGTGTGGAAAGAAGCCTTCAGCAAACTAGAGAAAGACAAGAGCGAACTTTCAACCAGAATGCTCTAGCGACCCCATTAAGACCGGGTGACCAAGTGCTCAAGAGAAATCGTCGAACCAATAAACTAGACAATCAGTGGGAAGCCGTACCCTACACAGTTTTACCAACAAGAATGGATAATCCTAAAATGTGTCTCATTAGCAAAAACGGAGGCTTAACATCTGTACTAGTGTCAAGAGACAATCTTAAATTGTGTCCGGAAGCATTGAAAGAGCCAGAAGTTGTCCAGCCAGAACCAGAAGTTATTCAACCCATACAGGTTCAACCAGTAAAGGAAAAAGAAGAGGAAATGTATCACACCTGTATAGGAGACTTTCCCAAAACCCTACTAACATACCATGGTGCAGTAGTGGTTCCCATGGTGGCCTTTTACCCAACACCGAACCCAATACCAGAAGTCCCAAGACAGGAAGAGGCTGACCCCGTACTACAGGAGGTTCCAGGCCAGGAAGAACAGATTCCTGATCAGAGTAATCTCATTCACGGTGGACTTGCCAACTCCATAGTCATGGAATTATCTTTAGCAGAGCGGGCAGATACTACATCCGCAGTAGACAGTAGTACACCACATGAAGAGATACCGCTATTACGTAGATCACAGCGTAGTACCCAGGGCCAATTACCGGCCAGGTATGCAGATTACCAACTATAAAGCTCATAATGTGAATTGTATATATGTTATGCCATATATAGTTAAACAGAAAATGTAGTATAGTCATTGTTATCAGTCTGCAACGTTTAAGCCCAGTGCCTACAGAGACTTGTCTGTATGAACTTATTGCATATTCTTGAACTTTTTATCAGCCCGGAGGCACTAAATCAAAGCTCCGGAAAGACTGCTTTTTGAACTTTGCTTTTTGCTCTTTTTGAACTTTCTTTAGACTTTATATTGATAACTCCGTTGGAAAAATGGAACTAAATTCCTGGACACTAAGTACAGTGCCTTTCCTAATACCTTCAAGGATAGAACTGTATTAATGGACGCTATTTGAAGTGACTTTTTACAGAACTCTATTTTTGTTTCCTTGAGTGGTTTTTGTAACTTTTCATTTTTAAGACTCTGTACATATTAATTGTTATTTCAAAATGTTATTGTCCCACAGTCCCGGAGTACTGTTCTTAACTAAGGGGGAATGTGGCACCCCTAGGGGTATTTGCCACAAAAATAGTTACTGACAGTAAGTACAAATACTAAAATAGCAAGACTGCACTACCACCTCCGGCCAGAAGGGGGAGCTCCAGAGACTCCCCTTGATCCATTCTGGTCTGAGAGAAGAAATGGCAATTGGGCTAAGGAGCTGAAAGTGAGAGGTCATACAGTTGAATCTCTAACAGCCCTGTGACTGTTACCAGGCCTAAATCACCGGCCTGAGGAGAAGAGGGATAGAGAAAAAGGACATTGTGAGAACCGGGTAGCATTAATCACTACCCAGAACAGGCGCAAAGACGGATACCGGATCCGTGGCTGTATTCATTATATATAATACAGCAACCGGAAAAACGTGAGGTGATATCAGCTTCACTAGGGCCGGACGCAGCAACAGACACAGAGTTCAGCGGTACTCCCAGAGGGGGTAAACCGATAAAAGGACTCGGGTTGCCCGTCGAACCAGGACCCGGAGGGGACAGATTGGGCCGGCAGCCAGTTCACATACAGCAGCAGGGCCACACAGAAATTGCGCACAATAAGAGGCGAAGACCCCGGCAGGGTCAAAGTAACTCAGAGTTCCCATACAGACTCCGGTGACAGGACTGGTTGTAAATCCTTTTATTTTAAAGTAAACTGGTTAAACGTTTCAGTGCCTCAGTCTTTCATTTGGACAATAGCCATCTATCCAGGATCGGGATCGTCACCGCTGGGAGAACCTGCTGCTGATCAAGTAAGTGCCTGTCCCCTCATGATACCCCTTACACTGTGCATTGCCTGAGGCCACAGCACCGGGTCAAGCCACCCGTGACATCCCCCTCAAGAGACAGACTCCATTGGTCCGGTGCTGGGTATCCCGGTCTCCTGGGCGTCACACACATAGTTCCTAGTGATGATTATGTAGGGAGTAAGTGGGGAGAGCACCTTTCCATCGTGCATGCTGAATATGATTTCTCATCAATGAGACCACTAATATGAGGCATACAGGTAGGACTGGTGTAACATTCCTATCACCTGTATGCCCATATTAGTAGGTCATATACATCCCGGAGGTGACAGATTCGAATCCACATTTGATTACAACATATTTCCATGTACTGCTCTCAGCCCTTAGCAAATCAAGAGTTAATGCCTTTTACAGTGGGGAGAGCTACTATCTTATTCATTATAACTTTACTAAATGAGGTGAATTATCAACAGCTTTCACTATTCTGCCTGTAAGAACCCATCACATAACAAGAAGCATGTTTAAATGGTTAACTAGGTTGTCCAGGGATGGAAAGCAAATGTTTTTTTTTTCCATCAAGGACTTTGTTGGATATCGCAGTTTATCTCCATTCAAGTGAATAGCGCTGACTTGTATTACCAAATCCAATACAAAAAAAGGGATCAAAACATTGTATCTGTTCCAAAATGGTGCCTGTTACTTAATGATAATTCAGCTCACTAAACAAAAAAGCTATATTTACACAAACTGTTATATGTTTCTACTTTAAAATAAAAATAAAGCTATAAAACAATAAAAATATTATTTAAATGTAATGTAAAAATTAAACATTTATTTTAATGTACTGTAAAAATTAAACCTGACCAACAATGTCAAAAATGCATTTTCATTTTAAACCATACAGCTCTGTTTTCCATTTTTAAAGTACCATGTTCAGTACATTAAATAGTGGCATTACAAATGACTTAAATAATAAACGCTCTAGCTCTTGGAAGACAAGGACGAAAAAAGTTAAAATGAAAAATGGCTGCAGCAGGAAAAGGCTTAAACCTTTATTTTTTTGCTGATACCAATATACCTCTTTAATAATAAAATGTCTACAATTTATTTGTACAGCTTACTGGAAAAAATTACAGTGGATAGAATTATCTCAATTTTGATATATAGTATAGAAAGCTACTTTGGGATATCACAGTTAGAATCTGATTGAGTAGACAATTAAATAGCATTTTGAATTGTATTATGAGTTTAGCATCCAGACGGGTTCTTACAATTCGACACTGTGAGCACTCAGACATCCTGGTTTCAAGATTGATCTTTATATCTCACAGCACGCGATTTAAAGGTCCTGTAATATCTTGAGTCTACATATCTTTTTTTCTTCTCTCCACAGGAATCAATGTATCTTCTATCACATAATTAAATACTTGCAAACACCAAAGAGGACTTGTCACATATTCTTTCAGTCTTAAATGGTTTCTAATATTCATAAGTTCAATCTTGAGTACTATTTCTGTTTTTATAGATATGGCTGTGTCTGAGTTCATGAATCTTTGTTTGGCAGTAATGAGGGTTTCCATCTTTGTGTCTGATTTTGAGATATAATAAAGCAAGTTTTCAGCACTGGAATACATTTATCAAAGTATTTATGCCAATTGTCTGTGGTAAGAACATTGACAAACATCAATATGAAATATATTAAGGAGATGTAGATACCGTATATACTCGAGTATAAGCCGAGAATTTCAGCCCATTTTTTTAGGTTGAAATTGCCCCTCTCGGCTTATACTCGAATCATACCCAGGGGTTGGCAGGGGTGCAGCAGCTGTCTAATAATACTCACCTGCTCCTGGCACGGTCACTGGACGTCCCTGGTTCTCCGGGTGCCAGCAGCTTCTTCCTGTAGTGAGCGGTCACATGGTACCACTCATTACAGCAATGAATATGGACTCCCATAGGGGTGAAGCCACATATTCATTACTGTAATAAGCAGTACCATGTGACCGCTCAATACAGGAAGAAGCTGCCGGCGCCAGAGAACCAGGGACTGCACCTCGCCAGGAGCAGGTGAGTATAACGCAGTGAGCAATATTCACCTGTTCCCCCCTCCACCGACACCAGCGGCGACCGTCGGTGGAACGCGGACCGGTGAATATAGCAAGTGCCGGGGGCTTGAGAGGTGAGTATGTCATTTGTTTTTTTTTTATCGCAGCAACAGCATTTGGGGCAAATGTCTGTATGGAGTATCTTATGGGGCCCTGTGCAGCGCTATATGTTGGCAATTATCTGTATGGAGCATCATATGGGGCCATGTGCAGCATTATATGGGGCAAATATCTGTATGGAGCATCTTATGTGACCATGTGCAGCATTATATGGGGTAAATATCTGTATGGGGCCATGAGCAGCATTATATGTGGCAAATATCTGTATGAGACCATGTGCAGCATTATATGGGGCAAATATCTGTATGGAGCATATTATGTGGCGATGTGCAGCATTATACGGGGCAAATATCTGTATGGGGCCATGTGCAGCATTATATGGGGCCATGTGCAGCATTATATGGGGAACATATCTGTATGGGGCCATGTGCAGCATTATATGGGGCAACTATCTGTATGGAGCATCTTATGGGGCCATGTGCAGCATTATATGGGGCAAATATCTCTATGGGGCCATGTGCAGCATTATATGGGGCAAATATCTCTATGGAGCATCTTATGGGGCCATAATCAGCATTTGTGGAGCATTATGCGGGGCAAATGTGTCTATGGAGCATTTTATGGGGCCCTTATTAACCTTTATGCAGTACTGTATGGGGCAAATGTGTCTATGGGGCATCTTATGGGGCCATTATTTACTGTTGTGCAGCATTATATGGGGTATATTTTAATATGGAGCATCTTATGGGGCCTATCATAAACTTTATGGAGCATTATGTGGGGCGTATTTTGTATGGAGCATCTTATGGGGCCCATCACGTACTGTATGGAGCATTATATGGGGCTCCTGATTCAATATGGATATTCAAAAACACTTAACCTACTGATATCTCAATTAATTTTACTTTTATTGGTATCTATTTTTATTTTTGAAATTTACCGGTAGCTGCTGCATTTTCCACACTAGGCTTATACTAGAGTCATTAAGTTTTCCCAGTTTTTTTGTGGCAAAATTAGGGGGGTCGGCTTATACTCGGTTCGGCTTATGTTCGAGTATATACGGTAATTCTTTATCCCTACGAAGGCTGTTCATACATTAAATCCTAGTGTTCTAGATTACCTCACAAAATGGACAAAAGTATACAATATTATCAAAAGTATTGGAGCACACTACAGCTATAGTAGGTTTTATGACATCCTATTCCAAAAACATAGGTATCCATAATATATAGTTGGTCCACCTTGCAAAAGTAACTTCCACTCTTCCGGGAAGGTTTTTTAAAGATTTTAGAGCGTATCTGTGAAAATGTTTGCCCAATTATCCAGATGAACATTTGTGAGATTAGAGCCTGCTGTTGTATGAGATTCTAGCTTATCTCAAAGGTTTTCTACAGAGTTGAAATGGGAGATCTGTGTGCGTCATTCAAGTTCTTCCATACCAAACTCACCCAAGCAAGCACTTATGGACTTCATTTTGTGCACTGGGCCAAAATCAGGCGCAAACAGAAAAGAGTCTTCTCCAAACTACTCCCACATGATTGGAGGCACACAGTTATCCAAAAATGGTGGCTCAGTGGTTAGCATTGCAGCCTTGCAGCGCTGGAGTCCTGGGTTCAAATCCCACCAAGGACAACATCTGCAAGGAGTTTGTATGTTCTCCCTGTGCTTGCGTGGGTTTCCTCCAGGTTCTCTGGTTTCCTCCCACATTCCAAAGACATACTGATAGGGAATTTAGATTGTGAGCCCCATCGGGGAGAGCAATGATAATGTGTGCAAACTATAAAGCTCTGTGGAATATGTTAGTGCTATATAAAGATTATTATTATTATAAAGATTATTAAAGTCTTGGTGTGCTGAAGCATTAAGATTTTCTTAAACTGTTACTATGGGGCCTAGACCAACCCTTAAAAATAACCACATAGATTTGTCTCTCCTTCACCAAACCTTTACAGCTAGGCAAACATCATTCTCATGCCAATACCTATGTCCTGAATCATCCTTTTATTGTTTACCAAAGTCCAAATACTTTTTTCAAATAGTATATAAATTATTTTCCCCAGAGCTACGTTTATAAAATATGAGCTATCATTAAAGGGAACCTGTCACCCCGTTTTTTGAGATTGAGCTATAAATACTGTTAAATAGGGCCTGCGCTGTGTGTTCCTATAGTGTATGTAGTGTACCCCGATTCCCCATGTATGCTGAGAAATAACTTACCAAAGTCGCCGTTTTCGCCTGTCAATCAGGCTGGTCAGGTCGGGAGGGTGTGGTGACATCGGTGGTTCTTCCTCAGCTTTACGTTGGTGGCGTAGTGGCGTAGTGGTGAACAAGCAGCGCGCGATCTGCGCTGTAATCCCTTGCATCGGTGGGGGCGGCCATCTTCCTGGGGCCGCGCGTGCGCAGATCGAGTGCTCTGCTGCACGGGGCTTCAGGAAAATGGCCGCGGGATGCCGCGCGTGCGCATTAGAGATCGCGGCGGCCATTTTCCCAAAGCCGAGATGCAAACTCGCTGTGTCTTCACCACTACGCCACTACGCCACCAACGTAAAGCTGAGGAAGAACCAGCGCTGTGACCACGCCCTCCCGACCTGACCAGCCTGATTGACAGGCGAAAACGGCGACTTTGGTAAGTTATTTCTCAGCATACATAGGGAATCGGGGTACACTACATACACTATAGGAACACACAGCGCAGGCCCTATTTAACAGTATTTATAGCTCAATCTCAAAAAACGGGGTGACAGGTTCCCTTTAATAATTTTTCTGGAAAGGACTAATAGGATGCAAGACTTCTCATAAACCAGTGAGATTAATTATCCAGATTCACCTATATAAAGCAGTCACAAAACACATGGTAAACTCTATGACTTAGGCCGGGATCACATATACGCGAGATACGGCCGAGTCTCGCAGGTAAAAACCCAGCTCTGGTGCCGGCACTCCGGAGCGGAGCGTGCAGCTCCATGTATTGCTGTGCGGCTGCACGCTCCGCTCCGCAGTGCCGGCGCCAGAGCTGGGTTTTCACCTGCGAGACTCGGCCATATCTCGCATATGTGTGATCCCGACCTTATACTGTAAGATCATTCCTTTTAGAATTGTCCATTTACAGAAATATTTTTTCATTATTATTCATATGTGATGGACAAAAAGTGATTTTGCTACTTCATATTTGATTGATTGACAGCTGTACATGTCAAAGGAAGTATATTTTAAACTGTTATTAATTCTACATAGAAAAGCTTTTAATAAAATGTCAGTTTGTAGTTTTTCATGTCATTTTATAAAAGCTCAAACATATACAGTGGGGCAAAAAAGTATTTAGTCAGACAGCAATAGTGCAAGTTCCACAACTTAAAAAGATGAGAGGCGTCTGTAATTTACATCATAGGTAGACCTCAACTATGGGAGACAAACTGAGAAAAAAAAATCCAGAAAATCACATTGTCTGTTTTTTTAACATTTTTTTTGCATATTATGGTGGAAAATAAGTATTTGGTCAGAAACAAACAATCAAGATTTCTGGCTCTCACAGACCTGTAACTTCTTCTTTAAGAGTCTCCTCTTTCCTCCACTCATTACCTGTAGTAATGGCACCTGTTTAAACTTGTTATCAGTATAAAAAGACACCTGTGCACACCCTCAAACAGTCTGACTCCAAACTCCACTATGGTGAAGACCAAAGAGCTGTCAAAGGACACCAGAAACAAAATCGTAGCCCTGCACCAGGCTGGGAAGACTGAATCTGCAATAGCCAACCAGCTTGGAGTGAAGAAATCAACAGTGGGAGCAATATTTAGAAAATGGAAGACATACAAGACCACTGATAATCTCCCTCGATCTGGGGCTCCACGCAAAATCCCACCCCGTGGGGTCAGAATGATCACAAGAACGGTGAGCAAAAATCCCAGAACCACGCGGGGGGACCTAGTGAATGAACTGCAGAGAGCTGGGACCAATGTAACAAGGCCTACCATAAGTAACACTCTACGCCACTATGGACTCAGATCCTGCAGTGCCAGACGTGTCCCACTGGTTAAGCCAGTACATGTCCGGGCCCATCTGAAGTTTGCTAGAGAGCATTTGTATGATCCAGAGGAGTTTTGGGAGAATGTCCTATGGTCTGATGAAACCAAACTGGAACTGTTTGGTAGAAACACAACTTGTCGTGTTTGGAGGAAAAAGAATACTGAGTTGCATCCATCAAACACCATACCTACTGTAAAGCATGGTGGTGGAAACATCATGCTTTGGGGCTGTTTCTCTGCAAAGGGGCCAGGACGACTGATCCGGGTACATGAAAGAATGAATGGGGCCATGTATCGTGAGATTTTGAGTGCAAACCTCCTTCCATCAGCAAGGGCATTGAAGATGAAACGTGGCTGGGTCTTTCAACATGACAGTGATCCAAAGCACACCGCCAGGGCAACGAAGGAGTGGCTTCGTAAGAAGCATTTCAAGGTCCTGGAGTGGCCTAGCCAGTCTCCAGATCTCAACCCTATAGAAAACCTTTGGAGGGAGTTGAAAGTCCGTGTTGCCAAGTGAAAAGCCAAAAACATCACTGCTCTAGAGGAGATCTGCATGGAGGAATGGGCCAACATACCAACAACAGTGTGTGGCAACCTTGTGAAGACTTACAGAAAACGTTTGACCTCTGTCATTGCCAACAAAGGATATATTACAAAGTATTGAGATGAAATTTTGTTTCTGACCAAATACTTATTTTCCACCATAATATGCAAATAAAATGTTAAAAAAACAGACAATGTGATTTTCTGGATTTTTTTTTCTCAGTTTGTCTCCCATAGTTGAGGTCTACCTATGATGTAAATTACAGACGCCTCTCATCTTTTTAAGTGGTGGAACTTGCACTATTGCTGACTGACTAAATACTTTTTTGCCCCACTGTAGTTGTAGATAACTATTCTTTATATTCTCATTTGAAGCTCAATCTGTTGCTCAAAAATGAAAAAGAACATATATTTCCATCACATTTTACAACAAATTATATAAGGAAGATGTATATTTTCTTACTGCAGGGAAATCAGAACATGTTGTTCACCAATATATTAAACAATGGAGATATAACATGAAATATCATCCAGACTATGGGGCTCACAAAAAATGGTATCCATTTAGATTAAATATTTTTACAGCAAAATGCAAAGGGAACGGACATAATATTTTGGCCCTCATTCATCAAAGTCAGTATGCTGAAAATCTGACCTAAAACTGTTTGAAAATTTTTTGCGTGGAGTTGCACAAAGCTGTTGCAACTTTTGCCATTACCACCCCAGGTTCAGCGAGTTTTGCAAAATGGCTATATCTGGGGTGGGACAGAATCAGGACTGGATCTTGGAGATGCCAGCTTGTCTAGTTCATGAAAAGCTGTAGCATACTTTACAACACAAATCTCATTTCAGTCCCTGACTAGAATAAAATTTATGATACAGAGCATAGAGGGGATGAGACCTTTAAGACTCTCTTAATTCATTAAAAAGTGAATGCCTCTTAATGAATCAGAAGCATGTGACTCTAAAACATCTGGTGCGACATTAAGAATGCCAGTCTTGAGGATTTTAATTTTGAGGATTTAAAAATAAAGCTAAAATAAACATTTTAATACCATAGTTTACATGTTTACCAGTTATCACATTGCATAAACAGTCTGCACTTATCATATGTGCATGCAAGGCTAGTGTGGCACCCCAGGAGTCCGGTTGCCACAGTGCCATTGCCTCCCTCACAGGGGCTGATGTCATGCTTGGAAGCAAGGAGGTACCTTACCAGGTAACACTAGCATCCAACACTTTTCCTTACTCCAGAACAGAAGGGGGAGCTCTACCACCCGGTTTCAGGGGAGTTTCCCTATAAGTTCTGGCCTGGAGGCGGAATTAGTTAGTCCAAAGAGAGGAGAGAGAGAGGAGCTGTATGCTCCAACAGCCGAATCTAGAGGGCAGGGGACTGGTCACACCGAACACCCGGAGGCACTGCAGCATACCAAGAACTCAGGGCTGCTAGTGAACAGGCAGTGCCCATGAAAGGTGGTACAAGTCAAAGCCAACACACAGGAGAAGGCCGCAGCTAGCTACAGGCAGCAGGGATCCGAAAATAGAGTGCAGCAGGAAGGCCTCCAACCCCATCTGGCAAGGTGGACCCCTAAATGCATCCAGGCTAGCCGGACTCCTTCTGTCATCTGTAATTGGTACATTGCATGTTCTTCTACCAAGAAATAAAGGAAAAGAAAACTGCACTTTTCTTTGTCCCTTGCTTATTCTCTTCACCCCAATGTTCACCACCATCTGAACCAACTCTTTTATCTGCCCTGGGGCCCTGCTTTACCAGTTGGGAGCTGTACCATTTTATGCTGCATCACTATCGGCCGATGTGGACCTCAACCGTAGCGTCGGCCATCCCTTGCCGAACACCACAGGTGGCATCATGAATCAATCCCACATAACTTTTCCCTTTTAATTTTTATTTCATGCCCAGGGCCACGGAGTTGGGTCACGGCCCCGTAACTTCCCCAAAGAACGGTCTGACCGGGTTGCGAGTACCCCACGGCCCTGGTGGGTGCTGCAACTTGGCATCATGAACAGGATTTCGAAGACGGGTACCACCGGGTCCTATGTGCCATAAACTTTATTGGACTGTTTAGTAACCGCCATTTTCACGCCGAGCAGCGTGTGGGAAGCAGAAGGGGTGTGTTGTCGTGGGCAGAGCCCAAGAAAGGGCGCAAAGAAAAGCACTGCCCTGCGCTCTAACATCAGTCGGTGGGAAGCAGGAACCCCTGTGTGCTCGATTCATCCCACCTACGGAGCAGCAGACTGATAAGCCAGAAAAAACTCAGAAACTGGCTAAGGTTTGCTAGGGGGAGGAAAATGTCCAACCCAGGAAGAGATCCAGTGGCAGCCGCAGCCCCAATAATGCCATTATCAATGCCGTACATACCGGGAATGGCCTGGTTATCACAATAATCACGGGAGTCACACACCCTGAGCGATTTCAAGGAGAGACTATGCAGTTTGTTTGTAGTGTACCCCCTGTCTGAGAGTCAAAAAGTCAGCATCCTCACTGGCCAGTTAACTGATGCGGCAAAGAGGGAGATAAAACCCTGGCTGGACACTGATAAACTGATAAAAGAACTGTCAAGATAATTCTGGTCAGGCTGAAGAACACCTTTGACACCCACACTGCAGCAGTGATAAAAATGAGATTCTTTAGGTGCAAACAAAGGGTGCAGGACATTATAAGGGACTATGCCCTTAATCTTCAGGAGGTGCTGTGGGCCATTAAGCAGGTTGACCCTGACAGCATGCAAGATGAGGAAAGATTGCTGATCGAGCAGTTTATTGAGGGGCTCCTGTCGAACACCCAAAGGACATAGCTGGGCATCATGACCCTACAAAACCCTGACCTGGTCTTTGCGCACTTTAAAGATAGGGCCATCCGGGTGTTGCGTGAACCAAATCCCAGCAATTACATACCACAAGGAAGCGGCATCCATACTCCAAGCCCCCGTTGAGGCCGACGTGCACACCCTGGATAATGACCCTTTTGCAGAACTACGTTTTCAGGTCCAGGAGTTAACCAAAAGTGTGGCTACACTGGAGAATTCCACCAACCAGAGGGAGAGACAATGATAGCTACGACCAAGACTGACAACCCATCTGTTGCCGATGCAACAAGGTGGGGCACATTGGAAGATTCTGTAATTTAAACAAGCAACCCCTGGAGCTGAGGGCCAACCCCCAGTAGTAAGATGAATGGGACCAAAAAGTTGGCGAGACAGGTACATCGGAGGATGACCGGTCCTCCCAGTTGTGATTGATGGCATTCCAATGAATGCTTTATTGGACACTGGTCCCAGGTGGCGACTGTGCCATATATTCTTTACAAATGGTACTGGTCCAGATAATGATCTGACAATAGTCACCAGCAATGGTCAGCCTTTGCCACAAGTGGAGTATAAGGAGGTGACTAGGGTTGAGCGAAACGGGTCGGCCACTTTCAGAAGTCGCCGACTTTTGGCAAAGTCGGGTTTCATGAACCCTGTGTGGGGTCGGCCATGAAGTCGGCGATCTTCTGAATGTGGTATCGGAATTCCGATCCCGATTCCCGATATGTTTGCAATATCGGAAATCGGTATCGGAATCCATATTTAATGTAAAATAAAAAATTAAAATAAAAAATATCGCAATACTTACCCTCTGACGTGCCCTGGTACTAACCGGAACCTTCCTTCCTTCGAATCAGCGCTTCCAGGACCTGGCGGTGACGTCGCGGTGACGTCGCGGCTTGTGATTGGTCGCGCGGCCGTCCATGTGACCGCTCGCGCGACCAATCACAAGCCGCGACGTCACCGCGACGTCACCGAAGGTCCTGGAAGGGCTGATTCGAAGGAAGGAAGGCTGCCGGAAAGAAGCAGGGCCCGTCCGAGGGTGAGTATATTCCTATTAGGTATATACTCACCCTCGGACGGGCCCTGCTTCTTTCCAGCAGCCTTCCTTCCTAAGAATCATCCCTTCCAGGACCTTCGGTGACATCGTGGTGACGTTGCGGCTTGTGATTGGTCGCGCGAGCGGTCACATGGGCGGCCGCGCGACCAATCACAAGCCGCGACGTCACCGCGACGTCACCGCCAGGTCCTGGAAGCGCTGATTCGAAGGAAGGAAGGTTCCGGTTAGTACCAGGGCGTGTCAGAGGGTAAGTATTGCGATATTTTTTATTTTAATTCTTTATTTTACACTTAAATATGGATCGCAGGGCCTGAAGGAGAGTTTCCGCTCCTTCAGACCCTGGGAACCATTGGAAACCCAATGCACTGCATTGGGTTTCGAGTTTCGGCCGACCCCGACCCCGACTTTTTTATAGGATCGGCCGATTTCACTCGACCCGACTTTTGAAAAAGTCGGGTTTCGTGAAACCCGACCCGATCCTATAAGAGTAAAGGTCGCTCAACCCTAGAGGTGACCATTAAGATGGGGCGAGTAGAGTTAAAAGCCCAAGGTCTGATAATTGTAGATATTGATCAGCGATAATGTAACCCAATGATGACCCTAGGTACCAATGTGATAGAAAATTGTCTTAGCGAGATTATTGTTCAATTGCAACAGCTAGCCAAAACTATCAGTTCCGGTGAGCAGCGAGTCCTGCAGAAAGAGATCAAAGCCCTGATTTGCAGAGACAACAGGTAGAGCTGTCTGGTGGAGAAGTCAGCAATGTCACAGTCAGTGATCCAATCCCATTGCAATACCCCCTAGGAGTGAAATGCTAATCTGGTGTCAAGCAGCAATAGGCCTCAGGGGTCAAGACTACCAGGCCCTAATAGAACCCATGTACTCTGGGGTAGTCGATGTCTGTAAGGTAAAGGTACCTGTACGCATCTTAAATTGTGGGGAGAAAGAGGTCAAACTACCCCTATACGCCACCGTTGCTCAGCTGTTCACTGTCAATAACAATGCAATACGGGCAGCAGAACCCGTGGTCCCATCCAACCAGGTGGAGGACAATGGCTATGCAGAACAGCTAGAGGATTGGTGTCAGAAGCTGCACATAGGCATTGACTCTACCCCGTCGCACCAAAAGAATTGGGTTTACCTGGTGGTTCCAGAGTATGAATGGGTATTAAGCAAACACCCACTAGACTTTCGGCAGGTAGAAGGGGTTCAACACCATCCACTCTTCAAGGAAAGGTACCGCCCAGTTCCCTTGGCCCACTACCAGTGTGCCAAGAGCATGTTACGAGAGATGAAAAAAGCAGGGGTCATTAGAGATAATTGTAGCCCCTGGGCTACAAAACCTGGGAACATATTGATGGTGAAACTACCCCATTTGTAAATTGTACACCCCGCAGAGATTTTAAGTATTGTCTGTTCCGTGCACCTTGCACTTATTTAATTTTGTATTTACCATTTTTCAAGGGTTATATTAAAGGTTTGGTTTTAATCCATAACAATATATTATTCAATGGTATTTTGGATTCCACTATTGGCTGATTTTTGCCCTGAAACCTGCTAACTATTTCTCTACCTTGGATCTCACCAGTGGGTATTGGCAGGTTCTCATGGCAGAGGCGGATAGAGAGAAGACCACCTTCACTACACCCATAAGCTTATGCGAGTTCAACTGCATGCCATTTGTGGTTTGCAATGCACCAGGGATGTTCCACAGGTTGATGGAGTGTTGCCTAGGGCACTTCAAAATGGTTCTATTGTACCTGGATGGCGTCATCGTCTTCTCCAGGACCTAAGAAGACCACTTGAAGCTCCTGGCCGAGGTGTTCGAACTTTGGCCTGAACGTAAAGCCGTCCAAATGTCACCTTTTGAGGCCCAGGGTGCAGTAACTAGACCATGTAGTAAGCGCAGAAGGCGTGCCACCACACCCTGACAAAGTCACTGTGATCAGGGACTGGCCAAAACCCAACTCCATTCATGAAGTACAGCAGTTCCTCAGGTTGGTAGGATACTACCTGAGATTCATCAAGGGCTTCACCAAGATAGCCGCACCCCTGCAAGACCTCCTAGTGGGCCAACCCAAGAACACCAAGAACAAGAATCCTCCATTTGAGTGGAACAACAGGATAGAAGAATCCCTCACTCAGTTGAAGTTTGCTCTCATGGGAAATGAAGTCCTTCCTTACCCTGACTATGACCAACCATTTATACTTTACACTGATGCCAGCAATGTGGGATTGGGAGCAGTGCTGTCACAAGTGCAGAAAGTCTGAGAGAGTGATTGCCTACACTAGCAGGAAGCTTCATCCCACTGAAAGGAACCTCGACAACTATAGTTCCTTCAAGTTGGAGTTTCTTGCCATAGTCAGGGCTGTGACCGAGCAATTCAAACACTACCTGGCTTCAGTGAAGTTTACCACCATCTTCACAGACAATAATCTGCTGACTCACTTTGAAACCACAAAGCTAGGTGCATTGGAACAGCCATGGATGGCCCAGCTGTCCAACTACGAGTTTACCATCAAGTACCAAGCGGGGCATAAGAACGCTAATGCCGATGAGCTGTAGGGGATGCCCAATTTACCAGATGGGGGAGAAGACCCGGAAGAGCAAGAAGAAATTGAGTTACCAGCCTTCCACCGCCACGAGGTGACCCAGTGCTCCCATTGCATAAGGGACAAGTTTTATATCATGCAAGAGGCCACATTTAATCTGATGCTCCACCATGGATGGGCAGAGACACAGGATAGCAACCCGACAGTCTGCCTAGTAAAGGAAGTGCTGACACACGCTGACTTGCACCCTGGTCCAGATGCTCCACAAGAGACAGTTGTGGAAGGGCAAGCTATTGATCTATGAGGGGAAGCTGTGTCAGAGAAGCATCAACTCCTGAACACACGAACTGGTCTGGCAGGTGGTAGTCCCGAAGCGGGATGCGCCAATGGTCTTAGAGGCATACCATGATGGAGCAGGACACTTCGGGTGGAAGAAGTTGGAAGTCCTGCTACGTGAGTGATTCTACTGAGTTGTCATGAGGAAATGGTATCAAGCATGTGGTCCATGCAACCTGAGACGGAAAGATTGTGATAGCCAGAGGGCTCTCCTACAACCCATAGTCACCAAACAACTGCTGAACTGGTAGGTTTGGATCATGTGAAGTTAACCCTGAGTAGGACTGGCTACACCTACGCACTGACCATCGTTGACCATTACTCAAGGTTAGTGGTAGTCATGCCTGTCAAAGACCAAACCGCGAAGACAGCAACCAAAGCGTTTCAAGAACACTTTTGTCGACCGCACGTTTACCCTGAACAAGTGCTCACCAACCAAGGCCCAGCTTTCGAGGCAGAAGTGTTCCACGAGTTCTGTAACCTGTACGGCTGCAAGAAAATCAGGACAATGCCGTACCATCCGCAGACAAATGGCATGTGCGAGAAAATGAACCAGGTGGTAATTGACCTGTTGAAGACCTTGCCCCCTGGAAGAGCAAAACATGTGACTAGAGAACTTGCCAGATCTGGTAGATCTATACAACCATATCCCGGTAAACTCCACCAACTGCACCCCAGCCTACTTGATGAGGGCGAGACCTGGCAAGTTACCCATTGACTTGGACATGGGAGTCTTAACACCTGAGACACCACCAAATGCCAACTGGGATATAGAGCATCAGCAGCAATATCACAAAGTGAAAGAGTGCGTGGAATGAAGTTTGTCCCAGGCCAGGCAGAGACAGGAAAAGAGCCGCAACCAACTAGCTCTGGCTACTCCTTTAGTACTGGGAGAACAGGTCCTCAAAACAAAGATGAGGATGCACAAACTGGACAATCAGTGGGAGGCTGAACTATACACCATCATGCCTTCAAACTTTGATAATACCAAGGTATGCCTCATCAGTAAGAATTGAGGAGAAACCTCAGCAGCAGTATCAAGGGATCATCTGAAAGTATACCCTAACCAATTGAGAAAGAAAGAGGAAGATCAAGATGCTCCTCAACCCATAGAAGAGGTGAAAGAGAAGATCCATGCCATTCTTAGAGACTTTCCCCGGTCTTGGACGCAGGTGAATCAAGCCATCGTAGTACCTGTCCTGATCTTTCCCCAGCCTACTGCACCTGAAGCAGCAGAGACTCTAGACCTGTCGGCTCCAGGAACAGATGCCACATCTGCAGTGGAATGTGAAAATCTACCCCCTACTAGCGGTGAATCTGTCAGACCCATTGTGAGTCGTCTAAGAACACACAGAGGGCTGCCCAGTATACCAGTAAGATGCAGGCCTACCAGTAGCACAGACACTAGTGGGTCCACAACATCAGCAACAGACACACCAGACCAAGCTAGGTCATTAGAGATACCAGTACTACGTAGATTCCCCTGTAGTATGAGAGGTCAGGTCCCAGCCTGGTATAGGCACTAAAATGTAAGCAAGTTAAAAATGTGTATAATTGCAACCGCTAAGCATGAGAGCCTACAAAGACTTACTATATGAACTTTTAAATATTCATAATAACCTTTTGAAGGTAAATTTGGCCATAGGACTGTGTGGCCAGGACCTTACTTGTATTACCAACTTGGCTCAGGAATGAACAATGGCAATGACAAATGGACTAATCGTCGCTAGGACTATTTTTGTGCTTTGGTTTTTGTCATTTTTATTTTTGAAAACTTGTAAAAAGTTATAATTGTTCACTTGTTATTATGTTTATGTTTCCTCTGTCCGGGAGTACTGAATTTCATTAGTGGGAATGTGGCACCCCAGGAGTCCGGTTGCCACAGTGGCATTGCCTCCCTCACAGGGGGTGATAGCATGCCTGGAAGCAAGGAAGGTTCCCATTACCAGGTAACACTAGCATCAAACACTTTTCCTTACTCCAGACCAGAAGGGGGAGCTCTAACACCTGGTTTCAGGGGAGCTTCCCTATAAGTTCTGGACTAGAGGCAGAGTTAGTTAGTCCAAAGAGAGGAGAGAGAGGAGCGGACACAAGGGCTCTGGAGAATTGCAGCTGCATCAGAGCTGACCCCAGTGCGGAGCACTGACAAGAAAGATGCCAGAGTCCTTGGCTGTGCAGGTGCTGTATGCCCCGACAGCTGAACCTGGAGGGCAGGGGATTGCTAGCTCCCTTGCCACACCAAACACCCAGAGGCACCGCAGCAGACCAAGAGCCAGGGGCTGCTAGTGAACAGGCTGTGCTTGTGATAGGCTCACACTGTCTGCCATACAGGTCGAAGCCAACATGCAGGAGAAGGTCGCAGCTAGCTACAGGCAGCATGGACCCCAAAAATAGAGAGCAGCAGGAAGGCCTCCAACCTCACCTGGCAAGGTAGACCCCCTGAAAGCTTCCAGGCTAGCCAGACTCCTTCTGTCATCTGTTACTGGTACCACGAATTGCATGTTCTTCTACTAAGAAGTAAAGGTAAAGAAAACTGCACTTTTCTGCATCCCTTGCTTATTCACTGCACCCCAATGTTCAACACCACCTGAGCCAACTGTTATATCTGCCCTGGGGCCCTGCTCTACCCGTGGTGAGCTGTACCATCTTTGCTGGGTCACCATCGGCCCCAGTGGACCTGAACCGCAGCGTTGGCCATCCCTTGCCGAACACCAGGGCTGGCATCACAAATCAATCCCATATAACTGTTCCCTTTGCATTTTTATGGCATGCGCAGGGCCACAGAGTCGAGTCATGGCCCCATGACTTCCCCAAAGAAGTCTGACCCGGTTCTGAGTATGCCATGGCCCTGGTGGGAGCTGCACTAGCACTAAGGGGTATGGGTAAACTATGTAATTACCTAGGCTTCCTACTCTTTCCAAAAGAGGTCCCCAGACATGCCCACACAGGTTCTCCAGCTCCAGGGTTAGAAGAAGGAATGCAACATCATCAGCCAGCAACATGTACCACTGAGCAGAGCAGCAGCTAAATGCTGCTAGCAGACGTCCTCCACTCATTGTTTGGTTGACACTTTTAGCTATTGGTAAAATTGTTTGTGCTTCATTAATGAAACTGTCTCTGCCACCTTAAATATGAAACACCCACAACCACCAGCTCCTCCTCACACACCAGCTTACCACAAATTAGGCTCAGGCCAGTGGTAATAAGCAGTCCAGCTGTTTTTGGTGATCTGGTTCACCAGGCTCCACTCACCAAAAAAGATGACTCTTTGGCTCCCAAATGGATACATATTAACATTTAAGTTAATTGAAAGTAGCTGAAACCTCTAATACGCACATAAAAAAACTCATCTACCTGCAGTCACCCATTAAAGTCACTGGGTGGATGGGATTCTGGTTGATTGGGTAAGGTTTCAGCTGTCAACACTGTTATTTAACACTCAATGGGATCAAATTAGAGACTTTTGGTGGCTCTCCCTAGGTTGCCAGCTGCCATAAATCACAGCATGGAGCCAGCTCTTTGCACAAGAACATTTGCAAATAATAATAATAATTTTTTATTTTTATATAGCGCTAACATATTCCACAGCACTTTACAGTTTGAACACATTATCATCGCTGTCCCCGATGGGGCTCACAATCTAAGCTCCCTATCAGTATGTCTTTGGAATGTGGGAGAAAACCCAAGCAAACACGGTGAGAACATACAAACTCCTTGCAGATGTTGTCCAAGGTGGGATTAGAACCCAGGACTCCAGCGCTGCAAGATTGCAATGCTAACTGCTAAGCCACCGTGCTGCCAATGGACCCATCATTATGGGCCAGATGGATGTGGGGAGGATGTCTACAGCCCTCATGTGAATGCCTCATTTTATCCATCTCATCTGTATAAAGAATGTAGTAAGTATAATCTTCTGCAGTGTGTGTATATGAAGTATAGGCACATTTCAATAGCTTATATGTTTATGCATGTATAATGTGTGGTTAGGTATTTGTATTTAACCCCATCACCCCGAAGCCTGTTTGCACCTTCCTGACCAGGCCATTTTTTTTCAATTCTGACCACTCTCATTTTATGAGGTCATGACTTTGGAATGTTTCACTGGATTCCACTGATTCTGAATTTTTTTCTGTGATAGATTATGCTTAATAATAGTGGTAAAATTTCTTTCACATGACTTGCGTTTATTTGTGAAAAAAAAAGGAAATTTTGATAAAATTTTGAAAATGTTGCAATTTTAAAAGTTTCAATTTTTATGCCCTTAAATCAGAGAGTCATGTCATACAAAATAGTTAATAAATAACATTTCCCACATGTTATAAGGGTTAAAAGTTGACCAACGAGTTCTCATTTTTACAACACATTTTACAAAACCATTTTTTAGGGACCACATGACATTTGAAGTGACTTTGGGTGGCCTATATAACAGAAAATACCCCAAAGTGACATCATTTTAAAAGTTTCACCCCTCAAGGTACTCAAAACCACATTCAAGAAGTTTATTAACCCTTCAGGTGCTTCATAGGAATTAATGGAATGTGGAAGGAAAAAATAAACATAATTTTTTTTCACAAAAATTTTCCTTTGGACTCAATTTTTTTTTATTTTCAAAAGGATAACTGAACAAATTGCACCTTTGACTTTTTGAATGCAAAATTACCTGGAATAATTAGCGGAGGCCATGTTGCATTTAGAGAGCCTCTGACATGCCTAAACAGTGGAAACTGCCCTCAAGTGACACCATTTTGGAAACTAGACCCCTCAGGGAACTTATCTAGATGTATATTTTGCACCTTGAAACCACAGGTGCTTCACAAAAGTTTATAATGTTGACCCATGAAAAAAAACCAAAACATTTTTCCCACAAAAATGTTTTTAGCACAAAATTTGTATTTTCACAAGGGTAACAGGAGAAAATGAACCCCAAAAACTTGTTGGGCAATTTCTACTGAGTTCACGATTCCCCATATGCGGGTGAAAACTACTTTGGGTTCAAAGTGCAAAGCTCAGAAGGGAAGTAGTTCCATATTACAGTGCAGATTTTGCTACACTGGTTTGAGGGTGCCATGTCAAATTGGCAGAGCCCCTGAGGTGCAGAAACAGCAACCCTCCCATAAGTGACCCAATTTTACAAACAAAGCTTCTAAAGTAATTCATTTAGGGGTGCAGTGATCATCTTGACACCACAAGTGTGTCACAGAATTTTATACCATTGGGCTATGAAGAAAATATCATTTACATTTTTTACCATCAAAATTGTGTTAGCCCCAAATTTTACATTTTCATATTGGGAAAATGGTAAAACTTGCACCAAAATGTGTCCCACAATTTCTGCTGAATGTAGAAATAACCCATATGTGGCTGTACAGTACTGGTTAGCCAGACGGAGAGACTAGGGATGGAGTGCTATTTGCCTCTTGGAGCGCTGATTTCCTAGAAAAGTTTGCAGACTCCATATACAGTGGGTGCGGAAAGTATTCAGACTAGTAATGAGCGAGTGTACTCATTGCTCGTGTTTTCCCGAGCATGCTTGGGTGGTCTCTGAGTATTTATGATGGCTCAGAGATTAAGATTTCATTGCCTCAGCAGCATGATTTACAGCTAGTGTTGAGCATTCCGATACCGCAAGTATCGGGTATCGGCCGATATTTGCGGTATCGGAATTCCGATACCGAATTCCGATACTTCCCGCGTATCGGATACCGGAATCGGAAGTTCCCAGAATTCAAACTGAACGCAGCAGCCAATGAGGAATGATTGGAAGTGTGGGCACATCCTGTTTAGCATGGTGGGCATGTAAGTACTGGCAAGGCTGTGATTGGCTGCTGAAATGATGTCACTCTGCACTATAAAAAACGCTGCCGCCATTTTGCGCTCACTCTGCTGTGATTTCAGTTAGGGACAGGACGCTGTGTTCTAACTGAGGGCCAGTTGAGATAGCTAATTGCTTTATTTTCCTTTCCCAAGGCTAATTTAGCAAAACGCTGTGTGTTCTTCACTGTTCACCTTGCTCTTGCCTTGCAGCGCTGTTTTAACAGCGTTCTGCAAGGTCTCTGTGTGTGTGTGTGTGTGCAGCTCACTCTGTAGTCTGTGTGCAGCCATATACCCGGTTGTATTCAGCTCAGGGGGGGTTCACACTGCGTCACACAGTTGTCCTTTTTTGCTCATAGTGCAGCCTGCTGCACATTTTTTCTCAAATTACCTATTAGTGTTTTTCCACCCGTCTCCAGCTAAATTGTGGAAAAACACTACATAGGATAACCTAGAGGGGGTTTTTTGGGCCTTGCAGCGCCGTTTACGGCTGTCTGCACGGTCTCCATGTGAGCGCAGCTCGCCCTGTAGTCTGTGTGCAGCCATAGCCGGTTGGATTCAGCTCAGGGTTCGTTACTGCCTCATACCTTGAAAAAATTTTTCCTTCTTTTCAAATAGTGCAGCCTGTTTAAAATTTCAAAAAAAATTTCCTATTAGTGTTTTTCCACCCGTCTCCAGCTAAATTGTGGAAAAACACTACATAGGATAACCTAGAGGGGTTTTTTTGGGCCTTGCAGCGCCGTTTACGGCTGTCTGCACGGTCTCCGTGTGAGCGCAGCTCGCCCTGTAGTCTGTGTGCAGCCATAGCCGGTTGGATTCAGCTCAGGGTGCGTTACTGCCTCATACCTTGAAAAAAAATTTCCTTTTTTTTAAATAGTGCAGCCTGTTTAAAATTTCCAAAAAAAAATTTCCTATTAGTGTTTTTCTACCCGTCTCCAGCTAAATTGTGGAAAAACACTACATAGGATAACCTAGAGGGGTTTTTTTGGGCCTTGCAGCGCCGTTTACGGCTGTCTGCACGGTCTCTGTGTGAGCGCAGCTCGTCCTGTAGTCTGTGTGCAGCCATAGCCGGTTGGATTCAGCTCAGGGTGCGTTACTGCCTCATACCTTGAAAAAAAATTTCCTTTTTTTCAAATAGTGCAGCCAGTTTAAAATTTAAAAAAAAAATTTCCTATTAGTGTCTTTCCACCCGTCTCCAGCTAAATAGTGGAAAAACACTACATAGGATAACCTAGAGGAGGGTTTTTGGGCCTTGCAGCGCCATTTACGGCTGTCTGCACGGTCCCCGTGTGAGTTAAACTTGCTCTGTAGTCCGATCTGCAGAAAAAAAAAAAGGAAAGTTCACCAAACACAACTTAACACTTGTGTAGGCCACATTTGAAAAATAATAAAGTTTAGTCCACACTTTACAACATTAGTGTTTCTTACACCTGTTAGGAGGAGCATTTCAGGAATAAGCACACTAAGGCCTTAGTACTTTTCTGCTTATCTTTATCTGTCAACCAAGATGAAGAGGGCAGGGAGTAAGGCACGTGGGCGTAGGCGCGGAGCAGGGAGAGGAGCAGGGAGAGGACGTGGTGATTCTGTGCCTGCTGCGGGCACCGGTGACTCGTCGTCACTCAGTTTCAGTAGGGAACAGTCCTTCATGCGCAGCTTTGTCGGAGAGCGCCGTGCACCGCTGCTGCGTGAAGACCAAATTGAAGCCGTTGTCGGGTGGATGGCAGCTAACGCCTCGGCATCGACTTCAGTTAGTGCCACATCCTCTCAGGCACAGAGCACTGGAGAGCAGCCATCTGTCTCTTCACCACCTGCCAAATTGGCCAGGCAGTCAGAGAGCCCAGGACAGGAGCCGTCTCTACTTCTGTTCTCTGAATCTCTTGGCTTGGAAACAGGGGGCCAGCCAAGCAGCATTGGAGAAATGAAAGAAGAGGCAGTGTGCAGTGATGCCCAACAGCTTTGTCTCTCTGACTCTGAAGAGGCGGGTGGGCCAGTGCCTCCGGTGACCACAGCGCAGTACGCATCTGATGATGAAACTCAGGTGCCGCTTTCTGGTGCGTACTGTGCTGCCGAGACTACCCAGGAGGAGCAGTTGGTGGCAGAGGGTAGTGGAGATGATGAGGTCGTTGACCCATCGTGGCGTGAGGAACAGGAAGGTGGTGGGAGCAGCTCTGAGGAAGAGATTCCCCTTACGGGCCAAAGAGGGAGAGGGAGGGGGAAGACTGCGGAGCCTGTAGCCTCCACTTTGGCACCCGTTAGGAGCCTGTCTCTTTCCAAAGCCAAAAAGGGCGCTCCCAAGACTTGCAGTGCCTGGTCCTTTTTTGACACAGTTGCAGATGACATTTGTTTTGTCAAATGCAAGCTGTGTCATCAGAAAGTAAAAAGAGGGAAAAATGTCAGCAACCTCAATACCACAAATATGTGGAAACATGTGCGGACCAGGCACGCGGTGGAGTTACAGAAACACACTGAAGATGTAGGCCAACCAACAGCGGCAGCTACCACCTCTTCAGCTCGTGTTGCCTCTTCCTCCAGCTCACGCACAGCTGGTTTGGCTTCCTCCCAGGATCGCCATGGAAGAACCTCTGGCACTGTTGTCCAGAGACCTTGTGTAATTCCACCCACAGCACCACCTTCCCAGTCATCCTCACAATCCCAGTCTACTCTACAGCCATCGGTAGTACAGGCATGGGAGAAAAGGCGGGCATTCTCGGCCAACCACCCCCGAGCACAGGCTCTGAATGCAGGCATTGCCAAACTGTTGTCCCTGGAAATGCTCTCATTCAGGCTGGTGGAGACTGACAGCTTCCGTGACTTGATGGCATTGGCAGTCCCACAGTACAAGGTGCCCAGCCGCTTTTACTTCAGCAGGCAAGCTGTCCCTGCCCTGCACAGGCATGTTGAGGGAAACATAAAACATGCGCTACTGAACGCCGTCAGTAGCAAGGTCCACCTCACCACCGATGCGTGGACCAGTCAGCATGGACAGGGGCGATATGTTTCTCTCACTGCCCATTGGGTTAATGTTGTTCAGCCAGGTACAGATCGTGCGAGTGGCGCAGGACGTGTCCTGCCCACTCCAAGGATTGCAGGAATCCAGTCTGTACGCATTGACTCCTCCTATTACACAAGTTCCTCAGAATCATCTCTGCAGGAGCCGTCACAGTCCACCTCCACATGGACCCGTGAACGTTTACCTATGACCGACATGAGCACAGCCGTGGCCAAACGTCAGCAGGCCGTCTTGAAACTAGTTTCATTGGGTAATCGAAGCCACACAGCGCAGGAGCTCTGGAATGCCATCAAGCAGGAGAACGATGTGTGGTTACTGCCAGCGAATCTCCAGCCAGGCATGGTAGTGTGTGACAATGGCCGAAATCTGGTGGCAGCTTTGGCCCTTGGCAACCTCACTCACATCCCATGTCTGGCACATGTGCTCAATTTGGTTGTGCAGAGTTTTCTGAGGGACTATCCGGATCTTGATGCCCTGCTGCACAAGGTCCGCCTAGAGTGTGCTCACTTGCGGCGTTCCAGCTTGGCAAGATCTCGCATTGCTGCTCTGCAGCGCCGATTCCGCCTTCCGGAACACCGCATCATATGTGACCTACCTACCCGGTGGAATTCCACGTTACATATGTTGGAGCGGTTGTGTGAGCAGCAGCAAGCAGTTATGGAGTACCAGCTGGATCAGGCGCAAAGAAGTCGCAGTCAGCGCCGATCAGACTTCACAACCACAGAGTGGGCCACTATGAAGGACGTCTGCCAGGTTTTGCGTCCTTTTGATTATTCCACGTGGATGGCAAGTGCAGATGATGCACTAGTCAGCATGACTGTCCCCCTTATCTGCCTGCTTCAGCAAACTTTGCAAGGGTTAAGGGATGATGTTGTGGAAGAGGTGGAGGATGAGGAGTCACCTTTTCCATCAGCTTCTGGAGAGTCAGCGCCACGTGGTTCCTCACAAAGGGGTACGCAGGGGCCACTTTGTGAGGAGGATGAGGAGGAGTCAATGGAGGAGGAAGAGCTCCGTCCAGAGGAGGGAGCGACACAATTGTCCAGTGGTCAGTGTGTACAGCGAGGGTGGGGTGATGACGAGCGGGCAGAGATCATGTCTCAAGCAGGGGACAGCGTTTCTGGGCCAGTTGGCAGTCTGCAGCACATGGTGAATTTCATGCTGCAGTGCCTGAGAAACGACCGCAGCATCGACCACATTCTCAACATGCCTGATTATTGGGTGTTCACCCTCCTCGATCCTCGCTACCGGGACAACGTCCAAAACCTCATCCCAGCGTTGACCCGGGAGCGTAAATTGCGGGAGTACCACGACACACTGGTGAATTCCATCATCTTCTCCAGTCCAACTGAGAGGAGTGCTGCTAGTGCTTTACAAAGCAGCTCAGTGCGTCGAGGCAGTGGGGGAGGCTCTGCCCAAAGAGGGAGCAGAAGCAGTGCCTCTGCCCAAGGCAAGCCCAGTATGGCACAACTCTGGCACACTTTTGTGTGCCCGCCCCAAATGTCTACACCATCACCGGCGGCTCCAGTCAGCAGGAGGCAACGGTTCCGTCAGATGGTGACAGACTACATGGCTTACCCTCTTACTGTACTCCCAGACGGCTCTTCCCCGTTCAAGTTTTGGGTCTCTAAGCTGGATACATGGCCAGAGCTAAGCCAGTATGCATTGGAGGTGCTGGCTTGCCTTGCGGCTAGTGTCTTATCGGAACGTGTCTTTAGTGCCGCAGGTGGTGTACTAACAGACCGTCGCATGCGACTATCCTCCGATAACGTTGACCGGCTTACTTTCCTGAAAATGAACCAGGCCTGGATCTCGCAGGAATTTGCCACTCCTCTGCCTGATTAAGTAATTGGGTGTCATCCAGGTCTCCTGCTGTGTTCATCTTTCTACCACCTGAACTGCTATTCCTGGGCTCCAACACCGCCAGTTGCGGCTCAGAAGTGCAGGCTGCACAGTAAAAACATACGACCCAGTGTTATTGGGTTTCAGTAACGTCAGCTGATTCCCAGCTGTGTAGCCGGCAATGTGTCCTGCGACCGCCACGCTGGCACAACAACCTAAATGTAAGGGAACCTGTCTCCCCCCCCCCGTCGTTTGTTACTGAAAGAGCCACCTTGTGCAGCAGTAATGCTGCACAAGGAAAAGGTAGCTCTTTTATTTTAGCTTCTTGCACACGCAGAACTTAAACCTTATAAAATGTGTTCACTGATACCGTTATACCGTCCCGGAGCTGGGACTTTCCTTCGTAATGTGACGCAGCACAGCCGTCATTCCTACCCCCTTGGTGCCATGCGCAGCCTCCTCAGCGTTGTTTTAAGCTGTCACGGAGCCTGCGCTGTTCTGTTATCCCTTGGCCATGCCCTATTTGCGCTGCCTGTCTTCTGACATAATTTGGTGTCAGGCTGTCAGTGCCTGTGCGGCCACGCTGCCTGAGATCCCGCCTCGCAGTGTCTTCTGATTGAATCACACTGCGGGCCTGGGATCCATGGGCATGCGCAGTGCATATCTTCCCCTCGGGCTCTCGCTCATCTCCCTCCGCCTTCTTTAGACTGTGCGCCGTCAGCTGATCCCTAATAGCATGCCAGGGCCGTGACACCGCACAGTCTGAAGAAGAGGGAAGGAGGGGAGTGAGAGTCGAGGATATGCACTGTGCATGCCCATGGATCCAAGGCCCGCAGTGGGATTACGTTAGACGACACTGCGAGGTGGGATCTGGAGCAGCGTGGACGCACAGGCACTGACAGCCTGACACCAAATTATGTCAGAAGACAGGCAGCGCTAATTGGGCATGGCCAAGGGATAACAGAACAGCGCAGGCTCCGTGACAGCTTAAAACAACGCTGAGGAGGCAGCGCACGGTACCAAGGGGATAGGAATGACAGCTGTGCTGTGTCCCATTACGAAGGAAATTCGCACCTCCGGGACGGTTTTACGGTATAAGGGGACACATTTTTAGTGTTTACTTCTGTGTTTGCAAGGAGCATAATTAAAAGAGCAACCTTTTCCTTTTGCATCCTTAGTGCTGCACAAGATGGCTCTTTCAGCTACAAACGTCTTGGGGGGGGGGTTAAAGGTTCCCTTTCAACTTGCTCCAATCAAGCTTCGGCCTACACTCTGTTCCTCTGCTCCTCCTGCTGTCCCTGGGCTCTAACACCGCCAGTTGGTGCCTGGAAGTGCTGTCTGCACAGTCAACAGTCGCTCCTCTGTTATTGGGGTTCAGTAACGTCAGCTGATCCCCAGCTGTGTGTGCGGCAATACCTCCAATCTGCTCCTCCTGCTGTCCCTGGGCTCTAACACCGCCAGTTGGTGCCTGGAAATGCTGTCTGCACAGTCAACAGTCGCTCCTCTGTTATTGGGGTTCAGTAACGTCAGCTGATCCCCAGCTGTGTGTGCGGCAATACCTCCAATCTGCTCCTCCTGCTGTCCCTGGGCTCTAACACCGCCAGTTGGTGCCTGGAAGTGCTGTCTGCACAGTCAACAGTCGCTCCTCTGTTATTGGGGTTCAGTAATGTCAGCTGATCCCCAGCTGTGTGTGCGGCAATACCTCCAATCTGCTCCTCATGCTGTCCCTGGGCTCTAACACCGCCAGTTGGTGCCTGGAAATGCTGTCTGCACAGTCAACAGTTGCTCCTCTGTTATTGGGGTTCAGTAACGTCAGCTGATCCCCAGCTGTGTGTGTGGCAATACCTCCAATCTGCTCCTCCTGCTGTCCCTGGGCTCTAACACCGCCAGTTGGTGCCTGGAAGTGCTGTCTGCACAGTCAACAGTCGCTCCTCTGTTATTGGGGTTCAGTAACGTCAGCTGATCCCCAGCTGTGTGTCCGGCAACGTGTCATGCGACCGCCACGCTGGCACAACTAAAATGTAAGGGGACCTGTCCCCCCCCCTAGGCGTTTGTTACTGAAAGAGCCACCTTGTGCATAACTAATACTGCACAAGGAAAAGGTCGCTCTTGAAATTATGCTCCTTGCAAACGCTGAACTACACACTCATGTAATGTGTCCCCTCACACCGTCCAACCGTCCCGGAGGTGGGACTTTCCTTTGTAATGTGACGCAGCACAGCCGTCATTGCTACCCCCTTGGCACCGTGCGCTGCCTCCTTAGCGCTGTTTGATTCCGTCATGGACCCTGCGCTGTTATGTTATCCCTTGGCCATGCACAGTTTGCGCTGCCCGTCCTCTGACATCATTTGTTGTCGTCCTGGCTGCGCCTGTGCGTCCACGCTGCCCGAAATCCCACCTCGCAGTGTCGTCTAATGTGATCCCACAGTGGGCCTGGTATCCATGGCCATGCGCAGTGCATATACTAGCCTCTCACTCCCCTTCTTCACGCTTCTTCAGACTAGGCGGCGTCAGCTGATCCCTAATAGCATGCCACGGCCGTGACGCCGCACAGTCTGAAGAAGCAGGAAGGAGGTGAGTGAGAGGCGATGATATGCACTGCGCATGCCCATGGATCCCTGGCCAGCAGTGGGATTACATTAGATGACACTGCGAGGTTGGATCTCGGGCAGCCTGGACGCACAGGCACTGCCAGCCTGACACCTAAATGATGTCAGAAGACGGGCACCGCTAACTGTGCATGGCCAAGGGATAACATTACAGCGCGGGCTCCGTGACAGAACCAAACAACGTTGAGGAGGTGGCGCACGGCACCAAGGGGGTTGGAATGACGGCTGTGCTGTGTCACATTACAAAGGAAAGTCCCACTTTCGGGACGGTTTGACGGTGTCAGGGGACACATTATATGAGTGTGTACTTCAGCGTTTGCAAGGAGCATAATTTTCGGAGCCACCATTTTCCATGTGCAGTATTACTGCTGTACAAGATGGCTCTTTCAGCAACAAATGCCTGGGGGGGGGGGGGTTAAAGGTTCCCTTTCAACTTGCTCCACTGCAGGCTTCGGCCTACACTCTGCTCCTCTTTGATTCCCTGGGTTTCAACACTGTCAGTTGCCACCTGGAAGTGTTGTCTACACAGAAAAAACACTAGCTGATGTGTCAGTGGGGTTCAGCACCGCCAGCTGTTCCCCTGCTGTGTAGTCGGCAACGTGTCCAGCACAAGCCACGCTGGCACAACAGAACAAAAGCTGCCACCAGTGCAGGCTTCGGCCTACACTCTGCTCCTCTCCTCCTGCTGCTGCCCCTGGGCTCAAACACCGCTAGTTTTGGCCCGGAAGTGCTAGCTGCACAGAGAAAAACACCAGCCAATGTGTTAGTGGGGTTCAGCACCGCCAGCTGTTCCCCTGCTGTGTAGCCAGCAACGTGACCTGCAAACGCCACGCAGGCACATGAACTGAAATTAAAGGGACCCTGCCACCCACCCCAGGTGTTTCTATGTATAACAGCTACCTTGTACAGCAGTAATGCTGCATTTGTACAAGGTGACTGACTTTTTATCCTTGCCAACGTGGAACTCAACACGTACAAAATGTGTCTCATTGAGACCATTCCACTGTCCCTGAGGTGTGACTTTCCTTTTTAATGACACGCACCACCCCCCTTGGTAGCGCTGCCTGTCTTCTGACATCATTGGTTGGCTGCCTGTGCCTGGGCGTCCGCCCTGCCCGACACAACCCCCCTCGTTGTCTCATATATTTTGGCTGCGAGGGTGTAATTGATGGGCATGTGCAGTGCATATGTTCGCCTGTCTTAACTCATCTCCTTCCGCCTTCTTCAGACTGTGCGGCCTCATGGCCGTGGTAGGCGATAAGGGATCAGCTGAGGCCGCCCAGTCTGAAGCAGGTGTAAGGACATGTGTGAGCGGCAAACATATTTACTGCACAAGGCCACGAATCACAGCCACGCAGTGTGATTTGTTGAAAACACACTGCGGGTCTGGGATTCATGGCGATTGCTAACCGCACCGGCCAACATGAAATGAGGTGAGAAGACAGGCAGCGCTCACAGCGCATGGCCAAGGGATCACAATAGCGCAGAATCCTGTACAGCAAATAACAACGCTCAGGAGGCTGCGCCCAGCACCAAGGCGTTATTTATGTGCACCTGTGCTGCGTCTCCTTAAAAAGACAAGTCACGCCTCCAATACAGAACTGAACTACTGTTCAATGGGCTAAATTGTGTACGTCTTTCATTCTGCGTGTGCAATGAGCAAAACTTAAAGAGCAACCTTTAACTTGTGGAGCTTTACTGCTGCACAAGGTGTGGCTCTTCAACATTGTAACACCTGAGGGTGGGTTAAAGGTTACCTTTGAAATTGGTTCAAGTAGGCTTCCGCCTACACTCTGCTCCTCCTGCAGACCCTGGGCTCTAACTACGCCAGTTGGGGCCCGGAAGTGCTGGCTGCACAGAGAAAAACACCCACCATTGTGTCAGTGGGGTTCAGCACCGCCAGCTGTTCCCCTGCTGTGTAGCCGGCATCGTGTCCAGCACAAGCCACGCTGGCACTACAGACCAAAAGCTGCCACCAGTGCAGGCTTCGTCCTACACTCTGCTCCTCTCCTCCTCCTGCTGACCCTGGGCTATAACACCGCCAGTTGTAGCCTGGAAGTGCTAGCTGCACAGAGAAAACCACCCGCCAATGTGTTAGTGGGGTTCAGCAACGCCAGCTGTTCCCCTGCTGTGTAGCTGGCAACGTGTCCTGCAAACGCCATGCAGGCACCTGAACTGAAATTAAAGGGAACCTGGCCCCACCCACCCAGGTCTTTCTATGTATAACAGCCACCTAGTACAGCAGTACTGCTGCATTTGTACAAGGTGGCTGATTTTTTCTCATTGCCCACGTTGAATTAAACACGTAAAATATGTGTCTTATTACAGACCATTACAATGTCCCTGAGGTGTGACTTTCCTTTTTAATGACACTCACCACCCCCCTTGGTTGCGCTGCCCGTCTTCTGACATCATTAGTTGGCTGCCTGTGCCTGTGCGTCCGCCCTGCCCGACACAACCCCCCTCGTTGTCTCATATATTTTGGCTGCGAGGGTGTGATTGATGGGCATGTGCAGTGCATATGTTCGCCTGTCTTAACTCATCTCCTTCCGCCTTCTTCAGACTGTGCGGCCTCATGGCCGTGGTAGGCGATAAGGGAACAGCTGAGGCCGCCCAGTCTGAAGCAGGTGTAAGGACATGTGTGAGCGGCAAACATATTTACTGCACAAGGCCACGAATCCCAGCCACGCAGTGTGATTTTTTGAAAACCCACTGCGGGCCTGGGATTCATGGCCATTGCTAACCGCACCGGCCAACATGAAATGAGTAGCAATATTAAGCACGGCACTCTTGGCTTCTTGGTGGTGCGCAAGTTAGGTTTCCAACCCGTCAAATCAAAGCAATAAATACTTGGCACTCAGGAGATTATTTTGCATGATCAGAAGTGAACAACTCGTTTATTTAGTGCATCCAGCTCAAACATTAAACGTTTTCGGTCTAATCAAAAGACCTTCATCAGAAACAGTTATAGGATTGCTGGAAGCCACGAAGAATGAATGTGGGCCCACAGGGGTGCCAACAATAGGCAAGGTCCGGGAGAAGAGGGCGCCTTGAAGAGTCTGGAAATGCGGGAGCAGGGCGCTGTAGAAAGGCGAGAAGCTCGCAATGGCAAAAGCGCTGGGTCCTCCAATGGCACCGGCACCGTGTAGCTAGAGTCGCGTACTCCCGAGTACGCGACTCTAGCTACACGGCGCCGGTGCCATTGGAGGACCCAGCGCTTTTGCCATTGCGAGCTTCTCGCCTTTCTACAGCGCCCTGCTCCCGCATTTCCAGACTCTTCAAGGCGCCCTCTTCTCCCGGACCTTGCCTATTGTTGGCACCCCTGTGGGCCCACATTCACACTTCGTGGCTTCCAGCAATCCTATAACTGTTTCTGATGAAGGTCTTCAACATGAAATGAGGTCAGAAGACAGGCAGCGCTCACAGCGCATGGCCAAGGGATCAAAATAGCGCAGACTCCTGTACAGCAAATAACAATGCTCAGGAATCAGCGCCCAGCACCTAGGTGTAAATTTTGACACCTGTGCTGCGTCTCCTTAAAAAGACAAGTCACGCCTCCACTACTGTTTGACAGTATAATGGGCTAAATAGTGTACGTGTTTTTTTCAGCGTGTGCAAGGAGCATAATTAATAGAGCAACCTTTGACTTGTGCAGCATTAATGCTGCACAAGGTGTGGCTCTTGTACCTTGCAACACCTGAGGGGGGGTTAAAGGTAACTTTTGATATTGGTTCAACTAGGCTTCGGCCTACACTCTGCTCCTCTCCTCCTCCTGCTGACCCTGGGCTCTAACACCGCTAGTTTTTGCCCTGAAGTGCTAGCTGCACAGAGAAAAACACCAGCCAATGTGTTAGTGGGGTTCAGCACTGCCAGCTGTTCCCCTGCTGTGTAGCCGGCATCGTGTCCAGCACAAGCCACGCTGGCACAACAGACCAAAAGCTGCCACCAGTGCAGGCCTCGGCCTACACTTTGCTCCTCTCCTCCTCCTGCTGACCCTGGGCTCTAACACCGCCAGTTTTTGCCCGGACGTGCTAGCTGCACAGAGAAAAACACCAGTCAATGTGTCAGTGGGGTTCAGCACCGCCAGCTGTTCCCCTGCTGTGTAGCTGGCAACGTGTCCTGCAAATGCCATGCAGGCACCTGAACTGAAATTAAAGGGAACCAGGCCCCACCCCCCCAAGGTGTTTCTATGTATAACAGCCACCTTGTACAGCAGTACTGCTGCATTTGTACAAGGTGGCTGACTTTTTCTCCTTGCCCACGTTGAATTAAACACGTACTAAATGTGTCTCATTGAGACCATTCCACTGTCCCTGAGGTGTGACTTTCCTTTCTAATGATACGCAGCACCACCCTTGGTAGCACTTCCCGTCTTTTGACATCATTGGTTAGCTGGCTGCGCCTGTGCGTCTGCCCTGCTCGAAACAACGCCCTTCGGTGTCTTATTTTTTTGGACAGTGAGGGTGTGATTGATGGGCATGTGCAGTGCATATGTTTGCCTGTGTTCACACATCTCCTTCCGCCTTCTTCAGACTTGGTGGCCTCATGGCCGCGGCATGCGATAAGGGATCAGATGAGGCCGCCCAGTCTGAAGCAGGTGTAAGGACATGTGTGAGCGGCAAACATATTTACTGCACAAGGCCACGAATCCCAGCCACGCAGTGTGATTTTTTGAAAACACACTGTGGGTCTGGGATTCATGTCCATCGCTAACCGCAACGGCCGACATGAAATGAGGTCAGAAGACAGGAAGCGTGCACAGCGCATGGCCAAGGGATAACAATAGCGCAGACTCCTGTACAGCAAATAACAATGCTCAGGAATCAGCGCCCAGCACCTAGGTGTAAATTTTGACACCTGTGCTGCGTCTCCTTAAAAAGACAAGTCACGCCTCCACTACTGTTTGACAGTATAATGGGCTAAATAGTGTACGTGTTTTATTCAGCGTGTGCAAGGAGCATAATTAATAGAGCAACCTTTGACTTGTGCAGCATTAATGCTGCACAAGGTGTGGCTCTTGTACCTTGCAACACCTGAGGGGGGGTTAAAGGTAACTTTTGAAATTGGTTCAACTAGGCTTCGGCCTACACTCTGCTCCTCTCCTCCTCCTGCTGACCCTGGGCTCTAACACCGCTAGTTTTTGCCCTGAAGTGCTAGCTGCACAGAGAAAAACACCAGCCAATGTGTTAGTGGGGTTCAGCACTGCCAGCTGTTCCCCTGCTGTGTAGCCGGCATCGTGTCCAGCACAAGCCACGCTGGCACAACAGACCAAAAGCTGCCACCAGTGCAGGCCTCGGCCTACACTTTGCTCCTCTCCTCCTCCTGCTGACCCTGGGCTCTAACACCGCCAGTTTTTGCCCGGACGTGCTAGCTGCACAGAGAAAAACACCAGTCAATGTGTCAGTGGGGTTCAGCACCGCCAGCTGTTCCCCTGCTGTGTAGCTGGCAACGTGTCCTGCAAATGCCATGCAGGCACCTGAACTGAAATTAAAGGGAACCAGGCCCCACCCCCCCAAGGTGTTTCTATGTATAACAGCCACCTTGTACAGCAGTACTGCTGCATTTGTACAAGGTGGCTGACTTTTTCTCCTTGCCCACGTTGAATTAAACACGTACTAAATGTGTCTCATTGAGACCATTCCACTGTCCCTGAGGTGTGACTTCCCTTTCTAATGATACGCAGCACCACCCTTGGTAGCACTTCCCGTCTTTTGACATCATTGGTTAGCTGGCTGCGCCTGTGCGTCTGCCCTGCTCGAAACAACGCCCTTCGGTGTCTTATTTTTTTGGACAGTGAGGGTGTGATTGATGGGCATGTGCAGTGCATATGTTTGCCTGTGTTCACACATCTCCTTCCGCCTTCTTCAGACTTGGTGGCCTCATGGCCGCGGCATGCGATAAGGGATCAGATGAGGCCGCCCAGTCTGAAGCAGGTGTAAGGACATGTGTGAGCGGCAAACATATTTACTGCACAAGGCCACGAATCCCAGCCACGCAGTGTGATTTTTTGAAAACACACTGTGGGTCTGGGATTCATGTCCATCGCTAACCGCAACGGCCGACATGAAATGAGGTCAGAAGACAGGAAGCGTGCACAGCGCATGGCCAAGGGATAACAATAGCGCAGTCTCCTGTACAGCAAATAACAACGCTCAGGAAGCTGCGCCCATGCACCAAGGTGTTATTTTGGACACCTGTGCTGCGTCTCCTTAAAAAGACAAGTCACGCCTCCACTACTGTTTGACAGTATAATGGGCTAAATAGTGTACGTGTTTTATTCAGCGTGTGCAAGGAGCAAAATTAATAGAGCAACCTTTTACTTGTGCAGCATTAATGCTGCACAAGGTGTGGCTCTTGTACCTTGCTACACCTGAGGGGGGGTTAAAGGTAACTTTTGAAATTGGTTCAACTAGGCTTCGGCCTACACTCTGCTCCTCTCCTCCTCCTGCTGACCCTGGGCTCTAACACCGCTAGTTTTTGCCCTGAAGTGCTAGCTGCACAGAGAAAAACACCAGCCAATGTGTTAGTGGGGTTCAGCACCGCCAGCTGTTCCCCTGCTGTGTAGCCGGCATCGTGTCCAGCACAAGCCACGCTGGCACAACCGACCAAAAGCTGCCACCAGTGCAGGCTTCGGCCTACACTGTGCTCCTCTCCTCCTCCTGCTGACCCTGGGCTCAAACACCGCCAGTTTTAGCCCGGAAGTGCTAGCTGCACAGAGAAAAACACCAGCCAATGTGTTAGTGGGGTTCAGCACCGCCAGCTGATCCCCTGCTGTGTAGCCGGCAACGTGACCTGCAAACGCCACGCAGGCACATGAACTGAAATTGAAGGGAGCCTGCCCCCCCACCCCCAGGTGTTTCTATGTATAATAGCCACCTTGTACAGCAGTACTGCTGCATTTGTACAAGGTGGCTGACTTTTTCTCCTTGCCCACGTTTAATTAAACACGTACTAAATGTGTCTCATTGAGACCATTCCACTGTCCCTGAGGTGTGACTTTCCTTTTTAATGACACGCATCACCCCCATTGTTAGCGCTGCCCGTCTTCTGACATCATTGGTTGGCTGGCTGTGCCTGTGCGTTCGTCCTGCCCGACACAACACCCCTCGTTGTCTCATATATTATGACTGCGAGGGTGTGATTGATGGGCATGAGCAGTGCATATCTTCGCCTGTCTTCACTCCCCTCCTTCCGCCTTCTTCAGACTGTGCGGCCTCATGGCCGTGGCAGGCGATAAGGGATCAGCTGAGGCCGCCCAGTCTGAAGCAGGTGTAAGGACATGTGTGAGCGGCGAACATATTTACTGCACAAGGCCACGAATCCCAGCACCGCAGTGTGACTTTATGAAAAGGCACTGTGGTTCTGGGATTTATGGCCATCGTTAACCGCACCGGCCAACATGAAATGAGGTCATAAGACGGCCTGAACTAACAGGGTATTGCCAAGGGATAACACAAGAGCGCAGTCTCCTGTACTGCAAATAACAACGCTAAGGAATCTGCGCCCAGCACCTAGGTGTAAATTTTGACACCTGTGCTGCGTCTTCTTAAAAAGAAAAGTCACGCCTCCACTACTGTTTGACAGTATAATGGGCTAAATAGTGTACGTGTTTTATTCAGCGTGTACAAGGAGCAAAATTAAGAGAGCAACCTTTGACTTGTGCAGCATTAATGCTGTTCAAGGTGTGGCTCTTGTACCTTGCAACACCTGAGGGGGGGTTAAAGGTTACCTTTGAAATTGGTTCAACTAGGCTTCGGCCTACTCTCTGCTCCTCTCCTCCTCCTGCTGACCCTGGGCTCTAACACCGCTAGTTTTTGCCCTGAAGTGCTAGCTGCACAGAGAAAAACACCAGCCAATGTGTTAGTGGGGTTCAGCACCGCCAGCTGTTCCCCTGCTGTGTAGCCGGCATCGTGTCCAGCACAAGTCACGCTGGCACAACCGACCAAAAGCTGCCACCAGTGCAGGCTTCGGCCTACACTCTGCTCCTCTCCTCCTGCTGCTGCCCCTGGGCTCAAACACCGCTAGTTTTGGCCCGGAAGTGCTAGCTGCACAGAGAAAAACACCAGCCAATGTGTTATTGGGGTTCAGCAACGCCAGCTGTTCCCCTGCTGTGTAGCCGGCAACGTGACCTGCAAACGCCACGCAGGCACATGAACTGAAATTGAAGGAAGCCTGCCCCCCACCCCCAGGTGTTTCTATGTATAACAGCCACCTTGTACAGCAGTACTGCTGCATTTGTACAAGGTGGCTGACTTTTTCTACTTGCCCACGTGGAACTCAACACGTACAAAATGTGTCTCATTGAGACCATTCCACTGTCCCTGAGGTGTGACTTTCCTTTCTAATGATACGCAGCACCAGCCTTGGTAGCGCTTCCCGTCTTTTGACATCATTGGTTAGCTGGCTGCGCCTGTGCGTCCGCCCTGCTCCAAACAACGCCCCTCGGTTTCTTATTTATTTTGTCAGCGAGGGTGTGGTTTATGGGCACGAGCAGTGCATACAGTGGGGCAAAAAAGTATTTAGTCAGTCAGCAATAGTGCAAGTTCCACCACTTAAAAAGATGAGAGGCGTCTGTAATTTACATCATAGGTAGACCTCAACTATGGGAGACAAACTGAGAAATAAAAATACAGAAAATCACATTGTCTGTTTTTTTTATCATTTTATTTGCATATTATGGTGGAAAATAAGTATTTGGTCAGAAACAAAATTTCATCTCAATACTTTGTAATATATCCTTTGTTGGCAATGACAGAGGTCAAACGTTTTCTGTAAGTCTTCACAAGGTTGCCACACACTGTTGTTGGTATGTTGGCCCATTCCTCCATGCAGATCTCCTCTAGAGCAGTGATGTTTTTGGCTTTTCGCTTGGCAACACGGACTTTCAACTCCCTCCAAAGGTTTTCTATAGGGTTGAGATCTGGAGACTGGCTAGGCCACTCCAGGACCTTGAAATGCTTCTTACGAAGCCACTCCTTCGTTGCCCTGGCGGTGTGCTTCGGATCATTGTCATGTTGAAAGACCCAGCCACGTTTCCTCTTCAATGCCCTTGCTGATGGAAGGAGGTTTGCACTCAAAATCTCACGATACATGGCCCTATTCATTCTTTCATGTACCCGGATCAGTCGTCCTGGCCCCTTTGCAGAGAAACAGCCCCAAAGCATGATGTTTCCACCACCATGCTTTACAGTAGGTATGGTGTTTGATGGATGCAACTCAGTATTCTTTTTCCTCCAAACACGACAAGTTGTGTTTCTACCAAACAGTTCCAGTTTGGTTTCATCAGACCATAGGACATTCTCCCAAAACTCCTCTGGATCATCCAAATGCTCTCTAGCAAACTTCAGACGGGCCCGGACATGTACTGGCTTAAGCAGTGGGACACGTCTGGCACTGCAGGATCTGAGTCCATGGTGGCATAGTGTGTTACTTATGGCAGGCCTTGTTACATTGGTCCCAGCTCTCTGCAGTTCATTCACTAGGTCCCCCCGCGTGGTTCTGGGATTTTTGCTCACCGTTCTTGTGATCATTCTGACCCCACGGGGTGGGATTTTGCGTGGAGCCCCAGATCGAGGGAGATTATCAGTGGTCTTGTATGTCTTCCATTTTCTAATTATTGCTCCCACTGTTGATTTCTTCACTCCAAGCTGGTTGGCTATTGCAGATTCAGTCTTCCCAGCCTGGTGCAGGGCTACAATTTTGTTTCTAGTGTCCTTTGACAGCTCTTTGGTCTTCACCATAGTGGAGTTTGGAGTCAGACTGTTTGAGGGTGTGCACAGGTGTCTTTTTATACTGATAACAAGTTTAAACAGGTGCCATTACTACAGGTAATGAGTGGAGGAAAGAGGAGTCTCTAATGAAGAAGTTACAGGTCTGTGAGAGCCAGAAATCTTGACTGTTTGTTTCTGACCAAATACTTATTTTCCACCATAATATGCAAAAAAAAATGGTAAAAAAACAGACAATGTGATTTTCTGGATTTTTTTTTCTCAGTTTGTCTCCCATAGTTGAGGTCTACCTATGATGTAAATTACAGACGCCTCTCATCTTTTTAAGTGGTGGAACTTGCACAATTGCTGACTGACTAAATACTTTTTTGCCCCACTGTATATATATATATATATAGTACACATACACAAACATATGTTCATATACAAACATGCTAATCTTTGATATCAGTTGAGCCCTGGAGGAGCTCAGCCACATAGGCTACTTTCACACTTCCGTTTTTTTTAATCCGTCGCAATGCGTCAGGCATGACGTATCAATGGATCCGTCAAAAATTGTGAAAAACGGATGCAACGCATCCAGTATTTTGACGGATCCGCTAGACGGTTCCGTCGAAAAACTGGATCCGTTGCATGCGTTTTGTCTGTTTTTACCATCCGTTTCATCCATTTTTTTGACGGATCTGTTTTCCATGCCTAAAAATGGGAGTCTCCCAAATGTGATTGGCTACTGGAAAATAGGGAAACCAATATATTGACTAGCTGGCTGTCTTCAGGCTGGCAGGAGTCTTGCTGACACATTTGGTGGTGATGCCCCAAGCCAGGTTTATATAGATTTGGGGCCTGTCTGACCAATTGGCTATAAATTCCTGATTCTGAGCATGCTCAGTATAAATAAAATGGATTCCAGCGCTGGATTCCGTCATACGACGTGTCACGACAGATCCTGCATCCATAGGCTTCCATTCTAGTCAACGACGTATGCCGCAGGATCCATCACGACACGTTTTCCCGACGCACTATTGCTGACTGACTAAATACTTTTTTGCCCCACTGTATGTTCGCCTGTCGTCACTCATCTCCTTCCGCCTTCTTCAGACTGTGCAGCCTCATGGCCGCGGCATGCGAGAAGGGATCAGCAGAGGCCGCCCAGTCTGAAGCAGGTGTAAGGACGTGTGTGAGGGGCAAAAATATTTACTGCTCAAGGCCACGAATCCCAGCACCGCAGTGTGACTTTATGAAAAGGCACTGTGGGTCTGGGATTTATGGCCATCGTTAACCGCACCGGCCAACATGAAATGAGGTCATAAGACGGGCAGCGCTAACAGGGCATTGCCAAGGGATAACACAAGAGCGCAGACTCCTGTACAGCAAATAACAACGCTCAGGAAGCTGCGCCAAGCACTAAGGCGTTATTTGGGACACCTGTGCTGCGTCTCCTTAAAAAGCCAAGTCACGCATCCACTACAGTTTGACTGTAGAATGGGCTAAATTGTGTACGTCTTTCATTCAGCGTGTGCAAGTAGACAAATTAATAGAGCAACCTTTCACTTGTGCAGCATTAATACTGCACAAGGTGTGTCTCTTGTACTTTGTAACACCTGAGGGGGGTTAAAGGTTTCCTTTGAAATTGGTTCAACTAGGCTTCGGCCTACACTCTGCTCCTCTCCTCCTCCTCCTGCTTCACCACGGGCTCTAACATCGCTAGTTTTTGGCCGCAAGTGCTAGCTGCACAGAGAGAAACACCCGCCATTGTGTTAGTGGGGTTCAGCAACGCCAGCTGTTCCCCCACTGTGTAGCCGGCAAAGTGTCCTGCAAACGCAACGCAGACACAAAGCTGACTCCAGTGCAGGCTTCGGCCTACACTCTGCTCCCCCTGCTTACCCTTTGCTCCAACACCACTAGTTTGGGCTCTAGGAAGACAATCTTTAACCCCTTCCCGACCCATGACGCCACGTAGGCGTCATGAAAGTCGGTGCCATTCCGACCCATGACGCCTATGTGGCGTCATGGAAAGATCGCGTCCCTGCAGGCCGGGTGAAAGGGTTAACTCCCATTTCACCCGATCTGCAGGGACAGGGGGAGTGGTAGTTTAGCCCAGGGGGGGTGGCTTCACCCCCTCGTGGCTACGATCGCTCTGATTGGCTGTTGAAAGTGAAACTGCCAATCAGAGCGATTTGTAATATTTCACCTATTATAACGGGTGAAATATTACAATCCAGCCATGGCCGATGCTGAAATATCATCGGCCATGGCTGGAAATACTAATGTGCCCCCACCCCACCCCACCGATCGCCCCCCCAGCCCCCCGATCTGGCTGGTACACTGCTCCGGCTCCCCTCCGTCCAGTGCTCCGCTCCCCCCCGTGCTCTTGTCCGCTCCCCCCGTGCTCCAATCACCCCCCCGTGCTCCGATCACCCCCCCTGCACTCCGATCCACCCCCCCGGTGCTCCGTTCCACCCCCCCGTGCTCCGTTCCAGCCCCCCCGTGCTCCGTTCCACGCCCCCCGTTCTCCGTTCCACCCCTCCCGCGCTCCTATTCCCCCCCGTGCTCCGATCCCCCCCCCCGTGGTCCCCCCCACCCCATCATACTTACCGATCCAGCCGGGGTCCCGTCCGTCTTCTCCCTGGGCGCCGCCATCTTCCAAAATGGCGGGCGCATGCGCAGTGCGCCCGCCGAATCTGCCGGCCGGCAGATTCGTTCCAAAGTGCATTTTGATCACTGAGATAGATTATATCTCAGTGATCAAAATAAAAAAAATAATAAATGACCCCCCCCCTTTGTCACCCCCATAGGTAGGGACAATAAAAAAATAAAGAAATTTTTTTTTTCCACTAATGTTAGAATAGGGTTAGGGTTAGGGGTAGGGTTAGGGGTAGGGTTAGGGCTAGGGTTAGGGTTAGGGCTAGGGCTAGGGTTAGGGCTAGGGGTAGGGTTAGGGGTAGGGTTAGGGTTAGGGCTAGGGGTAGGGTTAGGGTTAGGGGTAGGGTTAGGGCTAGGGTTAGGGCTACGGTTAGGGTTTTGGTATGTGCACACGTATTCTGTTCCTCTGCGGATTTTTCCGCTGCGGATTTGATAAATCCGCAGTGCTAAACCGGATTTACCGCGTTTTTTTCTGCGCATTTCACTGCGGTTTTACAACTGCGATTTTCTATTGGAGCAGTTGTAAAACCGCTGCGGAATCCGCACAAAGAAGTGACATGCTGCGGAATGTAAACCGCTGCGTTTTCGTGCAGTTTTTCCGCAGCATGTGTACAGCGATTTTTGTTTCCCGTAGGTTTACATTGAACTGTAAACTCATGGGAAACTGCTGCGGATCCGCAGCGTTTTCCGCAGCGTGTGCACATACCTTTAGAATTAGGCCATGTGCACACGGTGCGGATTTGGCTGCGGATCCGCAGCAGTGTTCCATCAGGTTTACAGTACCATGTAAACATATGAAAAACCAAATCCGCTGTGCCCATGGTGCGGAAAATACCGCGCGGAAACGCTGCGTTGTATTTTCCGCAGCATGTCAATTCTTTGTGCGGATTCCGCAGCGTTTTACACCTGTTCCTCAATAGGAATCCGCAGGTAAAATCCGCACAAAAAACACTGGAAATCCGTGGAAAATCCGCAGGTAAAACGCAGTGCCTTTTACCCGTGGATTTTTCAAAAATGGTGCGGAAATATCTCACACGAATCCGCAACGTGGGCACATAGCCTTAGGGTTAGGGTTGGAATTAGGGTTGTGGTTAGGGTTAGGGGTGTGTTGGGGTTAGGGTTGTGGTTAGGGGTGTGTTGCGGTTAGGGTTGTGATTAGGGTTATGGCTACAGTTGGGATTAGAGTTAGGGGTGTGTTGGGGTTAGTGTTGGAGGTAGAATTGAGGGGTTACCACTGTTTAGGCACATCAGGGGTCTCCAAACGCAACATGGCGCCACCATTGATTCCAGCCAATCTCGTATTCAAAAAGTCAAATGGTGCTCCCTCACTTCCGAGCCCTGACGTGTGCCCAAACAGTGGTTTACCCCCACATATGGGGTACCAGCATACTCAGGACAAACTGCGCAACAATTACTGGGGTCCAATTTCTCCTGTTACCCTTGTGAATCTAAAAAAATGCTTGCTAAAACATCATTTTTGAGGAAAGAAAAATGATTTTTTATTTTCACGGCTCTGCGTTGTAAACGTCTGTGAAGCACTTGGGGGTTCAAAGTGCTCACCACATATCTAGATAAGTTCCTTGGGGGGTCTAGTTTCTAAAATGGGGTCACTTGTGGGGGTTTCTACTGTTCAGGCACACCAGGGGCTCTGCAAATGCAACGTGACACCCGCAGACCATTCCATCAAAGTCTGCATTTCAAAAGTCACTACTTCCCTTCTGAGCCCCGACGTGTGCCCAAACAGTGGTTTACCCCCACTCATGGGGTATCAGCGTACTCAGGAGAAACTGGACAACAACTTTTGGGGTCCTATTTCTCCTGTAACCCTTAGGAAAATAAAAAATTCTGGGCTAAATAATTATTTTTGAGGAAAGAAAACGTATTTATTATTTTCACGGCTCTGCATTATAAACTTCTATGAAGCACTTGGGGGTTCAAAGTGCTCACCACACATCTAGATAAGTTCCTTTCGGGGTCTAGTTTCCAAAATGGGGTCACTTGTGGGGGGTTTCTACTGTTTAGGCACATCAGGGGCTCTGCAAACGCAACGTGACGCCCGCAGAGCATTCCATCAAAGTCTGCATTTCAAAACGTCACTACTTCAATTCCAAGCCCCGGCATGTGCCCAAACAGTAGTTTACCCCCACATATGGGGTATCACCGTACTCAGGAGAAACTGGACAACAAATATTGGGGTCAAATTTCTCCTGTTACCCTTGGGAAAATAAAAAATTCTGGGCTAAATAATTATTTTTGAGGAAAGAAAACGTATTTATTATTTTCACGGCTCTGCATTATAAACTTCTATGAAGCACTTGGGGGTTCAAAGTGCTCACCACACATCTAGATAAGTTCCTTTGGGGGTCTAGTTTCGAAAATGGGGTCACTTGTGGGGGGTTTCTACTGTTAAGCCACATCAGGGGCTCTGCAAACGCAACGTGACGCCCACAGAGCATTCCATCAAAGTCTGCATTTCAAAACGTCACTACTTCACTTCCGAGCCCCGGCATGTGCCCAAACAGTGATTTACCCCCACATATGGGGTATCAGCGTACTCAGGAGAAACTGGACAACAACTTTTGGGGTCAAATTTCTCCTGTTACCCTTGGGAAAATAAAAAATTGCAGGCTAAAAGATCATTTTTGAGAAAATAATTTTTTTTTTTTATTTTCATGGCTCTGCGTTATAAATTTCTGTGTAGCACTTGGGGGTTCAAAGTCCTCACCACACATCTAGATTAGTTCCTTTGGGGGTCTAGTTTCCAAAATGGTGTCATTTCTGGGGGATCTCCAATGTTTAAGCACACAGGGGCTCTCCAAACGTGACATGGTGTCCGCTAATGATTGAAGCTAATTTTCCATTTAAAAAGCCAAATGGCGTGCCATCCCTTCCGAGACCTGCCGTGCGCCCAAACAGTGGTTTACCCCCACATATGGGGTATCAGCGTACTCAGGACAAACTGGACAACAATATTTGGGGTCCAATTTCTCCCATTATCCTTGGCAAAATAGGAAATTCCAGGCTAAAAAATCATTTTTGAGGAAAGAAAAATTATTTTTTATTTTCATGGCTCTGCGTTATAAACTTCTGTGAAGCACCTGGGGGTTTAAAGTGCTCAATATGCATCTAGATAAGTTCCTTGGGGGGTCTAGTTTCCAAAATGGAGTCACTTGTGGGGGAGCTCCAATGTTTAGGCACACAGGGGCTCTCCAAACGCGACATGGTGTCCGCTAACAAATGGAGCTAATTTTCCATTCAAAAAGTCAAATGGCGCGCCTTCCCTTCCGAGCCCTGCCGTGTGCCCAAACAGTGGTTTACCCCCACATATGAGGTATCGACGTACTCGGGAGAAATTGCCCAACAAATTTTATGATCCATTTTATCCTACTGCCCATGTGAAAATGAAAAAATTGAGGCGAAAAGAATTTTTTTGTGAAAAAAAAGTACTTTTTCATTTTTACAGATCAATTTGTGAAGCACCTGAGGGTTTAAAGTGCTCACTAGGCATCTAAATAAGTTCCTTGGGGGGTCTAGTTTCCAAAATGGGGTCACTTGTGGGGGAGCGCCAATGTTTAGGCACACAGGAGCTATCCAAACGCGACATGGTGTCCGCTAACGATGGAAATAATTTTTCATTCAAAAAGTCAAATGGCGCTCCTTCCCTTTCGAGCCTTACCATGTGCCCAAACAGTGGTTTACCCCCACATGTGAGGTATTGGTGTACTCAGGAGAAATTGCCCAACACATTTTAGGATCCATTTTATCCTGTTGCCCATGTGAAAATGAAAAAATTGAGGCTAAAAGAATTTTTTTGTGAAAAAAAAGTACTTTTTCATTTTTACAGATCAATTTGTGAAGCACCTGGGGGTTCAAAGTGCTCACTATGCATCTAGATAAGTTCCTTGGGGCGTCTAGTTTCCAAAATGGGGTCACTTGTGGGGGAGCTCCAATTTTTAGGCACACGGGGTCTCTCCAAACGTGACATGGTGTCCGCTAAAGAGTGGAGCCAATTTTTGATTCAAAAAGTCAAATGGCGCTCCTTCCCTTCCAAGCCCTGCCGTGCGCCCAAACAGTGGTTTACCCCCACATATGAGGTATCAGCGTACTCAGGACAAATTGGACAACAACTTTCGTGGTTCAGTTTCTCCTTTTACCATTGGGAAAATAAAAAAATTGTTGCTAAAATATAATTTTTGTGACTAAAAAGTTAAATGTTCATTTTTTCCTTCCATGTTGCTTCTGCTGCTGTGAAGCACCTGAAGGGTTAATAAACTTCTTGAATGTGGTTTTGAGTACCTTGAGGGGTGCAGTTTTTAGAATGGTGTCACTTTTGGGTATTTTCAGCCATATAGACCCCTCAAACTGACTTCAAATGTGAGGTGGTCCCTAAAAAAAATGGTTTTGTAAATTTCGTTGTAAAAATGACAAATCGCTGGTCAAATTTTAACCCTTATAACTTCCTAACAAAAAAAAATTTTGTTTCCAAAATTGTGCTGATGTAAAGTAAACATGTGGGAAATGTTATTTATTAACTATTTTGTGTCACATATCTCTCTGGTTTAACAGAATAAAAATTCAAAATGTGAAAATTGCGAAATTTTCAAAATTTTCGTCAAATTTCCGTTTTTATCACAAATAAATGCAGAATTTATTGACCTAAATTTACCACTAACATGAAGCCCAATATGTCACGAAAAAAGAATCTCAGAACCGCTAGGATCCGTTGAAGCGTTCCTGAGTTATTACCTCATAAAGGGACACTGGTCAGAATTGCAAAAAACGGCAAGGTCTTTAAGGTCAAAATAGGCTGGGTCATGAAGGGGTTAATAGGCAACGCATCTGGGTTCCAGCACCGCCAGCTGGTTCTCGGCAGTGTTTTTGTCACGGGTACTCCCTCGTGCCCAGCCTGGTTCCAGCACCGTCAGCTGTTTCCGGGTAGTGTCAAGCTCACTGAGACGCCTATGCTTGCCCCGTCGTGTTGCGGTCGAGTTAGCCAACTCCAGGGTGCCTCCAGTTTAGGAGCTTCCTATGTGGGCTGCGTGAATTGGTAGTCAAGGCTGGTTCTGTAGTGCCAGTAGGCCAAGCTCCCGCTGTAGGACTGTTGGGGTTCGGTAACTGCGGCTGCCTCGCGGCCTAGCTGTTCTCTCCTCTCCTGTGGACCTTCGGGTCCACCACCTGGTTCCAGCACCGTCAGATGGTTCCGGGCCGAGCCTTTGGCTTAGGTGCCTCCTCCTGGGTATCCGAGTTCCGCCAAAGTCAGGCGGTCCTTGGTAGTGCTTTTAAGCGCGGGCACCTACAGCTTAGTAACCGGGTTCCAGCACCGTCAGCTGGTCCTCGATCGTGCCATTGGCTCTTGCACACTGGGGCAACGCATCTGGGTTCCAGCACCGCCAGCTGGTTCTCGGCAGTGTTTTTGTCACGGGTACTCCCTCGTGCCCAGCCTGGTTCCAGCACCGTTAGCTGTTTCCGGGTACTGTCAAACTCACTGAGACACCTATGCGTTGCCCCGTCGTGTTGCGGTCGAGTTAGCCAACTCCAGGGTGCCTCCAGTTTAGGAGCTTCCTATGTGGGCTGCATGAATTGGTAGTCAAGGCTGGTTCTGTAGTGCCAGTAGGCCAAGCTCCCCCTGTAGGACTGTTGGGGTTCGGTAACTGCGGCTGCCTCGCGGCCTAGCTGTTCTCTCCTCTCCTGTGGACCTTCGGGTCCACCACCTGGTTCCAGCATCGTCAGCTGGTTCCGGGCCGAGCCTTTGGCTTAGGTGCCTCCTCCTGGGTATCCGAGTTCCGCCAACGTCAGGCGGTCCTTGGTAGTGCTTTTAAGCGCGGGCACCTACAGCTTAGTAACCGGGTTCCAGCACCGTCAGCTGGTCCTTGGTCGTGCTATTGGCTCTTGCACACTGGGGCAACGCATCCGGGTTCCAGCACCGCCAGCTGGTTCTCGGCAGTGTTTTTGTCACAGGTACTCCCTCATGCCAAACCTGGTTTCAGCACCGTCAGCTGTTTTCGGGTTGTGTCAAGCTCGCTGAGACGCCTATGCTTGCCCCGTCGTGTTGCGGTCGGGTTAGCCAACTCCAGGGTGCCTCCAGTTTAGGAGCTTCCTATGTGGGCTGCGTGAATTGGCAGTCAAGGCTGGTTCTGTAGTGCCAGTAGGCCCAGCTCCCCCTGTAGGACTGTTGGGGTTCGGTAACTGCGGCTGCCTCGCGGTCTAGCTGTTCTCTCCTCTCCTGTGGGCCTTCGGGTCCACCACCTGGTTCCAGCACCGTCAGCTGGTTCCGGGCCGAGCCTTTGGCTTAGGTGCCTCCTCCTGGGTATCCGAGTTCCGCCAACGCCAGGCGGTCCTTGGTAGTGCTTTTAAGCGCGGGCACCTATAGCTTAGTAACCGGGTTCCAGCACCGTCAGCTGGTCCTCGGTCGTGCCATTGGCTCTTGCACACTGGGGCAACGCATCCGGGTTCCAGCACCGCCAGCTGGTTCTCGGCAGTGTTTTTGTCACAGGTACTCCCTCGTGCCAAACCTGGTTTCAGCACCGTCAGCTGTTTCCGGGTTGTGTCAAGCTCGCTGAGACGCCTATGCTTGCCCCGTCGTGTTGCGGTCGGGTTAGCCAACTCCAGGGTGCCTCCAGTTTAGGAGCTTCCTATGTGGGCTGCTTGAATTGGTAGTCAAGGCTGGTTCTGTAGTGCCAGTAGGCCCAGCTCCCCTTGTAGGACTGTTGGGGTTCGGTAACTGCGGCTGCCTCGCGGCCTAGCTGTTCTCTCCTCTCCTGTGGGCCTTCGGGTCCACCACCTGGTTCCAGCACCGTCAGCTGGTTCCGGGCCGAGCCTTTGGCTTAGGTGCCTCCTCCTGGGTATCCGAGTTCCGCCAACGCCAGGCGGTCCTTGGTAGTGCTTTCAAGCGCGGGCACCTACAGCTTAGTAACCGGGTTCCAGCACCGTCAGCTGGTCCTCGGTCGTGCCATTGGCTCTTGCACACTGGGGCAACGCATCCGGGTTCCAGGACCGCCAGCTGGTTCTCGGCAGTGTTTTTTTCACAGGTACTCCCTCGTGCCCAACCTGGTTTCAGCACCGTCAGCTGTTTCCGGGTTGTGTCAAGCTCGCTGAGACGCCTTTGCTTGCCCTCGATGTTGCGGTCGGGTTAGCCAACTCCAGGGTGCCTAAAGTTTAGGAGCTTCCTATGTGGGCTGCGTGAATTGGTAGTCAAGGCTGGTTCTGTAGTGCCAGTAGGCCCTGCTCCCCCTGTAGGACTGTTGGGGTTCGGTAACTGCGGCTGCCTCGCGGCCTAGCTGTTCTCTCCTCTCCTGTGGGCCTTCGGGTCCACCACCTGGTTCCAGCACCGGCAGCTGGTTCCGGGCCGAGCCTTTGGCTTAGGTGCCTCCTCCTGGGTATCCGAGTTCCGCCAACGCCAGGCGGTCCTTGGTAGTGCTTTTAAGCGCGGGCACCTACAGCTTAGTAACCGGGTTCCAGCACCGTCAGCTGGTCCTCGGTCGTGCCATTGACTCTTGCACACTGGGGCAACGCATCCGGGTTCCAGCACCGCCAGCTGGTTCTCGGCAGTGTTTTTGTCACAAGTACTCCCTCGTGCCAAACCTGGTTTCAGCACCGTCAGCTGTTTCTGGGTTGTGTCAAGCTCGCTGAGACGCCTATGCTTGCCCCGTCGTGTTGCGGTCGGGTTAGCCAACTCCAGGGTGCCTCCAGTTTAGGAGCTTCCTATGTGGGCTGCATGAATTGGTAGTCAAGGCTGGTCCTGTAGTGCCAGTAGGCCCTGCTCCCCCTGTAGGACTGTTGGGGTTCGGTAACTGCGGCTGCCTCGCGGCCTAGCTGTTCTCTCCTCTCCTGTGGGCCTTCGGGTCCACCACCTGGTTCCAGCACCGTCAGCTGGTTCTCGGCAGTGTCTTTTTCTCTTGTACCTTCTGCTCCCCATCCTGGTTCCAGTACTGTCAGCTGGTTCCGGGCAGAGCCTTTGGCTTAGGTGCCTCCTTCTGGGTATCCAAGTTCCACCAACGTCAGGTGGTCCTTGGTAGTGCTTTCAGGCATGGGTACCTCCTGCTTAGTAACCGGGTTCCAGTAACGTCAGCTGGTCCTCGGTAGTTCCATTGACTCTTGGACCTTCGGCTACCCATCCGGGTTCCAGTACCGTCAGCTGGTTCTCGGCAGTGTCTTTTGCTCTTGTACCTTCTGCTCCCCATCCTGGTTCCAGTACCGTCAGCTGGTTCCGGGTAGAGCCTTTGGCTTAGGTGCCTCCTTCTGGGTATCCGAGTTCCGCCAACGTCAGGCGGTCCTTGGTAGTGCTTTTTAGCACGGGTACCTCCTGCTTAGTAACCGGGTTCCAGTAACGTCAGCTGGTCCTCGGTAGTTCCATAGGCTCTTGAACCTTCAGGTAGCCATCCGAGTTCAGTTCCATCAGCTGGTTCTTGGCATTTTCTCAGCCTTCTTGTACCTTCTGCTACATTTCCAAGTTGAAGACCCTAACGTCGACGACCCGGAAGACCACCCCGATGACGACGACGACGACGACGGCGGAGACGACGACGGCGGAGACGACAACGGCGGAGACGATGACGGCGGAGACGACGACACTGGAGATGACGACCCTGGAGACGACGACATGGAAGACCGAGAAGCAGAAGAACAAGAGGCTGCAGAACAAAGAGCAGAAGAACATTAAGCATAACACTTAATATCAGAGCAAAAGATATTATCTAAATTATATGCAGAAGAAGACTAAGCAGTGTATGGGGGTGAGTCCGTTCCTCCTCGTGGTGCCCCTGGATAAAGCCTGATGCTGCAGGCCAAACTGAACGCGGACAAATGTAACTTTTGTGACTGGCAGAACGGAAGGTGTAATCTTCCAACTTTTATAGATAACAACTACGGGAATGTCTGTCACAAATGAGAATATGATGAAGAAGTTGAATAGGAAGAATAATAACAGTTGATTAAAATGAATATGAAGAATGTAATAAAAAAAAAAAAATGTAAAGGATGAAGAAGAAGATGAATAAGGTGAAGAAGAAGTTGATGTCAAAGATGCTGATGATGATGAAGATGAAAGTGTGGGAAAAGTTAAAAAAAAAGAAGGGGAAGGGAGTGGAATAGTGAAACATCAATATCTGACAAAATAAAAAAAAAATTTACATAGTCAATACAGGTCCTTCTCAAAAAATTAGCATATAGTGTTAAATTTCATTATTTACCATAATGTAATGATTACAATTAAACTTTCATATATTATAGATTCATTATCCACCAACTGAAATTTGTCAGGTCTTTTATTGTTTTAATACTGATGATTTTGGCATACAACTCCTGATAACCCAAAAAACCTGTCTCAATAAATTAGCATATTTCACCCATCCAATGAAATAAAAGTGTTTTTTAATAACAAACAAAAAAAACATCAAATAATAATGTTCAGTTATGCACTCAATACTTGGTCGGGAATCCTTTGGCAGAAATGACTGCTTCAATGCGGCGTGGCATGGAGGCAATCAGCCTGTGACACTGCTGAGATGTTATGGAGGCCCAGGATGCTTCAATAGCGGCCTTAAGCTCATCCAGAGTGTTGGGTCTTGCGTCTCTCAACTTTCTCTTCACAATATCCCACAGATTCTCTATGGGGTTCAGGTCAGGAGAGTTGGCAGGCCAATTGAGCACAGTAATACCATGGTCAGTAAACCATTTACCAGTGGTTTTGGCACTGTGAGCAGGTGCCAGGTCGTGCTGAAAAATGAAATCTTCATCTCCATAAAGCATTTCAGCCGATGGAAGCATGAAGTGCTCCAAAATCTCCTGATAGCTAGCTGCATTGACCCTGCCCTTGATGAAACACAGTGGACCAACACCAGCAGCTGACATGGCACCCCACACCATCACTGACTGTGGGTACTTGACACTGGACTTCAGGCATTTTGGCATTTCCTTCTCCCCAGTCTTCCTCCAGACTCTGGCACCTTGATTTCCGAATGACATGCAAAATTTGCTTTCATCAGAAAAAAGTACTTGGGACCACTTAGCAACAGTCCAGTGCTGCTTCTCTGTAGCCCAGGTCAGGCGCCTCTGCCGCTGTTTATGGTTCAAAAGTGGCTTTACCTGGGGAATGCGGCACGTGTAGCCCATTTCCTGCACACGCCTGTGCACGGTGGCTCTGGATGTTTCCACACCAGACTCAGTCCACTGCTTCCTCAGGTTCCCCAAGGTCTGGAATCGGTCCTTCTCCACAATCTTCCTCAGGGTCCGGTCTCCTCTTCTCGTTGTACAGCGTTTTCTGCCACATTGTTTCCTTCCAACAGACTTACCATTGAGGTGCCTTGATACAGCACTCTGGGAACAGCCTATTTGTTGAGAAATTTCTTTCTGGGTCTTACCCTCTTGCTTGAGGGTGTCAATGATGGCCTTCTTGACATCTGTCAGGTCGCTAGTCTTACCCATGATGGGGGTTTTGAGTAATGAACCAGGCAGGGAGTTTATAAAAGCCTCAGGTATCTTTTGCATGTGTTTAGAGTTAATTAGTTGATTCAGAAGATTAGGGTAATAGGTCGTTTAGAGAACCTTTTCTTGATATGCTAATTTATTGAGACAGGTTTTTTGGGTTATCAGGAGTTGTATGCCAAAACCATCAGTATTAAAACAATAAAAGACCTGACAAATTTCAGTTGGTGGATAATGAATCTATAATATATGAAAGTTTAATTGTAATCATTACATTATGGTAAATAATGAAATTTAACACTATATGCTAATTTTTTGAGAAGGACCTGTATCTTTGTCACTCCGAACGTCTTTAAAAAAAAAAACAAAAACTTGCTATTCTATTTGATTGGGCTAAACCTCTATGACTTTAATGTCTCCGCCACCTCCCCAAATACATCCTGCATTATTCTTAGTTGTTTTCCTTCATGTAGAATGAACCTACAAGGAAAGAAAGGGTTTATTTTAATTCCGATATTTTGGTCCCATTGACTTGCATTGGGATCGGGTATCGGTATCGGCGATATCCGATATTTTTTGAATATCGGCCGATCCTATCCGATACCGATACTTTCCGATATCGGAAGGTATCGCTCAACACTATTTACAGCTATTAGCCAGCTTGATTACATGTGGGGATTACCTACCAACCAGGCATCCCCCACATGTACTCAGCCTGGCTAATAGCTGTAAAACATTCAGCTGCCGTGATGAAAACTAATTCTCCTAACACTAACAAATGCTCGGAGGTCACCCGAGCGTGCTCAGGAAAACCCGAGCAACGAGTACACTTGCTCATCACTAATTCAGACCCCTTTAAATTTTTCACACTTTGTTTCATTGCAGCCATTTGTTAAATTCAAAAAAGTTAAATTTTTTCTCATCAATGTACACACTGCCCCCCATCTTGACTGGAAAAAAAACAGATGCAGTAATTTTTGCAAATTCATTAAGAAAAAAAACCTGAAGTATCACATGGTCATAAGTATTCAGACCCTTTACTCAGTATTGAGTGGAAGAACCCTTTTGTGCTAATACAGCCATGAATCTTCTTGTAAATGATGCACAAGTTTTTCACACCTGGATTTAAGGATCCTCTGCCATTTTTCCATGCAGAGCCTCTCTAGTTCTGTCAGGTTGGAGGTTGAACGTTGATGGACATTCCATTTTCAGGTCTCTCCTGAGATGCTCAATTGGGCTTAGGTCAGGGCTCTGGCTGGGCCAGTCAAGAATGGTCACAAAGATATTCTGAAGTCACTCCTTTGTTATCTTAGATGTGCTTAGGGTCATTGTCTTGTTGGAAGGTGAACCTTTGGCCAAGTCTTAAGGTACTGTTACACTAAACAACTTACCAATGATCACAAACAGCGATACGACCTGGCTGTGATCGTTGGTAAGTCGTTGTGTGGTCGCTGGGGAGCTGTCACACAGACAGCTCTCTCCAGCGACCAACGACTTTGGCATCGTTGAAACTGTCTTCAACGATGCCGAAGTCCCTGGGTAACCAGGGTAAATATCGGGTTACTAAGCACAGGGCCCGCTTAGTAACCCGATATTTACCCTGGTTACCATTGTAAAAGTTAAAAAAAAAACAGTACATACTCACATTCCGTTTTCTGTCACGTCCCCCGGCATCAGCTTCCCGCACTGACTATGTCAGCGCCGGCCGGCCGTAAAGCAGAATACAGCGGTGACGTCACCGCTGTGCTCTGCTTTACGGCCGGCGCTTACTAACCCGATATTTACCCTGGTTACCAGTGAACACATCGCTGGATCGGCGTCACACACGCCGACTTAGCGATGACAGCGGGTGATCAGCGACCAAAAAAAAGGTCCTGATCACTCCCATCTACCAACGATCTTCCAGCAGGGGCCTGATCGTTGGTCGCTGTCACATATAACTATTTTGTTAACGATATCGTTGCTACGTCACAAAAAGCAACGATATCGTTAAAGAAATCGTTATGTGTGACAGTACCTTTAGGTTCAGAGCACTATGGAAGAGATTTTAATCCAGATTATCTCTGTACTTTCATACTGTACTCAGCATTCATGTTTCCTTCAATGACATCCAGTCATCATGTCCCTGCAGCTGAAAAACACCCCCATAGCATGATGCTCTCACCACCATGTTTCACTGTTGGGATTGTATTAGGCAGGTGATGAGCTGTTTCTGGTTTTCTCCACACATACTGCTTAGAATTATCACCAAAAAGATCTATCTTTGCCTCATCAGACCAGAGATTCTTATTTCTCATAGTCTGAAAGTCCTTCATGTGTTTTTTAGCAAACTCTATGTGGTCATTCTTATGTCTTGTACTGAGGAGAGGCTTCTGTAGGGCCATTCTGCCATAAAAACCAGACTGGTGGAGGGCCGCAGTGATAGTTTACTTTGTGGAACATTCTCCCATCTCCCAACTGCATCTCTGGAGCTCAGCCACAGTGATCTTGGGGTTCTCCTTTACCTCTCTCACCAAGACTCTTCTCCCACGATTGCTCAGTTTGACTGGACAGTCAGGTCTATGAAAGCTTCTGGTAATCCCAAACGTCTTCCATTTAAGAATTATGGTGGCCACTGTGCTGTTATGAACCTTGAGTACTGCAGAAATTCTGTTTTAACCTTGGCCACATCTGTGCTTTGCCACAATTCTGTCTCTGAGCTTCTTGGCCAGTTCCTTTGACCTTATGATTCTCATTTGTTCTGACATGCACTTTGAGCTTAAAGGTCTTATATGGACAGCTGTGTGCCTTTCCAAATCACGTCCTATCAGTTTAATTAAACACAGCTGGACTCCAATTAAAGAGTACAACCATCTCAAGGAGAATCACAAGGAAATGGACAGAATGTGACTTAAATATGAGTGTCTGAGCGAAGGGTCGAATACTTATGACCATGTGATATTTCAGTTTTTCTTTTTTATTAAATTTGCAAAAATTTCTACATTTCTGTTTTTTTCAGTCAAGATAGAGTGCAGAGTGTACATTAATGTGAAAAAAATTAACTGTTTGGAATTTACCAAATGGCTGCAATGAAACAAAGAGTGAAAAACTTAAAGGGGTCTGAATACTTTCCGTACCCACTGTATCTCTGCTTGCTTCATAACTATGTGCTATCCTTGATTCATGTCTAGGGTGGTTACTCTATGAATGGACTGATGATTCATTGCAGTGAGGATGTCCATCTAAGAATAAGAAGGAGTCATATTTGAAAATCTTGGTTAGATGATAATCTTTGCTATACTTAAAATAAACTTTTAGTAAAGTTTGTACACCTACATTTGCTTTTTAATATGCTTCTTAGTTTGTGACCAACTGAGTACGTGTGCAGTTGTATTGGAGATTTCCTTCTACAAGGTTTGCAGTGGGATCCCTGTACTTACATATACAGTATGTGTAAGCAAGCCTTTTAGACTATAGTTTGAGTATAGTGTCATATGTTAAATTCTACATGACTGGTGTATCGTCTAGTTCTGGATCCTTTGTTTAACATATCAAGAGACAACTTTAAATTCAATAAGGGTCACAGACGAGCTATATTCATAACCTTTCTATGAGTCTGTTGATATCTATTTGTACTATTTGTATATGTTTTCTTATAGAAGTTGACCAATTATTTATTATATGACCGAGCTATGACTTCCCTTTTAAGTGCTCTCTGTCCCACTGAATGAAACATTTTTAAATAATAGATTTTTTTGCACTGTTTCTATCACATCCCCCTAATGTGCACCTATATATCACATCGCTTTTCTAGACATACAGTATGTGTAGGAGGGAAAATGAAGAAGTCAGTTACGGTTAGCCGTCAGTGAGCGGGATGCGAATTTGCGCTCAAGCTAGGGTGCCAACCACCGAGGCAAGGTAGGGAAACACAATAGTGACTCCTTAGGGTGAGCAGTATATAGAGGCCCACTTTCATCAAACCCCTGGACATGTAAAGGTTATGCATTTTTCTATATCTCTAGCTGTTTTGTTTATGAAGGACTTGGGTTTAGGTTTTATACTTGAATATGGTCCCCCCTTGAGTATATTTATTGGTATTAACTATTGAATATTTTGGTTTTGTTTGTCAGTTTGAGGAGGTTATACGTGTTTAGGGTCAGGTGGATCTCATTCCAAACCCCAAGTTATAACATTTTCCCTTCCTGTATCACTTGCATAGCTAATCTATATCCCCATTTTGGTTTGGATAGTATACCTACTTTTCCCCGTTGGTATTTTCTCCACACCTATAATATCTTTATCTGTGGAGACCATGAAGTTGCAGGGGTTTTACAAGTTAAGCCTTTAGTGAGCGTGGCACCATATTACGTTCAAGCTGGGTGCCAACCTCCGCAGTAAGGCAGGGACTGTAACAATTTTAGTGGAACACTCAGGAACCTCTTGGCAGAAGACAAATGAGTCAATTGAACAAGAGTACGATAACAAGTCTTTATTTACATAAATAAACGTATGTGAGCACGTGAGCAACAGTTCAAGAAAACACAGCAAACAGGGAGATACTGAAGGTAGTTCATATGCAGTACTGCTGCAATGAGAGTCTCTTGGGAGAGGCAAAAATGCTGGGGAAAGCTCATCAGAAGATTCAGTTCACAACAGGGCTGGCAGTCTCTGAATAAGAGTCCAAAAGCAGTGCAGAGCTGTGAGCCTCTTAAGAAGTCCAGAGCAGTAAAATATACTTCCACTGCACACAAACAAGATTAGCTGAAGCAGGCCAAGCTTACGTGTCCTAAGCAGGCAGGCTGAGGCAGATCAGAGAAACATAGACACACAACTTGTTGCATGAGCACCACTGCGAGCTAGGAAGGTTTGCTGGAAGGGCTGAACCAGATTCTCTGGAGAGGAATAGTGATGAGCGAGCATACTCGTTAATGCTCGGTACTCGCCTGAGCATCGCTGTACTCGCGGTGCTCAGCAAGCACCAATTATTTCCGGGATGATTCGACAGGAGCTCGGGTCCCAGCCCTGCATGTTTGGTGTCTTTTAGAGCACCAATCAACATGCAGGGATTGTCTGCCAAGCACTGTTATGCTGTAGCCATGTTATTTGTTGCAATATTGTGATTGGCTGACCGCACAGCATCATCAGGTCTATATCAGACCTGGTGCCGCCCTGCTCAGCACAGTCAGCTCCGGAATCACCAGTGTAGGGAGAGATGCTGCAGTGATAGGGACAGAATAGGTGGTGTATCAGTTACTGTGGGTGATGACACACAGGTATATACTATATACAGGAGGAGATGACACACAGGTATATACTATATACAGGGGAGATGACACACATATATACTATATACAGGAGGAGATGACACACAGATATTTACTATATACAGGAGCAGATGACACATAGGTATATACTATATACAGGAGGAGATGACACACCGGTATATACTATATACAGGAGGAGAAGACATACAGGTACATACTATATACAGGAGATGACACACAGGTATATACTATATACAGGAGCAGATGACACACAGGTATATACTATATACAGGAGGAGATGACTTACAGGTATATGCTACATACAGGAGGAGATGACACACGTATATTCTATATACAGGAGGGGATGACATACAGATATATACTATATAAAAGAGGAGATGACACATAGGTATATAGAGGAGGAGATGACATACAGCAGGCATATACTCTAAACAGGGGAGATGACATAGAGGTATATACTATATACAGGAGATGACATACAGGTATATACTATATATAGGAGGAGATGACATACAGGTACCTACTATATACAGGGGAGATGACACACAGATATATACTATATACAGGAGGAGATGACACACAGGTATATACTATATACAGGAGGAGATGACACACAGGTATATACTATATGCAGGGGAGATGACACACATATATACTATATACAGGAGGAGATGACACACAGATATATAGTATATACAGGAGCAGATGACACACAGGTATATACTATATACAGGAGGAGATGACATACAGGTACATACTATATACAGGAGATGACACACAGGTATATACTATATACAGGAGGAGATGACTTACAGGTAAATGCTACATACAGGAGGAGATGACACACGTATATTCTATATACAGGAGGAGATGACATACAGGTATATACTATATAAAAGAGGAGATGACACAGGTATATAGAGGAGGAGATGACATACAGCAGGTATATACTATAAACAGGGGAGGTGACATACAGGTATATACTATATATAGGAGGAGATGACATACAGGTATATAGTATATACAGAAGAGATGACATACAGGTATATACTATATACAGGAGGAGATGACACATAGGTATATACAATATATAGGAGGAGATGACATACAGCAGGTATATACTATTTACAGGGGAGATGACATACAGGTATATACTATATACAGGAGATGACATACAGTTGTATACTATATATAAGGGAGATGACAAACATGTATATACTGAGGGGAAAATGAGAGGTGTGAGGTGAAAATGAGGGGTGTGAGGTGAACATGAAAAAGTGTGAGTGCAAAATGAGAGGAGTGAGGGAAAATATTGGAGTGATCGGAAAATGACAGATGTGAGGTTGAAATGACAAGTGTTAGGGGGGAATGAGAGGAGTGAGGGGAAAATAAGAGGAGTGAGGGGGAAAATGAGTGGTGTAAGGGAGAAAATTAGAGATGTGAGGGGGAAAATTAGAGGCATGATGGGAAAATAAGAGAAGTGAGGTGCTATAACTAACCACAGATATTTACTATGCCTAGGCAACGCCTGGCTCTTCAGCTAGTATTGTATATATCTCATAACTACATGATTATGCACTTGTCACTTTATTTATATTATACATCGTTATTTGCCTAGGAATATCTTAATGGTTTAGACATACTATATTTGTCATCTTTGTGGTTCTTTATTTTAATTCTAACATTGCTAATACTGATAGTATTGTTATTTGCACTTAATACTATCTGTTCCATCTTTTTTGCCAGCATAGCAATTGTTTCTGAGATTGAGTTCCACTGCAGAACGAATCACTGCTCATATGTGAAGTTACTCTCCCCCTTGTCTAGCATAGCAACTGTTCCAATGTTTGCATTCCACTGTGGAACGCTTCGTTGCTTACATTCGACACTGCTCTTAGCATAGTTACCCAGTGAGATGTGTAGCATGTGACACATCCGCTCCTCACCACATCCTTGTCTCTTGTGCAGTCCATGCTGTCACACATTGACGTAGCACATCACTTCCACTTCCGAGGGTGTCCATGGCAGCGTGCATTCCACCTTGGAATGCATACAGCTTTCAAATCATATTTTCAGCACTGTTTGCTGGGTTAATGTTTTCTGCTGCCACTTTATCGTCTTCTTGGGCAACCTTTGCTATGCCTTGACCACTTTATGTTTCTTGCAGCCAAAAGGCAATGATTAATGACACACGACCTGTTTTAGGAACCTTATTTACTGATTGGTTTGTATTACATATTAATAAGTCCCCCTTTTCACTTGCCATTCATATTCTTTGAGAAAGCCACTAAGCGAAACATACGTTGGGGTCACAGGAGCCACAGGGGACTGACTATTGGTATATGCTATTTGATTATACTTCCTTTTCTTTTTTCAGATGTGTGTGATGTATTCTCCACCTCTTAATATATACTTACCTTGTAATGTCTTCACATCCTGTTCCATCCAGATGTGTCCGGATCCCAGAATTCCAAGCGGCGGAAGTTCACAGACCTCCATATTGGGACACCCAAGTGATGGGTGTCTCAATATGGAAACTGCTGGTAGCCTCTTGCACGGTACCACCAGCGGAACACCGTCGCACCACACACACACACACAGTTTATACGCCATACCCACCATACACACACAAACACGCACTGTATATGCCATATGCACCACACACACTGTATACGCCGTACACACCACACACATTCACACACACTGTACAGTTAGGTCCATATATTTTTGGACAGAGACAACATTTTTCTAATTTTGGTTATAGACATTGCCACAATGAATTTTAAACAAAACAATTCAGATGCAGTTGAAGTTCAGACTTTCAGCTTTCATTTGAGGGTATCCACATTAAAATTGGATGAAGGGTTTAGGAATTTCAGCTCTTTAACATGTACCACCCTGTTTTTAAATGGACCAAAAGTAATTGGACAGATTCAATAATTTTAAATAAAATGTTCATTTTTAGTACTTGATTGAAAACAGTTTTTTGGCAATGACTGCCTGAAGTCTTGAACTCATGGACATCACCAGACGCTGTGTTTCCTCCTTTTTGATGCTCTGCCAGGCCTTCACTGTGGTGGTTTTCTGTTGCTGTTTGTTTGTGGGCCTTTCTGTCTGAAGTTTAGTCTTTAACAAGTGAAATGCATGCTCAATTGGGTTGAGATCAGGTGACTGACTTGGCCATTCAATAATATTCCACTTCTTTTCTTTAATAAACTCCTGGGTTGCTTTGGCTTTATGTTTTGTGTCATTGTCCATCTGTAGTATGAAATGACGACCAATCAGTTTGGCTGCATTTGGCTGGATCTGAGCGCACAGTATGGCTCTGAATACCTCAGAATTCATTCGGCTGCTTCTGTCCTGTGTCACATCATCAATAAACACTAGTGACCCAGTGCCACTGGCAGCCATGCATGCCCAAGCCATCACACTGCCTCCGCCGTGTTTTACAGATGATGTGGTATGCTTTGGATCATGAGCTGTACCACGCCTTCGCCATACTTTTCTCTTTCCATCATTCTGGTAGAGGTTGAGCTTTGTTTCATCTGTCCAAAGAATGTTCTTCCAGAACTGTGCTGGCTTTTTTAGATGTTTTTTTTATCAAAGTCCAGTCTAGCCTTTTTATTCTTGATTCTTATGAGTGGCTTGCACCGTGCAGTGAACCCTCTGTATTTACTTTCATGCAGTCTTCTCTTTATGGTAGATTTGGATATTGATACGCCTACCTCCTGGAGAGTGTTGTTCACTTGGTTGGCTGTTGTGAAGGGGTTTCTTTTCACCATGGAGATTATTCTGCGATCATCCACCACTGTTCTCTTCCGTGGGCACACAGGTCTTTTTGCATTGATGAGTTCACCAGTGCTTTCTTTCTTTCTCAGGATGTACCAAACTGTAGATTTTGCCACTCCTAATATCATAGCAATTTCTTGGATTGTTTTTTTCTGTTTTCTCAGCTTAAGGATGGCTTCTTTCACCTGCATAGAGAGCTCCTTTGACCGCATGTTCACTTCACAGCAAAAGCTTCCAAATGCAAGCATCACACCTCAAATCAAATCCAGGCCTTTTATCTGCTTAATTGAGAATGACAGAACGAAGGGATTGCCCACACCTGTCCATGAAATAGCATTGGAGTCAATTGTCCAATTACTTTTGGTCCTTTTAAAAACAGGGTGGCACATGTTAAGGAGCTGAAACTCCTAAACCATTCATCCAATTTTAATGTGGATACCCTCAAATGAAAGCTGAAAGTCTGAACTTCAACTGCATCTGAGTTGTTTTGTTTAAAATTCATTGTGGTAATGTCTATAACCAAAATTAGAAAAATGTTGTCTCTGTCCAAATATATATGGACCTAACTGTATATCCCATATGCGGCCTCTTGCGCGGTATCACCAGCAGAAAACACAGTCGCGAACACGCCGCAGCCAGGATCAGCCGAATGATTCACTGACCACTGCCATCTTTGTAGAGAGAGAGAACAGACAAGGGAGTTAGCACATGGGGTACACAGGTCAAAGAAGAGAGGACATCAGAGCAGAAAACAGCAGATGGGGAAGAGAGAAAGTGCACAGGGGTGGGAGAGACAGAGCACAGGGGGGAGACAGCTCAGACAGGACAGCACATGAGAACACAGCACAGGAAGGAGAGAGACAGCAGACAAGGAGGATAGCACATGGGTAGACAGGTCAAAGAAGAGAGCACAGATGGGAGAAATCAGCACATGGGGAAAGAGAGAGTGGATAGGTGGGTGAGCACATGGGGGGAGAGATTCTCAGTGCTGCAAAGCCAGCCCCCATCGTGACATTACCGCCCTCCCGATGCGATAGCATCTAGTATTCACATATTTATATATTTATTCCATAGGCTATTTGTATGAGATTCTATTATGTATGATCATGTTATTAAGTCATTATACCCATTACTAATATCTCTGTGCAGTGGTCTCCATATATTTTGTCATTTGATTTTCCTCCATATATTTTATTATGACTTAATAAAATTATATATTTTATATACAGTTTTTTATTTGGTTTATTCACTATTTTGGAGTAGGTATAATAATGTTTGTACATAGGCTAAAAAATAGAAATGTTGTATTTGGTAAATTTTTGCTATACGTTTTAATAGAGAAACTTGTTTTTAGCTCTATTATCTTATAATAAACACTTTATTTTAATAAAACATTGAATGTGCTTTGCATTTAGAAACCGCACACTAATTAATAGAAGCAATAAACACAAACATAGAACCTCTGAAGACCCTCCATCAATTAATTAATTACCATTAATCACACCAATCCATTTGATAGCCATGTGTATATATAAACTACATATTGACATATGAAATTGATGTATGCAACAAGAGGAAGCTGACTTTCAAAAGCAGAATGTAATTTATGCTGAGTGTTTTGCAGTATAGCAGAATTAAAAATTGCAAAAAGGCAGTAAATATATGAAGAGTAAGCGCAAATGCTCAATTGCATAAATATGTACACATAAATTCATATAGATCTTTACATATCACACATTACACATTATCTCAAATTTTGGATTTTGAGAAGTCTATTCCATATTTTTCATATGTGATATTGTACATAAATATCTAGAACACAACAAAAATTTCCTTGTGAGTCATACAAACTCCAAGTTTGTTACACGGCTTCATGATTCATATTGTAACAGAGTATTATACCATCAAATGGGAGATTGTTTCTTCTTTTTGGAGAGAAGTAATTTACATACTTTTATCACATTAAATAAGGCCAATATGTAGAGCCTATCCCCCAAAGTTGTATCATGGGTAATTCTTTCAATTAGCCAAACACTACACATATGATGGTTTAGTACATCAAAACAAGTGTCCGTAGATATATGCATTTTACTTTCATTCATTTACTTATATTAACCTCTTTTGGTCCTGGGACTTTTTGGTAGGAGATATAAGGCTATGTTCACACGTTCCTGATTTCCATCCTTTTTTTTCTGCACTAAAAACCGCAGCTCTTGGCAGAAAACGCAGGTCCTTTTTTTGGTGCGTTTTTGGTGCGTTTTTTGATGGGTTTTTTGATGCGTTTTTTAGTGCGTTTTTTAATGCAGTTTTCTATGCAGAGTCTGTGTGTTTTCTAGGGAGTTTTTTAGGGTTAAAATGGCTGAAAATACCCTACCCCTAACCCTACCCCTAACCCTACCCCTAACCCTAACCCTACCCCTAACCCTACCCCTAACCCTAACCATAACCCTACCCCTAACCCTAACCCTACCCCTAACCCTAATCCTATTCTAACCTTAGTGGAAAAAAAAATTCTTTATTTTTTTATTGTCCCTACCTATGGGGGTGACAAAGGGGGGGGGGGGGTCATTTACTATTTTTTTTATTTTGATCACTGAGATAGGTTATATCTCAGTGATCAAAATGCACTTTGGAACGAATCTGCCGGCCGGCAGATTCGGCGGGAGCACTGCGCATGCGCCCGCCATTTTGGAAGATGGCGGCGCCCAGGGAGAAGACGGACGGACGGACACCGGGAGGCCGGGTAAGTATAAGGGGGGGAGATGAGGGCACGGGGGGGCGTCGGAGCACGGGGGGTGGCATCGGAGCATGGGGGGTGGGATTGGGGCACGGGGGGCAGCCACACTGCAGCGGTTCTGCACCACAAACCTCAGTAAAACCCGCAGATATATTTTTCATCTGCGGGTTTTACTGCGGGTTTGACCTCACAATGGAGGTCAATGGGTGCAGAACCGCTGCAGTTTTGCAAAAAGAAGTGACATGGTACTTCTTTTTTACCGCAGCTATTCAGCGCGGCTTTTTTTCCCGATTCCCGCATCATGTGCACAGTGGTTCCTGTTTTCCATAGGGTACCCTGCATGGAAAACAGCTGCAGAGCCGCAGCGGCAAAATCGCGGAGGTTCCGCAGTAAAAAACGCACTGTGTGAACATGGCCTAAGGAATTTTTAGAATTTCAAGCTTAATACGCAGGCTGTATTCAAAGTTCACATCCCTATTTGTTTAACCCCTTTCTGACATTAGACTGTTGTGAATTCTGTGGCAGAGTTCACTCCTGTGGTCACAAGTGGTACTTCGGCTGATTCTCTCTGAGATCTTCCGTTTGTGGAGGAAAGTGGTACTGCAGCTTCTGAGTTTCCTCCCTCAGGTGATCTGGTGAGCTCGTTGGCTTCTTCTCTACTTGACTCCACCTGATGCTTTGATCTATGCTTCCTGTCTATGTTTCAGTGTGGGACTTGTTTTTTCCCTGGGTCATTCCTGTGGCCTGCTGCTCTGCAAAGCTAAGTTTTGCTTATGTTATTTTGTTGCTATTTTTCTGTCCAGCTTGCTTTATTGGTTTTTCTCGCCTGCTGGAAGCTCTGAGATGCAGAGGGACCACCTCCGTACCGTTAGTCGGTGCGGAGGGTCTTTTTGTCCCCTCTGCGTGGTTTTTTATAGGTTTTTGTGCTGACCGCAAAGTTATCTTCCCTATCCTCGTTCTGTTCAGCTAGTCGGGCCTCACTTTGCTAAATCTGTTTCATCTCTATGTTTGTGTTTTCATCTTACTCACAGTCATTATATGTGGGGGGCTGCCTTTTCCTTTGGGGAATTTCTCTGAGGCAAGGTAGGCTTATTTTTCTATCTTCAGGATTAGCTAGTTTCTCAGGCTGTGACGAGGCGCCTAGGTTCTGGTCAGGAGCGCTCCACGGCTACCTTTAGTGTGGTTTGATAGGCTTAGGGATTGCGGTCTGCAGAGTTCCCACGTCTCAGAGCTCGTTCTATTATTTTGGTTATTGTCAGTTCACTGTATGTGCTCTGACCTCCATGTCCATTGTGATTCTGAATTGCCTTTCATAACAGTACAGGAAGCCAAAAGTGCTAATGATTCTCAATAGAGGGAAAAAAGAAGTTCTGAGACCATTTTTTTTTCTTTGCACTGTGTTTTGTCTTTTTTTTTCCCCTAGACATTTGGGTGGTTCAGGACACAGGTGTAGCAATGGACATTAAAGGTCTGTCTTCATTTGTGGATCAGCTCACGGCAAGAGTTCAAAATATTCAAGATTTTGTGGTCCAGAATTCTTTGCTTGAACCGAAAATTCCTATTCCAGATTTGTTTTTTGGAGATAGAACTAAATTTCTGAGTTTCAAAAATAATTGTAAACTATTTCTGGCTTTGAAACCTCGCTCTTCTGGTGACCCAATTCAACAGGTTAGGATCGTCATTTCTTTTTTGCGTGGCGACCCTCAGGACTGGGCGTTTTCTCTTGCGTCAGGAGATCCTGCATTGAGTAATATCGATGCGTTTTTCCTGGCGCTTGGGTTCCTGTACGATGAGCCTAATTCAGTGGATCAGGCAGAAAAAAATTTGCTGGCTCTTTGTCAGGCTCAGGATGAGATAGAGGTATATTGTCAGAAATTTAGAAAGTGGTCAGTGCTCACTCAATGGAATGAATCTGCGCTGGCAGCAATATTCAGAAAGGGTCTATCTGAAGCCCTTAAGGATGTCATGGTGGGATTTCCTATGCCTGCTGGTTTGAATGAGTCTATGTCTTTGGCCATTCAGATCGGTCGACGCTTGCGTGAGCGTAAACCTGTGCACCATTTGGCGGTATTACCTGAGCTTAAACCTGAGCCTATGCAGTGTGATAGGACCTTGACCAGAGTTCAACGGCAAGAACATAGACGTCTGAATGGTCTGTGTTTCTACTGTGGTGATTCCACTCATGCTATCTCTGATTGTCCTAAGCGCACTAAGCGGTTCGCTAGGTCTGCCACCATTGGTACTGTACAGTCAAAATTTCTTCTGTCCGTTACCTTGATCTGCTCTTTGTCATCATATTCTGTCATGGCATTTGTGGATTCAGGCGCTGCCCTGAATTTGATGGACTTGGAATATGCTAAGCGTTGTGGGTTTTTCTTGGAGCCCTTGCAGTGTCCTATTCCATTGAGAGGAATTGATGCTACGCCTTTGGCCAAGAATAAGCCTCAATACTGGACCCAGCTGACCATGTGCATGGCTCCTGCACATCAGGAGGTTATTCGCTTTCTGGTGTTGCATAATCTGCATGATGTGGTCGTGTTGGGGTTGCCATGGCTACAAGCCCATAATCCAGTATTAGATTGGAAATCCATGTCGGTGTCCAGCTGGGGTTGTCAGGGGGTACATGGTGATGTTCCATTTCTGTCAATTTTGTCATCCACTCCTTCTGAGGTCCCAGAGTTCTTGTCTGATTACCGGGATGTATTTGATGAGCCCAAGTCCAATACCCTACCTCCGCATAGGGATTGTGATTGTGCTATCAATTTGATTCCTGGTAGTAAATTCCCAAAAGGTCGATTGTTTAATTTGTCCGTGCCTGAGCACACCGCTATGCGCAGTTATGTGAAGGAATCCCTGGAGAAGGGGCATATTCGCCCGTCATCGTCGCCATTAGGAGTAGGGTTCTTTTTTGTAGCCAAGAAGGATGGTTCGCTGAGACCTTGTATAGATTACCGCCTTCTTAATAAGATCACGGTTACATTTCAGTACCCCTTGCCATTGTTATCTGATCTGTTTGCTCGGATTAAGGGGGCTAGTTGGTTCACAAAGATAGATCTTCGTGGTGCGTATAATCTGGTGCGAATTAAGCAAGGTGATGAATGGAAAACTGCATTTAATACGCCCGAGGGTCATTTTGAGTATCTCGTGATGCCGTTCGGACTTGCCAATGCTCCATCAGTGTTTCAGTCCTTTATGCATGACATCTTCCGGGAGTACCTGGAGAAATTCCTGATTGTGTACTTGGATGACATTTTGATCTTCTCGGATGATTGGGAGTCTCATGTGAAGCAGGTCAGAACGGTTTTTCAGGTCCTGCGTGCTAATTCTTTGTTTGTGAAGGGATCAAAGTGTCTCTTTGGTGTGCAGAAGGTTTCATTTTTGGGGTTCATCTTTTCCCCTTCTACTATCGAGATGGATCCTGTTAAGGTCCAAGCCATCCATGATTGGACTCAGCCGACATCTCTGAAAAGTCTGCAAAAGTTCCTGGGCTTTGCTAATTTTTATCGTCGCTTCATCTGCAGTTTTTCTAGTATTGCTAAACCATTGACCAATTTGACCAAGAAGGGTGCTGATGTGGTCAATTGGTCTTCTGATGCTGTGGAAGCTTTTCAAGAGTTGAAGCATCGTTTTTCTTCTGCCCCTGTGTTGTGTCAACCAGATGTTTCTCTTCCGTTCCAGGTCGAGGTTGATGCTTCTGAGATTGGAGCAGGGGCTGTTTTGTCGCAGAGAGGTTCTGGTTGCTCAGTGATGAAACCATGCGCTTTCTTTTCCAGGAAGTTTTCGCCTGCTGAGCGTAATTATGATGTGGGCAACCGAGAGTTGCTGGCCATGAAGTGGGCATTTGAGGAGTGGCGTCATTGGCTTGAAGGAGCTAAGCATCACGTGGTGGTATTGACTGATCATAAGAACTTGACTTATCTCGAGTCTGGCAAGCGCTTGAATCCTAGACAAGCTCGTTGGTCGTTGTTTTTTGCCCGTTTTGACTTTGTGATTTCGTACCTTCCGGGCTCTAAAAATGTGAAGGCGGATGCTCTGTCTAGGAGTTTTGTACCCGACTCTCCGGGTTTATCTGAGCCGGCGGGTATCCTCAAGGAAGGAGTAATTGTGTCTGCCATCTCCCCTGATTTGCCGCGGGTGCTGCAAAAATTTCAAGCTAATAAACCTGATCGTTGCCCAGCGGAGAAACTGTTTGTCCCTGATAGGTGGACGAATAGAGTTATCTCTGAACTTCATTGTTCGGTGTTGGCTGGTCATCCTGGAATCTTTGGTACCAGAGAGTTCGTGGCTAGATCCTTTTGGTGGCCCTCTCTGTCGCGGGATGTGCATGCTTTTGTGCAGTCCTGTGGGATTTGTGCTCGGGCTAAGCCCTGCTGTTCTCGTGCCAGTGGGTTGCTTTTGCCCTTGCCGGTCCCGAAGAGGCCTTGGACACATATCTCTATGGATTTTATTTCTGACCTTCCCGTTTCTCAAAAGATGTCAGTCATTTGGGTGGTCTGTGATCGCTTTTCTAAGATGGTCCATCTGGTACCCTTGTCTAAATTGCCTTCCTCCTCTGATTTGGTGCCTTTGTTCTTCCAGCATGTGGTTCGTTTGCATGGCATTCCAGAGAATATTGTTTCTGACAGAGGTTCCCAGTTTGTTTCGAGGTTTTGGCGAGCCTTTTGTGGTAGGATGGGCATTGACTTGTCTTTTTCCTCGGCTTTCCATCCTCAGACTAATGGCCAGACCGAGCGAACCAATCAGACCTTGGAAACATATCTGAGGTGCTTTGTTTCTGCTGATCAGGATGACTGGGTGTCCTTTTTGCCTTTGGCTGAGTTCGCCCTTAATAATCGGGCCAGCTCGGCTACCTTGGTTTCACCGTTTTTCTGCAATTCTGGGTTCCATCCTCGTTTCTCTTCTGGACAGGTTGAGTCTTCGGACTGTCCTGGTGTGGATACTGTGGTGGACAGGTTGCAGCAGATTTGGACTCAGGTAGTGGACAATTTGACCTTGTCCCAGGAGAAGGCTCAACTTTTCGCTAATCGCAGACGCCGTGTGGGTCCCCGACTTCGTGTTGGGGATCTGGTTTGGTTATCTTCTCGTCATATTCCTATGAAGGTTTCCTCTCCTAAGTTTAAACCTCGTTTTATTGGTCCATATAGGATTTCAGAGGTTCTTAATCCTGTGTCTTTTCGTCTGACCCTTCCAGATTCTTTTTCCATACATAACGTATTCCATAGGTCATTGTTGCGGAGATACGTGGCACCTATGGTTCCATCTGTTGAGCCTCCTGCCCCGGTTTTGGTGGAGGGGGAATTGGAGTATATTGTGGAGAAAATTTTGGATTCTCGTGTTTCAAGACGGAAACTCCAGTATCTGGTTAAATGGAAGGGTTATGCTCAGGAGGATAATTCCTGGGTTTTTGCCTCTGATGTCCATGCTCCCGATCTTGTTCGTGCCTTTCATGTGGCTCATCCTGGTCGGCCTGGGGGCTCTGGTGAGGGTTCGGTGACCCCTCCTCAAGGGGGGGTACTGTTGTGAATTCTGTGGCAGAGTTCACTCCTGTGGTCACAAGTGGTACTTCGGCTGATTCTCTCTGGGATCTTCCGTTTGTGGAGGAAAGTGGTACTGCAGCTTCTGAGTTTCCTCCCTCAGGTGATCTGGTGAGCTTGTTGGCTTCTTCTCTACTTGACTCCACCTGATGCTTTGATCTATGCTTCCTGTCTATGTTTCAGTGTGGGACTTGTTTTTTCCCTGGGTCATTCCTGTGGCCTGCTGCTCTGCAAAGCTAAGTTTTGCTTATGTTATTTTGTTGCTATTTTTCTGTCCAGCTTGCTTTATTGGTTTTTCTCGCCTGCTGGAAGCTCTGAGATGCAGAGGGACCACCTCCGTACCGTTAGTCGGTGCGGAGGGTCTTTTTGTCCCCTCTGCGTGGTTTTTTATAGGTTTTTGTGCTGACCGCAAAGTTATCTTCCCTATCCTCGTTCTGTTCAGCTAGTCGGGCCTCACTTTGCTAAATCTGTTTCATCTCTATGTTTGTGTTTTCATCTTACTCACAGTCATTATATGTGGGGGGCTGCCTTTTCCTTTGGGGAATTTCTCTGAGGCAAGGTAGGCTTATTTTTCTATCTTCAGGATTAGCTAGTTTCTCAGGCTGTGACGAGGCGCCTAGGTTCTGGTCAGGAGCGCTCCACAGCTACCTTTAGTGTGGTTTGATAGGCTTAGGGATTGCGGTCTGCAGAGTTCCCACGTCTCAGAGCTCGTTCTATTATTTTGGGTTATTGTCAGTTTACTGTATGTGCTCTGACCTCCATGTCCATTGTGATTCTGAATTGCCTTTCATAACATTAGACGTACTACACCGTCGAGGTGGGGTGGGCCTGTATGACCATCTACGGAATAGTACGTCATATGCGATCGGTCGCACTCACGGGGGGAGTGCGGCCGGTCGTGGCCGGGTGTCAGATGACTATCACAGCTGACATCCGGCACTATGTGCTAGGAGTGGTCACGGACCGCCCCGACACATTAACCACCAGCACACTGCGATCAAACATGATTGCAGTGTTCTGTCGGTATAGGGAAGCATCGCGCAGGGAGGGGGCTCCCTGCGGGCTTCCCTGAGACCCCCGGAGCAACGCGATATGATCGCATTGCTCTGAGGGTCTCCTACCTCCTTCCTCGCTGCAGCAGGCCCGAATCCAAAATCGCCGCGGCATCCGGGTCTTGCAGGGAGGTGGCTTCACAGCGCCTGCTCAGAGGAGGTGCCAGGAAGCCTCCAGGAGTGCACGTCAGATCGCTGATCTGACACAGTGCACAGCAAAGTGTCAGATCAACGATCTTACACTATAACATGATGCCCCCCCCCCCCCCCCCCCCAGGGCAATGTTATAGTGTAAAAAAAATATTCACATGTGTAAAAGAAATTTAAAAAATCCTAAACATATATATATATATATATATATATATATATATGCCACGCCGTTCAGGCATTAAAGTCCACTTTTTTCAATTATTTTGTGCTGCTTTTCCTTTTTTTGAGTTTATTACTTTTTGACCATTGGATTGCTGGTCGGAAGAGTTTTGCATGCCTAGTAAGATAGTAATTTGATGCTGTTCCAATTTTTTCACTTCATATGTATATATATATATATATATATATATATATATATATATATATATATTGTTCCTATAAATACATTTCTTTATCTAAATATAAAAAGAAACAATAAAAGTACACATATTTAGTATCGCCGCGTCCGTATCGACCCGACCTATAAAACTGTCCCACTGGTTATCCCTCTCAGTAAACACCGTAAGAAAAAAACGAGGCAAAAAACAACGCTTTATTATCATACCGCCAAACAAAAAGTGGAATAACACGTGATCAAAAAGACAAATATAAATAACCATGGTACCGCTGAAAACGTCATCTTGTCCCGCAAAAAACGAGCTGCCATACAGCATCATCAGCAAAAAATTAAAAGAATTATAGTCCTCAGAACAAAGCGATGCAAAAATAATTATTTTTTCTATAGAATAGTTTTTATCGTATAAAAGCGCCAAAACATAAAAAAAATGATATAAATGAGGTACCGCTGCAATCGCACTGACCCGAAGAATAAAACTGCTTTATCCATTTTACCAAATGCGGAATGGTATAAACGCATCCCCCAAAAGAAATTCATGAATAGCTGGTTTTTGGTCATTCTGCCTCACAAAAATCGGAATAAAAAGTGATCAAAAAATGTCACGTGCCCGAAAATGTTACCAATAAAACTCGTCCCGCAAAAACAAGACCTCACATGACTCTGTGGACAAAAATATGGAAAAATTATAGCTCTCAAAATGTGGTAATGCAAAAAATATTTTTTGCAATAAAAAGCGTCTTTCAGTGTGTGACGGCTGCCAATCATAAAAATCCGCTAAAAAACCCGCTATAAAAGTAAATCAAACCCCCCTTCATCACACCGTTAGTTAGGGAAAATTAAAAAATTAAAAAAATGTATTTATTTTCATTTTCCCATTAGTGCCAGGGCTAGGGTTAGGGTTAGGGCTAGAGTTAGGGTTAGTGCTAGGGTTAGGGTTAGGACTAGGGTTTGGGTTAGGGTTAGGGCTAGGGTTAGAGTTAGGGCTAGGTTTAGGGCTAGGGTTAGGGTTAGGGCTAGGGTTAGGGTTAGGGCTAGGGTTAGGGTTAGGGTTGGGGCTAAGGTTAAGGCTACAGTTAGGGTTGGGGCTAAAGTTAGGGTTAGGGTTGGGGCTAAAGTTAGGGTTAGGGTTTGGATTACATTTACGGTTGGGAATAGGGTTGAGATTAGGGTTAGGGGTGTGTCAAGGTTAGGGGTGTGGTTAGGGTTACCGTTGGGATTAGGGTTAGGGATGTGTTTGGATTAGGGTTTCAGTTATAATTGGGGGGTTTCCACTGTTTAGGCACATCAGGGGCTCCCCAAACGCGGCATGGCGTTCGATCTCAATTCCAGCCAATTCTGCATTGAAAATGTAAAACAGTTTTTCTTCCCTTCCGAGCTCTCCCGTTTGCCCAAACAGGGGTTTACTCCAATATATGGGGTATCAGCGTACTCAGGACACATTGGAAAACAACTGTTGGGGTCCAATTTCTCCTGTTACCCTTGGGAAAATACAAAACTGGGGGCTAAAAAATAATTTTTGTGGAAAAAAAATATTTTATTTTCACGGCTATGCGTTATAAACTGTAGTGAAACACTTGGGGGTTCAAAGTTCTCACAACACATCTAGATAAGTTCCTTGGGGGGTGTAGTTTCCAATATGGGGTTATTTGTGGGGGTTTTCTACTGTTTAGGTACATCAGGGGCTCTGCAAACGCAATGTGACGCCTGCAGACCAATCCATCTACACTATGTTCCAAATTATTATGCAGATGACGTTTTTCTCAGATTTTTCTAAATGGTCGGTGCAAATGACAGTCAGTCTAATAAAAGTCATCACCCGTTAGAGTATACATCGAATTTTATTGAAGAAACCTCCCAATGATAACAGTATAATCTCCAAAATAAATAAAAACTCAAAATGCACTGTTCCAAATTATTAGGCACAGTAGAATTTGTAAACATTTGATATGTTTTAAAGAACTGAAAATGCTCATTTGTGGAATTTGCAGCATTAAGAGGTCACATTCACTGAACAAAAAAGCTATTTAACTCCAAAACATCCTAACAGGCCAAGTTACATTACATAGGACCCCTTCTTTGATATCACCTTTACAATTCTTGCATTTTTGAGTTTTTGGAGAGTTTCTGCTTGTATGTCTTTGCATGAAGTCAGAATAGCTTTCCAGAGCTGCTGTTTTGATGTGAACTGCCTCCCACCCTCATAGATCTTATGCTGGATGATACTCCAAAGGTTTTCTATAGGGTTGAGGTCAGGGGAAGATGGTGGCCACACCATGAGTTTATCTCCTTTTATGTCCATAGCAGCCAATGACTCAGAGGTATTATTTGCAGCATGAGATGGGGCATTGTCATGCATGAAGATGATTTTGCTCCTGAAGGCACGTTTCTGCTTTTAGACCATAGAAGAAAGTTGTCAGTCAGAAATGCTATTTAATTTACAGATGTCATTTTCACATCTTCAGGAACCTTAAAGCGTCCTACCAGCTGTTTCCCCATGATTCCGGCCCAAAACATGATTTCTCCACCTCCTTGCTGACATCGCAGCATTGTTGTGACATGGTGGCCATCCACCAACCATCCACTACTCCATCCATCTGGACCATCCAGGGTTGCTCGACACTCATCAGTAAACAAAGCTGTTTGAAAATTAGTCTTCATGTATATCTGGGCCCACTGCAACCATTTCTGCTCATGAACACTGTTAAGGGGTGGCCGAATAGTAGGTTTATGCACCACAGCAAGCCTTTGAAGGATCATAAACCTTGAGGTTCGAGGGACTCCAGAGGCACCAGCAGCTTCAAATAACTGTTTGCTGCTTTGTAATGGTATTTTGGAAGCTGCTCTCTTAATCCAATGAATTTGTCTGGCAGAAACCTTCCTCATTATGCCTTTATCTGCATGAACTCTGTCTGTGCTCTGTTTCAGTCACAAATCTCTTCAGAGTATGATGATCACAAAGTTTTTGTGAAGTATCTAATTGCCTTGTCCAAGGCATTGCACTATTTAACACTTTTCAGCAGCAGAGATATATGTTTTATTTCTCATATTGTTTGAAAACTTTGGCCTGCTTAATAATGTGGAACATCATTTTTAAGTAGTTTTCCTTTAATTAGAATCACCTGGAAAACTAATTATCACATGTGTTTAAGATTGATTTTAGTTATCTATTGAGCCCTGAGACACAATACCATCCACAAGTTTATTTGAAAAACAAAAAAAATTAAATCTTTATGACACTTAAATACAATTTGCTTAATAATTTGGAACACAGTGTAAGTCTGCATTCCAAATTAAGCTCCTTCCCTTCCGAGCTCTGCCATGCGCTCAAACTTTGGTTCCCCCCCACATATGGGGTATCAGCGTAATCAAGACACATTGGACAACAACATTTGTGGTCCGGTTTCTCCTGTTACCGTTGAGAAAATACAAAACTGGAGGCTAAAAAATCATTTTTGTGGAAAAAAAATTTTTTTTTATTTTCATGGCTCTGCATTATTAACTGTTGTAAAACACTTGGGGGTTCAAAGTTCTCACAACACATCTAGATAAGTTCCTTGGGGGGTCTATTTTCCAATATGGGGTCACTTGTGGGGGGTTTCTACTGTTTAGATACATTAGGGGCTCTGCAAACGCAATGTGATGCCTGCAGACCATTCCATCTAAGTCTGCATTCCAAATTACCGTCCTTCCCTTCCGAACTCTGCCATGCGCTCAAATGGTGGTTCCCGTCCACATATGGGGTATCAACGTACTCAGGACAAATTGAGCAACAACTTTTGGGGTCCAATTTCTCCTGTTACCCTTGGAAAAATACAAAACTGGGGACTAAAAAAAGGATTTTTTATTTTCACGGCTCTGCGTTATAAACTGTAGTGAAACACTTGGGGGTTCAAAGCTCTCACAACACATCTAGATGAGTTCCTTAGGGGGTCTACTTTCCAAAATGGTGTCACTTGTGGGGGATTTCAATGTTTAGGCACATCAGTGGCTCTCTAAACGCAACATGGCGTCCCATATCAATTCCAGTCAATTTTGCATTGAAAAGTCAAATGGCGCTCCTTCCTTTCCGAGCTCTGCCATGCGCCCAAACAGTGGTTTACCCCCACATATGGGGTATCAGCGTACTCAAGACAAATTGTGCAACAACTGTTGGGGTCCAATTTCTTCTTGTACCCTTGGGAAAGCAAAAAATTGGGGGCGAAGAGATCATTTTTGTGAAAAAATATGATTTTTTATTTTTACGACTCTGCATTATAAACTTCTGTGAAGCACTTGGTGGGCCAAAGTGCTCACCACACATCTAGATAAGTTCCTTAGGGGTCTACTTTCCATAATGGTGTCACTTATGGGGGGTTTCAATGTTTAGGCACATCAGTTGCTCTCCAAACACAACATGGCGTCCCATCTCAATTCCTGTCAATTTTGCATTGAAAAGTCAAACAGCGCTCTTTCCCTTCCGAGCTCTTCCATGCACCCAAACAGTCGTTTACCCCCACATATGGGGTATCAGCGTACTCAGGACAAATTGTACAACGACTTTTGGGGTCCAATTTCTTCTTGTACTCTTGGGAAAATAAAAAGTTGGGGGCGAAAGTGCATTTTTGTGAAAAATTATATTTTTTTATTTTTATGGCTCTGCATTATAAACTTCTGTGAATCACTTAATGGGTCAAAGTGCTCACCACACATCTAGATAAGTTCCTTAGGGGGTCTACTTTCCAAAATGGTGTCACTTGTGGGGGGTTTCAATGTTTAGTCACATCAGGGGATCTCCAAACGCAACATTGCGTTCCATCTCAATTACAGTCAATTTTGCATTGAAAAGTCAAATGGCGCTCCTTAGCTTCCAAGCTCTGCCATGCACTCAAACAGTGGTTTACCCCCACATATAGGGTATCTGCGTACTCAGGACAAATTGTGCAACAACTTTTGTGGACCATTTTTTCCTCTTACCCTTGGTAAAATAAAACAAATTGGAGCTGAAGTAAATTTTTTGTGAAAAAAAGTTAAATGTTCATTTTTGTTTAAACATTCCAAAAATTCCTGTGAAACACCTGAAGGGTTAATAAACTTCTTGAATGTGGTTTTGAGCACCTTGAGGGGTGCAGTTTTTAGAATGGTGTCACACTTGGTTATTTTCTATCATATAGACCCCTCAAAATGACTTCAAATGAGATGTGGTCCCTAAAAAAAATGGTGTTGTAAAAATGAGAAATTGCTGGTCAACTTTTAACCTTTATAACTCCCTAATAAAAAAAATGTTGGTTCCAAAATTGTGCTGATGTAAAGTAGACATGTGGAAAATGTTACTTATTAAGTATTTTGTGTGACATATCTCTGTGATTTAATTGCATAAAAATTCAAAGTTGGAAAATTGCGAAATTTTCAAAATTTTCACCAAATTTCCATTTTTTTCACAAATAAACGCAGGTAATATCAATGAAATTTTAACACTATCATGAAGTACAATATGTCTCGAGAAAACAATGTCAGAATCACTGGGATCTGTTAAAGCATTCCAGAGCTATAACCTCATAAATGGATAGTGGTCAGAATTGCAAAAATTGGCCTGGTCATTAACGTGCAAACCACCCTTGGGGGTAAAGGGGTTAATTTTTATGTGCAATGCGAGTTTACTGTCCACATTTATTTAAACCCAACAGTATCTGAGGCAGCATAGCGATCCTGGTAAATATACAATCTTTATTCCAAAATATTTAAAAAATCACAGCGGTGAGGGTAGAAAAATAGAACAATGTTTTGGCGAAACGGCCTTTCTCAAGTCTAAAATACAGAAAAAGGCCATTTGGCTGAACTGTTGCTCTATTTTTGTCTATTCACTGCGTTTATGTTTTAAATATATTGGAATAAAGACTGGAATAATAAAAAGGCTCTCTATGCGGCCTCAGATATCTTTGGATTTGTTGCTGCTTTTATACCTAGTGGGTGGCCCTGCCGAGTAGCACATACTCCTCAATGGTGAAAGGGAATTCTATACTGGACTAAGTACTTTGACCACATGTATTTGTTGCAGGGACTTTTTAGTATGGGATGACCCCTTTAGGATGTCCCTTCTTCACATCTAGGTGCGTGTGTCTAACCATCAGGTGTCAGTGACTGCTGGTCGACACTAGAGAGTCAACCTTAGTGGTTTCAAGGGTGATAAAGGCTCTCCTTAAGCTTTATTGAAAGGGAGGCAACAATCCCTGACAGTTGCAGTGGAGGTATCAGGATAGGTTTATTAAGGATCTTTCCCCTTTCGGGGTGAGGGCTTGTGAGAAACAGCATTTTCTATGATGATCATTTCATGTTTTTGCAGAAAGTCAAAGTCTTGGGATTTCAGAAGATATACAGTATGTCTTTATATTAGTGTTTAATTTGGCTAATATGTCAAGTCGTGTTGCTTTTTGAAAAATTGCACAATGACTGTTAGGAGTCAAGTACCCGCTGCTGCACAGGGGGAATCTCGAACCATGTCTGCTGCGGTCTCTCATTCTGCATCAGCCGCAGTGGAGCCTGCTCAGCAAAGACGTCGGTCCCAGCGTCTTGCTCAGTCTCACTCTGTGCAAAGGGTTACTGCTGCTTTTCCAGCTTCTGCCATTGAAGCCTGTGCTGGGCAGCGGCGAGCAGACACTTTTGGGACTAAGTCCTGCTTTTCCCCTTCTGAGCATGCCCAGGGCAAGATCTCCCATTGGAGATCGAGGGTCACATGCTCAGATACTGCAGCAGATCCTATTGGTCCTCCAGGAAGGTCCTGAAGGTGCTCAACTTCTGTGGCAGCCTCCCATTGGTCCTTCTGGGAAGGTCCTGTACATGCTACAGCTATAAAAGTTTCGCATGGCCGCACGGCCATGCGCTAGTATACACTTGTAAACATGTGTGTGTTGATGTGTGAAAGTCGTTCATTAATTATCCCCTCCCTTGTGTATGACTGCTCGCGTAAGGTGGATGATTGCTATCTAGCGCCCAACTTAGCCATCAGCACGTGATACACAACACAGCATCAGATTACTGTGACCGCCAGTGTGGCGCCGTGCGCTTTCACAGAGCTTTCCTTACCCAAGCCTGGGTGGTTAGTGGCGTCCGCCAGAAATTATTAGTTTTGTTACGTGTGGTACTGCGACCCTGTGACGCAACAGGTTTCGCTTCTTTCACACAGGGTGAAGCTAACCCTTGTGTATCCTCATTGTACCGCCATATAGTCTGTCATTGCTTAGCAGCAGGTTCAATCTCTGCACGGTGGACCCCGGGCTGCGAACGAACCTTATTCCTTTTCTCTAATTATTTGGTGCGTTCCGCTAGCCCTAACATTGACTTATAGGGAATTATCTGCATTAGGTGTACATAGCAAGATAGTTTCTTCTAGAAAGAGCTAATTTGCAGACTTTTTTTGCTAATAAAACATTTACAATTAGACAAAATTTATAAGGAGAGAACCAGTTGTTCATTAGCCCCAGAGTCAAGTATTGCAGAGCATAGCTAGAAGTAAAGTTATAATTTCTAAGTAATATTTCATAATGAAATAAAATGCAGTCCACTCTGAACCATAAGGAAGATGTGTTGACAGTAGAAAAGAACAAATCAAATGAAGAAAAAATGTAATTCTCCTTTAGTTTAAAAAAAAATGGATGCAAAATTGACCAAAATACCAAAATTTTGCTGAACTGTAGAGAGAGAGAAAAAGTAATCACCTTGTTGGTCATCTGTTCCAGTGTGCCAGACATCAGTTCACTCCTCTGTGCCTCTGGTCATCCATTTTTGGTCCTTTAGTCATCAGTAGGATTGAGCGACTTTTACTTTTTTAGGGTCGAGTCGGGTTTCGCTAAACCCGACTATCTCAAAAGTCGAGTCGAGTGCAATCGGCAGATTATCTCGAAAAGTCGGGGATCGAGCGAAACACGAAACCCAATGCAAGTCAATGGGGAAGAATAGTCGGCAGTGAGTGGGGGCCAGGAAAACACCTATAGTGCCCATTTTAATGGCAAAAACATCCATTCTTGTTACTGAAGCTTGCCAATCTTAATTTACCTTACAATAATAGTTAGGCATTGGAAATTGGGGGTCATTTGGCTAAAGTTGTGGGGGGGTAGGACTGGTTCAAGTATTTAGTGGGCCCAGGAAATGTGGACCACGTCACGGCAGTGGCGCAGGGAGAGGTAAGTATTTAAACTTTGCAAGTGCTGAGCAAGCAGGGGGGGGGCCCACTCGTTGGCATTGGCACTGGCACAGGGCCCCTCAAAGTACGGCGGTGTGTTTGCACGGCGGGGGCGCCTCCCACCGGCAGCGACACTTTTGCATACTATGAGGGGCCCTGTGCCAGTGATGTCGCCAACGATGATTCCCCCCCACCTGATCAAGGAACCTGCACTTTCATCTGCACCTTCCTCTTTGTCCCCGTGTAAGGTGGTATGGTATGCGGGAAGGGGAACCTGACTTTCAACAGGGTCACATTCCGGCTGTGTAGCGTGCACGGGGAATGTAGCGTTCTGGGTCAATGTACCAGCAGACTCTTCTATCACTGGCTGGGCAATTGGCAGGATGAGGAGGAAACACAGATATAGGCCCAAATAATAAAGTGGGCTAAATGCAGTTCAAAATTGGTAACAGGACTAACCAGGCAGCACTGCTTTGTTCAGTGGAGGACAACTGTAATGAGAGGCTGACACAGTGAGTAGGCCCAAATCAGTAAGTAGGCTAAATGCAGTTCAAAATTGGAAACAGATGTAAACAGGCGGCACTGGTTTATTCAGTGGAGGAGAACAGCAAGGAGCGGCAGACACCGTTAGTAGAGCCAACAAAACAAGTAGGCCAAATGCAGTGTTATATTAAAAACAATTTAACAAGAGCCTCAAGATAGAAGCTAAGGAAAGGCAACCTGGAGAACACCTTGGATCGGCAGACACCGTTTCTAGAACCCAAACCCAACTTGTAGGCCTAATGCAGTGTTATATTAAAAACTACTTAACGAGAGCCTCAAAATTGAAGCTAAGGAAAGGAAACCAGGAGAACACCTTGGATCGGCAGACACCGTTTCTAGAACCCAAACCCATCTTGCAGGCCTAATGCAGTGTTATATTAACAACTACTTAACGAGAGCCTCAAGATTGAAGCTAAGGAAAGGCAACCTGGAGAACACCTTGGAGTGGCAGACACCGTTTCTAGAACCCAAACCCAACTTGTAGGCCTAATGCAGTGTTATATTAAAAACTACTTAACGAGAGCCTCAAAATTGAAGCTAAGGAAAGGAAACCAGGAGAACACCTTGGATCGGCAGACACCGTTTCTAGAACCCAAACCCAACTTGTAGGCCTAATGCAGTGTTATATTAACAACTACTTAACGAGAGCCTCAAGATTGAAGCTAAGGAAAGGCAACCTGGAGAACACCTTGGAGTGGCAGACACCGTTTCTAGAACCCAAACCCAACTTGTAGGCCTAATGCAGTGTTATATTAACAACTACTTAACGAGAGCCTCAAGATAGAGGCTCAGGAAAGGCAACCTGGAGAACACCTTGGAGTGGCAGACACCGTTTCTAGAACCCAAACCCAACTTGCAGGCCTATTGCAGTGTTATATTAACAACTACTTAACGAGAGCCTCAAGATAGAAGCTCAGGAAAGGCAACCTGGAGAACACCTTGGAGTGGCAGACACCGTTTCTAGAACCCAAACCCAACTTGTAGGCCTAATGCAGTGTTATATTAAAGACTACTTAACGAGAGCCTCAAGATAGAAGCTCAGGAAAGGCAAACAGGAGAACACCTTGGAGCGGCAGACACTGTTTCTAGAACCCAACCCAACTTGTAGGCCTAATGCAGTGTTATATTAACAACTACTTAACGAGAGCCTCAAGATAGAAGCTCAGGAAAGGCAAACAGGAGAACACCTTGGAGCGGCAGACACCGTTTCTAGAACCCAACCCAACTTGTAGGCCTAATGCAGTGTTATATTAACAACTACTTAACGAGAGCCTCAAAATTGAAGCTAAGGAAAGGCAACCTGGAGAACACCTTGGAGCGGCAGACACCGTTTCTAGAACCCAAACCCAATATGTAGGCCTAATGCAGTGTTATATTACCAACTACTTAACGAGAGCCTCAAGATAGAAGCTCAGGAAAGGCAACCTGGAGAACACCTTGGAGTGGCAGACACCGTTTCTAGAACCCAAACCCAACTTGTAGGCCTAATGCAGTGTTAAGTTCCTGCTTGTTTTTCTTTGGTTTGCTATTTTGCTGTCCAGCTTGCTATTTTTATTGTTGTCTTGCTTGCTGGAAGCTCTGGGACGCAGAGGGAGCGCCTCTGCACCGTGAGTCGGTGCGGAGGGTCTTTTTGCGCCCTCTGCGTTGTCTTTTTGTAGGTTTTTGTGCTGACCGCAAAGCAACCTTTCCTATCCTCAGTCTGTTCAGTTAGTCGGGCCTCACTTTGCTAAATCTATTTCATCTCTGTGTTTGTATTCTCATCTTTACTCACAGTCATTATATGTGGGGGGCTGCCTTTTCCTTTGGGGAATTTCTCTGAGGCAAGGTAGGCTTTATTTTTCTATCTTCAGGGCTAGCTAGTTCCTTAGTCTGTGCCGAGTTGCATAGGGAGCGTTAGGCGCAATCCACGGCTATTTCTAGTGTGCGCGATAGGATTAGGGATTGCGGTCAGCAAAGTTCCCACGTCCCAGAGCTCATCCTTATTATTAGTAACTATCAGGTCATTCCGTGTGCTCTTAACCACCAGGTCCATTATTGTCCTGACCACCAGGTCATAACAGTACAGGTGGCCCAAAGTACTAATGCATCTCAATAGAGGGATAAGAGAAGTTCTGAGACCATTTTTTTTTCTTTGCAGGGTGTTTTGTCTCTCTTTTCCCCTTTACCTCTGGGTGGTTAAGGACACAGGTGTAAACATGGACATTCAAGGTCTGTCCTCTTGGATGGATAATCTCACTACAAGGGTACAAAACATTCAAGATTTTGTGGTTCAGAATCCGATGTCAGAGCCTAGGATTCCAATTCCTGATTTGTTTTTTGGTGATAGATCTAAGTTCTTGAATTTCAAAAATAATTGTAAATTGTTTCTTGCCTTGAATCCTCGCTCCTCAGGTGACCCTGTTCAACAAGTAAAGATCATTATTTCTCTGTTACGTGGTGACCCTCAAGACTGGGCATTTTCCCTTGCGCCAGGAGATCCGGCATTGCGTGATGTTGATGCGTTTTTCCTGGCGCTTGGATTGCTTTATGACGAACCTAATTCAGTGGATCAGGCAGAGAAAATCTTGCTGGCTCTGTGTCCGGGTCAGGATGAAGCGGAGATATATTGTCAGAAGTTTAGAAAGTGGTCTGTGCTCACTCAGTGGAATGAATGTGCCCTGGCAGCAATCTTCAGAAAGGGTCTCTCGGAAGCCCTTAAGGATGTCATTGTGGGATTTCCCATGCCTGCTGGTCTGAATGAGTCTATGTCTTTGGCCATTCAGATCGATCGACGCTTGCGTGAGCGTAAAGCTGTGCACCATTTGGCGGTACTATCTGAGCATGGGCCTGAGCCTATGCAATGTGATAGGACTTTGACCAGGGCTGAACGGCAAGAACACAGACGTCAGAATGGGCTATGTTTTTACTGTGGTGATTCCACTCATGCTATCTCCGATTGTCCTAAGCGCACTAAGCGGTTCGCTAAGTCTGCCACCATTGGTACGGTACAGTCTAAATTTCTATTGTCCGTTACTCTGATTTGCTCTGTGTCATCCTATTCTGTTATGGCATTTGTGGATTCAGGCACTGCCCTGAATTTGATGGACTTGGAGTATGCTAGGCGCTGTGGTTTTTTCTCGGAGCCCTTGCAGTATCCTATTCCATTGAGAGGAATTGATGCTACGCCTTTGGCCAAGAATAAGCCTCAGTACTGGACCCAATTGACCATGTGCATGGCTCCTGCACATCAGGAGGATATCCGCTTTCTGGTCTTGCATAATCTGCATGATGTGGTCGTTTTGGGGTTGCCATGGCTACAGGTTCATAATCCAGTATTGGACTGGAAAACTATGTCTGTGTCCAGCTGGGGTTGCCAGGGGGTACATGGTGATGTTCCATTTTTGTCTATTTCGTCTTCCACTCCTTCTGAGGTTCCAGAGTTTTTGTCGGATTACCGGGATGTATTTGATGAGCCCAAAGCCAGTGCCCTACCTCCTCATAGGGATTGCGATTGTGCAATTAATTTGATTCCTGGTAGTAAGTTTCCTAAGGGCCGACTGTTCAATTTATCTGTGCCAGAACACGCCGCTATGCGGAGTTATATAAAAGAATCCTTGGAGAAAGGCCATATTCGCCCGTTGTCATCACCGTTAGGAGCAGGGTTCTTTTTTGTGGCCAAGAAGGATGGTTCTTTGAGACCTTGTATTGATTATTGCCTTCTTAATAAAATTACAGTCAAATTTCAGTATCCTTTGCCGTTGCTGTCTGATTTGTTTGCTCGTATTAAAGGGGCTAGTTGGTTCACCAAGATAGATCTTCGAGGGGCGTATAATCTTGTGCGTATTAAACAAGGCGATGAATGGAAAACAGCATTTAATACGCCCGAGGACCATTTTGAGTACCTGGTTATGCCATTCAGGCTTTCCAATGCTCCATCAGTATTTCAGTCCTTTATGCATGACATCTTCTGAGAGTACCTGGATAAATTCCTGATTGTGTATTTGGATGATATTTTGGTCTTTTCAGATGATTGGGAGTCTCATGTGAAGCAGGTCAGAATGGTGTTCCAGGTCCTTCGTGCGAATTCCTTGTTTGTGAAGGGGTCAAAGTGTCTCTTTGGAGTTCAGAAGGTTTCATTTTTGGGGTTCATTTTTTCCCCTTCTACTATCGAGATGGACCCTGTTAAGGTCCAGGCCATTTACGATTGGACTCAGCCGACATCTGTAAAGAGCCTGCAAAAGTTCCTGGGCTTTGCTAATTTTTATCGGCGCTTCATCGCTAATTTTTCTAGTGTTGCTAAACCGTTGACTGATTTGACCAAGTAGGGTGCTGATGTGGTCAATTGGTCTTCTGCAGCTGTAGAGGCTTTTCAGGAGTTGAAGCGTCGTTTTTCTTCTGCCCCTGTGTTGTGCCAGCCAGATGTTTCGCTCCCGTTTCAGGTTGAGGTTGATGCTTTTGAGATTGGAGCAGGGGCTGTTTTGTCGCAAAGAAGTTCTGATGGCTCGGTGATGAAGCCATGTGCTTTCTTTTCTAGAAAGTTTTCGCCTGCTGAGCGTAATTATGATGTTGGTAATCGAGAGTTGTTGGCCATGAAGTGGGCATTCGAGGAGTGGCGTCATTGGCTTGAAGGAGCCAAGCATCGCGTGGTGGTCTTGACAGATCACAAGAATTTGACTTATCTTGAGTCTGCCAAACGGTTGAATCCGAGACAGGCTCGATGGTCGTTATTTTTCTCCCGTTTTGATTTTGTGGTTTCGTACCTTCCGGGCTCTAAGAATGTGAAGGCTGATGCCCTGTCAAGGAGTTTTGTGCCTGACTCTACGGGTGTTCCTGAGCCGGCGGGTATTCTCAAAGAGGGGGTAATTTTGTCTGCCATCTCCCCTGATTTGCGGCAGGTGCTGCAAAAATTTCAGGCTGATAGACCTGACCGTTGCCCAGCGGAGAAACTGTTTGTCCCTGATAGATGGACTAGTAGAGTTATCTCTGAGATTCATTGTTCAGTGTTGGCTTGGCATCCTGGAATCTTTGGTACCAGAGATTTGGTGGCTAGATCCTTTTGGTGGCTGTCTTTGTCACGGGATGTGCGTTCTTTTGTGCAGTCCTGTGGGACTTGTGCTCGGGCTAAGCCCTGCTGTTCTCGTGCCAGTGGGTTGCTTTTGCCCTTACCGGTCCCGAAGAGGCCCTGGACGCATATTTCTATGGATTTTATTTCGATTCTCCCCGTCTCTCAAAAGATATCGGTCATTTGGGTGGTATGTGATCGCTTTTCTAAGATGGTCCATTTGGTACCTTTGTCTAAATTGCCTTCCTCCTCTGGTTTGGTGCCATAATTTTTCCAGCATGTGGTTTGTTTACATGGTATCCCGGAGAACATCGATTCTGACAGAGGTTCCCAGTTTGTTTCGAGGTTTTGGCGATCCTTTTGTGCTAGGATGGGCATTGATTTGTCTTTTTCCTCGACTTTCCATCCTCAGACAAATGGCCAAACCGAACGAACTAATCAAACTTTGGAAACATATCTGAGATGCTTTGTTTCTGCTGATCAGGATGATTGGGTGTCCTTTTTGCCGTTGGCTGAGTTCGCCCTTAATAATCGGGCCAGCTTGGCTACTTTGGTTTCGCCGTTTTTCTGCAATTCTGGTTTCCATCCTCGTTTCTCTTCAGGGCAGGTTGAGTCTTCGGACTGTCCTGGTGTAGATACTGTGGTGGATAGGTTTGCAGCAGATTTGGACTCATGTGGTGGACAATTTGACATTGTCCCAGGAGAAGGCTCAACGTTTCGCTAACCGCCGGCGCTGTGTGGGTCCCCGACTTCGTGTTGGGGACTTGGTTTAGTTGTCGTCTCGTTATGTCCCTATGAAGGTTTCCTCTCCTAAGTTTAAGCCTCGTTTCATTGGTCCGTATAAGATTTCTGAGGTTATCAATCCTGTGTCATTTCGTTTGGCCCTTCCTGCTTCTTTTGCCATCCATAATGTGTTCCATAGGTCGTTGTTGCGGAGATACGTGGCGCCTGTGGTTCCATCCGTTGATCCTCCTTCCCCGGTGTTGGTTGAGGGGGAGTTGGAGTATGTGGTGGAGAAGATTTTGGATTCTCGTATTTCGAAACGGAAACTCCAGTACCTGGTCAAGTGGAAGGGTTATGGTCAGGAAGATAATTCCTGGGTTTTTGCCTCTGATGTTCATGCTGCCGATCTGGTTCGTGCCTTTCATTTGGCTCATCCTGGTCGGCCTGGGGGCTCTGGTGAGGGTTCGGTGACCCCTCCTCAAGGGGGGGGTACTGTTGTGAATTCTGTTGTCGGGCTCCCTCCTGTGCTCATGAATGGTACTTCGGCTGGTTCTGTCCATGGACTTCCTCTGGTGGGTGTTTCTGAGTTTCCTTCCACAGGTGACGAGGTTAATTCGTTAGCTGGCTGCTCTATTTAGCTCCACTTGGATCTTTGCTCCATGCCACCTGTCAATGTTCCAGTATTGGTCTAGTTCACTCCTGGATCGTTCTTGTGACCTGTCTTCCCAGCAGAAGTTAAGTTCCTGCTTGTTTTTCTTTGGTTTGCTATTTTCCTGTCCAGCTTGCTATTTTTATTGTTGTCTTGCTTGCTGGAAGCTCTGGGACGCAGAGGGAGCGCCTCCGCACCGTGAGTCGGTGCGGAGGGTCTTTTTGCGCCCTCTGCGTTGTCTTTTTGTAGGTTTTTGTGCTGACTAGTGTTGAGCGATACCGTCCGATACTTGAAAGTATCGGTATCGGATAGTATCGGCCGATACCCGAAAAATATCGGATATCGCCGATACCGATATCCGATACCAATACAAGTCAATGGGACATCAAGTATCGGAAGGTATTCTCATGGTTCCCAGGGTCTGAAGGAGAGGAAACTCTCCTTCAGGCCCTGGGATCCATAGGGATGTGTAAAATAAAGAATTAAAATAAAAAATATTGATATGCTCACCTCTCCGGCGGCCCCTGGACATCACGCTGCTAACCGGGAGGCTTCTTTGTTTAAAATGCGCGCCTTTAGGACCTGCGAATGACGTCCCGGCTTCTGATTGGTCGCGTGCCGCCCATGTGACCGGCACGCGACCAATCAGAAGCCGTGACGTCATTCTCACGTCCTCAATTCCTAGAATTAGGAGTTTTTGTGAATGAGAATGACGTCGCGGCTTCTGATTGGTCGCGTGCCGGTCACATGGGCGGCACGCGACCAATCAGAAGCCGCGACGCCCCCTGAAGAAGTGTGGACGAAACGCGCATCGGGGTGGAGGGACCGGACACTCTTCATGCAGCGCTGTAAGTATAGCTTTCCCTATGTCTCCATTTAGGCTACATATGTAGTAAGCACCAGCAGGGTGCTTTGTGTTATACTGCTACAATATGGGGATAACCAGGAGCCGTTTTACAAGGGGCTGCTAAGTTTACCATCCCTCTTTCAATATCCATTGATGTTTGGAGTAATGTTATTAGAGAGGTTTGGAAACTATTGCATAATAGAGCCCATTAATTTGTATAGGATATATTGCTAAAATTGCGCTGTGTATGATTAGTATTTTGTTCGGTCCCTCACTACTGAGATATTGAGGTTTTTTTGTAATTGTAGTTTGTAGTGTAATTATTGATTTATGTAATAAAAATTGATTTTATTCATGGAGTAATTGTGCTTTCTATGTTACGGCCCATGTGAGCTATAAGTAATACGGACGGAAAGAGATATAAGCTATTGCACATTTATATTGTGGATCATTGATTGTGAGTTAAACGCAGACAGACTTCGTAGGCCTAAAATAAAAAATAGGCTCAATGCAGGTTCGATTATGTTGCAGGGGTGCACAGGCAGCATTGGTGTGGTCAGCGGAGGACAATTTGAAGGATGGGCCGCAGACAGACTTAGTAGGCCTAAAAAAAAAAGGCTCAATGCAGGTTCAATAATGTTGCAGGGGTGCACAGGCAGCATTGGTGTGGTCAGCGGAGGCAATTTGAAGGATGGGCTGCAGACAGACTTCGTAGGACTAAAATAACAAAAATTGGCTCAATGCAGGTTCAATTATGTTGCAGGGGTGCACAGGCAGCATTGGTGTGGTCAGCGGAGGACAATTTGAAGGATGGACCGCAGACAGACATAGTAGGCCTAAAATTAAAAAAAATAGGTTCAATGCAGGTTTGATTATGTTGCAGGGGTGCACAGGCAGCATTGGTGTGGTCAGCGGAAGACAATTTGAAGGATGGACCGCAGACAGACTTAGTAGGCCTAAAATAAAAAAAATAGGCTCAATGCAGGTTCGAAAATGTTGCAGGGGTACACAGGCAGCATTGGTGTAGTCAGTGGAGGACAATTTGAAGGATGGGCCGCAGACAGACTTAGTAGGCCTAAAATAACAAAAATAGACTCAATGCAGGTTCAATAATGTTGCAGAAGTGCACAGGTAGCATTGGTGTGGTCAGCGGAGGACAATTTGAAGGATGGGCCGCAGACAGACTTAGTAGGCCTAAAATAAAAAATAGGTTCAATGCAGGTTCAATAATGTTGCAGGGGTGCACAGGCAGCATTGGTGTGGTCAGCGGAGGACAATTTGAAGGATGGGCCGACGACTGACTTAGTAGGCCTAAAATAACAAAAATAGGCTTAATGCAGGTTCAATTATGTTGCAGGGGTGCACAGGCAGCATTGGTGTGGTCAGCGGAGGACAATTTGAAGAATGGACCACAGACAGACATAGTAGGCCTAAAATAAAATAAAATAGGCTCAATGCAGGTTCGATTATGTTGCAGGGGTGCACAGGCAGCATTGGTGTGGTCAGCGGAGGACAATTTGAAGGATGGACCGCAGACAGACTTAGTAGGCCTAAAATAAAAAAAAATAGGCTCAATGCAGGTTCAATTATGTTGCAGGGGTGCACAGGCAGCATTGGTGTGGTCAGCGGAGGACAATTGGAAGTAGTTTCTGACACAGTTAGTACTCCAAAATAATAAATAGATGTTAATGTCTCTAAAAAAAAACAAAAAAAACAGGTGGCATACTTAGGTACAGGGGTGGGCTCCTCTGCTGACTTTCAGACATTGTTATTTGATGCAAAGTATTTACTGGTGTAAATGTAGGACAGTGCCCCTGAATATTTCAACTAGCATCATACATGTCAACAATTTGATATTGTCCATGCCAGGCATTGAAGAATTTCAACGCATATACTAAACAGTGGTGGAGCAGTGAGAGATAATTTTGCAAGTGGTGGAGCACTGTTTGAGCTCTGGGGGACACTCTCTCGTGGCCAGCGGTACTGGCCCAGGGCCCCTCATGTTACAACGGTGTGTGTGACGTTGGGTGCGCGCCACCACCGCCAGAGACACTTCATTGTACTATGATGGACCCAGTACCAGTGCCATCGCCCAAAAGTGGGCACACCCACCTCTTCAGACAAACGGCACTCTCACGGGTGCTTGCGCCAATCGGCGACCACGGCCCCATGGGGGGAGTGAGCCCATTTAGGGAGGTGTAAACATGTCATATGCTGGACATACAGCAGCTGCAAAATATGAGATTGGAACAGTGAGTAAGACCTGTCCGAAAGCAAGACCTTTTTACAGGAAAGCTAGGTGTCAGCCGGGAAAGGTGGGGCAAAATAATTAGAAATCCATGAGTGGTTCATTTTAATAAAGGTTAGAATATCTTGGGCAGCACGGTGGCGCAGTGGTTAGCACAGCAGCCTTGCAGCGCTGGGGTCCAGGGTTCTAATCCCACCCAGGACAACATCTGCAAAGAGTTTGTATGTTCTCTCCGTGTTTGCGTGGGTTTCCTCCGGGCACTCCGGTTTCCTCCCACATTCCAAAGACATACTGATAGGGATTCTAGATTGTGAGCCCCATCGGGGACAGTGATGATAATGTGTGCAAAACTGTAAAGCACTGCGGAATATGTTAGCGCTATATAAAAATAAAGATTATCTACATTTTGGGTAGCCAGACGAGTCCTTTTTTCGGTCAGTATTGAACCAGCAGCACTGAATACTCTTTCTGATAGCACACTAGCTGATGGGCAAGCAAGCTCCTGCAATGCATATTCGGCCAATTCAGGCCAGGTGTCTATTATGGATGCCCAGTAATCAAATGGGAATGACGGTTCAGAAAGAACATCGATAAGGGAGGAAAAATAGTTTGTAACCATACTGGACAAATGTTGTCTGCTGTCACTTTGAATTTATGCTGCAGTACCTGTCCTGTCTGCGGTCATTGTGAAATCACTCCACAACCTGGTCAGAAAACCCCTCTGTCCAAAGCCAATTCTGATTTGTGCACCTCTAACACCTCTACCCTGTTGCCCTCTGCAGCTCGTGTGAGAACCATAAACGGCACTGTGTGCTGGGAATGCCTGAATCAAACGGTCTACAAGAGTTGCTTGTTTGGTTGCCAAGATTTGTTCAAGGTTCTCATGTGGCATGATATTTTGCAATTTCCCTTTATAGCGTGGATCCAGGAGGCAGGCCAACCAGTAATCGTCATCGGTCATTATTTTTATAATGCGTGGGTCCCTTTTGAGGATACGCAAGGCATAATCCGCCATGTGAGCCAATGTTCCAGTTGTCAAATCATTGCTTGTGCTGGGTTGAGGAGCACTTTTGGGCAAATCAACGTCACTTGTCTCCCTCAAAAACCCTGAACCTGGCCTTGCAATGCCAGCAGTTTCTATTGCCCCCTGAGAAGCTTCCTCATCCAAAAAATACTCATCCCCATCATCCTCCTCATCCTCCTCCTCCTCGCCCACCACCTCGTCCAGTAGACTTCCCTGACCAGACAATTGCTGACTGTCATCAAGGCTTCCCTCGTCCTCGGCTGCAGACGCCTGCTCCTTTATGTGCATCAAACTTTGCATCAACAGATGCATTAGGGGGATGCTCATGCTTATTATGGCGTTGTCTGCACTAACGAGCCATGTGCATTCCTCAAAACACTGAAGGACTTGACACAGGTCTTGTAGCTTCGACCACTGCACACCTGACAACTCCATGTCTGCCATCCTACTGCCTGCCCGTGTATGTGTATCCTCCCATAAATACATAACAGCACGCCTCTGTTCGCACAGTCTCTGAAGCATGTGCAGTGTGGAGTTCAACCTTGTTGCAACGTCGATGATTAGGCGATGCTGGGGAAGGTTCAAAGATCGCTGATGGTTCTGCATACGGCTGGAGTGTACGGGCGAATGGCGGATGTGCAAGCAAAGTCTGTGCACCTTGAGGAGCAGGTCGGGTAACCCCGGATAACTTTTCAGGAAGCACTGCACCACAAGGTTTAAGGTGTGAGCCAGGCAAGGAATGTGTTTCAGTTGTGAAAGGGCTATGGCAGCCATAAAATTACTTCCGTTCCGCAGTGTGTCTGTTGTCGCCCAAACACTTCACTGCCAATACAGCCTGCTGACGCTTGCCACTAGCTGTTCCATAATGGGACATCTCATGTGCAACAGTGGCAGCTGCGGATGCAGTGGTCGTGCGACTGCAGTCTTTGGACGAGCTCTCACTTCTGCTGGAGGACGAGGAGGAGGAGGAGGAGGAGGGGGGGCGAACGCCTACAGCCAACTGTTTCATAGACCGTGGGCTAGGCAGAACTGTCCCAATATTGCTGTCCCCTGTGGACCTTGCATCCACCACATTAACCCAGTGTGCCGTGATGGAGACGTAACGCCCCTGGCCATGCCTACTGGTCCATGCATCTGTTGTGAGGTGCACCTTTGTGCTGACAGATTGCCTGAGTGCATGGACAATGCGGTCTTTTACATGCTGGTGGAAGGCTGGGATGGCTTTTCTCGAAAAGAAGTGTCGACTGGGTAGCTCGTAGCGTGGTACAGCGTAGTCCATCAGGGCTTTGAAAGCTTCGCTTTCAACTAACCGGTAGGGCATCATCTCTACGTGGATGCAAGGATGAGTACTTCCTTTTCCTAACGAGAGTCTCTTGTAGGGTGAGCTGGACTGGAGAGCTGCATATGTTGGAACTAGCGGGGGTGCCGGTGGACATGGCAGACTGAGAGAGGGTTGGTGATGGTATTCTTGCTGTTGCCCTGCATACAGTGTTTCCTACCACGAACCTGGTGATTCCCTGACTGCTTTGGCCTTGCGACGAAACTTCCACATTTACTGCAGGTGGTGTGGTAAACGGTGGGCTTACAGTGAGGGAAGGGATGCAGCGTTGCTGACTAGCTCCATTGTGAGAGGGTGCAACAACGTTAAGGGACGTTTGGTATTTAGTCCAGGCTTGCAAGTGCATGGTGGTTAAATGTCTACGCATGCAACTTGTATTTAGATTTTTAACATTTTGACCTCTGCTGATGGTCCTTGAGCATTTCTTACAGATTACTTTGCACTGATCATTTGGATCTTGGTTAAAAAAATGCCAGACTGCACTTTTCCTACTATCAGATACCTTTTCAGGCATTGCACACTGAGCTACTTTAAGCGGATGGCCACGCTGTCCTACAACTGTTTTTGGTTTTGCCACACGTTTTTGGCTAGATACGGGCCTGCCAGATGGAACCTGTTGCGATGTTGATGCCTGCTGCAGCTCCTCCTCCTCCGCTTCAGAGCTACTGCCGGCTGCACCCTGTTCCCCCAATGGCTGCCAATCGGGGTCAACAACTGGGTCATCTATCTCCTCCTCTTATATGTCCTGTGCACCTTCCTCTGTGTCACCATGTAAGCCGGTGCTATAGCGTTCGTGACGCGGCTCCATAGTCTCATCAGGGTCAGATTCTGGCTCAGTACACTGCGAGGGCAATGTTGTGATCTGAGTCAAAGGAACAGCAGAATAATCTGGCTGTGGCTGTCCATCTGTGCACTCCATGTCCGATTCATCTTGTAATGGGCATGGCCTGTTAACAATTTCCCTTTCTAACCCAGGCACGGTATGTGTAAAGAGCTCCATGGAGTAACCATCACACATCCTTCTCTGTTGTTCTGGGTGAAGAACACAAGGAAGCGACTTGTCCCTGACCGGGAACATCCACTGACGATGCGCTGCTTTTACATTTTGCACTTTCCAAAGAGGAGGCGAAAGAGCTAGAGGCAGAGTCAGCAAGGAAAGCCAAAACTTGTTCCTGCTGCTCCGACTTTAAAAGCGGTTTTCCTACTCCCAGAAAAGGGAGCATTCGAGGCCTTGTGTAGCCAGACGATGACGCTGGCTCAACAACTCTAGACTTAGGTGCTATATTGCTTTTCCCACGACCACCTGATGCTCCACCACCACTACCATCATTACCAGCTGGCAATGATCGCCCATGGCCACGACCTCTTCCACCAGACTTCCTCATTCTTTGAAAAATGTCACCAAACAAACGGTATTTGGTACTGTAAAACCAGTTAGAAGGTGTACGCAAACTTGTGGTGAATTTAAATCTCGCTGTATGTATAACAATACACAGCTTCAGTGGCAGACAGTGGCTGACAGATATGCCACTTACAGGACTGACGCAGATGCACACACTGGCAATAACAATCTCCCCCTTTTTTATATGGGAGACTAGTGAATAAATCAGGCCCACTGTTGAACAGTATATTTTCTGTGGCAGAAAATGACAGACAGATGCCACAGACAGGACTGGCAAAGATGCAGATTTGCCAATATTAATCACCCCCTTTTTTATTTTTTCTGGGAGACTAGTGAATAAATCTGGCCCACTTTTGAACAGTATATTTTCTGTGGCAGAATATGGCAGACGGATACCACAGACAGGACTGGCACAGATGCAGATTTGCCAATATAATCTCCCCTTTTTTTCTGGGAGACTAGTGAATAAATCTGGCCCACTGTATTACAGTATATTTTCTGTGGCAGAAAATGACAGACAGATGCCACAGACAGCACTGGCACAGATGCAGATTTGCCAATATTAATCTCCCCCTTTTTTTTCTGGGAGACTAGTGAATAAATCAGGCCCACTGTTGAATAGTACATTTTCTGTGGCAGAAAATGACAGACGGATGCCACAGACAGGACTGGCACAGATGCAGATTTGCCAATATTAATTTCCCCCTTTTTTTCTGAGAGACTAGTGAATAAATCTGGCCCACTGTATTACAGTATATTTTATGTGGCAGAAAATGACAGACAGATGCCACAGACAGGACTGGCACATATGCAGATTTGCCAATATTAATCTCCCCCTTTTTTATTTTTTTATGGGAGATTAGTGAATAAATCAGGCCCACTGTTGAACAGTATATTTTCTGTGGCAGAAAATGACAGATGCCACAGACAGCACTGGCACAGATGCAGATTTGCCAATATTAATCTCCCCCCTTTTTTTTCTGGGAGACTAGTGAATAAATCTGGCCCATTGTTGAACAGTATATTTTCTGTGGCAGAAAATGACAGACAGATGCCACAGACAGGACTGGCACAGATGCAGATTTGCCAATATTACTCTCCCCCTTTTTTTCTGGGAGACTAGTGAATAAATCTGGCCCACTGTATTATAGTATATTTTCTATGGCAGAAAAGGAGTGACATATACCACAGACAGGACTGGCACAGATGCAGATTGGCCAATTTTAATCTCCCCCTCTTTTTTTATATGGGAGACCAGTGAATAAATCAGGCCCACTGTATTACAGTATAGTTTCTGTGGCAGAAAATGACTGACAGAGATACCACAGACAGGACTGGAGCAGATGCACTGATTGGCAATATAAATCTCCTTTTTAGGTGTGGGACAGAGCAGAAAAATACAGGCCCACTGTTTTACACTACACAGTTTCAAGGGCAGAAAGTGGCTTGAAGATATATATTAAAAAAAGGGGACTGTACTACAATTACTATCTCCCTACAGTAATCTCAGAAAAGTATGGCAGGCAGCAATAAAAAGGACTGCTGCACACAAAAGTGTGGACAAACAAACAAGATAGCTGTGCAGAAAGGAAGGAACAACAGGATTTGTGCTTTGAAAAAAGCAGTTGGTTTGCACAGCGGCGTACAAACAGCAATGCAGCTATCAGGGAGCCTTCTAGGGCAGCCCAATAAGCTACAGAGCTGATGAAGAAAAATCTAGCCTCCACTGTACCTGCAAAGAAAAGGTGGTGTTGGACAGTGGAAATCGTTACAGCACAAGCGGTTTGGGGGTTAATGTACCCTGCCTAATGTTATCCCTGCTTCTGACGAAGCGGCAGCAACCTCTCCCTATACTCAGATCGGAAGCAGTAAGATGGCGGTCAGCGTGCACGCCCCTTTATAGCCCCTGTGACGCCGCAGAAAGCAAGCCAATCACTGCCATGCCCTTCTCTAAGATGGTGGGGACCAGGACCTATGTCATCACGCTGCCCACACTCTGCGTCCACCTTCATTGGCTGAGAAATGGCGCTGAATGCGTCATAGGAAACGCGACTTTGGTGCGAAGGTCGCCGACCGCGTGGCCGACCCCACACAGGGATCGGGTCGGGTTTCATGAAACCTGACTTTGCCAAAAGTCGGCGACTTATGAAAATGACCGATCCGTTTCGCTCAACCCTACTCATCAGCAAGATGAGTATTTTTTTAACACCATGTTTATGTTGCTCTGGGATCTGAAGAGACCTCATAGTATAATAAGGATAATATGATTCATATCAAATAACTTTGAAGAAAATGTAATTCCCTGGCAATCATACTGCAGAATACACATTTCATTAGGCTTGTTTTTCATTAGTTGACACATATAAGGCCTCATAACCAAATAAAAAATTGTGTCAGTGTCTCATCAGGATTTCCATTTTTACCATCAGTGTGTCATCAGTATATCCGTTTTTATCATCAGTGTGTCATCAGTGTGTCCACTTTTACCATCAGTGTGTCATGAAATACAAGAATAAAAGGAAACCAGTCAGCTCACCGTTAGAAGCACAGGTGCACGGAAGTCTGTCCTGGTTGATCTTGATATAGACAAATAAGAAAGAATTCTTCCAGCTCCTTAGATAAAAATGAATGCTCCTTTATTTTAAAAAATATTACAAATTCCATGTGAAAATCCGGGACAATAGATGACAGATAAGCAGACAGAGCAAAGCGTTTTGATCACAACAGTGATCTTTGTCAAAGCTTTGACAAAAGGTTTGTAGCACTGCAACTGGACATTACAATAGCCAGCACTTCAGTAAAATGATACTTACTAAATGCAAACAATGAATGAGCACAATACTTCTTAAATGCACAGTCTGAAGAGCATACATTTTTTTTCAGAAAAATCAATTCATCAATATATTGCTTAATGATTTCACTTCAAATCCACAAATCTACAACGTAAATCCACCTCATTGTGTAAAGATAACAAAAAAGTGTTGCTGTGCATTATTACTATGCATTATTAAAGAAAAGATATTGGGATGTGTAAAAAGAATATTTTTTCTCAGTATTCGAGAGGGGTTTTTTTTAAAACTCGGCTTGACAATAATTGCCAATGAGCAAAATCAAGAGGTTCTAATAAGTTCTAAGAAGTTGACTAATCCTTTGAGATTTTTTCTCTTCTTCTTCCCTAAAGGATGTCACTATACCTATCTTCCTCACAGCAGGACTTACTATGCTTGAGTGAGTGCAGACAAATTACAAGCCATTTATACTGAGGAACCACAAAGCAGTTATACTGGAAGGTGTGGGAAATGCCTAACACACGTATGTGCACGGTATATTTCCTATGTGTCTAATACAAAGTTTTTTCTCTAAGGCCGGCGTCACACTTGCGAGTTTTACGGACGTAAGAGCGCAGAAACTACGTCCGTAAAACTCGCAAAAAATACGGCACAATTATTCTCTATGCCCCTGCTCCTATCTGCCGTATTAAACTGATCCGTATTATACGGCTTTCTACGGCCGTAGCAAATCGCAGCATGCTGCGTTTGTCACCGTATTGCGCAAATAAAACGTCAATGAAAGTCTATGGAAGCCCCAAAAATAGGGATTACACACGGACCAGCAGTGTGACTTGCGAGGAATACGCAGCGCTGTTAGAGAGAAAAGCCAGTAATTCAATTACCGGCTTTTGCTTTCTCCTTCCTAAACCTGACATGATATGAGACCTGGTTTACATACAGTAAACCATCTCATGTCACCATTTTTTTGCATATTCCACACTACTAATGTTAGTAGTGTGTATGTGCAAAATTTGGCCGTTCTAGCTAGTAAAATAAGGGGTTAAATGGGGGAAAAAATTGGTGTGTGCTCCCGCACAATTTTCTCCACCAGAGTAGTAAAGCCAGTGACTGAGGGCAGATATTAATAGCCTGGAGAGGGTCCATGGTTATTGCCCCCCCCCTGGCTAAAAACATCTGCCCCCAGCCACCCCAGAAAAGGCACATCTGGAAGATGCGCCTATTCTGGCACTTGGCCACTCTCTTCCCACTCCCGTGTAGCAGTGGGATATGGGGTAATGAAGGGTTAATGCCACCTTGCTATTGTAAGGTGACATTAAGCATAATTAATAATGGAGAGGCGTCAATTATGACACCTATCCATTATTAATCCAATACTAGTTAAGGGTTAAAAAAAAAAAAAACACACACATTATTAAAAATTAATTTATTGAAAAAAATCACAAAGGCTGTTGTATTAATTTATTCTACTCTCAAACCACTCACTGAAGACCCTCGATCTGTAAATTAAAAAAAAATAATAAACCAACAAATAACAAACCCTCTGATGGCTGTTCCTAGATCGTGGGAACTTTCCTAGAAAGCTCCCTTGCTCGAGTTCATATGAGGACAACCAGCAGAGGGCGCCTCACCGCAAATGAAGCTAAATATAGATCATTGACCTATATTTAGCTTCATTCGCCGGGGTATTGCAGACATGAGCAGCCTGCATTAGCGGAGCTCGTGTCTGCAAAATATTTTAACCCCTTCAGATGGATCTACATCGTTGGACGTGCCAGATCCTCGGAAGGTATGTATATTGTTGGTGTATTTTTTTTTTTTTTATTTACAGATCGAGGGTCTTCAGTGAGTGGATTGAGAGTAGAATAAATTAATACAACAGCCTTTGTGATTTTTTCAATAAATTAATTTTTAATAATGTGTGTGTGTTTTTTTTTTTTAATCCTTTAGTAGTATTGGATTAATAATGGATAGGTGTCATAATTGACGCCTCTCCATTATTAATTTGGCTTAGTGTCACCTTACAATAGCAAGGTGGCATTAACCCTTCATTACCCCATATCCCACCGCTACACGGGAATGGGAAGAGAGTGGCCAAGTGCCAGAATAGGCGCATCCTCCAGATGTGCCTTTTCTGGGGTGGCTGGGGGCAGATGTTTTTAGCCAGGGGGGGCAATAACCATGGACCCTCTCCAGGCTATTAATATCTGCCCTCAGTCACTGGCTTTACTACTCTGGTGGAGAAAATTGCGCGGGAGCCCACGCCAATTTTTTCCGCCATTTAACCCCTTAATTTACTAGCTAGCACGGCCAAATTTTGCATAGACACACTACTGACATTAGTAATGTGGAATATGCAAAAAAAATGGTGATATGAGATGGTTTACTGTATGTAAGCCAGGTCTCATATCATGTCGGGTTTAGGAAGGAGAAAGCAAAAGCGGGTAATTGAATTACCGGCTTTCTGCTATCTCGCGCTGTATGAAGTAATAATATATATACATATATGTGTCTCCCTGACATATATATATATATATAGAGAGAGAGAGAGACAGTATATATGTTTTTTTTTTTTTTTTTAACACATGGATCCCTTGTATAGCCATATGTCGGTTTTGCAAGACTGCGATAAAAACACGCATTAAGGCTGCCATACGGATTACATACGGAGGATGCCATGCGCAAAAAACGCTGACACACCCTGCCTATGGAGGAGCTACGGACCACTATTTTCGGGACTTTTCAGCGTATTACGGCCGTAATATACAGACCTTATTTTCATACGCTGTGTGTGACGCCGGCCTAACACATGCATTCTCAAAGTCTTTAAACTTTCTGTCTTTTCCATTAACTAGCAGCATATTTGCATTTTAAATCCGAAACAGAGCAGATATATGCTAATTGCTTGGCCCTCTATGTTTTTATAAAGTAATTTTTCCATTGCTGTAATGCTATAAGGGTATCACCCCACATGGCTTTTAACGGAGTATAAAATAATTATGATTTGATTGTCCATAAAAATGTAATTGATAAAAGGATTGACCGTACATTGTTTCCACGTTGGGAGAAAGCATCTCTCTGAGAGCGATCCAGTTTTCCATTTAGATGAATCTGAATTAATTAAGAATGAATTATTATTTTTAAATCTCTGTTAATAATGTGCCAGATGTGCTACCCAACACCATTACGAGAATACGCAGATGGTGTGGCATTCAGCACGCATCCACCACAGTCATTCTACTCTTTACATCTGACTTGATATCATTTGTTTCAATTTTAGCTAGAATGATTCGAAATTGAATATTAAAACTCAAGGTCATTCACTGGTTAATTGGTATTGAGAAAATATAATGACTTCTTTTCAGATATTCTATCCACTGTAAAAAAAAAAAAAAAAAGCAACCTCAAGAATTTTACTAGAAATAAATGGAAACAAGTGTTTTAAGTATACAATACAGATTTATAACTATGCAGTTGTGATTATTCAGCAGAGTAAAGGGTAAATTTCAATAAATTTTGTCATGCATGAAAGTTTAGAGTGGTTTCTATATCATAATTTAATAATGTATTTTTTGCATTCCATCTGATTGTAATTGAATTGATAGGGAAACTGTCATTTGTCTTTTGTTAATCTATCAACTCAATTTCTGATTTTGGGATCTATTCATTAAAAAATGAACTTGGTCTTGACAGCGGATTACACACAGATGGAGCACATTTGCTTTGTCACAATTACTATCAATCACGCCATTCACCTCTAAGCATGGTACATGCACTTCAATAGATTTTCTAGTGAGTAGGCTGGTAAGTACAACATGAGCGCAACATCACTCTCTCGCTGCTTGCCAGCGCCACACTGGCATCATTTATAAGAAAGGAAACTGGCTCATCGGAATATAGAGTAGAGTCGATAGAATTTGCATTCAGCCACTTCTAATACCATCATTTTAGCTAGCCCATTATTTTTTTTATCTTACATCTGTAGACATCTAACCCACCCATGGTTTTTTCCAGTAGCACATCATTTTACAGCTATCCACAGGAAATATGAAAGCAGTCTCATTCATATAATTATATACTAGGAAGATGTAGAAAATACAGAATCCACCTTATAATTGGATTCACTAATACTTTCAATCAGCGCTAGTTTCTTTATTTCATATTTTCATCTTAATGCAAACTATCTGTGGCAAAATAGGTCTCACTGAAACTGTAATTGGGGTTGTGGGTTGCAATAAATCACTATTAATTGAAATATTGAACAGCAAAAGAATATTCAAAAGTAGGTTACGTCCCCTTGATACATTTCATTACAGATATTGTAAGGCTACAATATTTATAAATTACAGATTTCTCTGTTAAATACTGTATATAGCAATGCTATAGCATAGTATATGAAGAAGGCTGAGATTCTAATCCAAAATGAGTCATGCGCTCATGTAAAAAATACATACAGACCGGGAACAACAACACGCGGTAACTCATTACCAACTAACAGGGGCGTTTATCTCTGGCCGGGACGGCACCCCAGCAGCAAGGAAGCCTTCTTTGCCTCGTGGAATCTGACACAATTTACTGCAAGGACCTCTCACATTTGGAACCACCATCTCTGGAACATCATCCTGATACACAGGTGAATCAAAAAAACAGGTGGCATTAAATATATGGTACTAATTTGTACACTCCATTGAGGTGCGCATATATATGTATTTTGTAGGGAATTCCTCCCATTATCTGGTATTTTTACGCAAATATGAGCTCTGCATGTATTTAACCTATTTATCCTAAAAACAGACAAAAAGGCTGATAGTGTCCTTCTAATTTGCAGCAAAGACTTGATTAAGTGCAGCGCCCCGGGTTACATTTTTATTCTATTCATGTAGAAAATAGATGGCATTCATTTTCATTCAAGTCTTTTCACCTATCGTGTCCCCCCACTTCCTTGTAGATTGTAAGCTTGCGAGCAGGGACCTCACCCCTGATGTCAGTGTTTAAATTGTCTTAACTTATACTGAATTTATTGTCTGTACATGTCCCCGCTTAATTGTAAAGTGCTGCGGAATATGTTGGCGCTATAAAAATAAAAAATATTATTATTATTATTATTATTAAGTCTTTGTGGAAAATCCACAATAAAATCCTTATATTTACTTAACACATTGGCTGCTGCCCACTAGTATATCAGTAGCTGATTTTAATCTTTCAGAGCTGCCTACTGATACATACGTACCCCAATGAATCAAAATTATACGGCATTATATGAACAATATTGGCATCCTAGGGACTTTACCTTATCGTCTCAGAAATGTCTTCAGCAGATAGTCGCTGATTGGGGGCAATAATGACGTCAGTGGTCAATGTATTAAAGAGAAATTGACATGTTGTGAATGTTAAAATGCACCGTAGGTCACTTTTTGGTGCGTGAAAAAATGCACAGTGGTCATGAGATTTCTATAAATCCCAATCACTGCAGGAACAGTAATACGCTACATTTTTTGAGCAGCAAAAATGAACAGCGTCAAATATCTACCAAATATACATTGTGGTTACTCAGCCTAAGAGTGCCTACTGCTACTATATTTCTCTCCAATTTTAATTTCACTTGGTTGTAATTAATTCACTTTTTGAGAGAAATTGCCAGTCCACACAGGAGAATACCGCTTCCAGGCTTAAGGGCCAATAGCTGCAAGACACTTGTAATTTGTACCCTCCATGAAGTTGGGTATGTTGTGTAGCACAACATATCGGTGGTTTGAAACTTCAAAATGCGTTGACCATTAAAACACAGAATTGGATTATTGTATTTTAATCATCCTTTGATGTCAGCACTGGTTAACCCATTTGTTTCCTGTTGTCATCATTTGATCCTTGTTGGTCTGCAGCAGCCTAAGTCTTTTTCAGCAGTTGTGGGTGTACAACTTGATCAGGCAAGCATGTGCATATACTTTCCCAACATTTAACCAGATTAGACCCTACTGCGCTTTTTTCCATGTTCCTCCATTTTAACATATAGCATGTAGTCAATTTTGTTGCCATACTCAACAACAAAATAATTAACAGGTTACAATGCAGTGGAAAAGTTTAAAGCAGATGTGGAAAAATTCTGCAAAGTTAGAATATTTTCAAAAATAGAAATGTTAATAGTTTATTTTTATAATTTAGCAAAAAGAGAAAAATGAATTAAATCAATATTTGATGTAACTGCCCTTTGCCTTCAAAACAACAGCAAATAATTAATTTGTCTAGCTACATTTGCATAGAGATTTTAATTGACTGAAGCATGGAGCTTTTTCCAAACATATTGGACAACTAACCACAGATATTCTGTGGATGTAAGCTTGTGCGCTTCCTTCTGTAATCCCAGACAGACTCAAAACGTCAGCATTGGGAAATATTGAAATCCGGAGGCCCATAGGCTGGCCAAGAAAACTGCAATCGATTACAGACATATCATGCTTACTTAGTTTGGAAGTCAGAAGATGTCCAGCAGTGCAATCAGCTCAGAACCTGAAAGCAAACAGTGGGACCAAGCTACATTGATCTACTGTCAGAGAAATCTGACCAGAAGTGGTCATCATAGACTAATTGGAACCAAAAACTATACCTTCGACATTGAAACAAGGCCAAATGATGAAAAATGCACAAAAACATAAGAACTGGGTGCTGAAAAATAGCAGAATCTGGAATGATGAGTCAAAATTTTAGGTATTTGGCTGTAACAAAATGCAGTTTGTTTGCTGAAAGCCTTTAGAGGGGAACAATAAAGAGAGTATGCAATAAAGAGAGTATGCAAGCAACAGTTAAGCATGAAGGATCTGTACATGTCCTAGGTTTATAGAATTCCTTATAATTTTTTTTGGCATGGGATGAATAACTTGCTGTCTAAAGTTAACCCCTTTACTGCCCCCGCATAGAGAGATCCTTTTCTTTCCCATGTTAATTGAAAACTGTGGCCTGCTTAATAATGTAGACCATCATTTTTAAGTAGTTTTCCTTTAATTAGAATCACCTGGAGAACTAATTATCACATGTGTTTAAGATTGATTTCAGTGATTTATAAGTGACCCCATTTTACAAACTTATCTCTTGATAAATTAATCTAGGGTTGCAGTGATCACATTGGTACTACAGGTGTGTCACAGAATTGTCACAGAATTTTATAACATTAGTCAGTGAAGACAAAATAATTACATTTTTACCACAAAAATGATGTTTTAGCACCGGATTTTACATTTTCATAAAGAGAAATGGGTAAAAATGGCACCAAAATGTTTCTCCTGATATCTATGTGGCTGGACAGTATTGTTTAGCCATACAACGAGACTTGGGAGGGCGGAGCGCTATTTGCCTCCCGGAGCTTAGATTTTCCTAGAATAGTTTGCCGACTCCACATAAAGAGCCCCTAAGTGCAAGAAGAGCAGAGTCCCCACTCAAGTGACCCCATGTTGGAAATTATACCTCTTTGTGAACGTTTCTACAGTTGTAGCGATGATTTTGACTACATAAGTGTTTTCCAGAAACAAGATGCAGTGGATGTTGCTGAGTAAATTGCAAATTGCTGTTGTAGTGCCCAGTAAGTTGTAGTGACCAGTACATTATATTGACCAGTACATTATGCCCAGGTCATGCTTCTGGAGACACGCATAAATTAGTGGGCAATCATCTCTACAGAATTGCAAAACATGTGGACTCTAAATGTAGTTTTTGGCACACTAGAGCTCAGAAGGGAGGGGGCATTAGGGTTTAGGAGCACATAATTCGCTGGATTTCTTTTTGGGTACAAGGAGCACTTTTCCAGAGCCTTTGTACTACCAGTAACGTGGAAGCCCCTTATATTTCCATTGACAGATGACAGACCTGAGTGGGGACTTACTATTTTTGTGGACTGATTTGAAGCTTTCATTGGGAACATTTTAAATAACATTTAGGACCAAATTTACAGGCACTCTACACTGAGCTCTTACTTTGAAGGTTTCCATCTAAATCTCCGAGTGACGTGATTCAGATGAAAACACCAAGGGAGCCACTAACTGTAATGAAACACTAGATTTACTCTTGACTCCATCTGGCCTCTATTCAGCTGTTTCCTTCTTTTCAAAAGTGCACAAAACTGTGGAAGACCGTGCTTTTATGCAAGCCTAAAATGACAAACAATGCCAGATGGTGCCTCATTATAGGGAAACTTCTGCCAGGGTTCCTATCTGGATCACATATTTAAAATATTTACATGGAAACCCTGGTGCAAGAGCTCAGTGCAGAGTGCAGGATAAGTATGTTAGGTGTCGAGTTACCGCCTTTGCACAGGAAGAATCTCGAACCATCTCCACTGCGGTCTCCCATTCTTCTCCAGCTGCAGTGGAGTCTGCTCAGCGGAGACGTTGGTCCCAGCATCTGGCTCAAGGTGATACTGTGCGACTGGTTACTGCTGCCTTTCCAGGCTCTGCCTTTGTAGCCAATACTGATCAGCAGCGAGCAGATCTTTCTGGGACTAAGTCCTGCTTTTCCCATACTGAGCATGCCCACCAGATGACCTCCCATTGGAGGTCGGAGGTCACATGCTCAGGTCCTGTGGCGGCTCCTATTGGACCATCTGGAAGGTCCTGTAGCACTGCTGCTATAAAAGGTTTGCATGGCCACTCCGCCATGCGCTAGTGTATACTTGAAAATGTGTGTGTGTAGATGTGTGACTGTCGCTCATTAATCATCCCCCTTTCCTAGTGTTGCTGACTGCTTGCAAATGGTGGATGCATGCTATCTAGCGCCCGACAGTGCTATCTGCTCACTAAGCACATGTTGCAGTGCCCGACTCTACGGCACCATGCGCCATCTGTGCGCTCTCCTGACAACCATCAGTATAGGGTGGGAATTCCCGCTTGAACTGAGCATCTGACTCGGGGAGTCCTCAGGCGCGGGCTCAAAAGCCACCGAGGGTCAGAGCCAGTTCAATCACCAGATTAGTGGGGGTGATTCTTAGGGATCCCACTAGTGTCTTGTAGCTGCACCTTGTGACTGCTAACAGGGTGCAGCGTATTGTGCAACTCTGTGAAGCAACAGAGCTCACTACCATTTCACACGGGGTGAAGTCTAACCCACGTGTGAGCTAAGTGTCCATCCACCATTACATAGCAGCAGGTACCATATCTGCACGGTGGACCCCGGGCTACGAATGCACCTCATATCAATTCCTTTATTATTTGGTGCGTTCCGCTAGCCCTAACAAAGTATGAGCCGAGTCTTACTGTGTTCTTTGGGAGGCAGAATGAAAAAATCAACAGCAGGTGAAGAATTGATTTTTTTTTTTTTTTACACCTTTCCTAATGTGGTATAAGAGATTAGACTACTATATTTTTCGGGCTGGTGTGATTACATAAATAGCAGATTTATATCTTTTTTATGTTTGGATGCTGTCACACACAAAAACTGATTTTCATTGCAAAACCATATTCTGAAGGCAATACTTTTTTCCATACTTTTGCCAACAGAGGCATGTGATGGCTTCTTTCTTGCAGGACGAATTGTCATTTTTATTCGTACCATTTTAGGTCACATAACATTTTATGATCGCTTTCGACTTTGAATCTTTGGAGGCAGAATGAACAAAAACCAGCAATTAAGGAATTTTTTTTGTTATTTTATGTCATTCCATGTGTGGTAAAATTGATAAGGCAGTGTTATTCTTCAGATCAGTACAATTACAGCGGTACCATATGTATTTCTTATTTTTATGGATTGGCGCTTTTACACAATAAAAACTATTTTATTCAAAAAATTATTATTTTTGCATCTCTTCATTCTGAGAAATATCACTTTTTTATTTTTCCACTGATGGAACTGTATCGTGGATATTTTTTTGCATGAAAAGATGACGTTTTCAGCTATATCATTGTTAGGCGACGGGGTTCTCCCGCTGAACCGGATAGATCCCAAATATCACCTGGTGCTGTGGTCTCTCATTCTAGTCCAGCCACTGGGATTGCTTCTCAGCCCAGATGTCGGTCCCAGTATCTTGCTCAGGCTCATGGCATACGTTAGGTTACTGTTGGCTCTCCAAGTCTATGGTAACCAGTAGTGATGAGCAAGTGTTCTCGTTGCTCGGGTTTTCCCAAGCACGCTCAGGTGGTCGCCGAGTATTTATGACTGCTTGGAAATTTAGTGTTCCTTGCAGCAGCTGAATGATTTACGACTACTAGACAGTTTGATTACATGTGGGAATTCCTTAGCTACCAGGAAACCCCCACATGTACTCAGCCTGGCTACTAGCTGTAAATCATTCAGCTGAGGTGATGAAAACTTAATCTCCGAACACTAACAAATACTTGGAGGTCACCCGAGCGGAGCAGAGCAACAAGTACACTCACTCATCACTAGTAACCAGTGATTTGCAGGTGCAGCCTTGTGCTCTGGAGTCTAAGTCCAGAGATCACCTTACTGGGCATGTCCGTGATGTGGCATCTTCTCATTGGTGGTCAGAGCTTAGCTGCTCTGATGATGTGGTGGCTCTGGATTGGCACACGGGCGATGTCACGGCCGGCTGAGCGTGAGTGTTTGGGTTGGAGCCTAAGGTTTAAAAGGCTTTCAGTAGTGCACGTGGGTTTACTAGTATCATTTATGTTTGGTGTGTGTGGATACTCTACCACTCTGTCTGCACATTTGTGTGTGTCAGTCTATGCACAGAGACTGTACACATTGGCAGGCAGGTTGCACACTTATGCCGTATTATTTCGTACCTCTGGCTCAGCGCCTGAATCTTTAGCCTGCTATATGCTATGGGTGCCATTCAGTTACAGGTTTAGCTGCATTCAGGACTGGGGTAGCTAGCCACTTGGCTTTGCATCTGTTTTGTTCATGAGAGCGGTTAGCACAGGTCAGTTACAGAGCAAGCTCAACCCGTATTACACTATACTTCTCTGTGAAGGCAACAGGGTATTGCACCTAGTGTCATATGAGTTCTTTCTCTTGGCTTAGCATCTGCTTCATTCATGTGTGCAGTTAGCACATGAAGAGAGCTTGCTCTCAAACTAAACTGTGCTATCATCCCTGTGACATTTAACAGGGTATAATACTTAGCAAACACTGGAGCTCTACCTCTCTGTGAAGTTAACAGAGCTAGGTATTCTGCATCCTATTCATACTGTGTAGAATTAAAGGGAACCTGTCACCCCCAAAATCGAAGATGAGCTAAGCCCACCGGCATCAGGGGCTTATCTAGAGCATTTTGGAATGCTGTAGATAAGCCCCCGATGTATCCTAAAAGATGAGAAAAAGAGGTTAGATAATACTTACCTAGGGGCGGTCCCGGTATGATGGGCGTCGCGGTCCAGGTCCAGCGCCTCCTATCTTCTTACGATGACGTCCTCTTCTTGTCTTCACACTGCGGCTCCGGCGTACTTTGTCTGCCCTGTTGAGGGCAGAGCAAAGTATTGTAGTGTGCAGGCGCCAGGAAAGGTCAGAGAGGCCCGGCGCCTGCGCACTGCAGTATGTCTGCCCCAGAGCTGCAGCATGAAGACAAGAAGAGGACGTCATCTGATAGGAGGCGCCGGACCGGACTGCGACACTCATCGGACCAGACCAGGACCGGGACCGCCCCTGGGTGAGTATAATCTAACCTCTTTTTCTCATCTTTTAGGATACATCGGGGGCTTATCTACAACATTCCAGAATGCCCCTGATGCTGGTGGTCTTAGCTCACCTTCGATTTTGGGGGTGACAGGTTCCCTTTAACACAGTGTGTTTAAGGTAATGCTTGCTGTTTTGTTTCATCATTGTTCACATTTGCAGCAGTTATACATCTCTGTACGGTGGATCCCGAGTTGCAATTGCACTTTAATTTATATTTTATTTAGTGCATCCATCAGCCCCAACAACCATTTTTATTTACATATGTCTTTTTGGTCTCATTCTATTCCACTTTTTGTTAGGTGATATAAGGAAAAGCATTGTTTTTTGCCCTGTTTTTTTTTATTTTTTTTACAGTGTTCACTGAAGATGTTAACTATTGGGATAGTTTTATGGAGCAGGTCGTCCCGCACACGGCAATACTAAATCTGTAATTTTTTTGTTTGTTTTTTTTTCATAAAAATATACATATATCTGTACTATAGACATGCTATATATATTACATTATTTTTTTTAATTTTACAAAATAATTTTTGCATTTTTGTTTACTTTTTTTTACTTTTTTCAACTACGGGACTTTCACTTTCAGCTGCCTGATTGTTGTTCTAATCCATTGTAATCCAGGAGCATTTCAATTAATTATAACTGTTAGTGCTGCATGATCATTCACATGGTTTGAGCGGCTTGCCATATCCTGGTGACCCGGATGTCTTCATGACGACAACGGGTAACCACGGCATTGATCTGGCCCCCAAGATCAGAGAGCAGCAGAGGCTCTCCCCTCTACATACTTGCTAAATGCATTGATTGCAAGCACTCACAGTATTTTGGGGGCTGAAGTGCTGGATGTCAGCTGTAACAATCAGTTGACACCTGATCGTGATCAAGTATGCACAGCTCCTGTGCATGTAAAATTGTCTGGATGTAAAAGGAAAATGGGCTGATGCAAAAAGTTTGAGCACCCTTGTAGATTTTTGTGCTCAGATAACTTTGACCAATGCTTCAGACCTTAATTAACCTTTTAGGCTAAGTGCCCACGTTGCAGAATAGAAGCAAATTTTTCTGCTTCAAATCTGCACTCCCTTGCCAAGGAAAATGCTTGCGGATTTTAATGCTTTTTTGTCGCAGTTTTCAAGCATTTTTGACGCTTTTTAGTCGCATTTTTCACAAGCATTTTCCTATAAAACTCTATGATGGTGGAATTGCCGCGATCCAGCAAAATTATTGAACATGCTGCATATTTTTCCGCAATGCAATTCCCCTGCGGAAAAATATGTAGCATGGGCACAGAAATTTCAGAATGCTATTAAAATTAATGGGATGCGTTTTGTGAGCGATTTTTAAGTGTTTCCGCAGCAGAAAAACACAGTGAATGTTAGGAGTCGAGTTTCCTCTGCTGCACAGGGGGAATCTCGATCCGTCTCCACTGCGGTCTCCCATTCTCCTCCAGCCGCAGTGGAGTCTGCTCAGCAGGGACGTCGATCCCAGCGTCTCGCTCAGTCTGACTCTGTGCGGAGAGTTGCTGCTGCTTTTCCTGCTTCTGCCATTAAGGCCAGTGCTGGGCAGCGGCGAGTGGATGTTTCTGGATCTAAGTCCTTGTTTGCACGCACTGAGCATGCCCAGGGCAAGTTCTCCTGTTGGAGATCGATGGTCACATGCTCAGGTGCTGCAGCACATCCCATTGGTCCTTTTGGCAGGTCTTGGAAGGGCAAAAGTTCTGTAGCCACTTCCTGTGCTGCAACTATATAAACTGTGCATGACCGCACGGCCATGCGCTAGTATTGTCTTGTAAATATGTGTGTGTGTTGTGAGTGAAAGTCGCTCTTTAAATAACCCTCCCTATTGAATGTCTGTTCGCGGAAGGTGTATGTTTGCTAATCTAGCGCCCGACTTATCCAACAGCACGAAACACACATTGCAGCGTCCTCTTGCTGTGTCCGCCTGTACGGCGCCGTGCGCTTGCCTTGCGCTTTCCATACCCAAGCCAGTGTGGTTGGTGGCGTCCGTCAGTGCGGCATTGCTCGCACTCCTGTGCATTCATATATTTATATTTAGTTACCTTACACACCCAGTTGCGGTGTAGTGCCAGCGAGGGTCTAATCGGACTTCAATCCCAGTTGGGGTTAAGTACGCTGACTACTCGCTCGCGCTTTAGGTGCGGTACCGCGATCCTGTGACGCAACAGGATTGCTCCCTTCACGCTGGGTGAGGTTGAACCCACGTGTATATACTTTAGTGTACCGCCATATAGCCTGTATTTACTAGCAGCAGGTTTTCACCTGCACGGTGGACCCCGGACTGCGAACGCATCTATATCACCTTTCTTGGTGCGTTCCGCCAGTCCTAACATAATACTAGCGCCAGGGTCTGGCTAGTAAATGATGGACGATCAGCGTTCACAGCGGTACATCCAGCAGCTGGAGGGAAGGTTGGCGGCTCTTGAGCGTTCAACCTCAGCTGTGGATGTCACTGCTGTCGCTGTACAGGCTGCTAGTGTTGCTGCAGCCACCTTGTCCACTGCCGCTCCTGTCCCGACTCTAACTCGCCTCCCGCTTCCAGAGAAATTCTCTGGTGACAGTAAGTCTTGTAGGGGTTTCGTGAGTCAGTGCTCTATCCATCTCGAGCTTCTGGCTTCTCGTTTCCCTACAGAGCGGGCTAAGGTGGGATTTATAGTGTCTCTTCTGTCGGACAGAGCGTTGCAGTGGGCTACGCCGCTATGGGAGCATAGCGATCATGTGGTGCAGAGTGCTCCGTTGTTTCTGAGCACTCTGAAACAGGTCTTTTTGGGACCTCGTGTCAGCCATGATACGGCGCTCCAATTGTTGGCATTGACTCAGGGCTCGTCCTTGGTCAGTCATTTTGCCGTCCACTTCCGCACCTTAGCATCTGAGCTGGAGTGGTCGGATAAAGCCCTCATTCCAATATTTTGGAGGGGGCTGGCTGACCACGTTAAGGACGCCCTGGAAACTAGGGAGATTCCCGCCACACTGGAGGAATTAATAACTCTATCCACTCGAATTGATCTCCGTTTTCACGAGCGGAGGTTAGAGCGAGCCCAGTGTAGGCAGCGGTTTCGGCTGGCTCCCACCTTCGCCAAACCTTTGGAATCTCCAGACCAGGCTCCTGAGCCCCATGAGCCTGTGGTAGAGTCTCGAGCAGGATCTAAGTCCCGGACCGCTCGTGCACTCCAGATTTGTCATCTTTGCCAACAGTCTGGACATCTTGCCTCCAGATGTCTCCAGCGGTCGAGGAAACGTCAGCGTCTAGTGGTAGTTGGTGGAGGTGCACTAGACACGGCGACGTTTGCCTCCAAATTGTCCTTTAAGGGGACAATAACATTGGGCTCATCCTCTCACTCGGTAGAACTCTGCGTGGATTCTGGGGCGGAGGGCAATTTTATGTCTTCAGCCTTCGCCCAACGTCACGCAATTCCTCTGGTCATGCTATCTCAACCAGTAACGGTACGAGTGGTGAATGGGTCGACACTGCCCACACAGATTACACATCAAACTATCCCTTTCACTCTGTCCATGTCACCATCTCATCAGGAGATTATATCTCTACTCGTCATTCCTGAGGGAATTGATGAGGTTCTCTTGGGGATACCTTGGTTACGGTACCACTCTCCTCACATCGAGTGGTCCTCAGGCAGAATTCTGGGATGGGGTGAATCTTGTGGGAACAGGTGTCATCGAGAGTGCGTTCAGGTTACTACTACAGAGGTACCCGCAGATCTCTCCTCTCTCCCCAAGCAATATTGGTCTTATGCAGACGTGTTCTCCAAAAAGGCAGCGGAGACTCTTCCGCCCCATCGCCCCTATGACTGTCCTATTGATCTCTTGCCTGGTGCTGAGCCTCCCCGGGGTCGAGTCTATCCATTATCTCTCCCGGAAACGAAGGCAATATCTCAGTACATACAAGAGAATCTGGCAAGAGGGTTCATCAGGAAGTCAGTGTCACCTGCTGGGGCAGGGTTCTTTTTCGTGCAGAAGAAGAATGGAGAACTACGTCCATGCATAGACTACAGGGGTCTTAATGCTATCACAGTTAAGAACAAGTACCCTTTGCCGTTGATATCTGAGCTTTTCGATAGGCTTCGGGGAGCTAGAGTGTTTACTAAACTAGATCTGCGGGGTGCTTATAATCTGATTCGCATCCGTGAGGGGGACGAGTGGAAAACGGCATTTAACACCAGAGATGGGCACTATGAGTATCTGGTGATGCCCTTCGGGCTCTGTAATGCACCTGCCATTTTCCAAGACTTTGTCAACGACATCTTCCGGGATATGCTTTCCACCTCGGTGGTAGTCTATCTGGATGATATTCTCATCTTTTCTCCTGATATTGACTCCCACCGGAGAGATGTTGGCAAAGTCTTCGACCTCCTACGGGCAAACTCTCTTTATGCGAAGTTGGAGAAGTGTGTGTTTGAGCAGGAGTCCTTACCTTTCCTGGGCTATATCATCTCCACCCAGGGATTGGCTATGGATCCTGCCAAACTACAGGCTGTGATGGACTGGCAAGAGCCCCATTCTCTTAAAGCGGTGCAGCGCTTTATGGGGTTCATAAACTATTACCGCCAGTTCATTCCCCACTTCTCAACTCTGGTAGCTCCCTTGGTAGCCCTCACCAAGAAGGGAGCGAACCCCAAATTGTGGTCGGAAGAGGTCTCCAAGGCCTTCACTTCTATTAAGTCCCACTTTGCTAGCGCTCCCATCTTACATCGTCCCGATGTGGATAAGCCTTTCCTAATGGAGGTGGATGCCTCGTCCGTTGGTGCTGGAGCAGTCCTCTACCAAAAGGATGCTCAAGGTCGGAAGCAACCATGCTTCTTCTTCTCTAAGACCTTCACGCCAGCGGAGAGGAACTACTCCATCGGGGACAGGGAGTTGCTAGCAATGAAGTTGGCCTTTTCGGAGTGGAGACACCTTCTGGAAGGTGCGCGGTTTCCCTTCCAAGTTTACACGGACCACAAAAATTTGGTCTATTTGCAGACAGCCCAGCGGCTAAATTCTCGCCAGGCCAGATGGTCCCTGTTCTTCTCCCGGTTCCACTTTTCTCTTCATTATCTCGCCGGGGAGAAGAATATCCGTGCTGACGCTCTCTCTCGCTCCCTTATGTCAACTGAGGAGGAGGAAGAGGAGCCTCGGCTTATTGTCCCTTCCGAGAGCCTGAGAACCGTGGCGCCGGTTTCGCTAGAGTCTGTGCCTCCGGGCAAGACTTTTGTGCCCATTAATTTGCGACCGGAGGTTCTCTCTTGGGCTCATTCGTCCAGGGTGGGTGGACACTTTGGGACAAAGAGGACATCTGAGCTACTGGCGAGGACGTACTGGTGGCCGCATATGGTCCGGGATGTCAGGGATTATGTTCTGGCGGGTGTCTCCTGCGCCAAAAATAAATCTCCGCGTCAAAGGCCAGCTGGTTTGCTCTATCCCTTGCCGGTGGCAGATAGGCCCTGGGAGATGGTCGGGATGGACTTTGTTGTGGGTTTGCCCAAGTCTCACGGCTGTACCATCATTTGGGTCATCACCGATCATTTCTCAAAAATGGTGCATTTGGTGCCGCTACCACGGTTACCTTCTGCACGGGCCTTGGCAGCGTTGTTCATTAGACATATCTTCCGCCTGCATGGTATGCCAGACAAAATTGTCAGGGACCCCCCAGTTTGCGTCTCGGTTCTGGAGAGAGCTCTGTCGTCTTCTCAGTATTGAGTTGAATCTCTCGTCCGCTTATCATCCCGAGACGAATGGGTTGGTAGAGAGGGCCAACCAGACCTTGGTCACATACCTGCGACATTTTGTTTCAGCCAGGCAGGATAACTGGGCATCCTTGCTATCATGGGCAGAGTTTGCACTGAACAACGCCGTAGCCGACTCCACTGGACAAACCCCATTCCTCCTCAACTATGGTCAGCATCCACGGGTACCTGTGCCTATGCCCGTGTCTTCCGCCGACTCCAGGGTGGCAGACTGGGCTGTGGAGGCACGGGATATTTGGGACCGCACTCAGGATGCCATTCAGGCCTCTAAGGAGAGAATGAGGTCCTCCGCCGATGCTCATCGGCGCCCCGCTCCGACCTTTGCTCCTGGCGACTTGGTGTGGCTCTCCGCCCGTAACATCAGGCTGCGAGTTGAGTCCACTAAATTTGCTCCTCGCTACTTGGGCCCATTCAAGGTCCTCGAGCAGGTTAATCCTGTGGTCTATCGTTTGGCCCTTCCGCCACGCCTGGGTATCACCGACACCTTTCATGTGTCCCTCTTGAAACCCGTGTATATGTCCCGGTTCTCCGAGTCATCTGCTGGGACATCGGGTTCGTCTACGGACGATTATGATGTGAACGCTATTTTGGGGTGCAAGGTGGTGCGTGGTAAAAAATTTTATTTGGTGGACTGGAAGGGTTATGGTCCCGAGGACAGGTCCTGGGAGCCTGTTGAGCACATTCGGGCTCCGCAGCTCATTGCTGCCTTCGAACGTAGCGAGGCCCAAGGAGGGGGGGGGCCCTAGGAGGGGGGGTAATGTTAGGAGTCGAGTTTCCTCTGCTGCACAGGGGGAATCTCGATCCGTCTCCGCTGCAGTCTCCCATTCTCCTCCAGCCGCAGTGGAGTCTGCTCAGCAGGGACGTCGATCCCAGCGTCTCGCTCAGTCTGACTCTGTGCGGAGAGTTGCTGCTGCTTTTCCTGCTTCTGCCATTAAGGCCAGTGCTGGGCAGCGGCGAGTGGATGTTTCTGGATCTAAGTCCTTGTTTGCACGCACTGAGCATGCCCAGGGCAAGTTCTCCTGTTGGAGATCGATGGTCACATGCTCAGGTGCTGCAGCACATCCCATTGGTCCTTTTGGCAGGTCTTGGAAGGGCAAAAGTTCTGTAGCCACTTCCTGTGCTGCAACTATATAAACTGCGCATGACCGCACGGCCATGCGCTAGTATTGTCTTGTAAATATGTGTGTGTGTTGTGAGTGAAAGTCGCTCTTTAAATAACCCTCCCTATTGAATGTCTGTTCGCGGAAGGTGTATGTTTGCTAATCTAGCGCCCGACTTATCCAACAGCACGAAACACACATTGCAGCGTCCTCTTGCTGTGTCCGCCTGTACGGCGCCGTGCGCTTGCCTTGCGCTTTCCATACCCAAGCCAGTGTGGTTGGTGGCGTCCGTCAGTGCGGCATTGCTCGCACTCCTGTGCATTCATATATTTATATTTAGTTACCTTACATACCCAGTTGCGGTGTAGTGCCAGCGAGGGTCTAATCGGACTTCAATCCCAGTTGGGGTTAAGTACGCTGACTACTCGCTCGCGCTTTAGGTGCGGTACCGCGATCCTGTGACGCAACAGGATTGCTCCCTTCACGCTGGGTGAGGTTGAACCCACGTGTATATACTTTAGTGTACCGCCATATAGCCTGTATTTACTAGCAGCAGGTTTTCACCTGCACGGTGGACCCCGGACTGCGAACGCATCTATATCACCTTTCTTGGTGCGTTCCGCCAGTCCTAACAGTGAAAAGGCTTAAAAAATGCAACGTGGGCACATAGCCTAAAGCTTATGGCTTGCTCACTATCATCATTTGGAAAAGCCAGGTGATGCAAATTACCCAGCTTTATAAAAACATAGCCTCCTCTAACCTAGTGTCAAAAAGCAGCACAGCTCTTCTAAGCAGCTTTTAACACTCTGAAAATTAAAATGATGGAGGCCCACAAAGCAGGAGAAGGCTATAAGAAGATTGCAAAGTGTTTTCAAGTTGCCCTTTCCACAGTTTGAAATGTTAAGACCAAGCAAAATTTCTGTGAGAGCTGCTTGTTATATTACTAGAGAAGCAAATCAGAACCCCTGCTTGTCATGTGGATCAATGAAGTTAAAATAGAGCTTTTTGGCCACAATGATCAAAGGTATGGGTGGAGAAAAAAGGGCACAGAATTTCAGGAAAAAAATATCTCACCAATCATTAATCATGACAGTGGATCAATCAGGCTATGTGGTTGTGTTTTGAAGCCAATGGCAGGGGGAACATTTCACATTTAGAAGGAAGAATGTATTCAATCACATTTCAACACATTATTGATGAAAATAAAACACCATCTCTTAAAATACTGAAGTTGAAAAGAGGATGGCTTCGACAAATGGACAATGATCCTAAAAACAAGTCAAAATCCACAATAGACTATCTCAAAAGGCGTATGTTGAAAGTGTTACAATGGCCCTCACAGTCCCCTGATCTGAACATCATTGAAAATCTGTGGTTAAACCTCAAAATAGCAGTGTATGCAAGATGAGACAGGAGCCCCACAGAACTTAAATAATTTTTCAAGAAAGAATGGATAAAAATTCCTCAAACAATAGCTTAAAGACTCTTGGCTGGCTATAAAAAGCATTTACAAGCTGAGATACCAAGATAAATTATTACACTTGGGGCTATTTAGTTTGGAAAAACGAAGGCTAAGGGGTGATCTTATTTTAATGTATAAATATATGAGGTGACAGTACAAAGACCTTTCTAATGATCTTTTTAATCATAGACCTGAGACAGGGACAAGGGGCATCCTCTACGTCTGGAGGAAAGAAGGTTTAAGCATAATAACAGATGCGGATTCTTTACTGTAAGAGCAATGAGACTATGGAACTCTCTGCCATATAATGTTGTATTGAGTGATTCATTACTTAAATTTAAGAGGGGACTGGATGCCTTTCTTGAAAAGTATAATGTTACAGGTTATATATACTAGATTCCTTGATAGGGTGCTGATTCAGGGAACTAGTCTGATTGCCATATATGGAGTCAAGAAAGAATTTTTTTTCCCCAATGTGGAGCTTACTCTTTGCCACATGGGTTTTTTTTTGTCTTCCTCTGGATCAACATGTTAGGGCATGTTAGGTTAGGCTATGGGTTGAACTAGATGGACTTAAAGTCTTTCTTCAATCTTAATAACTATGTTACTATGTTACTATGTGATACTTTCAAAAGGGGTGCTGCATGTTGCACAAACTTTTGCATTGGCTGATTTTCCTTTTAGTAATTTTTAAAATGTAAAAGATGAGCGTATATATATTTTTTGTGTGACTAAAATACCAAGGAAATGAGTCGTCTTTAACGTTAAGACTTTTAGAGATTATTTAATTTTCAACTTGCTTAACTGTTCACAATAACTGTAATTTTGACCAGGAGTGCCCGAACATTTCCATGCTACTGAATAGTGTTGTATTGAATATGTGGTAAAAGAATAACTGGCAATAGCACTTTACCTTGCATGAGCGAAATGAGTGAGTTAATGTGTGGAATCTGCACTATACCCTCTGGCTGTTTGTGTTTGATCACGTAGAGGTAGGAGGAGGAGAAACAGTTATCTTGCTGTGGAAACAGACATACTGTAGCTCCAAGCTGCTAAGCTGCCAAAGCTTCACCACTTGTTGTAGTTGCGGTGAAGCATCATTGTTGCTTCCAACATTCACTCAGTAGGCCATTAAATACAAGTCTTGTCTTTGCCCATAGTTGCTGCTCCACGTGTCTATGGTGCAGTACATTTTGGAGCTCAAATCAAGTCAGGAGAGCGGCCTGTCCTCTCCTGCATATAAGAATATAAAACAGGCACCCCTTTTATCAAGGCTCAGTGCATACCATAATTACTCAAAAGGCACCAAACTCCATATGGTTGTACAGAAGCGACTGTACTACAAGCAACTTGACCAGGTGAGAGTTTAGTCGGCAAATTGGAGGATGACTGAGTGTGTACAGCTGTTTCTTCGACACACAATCAGACATTGATATTTGCGGGTTCATAGAGAAGGAGGAGGCGTACTCCGAGTGCAACAAAACACTAGTGGTGATGATAATGATGATGGTGAAGATGACACTGGCCAGCTTCTACATGAGAATGCAGTTTGGTAGTCAAAAAACCAGCGTGACAAAAATGGGGAGTAGGTCAACATCTGGCTTGCTCTTTTTGATGGTCACTTGGCTTTCTCCAAATTAGCAAGTGATGTTTCATGTGCTGATGAACATTCATAGTTCCTAGTCTATGCAAAGCATATATGAATACAGCTTATTTTTCTTTGCTAACCTGCAGATTTCCAAATAATTTTCTGGTGGGAGAATGGAAAATAATTCTTACAGACGAAATGCTCGTACATACGACTAACCATTGGCACCAACAGACCTTTCAAGCTTTGAATCTTCAACAACAGCATATGTGGCATCATCTGATTCAGAGGTGATAGTAGAATAAACAGATATTACCCTTTCTAGACACATGTTGCAAGAACTGTGTAATGCCAAAGCTAACACAGCCATGTGGTTCAAGGTCTTGTACACCACAGAATCATCGTCATTATTCCATATTCATTCAGTTGACAATTGACTCTTTGTGGGAAATAGCCTGTCCTCTTTGCCCTTCACCACTCCCCTCCCCTGTCTGATTCCCACTTCGATATTTTCCCTGCCTTAGTGAGCCACTACCAATGCTAGTATCTCTAATACCACAGCTCACAATGCTAGCAATATAGCTTGGTGTTAGAATTGGGTCATCTCTGGCCCTATGCTTTCTGAGTACAAAGGCTGACTTTTGATATATTCCAATAAACTAACTGAAGAATTTGTGCTGGTGTACTATTTTACTTATCCCCTGTGATACTGTAGTTTATGGTACTTAGAGGCATAACAGAAATAGATGTCATTGACAGAATGGAAATTCTGCTATGTAAAACATTAAGTGTTTTAGCAGAGGAGCAGATGGACTGTGCAGAACACTGACTCGAAATAGTGATATTGTTGTCAGAAGCTACATCATCCTGCTGTGACTGAGATGAGCATGGTGGCAAACAGTGGGGAAAATAAGTATTTGATACTAATTTTGCAAGTTTTCTCACTTAGAAAGAATGGAGAAGTCTAACAAAGGATTCTGTGAGAGACAAAATCTTTAATAAAAATCCAGAAAATGACATTGTATGATTTGCATTTTATTGCATGAAATAAGTATTTGATACAAGAGAAAAACAGAACTTAATACTTGGTACAGAAACCTATGTTTGCAATTACAGAGCAGTTCTTGACCAAGTTTGCACACATTGCAACTGGAATTTTGGCCCACTCCTTCATACAGATTTCCTCCAGATCTTTCTGGTTTCTGGGCTTTCGCTGGGCAGCATTGAGATTCAGCTCCCTCCAAAAATGTTCTATTGGGTTCAGGTCTGGAGACTGACTAGGCCGTGCCAGAACCTTGAAAAGCTTCATACAGAGTCACTCCTTAGTAGCCCTGGCAGTGTGTGTTAGGAGTCGAGTTTCCTCTGCTGCACAGGGGGAATCTCGATCCGTCTCCGCTGCGGTCTCCCATTCTCCTCCAGCCGCAGTGGAGCCTGCTCAGCAGGGACGTCGATCCCAGCGTCTCGCTCAGTCTGACTCTGTGAGAAGAGTTACTGCTGCTTCTCCAGCTTCTGCCTTTAAAGCCAATACTGGTCAGCAGCGAGTGGACTTCTCTGGGACTAAGTCCTTGTCTGCGCACACTGAGCATGCCCAGGGCAAGATCTCCCATTGGAGATCGAGGGTCATGTGCTCAGACTCTGCAGCGCATTCTATTGGTCCTCTTGGCAGGTCTTGGAAGGGCAAAGTTTCTGTGGCCGCTTCCTGTCCTGCAGCTATATAAACTGCGCATGACCGCACGGCCATGCGCTAGTGTACAACTTTATACGTGTGTTTGTTGTGAGTGCAAGTCGTCCTTTAAATACCCCTACCCTACTGTATGATTGTTCGCGTATGGTGTATGGCTGCTATCTAGCGCCCGACTTAACACTCAACGTGTCACACACGTGTCAGCGTCCTCTGCTGTGACCGCCAGTGCGGCGCCACGCGCCTGTGTGCGCTTCCTGACCCATGTCTGGGTACTTAGTGGTGCCTGCCAGCACGGCACAATTTGCACTTCGGTGCCTCTATTGTATATACTTTTCACACCCAGTTGTGGTGTAGTGCCAGCAAGGGTCTAATCGGACTACTATCCCTGTTGGGGTCTAGTTCGCTGACCACTTGCTCGCGCTCTATGTGCGGTACCGCGATCCTGTGACGCAACAGGATCGCTTTCTTCACGCTGGGTGAGGTTTAACCCACGCGTGTATACTTATGAGTACCGCCATATCGTCTGTCATGTCCTAGCAGCAGGTTTCACCTGCACGGTGGACCCCGGACTGCGAACGCATCCATTACATCTCTCTTGGTGCGTTCCGCCAGTCCTAACATTACACTAGCGCCAGGGTCTGGCTAGTGATGACAGACATACAGCAATCTCTGCGGCATATCCAGCAGCTGGAGGGTAGGTTGGCGGCTCTCGAGAGCGCGACCTCAGCTGTGGATGTTACTGCAGTAGCTGTACAGGCTGCCAGCGTGGCTGCAGCTACTATGTCCATTGCCACCCCTGTTCCGACATTATCTCACCTTCCGCTGGCAGAAAAATTTTCTGGTGATAGCAAGTTTTGTAGGGGATTTGTGAGTCAGTGCTCTATTCATCTCGAGCTCCTGGCTACACGTTTTCCCACAGAGCGGGCTAAGGTGGGATTTATTTTGTCTCTATTGTCGGACAGGGCGTTGGAATGGGCTACGCCGCTGTGGGAGCGTGGCGATCATGTGGTGCAGAGTGCTCCGCTGTTTCTGAGCGCTCTGAAACAGGTCTTTTTAGGACCTCAAGTCACCCATGATACTGCGCTCCAATTGCTGGCATTAACTCAGGGTGAGTCCTTGGTCAGTCATTTTGCCGTCCAATTCCGCACCTTAGCATCTGAGCTGGATTGGTCGGATAAAGCTCTTATCCCCATATTTTGGAGGGGCTTGGCTGACCACGTAAAGGACGCTCTGGCCACTAGGGAGATTCCTGCCACACTGGAGGAGTTAATAACTGTCTCCACTCGAATTGACCTCCGTTTTAACGAGCGGAGGTTAGAGCGAGCCCAGTGTAGGCAGAGGTTTCGGCTGGCTCCTACTTTTGCCAAACCTCTTGAATTTCCAGTCCTGGTTCCTGAGTCACATGAGGCCAGGGAGGTGTCACAAGCAGGATCTAAGTCCCGGACCGCTTGTGCACTCAGGGTCTGTCATGTTTGCCAGCAGTCAGGACATCTAGCCACCAGATGTCCTCAGCGGTCGAGGAAACGTCAGCGTCTAGTGGTAGTTGGTGGAGGTACACTAGACACGGCGACGTTTGCCTCTAAGTTGTCCTTTAAGGGGGCAATTACTATTGGCTCATTTTCCCACTCGGTAGAGCTCTGCATGGATTCTGGGGCGGAGGGCAACTTTATGTCTTCTGCCTTCGCCCAACGTCACGCAATACCCTTGGTTATGCTTGCTCAACCAGTAACGGTGCGAGTGGTGAATGGGTCGACATTGCCCTCACAGATAACACACCAGACCATCCCTTTTACTCTGTCCATGTCGCCATCTCATGAGGAGATAATTTCTCTGCTCGTCATTCCGGAAGGAATTGATGAGATCCTGTTGGGAATACCTTGGCTACGGTACCACTCTCCTCATATCGAGTGGTCCTCAGGCAGAATTCTGGGTTGGGGTGAATCTTGTGGGGGTAGGTGTCAGAGGGAGTGCGTTCAGGTTGCTACTACTGAGGTATCCGCAGATCTATCCTCTCTCCCCAAGCAGTATTGGTCATATGCAGACGTATTCTCCAAAAAGGCGGCGGAGACCCTTCCGCCCCATCGCCCCTATGACTGTCCTATTGACCTCTTGCCTGGTGCTGAGCCTCCCCGGGGTCGAGTCTATCCGCTATCTCTCCCGGAGACGGAGGCAATGTCACAGTACATACAGGAAAATCTGGCAAGAGGGTTCATCAGGAAGTCAGTGTCACCTGCTGGGGCAGGATTCTTCTTCGTGCAGAAGAAGAGTGGGGAATTGCGTCCATGCATAGACTACAGGGGTCTTAACGCCATCACCGTTAAGAATAAATACCCTTTGCCTTTGATATCTGAACTGTTCGATAGGCTTCGGGGAGCAAGGGTATTTACTAAATTAGATCTGCGGGGTGCTTACAACCTGATTCGCATCCGTGAGGGGGACGAATGGAAGACGGCTTTTAACACCAGGGATGGGCACTATGAATATCTGGTGATGCCCTTTGGGCTCTGTAATGCCCCAGCCGTTTTCCAAGACTTTGTGAACGATATCTTCCGGGATATGCTTTCCACCTCGGTCGTAGTCTATCTGGATGATATTCTCATCTACTCTCCAGATATTGACTCCCACCGGAGAGATGTTTGCAAAGTCTTCGACCTCCTACGGGCAAACTCCCTCTATGCCAAGTTGGAGAAGTGCATGTTTGAGCAGGAGTCCTTACCTTTCCTAGGCTACATCATCTCAGCCCAGGGATTGGCTATGGATCCTGCCAAACTACAGGCTGTGATGGACTGGCAGGAACCTCATTCTCTTAAAGCGGTGCAGCGCTTTATGGGGTTCATCAATTATTGTCGCCAGTTCATCCCGCATTTCTCCACTTTGGTAGCTCCCTTGGTTGCCCTCACCAAGAAGGGGGCAAATCCTAAATTGTGGTCTGAGGAGGTCTCCAAGGCCTTTATCTCTATAAAGTCACACTTCGCTAGCGCTCCCATACTTCATCGCCCCGATGTTGATAAGCCATTTATCATGGAGGTGGATGCCTCTTCTGTTGGTGCTGGAGCAGTCCTCTTCCAAAAGGATGCTCAAGGTCGGAAGCATCCTTGCTTCTTTTTCTCCAAGACCTTCGCACCAGCAGAGAGGAATTATTCCATCGGGGACAGGGAGTTGCTAGCCATGAAGTTGGCTTTCTCGGAGTGGAGACATCTCTTGGAGGGAGCACGTTTTCCCTTCCAAGTCTTCACAGATCACAAAAATTTGGTGTATCTGCAGACAGCTCAGCAGTTGAATTCTCGCCAGGCCAGATGGTCCTTGTTCTTCTCCCGGTTTCATTTCACCCTCCATTTCCTTTCTGGGGAGAAGAACATTCGGGCCGATGCTCTCTCTCGCTCCGTTGTGTCATCTGCGGAGGAGGAGGAGGAGCCTCGGCTTATTGTCCCCACCGAGAGTTTGAGAACCGTGGCCCCGGTTTCGCTGGAGTCTGTGCCCCCGGGCAAGACTTTTGTTCCATCTAGTTTGCGGCCGGAGGTTCTCTCTTGGGCGCACTCGTCCAGGGTGGGTGGACATTTTGGTACTAAAAGGACATCTGAGTTACTGGCGAGGACATACTGGTGGCCGCATATGGCTCGTGATGTCGCGGAGTACGTTCGGGCGTGTGTTTCTTGCGCCAGGAACAAGACTCCTCGGCAACGGCCAGCTGGTTTGCTTTACCCTCTGCCCGTGGCTGACAGGCCCTGGGAGATGGTCGGGATGGACTTTGTGGTGGGCTTACCCAAGTCTCGTAATTGCACCATTATCTGGGTGATCACCGACCATTTCTCCAAAATGGTGCATTTGGTGCCTCTTCCACGGCTACCATCTGCACGGGCGTTGGCTGTCTTGTTTATCAAGCATATCTTTCGCTTACACGGTATGCCAGACAAAATTGTTAGTGACCGGGGTCCCCAGTTTGCGTCTCGATTCTGGAGGGAGCTATGTCGTTTACTCAGTATTGAGTTAAATCTCTCTTCGGCATATCATCCCGAGACGAATGGGTTGGTAGAAAGGGCCAACCAGACCTTGGTCACATATCTGCGACATTTTGTTTCTGCCAGACAGGATGACTGGGCATCCTTGCTACCGTGGGCAGAGTTTGCACTTAACAATGCCGTAGCCGACTCCACCGGTCAGACTCCATTCCTCTTAAATTACGGCCAGCATCCGCGTGTTCCTGTGCCCATGCCTGTGTCTTCCGCTGATCCCAGGGTGGCAGACTGGGCTGTGGAGGCACGGGACATTTGGGATCGCACGCAGGATGCCATTCGGGCCTCCAAGGAGAGAATGAGGTCCTCCGCCGATGTTCATCGGCGCCCTGCTCCGACTTTTGTCCCTGGCGACTTGGTGTGGCTCTCCGCCCGTAACATCAGGCTGCGAGTTGAGTCCACTAAGTTTGCTCCTCGCTACTTGGGTCCCTTCAAGGTTCTCGAACAGGTTAATCCTGTGGTCTACCGCCTGGCTCTTCCTCCACGCTTGGGTATCACCGACACCTTTCATGTGTCCCTCTTGAAACCCGTATACATGTCCCGGTTTTCCGAGTCATCTGCCGGGACATCGGGTTCGTCTACGGACGATTACGAGGTGAACGCTATTTTGGGGTGTAAGGTGGTACGCGGCAAAATGTTCTATCTGGTGGATTGGAAGGGTTATGGTCCAGAGAACAGGTCATGGGAGCCTGCTGAAAACATTCGGGCCCCACAGCTCATTGCTGCCTTCGAACGTAGCGAGGCCCAAGGAGGGGGGGGCCCTAGGAGGGAGGGTAATGTTAGGAGTCGAGTTTCCTCTGCTGCACAGGGGGAATCTCGATCCGTCTCCGCTGCGGTCTCCCATTCTCCTCCAGCCGCAGTGGAGCCTGCTCAGCAGGGACGTCGATCCCAGCGTCTCGCTCAGTCTGACTCTGTGAGAAGAGTTACTGCTGCTTCTCCAGCTTCTGCCTTTAAAGCCAATACTGGTCAGCAGCGAGTGGACTTCTCTGGGACTAAGTCCTTGTCTGCGCACACTGAGCATGCCCAGGGCAAGATCTCCCGTTGGAGATCGAGGGTCATGTGCTCAGACTCTGCAGCGCATTCTATTGGTCCTCTTGGCAGGTCTTGGAAGGGCAAAGTTTCTGTGGCCGCTTCCTGTCCTGCAGCTATATAAACTGCGCATGACCGCACGGCCATGCGCTAGTGTACAACTTTATACGTGTGTTTGTTGTGAGTGCAAGTCGTCCTTTAAATACCCCTACCCTACTGTATGATTGTTCGCGTATGGTGTATGGCTGCTATCTAGCGCCCGACTTAACACTCAACGTGTCACACACGTGTCAGCGTCCTCTGCTGTGACCGCCAGTGCGGCGCCACGCGCCTGTGTGCGCTTCCTGACCCATGTCTGGGTACTTAGTGGTGCCTGCCAGCACGGCACAATTTGCACTTCGGTGCCTCTATTGTATATACTTTTCACACCCAGTTGTGGTGTAGTGCCAGCAAGGGTCTAATCGGACTACTATCCCTGTTGGGGTCTAGTTCGCTGACCACTTGCTCGCGCTCTATGTGCGGTACCGCGATCCTGTGACGCAACAGGATCGCTTTCTTCACGCTGGGTGAGGTTTAACCCACGCGTGTATACTTATGAGTACCGCCATATCGTCTGTCATGTCCTAGCAGCAGGTTTCACCTGCACGGTGGACCCCGGACTGCGAACGCATCCATTACATCTTTCTTGGTGCGTTCCGCCAGTCCTAACAGTGTGTTTTAGGTATTTGTCATGCTAGAAGACCCAGTCAGGACCCATCTTCAATGCTTTTACTGAGGGAAGGAGGTTGTTGATCAAAATCTTGTGATATATGACCCATCTATCCTCCCTTCAATACGGTGCAGTCATCTTGTCGACTTTGATGAAAAGCATTCCCAAACTATGATGTTTGCTTCACCATACTTCATGGTTGGGATGGTGTTCTTGGGATTGTACTTAACCTTCTTCTTCCTCCAACCACAACAAGTTGACTTGATACCAAAAAGTTGAATTTTTTTCTCATCTGACCACATAACCTTTTCCCATGTCTGCTCTGGATCATCCAGATGGTCACTGGTGAACTTCAAACGGCCTGGACATGTGCTGGCATGAGCAGTGGGACCTTGCATGCCCTGCAGGATTTTAATTGATGACGTCGTAGTGTGTTGCTAACTAATGTTTGAGACTTTGGTTCCAGCTCTCTTATGGTCATTGATAAAAATTACAGACCTCTCCATTCTTTGTAGGTGGGAAAACTTGCTAAATCTGCAATGTATCAACTACTTATTTTCCCCACTAATTATACCATAACTTCCTCTGCTTAACCCCCCCAACTTATACACTTATCAGATGCAAGGTAGGCCAATTATGACCTGCAATTCACACTATCACTTTGGGGACAGTAGCTGTGAAACGTTCCAGTGGTGCTGCTGCTAGTGCTGTATGGAAAGTTTTTTCTCTCAATATACTACGTCTATTGCCAGTGCCATGCTTTAGTTTACCATACATTTCGGACACAGGTATAATAATTGAATCCTTAAACAAAATGTGTTGGCCACAAATAACTTTTTTTTAAATTTTATTTTATATTTTATGCTGTTCATTGCACTGCCTAAATAAAGTGTCTACTTTATTTTGTAGCTCATTATGAATATGGGGATACCAAATTCATATAGTTATATTTCATTTAATTACTTTTGTACAATTAATATACTTTTTGAAAAAAAAATCATTTGTTGTGAGGTAAACAAAGCTGAGAGCTGTAAGTTTCAACATTTTCTGGCATCAGAGCAATTTGAGGGTTTATTTTTAGCTGCACATGCTGTAGTTTTAATTCGAGTCACGTTGTGGTGTGTCAATGATGACAGTGGAGAGATCATGCAGATCCCGCTGCTGCTACAAGTGGACCCGTAGAAGCGCTCTTGTTCAGCGCGAAACGGCCATCGTCCTGTCTGCCGCACTCCTTGTCTGTTTCATTCCCCCGAGCCGTGAAGATGTGTTCCCGTGTGTTGCAATAAATGACACTTAAACTGCAAGAGTGGTGACTCTGAGGGCTGCCGCGTTTCTTCTTTTATGTCCGTATGATTCACAGTTCATTCCACGCGATCACCTCCTCTTATCATCGGACGACCTGTTGTTGTGTTAATCACACACTGCTGTTAATCTCTGGACAGTTAGGCTGTGCTGCTCACTTTTTCCTTTTGTTGCTCAATAGTTATATTTCATTTAATTACTTCTGTACAATTAATATACTTTTCAAAAAAAATCATTTGTTGTGAGGTAAACAAAGCTGAGAGCTGTAAGTTTCAACATTTTCTGACATCAGAGCAATTTGAGGGTTTATTTTTAGCTGCACATGCTGTAGTTTTAATTCGAGTCATGTTGTGGTGTGTCAATGATGACAGTGGAGGGATCATGCAGATCCCGCTGCTGCTACAAGTTATCAGGAATCACTGCCAGGGGAGTCATGCTGAATAGGGTTGAGCGAAACGGATCGGTCAATTTCATAAGTCACCGACTTTCGGCAAAGTCGGGTTTCATTATCCCAGTGTGGGATCGGCCACTCGGTCGCCGATCTTCGCGCCAAAGTAGCGTTTCATATGACGCGTTAAACGCCATTTCTCAGCTAATGAAGGTGGACGCAGAGTGTGGGCAGCGTGATGACATAGGTCTCAGTCCCCACCATCTTAGAGAAGGACATTACAGTGATTGGCTTTCTTTCTGCGGCGTCACAGGGGCTATAAAGGGGCGTGCACGCCGACCGCAATCTTACTTCTGCCGATCTGAGCATAGGGAGAGGTTGCTGTAGCTTCGTCTGAAGCAGGGATATTGTTAGGAAGGGAATATTAACCCCCAAACCGCTTGTGCTGTAGCGATTTCCACTGTCCAACACCACCTTTTCTTTGCAGGGACAGTGGAGGTTTTTTTTGGGTGCATCAGCTCTGTAGCTTATTAGGCTGCATTCTAAGGCTCCTTGATAGCTGCATTGCTGTTTGTATGCCGCTGTGCAAACCAACTGCTTTTTTTCAAAGCAAAAATCCTGTTGCTCCTTCTTTTCTGCTCAGTTTTCTTGTTTCTTTGTCCACACTCTTGTGTGCAGCAGTCCATTTTATTGCTGCCATACTTGTCCTTTCGACTACAGCCCTTGTATTTTTTGATATATATGTAATCCACTTTCTGCCACTCAAACTGTAGTGTAATACAGTGGGCCTGATTTTTTCCAGCTGTCTCCCACACATAAAAAAGGGAGATTTGTATTGCCACTGAGTGCATCTGCGTCAGTTCTGTTTGTGGCATCTGTCATCCACTTTCTTCTACTCAAACTGTAGTGTAATACAGTGGGCCTGATTTTTTGCTGCTGTCTCCCACACATAAAAAAGGGAGATTTGTTTTGCCACTGAGTGCATGTGCATCAGTCCTGTTTGTGGCATCTGTCATCCACTTTATGCCACTCAAACTGTTATGTAATACAGTGGGCCTGATTTCTTGCTGCTGTCTCCCACACATAAAAAAGGGAGATTTATATTGCCACTGAGTGCATCTGCGTCAGTCCTGTTTGTGGCATCTGTCATCCACTTTCTGCCACTCAAACTGTTGTGTAATACAGTGGGCCTGATTATTTTTTCCTGCTGTCTCACACACCTATAAAGGGAGATTTAAACTCACAACAAGTTTACGTACACCTTCTAACTGGTTTTACTGTACCATATAACGTTTGTTAGTTTGGTTACATTTTTCCAAGAATGAGGAAGTTTGGTGGAAGAGGTCGTGGCCATGGGCGGTCATTGCCAGCTGGTAATGATGGTAGTGGTGGTGGAACATCAGGTGGTCGTGGGAAAAGCAATATAGCACCTAAGTCTCGAGTTGTTGAGCCAGTGTCATTGTCTGGCTACACAAGGCCTCGAACGCTCCCTTTTCTGGGAGTAGGAAAACCGCTTTTAAAGCAGGAGCAGCAGGAACAAGTTTTGGCTTTCCTTGCTGACTCTGCCTCTAGCTCTTTCGCCTCCTCTTCGGAAAGTGCAAAATTTAAAAGCAGCGCGTCGTCAGTGGATGCTCCTGTTCAGGAACAAGTTGCTTCCTTGTGTCCTTCACCCAGAACAACAGAGAAGGATGCGTCAGGCGACACAACAGGTTACTCCATGGAGCTCTTTACACATACCGTGCCTGGGTTAGAAAGGGAAATTGTTAACAGGCCATGCCCATTACAAGATGAATCGGACATGGAGTGCTGTTCCATTGACTCAGATCACAACACTGCCCTCGCAGTGTACTGAGCCAGAATCTGACCCTGATGAGACTATGGTGCCCCGTCCCGAACGCTATAGCACCGGCTTACACGGTGACACAGAGGAAGGTGCACAGGACAAAGAAGAGGAGGTGATAGATGACCCAGTTGTTGACCCCGATTGGCAGCCATTGTGGGAACAGGGTGCCGCCGGCAGTAGCTCTGAAGCGGAGGAGGAGGAGCCGCAGCAGGCATCAACATCGCAACAGCTTTCATCTGGCAGGCCCATATCTGGGCAAAAACGTGTGTCAAAACCAAAAACAGTTGTAGGACAGCATGGCCATCCGGTTAAAGTAGCTCAGTGTGCAATGCCTGAAAAGGTATTCGATAGTAGGAAGAGTGCAGTCTGGCAATTTTTTAACCAAGATCCGAATGATCATTGCAAAGTCATCGGTAAGAAATGCTCAAGGACCTTTAGCAGAGGTCAGAATGTGAAAAATCTAAATAGAACTTGCATGCGTAGACATTAACCACCATTCACTTGCAAGCCTGGGTTAACAACTACCAAACGTCCCGTAACGTTGTTGCACCCGCTCAAAATGAAGCTAGTCAGCAACGCTACATTCCTTCCCTCACTGTAAGCACACCGTTTACCACACCACCTGCAGCAAATGTGGAGGTATCGTCGCAAGGCCAAAGCAGACAGGGAATCACCAGGTTCTTGGTAGGAAACACTGTATGTAGGCCAACTGCAAGAATACCATCACCAACCCTCTCTCAGTCTGCCATGTCCACCACCACCCCCGCTATTTCCACCTTATGCAGCTCTCCAGTCCAGCTCACCCTACAAGAGACCCTCATTAAGAAAAGGAAGTACTCATCCTCTCATCCGCATACACAGGGTATGAAGGCCCACATTGCTAGACTTATCTCATTAGAGATGATGCCCTACCGGTTAGTTGAAAGCGAAGCTTTCAAAGCCCTGATGGACTACGCAGTACCACGCTACGACATACCTAGTCGACACTTCTTTGCAAGAAAAGCCATCCCAGCCCTCCACCAGCATGTAAAAGACCGCATTGTCCATGCACTCAGGCAATCTGTCAGTACAAAGGTGCACCTCACAACAGATGCATGGACCAGTAGGCATTGCCAGGGATGTTACGTGTCCATCACGGCACACTGGATTAATGTGGTGGATGCAGGGTCCACAGGGGACAGCCATATTGGGACAGTTCTGCCTAGCCCACGGTCTAGGAAACAGTTGGCTGTAGGCGTTTGCCCCCCCTCCGCCTCTTCCTCATCCTCCAGCAGGAGCGAGAGCTCGTCCACAGACCGCAGTCACACGACTGCTCCATCCGCAGCTGCCACTGTTGCACATGAGGTGTCCCATTATAGAACAGCTAGTGGCAAGCGGCAGCAGGCTGTGTTGGGAATGAAGTATTTGGGCGACTACAGACACACCGCGGAAGTTCTGTCTGAGTTCTTGCAGCAAGAAACTCAGACATGGCTGGGCAGTGTACATCTTGAGGCAAGCAAGGTAGTCAGTGATAACAGAAGGAATTTTATGGCTGCCATAGCCCTTTCACAACTGAAACACATTCCTTGCCTGGCTCACACCTTGAACCTGGTGGTGCAGTGCTTCCTGAAAAGTTATCCGGGGTTACCCGACCTGCTCCTGAAGGTGCGCAGACTTTGCTCGCACATCCGCCATTCGCCTGTACACTCCAGCCGTATGCAGAAACATCAGCGATCTTTGAAGCTTCCCCAGCACTGCCTAATAATCGATGTTGCAACAAGGTGGAACTCCACAATGCACATGCTTCAGAGGCTGTGCGAACAGAGGCGTGCTGTTATGTATTTGTGGGAGGATACACATACACGGGCAGGCAGTTGGATGGCAGACATGGAGTTGTCAGGTGTGCAGTGGTTGAAGCTACAAGACCTGTGTCAAGTCCTTCAGTGTTTTGAGGAATGCACACGCCTGGTTAGTGCAGATGATGCCATAATAAGCATGAGCATCCCCCTTAATGCGTCTGCTGATGCAAAGTTTGACGCACATAAAGGAGCAGGCGTCTGCAGCCGAGGACGAGGAAAGCCTTGATGACAGTCAGCCATTGTCTGGTCAAGGAAGTCTACTGAACAAGGTGGCGGGCAAAGAGGAAGAGGATGAGGAGGATGATGGGGATGAATACTTTTTGGATGAGGAAGCTTCTCAGGGCAATAGAAACTGGTGGCGTTGCAAGGTCAGGTTCAGGGTTTTTGAGGGAGACAAGTGACGTTGATTTGCCAGAAAGTGCTCCTCAACCCAGCACAAGCAGTGAATTGACAACTGGAACATTGGCCCACATGGCGGATTATGCCTTGTGAATCCTAAAAAGGGACCCACGCATTATAAAAATCATGACCCATGACGATTACTGGTTGACCTGCCTCCTGGATCCATGCTACAAAGGGGAATCGCAAAATATCATGCCACATGAGAACCTTGAGCAAATATTGGCTGCCAAACAAGCAACTCTTGTAGTCCATTTGGTTCAGGCATTCCCAGCACACAGCGGCGATGATGGTTCTCACACGAGCTGCAGGGGGCAACATGACAGAGGTGTTAGAGGTGCACAAATCAGAAGTGGCGTTGGACAGAGGGGTTTTCTGACCAGGTTGTGGAGTGATTTCGCAATGACCGAAGACAGGACAGGTACTGCATTATACTCATTTTTTGGTAGTCATATGTATTTGTCCACTATTTTTCATATGGTTGGATATTACTAATGGAGAAGTGATTATGAGAATGCTTCTGGCCGAGATTGGTTGTTTCTGCCTTTTGTATCTGTATTTTGATAGGACAGGTACTGCAGCATCAATTCAAAGTGACAGGAGACAACATTTGTCCAGTATGGTTATGAACTACTTTTCCTCCCTTATCGATGCTCTCTCTCACCCGTCATTCCCATTTGATTACTGGGCATCCAAAATAGACACCTGGCCTGAATTGGCAGAATATGCATTGCAGGAGCTTGCTTGCCCAGCAGCTAGTGTGCTATCAGAAAGAGTATTCAGTGCTGCTGGTTCAATACTGACCGAAAGAAGGAGTCATCTGGCTACCCAAAATGTTGATGATCTAACCTTCATTAAAAATGAACCAATCATGGATTTCTAATTATTTTGCCCCACCTTTCCCGGCTGACACCTAGCTTTCCTGTAAAAAGGTTTTGCTTTTGGACTGGTCTTACTGAGTGTTCCAATTTCTCCATTTGCAGCTGCTGTATGTCCAGCATATGACATTTTTACACCTCCCTAAATGGGCTGACTCCTGTTATGATGAGGTAATTCAGTACCACAATGGACATAGAAGTCAGAGTACATACAGTGATCTGATAATAACCCAAAAACATAGAACGAGCTCTGAGACGTGGGAACTCTGCTGACCGCAATCCCTAATCCTCTCCAACCACACTAGAGGCAGCCGTGGATTGCGCCCAACGCTCCCTATGCAACTCGGCACAGCCTGAAAAACTAGCTAGCCCGAAGATAGAAAATAGGCCTACCTTGCCTCAGAGAAATACCCCAAAGGAAAAGGCAGCCCCCACATATAATGACTGTGAGTTAAGATAAAAAGACAAACGTAGAGATGAAATAGATTTAGCAAAGTGAGGCCCGACCTACTAAACAGAGCGAGGATAGGAAAGGTAACTTTGCGGTCAACACAAAACCCTACAAACAACCACACAAAGGGGGCAAAAAGACCCTCCGTACCGAACTAACGGCACGGAGGTACACCCTCTGCGTCCCAGAGCTTACAGCAAGCAAGAAAAAACAAATAGACAAGCTGGACAGAAAAAAACAGCAAACAAAATAGCAAAGCGGAACTTAGCTATGCAGAGCAGCAGGCCACAGGAACGATCCAGGAGGAAACAGGTCCAATACTAGAACATCGACTGGAGGCCAGGATCAAAGCACTAGGTGGAGTTAAATAGAGCAGCACCTAACGACTTCACCATATCACCTGAGGAAGGAAACTCAGAAGCCGCAGTACCACTTTCCTCCACCAACGGAAGCTCACAGAGAGAATCAGCCGAAGTACCACTTGTGACCACAAGAGGGAGCTCTGCCACAGAATTCACAACAGTACCCCCCCCTTGAGGAGGGGTCACCGAACCCTCACCAGAGCTCCCATGACGACCAGGATGAGTCATATGAAAGGCACGAACAAGATCGGGAGCATGGACATCAGAGGCAAAGACCCAGGAATTATCTTCCTGAGCATAACCCTTCCACTTAACCAGATACTGGAGTTTCCATCTAGAAACACGAGAATCCAAAATCTTCTCCACAATATACTCCAACTCCCCCTCCACCAAAACCGGGGCAGGAGGATCAACAGATGGAACCACGGGTGCCACGTATTTCCGCAACAATGACCTATGGAATACGTTATGTATAAAAAAAGAATCTGGAAGGGTCAGACGAAAAGACACAGGATTAAGAACCTCAGAAATCCTATACGGACCAATGAAACGAGGTTTAAACTTAGGAGAGGAAACCTTCATAGGAATATGACGAGAAGATAACCAAACCAAGTCCCCAACCCGAAGTCGGGGACCCACACAGCGTCTGCGATTAGCGAAACGTTAAGCCTTCTCCTGGGACAAGGTCAAATTGTCCACTACATGAGTCCAAATCTGCTGCAACCTGTCCACCACAGTATCCACACCAGGACAGTCCGAAGACTCAACCTGCCCTGAAGAGAAACGAGGATGGAACCCAGAGTTGCAGAAAAACGGTGAAACCAAGGTAGCCGAGCTGGCCCGATTATTAAGGGCGAACTCAGCCAAAGGCAAAAAGGACACCCAGTCATCCTGATCAGCAGAAATAAAGCATCTCAGATATGTTTCCAAGGTCTGATTGGTTCGTTTGGTCTGGCCATTAGTCTGAGGATGGAAAGCCGAGGAAAATGACAAGTCAAAGCCCATCCTACCACAAAAGGCTCGCCAAAACCTCGAAACAAACTGGGAACCTCTGTCAGAAGCGATATTCTCTGGAATGCCATGTAAACGAACCACATGCTGGAAAAACAATGGCACCAAATCAGAGGAGGAAGGCAATTTAGACAAGGGTACCAAATGGACCATCTTAGAGAAGCGATCACAGACCACCCAAATGACTGACATCTTTTGAGAGACGGGAAGATCTGAAATAAAATCCATAGAGATATGTGTCCAAGGTCTCTTCGGGACCGGCAAGGGCAAAAGCAACCCACTGGCACGAGAACAGCAGGGCTTAGCCCGAGCACAAATCCCACAGGACTGCACAAAAGTACGCACATCCCGCGACAGAGATGGCCACCAAAAGGATCTAGCCACTAATTCTCTGGTACCAAAGATTCCAGGATGACCAGCCAACACCGAACAATGAACCTCAGAGACAACTTTATTCGTCCACCTATCAGGGACAAACAGTTTCTCCGCTGGGCAACGATCAGGTTTATCAGCCTGAAATTTTTGCAGCACCCGCCGCAAATCAGGGGAGATGGCAGACACAATTACTCCCTCTTTGAGGATACCCGCCGGCTCAGATACACCCGGAGAGTCGGGCACAAAACTCCTAGACAGAGCATCCGCCTTCACATTTTTAGAGCCTGGAAAATATGAAATCACAAAGTCAAAACGGGCAAAAAACAACGACCAACGAGCTTGTCTAGGATTCAACCGCTTGGCGGACTCGAGATAAGTCAAGTTCTTATGATCAGTCAAGACCACCACGCGATGCTTAGCTCCTTCAAGCCAATGACGCCACTCCTCGAATGCCCACTTCATGGCCAGCAACTCTCGATTGCCCACATCATAATTTCGCTCAGCAGGCGAAAACTTCCTGGAAAAGAAGGTGCATGGTTTCATCACCGAGCAATCAGAACTTCTCTGCGACAAAACAGCCCCTGCTCCAATCTCAGAAGCATCAACCTCGACCTGGAACGGAAGCGAAACATCTGGTTGACACAACACCGGGGCAGAAGAAAAACGACGCTTCAACTCTTGAAAAGCTTCCACAGCAGCAGAAGACCAATTGACCACATCAGCACCTTTCTTGGTCAAATCGGTCAATGGTTTAGCAATACTAGAAAAATTGCAGATGAAGCGACGATAAAAATTAGCAAAGCCCAGGAACTTTTGCAGACTTTTCAGAGATGTCGGCTGAGTCCAATTATGGATGGCTTGGACCTTAACAGGGTCCATCTCAATAGTAGAAGGGGAAAAGATGAACCCCAAAAATGAAACCTTCTGGACACCAAAGAGACACTTTGATCCCTTCACAAACAAAGAATTAGCACGCAGGACCTGAAACACCATTCTGACCTGCTTCACATGAGACTCCCAATCATCCGAGAAGATCAAAATGTCATCTAAGTACACAATCAGGAATTTATCCAGGTACTCTCGGAAGATGTCATGCATAAAGGACTGAAACACTGATGGAGCATTGGCAAGTCCGAATGGCATTACTAGATACTCAAAATGGCCCTTGGGCGTATTAAATGCAGTTTTCCACTCATCGCCTCGCTTAATACGCACAAGATTATACGCACCACGAAGATCTATCTTGGTAAACCAACTAGACCCTTAATGTGAGCAAACAAATCAGATAATAATGGCAAAGGGTACTGAAATTTAACCGTGATCTTATTTAGAAAGCGGTAATCTATACAAGGTCTCAGTGAACCATCCTTCTTGGCTACAAAAAAGAACCCTGCTCCTAATGGCCACGATGACGGGCGAATATGCCCCTTCTCCAAAGACTCCTTCACATAACTCCGCATAGCGGCGTGCTCAGGCACAGATAAATTAAACAGTCGACCTTTTGGGAATTTACTACCAGGAATCAAATCGATAGCACAATCACAATCCCTATGCGGAGGTAGGGTATCGGATTTGGGCTCATCAAATAAATCCCGGTAATCAGACAAGAACTCAGGAACCTCAGAAGGGGTGGATGACGAAATAGTCAGAAATGGGACATCACCATGTACCCCCTGACAACCCCAGCTGGACACAGACATGGATTTCCAATCTAATACTGGATTATGGACTTGTAGCCATGGCAACCCCAACATGACCATATCATGCAGATTATGCAACACCAGAAAGCGAATAACCTCCTGATGTGCAGGAGCCATGCACATGGTCAGCTGGGTCCAGTACTGAGGCTTATTCTTGGCCAAAGGCGTAGCATCAATTCCTCTCAATGGAATAGGACACTGCAAGGGCTCCAAGAAAAACCCACAACGCCTAGCATACTCCAAGTCCATCAAATTCAGAGCAGCGCCTGAGTCCACAAATGCCATGACAGAATACGATGACAAAGAGCAGATCAAGGTAACGGACAGAAGAAATTTTGACTGTACCGTACTAATGGTGGCAGACCTAGCGAACCGCTTAGTGCGCTTAGGACAATCAGAGATAGCATGAGTGGAATCACCACAGTAGAAACACAGCCCATTCAGACGTCTGTGTTCTTGCCGTTCAATTCTGGTCAAAGTCCTATCGCACTGCATAGGCTCAGGTTTAAGCTCAGGTAATACCGCCAAATGGTGCACAGATTTACGCTCGCGCAAGCGTCGACCGATCTGAATGGCCAAAGACATAGACTCATTCAGACCAGCAGGCATAGGAAATCCCACCATGACATCCTTAAGGGCTTCAGAGAGACCTCTTCTGAAAATAGCCGCGAGCACACCTTCATTCCACTGAGTGAGTACAGACCACTTTCTAAATTTCTGACAATATACCTCTATCTCATCCTGACCCTGACACAGAGCCAGCAAATTCTTCTCTGCCTGATCCACTGAATTAGGCTCATCGTACAGCAATCCGAGTGCCAGGAAAAACGCATCAATATTACTTAATGCAGGATCCCCTGGCGCAAGGGAAAATGCCCAGTCCTGAGGATCGCCACGCAAAAAAGAAATAACAATTCTCACTTGATGAACTGGATCACCAGAGGAGCGAGGTTTCAAGGCCAGAAACAGTTTGCAATTATTTTTGAAATTCACAAACTTGGCTCTATCACCATAAAACAAATCAGGAATAGGAATTCTTGGTTCTAACATAGGCTTCTGAACCACCAAATCTTGAATCTTTTGTACATTTATAACGAGATTATCCATTGAAGAGCACAGACCCTGAATATCCATGTCCACACCTGTGTCCTGAACTACCCAAATGTCTAGGGGAAAAAAAAAGGCAAAACACAGTGCAAAGAAAAAAAAATGGTCTCAGAACTTCTTTTTTCCCTCTATTGAGAATCATTAGTACTTTTGGTCCTCCAGTACTGTTATGAAAGGGTAATTCAGTACTACAATGGACATAGAAGTCAGACCACATACAGTGATCTGATAATAACCCAAAAACATAGAACGAGCTCTGAGACGTGGGAACTCTGCTGACCGCAATCCCTAATCCTCTCCAACCACACTAGAGGCAGCCGTGGATTGCGCCCAACGCTCCCTATGCAACTCGGCACAGCCTGAGAAACTAGCTAGCCCGAAGATAGAAAATAAGCCTAGCTTGCCTCAGAGAAATACCCCAAAGGAAAAGGCAGCCCCCACATATAATGACTGTGAGTTAAGATGAAAAGACAAACGTAGAGATGAAACAGATTTAGCAAAGTGAGGCCCGACCTACTAAACAGAGCGAGGATAGGAAAGGTAACTTTGCGGTCAACACAAAACCCTACAAACAACCACGCAAAGGGGGCAAAAAGACCCTCCGTACCGAACTAACGGCACGGAGGTACACCCTCTGCGTCCCAGAGCTTCCAGCAAGCAAGAAAAAACAAATAGACAAGCTGGACAGAAAAAAACAGCAAACAAAATAGCAAAGCGGAACTTAGCTATGCAGAGCAGCAGGCCACAGGAACGATCCAGGAGGAAACAGGTCTAATACTAGAACATCGACTGGAGGCCAGGATCAAAGCACTAGGTGGAGTTAAATAGAGCAGCACCTAACGACTTCACCATATCACCTGAGGAAGGAAACTCAGAAGCCGCAGTACCACTTTCCTCCACCAACGGAAGCTCACAGAGAGAATCAGCCGAAGTACCACTTGTGACCACAAGAGGGAGCTCTGCCACAGAATTCACAACAGACTCCCCTCTCGGGGCCGTGGTCACCACTTGGCGCAAGCACCCGTGAGAGTGCCGTTTATCTGAAAAGGTGGGTGTGCCCACTTTTGGGCGACGGCACTGGCACAGGGTCTCTTATAGTACAATGAAGTGTCTCTGGCGGTGGTGGTGCGCCACCAACGTCAGACACACCGTTGTAACATGAGGGGCCCTGTGCCAGTACCGCCGGCCACGAGAGAGTGTCCCGCCCAAGCGCAAACAGTGCTCTACCATTTGCAAAATTATCTCTCACTGCTCCACCACTGTTTAGTCTATGCAGTTAAATCCTTCAATGGCACTGCCAATACCAATTTCTTGACATATATGATGCTAGCAAAAATATTCAGGGGCCCTGTCCTACATTTATACCAGTTAAAACTTTGCGCCAAATACCACTGTCTGCAAGTCAGCAGAGGAGCCCACCCCTGCACCCAGGTATGCCACCTGTTTATTTGTTAATTTGTTTTTTTGCCAGACATTAACATCTATTTATTATTTTGGACTACTACCTGTGTCAGACACTCCTTCCAATTGTCTTCCGCTGACCACACCAATGCTGTCTGTGTACCACAGGAACCTATTTACAACTGCATCAAGCCTACTTTTTTATTTTTGGCCTAGTAAGTCTGTCTGCGATCCCTCCTGCCAATTGTCCTCCACTGACCACGCCAATGCTGCCTGTGTACCCCTGGAACCTATTTAGATCTGCATTGAGCCTACTTTTTTATTTTAAGCGCAAACAGTGCTCTACCATTTGCAAAATTATCTCTCACTGCTCCACCACTGTTTAGTCTATGCAGTTAAATCCTTCAATGGCACTGCCAATACCAATTTCTTGACATAGATGATGCTAGCAAAAATATTCAGGGGCCCTGTCCTACATTTACACCAGTTAAAACTTTGCGCCAAATACCACTGTCTGCAAGTCAGCAGAGGAGCCCACCCCTGCACCCAGGTATGCCACCTGTTTATTTGTTAATTTGTTTTTTTGCCAGACATTAACATCTATTTATTATTTTGGACTACTACCTGTGTCAGACACTCCTTCCAATTGTCTTCCGCTGACCACACCAATGCTGCCTGTGTACCTATTTAAAACTGCATCAAGCCTACTTTTTTATTTTAGGCCTAGTAAGTCTGTCTGCGATCCCTCCTGCCAATTGTCCTCCACTGACCACGCCAACGCTGCCTGTGTACCCCTGGAACCTATTTAGATCTGCATTGAGCCTACTTTTTTATTTTAGGCCTAGTAAGTCTGTCTGCGGTCCCTCCTGCCAATTGTCCTCCGCTGACCACACCAATGCTGCCCGTGTACCCCTGTAACCTTTTTTAAACTGCATTGAGCCAACTTTGTGGTGTAAGGCCTACTACTAGTGTCTGCGCCACTCAATACAGCTGTCCTCCTCTTAAAAAAGCTGAGCTGCAATTGTCAGGTTTTCAGCCTATCGGAATTTGAAAACTGCATTGGGGCTACAAGTTTGGTTCGGTTCTACAAACGGTGTCTGCCGCTCCAAGGTGTTCTCCAGGTTTACTGTCCTGAGCTTCAATCTTCAGGCTCTCATTAAGTAGTTTTTAATAAAACACTGCATTTCTCCTACTAGTTTGGTTGGGGCCTACTAACGGTGCCTGCCGCTCCAAGGTGTTCTCCAGGTTTACTGTCCTGAGCTTCAATCTTCAGGCTCTCATTAAGTAGTTTTTAATATAACACTGCATTTGGCCTACTAGTTTGGTTGGGGGCTACTAACGGTGTCTGCCGCTCCTTGCTGTTTTCCACTGAACAAAGCAGTGCCGCCAGTTTACCACTGTTATCAATTTTGAACTGCATTTAGACTACTTACTGATTCGGGCCTACTCACTGTGTCAGCCTCTCATTACAGTTGTCCTCCACTGACCAAAGCAATACCGCCTGGTTATTCTTGTTACCAATTTTGAAATGCATTTAGCCCACTTTATTATTTGGGCCTATATCTGTGTTTCCACCTCATCCTGCCCATTGCCCAGCCAGTGCTAGATGAGTCTGCTGGTACATTGACACAGACTGCTACATTCCCCTTGCACGCTACACAGCCAGAATCTGACCCTGCTGAAAGTCAGGTTCCCCTTCCCGCATGCTATACCACCTTACACGGGGACAAAGAGGAAGGTGCAGATGAAAGTGCAGGTTCCATCATCAGGTGGGGGAATACTCGTTGGCGATGTCACTGGCACAGGGCCCTTCATAGTATGCAAAAGTGTCGCTGCCGGTGGCAGGCGCCCCCGCCGTGCAAACACACCACCGTACTTTGAGGGGCCCTGTGCCAGTGCCAATGCGAACGAGTGGGCCCCCCCTCCTTGCTCAGGATCACAGCACTTGCAAAGTTGAAATACTTACCTCTCCCTGCTCCACTGCCGTGACGTGGTCCACATTTCCTGGGCCCACTAAATACTTGAACCAGCCATACCCCCCACAATTTTAGCCAAATGACCCCCAATGTCCAATGCCTATTATTATAAGGTAAATTAAGATTGACAAGCTTTAGTACCAAGAATGGATGTTTTTGCCATTTAAATGGGCACTGTAGGTGTTTTCCTGGCCTCCACTCACTGCCGACTATGCTTCCCCATTGACTTGCATTGGGTTTCGTGTTTCTGTCGATCCCCGTCTTTTTGCGATCATCGGCCGATTTCACTCGACTTTTGAGATAGTCTGGTTTCGCGAAACCCGGCTCGATCCTAAAATATTAAAAGTCGCTCAACCCTAATGTTGAACCAACCCGCTGTTACGTCTTTTTTTTTCATATACAGCCTTCTGCTGCCCCCTTTCGTCAGGACAATTACACGATTTGCCAACAATTAATGCATGAGGCTGCAACAGTTACCACTAATAGACCTTTTATTGGAGAACTAACAGTGAGCATATGGTATATACACCTCTGATTCCAACTCATGGAATGTATATATATATACGATGGTACAGTCATTGCTAACTCCATGATAACCAAAGAATTACTCATTGCCACCATCAATTGTTTATAGGCCACTCAGACACGTGGTTTATGGTAGCGTATGGCATTAAAGAGAGTGGTTTACAGAACAAAAGGAACATAACTTTAAACTTTATATTTAATCCAGAATGATAAACAGTGTTTATAAAAATATACAAAAATATTTTACAAAGGGGACAAAACAATACAGCATATACAATTACTTAAAATAAAAGGAGAAACAAAAAGAAACATAGTATGCTGGCCATAGAAGTGGCTAAGCTTAGCGAAGGAGAGCATTTTGATTGGAAACAGAGTGAACAGGAATCATGCATGCACTGATATGTATCTTTCTGCAAAAATCCAGAGCATAATTTGCCTTGACCTTTTATCATCACTTACGTTACACCCACACACCTCCCCTTGATGACTTATAACAGGGCTGGTCCTGGGATGTGGCTTCAGTTTCAGAAGATTATGAGAGTTATAATTTCAAAGATATTTTTACCCCTGGGGTCACAGGCGAGATATATTACCGTTACATTTTTATCATTATTTTACTTTTACGAAAAGTCCAAGCATGATCTGGTTTGCATCATCTATCAAGTGGTTATTTAATTGGAAGCATTCTAGTGAGCCCATGGTGACATGATTGAGTGCGTCATGTCTAAACAATTGCTGCAATGCTGAAAATATATATCTCATAAATATCGGGTCAATACAAACCCCAAAATTCATAACTTCACAATGGTGCCCCAGTGTTTTGCTATTAATGTTCCCTTCAGAGGAAATATGACAATAGTTCTCCATATCAGTATTAGATTTCCTGCTTATCTTTCTCTCCAATCTATAATTCTCAGTCTTCCTCACAATAGACATCCTGCTTGGCCCTCCAGGTGTCCTCTGCTTAAAAGGGAGTTTTAATTAGCTATCTCAACTTTCAGCCGTATGTAATTTCCTCACTTCCCATATGTTAAACTCTGTAATTCTACTTCAGGAGTGTAAGCTCTTGTCCCTCCAGAGTGATTCTATGTGAGAGGGAGCTTTGTTATGGATCAAATATTTTCTATGACATGGTACATGTGATTTTTTGATCGTTTTTCATTAGGGAGGCAAAAAAAATAAAATAAACAGAAATACTATTTTTGTTGCCTTTTTTTCTTATATATGTATCTGTAAATAAACCTCTCAAGTAGCCAAATCATATCTCATACTTTGCACTGATGAGGGGCAATACCCCAACACACTGTCTGCAAATGGAGACTCTAGTTTGACTTTTATCCTAAGTCATATGGCAAGGCTCATTAAATGGTCGATATTCAGCCCCAGCACTTTAAAAAAAAAAATCAGGACAAGAAAAGCTTGTTAGTTTTGTGTCCAAAAAACAAGTACCTGCAATAGGCCGCTGCATTGAGGTGGCGATACAGGTCCAATATTGGACTATTACAACAAACAAGTATGAACAAAAATGAAAAATGCTAATAACATGCTCACTTTGTGAGATAGGCAGTTGAATTTTAATTTTAGATGCTGGCGATTTGTGATTTACATAGAAAAGACAAAAATGTATAATATATATTTATATCTATATATATAATTGTCTAAGGGTTTTTCCGTCTGTCTGTCTGTCTGTCTGTCCTGGAAATCCCGCCTCTCTGATTGGTTGAGGCCGCCAGGCCACAGTATCGACACAGAAATCCCGCGTCTCTGATTGGTCGAGGCCGACAGGCCTCGACCAATCAGCGACGGGCACAGCGACGATGATGTCATAAAAGACGTAGAAATCCCGCGTCTCTGATTGGTCGAGGCCACCAGGCCTCGACCAATCAGCAACGGGCACAGCGACGATGATGTCATAAAGGACGTAGAAATCCCACATTTCTGATTCAGCGACGGGCACATAGATGTCATAATGGTTGCCATGGCGACGATGATGTCATAAAGGTTGCCTCGACCAATCAGCGACGGGCACAGTCTGCCGCGAATTCTGGAATCATCATTGTCCATATACTACGGGGACATGCATATTCTAGAATACCCGATGCGTTAGAATCGGGCCACAATCTAGTATATATATATATATATCAGCGATGGGCACAGCGACGATGATGTCATAAAGGACGTAGACATCCCGCGTCTCTGATTCAGCGATGGGCACATAGATGTCATAATGGTTGCCATGGCGACGATGATGTCATAAAGGTTGCCTCGACCAATCAGCGACGGGCACAGTCTGCCGCGAATTCTGGAATCATCATTGTTCATATACTACGGGGACATGCATATTCTAGAATACCCGATGCGTTAGAATCGGGCCACAATCTAGTATATATATATATATATACATACTATATATATATATATACTAGATTGTGGCCCGATTGTGGCCTCGCTGATTGGTAGAGGCAACCTGTATGACATCATCGTCGCCATGGCAAACATTATGACATCTACGTCGATACTGTGCCCGTCGCTGAATCAGAAACGTGGGATTTCTACGTCCTTTATGACATCATCGTCGCTGTGCCCATCGCTGATTGGTCGAGGCCTGACATCGGGTATTCTAGAATATGCATGTCCCCGTAGTATATGGACAATGATGATTCCAGAATTCGCGGCAGATTGTGCCCGTCGCTGATTGGTCGAGGCAACCTTTATGACATCATCGTCGCCATGGCAACCATTGACATCTACGTCGATACTGTGCCCGTCGCTGAATCAGAAACGTGGGATTTCTACGTCCTTTATGACATCATCGTCGCTGTGCCCATTGCTGATTGGTCGAGGTCTGGCGGCCTCGACCAATCTGAGACGCGGGATGTCAATGTCCTTTATGACATCATCGTCGCTGTGCCCGTCGCTGATTGGTCGAGGCCTGGCGGCCTCGACCAATCAGAGACGCAGGATTTCTACGTCGAAGCTGTACCCGTCGCTGATTGGTCGAGGCCTAGCGGCCTCGACCAATCAGAGACGCGGGATTTCCAGGACAGATAGACAGAAAGACAGAAAGAAAGACAGACAGACAGACAGACAGACGGAAAAACCCTTAGACAATTATATATATAGATATATATATATATATACAGTACAGACCAAAAGTTTGGACTCACTTTCTCATTTAAAGATTTTTCTGTATTTTCATGACTTTGAAAATTGGAAATTCACACTGAAGGCATCAAAACTATGAATTAGCACATGTGGAATTATATACTTAACAATAAAGTGTGAAACAACTGAAATTATGTCTTATACTCTAGGTTCTTCAAAGTAGCCACCTTTTGCTTTGGTTGGGACCATCAGTTGTGTTGTCCAGTAGTCTGGTGATACACACCTGATAGTCCTACTGAATAGACTGTTAGAATTTGTATTATGGCAAGAAAAAAGCAGCTAAGTAAAGAAAAACGAGTGGTCATCATTACTTTAAGAAATGAAGGTCAGTCAGTCTGAAAAATTGGGAAAACTTTGAAAGTGTCCCCAAGTGCCGTGGCAAAAACCATCAAGCGCTACAAAGAAACTGGCTCACATGAGGACAGCCCCTGGAAAGGAAGACCAAGAGTCACCTCTGCTTCTGAGGATAAGTTTATCTGAGTCACCAGCCCCAGAAATCGCAGGTTAACAGCAGCTCAGATTAGAGACCAGGTCAATGCCACACAGAGTTCTAGCAGCAGACACATCTCTACAACAACTGTTAAGAGGAGACTTTGTGCAGCAGGCCTTCATGGTAAAATAGCTGCTAGGAAACCACTGCTAATGACAGGCAACAAACAGAAGAGACTTGTTTGGGCTAAAGAACACAAGGAATGGACATAAGACTAGTGGAAATCTGTGCTTTGGTCTGATGAGTCCAAATTTGAGATCTTTGGTTCCAACCACCGTGTCTTTGTGCGGCGCAGAAAAGGTGAACGGATGGACTCTACACGCCTGGTTCCAACCGTGAAGCATGGAAGAGGAGGTGTGATGGTGTAGTGGTGCTTTGCTGGTGACACTGTTGGGGATTCAAAATTGAAGGCATAATGAACCAGCATGGCTACCACAGCATCTTGCAGCAGCATGCTATTCCATCCGATTTGCGTTTAGTTGGACCATGATTTATTTTCTGACAGGACATTGACCTCAAACACACCTCGAGGCTGTGTAAGGGCTATTTGACCAAGAAGGAGAGTGATGGGGTGCTTCGCCAGATGACCTGGCCTCCAGTCACCAGACCTTAAACCAATCAAGATGGTTTGGGGTGAGCTGGACTGCAGAGTGAAGGCAAAAGGGCCAACAAGTGCTAAGCATCTCTGGGAACTCCTTCAAGATTGTTGGAAGACCATTCCCGGTCTACCTCTTGAAGCTCATCAAGAGAATGCCAAGAGTGTGCAAAGCATTCATCAAAGCAAAAGGTGGCTACTTTGAAGAACCTAGAATATAAGACATAATTTCAGTTGTTTCACACTTTTTTGTTAAGTATATAATTCCACATGTGTTAATTCATAGTTTTGATGCCTTCAGTGTGAATGTACAATTTTCATAGTCATGAAAATGCAGAAAAATCTTTAAATGAGAAGGTGTGTCCAAACTTTTGGTCTGTACTGTATATATATATATATATATATATATATTTGTATATAGACAGTACTCAGCACAAATGAGTACATCCCTTTTGAAAATTAAGATTTTAATCAATGTCTTACTGAATACTAGAACAATTTCTATTAGGTTAACAAGACTGAGTTCCATAGAGACACTTGACCACTCAAACTATTTCACCCTGTCCTTCTTCAGAAAAGCAATGGATGAGTTTTTTGGCTCATTATGATGTTGTAAAAGTGCACATCTACAAAGTCCACAGAGAGACGGTAGCATCTTCTCTTTCAATATAGAGCAGTACATCTGTGAATCTATGATGCTATCAATTAAATGTAGCTCCCCAACATTGGGATCACTCATTCAGCCCCACATAAGGACACTGCCACCGCCATATTTTACTGTATGAACCATGTATTTAGAAAAAGGGATTTAGAAAAATGTTATTATTTGATGTCAGGCAAACGATGATCCAAACATTTGACCTGTGGCTATGTCGTTCAACTCTCCTACACACAGCAGTGCACACACAATCTGTCGTGAGAGAATCTAGGTCCCACCACTTTACACTGTCAGACAAATCTTTTGATATCAATGCCTTTACACATGTTAGTCTAATACAAATGGGAGCATTAGGAGCCATAGTAATATAATGACAACTAATCTTTTTGAGTTCAGAACACAAAATTGAGTTTTAATTGCAAATAGTGGGTTATTGAAGTGCTATTATCTGAAATTCTAAAACAATCATAAAATGTAATTAAATAAAGTTTAAAAAATATCGGTCGGTATCCTAGATGTTTAATGTGGTTTTTTTCTATAATGGTGTTAAAACACATTGTGGAAAGAATGGTATAATATAAGCATTAGCATAGTGATAATGCAATTGCTTTGAGGTTTGATGCTTCACTTCAGAGGTCTCATCTTTGCAGTTTTCTTGGTAGAGCATCCATATGATGCCACTGTTCAAATATGTCATTAAAGGTTAGCTTCCAAATACACTGCAGTATTCCTGTAAAAGCTTTTATTTGCATCTTCTATAGATGGATATTTTGAGGCTTATTTCCTACTCATTGTTTTAAATTGCTCCCAGTAGCTACTGTGATGTACAGTACTTGATGCGCAGGAGAATTCATGGCATTAGATATTTAAAAGTTGGAGACAACACTATAATTGTATGCATAAAACATTATAAACCTTTTACTTTATCAGATGCATCAATTATGAATTGCCAACATTATGTATTTTACAGTAATATGTGCAATGTCTGAAAAAAGCTTTTTACAAGTACAAATATCAATAGGTTTTGATGCACAGGACTTGAAAATTGCTCCAATAAGTGTTTCATTCCAAATAAATAAAATATTATTAAGAAAAAGTAACTTGCCCTAGAAAAAATATCAAGTGCTTCAGCTAAACATAATAACAATAAGAGGATTAAAAATATGGAAAGTATCAGAAAATGACAAGAAGGCAAAGTAAACTAATTTTGTAACAAAACAACCTATTTTCAGAGACATAATCATTTTACAGAAGGATTTTTATTAGATGACATAAAGGGCTACACTTGGGGGTGTCAATGGTTTCCAGAATTCGAGTTTAGGAGCTTACTAGTTTAGTATTTGAGGCACAGTATACAAACTTCTAGAACATTAGCCTTTAACACCACCTAAGTGAGAAAATCTAAGCAATACAAAATATATTATCAGACTTATTGTTAACCCAAGGAACCTTCTAATTGGTTTTGTCTCCTAAATATTATATTTACAAGCTAGTAGGTGTCGTAGCTGTTTTCGTTCTGACCCAATGTCAGCTGACAGATCACCAGTGAGGCCAAATTGTGGAATTACGCCCGTCATTTTACAAGCGCGCTTGGAGACAAAAAGACACCTCACACATTCTGTGAGCAAGTCACTTTTATCTGATATAATGCAAAAGGCAGTATTTTATACCATTTACAACAAATGTAACTCTTAATGCAATTCATGTAGCCACCACCATCACCCAGGGTCATACTGACCTTTATTCTCTCACGTACCAAATAACATGTTGTAATAACATACCAGAACTGGGGTACCTGTGCGGTGGGTGTTTGGCTTCCATGGGTAAGACATGTTCTTAAATATGCGCACTATTGGCACTTTAACTTTAGGATTCATGGGGATATGGTAACTCTGCCACATGGCATATATTGTAATGTAGTGGTTCCCATGATCCTTGGTGTTTTTGCCCATTCATATTAGGGTCATTTTTTGGCTACTCTTCTTTTTATGTGTACGTAATTGCGTTACCCAGCCTTTAACACATGGTTGCTGGGATATATTTCTCATACTGCTGAGTGCCTCCCTTTATGTGGATTGCTCACCCCTGCCAGTTTGCATTATCGTCCATTAGACCTATCCAGTGATCTCTTCTCTTTTTGTATTGTATTGTATGTACTTTTTATGTCTAGTTTGTGTTTTGTATTATAATAAAAGTTATTTTGATAGTTATTTGCTGGACATTTGCGATTATTTTCATTTACTAATAGATATATTATTTTTATACTTTGGGATTTAAAAGCTCTTGGTTTCTTTATGTCTATCAAATAACATGTTGTGACTGACTATTGAGAACATACATGATAAGAAGTGTAGTCTCCTTGAAGTGGAGACTATGAGACTACTGCATCAATAGATTCTAGAAATTCTAACAATTAAAGGCAAAAGGCACTTAAAGGCAAACTATTCACCCTTCTATATCAATTTCCCCCTTTTGTAAATGGTATAACCTCTGCTACCGGGTCAGTTGATGTCCACAAAGGAGCTACTGTCTCATGGGTCTAGTACCCACAAGGAGGCTTTCTACCTGCTTCGCCCATCCACCCTCAGTGTGGACACTCACCTCCCCCGTCAGCAGTGGCTACACGGGGCCTATGATACACTACAGAAGGTTCAACCTTAGATTTTTTTCTACACATACATTATTCCATAGCTTAGGTAATAAATATATTAGCGCTTTTTACGGCTACATAAAACAATAAGCAAAGCAACAAAATTTGCATACAAGTATGTATAATACCAAAAATAATCCATCCCGCTAGGCCACTAAGCCAATTAGCTGGATTTAAAAAGGAGTCTCTATATCGTATTAGTCTCATTAAGAACCTCAAGGGACCTGGAAAATCTGAGTCCAAGTCTCATTGTGTATGCGGTGTGGTGTTAATACCTTCCTTGGCTCCAGGGGTAAAGGCTAAGTACAGCATAGTCCTTGCAGATACTGGGCTGTGTATACAGATTCAACAGTCCAGCAGTTTTTGTCCTTCCGCGTCTTTTATAAGAAAAGCAAGATGTTGAATAAGTTGTTGTCCTTGTCAACATTTAAAAGTGTATCCAGTGTCTCTGTAAGGTGCAAACATCCTACCACTGCCAGCAAGGTGATTAGGAGAACCGTCATTCTGCTGGTGAAAAGATCTTTTTGCAGTGACTGGCAAGGATCCAGGTGGGCTTTCCCTCAAGTTTCACTGAGGTGAATGTGGTCAGCTGGACTTTAAAACGGGCCGTCAAACCGTGGATCTAGGCCCCTTCTCACGTGTCTGTGTATGACCACCCAATCACCTGGATTCAGCTGATATACGTCTGCACTGGCATTAGGATCTAGAATGGTTGAAAACACATGTTTATGCACCACATTAAGTCTTTTCTGCAAGGCCTGGACATGGGCTGTCATAGCACCGTGTTGCATTTGTAGCACCTGTGGGAAGTACAGACCAGCCTTTGGCAAACTACTAAACAGGACTTCAAAAGGACACAAGCCTGTCTTTCTATTTAGAGTGTGTCTGACTGACAAGAGTGCAAGAGACAAGCACTCTACCCCGCTCTTTCCTGTGTCTGCCGTGGCCTTTGATTTTTCAGTTTGTGTCCCGTTTAGTCTCTCCACTTTCCCACTACTTTGTGGTCTATATGGTGCATGTTATGCTTGCTGTACTCCCAGGGCCTGCATGACTTCCCTCATTATTTCTCCCGTGAAGTGTGTACCCTTATCACTTTCTATGGTTTCTGGGACACCATACCTGCAGATCAGCTCTTTCATCAGTTTGTCTTCAGTCGCTTTAGAATTTGCAGATTTTACCAGATAGGCTTCCAGCCAACCAAAGAGATCTACACATACTAGGATATTTGTCACACACTCCTATCTTGGGTAGCTGTATGTAGTCAGTCTGCAGTCTCTGGAACATGTAGAGAGGCCTGAGTGTCGCTTTCTTCGGAATTTTTACTGTTTTACCTTGGTTGTGCTGTGCACATATGAGGCATGACTGTACGAGCTTTGCGGCTGCGTAACTGAAACCAGGAGCGATCCAGAAGGCATCTACCTTAGACACGTGTGACATTTTGAGGTGTGAGTGGGGCCATGTGTTGCTTGCGCCAAGATTGGGAGCAGGGATCTTGGTATATATGATTTATCCTTATTCTCCCATACTCTTTCTGAGTTCAGCTCAGCTCACATTCTCTCCCAGTGTTCCTTCTCTGTTTGGGCAGCTGGAGGGATTTCAGGACATCTAGGCTCAGTGTGGCTGGAATACTCTGACTCCCCGCCACCATCCACTGCTCCCTAGGCCGCCTTGCTGCTACTTTAGCAGCCTCGTCCGCTCTTCTGTTGCCCTCTACCTCCACAGAATTACCGTTCGTGTGTGATTTTACCTTGACGATGCCAACCTGGACTGGTAACATCAATGCCTCCACTACTAATTGTTTCACCAGCTCTGCATTTTTAATGGGCTTACCGGCTGATGTAAGAAACGTTCTGCTTCTCCAGATAGGGCAATAATCATGGGATATTTCCCATGCACAATTCGAATCTGTGTAACTGTTAACGACTTTACCTGCAGCACCTCAGTGAGTGCCTTCAACTCTGCCTCCTGCACCGACATGTGAGGAGCGAGTGGTTCAGCTCAGATTACCTCATGCGAGGATACTACTGCATATCCAATGAGGAGTTGCCCATCCTGGTGGTATCTGGAGCCATCTACAAAAATAAAAAAACTCAAAACATGCATTAGGAACAGGTTTTTTCTTCCCACGAACATATGTAAAACCCACTGTCTCCTGACTCATCAGTTCCTATGCAGTCATGTTCGTGCATCTTGTCAACGTCATGTCATGTTCTCTTTCCCACCCGCCAATGCTGTCACCAATTCCCCCTTTTCTGAATCCACAGGCAGATGAGTGGCTGGATTCAGAACATTATGTCTTTTGAGGGTGGCGTATTCAGGAATTAGTATTAGAGCACATTCAAGTCTGATCTGTCTTTCCTTAGACAGGTGTTTTGGATGAACTTGTATGAGTATGGCATTAATGTCATGTGGGGAACAAATTGTCAAAAAGAAAAAGTCAGTGTGAGCTCACATGCCTAGCTGTAATATAGCAGCTCTTACAGCACGGACACACGTAGGAGACCCTCTAATCACTGGGTCTAATTATGCTGAGTAGGGTTGAGCGAAATGGATCGTTCATTTTCAAAAGTCGCCGACTTTTGGCAAAGTCGGGTTTCATGAAACCCGACCCGACCCCTGTGTGGGGTCGGCCATGCGGTACGCGACTTTCGCGCCAAAGTCGCGTTTCAATGACGCTAAAAGCACCATTTCTCAGCCAATGAAGGTGGACGCAGAGTGTGGGCAGCGTGATGACATAGGTCCTGGTCCCCACCATCTTAGAGAAGGGCATTGCAGTGATTGGCTTGCTGTCTGCGGCGTCACAGGGGCTATAAAGAGGCGTTCCCGCCGACCGCCATCTTACTGCTGCTGATCTGAGCCTAGGGAGAGGTTGCTGCCGCTTCATCAGAAGCAGGGATAGCGTTAGGCAGGGTCCATTAACCACCAAACCGCTTGTGCTGTAGTGATTTCCACTGTCCAACACCACCTTTTGTTTGCAGGGACAGTGGAAGCTACATTTTTTTTCCCTCAGCGCTGTAGCTCATTGGGCTGCCCTAGAAGGCTCCCTGATAGCTGCATTGCTGTGTGTACGCCGCTGTGCAAACCAACTGCTTTTTTCAAAGCACAAATCCTGTTGTTCCTTCCTTTCTGCACAGCTATCTTTTTTGTTTGTCCACACTTTTTACTTAATTTGTGCATCATTCCAGTCCTTATTGCTGCCTGCCATACCGGGCTGAGATTACTGCAGGGAGATAGTAATTGTAGGACAGTCCCTTTTTTTTTTTTTTTTTTAATTCTCCCTAAAAAAATAAGTTGTGGGAGATTAAGATTGGCATTTCTGCTAGAGTGCCATCCCTGTGTGTGCCATCTCTCTCAGATAGTGGGCCACAGAAAGCCTTTTTATTTTTCTGGTTTTTTTTTGGGGGGGGTTTATAAATTCTCCCTGAAAAAAAAAAAACAGTGGGAGATTAATATTGGCCTTTGGGCTTGTGTGCCAGTCCTGAGTGTGCCATCTCTCTCTCAAATAGTGGGCCATAGAAAGCCTATTTTTTTTTTTTTTTTTTAAATTTGGTTTCTAAATTCTCCCTGAAAAAATAACAAAAAACCGTGGGAGATTAATATTGGCCTTTCTGCTTGTGTGCCACTCCTGACTCCTGGGTGTGCCATCTCTCTCTCTCAAATAGTGGGCCGTAGAAAGCCTATTTTTTTTTTATTTGGTTTCTAAATTCTCCCTGAAAAAATAAAAAAAAATCAGTGGGAAATTAATATTGGCCTTTCTGCTTGTGTGCCAGTCATGACTCCTGGGTGTGCCATCTCTCTCTATCAAATAGTGGGCCATAGAAAGCCTATTTTTTTTTTATTTGGTTTCTACATTCTCCCTGAAAAAATAAAAAAAAATCAGTGGGAGATTAATATTGGCCTTTCTGGTTGTGTGCCACTCCTGACTCCTGGGTGTGCCATCTCTCTCTCTCAAATAGTGGGCCATAGAAAGCCTATTTTTTTTTTATTTGGTTTCTAAATTCTCCCTGAAAAAATAAAAAAAAATCAGTGGGAGATTAATATTGGTCTTTCTGCATGTGTGCCAGTCCTGACTCCTGGGTGTGCCATCTCTCTCTCTCAAATAGTGGGCCATAGAAAGCCTATTTTTTTTTTATTTGGTTTCTAAATTCTCCCTGGAAAAATTAAAAAAAAATCAGTGGGAGATTAATATTGGCCTTTCTGCTTGTGTGCCAGTCCTGACTCCTGGGTGTGCCATCTCTCTCTCTCAAATAGTGGGCCATAGAAAGCCTATTTTTTTTTTATTTGGTTTCTAAATTCTCCCTGAAAAAATAAAAAAAAACAGTGGGAGATTAATATTGGCCTTTCTGCTTGTGTGCCAGTCCTGACTCCTGGGTGTGCCATCTCTCTCTCTCAAATAGTGGGCCATAGAAAGCCTATTTTTTTTTTATTTGGTTTCTAAATTCTCCCTGAAAAAAATAAAAAAAAATCAGTGGGAGATTAATATTGGCCTTTCTGCTTGTGTGCCAGTCATGACTCCTGGGTGTGCCATCTCTCTCTCTCAAATAGTGGGCCATAGAAAGCCTATTTTTTTTGTATTTGGTTTCTAAATTCTCCCTGGAAAAATTAAAAAAAAATCAGTGGGAGATTAATATTGGCCTTTCTGCTTGTGTGCCAGTCCTGACTCCTGGGTGTGCCATCTCTCTCTCTCTCAAATAGTGGGCCATAGAAAGCCTATTTTTTTTTTATTTGGTTTCTAAATTCTCCCTGAAAAAATAAAAAAAAACAGTGGGAGATTAATATTGGCCTTTCTGCTTGTGTGCCAGTCCTGACTCCTGGGTGTGCCATCTCTCTCTCTCAAATAGTGGGCCATAGAAAGCCTATTTTTTTTTATTTGGTTTCTAAATTCTCCCTGAAAAAATTAAAAAAAAATCAGTGGGAGATTAATATTGGCCTTTCTGCTTGTGTGCCAGTCATGACTCCTGGGTGTGCCATCTTTCTCTCTCAAATAGTGGACCATAGAAAGCCTATTTTTTTTTTTATTTGGTTTCTAAATTCTCCCAGGAAAAATCAAAAAAATCAGTGGGAGATTAATATTGGTCCCAGCATCTCACTGAATCTGATACTGTGCAAAGGGTTACTGCTTCCTCTCCAGGCTCTGCTACTGTACCCTGCACTGGTCTGCGGCGAGCAGGCTTTTCTGGGACTAAATCCTGCTTTGCACAGACTGAGCATGCCCAGGGTAAGATCTCTCAGTGGAGATCAAGGGTCACATGCTCAGGTACTGCAGCAACTTCCATTGGTCCTCCAGGAAGGTCCTGTACCTGATCAAGTTCTGTGGCAGCCCTCCATTGGTCCTTCTTGGAAGGTCCTGTAGGTGCTACAGCCATAAAAGGTTCTCATGACTGCACGGTCATGCGCTAGTATCAAATATGTACGAGCTCAGTGCCAGTGTGGTCATGTGTGTGGTCAGGGACCTGGCTGAAATAAGCCCCTAGAATGCTGGCACCTCCGGCGAGGAGTTTTGTTTATGGAGTCAGGGACCCGGCTGAAATAAGCCCCTAGAATTCTGGCACCTCCGGCGAGGAGTTTATGTCTGAATTCAGGGCTGGCTAATAGCCATTACAATTCCGGCTCCACCGGAGAGGAGCTGCGTGTTGGCTGGACTGCATGACCACAGTCGGCTCTACACAGTAGCTGTGTCCCCTGTGAGCGAAACAGGGCACAGCATTCTCTTTATTACAGGCTCTGTGAATTAACAGAGTTAGTTTATACTAATTTGCTTCGCCGCCTTGCTTAGCAGCAGGTTCTTTCCTGCACGGTGGATCCCGGGTTGCGAATGCACCTATCTCATTTAGTAAATATATTAGGTGCGTTTCGCCAACCCTAACACAGTGGTTATGTGACACAATGTCACTAGGGTTGAGCGACCTTGACCTTTTTAGAGTCGAGTCGTGTTTCGCGAAACCCGACTATCTTAGAAGTCGAGTCGAGTGGAATCGGCCGATTATCGCGAAAAGTCGGGTATCGCCCGAAACACGAAACCCAATGCAAGTCAATGGGGGAGCATAGTCGGCAGTGAGTGGAGGCCAGGAAAACACCTATACTGCCCATTTTAATGGCAAAAACATCCATTCATTTTACTGAAGCTTGTCAATCGTAATTTAGCTTATAATAATTGGAAGGCATTTGAAATTGGGGGTCATTTGGCTAAAGTTGTGGGGGGTAGGGCTGGTTCAAGTAATTAGTGGGCCCAGGAAATCTGGAACGCGTCACGGCAGTGGAGCAGGGAGAGGAAAGTATTTCAACTTTGCAAGTGCTGTGATCCTGAGCAAGCAGGGGGGCGCACTCGTTGGCACTGGCACTGGCACAGGGCCCCTCAAAGTACAGCGGTGTGTTTGCACGGCGGGGGCGCCTCCCACCGGCAGCAACACTTTTGGGTACTATGAGAGGCCCTGTGCCAGTGACGTCGCCAACTAGTATTCTTCCCCCCACCTGATGAAGGAACCTGCACTTTCATCTGCACCTTCCTCTTTGTCCCCGTGTAAGGTGGTATGGTATGCGGGAAGAGGAACCTGACTTTCAGCAGGGTCACAATCTTGCTGTGTAGCGTGCACGGGGAATTTAGCATTCTGGGTCAATGTACCAGCAGACTCATCTATCACTGGCTGGGCAATGGGCAGGATGAGGAGGAAACACAGATATAGGCCCAAAGAATAAAGTGGGCTAAATGCAGTTCAAAATTGGTAACACAGGACTAACCAGGGTTCATTGCAGTGGAGGACAACTGGAATGAGAGGCTGACACAGAGAGTAGGCCCAAATCAGTAAGTAGTCAAAATGCAGTTCAAAATTGGCAACCGTAGTAAACAGGCGGCACAGCTTTGTTCAGTGGAGGAGAACAGCAAGGAGTGGCAGACACCGATAGTAGGCCCCAACCCAACTAGTAGGCCAAAAGCAGTCTAACATTAACAACTACTTAATGAGAGCCTGAAAATGGAATTTCAGGACAGGAAACCAGGAGAACAGCAAGGAGTGGCAGACACCGATAGTAGGCCCCAACCCAACTAGTACGCCAAATGCAGTTGTTCCATTTAACCACAATTTAATGAGAGCCTGAAGATAGAAGCTCAGGAAAGGCAACCTGGAGAACACCTTGTAGTGTAACACACCATCTCTCTACACCCCATACCCAATTTGTAGGCCTAATGCAGTGTAGTTTCCAACAACTACTAAACGAGAGCAGGAAGATCGAAGCAATGGCGAGGAAACCTGGGGAACACCTTGGAGTGGAACACACCATCTCTCTACACCACATACCCAATTTGTAGGCCTAATGCACTGTAGTTTCCAACAACTACTAAACGAGAGCATTAAGATTGCAGCAATGGCGAGGAAACCTGGGGAACACCTTGGAGTGGAACACACCATCTCTCTACACCCCATACCCAATTTGTAGGCCTAATGCAGTGTAGTTTCCAACAACTACTAAACGAGAGCATTAAGATCGCAGCAATGGCGAGGAAACCTGGGGAACACCTTGGAGTGGAACACACCATCTCTCTACACCCCATACCCAATTTGTAGGCCTAATGCACTGTAGTTTCCAACAACTACTAAACGAGAGCATTAAGATCGCAGCAATGGCGAGGAAACCTGGGGAACACCTTGGAGTGGAACACACCATCTCTCTACACCCCATACCCAATTTGTAGGCCTAATGCACTGTAGTTTCCAACAACTACTAAACGAGAGCATTAAGATCGCAGCAATGGCGAGGAAACCTGGGGAACACCTTGGAGTGGAACACACCATCTCTCTACACCCCATACCCAATTTGTAGGCCTAATGCACTGTAGTTTCCAACAACTACTAAACGAGAGCATTAAGATCGCAACAATGGCGAGGAAACCTGGGGAACACCTTGGAGTGGAACACACCATCTCTCTACACCCCATACCCAATTTGTAGGCCTAATGCACTGTAGTTTCCAACAACTACTAAACGAGAGCATTAAGATCGCAGCAATGGCGAGGAAACCTGGGGAACACCTTGGAGTGGAACACACCATCTCTCTACACCCCATACCCAATTTGTAGGCCTAATGCACTGTAGTTTCCAACAACTACTAAACGAGAGCATTAAGATCGCAGCAATGGCGAGGAAACCTGGGGAACACCTTGGAGTGGAACACACCATCTCTCTACACCCCATACCCAATTTGTAGGCCTAATGCACTGTAGTTTCCAACAACTACTAAACGAGAGCATTAAGATCGCAGCAATGGCGAGGAAACCTGGGGAACACCTTGGAGTGGAACACACCATCTCTCTACACCACATACCCAATTTGTAGGCCTAATGCACTGTAGTTTCCAACAACTACTAAACGAGAGCATTAAGATCGCAGCAATGGCGAGGAAACCTGGGGAACACCTTGGAGTGGAACACACCATCTCTCTACACCCCATACCCAATTTGTAGGCCTAATGCAGTGTAGTTTCCAACAACTACTAAACGAGAGCAGGAAGATCGAAGCAATGGCGAGGAAACCTGGGGAACACCTTGGAGTGGAACACACCATCTCTCTACACCCCATACCCAATTTGTAGGCCTAATGCAGTGTAGTTTCCAACAACTACTAAACGAGAGCAGGAAGATCGAAGCAATGGCGAGGAAACCTGGGGAACACCTTGGAGTGGAACACACCATCTCTCTACACCCCATACCCAATTTGTAGGCCTAATGCACTGTAGTTTCCAACAACTACTAAACGAGAGCAGGAAGATCGAAGCAATGGCGAGGAAACCTGGGGAACACCTTGGAGTGGAACACACCATCTCTCTACACCCCATACCCAATTTGTAGGCCTAATGCAGTGTAGTTTCCAACAACTACTAAACGAGAGCAGGAAGATCGAAGCAATGGCGAGGAAACCTGGGGAACCCCTTTGGAGTGGAACACACCATCTCTCTACACCCCATACCCAATTTGTAGGCCTAATGCACTGTAGTTTCCAACAACTACTAAACGAGAGCATTAAGATCGCAGCAATGGCGAGGAAACCTGGGGAACACCTTGGAGTGGAACACACCATCTCTCTACACCCCATACCCAATTTGTAGGCCTAATGCACTGTAGTTTCCAACAACTACTAAACGAGAGCATTAAGATCGCAGCAATGGCGAGGAAACCTGGGGAACACCTTGGAGTGGAACACACCATCTCTCTACACCCCATACCCAATTTGTAGGCCTAATGCACTGTAGTTTCCAACAACTACTAAACGAGAGCATTAAGATTGCAGCAATGGCGAGGAAACCTGGGGAACACCTTGGAGTGGAACACACCATCTCTCTACACCCCATACCCAATTTGTAGGCCTAATGTGTTAGGGGTCGAGTTCCCGCTTCTGCACAGGGGGAATCTCGAGCCACTTCCGCTGCGGTCTCCCATTCTTGTCCAGCCGCAGTGGAGCCTGCTCAGCAAGGACGTCGGTCCCAGCGTCTTGCTCATTCTCACTCTGTTCTGAGAGTTAGTGCTGCTTCTCCAATCTCTGCCATTAAAGTCAGTGCTGGTCAGCAGCGAGCGGACTTCTCTGGGACTAAGTCCTTGTCTGCATGTACTGAGCATGCCCAGCGTAAGGTCTCCCGTTGGAGATCGAGGGTCATGTGCTCAGGCTCTGCAGCACATTCCATTGGTCCTCTTGGCAGGTCCTAGAAGGGCAAAAGTGCTGTGGCCACTTCCTGTGCTGCTGCTATATAAACTGCGCATGACCGCACGGCCATGCGCAAGTATTGTCTTACAATTGCTTATGTGTGTATGTTGTGAGTGCAAGTCGTCCTTGGAAACCCCTACCCTATTGAATGTCTGTTCGCGGAAGGTGTATGGCTGCTACCTAGCGCCCGACTTAGCCTACAGCACTAAACACACATCACAGCGTCCTGTAGCTGTGCCTGCCAGTACGGCGCCGTGCGCCTGCCTTGCGCTTTCCATACCCGAGTCTGGGTGGTTAGTGGCGTCCGTTAGTGCGGCATCGCTCGCACTCTTGTGCACATAGATTTCTTAAGGTTCTCTACACACCCAGTTGCGGTGTTACGCCAGCAAGGGTCTAATCGGGCTCCAATCCCTTCTGGGGTTAAGTCCGCTGACCACTTGCTCGCGCACTAGTGCGGTACTGCGGTCCTGGGAATTAACAGGATCGCTTTCTTCACGCTGGGTGAGGTTTAACCCACGCGTGTATACTTTAGTGTACCGCCATATGGTCTGCAAATTGCTAGCAGCAGGTTCTCACCTGCACGGTGGACCCCGGACTGCGAACGCACCTTTATCATCTGTCTTGGTGCTTTCCGCCAGTCCTAACAGAATACTAGCGCCAGGGTCTGGCTAGTAAAATGGCAGACGATCAGCGTTTACAGCGGTACATCCAGCAGCTGGAGGGAAGGTTGGCGGCTCTTGAGCGTTCAACCTCAGCTGTGAATGTTACTGCTGTCGCTGTTCAGGCTGCAAGTGTGGCTGCAGCTACCTTGTCCACTGCCGCTCCTGTACCGACGCTATCTCGCCTCCCGCTACCAGATAAATTTTCTGGTGACAGTAAGTCCTGTAGGGGTTTCGTGAGTCAGTGCTCAATACATCTCGAGCTTCTGGCCTCTCGTTTCCCTACAGAGCGGGCTAAGGTGGGCTTTATAATTTCCTTATTGTCGGACAGGGCGTTGCAGTGGGCTACGCCGCTGTGGGAGCGTGGCGATCATGTGGTGCTGAGTGCTCCGTTATTCCTGAGCACTCTGAAACAGGTCTTTCTAGGACCTCGTGTCACCCATGACACGGCGCTCCAACTGTTGGCACTGACTCAGGGCTCGTCCTTGGTCAGCCTTTTTGCCGTCCATTTCCGCACTCTGGCATCTGAGCTGGAGTGGTCGGATAAAGCCCTTATCCCTATATTTTGGAGGGGGCTGGCTGACCACGTTAAGGATGCTCTGGCCACTAGGGAGATTCCCGCCACACTGGAGGAGTTAATAGCAGTATCTACTCGCATTGACCTCCGTTTTCACGAGCGGAGGTTAGAGCGAGCCCAGTGTAGGCAGAGGTTTCGGCTGGCTCCCACCTTCGCCAAACCTTTGGAATCTCCAGTTCAGGCTCCTGAGTTCCAAGAACCTAAGGTGGTGTCACGAGCGGGATCTAAGTCCCAGACTGCTCGTGCACTCCAGGGTTGCCATGTTTGCCAACAGTCAGGACATCTTGCCACCAGATGTCATCAGCGGTCGAGGAAACGTCAGCGTCTAGTGGTAGTAGGTGGAGGTGCACTAGACACTGCGACGTTTGCCTCCAAATTGTCCTTTAAGGGGACAATTACCTTTGGCTCATCCTCCCACTCGGTAGACCTCTGCGTGGATTCTGGGGCGGAGGGCAATTTTATGTCTTCTGCCTTCGCCCAACGTCACGCAATACCCCTGGTTATGCTATCCCAACCAGTAACGGTACGAGTGGTGAATGGGTCAACACTCCCCGCACAGATAACACATCAGACCATCCCTGTTACTCTGTCCCTGTCGCCATCCCATCAGGAGATTATTTCTCTGCTCGTCATTCCTGAGGGTATTGATGAGGTCCTGTTGGGGATACCTTGGCTACGGTACCACTCTCCTCACATCGAGTGGTCCTCAGGCAGAATTCTGGGATGGGGTGAATCATGTGGGGGTAGGTGTCACCGAGAGTGCGTTCAGGTTGCTACTACTGAGGTACCCGCAGATCTATCCTCTCTCCCCAAGCAATATTGGTCTTATGCAGACGTGTTCTCCAAGAAGGCGGCGGAGACCCTTCCGCCCCATCGCCCCTATGACTGTCCTATCGATCTCTTGCCTGGTGCTGAGCCTCCCCGGGGTCGAGTCTATCCATTATCTCTCCCGGAAACGGAGGCAATGTCTCAGTACATACAAGAGAATCTGGCAAGAGGGTTCATCAGGAAGTCAGTGTCACCTGCTGGGGCAGGGTTCTTCTTCGTGCAGAAGAAGAATGGAGAACTACGTCCATGCATAGACTACAGGGGTCTTAATGCTATCACAGTTAAGAACAAGTACCCTTTGCCGTTGATATCTGAGCTTTTCGATAGGCTTCGGGGAGCTCGAGTGTTTACGAAACTAGATCTGCGGGGTGCTTACAACCTGATTCGCATCCGTGAGGGGGACGAGTGGAAAACGGCATTTAACACCAGAGATGGGCATTATGAGTATCTGGTGATGCCCTTCGGGCTCTGTAATGCACCTGCCGTTTTTCAAGACTTTGTCAACGACATCTTCCGGGATATGCTTTCCACCTCGGTTGTAGTCTATCTGGATGATATTCTCATCTTTTCTCCAGATATTGACTCCCACCGGAGAGATGTTGGCAGAGTCTTCGACCTCCTACGGGCAAACTCTCTTTACGCAAAGTTGGAGAAGTGTGTGTTTGAGCAGGAGTCCTTACCTTTCCTGGGCTATATCATCTCCGCCCAGGGATTGGCTATGGATCCTGCCAAACTACAGGCTGTGATGGACTGGCAAGAGCCCCATTCTCTTAAAGCGGTGCAGCGCTTTATGGGGTTCATAAACTATTACCGTCAGTTCATTCCCCACTTCTCAACTCTGGTAGCTCCCTTGGTAGCCCTCACCAAGAAGGGAGCGAATCCCAAATTGTGGTCGGAAGAGGTCTCCAAGGCCTTCACTTCTATTAAGTCCCACTTTGCTAGCGCTCCCATCTTACATCGTCCCGATGTGGATAAGCCATTCCTACTGGAGGTGGATGCCTCGTCAGTTGGTGCTGGAGCAGTCCTCTACCAAAAGGATGCTCAAGGTCGGAAGCATCCATGCTTCTTCTTCTCCAAGACCTTCACGCCAGCGGAGAGGAACTACTCCATCGGGGACAGGGAGTTGCTAGCAATGAAGTTGGCCTTTTCGGAGTGGAGACACCTTCTGGAAGGTGCGCGGTTTCCCTTCCAAGTTTACACGGACCACAAAAATTTGGTCTATTTGCAGACAGCCCAGCGGCTAAATTCTCGCCAGGCCAGATGGTCCCTGTTCTTCTCCCGGTTCCACTTTTCCCTTCATTATCTCGCCGGGGAGAAGAATATCCGTGCTGACGCTCTCTCTCGCTCCCTTATGTCAACTGAGGAGGAGGAAGAGGAGCCTCGGCTTATTGTCCCTTCCGAGAGCCTGAGAACCGTGGCGCCGGTTTCGCTAGAGTCTGTGCCTCCGGGCAAGACTTTTGTGCCCATTAATTTGCGACCGGAGGTTCTCTCTTGGGCTCATTCGTCCAGGGTGGGTGGACACTTTGGGACAAAGAGGACATCTGAGCTACTGGCGAGGACGTACTGGTGGCCGCATATGGTCCGGGATGTCAGGGATTATGTTCTGGCGTGTGTCTCCTGCGCCAAAAATAAATCTCCGCGTCAAAGGCCAGCTGGTTTGCTCTATCCCTTGCTGGTGGCAGATAGGCCCTGGGAGATGGTCGGGATGGACTTTGTTGTGGGTTTGCCCAAGTCTCGCGGCTGTACCATCATTTGGGTCATCACCGATCATTTCTCAAAAATGGTGCATTTGGTGCCGCTGCCGCGGTTACCTTCTGCACGGGCCTTGGCAGCGTTGTTCATTAGACATATCTTCCGCCTACATGGTATGCCAGACAAAATTGTCAGTGACCGGGGTCCCCAGTTTGCGTCTCGGTTCTGGAGAGAGCTCTGTCGTCTTCTCAGTATTGAGTTGAATCTCTCTTCCGCTTATCATCCCGAGACGAATGGGTTGGTAGAGAGGGCCAACCAGACCTTGGTCACATACCTGCGACATTTTGTTTCAGCCAGGCAGGATGACTGGGCATCCTTGCTATCATGGGCAGAGTTTGCACTGAACAACGCCGTAGCCGACTCCACTGGACAAACCCCATTCCTCCTCAACTATGGTCAGCATCCACGGGTACCTGTGCCTAGGCCCGTGTCTTCCGCCGACTCCAGGGTGGCAGACTGGGCTGTGGAGGCACGGGATACTTGGGACCGCACTCAGGATGCCATTCGGGCCTCTAAGGAGAGAATGAGGTCCTCCGCTGATGCTCATCGGCGCCCCGCTCCGACCTTTGCTCCTGGCGACTTGGTGTGGCTCTCCGCCCGTAACATCAGGCTGCTAGTTGAGTCCACTAAATTTGCTCCTCGCTACTTGGGTCCATTCAAGGTCCTCGAGCAGGTTAATCCTGTGGTCTATCGTTTGGCCCTTCCACCACGCCTGGGTATCACCGACACCTTTCATGTGTCCCTCTTGAAACCCGTGTATATGTCCCGGTTTTCCGAGTCATCTGCTGGGACATCGGGTTCGTCTACGGACGATTATGAGGTGAACGCTATTTTGGGGTGCAAGGTGGTGCGTGGTAAAAAATTTTATTTGGTGGACTGGAAGGGTTATGGCCCCGAGGACAGGTCCTGGGAGCCTGTTGAGCACATTCCGGCTCCGCAGCTCATTGCTGCCTTCGAACGTAGCGAGGCCCAAGGAGGGGGGGCCCTAGGAGGGGGGGTAATGTTAGGGGTCGAGTTCCCGCTTCTGCACAGGGGGAATCTCGAGCCACTTCCGCTGCGGTCTCCCATTCTTGTCCAGCCGCAGTGGAGCCTGCTCAGCAAGGACGTCGGTCCCAGCGTCTTGCTCATTCTCACTCTGTTCTGAGAGTTAGTGCTGCTTCTCCAATCTCTGCCATTAAAGTCAGTGCTGGTCAGCAGCGAGCGGACTTCTCTGGGACTAAGTCCTTGTCTGCATGTACTGAGCATGCCCAGCGTAAGGTCTCCCGTTGGAGATCGAGGGTCATGTGCTCAGGCTCTGCAGCACATTCCATTGGTCCTCTTGGCAGGTCCTAGAAGGGCAAAAGTGCTGTGGCCACTTCCTGTGCTGCTGCTATATAAACTGCGCATGACCGCACGGCCATGCGCAAGTATTGTCTTACAATTGCTTATGTGTGTATGTTGTGAGTGCAAGTCGTCCTTGGAAACCCCTACCCTATTGAATGTCTGTTCGCGGAAGGTGTATGGCTGCTACCTAGCGCCCGACTTAGCCTACAGCACTAAACACACATCACAGCGTCCTGTAGCTGTGCCTGCCAGTACGGCGCCGTGCGCCTGCCTTGCGCTTTCCATACCCGAGTCTGGGTGGTTAGTGGCGTCCGTTAGTGCGGCATCGCTCGCACTCTTGTGCACATAGATTTCTTAAGGTTCTCTACACACCCAGTTGCGGTGTTACGCCAGCAAGGGTCTAATCGGGCTCCAATCCCTTCTGGGGTTAAGTCCGCTGACCACTTGCTCGCGCACTAGTGCGGTACTGCGGTCCTGTGAATTAACAGGATCGCTTTCTTCACGCTGGGTGAGGTTTAACCCACGCGTGTATACTTTAGTGTACCGCCATATGGTCTGAAAAATTGCTAGCAGCAGGTTCTCACCTGCACGGTGGACCCCGGACTGCGAACGCACCTTTATCATCTGTCTTGGTGCGTTCCGCCAGTCCTAACATAATGCACTGTAGTTTCCAACAACTACTAAACGAGAGCAGGAAGATCGAAGCAATGGAGAGGAAACCTGGGGAACACCTTGGAGTGTAACACACCGTCTCTCTACACCCCATACCCAATTTGTAGGCCTAATGCACTGTAGTTTCCAACAACTACTAAACAAGAGCAGGAAGATCGAAGCAATGGAGAGGAAACCTGGGGAACACCTTGGAGTGGAACACACCATCTCTCTACACCCCATACCCAATTTGTAGGCCTAATGCACTGTAGTTTCCAACAACTACTAAACGAGAGCATTCAGATCGCAGCAATGGCGAGGAAGCCTGGGGAACACCTTGGAGTGGAACACACCATCTCTACACCCCAGACCCAACTTGTAGGCCGAATGCAGTGTTGTTTTCAACAACTACTTAAGAAGAGCCTGAAGATCAAAGCTCAGAAAAGGCAACCCGGGGAACACCTTGGAGCGGCAGACACTGGTAGCAGGCTGTAAACCCCAAATTTTGGTCAATGGAGTTTATGAAATGTTCCAGGGGTACACAGGCAGCATTGGTGTGGTAAGCGGAGGACAATTTATATTTGGGACTGCAGACAGACTTTGTAGGCTGTCCCCTGTGGACCATGCATCCACAACATTAACCCAGTGCACCGTAATGGACATCTAACCTTTCGTGGACATGCCTACTGGTCCATGCATCTGTTGTCAGGTGCACCTTTCTACTATTAGATAGCCAGAGAGCATGGACAATGCAGATTTTTACATGATGCTGTAGTGCTGGGATGGCTTTTCTTGCAAAAGAAGTGACGACTGGGTAGCTCTTACCGTGGTACAGCGTAGTCCATCTGGGCTTTATAATTGTAAAATAGAGAAAAAAAATTGGCTGTATGCACTTTAAAATAGGTTACAGGGGTACACGGGCGGCAGTGGTCTGGTCAGTGTAGTTGTAGTAGAAAGAAGGGACCGCAGACAGGCTTCGAAGGCCTAACATAACAAATTGGACAGGCTGTAGGCACTTTTACATTGGTTCCAGGGGTACACGGGCAGCAGTACAATGGTCAGTGGAGGCCAAGTGGAAGGAGGGACCGCAGAAAGGCTTCGAAGGCCTAACATAAAAAATAGGGCTGTTGGCAATTTAAAATTGGTTCCAGGGGTACACGGGCAGCAGTACAATGGTCAGTGGAGGCCTAGTGGAAGGAGGGACCGCAGACAGGCTTCGAAGGCCTAACATAACAAAAATAGGGGTGCAGGCAATTTAACATTGGTTCCAGGGGTACACGGGCAGCAGTGGTCTGGTCAGTGTAGTAGTAGTAGAAAGAAGGGACTGCAGACAGGCTTCGAAGGCCTAACATAACAAAATTGGGCTGTTGGCAATTTAAAATTGGTTCCAGGGGTACACGGGCAGCAGTACAATGGTCAGTGGAGGCCTAGTGGAAGGAGGGACCGCAGACAGGCTTCGAAGGCCTAACATAACAAAAATAGGGGTGCAGGCAATTTAACATTGGTTCCAGGGGTACACGGGCAGCAGTGGTCTGGTCAGTGTAGTAGTAGTAGAAAGAAGGGACTGCAGACAGGCTTCGAAGGCCTAACATAACAAAATTGGGCTGTTGGCAATTTAAAATTGGTTCCAGGGGTACACGGGCAGCAGTACAATGGTCAGTGGAGGCCTAGTGGAAGGAGGGACCACAGACAAGCTTCGAAGGCCTAACATAACAAAAATGTCAATACAATGGTATTGTCAGTGCCAGGCATTGAAGGATGTCAGCGCATAGACTAAACATTGGTGGAGCTGTGAGAGATAATTTTGCAAGTGGTAGAGCACTGTTTGAGCTGGGGGGGAAACTGTCTTGTTGCCGGCGGTACAGGCCCAGGGCCCCTCATATTACAACGGTGTGTCTGACGTTGGGTGCGCACCACCACCGCCAGAGACACTTTATTGTACTATGAGGGACCCAGTGGCAGTGCCGTCAACCAAAAGCGGCACACCCACCTCTTCAGACAAACAGCACTCTCACGGGTGCTGGCGCCAAGTGGCGATACCACGGCCCCGTGTGGGGAGTTTGGCCATTTAGGGAGGTGTAAACATGTCGTATGCTGGACAATCAGGTGCAGCAAATTACGATATTGGAAAAGTCATTCATAATAGTCCACAGGCAAGACCTTTTCATAGGAAAGCTAGGTGTCAGCCGGGCAAGGTGGGGCAAAAGATTTCGAAATCCAGTTGTGGTTCATTTTAATGAAGGTTAGATCATCTACATTTTGGGTAGCCAGACAAGTCCTTTTTTCTGTTAGTATTGAACCTGCAGCACTGAATACTCTTTCTGATAGGACACTAGCTGCCGGGCAAGCAAGCTCCTGCAATGCATATTCTGCCAATTCTGGCCAGGTGTCTAATTTGGATGCCCAGTAATCAAATGGGAATGACGGTTGAGGGAGAACGTCGATAAGGGATGAAAAATAGTTTGTAACCATACTGGACAAATGTTGTCTCCTGTCACTTTGAATTGATGCTGCAGTACCTGTCCTGTCTGCGGTCATAGCAAAATCACTCCACAACCTGGTCAGAAAACCCCTCTGGCCAACGCCACTTCTGATTTCTGCCCCTCTAACACCTCTGGTCTGCTGGCCCCTGCAGCTCGTGTGAGAACGATCACGGGCTCTGTGTGCAGGGAATGCCAGAAGCAAACGGTCAACAAGAGTTGATTGTTTGGTTGCTAATATTATTTCCAAGTTCTCATGTGGCATTATATTTAGCAATTTGCCTTTATAGCGAGGATCAAGGAGGCAGGACAACCAGTAATCGTCATCGTTCATCATTTTAGTAATGCGTGTGTCCCTTTTGAGGATACGTAAGGCATAATCCGCCATGTGGGCCAAAGTTCCAGTTCTCAAATCTGCGGTTGTGCTTGGTTGAGGGGCAGTTTCAGGCAAATCCACGTCACTTGTGTCCCTCCAAAAACCAGAACCCGGCCTTGCCGCGCCAACAATTTCTAGTGGCCCCGGAAAAGTTTCCTCATTAAAAATATAATCATCCCCATCATCCTCCTCATCCTCCTCCTCCTCTTCGCCCGCTACCTCGTCCTGTACACTGCCCTGGCCAGACAATGGCTGACTGTCATCAAGGCTTTCCTCTTCCTCAGCTGCAGACGCCTGATCCTTTATGTGCGTCAAACTTTTCATCAGCAGACGCATTAGGGGGATGCTCATGCTTATTATGGCATTGTCTGCACTAACCAGCCGTGTGCATTCCTCAAAACACTGAAGGACTTGACACATGTCTTGAATCTTCGACCACTGCACACCTGACAACTCCATGTCTGCCATCCTACTGCCTGCCCGTGTATGTGTATCCTCATAGTATATGAGGATTGTCACGATTCCCCTGTTACGTGATCGTAACCAATTGTCACGATTCCCCTGACCGCTGTCACCAATGGGTCAGGATTCACACCGTGACCGTCACCCCTACGTCACGGGTCGGGGTGACTTTAGGCCAGCAGACGGCTATCACATGTGCAGGGGGGCTTATCTTAGTTATCCCTCCACTCCACGATGTGATGAAAAACCACACACAAGGCTATTGACCTCTTGCTTACAGCAGGGGCTTATTCTAGGTATCCCACTGCTTTCAATATACCACAAACTGCAGGGATTTATGTATATCCCGCTTACAGTTCCACTTAACACTTGCAGCTCTCTGGCGCCCCCTTACTTTCAGGTCAGATTAGGTACTGCACCCTGGGTAATTAGTCGCCAGGAAGGCTGCCTGCTATGGGATGCTAAAAAACTGCCAACAGATTGTCACGATTCCCATGCTAAAAAACTGAACTCCTCGTGTTCTCTCCTTCTACTAACCTACCTTTGCCTGACATTGCCATCTCCGTGTGCGGTTCCACCATTACTCCAAAGCAACATGCCCGCTGCCTTGGGGTCATCCTTGATTCTGACCTTTCATTCACCCCCCACATCCGATCACTGGCTCGCTCTTCTTATCTGCATCTCAAAAACATTTCTAGAATTCGCCCTTTTCTTACTTTCAACTCTGCAAAAACTCTTACTGTTTCACTTATTCATTCTCGTCTGGACTATTGTAACTCTCTACTAATCGGCCTCCCTCTTACCAAACTCTCCCCGCTCCAATCTGTCCTGAATGCTGCTGCCAGGATCATATTCCTCACCAATCGGTACACCGATGCCTCTACCTTGTGCCAGTCATTACACTGGTTACCCATCCACTCCAGAATCCAGTACAAAACTACTACCCTCATCCACAAAGCACTCCATGGCTCAGCACCACCCTATATCTCCTCTCTGGTCTCGGTCTACCCGTGCCCTCCGCTCCGCTAATGACCTCAGGTTAGCATCCTCAATAATCAGAACCTCCCACTCCCGTCTCCAAGACTTTACACGTGCTGCGCCGATTCTTTGGAATGCACTACCTAGGTTAATGCGATTAATCCCCAATCCCCACAGTTTTAAGCGTGCCCTAAAAACTCATTTGTTCAGACTGGCCTACCGCCTCAATGCATTAATGTAAGGATCCCTGTGTGGCCTATTTAAAAAAAAAAAAAAATTGTTCTCATTCACTTTATGCAGTTAATAGCCCTCTGTGTCTGTACTGCTACATACTTAGGCAGTTAACTGGTTCATGCAGCTTTACATGAACACCCGATCCTTACACTATAGCCGGTCCGAATAACTAAAGCAATTGTTACCATCCACCTCTCGTGTCTCCCCTTTTCCTCATAGTTTGTAAGCTTGCGAGCAGGGCCCTCATTCCTCCTGGTATCTGTTTTGAACTGTATTCCTGTTATGCTGTAATGTCTATTGTCTGTGCAAGTCCCCTCTATAATTTGTAAAGCGCTGCGGAATATGTTGGCGCTATATAAATAAAAATTATTATTATATTATTATCCTCCCACAAAAACATAACAGCCCGCCTCTGTTCGCACAGTCTCTGAAGCATGTGCAGTGTTGAGTTCCACCTTGTTGCAACGTATATGATTAGGCGATGCTGGGGAAGGTTCAAAGAAGCTGATAGGTCTGCATACGGCTGGAGTGTACGGGCGAAAGGCGGATATGTGAGCAAAGTCCACGCACTTTGAGGAGCAGGTCGGAGATGGCAGCCATGAAATTCCTTCCGTTATCACTCACTACCTTGCCTGCCTCAAGATCTACAGTGCCCAGCCACGACTGCGTTTCTTTCTGCAAGAACTCGGACAGAACTTCCGCGGTGTGTCTGTTGTCGCCCAAACACTTCATAGCCAATACAGCCTGCTGACGTTTGCCAGTAGCTGCCCCATAATGGGAGACCTGGTGTGCAACAGTGGCAGCTGCGGATGGAGTGGTTGTGCGACTGCGGTCTGTGGACGAGCTCTCGCTTCTGCAGGAGGATGAGGAGGAGGAGGAGGGGGTGCGAACGGCTACAGCCAACTGTTTCCTAGACCGTGGGCTAGGCAGAACTGTCCCAAACTTGCTGTCCCCTGTGGACCCTGCATCCACAACATTCACCCAGTGTGCCGTGATGGACACGTAACGTCCCTGGCCATGCCTACTGGTCCATGCATCTGTTGTCAGGTGCACCTTTGTGCTCACAGATTGCCTGAGTGCATGGACGATGCGCTCTTTAACATGCTGGTGGAGGGCTGGGATGGCTTTTCTGGAAAAAAAGTGTCGACTGGGTAGCTCGTAGCGTGGTACAGCGTAGTCCATCAGGGCTTTGAAAGCTTCGCTTTCAACTAACCGGTAGGGCATCATCTCTAACGAGATTAGTCTAGCTATGTGGGCGTTCAAACCCTATGTACGCGGATGCGAGGCTAAGTACTTCCTTTTTCTAACCATAGTCTCATGTAGGGTGAGCTGGACTGGAGAGCTGGAGATCGTGGAACTAGCGGGGGTGCCGGTGGACATGGCAGACTGAGAGACGGTGGGAGATGGTATTGTTGCCGCCGGTGCCCTAGATGCAGTGTTTCCTACTACGAAACTGGTGATTCCCTGACCCTGACTGCTTTGGCCTGGCAAATAAACCTGCACAGATACTGCAGGTGGTGCGGAAAATGGTGGCCCTACACTGCCGGAAGGGATGTTGCGTTGATGACTAGCTTCATTGGCCGAGGGTGCTACAACCTTAAGGGACGTTTGGTAGTTAGTCCAAGCTTGCAAATGCATGGTGGTTAAATGTCTATGCATGCAACTTGTATTGAGACTTTTCAGATTCTGCCCTCTGCTTAAGGTAGTTGAACATTTTTGACAGATGACTGTGCGCTGATCAATTGGATGTTGTTTAAAAAAATGCCAGACTGCACTCTTTCTAGCATTGGATACCTTTTCAGGCATTGCAGACTGAGCTTTAACCGGATGGCCACGCTGTCCTCCAACAGGTTTTGGCTTTGCCACGCGTTTTGGGCAAGATACGGGCCCGGCAGATGGAACCTGTTGCGATGTTGATGCCTGCTGCGGCCCCTCCTCCTCCGCTTCAGAACTGCTGCCGCCTGCACCCTGTTCCCCCAATGGCTGCCAATCGGGGTCAACAACTGGGTCATCTATTACCTCTTCTTGTAGCTCGTGTGCAACTTCGTCTGTGTCACCGTGTCGGTCGGTGGTATAGCGTTCGTGATGGGGCAACATAGTCTCATCAGGGTCTGATTCTTGATCATTACCCTGCGAGGGCAATGTTGTGGTCTGAGTCAAAGGACCAGCATAGTAGTCTGGCTGTGGCTGTGCATCAGTGCACTCCATGTCAGATTCAACTTGTAATGGGCATGGACTGTTAACTGTTTCACTTTCTAAGCCAGGGACGGTATGTGTAAAGAGCTCCATGGAGTAACCCGTTGTGTCGCCTTCTGCATTCTTCTCTGTTGTTGTTTTTGCTGAAGAGGACAAGGAAGCGACTTGTCCCTGACCGTGAACATCCACTAACGACGCGCTGCTTTTACATTTACCAGTTTCACGAGAGGAGGCAAAAGAGCTAGAGGCTGAGTCAGCAAGATAAGCCAAAACTTGCTCTTGCTGCTCCGGCTTTAAAAGCGGTTTTCCTACTCCCAGAAAATGGAGCGTTCGAGGCCTTGTGTAGCCAGACGACGAACCTGGCTCCACAGCTCCAGACTTAGGTGGAATATTTTTTTTCCCACGACCACCTGATGCTCCACCACTACCACTACCCTCATTACCAGCTGACAATGAACGCCCCCGGCCACGACCTCTTCCACCAGACTTCCTCATTGTTTTAAAAACGTAACCAAACTAACGGTATTTGTTGCTGTCACACAACTTACACGGTGAGCTATAACTTCAGTATGATTTAGCTACCCCTTTGCAGGTGGGTGAGACCACAACGAAAATCAGGCACAATGTTACACACTCTGTTTTTGGTGGCAACAAATGAGAGAGATGCCACACACGCAGGACTGTCACTGAAGCACAAATGTAAATATTAATCTCCCACTGTTTTTTTTTATTTTATTTATTTTTTCAGGGAGACTTTAGAAACAAAATAAAATAAAATGATTTTTTCAGGAAGAATTTAGAAACCAAATAAAATAAAATGATTTCTTCAGGGAGAATTTAGAAAACAAATAAAACAAAAAATAGGCTTTCTATGGCCCACTGAGTGAGAGATGACGCACACAGGAGTCAGGAGTGGCACACAAGCCCAGAGGCCAATATTTTTCTCCCAATGATTGATGTAGTGATTTTTTCAGGTAGATTTTGGAACCCAAATCAAGCAAAAAAAATAATAGGCTTTCTATGGCCCACAATTAGAGAGAGAGAGAGAGAGAGATGGCACACCCAGGAGTCAAGACTGGCACACAAGCAGAAAGGGCAATATTAATCTCCCACTGATTTTTTTTTTTTTTTCAGGGAGACTTTAGAAAAAAAAATAATAGAATAAAATGATTTTTTCAAGAAGAATTTAGAAACCAAATAAAATAAAATGATTTTTTCAGGGAGAATTTAGAAAACAAATAAAACAAAAAATAGGCTTTCTATGGCCCACTGAGTGAGAGATGACTCACACAGGAGTCAGGAGTGGCACACAAGCCCAGAGGCCAATATTTTTCTCCCAATGATTGATGTAGTGATTTTTTCAGGTAGATTTTGGAACCCAAATCAAGCTAAAAAAATAATAGGCTTTCTATGGCCCACAATTGGAGAGAGAGAGAGAGAGATGGCACACCCAGGAGTCAAGACTGGCACACAAGCAGAAAGGGCAATATTAATCTCCCACTGATTTTTTTTTTTTTCAGGGAGACTTTAGAAAAAAAAAATAATAGAATAAAATGATTTTTTCAGGAAGAATTTAGAAACCAAATAAAATAAAATGATTTTTTCAGGGAGAATTTAGAAAACAAATATAACAGAAAATAGGCTTTCTATGGCCCACTGAGTGAGAGATTACGCACACAGGAGTCAGGAGTGGCACACAAGCCCAGAGGCCAATATTTTTCTCCCAATGATTGATGTAGTGATTTTTTCAGGTAGATTTTGGAACCCAAATCAAGCTAATAAAATAATAGGCTTTCTATGGCCCACAATTGGAGAGAGAGAGAGATGGCACACCCAGGAGTCAAGACTGGCACACAAGCAGAAAGGGCAATATTAATCTCCCACTGATTTGATTTTTTTTTTTTTTCAGGGAGACTTTAGAAAAAAAAATAATAAAAAAAAATGATTTTTTCAGGAAGAATTTAGAAACCAAATAAAATAAAATGATTTTTTCAGGGAGAATTTAGAAAACAAATAAAACAAAAAATAGGCTTTCTATGACCCACTGAGTGAGAGATGACGCACACAGGAGTCAGGAGTGGCACACAAGCCCAGAGGCCAATATTTTTCTCCCAATGATTGATGTAGTGATTTTTTCAGGTAGATTTTGGAACCCAAATCAAGCTAAAAAAATAATAGGCTTTCTATGGCCCACAATTGGAGAGAGAGAGAGAGATGGCACACCCAGGAGTCAAGACTGGCACACAAGCAGAAAGGGCAATATTAATCTCCCACTGATTTTTTTTTTTTTTCAGGGAGGCTTTAGAAAAAAAAAATAATAGAATAAAATGATTTTTTCAGGAAGAATTTAGAAACCAAATAAAATAAAATGATTTTTTCAGGGAGAATTTAGAAAACAAATAAAACAAACAATAGGCTTTCTATGGCCCACTGAGTGAGAGATGACGCACACAGGAGTCAGGAGTGGCACACAAGCCCAGAGGCCAATATTTTTCTCCCAATGATTGATGTAGTGATTTTTTCAGGTAGATTTTGAAACCCAAATCAAGCTAAAAAAAAATAGGCTTTCTATGGCCCACAATTGGAGAGAGAGAGAGAGATGGCACACCCAGGAGTCAAGACTGGCACACAAGCAGAAAGGGCAATATTAATCTCCCACTGATTTTTTTTTTTTTTTCAGGGAGACTTTAGAAAAAAAAATAATAGAATAAAATGATTTTTTCAGGAAGAATTTAGAAACCTAATAAAATAAAATGATTTTTTCAGGGAGAATTTAGAAAACAAATAAAACAAAAAATAGGCTTTCTATGGCCCACTGAGTGAGAGATGACGCACACAGGAGTCAGGAGTGGCACACAAGCCCAGAGGCCAATATTTTTCTCCCAATGATTGATGTAGTGATTTTTTCAGGTAGATTTTGGAACCCAAATCAAGCTAATAAAATAATAGGCTTTCTATGGCCCACAATTGGAGAGAGAGAGAGATGGCACACCCAGGAGTCAAGACTGGCACACAAGCAGAAAGGGCAATATTAATCTCCCACTGATTTGATTTTTTTTTTTTTCAGGGAGACTTTAGAAAAAAAAATAATTAAAAAAAATGATTTTTTCAGGAAGAATTTAGAAACCAAATAAAATAAAATAATTTTTTCAGGGAGAATTTAGAAAACAAAACAAAAAATAGGCTTTCTATGGCCCACTGAGTGAGAGATGACGCACACAGGAGTCAGGAGTGGCACACAAGCCCAGAGGCCAATATTTTTCTCCCAATGATTGATGTAGTGATTTTTTCAGGTAGATTTTGGAACCCAAATCAAGCTAAAAAAATAATAGGCTTTCTATGGCCCACAATTGGAGAGAGAGAGAGATGGCACACCCAGGGGTCAAGACTGGCACACAAGCAGAAAGGGCAATATTAATCTCCCACTGATTTTTTTTTTTTTTCAGGGAGACTTTAGAAAAAAAAAATAATAGAATAAAATGATTTTTTCAGGAAGAATTTAGAAACCAAATAAAATAAAATGATTTTTTCAGGGAGAATTTAGAAAACAAATAAAACAAAAAATAGGCTTTCTATGGCCCACTGAGTGAGAGATGACGCACACAGGAGTCAGGAGTGGCACACAAGCCCAGAGGCCAATATTTTTCTCCTAATGATTGATGTAGTGATTTTTTCAGGTAGATTTTGGAACCCAAATCAAGCTAAAAAAATAATAGGCTTTCTATGGCCCACAATTGGAGAGAGAGAGGGATGGCACACCCAGGAGTCAAGACTGGCACACAAGCAGAAAGGGCAATATTAATCTCCCACTGATTTGATTTTTTTTTTTTCAGAAAGACTTTAGAAAAAAAAAATAATAAAAAAAAATGATTTTTTTCAGGAAGATTTTAGAAACCAAATAAAATAAAATGATTTTTTCAGGGAGAATTTAGAAAACAAATAAAACAAAAAATAGGCTTTCTATGGCCCACTGTGTGAGAGATGACGCACACAGGAGTCAGGAGTGGCACACAAGCCCAGAGGCCAATATTTATCTCCCACTGATTGATTTATTGATTTTTTCAGGTAGAATTTAGAACCCAAATCAACCAAAAAAAAATAAATAGGCTTTCTATGGCTCACTATCTGAGAGAGAGAGATTGCACGCTTAGGACTGGCACACAAGCCCAAAGGCCAATATTAATCGCCCTTTTTTTTTTTCAGGGAGAATTTATAACACACAAAAAAAAATAAATAGGCTTTCTATGGCCCACTATTTGTGAGAGAGATGGAACGCTCAGGACTGGCACACAAGCCCAGAGGCCAATATTATTCTCCCACTTTTTTTTTTTTTTTCAGGGAAAATTTATAAACCCAATAAAAAAAATAATAAATAGGCTTTCTATGGCCCACTGTTAGGGGTCAAGTTCCCGCTTCTGCACAGGGGGAATCTCGAGCCACCTCCGCTGCGGTTTCCCATTCTTGTCCAGCCGCAGTGGAGCCTGCTCAGCAAGGACGTCGGTCCCAGCGTCTTGCTCGTTCTCACTCTGTTCTGAGAGTTACTGCTGCTTCTCCAGTCTCTGCCATTAAAGTCAGTGCTGGTCAGCAGCGAGCGGACTTCTCTGGGACTAAGTCCTTGTCTGCACGTACTGAGCATGCCCAGGGTAAGATCTCCCGTTGGAGATCGAGGGTCATGTGCTCAGGCTCTGCAGCACATTCCATTGGTCCTCTTGGCAGGTCTTGGAAGGGCAAAGGTGCTGTGGCCACTTCCTGTGCTGCAGTTATACAAACTGCGCATGACCGCACGGCCATGCGCTAGTATTGTCAAACAATTGCTAATGTGTGTATGTTGTGAGTGCAAGTCGTCCTTGGATACCCCTACCCTATAGTATGACTGTTCGCGGAAGGTGTATGGCTGCTACCTAGCGCCCGACTTATCCTACAGCACTAGTCACACATTATAGCGTCCAGTTGCTGTGACCGCCAGTACGGCGCCATGCACTTCCTCTGTGCTTTCCTTACCCAAGCCTGGGTGGTTAGTGGCGTTCGTCAGTGTGGCACTGCATGCTCTTCTGTTTCATTTCACACCCAGTTGCGGTGTTGCGCCAGCAAGGGTCTAATCGGACTTCAATCCCAGTTGGGGTTGAGTTCGCTGACTACTTGCTCGCGCTTTGGGTGCGGTACCGCGGTCCTGTGCCTTAACAGGATTGCTTCTTTCACGCTGGGTGAGGTTAACCCACGCGTGTATACTCTAGTGTACCGCCATATAGTCTGCTAATTGCTAGCAGCAGGTTTTCACCTGCATGGTGGACCCCGGACTGCGAACGAATATATACCATTTGTCTTGGTGCGTTCCGCCAGTCCTAACACCCACTATCTGAGAGAGAGAGATGGCACGCTTAGGACTGGCACACAAGCCCAAAGGCCAATATTAATCTCCCACTTTTTTTTTTTTTTTCAGGGAAAATTTATAAAACCAAAAAAAAAAAAAAAATAGGCTTTCTATGGCCCACTATTTGTGAGAGAGATGGCACGCTCAGCACTGGCACACAAGCCCAGAGGCCAATATTAATCTCCCAATTTTTTTTTTTTTCAGGGAAAATTTATAAACCCAATAAAAAAAATAATAAATAGGCTTTCTATGGCCCACTATCTGAGAGAGAGATGGCACGCTTAGGACTGGCACACAAGCCCAAAGGCCAATATTAATCTCCCTTTTTTTTTCAGGGAGAATTTATAAAACAAAAAAAAAAAAAATAGGCTTTCTATGGCCCACTATTTGTGAGAGAGATGGCACGCTTAGGACTGGCACACAAGCCCAAAGGCCAATATTAATCTCCCTTTTTTTTTTTTCAGGGAGAATTTATAAAACCAAAAAAATAAAAATAAATAGGCTTTCTATGGCCCACTATTTGTGAGAGAGATGGCACGCTTAGGACGGGCACACAAGCCCAAAGGCCAATATTAATCTCCCACTGATTGATTTATTGATTTTTTCAGGTAGAATTTAGAACCCAAATAAAGCAAAAAAAAAATAGGCTTTCTATGGCCCACTGAGTGAGTGATGATGCACACAGGAGTCAGGAGTGGCACACAAGCCCTGAGGCCAATATTCTTCTCCCACTGATTGATGTAGTGATTTTTTCAGGTAGATTTTAGAACCCAAATCAAGCAAAAAAATAAATAGGCTTTCTATGGCCCATTGAGTGAGAGATGGCACAGACAGGGATGGCACTCTAGCAGAAATGCCAATCTTAATCTCCCACAAAAAAAAAAAAAAAGGAACTGTCCTTCAATTACTATCTCCCTGCAGTAATCTCAGCCAGGTATGGCAGGCAGCAATAAGGAGTGGACTGATGCACAAATTAAATAAAAAGTGTGGACAAACAAACAAGATAGCTGTGCAGAAAGGAAGGAACAAGAGGATTTGTGCTTTGAAAAAAGCAGTTGGTTTGCACAGTGGCGTACACACAGCAATGCAGCTATCAGGGAGCCTTCTAGGGCAGCCCAATGAGCTACAGCGCTGAGAAAAAAAAAATGTAGCTTCCACTATCCCTGCACACCGAAGGTGGTGTTGGACAGTGCAAATCGCTACAGCACAAGCGGTTTGGTGGTTAATGTACCCTGCCTAACGTAACCCCCTGCTTCTGACGAAGCGGCAGCAACCTCTCCCTAAGCTCAGATCAGCAGCAGTAAGATGGCGGTCTGCGGGAACGCCCCTTTATAGCCCCTGTGATGCCGCAGACAGCAAGCCAATCACTGCAATGCCCTTCTCTAAGATGGTGGGGACCAGGACCTATGTCATCACGCTGCCCACACTCTGCGTTTACCTTCATTGGCTGAGAAATGGCACTTTTCGCGTCATTGAAACGCGACTTTGGCGCGAAAGTCGCGTACCGCATGGCCGACAACGCACAGGGGTCGGATCGGGTTTCATGAAACTCGACTTCGCCAAAAGTCGGCGACTTTTGAAAATGTTCGACCTGTTTCGCTCAACCCTAAATGTCACGTCACACCCTAGGAACAGAAGTGCCGAAATCATCGAAATGGCACTGCTGCACAAAGTGAGTATACATTGCTGTTATTTTCCATGAGGCCCTGAATTGATTAACCATCAGTTGTTCAGTAGTGGACAATTCTATAAAGGAACACTAAAATTAATGCGCTAGACCTCGAAGTCAAATATATTTTAGACATTGTAGAGATTTAAAGAATATATAAGTTTTATAACTTTATTTTCATTTACATTTACAGTGTCAATAATCACCTTTAATCATAAGAAATTCCTTTAGTTGAAATTTTAGTGTTGAAACTCTTTCATGGATCATTAACAATTTGCTAATATTGTTTTACTTTGCAAATTAATGCTGCTTAGTGACTAGGAAAAGGTTTCATAGCTGTCATCAATCAGACAAAAATTCTTCATGCATGTGAAAGAAACCCTAATCTTTTAAGACTCAAGTGTCAATTGTCAATTTATTGTGACAAAATAAAGTACAAATATTTCAAATAGAAGCTAAACTATAGCAAAAATGACTTTTACTGTATTTTACTTTGGTAGAATGGTAAACTATTGTAGTACTATTAGTTGTAGAAGTTGTACTAGTAGTAAAAGTAGTATGATTTGCAAAATATTTGCTTAGAACTGTTGCTGAATGATCATTTTAAAATGAAAATTTTATTTTAGCAAAATACTTTAAATATTGATCAGTATAATACTATATGTTTTAAAATGTACTATGATGTTTAATTAGAATCTTCCACTGTTGTAAGGAATGGGCCATTTTAATGTATTGAATCAAACGTATTCTTAACAGTTTGTAGTGCAATGTTTATTGCATGTGTTGGAGGACACTCGCTTGGCAACTGGATTAATGCACACAGGAACGTTTTCTCACTGAACACCGTGCATGCGGTTTATTATGCACTCATAAACCGCTGTAGGCCATCATACACCACAGAACCTCACTTAACTTCACACCAGACCATAGCACCTATTTATGCACAGGTTTAAATCACAGTCACTAAACACGTCGGACATTCCTGTGTCTAGTTTCCGTGGGTGACTGCACACTCTGACAGTCTCTTACACACCGCTTCAGTTAATTAGTTTGCAGTCTCTAAACACACTGGACCTCACTTCGTCCACTTACAGTGGGTGACTGCACAGTTCATTAACTTCCACAGAACACAACAAGCACCAACAGTCTACTGGCAGATACTTGTCTGCCCTTACTATAACCCCCATGTTTGGAGTTACCTTACAGGAGCTCCTGCTCCACATGCTGACTCCTTGTCAGTTCTGGCTTCTAGGGAAGCTGCCTTACTGGGATCACTGTCTCATCTGATGCCTTGGGACAAGGGCACACCCGACAGTCCAGACCCTCAGAAGGTCTGTAACTTCCCCAACGTAGTGCCATCACAGACTCTGCGAGTACATGGTCTCACACTGTGCTATTCAGGAATCCAGTCCACCCTCAGGACCTTGCAACACAGGGACCATCCAGGTCCACGGTCTCTCCATGTGCTACTCAGGAATCCGGTCCTACTCCCAGGACCTTCCAACACAGAGACCTTCCAGGTGCATGGCCTCACCATGTGCTCTTCAGGAAGTCTGTCCACTCATAGGACCTTACAACACACAGGCCTGACCTCTATACAGGACCTCAAAATCTCAAACATGTGACCCAAACCAAGGTCACATTATGTTACTGAAACCACCCCCATAGGTGGGAGGTGTGTGTGGTTAGCCAGTACCGCCCATTTCTCCTACTAACCCTGTAAGCCCCCTAGTATAAACAAAAACAAGGCTTGTGGAACTACAAGTCTCAGAGCAACATTTCAGGCTTGCAGCACAGAGGATCACTTCCTCTGCGACACATACCAGCCATTTACAACAATGCCAGTCACTGTCACAAGTTGTACAAGTGCTTCTCACTGAATTAGAATATCATCAAGTTAATTTATTTCAATTCTTCAAAACAAAAAATGAAACTAATATTATATAGAGTCATTACAAACAGAGCAAAGTATTTCAAGTGTTGATTTTCTGTTTATACTGGTGATGATTATGGCTTACAGTGTTGTGAATTCAGCTTTTGGGCTCCCTCCGGTGGTTGTAGAGGGTAATGTAGTTGTGCCTGGACTGCAGGATTGGACAGGTGTATCTACTAATTGCAAAACTGACTTGGGTATATAGCTTTGCAGGACTCTTTAGTCCCTGCCAGTTGTCCATTGTTTTTGGAGGATTCACATCCCTTCTGGTCTCTCCTGTTCGTTGTGCTTTTCTTCAAAGATAAGTCCTGGCTTTGTTTTTGCTGTCCACCTGCTGTGGACCTTATAGTTCTATGCATTTTCATGTTTTGTCTTGTCCAGCTTTGTCTGTGAAGTATTTTTTGCAGCCTTGCTGTGTCTCTGGGGATGCAGATATACCCTCCATGTCTTTAGTCAGATGTGGTGTTTTGTATTTACAGTGGTGGATATTTTCTAGTGTTTTAATACTGACCGCATAGTACTCTGTTCTATTCTTTCTATTTAGCTAGTATGGCCTCCTATGCTAAATCCTGATTTCATGTCTGCGTATGTTTTTTCCCTCTCCTCTCACAGTTAATATTTGTGGGGGGCTGTCTCTGTCCTTTGGGGATTTTCTCTGAGGCAAGATAGGTTTCCTGTTTCTATCTTTAGGGGAAGTTAGTTCTTAGGCTTTGTCGAGGGGTCTAGGGAGTGTTAGGTACCCCCCACGGCTACTTCTAGTTGCGCTGCTAGGTTCAGGGTTTGCGGTCAGTACAGGGGCCACCTTCTCCAGAGTACGTCTCATGCTGCTCCAAGGCCACCAGATCATAACAGTACAACTGGCCAACAATGAGTTAATTGCATCTCAGAAGAAGGGAGGGAAGGTTTTGAGCCATTTTTTTTTCTTAGCCTGTTCCTCTCTCTTAATCTCTGGGTGGCTGCGGAATCTAGTAGTAACATGAGTGTTCAGGAGTTAGTTTCTCGTGTGGATCAGCTTGCTGCTAGGGTACAGGGTATTTCAGATTATATTGTTCAGACTCCTGCCTTAGAACCTAGGATTCCCACTCCTGATTTATTCTTTGGTGACAGATCCAAATTTTTGAGTTTCAAAAATAACTGTAAACTGTTTTTTGCATTGAGACCCCGGTCTTCTGGTGATCCCATTCAGCAGGTTAAAATTATCATATCCCTGCTGCGTGGTGACCCACAGGATTGGGCATTTTCCCTGGAAACTGGCAATCCTGCTTTGCTTAATGTTGATTCGTTCTTTCAAGCATTGGGGTTATTGTATGATTAGCTTAATTCTGTGGATCAAGCTGAGAAGTTCTTGTTGGCCCTGTGTCAGGGTCAAGAAGCGGCAGAATCGTATTGCCAGAAATTTAAAAAATGGTCTGTACTGACTAAATGGAATGAGGATGCCTTGGCAGCAATTTTCAGAAAGGGTCTTTCTGAATCCGTTAAAGATGTTATGGTGGGGTTCCCCATGCCTGCTGGTCTGAGTGATTCTATGTCTCTGGCCATTCAGATTGATCAGCGCTTGCGCGAGCGCAGAGTTGTGCACACTGTGGCGTTGTCCTCCGAGCGGATCCCGGAGCCTATGCAGTGTGATAGGATTTTGTCTAGAGGTGAACGTCTAAGATTCAAGCGCCAGAATAGGTTGTGTTTTTACTGCAGCGATTCTGCTCATGTTATTTCTTATTGCCCTAAGCGTACCAAGAGAATCGCTAGTTCTGTTACTATCTGTACTGCGCAACCTAAATTTCTGTTATCTTTCACCTTGATCTGCTCATTATCATCATTTTCTGTCATGGCATTTGTGGATTCAGGCGCCGCTCTGAACTTAATGGACTTAAAATTTGCCAGACGTTGTGGTTTCCCCTTGCAGCCTTTGCAGAACCCTATTCCTTTAAGGGGCATTGATGCTACACCGTTGGCTAAAAATAAACCTCAGTTTTGGACACAGCTGACCATGTGCATGGCGCCAGCCCATCAGGAAGATTGTCGTTTTCTGGTGTTGCATAATTTGCATGATGATATTGTGCTGGGTTTCCTATGGTTACAGGAACATAATCCGGTGGAGATTGGAGATCTATGTCTGTGACTAGTTGGGGTTGTCATGGGGTTCATGGTCACGTTCCTTTGATGTCAATTTCCTCTTCCCCCTCTTCTGAAATTCCTGAGTTTTTGTCAGATTTCCAGGATGTATTCGATGAGCCCAAATCCAGTTCCCTTCCACCGCATAGGGACTGTGATTGTGCTATTGACTTGATTCCAGGTTGTAAGTTCCCTAAGGGTCGACTTTTCAACCTGTCTGTGCCAGAACATGCCGCCATGCGGAGCTATATTAAGAAGTCTTTGGAGAAGGGGCATATTCGGCCATCTTCTTCACTATTAGGAGCAGGTTTTTTTTGTTGCCAAGAAGGATGGCTTTTTGAGACCCTGTATTGATTATCGCCTCTTGAATAAAATCACAGTCAAATTTCAATACCCCTTGCCTTTGCTTACTGATTTGTTTGCTAGGATTAAGGGGGCTAGCTGGTTTACCAAGATAGACCTTCGAGGGGCATATAATCTTATTCGTATTAAGCAGGGTGACGAATGGAAAACTGCATTTAATATGCCCGAAGGCCATTTTGAATACCTTCTGATGCCATTCGGACTCTCTAATGCCCCATCTGTGTTCCAATCCTTCATGCATGATATCTTCCGGAGTTATCTTGATAAATTCATGGTTGTATATTTGGATGATATTTTGATTTTTTCCGATGATTGGGAGTCTCATGTGAAACAGGTCAGGATGGTATTTCAGATCCTCCGTAGTAATGCTTTATTTGTGAAGGGGTCGAAGTGCCTCTTTGGAGTGCAGAAGGTTTCTTTTTTGGGCTTCATTTTTTCTCCCTCATCTATATAAATGGATCCGGTTAAGGTTCAGGCCATTCATGATTAGATTCAGCCCACATCTGTGAAGAACCTTCAGAAATTCTTTTGCTTTGCTAATTTTTATCGTCGTTTCATTGCCAACTTCTCCAGTGTGGTTAAACCTCTGACCAATTTGACAAAGAAAGGCGCTGATGTGACGAATTGGTCCTCCGCAGCTGTTTCTGCCTTTCAGGAGCTTAAACGCCGATTTACTTCTGCCCCTGTGTTGCGTCAGCCAGATGTTTCTCTTCCATTTCAGGTTGAGGTTGACGCGTCTGAGATTGGGGCAGGGGCCGTTTTGTCTCAGAGGAATTCTGATGGGTCCTTGATTAAACCGTGTGCCTTCTTTTCTCAGAAGTTTTTGCCTGCGGAACGCAATTATGATGTCGGCAATCGAGAGTTGTTGGCTATGAAGTGGGCATTTGAGGAGTGGCGACATTGGATTGAGGGGGCCAAGCACCGTATTGTGGTCCTGACCGATCATAAGAAGCTAATTTACCTCGAGTCTGCCAAACGGCTGAATCCTAGACAGGCTCGATGGTCCCTGTTTTTCTCCCGTTTTGATTTTGTGGTCTCGTACATTCCTGGTACTAAGAATGTTAAGGCGGATGCCCTCTCTAGGAGTTTTTTTCCTGATTCCCCTGGGGTTCTTGAGCCGGTCGGCATTCTGAAGGAAGGGGTGGTCCTTTCTGCCATTTCCCCTGATTTACGACGGATTCTTCAGGAATTTCAGGCTGATAAATCTGACCGCTGTCCAGTGGGGAAACTGTTTGTTCCTGATAGATGGACTAGTAAAGTGATTTCTGAGGTTCATTGTTCTGTGTTGGCTGGCCATCCTGGGATTTTTGGTACCAGAGATTTGGTTGGTAGGTCATTTTGGTGGCCTTCTTTGTCGCGGGATGTTCATTCTTTTGTGCAGTCCTGTGGGATTTGTGCGCGGGCTAAGCCTTGCTGTTCCCGCGCTAGCGGGTTGCTTTTGCCATTACCGGTCCCCGAGAGGCCCTGGACACATTTTTCTATGGATTTTATTTGCGATCTTCCTGTTTCTCAAAGGATGTCGGTTATCTGGGTTGTCTGTGACCGATTTTCTAAGATGGTTCATTTGGTGCCTTTGCCTAAATTGCCTTCTTCTTCTGATTTGGTTCCGTTGTTTTTTCAGCATGTGGTACGTTTGCATGGTATTCCGGAGAATATTGTGTCCGACAGAGGTTCCCAGTTTGTTTCTAGGTTTTGGCGGGCCTTTTGTGCCAAGCTGGGCATTGATTTGTCTTTTTCTTCTGCATTTCATCCTCAGACAAATGGCCAGACTGAGCGAACTAATCAGACCTTGGAGACCTATTTGAGATGCTTTGTGTCTGCTGATCAGGATGATTGGGTGGCTTTTTTGCCATTGGCCGAGTTTGCCCTTAATAATCGGGCTAGTTCGGCTACTTTGGTTTTGCCTTTTTTTTGTAATTTTGGTTTTCATCCTCATTTTTCTTCTGGGCAGGTTGAGCCTTCTGACCTTCCTGGTGTGGATTCTGTGGTCGACAGGTTGCAGCAGATTTGGGCTCATGTGGTGGACAATTTGGTGCTGTCTCAGGAGGAGGCTCAACGTTTTGCTAACCATCGTCGGTGTGTTGGTTCCTGGCTTCGGGTTGGGGATCTGGTTTGGTTATCTTCCTGTCATGTTCCTATGAAGGTTTCTTCCCCTAAGTTTAAGCCTCGATTTATTGGTCCTTATAGGATTTCTGAGATTATTAATCCGGTGTCCTTTCGCCTGGCACTTCCGGCCTCTTTTGCTATTCATAATGTCTTCCATAGATCTTTGTTGCGGAAATATGTGGAGCCCATTGTTCCCTCTGTTGATCCTCCGGCCCTTGTGTTGGTCGATGGGGAGTTGGAATATGTTGTTGAGAAGATTTTGGATTCTCGTTTTTCGAGGCGGAAGCTTCAGTACCTTGTCAAATGGAAGGGTTATGGCCAGGAGGATAATTCTTGGGTTTCTGCCTCTGATGTCTATGCCGCTGATTTAGTTCGTACCTTTAATCGGGCTTATCCTGATCGGCCTGGGGGTTCTGGTGAGGGTTCAGTGACCTCTCCTCAAGGGGGGGGGGTACTGTTGTGAATTCAGCTTTTGGGCTCCCTCCGGTTGTTGTAGAGGGTAATGCAGTTGTGCCTGGACTGCAGGATTGGACAGGTGTATCTACTAATTGCAAAACTGACTGGGGTATATAGCTTTGCAGGACTCTTTAGTCCCTGCCAGTTGTCCATTGTTTTTGGAGGATTCACATCCCTTCTGGTCTCTCCTGTTCACTGTGCTTTTCTTCAAAGATAAGTCCTGGCTTTGTTTTTGCTGTCCACTTGCTGTGGACCTTATAGTTCTATGCATTTTCATGTTTTGTCTTGTCCCGCTTTGTCTGTGAAGTATTTTTTGCAGCCTTGCTGTGTCTCTGGAGATGCAGATATACCCTCCATGTCTTTAGTCAGATGTGGTGTTTTGTATTTTCTGTGGTGGATATTTTCTAGTGTTTTAATACTGACCGCATAGTACTCTGTTCTATTCTTTCTATTTAGCTTGTATGGCCTCCTATGCTAAATCCTGATTTCATGTCTGCGTATGTTTTTTCCCTCTCCTCTCACAGTTAATATTTGTAGGGGGCTGTCTGTCCTTTGGGGATTTTTTCTGAGGCAAGATAGGTTTCCTGTTTCTGTCTTTAGGGGTAGTTAGTTTCTTAGGCTGTGTCGAGGGGTCTAGGGAGTGTTAGGTACCCCCCACGGCTACTTCTAGTTGCGCTGCTAGGTTCAGGGTTTGCGGTCAGTACAGGGGCCACCTTCTCCAGAGTACGTCTCATGCTGCTCCAAGGCCACCAGATCATAACATTACAGCCAATGAAAACCTCAAAGTTGTTATCTCAGTAAATATAACCCAGCTTGGAAAAAAAAAATTTAAAATCCAAAATATTGCCCTACTGAAACATATGTTCAGTACATATACTCGATACTTGGTTGGGGCTCCTTTTGCATCAATTACTGCATCAATGTGGCGTGACATGGAGGCGATCAGCCTGTGGCCCTGATGAGGTGTTATGGAAGCCCAGGTTGCTTTGATAGCAGACTTCAGCCCATCTGCATTGCTGGGTTTGGTGTCTCTCATCTTCCTCTTGACCATGCCCCATAAATTATCTATGGAGTTAAGGTCAGGAGAGTTTGCTGGCTAATCAAGTACAGTGATACTGCTGTTTTTAAACCAGGTATTTTTGGCAGTGTGGACAGATGCCAAGTTCTGCTGGAGAAAGAAATTTCCATCTCCAAAAAGTTTGTCAGCAGAGGGAATGATGAAGTGCTCTAAAATTTCCTGGCAGATGGCTGCACTGACTTTGGTCTTGGTAAAACACAGTGGACATACACCAGCAGATGACATGGCTCCCCAAACCATCACTGAATGTGGAAACTTTACAATTGACCTTAAGCAGCTTGGATTGTGTGCCTCTTCACTCTTCCTCCAGACTTTGAGACCTTGATTTCCAAATGAAATTCAAAATGTATTTTAATCTGAAAACAACACCTTGGTCCACTGAGCAACAGTCAAGTTCTTTTTCTAATTGGCCCAGGGAAGACGCTTCTGGTATTGTCTATTGGTCATAAGTGGCTTGACACAAGAAATGCGACACTTGTAGCCTGGATACATCTGTGTGTGGTGGCTCTTGAAGCAATGACTCCAGCAGCAGTCCACTCCTTGTGCATCTCCCCAAATTTTTTGAATGGCCTTTTCATAACAATCGTTTCATGGTTGCTTGTGCACCTTTTTCCACCACACGTTTTCCTTCCACTCAACTATCTCCAGCTTATGGATCACCAAGAGGTTCCTGTGGACTGATTCTGGCAAATAGAGTTGAGCGACCTTGACCTTTTTAGAGTCGAGCCGGGTTTCGCGTAACCCGACTATCTCAAAAGTCGGGTCGAGTGAAATCGGCCGATTATGACGTAAAGTCGGGATCGACCGAAACACGAAACCCAATGCAAGTCAATGGGGCAGCATAGTCGGCAGTGAGTGGGGGCCAGGAAAACACCTAGAGTGCCCATTTTAATGTCAAAACCATCCATTCTTCTTAATGAAGCTTGTCAAGCGTAATTTACCTTATAATAATTGGAAGGCATTTGAAATTGGGGGTCATTTGGCTAAAGTTGTGGTGGGTAGGGCTGGTTCAAGTAATTAGTGGGCCCAGGAAATCTGGACCACGTCACGGCAGTGGAGCAGGGAGAGGTAAGTATTTCAACTTTGCAAGTGCTGTGAACCTGAGCAAGCAGGGGGGGCCCACTCGTTGGCATTGGCACTGGCACAGGGCCCCTCAAAGTACAGCGGTGTGTTTGCACGGCGTGGGCGCCTCCCACCGGCAGCAACACTTTTGCGTACCATGAGAGGCCCTGTGCCAGTGACGTCGCCAACTAGTATTCCTCCCCCCACCTGATGAAGGAACCTGCACTTTCATCTGCACCTTCCTGTTTGTCCCCGTGTAAGGTGGTATGGTATGCGGGAAGGGGGACCTGACTTTCAGCAGGGTCACAATCTTGCAGTGTAGCGTGCACGGGAAATGTTGCGTTATGGGTCAATGTACCAGCAGACTCATCTATCACTGGCTGGGCAATGGGCAGGATGAGGAGGAAACACAGATATAGGCCCAAAGAATAAAGTGGGCTAAATGCAGTTCAAAATTGGTAACACAGGACTAATCAGGGGGCATTGCAGTGGAGGACAACTGGAATGAGAGGCTGACACAGAGAGTAGGCCCAAATCAGTAAGTAGTCGAAATGCAGTTCAAAATTGGCAACAGTAGTAAACAGGCGGCACAGCTTTGTTCAGTGGAGGAGAACAGCAAGGAGTGGCAGACACCGATAGTAGGCCCCAACCCAACTAGTAGGCCAAATGCAGTCTAACATTAACAACTACTTAACGAGCGCCTGAAAACGGAATTTCAGGACAGGAAACCAGGAGAACAGCAAGGAGCGGCAGACACCGATAGTAGGCCCCAAACCAACTAGTACGCCAAATGCAGTTGTTCCGTTTAACCACAATTTAATGAGAGCCTGAAGATAGAAGTTCAGGAAAGGCAACCTGGAGAACACCTTGGAGTGGAACACACCATCTCTCTACACCCCATACCCAATTTGTAGGTCTAATGCAGCGTAGTTTCCAACAACTACTAAACGAGAGCATGATGATCGAAGCATTGGCGAGGAAACCTGGGGAACACCTTGGAGTGGAACACACCATCTCTCTACAGTGGAACACACCATCTCTCTACACCCCATACCCAATTTGTAGGCCTAATGCAGCGTAGTTTCCAACAACTACTAAACGAGAGCCGGAAGATCGAAGCAATGGAGAGGAAACCTGGGGAACACCTTGGAGTGTAACACACCATCTCTCTACACCCCATACCCAATTTGTAGGCCTAATGCAGCGTAGTTTCCAACAACTACTAAACGAGAGCCGGAAGATCGAAGCAATGGAGAGGAAACCTGGGGAACACCTTGGAGTGTAACACACCATCTCTCTACACCCCATACCCAATTTGTAGGCCTAATGCAGCGTAGTTTCCAACAACTACTAAACGAGAGCATGATGATCGAAGCATTGGCGAGGAAACCTGGGGTACACCTTGGAGTGGAACACACCATCTCTCTACAGTGGAACACACCATCTCTCTACACCCCATACCCAATTTGTAGGCCTAATGCAGCGTAGTTTCCAACAACTACTAAACGAGAGCCGGAAGATCGAAGCTCAGGAAAGGCAACCTGGAGAACACCTTGGAGTGGAACACACCATCTCTCTACACCCCATACCCAATTTGTAGGCCCAATGCAGCGTAGTTTCCAACAACTACTAAACGAGAGCCGGAAGATCGAAGCAATGGAGAGGAAACCTGGGGAACACCTTGGAGTGTAACACACCATCTCTCTACACCCCATACCCAATTTGTAGGCCTAATGCAGCGTAGTTTCCAACAACTACTAAACGAAAGCCGGAAGATCGAAGCAATGGAGAGGAAACCTGGGGAACACCTTGGAGTGTAACACACCATCTCTCTACACCCCATACCCAATTTGTAGGCCTAATGCAGCGTAGTTTCCAACAACTACTAAACGAGAGCCGGAAGATCGAAGCTCAGGAAAGGCAACCTGGGGAACACCTTGGAGTGTAACAAACCCTCTCTCTACACCACGGAAGGGCTGATTCTTAGGAAGGAAGGCTGTCGGAAAGAAGCAGGGCGCGTCCGAGGGTGATTATATTCTTATTAGGTATATACTCACCCTCGGACGCGCCCTGCTTCTTTATTTGTAATGAATGTTTATTTGCAATGTGGTTTTGACTTACTCTATTTTTTTGGTAAATAATGATTTTATTATTTTCATTGTTTTGCATCTTCTTGGCAATAATATAAAGAAGACGCGACAGGACAACACTCGGTGGATGCCATATCTGTGTTTAAAATTGAAAAAACCTTTCAGTTAACTACTTGCAGGAGAAAGTTATTGTAGCTGGTGGCCATTTTTAGTACTGTACCAGATTTTTGTTGTATGTGTTTGTTTTTAATGTTAAAATGTCTGCATTTGATATCTCTCCAGTATTTTCTTTTTTATAAGCAAAATACTTATTTTTATATTTTCTGATGTTGGTTCCAGGGGTACACGGGCAGCAGTGGTGTGGTCAGTGGAGGCCTAGTGGAAGGAGTGACCGCAGACAGGCATCGAAGGCCTAAAATAATAACACATGGCTGTAGGCAATTTTAAATTGGTTCCAGGGGTACACGGGCAGCAGTGGTGTGGTCAGTGGAGGCCTAGTGGAAGGAGTGACCGCAGACAGGCATCGAAGGCCTAAAATAATAACACATGGCTGTAGGCAATTTTAAATTGGTTCCAGGGGTACACGGGCAGCAGTGGTGTGGTCAGTGGAGGCCTAGTGGAAGGAGTCACCGCAGACAGGCATCGAAGGCCTAAAATAATAACACATGGCTGTAGGCAATTTTAAATTGGTTCCAGGGGTACACGGGCAGCAGTGGTGTGGTCAGTGGAGGCCTAGTGGAAGGAGTCACCGCAGACAGGCATCGAAGGCCTAAAATAATAACACATGGCTGTAGGCAATTTTAAATTGGTTACAGGGGTACACGGGCAGCAGTGGTGTGGTCAGTGGAGGCCTAGTGGAAGGAGTCACCGCAGACAGGCATCGAAGGCCTAAAATAATAACACATGGCTGTAGGCAATTTTAAATTGGTTCCAGGGGTACACGGGCAGCAGTGGTGTGGTCAGTGGAGGCCTAGTGGAAGGAGTGACCGCAGACAGGCATCGAAGGCCTAAAATAATAACACATGGCTGTAGGCAATTTTAAATTGGTTACAGGGGTACACGGGCAGCAGTGGTGTGGTCAGTGGAGGCCTAGTGGAAGGAGTGACCGCAGACAGGCATCGAAGGCCTAAAATAATAACACATGGCTGTAGGCAATTTTAAATTGGTTACAGGGGTACACGGGCAGCAGTGGTGTGGTCAGTGGAGGCCTAGTGGAAGGAGTGACCACTGACAGGCATCGAAGGCCTAACATAACAAAAATGTCAATACAATGGTATTGTCAGTGGCAGGCATTGAAGGATGTCAGCGCATAGACTAAACATTGGTGGAGCTGTGAGATAATTTTGCAAGTGGTAGAGCACTGTTTGAGCTGGGGTGGGGGGAAACTGTCTTGTGGCCGGCGGTACAGGCCCAGGGCCCCTCATATTACAACGGTGTGTCTGACGTTGGGTGCGCACCACCACCGCCAGAGACACTTTATTGTACTAGGAGGGACCCAGTGGCAGTGCCGTCGACCAAAAGCGGGCTCACCCACCTCTTCAGACAAACTGCACACTCACAGGTGCTATCGCCAAGTGTCGATACCACGGCCCCGTGTGGGGAGTTTGGCCATTTAGTGAGGTGTAAACATGTCGTATGCTGGACAATCAGGTGCAGAAAATTACGAGGTTGGAAAAGGCATTCAGAATAGTCCACAGGCAAGACCTTTTCATAGGAAAGCTAGGTGTCAGCCGGGCAAGGTGGGGCAAAAGATTTCGAAATCCAGTTGTGGTTCATTTTAATGAAGGTTAGATCATCTACATTTTGGGTAGCCAGACGAGTCATTTTTTCTGTTAGTATTGAACCTGCAGCACTGAATACTCTTTCTGATAGGACACTAGCTGCCGGGCAAGCAAGCTCCTGCAATGCATATTCTGCCAATTCTGGCCAGGTGTCTAATTTTGATGCCCAGTAATCAAATGGGAATGACGGTTGAGGGAGAACATCGATAAGGGATGAAAAATAGTTTGTAACCATACTGGACAAATGTTGTCTCCTGTCACTTTGAATTGATGCTGCAGTACCTGTCCTGTCTGCGGTCATAGCAAAATCACTCCACAACCTGGTCAGAAAACCCCTCTGGCCAACGCCACTTCTGATTTCTGCCCCTCTAACACCTCTGGTCTGCTGGCCCCTGCAGCTCGTGTGAGAACGATCACGGGAGCTGTGTGCAGGGAATGCCAGAAGCAAACGGTCAACAAGAGTTGATTGTTTGGTTGCTAATATTAGTTCCAAGTTCTCATGTGGCATTATATTTTGCAATTTGCCTTTATAGCTAGGATCAAGGAGGCAGGCCAACCAGTAATCGTCATCATTTATCATTTTAGTTATGCGTGTGTCCCTTTTGAGGATACGTAAGGCATAATCCGCCATGTGGGCCAAAGTTCCAGTTCTCAAATCTGCGGTTGTGCTTGGTTGAGGGGCAGTTTCAGGCAAATCCATGTCACTTGTGTCCCTCAAAAAACCAGAACCCGGCCTTGCCGCGCCACCAATTTCCAGTGGCCCCGGAAAAGCTTCCTCATTAAAAATATAATCATCCCCATCATCCTCCTCGTCCTCCTCCTCCTCTTCGCCCGCTACCTCGTCCTGTACACTGCCCTGGCCAGACAATGGCTGACTGTCATCAAGGCTTTCCTCTTCCTCAGCTGCAGACGCCTGATCCTTTATGTGCGTCAAACTTTGCATCAGCAGACGCATTAGGGGGATGCTCATGCTTATTATGGCGTTGTCTGCACTAACCAGCCGTGTGCATTCCTCAAAACACTGAAGGACTTGGCACATGTCTTGAATCTTCGACCACTGCACACCTGACAACTCCATGTCTGCCATCCTACTGCCTGCCCGTGTATGTGTATCCTCCCACAAAAACATAACAGCCCGCCTCTGTTCACACAGTCTCTGAAGCATGTGCAGTGTTGAGTTCCACCTTGTTGCAACGTCTATGATTAGGCGATGCTGGGGAAGGTTCAAAGAACGCTGATAGGTCTGCATACGGCTGGAGTGTACGGGCGAACGGCGGATATGTGAGCAAAGTCCACGCACTTTGAGGAGCAGGTCGGATAACCCCGGATAACTTTTCAGGAAGCACTGCACCACCAGGTTTAAGGTGTGAGCCAGGCAAGGAATGTGTTTCAGTTGGGAAAGGGAGATGGCAGCCATGAAATTCCTTCCGTTATCACTCACTACCTTGCCTGCCTCAAGATCTACAGTGCCCAGCCACGACTGCGTTTCTTTCTGCAAGAACTCGGACAGAACTTCCGCGGTGTGTCTGTTGTCGCCCAAACACTTCATAGCCAATACAGCCTGCTGACGTTTGCCAGTAGCTGCCCCATAATGGGAGACCTGGTGTGCAACAGTGGCAGCTGCGGATGGAGTGGTTGTGCGACTGCGGTCTGTGGACGAGCTCTCGCTTCTGCAAGAGGACGAAGAGGAGGAGGAGGGGGTGCGAACGGCTACAGCCAATTGTTTCCTAGACCGTGGGCTAGGCAGAACTGTCCCAAACTTGCTGTCCCCTGTGGACCCTGCATCCACCACATTTACCCAGTGTGCCATGATGGACACGTAACGTCCCTGGCCATGCCTACTGGTCCATGCATCTGTTGTCAGGTGCACCTTTGTGCTCACAGATTGCCTGAGTGCATGGACGATGCGCTCTTTAACATGCTGGTGGAGGGCTGGGATGGCTTTTCTGGAAAAAAAGTGTCGACTGGGTAGCTCGTAGCGTGGTACAGCGTAGTCCATCAGGGCTTTGAAAGCTTCGCTTTCAACTAACCGGTAGGGCATCATCTCTAACGAGATTAGTCTAGCTATGTGTGCGTTCAAACCCTGTGTACGCGGATGCGAGGCTAAGTACTTCCTTTTTCTAACCATAGTCTCATGTAGGGTGAGCTGGACTGGAGAGCTGGAGATCGTGGAACTAGCGGGGGTGCCGGTGGACATGGCAGACTGAGAGACGGTGGGAGATGGTATTGTTGCCACCGGTGCCCTAGATGCAGTGTTTCCTACTACGAAACTGGTGATTCCCTGACCCTGACTGCTTTGGCCTGGCAAAGAAACCTGCACAGATACTGCAGGTGGTGCGGAAAATGGTGGCCCTACACTGCCGGAAGGGATGTTGCGTTGCTGACTAGCTTCATTGGCCGAGGGTGCTACAACCTTAAGGGACGTTTGGTAGTTAGTCCAGGCTTGCAAATGCATGGTGGTTAAATGTCTATGCATGCAACTTGTATTGAGACTTTTCAGATTCTGTCCTCTGCTTAAGGTAGTTGAACATTTTTGACAGATGACTTTGCGCTGATCAATTGGATGTTGTTTAAAAAAATGCCAGACTGCACTCTTTCTAGCATCAGATACCTTTTCAGGCATTGCAGACTGAGCTTTAACCGGATGGCCACGCTGTCCTCCAACAGGTTTTGGCTTTGCCACGTGTTTTGGGCAAGATACGGGCCCGGCAGATGGAACCTGTTGCGATGTTGATGCCTGCTGCGGCCCCTCCTCCTCCGCTTCAGAACTGCTGCCGCCTGCACCCTGTTCCCCCAATGGCTGCCAATCGGGGTCAAGAACTGGGTCATCTATTACCTCTTCTTGTAGCTCGTGTGCAACTTTGTCTGTGTCACCATGTCGGTCGGTGGTATAGCGTTCGTGATGGGGCAACATAGTCTCATCAGGGTCTGATTCTTGATCAGCACCCTGCGAGGGCAATGTTGTGGTCTGAGTCAAAGGACCAGCATAGTAGTCTGGCTGTGGCTGTGCATCAGTGCACTCCATGTCAGATTCAACTTGTAATGGGCATGGACTGTTAACTGCTTCACTTTCTAAGCCAGGGACGGTATGTGTAAAGAGCTCCATGGAGTAACCCGTTGTGTCGCCTGCTGCATTCTTCTCTGTTGTTGTTTTTGCTGAAGAGGACAAGGAAGCGACTTGTCCCTGACCGTGAACATCCACTAACGACGCGCTGCTTTGACATTTACCAGTTTCACAAGAGGAGGCAAAAGAGCTAGAGGCTGAGTCAGCAAGATAAGCCAAAACTTGCTCTTGCTGCTCCGGCTTTAAAAGCGGTTTTCCTACTCCCAGAAAAGGGAGCGTTCGAGGCCTTGTTTAGCCAGACGACGAACCTGGCTCCACAGCTCCAGACTTAGGTGCAATATTTTTTTTCCCACGACCAGCTGATGCTCCACCACTACCACTACCCTCATTACCAGCTGACAATGAACGCCCCCGGCCACGACCTCTTCCACCATACTTCCTCATTGTTTTAAAAACGTAAACAAACTAATGGTATTTGTTGCTGTCACACAAATTACACGGTGAGCTATAACTTCAGTATGATTTAGCTACCCCTTTACAGGTGAGTGAGACCACAACGAAAATCAGGCACAATGTTACACACTCTGTTGTTGGTGGCAACAAATGAGAGAGATGCCACACACGCAGGACTGTCACTGAAGCACAAATGTAAATATTAATCTCCCACTGATTTGATTTTTTTTTTTTTTAAGGGAGACTTTAGGAAAAAAAAATAATGGAATAAAATGATTTTTTCAGGAAGAATTTAGAAACCAAATAAAATAAAATGATTTTTTCAGGGAGAATTTAGAAAACAAATAAAACAAAAAAAGGCTTTCTATGGCCCACTGAGTGAGAGATGACGCACACAGGAGTCAGGAGTGGCACACAAGCCCAGAGGCCAATATTTATCTCCCACTGATTGATGTAGTGATTTTTTCAGGTAGATTTTGGAACCCAAATCAAGCTAAAAAAAATAATAGGCTTTCTATGGCCCACAATTGGAGAGAGAGAGAGAGATGGCACACCCAGGAGTCAAGACTGGCACACAAGCAGAAAGGGCAATATTAATCTCCCACTGATTTTTTTTTTTTTTTCAGGGAGACTTTAGAAAAAAAAAATAATAGAATAAAATGATTTTTTCAGGAAGAATTTAGAAACCAAATAAAATAAAATGATTTTTTCAGGGAGAATTTAGAAAACAAATAAAACAAAAAAAGGCTTTCTATGGCCCACTGAGTGAGAGATGACGCACACAGGAGTCAGGAGTGGCACACAAGCCCAGAGGCCAATATTTATCTCCCACTGATTGATGTAGTGATTTTTTCAGGTAGATTTTGGAACCCAAATCAAGCTAAAAAAAATAATAGGCTTTCTATGGCCCACAATTGGAGAGAGAGAGAGAGAGAGATGGCACACCCCGGAGTCCAGACTGGCACACAAGCAGAAAGGGCAATATTAATCTCCCACTGATTTGTTTTTTTTTTGTTTTTTTTTCAGGGAGACTTTAGGAAAAAAAAATAGAATAAAATGATTTTTTCAGGAAGAATTTAGAAACCAAAGAAAATAAAATGATTTTTTCAGGGAGAATTTAGAAAACAAATAAAACAAAAAAAGGCTTTCTATGGCCCACTGAGTGAGAGATGACGCACACAGGAGTCAGGAGTGGCACACAAGCCCAGAGGCCAATATTTATCTCCCACTTTTTTTTTTTTGTTCCAGGGAAAATTTATAAACCCAATAAAAAAAATAATAAATAGGCTTTCTATGGCCCACTATCTGAGAGACAGAGAGAGATGGCACGCTTAGGACTGGCACACAAGCCCAAAGGCCAATATTAATCTCCCTTTTTTTTTAAGGGAGAATTTATAAAACCAAAAAAAAATAAATAAATAGGCTTTCTATGGCCCACTATTTGTGAGAAAGATGGCACGCTCAGGACTGGCACACAAGCCCAGAGGCCAATATTAATCTCCCACTTTTTTTTTTTTTTTCCAGGGAAAATTTATAAACCCATTAAAAAAAAATAAAAATAAATAGGCTTTCTATGGCCCACTATCTGAGAGAGAGAGATGGCACGCTTAGGACTGGCACACAAGCCCAAAGGCCAATATTAATCTCCCTTTTTTTTTAAGGGAGAATTTATAAAACCAAAAAAAAATAAATAAATAGGCTTTCTATGGCCCACTGTTTGTGAGAGAGATGGCACGCTCAGGACTGGCACACAAGCCCAGAGGCCAATATTAATCTCCCACTTTTTTTTTTTTTTCCAGGGAAAATTTATAAACCCATAAAAATAAAAAAAAATAAATAGGCTTTCTATGGCCCACTATCTGAGAGAGAGAGATGGCACGCTTAGGACTGGCACACAAGCCCAAAGGCCAATATTAATCTCCCTTTTTTTTTAAGGGAGAATTTATAAAACCAAAAAAAAAAAAATAAATAGGCTTTCTATGGCCCACTATTTGTGAGAGAGATGGCACGCTCAGGACTGGCACACAAGCCCAGAGGCCAATATTAATCTCCCACTTTTTTTTTTTTTTTCCAGGGAAAATTTATAAACCCATTAAAAAAAAATAAAAATAAATAGGCTTTCTATGGCCCACTATCTGAGAGAGAGAGATGGCACGCTTAGGACTGGCACACAAGCCCAAAGGCCAATATTAATCTCCCACTGATTGATTTATTGATTTTTTCAGGTAGAATTTAGAACCCAAATAAAGCAAAAAAAAAAAAAAATGGGCTTTCTATGGCCCACTGAGTGAGTGATGATGCACACAGGAGTCAGGAGTGGCACACAAGCCCTGAGGCCAATATTTTTCTCCCACTGATTGATGTAGTGATTTTTTCAGGTAGATTTTAGAACCAAAATCAAGCAAAAAAATAAATAGGCTTTCTATGGCCCACTGAGTGAGTGATGATGCACACAGGAGTCAAGAGTGGCACACAAGCCCTGAGGCCAATATTTTTCTCTCACTGATTGATGTAGTGATTTTTTCAGGTAGATTTTATAACCCAAATCAAGCAAAAAAATAAATAGGCTTTCTATGGCCCACTGAGTGAGAGATGACACAGACAGGGATGGCACTCTAGCAGAAATGTCAATCTTAATCTCCCACAAAAAAAAAAAAAAAACAGGGAGTGTCCTTCAATTACTATCTCCCTGCAGTAATCTCAGCCAGGTATGGCAGGCAGCAATAAGGAGTGGACTGATGCACAAATTAAATAAAAAGTGTGTACAAACCAAAAAGATAGCTGTGCAGAAAGGAAGGAACAAGAGGATTTGTGCTTTGAAAAAAGCAGTTGGTTTGCACAGCGGCGTACACACAGCAATGCAGCTATCAGGGAGCCTTCTAGGGCAGCCCAATGAGCTACAGCGCTGAGGGAAAAAAAAAAATGTAGCTTCCACTGTCCCTGCACACCGAAGGTGGTGTTGGGCAGTGGAAATCGCTACAGCACAAGCGGTTTGGTGGTTAATGGACCCTGCCTAACGCTATCCCTGCTTCTGACGAAGCGGCAGCAACCTCTCCCTAAGCTCAGATCAGCAGCAGTAACATGGCGGTCGGCGGGAACGCCCCTTTATAGCCCCTGTGACGCCGCAGACAGCAAGCCAATCACTGCAATGCCCTTCTCTAAGATGGTGGGGACCAGGACCTATGTCATCACGCTGCCCACACTCTGCGTTTACCTTCATTGGCTGAGAAATGGCGCTTTTCGCGTCATTGAAACGCGACTTTGGCGCGAACGTCGCGTACCGCATGGCCGACCCCGCACAGGGGTCGGATCGGGTTTCATGAAACCCGACTTTGCCAAAAGTCGGCGACTTTTGAAAATGAATGACCCGTTTCGCTCAACCCTACTGGCAAAACAAAAATCAGGTGACATACCTTGGGATGGGTCCATTGCTCCTCTTTGATGGTTAATATATAAAATACTATTCCTAGGCTGTTTGATTGTACTATGAGATCTCGAAGTAAGAGATGAGCTTGAAAACTAAAAAAAGTAGTTTTTAGGCCTTGAGTTCTTTCATATTGCAGAAGAAAGACTTCTCCAGTGAGGAACACTTCCCATTGACCCATGACTCCTGAAAAACAGCATTCTAACTTAAACTTTATGTATCTGTTGTTATGATTATAGATGGTTGAGATACTGGACACTTGTTTTTCATGAGAAGACTTGAAGATATCCAACATTTCAAATCCTATTTTGTAGAGTGAACATTAAAAAACAGCTTGTTCAGGAAATGGTAAATTATGTCCCAGGCAAACAGAATATTGCCCTGAAGAGACATGAAGTGGGTACTCTTTCAAGGGAGGATTTTCAGAGAGCCAAGATTTATCATTGCTGTCCTGATTGAGATTTGATTGCTAGAAATCAGAAGACATGTGGGTTCAGGCAAGTGTGAATCTTGACATCCTTCATTCTACAGGAGGTTATTTAGTTTTGGCATCATAATGTTTTAGGTTAATGCTTGGACTATCTCCTCATAACGTGATTGCGTAATGGACTTAAGTTCTTGAATGAAGAATGTAAGGGTATGGAGAATAGTTTCTTAGTCTTAAGGTCATCAATATGCACTGTAATTGAAAGCTAAAAAGATTTGAGGGTTGAAAGGGAATACTGCAAAAATTATTTTTAGAAATAATATCTCCAATCCATTGTTTGACCAATAATGCCCCTTTCAGCGATTAAAGGAACCATGGTATTTGAAGTAAACTTTAAAATATCCAAGGGATAGTCACATAGTAAATCTGAGGCTGTCTTAAGAAGTGTTTTCAAGCATCTCTTCCCTGGGAACTCTGTCCTGAAGGTCAGTAAATAGCTCACTAAGCCATAGAAACTGTATAAAGGGCAATTTTTTTTAGCTAAAAGCAGCTGCAGAATAGTCTTTCTTCAATAATGAGTCTGCCTTACAGTCCATGGGATCTGTCAGTAGCTAAAATTCATCTAACGAAAAGATGGACCTTTTGGATAATTGAACTACTGTAAGATCAATTTGTGGAGGGGCCTCCTATTCAACAACATCTTTGGGATCCAACTTATAGGGTGTTTTAAATCTAGCTACTTAGTCAATCATCTTTCTGGCTTACGTCATTCTTTCTAATGGCATTCTGTTAAAACTGGGTGGCTAGGGAAAATAGGGAAAATGGAAGAGAATTTATTTATTGGGCTTTTTTTAGCATATTATTTTTCAGATCCCATCGTACGTGTGACTACTTTTAAAGAGTAAAGGTTTTAATTTTTATTTTATAAATCAATAGTACATAGAGATGGACGTACACTTGGATGTTCAGGTCCGGCGGGTTCGGCCGATCAGTTGCAAAAAGTTCAGTTTCGGGTACCAGTCTGTACCTGGATGCAAACCCTGCCTTCAATCACTTGGGGAGCCCAAACATCCAGTGTTTGCCATGCTGTCATGTGTATGATTCTGATCAACGTTAAAATCATCACCGCCGGTCAGACAGCTGTAGTTCCCACACTGCGTGAGTTTGCAGCTATAAACAGAAATATAAAGTTTACCTCTGGTCACTGGTGTCAGCTTATAGGACTGCTGTTCCCATCAGCTGATGCCAGCTGCCACTAATAACAGTGAAAGCAGGAGTGACTGATGGTAGTATTCATCAGCAGGAGCCTGTGCTGTAAATTAATAATTAGAAAAAAATAGCATTGGTTCCTTTGTATTTTTTATAACCAGCCAGACAAAACTCACATCTGGGAGTTGCAACCCTCAGCTGTCAGTGTTAGCAAGGCTGGTTATCAAGAATAGAGTGGTCCACACACCATATTTTTCAATTATTTTAATAACTAATTTTAAAAAACGTTGTGGGGTCCCCCCTTTTTCAACAACCAGCTTTTCTAAAGCAGACAGTTAGAGGCTGGTATTCTCAGGCTGGTAAGGTGCCATGGATATTGCCCCCCCCCCCCCCGCCTAAAAATAGCAGCCCACAGCCACCCAGAAAAGGTGCATCTATTAGATGCGCCAATTCTGGTGTTTTGCCTGGCTCTTCCCACTTGCCCTGAAACAGTGGCAAGTGGGGTTCATGTTTGTGAGGTTGATATCAATTTTGTATTCTCTGGCATTCTGTGTTTGTTATTTTTAAATAAAAAAGTAAAAGTGTATTTTGTTTTATTTCAAATAAAATACTTTATACTTGCTGTGGCTTTATTTACCTTATAACTATAGCATTAGTAATGGAAAGGAGTCTTATAGATGCCTCTCCATTACTAATCCATGGGCTTGATGTTTCCTGACAATACAAAGGTGACATCAACCCCACAAATATGACTCCTACTTGCCACCACTACAGGGCAAGTGGGAAGAGCCTGGCAAAGCTCCAGAATTGGCGCATCTATTAGATGCGCCATTTTCTGTGTGGTTGCGAGCTGCTATTATAAGGATGAAGGGGCCAATATACATGACTCCTTACCACCCTGATAATATCAGCCACACCATTTTTTTACATTATTTATTTAAACAATTAAAAAGTACTGCGTGTGGACCCCTCTATTCTTGACAACCAGCCTTTCTGAAGCTGACAGCTGACGGTTGCAGCACCAAGATGTGAGATTTGCCTGCTGGTTATCAAAATTACAGGGAAACACACACAAATTTTTTTTATTGTGTAATTACAGCGCAGGAGCTGGCTGATGAATACTGCCATCAGATGCCACCGGCTCTTGCTGTTATTAGCGACAGCAGGCGTAGGCTGATGGGAGCAGTAATCCCATTAGCTGACACTTGTGACTGGAGGAAAACTCCAATCACAGCTACGTACTCACGCTGTCATTTGACAGCGTGGGAACTGTGGCTATCTGACCAGCAGTTTTAATTTTGCCACTAATAAGAAGCAGTGTTTGCAGCTCTGTCATGCACATGACAGCGCGACAAACGCCTGGTGTTCGGGAGGCGAAATCAAACAGTATCCTTGCCCAAACAGTTGGTGTTCAGTACGAACCTCGAACTTTACTGTTCGGGTCTGCCCATCTTTAATAGTGCACATAGAAATAAGAAAACTTTTTAGCATACCTTATCAGAGAAATCTGCTTCGTATTCCTCCTGAACCCATCATTTATTTTTAAAAGTCTCAATTCACAGGTAAAATATGTATTCAATGAAGAATAATTTATAGATCTATTTTATAGTGCCTGTACATTAACAGAGTCCCCAAGCATTCTTCATGTCTTCATATGGTACATATTTTTGCTCCTTTCATCCACAACAAGTACATTACAGTGCAAGTACAAAAGTTTAACCCAATACAATGCTAAATTTGAATGCAAACTTTTTTGTTTACTTTCAGGCTAATTCCATTATGAACGTGTTCTAAAACTTCATGCAGATCTGCCTGCAGGATTCACTATGGCGGAATGCAGTCCAGTGTGGCTTCAACTTCCTACTTGCTTATGGCAACAGGACATATTAGCTTTATAATGTTTGTATACAAAGAATCCTCTATAAAAGACCACTTTTTAAAGTAAACTTACATCTGATCCAGATAATACTTTCGGTGACAGATTTTGATGTCCACCACATATTTTACATGTTGGAAATCTTTTATAAATGCCTTGAGTCAAGAAGACAACTATTCTGCCTTTTTCTTTAAGAAGTGACATATTATTACTAGGGTTGAGCGAAACGGGTCGAACATTTTCAAAAGTCGCCGACTTTTGGCTAAGTCGGGGTTTCATGAAACCCGATCCGACCCCTGTGCGGGGTCGGCCATGCGGTACGCGACTTTCGCGCCAAAGTCGCGTTTCAATGACGCGAAAAGCGCCATTTCTCAGCCAATGAAGGTAAACGCAGAGTGTGGGCAGCGTGATGACATAGGTCCTGGTCCCCACCATCTTAGAGAAGGGCATTGCAGTGATTGGCTTGCTGTCTGCGACGTCACAGGGGCTATAAAGAGGCGTTCCCGCCGACCGCCATCTTACTGCTGCTGATCTGAGCTTAGGGAGAGGTTGCTGCCGCTTTGTCAGAAGCAGGGATAGCGTTAGGCAGGGTCCATTAACCACAAAACCGCTTGTGCTGCAGCGATTTGCACTGTCCAACACCACCCTCGGTGTGCAGGGACAGTGGAAGTTTTTTTTTTTTTTTTTTTCCCCTCAGCGCTGTAGCTCATTGGGCTGCCCTAGAAGGCTCCCTGATAGCTGCATTGCTGTGTGTACGCCGCTGTGCAAACCAACTGCTTTTTTCAAAGCACAAATCCTCTTGTTCCTTCCTTTCTGCACAGCTATCTTTTTTGTTTGTCCACACTTTTTATTTCATTTGTGCATCAGTCCACTCCTTATTGCTGCCGGCCATACCTGGCTGAGATTACTGCAGGCAGGGAGATAGTAGCTGCCTGCCATACCTGGCTGAGATTACTGCAGGCCGGGAGATAGTAATTGTAGGACATTCCCTGTTTTTTTTTTTTTTTTTTTTTTGGTGGGAGATTAAGATTGGCAATTTGGCATTTCTGCTAGAGTGCCATCCCTGTGTGTGCCATCTCTCTCACATAGTGGGCCATAGAAAGCCTTTTCATTTTTCTGTATTTTTTTTTGTGGGGTGTATAAATTCTCCCTGATAAAAATACAGTGGGAGATTAATATTGGCCTTTGGGCTTGTGTGCCAGTCCTGAGTGTGCCATCTCTCTCACAAATAGTGGGCCATAGAAAGCCTATTTTATTTTTTTTTGGGTTTTATAAATTCTCCCTGAAAAAAAGGGAGATTAATATTGGCCTCTGGGCTTGTGTGCCAGTTGTGAGCGTGCCATCTGTGCCAGTCCTGAGCGTGCCATCTCTCTCACAAATAGTGGGCCATAGAAAGCCTATTTAATTTTTTTTTTGGTTTTATAAATTTTCCCTGAAAAAAGGGAGATTAATATTGGCCTCTGGGCTTGTGTGCCAGTTGTGAGCGTGCCATCTGTGCCAGTCCTGAGCGTGCCATCTCTCTCACAAATAGTGGGCCATAGAAAGCCTATTTAATTTTTTTTTTTGGTTTTATAAATTTTCCCTGAAAAAAGGGAGATTAATATTGGCCTCTGGGCTTGTGTGCCAGTTGTGAGCGTGCCATCTGTGCCAGTCCTGAGCGTGCCATCTCTCTCACAAATAGTGGGCCATAGAAAGCCTATTTAAATATTTTTTTGGTTTTATAAATTCTCCCAGAAAAAAAGGGAGATTAATATTGGCCTCTGGGCTTCTGTGCCAGTCCTGAGCGTGCCATCTGTGCCAGTCCTGAGCGTCCCATCTCTCTCACAAATAGTGGGCCATAGAAAGCCTATTTTTTTTTTGGGGGGGTTTTAGAAATTCTCCCTGGAAAAAAAAAGGGAGATTAATATTGCCCTTTGGGCTTGTGTGCCAGTACTAAGCGTTCCATCTCTCTCTCTCTCTCAGTCAGTGGGCCATAGAACGCCTATTTTTGGTTTTATTTGTTTTCTAAATTCTCCCTGAAAAAATCATTTTATTTTATTTGGTTTCTAAATTCTTCCTGATAAAATCATATTTTTTTTATTATTTTTTTTTCTAAAGTCTCCCTGAAAAAAAAAAAAAAAAAAAAAAAAACAGTGGGAGATTAATATTGGCCTTTCTGCTTGTGTGCCAGTCTTGACTCCTGGGTGCGTCATCTCTCAGTCAGTGGGCCATAGAACGCCTATTTTTGGTTTTATTTGTTTTATAAATTCTCCCTGAAAAAATCATTTTATTTTATTTGGTTTCTAAATTCTTCCTGATAAAATCATATTTTTTTTATTATTTTTTTTTCTAAAGTCTCCCTGAAAAAAAAAAAAAAAAAAAAAAAAAAACAGTGGGAGATTAATATTGGCCTTTCTGCTTGTGTGCCAGTCTTGACTCCTGGGTGTGCCATCTCTCTCTCTCTCTCTCTCTCTCTCTCTCCAATTGTGGTCCATAGAAAGCCTATATTTTTTTTCCTTGATTTGGGTTCCAAAATCTACCAGAGAAAATAACTACATCAATCATTGGTAGAAAAATATTGGCCTCTGGGCTTGTGTGCCACTCCTGACTCCTGTGTGCGTCATCTCTCAGTCAGTGGGCCATAGAACGCCTATTTTTGTTTTTATTTGTTTTATAAATTCTCCCTGAAAAAATCATTTTATTTTATTTGGTTTCTAAATTCTTCCTGATAAAATCATATTTTTTTTATTATTTTTTTTTCTAAAGTCTCCCTGAAAAAAAAAAAAAAAAAACAACCAAAAAAAACAGTGGGAGATTAATATTGGCCTTTCTGCTTGTGTGCCAGTCTTGACTCCTGGGTGTGCCATCTCTCTCTCTCTCTCTCTCTCTCTCTCTCTCCAATTGTGGTCCATAGAAAGCCTATATTTTTTTTCCTTGATTTGGGTTCCAAAATCTACCAGAGAAAATAACTCCATCAATCATTGGTAGAAAAATATTGGCCTCTGGGCTTGTGTGCCACTCCTGATTCCTGTGTGCGTCATCTCTCAGTCAGTGGGCCATAGAACGCCTATTTTTGTTTTTATTTGTTTTATAAATTCTCCCTGAAAAAATCATTTTATTTTATTTGGTTTCTAAATTCTTCCTGATAAAATCATATTTTTTTTATTATTTTTTTTTCTAAAGTCTCCCTGAAAAAAAAAAAAAAAAAACAACCAAAAAAAACAGTGGGAGATTAATATTGGCCTTTCTGCTTGTGTGCCAGTCTTGACTCCTGGGTGTGCCATCTCTCTCTCTCTCTCTCTCTCTCTCTCCAATTGTGGTCCATAGAAAGCCTATATTTTTTTTCCTTGATTTGGGTTCCAAAATCTACCAGAGAAAATAACTCCATCAATCATTGGTAGAAAAATATTGGCCTCTGGGCTTGTGTGCCACTCCTGATTCCTGTGTGCGTCATCTCTCAGTCAGTGGGCCATAGAACGCCTATTTTTGTTTTTATTTGTTTTATAAATTCTCCCTGAAAAAATCATTTTATTTTATTTGGTTTCTAAATTCTTCCTGATAAAATCATATTTTTTTTATTATTTTTTTTTCTAAAGTCTCCCTGAAAAAAAAAAAAAAAAACAACCAAAAAAAACAGTGGGAGATTAATATTGGCCTTTCTGCTTGTGTGCCAGTCTTGACTCCTGGGTGTGCCATCTCTCTCTCTCTCTCTCTCTCTCTCTCTCTCTCTCTCCAATTGTGGTCCATAGAAAGCCTATATTTTTTTTCCTTGATTTGGGTTCCAAAATCTACCAGAGAAAATAACTACATCAATCATTGGTAGAAAAATATTGGCCTCTGGGCTTGTGTGCCACTCCTGACTCCTGTGTGTGTCATCTCTCAGTCAGTGGGCCATAGAACGCCTATTTTTGTTTTTATTTGTTTTATAAATTCTCCCTGAAAAAATCATTTTATTTTATTTGGTTTCTAAATTCTTCCTGATAAAATCATATTTTTTTTATTATTTTTTTTTCTAAAGTCTCCCTGAAAAAAAAAAAAAAAAAACAACCAAAAAAAACAGTGGGAGATTAATATTGGCCTTTCTGCTTGTGTGCCAGTCTTGACTCCTGGGTGTGCCATCTCTCTCTCTCTCTCTCTCTCTCTCTCTCCAATTGTGGTCCATAGAAAGCCTATATTTTTTTTCCTTGATTTGGGTTCCAAAATCTACCAGAGAAAATAACTCCATCAATCATTGGTAGAAAAATATTGGCCTCTGGGCTTGTGTGCCACTCCTGATTCCTGTGTGCGTCATCTCTCACTCAGTGGCCCATAGAAAGCATATAGTTTGTTACATTTGTTTTCTAAATTCTCCCTGCAAAAATCTATTTTTTTTTGGGGGGGGGGTTTCTAAAGTGTTCCTGAAAAAAAAAAAAAAAAAAAAAAATAATAGTGTGACATTAATATTAACATTTGTGCTTCAGTGACAGTCCTGCGTGTGGGGCATCTCTCTAATTTGCAGCCACCAAAAAAAGAGTGTGTAACATTGGGCCTGATTTTCGCTGTGGTCTCACCAACCTGTAAAGGGGTAGCTAAATCATACTGAAGTTATAGCTCACCGTGTAAGTTGTGTGACTGCAACAAATAACGTTAGTTTGGTTACGTTTTTAAAACAATGAGGAAGTCTAGTGGAAGAGGTCGTGGCCGGGGGCGTTCATTGTCAGCTGGTAATGAGGGTAGTGGTAGTGGTGGAGCATCAGGTGGTCGTGGGGAAAAAAATATTGCACCTAAGTCTGGAGCTGTGGAGCCAGGTTCGTCGTCCGGCTACACAAGGCCTCGAACGCTCCCTTTTCTGGGATTAGGAAAACCGCTTTTAAAGCCGGAGCAGCAAGAGCAAGTTTTGGCTTATCTTGCTGACTCAGCCTCTAGCTCTTTTGCCTCCTCTCGTGAAACTGGTAAAAGTAAAAGCAGCGCGTCGTTAGTGGATGTTCACGGTCAGGGACAAGTCACTTCCTTGTCCTCTTCAGCAAAAACAACAACAGAGAAGAATGCAGCAGGCGACACAACGGGTTACTCCATGGAGCTCTTTACACATACCGTCCCTGGCTTAGAAAGTGAAGCAGTTAACAGTCCATGCCCATTACAAATTGAATCTGACATGGAGTGCACTGACGCACAGCCACAGCCAGACTACTATGCTGGTCCTTTGACTCAGACCACAACATTGCCCTCGCAGGGTGCTGATCAAGAATCAGACCCTGATGAGACTATGTTGCCCCATCACGAACGCTATACCACCGAACGACACGGTGACACAGACGAAGTTGCGCAGGAGGTACAAGAAGAGTTATTAGATGACCCAGTTCTTGACCCCGATTGGCAGCCATTGGGGGAACAGGGTGCAGGCGGCAGCAGTTCTGAAGCAGAGGAGGAGGAGGGGCCGCAGCAGGCATCAACATCGCCACAGGTTCCATCTGCCGGGCCCGTATCTTGCCCAAAACGCGTGGCAAAGCCAAAACCTGGTGGAGGACAGCGTGGCCATCCGGTTAAAGCTCAGTCTGCAATGCCTGAAAAGGTATCCGATGCTAGAAAGAGTGCAGTCTGGCATTTTTTTAAACAACATCCAATTGATCAGCGCAAAGTCATCTGTCAAAAATGTTCTACTTCCTTAAGCAGAGGTCAGAATCTGAAAAGTCTCAATACTAGTTGCATGCATAGACATTTAACCACCATGCATTTGAAAGCTTGGACTAACTACCAAACGTCCCTTAAGGTTGTTGCACCCTCGGCCAATGAAGCTAGTCATCAACGCAACATCCCTTCCGGCAGTGTAGGACCACCATTTAGCGCACCACCTGCTGTATCTGTGCAGGTATCTTTGCCAGGCCAAAGCAGTCAGGGTCAGGGAATCACCAGTTTCGTAGTAGGAAACACTGCATCTAGGGCACCGGCGGCAACAATACCATCTCCCACCGTCTCTCAGTCTGCCATGTCCACCGGCACCCCCGCTAGTTCCACGATCTCCAGCTCTCCAGTCCAGCTCACCCTACATGAGACTATGGTTAGAAAAAGGAAATACTTAGCCTCGCATCCGCGTACACAGGGTTTGAACGCCCACATAGCTAGACTAATCTCGTTAGAGATGATGCCCTACCGGTTAGTTGAAAGCGAAGCTTTCAAAGACCTGATGGACTACGCTGTACCACGCTACGAGCTACCCAGTCGACCCTTTTTTTCCAGAAAAGCCATCCCAGCCCTCCACCAGCATGTTAAAGAGCGCATCGTCCATGCACTCAGGCAATCTGTGAGCACAAAGGTGCACCTGACAACAGATGCATGGACCAGTAGGCATGGCCAGGGACGTTACGTGTCCATCACGGCACACTGGGTAAATGTGGTGGATTCAGGGTCCACAGGGGACAGCAAGTTTGGGACAGTTCTGCCTAGCCCACGGTCTAGTAAACAGTTGTCTGTAGCCGTTCGCACCCCCTCCTCCTCCTCCTCCTCCTCGTCCTCCTGCAGAAGCAAGAGCTCGTCCACAGACCGCAGTCGCACAAACACTCCATCCGCACCTGCCACTGTTGCACACCAGGTCTCCCATTATGGGGCAGCTACTGGCATACGTCAGCAGGCTGTATTGGCTATGAAGTGTTTGGGCGACAATAGACACACCGCGGAAGTTCTGTCCGAGTTCTTGCAGCAAGAAACGCAGTCGTGGCTGGGCACTGTAGATCTTGAGGCAGGCAAGGTAGTGAGTGATAACGGAAGGAATTTCATGGCTGCCATCTCCCTTTCCCAACTGAAACACATTCCTTGCCTGGCTCACACCTTAAACCTGGTGGTGCAGTGCTTCCTGAAAAGTTATCCGGGGTTATCCGACCTGCTCCTCAAAGTGCGTGGACTTTGCGCACATATCCGCCGTTCGCCTGTACACTCCAGCCGTATGCAGACCTATCAGCGTTCTTTGAACCTTCCCCAGCATCGCCTAATCATAGACGTTGCAACAAGGTGGAACTCAACACTGCACATGCTTCAGAGACTGTGCGAACAGAGGCGGGCTGTTATGTTTTTGTGGGAGGATACACATACACGGGCAGGCAGTAGGATGGCAGACATGGAGTTGTCAGGTGTGCAGTGGTCGAAGATTCAAGACATGTGTCAAGTCCTTCAGTGTTTTGAGGAATGCACACGGCTGGTTAGTGCAGACAACGCCATAATAAGCATGAGCATCCCCCTAATGCGTCTGCTGATGCAAAGTTTGACGCACATAAAGGATCAGGCGTCTGCACCAGAGGAAGAGGAAAGCCTTGATGACAGTCAGCGATTGTCTGGTCAGGGCAGTGTACATGACGAGGTACCGGGCGAAGAGGAGGTGGAGGATGAGGAGGATGATGGGGATGAGTATATTTTTAATGAGGAAGCTTTCCCGGGGGCACGGGAAATTGGTGGCGTGGCAAGGCCGGGTTCTGGTTTTTTGAGGGACACAAGTGACGTAGATTTGCCTGCAACTGCCCCTCAACCAAGCACAACCGCAGATTTGACAACGGGAACTTTGGCCCACATGGCGGATTATGCCTTGCGTATCCTCAAAAGGGACACACGCATTACAAAAATGATGAACGATGACGATTACTGGTTGGCCTGCCTCCTTGATCCTCGCTATAAAGGCAAATTGCAAAATATTATGCCACATGAGAACTTGGAACTAATATTAGCAACAAAACAATCAACTCTTGTTGACCGTTTGCTTCTGGCATTCCCTGCACACAGCGCCCGTGATCGTTCTCACACGAGCTCCAGGGGCCAGCAGACCAGAGGTGTTAGAGGGGCAGAAATCAGAAGTGGCGTTGGCCAGAGGGGTTTTCTGACCAGGTTGTGGAGTGATTTTTCTATGACCGCAGACAGGACAGGTACTGCAGCATCAATTCAAAGTGACAGGAGACAACATTTGTCCAGTATGGTTACAAACTATTTTTCATCCCTTATCGACGTTCTCCCTCAACCGTCATTCCCATTTGATTACTGGGCATCCAAATTAGACACCTGGCCAGAATTGGCAGAATATGCATTGCAGGAGCTTGCTTGCCCGGCAGCTAGTGTCCTATCAGAAAGAGTATTCAGTGCTGCAGGTTCAATACTAACAGAAAAAAGGACTCGTCTGGCTACCCAAAATGTAGATGATCTAACCTTCATTAAAATGAACCACAACTGGATTTCAAAATCTTTTGCCCCACCCTGCCCGGCTGACACCTAGCTTTCCTATGAAAAGGTCTTGCCTGTGGACTATTCTGAATGACTTTTCCAATCTCGTAATTTTCTTCACCTGATTGTCCAGCATACGACATGTTTCCACCTCACGAAATGGCCAAACTCCCCACGCGGGGCCGTGCTATCGCCACTTTGCGCTTGGACCCTTGAGAGTGCTGTTTGTCTGAAGAGGTGGGTGTGGCCGCTTTTGGTCGACGGCACTGCCACTGGGTCCCTCATAGTACAATAAAGTGTCTCTGGCGGTGGTGGTGCGCACCCAACGTCAGACACACCGTTGTAATATGAGGGGCCCTGTGCCTGTACCGCCGGCCACAAGACAGTTCCCCCCCCCCAGCTCAAACAGTGCTCTACCACTAGCAAAATTATCTCTCACAGCTTCACCAATGTGTAGTCTAGGCGCTGACATCCTTCAATGCCTGGCACTGACAATACCATTGTTTTGACATTTTTGTTATGTTAGGCCTTAGAAGCCTGTCTGCGGTCCCTTCTTTCTACAACTACTACACTGACCAGGCCACTGCTGGCCGTGTTACCCTGGAACCAATTTAAAAGTGCCTACAGTCAGCCCAATTTTGTTATGTTAGGCCTTCGAAGACTGTCTGCCGTCACTCCTTCCACTAGACTTCCACTGACCATACACTGCTGCCCATGTACCCCTGGAACCAATTTAAAGTGCCTACAGCCAGCCCAATTTTGTTATGTTAGGCCTTGGAAGCCTGTCTGCGGTCACTCCTTCCACTAGACTTCCACTGACCAGACCACTGCTGCCCGTGTACCCCTGGAACCAATTTAAAAGTGCCTACAGCCAGCCCAAGTTTGTTATGTTAGGCCTTCGAAGCCTGTCTGCGGTCACTCCTTCCACTAGACTTCCACTGACCATACACTGCTGCCCATGTACCCCTGGAACAAATTTAAAAGTGCCTACAGCCAGCCCAAGTTTGTTATGTTAGGCCTTCGAAGCCTGTCTGCGTCCCGTTCTTTCAACTACAACTACACTGACCAGGCCACTGATGGCCGTGTTCCCTTGGAACCAATTTTAACTTGCCTACAGCCAGCCCTATGTTATTATGTTAGGCCTTCGAAGCCTGTCTGCGGTCACTCCTTCCACTAGACTTCCACTGACCATACACTGCTGCCCATGTACCCCTGGAACCAATTTAAAGTGCCTACAGCCAGCCCAATTTTGTTATGTTAGGCCTTGGAAGCCTGTCTGCGGTCACTCCTTCCACTAGACTTCCACTGACCAGACCACTGCTGCCCGTGTACCCCTGGAACCAATTTAAAAGTGCCTACAGCCAGCCCAAGTTTGTTATGTTAGGCCTTCGAAGCCTGTCTGCGGTCACTCCTTCCACTAGACTTCCACTGACCAGACCACTGCTGCCCGTGTACCCCTGGAACCAATTTAAAAGTGCCTACAGCCAGCCCAAGTTTGTTATGTTAGGCCTTGGAAGCCTGTCTGCGGTCACTCCTTCCACTAGACTTCCACTGACCAGACCACTGCTGCCCGTGTACCCCTGGAACCAATTTAAAAGTGCCTACAGCCAGCCCAAGTTTGTTATGTTAGGCCTTCGAAGCCTGTCTGCGGTCACTCCTTCCACTAGACTTCCACTGACCAGACCACTGCTGCCCGTGTACCCCTGGAACCAATTTAAAAGTGCCTACAGCCAGCCCAAGTTTGTTATGTTAGGCCTTGGAAGCCTGTCTGCGGTCACTCCTTCCACTAGACTTCCACTGACCAGACCACTGCTGCCCGTGTACCCCTGGAACCAATTTAAAAGTGCCTACAGCCAGCCCAAGTTTGTTATGTTAGGCCTTCGAAGCCTGTCTGCGGTCACTCCTTCCACTAGACTTCCACTGACCATACACTGCTGCCCATGTACCCCTGGAACAAATTTAAAAGTGCCTACAGCCAGCCCAAGTTTGTTATGTTAGGCCTTCGAAGCCTGTCTGCGTCCCGTTCTTTCAACTACAACTACACTGACCAGGCCACTGATGGCCGTGTTCCCTTGGAACCAATTTTAACTTGCCTACAGCCAGCCCTATGTTATTATGTTAGGCCTTCGAAGCCTGTCTGCGGTCACTCCTTCCACTAGACTTCCACTGACCATACACTGCTGCCCATGTACCCCTGGAACCAATTTAAAGTGCCTACAGCCAGCCCAATTTTGTTATGTTAGGCCTTGGAAGCCTGTCTGCGGTCACTCCTTCCACTAGACTTCCACTGACCAGACCACTGCTGCCCGTGTACCCCTGGAACCAATTTAAAAGTGCCTACAGCCAGCCCAAGTTTGTTATGTTAGGCCTTCGAAGCCTGTCTGCGTCCCGTTCTTTCAACTACAACTACACTGACCAGGCCACTGATGGCCGTGTTCCCTTGGAACCAATTTTAACTTGCCTACAGCCAGCCCTATGTTATTATGTTAGGCCTTCGAAGCCTGTCTGCGTCCCGTTCTTTCAACTACAACTACACTGACCAGGCCACTGATGGCCGTGTTCCCCTGGAACCAATTTTAACTTGCCTACAGCCAGCCCAATGTTAGGCCTTTGATGCCTGTCTGCCGTCAATCCTTCCACTAGGCCTCCACTGACCTGTCTACTGCGGCCCGTGTACCCCTTGAACCAACCTAATAAAATATTTAAAAAATTAATTTGATTATAAAAAATAAGATCGTGTTGAGATCTCAAATGCAGACATTTTAACAATCAAAACAAACACACAACAAATATCTGGAACTGTACTACAAAGGTCCAACAGCTACAATTTCTTTCTCCTGCAAGAAGTTAACTGAAAGTTTTTTGGAGTTGTTAACACAGATATGGCATCCACCGAGTGTTGTCCTGTCGCGTCTCCTTTAAATTATTTCCAATAAGATGTTAAACTATTAATTTAATAAAATCAATAATTAAAAAAATAATTGAGTAAGTCAAAAGCACATTGCAAATAAACATTAATTACAAATCAAGAAGCATGGCGCGTCCGAGGGTGAGTAGATACCGAATAAGAATATAATCACCCTCGGACGCGCAATGCTTATTTACAACAGCCTTCCTTCCTAAGAATCAGCCCTTCCGTGGTGTAGAGAGAGGTTGTGTTACACTCCAAGGTGTTCCCCAGGTTGCCTTTCCTGAGCTTCGATCTTCCGGCTCTCGTTTAGTAGCTGTTGGAAACTACGCTGCATTAGGCCTACTAATTGTGTATGGGTGAAACAGTGGCGCATCTGCGGTCCCTCCTTCCACTAGGCCTCCACTGACCTGTCTACTGCGGCCCGTGTACCCCTTGAACCAACCTAATAAAATATTTAAAAAATTAATTTGACTATAAAAAATAAGATCGTGTTGAGATCTCAAATGCAGACATTTTAACAATCAAAACAAACACACAACAAATATCTGGAACTGTACTACAAAGGTCCAACAGCTACAATTTCTTTCTCCTGCAAGAAGTTAACTGAAAGTTTTTTGGAGTTGTTAACACAGATATGGCATCCACCGAGTGTTGTCCTGTCGCGTCTCCTTTAAATTATTTCCAATAAGATGTTAAACTATTAATTTAATAAAATCAATAATTAAAAAAATAATTGAGTAAGTCAAAAGCACATTGCAAATAAACATTAATTACAAATCAAGAAGCATGGCGCGTCCGAGGGTGAGTAGATACCGAATAAGAATATAATCACCCTCGGACGCGCAATGCTTATTTACAACAGCCTTCCTTCCTAAGAATCAGCCCTTCCGTGGTGTAGAGAGAGGTTGTGTTACACTCCAAGGTGTTCCCCAGGTTGCCTTTCCTGAGCTTCGATCTTCCGGCTCTCGTTTAGTAGCTGTTGGAAACTACGCTGCATTAGGCCTACTAATTGTGTATGGGTGAAACAGTGGCGCATCTGCGGTCCCTCCTTCCACTAGGCCTCCACTGACCTGTCTACTGCGGCCCGTGTACCCCTTGAACCAACCTAATAAAATATTTAAAAAATTAATTTGATTATAAAAAATAAGATCGTGTTGAGATCTCAAATGCAGACATTTTAACAATCAAAACAAACACACAACAAATATCTGGAACTGTACTACAAAGGTCCAACAGCTACAATTTCTTTCTCCTGCAAGAAGTTAACTGAAAGTTTTTTGGAGTTGTTAACACAGATATGGCATCCACCGAGTGTTGTCCTGTCGCGTCTCCTTTAAATTATTTCCAATAAGATGTTAAACTATTAATTTAATAAAATCAATAATTAAAAAAATAATTGAGTAAGTCAAAAGCACATTGCAAATAAACATTAATTACAAATCAAGAAGCATGGCGCGTCCGAGGGTGAGTAGATACCGAATAAGAATATAATCACCCTCGGACGCGCAATGCTTATTTACAACAGCCTTCCTTCCTAAGAATCAGCCCTTCCGTGGTGTAGAGAGAGGTTGTGTTACACTCCAAGGTGTTCCCCAGGTTGCCTTTCCTGAGCTTCGATCTTCCGGCTCTCGTTTAGTAGCTGTTGGAAACTACGCTGCATTAGGCCTACTAATTGTGTATGGGGTGTAGAGACAGGTTGTGTTACACTCCAAGGTTTTCACCAGGTTGCCTTTCCTGAGCTTCGATCTTCATGCTCTCGTTTAGTAGGTGTCGGAAAGTAGGCTGCATTAGGCCTACAAATTGGGTATGGGGTGGAGAGAGATGGTGTGTTACACTCCAAGGTGTTCCCCAGGTTTCCTTGCCATTGCTTCGGTCTTCCGACTCTCGTTTAGTAGTTGTAGAAAAGTACACAGCATTAGGCCTACAAAATGGGTATGGGGTGGAGAGAGATGGTGTGTTACACTCCAAGGTGTTCCCCAGGTTGCCTTTCCTGAGCTTCGATCTTCATGCTCTCGTTTAGTAGGTGTCGGAAAGTAGGCTGCATTAGGCCTACAAATTGGGTATGGGGTGGAGAGAGATGGTGTGTTACACTCCAAGGTGTTCCCCAGGTTTCCTTGCCATTGCTTCGGTCTTCCGACTCTCGTTTAGTAGTTGTAGAAAAGTACACCGCATTAGGCCTACAAAATGGGTATGGGGTGGAGAGAGATGGTGTGTTACACTCCAAGGTGTTCCCCAGGTTGCCTTTCCTGAGCTTCGATCTTCATGCTCTCGTTTAGTAGGTGTCGGAAAGTAGGCTGCATTAGGCCTAAAAAATGGGGAATGGGGTGGAGAGAGATGGTGTGTTACACTCCAAGGTGTTCCCCAGGTTTCCTTGCCATTGCTTCGGTCTTCCGACTCTCGTTTAGTAGTTGTAGAAAAGTACACTGCATTAGGCCTAAAAAATGGGTATGGGGTGGAGAGAGATGGTGTGTTACACTCCAAGGTGTTCCCCAGGTTGCCTTTCCTGAGCTTCGATCTTCATGCTCTCGTTTAGTAGGTGTCGGAAAGTAGGCTGCATTAGGCCTACAAATTGGGTATGGGGTGGAGAGAGATGGTGTGTTACACTCCAAGGTGTTCCCCAGGTTGCCTTTCCTGAGCTTCTATCTTCAGGCTCTCATTAAATTGTGGTTAAATGGAACAACTGCATTTGGCGTACTAGTTGGTTTGGGGCCTACTATCGGTGTCTGCCACTCCTTGCTGTTCTCCTGGTTTCCTGTCCTGAAATACCATTTTCAGCCTCTCGTTAAGTAGTTGTTAATGTTAGACTGCATTTGGCCTACTAGTTGGGTTGGGGCCTACTATCGGTGTCTGCCACTCCTTGCTGTTCTCCTCCACTGAACAAAGCTGTGCCGCCTGTTTACTACGGTTGCCAATTTTGAACTGCATTTCGACTACTTACTGATTTGGCCCTACTCTCTGTGTCAGCCTCTCATTCCAGTTGTCCTCCACTGCAATGCCCCCTGGTTATTCCTGTGTTACCAATTTTGAACTGCATTTAGCCCACTTTCTTCTTTGGGCCTATATCTGTGTTTCCACTTCATCGTGCCCATTGCCCAGCCAGTGATAGATGAGTCTGCTGGTACATTGACCCATAACGCAACATTCCCCGTGCACGCTACACAACAACATTGTGACCCTGCTGAAAGTCAGGTTGCTCTTCCCGCATACCATACCACCTTACACGGGGACAAAGAGGAAGGTGCAGATGAAAGTGCAGGTTCCTTCATCAGGTGGGGGGAGGAATACTAGTTGGCGACGTCACTGGCACAGGGCCTCTCATAGTACGCAAAAGTGTTGCTGCCGGTGGGAGGCGCCCCCGCCGTGCAAACACACCGCTGTACTTTGAGGGGCCCTGTGCCAGTGCCAATGCCAACGAGTGGGCCCCCCCTGCTTGCTCAGGTTCACAGCACTTGCAAAGTTGAAATACTTACCTCTCCCTGCTCCACTGCCGTGACGTGGTCCAGATTTCCTGGGCCCACTAATTACTTGAACCAGCCCTACCCCCCACAACTTTAGCCAAATGACCCCCAATTTCAAATGCCTTCCAATTATTATAAGGTAAATTACGCTTGACAAGCTTCATTAAGAAGAATGGATGGTTTTGACATTAAAATGGGCACTCTAGGTGTTTTCCTGGCCCCCACTCACTGCCGACTATGCTGCCCCATTGACTTGCATTGGGTTTCGTGTTTCGGTCGATCCCGACTTTACGTCATAATCGGCCGATTTCACTCGACCCGACTTTGGACATAGTCGGGTTTCGCAAAACCCGGCTCGACTCTAAAAAGGTCAAGGTCGCTCAACTCTAATTATTACATTTACATATAAATTCTTCTTGTACTTTTTATGTATTGAAATAGAATTGTATAGAAGCTTTTTCATAATAAAGATCTAGTGTCTACAAAAGATATTTAATAATAAATGAAAGCAGTACTTTCTAAAACACCATTTTGCACCTGCAACCATCCACTGCTTAAACTAAAGAAAAATGCCCACACTCAAAAAACACCAAATTATTGGAACACAATTTTTCTTTCTCATGTTCTTTAGACCCACCTAATAAATCTGCATGAAATGCTTCCTCTGCACATTCCATAACTAGCCTTCATATTAGGCTGACAAGCTTGTACTGTTGTCTGTTCAAATATCCCACCAACTGAGGACGACACACTGCAGTCAATTCACACAATTCATACAATTGCAGCTACATCTTATCACATTGCATTATATAGTGTCATCTATATATATAATTGTCTGAGGGTCACTTCCGTCTGTCTGTCTGTCCTTCTGTCACGGTTATTTGTTCGCTGATTGGTCTAGGCAGCTGCCTGTCATGGCTGCCGTGACCAATCAGCGATGGGCACAGTCCGATTAGTCCCTCCCCTACTCCCCTGCACTCACTGCCCAGTGCCCGCTCCATAATCCCCTCCACTCACCGCTCACACAGGGTTAATGGCAGCGGTAACAGCCCGCGGTGTAACGTGCTCCGTTATCGCTGCTATTAACCCTGTGTGTCCCCAACTATTTACTATTAATGCTGCCTATGCAGCATTCATAGTAAAAATAGGTCATGTTAAAAATAATTTTTAAAAAAAACCTGCTATACTCACCCTCCGCCGCCTTTCCCGCTTCTCGCCACGCTCCCGGGACCGCTCCATTGCAAGCGGCAGCTTCCGGTCCCGGGCTTGTGTGCGACAAGGACCTGCCGTGACGTCACGGTCATGTGACCGCGATGTCATCATAGGTCCTGCTCACACCAGCCCTGGGACCGGAAGCTGCCGCTTGCAATGGAGCAGTCCCGGGAGCCTGGCGAGGAGCGGCAAAGGCGGCAGAGGGTGAGTATAGCAGGACTTCCAACGGGCCTTCGGAAGGTGAGTACATCTTTATTTTTTTTAAGTCTCTATACTACGTGGCTCTGTGCTGGGCAATATACTACATGCCTGGGCAATATACTACGTGGCTCTGCTATATACTATGTGGCTGGGCAATATACTACGCGGCTGGGCAATATACCGTACTACGTGGCTCTGCTATATACTACGTGACTGTGCAATATACTACGTGACTGGGCAATATACTACGTAGCTGGGCAATATACTATGTGACTGGGCAATATACTACGTGACTGGGCAATATACTACGTAGCTGGGCAATATACTACGTGACTGGGCAATATACTACGTGGCTGGGCAATATACTACGTGACTTGGCAATATACTACGTCGCTGGGCAATATACTATGTGGCTGGGCAATATACTACATGACTGGGCAATATACTACGTGACTGGGCAATATACTACGTGACTGGGCAAAATACTACGTGGCTCTGCTATGTACTATGTGGCTGAACAATGTACTCCATCGCTGGGCAATATACTACGTGGCTCTACTATATACTATGTGGCTGGGCAATATACTACGTGACTGGGCAATATACTATGTGACTGGGCAATATACTACGTGACTGGGCAATATACCGTACTACATGGCTCTGCTATATACTATGTGGCTGGGCAATATACTACGTCACTGGGCAATATACTACGTGGCTGGGCAATATACTACGTCACTGGGCAATATACTACGTTGCTGGGCAATATACTACATGACTGGGCAATATACTACGTGGACATGCATATTCTAGAATACCTGATACGTTAGAATCGGGCCACCATCTAGTTGGAGGTATAAGTGAGGAAGATATCATTGAAACCACTGTGTAAGCATAGAGTGGCTTGTGACAGCTATAGACTTCAAATGTAAAGGAAAAAATCAACTGTGCGGTATGTTTCTTACTGAGATATCTCTGTTTGGGATAGCACAGCCTGCTCTCTTGTTCCATATAGCATGAAAACGTATAACTTCACATAAATGACCTCGGGAAAAAAATGCACTCTTTTGACCACTATAGGAAACTTTCTGTATGAACTTTCTTGATGTACAGTAAAGAGCAAGTAAACACTGCAAAACACAGCATAACAGAAGCACTAGAAAGAATCCTTTTGAGGATTTCATTGGTATGAAAGGATAAAAATAAGGGTCATTTTAATCTCCATCCTGGGCTATGAAGGAAAACTTATCTCCTGTGGCTTCACAGAAAGAGAAGCCGACCACAGAACAGAAACTCAAGGGATTGAATCAAGGAGCATGACACATAGGAAAAAGGGAAGTCACACCCTTATTTGCAGTGAGTGCAAAAGACTAAATCAAAACCAAAAAGAATTGGAGTATAAGGCTACTTTCACACTGGCGTTTTTTTTAATACGTCGCAATGCGTTGTTTAGGGGAAAAAACGCATCCTGCAAAGTTGTTTGCAGGATGCGTTTTTGCCCCATAGAGTTACATTACCGACGCATTGCGACGTATTGACACACGTCACAACCGTCTTGTGACGGTTGCGCCGTGTTGTGGCGGACCGCCGGCAGCAAAAAACTTTAAATGTAACGTTTTTTGCAGCCGATGGACAGCTTTTTCTGACCGTGCATGTGCGGCCGGAACTCCGCCCCCACCTTCCCGCACCTCACAATGGGGCAGCGGATGTGCCGGAGAAATGCAACCACTGCACCCGTTGTGCGGCACAACAAATGCTAGCGTCGGAATCTCGGCCCGACGCAATGTGACGGGCCGAATCCGACCCTAGTGTGAAAGTAGCCTTAGTTGGTATACAGGCAACGTGTAGTAGCATGTTCCCACTGGCCATTAAACAGACAAAACCTATGATAGAAATAAAATTAAAATAGACCCTGCAGTAAATAAGTAAAAAGCAATTGTGCATATAAATTACAAAGAGTACTTTGTAAACACTGTTTTTTATTTAAAAAATAAAGTGTAAAAGCATTCCCACCAGCATCAAGGTGTACCGAATCTATATTATTTATATGCGCTATAGCTTTTTACTTACTTATAGCAGGGTGTATGTTCATTTTGATTCTATCTTAGGCTTGGTTCCCATTGCGTTAATGGGAACGCGCTAACGGACAGCATTCCACGGCGAAATTAACGCCGTGCAATGCGTCCGTTAGTGCGCCCATTCACGGCAATGGGAACGCGCAGCACTAGCGCGTGTCATGTTCGGCACGCACTAGCGACGCGCCGGTGTTTCCTGGCGCGCCGCGGACGCTGCTTGCAGCGTCCGAGGCGCGCCCGCGGTCCGTTCCCCGCTCTCGCAGATCGGGGATCTGCGAGAGCGGGGACGTTACCGCGACCCCGGGACGCGGCCCCATTAAAAACATTGCGTTAGCGCAACCCGCTAGCGCTAGCGCTAAACGGATTGCACTAACGCAATGTGACCCTAGCCTTAGGTTTGGTCCAAACAAATGAAAAGCCAAAATAGTTCTTACCTAGGACAAACATTCACCTAAATGCATACACACTAGCGTTTTTTGTTGTTTTTTTCTGTGAGAAGTGATCTAGCTAACAATCACCAAAAACATGGTACAATGCAAAAGTTAGTATAAATTTTCCCCCAGAGTGCTATTTCCACAGTATAAAATAGTGGCTCTTAGCTTTCATCTTCAGTCCATGAAACCTGAATTCAGTGAAATAAGATTTCGACAATAATGTAAGTAATGTAGGCTCTTCACAACACACATGGGAAACCATTTCCCTTTATGTCTTTCTTAATCTAAAGGAGAATTGTCTATTGGCAAGGAAAATGTGCAACAGTCCCTAAGGGAATGAACAGGATTTTTCTCTCTCTTCTTTGCATTGAGATCAAATCATTCTTTGGATCAAAATAGACATTTAGAAGCGCAGATGTGTCACAATTCATGTGAAAAGGACATTACTTCACAATCTTCCCCTTTTTACAGTGTACATCATGCATGCTAAAAGAATTATGCATTTAATGTCATGTAAGTGATCTGAGGTACTTCTAAGTGATCAGCATTAACTACAGTAATTACTAAATGAACAAATGCAGGACTATTCATACTCTACAAGTCACAACTTAATTAAAGAAGCACTCACATCAAAATTTGTATCCTCTTAATTTTTTGCAATCATATTATAAAGCACTGTGTACTTACAATTGGTCATTTTGCCTTTCTACCAAGCTAATTATTCTCTTTTCCATTAGGTCTATGACATCATGTGGATTCTAGCTGAATCCTTCTAAGCTCTTAGTAGAAACAGAAAGTCTCTTCCCTGCATTTTTCATTCCCCTTCTTCAACTACTGACCCAGCTGCTCCACTCCTCCACTCTACCAAGGACTTTTGCAGTGACTCATAACTCATGCATTGGAAAACAGACTGTTAGGGGTCGAGTTCCCGCTTCTGCACAGGGGGAATCTCGAGCCACTTCCGCTGCGGTCTCCCATTCTTGTCCAGCCGCAGTGGAGCCTGCTCAGCAAGGACGTCGGTCCCAGCGTCTTGCTCATTCTCACTCTGTTCTGAGAGTTAGTGCTGCTTCTCCAGTCTCTGCCTTTAAAGTCAGTGCTGGTCAGCAGCGAGCGGACTTCTCTGGGACTAAGTCCTTGTCTGCATGTACTGAGCATGCCCAGCGTAAGGTCTCCCGTTGGAGATCGAGGGTCATGTGCTCAGGCTCTGCAGCACATTCCATTGGTCCTCTTGGCAGGTCCTAGAAGGGCAAAAGTGCTGTGGCCACTTCCTGTGCTGCTGCTATATAAACTGCGCATGACCGCACGGCCATGCGCTAGTATTGTCTTACAATTGCTTATGTGTGTATGTTGTGAGTGCAAGTCGTCCTTGGAAACCCCTACCCTATTGAATGTCTGTTCGCGGAAGGTGTATGGCTGCTACCTAGCGCCCGACTTAGCCTACAGCACTAACACACATCACAGCGTCCTGTAGCTGTGCCTGCCAGTACGGCGCCGTGCGCCTGCCTTGCGCTTTCCATACCCGAGTCTGGGTGGTTAGTGGCGTCCGTTAGTGCGGCATCGCTCGCACTCTTGTGCACATAGATTGCTTAAGGTTCTCTACACACCCAGTTGCGGTGTTACGCCAGCAAGGGTCTAATCGGGCTCCAATCCCTTCGGGGGTTAAGTCCGCTGACCACTTGCTCGCGCACTAGTGCGGTACTGCGGTCCTGTGAATTAACAGGATCGCTTTCTTCACGCTGGGTGAGGTTTAACCCACGCGTGTATACTTTAGTGTACCGCCATATTGTCTGCTAATTGCTAGCAGCAGGTTCTCACCTGCACGGTGGACCCCGGACTGCGAACGCACCTTTATCATCTGTCTTGGTGCGTTCCGCCAGTCCTAACAGAATACTAGCGCCAGGGTCTGGCTAGTAAAATGGCGGACGATCAGCGTTTACAGCGGTACATCCAGCAGCTGGAGGGAAGGTTGGCGGCTTTTGAGCGTTCAACCTCAGCTGTGGATGTTACTGCTGTCGCTGTTCAGGCTGCAAGTGTGGCTGCAGCTACCTTGTCCACTGACGCTCCTGTACCGACGCTATCTCGCCTCCCGCTACCAGAGAAATTTTCTGGTGACAGTAAGTCCTGTAGGGGTTTCGTGAGTCAGTGCTCAATACATCTCGAGCTTCTAGCCTCTCGTTTCCCTACAGAGCGGGCTAAGGTGGGCTTTATAATTTCCTTATTGTCGGACAGGTCGTTGCAGTGGGCTACGCCGCTGTGGGAGCGTGGCGATCATGTGGTGCAGAGTGCTCCGTTATTCCTGAGCACTCTGAAACAGGTCTTTCTAGGACCTCGTGTCACCCATGACACGGCGCTCCAACTGTTGGCACTGACTCAGGGCTCGTCCTTGGTCAGCCTTTTTGCCGTCCAATTCCGCACTCTGGCATCTGAGCTGGAGTGGTCGGATAAAGCCCTTATCCCTATATTTTGGAGGGGGCTGGCTGACCACGTTAAGGACGCTCTGGCCACTAGGGAGATTCCCGCCACACTGGAGGAGTTAATAGCAGTATCTACTCGCATTGACCGCCGTTTTCACGAGCGGAGGTTAGAGCGAGCCCAGTGTAGGCAGAGGTTTCGGCTGGCTCCCACCTTCGCCAAACCTTTGGAATCTCCAGTTCAGGCTCCTGAGTTCCAGGAACCTAAGGTGGTGTCACGAGCGGGATCTAAGTCCCAGACTGCTCGTGCACTCCAGGGTTGCCAGGTTTGCCAACAGTCAGGACATCTTGCCACCAGATGTCATCAGCGGTCGAGGAAACGTCAGCGTCTAGTGGTAGTAGGTGGAGGTGCACTAGACACTGCGACGTTTGCCTCCAAATTGTCCTTTAAGGGGACAATTACCTTTGGCTCATCCTCCCACTCGGTAGACCTCTGCGTGGATTCTGGGGCGGAGGGCAATTTTATGTCTTCTGCCTTCGCCCAACGTCACGCAATACCCCTGGTTATGCTATCCCAACCAGTAACGGTACGAGTGGTGAATGGGTCGACACTCCCCGCACAGATAACACATCAGACCATCCCTGTTACTCTGTCCCTGTCGCCATCCCATCAGGAGATTATTTCTCTACTCGTCATTCCTGAGGGTATTGATGAGGTCCTGTTGGGGATACCTTGGCTACGGTACCACTCTCCTCACATCGAGTGGTCCTCAGGCAGAATTCTGGGATGGGGTGAATCATGTGGGGGTAGGTGTCACCGAGAGTGCGTTCAGGTTGCTACTACTGAGGTACCCGCAGATCTATCCTCTCTCCCCAAGCAATATTGGTCTTATGCAGACGTGTTCTCCAAGAAGGCGGCGGAGACCCTTCCGCCCCATCGCCCCTATGACTGTCCTATCGATCTCTTGCCTGGTGCTGAGCCTCCCCGGGGTCGAGTCTATCCATTATCTCTCCCGGAAACGGAGGCAATGTCTCAGTACATACAAGAGAATCTGGCAAGAGGGTTCATTAGGAAGTCAGTGTCACCTGCTGGGGCAGGGTTCTTCTTCGTGCAGAAGAAGAATGGAGAACTACGTCCATGCATAGACTACAGGGGTCTTAATGCTATCACAGTTAAGAACAAGTACCCTTTGCCGTTGATATCTGAGCTTTTCGATAGGCTTCGGGGAGCTAGAGTGTTTACGAAACTAGATCTGCGGGGTGCTTACAACCTGATTCGCATCCGTTAGGGGGACGAGTGGAAAACGGCATTTAACACCAGAGATGGGCACTATGAGTATCTGGTGATGCCCTTCGGGCTCTGTAATGCACCTGCCGTTTTTCAAGACTTTGTCAACGACATCTTCCGGAATATGCTTTCCACCTCGGTTGTAGTCTATCTGGATGATATTCTCATCTTTTCTCCAGATATTGACTCCCACCGGAGAGATGTTGGCAGAGTCTTCGACCTCCTACGGGCAAACTCTCTTTACGCAAAGTTGGAGAAGTGTGTGTTTGAGCAGGAGTCCTTACCTTTCCTGGGCTATATCATCTCCGCCCAGGGATTGGCTATGGATCCTGCCAAACTACAGGCTGTGATGGACTGGCAAGAGCCCCATTCTCTTAAAGCGGTGCAGCGCTTTATGGGGTTCATAAACTATTACCGCCAGTTCATTCCCCACTTCTCAACTCTGGTGGCTCCCTTGGTAGCCCTCACCAAGAAGGGAGCGAATCCCAAATTGTGGTCGGAAGAGGTCTCCAAGGCCTTCACTTCTATTAAGTCCCACTTTGCTAGCGCTCCCATCTTACATCGTCCCGATGTGGATAAGCCATTCCTACTGGAGGTGGATGCCTCGTCCGTTGGTGCTGGAGCAGTCCTCTACCAAAAGGATGCTCAAGGTCGGAAGCATCCATGCTTCTTCTTCTCCAAGACCTTCACGCCAGCGGAGAGGAACTACTCCATCGGGGACAGGGAGTTGCTAGCAATGAAGTTGGCCTTTTCGGAGTGGAGACACCTTCTGGAAGGTGCGCGGTTTCCCTTCCAAGTTTACACGGACCACAAAAATTTGGTCTATTTGCAGACAGCCCAGCGGCTAAATTCTCGCCAGGCCAGATGGTCCCTGTTCTTCTCCCGGTTCCACTTTTCCCTTCATTATCTCGCCGGGGAGAAGAATATCCGTGCTGACGCTCTCTCTCGCTCCCTTATGTCAACTGAGGAGGAGGAAGAGGAGCCTCGGCTTATTGTCCCTTCCGAGAGCCTGAGAACCGTGGCGCCGGTATCGCTAGAGTCTGTGCCTCCGGGCAAGACTTTTGTGCCCATTAATTTGCGACCAGAGGTTCTCTCTTGGGCTCATTCGTCCAGGGTGGGTGGACACTTTGGGACAAAGAGGACATCTGAGCTACTGGCGAGGACGTACTGGTGGCCGCATATGGTCCGGGATGTCAGGGATTATGTTCTGGCGTGTGTCTCCTGCGCCAAAAATAAATCTCCGCGTCAAAGGCCAGCTGGTTTGCTCTATCCCTTGCCGGTGGCAGATAGGCCCTGGGAGATGGTCGGGATGGACTTTGTTGTGGGTTTGCCCAAGTCTCGCGGCTGTACCATCATTTGGGTCATCACCGATCATTTCTCAAAAATGGTGCATTTGGTGCCGCTGCCGCGGTTACCTTCTGCACGGGCCTTGGCAGCGTTGTTCATCAGACATATCTTCCGCCTACATGGTATGCCAGACAAAATTGTCAGTGACCGGGGTCCCCAGTTTGCGTCTCGGTTCTGGAGAGAGCTCTGTCGTCTTCTCAGTATTGAGTTGAATCTCTCTTCCGCTTATCATCCCGAGACGAATGGGTTGGTAGAGAGGGCCAACCAGACCTTGGTCACATACCTGCAACATTTTGTTTCAGCCAGGCAGGATGACTGGGCATCCTTGCTATCATGGGCAGAGTTTGCACTGAACAACGCCGTTGCCGACTCCACTGGACAAACCCCATTCCTCCTCAACTATGGTCAGCATCCACGGGTACCTGTGCCTATGCCCGTGTCTTCAGCCGACTCCAGGGTGGCAGACTGGGCTGTGGAGGCACGGGATATTTGGGACCGCACTCAGGATGCCATTCGGGCCTCTAAGGAGAGAATGAGGTCCTCCGCTGATGCTCATCGGCGCCCCGCCCCGACCTTTGCTCCTGGCGACTTGGTGTGGCTCTCCGCCCGTAACATCAGGCTGCGAGTTGAGTCCACTAAATTTGCTCCTCGCTACTTGGGTCCATTCAAGGTCCTCGAGCAGGTTAATCCTGTGGTCTATCGTTTGGCCCTTCCGCCACGCCTGGGTATCACCGACACCTTTCATGTGTCCCTCTTGAAACCCGTGTATATGTCCCGCTTTTCCGAGTCATCTGCTGGGACATCGGGTTCGTCTACGGACGATTATGAGGTGAACGCTATTTTGGGGTGCAAGGTGGTGCGTGGTAAAAAATTTTATTTGGTGGACTGGAAGGGTTATGGCCCCGAGGACAGGTCCTGGGAGCCTGTTGAGCACATTCGGGCCCCGCAGCTCATTGCTGTCTTCGAACGTAGCGAGGCCCAAGGAGGGGGGGGCCCTAGGAGGGGGGGTAATGTTAGGGGTCGAGTTCCCGCTTCTGCACAGGGGGAATCTCGAGCCACTTCCGCTGCGGTCTCCCATTCTTGTCCAGCCGCAGTGGAGCCTGCTCAGCAAGGACGTCGGTCCCAGCGTCTTGCTCATTCTCACTCTGTTCTGAGAGTTAGTGCTGCTTCTCCAGTCTCTGCCTTTAAAGTCAGTGCTGGTCAGCAGCGAGCGGACTTCTCTGGGACTAAGTCCTTGTCTGCATGTACTGAGCATGCCCAGCGTAAGGTCTCCCGTTGGAGATCGAGGGTCATGTGCTCAGGCTCTGCAGCACATTCCATTGGTCCTCTTGGCAGGTCCTAGAAGGGCAAAAGTGCTGTGGCCACTTCCTGTGCTGCTGCTATATAAACTGCGCATGACCGCACGGCCATGCGCTAGTATTGTCTTACAATTGCTTATGTGTGTATGTTGTGAGTGCAAGTCGTCCTTGGAAACCCCTACCCTATTGAATGTCTGTTCGCGGAAGGTGTATGGCTGCTACCTAGCGCCCGACTTAGCCTACAGCACTAACACACATCACAGCGTCCTGTAGCTGTGCCTGCCAGTACGGCGCCGTGCGCCTGCCTTGCGCTTTCCATACCCGAGTCTCAGTGGTTAGTGGCGTCCGTTAGTGCGGCATCGCTCGCACTCTTGTGCACATAGATTGCTTAAGGTTCTCTACACACCCAGTTGCGGTGTTACGCCAGCAAGGGTCTAATCGGGCTCCAATCCCTTCGGGGGTTAAGTCCGCTGACCACTTGCTCGCGCACTAGTGCGGTACTGCGGTCCTGTGAATTAACAGGATCGCTTTCTTCACGCTGGGTGAGGTTTAACCCACGCGTGTATACTTTAGTGTACCGCCATATTGTCTGCTAATTGCTAGCAGCAGGTTCTCACCTGCACGGTGGACCCCGGACTGCGAACGCACCTTTATCATCTGTCTTGGTGCGTTCCGCCAGTCCTAACACAGACTTTCTGTTTCTACATAGAGCTTAGAAGGATCTAGCTAGCCTGTGCTGCGGCGTATTAAGAGGAAGGTCTTGCAAAACATCATTAGTCTGATATTTCAGCAGTGTGAGAAGGAAGTGTTCGAATTGATATGGAACTGTGAATTTTAAGAAAATTCCACTCAAAATTGAACCTCCATGGATCGATCCTCTCATATCTAATGGGAAACTAAACTCATATAGAGCAGTGATTACACCTTGTAGTTTTTTCCTAATGCTTTCCATTGAAACACATTTTTATGCACACTAGAGCAGATCATCATTGTCTACGAAGATTTAAAGCCATTTGTGAGAACACAGTATTTATTATTAATTATGTCAGACATAATTTCCAGGAGGTCAAGAGATGTAAGCTATTGTTCATATGAGCCTGAACATTGACTCGTGAATTGATGTTTGTTGAATTGTTGAATGGCTGCTGAGTACCTATTATATCAGCTACTACAATTTATTGTGCTGCTGTCCTTGGAAGACAGGGATGCAGGGTCATTGAACAATCGATGTTTGCTAATATATTGATTACCCATTGTATAAGTCCATGTAGCTTGATGACCTACCTGCGAACATTGATGAAGAAACTATGCAGATTGATTTAATACTTGAACAATGAGAGCTGACCTCACCCCACCTGTGGATGATGGCCTGAAGGGCAAATGTGGGTATAAAAGGGAATCTTCATTCTTCTGCAGAGACACTTTGCAGAACAATAGCCAGGGACAATGGCTCTAACTGAAGTAATACAGATTTGATCCAGTGACCATCACAGAGCCCATGGAGACATCTGGAGCACCCAGGTTGTGACAATCAGGTCACCTGGCCACATACCTCAATGAACAGTAAGCATCCTTAATTTGTCATTTTCTAATTTCTGTGGGGGCCCACCAAAAGTTGGGTGCCACTAGTGGGGGTAGAGTGCCCTGGAATCCCCTTTGTTGCAGGTGCTTTAATCCCAGCAAGCCAGTGGAAAAGTGAGATTCTGTAATTTGCACCATCTTATATACTTGCTGGGACTGTACAATGCTATTGTCTGTTGGTGGTTCAATAAAGTATCGCCACACAGTTGTACCATCACCTTGTGCTGTCTGAGTAGTACTATGCCCACAGGGAAGGAAAGAGGCTGTTCAGTGGGATGAGCCCTGGTCCATGTGGTTTTTCTGAAGACAGCCAGGCCAGGCATCTCCAAAATTGCATGTCTTATGAGGTATTTACAGTATGTAGTTACTGTTACCTACCAAAATTGTCTATGAAAGGACAGCTATTAAACTGGTCACTGGGTCATAGACTGCCAAGGGTCACTGATGAATATTGGCAGTTAATGCTAGCCTGTCTGGGTTAAGACTCAAGAAGAGCTACTGTAGCACAGATTGCTAAAAGTTAATGCTGGACACCTTCAGGGGTCTTTCAAATTCTATGTTTTGGTGAGTTGAATTTTATAAATGACTGAGGATAATTTATAATAATTTATATTTCTATGTATATATATATATATATATATATATATATATATAGCGTTTAAACAATTAAATTCCAATATGTTTCGAGAGTTATCCTCCTTTTTTTAACATCTGTGATTCCAAAAGGTATTCAAAGGGAACTTCCTGTTATTAAAACCAAAAAGAAAGTGTGCTTTGCAGGGTATGATAATAGTGTAATAGGATTGTGTATGTAGAGTTTGTAGAATAGGCATACCTGCACACTGCTCCTCTTCCCAGCAGTGACGCTGACTCACTCACATCTGCAGCCTCCATCATGCACTTCCTCCTCCTCTCTTGGCGGTAGCTGCCCAGGGTACATGCACTGCGTGCAGATTCCAGGGCACCATGCTTAGGATGTGCATACACTCCCTCTCTCGTAAAGGTTCAGTGCGCACCTTCCTAAAGTGTCCCCAGCCAATAGCTGTGGTATGCTTACTATTTAAGGCACCTCCTCCAGCAGCATGGTTAGTATGTCCTTAGCACACTTGCTAATTGTCAAGTTCCCAAGTACTCGCTAGTCAGTCTACCTGTCCAGTACCTGTCTGCCCGTAATTTTTGCATTTGATGGTAACCCTCTTTTATCCATGACAATTTTATTTTACATATATTTATGTAATGTTTTAATACCTAAGTATATTGCCATACCTTTACGATTTGTGAAAGGTTTCCATTATACTTTATTTTTTTGCTTAAATCAATATAGTCACGACTAACCCATCATAAGAATTTTGTAATTCAAGTTAATAACTGGAAAAAGTACAGCAAGCCATGTGGCTTTTTCCACTTACTCTGCCAGAATAATTGACTTAGTAAATTTGTCTTTATTTGTCAAATAAAACATTTATTGGCATTAATGCAAATGATTGCGATTATAATTCAACTACAAACTTGAGCAAAGTGCCTTTTACAGTTTTGTCAATTCTGCACATAAAACTATGTCAAACCCACTCCCAAGGAAGGTCAAGTGCACAGCTTTATGTTATGCTATGGTGCCCTGGCTCTTTGTCTACTAATGAAACACTGAAGCTTGTAAACTTTCCAGTTAACTTCACTGTTTAAGTATTCTTTTGAATATCCCCACATTGTGAAACAGCATCCATCAAACAAGTGAACTTCTCATTCACATACAATTAGATTACGGTTAAATCGAAAATTTTATAGACACTTTAATCATTTGTTTCATGGATTGAGAAGGAGAATGCATTTGATTTACTGTCATCAGCAAAGGTGATAAAGATCACTTGGCTGATAAATGTTGCAGGTGAAGGTGCTGACCAAAGCTATTCTCTCATTTGTTTAGTGCAATACTTAAAAATTAATTAAAATTGACATCACTCTAATGAGACTCTCTTACCCACAGTCTCCTCTAACCAGGCAGAAAATGCAAGCCAATCTCATCTGGAATTTCTTTTAAGCAACCTATGCTTACAACACAGACAAGCATTTGCACAATTATTTACTTACTGATGCAAGTAATGTATAATATATGCTCACTACCTATTTAGAACAATAATTGTTTTATAATCAACATTGGATGAACTTTTAAAAATGAGTGCAGAATCAATGCAAAACTTGTAAGTCTTTATTATAAATAGTCATGGCCAATTACATGACTAGGACATTGAGTATGTGTGTCTTAACATTTGCCCAATATGTTTCCTTTTTACAGTGGTATCCATATCATGAAACTAGCATCAGTAAGAGACATCCCATCATTGACCAACTTCACATGTCTCTGTTACACATTAGTAAAATGCAGTTTAGAGCCACCGGTAGGGGAGCTCACTAGATATGATGGTTTATGCAGCTCTAAAAGACTTTAACTCCTTTCTGCCAATGGACGTACTATTCCATCCATGTGGGGTGGGCCCTACTTCCCAAGGACGGAATAGTACGTCCAGCGCGATCGGCCGCGCTCATGGGGGAGCGCGGCCGATTGCGGCCGGGTGTCAGCTGCCTATCGCAGCTGACATCCGGCACTATGTGCCAGGAGCAGTCATGGACCACCCCCGGCACATTAACCCCCAGCACACCGCGATCAAACATGATCGCGATGTGCCGGCAGTGCAGGGAAGCATCGCGCAGGGAGGGGGCTCCCTGCGGGCTTCCCTGAGCCCCCCGCAGCAACGGGAGGTGGCTTCACAGAGCCTGCTCAGAGCAGGCACTGTGAAGCCTGCAGTGCTGCAGTGCTGACCGATCTGTGATGTCCCCACCTGGGACAAAGTAAAAAAGTTTAAAAAAAATTTCCACACGTGTAAAAAAAAAAAAAAAAAAAATTCCTAAATAATGAAAAAATATATATATATTATTCCCATAAGTTAATTTCTTTATCTAAATTAAAAAAAAGCAATAAAAGTACACATATTTAGTATCGCCGCGTCCGTAACGACCCCACCTATAAAACTATATCACTAGTAAACCCCTTCAGTAAACACCGTAAGAAAAAAAAAAAACGAGGCAAAAAGCAACGCTTTATTATCATACTGCCAAACAAAAAGTGAAATAACACGCGATCAAAAAGACAGATAGAAATAACCATGGTACCGCTGAAAGCGTCATCTTGTCCCGCAAAAAACAAGCTGCCATACAGCATCATCAGCAAAAAAGTAAAAGAATTATAGTCCTCAGAATAAAGCGATGCAAAAATAATTATTTTTTCTATAAAATAGTTTTTATCGTATAAAAGCGCCAAAACATAAAAAAAAATGATATAAATGAGGTATCGCTGTAATCGTACTGACCTGAAGAATGAAACTGCTTTATCAATTTTACCAAACACGGAATGGTATAAACGCCTCCCCCAAAAAGAAATTCATGAATAGCTGGTTTTTGGTAATTCTGCCTCACAAAAATCGGAATAAAAAGCGATCAAAAAATGTCACGTGCCCAAAAATGTTACCAATAAAAACGACAACTCGTCCCTCAAAAAACAAGACCTGACATGACTCTGTGGACCAAAATATGGAAAAATTATAGCTCTCAAAATGTGGTAATGCAAAAAATATTTTTTGCAATAAAAAGCGTCTTTTAGTGTGTGACAGCTGCCAATCATAAAAATCCGCTAAAAAAACACTATAAAAGTAAATCAAACCCCCCTTCATCGCCCCATTAGTTAGGGAAAAATTAAAAAAATGTATTTATTTCCATTCTCCCATTAGGGTTAGGGCTAGGGTTAGGGCTAGGGTTAGGGCTAGCGTTAGGGTTGGGACTAGGGTTAGGGCTAGGGTTAGGCCTAGGGTTAGGGCTAGGGTTAGGGTTGGGGCTAGGGTTAGGGATGGGGTTGGGGCTATGGTTAAAGCTACAGTTAGGGTTGGGGCTAAAGTTAGGGTTAGGGTTTGGATTACATTTACGGTTGGGAATAGGGTTGGGATTAGGGTTAGGGGTGTGTCTGGGTTAGAGGTGTGGTTAGGGTTACCATTGGGATTAGGGTTAGGGGTGTGTTTGGATTAGGGTTTCTGTTATAATTGGGGGGTTTCCACTGTTTAGGCACATCAGGGGCTCTCCAAACGTGACATGGCGTCCGATCTCAATTCCAGCCAATTCTGCATTCAAAAAGTAAAACAGCGCTCCTTCCCTTCCGAGCTCTCCCGTGTGCCCAAATAGGGGTTTACCCCAACATATGGGGTATCAGCGTACTCAGGACAAATTGTACAACAACTTTTGGGGTCTAATTTCTCCTGTTACCCTCGGGAAAATACAAAACTGGAGGCTAAAAAATAATTTTTGTGGGAAAAAAATTTTGTTTTATTTTTACGGCTCTGCATAAACTTCTGTGAAGCCCTTGGTGGATCAAAGTGCTCACCACACATCTAGATAAGTTCGTTATTGGGTCTACTTTCCAAAATGGTGTCACTTGTGGGGGGTTTCAATGTTTAGGCACATCAGTGGCTTAGGGTTAGGGGTTTGTTTGGATTAGGGTTTCTGTTATAATTGGGGGGTTTCCACTGTATAGGCACATCAGGGGCTCTCCAAACGCAACATGGCGTCCCATCTCAATTCCTGTCAATTTTGCATTGAAAAGTCAAACGGCGCTCCTTCCCTTCCGAGCTCTCCCATGCGCCCAAACAGTGGTTTACCCCCACATGTCGGGTATCGGCGTACTCAGGACAAATTGTACAACAAGAAAAATTTTTGTGAAAAAAAGTTAAATGTTCATTTTTATTTAAACATTCCAAAAATTCCTGTGGAACACCTGAAGGGTTAATAAACTTCTTGAATATGGTTTTGAGCACCTTGAGGGGTGCAGTTTTTAGGATGGTGTCACACTTGGGTATTTTCTATCATATAGACCCCTCAAAATGACTTCAAATGAGATGTGGTCCCTGAAAAAAAAATGGTGTTGTAAAAATGAGAAATTGCTGGTCAATTTTTAACCCTTATAACTCCCTAACAAAAAAAATTTTGGTTCCAAAATTGTGCTGATGTAAAGTAGACATGTGGGAAATGTTACTTATTAAGTATTTTGTGTGACATATCTCTGTGATTTAATTGCATAAAAATTCAAATTTGGAAAAATGTGAAATTTTCAAAATTTTTGCCAAATTTCCATTTTTTTCACAAATAAACACAGGTAATATCAAAGAAATTTTACCACTATCATGAAGTACAATATGTCACAAGAAAATATTGTCAGAATCACCAGGATCCGTTGAAACGTTCCAGAGTATTAACCTCATAAAGGGACAGTGGTCAGAATTGTAAAAATTGGCCTGGTCCATAACGTGCAAACCACCCTTGGGGGTAAAGGGGTTAATAGTAGCTGTATAAAGTGAAGTCCAGGAATCTTTTCCTACTGGTTGCAATGACTGTTATCTAACTCTAAGTGTAAGGGAAGTAGGAAATTTAGAGCTCCATATTTTGTCTAGAGATATATGTGTAAAAATCATGCTGGACATGATTTAAATTATGATATAATAATAAAAGCCCCTTATTTATGAAAACTAATTGTAAAACTGCCCTATTGTTCAAAACAACCAATCAGATTTTAGCTTTTATTTCTTATATAGCTGTGAAAAAATGAAAGCTATTAGAAAGTTTTCATAAATGAGGGCCTTAAACTCTTTTTTTTTTAGTAAAGTATCTGCAGTGTATGAAGCTGTCCTAAGACATAATACTGTAATTAGCAAAGGATAATGAGAAAGACAATTTTCTGAAGCTAAAACACCCAATTCATCAAAGCTTGTAAGCCAGTATTCTAGGATACAAAACTTTGAAAGATCACATAATTTTGGTGCAACTCAAGGATTGCTCTAACTTTCCTCAACCTTTGGCATTTTCATGCCATTTTCATACAGTTCCAACTGAGTGTGCAGAGTTGGGGCAGGATGGTGAGTGGCAACTGCCGTTTGTCACATTCATGATGAGTGTCAATGTTGACTATGCCACAAGTCTTACTTCAGCAGATACTGTTGTAGTATTTGTAGCAATGAATACACAGAGGAGCATACAACTAGTCCAATGCTTCTGATTCATGGTCCAGCATATATTCTCATCAAGAACAGCATGAACAATGTCTGTCTTGATGAATAAAGCCCAAAGAGTCTAAAGAACAGTAGGATGGAGATTGGTGCTGTTTCTAGCAAAAAAAATAAATAAATTTCTAACCCTATACAATTCCTTTTATTAAATAAAGGACAGGTCAATATAGAAAACAATTGTCTTTGAAAACAAAAAATTGTTTTATTTTTGTAAAAACTTAAGCTGGCCATACACTTGAGATTTCAGAAGGCTGCTTTCTAAATGACTTGTCATTTGTGGTTAGTCTGTAAAGACTGTTGTTCTGGTCAGCAATTCCATAAGTTAAAATGACAAATCACCCATTGAGCCCTGCTTTGATCAGTAACCTTGCCTGTGTCACGAAAAGTAACCAAGATTTGACAGAGAAAATCTACCGTTCCTAACATCTAAAATCTATTGTGTATGCTAGTCATTTTTTTATTTTTTTTAATCTGTGCAACACATCTATACTAATTATGTAACTGAAACACAAATGTAAAATTGTGTTTGGACATTTATTAGCTCCATTTAATGGCATGCTCAGCTTGCTTATATCATATAAAAAAATCCTGTACAGGGTTTTATAATGTGTTATGCTTCAAATCTGTCAATTAAAAAATGTGAAGCTGGAAAATGATGACTTGCAATCAAGTTATTCTTCAAAGGAACGCTAAAGATAAAAAATGTTTAAAAAATGTCAAATAAACTTCCCCAATAATTTCCACTTTAATCTTATCCATTCCTTTAACCCCTTCATGACGTGATGATTTTCATTTTTCTCATTCTTGTTTTTTTCCCCTTTTTCCATGAGCCATAACTTTTTTACTTTCTGACAATATAGTCATATGAATGCTTCTTTTTTCACGAGACGATTTGTACTTTTTAACCCCTTCATGACCCAGCCTATTTTGACCTTAAAGACCTTGCCGTTTTTTGCAATTCTGACCAGTGTCCCTTCATGAGGTAATAACTCAGGAACGCTTCAATGGATCCTAGCGGTTCTGAGATTGTTTTTTCGTGACATATTGGGCTTCATGTTAGTGGTAAATTTAGGTCAATAAATTCTGTGTTTATTTGTGATAAAAACGGAAATTTGGCGAAAATTTTGAAAATTTCGCAATTTTCACATTTTGAATTTTTATTCTGTTAAACCAGAGAGTTATGTGACACAAAATAGTTAATAAATAACATTTCCCACACGTCTACTTTACATCAGCACAATTTTGGAAACAAAATTTTTTTTTGCTAGGAAGTTATAAGGGTTAAAATTTGACCAGCGATTTCTCATTTTTACAACGAAATTTACAAAACCATTTTTTTTAGGGACCACCTCACATTTGAAGTCAGTTTGAGGGGTCTATATGGCTGAAAATACCCAAAAGTGACACCATTCTAAAAACTGCACCCCTCAAGGTGCACAAAACCACATTCAAGAAGTTTATTAACCCTTCAGGTGCTTCACAGCAGCAGAAGCAACATGGAAGGAAAAAATGAACATTTAACTTTTTAGTCACAAAAATGATTTTTCAGCAACAATTTTTTTATTTTCCCAATGGTAAAAGGAGAAACTGAACCACGTACGTTGTTGTCCAATTTGTCCTGAGTACGCTGATACCTCATATGTGGGGGTAAACCACTGTTTGGGCGCACGGCAGGGCTTGGAAGGGAAGGAGCGCCATTTGACTTTTTGAATGAAAAATTGGCTGCACTCTTTAGCGGACACCATGTCACATTTGGAGAGCCCCCGTGTGCCTAAAAATTGGAGCTCCCCCACAAGTGACCCCATTTTGGAAACTAGACGCCCCAAGGAACTTATCTAGATGCATAGTGAGCCCTTTAAACCCCCAGGTGCTTCACAAATTGATCCGTAAAAATGAAAAAGTACTTTTTTTTCACAAAAAAATTCTTTTAGCCTCAATTTTTTCATTTTCACATGGACAACAGGATAAAATGGATCCTAAAATTTGTTTGGCAATTTCTCCTGAGTACACCGATACTTCACATGTGGGGGTAAACCACTGTTTGGGCACATGGTAAGGCTCGGAAGGGAAGGAGCGCCATTTGACTTTTTGAATGAAAAATTATCTCCATCGATAGCGGACACCATGTCGCGTTTGGAGAGACCCTGTGTGCTTAAACATTGGAGCTCCCCCACAAGTGACCCCATTTTGGAAACTGGACCCCCCAAGGAACTTATCTAGATGCCTAGTGAGCACTTTAAACCCTCAGGTGCTTCACAAATTGATCCGTAAAAATGAAAAAGTACTTTTTTTTCACAAAAAATTTATTTTCGCCTCAATTTTTTCATTTTCACATGGGCAATAGGATAAAATGGATCCTAAAATTTGTTGAGCAATTTCTCCCGAGTACGCCGATACCTCATATGTGGGGGTAAACCACTGTTTGGGCACACGGCAGGGCTCGGAAGGGAAGGCGCGCCTTTTAACTTTTTGAATGGAAAATTAGCTCCAATTGTTAGCGGACACCATGTCGCATTTGGAGAGCCCCTGTGTGCCTATGCAATGGAGCTCCCCCACAAGTGACCCCATTTTGGAAACTAGACCCCCCAAGGAACTTATCTAGATGCATACTGAGCACTTTAAACCCCCAGGTGCTTCACAGAAGTTTATAATGCAGAGCCATGAAAATAAAAAATAATTTTTCTTTTCTCAAAAATGATTTTTTAGCCTGGAATTTCCTATTTTGCCAATGGTAATAGGAGAAATTGGACCACAAATGTTGTTGTCCAGTTTGTCCTGAGTATGCAGATACCCCATATGTGGGGGTAAACCACTGTTTGGGCGCACGGCAGGGCTCAGAAGGGAAGGCACGCCATTTGGCTTTTTAAATGGAAAATTATCTCCAATCATTAGCGGACACCATGTCGCGTTTGGAGAGCCCCTGTGTGCCTAAACATTGGAGATCCCCCACAAATTACCCCATTTTGGAAACTAGACCCCCAAAGGAACTAATCTAGATGTGTAGTGAGCACTTTGAACCCTCAAGTGCTTCACAGAAGTTTATAACGCAGAGCCATGAAAATAAAAAAAAAAAATTATTTTCTCAAAAATGAATTTTAGCCCGCAATTTTTTATTTTCCCAAGGGTAACAGGAGAAATTTGACCCCAAAAGTTGTTGTCCAGTTTCTCCTGAGTACGCTGATACCCCATATGTGGGGGTAAACCACTGTTTAGGCACATGCTGGGGCTCGGAAGTGAAGTAGTGACGTTTTGAAATGCAGACTTTGATGGAATGCTCTGCGGGCGTCACGTTGTGTTTGCAGAGCCCCTGATGTGGCTAAACAGTAGAAACCCCCCACAAGTGACCCCATTTTGGAAACTAGACCCCGAAAGGAACTTATCTAGATGTGAGGTGAGCACTTTGAACCCCCAAGTGCTTCACAGAAGTTCATAACACAGAGCAGTGAAAATAATAATTACGTTTTCTTTCCTCAAAAATAATTTTTTAGCCCAGAATTTTTTATTTTCCCAAGGGTTACAGGAGAAATTGGACCACAAAAGTTGTTGTCCAGTTTCTCCTGAGTACGCTGATACCCCATGTGTGGGGGTAAACCACTGTTTGGGCACACGTGGGGGCTCAGAAGGGAAGTAGTGACTTTTGAAATGCAGACTTTGATGGAATGGTCTGCGGGCGTCACATTGCGTTTGCAGAGCCCCTGGTGTGCCTAAACAGTAGAAACCCCCCACAAGTGACCCCATTTTGGAAACTAGACCCCCAAAGGAACTTATCTAGATGTGTGGTGAGCACTTTCAACCCCCAAGTGCTTTACAGAAGTTTATAACGCAGAGCCGTGAAAATAATAAATACGTTTTCTTTCCTCAAAAATAATTTTTTAGCCCAGAATTTTTTATTTTCCCAAGGGTTACTGGAGAAATTGGACCACAAAAGTTGTTGTCCAGTTTCTCCTGAGTACGCTGATGCCCCATGTGTGGGGGTAAACCACTGTTTGGGCACACGTGGGGGCTCAGAAGGGAAGTAGTGACTTTTGAAATGCAGACTTTGATGGAATGGTCTGCGGGCGTCACGTTGCGTTTGCAGAGCCCCTGGTGTGCCTAAACAGTAGAAACCCCCCACAAGTGACCCCATTTTGGAAACTAGACCCCCCAAGGAACTTATCTAGATATATGGTGAGCACTTTGAACCCCCAAGTGCTTCACAGACGTTTACAACGCAGAGCCGTGAAAATAAAAAATCATTTTTCTTTCCTCAAAAATGATGTTTTAGCAAGCAATTTTTTATTTTCTCAAGGGTAACAGGAGAAATTGGACCCCAGTAATTGTTGCGCAGTTTGTCCTGAGTATGCTGGTACCCCATATGTGGGGGTAAACCACTGTTTGGGCACACGTCGGGGTTCGGAAGTGAGGGAGCACCATTTGAATTTTTGAATACAAGATTGGCTGGAATCAATGGTGGCGCCATGTTGCGTTTGGAGACCCCCTGAAGTGCCTAAACAGTGGAAACCCCTCAATTCTACCTCCAACACACCCCTAACCCTTATCCCAACTGTAGCCGTAACCCTAATCACAACCCTAACCCCAACACACCCCTAACCACAACCCTAACCCCAACACACCCCTAACCCTCACCACAACCCTAATTCCAACCCAACTCTAAGGCTATGTGCCAACGTTGCGGATTCGTATGAGATTTTTCAGCATCATTTTTGAAAAATCCGCGGGTAAAAGGCACTGCGTTTTACCTGTGGATTTACCGTGGATTTCCAGTGTTTTTTGTGCGGATTTCACCTGTGGATTCCTATTGAGGAACAGGTGTAAAACGCTGCGGAATCCGCACAAAGAATTGGCATGCTGCGGAAAATACAACGCAGCGTTCCCGCGCGGTATTTTCTGCACCATGGGCACAGCGGATTTGGTTTTCCATATGTTTACATGGTACTGTAAACCCGATGGAACACTGCTGCGGATCCGCAGCGGCCAATCCGCACCGTGTGCACATAGCCTAATTCTAAAGGTATGTGCACACGCTGCGGAAAACGCTGCGGATCCGCAGCAGTTTCCCATGAGTTTACAGTTCAATGTGAACCTATGGGAACCAAAAATCGCTGTACACATGCTGCGGAAAAACTGCACGGAAACGCAGCGGTTTACATTCCGCAGCATGTCACTTCTTTCTGCGGATTCCGCAGCGGTTTTAGAACTGCTCCAATAGAAAATCGCAGTTGTAAAACCGCAGTGAAATGCGCAGGAAAAACCGCGGTAAATCCACGATAAATCGGCAGCGGTTTAGCACTGTGGATTTTTCAAATCCGCTGCGGAAAAATCCGCATAGGACCAGAATACGTGTGCACATACCGAAACCCTAACCCTAGCCCTAACCCTACCCCTAACCCTAACCCTAACCCTAGCCCTAACCCTACCCCTACCCCTAACCCTAGCCCTAACCCTACCCCTACCCCTAACCCTACCCCTAACCCTAACCCTACCCCTAACCCTAACCCTACCCCTAACCCTACCCCTAACCCTAACCCTAGTTCTTACCCCAACCTTAGTGAAAAAAAAAAAATTCTTTATTTTTTTTATTGTCCCTATCTATGGGGGTGACAAAGGGGGGGGTCATTTACTATTTTTTTATTTTGATCACTGAGATAGGATATATCTCAGTGATCAAAATTCACTCTGGAACGAATCTGCCGGCCGGCAGATTCGGCGGGCGCACTGCACATGCGCCCGCCATTTTGGAAGATGGCGGCGCCCAGGAAAGAAGACGGACGGACCTCGGGCGGCCAGGTAAGTATAAGGGGGGGGAGATCAGGGCACGGGGGGGGCGTCGGAGCACGGGGGGGTGGATCGGATCATGGGGGGGGGTGGATCGGAACACGGGAGGGAGGATTGGAGCACGGGGAAGGATTGGAGCACGGGGTGAGGGATCGCTGTGCGGGGGGGGTGGATCGGAGCACGGGGGGGGGTCGCTGTGTGCGGGGGTGGGATCGGAGTGCGGGGGGGTTTGATTGCAGCACAGGGGGTGTGATTGGTGCACGGGGAAGCGGACAGGAGGACGGGGGAGCGGAGCACAGGACGGAGGGGAGCGGACCACAGATCGGGGGGCTGGGGGGGCGATCGGAGGGGTGGGGTGGGTGCACATAAGTGTTTCCAGCCATGGCCGATGATATTGCAGCATCGGCCATGGCTGGATTGTAATATTTCACCAGTTTTTTAGGTGAAATATTACAAATCGCTCTGATTGGCAGTTTCACTTTCAACAGCCAATCAGAGCGATCTTAGCCACGAGGGGGTGAAGCCACCCCCCCTGGGCTAAACTACCACTCCCCCTGTCCCTGCAGATCGGGTGAAATGGGAGTTAACCCTTTCACCCGGCCTGCAGGGACGCGATCTTTCCATGACGCATATGCTGCGTCATGGGTCGGAATGGCACCGACTTTCATGACGCAGCGTATGCGTCAAAGGTCGGGAAGGGGTTAATGACACCATTCATTTTACCATACAGTGTACCAAAAAACTATTCCAAGTGCATTGAAATAGCTAAAAAAAAAGTACAGTTCCATAATTTTTATTTTTTTTTTAATTTACCATGTTCACTGTATGGTAAAACTGATCTGACAATATGAGTCTCCTGGTCAGCATGAGTATGCAAATACTAAACATGTAAAGCTTTTTTATGCTGGGAAAAAAAATCTAAAAGTTGCAAACAAAAAAATGCTTTTAATATTTGCGCTATGGGGTGCCCCGTATGAATTGTTACAGTATTATAGTCGATAAAATCTCAATAAAATCACAAAAAGTGCTAAATTATGAATGCAGGATTTGGAGTAAAAACAAAAAACTTAAGGAAAAAAAATAACAACTTTTCACCCTAATATAACTATCCAGCCTTTAACGGCTATCTCGTAATGGGGACATAACTATCTAACCTTTGCCGGCTATCATGTAATGTGGATCATCACCACTAGTATAACAAACCCCAGGTGGATGAACGGTCAGATATAGTCTATAAAAAAGCTTTACAGCCCTTATAATCTCAGTAGAGATACCTGTTGCTAAAATTCTACATAATCATATGGGTTTGTTACTAACGATCAGCAATGATTTAGATTGTGAGCCCCATCGGGGACAGCGATAATTTGTGCCAAAAAACTGTAAAGCGCTGCGGAATATGTTGGCGCTATATAAATAAGGAGATTATTATTATTATTATTTATGAAGATCACAGACACAGTTTGGGCAATTATTGTCCAACATAGGGTGATCTTGCTACATGTATTCGAAAACTCCTCCTTGAAGCCTAATGGTCGTAAACTTTAACCCCTTCACCTCAAAGCTTGTTTCACCTTTCTGGTCAGGCCAAATTTTACAATTCTGACCGATGTCATTTAATGTGATAACTCTGGAACCTTTCAATGTATTCCAGTGATTTTGAGACTTTGAGTTTTGTGTGACATGTTGAAAGTTATGCAAGTGAAAAATATAGGTTGAAATTTTTTGTTTTGATTTGTGAATAGAATGGAATTTTCAAACGTTCAATTTCTATATCCTTAAACCAGTTAGTCATGCTGTACAAAATAATTTATAAAAAAATATTTCCCATATGTATACTTCATTTTTGAAACATGGCTTTTTTTGTTTGTTTTTTTAGGAAGTTAGAAGGGTTAAAAGTTTATAGACAATTTCTCATTTTTCCCACAAAAATTGCAAGACCATTTTTTGGGGGACCAAATCACATTTGAAATTACTTTGAGGGGACTATGTTTTAGGGCTGGCGGAATGCACCAAATAATATAAAGGAAGATATAAGATGCGCCCGGGGTCCACGGTGCAGAGAAAACACCTGCTTCTCGGTAATGGCGGACAGAATACGGCGGTATAATGAGAACACACACTGGTTAACTTCACCCGGTATGTATGGAGATGAACCCTGCTGCATCACAGGGCCGCAATACCGCAGAGTGAACACTAGTGTTTGGTCACAGAACTCTACCCCAGGGACACAGGATTAGAGTCCCTCTAGACCAATTAGCATTTGGCGCCGCAACTGCGGTGCCAGGAAGAACACTAGCTAATAAGATTTAGCTTACTGAGTGCGTGCAGTGCCATTCTGGTGGACGCCACTAACCGTCTTAGTTAGAGACTGGAAAGCGCACTAGCTGTGCACAGCGCCGCACTGGTGGACGCTGCTGACCTGACGCAGTATGGTCGTGCCTTGTGATGGATGGTACAAACTAGCGCTAGTCAGCTCAAACACAGGGAGTGGAAAGATTATGAGCTTTCACCACGTATCAAACACACATCCACACACACACGAATACGGTTTATACTAACGCATGGCCGAGCGGCCATGCGAGCCTTTCATAGTTGTGGCCTTCTGGGAACTTGCCAGTTGTCCAATCAGAGCCGCTTGAGGACCTGAGCATCTGACCTCTGACCTCCAATGAGAGGTCATCCTACGGGCATGCTCAGTAGGCAAAAAGCAGGACTTAGTCCCTGGAGTGTCTTCTGGTTACAATAGCAGGGTCTGGTACAGCAGAAGTAACCAGATGCATAGCATCAGCTTGAGCAAGATGCTGGGACTGATGTCTCTGCTGAGCAGGCTCTTCTGTGGCTGGGAAAGAATGGGAGACCGCAGAGGACATAGTTCGAGATTTCCCCTGTGCAGAGGTGGGAACTCGAGACCTAACACTATGTGACAGAAAGTATCCAAAAGTGACACTATTTTGAAAACGGCATCCCTAAAAGTGCTCAAAACCACAATCAAGAAGTTTATTAATCCTTTAGGTGCTTCACGGGAACTAAAGCAACTTGGAAGGAAAAAAATGTTCATTTAGCCTCAAATTTAGCTTTTTTACAAGAGTAACAGGAGAAAATAAACATTACAATTTTTGTCCAATTTTCCTAAGTATGCCGATACCCCATACAGGTCCTTCTCAAAAAATTAGCATATAGTGTTAAATTTCATTATTTACCATAATGTAATGATTACAATTAAACTTTCATATATTATAGATTCATTATCCACCAACTGAAATTTGTCAGGTCTTTTATTGTTTTAATACTGATGATTTTGGCATACAACTCCTGATAACCCAAAAAACCTGTCTCACTAAATTAGCATATCAAGAAAAGGTTCTCTAAACGACCTATTACCCTAATCTTCTGAATCAACTAATTAACTCTAAACACATGCAAAAGATACCTGAGGCTTTTATAAACTCCCTGCCTGGTTCATTACTCAAAACCCCCATCATGGGTAAGACTAGCGACCTGACAGATGTCAAGAAGGCCATCATTGACACCCTCAAGCAAGAGGGTAAGACCCAGAAAGAAATTTCTCAACAAATAGGCTGTTCCCAGAGTGCTGTATCAAGGCACCTCAATGGTAAGTCTGTTGGAAGGAAACAATGTGGCAGAAAACGCTGTACAACGAGAAGAGGAGACCGGACCCTGAGGAAGATTGTGGAGAAGGACCGATTCCAGACCTTGGGGAACCTGAGGAAGCAGTGGACTGAGTCTGGTGTGGAAACATCCAGAGCCACCGTGCACAGGCGTGTGCAGGAAATGGGCTACAGGTGCCGCATTCCCCAGGTAAAGCCACTTTTGAGCTACAGAGAAGCAGCACTGGACTGTTGCTAAGTGGTCCCAAGTACTTTTTTCTAATGAAATCAAATTTTGCATGTCATTCGGAAATCAAGGTGCCAGAGTCTGGAGGAAGACTGGGGAGAAGGAAATGCCAAAATGCCTGAAGTCCAGTGTCAAGTACCCACAGTCAGTGATGGTGTGGGGTGCCATGTCAGCTGCTGGTGTTGGTCCACTGTGTTTCATCAAGGGCAGGGTCAATGCAGCTAGCTATCAGGAGATTTTGGAGCACTTCATGCTTCCATCGGCTGAAATGCTTTATGGAGATGAAGATTTCATTTTTCAGCACGACCTGGCACCTGCTCACAGTGCCAAAACCACTGGTAAATGGTTTACTGACCATGGTATTACTGTGCTCAATTGGCCTGCCAACTCTCCTGACCTGAACCCCATAGAGAATCTGTGGGATATTGTGAAGAGAAAGTTGAGAGACGCAAGACCCAACACTCTGGATGAGCTTAAGGCCGCTATTGAAGCATCCTGGGCCTCCATAACATCTCAGCAGTGTCACAGGCTGATTGCCTCCATGCCACGCCGCATTGAAGCAGTCATTTCTGCCAAAGGATTCCCGACCAAGTATTGAGTGCATAACTGAACATTATTATTTGTTGTTTTTTTTGTTTGTTATTAAAAAACACTTTTATTTGATTGGATGGGTGAAATATGCTAATTTATTGAGACAGGTTTTTTGGGTTATCAGGAGTTGTATGCCAAAATCATCAGTATTAAAACAATAAAAGACCTGACAAATTTCAGTTGGTGGATAATGAATCTATAATATATGAAAGTTTAATTGTAATCATTACATTATGGTAAATAATGAAATTTAACACTATATGCTAATTTTTTGAGAAGGACCTGTATGTGGTGGAAAACTACTGTTTTGGGCACACGGCAGGGCTTGGAAGGGAAAGAGCACAATTTAACTTTTGGAGTGCACAACTGGCTGGAATATATAAGCAGATAAAAAGTCACAATTGCAGACCCCCTGAAGTGCCCAAACACAATTGGCCCCATTTTGGTAACATCTCTGTACAGTACTGCTTGGCCACATGGCTAGACTCAGAATAGAAAAGAATCTATTTGGCAGTGCCTTAAGTGCCAGAAAAGCAAAATCAAGCTACCCCATTTTGAAAATGAAATGCCTCTGGGCTCTCATGCTAGAAATGCTAAACATGTGGATGCTAAACACAGTGTCACCATCTGCCTCATTATAGAGAGTCTTCCGCTGGGGGTTCTATCTGAATCACGTATTTCAGAGATTTACATGAAAATCCAGGTATGAGCACTCAACGAAGAGTGCAAGATAAATGTGAGTTAAGCCTTAGGCCGGCCTCACACTCAGCTTATAAAAATACGGTCCTCATATGAACTCGAGCCTGGGAAAGTATTCAGAAAAGTTCCCAGGCTCGAGTTCATATGAGGACATCCAGCAGAGGGCGCATCACCACAACTCAAGGTAACTACAGGTCATTCACATACATTCCATTCATTCTCCAGGTTTTTACAGACAGGGGCGGCTGCATTAGCAGGCTTCTGCTTGTAAAATTAGTTAACCCTTTCAGATGGATTTACAGCGTGGGAGGAGACTGATCATCGGAAGTTATGGAATATTGTTGTTTGCTTTTTTTACATTTGTTCCAGGTGACAAGGGTCTTCAGGTGCATTACCAGTATAATAAAATATTACAACAACCTGTGTATTTATTTCATTAAAATACTTTGTAATAATGTGTGTCTGTTTTTTAACCATTTCATACTATTGGATTAATAATGGATAGGTGTCATAATTGACGCTTCTCCATTATTAATCTGGCTTAATGTCACCTTACAATAGCAAGGTGACATTAACCTTTCATTACCCCATAACCCACTGCTACACGGGAATGGGAAGAGAGTGGCCAAGTGCCAGAATAGGCGCATCTTCCAGATGTGCCTTTTCTGGGGTGGCTGGGGGCAGATGTTTTTAGCAAGGGGGGGCCAATAACCATGGACCCTCTCCAGGCTATTAATATCTGCCCTCAGTCACTGGCTTTACCATTTTGGTGGAGAAAATTGTGCGGGAGACCACGCCAATTTTTCCGCAATTTAACCCTTTAATCTAATAGCTAGAGTGCCCAAATTTTGCACATACACACTACTAACATTAGTAGTGTGGAATATGCAAAAAAAGGGATATGAGATGGTTTACTGTATGTAAACCATGTCTCATATCATGTCGGGTTTGAGAAGGAGATAGGAAAAGCCGGTAATTGAATTACCGGCTTTTAAGCTATCTAGCGCTGTATGAAATATTAATATATTTACATATATGTGTCTCACTGAGTCAGTGAGACACATATATGTAAATATATTAATATTTCATACAGCGCTAGATAGCTTAAAAGCCGGTAATTCAATATAGGGAAAAAATGGAACAGCACAATGCTCACCAATGGTGGGTGCCTAGCCCTCTGGATAAAAATGGTCCAAACATTAATCCAACATGTATACCAAATAGCAAAAAGAAGGCAGCACTCCAGACGTTTCAGATGAAAAAAAGGTGAAGTTTTAATCGACCCACATCACTGCGCGACGTTTCGGCTCACTGAGCCTTTTTCAAGCAATGGGTGTTAACAATGATTGTGCTTTTATAGAAACAATTTGAATAAATTTGCATGTTACAATTACCATTAATACATAAATAAACATACAGTTGTACAGTTTTCTATAATGTGCATATAGTGTCTCTTCAGTGCAATATCCGTGCTTATTAAGGTGCTTTGTGCTATATTCTTTATAAAGTATCACACTTCCCCACTTTCTCCTTTGTTTCACAGACTTTCTCATTAGCATAAATTTGTATTAATATTCATAGTGACTACACTTTATGTCCCTCACCTTACCGCTATCCGATGACACCACATGGAGGACTCTGTAATGGCCGTTTTCGGCGTTCATAAAACTCTATTGCACCTGTCTACAAATCCAATTATCCTGTCACACGATGTCAGCCAATGGGAGCTCATGGGAGCTCCAGTACACTTTCATTTTACTAGCGCATGCGCACTAGTGTTATATCCGCGCCGTGGCGCCATTTTAGTTGTGGCAGGACATTCCTTTATGTCTATATAAGCCACTATTATGATCAGGCACTTGCGCTCATTTTACCGCTACACAAACCGCTGATCCATTTCTATGTCTGCACTCTAATCAGCGTATTAGTACTTTATATAAGGTGAATGTTACTAATTACAATTAGGCTGTTTGTCTAGAAAACGGAATATATTCCTAATTGGATACATAAATGGCTGTAGGGATATGTATATCACTCAGACCTAACGGATAAAAGCCTTATTCAGGCTATCTCCCTCAGTCTATGCTTTTCCAAGAGGACGTACAGCCTCTCCAGGCCATAACATCCTACTTTAGAGCCGGCAAACAAGTGAACATATATAGTATACCATATATCCAAATATCAGACAACAGCTATAAATATTTCCTTTGCAGACAATTTTATTATAGAATAGGGACTATTGCTACAGGTCGACATTTGTGACAGAGAAATTAGACAGTATATAGAAAAATGAATTTCATATTCCAAAATGGACAAAAATAGATAGTGTAATTATTTTGATGCCTCCATAACGGTGCTTCATCAAGCGGCTGGTGAGGAAATACGTAAGACCCACCGGTCATACGGATATCTATGAAACAAAAAAATTAATATATTAAAATCATAAATGTACAACATGGAACCTATATACATCCAACTCAGGGTTACATCCCAGAAGATTATCGCATGCCTGACTGAATTTTGAATTCTACATTAAGTCCTTTGGGTTTTAGGGTGTTCAATTCATATATCCATTTCAATTCTATTTTTTTTAGGAGGCATATTCTATCCCCTCCCCTCCTCTGTATGGGGACCCTATCTATTATTTTAAATTTCAAATCTTTTTCTGTATGTTGAAACTCTGTAAAATGTTTCGAAACTGGGAGATCAGCGGTTTGTGTAGCGGTAAAATGAGCGCAAGTGCCTGATCATAATAGTGGCTTATATAGACATAAAGGAATGTCCTGCCACAACTAAAATGGCGCCACGGCGCGGACATAACACTAGTGCGCATGCGCTAGTAAAATGAAAGTGTACTGGAGCTCCCATTGGCTGACATCGTGTGACAGGATAATTGGATTTGTAGACAGGTGCAATAGAGTTTTATGAACGCCGAAAACGGCCATTACAGAGTCCTCCATGTGGTGTCATCGGATAGCGGTAAGGTGAGGGACATAAAGTGTAGTCACTATGAATATTAATACAAATTTATGCTAATGAGAAAGTCTGTGAAACAAAGGAGAAAGTGGGGAAGTGTGATACTTTATAAAGAATATAGCACAAAGCACCTTAATAAGCACGGATATTGCACTGAAGAGACACTATATGCACATTATAGAAAACTGTACAACTGTATGTTTATTTATGTATTAATGGTAATTGTAACATGCAAATTTATTCAAATTGTTTCTATAAAAGCACAATCATTGTTAACACCCATTGCTTGAAAAAGGCTCAGTGAGCCGAAACGTCGCGCAGTGATGTGGGTCGATTAAAACTTCACCTTTTTTTCATCTGAAACGTCTGGAGTGCTGCCTTCTTTTTGCTATTTGGTATATATATATATATATATATATATATATATATATACGCCTATACTATGTGTAGACATTTATCTTAGCTATTCTATTCTAACCTGTCAGTTGATTTTACTGTACACTGCACTGAATTGCCGGCTTTTTGCTAGAACACCGCTGCGTATTTCTCGCAAGTCACACTGTTGGTCCGTGTGTAATCCGTATTTTTCTCGCCCCCATAGACTTTCATTGGCGTATTTTTTGCGCAGTACGGTGACAAACGCAGCATGCTGCGATTTTCTACGGCTGTAGAAAACCGTATAATACGGATCAGTAAAATACAGCTGATAGGAGCTGGGCCATAGAGATTCATTGTACCGTATGCAATCCGTATTTTCTGCACCTCTCATACGTCCGTAAAACACGCTAGTGTGAGGCCGGACTTAGTGTGATATTTGGGAGGCAGAATGAGCAAATCAACAGCAGGTCAAGAATTAGTTTTATTTATTTTTTACATCATGTAGTATAAGTGATTAGATGACTACATCGCCATATTTTGAGAGCTATATTTTTTCTATATTCCTGGTAATAGTCATGTGAGGGCTGTTCTTTTGCAGGATGAGTTGACGCTTTTATTGGTGCCATTTTCAGTCACATAACCTTTTTATTAACTTTCTATTTCAATTTTTGGGAGGAACAATGAACAAAAAACAGAAATTCAGGATTTTTTTAATGCCATTCACCATATGGTAAAAGTGATTACACAACTTTCGGGTCAGCATTATTTCACCCATGCTCCATTTGTTTCATTTGTTTATGTTTTGCTCCTTTTACCCAATAAAAACAATTTTATTAAACAAAACTTTTTACTTCACTATATTCTGAGAGCATTTTTTGTTTTTCTGCTGATGGGGCTGTACATTATTTAAATGTAAATAAAAATGGCATAGCTGAAAACAATTTTGTCCTACAAAGAATAAGCCATGACGGCTTGTTCTTTGTAGGACAAAATTGTTTTCAGCTATGCCATTTTTATTTACATTTAATTTTTTGAGTGCATTATATTTCACTTTTTGTTTAACAGTATGATGAAAAGCAACTTTTTTACACGTTTTTATTTATTTTATTTTTATTTGCGATGTTCACTGAAGGGGCTAACTAGTGTGACAATTTTATAGGTCAGGTCGTTCTGGATATGGTGATACCAAATGAGTCCTTTTTATTTTTACATAAATATATGTATTTATTGATTTAATAATTTTATTTGCTGTTTACTTTATGACTTTTTTATATATATTTTTACTATTTTTAAAAACTTTTGTTCCCTTTTTTATCTTGATCCAGGATGGGAAATCAACTTTCCATTGTCTGATCACTGATCTAATACTCTGCAATGCTTTTACATTGCAGAGAATTTGATCAGTGATTCAGATGCAGGCAGGAGGTATGTCAGCTCCTGCCTGCTATGGACAGGAACTTACAGGCCTCCGAACCAGCGTGATCCCACAGCCAGCTTTCGGCCTAGGATCAAAATGGAGACCATCGGCACAACACGATTGCAATCGCATTGTGCTGATCAGAGCAGAGCGGGAGTTTCCTTCCCAATCCGATAAATGTCACTATCTTGTTAACAGTGGCATCAGAGGAGTTAAACGCTCACGATTGGTGGCAGTTCTCATATAGCGCTGACTCCCACGTTTGATTGCAAGGGCACTCAGAGTGAGCCAATGTGATTGTCATGCCGTATATGTACATCAATTTGCGGCAACACACTTCCAGCACCATACATGTATGGCGGATATCGTGAAGTGGTTAAAGCCAAATTGTATGGCCATTGGGCAACACATTATAGGGAATTTGGGATGCATGCAATATGGTACAGTGTTTTTAATCACCCAAAGTCCACAAGCCCTTATTCACATAAACAGCAGCTGATTTAGATAGGAAGTAACTCTCATTGGACATAACAACTCTCTTTGGATTCTTGCTCTAATGATGTCTGTTTTTGGTAAATACATGAATAACCTATGAAAAACAATTGTGGAGCATCTTTTCTCACAGATTTACTTCGTTTTTATGAGATTGTCTATAGAGGTAAGTGGATTGATCTACAGAGTATTGATTTTGAGTTGAATTTCCAAAAATTCGCAAGTTGATGTCCCATAGCCTTCCACACATTATTGCCTCCTACACAAGTATGATGTCCCCACAACCCCTCACACAGTATCATGGCCACCCATACAAGTATACAAGTATGATGTCCCAACCACTCCTCATACAGTATTATGACCCCCAACATTTTCTCCACATAAGTACTGACTGATAATTAAAATAAAAAACAGAACTACTACGTCACTTTGTTCCCTTCAATGTACTGTTGTGCTTTAAACAGTGTGTACTGAATCTCCTCACATCAAGCTTAATCTCGTGATGTGATTGTGCTGTGACGGGGTATGCGACAATCCAACAAGATTTATTGGAACAGGGAACTGGGACAACACAAATTAAAGTAATTCTGCAGAGTCCGTAATGAGTCCACAATGAGTCCACACAAAGGGGGCAGTTCCAGGGGTGCCATCCGGTAATCCGACGCCAGGGAAAAGACAGAAATAATCCTGGGATGGGTTCACTGGATCCAACAGATGAGGGACATAGCACCATTCCACGTGTCAGCTTTTAACCATCCACACACTGGCACCAGGATCTCACCTCAGCAAAAGATCCCAGCCCTTCGCAAGTCACCACACAACTGCCTCAGTCAGCACACAAGTCTATTGTTCTGTGTCCTGGGATCCACCCCAACATGGGGGAGGGCTCCCACCTATGACTATGTGGCTAACTTAAGAAGTCTCCAGAAGCTACAAGCTAGTGTTGGATAAGTCCTATGCTGAGGAGAACAAAGACAGACTCTGCCACTGGTTGTAGACTCAAGCCTGATTACATTGCAGTACAGGGACACAGGCCAGGGGAGAGACACGCTGTTGCAACTCCTACCCCCCTCAATTTGTTTACGGACTAGTGACCTCTACAGGTCGCTTGTCAAGTGCACATAGTCATGGCTGACCTGACTCATGGTTCCTCCTGCCTGGACAATCCATCTGCATTTTGGTGTTGTCTGCCACTTCTATATTGTATTGTAAAGTTACAGGGTTGAAGACCGAGCTCCATTTTACATTCTCTTTGACTTAAGCTCTGCTTTCTGCACCCACAAATCGACATTGTAGCTCTCCCACATCATTTCTTTGGACAATATCTGCAGGCAGGCCCCTCATCACCCCAACCACTCATTGCTTGACCCCAAAGCCAAAGTCCAGTTCTACACTTGCTTTTGGGATATTCTTCCATTGACCTTCAGCTAATTCGATTGTAATCACAGTTCCATTCTGTATTGCCTCTGGCCGAACCACACTGGGATCAGCTATGGTGAGAAATGCCCCAGAGTCACAAAAGCCAAGAACTCTCCGACCATCCAGCATGACCTCCTGTAAGTGCTTTCTTTGAGGATTAAAAGAACTCGTGGCTGTGGCCCGCACCCCATAAACCACTAATCGTTGAGCATAGGTTTCTGAGCTATTAGGTAAATCAATTTGTAGGGGTGGCACCTCTTCCTCCATTGTATTTGGCTGTAAATAATTGATAGGCCGATTTAGTGCAGGGTCAATCCTCAATTGACCCAGAGGGCAGGTTTCTTGCAGATGCCCAGCCTGCCCACATCGGTAACATCTGCACTTTATCGCACTCCTTCCCATGTGCACTCTTATCTCTGTCTGCAGAAAAGGGAACCTGGTGGCTGATATCTATGTGACGGTGCATGAGGTGGTTGTTGGGGTTGAGTGATTCCATAATTTTCCCCTATGCTTGGTTAAAAAAAGGAACCATTACTGACTAGTGACTACCACATTTTTTGTTCTTGATTTCTTTTAGTGTTTCTTAAAGCCAGAAAGTTGCCATTTGAAATGACTGGGAAAATATTCAGAAAAGTTCCCACGCTCGAGGTCATATGAAGACATCCAGCAGAGGGCGCATCACCGCGAATGAAGGTAACTACAGGTCATTGACCTACTTTCCATTCATTCGCTGGGGTTTTACTGGCATGAGCACAGCTGCATTAGCAGAGCTCCTGCCTGTAAAATAATTTAACCCCTTCAGATGGATTTACATCGTGGGACGTGACAGATCATCGGAAGGTATGGGATATTGTTGGTTTATTATTTTTAATTTGTTACAGGTCGAGGGTCTTCAGGTGGATTGAGAGTGGAATAAAATATTACAACAACCTGTGTATTTATTTCATTAAAATACTTTGCAAAAAGAAAAAGCATTGCTGTAATGTATGCACACCACACAAGTATAAAAAAAAAATGCAAAAAAGTTTATTGTGAACATGACCACATAACAGCAATTAATATCAGAATACACACAAACACCCCTCCGGACATGCAGTATATGCCCAATACAATAATAACATATGCAAAAACCTATGCAAAGCCTAAACCTGATAGCTAGGCTCATGAGGCAGAAATCAATGCAGAGCAAAAAATGGCCCCCATGGTCCAAAACAAAGGAACGCATATGATAAGCGATAAGTCAGTTAGACCCCATGAGATGGGTCATGGAGAGTCCCATGCGTATCTATGTGGGGAGACAATATACTCCATAGGGCTAAAAGCAATACAGGGTTATATTACCCAAAGCGTGGCATATAAAGAGAGCTAAGGATAGAGATCCCAGTCCAGGGAGGGTGACAAGGTGACCACGCATATCGCTCCCACAAGAGGAGCATCGTCGAGGAAGTGATGAGGAGCATGTTCGCCTTGACTAAATAGTCCCAGCGATAATTACCTGATAACCGACCGGCGCGACTGAAGCATGTGACCGGAAATGACCCAAGCGCTTGAATGACTACCCCATGATCACATAGCACCTGCATGAGATGAAATGAAGCTGAAATGAAGCGCAGAGAGCGCCTGCGCAGCTCAGGAAAAAAAGGGGGTATTCCTGCAAGAGGTGGAATACAAAAGATATATTGATACACCTGCATAGATAAGGTGCCCGAATCACAAAACCAATCGCAGGTTACAATTATAAGCTGGCGTCCCAGCAGACCCCACCTTATCCTTATGCATGGGATAGAGCCAATAAATAAAGAGCAGAAAAAATTTGCAAAAAAACAAAATGACCACAGTCTAGCAATACATGCAGCGCAGTGCAAACCAAACATGACATCAGACAGCAAACAACCCCCGGGGACAAGCAACCACAAGAACCATGCTCACGTGTACACCCATGGATACAGGAAGCAGAGAGAATCAGGGGTGAACCCCCAAGAAGGCAATATGGTAATAGTAATAATAACTTTATTAAATATATATATGTAGACTACAGAAAAAAATGTGATTAAACCAGATGACAACCTGGTAAAAATATTAAGACTAATTCATAAATTTCCAAAGGGGGGCACACATGCATGAACACCTAACTGTCTGTACATGATTCTTAAATTGAGCACAACGATGTATAATGCAATAACTGGGTTATATCTAGTGGGTTTAGAGTCATTTTGTTAAGTTTGTAAGCTGCTGTGTTGCATCACCAATAGGCCACCCTTGGCATTCATTTAATTGTTCCAGTTTTCCTGGAAAATGCTTGATAGCCGCACTAGGCGACTGCACAATTAGGTAAATTATAGTAACGTAGTCAACATTTCCTTCCTACTGAGTGACGCAGCACTTTTTTCCCGGTCAGTTCTGATATGTGCGAAAAACCTGTTACATTTTGTTGGTTGGCGCAAGTGCACTCAGTCTGAGTTGAACATTAAAAGTTAATTTGACAAGGTTAGTGTTTACTGCTTTCCTTGTCCTCGGCTTCGCTGTATCTTGGAGAGCCTACCATGGTCCATGGCTTCCAGGCCTGTCACTCCAGGACAGCAAACAGGGAGAAAAGTATGTTTTCCAGTGGAACAATGATGTGTTTCAGAGGCAAGCATACCTGGCTGAAATCATGCAGCTAGCATCTGATGCATGCTGCTTATGGATCCGGCAAAGTGTATCAGCTGTCAGGTTCATTTTTATTAAAAATAATGTATGTTATTAGTTTCTAAACAATAATACCACTTACTATTATTAGTGTGTTAGTGTGATTATTGTTCATCAAATTTAGGGACATAATTTGAGTAATTTTTAAAATTATACCAATAATTATAAAAATGCTATAATTTATGTTTCCTACTTACTAAAATAAGAAAAAAGGAAACATGCTATCCCTATCTAGCACAATACATTTAACTTAATTGAACTGTACATTTCAAATGTAAGCTACTCTGTACCAGGATGATGAGTTCACCATTAGATTATTCAATTTTTACACTTCAAAGCAATTTTTTGTTTTCTTTCTGCTGCTAAACATCTTTCATAATGTCATTCTAGGACCACTGCTAGTTAAATGGGTCACACAATCAGCATCTGCAAAATGGATCATTTATCATAACCATGACAAAACTGTCAGGAACCTAGCGTTACAAGCATTAAGGTGGCACTGGGTGAGTATATCAGAAAAATCTTAATAGCAAAATATCTTCAACAAATCATTTATTGAGCAGAAATAATTTGTTTCTGACCTCTTCTTCATGAAAATAATTAAGCACTGGATATAGCTTGCATTTTGTGCATTTTGGCAGCAAAACATTGTTATCATAATGTCGATAATATTTACAGAAATAGCTACATTTCACTGAAATTGAATTATTTTATTCTATATGTATTTATTTAAATAGTACCAAATAATTTGGTTAAGTCCCAATAATCCTGTTTTTTATGACATACAGTATAACTCACTTACAAATGCTGCTAGGTTTTATCAAAATTGAAAAGTTATAAAAAGACATCTAGAAATAAAATACATTTTCCACGATACTTCTTACTTGACAAAAGAGAAGGGATTTCTTTACCATGCCCTTCAGCTGCTGAGTCCTATCTATAGGCTGCAGTCAGGGCCGCCATCAGGACATGACAGCCATTACTACAGTATGGGGCCCGGTGGTCAGAGGAAAAAAGGGGGGCCCGAACACGCTGGCAGGTCACTCCGCTCGGGCCCCCTTCTCTTTGTTTCTGTTCATCGGGCCCCTGGACATTTTGTTCTGTGTTCTGCCGAACGCCCGATGCATAACAACACTGTGGTGATTTAAAGATACACCTACAGTGTTGTTAATGCATCGGGTGGACGAAAATGGGCTCTGTACCTTTAAGTTGAGACCGGCTGGGTGCATCACGGTCCTGATGTCACGCTGCTCGTGCTCGCATTTCCTCATTCATTCTGAGCAAAGCAGCGTGAGGTGTGCCAGGTGTCAGCGGGTGGGCGGACAAAGTAGGCTGAGGAGGAGGGAGGGGCGGCGGGCTGTCAGGCAGGCAGAGTTACTGTAAGTTAGGAGACTGCACTGCGGCCAGCCCCTCTGAGTCTCATGAGCAGATGAGGCCTCAGGTGACTGCGCCTGGCAGCGTATGGCTGATGAGGGAAGGCGACTGGGGGCTGCATCCTACAGGGTTCAGTGGGAGGATAGTGGGGAGTGGGGCTGCCAGCCCCCACTAGCCTCCCCCTGGGCCCTGCAGCCCCCACTAGCCACTGTCTCCCCCTGGACCCTGCAGCCCCCACTAGCCTCCCCCTGGGCCCTGCAGCCCCCACTAGCCGCTGCTTCCCCCTGGACCCTGCAGCCCCCCAGCCCCCACCAGCCTCCCCATGGGCCCTGCAGCCCCCACTAGCCGCTGCTTCCCCATGGACCCTGCAGCCCCCCAGCCCCCACTAGCCTCCCCTGGGCCCTGCAGCCCCCACTAGCCGCTGCCTCCCCCTGGACCCTGCAGCCCCCCAGTCCCCACTAGCCTCCCCCCGGACCATGCAGCCTCCAGTCCCCACTAGCCTCCCCTCTGGGCCCTACAGCCCCCAGTCCCACTAGCCTCCCCTGGGCCCTGCAGCCCCCAGTCCCACTAGCCTCTGGCTGGACTCTGCAGCCCCCAGTAGGCTCCCCCTGGACCCTGCAGCCCCCCAGTCCCCACTAGCCTGCCCCCAGACCATGCAGCCTCCAGTCCCCACTAGCCTCCCCTCTGGGCCCTACAGCCCCCAGTCCCACTAGCCTCCCCCTGTGCCCTGCAGCCCCCAGTCCCACTAGCCTCCCCCTGGGCCCTACAGCCCAAAGTCCCCACTAGCCTCCCCCTGGGCCCTGCAGCCCCCAGTCCCACTTGCCTCCCCCGGACCATGCAGCCTCCAGTCCCCACTAGCCTCCCCCTTGGCCCTGCAGCCCCCAGTCCCACTAGCCTACCCCTGGGCCCTGCAGCCCCCAGTCTCCACTAGCCTCCCCCTGGGCCCTGCAGCCCCAAGTCCCCACTAGCCTCCCCCTGAGCCCTGCAGCCCCCAGTCCCCACTAGACTCCCCCTTTGCCCTGCAGTCCTCTAGCCTCCCCTGGGCCCTGTTGGATGTGGCAGCCAGTCATGGACTGGGGCCGCATCCAACAGGGCCCAGGGCGAGGCTAGTGGGAACTGGGGGCCACATCCAACAGGGTGAGGGGAGGCTGCTCAGTGGAGTGAGGGGAGGCTAGTAGGGGAAGGGTGCTAAGGGGAGTGTGCATCCAGCAGGTGGAGATTGCTAGGGTGAGTCTGCGTCCTGCAGGGGGAATCTGTTGCGGAGAGTCTGTGTCCCATTGGTGGAGGATGCTAGGGTGAATCTGCATTCCGCAGGAGGAATCTGCTGCAGGGAGGCTGTGGAGATGGCGAGGACAACCAGGGCTAGTCGACGATGCGTTTCAAGAGGGTGCCAACCTCTGCGAACAGGTAGCAAACAAGAATAGTAAAGAGTTGTGGAATTAATGGTGCTATAAAAGTAAGTAAAATAAATAATAATAATTCTTATTTATATAGCGCCAACATACTCCACAGCACTTTACATTATATAGGGGACTTGTACGGAAAATAAACATAACAGCATAACAATAAACACAAATCAAAACAGATACCAAAAGGAGTGAGGGCCCTGCTCGCAAGCTTACAATCTATGAGGAAAAAGGGGAGACACGAGAGGTGGATGGTAACAATTGCTTTCGTTGTTCGGACCGGCCATAGTGTAAGGCTCGGGTGTTCATGTAAAGCTGCATGAACCAGTTATCAGCCTAAATATGTAACAGTACAGACACAGAGGGCTATTAACTGCATAAAGTGTATGAGAACATGATGCGAGGAACCTGATTATGGTTTACATTTTTTGAATGGCCACACAGGGATAGTTAGGTTAATGCGTTAGGCCAAGCTGAACAAATGCGTTTTTAGGGCACGCTTAAAACTGTGGGGATTGGAGATTAATCGTATTAACCTGGATAGTAAGTAAATGGGGTGATCTCCCCTTTACTGTTGACTACTTTTTATTTTTTATACGATCACTTTGAGTTAAGTTTTGAGGTGTATTTATGTTGTACAATTTATAGATTTTTAATAAATGCCAATAAAGATATTTTTTAGTTTTGCATAATCGGTGATTATATATGCAATAATATACACTGTTTCCATTTATTTGGTGGGCAGGCTGACGCGGCAGCGGTGGGCAGACTGAGGTGACCATTAGATTCTTCTTGACTGGGTGGTGCTCGCTGTGGCAACATCGGCTGTGTGAGTAAATAACAAGTCCATGAATTCGTTTGTCCACCATTTCAGTACGTGATTGTATGATACAATCATTCCTTCCCCCTCCCACTCCCCAACAACAATGTATATATGTTACTGGATGAGCCTGAGCTGCTGCAAAACCTAATGCCCAATTACAAAATCCGGCAGCAGCTCAGGATCATCAGTAACTTATAACTTTTGGTTGGGGTTGGGAAGTGGGGTGGAGAATTATTGATGCAAGTGAGTATATATGATTGGGAAGCATCTTTATTATTATGGCAGCGTAATGTTTGAAAGGGGGAAATCGGTCTGTGCTCACACAGCAGGGCATGGACTGGGCGCCGATCTCCTGACCAGCATCCTCATACATGCTGTGAGGCTGCTGAGTTCAGGTCAGGAGACCCGCGGCCCGTCCCATGTGCAGACTGATATTCACCAACAGTTCCACTAATCAGATCAAGAGTCTACCTTGTCGTGGTGGCAGCTTAAAAATTCTTTTGGTCAAAACAAAAGCTGATGGCTATGTATATGATATGGTGTTAATGTGTGACTGGTGAGGATGTGGTGCAGAAGTGGAGTTTTTCCAAGAGTGGGCGGTGGGACTGTGGAAGGTTCGATGGGGGAGGCGGAGCTAGGGTGGAGGTGGAACTGGGGGTGGAGCCTGGGCGGAGTTTGAGGGGGGCCCCGAAATTTTGAAAGTATGGGGCCCTGAAATCCCTAGTGGCAGCCATGGCTGCAGTGATACATCAAGGACATAGAACTGCCATCCCCTAGTTTACAGTGCAGTGTTTTAATATGTCCTATGTGCTGGCTCTACAGTTTCTGCTCCATTCTGCATGTGATTGGTTTCTCCCTGTCGGCAGGAGGCAGGAGAGACAAGAGAGGTGAAATCTGAATCCAATAAAAATACAACTGGAATTCTGCTTACAGCACAGTATGAGTCGAAGGTGAGGGGCGATGTTAAAACTCTGAAGCTAATTAATGCAGAAAGTAGGAGTTGAGCAACTGTAACCACAAACTGTCACTAAACAATGTATGCACAGTATCTAACAAAAAGTGAGTACACCCCCCACACAGTGTAACTTTGTTGTGCCCTCTAAATAACTCAACACACATCCATTATTGTCTGAACCACTGGCAACAAAAGTGAGTACACCTATAGTGAAAATGGCCAAATTGTGCGCAATTAGCTATTTTCCATCTCCACTGTCATGTGACTAATTAGTGTTACAAAGTTTCAGATGTAAATGGGGAGCAGGTGTGTCAAATTTGATGTTCTTGCTCTCACACTCGCTCATATTGGTTACTGGAAATTCAACATGGCACCTCATGGCAAACAACACCCTGTGGATCTGAAAAAAAGAATTGGTGCTGTACATGAGGATGGCCTGTGCTATAAGAAGATCACCAACACCCTGGAACTGAGCTGCAGCATGGTGGCAAACAGCATACAGCAGTTTAACAAGACAGGTTCCACTCAGAACTGTCCTCATCATGGTCGACCAAAGAAGTTAAGTGCACATGCTCAGCGTCATAACCAGAGGTTGTCTTTTCAAAATAGACGTATGAGTGCTGCCAACATTGCTGCAGAGGTTAAAGAGATGGGGGGGTCAAAATGTCAGTGCTCTGACCATTCGCCGCACACTGCATCAAATTTGTCTGCATGGCTGTCATCCCAGAGGGAAACCTCATCTAAAGATGAGGCACAAGAAAGCCTTCAAACAGTTTGCTGAAGACAGGTTAACTAAGGAAATGGATTACTGAAACTATGTCCTGTGCTTTGATGCGGCCAAGATGAAGTTATTTGTTTCAGATGGTGTTAAGCATGTGTGGTGGAAACCAGGTGAGGAGTGCAAAGACAAATGGGTCTTGCTTATGACACACCCGCCAGAGCCAGGGGTACTCGGAGCTAGGCCGGACAGTCCTTTGGGGGCTGTGATCTGTCTCCGTGGCCCTGGCCGTGTCTTAAAATGGGGGTCAGTTATATGGGATTGAGTTGTGACGCCACCCGTGGTGTTCTGCAATTGGTGGCCGATGCTGCAGTTCAGGCCCACTGGGGCCGATAGTGATGCAGTAAAAATGGTACAGCTCTCCACGGGTAGAACGGGGCCCCGGGGCAAATATTTTTAGCTGTTCAGGTGGTGGTGAACGTTGGCGTGCAGAGAATAAGTAAGGGACACAGAGAAATGCAGATTTTTTTTACCTTTTACTTCTTGGTAGATTAAAATGCAAAGGACTCTGGTGTCCTTTTTGTCAGTGCTCCATTGTGCGGTCAGCTCTGAGGCAGCTTCAATTCCCCAGAGCCCTTGTCTCCACTCCTGTCTCTTCCCTCTCCCCAGAATAACTGCCCAACAGGCTTAACTTACTCCTCCTCCCAACCAGAGAGAACAGCTCCCCTGCAGTCTGGTCTAGAGCTCCCACCTCTGGCCCAACATGTACTGTGATATATCGAAGCAGAGCATGATCCTCCCTTTGAAATCTTGTCCACAGGTCTGTATTCCAACATGTTAATGACCCCAAACACACCTACCAGATGACCACGGCCTTGTTAAAAAATGTCTCCAGACATAAACCCTATGGATAATATGTGGAGCATTCTCAAATGGAAGGTTTATGAGCTCTAGATCTCTAACCGATCATATTCCTCACCAACCGTTACACCGATGCCTCTACCCTGTGCCAGTCATTACACTGGCTACCCATCCACTCCAGAATCCAGTACAAAACTACTACCCTCATCCACAAAGCACTCCATGGCTCAGCACCACCCTACATCTCCTCCCTGGTATCAGTCTACCACCCTACCCGTGCCCTCCGCTCCGCTAATGACCTCAGGTTAGCATCCTCAATAATCAGAACCTCCCACTCCCGTCTCCAAGACTTTACACGTGCTGCGCCGATTCTTTGGAATGCACTACCTAGGTTAATACGATTAATCCCCAATCCCCACAGTTTTAAGCGTGCCCTAAAAACTCATTTGTTCAGACTGGCCTACCGCCTCAATGCATTAACCTAACGATCCCTGTGTGGCCTATTTATAATAAAAAAAAAAAAAAAAAGTTCCTCGCATCATGTTCTCATACACTTTATGCAGTATTAGCCCTCTGTGTCTGTACTGCTACATACTGGTTCATGCAGCTTTACATGAACACCCGAGCCTTACACTATAGCTGGTCCGAATAACTAAAGCAATTGTTACCATCCACCTCTCGTGTCTCCCCTTTTCCCCATAGTTTGTAAGCTTGCGAGCAGGGCCCTCACTCCTCCTGGTATCTGTTTTGAACTGTATTTCTGTTATGCTGTAATGTCTATTGTCTGTACAAGTCCCCTCTATAATTTGTAAAGCGCTGCGGAATATGTTGGCGCTATATAAATAAAAATTATTATTATTATTATTATCTAACATGCACCAGCTCAGTGATGTCATCATGGAGGAGTGGAAAAGGATTCAAGTGGCAACCTGTGAACTCTATGCACATGAAAGTTAAGGCAGTGCTTGAAAGTAATTGGCCACACAAAATATTGATACTTTGGGCACATTTTGACCATTTTCCCTTAAGGGTGTACTCACTTTAATTGCCAGCGGTTTAATGGCTGTGTATTGAGTTATTTAGAGGGCACACCAAATTTAAATTGTTGTACAAGCTGTACAATGACTACTTTACATTGTATCTTACATGTATCATTGTTTCACATCTTCAGTGTTATCTCATGAAAAGAGATAAAATATTTACAAAAATGTGAGGGGTGTATTTACTTTTGTGAAATATTGTAGCTGTGCTGTTCCAACTGGTTCTAATTAAGAATAAAATGTTATGCTATGGCTCTAAATAAAATGCTATATAACTCTATGCAATGGTGAACGGATTTCTATGCTTCGATAGTGTGGTTATCATTTGGCACAAACCTTTAGAATTTATGGTCTCAAGAGTGCTGACAAGTAGAGTAGTAAAATAAGAGACACATATTTCTGGAGCGGGGTTCTAGATTTGATGATAACATTTAAGTCAACTGCATTCAGTATTTACTAATAAATTAATCCTTGCAAATATAAAAATTTGCTGAAAAACAATTCAAAGTGAATCTCCACTGTACCTAATTTCTTGTATATTTTTTGACAAAAAATATGATTTCATGAAAATCTGTTTCTTCACTAGAAACAATTTATACATCACAAATTAGGAATTCACTAATAGAAAAATAAATGACCAAAACACACCATCTTCTGAAAAATAAAATGTTTGAGTAAAAGCACATATTGTGTCTCAGGCAGTCTTAGATACTAGTCAATCACATTTCAACACCTTTTCATTTTGTTTTCAACATACTGACTTACGTTATACACAACAGAGTTGAAAAGAATAAAACTCAATAGCAATGTAAAATGTTCACTACATCTTAGTCAGTTTTCATGACAGCCTCAGACTGACACGTAGCTCTTCAACAGTACGCTGCTACTAGTGAAAATAATAATAAAAAAAGCACAATATCAAAGTTTTAGTTATGAAAGAAAGTTCGAACTATAATCACTGCAGAAAAATGTTTATAACTGCATTGTGTTTTATTTTCATGATAAGAGAAATAACGTTTCAATGACAGCAAAAAAGTAAAGCAAAGCAAAAAATAAAACCTGTCAACATCAATAGCGTTTTTTTACTAAATGCATAGAACATACTCCAAAGACTGCAGTATTATGCTGTGTCTGCACAATCTCATGTTAAATTTATCATAATAGATTTTTTTAAAATGTGTTGTTTTATTACTGAACTTTTAAACTTAATTTACATGTACTATTACTGTTCACTTACCGTAGAGTATTTGCTATTTGTTTCCTGTAATTTGTCTGTTAATGGCCACAGTGTGAATGTGCACCTACACATTGCACTATACCAACAGGTGTGTCGGCCCATTTCTTTGGTTTTGCTTTAGTTCCTTGTACTTTGTACTTATAAGTGAGTGGAAATAGTCCTCTCACTATCACCACAAATTATCTTCTGTATGATATGATAAGCTATGATAGTCCCTCCTGATGGTCTGCACCATACCATCTCACCCAACATCAGATAGAGAGAGAAAGATTTAGCAAGCTGAACAAATTTAACTGTTTGTTAAAAACTAATCCTTCTTCAAGGGCCATATTGTCTTTATACATTTGGCAAAAAGTTTACAATTTTCTGCTACAAAAATGTTTTTGCTGCCCATTTTTTTAATTTGTTGTTATAGTTGAAATGCTATTAGCGATGGCTTCTTCAGCAACCAAAACTTTTTGTGAACCCTGCCGATATAGAAAAAAAATAAGTAGAATAAAAAAATGTTTCAATTGTCTCTTGCTAGGAAAAGGAATTCTTGCTGTCTGGGCTATAAATTGGTTCCTCCCATTGTGTCTTCATTGGCCATTTTGTCTGGACACTTGTGCTTCTCCGTTGCATACTCGCTTTATGAACTAATATCAAACCTGTTTATGCACCAAAGGATAATTAATAATTAAGCAAAGTTATGCCATTGCTTGTTCAGCTTGTAAGCACTAAACTTGTCCCTACACCACAGAAAGGATTTTGGATCAATTCTTATCAAAGAAGCTATGGCTTCTTTCATTACACGCTTCATGTGGGTAAACTCTGGAAAGGAAGACATCTGCTCCCAAAATATAACATTTTTTGGCAATTTTGTTACAAATAAAAAAAAACATAAAAAGTCCAACAATGCAAGCTGTTGGTTTCGACCCAAAGGCATAGATAGGAGTTGAACACAGAGGAGGCAAAACACATCTGTGTGTGTTCCTAACCTAGGTAACCATATTTATGACTATGATGGTGCATCCTAATCATAGTAGGTAAAGAACAATTTAACTGATCATGCTATTAATAAAAATATCTGTATACAAAACCTAGAAAGATACTGTATTACAATGACTGAATTGTGGTAGATACCAATTCTGCAGAACATACATCTTAAGAGATTACAGTACATTTGTAGACAGAGACTTACCACTGATGCTTTTTCTGATGGAGCCGTTCGCTTTCCTCATCTATTCCTTAGGCCCCAGACTGAAGTATATATGTCACAGTGTACCCGTAATTTAAAAATCAAACATCTCAGTCTAAAAAAAGACAATTATATGTATAAAATATAAAGAACCACCAGGGTGCGCTGTGCAAAGCTACAGTGAAACCCACTGTGAGGAAGAAGCTGTAAGACCAACACAATACCACACGGATCAAAGTGCAGAAAAATTATACAGAGGCATGGGATAAATAATATATGGCTTTATTAATGGGATGCCTATCATTAACAAGAATCAAAATAATATTTTAAAAAAGTTTTTTAAAAACATGAATGAAACACGCGCAGTAACAGGATATATCAAGCTGTGTGTATTTTTTACAGTAATAACACCACCACAATAATACCAGGATTTTTTCAAAATATAGGCTGTACCAAAATACGTGAGAAGAAAAACCACAATATTATACCAATAAAAACATCAAAGAACAATAACCATATGCAATTTTTGCCTACATGGCAAATAAAGTGACAAAGTGCAAAAAATATCCTGGTGCAAAAAGTATTTTATAATGCTGTCTCACATATATAGTGCTTATTGCACAAATGTAATCCAACCAGATAAAAAAGTGTTACAAAACATACAGGGGCCAGCAAATAGGTAACCCTATATGTCTCAAAACAATATGTGAAAAGAACAAAAAATAGGAGAAGCTGCCGTGGAATATAATAAGGTGCGAGTTTCTACCAGGAAAATAAAGTGCACACGTGCAAATAAATTTGACCCGCGGTTAGAAGCAGCGTGGTGTTTCCATAATGAGTGTAATAAAAAACGTGCAGCAGTACAGCCAAAAATTGATTTATATATACCTGAGGGGTTAAATCCTGTATGTGTGCTCACCCGACGCGCATTTCGGAACGTATGTCTTCCTCCGTCAGGGGTGGCTAAGGTGTATGGATGGGGGCTTTTTATAGAGTCCAAATCCAAGCGCTGCGGCCCGGGTATATCCGGCGCGTGCGCAGTCGGGAGGTCCGTGAGTTCCGGTCCCCGCGTCACATGACCGGCCGCATGGGGACAGAGTACCCAGCGTAACCACAGTAACCAGCGCTCGGATTTGGATTTGGATTTTAGTGTCGTGGAAAGTAATAGTGCTAACAAATTACCTCCTAGAAAGTAATAATGTCTTATTTGTGCCAAATCTGACACCTTGAGAAATCCATTGGTAATAATGGCCCCACTGCTCCCCCCACGCACAGGTTGATAGCCATCACACAGTATGATACACAGTATGGGCACATTGTACTTTGTATCATTACACCACATTGGAGGATGTACATTGTGTTGGACATGCAGACTGTATTTGTTGGTAATAAAGTTATCGCTCTTAGAATACTTTTGTGATTTTTTAGCATAAAAGTATTTACATCGAATCACATGCATAGTAATTCTAAATTCAGAAAGCCAAGCAATACTAGGAAAATATTCTAAGGAAAATGCTGCATATACAGTATAACATAAACCTGTCAAACTGTCATACAGTTCCATATCTTGCTTGTTAAATCCAATTGTTAAAAAAACATAAATTTATAGTAATAGTAAGATCATTAAAACTAGATGTATTAATTGATTTTTAAAAGTTTACATGGACCAAAATCATGAGATTTCATGGTACTGTAGTTCTAGGGTTAGCAGGACCATTTATTGCCTTTAGATTGTACCCTTGTGATGCAATTATATATTGTATCACTCCATTTATTGGTCACCCAACAATTGTATTTTCCTGTATAAACATACTGCTGAATGTTATTTTGAATGTATTTCCTATAAACATATATTTTATTTCAGACTTCTATAGACTTGATCTGTGTGGCTTAAAAATATAGGAGATCAAGCATTGCTAACCTTTAGACTTCACTCCATAAATGAATATATAACCCGAGGATCAATGGCTCACAATACCATCTTAATCGATTATACCGAACTGCTTAGCCATTGATCACCAGGTGACAGCTCAAAGTTAGCAAATTGGTGGTTCTGCTTCTTCTGAAACGGCATTCTCGCTTTCAAAACAGAAATATAACACGGAGTCACTTCATAGAAATAAACATAATTATTTTTAGCATTTTTTCAACAAAATGTTGTGCACGACTAATATATCACTATCACCCACTTTTAGATATCTGTAAAATAATTTACATAATAAATAATTGTAGAATTAATGTGAATACAAGAAAAATATTTCTTTATACCTTGTTAGCCAGTAAATAGAAAAATATTAACATTTGAGATTCCCAAGTGTATTATGCCTGATGAAGAGACCTAAGTAGTCTCGAAAGCTTGCTTCTTGTTACCATTTTTTCAGTTAGCCATTAAAAGATATCAACCACTGAGGACTCTCAAATTTCCATTTTTTTTATATGAATTTAAGCAACTTCCTAAAAACTACTTATTACAAATCTCCTACTATTTTGCTGTAAATATATTTGTTGACTACACAATGAAACCCATGTAGATATACCAAGGAACCAAACAACGGAATCAGTTATATCAACCACAACAGAAAAATACAGTATAAAGTTCCAGTAAAAAATAATGTTTATTTAAATATAATTAAAAATATAATAATATTATCCAAGGTAACTGCATTCCAAGCAGGGAAGGTCAATACACAGAGTGTGATCCAAAATGTGCTTGCAGAGTATAATATGACTAAAGCCTCTAGAATGTAACACATACAAATTGCGGGATATACTGTTCCCCTGAAAAAGCTGGCTTTAGTAAAATAGTAATTAGCAGCACTTACATGAATAAGGAGCCTGTGTGTGGCATCCTCCACTGCCCCAATGCATGTTTCACTTTCTTCGTCAGGAGGCATCTGTTGGGAAGAGGTGGGACTGTTTAAGTAGTATGTGTGACCAATCAGCAGTAGCGGTTATGGAGATGTGTGTCGGTCATGTGCCAGCTGTGCCGTGCGCATAGATGCTCAACGTAGTAACCAATTCCGGTGTATAGCGCATGTGCGCCACTGAAATCACCCCTCCTTGAGATGCATAGACTTGCAGCCTTGGAACGCAAGCCATCATAGTCCATCTGTGAGATGGCATATGCGCCTGAGTTCCTGTGCGACCATTCGTCCAGATGTCAAAGGGTGAGGGAGCGCTGCATGTGTTCAGCATCTATGCGCACGGAACAGCTGACCCATGACCGACACACACCTCCATAACCACTACCGCTGATTGGTCACACATACTACTTAAACAGTCCCACCTTTTCCCAACACACGCCTCCTGACGAAGAAAGCGAAACGTGCGTTGGGGCAGTGGGGATGCCACACACAGACTCCTTATTCATGTAAGTGCTGCTAATTACTATTTTACTATAGCCAGCTTTTTCTGTTCCGTATATCCCGCAAATTGCACATTACATTCTAGTGGCTTTAATTATATTTTACTCTGTAAACACATTTTGGATCACACTCTGTGTATTGGCTTCCACTGCTTGGTATGCAGTCACCTATGACATTATTATGTTTTTAATTAGATTTAAATAAACATTATTTTTTACTGGCACTTTATGCTGTATTTTTCTGTTATGGTAAATATATTTATTGGTATCGTGACTCTCTGCCAATAACAGCTAACAAGAAAAAAAGAGTTTGCCATGTTGAATTTCAACATTCCTTTTGTTATTTGCAGAGATTATCCTCCGCCAGAGGTCTATCAATAGTGTCTTGACCTCTAGGTAGTGAGAACACATGCACACTTGGCAGAGCAAGGGAAGGGAGGAGGAACAGCTGTTAGCTTCACAAATGTTTAACCAACAGCTAGCAAAAAAGTATGGCCAGCTTTTAGAAATAGCAGTGGGTAGAAGTTGATGGCTGTACAAGAGTGATCATAGCATGTAGAGGAGAGAAGGTATCAAAATCTTCACAAAATGGCAGATCACATGAGCTGTGCTCTAGTGAAGATAGGGAGGAAAGCACACATAAGGCAGCCAATAATAGGGAAAAGAAAATAGAGCACTTATGTCAAACTCTGCAGGTTTGGGGTATGAAGTCACATACTCATTACATAAGTTCAAGGAGGACTTGGATGCCTATACAAAACAGAAAATGGCACAAGTTGATTTTACTTATAATGTATCCCAAATTATTTAATCCAGTGTCTATATACAAGAAATAGAAATAACTTTGCAGTATATTCACCACTGTGAGCAAATCATGCAGACTGTGGTTGCCCTTTCTTCAGTTCAAAATGTAATTAGGAAATGACAGTTAATGACAGGTGAATGTCAAGATAAAGTCTGGAATACCAAGCAAAATTTCAGTGAGAGCTGCTTGTAGCATTGCTAAAGAGGCAAATCAGGCAGACTCTGAAGTTGTGGAACATTATTCTACTGCTCAGAGACACCTGCACAAATATGACCTTCATGGAAGAGACATCAGAAGAAAACCTCTCCTGTCTTCTCACCATGAAATTCAGCATCAGAAGTAAGCAAAAGAACATCGAAACAAGCCTCATGCATTGTGGAAACAAGTCATGTGGACTGATGTGATTAAAAAAGAACTCTTTCATCACAATGATCAAAGGTATGTGTAGAGAAAACAGGGCACAGAATTTCAGGAAAATAACATCTTAACAACCATTAAGCATAGGAGTGCTTTGGGATTGTATTGCCACCAATTGCGCAGGGAACATTTCACAGGTAGAGGAAAGAATGGATCCAATGAAATTTCAACATATTCTTGATTCATGCATGACACGATCTGTAAAAAAGCTGAAATAGATAAGCAGAGGAGTTCTACAAATGGATAATGATCCTAAACAACTGTCAAAATCCCCAATAGACTACCTCAGAAGGCGCAAGCTTAAGGTTTCACAATGGCCCTCACAATCGGAACTGTAATTTTCCCCCAGGATCAATAAAGTGTATCATATCATATCATATTAGAAATCTGTGGCTAAATCTCAAAATAGCAGTGCATGCAAGACGACCCAGGAATCTCAGAGAACTGGAAGAATTTTTCAAAAAAGAATGGAAGAAAATCCCTCTAACAAGAATTGAAAGAATCTTGACTGGCTACAAAAAGCATTTACAATCTGTGATATGTTCAAAAGGGGGATGCTACTAGGTGCTAATCATGCAGGGAGTCTAAACTTTTTAAACTTTTGCATGGCCCATTTTCCTTTTTGCAATTTTTAAAATGAAAAATAATACATTATATATATATATTTTGCCTAGTGTACAAAGAATATGCGTCATCCTTAACTGTAGACCTTTTGGAGATAATTTCATCTTCAACTTGCTTAACTGATTAAAATAACAATAATTTTGACCAGGGGTGGCCAAACTTTTACATGCCACTGTAGCTATTATTAGCACTTCAATTATTTCAATGTAATAAAACACAAACTTTAAAAACAGAAGAGCCTGAAAATTGATGATGATAAAAAACGTGAAAAGATGATGAAGAGTATTAAATAATTTTATAATCCTCTGTACTATACCAAGAGGCGTTATAAACATGCAGAAATAATATATAACCTGTAGCAATGCACATGACTTTATAAGCAGGTGCAGGGAGAGGAAGCCTTTTACTTTTGCAACTATGTGTTAGTTCATTTCAATGCTGTCAAAATCAATTATGTGTAACTGTGATGAATTCTGTTACTTTCAGCGACCAGATTAAATTGAAAAATATCAGTAAATGATACAATGAAATCAATTCTCAAAATGTGTTTCTGCTTCCAAATATATACAAATTTCATGTTTTATATAATACACTTGATTTTCTAAAAAAAAAATATTTGAGGACATGCATGCTTCCGGAATGGGTGATGGGAATTTGGTGATAAAACAATATCAAATATTGCAAAATTGTTATGGGTTATAAGTCCCTAGTTATTAATATTAAAACATGTTGGCACCTGTGCAACATGACATGGAGCTTGTTTGGCTACTATTAGGACAGTGACTTACAGGTGCTACAGGTAAAGTCAGAAGTGCTTCTAGTGGAATATTCCTTTGTACATACAAAATCCTATGTAACATGGCACACTTTTGTTCTGTCAGAAGTCAGACATAATAACCTCATTTGAAAGGTTCTATTGAAGGCTGAGGCAAATCTGTATATGCCCAGAGAAGCACCATGCAAAAAAAAGCCAGAGTACAGGAGTGCGCAAGAGTGTTTACCGTATATACGAGTGTATAAGCCAAGTTCTTCAGCACATTTTTTATGCTGAAAATGCCCCCCTTGACTTATACACGAGTCAATTGTACCAGAGGGCCGGCGGGGGGAGGGGGAGCAGTAGGTCACAGAGGCAGGAGCCCACGGTTGTGTCTAATGCCTGTGCCGCTGCTGTAATAGCGCACAGTGCCAGCCACAGCCTCCAGCTTTCAACACATATCCTACTCACCTACCGGCGTACCCTCACTGGCACTGCATCTCCTTTGTTCCTGCGCCATCAGCTCTTCCTGTGCTGAGCAATCACGTGGACTAGCTCATTAAGGTAATGCATATGCACGTCTCTCCACTCCCATAGGCGTGGAGTGCATATTCATTACCCTAATGATTGGGGCCACATGATCGCTCGGCACAGGAAGATCTGCTGGTGCCAGAACGAGCAAGATGCAGTGCCACCGAGGGTGCACAGGCAGGTAAATTAGATGTTTTTGGGGTTTTTTTAACAGGAATCATGCATACAAGGATAAGGGATAACTAGCCATGCACACAATGACAGGGATGGGGGAGCCATGCATAAAATGACAGAGACGGGGGAGCCAAACATACAATGACAGGGATGGGGGAGCTATGCTTACAATTACGGGGACAGGGGAGCCATGCATACCAGGATGGGGATGAGGGGACAATGCATACTCGGCTTATACTCGAGTCAATAAGCTTACCCAGTATTTCATGGCAAAATTAGGTGCCTCGGCTTATTCTCAGGTCGGCTTATACTCGAGTATATACGGTAGTTTGAGCTAAAGCATTCCCATGTTATGAAAAACTTCAAATATGTCAAAAAAACAAGCAAAAAGTTATTTTTTGTTAAAACTTATGTACTGTGACTCAAAAAAATAAGCTACTAAACAAATTGGCTTTGCCTCTCCTATATTGCTGTGTCTCTTGGACGCATCTTGACTTCTCTTGCTCTTGCAACAGTAGAGAAATGTATGGATTTTCTATGTCTTTCCTGTATGAAGCCAATAAACCCCATCTACCCCCCAGCCCGCTTTCAGCTTCATGACCAGGCATTTTTTTTTTTTTGCAATTATGGTCAGTTTTTTATTTTTACAAGGGTAGCAGGAGAAATTGTTATAGGTTAGTGAAAAACTTGGATTGCACACATATGGTGTTAGACATCAGGATTTTCCCACTGTGCAGGATAGATCCCAAGAATTATCTGTCTCTCACTCTGGTCCAGCTGAGGTGGGTGCTGCTCAGCACAGACTTCGGTCCCAGCTTCTTGCTCAGGCTCGTAACATTCTTGTGGCTACTGCTGGCTCTCCAGCCAAAGCTAAGGCAATATGTGAGAGGCAGGTGCAGCCGGATGCTTGGGAGTCTAAGTCGAGAGTTCCTGCATACCGAAAGATGTGTTTGATAAACAATGCCGCCAGCGCCCATGCAGATGGTAGCCGTGGAGAAATGGTCAGTGATCACCCAAATGATGGTACAGCCATGGGACTTGGGTAAGCTGACCAAAAAGTTCATCCCGACCATCTCCCAGGGCCTGTCCGCCACCGGCACAGGGTAAAGCAACCCAGCTGGCCGTTGACAAGGAGACATGTTCTTGGCGAAGGAGACACACGCCCAAACATAGTCTGCGACGTCACGGGCCATATACAGCCACCAGTATGTCCTCCCCAGTAGCTCAGATGTCCTTTTGGACCTAAAATGTCAACCCACCCTGGATGAGTGAGCCCAAGAGAGAACCTCTGGACGCAGACTGGATGGTTCAAAAGTCTTGCCTGGAGGCACAGACTCTAGCGAAACCGTCATTCTATTCCATGCCGTAATCCATGTCTGGTTATTAGTAGTTTTAAATCTGGATGGTGTCAAGATGTGACTGTCCAGGTTGAGAACTACTCGTGATTGAGCTGCTGTGAGCGCAGCTTCAGTGAGCAGTGGTGAACTCATAGAGGTGACTGCAGGTCATGGAGGCTGCGTTCTCAGTCGGGCTGAACTGCAGTGACCTCAGCACCATGAGAAAAAGTCACTGAGTTCAATGCAGCTCAGCTAGTTCACCACAGATCAAAGATCTGCGTTGAACTAACAAAGCTTAACTGCGGTGAATTCATTTACTTTTTCTCATGGTGCTGAGGTCACCACAGTTCAGCCCAACTGGGAGCGCAGCCTCAGTGACTGGCTGTAACCTCGATGAGGTCACCACTGCTCTCTGGTGCTACACTCACAGCAGCTCATTCACCAGTGGTTCTCAGCCTGGACGGTCACATCTTGGCACAGTCCAAGTTGAAAACTATTAATACCCAGACAAGGATTACAGCATGCGCCAGAATGACAGACAGATGAGAGATATTGTTTTTTATTTTTATTTTATTATAGGAGACAAGTGCTTCAATGGAGTTAGATAAGTATAACTGTACTTGTTATTTTTCAATAAACAAGTAAAAGTGTGTTTTGTTTTATTTCATATAAAAGTCTTTAGAATCGCTGTGTGTTTATTTACAATATAACTATAGGATTAGTAATGGATATGTGTCTTATAGATCCCTCTCCAATACTAAGATGTGTGCTTAATGTCACTAGACAATACAAAGATAATATTAACTCCACAAATATTACCCCACTTGCCACTGCTACAGGGCAAGTGGGAAGATCTGGCAAAATGTCAGAATTGGCGCATCTAACAGATGTGCCTTTTCTGAGCATCTTCAGTCTGCTATTTTTAGGCTGGGGAGAACAATATTCATGGTCCCTTTCTAGCCTGAAAATACCAGCCCCCATTTGTCTACTTTAGCAAGGCTGGTTGTCAAAAATGGGGGAGACCCTATGCAAGTTTCTTTTAATTATTTATTTGGATAATTAAAAAAAAAAAAACAGCATGGGGACCCTACTATTCTTGATAACAAGCCTTGGTGAAGCAGACAGCTGAGGGATGCAACCCCTTGCTGTAAGTTTTGCCTGGCTGGTTATGAAAAATACAGGGGAACCCACACCATTTTATTTATTTATAGTGCAGGCAGTGGCTGATGAATACTACTATCAGCTGCCTCCTGCTCTCACTTTTATTAGCGGCAGCAGGTATAGGCTGATGAGAGTAACAGTCCCACAAGCGGCCCGCTGCCTGATGTCGCCATTTTCAGTTGAATATAGCTCTCATCATTCTCCCCTGTTTGTGCTATTGGCTGGCAGAGCAGGGGTGAATTATGAGAGCTGTCTTCAGCATCTGCCGCTAGGGAACAGAGCTAACTGCTTCCCTGTCGCCAATACGTGTGGCACTGATGCGGCACACAGTTGCCACACGTGTGCCACAAGTATTACATACATGGAGACATGGACACTGATATCTCCGGTACTGATTTTTCTGGTACAGGAAATACCAGGACGTGTGAAACAGGCCTAAAACAGCAGGCACTTTGTTTGAGTGCGGTAGATAAAGGTTCCCTTTAATTGTAAAACCTATTAGAATTTCAAAAGATTTTCTTATTTTTTCAAGTACTGCAAATGCCTTTCCACAAGCCAGTATATTGGAACTACTTACTATTCTTCATTCACTTTTCTTCTGCTCTTTCATCTTTCTATCTCATACACTAATGTGCTGCACATTTGTTATCGTAGTTTGCAGTGTTTTTTTCAACATTTAAAAAAAAAAAACTGCCTCTTCTTTGAAGTCACATTTTATTATTTCCACTATATTGCTTTTTGATGAAATGTTTCCATCATTTTAGACATCGGAATACAGGGAATCACTTTCACAGAAAGTAAATATATACATCAAACCATCATGAATGACTGTAGCCAATATTATTGTTATGAAAGTTATGGTGACATACTCAGTCTCGGTATGAAGTTAAATGCTCCTCAATATAGATAAAATAGCTGTAGGTTGGCTGTGTTGTAAAACAACAAACAGCATAGTGAATAAATGTCAATGCATATACCCAGCATTTCCATAAAGAACATATTTCAAAAAACCAGTGGTGCAAAGTGTTTCTCTGTAGTTTTATGGTCTAAAATATACTAGACAACAGATCATATAAACCATACACAGTAATAGCAAAATATTTTTTTGGATAGTAAAGTTAAATGTCTGCTTCATGTTGATTGTATATTTGTAACTTTTACTATTTGTTTGAGTTTTACTTTATAATTACTCAATGAGGTTATTTTTTCCTGTTAATAGTTTTTGGTATCATGCACACAATCTTGAAAGCTATTTGAAAATGATCTTAGAAATGAAAGCATTAGATAAATCAAAAATATAATATTTGACATTTATTTTCTATTTCGGTTTAAGGACTGACAAAAGCCCTATGCATGGACATTAGATCTGCAGTCCTTGGTATCTATAAAAAGTTCAGTGTTTCATCATTATTGTACTCAAAGGTAGACAAGATAAGAGATGATGCAGGCCATGATAGCATGTCTAGGGCAAGCAGGCTGCTCACTGTAGCAATTTTTAGAGATGAATATTTCATTTACACATTATATAGCACTATTTTTCCTTTTTCCCATTTTTCTATGGCAGTAATGCAGTTTCAATGTTCTAGAGTATTCACTCTTGGTAAATCATGATGCAACCTTTATCGTTTTTCAACGTAAATGCTTTTTTTGGTTGACACCTGTTCACACTAGTTTGGATGTGCTGGTCTTTTTTTCTATTTGCATCAAAGCTAGTGTAGAGCGATACATAATACTACATACATACTACATCCATACTACATACATACTACATACAATACATTAATACATTACATACAATACATACAGACATACAGTACATTAAACATAGAGTACATACTCACCATCACTTGTCATTTTGATCCCCGAAGCCAGTGTCACCTGTAAAAAATATTAAAATAACAAACAACCAATATACTCTCTTATCCGCAGAAATCCACGAGTGTCCCATGATGATCTCCCGTGGAGAACAGCAGCATCAGCTGATGCGACCGCTCTCCAGGGGCTCCAGTATTCCTCCGCCGCTGTAAAAAAAATAGTCCCTAGTCTCACTTTTGGCATTGCTGTATGAGAAATATTCCCACGCAGCAATTGTCATAAAGTGAGACTTTGAACTATAGTAACCTCAGTGATGCACTGCAGGAGCCATTGTCTCCTGTCAGTGTGTCACTGAGGGACCTATAGAGAAGTGACATCACCCGATGTCACTGTTCTAAAGGGGAGATCATCATGGGACACTCATTATTAATTGGACTTCGGCGGACAGGTAGTATACGGTTTATTAGTTTTTTTGCAGGCGCTGAAGTATGGTAAGTATGGTTAAATAAAGAATATTAAAATACTTTTTTCCTAATGCTTGTGTGTTTTATTAACCCTTTATTAATATCGGATTAATAATGGATAGGTGTCTTATTGATGCCTCTGCGTTATTAACCCGGCTTAATATCACCTTACAATATCAAGGTGACATTAACCTCTTATTACTCCATATCTCACCGCTACACGGGAGTGGGAAGAGAGGGGCTAAGTGCTGGAATTAGTGCATAATACAGATGCGCCATTTCTGGGGCAGCTGCGGACTGGTATTTGTAGCTGGGGGGGGCAATATCCATGGCCCCTCTCTAGGCTATGAATATCAGCCCACAGCTGTCTGCATAGCCTTTCTGGCTATAAAATATAGGGGACCCCATGTCATTTTTTTTGGGGGGTCCCCCTATTTTAATAGCCAGTAAAGGCTACGCAGACAGCAGTGGGCTGATATTCATAGCAGGCTACAAATATTGGCCCCCGGCTGTCGGCTTTTCCCCTCTGGCACAGAAAATTGTGCGGGAGCCCACGCCGTTTTTCAGGTTTTTTTTTTAAATTAAATGCTCATTAAGGCCTCTTTCACACTTGTGTCGGGCCGACGTACCGACGCACGCTGTGAAATTTGTGCCCCAACGTGGGCAGCGGATTCAATTTTTCAATGCATCCGTTGCCCATTCTGAAGTCCGGGGAGGATGGGGCGGACACGATGGACAAAAATGTATGTAGTATGTACAGTTAGGGCCAGAAATATTTGGACAGTGACACAAGTTTTGTTATTTTAGCTGTTTACAAAAACAAGTTCAGAAATACAATTATATATATAATATGGGCTGAAAGTGCACACTCCCAGCTGCAATATGATAGTTTCCACATCCAAATCGGAGAAAGGGTTTAGGAATCATAGCTCTGTAATGCATAGCGTCCTCTTTTTCAAGGGACCAAAAGTAATTGGACAATGGACTCTAAGGGCTGCAATTAACTCTGAAGGCGTCTCCCTCGTTAACCTGTAATCAATGAAGTAGTTAAAAGGTCAGGGGTGGATTCCAGGTGTGTGGTTTTGCATTTGGAAGCTGTTGCTGTGAGCAGACAACATGCGGTCAAAGGAACTCTCAATTGAGGTGAAGCAGATCCTGAGGCTGAAAAAAAAGAAAAAATCCATCAGAGAGATAGCAGACATGCTTGGATTAGCAAAATCAACAGTTGGGTACATTCTGAGAAAAAAGGAATTGACTGGTGAGCTTGGGAACTCAAAAAGGCCTGGGCGTCCACGGATGACAACAGTGGTGGATGATCGCCGCATACTTAATTTGGTGAAGAAGAACCCGTTCACAACATCAACTGAAGTCCAGAACACTCTCAGTGAAGTAGGTGTATCTGTCTCTAAGTCAACAGTAAAGAGAAGACTCCATGACAGTAAATACAAAGGGTTCACATCTAGATGCAAACCATTCATCAATACCAAAAATAGACAGGCCAGAGTAAAATTTGCAGAAAAACACCTCAAGAAGCCAGCTCAGTTCTGGAAAAGTATTCTATGGACAGATGAGACAAAGATCAACCTGTACCAGAATGATGGGAAGAAAAAAGTTTGGAGAAGAAAGGGAACGGCACATGATCCAAGGCACACCACATCCTCTGTAAAACATGGTGGAGGCAACGTGATGGCATGGGCATGCATGGCTTTCAATGGCACTGGGTCACTTGTGTTTATTGATGACATAAGAGCAGACAAGAGTAGCCGGATGAATTCTGAAGTGTACCGGGATATACTTTCAGCCCAGATTCAGCCAAATGCTGCAAAGTTGATTGGACGGCGCTTCATAGTACAGATGGACAATGACCCCAAGCATACATCCAAAGCTACCCAGGAGTTCATGAGTGCCAAAAAGTGGAACATTCTGCAATGGCCAAGTCAATCTCCAGATCTAAACCCAATTGAGCATGCATTTCACTTGCTCAAATCCAGACTTAAGACGGAAAGACCCACAAACAAGCAAGACCTGAAGGCTGCGGCTGTAAAGGCCTGGCAAAGCATTAAGAAGGAGGAAACCCAGCATTTGGTGATGTCCATGGGTTCCAGACTTAAGGCAGTGATTGCCTCCAAAGGATTTGTAACAAAATATTGAAAATAAAAATATTTTATTTGGGTTATGTTTATTTGTCCAATTACTTTTGACCTCCTAAAATGTGGAGTGTTTGTAAAGAAATGTGTACAATTCCTACATTTTCTATCAGATATTTTTGTTCAACCCTTCAAATTAAACGTTACAATCTGCACTTGAATTCTGTTGTAGAGGTTTCATTTCAAATCCAATGTGGTGGCATGCAGAGCCCAACTCGCGAAAATTGTGTCACTGTCCAAATGTTTCTGGCCCTAACTGTATGTAGTATGTATGTAGTATGGTGTATGTATGTATGTAGCATGTTGTATGTATGCATGTAGCATGTATATAGTATGCTTGTAGTATTTTTGTTACATTTAACACATTAGCCGGATGATGGAACTACTACTGTCCCATCATTGGCTAATATATCAATCACTGTCACTATAGCAGGCATCATCCGATAAGACTTGTAGTCCCATCGGACGATGCCTGCAAACAGGCACAGAGCCCCGGCAGGCCTGTACAGACCCAGGCAGGCTTGCACAGAGCCCCGGCAGGCCCGCACAGACCCCTGGCAGTCCGCATAGACCCCCGGAAGCCCGCACAGAGCCCCGGCAGGCCACCACAGATCCCTGGCAGGCCTGCACAGACCCCCAGCAGGCACGCACAGACCCCCAGCAGGCCTGCAAAGACCCCCAGCAGGCCCGCACAGACCCCCATGGTCACGCACAGACCCCACCTGCACACACACATGCAGTCTCCACCCATGCTCCGCCCACATTCCATTATAATGCATCATTGCACTATGGGAATTTCCAATTCCGATATCACAAATGTATCCGGTATCCGATATCACAAAAGTATTAGAACTCGGTATCGGAATTCCGATACAGCGAATATCGGCCGATATCCAATATTTGCAGTATCGGAATGCTCAACACTAATCAAAGCCTTTTTGAACATGTGCACTCCCACTCCCATCAGCCACAGGTGATTTTAAGTAGTTAGCTGGTCCATTCCTGCCTCATAAATTGTAGGATTTTTTGCCCAGGAGAGGTGACATATCAGGACAGGGACCCAATTTACGAAGGACGCCTTGACGTGGCAGTGGGACTCACATATATTGGCCAATCTATGCGCTATGTGCCTTCTTTTTTACAATTTTTGCAGATTAATATTTCATATATACATTATATTCGCTTTTTTTTTCTTTTTTCACATTTTTCTATGGCAGTAATGCAGTTTCAATGTTCTAGAGTAATCATTCTTGCAAATCATGGTGCAGCCTTTATCATTTTACAACTTATATGCTTTTTTTTGGTTGGCACCTGTTCGCACTAGTTTGGATGTGCTGGTCTGTTTTCTATTTGTAACACCAAGCTGGAACATAAATCTGAAGGGTCTGGCTACAGTAGATTATGTCATTCTGCACAATAATCCCATGTGTATGACTGTTGTGACATTCTCTCTAGGAGGCTTCTTCATGGCATAGCTCACATGCTCTCATCAGATACAAACAATGGAGTATAGTGATCCATTTTGTATTGCAAGTTTAATTAGACATCACATAACAAGGCTAAGGCATCAAACAGTGACTACACAATTCATCAGATAGAATTTGTATGACATTGGGCTATGAGAAAGTTATCCGGCTAAAGATGTTCCATTGAGCACATCACCGCTCTCAAAGGCTATTATGGTTTAAAAGTAAAACAGCATAGGGGGCTGGAATGGGGATCTATCCTCTTCAGTAAGGAGTCTGTCTTGGGTGCAATGATAACCAGACATTGGTCAGGAGACCCTGTGGGCAATGCCATGGGTATTTTAACACTGAAATGGAATTAAAACTAGGGGGACAATAACTATAGAAATAACTGAAGAGTTCAAATAAAACTTTTATTTTTATTAGATAAACATTAAAAATACTCATAAAGCTAAGACAAGAAAAGATACAATTATAACCAAAAATAGTACCCAACAATAATTGTGCTATCAAATGTATATGAGGGAAGTAGTGAACAATTAATTGGTCAGATCGGGGAGGGGAAAACTAGAGAAAATATATGTGTATTTATACCTACCATTCCCTAACCCCTTCATGACATCCGCTGTACATGTACGGCACTGCAGGAGGTGAGTTCCTTCAAACTTCCAGAACTATCAGGTTGCCTCACTCACAGAGCCAGTGCAATCAACAGGTGTCAGCTATATAATAAAGTTAGCACCCTGCAGAAACACCCACAATCTGTTCAACCCAATAGTAACAGTGAAATCGATTGGCATAGCAGAAGGAGCTCCAATTGTCACAATGTGATTGCAATCGTGTTGTGCCAATGGTCAGCCAGGTACGGTACAAGTTCCTGCTCAGAGCATGAGCTGTCACCCCTTCTCTCTGTGTGCGATTGCCTAATCTAATGCCCCACAGTGCAAAAGTATTGCAGGGTGTTGGCTCATCAATCAGGGCAGTGAAAGCTGATGACCCACGGAGTGACAAGGTGAAAAAGTAAAAATTGTTTTTAAAAATTGTAAAATTATTTTTTTTTAAATCACAAAATAAACAACGAAAAAATGAAAAAAAAACATATTAAACCAGTAAATACATATATTTACAAAAAAAACAAAGTACACATATTTGGCATCGCTGAGTACGTAACACCTCGATCTATAAATCTGTTTCACAAGTTAACCCCTTCAGTGAACAAAGTCAAAAAATAAATAAAAAGCATGTAAAAAATGATGCTTTTTATTTATTTATGAACTAGCATTTTCCCACGCTGCATGTAAAAGCTCATGTTAAAATCGCATTGCAGTCGGATAGCAATCACAATGTACTCGGATGTAAATCGGATGCTAGGTGTGAAAATCGCATTGTACTCGCATGACATTTGAATGGCACCCGTCCATTTTCCAGTCCATTTTTTCTCACGTATGAGTATCAGCCCTTAAACTGTCACACTTGTTAACTCAATTCACGAAAAAAGGAAGTCTCCACTCGGGTTTGTCACCTTTTAACAAAAATATAGGGAACTTCCACGTTGCTTTTTTCCAAACCCAAAGGCTTTGTAAAAGTGAAATGGTTCCCTGCTAAAGAAATCCATCAAATTATGTGCTCCTAATTACTCCCTTGTGAACCTCCGTGTGCATAAACCACATTTAGCAACCACATGTTTGGCACAACTCTAGTGATCGGAGCATGCATAAATTATGAGGAGAGTGTCTCCATTAACATGAGATGGGCATTATGTGCTTTACAATGTACTGGGCATTATAATGTGCAGGCACTACAGTGGCAGATTTGCAATTTTCACTTAGCAACATCCACTGCTGCTTGTTTCTGGAAGAACACCTATGGAGTCAAAATCATCACTACACCTGTAGTTAAATTCCCAGAGGGTTTTAAAGACAACAAACTGTTCTAGGAAAATATGTTCAAATAGCACTCCTTCCCTCCCAAGTCTCACTAAGTGGCTGAGAATCTGGAGCGCCCCTCTCCCCCCCCCCTGTGGGCAGTGGGGTATTCGGTTCTCAGGGAGTTGTCACGGTGGCTGACCTGGTCCGTGGCCCGTGGGACGTCCGTGTTAAAGGGAAAGGTCTTTAAAGGGATGTTTGTGATGCCACCTGTGGTATTCGGTCAGGGTTACCGATGCTGCTTTAAGGGGTCCGCCGGGGTGATATTATGGCAGCTAGATGGTATACCTTCCCACAGGAGAAGTATATCCCCAGGGCTTTCCAGTGTGTAGATGGTGGATGGTGTGAGGCGCAGTGAAGAACAAGAACACAAGGTTTCAGTCTCTTTACCTTTTACTGAAGGCTTCAGCATCCACAGTCCAGAGCACCAGATCACAGGGCAGGCAGAGTCCAGCCGGTTTGGAGGCAAATCCAGAGTACCCTTATCCAGATAGAAATTAGTAGCCTTCCTCTAGCACCTTCATGTTGTAGTACCTTACTGCTAAGCCTCTCATAAGGTCCTCACAGATGTTGTAGATGTTATCGATTTTATCTCTCTCTCTCTGTCCCCCAGATGGATAGGAGAAACCCATATGACAGGTGGCTTGAGGATTTTTACAGGGACTCTCTCATGCCCCGGCCTCTTGTAGGTTCCACCTTGCCTCCTGGGTGTAGGGGCGGATCAGTAACTTGTAATTAGCTGTCCTGCTGGTCTGTGGAGCAAGGCATAAAGGACTATTGCTCCCTCAGCTTTCCGGCTACCGGGATCCTGCGCCTCAGAAGGAGGCAGTCTGAGTAGGGCAGAATTCCTTTTGGTATCCACTCTTTTGCTATGACTTCTTCACTTCTTCTTCTTCTTCACTTCTTCCTCTCTACAATACTGTTCTTTTTTCATGTCCTTTATTAGGAACCTCCGCACTTAGGGCAGACGCAGCTCTGTGACAGTCCGTCTGGGCCTCTGACACGCTCCCACCCCTGTCAGGGACCAACTACCTGAGCAAAGCTCAGCCACCAATTTCCTAACTTTTTCTCCAGGCCACCAGTTTTACCTAAGTGTGAAGAGTGCCCTAATAAATAGGAGCATAGATCCCCCTGGTGGACTGGAGTATAAAATGTGTTGTATGTTTGTGGTACCTGGTAAGGAGATCTCCTTTATTGCCTCCAAACGTAACGTCACTCCCCCTTAGAGGAAAACAACATTACTGCAACGACCAGAACCCTGGGGCACTGCACATCTCAGACCCATGTAGGGTATTACTTTGTTCAGCAGAAATTGTGCAACATATTTTGGTACCGTTGTTATTGATTTCACCATGTGAAAATGGAAAATCTGGGGCTAAAAATGTTTGTGGTTATAACGTATTTTTTACTTCCCATTATTATAAAGTTCTGTGACACACCAGTCTTGTTTATGTGATCACTGCATCTTTAGATGAATTCATTGACGAGTGTACTTTGCAAACTTATTTAACTTTTGGGAGGGTTCTGCTGCTCTGGCTTCCCAGAAACTTTACCAATGTTACATTGCACCCACAAACCATAATATCAAAATGTGCAGTGTAACATGGTGCTCCTTCTCTTATGAGCTTTGTACTGTGCTTCAAAAGTAGGATTTTGTCCCACACTGTATGGGGTAGTGACAAACTCAGTAGAAATTGTGCAATTTTGTACATTTTGCTAGATAAATGAAAAATTGCTGATAAAGTTTGAACCTTCCTAATTTCTTAACAAAAAAATGTTTAAAAAATGATGATGATGTTAAGTAAACATGTGGTAAAGGTTACTTATTAACTATTTTGTGTGATATAACTCTCAGGTTTAAGGGCATACAAATTAAAAGATTGAAAATTGCAAAATGGTAGCTGGCTTTTTCAGGAAGGTGAAAACTGGCCAAGGGGTTAAAGAACCATTTTTACCTAACATGGTTGGCACTCTAAGTTGCAATGTAAATTAAACCTGTAGTAGTTCCCTACTTGTGGTGTGAGCATAATGCCACAGTAAAATATGTCATATGATTTACAAATGCATAAACATGATAGCATCTATTGTCATTTAACCAAGAAAGGTATCCCTTAAATATCAGCACATAAACAACATTCCTCAATATAGAGTTAAGTTATTGGAATAGTGTATACTTATAAGGGTGAGTTTTACTGTGGTTTCCAAGTTGTTTCTGTGAAGCCATGAGGAGGTTTTCAGTAGGAAACGTGGAAGTGCCCCAGGAGCTATATTTTAACACAATGCCAGGCAGCATATTGCATTGCCTAAGCACACTACCATAGCCTGCTGCGCCTCTGGACTTGTCTCACATTACACAAATCTGGGACATCATTGCCCGACAATTGCAAATGGAGCTACCAGCAGTGGATCTTGGAGCCAAAGTACATTCTGTGTGGCAGAACATTCCTCATACAACCATTAATACAATTATTGATAGCATGTAAGTGCATGTATTTCTCTACATGGCTCTTATACTTGATACTGCTTGAACTTGCAAAATGTGTCAAATTTTTATTCTAGTTTTTCATAATTTTCATATATTATCAATGTTGTGATAATTCTATAACTTTTTATTCCAGGTGTTGTAATTTCATTGTTGACGATTATATAAATCAAAAGTGGATCCAACACAGTGGAAAATAATAGGAAGATATACATCTCTTCAGTGATTCCGACCATTTTCTTGTTTAATATTCCAAATATTATTGCAAATAAAAATCACAATACTATTATGTTGATGTGCACATGACATCTTTTTTTAGACATCTAAGTACCTATTACGTTTACCAAGCAGAAGATGCTTCAAGAAAATCCCATCTGTGTTTTTCCTGAAGCGTCTTCTTTAGCATCTTTTCTGTTTTTCTTCCATTGGATTTTTTTTTTACTTCTGAACAGCACAGTGAGTGAATACCAAAAAGAATGGTCAGTTCTTTTTGGCTGTTGACGTCTGAAAGATCATATCACATGTCATATTTTCAGCGTAGAGCATATGTTCATTCTCTTGATAATTTTTAACTACTTTTTCAGGCAGGTTTCGGAGAAGGCCAGTCGGAAAAGATGTCGTGTACACATACTCTGAAGGGATTAGCTATCAAAAGGGCTAAATGATTACATTAAGTAAATATATTTTACCAAATGATTGCAGTGATGAGACCCCACCATTCTTTAGAATATACTAAAGAATGGACTAATAGCCGCACTGTGGACTTTGCAAATCTAACAAAAGTTCTTCATAGTTTTGTGTTTTCTATTACATATATGTGGAAATCAGGTCACAGTGTTGGCATTTGCTTACAGCTTTCTTGACTGAAGGGCAAGCACAGTCCTAATGAAGCACACAAGGACAATGACTTCTGTAGGCTGTGATTAATTCTCGGAAGCTGACTTTAATCACTGGTTAATTAATTGGAGAATTGTTGACTTACAAAAAAAGCAGAGTCATTAAGTAGTATTATATTGATTTTGTTTTTCATGAATTTAGTGCCAGCACAATCCTTTATTTAGAAACTGGTCTAATATATTTAGTTTAAAAAAGATTACTAATAAGAATTAATTTGGAGCATTAGACTTTTATGTAATAAAATGTATTTTGATAAAGAATACTGTAAGGCAAAATATTATTTTTTCCCCTCTTAAAGCCACCAAAATGATGTTTTTATGCTACACATATGTTGTTTGTGCTTACTCTATACAGACAAGTTGTATAGGAGAAAAAAATGAACAGAATGATTAATCCAACAAAATTTAAAAGCATTTGTCAACAATGGCATAGTATGGCATACTTTCTCCTATATCTGTTGAAATTACATAGGTATCCTTGATTATTCAGGACAATGGACAGACTTTTAATGGGGCATTTATGGGTATCATTATTAGGTTATGTGTTACAATACGTTCCTTGTCCTGGGCACTTCAAGCCCATTCTAAGCCACCAACTGACAGTAATATGTAAAGGATATTTTTGTATCCTTGTTTGTGTTCACTCTCTCTAGTTCTGCTGTCAAGCAGCACTGTGCTCTTTTTATGGTCATTACCGGGCGACAGTGCAGAAGTTTGGTTTGATATTCTGAAACTAGAAGTGCCATCTATATAAATAGCTTAGGGGTTAACCCCTGTACCTGCTATCTTGATATTGACACAGTTATGTGTCCATCCTTTGCAAAGTCAGCTCCACAGACCAACCTCCATTCCATAGACCCAACCCAGGGGCTCCTGTGTAAGTCCAAATCCCTTTAAATACTGTAGGTTAAAGGGAACCTGTCACATTGGAAAATGCTATTTAACTGCATAAATATGGTTACTCTGCAGGTAAATGACATTACAATGTTGCCTTGCCACCATAATTAAATTGTGGTTAAAGGAGAAAATGAAAATATTTCCTTCTGTGAGTAGCCAACTTTCAGTTGTTGTGATTGTCAGCTGTAAGAATGTGCTGGCAGTTGGATTTACAGCATGCTCTGCAGCCCATCAGTACAGATTTAAGATCATCAAGCCACTCAAAGACAATCAGAAGCAGCACCTCCACTGGTTTTTTTTCCTGAACCTAAGGTGAATTTTGCTGACCAGTTTTCAGGTGACCATTTTTTTTACCTTTTAGGAAATTTGTTGCCTGCCACTCACAGCAATCATGCGAGACAAATCATATCTCTGCTGCAGGGTGATACCCAGGCTTTGGCCTTTTTCTTACCTCCTGTTGCTCCAGAACTTTACATGAGAGATTATTTATATATTTATTTATCTACTTTATGACAATCCTGCCAGAGTCAAATTGGCACGAAATAATTCACCATCTGTTCACCAAGGGCAGTGCTCTGCTGTGGAATACTGTATGGAGTTTCACTGCTGGGCAATATTCTCTCTGTCGAATGATAGAGCCTTTCACCATTGCTTCCATAGTGGACCTTCTGACAAAATGTAGAACACATTAGTACAGTACAGTTCCCTACTCCTAACTCCCTTGATAGGTGATTGTTTAAACTCAGACAGAAAGGGGCTGCTTACGCTGCACTTCCTCCTCAGTTTCATGAATCTACTACACTGAGGAGCTCATACAGATAGTGGTCTCATCAATCACAAGCAACTAAATTTGGGTCTATGGCAACTCTGTAGAGTCTGGATATCAGAAATGTGCCTTCCAAGAAAAAAAGGTATTTCTATCAAGTTGTCAAAAAGCTTCTTTCTCATCTTTCTTAGTAAACCCAATAACAACATTTTCACCCTTGTCTGCCGTCTTAATCACAAAATCAGTCATGGTCATCAACTCTTTGAATGCCACATGTTTTGAGCGAGTAAGGTTATTAGAGTTATAGGGATTTTTAAAAAATCCTCGAGGACAAGCTTAGTAAAAATCTATACTTGTGTTCAGAGAGACAGAGGATGAAATATCGCAGATCTCTGTATTATTGAGGTGGGAAACATACCTGGGGAATTAAAGTTCTGTTCCCTTAACAAATCCTCTTAGATTGCCAATGCCTCCTGTTCTGCCTTTAGTGATCTGTCCAAATCAACTAATGTTTTATTGTTTAGCTTTTGCAGTTTCATTTTATGTACATATAGATGAAGGTAATTCGTGGCTGTAATGTAATTAAAAGTATTATTTGGTACAAAAAAATCCCAGGACTTGACATTGTGTATCAGAGAGAATATGAGAAGAAACATTGGTTACCTCAAGGGAATTCGGCTTACATTTAGATTCCTCATGAGGAGTAGGTGATGTAACTTTCATTTATTGGTTGGTCTTCCTCTATTCTATCTGGTGTATCTAGAGGTAGAATTACTCTGGAAATTCTTAAATGTTTGCTTCTCCTTTATACTCCCATATTCTGAATTTTCTCCTGACACTGTAGAAGAGACTGTTTTAGATCGAGATCTGGGTTGGGAGCGAGGCATACAGTACAGACTAAAAGTTTGGACACACCTTCTCGTTTAAAGATTTTTCTGCATTTTCATGACTATGAAAATGGTACATTCATACTGAAGGCATCGAAACTATGAATTAACACATGTGTAATTATATACTTAACAAAAAAGTGTGAAACAACTGAAAATATGTCTTATGTTCTAGGTTCTTCAAAGTAGCCACCTTTTGCTTTGATGACTGCTTTGCACACTCTTGGCATTCTCTTGATGAGCTTCAAGAGGTAGTCACTGGAAAACTTTTTCACTTCACAAGTGTGCCCTGTCAGGTTTAATAAGTGGGATTTCTTGCCTTATAAATGGGGTTGGGACCATCAGTTGTGTTGTGCAGCAGTCTGGTGGATACACAGCTGATAGTCCTACTGAATAGACTGTTAGAATTTGTATTATAGCAAGAAAAAGCAGCTAAGTAAAGAAAAACAGAGTGGCCATCATTACTTTAAGAAATGAAGGTCAGTCAGTCCGAAAAATTGGGAAAACTTTGAAGTGTCCCCAAGTGCAGTTGCAAAAACCATCAAGCGCTACAAAGAAACTGGCTCAAATGAGGACCGCCCCAGGAACGGAAGACCAAGAGTCACCTCTGCTTCTGAGGATAAGTTTATCCAAGTCACCAGCCTCAGAAATTGCAGGTTAACAGCAGCTCAGATTAGAGATCAGGTCAATGCCACACAGAGTTCTAGCAGCAGACACATCTCTACAACAACTGTTAAGAGGAGACTTTGTGCAGCAGGCCTTCATGGTAAAATAGCTGCTAGGAAACCACTGCTAAGGACAGGCAACAAGCAGAAGAGACTTGTTTGGGCTAAAGAACACAAGGAATGGACATTAGACCAGTGGAAATCTGTGCTTTGGTCTGATGAGTCCAAATTTGAGATCTTTGGTTCCAACCACCGTGTCTTTGTGTGATGCAGAAAAGGTGAACAGATGGAATCTACATTCCTGGTTCCCACCGTGAAGCATGGAGCAAGAGGTGTAATGGTGTGGGGGTGCTTTGCTGGTGACACTGTTGGGGATTTATTCAAAATTGAAGACATACTGAACCAGCATGGCTACCACAGCATCTTGCAGCAGCATGCTATTCCATCCGGTTTGTGTTTATTTGGACCATCATTTATTTTTCAACAGGACAATGACCCCAAACACACCTCCAGGCTGTGTAAGGGCTATATGACCAAGAAGGAGAGTGATGGGGTGCTACGCCAGATGACCTGGCCTCCACAGTCACCAGACCTGAACCCAATCGAGATGGTTTGGGGTGAGCTGGACCGCAGAGTGAAGGCAAAAGGGACAACAAGTGCTAAGCATCTCTGGGAACTCCTTCAAGATTGTTGGAAGACCATTCGCGGTGACTTCCTCTTGAAGCTCATCAAGAGAATGCCAAGAGTGTGCAAAGCAGTCATCAAAGCAAAAGGTGGCTGCTTTGAAGAACCTAAAATATAAGACATAATTTCAGTTGTTTCACACTTTTTTGTTAAGTATATAATTCCACATGTGTTAATTCATAGTTTTGATGCCTTCTGTGTGAATGTACAATTTTCATAGTCATGAAAATACAGAAAACTCTTTAAATGAGAATGTGTGTCCAAACTTTTGGTCTATACTGTAAGTCCAGCTCTCTTCCATCTATAAACATGATTGTTCTGGAAGTCCAGTGTATCTCTTTGGATTCTTAGGGTTTTAACTGAAGTTGTCTCATTCTCCTACCTGGAAAAATTAGAGTGCAATTTCGTATTATGTTTACTAAGGGCTTCAGAAGATAGATACTTTTTAAATGAAGTTTGTAAGTCATCTATCTCCTTTTCCATATCGACCAATATTGGGTAATTAAGTTTGATGAGGAGACCCATGAAGCATCTGGAGCAATTATTGGCTAAAGCCAAGCATCATCAATGGCAAAGGAGGAGAACACTTGGACTCGTAAGCCCCAAGGAATCAGACACTTCATAATTTCTTTTTACAGAAAGCCTTTGTTCCACCAGATTCTCTTTCTCCTGTGAAGTAATTATTTTAATTCGTGAATGTGTTCTTGGTTATCTCTGTAGTTCAAATATAAAACCAAATTTGGTTCTTATTTGAATACCTCATTAATTTGACAGAGCCATGATTAGTCGCGTGTTCTAAAATCCATTTGTGTGGAATCACTCTCTATGAAAAACACTATAATAATCAGAATAGCATAATTCACAGAGCATAAACATAATAATCTGGTTGGGAGCATGCTATTAGAAGAGATAAATACATGGTCCACCTACCCTAGTGCCAGAAGGTAAAGAATAAACTCCATATAATATTGAGCCTACACTGAGACAGGAGTACTGTATTGATAGGTAAAAAAGGACAAAACATTTTTAGTGTGATATATTGCAATGTATAACAACACAAATGAAGAAAATATGGAATCATAGGTTGAGGCTAGGCTAGAGTTCAGGTTGAGCTAAGGGTTAGGGTTGATCTAAAGTTAGGGTTAGGATAGGGATAGGAGTGGGCTAGGGTTAGAAAAGAGTTAGGGTTAGGCTTGAGCTAGAGTTGGAGTAGGGTTAGAATTGGGTTAGGGTTGCAGTTAGCATTAGGATTAGGGTTATTTCAAAAATAAAAAAAACTTTGATGACTAGAGTTGAGTGCAAGTGTACCTGGGTCACTTGAGCACCTGTGATATTTGGTACATACCGGAGCATTCCGATGCAACCTCGAGTAGTGAGCACTCACACTCAACCCTAATGATGACATTATCAATATGACAACCTAATTTTATAAAATTCTGTGTAGTACCTTTGGGTTAAAAATCCTCAATATACCCCTGGATAAAATCTTTGACAGGTGTAATTTCCAAAATGGGGTCACTTGTTGGGGGTTTCCACTGTTTAGGCACATCAGGGGCACTCCAAACACGACATAGCATCCACTCTTGATTCCAGCCATTTTTTTTTTCAAAACGTCAAAAAGTGCTGCTTCCTTTACGAGCTCTGCCATGTGCCCAAACAATTGTTTTCCCCCACAAATGGGATATCAGCGTACTCAGGAGAAATTGCACAACAAATGTTGTGGTCCACGTTCTCCTATTACCCTTGTGAAAGTAAAACATTTGAGCACAAAGCTAAATTTTTATGAAAAAAAGTAAAATGTTCATTTTTTCCTTCCGTATTCAATAAATTCCTGTAAAGCATTTTATGTAAAATTTTCAATATTTTCATAAATATATGAAGATTTGTTGAAATGTTCCTGAGTTATTACCACATACAGTGACACTGGCTAGATTTAAAAAAGGTGGCCTGGTAATTAAGGTCAAAATTAGCTCCATCACTAAAGGCCCCTTCACATTAAGCGACGCTGCAGCGATACCGACAACGATCCGGATCGCTGCAGCGTCGCTCTTTGGTCGCTGGAGAGCTGTCACACAGACAGCTCTCCAGCGACCAACGATCCCGAGGTCCCCGGTAACCAGGGTAAACATCGGGTAACTAAGCGCAGGGCCGCGCTTAGTAACCCGATGTTTATCCTGGTTACCAGCGTAAAAGTAAAAAAAAAAAAACAGTACATACTTACCTACCGCTGTCTGTCCCCGGCGCTCTGCTTCTCTACACTCCTCCTGTACTGGCTGTGAGCACAGCGGCCGGAAAGCAGAGCGGTGACGTCACCGCTCTGCTTTCCGGCTGACCGACGCTCACAGCCAGTACAGGAGGAGTGCAGAGAAGCAGAGCGCCGGGGACAGACAGCGGTAGGTAAGTATGTACTGTTTGTTTTTTTTTACTTTTACGCTGGTAACCAGGGTAAACATCGGGTTACTAAGCGCGGCCCTGCGCTTAGTTACCCGATGTTTACCCTGGTTACCAGTGAAGACATCGCTGGATCGGTGTCACACACGCCGATCCAGCGATGTCCACGGGAGATCCAGCGACGAAATAAAGTTGTGGACTTTGTTCAGCGACCAACGATCTCCCAGCAGGGGCCTGATCGTTGGTCGTTGTCACACATAACGATTTCCTTAACGATATCGTTGCTACGTCACAAAAAGCAACGATATCGTTAACGATATCGTTATGTGTGAAGGTACCTTTAGGGGTTAAAGTAAAGTTACCTTCCGCTAAGCTAAGACCAAAGTTAAATGGCCTTATGAAATAACTGAGATCATTAATCCAGTAATCTTCCATTTAAATTTATTTTCTTCCTTCCAGATGCACCATGTGTTCCATAAATCCCTGCTGAAAACATACAGTTTGCCAGTGTACTTTCTTAGTAATCCTCTTTCTCCTGTGTTTAGAGGCAATCTGGAATATGAGGCACAAATACCATTATTTTTCAGGATCTGAGAGGTGATATAGAAGGGTAAATGTTTTGCCTTTCATTGCTTTTTGCCTTTAATGGCTAGAATCTGCTAGAATTTATTCTTATGACGCTGTAGTCTGGTAGTCTCCTCTTCAAGGATTGTATACGTCTTATCTTATATGTTTTCAATAGTCAGCAAACAGCATGTTCTGGGTACGTGGGAAATAAAGGTCAGCATGACCCGAGGTTACCCTTTAAATTAGGGTTGAGCGACCTTGACTTTTTTAGAGTCGAGTCGGGTTTCGCAAAACCCGACTATCTCAAAAGTCGGGTCGAGTGAAATCGGCCGATTATGTCGTAAAGTCGGGATCGATCGAAACACAAAACCCAATGCAAGTTAATGGGGCAGCATAGTCGGCAGTGAGTGGGGGCCAGGAAAACACCTAGAGTGCCCATTTTAATGGCAAAAACATCCATTCTTCTTAATGAAGCTTGTCAATCTTAATTTCCCTTACAATAATAGTTAGGCATTGGAAATTGAAGGTCATTTGGCTAAAGTTGTTGGGGGTAGGGCTGGTTCAAGTATTTTGTGGGCCCAGGAAATCTGGACCACGTCACAGCAGTGGAGCAGGGCGAGGTAAGTATTTAAACTTTGCAAATGCTGTGATCCTGAGCAAGCAGGGGGGGCCCACTCGTTGGCATTGGCACTGGCACAGGGCCCCTCAAAGTACGGCGGTGTGTTTGCACGGCGGGGGCGCCTCCCACTGGCAGCGACACTTTTGCGTACTATGAGGGGCCCTGTGCCAGTGACGTCGCCAACGAGTATGCCCCCCACCTGATGATGGAACTTGCACTTTCATCTTCACCTTCCTCTTTGTCCCCTTGTAAGGTGGTATAGTATGTGGGAAGAGGAACCTGAATTTCAGCAGGGTCAGATTCTGGCTGTGTAGCATGCAAGGGGAATGTAGTGGTCTGGGGCAATGTACCAGCAGACTCATCTATCACTGGCTGGGCAATGGGCAGGATGAGGAGGAAACACAGATATAGGCCCAAATAATAAAGTGGGCCAAATGCAGTTCAAAATTGGTAACAGGACTAACCAGGGGGCATTGCTTTGTTCAGTGGAGGACAACTGTAATGAGAGGCTGACACAGTGAGTAGGCCCAAATCAGTTAGTAGGCTAAATGCAGTTCAAAATTGGAAACAGAAGTAAACAGGCGGCACTGGTTTGTTCAGTGGAGAACAGCAAGGAGTGGCAGACATCGTTAGTAGGGCCAACAAAACAAGTTGGCCAAATGCATTGTTATATTACAAAATTTAACGAGAGCCTCAAAATTGAAGCTAAGGAAAGTCAACCTGGAGAACACCTTGGAGCGGCAGACACCGTTTCTAGAACCCAACCAAACAAGTAGGCCCACTGCAGTTTTTAAATTAAAAAACTCTTCAACGAGAGCCTGAAAATTGAAGCTCAGGAAATGCTACCAGGAGAACACCTTGGAGCAGCAGACACCGTTAGTAGGCCCTACCGAAGTAGTATCCCCAATGCAGTTTTCAAATTCTTATAGGCCGAAAACCAGACAATTGACGCTCAGCTTTTTTCAGACGAGGACAGCTGAATTGAGTGGAGCAGACAGACACAGGTAGTAGGCCTTAAACAAAAAATTTGGCTCAATGCAGTTTAAAAAAGGTTACAGGGGTACACAGGCAGCATTGGTGTGGTCAGCGGAGGACAATTTGAATTAGGGACTGCAGACAGACTTAGTAGGCTGTCCCCTGTGGACCATGCATCCACCACATTAACCCAGTGCGCCGTAATGGACACGTAACCTTCCGTGGACATGCCTACTGGTCCATGCGTCTGTTGTCAGGTGCACCTTTCTACTCTAAGATTGCCTGAGTGCATGGACAATGCGGACTTTTACATGCTGGTGGAGGGCTGGGATGGCATTTCTCGCAAAACAAGTGTCGACTGGGTAGCTCGTACCGTGGTGCAGCGTAGTTCATCTGGGCTTTATAAATATAAAATAATGAAAAAAAGTAGGCTCTATGCACTTTCAACTAGGTTCCAGGGGTACACGGCCAGCATTGGTCTGGTCAGTGGAGGACAATTTCAATTATGGACCGTAGACAGACTTAGTACGCCTACAATTAAAAAAAGGATGCTCTATGCAATTTAAAATAGGTTCCAGGGGTAAACGGCCAGCATTGGTCTGGTCAGTGGAGGACTATTGGAAGGAGGGACCGCAGACAGGCTTAGTAGGCCTAACATAAGAAAAGTAGGCTGTAGGCACTTTAAAATAGGTTCCAGGGGTACACGGGCAGCAGTGGTGTGGTCAGTGAAGGACAATTTCTATTATGGACCGCAGACAGACTTAGTACGCCTACAATTAACCCCTTAAGCCCCGAGGGTGGTTTGCACGTTAATGACCGGGCCAATTTTTACAATTCTGACCATTGTCCCTTTATGAGGTTATAACTCTGGAACGCTTCAACGGATCTTGGCGATTCTGACATTGTTTTCTCGTGACATATTGTACTTCATTTTAGTAGTAACATTTATTCGATATAACTTGCGTTTATTTGTGAAAAAAACGGAAATTTGGCGAAAATTTTGAAAATTTCGCAATTTTCCAACTTTAAATTTTTATGCCCTTAAATCACAGAGATATGTCACGCAAAATACTTAATAAGTAACATTTCCCACATGTCTCCTTTACATCAGCACAATTTTGGAACCAAAATTTTTTTTTGTTAGGGAGTTATAAGGGTTCAAAGTTGACCAGCAATTTCTCATTTTTACAACACCATTTTTTTTTAGGGACCACATCTCATTTGATGTCATTTTGAGGGGTCTATATGATAGAAAATACCCAAGTGTGACACCATTCTAAAAACTGCACCCCTCAAGGTGCTCAAAACCACATTCAAGAAGTTTATTAACCCTTCAGGGGTTTCACAGGAATTTTTGGAATGTTTAAATAAAAATGAATATTTAACTTTTTTTCACACAAAATTTATTTCAGCTCCAATTTGTTTTATTTTACCAAGGGTAACAGGATAAAATGGATGCCAAACATTGTTGTACAATCTGTACTGAGTACGCTGATACCCCATATGTGGGGGTAAACCACTGTTTGGGCGCATGGCAGAGCTCGGAAGGGAAGGAGCGCCATTTGACTTTTAAATGCAAAATTGACAGGAATTGAGATGGGACACCATGTTGCGTTTGGAGAGCCACTGATGTGCCTAAACATTGAAACCCCCCACAAGTGACACCATTTTGGAAAGTAGACACCCTAAGGAACTTATCTAGATGTGTGGTGACCACTTTGACCCACCAATTGCTTCACAGAAGTTTATAATGCAGAGCCGTAAAAATAAAAAATCATATTTTTTCACAAAAATGATCTTTTCGCCCCCAATTTTTTATTTTCCCAAGAGTAAGAGAAGAAATTGAACCTCAAAAATTGTTGGCCAATTTGTCCTGAGTACGCTGATACCCCGTATATGGGTGTAAACCATTGTTTGGGCGTATGGCAGAGCTCGGAAGGGAAGGAGCGCCATTTTACTTTTCAATGCAAAATTGACTGGAATTGAGATGGGATGCCATGTTGCGTTTGGAGAGCCCCTGATGTGCCTAAACATTGAAATCCCCACAAGTGACACCATTTTGGAAAGTAGACCCCTTAAGGAACTTATCTAGAGGTGTGGTGAGCACTTTGACCCAACAAGTGCTTCACAGAAGTTTATAATGCAGAGCCGTAAAAATAAAAAATCATATTTTTTCACAAAAATAATCTTTTCGCCACCAATTTTTTATTTTCCCAAGGGTAAGAGAAGAAATTAGACCACAAAAGTTGTTGTGCAATTTGTCCTGAGTGCGACGATACCCCATATGTGGGGGTAAACCACTGTTTGGGCGCATGGCAGAGCTCGGAAGGAAAGGAGCGCCATTTGACTTTTCAATGCAAAATTGACTGGAATTGAGATGGGACGCCATGTTGCGTTTGGAGAGCCCCTGATGTGCCTAAACATTGGAACCCCTCACAAGTGACACCATTTTGAAAAGTAGACCCCTTAAGGAACTTATCTAGATGTGTGGTGAGCACTTTGACCCAACAAGTGCTTCACAGAAGTTTATAATGCAGAGCCGTAAAAATAAAAAATCTTATTTTTTCACAAAAATGATCTTTTCGCCCCCAATTTTTTATTTTCCCAAGGGTAAGAGAAGAAATTAGACCACAAAAATTGTTGTGCAATTTGTCCTGAGTGCGACGATACCCCATATGTGGGGGTAAACCACTTTTTGGGTGCATAGCAGAGCTCGGAAGGGAAGGAGCGCCATTTGACTTTTCAATGCAAAATTGACTGGAATTAAGATGGGACGCCATGTTGGTTTGGAGAGCCCCTGATGTGCCTAAACATTAAAAACCCCCACAAGTGACACCATTTTGGAAACTAGACCCTCTAAGGAACTTATCTAGATGTGTTTTGAGAGCTTTGAACCCCCAAGTGTTTCACTACAGTTTATAACGCAGAGCTGTTAAAATAAATTTATTTTTTTTTCGCAAAAATTTTTTAGCCCCCAGTTTTGTATTTTCACAAGGGTAACATAATAAATTGGACCCCAAAAGTTGTTGTCCAATTTGTCCTGAGTACGCTGATACCCCATATGTGGGGGGGAACCACTGTTTGGGCGCATGGCAGAGCTCGGAAGGGAAGGAGCGCCATTTGGAATGCAGACTTAGATGGATTGGTCTGCAGGAGTCACGTTGCATTTGCAGAGCCCCTGATGTACCCAAACAGTACAAACCCCCCACAAGTGACCCCATATTAGAAACTAGACCTCCCATGGAACTTATCTAGATGTGTTGTGAGAACTTTGAACCCCTAAGTGTTTCACTACAGTTTATAACGCAGACCCGTGAAAATAAAAATTCTTTTTTTTTTCACAAAAATGATTTTTTAGCCCCCAGCTTTGTATTTTTACAAGGGTAACAGAATAAATTGGACCCCAAAAGTTGTTGTTCAATTTGTCCTGAGTACGCTGATACCCCATATGTGGGGGGGAACCACTGTTTGGGCGCACGGGAGAGCTCGGAAGTGAAGGAGCACTGTTTTACTTTTTCAATGCAGAATTGGCTGGAATTGAGATCGGACGCCATGTCGCGTTTGGAGAGCCCCTGATGTGTCTAAACAGTGGAAACCCCCCAATTATAAATGAAACCCTAATCCAAACGCACCACTAACCCTAATCCCAACTGTAACCCTAACCACACACCTAACCCAGACACACCCCTAATTCTAATCCCAACCCTAATCCCAACCGTAAATGTAATCCAAACCCTAACCCTAGCCCCAACCCTAGCCCTAACCCTAACCCTAACCGGAAAATGGAAATAAATACATTTTTTTTAATTTTATTATTTTTCCCTAAGGCTAGGTTCACATTGCGTTAGGGAAATCCGTTTAGCACTAGCGGATTGCGCTAACACAATGTCTTTTTAGGTGTCGTGTTTAGTGGTCGCGTTAACGTCCCCGCTCTGGAAGATCGGGGATCGGACCTCGGGCGCGCCGCGGACGCTGCAAGCAGCGTCTGAGGCGCGCCACAAAAGAATGGCACCTTGCTAGCGCGAGCCGAAAATGGCACGCTCTAGCGATGCGCTACACCTGAAAATCACATTGCTGTCAATGGTTGTGCTAACGGACCCGTTGCACGGCGTTAATTGTGACATTTTCGCCGTGCAACGCTGTCCGTTAGCGTTAACCCATTAACGCAATGTGAACCTAGCCTAACTAAGGGGGTGATGAAGGGGGGTTTGATTTACTTTTATAGCGAGTTTTTTAGCGGATTTTTATGATTGGCAGCCGTCACACACTAAAAGACGCTTTTTATAGCAAAAAAGTTTTTGCGTCTCCACATTTTGAGACCTATAATTTTTCCATATTTTGGTCCACAGAGTCATGTGAGGTCTTGTTTTTTGCGGGACGAGTTGACGTTTTTATCGGTTACATTTTCGGACACGTGACAGTTTTTGATCGCTTTTTATTCCGATTTTTTTGTGAGGCAGAATGACCAAAAACCAGCTATTCATGAATTTCTTTTGGGGGAGGCGTTTATACCGTTCCGCGTTTGGTAAAATTGATGAAGCAGTTTTATTCTTCGGGTCAGTACGATTACAGCGACACCTCATTTATATCATTTTTTTTATGTTTTGGCGCTTTTATACGATAAAAGCTATTTTATAGAAAAAATAATTATTTTGGCATCGCTTTATTCAGAGGACTATAACTTTTTTATTTTTTTGGTTATGATGCTATATGGCGGCTCGTTTTTTGCGGGACAAGATGACTTTTTCAGAGGTAACATGGTTATTTATATCCGTCTTTTTGATCGCGTGTTATTCCACTCTTTGTTCAGCGTTATGATAATAAAGCGTTGTTTTTTGGCTTGTTTTTTTTTTTTTTTTCTTACGGTGTTCACTGAAGGGGTTAACTAGTGGGCCAGTTTTATAGGTCGGGTCGTTACGGACGCGGCGATACTAAATATGTGTACTTTTATTGTTTTTTTGTTTTTTTTTATGTAAAGAAATGTATTTATGGGAATAATATTTTTTTTTTTCTGCTTTATTTAGGAATTTTTTTTTTATTTTTTTTTTTACAAGTGTGGAAATTTTTTTTTTTACTTTTTCACTTTGTCCCAGGGGGGGACATCACAGATCACCGATCTGACAGTGTGCACAGCACTCTGTTAGATCGGTGATCTAACATACAGCCGGGCAGGATTAGAGCTGCAGCTGCAGCCTGATCCTGACCCGGAAGTGCTCCCTGCAGGACCCGGATGCAGCCCGGCGGCCATTTTGGATCCGGGGACTGCAGGGAGAAGACGCTCGGTACACGGTGAGCACATCACCGTGTACCGATCGTCTCAGGGAAGCCCGCAGGGAGCCCCCTCCCTGCGCGATGCTTCCCTGCACCGCCGGCACACCGCGATCATCTTTGATCGCGGTGTGCCGGGGGTTAATGTGCCGGGAGCGGTCCGTGACCGCTCCTGGCACATAGTGCCGGATGTCAGCTGCGATAGGCAGCTGACACCCGGCCGCGATCGGCCGCGCTCCCCCCGTGAGCGCGGCCGATCGCATATGACGTACTATCCCGTCCATGGGAATTAAGTCCCAGGTCACCTGGACGGGATAGTACGTCATATGGGATTAAGGGGTTAAAAAAAGGATGCTCTATGCAATTTAAAATAGGTTCCAGGGGTACACGGCCAGCATTGGTCTGGTCAGTGGAGGACTATTGGAAGGAGGGACCGCAGACAGGCTTAGTAGGCCTAACATAAGAAAAGTAGGCTGTAGGCACTTTAAAATAGGTTCCAGGGGTACAAGGGCAGCAGTGGTGTGGTCAGTGAAGGACAATTTCTATTATGGACCGCAGACAGACTTAGTACGCCTACAATTAAAAAAAGGATGCTCTATGCAATTTAAAATAGGTTCCAGGGGTACACGGCCAGCATTGGTCTGGTCAGTGGAGGACTATTGGAAGGAGGGACCGCAGACAGGCTTAGTAGGCCTAACATAAGAAAAGTAGGCTGTAGGCACTTTAAAATAGGTTCCAGGGGTACACGGGCAGCAGTGGTGTGGTCAGTGAAGGACAATTTCTATTATGGACCGCAGACAGACTTAGTACGCCTACAATTAAAAAAAGGATGCTCTATGCAATTTAAAATAGGTTCCAGGGGTACACGGCCAGCATTGGTCTGGTCAGTGGAGGACTATTGGAAGGAGGGACCGCAGACAGGCTTAGTAGGCCTAACATAAGAAAAGTAGGCTGTAGGCACTTTAAAATAGGCTCCAGGGGTACAAGGGCAGCAGTGGTGTGGTCAGTGAAGGACAATTTCTATTATGGACCGCAGACAGACTTAGTACGCCTACAATTAAAAAAAGGATGCTCTATGCAATTTAAAATAGGTTCCAGGGGTACACGGCCAGCATTGGTCTGGTCAGTGGAGGACTATTGGAAGGAGGGACCGCAGACAGGCTTAGTAGGCCTAACATAAGAAAAGTAGGCTGTAGGCACTTTAAAATAGGTTCCAGGGGTAAAAGGCAGCAGTGGTGTGGTCAGTGAAGGACAATTTCTATTATAGACCGCAGACAGACTTAGTAGGCCTAACATAACAAAAGTAGGCTCTATGCACTTGGAATTATCTTGCAGGGGTACACAGGCAGCATTGGTGTTGTCAGCGGAGGCCGATTGTAAGAAGTGTCTGACAGTTAGTACTCCCAAAAAATAAATAGATGTTAATGTCTCGCAATACAACAAAACCAAAAAACAAAAGGGTGGCATACTTAGGTACAGGGGTGGGCTCCTCTGCTGAGTTTCAGACCTAGTAATTTGGCGCTAAGTATTTACTGGTGTAAATATAGGACACTGCCCCTGACTATTTTAAGTAGCATCATACATGTCAACACATTGGTATTGTCAGTGCCAGGCATTGAAGGATGTCAGCACATAGACTAAACATTGGTGGAGCTGTGAGAAATAATTTTGCAAGTGGTAGAGCACTGTTTGAGCTGGGGGGGAACTCTCTTGTGGCCGGCGGTACAGGCCAAGGGCCCTTCATGTTACAACGGTGTGTCTGACGTTGGTTGCGTGACACCACCGCCAGAGTCACTTATTGTACTATGAGGGACCCAGTGGCAGTGCCGTCAACCAAAAGCGTGCACACCCACCTCTTCAGACAAACGGCACTCTCACGGGTGCTTGCACCAAGTGGCGAGACCACGGCCCCGTGGGGGGAGTTTGCCCATTTAGGGAGGTGTAAACATGTCATATGCTGGACAAACAGCTGCTGCAAATTACGAGATTGGAAAACTCAGTCAGACCAGTCCACAAGCAAGACCTTTTCATAGGAAAGCTAGGTGTCAGCCGGGAAAGGTGGGGCAAAATAATTCGAAATCCAGGAGTGGTTCATTTTAATGAAGGTTAGATCATCAACATTTTGGGTAGCCAGACGAGTCCTTTTTTCGGTTAATATTGAACCAGCAGCACTGAATACTCTTTCTGATAGCACACTAGCTGCTGGGCAAGCAAGCTCCTGCAATGCATATTCTGCTAATTCTGGCCAGGTGTCTAATTTGGATGCCCAGTAATCAAATGGGAATGACGGTTGAGGGAGAACATCGATAAGGGATGAAAAATAGTTAGTAACCGTACTGGACAAATGTTGTCTCCTGTTAATTTGAATTGATGCTGCAGTACCTGTCCTGTCTGCGGTCATAGCAAAATCACTCCACAACCTGGTCAGAAAACCCCTCTGTCCAAAGCCACTTCTGATTTGTGCACCTCTAACACCTCTGGTCTGCTGCCCCCTGCAGCTCGTGTGAGAACCATCACCGGGGCTGTGTGCTGGGAATGCCTGAATCAAACGGTCAACAAGAGTTGATTGTTTGGTTGCTAATATTTGTTCCAGGTTCTCATGTGGCATAATATTTTGCAATTTGCCTTTATAGCGAGGATCAAGGAGGCAGGCCAACCAGTAATCGTCATCTGTCATCATTTTAGTAATGCGTAGGTCCCTTTTGAGGATACGTAAGGCATTATCCGCCATGTGGGCCAAAGTTCCAGTTGTCAAATCTGCGGTTGTACTGGGTTGAGGGGCAGTTACAGGCAAATCTACATCACTTGTGTCCCTCAAAAAACCTGAACCCGGCCTTGCCACGCCACCAATTTCCATAGGCCCCGGAGAAGCTTCCTCATTAAAAAAATACTCATCCCCATCATCCTCCTCGTCCTCCTCCTCCTGTTCGCCCGCTACCTCGTCCTGTACACTGCCCTGACCAGACAATGGCTGACTGTCATCAAGGCTTTCCTCTTCCTCTGCTGCAGACACCTGCTTCTTTATGTGCGTCAAACTTTGCATCAGCAGATGCATTAGGGGGATGCTCATGCTTATGGCGTTGTCTGCACTAACCAGCTGTGTGCATTCCTCAAAACACTGAAGGACTTGACACATGTCTTGTACCTTCGACCACTGCACACCTGACAACTCCATGTCTGCCATCCAACTGCCTGCCCGTGTATGTGTATCCTCCCACAAATACATAACAGCACGCCTCTGTTCGCACAGTCTCTGAAGCATGTGCAGTGTTGAGTTCCACCTTGTTGCAACGTCGATGATTAGGCAATGCTGGGGAAGGTTCAAAAACCGCTGATAGTTCTGCATACGGCTGGAGTGTACGGGCAAACGGCGGATATGCGAGCAAAGTCTGCGCACTTTGAGGAGCAGGTCGGATAACCCCGGATAACTTTTCAGGAAGCACTGCACCACCAGGTTTAAGGTGTGAGCCAGGCAAGGAATGTGTTTCAATTGGGAAAGGGCTATGGCAGCCATGAAATTCCTTCCGTTATCACTCACTACCTTGCCTGCCTCAAGATGTACAGTGCCCAGCCATGACTGCGTTTCTTTCTGCAGGAACTCGGACAGAACTTCCGCGGTGTGTCTGTTGTCGCCCAAACACTTCATTGCCAATACAGCCTGCTGACGCTTGCCAGTAGCTGCCCCATAATGGGACACCTGGTGTGGAACAGTGGCAGCTGCGGATGGAGTGGTTGTGCGACTGCGGTCTGTGGACGAGCTCTCGCTTCTGCAGGAGGACGAGGAGGAGGAGGAGGGGGGCAAACGGCTACAGCCAACTGTTTCCTAGACCGTGGGCTAGGCAGAACTGTCCCAATATGGCTGTCCCCTGTGGACCCTGCATCCACCACATTCACCCAGTGTGCCGTGATGGACACGTAACTTCCCTGGCCATGCCTACTGGTCTATGCATCTGTTGTCAAGTGCACCTTTGTACTCACAGATTGCCTGAGTGCATGGACGATGCGCTCTTTAACATGCTGGTGGAGGGCTGGGATAGCTTTTCTCAAAAAGAAGTGTCGACTGGGTAGCTCGTAGCGTGGTACAGCGTAGTCCATCAGGGCTTTGAAAGCTTCGCTTTCAACTAACCGGTAGGGCATCATCTCTAACGAGATTAGTCTAGCAATGTGGGCGTTCAAACACTGTGTACGCGGATGCGAGGATGAGTACTTCCTTTTTCTAACGAGAGTCTCATGTAGGGTGAGCTGGACTGGAGAGCTGGAGATCGTGGAACTAGCGGGGGGTGCCGGTGGACATGGCAGACTGAGAGACGGTTGGAGACGTATTCTTGCCTGTGCCCTACATCAGAGGTCCCCAACTCCAGTCCTCAAGGCCCACCAACAGGTCATGTTTTCAGGATTTCCTTAGTCTTGCCCAGGTAATAATTGCATCACCTGTGCAATGCAAAGGAAATCCTTAAAACATGACCTGTTGGTGGGCCTTGAGGACTGGAGTTGGGGACCTCTGCCCTACATGCAGTGTTTCCTACTACGAAACTGGTGATTTCCTGACCCTGACTGCTTTGGCCTGGCAACGAAACCTGCACAGATACTGCAGTTGGTGCGGGAAATGGTGGGCTTACAGTGACGGAAGGGATGTAGCATTGCTGACTAGCTTCATTGGCCGAGGGTGCTACAACCTTAAGGGACGTTTGGTAGTTAGTCCAGGCTTGCAAATGCATGGTGGTTAAATGTCTATGCATGCAACTTGTATTTAGACTTTTCAGATTCTGACCTCTGCTTAAGGTAGTTGAACATTTTTGACAGATGACTTTGCGCTGATCATTTGGATGTTGTTTAAAAAAATGCCAGACTGCACTCTTTCTACCATCGGATACCTTTTCAGGCATTGCAGACTGAGCTTCTTTAACTGGATGGCCACGCTGTCCTCCAACTGGTTTTGGCTTTGCCACGCGTTTTGGGCCAGATACGGGCCTGGCAGATGGATCCTGTTGCGATGTTGATGCCTGCTGCGGCCCCTCCTCCTCCGCTTCAGAACTACTGCCGCCTGCACCCTGTTCCCCCAGTGGCTGTCAATCGGGGTCAACAACTGGGTCATCTATGACCTCCTCTTCTATCTCGTGTGCAACTTCGTCTGTGTCACCGTGTAAGCTGGTGGTATAGCGTTCGTGACGGGGCAACATAGTCTCATCAGGGTCTGATTCTGGATCAGTACACTGCGAGGGCAATGTTGTGGTCTGAGTCAAAGGAACAGCATAGTAATCTGGCTGTGGCTGTGCATCTGTGCACTCCATGTCCGATTCAACTTGTAATGGGCATGGCCTGTTAACTGTTTCACTTTCTAACCCAGGAACGGTATGTGTAAAGAGCTCCATGGAGTAACCCGTTGTGTCGCCTGACGCATCCTTCTCTGTTGTTGTTTTTGCTGAAGAGGACAAGGAAGCGACTTGTACCTGACCGTGAACATCCACTAACGACGCGCTGCTTTTACATTTACCAGTTTCAGAAGAGGAGGCAAAATAGCTAGAGGCTGAGTCAGCAAGGAAAGCCAAAACTTGCTCTTGCTGCTCCGGCTTTAAAAGCGGGTTTCCTACTCCCAGAAAAGGGAGCATTCGAGGCCTTGTGTAGCCAGACGTCGAACCTGGCTCCACAACTCGAGACTTAGTTGCTATATTGCTTTTCCCATGGCCACCTGATGCTCCACCACCACTATCATCATTACCAGCTGGCAATGACCGCCCACGGCCACGACCTCTTCCACCAGACTTCCTCATTGTTTGCAAAACGTAACCAAAGTAACGGTATTTGTTACTGTAAAACAACTTACAAGGTGAACTCTAACTTCTGTAGGATTTAGATATCCCTTTATAGGTGGGTGAGACTGCAAGGAAAATCAGGCACAATGTTACACACTAGGTTTTCTGTGGCACAAAATGAGAGAGATGCCACGCACGCAGGACTGTCACTCAAGCACAAATGCCAATATTAATCTCCCACTAATTTTTTTTTCAGGGAGAATTAAAAAACAAAAATAAAAAAACAGTATTATAGACACTAGGCTTTCTGTGTCCCACAATTTGAGAGAGATGGCACACACGACTGGCACTCAAGCACAAATGCCAATATTAATCTCCCACTATTTATTTTTTTTCAGGGAGAATTAAAAAAAAAAAAAAAAAACAGTATTAGACACTAGGCTTTCTGTGCCCCACAATTTGAGAGAGATGGCACACACGACTGGCACTCAAGCAGAAATGCCAATATTAATCTCCCACTATTTATTTTTTTCAGGGAGAATTTAAAAAAATAAAAATAAAACAGTATTAGACACTAGGCTTTCTGTGCCCTACAATTTGAGAGAGATGGCACACACGACTGGCACTCAAGCACAAATGCCGATATTAATCTCCCACTATTTATTTTTTTTCAGGGAGAATTTAAAAAAAAAAAAAAAACAGTATTAGACATTAGGCTTTCTGTGCCCCAAAATTTGAGAGAGAAGGCACACACGACTGGCACTCAAGCACAAATGCCAATATTAATCTCCCACTATTTATTTTTTTTCAGGGAGAATTAAAAAAAAAAAACAGTATTATAGACACTAGGCTTTCTGTGCCCCAAAATTTCAGAGAGATGGCACACACGACTGGCACTCAAGCACAAATGCCAATATTAATCTCCCACTATTTTTTTTTAAGGGAGAATTAAAAAACAAAAAACAGTATTATAGACACTAGGCTTTCTGTGCCCCACAATTTGAGAGAGATGGCACACACGACTGACACTCAAGCACAAATGCCAATATTAATCTTCCACTATTTATTTTTTTTCAGGGAGAATTAAAAAAAAAAAATAAAACAGTATTATAGACACTAGGCTTTCTGTGCCCCACAATTTGAGAGAGATGGCACACACGACTGGCACTCAAGCACAAATGCCAATATTAATCTCCCACTATTTTTTTTTTTCAGGGAGAATTTAAAAAAATAAAAATAAAACAGTATTAGACACTAGGCTTTCTGTGCCCCAAAATTTGAGAGAGATGGCACACACAACTGGCACTCAAGCACAAATGCCAATATTAATCTCCCACTATTTATTTTTTTCAGGGAGAATTAAAAAAAAAAAAAACAACAATATTATAGACACTAGGCTTTCTGTGCCCCAAAATTTCAGAGAGATGGCACACACGACTGGCACTCAAGCACAAATGCCAATATTAATCTCCCACTATTTATTTTTTTTCAGGGAGAATTTAAAAAAATAAAAATAAAACAGTATTAGACACTAGGCTTTCTGTGCCCCAAAATTTGAGAGAGATGGCACACACAACTGGCACTCAAGCACAAATGCCAATATTAATCTCCCACTATTTTTTTTTTTAAGGGAGAATTAAAAAACAAAAAACAGTATTATAGACACTAGGCTTTCTGTGCCCCACAATTTGAGAGAGATGGCACACACGACTGACACTCAAGCACAAATGCCAATATTAATCTTCCACTATTTATTTTTTTTCAGGGAGAATTTAAAAAAATAAAATAAAACAGTATTAGACACTAGGCTTTCTGTGCCCCACAATTTGAGAGAGATGGCACACACGACTGGCACTCTATCACAAATGCCAATATTAATCTCCCACTATTTTTTTCTTATTTCTGGGAGAATTGGCAAGAAATCAGGCTCACTGTTAGACTGTATGTTTTCTGTGCCAGAAAATGAGACACAGATGCCACACACAGGACTGCCACTGATGCAGATTTGCCAATTTCAATCTGCACCCTTTTTTTTTTATTCAGGGAGACTAGTGAATAAATGTGGGCCACTGTATTAGAGTATATTTTCTGTGGCAGAAAGTGGCTTGAAGAGATGTAACGGGGAAAAAAAAAAAGGGACTGTCTTACCATTACTATCTCCCTGCAATACATATATGCTAGCCACCTTAGGGAGAGACCCAAGTTGGGCTAAATGTAGCGGGACGAAAGAGACCGAAAAGCCCTCTACTTAAAGGAAATACATAGTGGATGCTTTCCTGAAACGGAAAGTACTTGCAAGCAGCATAATACAAAGAATAGCAGGTTTACACAGAAACCTTTGCAGTAGGCGGAGCTATGCAAATCATCTCTTTCCACCCCTGTCTAATCCACAGCGCTTGGAACCGCCAAGCGTGCAATGCTGCGGATTAGTTTCTAAATTTACACAGCCAACCAATTCCTACCTGTGGACACGTGTTTCGGGCTTTAGGCCCTCATCAGCACAGGGCTGGAATTGGTTGGCTGTATGGAGTGGGGCTCGGTGAGCAAGCAATACATATATGCTAGCCACCTAAGGGAGAGACCCAAGTTGGGCTAAATGTAGCGGGACGAAAGAGACCGAAAAGCCCTCTACTTAAAGGAAATACATAGTGGATGCTTTCCTGAAACGGAAAGTACTTGCAAGCAGCATAATACAAAGAATAGCAGGTTTACCCAAAAACCTTTGCAGTAGGCGGAGCTATGCAAATCATCTCTTTCCACCCCTGTCTAATCCACAGCGCTTGGAACCGCCAAGCGTGCAATGCTGCGGATTAGCTTCTAAATTTACACAGCCAACCAATTCCTACCTGTGGACACGTGTGTCGGGCTTTAGGCCCTCATCAGCATAGGGCTGGAATTGGTTGGCTGTATGGAGTGGGGCTCGGTGAGCAAGCGATACATATATGCTAGCCACCTTAGGGAGAGACCCAAGTTGGGCTAAATGTAGCGGGACGAAAGAGACCGAAAAGCCCTCTACTTAAAGGAAATACATAGTGGATGCTTTCCTGAAACGGAAAATACTTGCAAGCAGCATAATACAAAGAATAGCAGGTTTACCCAGAAACCTTTGCAGTAGGCAGAGCTATGCAAATCATCTCTTTCCACCCCTGTCTAATCCATGGAGCCCCACTCCATACAACCAACCAATTCCAGCCTTGTGCTGATGAGGGCCTAAAGCCCGAAACACGTGTCCACAGGTAGGAATTGGTTGGCTGTGTAAATTTAGAAACTAATCCGCAGCATTGCACGCTTGGCGGTTCCAAGCGCTGTGGATTAGACAGGGGTGGAAAGAGATGATTTGCATAGCTCCGCCTACTGCAAAGGTTTCTGGGTAAACCTGCTATTCTTTGTGTTATGCTGCTTGCAAGTACTTTCCGTTTCAGGAAAGCATCCACTATGTATTTCCTTTAAGTAGAGGGCTTTTCGATCTCTTTCGTCCCGCTACATTTAGCCCAACTTGGGTCTCTCCCTAAGGTGGCTAGCATATATGTATCGCTTGCTCACCGAGCCCCACTCCATACAGCCAACCAATTCCAGCCCTGTGCTGATGAGGGCCTAAAGCCCGAAACACGTGTCCACAGGTAGGAATTGGTTGGCTGTGTAAATTTAGAAACTAATCCGCAGCATTGCACGCTTGGCGGTTCCAAGCGCTGTGGATTAGACAGGGGTGGAAGAGATGATTTGCTTAGCTCCGCCTACTGCAAAGGTTTCTGGGTAAACCTGCTATTCTTTGTATTATGCTGCTTGCAAGTATTTTCCGTTTCAGGAAAGCATCCACTATGTATTTCCTTTAAGTAGAGGGCTTTTCGGTCTCTTTCGTCCCGCTACATTTAGCCCAACTTGGGTCTCTCCCTAAGGTGGCTAGCATATATGTATCGCTTGCTCACCGAGCCCCACTCCATACAGCCAACCAATTCCAGCCCTGTGCTGATGAGGGCCTAAAGCCCGAAACACGTGTCCACAGGTAGGAATTGGTTGGCTGTGTAAATTTAGAAACTAATCCGCAGCATTGCACGCTTGGCGGTTCCAAGCGCTGTGGATTAGACAGGGGTGGAAAGAGATGATTTGCATAGCTCCGCCTACTGCAAAGGTTTCTGGGTAAACCTGCTGTTCTTTGTATTATGCTGCTTGCAAGTACTTTCCGTTTCAGGAAAGCATCCACTATGTATTTCCTTTAAGTAGAGGGCTTTTCGATCTCTTTCGTCCCGCTACATTTAGCCCAACTTGGGTCTCTCCCTAAGGTGGCTAGCATATATGTATCGCTTGCTCACCGAGCCCCACTCCATACAGCCAACCAATTCCAGCCCTGTGCTGATGAGGGCCTAAAGCCCGAAACACGTGTCCACAGGTAGGAATTGGTTGGCTGTGTAAATTTAGAAACTAATCCGCAGCATTGCACGCTTGGCAGTTCCAAGCGCTGTGGATTAGACAGGGGTGGAAAGAGATGATTTGCATAGCTCCACCTACTGCAAAGGTTTCTGGGTAAACCTGCTATTCTTTGTATTATGCTGCTTGCAAGTACTTTCCGTTTCAGGAAAGCATCCACTATGTATCTCCCTGCAGTAATCTCAGCAAGGTATGGGAGGCAGCAATAAGGAGTAGACTGCTGCACAAATTAAATCAAAAGTGTGGACAAACAAACAAGATAGCTGTGCAGAAAGGAAGGAACAACAGGATTTGTGCTTTGAAAAAAGCAGTTGGTTTGCACAGCGGCGTACACACAGCAATGCAGCTATCAGGGAACCTTCTAGGGCAGCCCAATGAGCTACAGCGCTGAGGAAAAAACATGTAGCCTCCACTGTCCCTGCAAACAACAGGTGGTTATGGACAGTGGAAATCGCAACAGCACAAGCAGTTTCGTGGTTAATGTACCCTCTGTCGGAGCAGCCTTTGGAAGTGGGGAATCACCAGAAATAATACACAAGACACGTCTTGTATAGTGTATCACTGGGAAGTCTCTGAAGCACGCCTGCCTTCAAGGTGCTATCCCTTCTTTATATAGTTATTTCAGTAGGTTTAGTGGTTATACAAGTTTTGCATGTTTAAACAAAGAGACAAAACAGGAAAGAAAGAAAAGAAAAGAAAACAGTTTCGTGGGCGGCAGTTTCACAACAAACAGTACAAAGGCAATTCCACAGACAAGAAAAACAGGATTTCATACTATAGCTAAAATGTCCTTGAATGGACAGGTCAATATTTATCACAAATTCTTTTTTTTTATTTTTGTTCATTGAGGTAATCATTTTTGTTCTGCTCTTCACAATCCCCCCTTTGACATATTCCATTCAAAACCTTGTCGATCATTTTAGTCATTCTTTTTGTGATATTACAAAAAAAAACTTTATATTCTCGCATCCATTACACAAAATTTATTTGTGCATACCGAGATACCCTTGAGTACAACCTTGAATAATACATATATAATTACAATAACCATAACTGTATGTATTAGGCTTTGCATAATCCCGGTAACCCACCCACCGATCCCTCTGAACCAATTGGCCGGGTTAAGAAAAGAAAAGGTATCTGACCACCAGCTATCCTTATTTTGGTCATTGTCTTTGTCATACTGATCCCTGAGTAGTTGTACATCTTTTAATTTAAATCTCATACTCATAGTACTATTCGGGTCTATATAATGACAGCAGGTGGGTCCGATGATTTGACACATACCCCCTTGTGAGGCAGTTAGGTAATCCAATACCAGGGTATGTTGGTTAGTGACTATTATAAGCTGATTCTGTACAGCTATACTAGTATTTAATATGTCCAATATATCCCAAATCTGATCATCTAGATAATCCGTGGCTCTAACTAATTTATCCCACATTTGTGTTAACATAGGATAAATAAAAATGGTACTAGCAATTTTGTTGGGAATTCCCATTTGTACTATATGCGGCCTCCCCGAGGGACGTGGTGAGTTATCTGCAGCTCTTTTATACAGTGTGTGCTTGGGCACGGCTTGCATATTCACTTGTTTATTTGAAATTATGAAAGTAGCCGGGGTTAGGCGTCCTAATGTACAAGTACCCTTTATACCTACGGGAAGCCATTTATATGCTCCTTCTCCGCATATCCAAAATGTACCCTCAGGCAGATCCCACAAAGCTGAGTGCTGCAATACCAATCTGTGAGCCAAATCCACAAAACTAGATACATTCTGAAGCATACACCAAGAGGGTTTTTGTCCCAAGGGGCTACAGTACCCGGCTGCGGGATTCCCACATACATGCATTCCGTTGACATACTCATTGGATTCATTACAAACCAGGTTCCCCGGCTTACTTGTACAACTGTTTGCATCACCTTGGGGGAACAACTCAGAATGTTCCCATTTTCTATTATGTATGTATCTTTCCAATACTGTAGGTTTGAAAGCATCAGAGGAAGGGGTGGTTGTACTGAAACTGAGCTGTAGATTTTCAGTGGGGACCTGTCCTAAGTCATTTAATCCAGTCTTATTCCTAGGTACCCATTTTCCTCCCTTGAATGCTAAATATTGTAAGTTGTCTATTTTTCCTGTAAGATTGCCCTGCCACCAAGGAAATTTTACCCATCCCACAATTGGTATGGCGATTGTAGTATTCCATAGTCTAGTATTGCCAGGTTGGTTGTTGGCCAGGTTGTCTGAACAATTAGGCCAAGCGAATATTTCTTCAGCTGACACGGGAACTGCTAGAAAAGGTATACTTGTGGCTGATACTGGTGAATGGGTACAGATCCAACAATCTGCCAGGGGTTGCGTATTATTTAACAAGTCATGCACTAATTTTCTATGATGTTGTACGAATCTATTGTTCAAAGGGGCTAGAGAATTCAGTCTTTCCCATGCCTCCGTTGAGGTTAACATTATTAACATCAATATCATGAGTCTTATACTGCTTTTTTGCAATGGCTTGCATGTATCCATGATGCCTTTCCTTCAAGCTTGACTGCTGTTGGAGTTGTTAACAGGACTTGGAAAGGTCCGTCAAATCTCGGTTCCAGAGTCTTTCTGGTGTGTCTTTTCACGTAGACTTGATCACCAGGTTCCAACTTGTGGCCTCCTTCGAGATTTTCTGGATCTGGAAGGGAAGCAAAAACTTGCGAATGCACTTTAGTTAAACGTTTTTGTAATTCTTGTACATAAGCAGTTAAAGTCTCAGTATTCAACATCAGTTGTTGTGGAAAATAACAACCCAAATTTGCTGCTCTACCAAAAAGAATCTCATGTGGTGACAGCTTAGCCTTCCCCCTTGGGGTGTTTCGGATGGAATACAGGGCAAGTGGTAGACACTCGGTCCAAGGCTTTCCTGTTTCTGCCATGGCCTTCTGGATTTTTAATTTTATTGTCCCATTTAATCTTTCCACTTTACCTGAACTCTGTGGATGATATGGAGTGTGAAACTGGTTTTCTACTCCCAACATTTTCATAACATTCTGGAATATTTCCCCAGTAAAATGGGTACCCCTATCTGACTCGATCACCTCAGGCATGCCGTAACGGGGTTTCAGTTCATGTGCTATTTTAATGGCAGTAGTTTTTGCTGAGGCTTTACGAACTGGATAAGCCTCTGGCCACCCTGAGAACATGTCCACACACACAAGCACATATTTGTATCCATTGTACCTAGGAAGTTGGATGTAGTCGATCTGGAGTCTTTGAAAGGGATACAGTGGTCTTACATGATGCTTGGTTGGGGTTTTAATGGCCTGACCTGGATTGTGTGCCAGGCATATAGCGCATGCAGCACACATGTTCCGAGCCAAATTACCAAAAGCCTGCAGCCAACCACCTTTCTTTTACCTTGAGCGTCATACCATTTGCCGACACATGCGTGGGTAGGTGGAGGTCACTTGCCACTGCGGGGTACCAGGCTCTGGGTAAACACAACAAAGTTCCTTTTTTCCATAATCCTTGCTGATCTTCTGCCCCTTTTTTCTGCCACTGCCCTCGTTCTTCGTCGTCTACCTGTTTCTGAGCTTCCTTCAATCTTTCCTCATCATCTTCAGAGCTATCTAGTGTGTGGGCATGATGTAAGGGTTTACGTGCTGCCTGTTTTGCTGCCTTATCGGCTTTATCGTTACCCCTGGCTTCCTCGGTGTCGAGTCTCACATGTGCAGCTACCTTTATCACCGCTATTTCTTTAGTTTCTTGTGCTGCCTCCAGAATCTGTCTAATGAGGGAGGCATGTTTAACAGGTTGGCCTGAAGCAGTCATATAACCTCTGGCTCTCCATATTACGCCAAAATCGAAAATAATGCCATGTGCATATCTAGAATCAGTGTATATGTTTGCTGTCTGATCTTTGGCTATTTTTAGAGCTTCAACTAATGCCGTAAGTTCTGCTTCTTGTGCAGACTGATTAGCAGGGAGAGGTTCTGCTTTCAGCACTTCATGCTGAGTTACTACCGCATAACCTGTATGAAATTGTCCATTCATATCTGCATATCTACTGCCATCTATGAAAAGTTCAAATGTAGCATTACAGAGTGGCTTGTCACGTACATTACATAAGCCCTGAGTCTCTTGTTCCATTAATTGTACACAATCATGCATTGACTTTGATGGGTCAAAGGAGTTGGAGAGTGCAGTTTCCTCAGGTATGGTACCCCCCTCAGACTCTAAAGGGAGCAAAGACGCGAGATTAAGAGTCTGAATCCTGGCAAAGGAAATGTTGGGCGGCAGTAGTAGGGAACATTGGAGACGGAGGTGTCTGGCCATTGAAATATGTTTAGGTTGGACCTGGTTAAGAATGCCATGTACATCATGAGTGGTCTGAACTAGAAGTGGGTGATCAAGAACAATCTCAGAAGCTTTATCTAATAACAGTGAAATTGCGGCTACTACTCTTACACAAGAAGGTGCGGCTCTAGCTACAGGGTCCAGATGAGCTGATATGTATGCCACAGGTCTCTGTTTGTTTCCATGTTTTTGTGTGAGCACCCCTGTAGCATGTGAGGATATCTCAGCTGCCATCAATTGAAAAGGTTTAGTGTAGTCTGGGAGTCCCAAAGCCGGAGCTGATACCAGTGCTGTTTTCAAAGAGGAAAATGACTGTTTAGCCTCTTCACTGAGTGAATATGGTGTGTTGGCAATACAGTCATATAAAGGCTGCATGAGTTGACTTGCATGTATGATCCACTGTCTACAGTGTGAAACAATACCTAGGAAAGCACGCAGCTGTTTGTGATTCCTGGGTTCAAGCATGTTACATATGGCTTCCGTACGTTGAGGTGTGAGGTGTCTGATGCCCTGTGATATGCAGTGACCTAAAAACACGACTGTTTGTTGACAAGCCTGGAGTTTCTGTCTATTTACTTTACAGCCTTCTTGCGCTAGGAAAATTAAGAAATTAACAGTTGAGGTAACTGCCGTCTGCTCATCAGGGCAACAAATAAGTAAGTCATCTACATACTGTAGAATGACTACTCCTGGTTCTGGGATGAAATTTTTTAGCACGGTCTGCATTGCTTCAGAGTACAAAGTTGGTGAGTGTACCATACCTTGTGGCAATCTTGTCCATGCTAATTGTTTACCCTTGAATGTAAAGGCAAACAAATGCCAACAGTTCTTATGTAGTGGCACAGAAAAAAATGCGTTTGATAAGTCAATTACCGTAAAATATGCAGCAGTGCTGGGAATTTGAGACAGTAAGGTATGAGGATTCGGTACCACAGGGGTGACCGGTGCCAAAACCTTATTGATTTCCCGTAAGTCGTGCACCATGCGATATTTCACCATAGTTTCTTTGGAGGACACTTTCTTTTTAACAGGATATAAGGGTGTATTGGCGGGTGACCTGATTTCTACCAAAACACCTTGTAACACATAATCCTGAATTTGTTGAGAAATCGCCTGTTCTTGCTGGGCGCTGATGGGGTATTGCCTAAGCTGAGGTAATATGGTTCCCGGGGCAGTTTCTAACAGTATAGGAGCTACTGATAAAAATCCTACATCAGTGTCTCCTTTTGCCCATAGGCTGTCAGGAACCCGAGACAAGTCAATTTTTGCTTGTTGAGTGTAAATTTCGGGAAAATCCTCCATTGCCTGTATTCTAACATATGGTTCCAGAGTTTCTGCATCTTCAGGGATGGTCAGCATAACTGTGCCATCTTCTCTAAAATGGATGTTTGCATGCATTTTACTTAAGACATCAGTACCCAACAAGCAGGTAGGTGCACCTTTAGCAAATAAAAATTTGGATACAAAAGTTTTAGGGCCAAAGCTCACATTTAAAGGTTTTGTAAAGGGCAACGCCTGAATTTTACCATCATACCCTTCTGCATATGTAACCTTTGAGGATATATTGTCAGGATATGGTAAAAAGTCCTGATTTAAAATGGAGGATGTTGCTCCCGTATCTATCAGAAAAGGTACATTTTTACCCTCAACTTCAACTTGTATTATTGGTCTTCTAGAAGGAAGAGAGACCTGCATAACTTTCAGTCATTCTGAGCTGTCTGTTTGATCAGGCACTGGGTTATTTATCCTATTTTTGGGTACAAAGGTTCCTGAATCTATATCTGCTTTTCTCTTCCTACATTCCCTTTGGAAATGTCCTGGCTTCTTACAGTAATGACAAGCAAACTTTTGATTAGCAGAGCCAGTATTAGCCTGTGCAATTCTTACTGGCTTAGAATTTTCTCTTAAGTCCATTTCTATCCCTACAGCTTTCTGTCTAGCCAGGTGTGGGTCTTCCAAGGTTCTCCAATCAGGGGTTGCGGCCTTAAGCTTTTCCTTCACTTTTGGAGACAATCCATCTATAAAGGTTTTTGTAACTAACCTCATCATTCCTGGAGCGGTTAGATCCATGCCTTCATCTCTGAAATTATTTTCTACACTTAGATAATATTCGTCTACTGATTGTCCAGATTTCTGAGCCACCACTCCCGTTGTTCCTCTCTGCCTCTGTCTCTCCCTCATGAAAACCATTAAGTGATCTACAAATTGTGTACCTGATTCTATCGTTTGTAAGGCACCATCTCCTGCTTGGGGCCTATGTACCTGTAGATTTGCTAATAGCTCCTGGAAGAGTCCAGGAGTCATTTTCATTCTACATAATTCTTCTCCATCTGCCCAAACTCCAGCGTGAGTCTGCATAATTTGCTGTATATATTGTGCAAATCTAACTGGACACTGGGTGGGATCTGGTGCGTTATGCAAGAGAGACATGCCTTCAGCGGGGGACCAAGGGAAATATTGTCGAGTTTGGTGATATCTAGTTCCCATTACTCCGTCAGCACCAGGTTCCCTAAAGGGTCTTGGTACTACCCTAACAGGGGCAAGTACAGCGCCATGTCTAGGTGTACCACAGGTTAGGCAATCATTTCTCCAGTCTGGATTTTGTTGTCCACAGTGCGGACATACCCATCCTCCTGGTCCGGCTAAACTTTGAGGTGGTGTTTGGAGAAAAGATGGGGCATGTGGGTTAAGGTATGGGGGTGGGGTATTTTTAGATTCCACATTTTGTTTTTCTCCACAGCCTGTGGGTCTAATACACCACTTTTTACTCTGTTGATTATATGTCCATCCCTCATTTTCTGCTACCCTAGAGACATCAATCAATGCTTGGATCTGATCTATCCATTTCTTGTCTCTGATTATGCCTTTTTTCCTTTCCTGAATTCCTTCCCATAGTTTTCTACTAAAAGCTTCTGCCCTAGTAACTCCAAACTTACTAAAAATCTTTTTCAGCCCCTTAGTGGCATCTTCACCACTTCTCTCCTTTATGATAGTATAGATATCTAATTCTTCTGGTTCCGACTTTGTTTGCTTATTCCCCATTTTCTTATCCTGAGCTTTCTTGCCCTAGGTGGCGTTTGGGTATGAGAATACCTCGTTACCTTCTTCCTAAGGAGCTAGGATGTCTTTTTCTTGCCCTAGGTGGCGTTTGGGTATGAGAATACCTCGTTACCTTCTTCCTAAGGAGCTAGGATGTTTAAACTGTGTTGATGTAAGAAAATCCTGATTCCTACACCTATAGCAAACAACACAAATGCAACCAGACAGAAAAAGAAAAAGAACATACAACGTATCTTGTCCCAGGCTAATTTATCTGTCCTGGGCTTATACTATCACATACAACGTATTCTTGTCCCAGGCTAATTTAACTGTCCTGGGCTCATACTATCATACACTTATCCGTCACCAGGTTTTTGTCAAAGACAGGATCAGAGATTGAACATAGGCGCGGAGGTCTCCCCGAAAGGACGCAACCACGTTGCCCAGTGGGACAGTCACTTCTTCTGTTTCAACCCCCTGGGCGGCTTATAGGGCTATTCCCAACTTCCACACACCTTCTATTCACATTCACTCTCATTCAATGCCGTACTCCGTGAGGTGATCAATTCCTAAATAGTTCAAGAACCCGAGCTATAGGTATCCTCCTCTACTAGAACTACCCGCTAAAGAACACGACACAGAAAATCTTACGGACAGTGCAGGGCAGATATAAGAGATCTAACAGTGTCTCTTACCTGGCCAGGTTTTTGTTCATCTGCCGTCCATTATCCCAAATTCTCTTTTCGTTCGTATTCTGCCGGTGTTCTTGAAGGAATACACAGACCTCGGGTCCCTGTTCGGGCGCCAGGAAATGTCGGGATCACACTCAGTCGGAGCAGCCTTTGGAAGTGGGGAATCACCAGAAATAATACACAAGACACGTCTTGTATAGTGTATCACTGGGAAGTCTCTGAAGCACGCCTGCCTTCAAGGTGCTATCCCTTCTTTATATAGTTGTTTCAGTAGGTTTAGTGCTTATACAAGTTTTGCATGTTTAAACAAAGAGACAAAACAGGAAAGAAAGAAAAGAAAAGAAAACAGTTTCGTGGGCGGCAGTTTCACAACAAACAGTACAAAGGCAATTCCACAGACAAGAAAAACAGGATTTCATACTGTAGCTAAAATGTCCTTGAATGGACAGGTCAATATTTATCACAAATTCTTTTTTTTTATTTTTGTTCATTGAGGTAATCATTTTTGTTCTGCTCTTCACACCTCCCTAACGCTATCCCTGCTTCTGACGAAGCGGCAGCAACCTCTCCCTATGCTCAGATCAGCAGCAGTAAGATGGCGGTCGGCGGGAACGCCCCTTTATAGCCCCTGTGATGCCGCAGACAGCAAGCCAATCACTGCAATGCCCTTCTCTAAGATGGTGGGGACTGAGACCTATGTCATCACGCTGCCCACACTCTGTGTCCACCTTCATTGGCTGAGAAATGGCGCTTTTTGCATCATTGAAACGCGACTTTGGCGTGAAAGTCGCGTACCGCATGGTCGACCCCACACAGGGATCGGGTCGGGTTTCATGAAACCCGACTTTGCCAAAAGTTGGCGACTTATGAAAATGAACGATCCGTTTTGCTCAACCCTACTTTAAATGTCTCCCTCTTTGTTTCATTGCAGCCATTTTTTTCACATTAATATACACTCTGCACCCCATCTTGACTGAAAAAAACGAAATGTTAATTTTTTTGCAAATTTAATAAAAAAAAACATGAAATATCACATGGTTATAAGTATTCAGACCCTTTGCTCAGACACTCATATTTAAGTAACATGCTATCTATTTCCTTGTGATCCTCCTTGAGATGGTTCTACTCCTTCATTGGAGTTCAGCTGTGTTTAATTAAACTGATTAGGACTTGATTTGGAAAGGCATCCACCTGTCTACATAAGACCTCACAGCTCACAGTTCATGTCAGACCCAATGAGAATCATGAGGTCAAAAGAACTGGCCAAGGAGCTCAGAGACAGAATTGTGGCAAGGCACAGATCTGGCTAAGATTACAACAGCATTTCTGCAGTACTCAAGGTTCCTAAGAGCAGAGTGGCCTCCATTATCTTTAAATGGAACAAGTTTGGGACCACTAGAAGTCTTCCTAGACCTGGCCATCCAGTCAAACGAAGCAATCGTGGGAGAAGAGCCTTGGTGAGAGAGGTAAAGAAGAACCCCAAGATCACTGTGGCTGAGCTCCAGAGTTGCAGTAGGGAGATGGGAGAAGGAAAACACAAAGTCAACTATCACTGCAGCCCTCAACCAGTCGGGCCTTTATGGCAGAGTGGCCCAATGGAAGCCTCTCCTCACTGCAAGACATATGAAAGCCTGCATAGAGTTTGCTAAATAACATAGTAACATAGTAACATAGTAACATAGTTAGTAAGGCCGAAAAAAGACATTTGTCCATCCAGTTCAGCCTATATTCCATCATAATAAATCCCCAGATCTACGTCCTTCTACAGAACCTAATAATTGTATGATACAATATTTTTCTGCTCCAGGAAGACATCCAGGCCTCTCTTGAACCCCTCGACTGAGTTCGCCATCACCACCTCCTCAGGCAAGCAATTCCAGATTCTCACTGCCCTAACAGTAAAGAATCCTCTTCTATGTTGGTGGAAAAACCTTCTCTCCTCCAGACGCAAAGAATGCCCCCTTGTGCCCGTCACCTTCCTTGGTATAAACAGATCCTCAGCGAGATATTTGTATTGTCCCCTTATATACTTATACATGGTTATTAGATCGCCCCTCAGTCGTCTTTTTTCTAGACTAAATAATCCTAATTTCTCTAATCTATCTGGGTATTGTAGTTCTCCCATCCCCTTTATCAATTTTGTTGCCCTCCTTTGTACTCTCTCTAGTTCCATTATATCCTTCCTGAGCACCGGTGCCCAAAACTGGACACAGTACTCCATGTGCGGTCTAACTAGGGATTTGTACAGAGGCAGTATAATGCTCTCATCATCAGTATAATGCTCTCAACACATGAAGAACTCCCAGACTATGAGAAATAAGATTCTCTGGTCTGATGAGACAAAGACAGTCCTTTTTGGTGACAATTCTAAGTGGTATATGTGGAGAAAACCAGGCACTGGTCATCACCTGCCCAATACAATCCCAACAGTGAAACAGGGTTTTTCAGCTGCAGGGACAGGATGACTGGTTGTCATTAAAGGAAACATGAATGCGGCCAAGTACAGAGATATCCTTGATGAAAACCTCTTCCAGAGTGCTCTGGACCTCAGACTGGGTCGAAGGTTCACTTTCCAACAAGACATTGACCCTATGGAGTGGCTTCAGAACAACTCTGTGATCATTCTTGACTGGCTCAGCCAGAGCCCTGACCTAAACCCAATTGAGCATCTCTGGAGAGACATGAAAATGGCTGTCCACCAACATTCACCATCCAACCTGATGGAACTGGAGAGAATCTGCAAGGAAGAATGGCAGAGGATTCCCAAATCCAGGTGTGAAAAACTTATTGCATCATTCCCAAGAAGACTCATTGCTGTACTAGTTCAAAAGGGTGCTACTACTCAATACTGAGCAAAGGATCTGAATACTTATGACCATGTGATATTTCAGGTTTCTTTTTTATAAATTTGCAAAAAATACTGCATTTCTGTTTTTTTCAGTCAAGATGGGGTGCAAAGTGTACATTATTGAGAAAAAAAATGAAGTTTTTTGAATTTACCAAATGGCTGCATTGAAACAAAGAGTGAAAAATTGAAAGGGCCAATATAACATCACGATTTACCACATTAGTTGGATGAACTTGAATTTTTTTTCATTTTGGTAACATAACTGCGGCTCTGTCCACAAAATACATGAACTTTGGCATGTCTGATCTCAGATTCACACAACCAGTCCTTGTGGAATTATGCAAATTGTATTTGCAGAGGTGGAACTGCAACGAGGGCTTAAAAGGGAGAGAATCCACATTGCTACACATCTGTCCACAGAATCATAGAACTTCCTAATTTTTATTCACTCCTATACACAGTAATTCACTGCATGTGAGAGTATCAGCTGTTCACAGATATAGCTATGTGGACTGAAATCTGTTCTGAGGGCCATGGTAATCTGCATCATTAGATACTTTAGAATATCACCTGCAAGCTGTTTCCTATTGTTATTTAGAACTAGTCAGGAAAAGCAACCTGAGGACTTTTCAGAATACAACCTGAGGACCTAAGTACATTTTCTTGGTTTAGTCCCATGTCATATGTGATATTAATTTAGTAAATTAGCTCAAAGATCAACATATTAGTCCATCAACTAATAAAACACAAACAACTAAAGATAAAGCAAATGTTTATAATGTAATGTTTTCATCAAATATATATTGTAAATATATAATGTATTCGTCAAAGTCTTTAAGCCAGAAATGTAGTATAAAACACTTTGAAATGTCACAACATTTTTGTGCAATGCAAGTTGCAGAAATATTTTTAGATTTTTTTAAGCCTATTTATTTTCTTTCAGCTCCGCCAACATGAACGAAGCTAGGCATGACAGGTGCAGAATAGGGTATGGCAATTAATGTCTAATTAATAACAAGCTGTTGCATGTCTTGCACCACAAATCTTACTAGTAACCTTTGTGGCAAGGGGAACTTCACTTTTAAGATGTGCCTGAATCCAGCTACACAAAATAAATCAGTGGCTTCTAACACTTACATACCCCCTCATCAAGTTTGGTATGAATAGCATTGGTCTTGATGAATCATGGCCCTAGACTTAAATGTTGCTGAAGTGATTGACATGGAAATTCTACATGATTCATGTGTAAATAGATCAATATCTTTGTGGATTATACTGAAACAGTTTGCCTCAAGAGCCGCAAACAGGTCATGATTTCCTTCCTATTGCCCAGGTGATGGAATTCTTGCCTGTCCAGGTGATGCAATTATCACCTGGGCAATACAAAACATGACCTGTTGATGGCTCTTAAGGACCAAAGTTGGGGAACACTGCTGTAACACATTGGTATGACATTAGGTTTAACATTGTCATCTGTACAGTGCAAGAACATTAATAGGATTTGAGCACTGAACTGCAAGATACTCTGATATACCCATTCTCTTACATGGTAAGAAGAACCAGCCACTGCAAGCTCATGAAGTAAAAAAGCTGGTGACCCCATTGGAAGTTGATTAGTTCTTAATGCACTAAAATATGGTGCAATAAGAATCACAAACCATTAAGATTAATTTTTGCTTTGGTACGCAAAATTAACTTTGTATGTCTGTGCAAATGAGTCTCTTTCAGTAAAATATTCTTTGTTTAGCAATTAGTAATGTTTTTCGTCTTCCTACTTTTAGGACTAAATCAGAAATGTTGTCATTAACATTTATGGGTTTAATTAAAACTAACTCGAAGGTAATATATGCCCTGATTATAATTTCATGATAAATACTGTGCTGTAGTAATCTTCTTTAATAAGTGTGACTTGCCAGTAATTCAGAGATTAAAATAAAGTTTATATGCATTGTTGTCCTCCAACAATTAGAACCCTAATAAAAAATTTAATAGTGTTTAATGTTATGGACAAATGATATCTAGAGTATCTTGAGAATTGTTGTTTTTAGGCAGTTGACCTTTACCAATGTTCTAGTCATTTAGAAAGTTACTGGTGAAATATATTTGATTTTATTGAAAATGAAATATCAAAGCACTAACATACAGCTGAAAAATATCAGATATGAACATAATAATCATAATTGCTGCAATGTGCCCCTGAAAATGCAAATCTTTCTTTCACTTGACCAGACAATTAAAGAGGACCTGTTAATAGTGCTGTATTGTTATGATATATTGTCCTATAAATAAATAAACTCACTTTTTTGTTAAAAAAAAATTCAATAAATCATAGTTCATAGAATAATGGGGGGTTGTCCAAGATTTTAATTTTTACTAAAGGCAGGGGATTTTAAAAAATAAGAATAGTAATTTGCACTCACGAGGTAATCCCCCTTCTACACCAATTCCATTATTCTGGGGCTTGCAACTAGTCTCATTGACTTGTCCTGCAGTAATAACATGCTGTACTCTACATGGGTTCAAAGGGGTTAAGTTTCTCCCTGTGGAGAGTGACACGCCTGGCATGTCATGTGTAAGGAGGCTTATACATCATGCAATGCTCCTTTTAATGAGCCTTGCCATATGACTGATAATAAAAGCTAAACTAGAATTTCAATTTGTAGACACAGTGTTTCGGGGAGTTGCCCCTCATCAGTGCAAAGCATGAGAAATTATTTGGCTGTATGAGAAGGTACTGACTGCAATCTAAGGGTTTCTCCTTGAGAAGAGTGGCATGTCAGTGTGTGGAGGCTTATAATGCTCCTCTGAGAAATTAAATATGCAAATTGCCTCTGCAGAGGGCGAAAGGACTTGATCTCTAGTGTCGACTATTATCCCATAACACCATGTTTGCAAATTGAGATGCTTGTTTGGCTTTTATCCTAAGCCATATGGCAAGACTTAAAGGGTCGATAGTGACCTTTCTCTCAGTAGAGGTTCAACGCCCCAGGGTCCTGGTTGTTGCAGTAATATCATTCTCCTCTAGGGGGGAGTGATGTTATGTTTGGAGGCAATAAAGGAGATCTCACTACCAGGTAACACCAACACACAACACATCTCAAAGTCCAAACCACCAGGGGGAGCTATGCTCCTATTTATTAGGGCACTCTTCACAATTAGGTAAAACTGGTGGTCTGAAGAGGAAGTGAGAGAGATGCTGGCTGGTCTTCTCCCAGTTAGCTGCTGCCTGAGCTCTGCTCAGGTAGTTGGTCCCTGACAGGGGTGGGATCCTGTCAGAGGCCTAGACAGAAGGCCACGGAGCTGCGTCTGCCCCACGTGTGGCAGCTTCCAGAAAGAGACACGAACAGGGAACTGTATTATAGAGAGTGAGAAGAAGTCATAGCAAAAGTGGAGGAAACCAGAAGTAGTTCTGCCCTACACAGGCTGCCTCCTTCTGAGGTGCAGGATCCCGGTAGCTGGAACACCGAGGGAGCAACAGTTCTCTATGCCTTGCTCCCGTGACCAGCAGGATAGCTAATTCCACGTTACCTGCCCACCCTACACCCAGGAGGCAAGGTGGCACCCACAAGAGGCTGGGGCCTAATAGAGTCCCTGTAAAAAGCCTCACGCCACCGGTCATAAGGGTTTGTCCTATCTATGTGGGGGACAGAGAGACATAGCATCTAGAACATCTACCACAGTTGTGAGGACCTTATGTGAGGCTCAACAGTAAGGTACTACAACACCCAGGCACTAGAGGAAGGCTACTGATTTCTACCTGGATCAGGGGACTCTGGATTTGCCTCCAAACCGGCCAGACTCTGCCTGCCCTGTGATCTGGTGCTCTGGACTGTGGATGCTGAAGTATTCAGTAAAAAAGGTAAAGAGACTGCAACCTTGTGTCCTCGTTCTTCACAGCGCCTTTCACCATCCACGGTCTTACACTCTGGGTAGCCCTGGGGACATACTTCACCTGTGGGAAGGTATACCATCTAGCTGCCATAACATGACCCCAGCGGACCCCTAAGCAGCATCGGTCACCCTGACCGAAACTACAGATGGCGTCACAAACATTTCCCCTTTAAAGACCTTTCCGTTTTATTAACCGACCTCCTGAGGGCCACAGACCAAGTCAGCCACTGTGACATCCCATTGAGAACCAAAGGACCCGGTACCGAGTACCCCACTGCCCTATGGGGGCGCTCCAATCTTTTGGCTTCACGAACAGGATCTTTTTAAGCCTGAAAATCAGATCATGTGTGCCTAGAGATTGTGCCGGAATTGTGCTTGAACTGTGATTTGCTAAAGGACTGTGTATTGCAAAAGACCACCAAAACTCCTGGAGGGACACCGCAGCCAGGCATCACCCGTGGGCCCTGACTTCCTGCAGGCTGGCATGGAGGAGTTAATCGACCAGCTCCTGCAGATGCAGCTGAGTTCAAAGGCCCCATGCCGGATGACTCCTGCGGAGGATCCACCAGCACCGCCTCCAACACCGCTTCCTGCTTCGCCTCCAGAGTCGCAGCCAGCATCTCCTCAGATTCCGCCGCCAGTGGAACCAGCCGGCAACAAAGACACTGATGTGGCAGGTAAGGACGCCGACCATGCCCCAGTGACTGAGGGACTGCTGATAGGCTCTGTAGCAGCGCCACCTCCCTGCGGTACCCACTGGCTCCAGCATCTCGAGCCTTAGGACCAGGCCACGGGAATAGAGCAATTCATGAAGGCCCCAATTGCGCCCACCACCCTGCCGGGTGAACTATATGCAGAGCGGACTGTATACCGCTGGGTGAATCCCAGACCAGACTTTATGGGGTTCCCCGGGGCGGAGAAGCATAAGGGAGAAACCGTAGAAGTCCTAAGTTGGGAGGACTACCAGTCCCAGCTCGCTCGCAAGTGGGAAGAAAAGCAGGAACAACATCAGGCCCACCGCAGAGCCTTTGACAAACGTGATCTACAGGTAAAAGCCCAGGCCCGCAGGGACCGCACTGCTAACCAGGCCCAGCGTAAGCAGGGCATATTCGTCACCTTCAAACTCCAAGGAGGATGGGGTTTCATAAAAGAACAAGGACTGTATGCAGAAATATTTGTGAATAGGAGAGACGTAGAATCTCATCTATGGGAAGGACATCCAGATAGAGACCTGTATCCAGGAGATAGTGTCACCTACAGTAGGCACTTTGGTGAAAAAGGGTGGTTTGCTCTGAATGTGCACAAGCAAAGAGGCCCCATGACACCTAGCTCTAAGGCTCCAATTATGTCTTCTCCTGTGACAACAACGCCACCTTGTGTTAATACAACAACAGTCGCACTCAAATAAAGATTATCGGAGGTTTGATTTTTGTCTCAAAAAATTGTGGTTTTCTTTATTCACAAACACCAAACTTAAAGGTAGCACCGCAGTGTTTCAAGGTAGGCAACGTTTCGACCCACAGGGTCTTTCTCAAACCTTATAAAAACAAACAAAGGGTACAGGGTATCACCAAATATGAACATAAACTATTTACAAAATTATATACAGACAATAATTATATACAACACAAACGAATAGACAGAAACAAAATCCCTCTGTATATGCTACATATGTCTAGTCGCCAAGGGTAGACTAGGACGAGGCCACAAAGTAAGGATTATAAGAATAAACAGGTATACGTCCTCAGGTTTGCAATATGATGCTGGGATAACGGTGGAGCGTGAAATATCTGAAGAGCAGAAGACTGCTGGGGTGGCAAGCCTAATGACAACATTGACGTAAGGAAAACAGAGTTTTGATTAAATAAAATCAAATTACAATGCATAACAATAGCGAGAACTAAATGGCAAGATGCACAGGCACGGTGCACTGGTCTGGTGCTATATGAGTACAAAAATGAACTACCTAGGTGGTGGAATCTCTAAATGGTGGACAAATAACCATAGAAAAATGGGAGCACAAATAACCATAGAAAAAATGGGAGCACAAAAATGGTACACTGGTGTAATCTGAAATATGTACAAGATGAACTAACCAGGTGGAATGACTTAAATGGCAGACAACTAACCTTAGAATTGTAGGAGCGGAGCGAAGGACATAGGTCACTGGGTGGGTGCAGGAGTCCCGATCGGGGCTATGGGAAAAAGGGGCCACAGGGTTAAGCTGGTATAAAGATGGTATACAGAAGAGTAAAAGAACCCAGGTAGGGGGGGTATGTACGGGGATGAAAGGGAAAAGACCAGCACAGTTACCTTTGACTTTGAAGATATCGGTGTCTGCGGTGGTGGTGTGTGAGAGAAGAGCTAGGGAACTGAACGTGCTTATGAGCAGAGCGGCAGGAAGTGGGGGGAGCGCGCCTAGATGGCGAAAATGAGGTGTGGAACGCTGGGAGCCAGGTTGCGCAAGCGCTGTCTGTAGGGGGAGCGCGGCTGGAGGGTGAGAACGAGATGTGGGACGCCGGGAGCTAGGTTGCGCAAGCGCCATGTGTCCGCAGCTGTGTCAGGGCCGAGGGAGACGAGCGCTAGTAAGTGGGCAGGGCTAAAGCGCTGGGAGCCGGGCTGCGCGTGCGCATGAAGAATGTGGCCGCGCTGTGTGTAAAGGATAGTAGGGTAGGAGCAGGATATATAGAAGAGTACCGGGAGGGTTGAGATAAAGAAGTATAAGCGGCACAATACTACTGGTAGTGTTAACCCCTAGTAGTGCTGAAAAGGGGACAGTAGCCATGGAAGCAAGGTGGTCGGACAGGGGGCTCCCAATATGTGGCACTGTACAAGGGCAGAATGGAAAGCCCACATGAGATGAAGGTAACTATTTAAAAATAGTTATATATTTATTTGAGAAACAAAAAAGATGATAAATAAATGAACAAAATGAAAATGAAAAAATTGGATGAAAAAAAGTTGAAAAAAATAAATAAAATGAAAAAAATCAAGAAAATGAATGAAAATAAATGAAAATAAATGTGAAAAGAATGAAAAATGATAAAAACATAAAAATAAAAAAATAAAAAAATAATAAAATTATAAAACTATAAAAAAATTGGAATTGATGAAACTGAATGGAATGAACAAAAAAGAATATAAATGAAAAAGATAAGAAATAACAAATAAAAAATAAAAAATATAAAAATAAAAAATAAAAATAAAAATTATTGAAAAAGTTGCACACTGTACCATACTCACCCTACGGGGCAGGTGAAGGGCTAATGTGTCTGAAAAAAGAAGATATAGGTTAGTAAGATAGAAGATGCAGTTCCACCACCTGTATAGACAAAAAGTTTACATACATCGAGATATATACGTATACAAGAAGAACATATGGTTACTTGAATGTAAGGTCCAGTTCTCTGTTGAGGCCTCTTGGAGCCAATGTTTGCACGGTGTAGATCCAGTAGGCCTCCCTCTCCTTCAATAGTTTAATATGATTTCCACCTCTTCGAGGCCTCTTGACTTGTTCAATTTGTACTCTCAGTTGCAAGACACTGTGGTTTGCGCTAATGAAATGGTGTGGGACTGGTAGCCAAGTCTTCCTGCAGCGTATAGTGGATTTGTGACTAGCGATTCTGTCACGTAGATGTTGGGTGGTCTCACCCACGTAGAGTAGGCCACAAGGGCATTTCAGGAGATATACCACATAGTTAGTGTCACATGTGTGGAAGCCTTTAATATTGTAATGTTTGCCCGAGTGGGGGTGGAAAATTCTATCACCCTTGATAATATTGGAGCAACATGCGCAGTTGAGGCAGGGGAATGTGCCTCTGCGTTCAGTGCCGAGAAAGGTCTGTTTGGGGACCCGGGAGAGACTCCCTACGTCTGCTCTGACTAGGCTGTCCCTAATGTTCTGTGGGCGTCGTTTGCACATGAGTGCCGGGGTTTGGAAAGCTTCAATGTTGGGGTAGGATTTGGCCAAGATGGACCAATGTTTACGGATGGTGGTGTAAATTGTGGGCATTACTGGATGATGTGTATGCACGAATGTCACCCTTTCTCTGGTAGACCTGGTAGGTGATTCAGGGTGAGGTTCTAAGGCTCTGGCTTTCTCTTTGGTGAGGAGTTCTTGGGGGTAACGTCTGTTTCTAAACTTATTAGCCATTTCATCAAGGTGGGTGGGGACAAGATTCCTATCGGATACTATCCTTTTAATACGTGCAAACTGAGACCGGGGTAAACTGTTTTTAGTGGAGGTTGGATGGCAGCTGGTGTAATGGAGTAGATTGTTGGTATCGGTGGGTTTAGTGAAAATGTCAGTAGAAAGGGTACCTGTGTCATTTTTGCTCACCAGAGTGTCTAAAAATGAAATTTGTGTCATATGCCAATTTAAAGTAAATTGCAATTCTGGTCTGATGGAGTTGAGAGCCTCGGTGAAAGAGAACAGGTCCTCTGGGGACCCTCCCCAATAGACAAAAAATATCGTCGATGAAACGTAGCCAACACTTGTTAAACTGTTGGAAAAGGGTGTTAGTGTATACGTGAGAACGTTCAAAGTTGTCCATATAAATATTAGCATAGGCGGGCGCCACGTTCACGCCCATGGCGGTCCCGCGTATCTGTTGGTAAAACTGATCACCAAATAAAAAATAATTTTCCTTTAGCACGGTGGACAGAAGATCAAGGCACAATTGGGTGGAGTTGTTACTGAGGTGTGATGACTGAAGAAGCTCTGCAACTGCAGTAATACCTAGATCATGATCTATGGAGGTATATAGGCTTTTTACATCGAAAGTTGCCAATATGCAATCCGGAGGAATATTAGTAATTTGACCAATAGAATGATGGAAATGACCTGTGTCTAAGATGAATGATTGAGTTTTTTTAGTTAGAGGTGTCAGTATTTTTTCCAAGAATACCGAGATGGGAGCTAGAATGGAGTCTGTTGAAGCCACAATTGGGCGGCCTGGGGGATTGGTTAAGGATTTGTGAACTTTTGGCAGGGTATAAAAAACCGGAGTGACCGGGTTCTGGTTAACTAGAAAAGTGGCTGTTTTAGGGTCGATGGTGTTTAAAGCTACGTATTTAGAGAGAATCTGTTGTATTTTAGATTTTATTGTAAGCACCGGGTCACGAGGAATGGGTAAATACGTGGTTGTGTCAGACAGTTGGCGACGGATTTCGTTAGTGTAATCTGTTTGGTTCTGAATCACAATGGCTCCGCCTTTATCAGCGGGTTTTATGACTATATGTTTGTTATCTTTGGGGGACTTGATGGCTTGCTTCTCAATAGGAGAGATGTTGTTACTGGTGGGTAGATGGCCCTTTTGATGTTGGTCTAAGACTTTATTCACATCCTTCTGGACTAAATCAATAAAGGCTTCTGTGGCATTGAATGAACGGGGCGGACAAAAATTGCTTGGGTTTCGCAGGCCCAGCTGAGTGATGGATAGATCGGGAGCAGGGTTCCCTTCAAGTGGAGGGACCCTATTCCCTCTGATCTCTTGTTCCTGTCCGAAGTATGTCTTTAGGTGAACGTTCCTGAAAAAACGTTCAAGGTCTTGGGATAATTGGAATTTATCCCATGGAGGGGTAGGGCAAAATGACAGCCCTCGTTGAAGAATAGCTAGTTCAGTTGGGCTGAGTGTGTATGTAGAGATGTTAAGGATGGAGGTAGAGGGATTACCTGTGATCTGGTCATCATCCGATCTGCGGTGTTTCCGGGCGGCCCTCCTTGTGCGTCTCCTCCTGTCTGACGGCCACGTGCTCTGGTGGGTGGTCGTTTCTGTAAAAAACGGTTCTGAGAGAAAGTGCCTGTGGAGCTGTCGCTGTCTGTGCTGTGCGAGCCGGTGAATCTTGGGTTGTAGTTGTAACCTCGTCGCCAGGAGCCCGTATTGGTGGAATCTTTCCATCTGTAAACCCGGTCTTGAATATAATCGTCCGAATCTCTCTGGAACTTGGATCTCTTCTTGTCCTGTAGGGCCTTACGATGATCCTCGATAATTTTATCCGTTTTAGATTTCAGACTTTGCCACTCAGTACCTGAGAGGGTAGAGCAAAGTTGTTCCTCAATAGAAGTAATCTTCTGTGTAGACTCGGTAATAGCAGTCTGGAGTGTCTCTATGGTTAAGAGTATAATGTCCAACGAACACTTGTTGAGTATAGACTGAAATTTCTCGCAGAATTCAGGTTTATCTGAGAATAGGGTGGGTCTCAGATGGCACCGCAAACCCCGCGGTATTCTGCTGAGTTTGTGATACTCAGCTAAGGTGGTAGCGTGTAGATCGTACGAAGTCAGTCGTTTCCGTTCCCTTTCGTAGTCCCTGGTTCGTACTTCCTGTGCAGGAATTTTCAGGAAGTCACCTGATGTGGTTACTTTGGAGAGTATCCTAGATGCTGTCGTCTCGTCAAAGGCAAAAGTATTGGTCGTCATCGAGGGAGCGGGTGCAGACGTCAACTCGAAATCTAGTATAGTAGAACAAGACGTGCACTCTCGCTATGGGTGGTGCAGACTGAACGTGGAGGGTTGCTCCAGATTATGTTCATACAACAACAGTCGCACTTAAATAAAGATTATCGGAGGTTTGATTTTTGTCTCAAAAAATTGTGGACACATGGCGCTTGCGCAACCTGGCTCCCGGCGTCCCACACCTCGTTCTCACCCTCCAGCCGCACTCCCCCTACAGACAGCGCTTGCGCAACCTGGCTCCCAGCGTTCCACACCTCATTTTCGCCATCTAGGCGCGCTCCCCCCACTTCCTGCCGCTCTGCTCATAAGCACGTTCAGTTCCCTAGCTCTTCTCTCACACACCACCACCGCAGACACCGGTATCTTCAAAGTCAAAGGTAACTGTGCTGGTCTTTTCCCTTTCATCCCCGTACATACCCCCCCTACCTGGGTTCTTTTACTCTTCTTTATACCATCTTTATACCAGCTTAACCCAGTGGCCCCTTTTTCCCATAGCCCCGATCGGGACTCCTGCACCCACCCAGTGACCTATGTCCTTCGCTCCGCTCCTACAATTCTAAGGTTAGTTGTCTGCCATTTAAGTCATTCCACCTGGTTAGTTCATCTTGTACATATTTCAGATTACACCAGTGTACCATTTTTGTGCTCCCATTTTTTCTATGGTTATTTGTGCTCCCATTTTTCTATGGTTATTTGTCCACCATTTAGAGATTCCACCACCTAGGTAGTTCATTTTTGTACTCATATAGCACCAGACCAGTGCACCGTGCCTGTGCATCTTGCCATTTAGGTCTCGCTATTGTTATGCATTGTAATTTGATTTTATTTAATCAAAACTCTGTTTTCCTTACATCAATGTTGTCATTAGGCTTGCCACCCCAGCAGTCTTCTGCTCTTCAGATATTTCACGCTCCACCGTTATCCCAGCATCATATTGCAAACCTGAGGACGTATACCTGTTTATTCTTATAATCCTTACTTTGTGGCCTCGTCCTAGTCTACCCTTGGCGACTAGACATATGTAGCATATACAGAGGGATTTTGTTTCTGTCTATTCGTTTATGTTGTATATAATTATTGTCTGTATATAATTTTGTAAATAGTTTATGTTCATATTTGGTGATACCCTGTACCCTTTGTTTGTTTTTATAAGGTTTGAGAAAGACCCTGTGGGTCGAAACGTTGCCTACCTTGAAACACTGCGGTGCTACCTTTAAGTTTGGTGTTTGTGAATAAAGAAAACCACAATTTTTTGAGACAAAAATCAAACCTCCGATAATCTTTATTTGAGTGCGACTGTTGTTGTATGAACATAATCTGGAGCAACCCTCCATGTTCAGTCTGCACCACCCATAGCGAGAGTGCACGTCTTGTTCTACTATGCCACCTTGTGTTAAGACAACCGCCACTACAACCACCACTACTGTCACCCCTACTTGTACCTTTACAAGGACCACCGTGTGTACTGTCACCACCACAGAAACTGTGGTAACTACAGAACCAACTCCAACTGTAACCTGTGCCAAGGTTACTCCTGAAGAGAACCCAGTGGGCACTCAGACCCCAATCTGGAGTGAGGGAGCCCCATATGTAGCACCTGGTTGCCGCCAGTACACAAAAGGACTATCTCCACCAGTGCTACCTCCAGAGCTGCAATAGAAGAAATCTGAACTGACTGTAAATAGTTACTAAAATTTCCTTTTCCTGCTTTAACCTTCGTCCGGCTGAGTAGGTACAATTGTAACGATTCCGTTTTAAAATTGCAATAACTTTTTTTTTCGAAAAGCCATAGAGGGCTGACATTTCGTGACATCTCTGCAGTTTTGGTCCAGAATATAATGGCCAAATTTCAATAAAATATATATGAAGGTTCAATTGTACCTCTGCAGCCTGTTAACGTTGTAAAATTATGCAGCCTGACAAAGGTTAAACTCATCCAGGGTTATTTCTAAAGGTGTCCCATGTTTAAAGGGATCCTCAGTTTGCACAAGTTCATCGTTTTGCCTTAAGAACATTTAAATCATGGACGGTGAATGATTCACAAACTGTCCTTGTAAATAGTTGGCACCTTCTTAAGGGTGCTTCCTACTGGTTTTACAATGGAGGCTTTTACAGAGACTGCCTCTAGCAGAGACTGTTACTAATCTTGCTGTAAGAACTGCTTTGTTTTCTAGGACCTGAAGAAAAACCCATTGGTGTGGCAGAATTCCGGGTCAGGATACATGTCTTGTAGCCCACCTAAGACCAATGTTGGGGGTTCGTCACGGGTCCCTCGCATCACGTCACTTTTGTGATTGATACTTTGCACTACCTCAGAAAAGACTTGAGTTCGCCCTTAAAGTGAATGTTGAATAGTTGCACTTTGCCAGAATTAGTCTTGAATGTAGCTAGAATTAAGTTTACATAGTTGATAGTATGTAGTTAGAAATATAGATAAAAGAAAATGTTTGATAATGCACATTTGAATAAAATGCAAAGACTAGAATTGTGTTTTACATAGCTGATAGAATGTAGTTAATACTATAGTGATAAAGTTAGATAGCCTGATGTACTTGAATAAATTGAAAGAAAATGCAGTGAGCCCATCGGAGTTGATACACTGTTCTGCATTTAAATAAAGTAAGCCCGTGGGGTTGGTTGAAAATTTTATACTTAGGAAAGAATAATTGTTTGCACATGAATAAAGATAAAATGTTTGCCATTGCACTTAATAGATAGTATACCTGTAAGGGTAATTACATTTCATAGTTAGTTAATATATTGTTGCTAAGATGTTCTATTTCTAAAAGTAGGCCGGCCCTGTAAATATGTTATTGTTATGCAACGTTCAAGTGTCCTCGTCTCCCACAAGGGGAAGCTTAGTATATTAACTTGTTTTATAGCATTTAAAAATTGCATGTCTTTTTGCTAATGTATTGTTGTTTTTCTTTTCCCAGTCCCAGAGTACTGGATTTAACGGGGAGGGGGGGCGCAGCGCCCCAGGGTCCTGGTCGTTGCAGTACTATCATTCTCCTCTAGGGGGGAGTGATGTTACATTTGGAGGCAATAAAGGAGATCTCACTACCAGGTAACACCAACACACAACACGTTTCACACTCCAGTCCACCAGGGGGAGCTATGCTCCTATTTATTAGGGCACTCTTCACAATTAGGTAAAACTGTTGGTGTGGAAAGGAAGTGAGAGAGATGCTGGCTAGGCTTCTCCCAGTTAGCTGCTGCCTGAGCTCCGTTCAGGTAGTTGGTCCCTGACAGGGGTGGGATCCTGTTAGAGGCCTAGCAGAAGGCCACAGAGCTGCGCCTGCCCCACGTGCGGCAGCTTCCAGAAAGAGACACGAACAGAGAACTGTATTGTAGAGAGTGAGAAGAAGTCATAGCAAAAGGAGAGGAAACCAGAAGGAGTTCTGCCCTACACAGGCTGCCTCCTTCTGCGGATCCCGGTAGCCGGAACACCGAGAGAGCAACAGTTCTCTATGCCTCGCTCCAGAGGCAGGACAGCTAATTCCACGTTACCTGCCCACCCTACACCCAGGAGGCAAGGTGGCACCCACAAGAGGCTGGGGCCTGATAGAGTCCCTGTAAAAAGCCTCACGCCACCGGTCATACGGGTTTGTCCTATCTATCTGAGGGACAGAGAGACATAACATCTAGAACATCTACAACAGTTGTGAGGACCTTATGAGAGGCTCAACAGTAAGGTACTACAACACCCAGGCACTAGAGGAAGGCTACTGATTTCTACCTGGATCAGGGGACTCTGGATTTGCCTCCAAACCAGCCAGACTCTGCCTGCCCTGTGATCTGGTGCTCTGGACTGTGGATGCTGAAGTATTCAGTAAAAAGGTAAAGAGACTGCAACCTTGTGTCCTCATTCTTCACAGCGCCTTTCACCATCCACGGTCTTACACTCTGGGTAGCCCTGGGGACACACTTCACCTGTGGGAAGGTATACCATCTAGCTGCCATAACATGACCCCAGCGGACCCCTAAGCAGCATCGGTCACCCTGACCGAAACTACAGATGGCGTCACAAACATTTCCCCTTTAAAGACCTTTCCGTTTTATTAACCGACCTCCTGAGGGCCACAGACCGGGTCAGCCACTGTGACATCCCATTGAGAACCGAAGGACCCAGACAGCTAATTCCACGTTACCTGCCCACCCTACACCCAGGAGGCAAGGTGGCACCCACAAGAGGCTGGGGCCTGATAGAGTCCCTGTAAAAAGCCTCACGCCACCGGTCATACGGGTTTGTCCTATCTATCTGGGGGACAGAGAGACATAGCATCTAGAACATCTACCACAGTTGTGAGGACCTTATGAGAGGCTCAACAGTAAGGTACTACAACACCCAGGCACTAGAGGAAGGCTACTGATTTCTACCTGGATCAGGGGACTCTGGATTTGCCTCCAAACCGGCCAGACTCTGCCTGCCCTGTGATCTGGTGCTCTGGACTGTGGATGCTGAAGTATTCAGTAAAAAGGTAAAGAGACTGCAACCTTGTGTCCTCATTCTTCACAGCGCCTTTCACCATCCACGGTCTTACACTCTGGGTAGCCCTGGGGACACACTTCACCTGTGGGAAGGTATACCATTTAGCTGCCATAACATGACCCCAGCGGACCCCTAAGCAGCGTCGGTCACCCTGACCGAAACTACAGATGGCGTCACAAACATTTCCCCTTTAAAGACCTTTCCGTTTTATTAACCGACCTCCTGAGGGCAACAGACCGGGTCAGCCACTGTGACATCCCATTGAGAACCAAAGGACCCGGTACCGAGTACCCCACTGCCCTATGGGGGCGCTCCAATCTTTTGGCTTCACGAACAGGATCTTTTTAAGCCTGAAAATCAGATCATGTGTGCCTAGAGATTGTGCCGGAATTGTGCTTGAACTGTGATTTGCTAAAGGACTGTGTATTGCAAAAGACCACCAAAACTCCTGGAGGGACACCGCAGCCAGGCATCACCCGTGGGCCCTGACTTCCTGCAGGCTGGCATGGAGGAGTTAATCGACCAGCTCCTGCAGATGCAGCTGAGTGCAAAGGCCCCATGCCGGATGACTCCTGCGGAGGATCCACCAGCACCGCCTCCAACACCGCTTCCTGCTTCACCTCCAGAGTCGCAGCCAGCATCGCCTCAAACGCTGCCGCCAGTGGAACCAGCCGGCACCAAAGACACTAATGTGGCAGGTAAGGACGCCGACCATGCCCCAGTGACTGAGGGACTGCTGATAGGCTCTGTAGCAGCGCCACCTCCCTGCGGTACCCACTGGCTCCAGCATCTCGAGCCTTAGGACCAGGCCACGGGAATAGAGCAATTCATGAAGGCCCCAATTGCGCCCACCACCCTGCCGGGTGAACTATATGCAGAGCGGACTGTATACCGCTGGGTGAATCCCAGACCAGACTTTATGGGGTTCCCCGGGGTGGAGAAGCATAAGGGAGAAACCGTAGAAGTCCTAAGTTGGGAGGACTACCAGTCCCAGCTCGCCCGCAAGTGGGAAGAAAAGCAGGAACAACATCAGGCCCACCGCAGAGCCTTTGACAAACGTGATCTACAGGTAAAAGCCCAGGCCCGCAGGGACCGCACTGCTAACCAGGCCCAGCGTCAGCAGGGCATAGTCGTCACCTTCAAACTCCAAGGAGGATGGGGTTTCATAAAAGAACAAGGACTGTATGCAGAAATATTTGTGAATAGGAGAGACGTAGAATCTCATCTATGGGAAGGACATCCAGATAGAGACCTGTATCCAGGAGATAGTGTCACCTACAGTAGGCACTTTGGTGAAAAAGGGTGGTTTGCTCTGAATGTGCACAAGCAAAGAGGCCCCATGACACCTAGCTCTAAGGCTCCAATTATGTCTTCTCCTGTGACAACAACGCCACCTTGTGTTAAGACAACCGCCACTACAACCACCACTACTGTCACCCCTACTTGTACCTTTACAAGGACCACCGTGTGTACTGTCACCACCACAGAAACTGTGGTAACTACAGAACCAACTCCAACTGTAACCTGTGCCAAGGTTACTCCTGAAGAGAACCCAGTGGGCACTCAGACCCCAATCTGAAGTGAGGGAGCCCCATATGTAGCACCTGGTTGCCGCCAGTACCCAAAAGGACTATCTCCACCAGTGCTACCTCCAGAGCTGCAATAGAAGAAATCTGAACTGACTGTAAATAGTTACTAAAATTTCCTTTTCCTGCTTTAACCTTCGTCCGGCTGAGTAGGTACAATTGTAACGATTCCGTTTTAATATTGCAATAACTTTTTTTTTCGAAAAGCCATAGAGGGCTGACATTTCGTGACATCTCTGCAGTTTTGGTCCAGAATATAATGGCCAAATTTCAATAAAATATATATGAAGGTACAATTGTACCTCTGCAGTCTGTTAACGTTGTAAAATTATGCAACCTGACAAAGGTTAAACTCATCCAGGGTTATTTCTAAAGGTGTCCCATGTTTAAAGGGATCCTCAGTTTGCACAAGTTCATCGTTTTGCCTTAAGAACATTTAAATCATGGACGGTGAATGATTCACAAACTGTCCTTGTAAATAGTTGGCACCTTCTTAAGGGTGCTTCCTACTGGTTTTACAATGGAGGCTTTTACAGAGACTGCCTCTAGCAGAGACTGTTACTAATCTTGCTGTAAGAACTGCTTTGTTTTCTAGCACCTGAAGAAAAACCCATTGGTGTGGCAGAATTCCGGGTCAGGATACATGTCTTGTAGCCCACCTAAGACCAATGTTGGGGGTTCGTCACGGGTCCCTCGCATCACGTCACTTTTGTGATTGATACTTTGCACTACCTCAGAAAAGACTTGAGTTCGCCCTTAAAGTGAATGTTGAATAGTTGCACTTTGCCAGAATTTGTCTTGAATGTAGCTAGAATTAAGTTTACATAGTTGATAGTATGTAGTTAGAAATATAGATAATAGAAAATGTTTGATAATGCACATTTGAATAAAATGCAAAGATTAGAATTGTGTTTTACATAGCTGATAGAATGTAGTTAATACTATAGTGATAAAGTTAGGTAGCCTGATGTACTTGAATAAATTGAAAGAAAATGCAGTGAGCCCATCGGAGTTGATACACTGTTCTGCATTTAAATAAAGTAAGCCCGTGGGGTTGGTTGAAAATTTTACACTTAGGAAAGAATAATTGTTTGCACATGAATAAAGATAAAATGTTTGCCATTGCACTTAATAGATAGTATACCTGTAAGGGTAATTACATTTCATAGTTAGTTAATATATTGTTGCTAAGATGTTCAATTTCTAAAAGTAGGCCGGCCCTGTAAATATGTTATTGTTATGCAACGTTCAAGTGTCCTCGTCTCCCATAAGGGGAAGCTTAGTATATTAACTTGTTTTATAGCATTTAAAAATTGCATGTCTTTTTGCTAATGTATTGTTGTTTTTCTTTTCCCAGTCCCAGAGTACTGGATTTAACGGGGAGGGGGGGCGCAGCGCCCCAGGGTCCTGGTCGTTGCAGTACTATCATTCTCCTCTAGGGGGGGAGTGATGTTACATTTGGAGGCAATAAAGGAGATCTCACTACCAGGTAACACCAACACACAACACGTTTCACACTCCAGTCCACCAGGGGGAGCTATGCTCCTATTTATTAGGGCACTCTTCACAATTAGGTAAAACTGTTGGTGTGGAAAGGAAGTGAGAGAGATGCTGGCTAGGCTTCTCCCAGTTAGCTGCTGCCTGAGCTCCGTTCAGGTAGTTGGTCCCTGACAGGGGTGGGATCCTGTTAGAGGCCTAGCAGAAGGCCACAGAGCTGCGCCTGCCCCACGTGCGGCAGCTTCCAGAAAGAGACACGAACAGAGAACTGTATTGTAGAGAGTGAGAAGAAGTCATAGCAAAAGGAGAGGAAACAAGAAGGAGTTCTGCCCTACACAGGCTGCCTCCTTCTGCGGATCCCGGTAGCCGGAACACCGAGAGAGCAACAGTTCTCTATGCCTCGCTCCAGAGGCAGGACAGCTAATTCCACGTTACCTGCCCACCCTACACCCAGGAGGCAAGGTGGCACCCACAAGAGGCTGGGGCCTGATAGAGTTCCTGTAAAAAGCCTCACGCCACCGGTCATACGGATTTGTCCTATCTATCTGGGGGACAGAGAGACATAACATCTAGAACATCTACAACAGTTGTGAGGACCTTATGAGAGGCTCAACAGTAAGGTACTACAACACCCAGGCACTAGAGGAAGGCTACTGATTTCTACCCGGATCAGGGGACTCTGGATTTGCCTCCAAACCAGCCAGACTCTGCCTGCCCTGTGATCTGGTGCTCTGGACTGTGGATGCTGAAGTATTCAGTAAAAAGGTAAAGAGGCTGCAACCTTGTGTCCTCATTCTTCACAGCGCCTTTCACCATCCACGGTCTTACACTCTGGGTAGCCCTGGGGACACACTTCACCTGTGGGAAGGTATACCATCTAGCTGCCATAACATGACCCCAGCGGACCCCTAAGCAGCATCGGTCACCCTGACCGAAACTACAGATGGCGTCACAAACATTTCCCCTTTAAAGACCTTTCCGTTTTATTAACCGACCTCCTGAGGGCCACAGACCGGGTCAGCCACTGTGACATCCCATTGAGAACCGAAGGACCCAGACAGCTAATTCCACGTTACCTGCCCACCCTACACCCAGGAGGCAAGGTGGCACCCACAAGAGGCTGGGGCCTAATAGAGTCCCTGTAAAAAGCCTCACGCCACCGGTCATACGGGTTTGTCCTATCTATCTGGGGGACAGAGAGACATAGCATCTAGAACATCTACCACAGTTGTGAGGACCTTATGAGAGGCTCAACAGTAAGGTACTACAACACCCAGGCACTAGAAGAAGGCTACTGATTTCTACCTGGATCAGGGGACTCTGGATTTGCCTCCAAACCGGCCAGACTCTGCCTGCCCTGTGATCTGGTGCTCTGGACTGTGGATGCTGAAGTATTCAGTAAAAAGGTAAAGAGACTGCAACCTTGTGTCCTCATGCTTCACAGCGCCTTTCACCATCCACGGTCTTACACTCTGGGTAGCCCTGGGGACACACTTCACCTGTGGGAAGGTATACCATCTAGCTGCCATAACATGACCCCAGCGGACCCCTAAGCAGCATCGGTCACCCTGACCGAAACTACAGATGGCGTCACAAACATTTCCCCTTTAAAGACCTTTCCGTTTTATTAACCGACCTCCTGAGGGCCACAGACCGGGTCAGCCACTGTGACATCCCATTGAGAACCGAAGGACCCAGACAGCTAATTCCACGTTACCTGCCCACCCTACACCCAGGAGGCAAGGTGGCACCCACAAGAGGCTGGGGCCTGATAGAGTCCCTGTAAAAAGCTTCACGCCACCGGTCATACGGGTTTGTCCTATCTATCTGGGGGACAGAGAGACATAACATCTAGAACATCTACAACAGTTGTGAGGACCTTATGAGAGGCTCAACAGTAAGGTACTACAACACCCAGGTGCTAGAGGAAGGCTACTGATTTTTACCTGGTTAAGGGGACTCTGGATTTGCCTCCAAACCGGCCAGACTCTGCCTGCCTTGTGATCTGGTGCTCTGGACTGTGGATGCTGAAGTCTTCAGTAAAAAGGTAAAGAGACTGCAACCTTGTGTCCTCATTCTTCACTGCGCCTTTCACCATCCACCATCTTACACTCTGGGAAGCCCTGGGGACACACTTCACCTGTGGGAAGGTATACCATCCAGCTGCCATAACATCACCCCAGCGGACCCCTAAGCAGTGTCGGTCACCCTGACCAAATACCACAGGTGGCGACACAATCATTTCCCCTTTAAAAACCTTTCCCTTTTATTAACGGACCTCCCGAGGGCCACGGATCGGGTCAGCCACCGTGACATCCCCTTGAAAACCGAAGGACCCGGTACCGAGTACCCCACTGCCCTACGGGTGCGCTCCAGAGGCAATTTGGCTATTGCAATAAAAAATTTGCCTCAATGGTGATGCCTGCATGTAGACAGAATACTGGGGTGTGTCAGTACAAATGTCTGGGGATACACAGCGATTTTGACAGAGACATAGCTAATGAGATCCAAACTCGCTCTAAGCCACTGCAATATTTCACAGTGATACTGGTGCATAAGGTCACATTACGAATCACAAGGTATTGTGTGTGACAAGCAAGTTAAAAAAACTTAAGTGATTCTGCCTTTCTGCGACTTACTTGTTGTTGTCATGGTACCCTGTAGGTTGCAATAACCCGAACAGTAAACTTCAGCATCCGTACTGAACATCTACTGTTCTGGCACGGACACCGAACACAGACTTCACCAGGAAGTCCATGTTACTGTTTGGGTTTGGCTGCCGAAACACTGGGTGTTTGTCGCTGTTAGGGTTGGTGGATTGCACTAAATAAAATATAAATTAACCCCTTTCTGCCATCGGATGTACTATCTCGTCCATGTGACCTGAGACTTAATTCCTGTGGACGGTTAGTACGTTATACGCGATCAGCCTCACTTACGGGGGGAGCACGGCCAATCGCCGCTGGGTGTCAGCTGATTATAACAGCTGACACCTCGGACTAAGTGCCAGGAATGGCACGGACTGATGCCGGCACTAGGGTTGAGCGAAACGGGTCGAACATTTTCAAAAGTCGCCGACTTTTGGCGAAGTCGAGTTTCATGAAACCCGATCCGACCCCTGTGCGTGGTCGGCCATGCGGTACGCGACTTTCGCGCCAAAGTCGCGTTTCAATGACGCGAAAAGCGCCATTTCTCAGCCAATGAAGGTAAACGCAGAGTGTGGGCAGCGTGATGACATAGGTCCTGGTCCCCACCATCTTAGAGAAGGGCATTGCAGTGATTGGCTTGCTGTCTGCGGCGTCACAGGGGCTATAAAGGGGAGTTCCCGCCGACCGCCATGTTACTGCTGCTGATCTGAGCTTAGGGAGAGGTTGCTGCCGCTTCGTCAGAAGCAGGGATAGCGTTAGGCAGGGTCCATTAACCACAAAACCGCTTGTGCTGTAGCGATATCCACTGCCCAACACCACCTTCGGTGTGCAGGGACAGTGGAAGCTCCTTTTTTTTTTTTTTTCCTCAGCGCTGTAGCTCATTGGGCTGCCCTAGAAGGCTCCCTGATAGCTGCATTGCTGTGTGTACGCCGCTGTGCAAACCAACTGCTTTTTTCAAAGCACAAATCCTCTTGTTCCTTCCTTTCTGCACAGCTATCTTGTTTGTTTGTCCACACTTTTTATTTAATTTGTGCATCAGTCCACTCCTTATTGCTGCCTGCCATACCTGGCTGAGATTACTGCAGGGAGATAGTAATTGAAGGACAGTTCCTTTTTTTTTTTTTTTTTTTTTTTTTTGGGGGAGATTAAGATTGACATTTCTGCTAGAGTGCCATCTCTGTCTGTGTCATCTCTCACTCAGTGGGCCATAGAAAGCCTATTTATTTTTTTGCTTGATTTGGGTTCCAAAATCTACCAGAAAAAATCACAACATCAATCAGTGGGAGAAAAATATTGGCCTCAGGGCTTGTGTGCCACTCCTGACTCCTGTGTGTGCCATCTCTCACTCAGTGGGCCATAGAAAGCCTATTAATTTTTTTGCTTGATTTGGGTTCTAAATTCTACCTGAAAAAATCAATAAATCAATCAGTGGGAGATTAATATTGGCCTTTGGGCTTGTGTGCCAGTCCTAAGCGTGCCATCTCTCTCTCTCTCAGATAGTGGGCCATAGAAAGCCTATTTTTTTATTATTTTATTGGGTTTATAAATTTTCCCTGGAAAAAAAAAAAGTGGGAGATTAATATTGGCCTCTGGGCTTGTGTGCCAGTCCTGAGCGTGCCATCTCTCTCACAAATAGTGGGCCATAGAAAGCCTATTTATTTTTTTGCTTGATTTGGGTTCCAAAATCTACCTGAAAAAAATCACTAAATCAATCAGTGGGAGATTAATATTGGCCTCTGGGCTTGTGTGCCACTCCTGACTCCTGTGTGCATCATCTGTCACTCAGTGGGCCCTAGAAAGCCTATTTTTTGTTTTATTTGTTTTCTAAATTCTCCTTGAAACAATCATTTTATTTTCTTTGGTTTCTAAATTATTCCTGAAAAAAATCATTTTTTTTGTATTTTTTTTCTCTCAAGTCTCCCTGAAAAAAAAAAAAAAAAAAAAAATCTGTGGGATATTCATATTGCCCCTTCTGCTTGTGTGCCAGTCTTGACTCCTGGGTGTGCCATCTCTCTCTCTCTCCCCAATTGTGGGCCATAGAAAGCCTATTAATTTTTTTGCTTGATTTGGGTTCCAAAATCTACCAAAAAAAATAACTAAATCAATCGGTGGGAGATTAATATTGGCCTCTGGGCTTGTGTGCCACTCCTGACTCCTGTGTGCGTCCTCTCTCACTCAGTGGGCCCTACAAAGCCTTTTTTTTTTTTTTTTTCCTAAATTCTCCCTGAAACAATCATTTCATTTTATTTGTTTTATAAATTCTTCTGTAAAAAATAATTTTTTTTTAATTTTTTTTTTTCTGAAGTCTCCCTTTTAAAAAAAACAAACACAAATCAGTGGGAGATAAATATTTACATTTGCGCTTCAGTGACAGTCCTGCGTGTGTGCCATCTCATTTGTTGCCAACAACAACAGAGTGTGTAACATTGTGGCTGATTTTCGTTGTGGTCTCACCCACCTGTAAAGGGGTAGCTAAATCATACTGAAGTTATAGCTCACCGTGTAAGTTGTGTGACAGCAACAAATACCGTTCATTTGGTAACGTTTTCAAAACAATGAGGAAGTCTGGTGGAAGAGGTCGTGGCCGGGGGCGTTCATTGTCAGCTGGTAATGAGGGTAGTGGTAGTGGTGGAGCATCAGCTGGTCGTGGGAAAAAAAATATTGCACCTAAGTCTGGAGCTGTGGAGCCAGGTTCGTCGTCTGGCTACACAAGGCCTCGAACGCTCCCTTTTCTGGGAGTAGGAAAACCGCTTTTAAAGCCGGAGCAGCAAGAGCAAGTTTTGGCTTATCTTGCTGACTCAGCCTCTAGCTCTTTTGCCTCCTCTCGTGAAACTGGTAAATGTCAAAGCAGCGCGTCGTTAGTGGATGTTCACGGTCAGGGACAAGTCGCTTCCTTGTCCTCTTCAGCAAAAACAACAACAGAGAAGAATGCAGCAGGCGACACAACGGGTTACTCCATGGAGCTCTTTACACATACCGTCCCTGGCTTAGAAAGTGAAGCAGTTAACAGTCCATGCCCATTACAAGTTGAATCTGACATGGAGTGCACTGATGCACAGCCACAGCCAGACTACTATCCTGGTCCTTTGACTCAGACCACAACATTGCCATCGCAGGGTGCTGATCAAGAATCAGACCCTGATGAGACTATGTTGCCCCATCACGAACGCTATACCACCGACCGACACGGTGACACAGACGAAGTTGCACACGAGCTACAAGAAGAGGTAATAGATGACCCAGTTCTTGACCCCGATTGGCAGCCATTGGGGGAACAGGGTGCAGGCGGCAGCAGTTCTGAAGCGGAGGAGGAGGGGCCGCAGCAGGCATCAACATCGCAACAGGTTCCATCTGCCGGGCCCCTATCTTGCCCAAAACGCGTGGCAAAGCTAAAACCTGTTGGAGGACAGCGTGGCCATCCGGTTAAAGCTCAGTCTGCAATGCCTGAAAAGGTATCCGATGCTAGAAAGAGTGCAGTCTGGCATTTTTTTAAACAACATCCAATTGATCAGCGCAAAGTCATCTGTCAAAAATGTTCAACTACCTTAAGCAGAGGACAGAATCTGAAAAGTCTCAATACAAGTTGCATGCATAGACATTTAACCACCATGCATTTGCAAGCCTGGACTAACTACCAAACGTCCCTTAAGGTTGTAGCACCCTCGGCCAATGAAGCTAGTCAGCAACGCAACATCCCTTCCGGCAGTGTAGGGCCACCATTTTCCGCACCACCTGCAGTATCTGTGCAGGTTTCTTTGCCAGGCCAAAGCCGTCAGGGTCAGGGAATCACCAGTTTCGTAGTAGGAAACACTGCATCTAGGGCACCGGTGGCAACAATACCATCTCCCACCGTCTCTCAGTCTGCCATGTCCACCGGCACCCCCGCTAGTTCCACGATCTCCAGCTCTCCAGTCCAGCTCACCCTACATGAGACTATGGTTAGAAAAAGGAAGTACTTAGCCTCGCATCCGCGTACACAGGGTTTGAACGCACACATAGCTAGACTAATCTCGTTAGAGATGATGCCCTACCGGTTAGTTGAAAGCGAAGCTTTCAAAGCCCTAATGGACTACGCTGTACCACGCTACGAGCTACCCAGTCGACACTTTTTTTCCAGAAAAGCCATCCCAGCCCTCCACCAGCATGTTTAAGAGCGCATCGTCCATGCACTCAGGCAATCTGTGAGCACAAAGGTGCACCTGACAACAGATGCATGGACCAGTAGGCATGGCCAGGGACGTTACGTGTCCATCACGGCACACTGGGTAAATGTGGTGGATGCAGGGTCCACAGGGGACAGCAAGTTTGGGACAGTTCTGCCTAGCCCACGGTCTAGGAAACAATTGGCTTCGCACCCCCTCCTCCTCCTCTTCGTCCTCCTGCAGAAGCGAGAGCTCGTCCACAGACCGCAGTCGCACAACCACTCCATCTGCAGCTGCCACTGTTGCACACCAGGTCTCCCATTATGGGGCAGCTACTGGCAAACGTCAGCAGGCTGTATTGGCTATGAAGTTTTTGGGCGACAACAGACACACCGCGGAAGTTCTGTCCGAGTTCTTGCAGAAAGAAACGCAGTCGTGGCTGGGCACTGTAGATCTTGAGGCAGGCAAGGTAGTGAGTGATAACGGAAGGAATTTCATGGCTGCCATCTCCCTTTCCCAACTGAAACACATTCCTTGCCTGGCTCACACCTTAAACCTGGTGGTGCAGTGCTTCCTGAAAAGTTATCCGGGGTTATCCGACCTGCTCCTCAAAGTGCGTGGACTTTGCTCACATATCCGCCGTTCGCCCGTACACTCCAGCCGTATGCAGACCTATCAGCGTTCTTTGAACCTTCCCCAGCATCGCCTAATCATAGACGTTGCAACAAGGTGGAACTCAACACTGCACATGCTTCAGAGACTGTGTGAACAGAGGCGGGCTGTTATGTTTTTGTGGGAGGATACACATACACGGGCAGGCAGTAGGATGGCAGACATGGAGTTGTCAGGTGTGCAGTGGTCGAAGATTCAAGACATGTGTCAAGTCCTTCAGTGTTTTGAGGAATGCACACAGCTGGTTAGTGCAGACAACACCATAATAAGCATGAGCATCCCCCTAATGCGTCTGCTGATGCAAAGTTTGACGCACATAAAGGATCAGGCGTCTGCAGCTGAGGAAGAGGAAAGCCTTGATGACAGTCAGCCATTGTCTGGCCAGGGCAGTGTACAGGACGAGGTAGCGGGCGAAGAGGAGGAGGAGGACGAGGAGGATGATGGGGATGATTATATTTTTAATGAGGAAGCTTTTCCGGGGCCACTGGAAATTGGTGGCGCGGCAAGGCCGGGTTCTGGTTTTTTGAGGGACACAAGTGACGTGGATTTGCCTGAAACTGCCCCTCAACCAAGCACAACCGCAGATTTGAGAACTGGAACTTTGGCCCACATGGCGGATTATGCCTTACGTATCCTCAAAAGGGACACACGCATAACTAAAATGATGAATGATGACGATTACTGGTTGGCCTGCCTCCTTGATCCTCGCTATAAAGGCAAATTGCAAAATATAATGCCACATGAGAACTTGGAACTAATATTAGCAACCAAACAATCAACTCTTGTTGACCGTTTGCTTCTGGCATTCCCTGCACACAGCGCCCGTGATCGTTCTCACACGAGCTGCAGGGGCCAGCAGACCAGAGGAGTTAGAGGGGCAGAAATCAGAAGTGGCATTGGCCAGAGGGGTTTTCTGACCAGGTTGTGGAGTGATTTTGCTATGACCGCAGACAGGACAGGTACTGCAGCATCAATTCAAAGTGACAGGAGACAACATTTGTCCAGTATGGTTACAAACTATTTTTCATCCCTTATTGATGTTCTCCCTCAACCGTCATTCCCATTTGATTACTGGGCATCAAAATTAGACACCTGGCCAGAATTGGCAGAATATGCATTGCAGGAGCTTGCTTGCCCGGCAGCTAGTGTCCTATCAGAAAGAGTATTCAGTGCTGCAGGTTCAATACTAACAGAAAAAAGGACTCGTCTGGCTACCCAAAATGTAGATGATCTAACCTTCATTAAAATGAACCACAACTGGATTTCGAAATCTTTTGCCCCACCTTGCCCGGCTGAAACCTAGCTTTCCTATGAAAAGGTCTTGCCTGTGGACTATTCTGAATGCCTTTTCCAATCTCGTAATTTTCAGCACCTGATTGTCCAGCATACGACATGTTTACACCTCACTAAATGGCCAAACTCCCCACACGGGGCCGTGGTATCGACACTTGGCGACAGCACCCGTGAGAGTGCAGTTTGTCTGAAGAGGTGGGTGAGCCCGCTTTTGGTCGACGGCACTGCCACTGGGCCCCTCCTAGTACAATAAAGTGTCTCTGGCGGTGGTGGTGCGCACCCAACGTCAGACACACCGTTGTAATATGAGGGGCCCTGGGCCTGTACCGCCGGCCACAAGACAGTTTCCCCCCACCCCAGCTCAAACAGTGCTCTACCACTTGCAAAATTATCTCACAGCTCCACCAATGTTTAGTCTATGCGCTGACATCCTTCAATGCCTGCCACTGACAATACCATTGTATTGACATTTTTGTTATGTTAGGCCTTCGATGCCTGTCTGTGGTCACTCCTTCCACTAGGCCTCCACTGACCACACCACTGCTGCCCGTGTACCCCTGGAACCAATTTAAAATTGCCTACAGCCAGCCCAATTTTTTTATTTTAGGCCTTCGATGCCTGTCTGCGGTCCATTCTTTCAACTACTACTACACTGACCAGGTCACTGCTGCCCGTGTACCCCTGGAACCAATTTAAAATTGCCTACAGCCATGTGTTATTATTTTAGGCCTTCGATGCCTGTCTGCGGTCACTCCTTCCACTAGGCCTCCACTGACCACACCACTGCTGCCCGTGTACCCCTGGAACCAATTTAAAATTGCCTACAGCCATGTGTTATTATTTTAGGCCTTCGATGCCTGTCTGCGGTCCATTCTTTCAACTACTACTACACTGACCAGGGCACTGCTGCCCGTGTACCCCTGGAACCAATTTAAAATTGCCTACAGCCATGTGTTATTATTTTAGGCCTTCGATGCCTGTCTGCGGTCACTCCTTCCACTAGGCCTCCACTGACCACACCACTGCTGCCCGTGTACCCCTGGAACCAATTTAAAATTGCCTACAGCCATTTGTTATTATTTTAGGCCTTCGATGCCTGTCTGCGGTCACTCCTTCCACTAGGCCTCCACTGACCACACCACTGCTGCCCGTGTACCCCTGGAACCAATTTAAAATTGCCTACAGCCAGCCCAATTTTTTTATTTTAGGCCTTCGATGCCTGTCTGCGGTCCATTCTTTCAACTACTACTACACTGACCACACCACTGCTGCCCGTGTACCCCTGGAACCAATTTAAAATTGCCTACAGCCAGCCCAATTTTTTTATTTTAGGCCTTCGATGCCTGTCTGCGGTCCATTCTTTCAACTACTACTACACTGACCAGGGCACTGCTGCCCGTGTACCCCTGGAACCAACATCAGAAAATATAAAAATAAGTATTTTGCTTACAAAAAAGAAAATACTGGAGAGATATCAAATGCAGACATTTTAACATTAAAAACAAACACACAACTAAAATCTGGTACAGTACTAAAAATGGCCACCAGCTACAATTACTTTCTCCTGCAAGTAGTTAACTGAAAGGTTTTTTAAATTGAAAACACACATATGGCATCCACCGAGTGTTGTCCTGTCGCGTCTTCTTTATATTATTGCCGAGAAGATGCAAAACAATGAAAATAATAAAATCATTAATTACCAAAATAATAGAGAAAGTCAACACCACATTGCAAATAAACATTCATTCCAAATAAAGAAGCAGGGCGCGTCCGAGGGTGAGTATATACCTAATAAGAATATAATCACCCTCGGACGCGCAATGCTTATTTCCAACAGCCTTCCTTCCTAAGAATCAGCCCTTCCGTGGTGTAGAGAGACGTTGTGTTACACTCCAAGGTGTTCCCCAGGTTGCCTTTCCTGAGCTTCGATCTTCCGGCTCTCGTTTAGTAGTTGTTGGAAACTACGCTGCATTAGGCCTTCAAATTGGGTATGGAGTGTAGAGAGATGGTGTGTTCCACTCCAAGGTGTTCCCCAGGTTGCCTTTCCTGAGCTTCGATCTTCCGGCTCTCGTTTAGTAGTTCTTGGAAACTACACTGCATTAGACCTTCAAATTGGGTATGGGGTGTAGAGAGAGGGTGTGTTACACTCCAAGGTGTTCCCCAGGTTGCCTTTCCTGAGCTTCGATCTTCATGCTCTCGTTTAGTAGTTGTCGGAAACTACGCTGCATTAGGCCTACAAATTGGGTATGGGGTGTAGAGAGAGGGTTTGTTACACTCCAAGGTGTTCCCCAGGTTGCCTTTCCTGAGCTTCGATCTTCCGGCTCTCGTTTAGTAGTTGTTGGAAACTACGCTGCATTAGGCCTTCAAATTGGGTATGGGGTGTAGAGAGAGGGTGTGTTACACTCCAAGGTGTTCCCCAGGTTGCCTTTCCTGAGCTTCGATATTCCGGCTCTCGTTTAGTAGTTGTTGGAAACTACACTGCATTAGGCCTACAAATTTGGTATGGGGGAAACATTGGCACATCTGCGGTCCCTCCTTCCTCTAGGCCTCCACTGACCTGTCTACTGCTGCCCGTGTTCCCCTGGAACCAATTTTAAATTGCCTACAGCCAGCCCAATTTATTATGTTAGGGCTTCGAAGCCTGTCTGCGGTCCCTCCTTCCACTAGGCCTCCACTGACCTGTCTACTGCTGCCCGTGTACCCCTTGAACCAACATCATAAAATAAAAAAAAAAGTATTTTGCTTATAAAAAAGAAAATACTGGTGAGATATCAAATGCAGACATTTTAACATTAAAAACAAACACACAACTAAAATCTGGTACAGTACTAAAAATGGCCACCAGCTACAATTACTTTCTCCTGCAAGTAGTTAACCCTCCGTCACATACAACTGATCTGACAGGCGCTTCTCTTTTACTTTCATTTCTCCTTCCTCACCAGATTGTGAGGAAACCCCCTCCCTCCAGGTAGTCTCCTGTCTCTTGAAGGTCTGTGAAACCTGATATCACAGTTGGATTTCAGAGCTTCAGGGGAGAGGATATAGCTGCACAGATCTCTCAGGCTCATTGTATGTGAATACGTCACATTCAGTAAGGTTGGTATTTTATGTTTTTATTCATCACAATAGTTTATTTAGCTTGTTTTATGAATGTATAGCACAAAATGTGAGGATATTTCATAGAAATAAGGGAGATTTTATAAAAGAAAGTGTGCTGCTCAGGCATATACAGTAGTTCCCTAACATATTCCTTCTCTTGCTTCAGATTATCTGCTGAAATGGAGAGGAAAATGTACAATTTATCCAAACAACTTGATGTTGAGGAAGTAACAAACATGCTGTTAGATGATAGAGACCTCACACTGAATGAGGATTTAGGAGAGGAAAGTGGTTTACAAGTTGTGATCTGATTGATTATCTGAAAATTCAGAAGCTGTCATATGTGGGAACTGTAAGAAAAAACAAAAGGGAATTGCCGCCACAGTTTGTAAGTGTGAAAGAGAGACAACAGTACAGCAGTATGTTTGCATTCCATAATGGAAAGGCTTTAGTTTCCTATGTACCACATGCCAAAAAAATCGTACTTCTTCTATCAACACTTCATGATGATGCTGCCATCGATCCTGGGACTGGGGCATTAAAAAAACCGGAGATAATTACATTTTACAATGCCACCAAAGGGGGTGTGGATACAGCAGATCAGATGTGCTCCACTTTCAACGTCAGCAGAAACATCAAAAGCTGGCCAATGGTCATATTTTTTGCTATGTTGAATTTGGGTGGTATAAATTCACAAGTAATTTATCTTGAAAACAAGCTTGAACCACTCCGTAGACGATTGTATCTGAAAAAATTGGCCCATGAACTAGTACTTGGAGAGCTACGCAGGAGAAGCGTGAAAACAATCGGTATCCCCTCTCGCCTTCAAGTTCTGCTCAAAAGGTTCCGCCCAGAAGATGATGGTGAAAAGTCACCATCTGCACCACCTCACAAAAGAAAGAGATGCACCACCTGCCAAACGGAAAGCGGAACCAGAAGGCTTTCAAATTATGAATGTCTCAAATGTCATAAAGCAATTTGCCTGACACATGCAAAAATGGTGTGTAATTCTTGCTATTTGCTCTGCAAGTGTGACTTTTCTGGGGAAACCTCAGCATCTACTTCTGATTGAATATGTTTTTAATAGTACTTAAGGTACCTTAAAATTAAGTTTGTGTTCAAAAATTTTCTTTGTACATTTTTTTGAGAGAGTCGAACTGGGGACTATTTGGCGGGAGTTTTGAAAAGTTTGTATTTCATAGTTATTAGTTTTATGTTAAGTAAATGTTTTTTTTTGCAACTGATTATGTGTAGTCTCTTTTATTACATCCCTATGAAGGTCACTGATCACTTTTAGAGCACTGAAATTGCAAACATTAGATATTATAGGTATTTTTCCAGCAGGCGCCTGACAGGCACATTGTATGTGAACTCGTTAGTCCAAATATTGTATGTGATGGAGGGTTAACTGAAAGGTTTTTTAAATTGAAAACACACATATGGCATCCACCGAGTGTTGTCCTGTCGCGTCTTCTTTATATTATTGCCGAGAAGATGCAAAACAATGAAAATAATAAAATCATTAATTACCAAAATAATAGAGAAAGTCAACACCACATTGCAAATAAACATTCATTCCAAATAAAGAAGCAGGGCGCGTCCGAGGGTGAGTATATACCTAATAAGAATATAATCACCCTCGGACGCGCAATGCTTATTTCCAACAGCCTTCCTTCCTAAGAATCAGCCCTTCCGTGGTGTAGAGAGACGTTGTGTTACACTCCAAGGTGTTCCCCAGGTTGCCTTTCCTGAGCTTCGATCTTCCGGCTCTCGTTTAGTAGTTGTTGGAAACTACGCTGCATTAGGCCTTCAAATTGGGTATGGAGTGTAGAGAGATGGTGTGTTCCACTCCAAGGTGTTCCCCAGGTTGCCTTTCCTGAGCTTCGATCTTCCGGCTCTCGTTTAGTAGTTCTTGGAAACTACACTGCATTAGACCTTCAAATTGGGTATGGGGTGTAGAGAGAGGGTGTGTTACACTCCAAGGTGTTCCCCAGGTTGCCTTTCCTGAGCTTCGATCTTCATGCTCTCGTTTAGTAGTTGTCGGAAACTACGCTGCATTAGGCCTACAAATTGGGTATGGGGTGTAGAGAGAGGGTTTGTTACACTCCAAGGTGTTCCCCAGGTTGCCTTTCCTGAGCTTCGATCTTCCGGCTCTCGTTTAGTAGTTGTTGGAAACTACGCTGCATTAGGCCTTCAAATTGGGTATGGGGTGTAGAGAGAGGGTGTGTTACACTCCAAGGTGTTCCCCAGGTTGCCTTTCCTGAGCTTCGATCTTCCGGCTCTCGTTTAGTAGTTGTTGGAAACTACACTGCATTAGGCCTTCAAATTGGGTATGGGGTGTAGAGAGAGGGTGTGTTACACTCCAAGGTGTTCCCCAGGTTGCCTTTCCTGAGCTTCGATCTTCCGGCTCTCGTTTAGTAGTTCTTGGAAACTACACTGCATTAGGCCTACAAATTGGGTATGGGGTGGAGAGAGATGGTGTGTTACACTCCAAGGTGTTCCCCAGGTTTCCTTGCCATTGCTTCGGTCTTCCGACTCTCGTTTAGTAGTTGTAGAAAAGTACACTGCATTAGGCCTACAAAATGGGTATGGGGTGGAGAGAGATGGTGTGTTACACTCCAAGGTGTTCCCCAGGTTGCCTTTCCTGAGCTTCTATCTTCAGGCTCTCATTAAATTGTGGTTAAATGGAACAACTGCATTTGGCGTACTAGTTGGTTTGGGGCCTACTATCGGTGTCTGCCACTCCTTGCTGTTCTCCTGGTTTCCTGTCCTGAAATTCCATTTTCAGGCTCTCGTTAAGTAGTTGTTAATGTTAGACTGCATTTGGCCTACTAGTTGGGTTGGGGCCTACTATCGGTGTCTGCCACTCCTTGCTGTTCTCCTCCACTGAACAAAGCTGTGCCGCCTGTTTACTACGGTTGCCAATTTTGAACTGCATTTCGACTACTTACTGATTTGGCCCTACTCTCTGTGTCAGCCTCTCATTCCAGTTGTCCTCCACTGCAATGCCCCCTGGTTATTCCTGTGTTACCAATTTTGAACTGCATTTAGCCCACTTTATTCTTTGGGCCTATATCTGTGTTTCCACTTCATCGTGCCCATTGCCCAGCCAGTGATAGATGAGTCTGCTGGTACATTGACCCATAACGCAACATTCCCCGTGCATGCTACACAACAACATTGTGACCCTGCTGAAAGTCAGGTTGCTCTTCCCGCATACCATACCACCTTACACGGGGACAAAGAGGAAGGTGCAGATGAAAGTGGAGGTTCCTTCATCAGGTGGGGGGAGGAATACTAGTTGGCAACGTCACTGGCACAGGGCCTCTCATAGTACGCAAAAGTGTTGCTGCCGGTGGGAGGCGCCCCCGCCGTGCAAACACACCGCTGTACTTTGAGGGGCCCTGTGCCAGTGCCAATGCCAACAAGTGGGCCCCCCCTGCTTGCTCAGGATCACAGCACTTGCAAAGTTGAAATACTTACCTCTCCCTGCTCCACTGCCGTGACGTGGTCCAGATTTCCTGGGCCCACTAATTACTTGAACCAGCCCTACCCCACACAACTTTAGCCAAATGACCCCCAATTTCAAATGCCTTCCAATTATTATAAGGTAAATTACGCTTGACAAGCTTCATTAAGAAGAATGGATGGTTTTGACATTAAAATGGGCACTCTAGGTGTTTTCCTGGCCCCCACTCACTGCCGACTATGCTGCCCCATTGACTTGCATTGGGTTTCGTGTTTCGGTCGATCCCGACTTTACGTCATAATCGGCCAATTTCACTCGACCCGACTTTTGAGATAGTCGGGTTTCGCGAAACCCGGCTCGACTCTAAAAAGGTCAAGGTCGCTCAACTCTAGCCGGCACTATAACCCCTGGAACACTGCGATCAAACAAGATTGCAGCATTCCGTTGCATAGAGAAGCATCACACAGGGAGGGGGCTCCCTGCGTACTTCTCTGAGACCCTCAGAACAACGCAATGTGATCTTTTTGTTCTGAGGTTCTTCCTGCCTGCAGACCCATAGATCCAAGATGGCCACGGGGTCCTTCCGGGTCCTGCAGGACCTGAGAAGCCACTTTCACTGCCTGTCAGATAGCTGATCTGACACAGTGCTGTGCAAAGTGTCAGATCAGCGATCTGACTTTATACAATGATGTCCCACCATAGGACAATGTAAAAAAGTAAAAGAAAATATTTTTTATTGTTTCATTCTTCTCTTTACAGGTGAAAGGGTTATGAAGCGGTGGTGGTCACTCAGGGATCGCTTCAAGAGGGAGTTTAACCAGGAGATGCAGGCCCCGAGTGGCTCATCAGGATGACAAAGGCCACAATACAAATATACCCGTGCCCTGTCCTTCCTCCGGGCAACGATGTTGAGAAGAAGGTAAATATTCAACGGCCCTTTGAATAATTCAATATGTTTACCTGTCTAACGTTTTTTTTGTTTCAGGCAGGGCTTTTTCCTGTCAATATATTAATTGTTTTTTTTTTATTATTTCACAGCACCTTCTGTAGCCATCGGGAGCCTGCATCTACCTTGGACCCCTCTGGAGTGATCTCTCAGGAGTCCGCCACCGTGGGCCACGTCAGTAGACCCCATCCCTCTGACCCCTAAATTGTCCATTCCGGTACCTCTGCCCCATCCACTTCAACCACCACCAGCGCTGGAGCATCATCGCAGCCTTCGTTACTTGAAGCTGATGATGACGAGTTAGCGTTCCCTTTACCCCACCCCTCTGATCCTGCCACCTCTAGAACACCATTAGGATCGGGGTGGCAGCAACACAGGGGTCAGGAAAGGAGTTATGCTTCTGAGTTCCTGCATCTGAATGCATCCTTCCAGAGCTCTTTCAAACTTTTGGGAGAGCAAGTGGCTGCTGGGTTCAACATGGTGCAAACACGCATTAGTGAACACAGCAGTCGCTTGGATAGGATGCATTCAGATGCAAGGGATTCTCCAAGCAACCTTTTTTTCCAATCAATGCTCAGGAGCATGGAAAAGCTAACTCATGACCAGCAGATGCAGGTAATGCAAGGCTGCCATGCTGCTCTAGTGCAGGTCATCACCCAAGCCTCTCCAACTCCCACACCTCCCCACACAGCCACTGTCTCTCCTAACAACCCCTTCCAAACCTCTTGTCGTTTCCCAACCCAGGCCCAATTCCCAACCCAAGCCCAATTCCCAATCCAGGCTCAATTCCCATCCCAGGCCCAATACCCAACCCAGGCCCAATACCCAATCCAGGCCCAATACCCAACCCAGGCCCAATTCCCAACCCAGGCCCAAAACCCAATGTCCTCCCCACTGTTTCCTTCCTTGTCAAACTTTTCTTTCCCATTTAGTATTCCACCTACCCCACCACCACCCCCTGTCCAACCGGACCTCACTGCTTAGCCTCCTGTTTTTCCCCCCCTTCCACTACATCCCAACCCAGCAGGCTTTCCCCCACTATGAACGTGGTCAAACCTTCCATCCCCTCCGTTAGTATCTCCACCCCACAGTTTACAGACTTATAACTATTAATATGTTAAAAAAATGTATGTCTAAAAATAAACATGTTGAAACATATTTTTTTAAAAAAAACAGTTTTATAAAAGTGTTTACTCCAAAAATGGTTCCAAAAAATTTGGTTTGACACAAAAAGTTTTAAAAAAAGTGTAATACAATTATGTTAAATAAAATTTTGTTTGGTTTAAAAACTATTTTATTGTGTCTTCATTTAAGTATGATAAGAAACAAAAGATACAAAAACATAACACATGTTTAAAAGGTATAACATATTTGGTTTATTAGAAAACATACAAAACTTTAGGGAACTACTGTAAGTAATAATACTTGGTGTCAATAAAATCATAACACTTTGTACAAAAACATTATTCACAGAGACATCAAAGAAAGATCTCAAACTATGTTGTCTTGCCATGGAACTCTGCCTTCAGGTGACATGAAATACTCAGCAAAGTGGTCCCTCATTCTGGAAACCGAACCTGCGGTCCGAACAGAGTTGCTTTGGTAACCCCACAAGGTTGTCTGAGAGTCCTCATCATCCAAGGAAACTGGCTCCTGGGAAATAACATAATTATGCAGCACCACACAGGCCTTGACAACCTCATCCACAGTCTCTGTGTGCAGTTTTATGGTGGTTAGCAGCACTCACCACTTTGCAGTTAAAATGCCAAGCGCGCACTCCACCACTTGTCTGGCTCTAGTTAAGCGGTAATTAAATACTCTTTTGGTTCGGCTCAATTCTCTGCTTGCATAAGGTTTTAGTAGGTGTGGTGACAGCTGAAATGTCTCATCATCAACACAGACAAATGGCATAGGTGGTCCAGATGTTCCCGGGAGTGGTCTTTCTGGTGGAAAATCATAGCTGTCTCCATATAGACAACAGCCCATCGGAGAAGTTTTGATGACTTGTGAGTCGTTTGACCGGCCATAGGCTCCAATGTCCACAGCAATAAATTTACAGTTGGCATCCGCTATGGCCATGAGTACTATTGAAAAGTACTTTATGTAATTAAAGTACTCTGAGCCAAATCCTGCAGGTTTTGAAATACGAATATGTTTGCCATCTATGGCACCCAAGCAATTTGTGAAATGGCACAGTTCTCAAAATTTTCAGCACTCTGCAACCAGATGTCCATAGTCGGATTTGGAATGTATTCATGGTGCAAGGTATCCCATATTGCACGGCAGGTCACTTTCACAATTCCTGAAATTGTCGATATTTCAAGGCGGAACTGGTAATGCAGTGAAGTTAGGGATTCTCCGGTAGCAAGGAATCTGTGAAAAACAAATAAAAATGTTATTAAAAAATGCAAACACCAACATAACATTTTGAAGCAATCTTCACAAATATTATAATTTTTTTTTAAAGTTTTGATCAACGTCACTGCGGACGTCTTTGTTATGTTTTAGTGCACATTTAAATGAGCATTTCTACATCTGTGCATTCCTATTATGGAGCAGGTGTTAAACACTGTGGAGTGGGCACAAACAATAAAATAATTGACATGCTGCAGAAAATGCAACGCAGTGTTTCAGCGCAGTATTTTCAGCAGCATGTTCACTGCTGATATAGTTTTCCATAGGTTAAAACATGTTTACATGGCATTAAATATGAACAATGGTAAAAAAAATAAAATAACAAGTAGGCTTACTGCAGTGTCACCATCAGCCGCTCTGCCAGTGAGATGGAAAACCTCAAATATGTGTCCTTCCTTCGGATGACATCCCCAACAAGTTCCAACAAAATATCAAAGTGTTCCTGCCTCATCCGAACATAATTAAAAAATGTATCCGGGTTCTGACGCAACTCCATGTAGAGAGTTGAATAAACGCCCTGCGTCACCCGCTGTGCGTTTATGGGATGTATCCATAGGCGTCGCCGGCGACGTCGCTGTAGAAAAATCCTCTGTCTTGCTGCTGCCTCCTTCTCCCGAACTATTATTGCCCACCTATTGGTCTCAAAAATGACATCAGTAACTATGTTTGCAATGTTCACAAGCACTCCTTCCATCTCTGCCACTTTCTCTAAACCCTGTCAAAGATGGGGTGTAAAAACAGTTAATATATAGTTTCCCTATTTTCCAGTAGCCAATCACATTTGTGAGACTCCCATTTTTAGGCATGGAAAACGGATCCGTCAAAAAAACGGATGAAATGGATGGTAAAAATGGACAAAACGGATGCAACAGATCCAGTTTTTCAACGGAACCGTCTAGCGGAGCCGTCGAAATACTGGATGCATTGCATTGTTTTTCACTATTTTTTACGCATCCATCGATACGTCGCGCCGACGCATTGTGACAGATTAAAAAAAACGGAAGTGTGAAAGTAGCCTTAGGGTTGGGGCTAAAGTTAGGGTTAGGGTTGGGGATAAAGTTAGGGTTGGGGCTAAAGTTAGGGTTAGGGTTGGGGCTAGAGTTGGGGTTAGGATTTGGATTACGTTTACGGTTGGGGTTAGGGTTGGGATTGGGATTATGGTTAGGAGTGTGTCAGGGCTAGGGGTGTGGTTAGGGTTATGGTTAGGGTTGGAATTAGGGCTAGGGTGTGTTGGGGTTAAGGGTGTGGTTAGGGTTGGGATTATGGTTAGGGGCGTGATGGGGTTAGGAGTGTGTTGGGGTTAGTGGTGTGGTTAGGGATTGGCTTAGGGTTAGGGGCATGTTTGGGTTAGGGGTGAGGTTAGGGTTATGGTTAGGGTTGGGATTAGGGTTAAGGGTGTGGTCAGGTTAGGGTTGGAGTTAGAATTGGGGGTTTCCACTGTTTAGGCACATCAGTGGCTCTCCAAACGCAACATCGTGTCTGATCACAATTGCAGAAAATTCTGCTTTTCAAAAGTAAAGTGGTGCTACTTCCCTTCCTAGCTCTGCGTGCACAAACAGTGGTTTACCCCCACATATGGCGTATCATCCTACTCAGGAAAAATTGGACAACAACTTTTAAGGTCCAATTTTTTCTGTTACATTTGGGAAAATAAAAATGTGGGGGCTAAAAAAATCATTTTTGTGGACAAAAAAGATTTTTTATTTTCATGGCTCTGCGTTATAAACTTTAGTGAAACACTTGGGGGTTCAAAGTTCTCACAACACATCAACATAAGTTCCATGGGGGGTTTAGTTTCCAATATGGGGTCACTTGTGGGGGGTTTCTACTTTTTAGGTACATTAGGGGATCTGCAAATGCAACGTGACGCCGCAGACTGTTCCATCAAAGTCTGCATTCCAAAACAGCACTCCTTCCCTTCCGAGCTCTGCCATGCGCCCAAACAGTGGTTTACTCCCACATATGGTGTATCGGCATACTCAGGACAAATTTTACAACAACTTTTTGGGTCCAATTTCTCCTGTTATTCTTGGTAAAATATAACAAATTGGATATGAACTATATTTTTTGTGTAAAAAACGTAAATGTTCGATTTTTCAAAACATTCTAAAAATTCCTGTGAAGCACCTGAAGGGTTAACAAACTTCTTGAATGTGGTTTTCAACATGTTGAGGGGTGCAGGTTTTAGATTAATGTCACTTTTGGGAATTTTCTATCATATAGACCCCTCAAAGTGTCTTCAAATGTGATGTGGTCCCTAAAGAACAAATGGTGTTGTAAAAATGAGAAATCGCAGGTTAACTTTTAACCCTTATAACTTCCTAACAAAAAAAAATTGTTCCACAATTGTGTTGTTGTAAAGTAGACATGTGGGAAATGTTACTTATTAACTATTTTGTGTGACATATCTCTGTGATTTAAGGGCATGAAAATTCAAAGTTGGAAAATTGCGAAATTTTCAAACTTTTAATCAAAATTCCTTTTTTTTGACAAATAAATACAAGTCATATCAACAAAATATTACCACAAACATGAAGTAAAATATGTCACGAGAAAACAATGTCAGAATCACCGGCTCCATTGAAGCATTCCAGAATTATAACCTCATAAAGGGACAGTGGTCACAATTGTAAAAATTGGCCCGGTCATTAACATGCAAACCACCCTTGAGGTTAAAGTGCAATCGCAACCTGAGGTCCACCGTGCAGAGATGTAAAACCACTGCTAGTGTGAACAATGATGGAAGAAAAGAGCGAGCATTACCTTAAACAAACTGTGCTAACTCAGTATGAACAAGACACAGAATACCTAGCTCTGTTAACTTCACAGAGAGGTAGAGTTTACTAAGTATCATACCCTGTTAAATGTCACATCTCTGCTCTGCCGCTATGGGCCCCTGAGCAGGTGGGGGGGCACGGTGCCAGCAGTGGGCCCCCCACCGTCATCCGAAGATCAGCTGTACCGGCATTTCGCCTATACAGCTGATCGCATTGATGGGAGAAGGAGCGCTGCGCTCCTTCTCCCATCATCCCCCTGTCAGTGTCGGCGTCTGACGTTGCCAAAACTGACAGCAGGCGTGATGACGTCACTGCCCGGGGCCCGCTGTCAGGAGATCAGTGAGAGCAGCGCAGGAACCAGGATGAAGAGAGGTCAGTATTTATTTATTTTTATTTTTTTATGGGTGCTGCTGCCTTATTACAGGGTCTGCTTCTGGGGGTACAGCCTCATTACATGGTCTGACTATAGGGGTGCTGCCTTATTACAGGGTCTGCCTATAGGGGTGCTGCCTTTTTACAGGGTCTGCCAATAGGGCTGCTTCCTTATTACAGGGTCTGCCTATAGGGATGCTGCCTATTTACAGGGTCTGCCTATAGGGGTGCTGCCTTATTACAGGGTTTGCCTATAGGAGTGCTGCCTTATTACAGGGTCTGCCTATAGGGGTGCTGCCTTATTGCAGGATCTGACTATGGGGGGCTGCCTTATTAGAGGGGCTGACTGTGGTGGCTGCCTTATTACAGGCTCTGACTATAGGGGTGCTGCCTTATTACAGGGTCTGCCTATAGGGGTGCTGCCTTTTTACAGGGTCTGCCTATGGGGGTGCTGCCTTATTGCAGGGTCTGACTAAGGGGTGCTGCCTTATTACAGAGTCTGACTATGGGGGCTGCCTCATTACAGGGTCTGACTATAGGGGTGCTGCCTCATTACAGGGTCTGACTATGGGGGCTGCCTTATTATGGCGTCAGACTATGGGGGTGTTGCCTTATTACAGGGTCTGCATATAGGGGTGCTGTCTTATTACAGAGTCTGACTAGGGGTGCTGCCTCATTACAGGGTCTGCCTATGTGGATGCTGCCTTATTACAAGGTCTGTTTAAGGGGGCTGCCTTATTACAGGGTCTGACTATTGGGGCTGTCTTATTACAGGGTCTAACTATGGAGGCTGCCTTATTACAGGGTCTGACTATGGGGGTGCTGCCTTATTACTGGGTCTGACTAAGGGGGCTGCCTTATTACAGGGTCTGACAATGGGGGCTGCCTCATTACAGGGTCTGACTATAGGGGTGCTGCCTCATTACAGGGTCTGACTTTGGGGGCTGCCTTATTACAGGGTCTGACTAAGGGGGCTGCCTTATTACAGGGTCTGACAATGGGGGCTGCCTCATTACAGGGTCTGACTATAGGGGTGCTGCCTCATTACAGGGTCTGACTTTGGGTGCTGCCTTATTACAGGGTCTGCCTATAGGGTGCTGCCTTATTACAGGGTCTGACTAGGGGTGCTGCCTCATTACAGGATCTGCCTATGGGGGTGCTGCCTTATTACAGGGTCTGACTAAGGGGGCTGCCTTATTACAGGGTCTGACTATGGGGGCTGCCTTATTACAGGGTCTGACTATGGGGGCTGCGTTATTACAGGGTCTGACTATAGGGGTGCTGCCTCATTAGAGGGTCTGACTATGGGGTGCTGCCTTATTACAGGGTCTGACAATGGGGGCTGCCTTATTACAAGGTCTGATTATGGGGGTGCTGCCTTATTACATGGTCTGACTATGGGGGCTGCCTTATTACGGAGTCTGACTATGGGAGTGTTGCCTTATTACAGGGTCTGCCTATAGGGGTGCTGCCTTATTACAGGGTCTGACTATGGGGGCTGTCTTATTACAGAATCTGACAATGGGGGTGCTGCCTTATTACAGGGTCTGCCACCTTATTACATGGTCTGCTTATATGGGTTGCTGCCTTATTGCAGGATCTGACTATGGGGGGCTGCCTTATTACAGGGGCTGACTGTGGTGGCTGCCTTATTACAGGCTCTGACTATAGGGGTGCTGCCTTATTACAGGGTCTGCCTATAGGGGTGCTGCCTTTTTACAGGGTCTGCCTATGGGGGTGCTGCCTTATTGCAGGGTCTGACTAAGGGTGCTGCCTTATTACAGAGTCTGACTATGGGGGCTGCCTCATTACAGGGTCTGACTATAGGGGTGCTGCCTCATTACAGGGTCTGACTATGGGGGCTGCCTTATTATGGCGTCAGACTATGGGGGTGTTGCCTTATTACAGGGTCTGCCTATAGGGGTGCTGTCTTATTACAGAGTCTGACTAGGGGTGCTGCCTCATTACAGGGTCTGCCTATGTGGATGCTGCCTTATTACAAGGTCTGTTTAAGGGGGCTGCCTTATTACAGGGTCTGACTATTGGGGCTGTCTTATTACAGGGTCTGACTATGGAGGCTGCCTTATTACAGGGTCTGACTATGGGGGTGCTGCCTTATTACTGGGTCTGACTAAGGGGGCTGCCTTATTACAGGGTCTGACTATGGGGGCTGCTTCATTACAGGGTCTGACTATAGGGGTGCTGCCTCATTACAGGGTCTGACTTTGGGGGCTGCCTTATTACAGGGTCTGACTATGGGGGTGCTGCCTTATTACAGGGTCTGCCTATAGGGTGCTGCCTTATTACAGGGTCTGACTAGGGGTGCTGCCTCATTACAGGATCTGCCTATGGGGGTGCTGCCTTATTACAGGGTCTGACTAAGGGGGCTGCCTTATTACAGGGTCTGACTATGGGGGCTGCCTTATTACAGGGTCTGACTATGGGGGCTGCGTTATTACAGGGTCTGACTATAGGGGTGCTGCCTCATTAGAGGGTCTGACTATGGGGGTGCTGCCTTATTACAGGGTGTGACTATGGGGGCTGCCTTATTACAAGGTCTGACTATGGGGGTGCTGCCTTATTACATGGTCTGACTATGGGGGCTGCCTTATTACGGAGTCTGACTATGGGAGTGTTGCCTTATTACAGGGTCTGCCTATAGGGGTGCTGCCTTATTACAGGGTCTGACTATGGGGGCTGTCTTATTACAGAATCTGACAATGGGGGTGCTGCCTTATTACAGGGTCTGCCACCTTATTACATGGTCTGCCTATATGGGGATGCTGCCTTATTACAGTGTCTATCTATGGGGGCTGCCGTATGCTATAGAGTCTGCCTATCGGGAGTGCATTATACTATATTGTGAACTATTTGGTGCATTATGCTACTGTATATGGAGGCTATCTAGGTGGCCATTAAACAGTATGAAGATTACACTGTGGGGGTCATTACACATTGTTGGAGCCATCAAAAAGTTTGGAGGCTACTAAGCGGTCAGTATACTGTGTATAAGAGAGCATCATGCTTTGTAAAGGGGATCTGTACAAGGGGAGACTCGGGACTTTATTAAATGTAAAGTGGGCACTTGTTAGAGGGGAACTCAGGTTACTGTGGCTATCATAGGGGCACACAGCATTATTACTTTCTAGGGGCAAAATATGGGTATTGTTTTCTAGGGCACTTGCACCCGGCATTACTATATTATAGAGGGTTGCTTTAGAATTTAGAGGATAGAGAGAATCAAACAGCAGGTGCAGTAATGGGGACACATACGGCAGCAGCGGCCCAGTATTGGGGTATCAGGTGCAGTAATAGGGGCACATACAGCAGCAGAGGCTCAATATTGGGGTATTAGGTGCAGTAGTAGGGTCACATATGGTAGCAGCGGCTCAGTATTGGGGTATTAGGTGCAGTAATAGGGGCACATATGGCAGCAGTGGCTCAGTATTGGGGTATCAGGTGCAGTAATAGGGACACGTACGGCAGCAGTGGCTCAGTATTGGGGTATCAGGGGCAGTAACAGGGAAACGTATGGCAGCAGCGGCTCAGTATTGGGGTATCAGGAGCAGTAATATGGACACATACAGCAGCAGCGGCTCAGTATTATGCTTCAGGTGCAGTAATAGGGGCACATATGGCAGCAGCGGCTCAGTATTGGAGTATTTGGGGCAGTAATAGGGACACATACGGTAGAAGCAGCGCAATATTGGGGTATCAGGTGCAGTAATAGGGTTACACACGGCAGCAGCAGCTCAGTATTGGGGTATCAGGGGCAGTAGTAGGGTCACATACAGCAGTAGCGGCTCAGTATTGGGGTATCAGTAGGATGAGGAGTCTGTGCAGGTTGGGAATAGATGGTGATGGGGCTGGAATATGAGAAGTGAAATGTGTCTTTGTTGTATTCTCTGCAGCCGAGTCCAGGCTGGAAGAAGTTGTTATGTCGGTCTGGGCCAGATGGAAAAGACGTGAAAAATGAACGATTCCATAAGAAAGGGCGTCAGCGGTAAGACATTATCTGTAACTGTGCTGTGATCTCTTATATGTCCTCAAGGGCTGGTATCTACCACTGACCATATGGCGGTAATATCCATATTGGTCTTTATATAGAGATTATCTTCAGTAACAGCGCGGTCATCTGCTGAGGTTCTCCCCCAGTATTAGGGCGCATTAACAAGTTGTAATCAAGGTTACCTGGTTAGGGGCCCACACAGAAGCTTCGAACCCCTGGACCAAAACCCTAGCTACACCTCTGCGTATATCCCTTACCTGTCCGTCGTTCTGTTCCATGCCGTAATCCATATCTGGGGGATAAAAAGTTTTCAACCTGGATGGTACCAAGATACGACCGTCCAGGCGGAGAACCACTGGTGACTGAGCCTCAGTGACTAGCGGAAACGTCATTGAGGTGACCTCCGGTCACCGAGACTGCGTTCCCAGCAGGGCTGAACTGTGGTAACCTCGGTGAAATCCCCACTAGCACAGTGAGAAAATCTAAAATATGTTCTAATATTGTAGGACAAAAAACGTTATTTACTAAAGCAGACTTGTCAATGTAGATGGCAGGCCTTCTAAAAGTAAGGACCACCATTAAAGGTGTATATCCATGTTCAAGAACCTATCCCAATATTTAGTAGATATAATAATAATAATAATATTAGGAAATACTTTCAATTATTCAACAACAATTCAATCGACTCTCCACTCTACTCTCAAGATCGCATCTCACCACCTGTGCACTTGCCCTGATCCCTTGCCACTTCATCCCAAACTTCGCCACAGTCTTCATCCCAACTCTAACCCATCTCTTCAACCTATCACTAACAACTGGTGTTTTCCCCTCAAGCTTTAAACATGCCCCAATCACACCTATCCTCAAAAAGCCCTCCCTTGACCCATCCTCTGTATCTAGCTATCGATCTACATCACTTCTCCTCTATGCCTCAAAACTACTGGAACAACACGTCCATCTTGAACTGTCCTCCCATCTATCTTCCTGCTCCCTTTTCAACTGCTTACAGTCAGGCTTCCGGTCATACCACTCCACTGAAACTGCCTTAACTATGGTCACCAATGACCTATTAACCGCCAAGAGCAAGCGACACTACTCTATCCTCCTCCTCCTGGACCTGTCCTCTGCCTTTGACACAGTGGACCATTCCCTATTACTACAGACCCTCTCATCCCTTGGCATTACAGACTTGGCCCTATCCTGGATCTCGTCATACCTAACTGACCGAACATTCAGCGTCTCCCATTCACCCACCACTTCCTCACCTCGCCCCCTATCTATCTGAGTCCCGCAAGGTTCAGTTCTAGGGCCCCTGCTCTTCTCCATTTACACTTTTGGCCTGGGCAGCTCATAGAATTGCATGGTTTTCAGTATCATCTCTATGCCGATGACACACAGATCTACGTCTCTGGACCAGATATCACCACCCTACTAACCAGAATCCCTCAATGTCTATCCGCTATTTCATCCTTCTTCTCCGCTAGATTTCTAAAAGTTAACATGGACAAAACAGAATTCATTGTCTTTCCTCCATCTCACGCGACCCCCCCAACGAACCTATCCATTACAGTAAACGGCTGCCCACTCTCTCCAGTCCCACAAGCTCGCTATCTCGGGGTAATCCTTGACACTGATCTCTCCTTCAAACTGCATATCCAAGCCCTTTCCACTTCCTGCCGCCTTCAACTCAAAAATATTTCACGGATCCGTACATTCCTAAACCAAGAATCTGCAAAACCCTAGTCCATGCCCTCATCATCTCCGGCCTCGACTACTGGAACCTCCTGCTCTGTGGCCTCCCCTCGAACACTCTCGCACTCCTCCAATCTATTCTAAACTATGCTGCCCGACTAATCCACCTGTCCCCCCGCTTTTCCCCAGCCTCTCCCCTCTGTCAATCCCTTCACTGGCTGCCCATTACCCAGAGACTCCAGTTCAAAAGCCTAACCATGACATATAAAGCCATCCACAACCTGTCTCCTCCATACATCTGTGACCTCGTCTCCCGGTACGTTCCTGCACGCAACCTCCAATCCTCGCAAGGTCTCCTTCTCTACTCCCCTCTTGTCTCCTCTTCCCACAATCGCATACAAGATTTCTCTCGTGCATCACCCCTACTCTGGAACTCTCTACCACAACATATCAGACTCTCACCAACCATTGAAACCTTCTAAAAGAACCTGAAGACCTACCTCTTCCGGAAAGCCTACAACCTGAAGTAATCACCGATCGATCAAACCACTGCAGGACCAGCTCTATCCTTACCTACTGTACCCTCACCCATCCCTTGTAGATTGTGAGCCCTCGCGGGCAGGGGCTCTCCTCCTGTACCAGGTGTGATTTGTATTGTTCAAGATTATTGTACCTGTTTTTATTATGTATACCCCTCCTCACATGTAAAGCGCCATGGAATAAATGGCGCTATAATAATAAATAATAATAATAATTAGAAAAAAAGCATAGTTTTTTTTATTCGCCATGTCTTTTTCCTCATGTGCAGGGATTGCAGAACCTTAAGTATTCATGGTTATGAATGCTGATAAAGTGACATTGTCACAAGTTTACCGCGTTAGAAAGGAGCCAGAAATCTGCAGCATCTGATTTCTCCTACTTCTGCACTGATTAGAAGAACTTCACCTTCTTAATAAACGATGTTAATTTGTTAGGGCAGTGCAGGGGTTAATCTGCTCTGTTGAGAGCTCCTGGAGCTGAGATTCTCAGATATTAGCCACTCCCATCTCCTATATAAACTGAGTCCTGGATGATATTCATTGTCAGAGATAGCTTTTGCTGTATGGCTGGAAGTTGTTGCTGGTGTTTAGTGGATTTATCTGTGACTGTTGCTAGGTTATGAGTGTGTGATTATTCCCTTACTACTCCTACATTGGTTTTGCCCCATCTTCCACTCCCCAGAGCATACTTCTGTTGTTTGTGTATATATTTGTATGTCTGGTATTTTTCTTTACCCCTATTCATATTACCTTGTTAGTCTTGTTGGTATATTACGGTACACTACCTCTCCCCTCTTCTCTGGGTAGAGGAAGAGTACAGACTGAAGGCAAATTCAGGAGCAAAGACAAGGTATGTGGCCCCAGCATCTTCACCATCAGAAATTACCTGAGCAACAGGGCAAGCTAGAGCACATCCTAGCATTGATGTCATGAGAGCCCGATCATTGCCATGAAAACCCCGGGTCACCAAGCTACAGAAATCTTCTGAGATCATGCTAACAACATGGTGTCCGAAGCTTTCAATATAGGTATAATGCAATGCAATGCTAGTGCATTGCTATGCATTATACCTGCAATCCAAGGAAAAAAATTGGAAGTCCCATAAAGGGACTAGGTAAAAAAGAAAAAAAGTAAAACATTTTGCTTTAAATAATATAAATAATCCACTAATAAATACACTTTTTATTTAAAAAAAATGTAAATAAACAAAAAATAGTACACATGTTTGGTATTGGTGCATCTGGAACAATCCATTCTACAAAAATGTCACATCAATTAACCCCTTCAGTGAACGCCATAAAAAAACACAAAAAAGTTGCAAACTATGCTTTATCATCATAATACCATACTGCTCCATCAGCAGAAAAATACCAAATTTATAGCTCTCAGAATAAAGCAATGCAAAAATAATTATTTTTTCTATAAAAAAGTAATTGTGTAAAAGCACGAAAACATGAAAAAACTATAGAAATGTGACATTGCTGTAATCATACTGACCCGAAGAATAAGGCTGCCTTATCAATTTTAAAATGCGCAGAAGGGGGAAAAGAAAAAAAATTCCTGAAGTGATTTTTTTGTTCATTCTGCCTCCACAAAATTTGGAATAGACAGAGATTAAAAAATCTCATGTGACTGAACGTAGTATCATTGGAAATGACAACTTGTCCCTCAAAAAAGGCAAGTCTGTGTCAGCCAAAATATGGAAAAGTTACAGCTCTCAAAATATGGCGATGCAAAAACTTCTTGCAAAAAAAGTGTCCTTTAGTGAGTGACAGCAGCCAAACATAACAAAAACAGATATAAATCTGGGATCGCTGTAATCACACCTACCCAAAGAATAAAGTCACCTAATCGCTGATACTGCATGGAAAACGGCGTGAAAAATAAATAAAACCAATTTTTTACCTCCAGTGGATTTGTTCATTCTGCCTCCCAAAGACTCTGTGTCTGCCCTCTTTACTGAGCACTTACACAGGGGTTTCCATGTTAGTCTCTGAAATACATGATTCAGACAGAACTGCAGGCAGAAGATTCCCTATAATGAGGTACATGGAGGCACTGTGGGTGCCATAGAGCCTGCGATCCGTTGGTGTCCGTCTTTTTAGGCATCCATAAAAGCATGGTCCATCATAGTTTTGTTCACCTCTGAACAGAAGGACAATGCTGAACAGAGGCCAGACGGAGTCTAGAGTAACTCTGCTGCCTCATAGTAGTGAATGAATCTTTCGGAGGTTTTCATCTGTCATGTCACTTGGAGATTTAGATGGACACTCCAAAGTAAGTGCTCAGCATAGAGCGACTAATAAACGCTATCCCAAATGTTATGTAAAATGTTCCCAATAAAAGCTTCAACTTAATCCACAAAAAAAGCAAGCCCTCACTCAGGTCCGTCGTCTGTTAACAGAAATATAGGGGGCTTCCATGTTACTCATAGCATAAAGGCTCTGTTTATGGGGTCCGCAAACTATAGTAGGAAAATCTGCACTCCAGGAGGCAAATAGTGCTCTGTCCCTCTCATGACTCACCATATGGCTAAGCGGTGCTGTACAGCCATATATGTGGTATTTGTATATTCATCAGAAATTGTGGGACAAATTCTGGTGCCTATTTTACTCAATTCCTGTAAAATCTGGGGCTATAACAACATTTTTGTGGTAAAAATGTCATTATTTTTTTTCACTGCCCAATGGTATAAAATTCAGTGACCCAGCGGTCATGTCAAAATAATCACTGCACTTACGAGGAGTTCTGCTGTTCAGGCACCTCATGGGCTCTCCCAGTGGTTCATGGCATCCTCACACCATAAAAGTAAAATCTGCACTTTAACCCCTTTCTGACATCCGACGTACTATCCCGTCCATGTGACCTGGGCCTGTATGACCATGGAAGGGATAGTACGTCATGCCCTTTAATTAAACACTGCTACTTAAGTCGCGGTGATCGCATTAAAATTCCGACCCCATCTTACATGGAGGAAGATGGTGTCAGCATTCCAAGGCCTGTCTCCGCCCACCGTGCCTCCTGATTGCTGTGTTTGGCTGTTCAATTCTGAACAGCCAATCGCAGCCTTTCTCATTGTTTCAGCCAATCAGATTGTCTGAAACAGTGAGGTCCTAGGCTAGGATCGAATACTAATGTACTCTATCCTAGGCCAGTGCCTGGCAACACAGTGCATCGGCCAAAACTGCTCAGATTGGCGCAATCAACGAGCACATCGATTGTGCCAATTGCAGGGGACAGCCGTGTTGTTACCACACTGTGCCCTGCTGGTACCTGCCTGGATCGGTGCTGTAATAGCACCGATCCTAGGCCTGTGCCTAGGAGTGGCCTAGCAAGGCCTGCAGCTGCTGATTGGTGCAATCAATGTAATCGTCGATCATGCCAATCACAGGGCACAACAGCGGTGTGACCGCACTGTGCCCTGCATGTGACGTGGCAGTGACCTGCCTAGGATCAGAGCTGTGATCCTAAGCCGATGCCTAGCAAAACCGGCATCACCAGGGCCACCTCTCATTGGTGGGATCGATGTGATCATCAAAAGTGGTTTTCTAAACTGGATCTCAGAGGGGCGTATAATTTATTTTGTATTAAAGAGGGTGATGAGTGGAAAACAGCTTTCAATATGCCCAAGAGACAGATCATCTATGTTAATCTCAGATCACAAGAATCTGGTATACCTGAAGTCTGCGAAAGGTCTAACGCCTTCATAGGCAAGATGGGCATTGTTCTTCACCACCCTTAGCTTTTTTGTATCATATAGGCCGGGGAAAAAGAACATTAAGGCGATGACTTATCTCGTTGTTTTCCTGGGGGCGTGGAGATAACTGAGAACCAGATCCTATACTACAAAAAGGGGTGGTTATTGCATCTTTATGCTTCAATCTTGAAAAAGAGGTTGTTGACGCTTAGGAGATGCCCCTGTTGCCTGTCCATTAGGTAAAAGGATTTTGCCTGTTAATCTCCATCTGAGAGTTCTTAGTGAACATCATGAATCGGCCTTGGCCTAACATCACGGTAATAAAGCCACCAGTCACCACAGATCTTCTTACTCTGTGCTTTTGGTGACCAGGGGTACACTAGGATGTCTGTTAGTATGTAGCCGCCTGCAGTATCTGTGCACATTCTCAAACTGGTCCGTCTGGTTCTCTCCAACCATTGGCGACTCCCATTAGACCTTAGACACATTTATCGGTTGATTTTACCACTAATCTTCCCGTGCCGTCAGGTAACATTGTAATTTTGGTGGTGGTGGACAGATTCAGTAAGATGTCACATTTTATTGTGTTACCTGCTTTACCCAACGCCAAGACTTTGGCGCAAATCTTTAGTGTTTCACAATGTTTGGATGCTTTCAGATGTGCTGTTTTCATGCATTTTTTTTTAAACCAAAGCAAATAGTGAATAGAAATTAGACAATAATAATTTAGGAAATATCTCTTTTTTTGTCATTATTTATCAAAAAAGCAAATATGTATCACTATCTATAGGAGGCATTACAAATTTCATTAACATGAAACATTAGTTAGTACTCTGTAGTGCTCTAATTGGAAATAAGGATAACACTGATTCAGTAACATAAGCGCTTCAGTGAAATGAGGGTAGCAGGATAGTGTGTGTCTCTATCTATGACTTAAAAGCCTATTTACTTTAAATATACCCTGCAATATATTTTATTATACATTCTACTCACAATAAAGCTACCACCTCTAAAAATCTTGTAATTACTTGTTTCATTAATTAACCACTCCCGATATGTGGATTTTCTGTCTTTGCATTTTTATTTTTTCCATTTACAAAGCTGGTTTGTTTTTTATGGGACAAGTTGCACTTTTGAATGACACTATTTTATCATGCTATGTAATGGAAAGTGGAAAACAGTTCCAAGTGTGAAACAATACACAATATTGCAATTTTTTTTTTTTTTTTTTGGGGGGGGGTTGCTTTTACAGTACAGTGTTCATTATAAAGCAGTATGATTTTCAGGTTAGTTCGGTGATGCCAACCATGTATAGTTGTATATAAATATTGGTCACCATTCCGAGACCATAAATGTTTTCAATTTTTGGTCAGTGGAGCTGTATGAGGGCTTAGTTTTTTTGCATCCTTAAATGATGTTTTTACGGATACCATTTTAATAGCCTCTTATAGCAGGGTTGAGCGACTTTTCTTTTTATAGGATCGGGTCGGGTTTCACGAAACCCGACTTTTTCTAAAGTCGGGTCGAGTGAAATCGGCCGATCATATAGAAAAGTCGGGGTTGGGGTCGGCCGAAACACGAAACCCAATGAAGTGCATTGGGTTTCTAATGGTTCCCAGGGTCTGAAGGAGAGGAAACTCTCCTTCAGGCCCTGGGATCCATATTTAAGTGTAAAATAAAGAATCAAAATAAAAAATATTGATATACTTACCCTCGGACACGCCCTGGTTCTCACCGGCAGCTTTCCTTCCTAAGAATGTGATTGGTCGTGTGAGCGGTCACATGGGCGTCACGCGACCAATCACAAGCCGCGACGTCATCGAAGGCCCTTCAGGTGCTCATTCTTAGGAAGGAAGGCTGCCGGTGAGAACCAGGGCGCGTCCGAGGGTGAGTATATCAATATTTTTTTATTTTTATTCTTTATTTTACACTTAAATATGAATTCCGATACCGATTCCCGATATCTTAAACATATCGGAACTCGGTATCGGAATTCCGGTTCCAGATCAGAAGATCGCCGACCTCATGGCCGACCCCACACAGGGGTCGGGTCGGGTTTCATGAAACCCGACTTTGCCAAAAGTCGGCGACTTCTGAATCTGGCTGACCCGTTTCGCTCAACCCTAGTGATTACTGGTACTATAGTACTATAGCCATGATGGCTACCCATCGGACATTATACATGTTAACAGCTGCTGAATGAGTTCTGTTTCACTCATGACTGATAGAGGTAGCTGATGGTTGAATAACACAGCTATCAACTGCTGGTAAAGATGTGAGCTTAATTCCCAATCTGCATCAAAGTTAGGGGGTTCATTACATCAAATTTTTGGGTAATGGGGTAATAAGTAATAATTGCAAAATAACACAAAAGAAATTCAAAATGCAAATTAAGTAACTGACTATTAATTAACCCCTTCCCGACCTTTGACGCCACGTAGGTGTCATGAAAGTTGGTGCCAATCTGACCCATGACGCCTATGTGGCGTCATGGAAAGATCGCGTCCCTGCAGATCGGGTGAAAGGGTTAACTCCCATTTCACCCGATCTGCAGGGACAGGGGTAGTGGTAGTTTAGCCCAGGGGGGGTGGCTTCACCCCCCCGTGGTTACGATCGCTCTGATTGGCTGTTGAAAGTGAAACTGCCAATCAGAGCGATTTGTAATATTTCACCTATTAAAACTGGTGAAATATTACAATCCAGCCATGGCCGATGCTGCAATATCATTGGGCATGGCTGGAAACACTAATGTGCCCCCACCCCACCGATCGCCCCCCCAAGCCACCGATCTGTCCGGTACACTGCTCCGGCTCCCCTCCGTCCTGTGCTCCACTCCCCCCGTGCTCTTGTCCGCTCCCCCCGTGCTCCAATCACCCCCCCGTGCTCTGATCCAACCCCCCTGCACTCCGATCCACCCCCCCGTGCTCCGATCCACCCCCCGTGCTCCGATCCACCCCCCTGTGCCCGATCCACCCCCCCACGCTCCGATCCACCCCCCAATGCTCCGATCCCCCCCCGTACTCCCCCCCACCCCATCATACTTACCGTTCCTCCCGGGGTCCGTCCGTCCGTCTTCTCCCTGGGCGCCGCCATCTTCCAAAATGGCGGGCGCATGCGCAGTGCGCCCGCCGAATCTGCCGGCCGGCAGATTCGTTCCAAAGTGCATTTTGATCACTGAGATATGACCTATCACAGTGATCAAAATAAAAAAAATAGTAAATGACCCCCCCCCCCCCTTTGTCACCCCCATAGGTAGGGACAATAAAAAAATAAAGATTTTTTTTTTTTACTAAGATTAGAATAGGGTTAGGGTTAGGGTTTCGGTATGGCACACGTATTCTGGCCCTCTGCGGATTTATGGTGGATTTACCGTGGTTTTTCTGCACATTTCACTGCAGTTTTACAACTGTGATTTTCTATTGGAGCAGTTGTAAAACCGCTGCGGAATCCGCAGAAAGAAGTGACATGCTGCGGAATGTAAGCCGCTGCGTTTCTGTGCAGTTTTTCTGCAGCATGTGTACAGCGATTTTTGTTTCCCATAGGTTTACATTGTACTGTAAACTCATGGGAAACTGCTGCGGATCCGCAGCATTTTCCGCAGCGTGTGCACATACCTTTAGAATTAGTCTATGTGCACACGGTGCGGATTTGGCTGCTGATCAGCAGCAGTGTTCCATCAGGTTTACAGTACCATGTAAACCTATGGAAAACCAAATCCACTGTGCCCATGGTGCGGAAAATACCGTGCGGAAACGCTGTGTTGTATTTTCCCCAGCATGTCAATTCTTTGTGCGGATTCCGCAGCGTTTTACACCTGTTCCTCAATAGGAATCCACAGGTGAAATCCACACAAAAAACACTGGAAATCCGCGGTAAATCCGCAGGTAAAACGCAGTGCCTTTTACCCGCGGATTTTTCAAAAATGATGCTGAAAAACCGCACACGAATCCGCAACGTGGGCACATAGCCTTAGGGCTAGGGTTGGAATTAGGGTTGTGGTTAGGGTTGTGATTAGGGTTATGGTTACAGTTGGGATTAGGGTTAGGGGTGTGGGGGGGTTAATGTTGGAGGTAGAATTGAGAGGTTTCCACTGTTTAGGCACATCAGGGGTCTCCAAACGCAACATGGCGTCACCATTGATTCCAGCCAATCTTGTATTCAGAAAGTCAAATGGTGCTCCCTCACTTCCGAGCCCCGACGTGCGCCCAAACAGTGGTTTACCCCCACATATGTGGTACCAGCATACTCAGGACAAACTGCGCAACAATTACTGGGGTCCAATTTCTCCTGTTACCCTTGTGAAAATAAAAAATGCTTGCTAAAACATTATTTTTGAGGAAAGAAAAATGATTTTTTATTTTCATGGCTCTGCGTTGTAAATGTCTGTGAAGCACTTGGGGGTTCAAAGTGCTCACCACATATCTAGATAAGTTCCTTGGGGGGTCTAGTTTCCAAAATAGGGTCATTTGTTAGGGGTTTCTACTGTTTAGCCACATCAGGGGCTTTGCAAACGCAACGTGACGCCCGCAGAGCTTTCCATCAAAGTCTGCATTTCAAAACATCACTACTTCACTTCCGAGCCCCGGCATGTGCCCAAACAGTAGTTTACCCCCACATATGGGGTATCAGCATACTCAGGAGAAACTGGACAACAAACATTGGGGTCAAATTTCTCCTGTTACCCTTGGGAAAATTAAAAAATTCTGGGCTAAATAATTATTTTTGAGGAAAGAAAACTTATTTATTATTTTCACGGCTCTGCGTTATAAACTTCTGTGAAGCACTTGGGGGTTCAAAGTACTCACCACACATCTAGATAAGTTCCTTTCGGGGTTGTTTCCAAAATGGGGTCACTTATGGGGGGTTTCTACTGTTTAGCCACATCAGGGTCTCTGCAAACGCAATGTGATGCCCGCAGAGCATTCCATCAAAGTCTGCATTTCAAAACGTCACTACTTCACTTCCGAGCCCCGACATGTGCCCAAACAGTGGTTTACCCCCACATATGGAGTATCAGCGTACTCAGGAGCAACTGGTCAACAACTTTTGGGGTCAAATTTTTCCTGTTATCCTTGGGAAAATAAAAAATTGCAGGCTAAAAGATCATTTTTGAGAAAATAATTTTTTTTTTTTATTTTCATGGCTCTGCGTTATAAACTTCTGTGAAGCACTTGGGGGTTCAAAGTCCTCACCACACATCTAGATTAGTTCCTTTGGGGGTCTAGTTTCCAAAATGGTGTCATTTGTGGGGGATCTCCAATGTTTAGGCACACAGGGGCTCTCCAAACGTGACATGGTGTCCGCTAAAGAGTGGAGCCAATTTTTCATTCAAAAAGTCAAACGGCGCTCCTTCCCTTCCAAGCCCTGCCTTGCGCCCAAACAGTGGTTTATCCCCACATATGAGGTATCAGCATACTCAGGACAAATTGGACAACAACTTTCCTGGTTCAGTTTCTCCTTTTACCATTGGGAAAATAAAAAAATTGATAAAAGATAATTTTTGTGACTAAAAAGTTAAATGTTCATTTTTTCCTTCCATGTTGCTTCTGCTGCTGTGAAGCACCTGAAGGGTTAATAAACTTCTTGAATGTGGTTTTGAGCACCTCGAGGGGTGCAATTTTTAGAATGGTGTCAGTTTTGGGTATTTTCAGACCCCTCAAACTGACTTCAAATGTGAGGTGGTCCCTAAAAAAAATAATTTTGTAAATTTCATTGTAAAAATGAGAAATCGCTGGTCAAATTTTAACCCTTTTAACTTCCTAGCAAAAAAAAAATTTTGTTTCCAAAATTGTGCTGATGTAAAGTAGATATGTGGGAAATGTTTTTTGTGTCACATAACTCTCTGGTTTAACAGAATAAAAATTCAAAATGTGAAAATTGCGAAATTTTCAAAATTTTCACCAAATTTCCGTTTTTATCACAAATAAATGCAGAATTTATTGACCTAAATTTACCACTACCATGAAGCCTAATATGTCACGAAAAAACAATCTCAGAACCGCTAGGATCCGTTGAAGCATTCCTGAGTTATTACCTCATTAAGGGACACTGGTCAGAATTGCAAAAAACGGCCAGGTCATTAAGGTCAAAATAGGCTGGGTCATGAAGGGGTTAATTAAATAGTTTCATAGTTACTGACATGTTAGCACAATTGGGCTTATCTGAAGGTCAAAACAAAGGCTAAAAAAAGTGAATACATAAATTACCTCAAATTATATTTTCAGCCTGAAAAATCAACTCAAAGGGACAGCACCTAGTTAACTATCTTTTGTCCAGCCTGCAATCTACTGCTTGCTGTAATCCATCTGAAGCAACAGAAAAACAAACAGATTACAAGAAGTGACAATGGATATCTGTTTCTGCGCCCCTGCTCTTCTGTCTATCAAACTTCAATCAGGTTTAACAGAGAGGTGGGCTTCAAGTTTGTGGCAGGCAATGTATGATACAACGACAAGCATAATGATAATTGCAAAGAGAGAGAAAGGAGGTTCCAGCACCTACTATGCTGGTAGAACAATGATGAAGAGTATCCTTTCACTCAAAAAGAATAAATGGTAAGTTATAGTGCATGAAAATAAGTTCATCTTTTCATCATATTAGACTGATGTTTGCACATTTTTTTTTAATTTGTTGTAGAGAGTAAGGGCAAAAAGACCATGTATTTACTATAACATTGAATGAAATGAGAGGTACACTTTAATATTCAAAGATTTCATCTTTAACAGTGCAATTATTGCATATTTCAGTATCACGTTTTCTGTATTTTCAATATACATTTAGTTTCATAAAATCTAAATAATTCAAGATGCACTAAATGATATACTATAAAACAGTATGATTAAAAGTAAAGAAGAGTTCAAAAAAGTAATTTCAGTGAATACACTCTAAAAGAATACTGTGTACCCATCGAAGCTTAAAAGACATTTATGAAGCTAAGCAGAATAAGCAAACACATGGTAGGCTCATAAGTCAACACATGGTGAGAAAATATGCTTCTGTTATAGGTCATAGAACAGTCACAAGTGTGAAAAAGCAATTATGGAGAAAAAAAAGCTTGCGCAAGATTATGCAATTGACGAATTTATTCACATGATACAAAATATACAGTGCACAATATAGTTCTACACTTACAGAAACATTTTATATAGAAAGCTATTTTTAGTACATTAACAAATATGCAGAAGCTTTTTTGCAAAAAAAAAAAAAAAACAGCAAATGCGTTAGTTGAAATTCGTTCAGCAAGGCTTTAAAAATAACAATGGAATATTAAAAATGTCTTATGTGTTATTATAGGCTGACCAGATAGCAAAAATGTCAAACAATGCTGCTAAATTATAAAAGTTGCTTTTAGAAAGTGACTTACATAATTATGAGTAAAACAGTCATCAAATAGTAATGATAGGTTTTTATGGAGATTCACTATATCCCTGTATGCCTGTAATTTTATATGTAGGTTCTAGTGTTGTTCGAGCACTGAAATAAAGGCGGAAGAGCTCAGTACTTGAATCCAGCACGTCAGACGCTCGGACGTGCTCTACTCGAGGAGTGAGCATAATGGAGGGAATGGCAAAGTAGAGCATTTTTCTGCAGGACAGAAAATCTCTCTTTGTCGCTCTTTGTGCCCGTCACAGCTAATTCACTATACTGGGCCCAAGAGCACCAAGCTATACCCGGTACTGCTCGCTACTTTATCGAGCACCCCATCCCTAGATTGAGTATCAAGCAGTGCCGAGCATGCTCGCCCATCACTGGTAGTAGATTCATTTTATTTTACAGAGCTATTTTTCTCCATAAACTCTGGGAGACATTTATCATTGCTCCACAATTTTTTTCATAAATTGAGACATTTCATTGTCGTGCCTTCCTATATCAAATTTTTCAGTTTCTTAAGGGGAAATAATAGCTTATTTAAAGGAAAGGAAAATGTGGATTTAGATGGAATAAGACATCAGATTGCAGATATCAAGGTATCATTTTATGCAACTTTTTATGACCTATATGCCCGTATAGATAGAATAGATGGATTGATCCTACTGCTGGAGTCCATTTTCACACCAATTTTTGTGCCTATGCTAAAAATTTAATTTTTCTTATACGATGGCCCAACCTCATAATTTAACGGACTGCATTTCTACATAAAAGTTACAAAAAATAGAATATTCTTTACAGGTCAAAGATCAATCAGGTCATCAAATACAGGACAAATACAAGTACAATTATATTGCAACAAGAAATTAATGATTTTCTGTTGCAAATTTTTCACAGGTTTGCATCTCTTTTGCTATCACGTTCAGTGCAAAACTAAAAGTCCACAACAAGCCCCATTGTTTAAGATTTTCTGACAGCAGAATCAGCAGGTCCTAAAAAAATGCAACTTTCCATGAATGTTAAAAATATAAAAAACACCAATTCATCAAGATTGGCTTAGCGCACTTTCATGCTTTGTCAGTCATGCCAGAGAAAAAGGTGCTAAAGTCATTAACATGTGCATGCCACTTAATGACATGGCATGTCTTCTGAGCTATATGCACCTATGTGGTCAAAAATGCTACTCCACTAAAGAATAACACTTCTGACACACAAGCGTTGACTCTCTTGATGAAACTGATGGGTAGACATGGCTATGTCCCATCCCAACACGGCTCCTCCCCAGCTTCACTTATGTTGGCAATGCTGACTCAAACTGGCATGAAAATGCCTTCCGTTGGACAAAAATGATGAGACTTTTTTCAGTTATCTGGCATAAAAGCTAAAATGAATCAGCTCATACATTATTTCCTCCCAACCCTCGGTGCTTCCATTACTTTCTTGACTGATCTTCTGCTTGATCTGCACTGTTGTGATGTTTTTTATCTCATGAGACAACAGCAATCAATCAATCAGAGGCTACATCAGTCACATTAAACGAGATGGGTAAGACTCGAGAAGAACAGATTGAGTCATAAAAAAATCAAATGTTAGGCAGAATCAATGTTCTGACAAATTCAGATTCTGCCTAACCTTTTGGAATTTGATTTCCACGAATCTAGAAAAATGGCAGCTAACCAGTATAAGAAGTTTATAAAATATAATAAAAAATTATACTCACCAGTCCTAGCCTAGCCCGTCGTGAACATCTGAGACCTCATCAGTGCCTCAAGATCAAAGACAGCACTGAAGAAGGCTAGGTCAAAGAGACAACAGATCTGAAGCAGACTATTGTATGGTGAGCTGTGGCTAGAGGACAGATGTGGGGCGTTCCTAGGACAGATGTGTTCTATTATTTTAACCCCTTCTTTGGGTCAAAATGCTTTGGTGTTTTAAGAGACTTAAGAACATAATCAAATATTTTCAGAGCAGTGTTAATTCCACTGATTGTACTTGAAACAAATTGTGGCCAATTCACTTTGCCATAATTGAGAAATGATTGCAGTAGGCCAGGTTTTACAGAGACCTAAGGATCCAAGCAAAAGTGCCAGTGAACCACCAGTGAACAGGAGTATGCTTGCACTTGTTTTATTTCCCATATTGTTGTTTTCAAATCAGCATCAACATAAGCGCCAAACTTAGTACACATTTATCGCTTTGGATTTCCTGCAATTTTTTTACGGTAGATCTCCTGCATTTGAAAGTTTATTAAGGGTATGTTTGCAATGAATTTTGCTCCATGCTTTATAAATTCAATTCTGATGTTTGGTAGAAACATTACACAAATTAACATCTCAATAGAAAGTTTTTTTCAGATAAGTTGAAAAATAACCTATAAAAGAATCTATCTTTTAAATATTTTACTTTTCTATTACGTTTTAGTCATGGCCAATCTAACTATTTCATGAACATTTTTAGTGGTGGATAAGGTGAAGACAATGCACAGAAAAAGATGACTTTGGAGATAAGCCTATTCAACTATTATTTATTTGGATTTATTAGGTGTTCTAAATTCACTGTATTCCGCCGACAGTGAGTGAGGTAGTGTGAATTATTCACAAGTACATTTCCACATTGCACACTGAAACATGTACTCTGTATTTTTAAACATCTATTATTACATCATCATCAAAACACTGAAACCAATGCATGCTAATGAATTCTTCATTGAGACTCCTTGCCTGACTTCACATTTATCACACGCTGCTGCATTTGCTGATTAGGTAATTTGCATTCATTTGAACCAGGATAATTACGAAACTTTAAAATGTCAATCATGTTCAAAGTAAACAAATACAATTTCTTACTGACCTTTGTGTAAGCAATTTAGACAGATAAGAAAAAAATGTAACATGTTTAGAAAATCAGCTAAATTGCAAATATTACAAACATTGTAATTAACTCATGTTATCCATGTCTGAAAGGCCCAAAGAGTAAGGTGAATTTATTAAGGTCCAACACAAATCTTGGAGATTTGCATTAAATATATTATAATACTGATAGCATAAGTCAAGCATGACATTAATATATAATTAGTGGGTGTCTTGCCTCTGAGACCCCCCTCAATCATTATCGTCATGTCAAAGAAATATTCCATAAATTATATATCTCATAAACCACAATAAATGATGCAAACTACAGGCGTAGTATACAGAACCTTATCCGTGTGTGTAGTGTTGCTATCCTGCATTATTTAGGCCTGCAGTAGTACAATAAAGCATGTTATTACATTTCTCAATATGCACAGGTCTCATTCAGCTGTCAGTGATTTTTATCAAACACAAAAAAAAATCTTAGTTTTATCACTGTTTTTTATCTGAGTGTCACCACTTTGGTCAATTTGTCAGTTTTTACCATCAGAGTTTGGTCACAGATTATTCTGTTTAGCTAGAATGAAAAAAAAAAAATGGAAGAATTTCAAGCTTTTAAGAATAAACATTACTTGAAAAGAATACACTGCACACAGATAGAACATGAGTGCTGTTCAATTTTTTTCATGTATCCATGGACTTGCATTGACAAGTGTGATCCGAGACTCCTATCAAAATCAGATATGATTTGTGCAGTCCACTCGATCCATAAGAATACCCTGACATGTGAACAGATCCATAGGGTACAGTAGGTATAACTGCTATCCATAAACACTACCAATATAATTGGAATGAGGATGTGCCACAAAGCTGCCACCTAAATGCTCTAGTGGCCAGTATAAAATCTGAAAGTGTTTCAATTGTTTTTGCACCGTAAATATAACATGCTTAAAGTAAGCAAACTTGAGTCACAGAATATGTCAGTTTTTAATTATACATTTCTCGTAAAATTGAGTGTTTTAATGGGAACCTGTCACAAGTTTTGGCCGATATAAGAGATGGCCATCAACTTTCAGGCCTTATATACAGAATTTTATATTGCTGTGTATCTGCCCCCAACCCGATCTGTAGGAGAAGAAAAATAACTTTTATTATACTCACCTGCCGGGCAGTCCAGTCCAAGGGGTGTCACTCTTCTCAGTCCAGCGTCTCCCATCTTCTTATGATAGCTGCCATCCTGCTTGTTTTGTGTGGATAACGTGTCGCTGCATCATCCACACAGACCCCTCGGTACTGCGCTCCTGCGCAGGCGTACTGTAACCATTTCCAGCACCTGCGCACTGCAGTACTTTGCTCTGCCCTTAAAAGGGCAGAAGAGCATGCCAGCGTAGGAGCGTGGTGCCAAGGAGACTGTGTGGATTATGCAGGGTCACGTCATCCACATGAAGCAAGCAGGAGGACAGCATCGCGAGAAGATGGGAGGCGCCAGACCAAGAAGAGCGACGCCAATCAGACCGGACCAACCTGCAGGTGAGTATAATAAAAGTTATCTTTCTTCTCTTACAGGTCGGGCTGGGACCAGATATACAGCATTATAGAATACTGTATATCAGCCCTGAAAGGGGATGGCCATAACTCATATCGGCCAAAACTGTTGACAGATTCACTTTAAGCACACAGTCATAATTTGTTAATTTATTTGTATACTTCTGCATGGGAATCACTGTAGGTCCAAAATGTCCAGGAAAAAGATATGGAAGGAAATATTGTGAAATCTCAGTGTTATAGGTTCATTACAATGATTTTTCAATGTAATTAAGCCATAATTGCAAATACAGTATGGATACAAAACGCAATGCTTTCTGGGACCCGTCGGAGAGGACAACACATTCAAATGCACTATGAGCAAAGCATGGACAATTATAAGCAAAAATAAACACAAACTGCACAGGATGTATGTCTTTAATATGGAAGACATAAGAAAGCAACTGTATGCAAGTCTATATATTTAGTTGGCTGCTTAAATCTTTTTATGCCTTCATCGGAAACAAGGAACTCAATGTGCGACTCAACTTCAGCTTTAGAGTAAGAAGACAAGTTTTACATGTCACGGAGAAGCCATTACCATCCACATTCATACGTTTAAAGGTAATGTATCAAACTGTAAAATGTTATGCATTTTCCCAAACTTCAACGACAACAATTCTTTTCTACACAAAGCATGTTGCAAAATAAGATTATGCTGCTTTCTCCCATTGTAAGGCTATACCCAACCTTAATTAGCACAGATCCTTCTTTATCCCTGGCACTACAAAGAAGGAATTGCTGCTCTGATTTGTAACAAATTGCTCTGACATTTTTGGTAATAGCACACTAGTTTCTGTAATCCTTTTATTGAATGAGCCTAAGTAAAAGCGTTACCTGAGCCTTTGAAATATTGACAAATGGAAAAGAAATCAAACCTTTGGAGAATCTTCAGTTGTTAAATGAGGCAATGTGCTATGAAATAGATTGAAGATATTTGCTCACTGAATACAAAATAAATGTATCAGTCTACTTTTCATTACAAATATTTTACTTCCAAGGTCTTGAAGAAATTGCATATACCTCTACTTTAATAAATGACATAAATTTGATTTTTTTTTATAGATACAAGATGTTGACAAGATCGCCAAAGCTGCTTTAGCCATTCATTCAGAAGTAGAATTTCTTGGCTAGCTCTAAAGAACGGTAATTTTATTTTATTTTTTTCCTCGGTGTCCACAAAAAATTTGGTATGTTTTTATTAAGTTATGAGCATGGAAGATTGTGAATAAAACAAATTCCAATAAACAGTATATAACCTAGAGATGAAGAAAACATTGTATGTGAGCAGGCAATTCTAAAGTGACAACTATTATGTCTACAGTTCCTGATCACTTTTCAGCAATAATTGCAGCAACGGAATAAGAGAATGTCAATTTCTAAAAGCATAAGTAATAAGTTTCTGTTTTACTAACATTTTATAGTTTTACAATTTGGATAAAAATAGTCTTTAGACAGTGAAAAAAGGAAGCACAAATGATCAGAACAGAAAACTAAAGAGGATTTACTCCTCATGTACAAAAACTGAAGGATATGCAAATAACAACCAATATTATTAAAACTTAAAATTTGACAAACCACAATTAAAAATGAAAGCACTTACAAGTTGGTTGGTAGGAAAGGAAAAAACTATATAAAGGAGATGTATCATCAGTAAACAATGTATTTTAAAGAATATGCCCCCTGCTTTCAAGGGCTCATAGTTGCCACATGGTTTATTTTGATCACGGCTTAGGAAAACTCCATAATCATGATATAAATCTTTCTTTCACTAGACCATGTCTAGTGTAAGTCCTACATTTTGCCTTAAAAGAAATAGAACATAACATTAATAAATGTGCTTTATTTTGCAAAGCCACAACCCGTTTTTACAATTGTTCCGGTAGGTGTCTAAAACATACTATGCATTTTGGCACATACAAAGTGTACCATTTTCTAGAGTATGACTGCAATTTATACAGTTTTAATTATGGATATCGTGCAATTGCATGGCTCTGAGAATTATATACAGTATGTATACACAGTACAAAAGATTTAGGTAGATGTGAAAAAATCCTGCAAATTAAGAATTCTTTCAAAAATAGAAGTGCTTATAGTTTATTTTTATAAATTAACAAAATGCAAAGTGTATGAACAAAAGAGAAATATAAATTAAAGCAATATCTGTTGTGACTACCCTTTGTCTGTAAAACAGCATCAAAGCATCAATTCTTCTAAGTACACCTGCACACAGTTCTTGAAGGAACTCACCAGAGAGATTGTTCCAAACATCTTTGAGAACTAATTACAGATCTTCTATGGATGTAGGCTTGGCAAAACCTTCTGTCTTTTCATGTAATACCGCAAAAGATTCAATAATATTGAGAACAGGTGCTCTGTGACTGCTCAATACAGGAAAAAGATGCAGTGCTGGAAGAAGCAGGGACTGCAGGGACCGCGCCGGAGCAGGTAAGTATAACTAGACAGCCCCCGCTCCCCCTTCCCTGCCGGGGTATGACTCGAGTATAAGCCGAGAGGGGGACTTTCAGTCCAAAAAAATGGGCTGAAAATCTCGGCTTATACTTGAGTATATATACTTATATATATGTTTTATAACCTACACCATGTTCCAAATTATTGTGCAAATTATATTTTTCTCAGATTTTTCTAAATGGTTGGTGCAAATGACAGTCTAATAAAAAGTCATCACCCGTTAGAGTATACATTGAATTTTATTGAAGAAACCTCCCAATGATAACAGTATAATCTCCAAAATGAATGAAAACTCAAAATGCAATGTTCCAAATTATTAGGCACAATAGAATTTCTAAACATTTGATATGTTTTAAAGGACTGAAAATGTTCATTTGTTGAATTTGCAGCATTAAGAAGCCTTTGAAGGTTCCTACACCTTGAGGTTCGAGGGACTCCAGAGGCACCAGGAGCTTCAAATATCTGTTTGCTGGTTTGTAATTTCTTTTTAGCAGCTGCTCTCTTAATCCGATAAACTTGCCTGGCAGAAACCTTCCTCATTATGCCTTTATCAGCACAAACATGTATGTGCTCAGATTCAGCCACAATCTCTTAACAGTATGATTATCATGCTTAAGATTTCGGGAAATATCCAATGTTTTCATCCCTTGACCAAGGCATTGCACTATTTGATGCTTTTCGGCACCAGAGAGATCCTTTTTCTTTCCCATGTTACTTGAAAACTGTGGCATGCTTAATAATGTGGGACATCATTTTTAAGTAGTTTTCCTTTAATTAGAGTCACCTGGAAAACTAATTATCACATGTGTTTAAGATTGATTTCAGTGATCCATTGAGCCCTGATACACAATACCATCCATGAGTTTATTTGAAAAACAAAACAATTAAATCTTTGACACTTAAATCCAATTTGCGTAATAATTTGAAACACGGTGTATATGCTATCTACAAAAAAAGGGACTAGACTAAATATGAAAGTGCCAATGGGACAGTCAGTATATGCAGCAAGGGAAAGACAAACCAAATCTGACCATAAAGTCTAAGGTACAAAGTGATGGTGAAAAAATATGTATACATATTTATTGGCATACAGGTGATAACAAGAAAAAACAGAGCAATATAAGATAGCTAAAAAATTATAAAAACAAAGGATGCGCACCCAGACTAAGCTAGACCACCTTTGTCAGGTTTCTGTAGAGACAAAACGTGCATTGGGGTGGATGCCACCTACAGGAGGATCTCTTTCTAAGTCTAACTCTCTACATACTATGCTTTAGAGAGCTTTTAGTGCTTACATAAAAAGCACCATGACTGCACCTGGGACCTATATCCAGTTTTAGGCATGCCCCCCTGTAGTTATTTATAGGCTACACACTGGTATTTAAATAGGGTATGGAGCATTGCCTTACCTGGGAGCATCTAGCTACTGGCTTTTTACATATAACTATAAACTTTATCTGCACTAGCATCTGCACCTTCTATATGTTTTTCCAGCCATACACTTTGGCCATAAATGCATTGATTTATTATCTTCTGTATATGCTATATGCTAGTATGTAAGTTCACAATAATCTTCTTTCCATATGGACTATATGTGATTTGTTCTCAACTGCTATTGTATTCTATTCTTTGTTTCTCTGGACATGGGTCTAGTTTAGTCTGGGTGTGCTCCCCTTGTTTTCATAATTTTTTAACTATCTTGTATTGCTCTGTTTTTTCTTGTTATCACCTGTATGCCAATAAATAATTTTACATATTTTTTCCCCATGACTTTGTACCTTGGACGTTTTGTCTTTCCCTTGGTGCACTAAACTGGCAGCAGTTAATTTGGGCTGATGAGTCAAACTGTAAAAATTGTTTGGTAGTGACACAAGTTTGTCTGTTGGAATGCTACAAAGTAGCACAATAATGAGTTTCTGTAAGCAACAGTGAAGTTTGAGTCTGCATTTTAGCAAATGGTTTGGGGAAATTGGTCAAGATTAACGTTGTATCAATGCTAAGGAATACAGCAGATTCTTATTAATCATGCAATACAATCAGGGAGTCACACGATTAACACCAAATTAATTCTGCAGTAGCACAATGATCCCAAACATACAGCCAATGTCATTAAAAACTATCTTCAGCTTAATGGTTTTATCTGAGAAATGTAATAAAACAAATAATACACATTTAAATATTAATAATTTTTCTAAATATCCTAAAAAAAAATTAAGTGAGTTCAATAAAAAATAACCTTTAATATAATGACATTAGAATTTCTTATGTAATCAGCTGCAAATCTAAAAATTGACAACAAAAATGTGATTCACACAGATAGAGATTCTCTACCACAACATATCAGACTCTCGCCTACCGTGGAAACCTTCAAAAAGCACCTAAAGACCTACTTCTTCCAACAAGCCTACAACCTGCAGTAACTGCCGATAGACCAACTCTACCCTCACCTACTGTATTCTCACCCATCCCTTGTAGATTGTGAGCCCTCGTGGGCAGGGTCCTCTCTCCTCATGTACCAGTCATTACTGTACTTGTTTTTATTATGTATACCCCTTCTCACATGTAAAGCGCTATGGAATAAATGGTGCTATAATAATAAATAACAATAATAATAATAATATTAGGGACACAATACATACAAAGGTGAGTAAAGTGGTGGGATCTAATATTTGGACTACCGCCGCACTGATTGTGGTCAGTCCTAGTCAAGGTGGTCTGCGTAGGAAGAGACCCATGTGAGACAAGAGACCCAAATATAATCCACACCGGTATTATATTACATTTAACATAACCACAATATAATAGAAAATAGAACAATCTCAACCATCTAGAAGGTTCAGCACAGTCATGGCATATAAACTCATGTGACGTTAACTCCTGTTCCTCAATCCTGTTGGAACAAGCCCTATTAGAGTGCTATTGGCTATTGTCAAACTGGTCAATCCCAAAGCTCCCACCCTGTGTGAATCACATTATTGCTGTGAATTTGTAGCTGCTTACGCGCAAGATTTTAATCTTGTTATATTAAAGACTAAGATTTGAGCAAATACGCTTGCCTGTCCTACTTTGTGTCCTCTGAAAACTAGGGCAAGCTGCACAATGATATATGTCAGTTGCCATATTTGAATCCTGACACAGTGCACTAGATAAAGCATACCTTTTTGCCAAATTAGGTATTTCGAACATTTGTTAACCCCTTCCCGACCTGTGACACAGCGTATGCGTCATGAAAGTCGGTGCCAATCCGACCTGTGACGCATATGCTGTGTCACAGAAAGATCGCGTCCCTGCAGATCGGGTGAAAGGGTTAACTCCAATTTCACCCGGCCTGCAGGGACAGGGGGAGTGGTAGTTTAGCCCAGGGGGGTGGCTTCACCCCCCCGTGGCTACGATCGCTCTGATTGGCTGTTGAAAGTGAAACTGCCAATCAGAGCGATTTGTAATATTTCACCTAAAAAACTGGTGAAATATTACAATCCAGCCATGGCCGATGCTGCAATATCATCGGCCATGGCTGGAAACACTGATGTGCCCCCACCCCACCGATCGCCCCCCCCGCCCCCCGATCTGTGGTCCGCTCCCCTCCGTCCTGTGCTCCGCTCCCCCGTCCTCCTGTCCGCTCCCCCCATGCTCCAATCACACCCCCCGTGCTCCAATCAAACCCCCCGCACTCCGATCACCCCCCCGCACAGCGATCCCCCCCGTGCTCCGATTCCCCCCCGTGCTCCGATCCACCCCCCTGCACAGCGATCCCCCACTCCGTGCTCCAATCCACCCCCCCGTGTTCCGATCCACCCCCCCATGCTCCGATCCACCCCCCCGTGCTCCGACGCCCCCCCGTGCCCTGATCTCCCCCTCCTTATACTTACCTCCCGGGATCCGTCCGTCTTCTTTCCTGGGCGCCGCCATCTTCCAAAATGGCGGGCGCATGTGCAGTGCGCCCGCCGAATCTGCCGGCCGGCAGATTCGTTCCAAAGTGAGTTTTGATCACTGAGATATAACCTATCTCAGTGATCAAAATAAAAAAAAAATAGTAAATGACCCCCTTCGCCTTTGTCACCCCCATAGGTAGGGACAATAAAAAAATAAAGAATTTTTTTTTTTACACTAAGGTTAGAATAGGGTTAGGGTTAGGGGTAGGGTTAGGGGTAGGGTTAGGGTTAGGGTTAGGGTTAGGGGTAGGGTTAGGGGTAGGGATAGGGTTAGGGGTAGGGTTAGGGTTAGGGGTAGGGTTAGGGTTAGGGGTAGGGTTAGGGGTAGGGTTAGGGGTAGGGCTAGGGTTAGGGTTAGGGTTTCGGTATGTGCACACGTATTCTGTTCCTCTGCGGATTTTTACGCTGCGGATTTGATAAATCCGCAGTGCTAAACCGCTGTGGATTTATCGCGGATTTACCGCGGTTTTTCTGCGCATTTCACTGCGGTTTTACAACTGCGATTTTCTATTGGAGCAGTTGTAAAACCGCTGCGGAATCCGCAGAAAGAAGTGACATGCTGTGGAATGTAAACCGCTGCGTTTCCGTGCAGTTTTTCCGCAGCATGTGTACAGCGATTTTTGTTTCCCATAGGTTTACATTGAACTGTAAACTCATGGGAAACTGCTGCGGATCTGCAGCGTTTTCCGCAGCGTGTGCACATACATTTAGAATTACGCTATGTGCACACGGTGCGGATTTTGCTGCGGATCTGCAGCGGATTGGCCGCTGCGGATTCGCAGCAGTGTTCCATCAGGTTTGCAGTTCCATGTAAACATATGGAAAACCAAATCCGCTGTGCCCATGGTGCGGAAAATACCGCTCGGAAACGCTGCATTGTATTTTCCGCAGCATGTCAATTCTTTGTGCGGATTCCGCAGTGTTTTACACCTGTTCCTCAATAGGAATCCACAGGTGAAATCCGCACAAAAAACACTGGAAATCCACGGTAAATCCGCAGGTAAAACGCAGTGCCCTTTACCCGCGGATTTTTCAAAAATGATGCTGAAAAATCTCACACGAATCCGCAACGTGGGCACATAGCCTTAGGGTTAGGGTTGGAATTAGGGTTGTGGTTAGGGGTGTGATTAGGGTTATGGCTACAGTTGGGATTAGGGTTAGGGGTGTGTTGGGGTTAGTGTTGGAGTTAGAATTGAGGGGTTTACACTGTTTAGGCACATCAGGGGTCTCCAAACGCAACATGGCGCCACCATTGATTCCAGCCAATCTTGTATTCATAAAGTCAAATGGTGCTCCCTCAATTCCGAGCCCCGACGTGCGCCCAAACAGTGGTTTACCCCCACATATGGGGTACCAGCATACTCAGGACAAACTGCGCAACAATTACTGGGGTCCAATTTCTCCTGTTACCCTTGTGAAAATAAAAAAATGCTTGCTAAAACAATTTTTGAGGAAAGAAAAAATATTTTTTTTTTTCACGGCTCTGCGTTGTAAACGTCTGTGAAACACTTGGGAGTTCAAAGTGCTCACCACATATCTAGATAAGTTCCATGCGGGGTCTAGTTTCTAAAATGGGGTCACTTGTGGGAGGTTTCTACTGTTTAGGCACACCAGGGGCTCTGCAAACGCAACGTGACGTCCGCAGACCATTCCATCAAAGTCTGCATTTCAAAAGTCACTACTTCCCTTCGGAGCCCCGACGTGTGCCCAAACAGTGGTTTACCCCCACACATGGGGTATCAGCGTACTCAGGACAAACTGGACAACAACTTTTGTGGTCCAATTTCTCCTGTAACCCTTGGGAAAATAAAAAATTCTGGGCTAAAAAATTATTTTTGAGGAAAGAAAACGTATTTATTATTTTCACGGCTCTGTGTTATAAACTTCTGTAAAGCACTTGGGGGTTGAAAGTGCTCACCACATATCTAGATAAGTTCCTTTGGGGGTCTAGTTTCCAAAATGGGGTCATTTGTGGGGGGTTTCTACTGTTTAGGCACACCAGGGGCTCTGCAAACGCAACGTGACGCCCGCAGACCATTCCATCAAAGTCTGCATTTCAAAAGTCACTACTTCCCTTCTGAGCCCCGACGTGTGCCCAAACAGTGGTTTACCCCCACAGTTGGGGTATCAGCGTACTCAGGACAAACTGGACAACAACTTTTGTGGTCCAATTTCTCCTGTAACCCTTGGGAAAATAAAAAATTCTGGGCTAAATAATTATTTTTTAGGAAAGAAAACGTATTTATTATTTTCACTGCTCTGTGTTATGAACTTCTGTGAAGCACTTGGGGGTTCAAAGTGCTCACCTCACAACTAGATAAGTTCCTTTCGGGGTCTAGTTTCCAAAATGGGGTCACGTGTGGGGGTTTCTACTGTTTAGCCACATCAGGGGCTCTGCAAACGCAACGTGACGCCCGCAGAGCATTCCATCAAAGTCTGCATTTCAAAACGTCACTACTTCACTTCCGAGCCCCAGCATGTGCCTAAACAGTGGTTTACCCCCACATATGGGGTATCAGCGTACTCAGGAGAAACTGGACAACAACTTTTGGGGTCAAATTTCTCCTGTTACCCTTGGGAAAATAAAAAATAGCGGGCTAAAAAATCATTTTTGAGAAAAGAATTTTTTTTTTAATTTTCATGGCTCTGCGTTATAAACTTCTGTGAAGCACTTGAGGGTTCAAAGTGCTCACCACACATCTAGATTAGTTCCTTTGGGGGTCTAGTTTCCAAAATGGGGTCATTTGTGGGGGATCTCCAATGTTTAGGCACACAGGGGCTCTCTAAACGCGACATGGTGTCCGCTAATGATTGGAGCTAATTTTCCATTTAAAAAGCCAAATGGTGTGCCTTCCCTTCTGAGCCCTGCCGTGTGCCCAAACAGTGGTTTACCCCCACATATGGGGTATCTGCGTATTCAGGACAAACTGGACAATAACATTTGTGGTCCAATTTCTCCTATTACCATTGGCAAAATAGGAAATTCCAGGCTAAAAAATCATTTTTGAGAAAAGAAAAATTATTTTTTATTTTCATGGCTCTGCATTATAAACTTCTGTGAAGCACCTGGAAGTTTAAAGTGCTCAGTATGCATCTAGATAAGTTCCTTGGGGGGGTCTAGTTTCCAAAATGGGGTCACTTGTGGGGGAGCTCCAATGCATAGGCACACAGGGGCTCTCCAAACGCGACATGGTGTCCGCTAACAATTGGAGCTAATTTTCCATTCAAAAAGTCAAAAGGCGCGCCTTCCCTTCCGAGCCCTGCCGTGTGCCCAAACAGTGGTTTACCCCCACATATGAGGTATCGGCGTACTCGGGAGAAATTGCTCAACAAATTTTAGGATCCATTTTATCCTGTTGCCCATGTGAAAATGAAAAAATTGAGGCGAAAATAAATTTTTTGTGAAAAAAAAGTACTTTTTCATTTTTACGGATCAATTTGTGAAGCACCTGAGGGTTTAAAGTGCTCACTAGGCATCTAGATAAGTTCCTTGGGGGGTCCAGTTTCCAAAATGGGGTCACTTGTGGAGGAGCTCCAATGTTTAGGCACACAGGGTCTCTCCAAATGCGACATGGTGTCCGCTAACGATGGAGATAATTTTTCATTCAAAAAGTCAAATGGCGCTCCTTCCCTTCCGAGCCTTACCATGTGCCCAAACAGTGGTTTACCTCCACATGTGAGGTATCAATGTACTCAGGAGAAATTGCCCAACAATTTTTAGGATCCATTTTATCCTGTTGTCCATGTGAAAATGAAAAAATTGAGGGTAAAAGAATTTTTTTGTGAAAAAAAAGTACTTTTTCATTTTTACGGATCAATTTGTGAAGCACCTGGGGGTTTAAAGGGCTCACTATGCATGTAGATTAGTTCCTTGGGGCGTCTAGTTTCCAAAATGGGGTCACTTGTGGGGGAGCTCCAATTTTTAGGCACACGGGGGCTCTCCAAACGTGACATGGTGTCCGCTAAAGAGTGCAGCCAATTTTTCATTCAAAAAGTCAAATGGCGCTCCTTCCCTTCCAAGCCCTGCCGTGCGCCCAAACAGTGGTTTACCCCCACATATGAGGTATCAGCGTACTCAGGACAAATTGGACAACAACCTTCGTGGTTCAGTTTCTCCTTTTACCATTGGGAAAATAAAAAAATTGTTGCTGAAAAATCATTTTTGTGACTAAAAAGTTAAATGTTCATTTTTTCCTTCCATTTTGCTTCTGCTGCTGTGAAGCACCTGAAGGGTTAATAAACTTCTTGAATGTGGTTTTGTGCACCTTGAGGGGTGCAGTTTTTAGAATGGTGTCACTTTTGGGTATTTTCAGCCATATAGACCCCTCAAACTGACTTCAAATGTGAGGTGGTCCCTAAAAAAAATGGTTTTGTAAATTTCGTTGTAAAAATGAGAAATCGCTGGTCAAATTTTAACCCTTATAACTTCCTAGCAAAAAAAAATTTTGTTTCCAAAATTGTGCTGATGTAAAGTAGACATGTGGGAAATGTTATTTATTAACTATTTTGTGTCACATAACTCTCTGGTTTAACAGAATAAAAATTCAAAATGTGAAAATTGCAAAATTTTCAAAATTTTCGCCAAATTTCAGTTTTTATCACAAATAAACACAGAATTTATTGACCTAAATTTACCACTAACATGAAGCCCAATATGTCACGAAAAATCAATCTCAGAACCGCTAGGATCCATTGAAGCGTTCCTGAGTTATTACCTCATAAAGGGACACTGGTCAGAATTGCAAAAAACGGCAAGGTCTTTAAGGTCAAAATAGGCTGGGTCATGAAGGGGTTAATGATTAAATATGTATTAGTCATTTTATATGTTTATGTTTTTGCATCTCTAGGAAAACCACAAAAAGAACATGAAGCCCTGGAAGTGCTGATATGACTATCACAGAGCCCTGATCTTAACGTCATTGAGTTTGTCTGGGATTACCTGAAGAGACAGTAGGATTTGAACAACTACAGTATATCCACAGAAAATCTGTGACTAGTTCTCCAAGATGTTTGGAGTGAACTTCCTGCTTAGTTAATTCAAAATCTATGCAACTATGCCTAAAAGAATTGATGCTTTGATGCTTTTTTAAAGACAAAGGGTGGTCATGCCAACAAATGATTTAATTTAAATTTCCCTTTTATTTTCCCTTCACATTGTGTAGTGAAGAAATAAAGTGGAAATCTAAATTGAATCATTGATACATCTATTTCTTCCACACCTGTGTAAATTTTTTGCACTGTACTGTATATGAAGATATATATATATATTACTCTGAACTAATGAAAGGTTTAAACATATGGTATGCATTATGTGAAAGCAGCAGCAAGTGTATTTGTTTCACACAAGACAGACTTGCGTAATGATTGCAGAAAGAAATGGAATGACTAGAGTTAATGTCTTATCTGGGAAAAAAGAAATGTGAGAAAACAAAGTTTTAGATAGAAACCAGTGAAGTACAGGTAATGCAACCCTTGAGTAATGGAAAAGTAATTTTTAAAATATATTTCTACAGTGTGGGCTACTAAAAATTTTCATTTTTTTCATCCATAAAAAATAGAGAAAGCATTAATAATAATCTCACTTTCCAACATTCATCAGATAATCTATGAACATATACACATTACAAAGTGGAAAATTAATCCACAAAAACTTTTCAGAATTGTCATAAATTAAAGTTAAGAAGTATATGACAACATTTGGGTATATATGATATAATTAGAAAAGTTATGTTTACACTTACATGCTGTCTAGTATTCAACAGATATTTATTTAGATACCAAAATGAAAATATATTTTTTTATCAAATACTGACCACCCAACTTATCTTTGTTGGTATGTAGACACATTGAAATGAGAATATGACTTTAATTATATAAATTACAAGGCATGATTTAAATAGACAAGCATTGAACATAACGATATTGGCGCCAGCAGTATGTGGTCAGGTTTCCATTTTGTGGCCTTCTTGCATTTTTATTTTTGCTCATGGCAAAGACACAAGGAAGTCAAACTGAGGCAGGAACAGATCTCATTGTTTTCTATGGGTTTGCTCACATTAATACTGTGCATCTCTTGTTGCGTCAGAGCATTCTCTATGCTGGATCATAAAATAATACATATTGCTTTTTTTATCTGACTCGCTCAAGAAACTAATAAAAAAGCTGGACAACAACTGATATAAAAATACTGACACTGGTGGCCAAGATATATAGAAGCCTAGCCTTACTCTTGAACTTAAAAGTCTGGTTGAGAATAAAAAGAATCTTCAACTTAGTTAATTTCCCTTTAAAGATATTAGAAAAAAAAAAGGTTTGCTTCTTTGGGCTGTGGCTTTTATTGCTACTCATCTGCATTCGTTTGAATGGGATAGAGATGTCATTTTAGACATTTTTGGAAGTAAAAATATTTTTTTAATCCTGGATAATTCCTTGTGAGTACTACATGCTTAGAATATATTATTAATATTATCTTTGTTGACAGAATGCTAAGATTTTATTATATCTTCAAATTGATTTAGGGTCCAATAGCAGTGGGCTTTGTTCATCATGCTCTACCAATAGCATTGCTCTTTGATTCAGGTTTCGGAGCATTGGTTTTGCCAAAAGTTCAATTCAATTACAGTGTTTTGTTATAAGTCACCAAACTCAGCTAAGATCCATCTATGTGTCTATGGGACACCTTCCCACATGGCTTTGTGGGAAGGTGTAAAGTACAAAGACAACAGGTCAAGTAATTTAAAAATCTATTTTATGAGTACTGCACATATTAATAAACTTCTCAAGTATTTCAATCGCTGCTTTCCTTTTCATTAGTTCAGAGTAATTTTACAATAATTTCATGTTCTTGTCTTACCTATAACCTAAGGCAGATTTTTATTGCTTGTGTCTAAGGTGATATAAATTGATTACTACTTACTGTCAAAGTAGCATGCATCTCCTAAGTAAAGGTAATAACACAACATAAAATTTAGAAATACAAAAAATATGAAGAAATATATCAACTAATTTTAAAAGCACCTCAATTATTCAAACTTATATAATTTAACTTTGCTGTCTGCCTTCTTTATTTTGTGGAATTTACAGCACTTAATGAATAACATAAAAAATAATTAAAAGGTAAAAAAAAAATCTAATCATTAGGAAGATGATAGTTTGAGTCTATATATAATTTTATCTATGATAAGATGATCAGAAAAAATTTCTGAACGAAGAGACGGGAATAAAGCTGATAAAATTAAATAGGCAGCGACTGTGAAGTCAGATATTGGACTAGTGATTATCTGGAAAAAAAATATGACCGCACGAACTAGTTACTTGGGGAAGACCCTGCACCCAGATTAATTGTTCACTGCATAGTCTACTGGGAATGAGCTCTCTTCTATCAGGAATTGAATTTTGCTATTAATTACCAAGATGTACTTACCAATGGTTAATTTTAAACTTTTAAGAAAGAAAAGCTCAGACATTAAAGAATAACACACATAGATCTAACATCATATGATATTTTACTTCTGTTGAATAACCTACATCTTAATAATCATGCTGATTTGATTTACCATGAATATTGCTAAATGTAAAAATATTTCAATTTAGCTTTTGTACGAGCAGTGGGTCATTTTCATTTCTGCCAACCATGCAATGTCAATGGGTACTAGATCATCCCATCTTAGATGAATGGCATCCACATACACATAAAGTCTAATGGAAAAACTTCAGCTTGCAGTTAGCTAATGTCCATGGCCAATTTTAGGAAGTGTCAACAGTTCAAATTGTTTTATCTTTATTGAAAAACATAATCAACTAAGCTCCAATTCGAGGGGGGCAACTTGTAAAAACATATTTGCTGCACTATATATATATACAGTTGTGCTCAAAAGTTTACATACCTCAGCAGAATTTTTGCTTTCTTGGCCTTTTTTCAGAGAATTTGAATGATAACACCAAAACTTTTTCTCCACTAGGTGCGTCCACTCCAACCCAAAACATCCAAATTATCCTGATCAAAAGTTCACATACCCCATTTCTTAATACCATGAATTATCCCCTCAAACATCAATCACAGCTTAAAGTCTTTTGTTGTAGATGTCGAAGAGGTTCTTTATTTTTTCAGATGATAAAGCTGCCCACTCGCCTTGGCAAAAAGCCTCCAGTTCCTGTAAATTCCTGGACTGTCTAGCATGAAGTGCGCAATTGAGATCTCCTCAAAGTGGCTCAATGATATTGAGGTCAGGAGACTGAAATGTCCACTCCAGAACCTTCACTTGGTTCTGTTGTAACCAAAGACAGGTTGACTTGGTCTTGTGTTTTTGATCATTGTCATGTTGGAACGTCCAAGTACGTCCCATGCGCAGCTTTCAGATGAGTGCAAATTTGTCAACAGTATTTGCTGATAACGTGCAGCATTCATCTTTCCTTCATCTTTGACCAAGTTTCCTTTGCCTTTGTAGCTCACACATCTTCAAAACATCAGTGATCCACCATCTTCATTACAGTAGGAATGGCGTTCCTTCCATCATAGGCCTTGTTGACTTCTCTCCAAATGTAACGTTTATAATTGTAGTCAAAAAGTTCAATTTTGGTCTCATCACTCCAAATTACCTTGCTCCAGAAGTTTTGAGGCTTGTCTCTGTGCTGTTTTGCGTATTGTAGGCAAGATATTTTGTGGCATTTGCGCAATAATGACTTTCTTCTGGCGACTCACCATGCAGCCCATTTTTCTTCAAGTGGCTCCTTATTGTGCATCTTGAAACAGCCACACTGCTAGTTTTCAGAGAGTCCTGTAGTTCAGTTGATGTTGTTTGTGAGTTTTTATTTACATCCCGAACAATTTTCCTGGCAGTTGTGGATGACATCTTTGTTGGTCTACTTGACTGTGGTTTTGTTTTTACAGAGCCCCTGATTTAACATTTGTTAATCACAGTTTTAACGCTGCTGATTGGCATTATCAATTACATGGATATCGTTTTGTATCCCTTTCCTGTTTTATACAGTTCAACTACCTTTTCCCATAGATCCATTGGCAATTCTTTTGCTTTCCCCATGACTCACACTCCAGAAACGTCAGTGGCTGGATGAAAGATGCAAGAGCCTGTCTGGATCCCAGAAACTCTCTCAGCTTTTATGCACACACACTGATTACAGGCAAATAAGTGACAGGTGAGGATGTTACCTTTAGTAGCCACTCAAACCCATTTGTGTTAACTTCTGTGCATATTATCAGGCCAAAATCACCAGGGCATGTGAACTTTTGATAGGGGTCATTTGGATGTTTTGGGTTGTCATTATGATTTAAAAAGAGAAAACACAGTAGTTTGACAATAAATGGATTCACCCAACCACTAACCATGAGTGGAGAAAAAGTTTTGGTGTTCTCATTCATATTCTCTGAAAAAAGGCCAAGAAAGCAAAAATTCTGCCGGGGTATGTAAACTTTTGAGCACAACTATATATATATATATATATATATATATATATATAAAGAAAAAAAAAAGAAAGAAAAAAAAGAAAAAAGAAAGAAAAAAAGAAAAGAAAGCCAACCAGCACTCCCAATGTGGACACATGGAAGCTGCATCATAAAGATATAAAAGAACACAGCAGCACATGTACATGAATCTAGGCCATGTGAAAACACAGACAAATGTTTGATATGAATCATACTTCTCAAAAATATTTTTTCATAAAAAAAATTTCAAAATTTTTTTTTCTTAAAACTTACAGTTATAGATAAAATGAAGATTCTTAGCGCATAAATTGGCCAATTCATGTGTGCCCATCAACCACAGCAAGGTGATCTCCCCCTGATGGGTCCTACTCTACTGTACATGCCACTCTTGGGCCACCAGCCTACAACTTTGGACAAACATGTCACTCTGGTCTAAACCTACAATTTGTGGGCAGGTAGAGTTGATTACCGCCACCTGCAAGGTCAATGGGAGGAGTGCAAGATAAGTCTGGATGCAGCCACATCCATACACTAAACAAAGAAAAAAAGCCAACCAGCACTCCCATCACTGTACATATACAGTGAAGGAAATAGTTATTTGATCCCTTGCTGATGTTGTTAATTGGCCCACTGACAAAGACATGAAAAGTCTATAACTTTGAGGGTTGGTTAATTTTTAACATTGAGAAATATACTATCAAAAATGCAATCCAGAAAATCACACTGTCTAAATTATATAAATTTATTGCCATTTTGCAGTGAGAAATAAGTATTTGACATCTTACCAACCATTAAGAGTTCTGGCTCCTACAGACCAGTTAAAAAATATTTAATATTATTAATATTAGTTTATATTTCCCGTTTCAAAGTAAGCTTGCCAGATTACAGACAACATTCGGTATTATTCACTGTTTTAGGTATGTCTAAACTCTAAATATTTAAGCAGCAGCCTACACCACTCCCATGTGTATTTTGCTGTCTAATTAAATTTTTGCCTGAAATTCACTTAGTTTAATTTATAATAGCAATTTACAAGTGTTGATGAGCGATATTAGGGTTAAATGCAGCAACTAGCGATGAGTGAATCCCTGTGTATTAGGCTTCATCTGCAGTCAGTCACTGTCCAGCCCCACTGGAAGTGAATGAGCAGAGACTGAGCATGCGCAATAGCTTATAATAATAATAATATAATAATAATTTTATTTATATAGCGCCAACATATTCCGCAGCGCTTTACAAATTATAGAGGGGACTTGTACAGACAATAGACATTACAGCATAACAGAAATACAGTTCAAAACAGATACCAGGAGGAATGAGGGCCCTGCTCGCAAGCTTACAAACTATGGGGAAAAGGGGAGACACGAGAGGTGGATGGTAACAATTGCTTTAGTTATTTGGACCAGCTATAGTGTAAGGCTCAGGTGTTCATGTAAAGCTGCATGAACCAGTTACCTGCCTAAGTATGTAGCAGTACAGACACAGAGGGCTAATACTGCATAAAGTGTATGAGAACATGATGCGAGGAACCTTTTTTTTTTTTTTTTTTATTATAAATAGGCCACACAGGGATCGTTAGGTTAATGCATTGAGGCGGTAGGCCAGTCTGAACAAATGAGTTTTTAGGGCACGCTTAAAACTGTGGGGATTGGGGATTAATCGTATTAACCTAGGTAGTGCATTCCAAAGAATCGGCGCAGCACGTGTAAAGTCTTGGAGATGGGAGTGGGAGGTTCTGATTATTGAGGATGCTAACCTGAGGTCATTAGCGGAGCGGAGGGCACGGGTAGGGTGGTAGACTGATACCAGGGAGGAGATGTAGGGTGGTGCTGAGCCATGGAGTGCTTTGTGGATGAGGGTAGTAGTTTTGTACTGGATTCTGGAGTGGATGGGTAGCCAGTGTAATGACTGGCACAGGGTAGAGGCATCGGTGTAACGGTTGGTGAGGAATATGATCCTGGCTGCAGCATTCAGGACAGATTGGAGCGGGGAGAGTTTTGCAAGAGGGAGACCGATTAGTAGAGAGTTACAATAGTCCAGACGAGAATGAATAAGTGAAACAGTCAGAGTTTTTGCAGAGTCGAAATTAAGAAAAGGGCGAATTCTAGAAATGTTTTTGAGATGCAGGTAAGAAGAGCGAGCCAGTGATCGGATGTAGGGGGTGAATGAAAGGTCAGAATCAAGGATGACCCCAAGGCAGCGGGCATGTTGCTTTGGAGTAATGGTGGAACCGCACACGGAGATGGCAATGGCAGGCAAAGGTAGGTTAGTAGAGGGAGAGAACACGAGGAGTTCAGTTTTTGACAGGTTTAGTTTCAGATAGAGGGAGGACATGATGTTAGAGACAGCGGTAAGACAATCACTGGTGTTTTCTAAAAAGGTCGGTGTGATATCGGGAGCAGAAGTGTATAATTGGGTGTCGTCAGCATAGAGATGGTACTGGAAACCAAATCTACTGATTGTTTGTCAGTAGATTTGCACTCACACTGCATTCACTGTCCCGGACAATAACACTTTTTGAAACACTGAGTGCAGGGCAGCCAATCAACAAAAATTGCGGCTGTGGCCCCTCTCTCAGTCATTAGCACAGCTGAATAAACAGGGATTTGCTCATCCCTAGCAGCAAAGTATCACATTTTAATAAAATATGGTTGTAAGTGTTCTATTTAGGCCTCCCACAGGTTTAGTCACTTTTGTCAGAAAAGATGGCATCTTGAAATTGTAGTGTGAGAGGAATGTGGTTAATTGGAGGGAGAGCTGGCAGTATGACCAGTTTTAAGCTGTTGTCGAATCGGTTGTCGAACTCCTGCAAGTTTGTCGCATCACACACAGTTGTGGGTTTCCTGCCTAAAGTGCATTGTTTAACAATTTCTTTTTTTCCATATTCACAGTGATCAAACTAAGAACCCGTTGGCGATCGATGAAGGATGGTTTCAACAAGGACCTGAGACAGGAGATCCAAGTTAGCAGTTGTGCTGCAGCAAGGCTCGGGAAATATAGATACCACCGAGTGCTGTCTTTCCTGAGGCCTGTCCTTGCTCAGAGAACGTACAGTAAGTATTTTTCTGTTGTATTCCATTGTGTTGTATTCCCTAATCTTAATTTTTCTATTCCACAGGAGTTGGTGCTTTTACAATTGTTATTTTTTGGTAGTAATGTTTTTCATTTCTTTTCACAGAACCTGTAGCAACACCCTTGAAACTGGATCTTCCTCTGGAGCGATCCCTCATGGAACTGCCACGGATCAGTCCCAGCCATCCACCAGTGCAGCAGCAAGTGGGTCGGCGTCACAGGCTGGAGAACAGGCAGCTGGTCCTTCAGGTGTTCCCCTGTGCCAGTCCTCTGCCTCTTTTTTTGGGGGCTCTTCCCGCCAGTGGCAGGAGGCCTTTGGGCAGGTCACTCTTGCCCGAGTTTCGTCACTTGAGCTCGGAGTTCCAGAATGTCCTTAAGGCGCTGGGAGATAGACTGGAAAGTGGTCTGACCCATATTAACACAGTTTTCCAGGATGTCAACCAATGCCTTAACCGTCTGGAATCCGACCTCCAGGGACCAGCACACCATTTTTTCAATCAGATAGAGCAGAGCATGTCGGAACATCTTACGCCTGATCTCCAGCTCAATGTGATACAGGCCTGCAATGCTGCTTACGTTCAGGCTATGCAACAGACTCAGTTCTTAAAGCAGACACAGGTGTCATTTCCGCCTGTGCCACCACTAACCCGCTTCAGTTTGCCGAGTTCTGCTGCATATCACTGTAAGGCCACCACAATGCCCAGTCCTGCCGCATACCACTACACCGCCACCACCATGCCAGGTGCTTCTGCAAGCCACTCCACCTCCACCACCATGCCGATTCCTGCTCCTGCAAGGCTGGCCACTGCCACCATCAGTAGGCTGACAGAAGTTCCTGCATGGCTGCCCACTACCACTAGGCCACCTGAAGAACCTACACGGCTGTCCAACGCCACCATCACTAGCCTGCCAGAAGAACCTGCACAGCTGTCCACCACCACCAGCAGGCTGGGTTGAGGAGATACATGCCCTGGTGACTCCACCACTCCCACCCTCCTAGGGAGAAACAAAAAAAGGAGGATGTCACAGAAAAGTGGACATAAATTAAAAAGGACTGGCAGAAGTGTCGTGCTACCTCCACCCTCACCTCCCAATGTGTCAGTTTTGTCAAGTTTTTCTCTCCCTTCTAATGTGTCTCTCACATCCCATGCTTCCACTCATAATGTGTCTACTTCCATTCTTGACCTCCCAAACCTCAAAAGTTTAGTTATCCCTTCCCCTGGACACCTTCATTATCCAACCATAGCCAATCCTCCCAGCTCCACATCCCCAGGTCCATAACATTTCCTCCTCAGTTAGTAAAAGTTAATTTTTTTTTGCAAATAAATTTATGTTCTTTTCCCCAAATCACTGCTTGATCTTTGTCTCTATCATCATCGGCAACACACCGAGCGCCATCAACACACATGTCGCCGAATACACACACTGTGTTTTGGCCACCTCATATATCCCTGACACACAATCTACAGCTGTGTAAAGTGTAAAGCATGGGTCACATAACCCATTTGGTTATAATCCAATCACTGTCTCGTGCAATCTACATGATACAGTGAGTGAACTATATAAAAACTGTAGTTGTGAACCGGTGATCACCTTATTACCTCTAAAAATTATTATTCTAATATAGAGGACACTTGGAACAGATGTCTAACCCCTTAGTGACAGCCAATTTTGTACTTAATGAACAAGCCAATTTTTACAATTCTGACCACTGTCACTTTATGAGGTTATAACTCTGGAACGCTTTAACGGATCCCGCTGATTCAGAGATTGTTTTTTCGGAACATATTGTACTTCATGGTAGTGGTAACATTTCTTCGATATTACTTGCGATTATTTATGAAAAAAATGGAAATATGGTGAAAATTTTTTAAATTTTGCAATTTTCAAACTTTTTATTTTTATGCCCTTAAATCAGTGAGATATGTCACAAAAAATAGTTAATAAATAACATTTCCTACAAGTCTACCTTACATCAGCACAATTTTGGAAAAAACATTTTTTTGAGGAGTTATAAGGGTTAAAAATTGACCAGCAATTTCTCATTTTTACAGCACCATTTTTTTTTAGGGACCACATCACATTTGAAGTCATTTTGAGGGATCTACTGTATATGATAGAAAATAACCAAGTGTGACACCATTCTAAGAACTGCACCCCTCAAGGTGCTCAAAACCATATTCAAGAAGTTTATTAACCCGTTATGTGCTTCACAGGAACTGAAACAATGTGGAAGGAAAAAATGAACATTTAACTTTTTTTTGCAAACATTTAACTTCAGAACCATTTTTTTATTTTCACAAGTGTAAAAAGAGAAATTTAGCCATAAATTTTGTGCAATTTCTCCTGAGTACGCCAACTCCCCATATGTGGGGGTAAACTACTGTTTGGGTGCACCGCAGAGCTTGGAAGAGAAGGAGCGCCGTTTGACTTTTTCAATGCAGAATTGGCTGGAATTGAGATCGGATGCCATGTCACGTTTAGAGAGCCCCTGCTGTGCCTAAACGGTGGAAACGCTCCACAAGTGACACCATTTTGGAAACTAGACCCCTTAAGGAACTTATCTAGATGTGTGGTGAGCATTTTGAACCCCCAAGTGCTTCACAGAAGTTTATAACGTAGAGCCGTGAAAATAAAAAATCGCATTTGTTTACACAAAAATGAGTTTTTGCCAACAAATTCTTATTTTCAAAAGGGTAAAAGGAGAAATTAGACCACAAAAGTTGTGCTATTTCTCCTGAGTATGTTGATGCCCCATATGTGGGGGTAAACTACTGTTTGGGTGCACCGCAGAGCTTGGAAGAGAAGGAGTGCCGTTTTACTTTTTCAATTTAGAATTGGCTGGAATTGAGATCGGACGCCATGTCGCATTTGGAGATCCCCTGATGTGCCTAAACAGTAGAAGCCCCCCACACGTGACACCATTTTGGAAAATAGACCCCTTAAGGAACTTATCTATATGTGTGGTGAGCACTTTAGCCCCTTTATCCCCAAGGGTGATTTGCACGTTAATGACCGGGCCAATTTTTACAATTCTGACCACTGTCAGTGATGCTAGTGATTGTGACATGGTTTTCTCGTGTCATATTGTACTTCATGATAGTGGTTAAGTTTCTTTGATATTACCTGCGTTTATTTGTGAAAATGGAAATTTGGCGAAAATTTTGAAAATTTAGCAATTTTCCAAATTTGAATTTTTATGCAATTAAATCACAGAGATATGTCACACAAAATACTTAATAAGTAACATTTCCCACATGTCTACTTTACATCAGCACAATTTTGGAACCAAAATTTTTTTTTTAGGGAGATATAAGGGTTAAAAGTTGACCAGCAATTTCTCATTTTTGCAACACCATTTTTTTTTAGGGACCACATCTCATTTTAAGTCATTTTTAGGGGTCTATATAATAGAAAATAGCCAAGTGTGACATTCTATAAACTGCACCCCTCAAGGTGCTCAAAACCACATTCAAGAAGTTTATTAACCCTTCAGGTGTTTCACAGGAATTTTTGGAATGTTTAAATAAAAATGAACATTTAACTTTTTTTCACAAAAAATTTAATTCAGCTCAAATTTGTTTTATTTTACCAAGGGTAACAGGAGAAAATATACCCCAAAAGCTGTTGTACAATTTGTCCTGAGTACGAAGATACCCCATATGTGGGTGTAAACCACTGTTTGGGCGCAAGGGAGAGCTCGGAAAGGAAGGAGTACCGTTTGACTTTTCAATGCAAAATTGACAGGAATTGAGATGGGATGCCATGTTGCGTTTGGAGAGCCACTGATGTGCCTAAACATTGAAACCCCCCACAAGTGACACCATTTTGGAAAGTAGACCCCTAAGGAACTTATCTAGATGTGAGGTGAGCACTTTGACCCCTAAGTGATTCACAGAAGTTTATAATGCAGAGCCGTAAAAATAAAACATCATATTTTTTCACAAAAACGATCTTTTCACCCCTAATTTTTTATTTTCCCAAGGGTAAGTGAGGATATTGGACCCCAAAAGTTTTTTCTAAAATTTGCCCTGAGTACGCAGATACCCCATATGTGGGGGTAAACCACTGTTTGGGCGCAAGGGAGAGGTCAGAAGGGAAAGAGCACCATTTGACTTTTCATTGCAAAATTGACAGGAATTGAGATGGGACGCCATGTTGCATTTGGAGAGCTACTGATGTGCCTAAACATTAAAACTCCCCACAAGTGACACCATTTTGGAAAGTAGACCCAATTTGTCCTGAGTACGCTGATACCCAATATGTGGGGGGGGGGGGGAACCACCGTTTGGGCGCATGGCAGAGCTCGGAAGTGAAGGAGCGCCATTTGGAATGCAGACTTAGATGGATTGGTCTTCAGGCGTCACGTTCCTTTTGCAGAGCCCCTCATGTAACTAAACAGTAGAAACCCCCTACAAGTGACCCCATATTGGAAACTAGACCCCCCCAAGGAACTTATCTAGATGTGTTGTGAGCACTTTGAACCCCCAAGTGTTTCACTACAGTTTATAACGCAGAGCAGTGTAAATAAAAAATCTTTTTTCCCACAAAAATTATTATTTAGCCCCCAGTTTTGTATTTTCCGAAGCGTAACAGGAGAAATTGGACCCCAAAAGTTGTTATCCAATGTGTCCTGAGTATGCTGATACCCCATATGTTGGGGTAAACCCCTGTTTGGGTGCACGGGAGAGCTTGTAAGGGAAGGAGCGCTGTTTTACTTTTTCAACGCAGAATTGGCTGGAATTGAGATCGGACGCCATGTTGCATTTGGAGAGCCCCTGATATGCCTAAACAGTGGAACCCCGCCAATTATAACTGAAAACCTAATACAAACTTACCCCTAACCCTAATCTCAATGGTAACCCTAACCTCACCTCTAACCCTGACACACCCCTAACCCTAATCCCAACCCTATTCCCAACCATAAATGTAATCCAAACCCTAACCCTAACTTTAGCCCCAAACCTAATTGTAGCCCTAACCCTAGCCCCAACCCTAACCCTAGCCCTAACCCTAGCCTATCCCTAACCCTAGTCCTAGCCCTAACCCTTGCCCTAACCCTAACCCTAACCCTAACCTTAACCCTAACCCTAGCCCTAACCCTAAGGGGAAAATGGAAATAAATACTTTTTTTATTTTTTTATTTTTCCCTAACTAAGGGGGTGATGAATGGGGGTTTGATTTCCTTTTACAGTGGGTTTTTTATCAGATTTTATTTAACTGGCAGCCGTTACACACTAAAAGACACTTTTTATTGCAAAAAATATTTTTTGCGTTACCACATTTTGAGAGCTATAATTTTTCCATATTTTGGTCCACAGAGTCATGTGAGGTCTTGTTCTTTGCGGGACGAGTTGACGTTTTTATGGGTAACATATTCGGGCACGTGACATTTTTTGATCGCTTTTTATTCCAATTTTTGTGAGGCAGAATGACCAAAAACCAGTTATTCATGAATTTCTTTTGGGGGGGCGTTTATACCATTCTGCGTTTGGTAAAATGGATAAAGCAGTTTTATTCCTTGGGTCAGTACGATTACAGCGATACCTCATTTATATCATTTTTTATGTTTTGGCGCTTTTATACGATGAAAACTATTTTATAGAATAAATAATTATTTTTGCATCGCTTTATTCTGAGGACTATAACTTTTTTATTTTTTTCCTGATGATGCTGTATGGGGGCTCATTTTTTGCGGGACAAGATGATGTTTTCAGCAGTACCATGGTTATTTATGTCCGTCTTTTTGATCGCGTGTTATTTCACTTTTTGTTCAGCGGTATGATAATAAAGTGTTGTTTTTTGCCTTGTTTTTTTTTACGATGTTCACTGAAGGGGTTAACTAGTGGGGCAGTTTTATAGGACGGGTCATTACAGACGCGGCGATACTAAATATGTGTACTTTTATTGTTTTTTTTTATTTAGATAAAGAAATGTATTTATTGGAACAATATATATATATTTTTTTTATTATTTATTTAGGATTTTTTTTTTCACACAAGTAAAAAAAATTTTTTTTAACTTTTTTACTTTGCCCCAGGGGGGGGGGTATCACATTTTATTGATGGATCGCTGATCTGACACTTTGCTGTGCACTGTGTCAGATCAGCGATCACACAGGCACAGCAGGGATGCTTACGAGCGCTTGCTCTGAGCAGGCGCTGGTAAGCCACCACCCTGCAGAACCCGGATGCAGCCCCATGGCCACATCGCATTGCTCCGAGGGTCTCAGGGAAGCACGCAGGGAGCCCCCACCCTGCGCGATGCTTCCCTATACCGCCGGAACACTGCGATCATGTCCGTGACTGCTCCTGGAACATAGTGCCGGATGTCAGCTGTGTTAGTCAGCTGACACCCGGCCGCAATCGCGCTGGACGTACTATTCAGTCCTTGGGAAGTAGGGCCCACCCCACATGGACGGAATACTATGCCTAATGGCAGAAAGGGGTTAAACCCCCAAGTGCTTCACAGAAATTTATAAAGTAGAGCCATAAAAATAAAAAATCCTTTTTTTTCCTCAAAAATGATTTTTAGCCTGCAATTTTTCATTTTATCAAGGGTAACAGGAGATATTGGATTCCAAAATCTGTTGACCAGTTTGTCCTGAGCATGCTGATACCCCATATGTGGGGGGCACTGTTTGGGCACCCATCGGGGCTCGGAAGGGAAGGAGTGCCGCTTAGAATGCAGACTTTGATGGGATGGTCTGCGGGCATCATGTTGCATTTGCAGAGCTCCTGATGTGCCTTAACAGTAGAAACCCCCCACAAGTGACTCCATTTTGGAAACTAGACCCGCCAAAGAGCATATCTAGATGTGTGTCGAGCACTATTAACCCCCAACTGCTTGACAGAAGTGTATAATGTAGAGCCATGAAAATAAAAAAAATCATATTTTTTCCACAAAAATGATTTTTCACCCCCAAATTTTTACTTTCACAAGGGTAACAGGAGAAATTGGATCCCAAAATTTATTGTTCAATTTATGCTGAGTAGGCTGATACCCCATATGAGGGGGGGACCACTGTTTTGGCGCATGGCAGAGTTCGGAAGGGAAGGAGCACCGTTTTGGAATGCAGACTTTGATAGAATGGTCTGTGGGCATTATGGTGCATTTGCAGAGCCCCTGATGTACCTAAACAGTAGAAACCCCCCACTAGTGACCTCATTTTGGAAACTAGACCCCCCAAGAAAGTTATCTAGATATGTGGTGAGAACTTTGAATGCCCAAGTGCTTCACAGAAGTTTATAATGCAGAGTCGTGAAAATGAAAAATATTTTTTTTTTACACAAAAAGATTTTTTAGCCCCCAAGTTTTTATTTTTACAAGGGTAACAAGAGAAATTGGACCCCAAAAGTTGTTGTCCAATTTGTTCTGAGTATGCTGGGTACCATGTGTGGGGGGACCACTGTTTGGGGGCACGGCAGAGCTCGGAAGGGAAGGAGCGCCGTTTTGGAAAGCAGACTTTGATAGAATGGTCTGCAGGCATTATGTTGCATTTGCAGAGCCCCTGATGTACCTAAACATTAAAAACTCCCCACAAGTGACCCCATTTTGGAAACTAGACCCCCCAAGGAACTTATCTAGATGTGTGGTGAGATTTTTGAATGCCCAAAAAAGATTTTGTAGCCTAAGTTTTTATTTTCACAAGGGTAACAGGAGAAATTGGACCCCAAAAGTTGTTGTCCAATTTATTCCGAGTACGCTGATGCCCCATATGTGGGGGTAATCCACTGTTTGGGCACACGGCAGAGCTCAGAAGGGAGGGAGGACCATTTGACTTTTTGAGCGCAAAATTGGCTGTCGTGTTTGGAGACCCCCTGATGTACCTAAACAGTGGAAACCCCCCAAATCTAACTCCAACTCTAACCCCAACACACCCCTAACCCTAATCCGAACCCCATCCATAATCCTAATCACAACCCTAATGATAATCACAACCCTAACCCCAAAACAACCCTAACCATAACCGTAATCAAAACCCTAAATCCAACACATCCCTAATTCTAATCTCAACCCTAACCTCAAACCTAACCGTAATCCCAATACACCCCTAACCCTAATCCCAACCTTAACCTTTACCCTAATCCCAAACTTAACCCTAATCCCAAGCTTAACCCTAATGCCAACCCTAACCCTAACGCCAACCCTAATCAAAACTCTAACCCTAATCCCAACTCTCATCCTAACTTTAGCCGCAACCCTAGCCCTAACTTTAGCCCCACTCCTAACCCTAGCCCTATCCCTAACTTTAGCCCAACCCTAGCCCTAACCCTCACCCTAAATTTAGCCCCAACCCTAACCTAACCCTAACCCTAGCCCTAACTTTAGCCCCAACCCTAAACCTAGCCCTAACCCTAGCCCTAAGGCTACTTTCACACTTGCGTCGTGTGGCATCCGTCGCAATCCATTGTTTTGGACAAAAAACGGATCCTGCAAATGTGCCCGCAGGATGCCTTTTTTGCCCATAGACTTGTATTGCCGATGGATCACGACGGATGGCCACATGTCACATCCGTCGTGCACTGGATCCGTTGTGTTTTGGTGGACCGTCGTGACAAAAAACATTCAATGTAACGTTTTTTGTATGTATGCGTTGAAAAACAGCATCCGCTGCCCACGTTGTGCACAATTTTTACAACGTGCATCGGTACGTCGGGCGGATGCATTGCGACGGCCCCGTACCGACGCAAGTGTGAAAGAAGACTAACCCTAGCCCTAACCCTAGCCCTAAAATTTAGCCTTAACCCTAACCCTAAATGTAGCCCCAACCCTAACCCTAAATTTAGCTTCAACCCTAACCCTAACCCTAAATTTACCCCAACCCTAACCCTAAATTTAGTTCTAACCCTAAATTTAGCCCCAACCCTACCCCTAACCCTAAATATAGCCCCAACAATAACCCTAACCCTAAATTTAGCCTCAACCCTAACCCTAAATTTAGCCTCAACCCTAACCCTAACCCTAAATTTAGCCCCAACTCCTCCAGCTGCCGGCCCTCAGATCATGGCAGGCGCACTGAGCATGCGCCCGCCATTTTCTAACTGGATGAAGAAGCCGGCGGGCAGGAGGGGACGCAGGAGGACCCAGGGACACCGGTAAGTATAGCAGGATCACCGAATCCCCCTATTTCTCTGTTCTCTGATGTGCGATCACATCAGAGGACAGAGAATGACACATAGCTTTTTTTTTTAGGCCGCCGGTAAACAGTTAATTACCGGCGATCACAAAACAGGGGTCGTAAAAACCGACCCCGATCATGTTCTTTGGGGTCTTGGATTTTCTGGGTGCCGGCCGGCGGGCGCATGCGCAGTGCATTTTTTGGCCGGAACAAGATGGCGGCGCCCATCGGGAGCCACGAGGAGCACCGGGGGAGACAGGTGAGTATCGGGGGGCTATCGGGACCCCATTTCTCTGTCCTCTGATGTGCAATCACATCGGAGGACAGAGAAATTAAATGGGAAATCACGTTTTTTTGCAATCGCCGCTAAACGGTTAATTACCGGCGATCGCAACCGGGGGTTGGTAAAAAAAACCCCAATCATGTTCTCTGGGGTCTCCGCTACCCCGGCAACCGAGACCCCAGAGAAAATCGGACTCTGGGGGGGAGCTATTTACTTTTTCCACAGCGCCGTTGATTAATGGCGCTGTGGTTTAAGTACCCTTAACTGCCGCTGTTAAAGGCGTATCAGTGGTCGTTAAGGGGTTAACTATAGGTGTTTTCTTGTCAGCAAACATTAAAGAAAATTTTAAGACTTACAGGTACATAACATTGCACAACATTACAAGAACACTAAACCATGTCATCTTGCCAGGACAGACGTCCACTCTCAGAAACAAAGTAGGATGCAAATGTATCCCTAATTTGGGCAAATTCATTGGTAATCTGGCAATGGCTTTAGAATTAGGTTCATCAAGTTCAATGTTGGGTCACTCTTTATATATAGATGTGCAGAACCACACACGCCTTGACCACCTCATTGACTGTCTCAATTTTTAGATTAATGGCTATCCCTAAAATGTGCCATTTTGAGACAAGGATACCAAAGGCACACTCAACAGTTCTCCGTGCCCTGTTCAGTCTGTAATTAAAAATCCTATTTGTGCGGTTCAAGTCCCGACTGGAGTATGGTTTCAGGAGGTTTCCACACATCTGAAAGGCCTCAACCACTACAAATGGCATTGGCGGTCCTTGAGTGTTGGGAAGAGGTTGTGGCAGGAGGGAATTAAAATGATTCCCATGCAATCTTTGGCTCATGTCCGAGTTTTTAAATGTCTGGGAGTCATTACCACGGCCAAAAGATCCAATGTCCATGGCGAAAATCCTACATTTTGCAGCTGCAATTGCCATGAGCACTATGGAAAAATATTTTTTTATAATTAAAGTACTCTGATCCAGTTTCAGCCAGTTTGGTCATACTGATATGTTTTCCATCCACAGCTCCCAAACAGTTGGGGAAATCACAAACTTCCCAAAATTGGTCTGCAGTTTGCTGCCACATTTCCGTGGTGTTTAGGGGGATAAATTCCGCACGTAGAACATCCCACAAAGCCCGACAGGTGTCTGCGACAATCCCAGAGAATGTGGAAATTCCTATCCGGAACTGGAAATGGAGCAATGATAGACTCTCTCCAGTAGCCAGGAATCTGCCGAAAAGAGAAAGAAAAAAATAAATTTGAACAATAATTTTTATGACTGGGGGTTTTGAAAAAAAAGAGAAAGAAAAAAGGAAAGAAAGAAAGAATTAAAGAAAGAAAGAAAGAAGAAGAAAGAAAGAAAGAAAGAAAAAGAACATGGCTTTTAGAACAATAATATTTAGGACAGATAAACAAAAAAAGGTGAAAATATTAAGCACACTGCAGAACAATAATAATTATGACAGCCGTTAACCCATTACTTGCCAAATTAGTAATTTTCTTTTTTTATTTTTATGACAGATTTTTAATGATTCGGGTCCTAAATGAATCAGAAACATAATTTGCAAAATTTTTACAAGTACGGATTTTTCAGAAAAGGGCATCCCAATATTCAATTAAAAATGACAATGACATGATTTCCTATTTTGAAAACATTCATTTTACAAACACAACACAAAAAATTGGACCTAATTATAAAAATTATAAAATCTTAGTTGCTAGAAGCAAAAGATTAGGCGTCCCAAAAAAAGGACATTGGTAAATAATGGGTTAATGTTTAAATATTATGTACCTTAGTGTCACCAGCAGACGTTCCTCAGCAGGAATTGCTCTACGGAGCTGGGTGTCCTGCCTCCTGATGGCTCCTTGTACACGGTCCAGAAATTCCCTAAAGCTGTCTTGAGACATCCTCGTGTACTCAAAATATTTTTGTGGGTTTTCACAGAGCTCACTGAATAAGGAGTGGTAGGCTCCACGGCTCTGTCGTAGTCCAAGAATCGGGTGCTGCCAAAAGCGTAACTCCGTCTTCTCTGCTGTTCTCTTTTGTGTTCTTGCTCACAAGCAAATGCAAAGGAAAGAAACAAGTTGACATCCAAATCCAGATTCCGATAGAAACTCTCCATGCGAAAATCCATCTTAACACAGGATACAGGAGCAAAATGTGAGGATTTCATCTGTTCAAGGGTTTATATAGAGAATTCCCATGAGCCATGCCCATTTGGGGCTCATGTTTCCTTTCAAGCGTATGCAAATAAAAAACGTGAATGCATACAAAAATGCAGGAAAACGCGTACAAAAGTTGCGTTTTTTATCTGTCATGCGTAAGTTGATGCAGATAAAAAATGCAGCGTTTGTATGCGTTTTGTATTGCGTTTGCGCCCGAAATGCTGCAGAAACAACCGCAAATGTGAACCTAGCCTTAGCCATACTCTCACTTTAAAGGGATTTCTGGATTTGGGAATAAAAAACCAAAGAACCAAATGCTACAACTAAGCCCAATAAGGAGGTTAATAATGAGGCTCACCAATTACTATCAGTAATATTACTTGGTCTGACCAGGCCCCAATATCCTGAAAAATAAATTTATCCACACCTAAAAGTAATTTCCGTGAGTGGAAAGGAAGTTAATTTATATCAAACCATCCTTCTTATAAAAGTGGAAGAAGCTATAATTATTTTTTTTAAAGAAAACACCACTCCAGAAATATCTCCCTCTTGTCTTTGGAATTCCCATAAAGCCGTCATATGGGATGTTCATATCCAGCTCAATTCTATGTAGCAGAGGAAAACTAAAGAGGAAATTTTGGAAATGTCAAATAAAATAAACATTGAAGAAAAAAAACAGCAGAAAAATCCTTCTCCGGTAACTCACGCCAATCTTCTAAAACTAAGATAACACTTTAACACCCTCCTACTTAAGGACTATGATAAATTGTTAAAAATATCGAAACAAAAATATTATACATCCTACAACAAAATGTCTAAATTAACAGCAAACAGTGTCAATGAACTCCGATACAAATCTAGAATCAAACTCATTAAATCAGATGATTCATCTTTAACCAAACCCAAAGATATTGCTGATCAATTCAGTAAATTTTATTCTAGTCTTTACAACTTGAAAGATGATCCAAATTGCCCAACTCCAGCTTTAGATGATATTAATATTTTCTAGTGATGAGCGAGCAGTAAAATTCTCGGGTGCTCGTTGCTTGGGTTGAGCAGATTGAAATACTCGGCCAGAACAACGAGCCCAATGTAAGTCTATGGGAGACCCGAGTATTTTTACCGAGATTCCCCCGGGGGTCCTTTTAAGGTCTAAAAACTTCTGAAAATGATAAAACACTGCTCAAAAGACACAGGGACATCATGGGGATCACCCCTGGAAGCATTCTGACTCCTAGTTCACAGCTGTAAACATTTTTTTCCGAGATTCATGCCATTTTTCCCGCTGCAACAAAAAACACACTAAGATGAAACCAAAACGGATTTTGCTGGGAAATATGTCAAGGTACATCCTTTGCAGGTTAATGACTTTCCTGTAAGGCCAAATATTTAACTGCAGACCAAAAATGTCCTCCCCCCTACTTAGGCTTAGTTCAGGCTCAGCATTTTTGAAGTGTTTTTCAACTTTAACATTGCTTTCAACTACTACAAATGCATTCACTGGGAAATGTCATTGTAACATTTAAGAACCCTAGCTGGCCATGTGGTGTGTGACACAAAAGCAGACCCATCTTGTTTAATTTATGAAGGTGGGACTCTTAAAGTCACAGAGCCTATTTTTACTGGTGCATCAGGCGACATTATTCTTCTTAAAGGGCCATTATAAAACAGTGGGTCTCCTAAGCTGTTGTAGCCTATGCTGTGAGTGGATGGGCTGCCAAGAATTACAATGCACCACAATACCCCTTTCATAAGATGTCCAGGGGGGACTCCTGAAAAAGTGTTGCATTGAATTCAAGGCCTGCCCTGCTACCAATTCATATGCACCCCAATAATCCTTTGAACCCACATACTGGATGGGCCCCTGAAAATCCACTTCACAATATGCATTTTGTACTCCGTACTCCTTTGTTTTACACATGGGCAGCAAAGCCAGCCCTGCTGCATAGTCAGTCATATGCTCCCCATTATGTCTTGGAACCCACATGCTGGATGGGCCCATGAAAATCCACTTCACAATATGCAGTTTGTACTCCCATACTCCTTTGTTTTACACATTGGCAGCAAGGCCAGCCCTGCTGCATAGTCAGTCATATGCACCCCATTACGCCTTGAAACCCACATACTGCATGGGCCTATGAAAATCCACTTCACAATATGCATTTTGTACTCAGTACTCCTTTATTTTACACATTGGCAGCAAGTCCAGCCCTGCTGCATAGTCAGTCATATGCACGCCATTACATCTTGCAACCCACATACTGGATGGGCCCATGAAAATCCACTTCACAATATGCATTTTGTACTCTGTATTCCTTTGTTTCACACATTGGCAGCAAGGCCAGCCCTGCTGCATAGTCATATGCACCCCATTACGCCTTGGAACCCACATACTGGATAGGCCCATGAAAATACACTGGTATTTTTTAATGTTATGATTGTTCCCTATTTGCATAATTATTTACAGGAGAATTTGGCAATTTTATTTGCCATGTTTTTAACACTAAGGTTCAGATATGGATTTAAATAAGGCTAATACTTGCAGTACAATGCAATTTTATTTCAAGCTACAAAATTCAAGGAATAGTATGATTGAATAGTGTGAGTGCGTACACTTTTGTATATGTTAACATACATAGGTTAATAAGTTCATATAAGGATTAAATAAATATAGTGATTACGTATATATGAAGATTAACTACATACAGTATACTTACATCATCCACAGGAGGCTTTTAAACATCATCCGTCTGGAATATCAGAGAAGCAAGACCAAGATAGAGAACCCCTGGGATATTAACTACACTGCCTGGGCGTCCCCAATTATGCAGGTATTAGCACACTGTACATGTGCAGGTACCCCAGTTTTGGCATCTGTCTTAGTCATGTTTCTCTGGTCTTATATAGTGATTTACACTATGTAGTAACTCTAGTTTCACCGAGACCTTCAAGTAGCCAGCTTTCAATGTTGCATGAAACTGAGATATCATGGAGTCATCAGATGAGCGGCCATAAACCCCTAGAAAATAAAAGCCACAATAATTTAGATCAAACCACCACAGGCAGAGTTTCATTAACCCTGAATGTTTTACAATACAAACAGCAAGGAGGCTTAGAACTGTTTGTGAAGTGAATAAACAAACATTTCTCAAGATTGTGTCACTATGAGCATTGTCTGTCACATCTGTAAATGTTTTACAAGAAATGCAGCTATGTGATTGTCTGAATGCATTTGGCATACAGTATTTTCATCTGGATTCCAAATTGCCATTTGTATATTCACCATTTGTACATTTTAGGCAGCCAAAGTTATCGCTATCCAGGAGAGAAACTAATATAGTCGACAAAGAAATATTTGTAATGAACTACTGAGCCAAACTAACAGCATTGCTTTATCAAATTTAAAAGAAGTGTATTGTGTCCAATGTGTGCAACCAGGCAACACAAAAAGGAGCTTTTCAAGTGATCTCTTTAAGGTACACAAATGTTATGAAGTCTTTGCCAACAAGGATGTGGTTTCACCAAAGGGGGGTACCTTTTTTAAAAATATACTATTGCCATCACAGCCCCCTGTTAGGGCTAGTCGAACGCACGGAGTATAGGAAAGAAACAACAAGGTGCATTTGCAGCCCGGGGTCCACCATGCAGAGATATCTGCTGCAAAGTAATTGGCAGCACTATATGGCGGTATAAGCGAACTCTGTAAACTTCACAGAATCGCCAAAATATGAAAACGCTGTGCCCTGTTAACCTCACAGATGATCACAGCTACCTAACAGAAAAGCAATAAGTGGTCATGCAGACAGCATAGCACACAAACAACTCCTCACCGGAGGTGCCGATATTCTAGGGGCTTATTTCAGCCAGGCCCTGAATCCAAGCATGCAAAACTCCTCACTGGAGATGCCGGTATTCTAAGGGCTTATTTCAGGAAATCCTGACCACATGCAGACATGACCACCAAGTAGCAAAGCTCATAACATAGGTTGATACTAGCGCATGGCCGTGCGGCCATGCAAACCTTATATAGCTGCAGCAGACAAGGACCTTCCTAGTGGTCCAATTGGAGCTGCTACAGGACCTGAGCGTGTGATCCCCAACCTCCAATGAGAGGTCGTCCTGTGGGCATGCTCAGTGTGTGCAAAGCAGGACTTAGTCCCAGAAAAACCTGCTCGCCGCTGACCAGTGCTTGCTACAAATGCAGAGCCTGGAACGGCAGCAGTAACCCTTTGCACAGTATCAGGCTGAGCAAGACCCTGGGACCGACGTCTCCACTGAGCAGGCTCCACTGTGGCTGATGCAGAATGGGAGATCACAGCCATGGCTCGAGATTCCCCCTGTGCAGCAGCAGGAACTCAACCCATAACACCCCCTTACTCAAAATTTTGTGGCCTGTAAAAGTACAGAACACGTTCACCCACGTAATGTCATTGGAGATAAGGAAGAGACATTGCAGGAAATAGGAAATAGGCCAAATGTAGGGGTGTGGGTCTCTCAGACTTGTAACGAAGGGCATGAGCTGACACACAATTCCCCAATGTGGAGTCCTTTTTTTAATATATAAAATAGTGCCATCACAGCCCCCTTTCCCAAAATTCGCTGTACAGAGCACGTTCACCATGTTGACCTAGTGGCAGGTAAAGGACACATTGCAGGAGACAGAGTTAAGAAGTAGGCCCAATGTAATGTAATGCCCAATTCCCCAATGTGGGGTCCATTTTTTACTAAATAAAGTAGTGCCATTACAGTCCCCTTGCCCAATATTCACTGCACAGAGCATGTTCACCCTGGTGATCTAGTGTCAGTTAAAGGACACATTGCAGGAGACAGAGTTAAGAAGTAGGCCAAATGTAATGGCAAATTCCCCAATGTGGGGTCCTTTTTTACTAAATAAAATATTGCCATCACAGCCCCCTTTCCCAAAATTTGCGGTACAGAGCACGTTCACCCTGGTAATCTAGTGGCAGGTAAAGGACTCATTGCAGGAGACAGAGTTAAGAAGTAGGCCCTATGTAATGTAATGCCCAATTCCCGAATGTGGGATACTTTTTTACTAAATAAAATAGTGCCATCACAGCCCCCTTGCCCAAAATTCACTGTACAGAGCATGTTCACCCTGGTGATCTATTAGTAGGTAAAGAAGAAACACTGTTGGAGACAGAGTTAAGAAGTAGGCCCAATGTAATGTAATGCTCAATTCCCCAATGTGGGGTCCTGTTTTTACTAAATAAAATAATGCCATCACAGCCCCTTTGCCCAAAATTCACCATACAGAGCATGTTCACCTTGGTGATCTAGTGGCAGGTAAAGGACACATTGCAGGAGACAGAGTTAAGAAGTATGCCCAATGCAATGTATTGCCCAATTCCCCAATGTGGGGTCCTTTTTTTACTAAATAAAATAGTGCCATCACAACCCCCTTGCCTAAATTCACCGTACAGGACACGTTCACCCTGGTGATCTAGTGGCAGGTAAAGAAGAGACATTGCTGGAGACAGAGTTAAAAAGTAGGCCCAATGTAATGTAATGCACAATTCCCCAATGTTGGGTCCTGTTTCTACTAAATAAAATAGTGCCATCACAGCCCCTTTGCCTAAAGTTCACCGTGCAGAGCACGTTCACCCTGGTGATCAAGTGACAGTTAAAGGACACATTGCATTAGACAGAGTTTAAAAAAAGGCCCAATGTAATGTAATGCCCAATTCCCCAATGTGGGTCCTTTTTTGCTAAATAAAATAGTGCCATCACAGCACAGCCCCCTTCCCCAAAATGCACCTGCCTATAACAGTACAGAGCACGTTCACCCTGGTCATCTAGTGGTTCTGGATGATGAGGATGAGGATAAGGAGGAGGATAATAACAAACAGACCAAATTTGGAAGCGTATACCCATGTGTGGTTGTGAAGAGAATGTATTTAAAGTTATGTTTCGCTGTTTGCACTTGGTGGTGTACAGAAGTCTTTCCCAATCAAGCCATTGTTCATTTTTATAAGAGTCAGCCTGTCAGCATTTTCAGTTGACAAGCGGATGCACTTATCTGTTATAATTCCACCAGCGGCACTAAAAACCATCTCTGATAGAATGCAGGCAGCAGGGCAGGCCAGGTGTCATGCAGCTGCAGTGCAGTACAGCGCAACCTCCACCAGGGGAAGTTGGCAGGGAAGCCAGACTGCACACACACACAGTAACTGAACAGATGCCACCTAGTGGCAAGAGCAAGATCAGGAAAGCCAAGTCTGAGCTCAAGACAGCACAACAGTACACAAGGATTTAGACAGAACGGATAGTCAGGACATAGCCAGGGATCAGTAAACCAGGATGGGTAAAATACGGTACAATAGGGACAAACTGAAATGGAGTCATAAAGCCAAGCCAGGAAAACAGAACCAGAGAGTCAAGCAGAACTACAGACAAAAAAAGAGACACTGGGAAAGGGCAGGCAGGGGGAGATAACAGACACAGGTCAAGTCAGGGTTCACAGTAGGACAAATCAAGGGCTTCCAGAGTCAGGTTCACACGCCAAAGACAGAGCTATAGCTGACACCACCCTCAGGATACCTGGGATCTAAATAGCAAACCCGAGCCCAGAATGAGGCAGATCAAAGTTAACACTTGACATAATCCACCCAGAGAAAGAGCAGACAGGACAAAACTCCGGAACGGATCATGACACCAGGACCTCCAAGGCGTAAAGAGCCAGTTCATGCCACGTGTCCAGCTTGGATACCCAATAATTAAAAGGCACAGAAATTTACGGAGGACATTTGTACGATCTGCAAGGTACTCCCTCACCATCTTCCCAAACATTGCACTTCTTGTGACAGCACCCCTTGCCTCTGTACCGTCACGATGGGGGGGGGGTCTGAGAAACCTGTCCCAGAACTTTGCCATTGTTCTACTGCCTGAGCTAGATTGTACTTCTGTCTCTCTTGCTTAGTTGTACAACAAACTCTGACATCTGCTGCCAGCGTATTCACATGGGAATTTTCTAAGTAATTCCGCTACAAGGGTCTTCTGATACTGCAACATTTTAGCACACCTCTCTGCCTCTGGTAGAAGAGATTGAAAGTTCTCCTTGTAGCGTGGGTCTAGAAGTGTCACCAACCAGTAATGAGTGTCACTCAAAATTTTTATAATGTTTGGGTCAAGTGAAATGCAGTGCAACATAAAGTCAGCCATGCTTGCCAGACTGCTAACAGGCAAGACTTCCGTGTCCTCACCAACAGGATGGCTGACCATGCTGTCCTCCCCCTCATCCTCCTCCTCCCTGTCCTCAAACTATCCATGCTGAACAGACGGTATGACAGCTCTGCTTGTAGTACCATCTACAGCGCATTAAAGTAGCTCCTGTTCTTCCTCCTCCTCATTGCCTACCAATCCACGTTGAGAAGACATGAGGTTGGGCTGAGTGTAATCCCCCTATATGGTTCATGTCTTTGTGCTCTGCCTGCAATGCATCCTCTTTAATTGTGAGCAGAGAGGTTTTCAGATTGCTGAGGATCAGGATGGTGATGCTAATTATGGCATCATCGCCGCTCACCATCTTGGTGCAGTCCTCAAAGTTTTGGAGGATGTTACATATATCGGACATTCATGTACACTCCTGAGGTCTTATGTGTGGAGTCTGAACTGAATATTGACGGCCCTGTTGATGTTGGTAGTCAACAACTGCCCTCTTCTCCTCACAAATCCTCAGCTCTGGGTAGCTTTTCAGAAAATATTGAACCACGAGGTTAAGCACATGAGCCAAGCAAGGTATGTGTGTGAGATTACCTTGCCTAAGAGCCACCACCAGGTTACGGCCATTGTCTCACACGACCATGCCTGGCTGTAGGTCTAGCGGTGTCATCCAAGCATCTGACTGCTCTTTTAGCACTGTCCACAACTCTTCTGCATTGTGCGGTTTGTCACCTATGCAGATTAGCTTCAGCACAGCCTGATGCCGCTTCCATGAGGCAGTGCTGCAGTGCTTCCAGCTTCTGACTGATATGTTGATTTCAGAGATGGATAATGAAGATGAGGAGGTGCAGAAGCTGTAGACTGTGGGGGCAACACTGATTAACATAGGGCCAGCAATCCTCGGCATGGGGAGGATGTGTTCCATTACAAGGTCCGACCGGGTCCCGGCTTCCACTATGTTAACCCAGTGTGCCGTCAGTGAGATGTACCATCCCTGCCCACAAGCACTTGTCCATGTGTCCGTGGTTAGGTGGAATTTCCCTGTAACAGCATTGTTGAGGGCACAGGTAATGTTGTGGAACACATGCTGGTGTAATGGCGATACGGCACACCGGGAGAAATAGTGGCGACTGGGGGACCGAGTACCTTGGGACGGCTGCCACTATCAGGTTGCAGAAAGCTTCCATCTCAACAAGCCTAAAAGGCAGCATTTCTAGCTCAAGCAGAAGAGAAATATTAGAATTTAGGACTGTGGCCTGTGGGGCATTGGCTGGGTATTTCCGCTTGCGTTCCAAAGACTGGGTTATAGACAACTGATGGATGTGCTGGGACATGGATGTGGATGGGCTTGATGATTGTGCTGCTTGACTGTGGGCCACAACAGGTGCAGGGCTAGAGGGATCTTCACATGCACGGTGTACTGGGGATTGGCTTCTACATAAAACAATGGAATAAGCAGTGGTGTGACCTGCAGACAGTGGTCCTGGAGCCTGGGGTTTGGCTCACAAAGTCAGGTGTTTTGTTGCCATGGGCCTAATCATGCTGGTGGTGGTCAGGCTGGTTGTTTTGCTACCCTTGCTGATGCGGGCATTGCAGGTGCTGCAAATGGCCTGTTCGGGGTTATCGGCAGAGTCTTTAAAAATAACCAGACTCGGGAAGTTCTAACAGTTGGAATGGCAACTTCCCTCATGTTACTGTTACGGGGAATGGATGCACGCCTACTGTCTGTGGCCACCACACTGCTTCTTCCTGCTGTTGGGGTGATATGCCTCCTTCCAAATGTGTACTGCTGCCCTCGCTCTGCATGTCCTCCTGCCAGGTTGGGTCAGTCACATAGTCATCCACCACCTCGTCTTCTACATCTGCAACCTTTTCCTCCTCCTGACTTTCTTACAATTGTGTTTCATCATCGTCCACCTCTTCTGACACTTTCCCACCATCGCCTTCATATGACCGGGGCTGGTCAAAGCTTTGGGCATCTCTACATGCGATCTCATCTGTCCCCACTTCAAGTTGACCGGCTGAGAGTTCTGAATCTTGAAATGGAAAACTGAACAGCTCTTCAGAGTATCCAAGCGTGGAATTAGTTGTCTCAGGGCACTTGGCATGGTGGGAGGAAGGAGGATCAGGATGAGGAATATCCGGGCAACAATCACGGCTACTCAGACTTGACTGTGTGGAAGACATGGTGGTGGTGTTGGAAACATTATCCGCTATCCAACCAACAACCATTTCACACTGCTCTGGCTTCAATAGTGGTGTGCTGTGGTCCCCTAGAAACTGGGACAGGAAGGTCGAGCAAGATGACGTGGGTCTTTGTTGTTGCCCACTTTCTCCTTGGCCACGGCCACGTCCTCATGCATGCACCATCATAATCACATCCATTTCCACTTGCCCCTTGCATTGCCCATTTTAGAATGGACTACTGCACTATTTCAAATGCTCATCACAAATATATTTATTAGTAGCAAAATAATATCTGATCACTATGCATGCACATCTATGATTTTTCAAACCCAAACACCAGGCAGGCCTCAGCCTGACATAACAGACTGTATTCAATTTTGGGGGCTTTTTTGTGTAGTTAATTCAAGCAAAATAGTGCTGCATATAAGTAGAGTAACAAACAGCAAAAAAAGTGGTCCAAAGGCCTGCAATGCCCAAACTTGGAGCATTGTTTGGGATGTCGTTCACATGAAGCCTTACTGGTGACTAAGGTCGGACAGTGATCTCCGCCCTGATGGTGCTGCAGTGTAGCTCAAGATGAGTATATGATCATTTGCACCACTTATGAGAACTTAAAAATTATTACAATCATTCCCTATGTACGTATATGGCTACGTTCACATTTGCGTTGTTGGGCGAAGCGTTGTCGACGCATACCGACGCATGCGTCATGCGCTCCTATCTTTAACATGGGGGGCGCATGGACATGCGCAGATATGCGTTGTATTGCATTTTACGATGCATGCGTCAATTTAATGCACCAGACAGGGCGCAGAAGACGCTACTTGTAGCGTTTTCCCTGCGCCAAAATTCATGAACATTACTAGTTTATGTCAACGCATGCGTAAAAAAACGCAGCGTTGTGTATATGCGTTGTTGGTTGTGTCGACGACGCTGCACCCAACAACGCAAATGTGAACGTAGCCTAAGAAGTCTTATTATGGACAATATAGGGTGAATGAGCTAAAACTTTGTGGAGCAATGTCTTTGACACTACTATGTAAAATTATAACTTCAATAGAAATCTTACTGGTGGCTTTATCTGGATGGCTCTTTCCGCTATGACTGTTACTCATTAAAGTCTGAAAGGTCATTATACCATGTCATATCTAAGTGAGATGCCACTGTGAATATTATTTTTTTCTATGGGTATTAACAGTTAAAGAAATCATTTGTTGCGGAGCTCCATTTTTCTCGGACAAATCAGACATATGCAATTTTGTTGCCCAAATTGTATTTGAATCCTAATAGGGATATTTAGAGGGAAAAACTGGTAAACCCACTATACAAAACATTATTATTTAATAATTTTTTGTTTAATTTTTTCATTTTTTATTAATTTTTTTGCAATTTTGCTTGTTTTTTTGTCTTTGTTTTATTTTGGGTATTGGGTGTATTGGGATACAATTTTAATTATCATAGGGATTTGTAGGGTTATCAGGGTAAGCCGCCATTGAGAGGGGGCACCTACCACTGAAACATAGGGTGCCAATCTTCACTGTTAGGTAGGGACCAGTATAGTGGACCCACAGGGCTCAATAGGACACATTACATGTTTTTCTTTCCCATATGATAAATTATTGGTTGCATTGTCGTCAATTTTGGAATACTTTTTTAACTTTATTTATTAAAAGTTATATTTTAGGGATCCTTGTTTTTCTGGTTAGTGCGTTAATCTAGGATCTCAATATATTTGTTTTGGTTGATATAAAATCTATGGGGGTGCTGCCCTATACTACAGGGTCTGCCTATGGGGTACTATTTGCCCCCTAGAAAGTAATAATGCACTGTGTGCCCCTTTGACAGTCACAGTAACCTGAGTTCCCCTATAACAATAAGTGCCCACTTTGAATTTAGTAATGTCCCGAGTCTCCCCCATACAGCTCTCCTATGCACAGTATGATGCTCTTTGATACACAGTATGATGCCCCCTCACTGTATAGTACCGCCCATACAGTATACTGTTTGATGGCTCCAACACTGTATCATGGCCCTGTAAGACTCATGCTGGTGTGGTAGATGGAGGCAGGTATATCTCGCCCAGGTGTTTGTCCTATGTGAACTAGGCCACTCAGTATCTTCAGGGTGCTAATGGGTTAATGATTGCAGGAATAAAAGATGACCAGCTGGGTGTTTCCAGTGTCTGCCTGGGGCACACAGATTGCCTGCCTGTGTGGGACAAACGTGAGTGAAGAGCTCTGCTCAAGAATTGTGTGATGTTAGCTGGGTGGGAGAAGCCCCCCCAGTTGTTGAGATAGCAACGTATTTTGTTTAGTTAGTGCCGGACAGGCTAGGATTTATTTTTATGTTTTGTTTTTTGTGTTGCTTTCACGTTAATAAATCTGACCTGAGGTCAGCCTGCTCAGAAACCTGCTGCACGCCTCAGATTCAATGCACAAACCACGTGTCCTTTGACCCCAGCAAAGGCGATCCCAGAGTGTTTTATCACATTGTGGTGGAGAACGCGGGCATACCGTGGCACAGGCGACAGCATGGAAGACGTGGTGAAAGCCTTAGTACAGTCCACTGCCGTACAGCAGCAGGCCACTGCCGCACAGCACGAAGCTAATCGCTTGATGGCCGCACAGCTGAAGGAGTTACTGGACATGACGGTTGCAGACCGCCAACTTCTCCAACAGGTGGCGCAGCGCCTGGTGAGCATGCCTGACGCTGATCCGGAAGCAGAGTCCAGAAGGATCCATGTGAGTCGATACTGGCAAAAGCTGACTGCAGAAGATGACGTCGAGGCATACCTGACAACGTTTGAGCGGACGGCATTGAGAGAGAAGTGGCCGAAGGCACGATGGGCCGATTTGATTGCCCCGTTTCTCTCCGGCGAGGCCCAAAAAGCTTACCATGATTTGGACCCGGAGGTCGCTCAGGACTTTGAGAAGCTGAAAGCTGAGATCCTGGCCCGGCTGGGTGTGACGACGGTTGTCCGTGCACAGAGGGTACATCAGTGGACATACCAGCAAGATAAACCGGCGCTGTCTCAGATGTTCGACCTGATCTACTTGACAAAGAAATGGCTGCAACCCGAGGTACTGACAATACCCGAAATAATCCAGCGGGTTGTCCTGGACAAGTACCTGAGAGTACTACCCCCAGCGCTGAAAAGGTGGGTAAGCCAAGGAAATCCCACGACAGCGGATCAACTTGTGGAGTTGGTCGAGCGTTATTCCGTGGCAGAAGGACTTCCCGACGACACCGCCAACCCCCGGTCTGTGCCTCCTCCTCGTGGAACCGGTAAGACTGTTCCAGGGACCACGGGTGAAGGAAAATCGCTTAAAACTGTGGGGGAGGAGTCCGGGACTGCTTGCACTCCGAGACCAAGAGTATTGGACGGTGGTCTCAGTAGGGGACCTGTTAGGTGTTTCCGCTGCCATGAGAAGGGTCATGTTTCTGCGAACTGTCCTGTTACCGCTGAACCCATGCAGTGCGACGTTATAGACTCTAGAAAACGCATGTCTTTGGTTACACAGCTAGTGAGTGTGAATGCGGGTCAAAATGATACAGTGAAACACCTGTGTGAATTATCTGTTGATGGGAAAAATGTTGTGGCATTACTAGACTCTGGAAGTGTGGTGACTCTGGTGAAAGCTAGTCTGGTGGCACTTCCGTCTGGTCCGTCTGACAAGTTTTCTGTGACGTGTGTGCATGGTGACACCCGCTCGTACTTAACAGCGGTCATATGGATTTCTACTCCCTATGGGTCAGTGCAGCACAAAGTGGGACTCGTTCCCGCATTGTTACAGGATGTAATCCTGGGCAGGGATTTTCCCTATTTCTGGCAGTTGTGGGAGAATCAGTTGCTCCTTCACGGTAGCTGTACCCGTGAATCTTCTCCCATGCCATCTGGAGGTCCCGAGTCCCTAGAGGAGACCCCACAGGAAGATGTTGCTGGGGAGGTTAGTGAATCTAACCTTCAGTACCCCTTCTCCATCATGGCGGGGGAAACAGAGGAAACTGAGGAACCTCAGCGAGAGGCGGAGGCAGACAGCCATCTGGCACCCTGCCTGCCAGATTTGGGAGTCCAGGTGGATGACTTCCACAGCGAGCAAATGAAAGATCCTACCCTGACTCCGGCTAGGAAAAATGTAAAAATGATAGATGGGGTACCCGTAGAACCTGACACTAGGCTAGCGTACCCGTATATGGTTCTTGAAAATGATTTGCTCTACCAGGTAGAAAAAAAAGGGGAAGACACAGTGCAACGGTTAGTGGTACCCAAACCTTATCGGCGGAAGGTACTGGATTTGGCCCACGGACATATAATGGGGGGACATCTGGGGGTACAGAAAACCACAGAAAGGATATTGCATTGTTTTGTGTGGCCTGGAATACATTGTGATGTGCGTAACTATTGTGAGTCCTGTCCAGAGTGCCAAATCGCGGCCCCTAAATCTCAGTTCCGTAGCCCTTTGGTACCCCTTCCTATCATCGGGGTCCCTTTTGAGAGAATTGGGATGGATTTGGTTGGGCCCCTTCCCCGATCCGCACGTGGGCAACAACATATCCTCGTCATCGTGGACTATGCCACTCGTTACCCGGAAGCCGTCCCTTTGCGTAACACAGCTACCAAGACGATCGCCAAGGAATTGGTACAAGTGTTTAGTCGGGTGGGAATTCCAAAACAGATACTCACCGACCAGGGGACTCCCTTTATGTCGAGGGTAATGAAGGAGCTCTGCAGGCTCTTACAAATAGACCCGTTGCGTACGTCTGTCCATCACCCTCAAACAGATGGCCTGGTTGAGCGCTTCAACAAAACCTTAAAACAGATGCTCCGGAAGGTGATAGACAAAGATGGGAAGAACTGGGATTACTTGTTACCCTATTTGCTGTTTGCCATTAGGGAAGTTCCCCAGTCTTCCACAGGGTTTTCGCCTTTCGAACTGTTGTACGCCCGTCGTCCCCGGGGACTGCTGGACGTCGCAAAAGAAACCTGGGAAGGTCAAGTCACTCCCTTTAAAACGGTGATCGACCATGTAACACAAATGCAGGATCGTATTGCCGCTGTCATGCCCATTGTTAGGGACCATATGTTACAGGCCCAGGGAGCCCAGAGGCAAAGTTATGATAGAGGCGCTAAGGTCCGTACATTTGCACCCGGCGATAGGGTGTTGGTCCTAATCCCTACGGTGGATAGTAAATTCCTGGCGAAATGGCAGGGCCCATTTGAGGTCCGAGAAAGAGTTGGTGAAGTGAACTATAAAGTGTACCAGCCGGGTAAGAGAAAACCGGAACAGATTTATCACGTGAATCTGATAAAATCCTGGAAAGACCGCTCTGCCCTAACGGCGGATCTGCCCCGTCCGGTTTGTTCACCTACTGTACCAGAGGTGCAGGTTGCTGAGACTCTCTCAGAACGACAAAAATCTGAGGTTAAGCAATTTTTGTTACAGAACCGACAGTTTTTCTCCGAAAAACCTGGCCGGACTAAGTTGGTGAAACATGAGATTGTCACAGAGCCTGGCGTCACTGTTCATGTGAAGCCCTACCGGATTCCGGAAGCCCGCCGTGAAGCTGTCTCCCGGGAAGTGATGGCAATGTTGGACTTAGGAGTCATTGAGGAGTCACACCGCGCCTGGTCCAGTCCAATTGTGTTGATACCTAAACCGGATGGCTCCATCCGGTTTTGTAATGACTTTAGGAAACTGAATGCATTTTCTAAATTTGATGCGTACCCTATGCCCCGGGTCGATGAGTTGATCGACCGGCTTGGTAAAGCCCGATACATTACGACCCTGGATTTAACAAAGGGGTACTGGCAGATTCCTCTGGCCGAGGCGGCCAGAGAGAAGACGGCATTTGCTACACCGGAAGGTCTGTTCCAATATGTCTATATGCCGCTTGGACTTCACGGAGCTCCCGCAACGTTCCAGAGATTGATGGATCGAGTCTTGAGGCCTCACAGACAGTACGCTTCTGCCTACCTGGATGACATCGTAATTTACAGCATGGACTGGGAAACTCATCTCCAGAAGGTACAAGCGGTGATTGATGACCTGCGAGATGCAGGTTTAACGGCAAACCCCAAGAAATGCCACATCGGGATTGAAGAAGCCCGATACTTGGGCTACGTGATTGGCCGAGGAGTGGTTAAACCCCAGATCGACAAAATACAGGCAATTCAGGGCTGGCCACAACCAGTGAACAAGAAACAAGTGCAGGCTTTCCTGGGGATTGCCGGCTATTATCGCCGGTTCATACCCAATTTTGCAGCCATGGCTACTCCCTTGACGGATCTTACCAAGGGGAAGGGTTCCGTCATGGTAAAATGGACCTCAGCTGCTGAAGAGGCCTTCCACAGCCTGAAACGGGCTTTGTGCTCTCAGCCCGTACTAGTGACTCCTGATTTCAGCAGCGAGTTTGTGGTACAAACTGATGCCTCTGATACTGGTGTCGGAGCTGTACTTTCCCAGGTGAGGGACGGAGTCGAACACCCAGTCCTCTATCTCAGTCGGAAACTGAATGTACATGAGCAGAGGTATGCGGTGGTTGAAAAAGAGTGCCTAGCCATTAAATGGGCTCTCGACTCCCTCAAGTATTACCTGGCTGGTAGGAAGTTTAGGCTGGTCACAGACCATGCCCCTCTCATGTGGATGCACCTCCACAAGGACCGTAATAGTCGGGTAACCCGGTGGTTCCTTGCCCTGCAGGCTTACTCTTTTATGGTGGAGCACCGACCTGGGGTGCAGATGGGGAACGCCGATGCCCTATCCCGAGTGCACTGTTTCAAAAGTGTTCTTGCTCGACCGGAGTGGTCTGAGCAAGGGTGGGGGATATGTAAGACTCATGCTGGTGTGGTAGATGGAGGCAGGTATATCTCGCCCAGGTGTTTGTCCTATGTGAACTAGGCCACTCAGTATCTTCAGGGTGTTAATGGGTTAATGATTGCAGGAATAAAAGATGACCAGCTGGGTGTTTCCAGTGTCTGCCTGGGGCACACAGATTGCCTGCCTGTGTGGGACAAACGTGAGTGAAGAGCTCTGCTCAAGAATTGTGTGATGTTAGCTGGGTGGGAGAAGCCCCCCAGTTGTTGAGATAGCAACGTATTTTGTTTAGTTAGTGCCGGACAGGCTAGGATTTATTTTTATGTTTTGTTTTTTGTGTTGCTTTCACGTTAATAAATCTGACCTGAGGTCAGCCTGCTCAGAAACCTGCTGTACGTCTCAGATTCAATGCACAAACCACGTGTCCTTTGACCCCAGCAAAGGCGATCCCAGAGTGTTTTGTCACAGCCCCTTCACTGTAATCCCCACACTGTATTATGGCCCCCTCACTGTAATCTCCACACTGTATTATGAACCCTTCACTGTATTCCACACACTGTACGATGGCCCCCTAGATAGCCTCCATATTGTATAATGCACCAGATCATCCTAAATATTAAATAATATAGTATAATGCCTTCCCCATAGGTAGACTGTATAGCACAAGGTAGCAGCCATAGGCAGACTCTATGGCATAAGGCAGCACCTATAGGCAGACTCTATAGCACAAGGCAGCCCCCATAGGCAGATTCTGTAGTATAAGGCAGCACCCCATAGGCAGACCCTATAGTAAAAAGCAGCACCCCATAGGCAGACCCTGTAGTATAAGCAGCACCAACATAGGTAGACTCTGTAGTATATGGCAGCATCCCACCCCCATAGGCAGACTCTACAGCACAAGGCAGCACCTATAGGCAGAATCTGTAGTATAAGGCAGCACCCCATAGGCAGACCCTGAGCAATGAAGAAAGAATAAATTAAATTTTTACCACTAAAATGTTGTTTTAGCCCCAAGTTTTTAATTTTTCTAAGGGCTAATAGGAATTTTTTTTTACAACAAACTGAGGTACCGTACATTGTGGGAAAAAAGTGATTTTTTTATTTTCAAGGCTCAATGTTATAAATTTATGTGAAGCACCTGGGAGTTCAAGGTGCTCACCACACATATAAAAACATTCCTTGAGGCATCTAGTTTTCAAAATGTGGTCACTTGTGGGAGATTTCTACTGTTTAAGCACATCAGAGGCACTCCAAATGGAACATGATGTCTGCTAATGATTCCAGAAATTTTACATTCTAAAAGTAAAATAACGCTCCTTCCCTTCCGAGCCCTGCTGTGCACCCAAACAGTAGTTTACTCCCTCATATGGGGTAATGGCATATTCAGGAGATATTGCACAATGAATTGCATGATGCAATTTCTACGGTTACCCATATGGGGCTAAAATAACATTTTTGTAAGGAAAATGTGATCTTATTATTTTCACGGCTCAACGTTATAAATTTCTGTGAAACATCTGGGACTTCAAGGTGCTGACCACGCATCTAAATACATTCCTTGAGGGGTCTAAATTCCAAAATGTGGACACTTGTGGGGGGATTCCCCTGTTTAGGTGTTTAGGCACATCAGGAGCTTTCCAAATTGGACATTACGTCTGCTAATGATTCCAGGAAATTTTACATTCAAAAAGTCAAAAGACGCTCCTTCCCTTCCAAGCTATGACATGCGCTCAAACAGTAGTTTTGTCCCTCATATTGGGTATCGGCGTACTCAGGAGAAATTGCACAACAAATTATATGGTACAATTTCTCCTGGTACCCTTATGAAATGCAATATTTTGTGCTAAAATCATATTTGTGGCAAAAAAAATTTTTTTTTTTATTTTAACGGCTCAGCGTTATAAACTTCTATGATGCACCTGATAGATCCAGGTGCTCACTACGCATCTAAATACATTCCTTGAGGGGTCTAGTTTCCAAAATGGTGTCACTTGTGGGGGATTTTCACTGATTAGGCACATCAGTGGTTCTCCAAACTCAACATGACATTCGTCAATTATTCCAGCAAATTTTGCATTCAAAAAGTCAAATGGTGCACCTTCCCTTCCGATCTCTGCTGTGCGCCTAAACAGTGATTCAATCCCTCAAATGGGGTATCGGCATGATCAGGAGAAATTAGAAAACTTAATTTCCAATCCATTTTTTCCTGTTACCCTTGTCAAAATAAAAAAAATAGGATCTGAATTATTTTTTTGGTGAAAAAAGTTAAATGTCCATTTTTTCGAAAATTTCCTGTGAAGCACCTAAAGGGTTAATAAACTTCTTAACTTCTTGAATATGGTTTTGAGCATCTTGAACTGTGCAGTTTTTAGAATGGTTTCATATTTGGGTATTTTATACCATATAGACCCCCCAAAGTGACTTCAAATATGATGTGGTCCCTAAAAAATAATTTTGGTAACTTTGTTGTAAAAATGAGAAAACGCTGGTCAATATTTAATCATTATAACTTCCTAACATAAAAAAGTTGGTTCCATAATTGTGCTGATATAAAGTAGACATATGGAAAATGTTACCAATTAAGTTTTTTTGTGAGATATTTCTGTGATTTAAGGACATGAAAATTCAAAGTTGGAAAATTATGACATTTTCTAAACTTTCTCCAAATTTCCTTATTTTTCACAAATAAATGCAATTCATATCAAAGAAATGTTACCACTATCATCAAGTACATCATGTCATCAAAAAATAAGCACAGAATCACCGGGATCAGGGGAAGCGTTCCAGAGTTATTACCACGTAAAATGACAGTGGTCGAAATTGTAAAAATTGGCCTGGTCAATAAAGTACAAACCACCTTCGGAGGTAAAGGAGTTAATATTCCTTGTACAATACCACTATATAATGTTTATTATCTAATTTTTTTCTGATCTTTAAAGAACATCATAGCTCTATAATTATACTCAATGTAAATAGAATGACAAATATTATTTATGAAAATAAAAAACTGATCATTTGGGGGTTAATGTCTTAAAATACACAAAAATATAACCATACTGTTCATTTCTTTCCCTGTTAATGTCTGTATTGAGTGAGAAAAAGGTTAATTATTTACCTATCACATCCTATGTATTTATTTCTTCTATGCACAGCTGGAATTGAGACCATATCATTTCAGAGCATCATGTCCTGATTAAAAATATCTTATACTAACACTTTGATATTGTTATATCTTTATTTTTGATATTTTAGTTTTTATAGTCATTTTTTTATTCATTATAAATTTATTTATTCCTTCTAGAAAATATATAATGAGTTTAATAACCCTGCACATGCAACTATTGAAAAAATGATGGCAAGTCCTAATGATTAAAGAAGAAAATTAGTCAGTAGGGGAGAATATGACACATTTAATTGCTGAGACTGATGAAGAAAGCTTACGAACAATTTTTCATCAAATAAAGCAGGCCTTGAAGCATCTGGAAACTACCTTTTATTGTACCATCTGCACTTAACAATTAAGTTAAAATCCTATTGTGATTCTGCACAATTTATAGAAATATTTATCAGACCTATTTACATATTTTGAACACTTTATTTAAATGAAAAAAAAATAACTCAATGTAATAAAAAATAGAATACATTACAATATTTATAAAAACTGAACAATAATAATGATAGCAACCTAGAAAAGGGATAGATAGGAAAATACTTACCAGTAAATACAAATACATATAAAGGCATATTAAAAACTAGACTTTCATTATATGTTTCGTTGTAGGTTTCTTAGGAAGGCTTGGCATGGACAATTCCTAACTTGGCTAATCCTTTTTTTTTAAGTAAAAGAATTAAGTATTAGCTTGGTTACAATTCCTTATATCTTGAATACTTTAGTACTAATGTTTAGTATAGAATGATGACCAACTTAGCACAGTAGATATTTTTTAAAGAATATAGACATTGATAGCATATATGGATGTGCCTTCAGTATTTAAATTTATTTAATTAATCAATTGGAAAGTGTATTAATTATTTTTTTTTTTTTAAGAACTGCTACTTCTTTCTCTCCCAGCTGTGGAGTGGTATTGTTTTTTGTACTATTTTATTTCCTCATTCTCGGGTCCTCTACCAGAAGCCTGGGAGTTTCAGGGTTCTGCGCAGGATCTTATTTGTCCCCAGCACTGCACTTTTCTAGCTAGAGATTGTGTGTTGTAGTCATTCTAAAACTTAGGAGTCACTGCTCCAAGTGCTCCTATCACCAATGGAATTACTGTTGCCTTTGCCTTCCACATGTTCTCCAGTTCTTCTTTGAGACCCTGGTATTTCTCCAGCTTCTAATATTCCTTCTTTCTGATGTTACTGTCACTTGGCACATCTGTTACCATTGTTGTCTTCTGATTCTTATCTACTATCACAATATATGGATGGTTAGCCAACACCTGCTTATCTGTCTGGATCTTGAAGTCCCACATATTTTCATTCTCTACAACTTTTTCTAGAGCCTCCCATCTAGACTAAGAGTAACTTAGCTCATATGCTGTACGGATGTTCCTGAATACAATTCCTGCTACTTGGTTGTGGTGTTCTGTATGTGCTGTTCTTGCTTGCAACTTGCATCCTGCCACTATGTGTTGGACGGTTGCTGAGGCCTCTTTGCATAGTCTGCGACTTGAGTCCTGTCTTGTATGGTTGATCCCTGCTCTATGGATCTAGTACTTAACGACTGTTCTTGTGCCGCTATGATCAGTGTCTCTGTGCTGTCTCAGAGTCCAGTTTTCTCCAGCCATTGGTAGGATTTTCCCATATCAGCCACCTTGGTGAACTGTCGATGGTACATCCCATAGAGCGGCTTATCTTGCCTGGGGTATATCATGTTCCTGTTCTTCTTTCCAGGACTATTGTTATTGCTGCTTTAGGCTCTCACTCAGCATCTCATCCTTTGATGACATTATGTGAAATGATGTCTAATTTGCATTTCTTCTCTGTTTTTTGTGCTGTTCCAATATACACAAACAAATCATGTGTGATTGCAATTATTTTCTGGGAGTAATACTTCCTTTTCTCAAACAATTTCAAGGGTGCCAATGCTTCCGACCAAAATGAGGCCATTGAAAAACACTACAAAGGGCATGGGAAACTAGCGTTTGAGTTCTTAACAGTGGTATTACACGAAAGCCACTGACAAATGAGTATTGTCACGTGCTCCTCTATAAGTGGCCATATTGAGGACTAAAGCGCTATGCAGACCGAGTAGAAGACTATTAAATAAGAAGGAGGCATATCTCAGAATAAGGCATATATCAGTAAGGATAAATTCACATTATGCATATTTGCAGCTTTTTTATGCAAATATTCAGCTGCATTTTACAGTACCAGCAAAGTCTATGAGATTTCAGAAGTCTCATGCACACAGCTTGCTTTTTGGCATCAGGATTTTGTGCTTTGCATGTTTTTTTTTGCACAATGGAGCACGTCACTTCTTTCAGATTTTTTTTTGCGTTTTTCACCCACTGAAATGAATGTGTGGTGAAAAAATGCTGAAAAACACACCAAAAAATGCAGGTACCAGTTTTTGCAGAGTTTTTTTGTGCTAAAAACTGATTCTATAGAATAGGACTCTTTTTCCAACACTAAATTTTACCAGCATGCACAAGAGACAAATCTAGCATGCCAAAACCGCAGCAAAAAACGCTGAAAAAAACAAGAAAAACTTCTTTTTTTCTGCACCTTCTTTCCTGCCAAGAGATCAGGTTTTGCTGCTGAAAAAAAATGCTGGAAAACGCCTAGTGTGAACTTACCATAAGTGTTTTCTAGTGCTGTTTCAACCACAATTGGGGAAAAAATTTAAACGTAACAAGCCAATTTGTTGAGTTATTTAATAGCCTACAAACACTTCTGAACTTTTTTTTTTTTTTTTTGCTCCAACAAATCAAAAAAAAAAAATTGAATCTCTTGATTACAGCCTATCAATGTATTAAAACCTATAAAAAAAAATGTTTACATCATGGTAGAGGTGAGCTGAATAGTTTACATTATTTGACTAATTGAAATAGTATCAGCATATTTTGCAGTGAAGTACAGAAGATACATTTGCATTGTTCTCACAGCCTACAGTGAAGATTAAAATCTAACAGACCGAACATTCACTGTCTCCCTCCCCCACACCACCTCCTCACTTCGCCCCTTGTCAGTCGGTGTTCCTCAAGGCTCTGTTCTAGGACCCCTACTCTTCTCCATCTACACTTTCGGCCTGGGACAGCTCATAGAATCCCACGGTATGCAGTACCATCTCTACGCTGACGACACGCAGATCTACCTCTCTGGACCTGACCTCTCCTCCTTGCTTACCAAAATCCCGCACTGTCTGTCTGCCATTTCAGCCTTCTTTTCTGCTCGCTTTCTACAACTGAACATGGACAAAACAGAATTCATCATCTTTCCCCCATCTCACTCTACCCCTCCACCAGACCTATCCATCAATGTCAATGGCTGCTCACTATCCCCAGTCCCACTCGCCCGGTGCCTCGGGGTGATCCTCGACTCTGCCCTCTCTTTCAAGCCACATATCCAAGCCCTTGCCTCCTTCTGTCGTCTCAAACTCAAAAATATTTCCCGGATCCGTGCTTTCCTTGACCGCAATACTGCAAAAACGCTAGTGCATGCCCTTATCATCTCCCGCCTCGACTACTGCAACCTCCTACTCTCTGGACTCCCCTCTAGCACTCTGGCACCACTCCAATCCATCCTATACTCTGCTGCCCGACTAATCCACCTGTCCCCCCGCTATTCCCCAGCCTCTCCCCTGTGTCAAGCCCTTCACTGGCTTCCTATCGCCCAGAGACTCCAGTTCAAAACCCTCACACTGACATACAAAGCCATCCACAACCTGTCTCCTCCATACATCTGTGACATGGTCTCCTGGTACCTACCTACACGCGACCTCCGATCCTCCCAAGACCTCCTTCTCTACTCCCCTCTCATCTCTTCTTCCCATAACCGCATCCAAGACTTCTCCCGTGCTTCCCCCATACTCTGGAACTCTCTACCCCAACACATCAGACTTGCGCCTACCATAGAAACCTTCAAAAAGAACCTGAAGACTCATCTCTTCCGACAAGCCTACAGCCTGCAGTGACCCTCAACCTACTGAACAGCCGCACAGCCAGCTCTTCCCTCTCCTAGTGTATCCTCACCCACCCCCTGCAGACTGTGAGCCCTCGCGGGCAGGGTCCTCCCTCCTTATGTACTCGTGTGCCTTGTTATCTGCTCATGTTTAATGTATTTGTCTATATTTGCCCCGTATTCACATGTAAAGCGCCATGGAATAAATGGCGCTATAAAAATGTATAATAATAATAATAATAAGAACAACGTTTCAGATAGAAATACAAATGATGATCCATTTTATGAAAAATAATTAACCAAAGAATGGCTTAAATTTTAAAACGGAAAGCAGAAATTGGACAAAAAGAAATAGGATATAAACAGGTTTTGCAAATATGAATCCTGCCGGGATGAAGGATGCAACTTGTAATAGGCATAGACTGAAGAGGAGTACTCAAGAAGGTAGGATATTCTGGCTGCAATGCTGGTCATGGATAATTGGAGGCCAATGTAAATGCAGAAACTTTTAGTAACAATTCTTATTTAGAGCTCATGAAAACCCAAGAAGTAATATATTTAGGATACCGGCAATAGTGCAAAAAACATTTCTTTAACCCCTTCATGACCTTGGGATTTTTCGTTTTTCCGTGTTCGTTTTTCACTCCCCTCCTTCCCAGAGCCATAACTTTTTTATTTTTCCATCAATTTGGCCATGTGAGGACCTATTTTTTGCAGGATGAGCCGTACTTTTGAACGACATCATTTGTTTTAGCATGTCGTGTACTACAAAATGGAAAAAAAATTCCAAGTGTGGTGAAATTGCAAAAAAAGTGCAATCCCACACTTGTTTTTTGTTTGGCTTTTTTGCTAGGTTCACTAAATGCTAAAACTGACCGGACATTATGATTCTCCAGGTCAGTACGAGTTCATAGACACCTAATATGACTAAGTTATTTTTTACCTAAGTGGTGAAAAAAAATTCCAAACTTAGCTAAAAGAAAAAAAAAATTGCGCCATTTTCTGATACTCGTAGCGTCTCCATTTTTCATGATCTGGGGTCGGTTGAGGGCTTATTTTTTGCGTGCCGAGATGACGTTTTTAATGATAGTATATTGGTGCAGATACGTTCTTTTGATCGCCCGTTATTGCATTTTAATGCAATGTCATGGCGACCAAAAAACGTAATTCTGGCGTTTCGAATTTTTTTCTCGCTACGCTGTTTAGCGATCAGGTTAATGTTTTTTTTTTAATTGATAGATCGGGCGATTCTGAGCTCGGCGATACCAAATATGTGTAGATTTGATTTTTTTTAATTGATTTATTTTGATTGGGGCGAAAGGGGGTTGATTTAAACTTTTATATTTTTTTATTTTTTTCACATTTTTTTTACTTTTTTTTTACTTTTGCCATGCTTCAATAGCCTCAATATAGAATAGCCTTCAATATAGAAGCAGGCACAACACGATCGCCTCTGCTACATAGCAGCGATCTGCTGTTCGCTGCTATGTAGCAGAAAATCAGGTGTGCTGTGAGCGCCGACCACAGGGTGGCGCTCACAGCTACCAGCGATCAGTAACCATAGAGGTCTCAAGGACCTCTATGGTTACAATGGAGAAGCATCGCCGACCTCCAATCATGTGACGGGGGTCGGCGATGACGTCATTTCCGGCCGCCCGGCCGGATGCGGTAGTTAAATGCCTCTGTCTGCGTTTGACAGCGGCATTTAACTAGTTAATAGGCGCGGGCAGATCGCGATTCTGCTCGCGCCTATTATGGGCACATGTCAGCTGTTCAAAACAGCTGACATGTCCTGGCTTTGGTGCGGGCTGACCACCGGAGCCCGCACCAAAGCAAGGCTTCTGACCTCGGACGTACTATCCCGTCCGAGGTCAGAAAGGGGTTAAGGGAAATTCTTAGAATGCGACCTGGTGAGATTTATTGGGGACTGGATGTAGAATCACTTTAATATTTGGAACAAAAATTTAAATTCACAGTTTTGTCTGTATGTAAGTAATTTTTAGTGATGGGTGAACGTGATCGGCAATGCTCATTACTCTATCGAGCATAATGACACTTAAGACGCTAGATACTGGATCGATTCCACACTCTAAATGTTTCACGGCTGGATTTCAGCTACTAAACATGCGGAGATTTCCTACCAATATTGGTAATACTGTAGCCATGTTGGATACTGGCATTACTGTGACTGGCTGGCCACATCACATCATTGGGTTTTTAAAAGACCCAGTACGCGATGGTCACCACACTGTTCCCGGAAGCAGAGTAGGGAAAGGAGCTACAGAAGGGAAAGGTAGTTTTATAGGCCTTGAAGAAGAAAGCTAAAACAATGCATTAAATTTCGATTCTATAAAACTGTTCTTATCTGCAATGAATGTAGGATTAGCTGCTGAAATAGGAATAGTGTATTAGAGGCATTTAGGCAGGGTTCATTGTGTTACAGTCCTTGGAGATGCAATGTACAACCAAAATTCCAAGGTACAACCAAAAAGGGCCAATTGAAATAGATTCTATTCTCTAATAATACCACACTTTGCTTCAAATCATGTTTGGTTATCTGGAGGACTAGGGATAGTGTGTTTCAGGCATTTAGACAGTGTTAATTGTAATACATTCCTTGATGCTGCTACATAGAACCAAAAATCCTTTCAGGGCCAATAGAAATAGATTCTATTCTCTAATAATACTGCTCAGGAGAAACTCTGCCTGCTGCAGGACCACAGCAAACACACTCATCCATGAGATCAAGTTTCCTGTCTTATTTTGCAGGGGAGCATGGGACACCATTCTTGAAGCCAGAAGAATGCAAACAGGTGGTCGCTTGGATTGCAGATAATACTTCAAGTCTGTATCTCAGCACTACCTTCTCTTCCACACATTACAGTCTCACTAGTCAAGATTCTGGACCACATAACCCTCACCCTGATCATCCTTCCTCCCACTATGGCGAGTCCCATTAGAAAATTGGTCCCACACTTGCACACTGTGATAAGTTCTTTAAATTTCCATTTATTGATTCTGGCCTCTCACCATACACATTTCAAATGGTGCATGAGATCATGTGTGGTGATGCCCAAATATTTGAGCAGCAGCTGTCAGAACAAGCAGAAAGTAGGGAACGGCAATTGCTATCTCAAAAGGTGGATAATGATGAGACACAGTTACCAACAAGTCAAGTTAAGTCAAAGAGTTAGGAGGAGGATCAGGGTGAGGAAGTGGAAAATGAAGTGGTGGATGATGAAGTCACTGACGCAATCTTCAAGGCGGTAAGCAGAGTGAGCACAGCAGCAAAGAGAGATTTTTTGAATATCAGGTTAACCTCAAACATATTAATTATATACAGATTAAATATGCGATTATGCTGCAGCGCAGGTACCATGGCTGGTGCCTGCCTGCAGAAGTTTTTTTCAATATGTATATATAATAATCATTATGTAAATTACGAGGGAGGTCACCGAGGGATCAGCGACCTATTAGAATAATACACATGAATACATAAGCAGAGCACCACATTGAAGACCCTCCCCACAGGCTACCCTGAAGCATGAGCATATCATTAACTCAAAACTGAAAATAAAGATTAAACAGCAACCACAAGACAGATTTCATCAGCCAAAGGTATCATTTTAATCAGTATAACGGCGGCAACCTGACAATATTTGTAGGTTACTGTGAATAATCCTGGTGACAGGTTCTCTTTAAGGCACATCCACTGGCATGGAGGTGTATGTGCAATGTTTTTATTCTGTTTCCAGCACACTTTCTAGCTCTCAGACAGGGGTCTATTAGAACCCAATAGTTCCACTAGTGTCTGCCCATCCCTACCCTGGTTCTTGCTTTGTACCAGTTAGTCCTTGTTAGCTCCTGCCTTGTCAGTCTGTATTTCAGCAAGACCCGCGTTCACCTGATGTGCCAATCTGTATATCAGTCGGACCTGTCTGCACTTGCCATGCCAGCCTCTATATCAGCCTGATCTGTATGCACCTGCCATGACAGGCTGTATATCATCCAGACCCGTCTGCACCTGCCGTGCCAGGCTCTTTATCAGCTGGACCCGTTCGCACCTGTCATTGCAGTCTGTATATCAGCCAGACCTGTCTGCACTTGCTGTGCCAGCCTGTATATCAGCTGGACCCGTCTGTACCTGCCATGTCAGTCTGCGTATCAACCAGGCGTGCTTGCACTTGCCATGCCCATCCAAGCCTGGCCCCACTATAAGGGGCTCTAGTGATGCATCAGGTGCTCATCTAGTCATGCCCCTCCAGGCTCTCCTAGGACCATGGCACAGTGGTTCCACCACTCCCGTTACAGTTTGCACAGGCCGTGGAATCCGCTTGTTCTCACGCTTCCTCTATCTCAACCTATACCAGTAGGTTTCTCTTCAGTAAGACAAGCAGGATAAAATCTTCTCCTACCTGCGAACACTAACCACCTATCTAGATATGCTGACAACTCCTGCTGCACCTAACCAAGCTGAGATGAACTCAGCCATGATCCATTAGCCTACCAGCTATGTGCCTGGTTCCGGACCCCATCTGTCAGCTTCACCACATTATGGCAGTGACCCTGCCCTATGTCGGGGGTTTATTAATCAGTGCATGCTGCACTTCGAACTTGTGGCTCATTAAAGCTTCTCAGATCGGGGAAAGGTTGCTTTCATCATGTCCCATCTCACTAGCTTAACTCTGGCATGGCTCAATCCACTATGGGAGAGAGGGAATCCTATTATGATAAACCTCCAGTCCTTTCTTGTTGCCTTCCATAAGGTCTTTGATGAGCCCAGTCGTGTTTCCTCTGCAGCATCTTCTATGCTCAGACTGCACCAGGGAAACCTCACAGTGGGCCAGTATGCTGTTCATACATGTAAAAAACACAAAAGTTGAGCTTAACTTGAGTTAACAGAGGTTATGCAGAGGTTAAACGCATGTTCACATTGGCCAGAAAACAAAGCCTACAAGAGAAAAAAGTAAGCAAAAACCCTGATGTAACTAAGAAAAAAAGCAAAAGTGCATTTAAATAACAGAGTTTTTAGTAATACTGTTTTTTTTATCAAAAAATAGCACAAAAGCCATCCCACCGCCTCAAGGTAACTCTGATAGGGACAGTCCTACACCTTGACGCGGTGGGATCGCTTTGAAGGTTAATAAAACACATAGAATATAGTAATGATAGAATTTATTAGATTGTATAACTCATTCATTTTTGTCACTTTCATATTTTTAATATCCATTTGACAGCCACGTCATACTACTTACAAAATCAGAAATCTCCATTGAAGAAAGAATATGGATAGCACTTGCTATTGCACACTTCTGTCCTCACTCTCTCTTCATCATTATGTTTTTTTGGAGGAGCACCTGGAATCTTAACCCCTTGACAACCGCCGATACGCATTTTAACGGCGGCAGTTAAGGGTACTTAAACCACAGCAACGTTAATTAACGGCGCTGTGGAAAAAGTGTATAGCACCCCGCCAGATTCAGATTTTCTCTGGGGTCACGGTTGCCGGGGATATCACAGTGTTCAAAATAAAAAAAATAGTAAATAACCCCCCATTATCACCCCCTTAGTTAGGAAAAAAATTATAAAATAAAAAAGTATGTATTTCCATTTTCCAATTAGGGTTAGGGCTAGGGTTAAGTTTGGGGCTAAAGTTAGGGTTAGGGTTGGGGCTAGGGTTAGGGTTGGGGTTAGGGTTGGGGTTAAAGTTAGTGTTGGGGCTAGAGTAAGGGTTAGGGTTATGGTTGGGGCGAAAGATAGGGTTTTGGTTGGGGTTAGGGTTTGGGTTGGGGCTAAAGTTAGGGTTAGGGTTGGGGCTAAAGTTAGGGTTAGAGTTGGCATTAGGGTTGGGATTAGGGTTTGGATTAGGGTTAGGGTTGGCATTAGGGTTAGGGTTGGCATTAGGGTTACGTTTGGGATTAGGGTTACGTTTGGGATTAGGGTTAAGGTTAGGGTTGGGATTAGGGGTATATTGGGATTAGGGTTAAGTTTGAGGCTAGGGTTGAGGTTAGGATTAGGGGTGTGTTGGGTTAAGGGTTTGATTAGGGTTATGGTTAGGTTTGGATTAGGGTTAGCGGTGTTTTGGGGTCAGGGTTGTGATTAGGATTATGGATTGGGTTGGGATTAGGGTTAGAGGTGTGCTGGGGTTAGGGTTGGAGTTAGAATTGGGGGGTTTCCACTGTTTAGGTACAACAGGGGGTCTCCAAACGAGACAGCCAATTTTGCACTCAAAAAGTCAAATGGTGCCCTCTCCCTTCTGAGCTCTGCCGTGCGCCCAAACAGTGGTTAACCCCCACATATAGGGAATCAGCGTACTAAGTACTAGTTGCACAACAACTTTTGGGTTCCAGTTTATCCTATTACCCTTGCAAAAATAAAAAAAATTGGGGGCTAAAAAATCATTTTTGTGGAAAAAAAGTGATTTTTTATTTTCACGGCTCTGCGTCAAACTTCTGTGAAGAGCTTGGGCATTCAAAATGCTCACCACACATCTAGATAAGTTCCTTGGAGGGTCTAGTTTCCAAAATGGGGTCACTTGTAGGTGGAGATGATGGTCCTATGACCCAGTGAAGCATTCAAGACATGAGACAGCAGTAGTCCTCTTTTGTTTTTTCTTCATTTTCTGCTAACGTCTCTCCCTTATAACCTTGTCAACATTGTGCAAATAAAATAAAGGACAACGGTTTTTATTTCACGGAAGATTCGAGTTGTGCGGCTGTTTTCTTATTTCTGGATTACTACACATCTAGATAAGCTCTTTGGGGGGTCTAGTTTCCAAAATGGGATCAATTGTGGGGGGTATCTACTGTTTAGGTACTTCAGGAGCTCTGCAAATGCAACATGACGCACGCAGAATATTCCATCAAGGTCTGCATTTTAAAACGTCACTACTTCCCTTATGAGCTCCGATGTGCGTCCAAACAGTGGTCCCCCCAAACATGGGGTATCAGCGTACTCAGGACAAATTGGACAACAACTTTTACATTCCAATTTCTCCTGTTACCCTTGGGAAAATAAAGAATTGGGGGCTAAAAAAATCATTTTTGTGGAAAAATTTTTTTTTTATTTTCACGACTCTGCATTATAAACTTCTGTGAAGCACTTGAGCGTTCAAAGTGCTCACCACTCATCTAGATAAGTTTCTTGGGGGGTCTAGTTTCCAAAATGGTGTCACTTGTCAGTGTTTCTACTGTTTAGGTACATCAGGGGCACTGCAAACCCAACATAATGCCTGCAGACCATTCTATCAAAGTCTGCATTCCAAAATGGCACTCCTTCCATTCCGAGCTCTACCATGTGACCAAACAGTGGTCTCCCCACATATGGGGTATCTGCATACTCAGGATAAATTGCCCAATAAATTTTGTGGTCCCATTTCTCATGTTACCCTTGAGAAAATAAAAAATTGCGAGCTAAAAAATCATTTTTGAGGAAAAAAAAAGGATTGTTTATTTTCACGGCTCTACGTTATAAACTTCTGTGAAGCACCTGGGAGATTAAAGTGCTCACCACGCATCTAGAAAGGTTCCTTAAAGGGTCTAGTTTCCAAAATGGTGTCACTTGTCAGGGTTTCTACTGTTCAGGGACTCTCCAAATGCAACATGTCATCCAATCTCAATTCCAGCCAATTCTGCAAGTCAAACGGTGCTCTTTCTCTTCCAAACCCTGCCGTGCGCCCAAACAGTGGTTTACCCACAAATATGGGGTATTGGCGTACTCAGGACAAATTGCACAACAATTCTCCTGTTACCCTTGTGAAAATAAAAATTTGGGGGCTAAAAGATAATTTTTGTAGAAAAAATGCAATTTTTTTATTTTCACAGCTCTACGTTATAAACTTCTGTGAAGCACCTGGGGGTTCAAAGTGCTCAACACACATTTAGATAGGTTCCTTAAGGAGTCGAGTTTCCAAAATGGGGTCACTTGTGGGGGTTTCCACTGATTAGGAACATCAGTGGCTCTCAAAACGCGACATGGCGTCCGATCTCAATTCCAGCCAATTCTGCATTGAAAAAGTCAAACGGCGCTCCTTCTCTTCCAAGCTCTGCCGTGCACCCAAACAGTAGTTTACCCACACATATTGGGTATCGGCATATTCAGGAGAAATTGGTCAACAAATTTTGTGGTTCATTTTCTCTTTTAACACTTGTGAAAAATAAAAAAATTGGTTCTGAAATAAAATGTTTGCAAAAAAAGTTAAATGTTCAGTTTTTCCTTCCACATTGTTTCAGTTCCTGTGAAGCATATAAAGGGTTAATAAACTTCTTGAATGTGGTTTTGAGCACCTTGAGGGGTGTAGTTTTTAGAATGGTGTCAATTTTGGGTATTTTCTGTCATGTACACCTCTCAAAGTGACTTTAATTGTGAGATGGTCCCTAAAAAAAATGGTTTTCTAAATTTTGTTGTAAAAATGAGAAATTGCTGGTCAAATTTTAACGCTTATAACTTCCTAACAAAAAAATTTTGGTTTCCAAAATTGTGCTGATGTAAATTAGACATGTGGGAAATGTTATTTATTAACTATTTTGTGTGACATATCTTTCTGATTTAAGGGCATAAAAATTCAAAATTTGAAAATTGCAAAATTTAAAAAATTTCCACCATATTTCCAATTTTTCATAAATAATCGCAAGTAATATCGAAGAAATGTTACCACTGACATGAAGTACAATATGCCATGAAAAAAACAGTCTCAGAATCAGCGGGATTCGTTAAATCATTCCAAAGTTATAACCTCATAAATGGACAGTGGTCAGAATTGTAAAAATTGGCTCGGTCATTAAGTACCAAATTGGCACTGTCACTAAGGGGTTAAGGTACAGCTTGCAATTGTTTACCACACCTGTGACACATAGACTCAGCAGTATTAAGGGTGGTGTCTTCTTTTTTCCTTGGAATTGTGAAAATAAGAAATCTACTAATACACTTTTTGAAACCCCACCTACCACTCTGGGTGTTCTTACATTTACATGCAGTCGACACAAAATTGAGAATGTGTTCCTACTAAAGTCCATTGGCCAGGTCAGTAATCTGTGACTGCTGGATGGGAGGCCTGTGAATTTCCTTATTTCCAGACATTCCGAGCTCTTCTTTTGATTAACCAGGTTTGTGTGACATCATGTGTTGATGACGTCGTACCAGCCTGACTAATCAAAAGAAGAGCTGGAAATGCTGGAGGTAAAGAGGATTGCAGATTTCCCTTCCAGTAGTCACATATTACTTATGTGGCCAATTGACAAGAGTCCTGAGAATTAGGGTTGAGCGAAATGGATCGTTCATTTTCAAAAGTCGCCGACTTTTGCCACAGTCGGGTTTCATGAAACCCGACCCGATCCCTGTGTGGGCTCGGCCATGCGGTACGCGACTTTCGCGCCAAAGTCGCGTTTCAATGACGAAAAAAACTCCATTTCTCAGCCAATGAAGGTGGACGCAGAGTGTGGGCAGCGTGATGACATAGGTCCTGGTCCCCACCATCTTACAGAAGGGCATTGCAGTGATTGGCTTGCTGTCTGCAGCATCACAGGGGATATAAAGGGGCGTTCCCACCGACCGCCATGTTACTGCTGCTGATCTGAGCATAGGGAGAGGTTGCTGCCGCTTCGTCAGAAGCAGGGATAGCGTTAGGCAGGGTCCATTAACCACCAAACCGCTTGTGCTGTAGCGATTTCCACTGTCCAACACCACCTTTTGTTTGCAGGGACAGTGGAAGCTACATTTTTTTTCCTCAGCGCTGTAGCTCATTGGGCTGCCCTAGAAGGCTCCCTGATAGCTGCATTGCTGTGTGTACGCCGCTGTGCAAACCAACTGCTTTTTTCAAAGCACAAATCCTGTTGTTCCTTCCTTTCTGCACAGCTATCTTGTTTGTTTGTCCACACTTTTGATGTAATTTGTGCAGCAGTCCACTCCTTGTTATTGCTGCCTGCCATACCTGGCTGAGATTACTGCAGGGAGATAGTAATTGTAGGACAGTCCCTGTTTTTTTTTTTTTTAAATTCTCCCTGAAAAAAAAAAATAGTGGGAGATAGTGTTGAGCGATACCGTCCGATACTTGAAAGTATCGGTATCGGATAGTATCGGCCGATACCCGAAAACTATCGGATATCGCCTATACTGATACCCGATACCAATACAAGTCAATGGGACACCAAGTATCGGAAGGTATCCTGATGGTTCCCAGGGTCTGAAGGAGAGGAAACTCTCCTTCAGGCCCTGGGATCCATATTAATGTGTAAAATAAATAATTAAAATAAAAAATATTGATATAATTACCTCTCCGGAGGCCCCTGGACATCACCGCTGGTAACCGGCAGCCTTCTTTGCTTAAAATGAGCACGTTTAGGACCTGAGAATGACGTCGCGGCTTCTGATTGGTCGCGTGGCGGTCACATGAGCGGCACGCGACCAATCAGAAGCCGTGACATCATGGAAGTCCCTAAACGCGCTCATTTTAAACAAAGAAGGCTGCCGGTTACCAGTGGTGATGTCCAGGGGCCTCCGGAGAGGTGAGAATATCAATATTTTTTATTTTAATTCTTTATTTTACACATTAATATGGATCCGATACCGATTCCCGATTCCACAAAAGTATCGGAACTCGATATCGGAATTCTGATACCGCAAGTATCGGCCGATACCCGATACTTGCGGTATCGGAATGCTCAACACTAGTGGGAGATTAATCTTGGCATTTGTGCTTGAGTGCCAGTCGTGTGTGCCATCTCTCTCCAATTGTGGGGCACAGAAAGCCTAGTGTCTATAATCCTTTTTTTTTTTTTTTTTTAAATTCTCCCTAAAAAAAAATAGTGGGAGATTAAGATTGGCATTTCTGCAAGAGTGCCAGTCCTGTGTGTTTTTGTGTGCCATCTCTCTCCAATTTTGGGGCACAGAAAGCCTAGTGTGTAATACTGGCCCTGATTTCTTGGCAATTCTCCCTAACGAAAAAACGTAGTGGGAGATTAAGATTGGCATTTCTGCTAGAGTGCCAGTCCTGTGTGTGCCATCTCTCTCAAATTGTGGGCCACAGAAAGCCTAGTGTGTGGTTTTTTTTTTTTTTGGTTTTTAAATTCTCCCTGAAAAAAAAAAAATAGTGGGAGATTAATATTGGCCTTTGTGCTTCTGTGCCAGTCGTGTGTGCCATCTCTCTCAAATTGTGGGCCACAGAAAGTCTAGTGTGTGTTTTTTTTATATTTTGGTTTTTAAATTCTCCCTGAAAAAAAAATAAATGGTGGGAGATTAATATTGGCTTTTGTGCTTCTGTGCCAGTCCTGTGTGTGCCATCTCTTTGAAATTGTGGGCCACAGAAAGCCTAGTGTCTGTTTTTTTTTTTATTTTGGTTTTTAAATTCTTCCTGAAAAAAAAAAATAAATAGTGGGAGATTAATATTGGCCTTTGTGCTTCTGTGCCAGTCCTGTGTGTGCCATCTCTCTCAAATTGTGGGCCACAGATAGCCTAGTGTCTGTTTTTGTTATTTTGGTTATTAAATTCTTCCTGAAAAAAAAAAAATAGTGGGAGATTAATATTGGCCTTTGTGCTTCTGTGCCAGTCCTGTGTGTGTGCCATCTCTCTCAAATTGTGGACCACAGAAAGTCTAGTGTCTGTTTTTTTTTTTATTTTGGTTTTTAAATTCTCCCTGAAAAAAAAATTAATAGTGGGAGATTAATATTGGCCTTTGTGCTTCTGTGCCAGTCCTGTGTGGGCCATCTCTCTCAAATTGTGGGCCACAGAAAGCCTAGTGTCTGTTGTTTTTTTTTATTTTGGTTTTTAAATTCTCCCTGAAAAAAAAAAATAGTGGGAGATTAATATTGGCATTTGTGCTTGAGTGACAGTCCTGCGTGTGTGGCATCTCTCTCATTTTGTGCCACAGAAAACCGAGTGTGCAACATTGTTCCTGATTTTCCTTGCATTCTCACCCACCTATAAAGGGATATCTAAATCCTACAGAAGTTTGAGTTCACCTTGTAAGTTGTTTAACAGTAACAAATACCGTTACTTTGGTTACGTTTTTAAAACAATGAGGAAGTCTGGTGGAAGAGGTCGTGGCCGTGGGCGTTCATTGCCAGCTGGTAATGATGGTAGTGGTGGTGGAGCATCAGGTGGTCGTGGGAAAAACAATATAGCACCTAAGTCTCGAGCTGTGGAGCCAGGTTCGTCGTCTGGCTACACAAGGCCTCGAACGCTCCCTTTTCTGGGAGTAGGAAAACCGCTTTTAAAGCCGGAGCAGCAAGAGCAAGTTTTGGCTTTCCTAGCTGACTCAGCCTCTAGCTCGTTAAGTGGATGTTCACGGTCAGGAAAAAGTCGCTTCCTTGACCTCTTCAGCCAAAACAACAACAGAGAAGGATGCGTCAGGCGACACAACGGATTACTCCATGGAGCTCTTTACACATACCGTTCCTGGGTTAGAAAGTGAAACAGTTAACAGGCCATGCCCATTACAAGTTGAATCGGACATGGAGTGCACAGATGCACAGCCACAGCCAGATTACTATGCTGTTCCTTTGACTCAGACCACAACATTGCCCTCGCAGTGTACTGATCCAGAAGCAGACCCTGATGAGACTATGGTGCCCCGTCACGAACGCTATCCCACCGGCTTACACGGTGACACAGACGAAGTTGCACACGAGATAGAAGAGGAGGTTATAGATTACCCAGTTGTTGACCCCGATTGGCAGCCATTGGGGGAACAGGGTGCAGGCGGCAGTAGTTCTGAAGCGGAGGAGGGGCTGCAGCAGGCATCAACATCGCAACAGGTTCCATCTGCCGGGCCCGTATCTGGCCCAAAACGCGTGGCAAAGCCAAAACCTGTTGGAGGACAGCGTGGCCATCCGGTTAAAGCTCAGTCTGCAATGCCTGAAAAGGTATCCGATGCTAGAAAGAGTGCAGTCTGGCATTTTTTTTAAACAACATCCAATTGATCAGCGCAAAGTCATCTGTCAAAAATGTTTAACTACCTTAAGCAGAGGTCAGAATCTGAAAAGTCTAAATACAAGTTGCATGCATAGACATTTAACCACCATGCATTTGCAAGCCTGGACTAACTACCAAACGTCCCTTAAGGTTGTAGCACCCTCGGCCAATGAAGCTAGTCAGAAAGGCTATATCCCTTCCGTCACTGTAAGGCCACCATTTTCCGCACCACCTGCAGTATCTGTGCAGGTTTCGTTGCCAGGCCAAAGCAGTCAGGGTCAGGGAATCACCAGTTTCGTAGTTGGAAACACTGCATGTAGGGCACCAGCAAGAATACCGTCTCCAACCGTCTCTCAGTCTGCCATGTCCACCGGCACCCCCGCTAGTTCCACGATCTCCAGCTCTCCAGTCCAGCTCACCCTACATGAGACTCTTGTTAGAAAAAGGAAGTACTTAGCCTCGCATCTGCGTACACAGGGTTTGAATGCCCACATAGCTAGACTAATCTCGTTAGAGATGATGCCCTACCGGTTAGTTGAAAGCGAAGCTTTCAAAGCCCTGATGGACTACGCTATACCACGCTACGAGCTACCCAGTCGACACTTCTTTTCGAGAAAAGCCATCCCAGCCCTCCACCAGCATGTTAAAGAGCGCATCGTCCATGCACTCAGGCAATCTGTGAGTAAAAAGGTGCACCTGACAACAGACGCATGGACCAGTAGGCATGGCCAGGGACGTTACGTGTCCATCATGGCACACTGGGTGAATGTGGTGGATGCAGGGTCCACAGGGGACAGCAATTTTGGGACAGTTCTGCCTAGCCCACGGTCTAGGAAACAATTGGCTGTAGCCGTTCGCACCCCCTCCTCCTCCTCGTCCTCCTGCAGAAGCGAGAGCTCGTCCACAGACCGCAGTCGCACAACTACTCCATCCGCAGCTGCCACTGTTGCACACCAGGTGTCCCATTATGGGGCAGCTACTGGCAAGCGTCAGCAGGCTGTATTGGCTATGAAGTGTTTGGGCGACAACAGACACACCGCGGAAGTTCTGTCCGAGTTCTTGCAGAAAGAAACGCAGTCGTGGCTGGGCACTGTAGATCTTGAGGCAGGCAACGTAGTGAGTGATAATGGAAGGAATTTCATGTCTTCCATCTCCCTTTCCCAACTGAAACACATTCCTTGCCTGGCTCACACCTTAAACCTGGTGGTGCAGTGCTTCCTGAAAAGTTATCCGGGTTTATCCGACCTGCTCCTCAAAGTGCGCGGACTTTGCTCGCATATCTGCCGTTCGCCCGTACACTCCAGCCATATGCAGACCTATCAGCGGTCTTTGAACCTTCCCCAGCATCGCCTAATCATCGACGTTGCAACAAGGTGTTACTCAACACTGCAAATGCTTCAGAGACTGTGCGAACAGAGGTGTGCTGTTATGTTTTTGTGGGAGAATACACATACACGGGCAGGCAGTAGGATGGCAGACATGGTGTTGTCAGGTGTGCAGTGGTCGAAGGTACAAGACATGTGTCAAGTCCTTCAGTGTTTTAAAGAATGCACACGGCTGGTTAGTGCAGACAACGCCATAATAAGCATGAGCATCCCCCTAATGCGTCTGCTGATGCAAAGTTTGACGCACATAAAGGAGCAGGCGTCTGCAGCAGAGGAAGAGGAAAGCCTTGATGACATTCAGCCATTGTCTGGTCAGGGCAGTGTACAGGACGAGGTAGCGGGCGAAGAGGAGGAGGAGGACAAGGAGGATGATGGGGATGAGATTTTTTTAATGAGGAAGCTTCTCCGGGGCCAATAGCAACTGGTGGCGTTGCAAGGCCGGGTTCAGGTTTTTTTAGGGAGACAAGTGACGTAGATTTGCCTGAAATTGTCCCTCAACCCAGCACGACCGCAGATTTGACAACTGGAACTTTGGCCCACATGGCGGATTATGCCTTACGTATCCTGAAAAGGGACCCACGCATTATTAAAATGATGACGATTACTGGTTGGCCTGCCTCCTTGATCCTCGCTATAAAGGCAAATTGCAAAATATTATGCCACATGAGAACCTGGAACAAATATTAGCAACCAAACAATCAACTCTTGTTGACCGTTTGATTCAGGCATTCCCAGCACACAGCGACGGTGAGCGTTATCACACGAGCTGCAGGGGGCAGCAGGCCAGAGGTGTTAGAGGTGCACAAATCAGAAGTGGCGTTGGACAGAAGGGTTTTCTGACCAGGTTGTGGAGTGATTTTGCTATGACCGCAGACAGGACAGGTACTGCAGCATCAATTCAAAGTGACAGGAGACAACATTTGTCCAGTATGGTTACTAACTATTTTTCATCCCTTATCGACGTTCTCCCTCAACCGTCATTCCCATTTGATTACTGGGCATCCAAATTAGACACCTGGCCAGAATTGGCAGAATATGCATTGCAGGAGCTTGCTTGCCCAGCAGCTAGTGTGCTATCAGAAAGAGTACTCAGTGCTGCAGGTTCAATATTAACCGAAAAAAGGACTCGTCTGGCTACCCAAAATGTTGATGATCTAACCTTCATTAAAATGAACCACAACTGGATTTCGAATTCTTTTGCCCCACCTTTCCCGGCTGACACCTAGCTTTCCTATGAAAAGGTCTTGCTTGTGGACTGCTCTGACTGACTTTTCCAATCTCGTAATTTGCAGCAGCTGTTTGTCCAGCATATGACATGTTTACACCTCCCTAAATGGCCAAACTCCTCCCACGGGGCCGTGGTCTCGCCAGTTGGCGCAAGCACCCGTGAGAGTGCCTTTTGTCTGAAGAGGTGGGTGTGCACGCTTTTGGTCGACGGCACTGCCGCTGGGTCCCTCATAGTACAATACAGTGTCTCTGGCGGTGGTGGTGCGCACCCAACGTCAGACACACCGTTGTAACATGAGGGGCCCTGGGCCTGTACCGCCAGCCACAAGACAGTTTCCCCCCCCCAAGCTCAAACAGTGCTCTACCACTTGCAAAATTATCTCTCACAGCTCCACCAATGTTTAGTCTATGCGCTGACATCCTTCATAGCCTGTCACTGACAATACCAATGTGTTGACATGTATGATGCTACTTAAAATAGTAAGGGGCAGTGTCCTATATTTACACCAGTAAATACTTTGCACCAAATTACTAGGTCTGAAACTCAGCAGAGGAGCCCACCCCTGTACCTAAGTATGCCACCCTTTTGTGTTTTGGTTTTGTTGTATTGCCAGACATTAACATCTATTTATTTTTTGTGAGTACTAACTGTCAGACACTCATTACAATCGGCCTCTGCTGACAACACCAATGCTGCCTGTGTACCCCTGCAAGATAATTCCAAGTGTCTACAGCCTACTTTTGTTATGTTAGGCCTTCGAAGCCTGTCTGCAGTCCATTATAGAAATTGTCCTACACTGTCTGCGGTCCCTCCTTCCACTAGTCCTCCACTGACCAGACCACTGCTGCCCGTGTACCCCTGGAACCTATTTTAAAGTGCCTACAGCCTAATTTTGGTATGTTAGGTCTACTAAGCCTGTCTGCGATCCCTCCTTCCAATAGTCCTCCACTGACCAGACCACTGCTGCCCGTGTACCCCTGGAACCTATTTTAAAGTGCCTACAGCCCACTTTTGTTATGTTATGTCTACTAAGCCTGTCTGCAGTCCCTCCTTCCACTAGTCCTCCACTGACCAGACCACTGCTGCCCGTGTACCCCTGGAAGCTATTTTAAAGTGCCTACAGCCTTCTTTTGTTATGTTAGGTATACTAAGCCTGTCTGCGATCCCTCCTTCCAATAGTCCTCCACTGACCACACCACTGCTGCCCGTGTACCCCTGGAACCTATTTTATAGTGCCTACAGCCTACTTTTGTTATATTAGGTCTACTAAGCATGTCTGCGGTCCCTCCTTCCAATAGTCCTCCACTGACCAGACCAATGCTGGCCGTGAACCCCTGGAAGCTATTTTAAAGTGCCTACAGCCTACTTTTGTTATGTTAGGTCTACTAAGCCTGTCTGCGGTCCCTCCTTCCAGTAGTCCTCCACTGACCACACCACTGCTGCCCGTGTACCCCTGGAACCTATTTTATAGTGCCTACAGCCTACTTTTGTTATGTTAGGTCTACTAAGCCTGTCTGCGGTCCCTCCTTCCAATAGTCCTCCACTGACCAGACCAATGCTGTCCGTGTATCCCTTGAACCTATTTTAAAGTGCCTACAGCCTACTTTTGTTATGTTAGGTCTACTAAGCCTGTATGCGGTCCCTCCTTCCACTAGTCCTCCACTGACCAGACCACTGCTGCCCGTGTACCCCTGGAACCTATTTTAAAGTGCCTACAGCCTACTTTTGGTATGTTAGGTCTACTAAGCCTGTCTGCGGTCCCTCCTTCCACTAGTCCTCCACTGACCAGACCACTGCTGCCCGTGTACCCCTGGAACCTATTTTAAAGTGCCTACAGCCTTCTTTTGTTATGTTAGGTCTACTAAGCCTGTCTGCGGTCCCTCCTTCCAATAGTCCTCCACTGACAAGACCAATGCTGTCCGTGTATCCCTGGAACCTATTTTAAAGTGCCTACAGCCTACTTTTGGTATGTTAGGTCTACTAAGCCTGTCTGCGGTCCCTCCTTCCACTTGTCCTCCACTGACCAGACCACTGCTGCCCGTGTACCCCTGGAACCTATTTTAAAGTGCCTACAGCCTACTTTTGGTATGTTATGTTTACTAAGCCTGTCTGCGGTCCCTCCTTCCAATAATCCTCCACTGACCAGACCACTGCTGCCCGTGTACCCCTGGAAGCTATTTTAAAGTGCCTACAGCCTACTTTTGTTATGTTAGGTCTACTAAGCCTGTCTGCGGTCCCTCCTTCCACTAGTCCTCCACTGACCACACCACTGCTGCCCGTGTACCCCTGGAACCTAGTTTATAGTGCCTACAGCCTACTTTTGTTATGTTAGGTCTATTAAGCCTGTCTGCGGTCCCTCCTTCTAGTAGTCCTCCACTGACCAGACCAATGCTGGTCGTGTACCCCTGGAAGCTATTTTAAAGTGCCTACAGCCTACTTTTGTTATGTTAGGTCTGCTAAGCCTGTCTGCCTTCCCTCCTTCCACTAGTCCTCCACTGACCACACCACTGCTGCCCGTGTACCCCTGGAACCTATTTTATAGTGCCTACAGTCTACTTTTGTTATGTTAGGTCTACTACGCCTGTCTGCGGTCCCTCCTTCCACTAGTCCTCCACTGACCACACCACTGCTGCCCGTGTACCCCAGGAACCTATTTTAAAGTGCCTACAGCCAACTTTTGTTATGTTAGGTCTACTAAGCCTGTCTGCGGTCCCTCCTTCCAATAGTCCTCCACTGACCAGACCAATGCTGTCCGTGTACCCCTGGAACCTATTTTAAAGTGCCTACTGCCTACTTTTGTTATGTTAGGTCTACTAAGCCTGTCTGCTGTCACACCTTCCACTAGTCCTCCACTGACCAGGCCACTGCTGCCCGTGTACCCCTGGAACCTATTTTAAAGTGCCTACAGCCAACTTTTGTTATGTTAGGCCTACTAAGCCTGTCTGCGGTCCCTCCTTCCAATAGTCCTCCACTGACCACACCACTGCTGCCCGTGTACCCCTGGAACCTATTTTAAAGTGCCTACAGCCAACTTTTGTTATGTTAGGCCTACTAAGCCTGTCTGCGGTCCCTCCTTCCAATAGTCCTCCACTGACCACACCACTGCTGCCCTTGTAGCCCTGGAAGCTATTTTAAAGTGCCTACAGCCTACTTTTTGTTATGTTAGGCCTGCTAAGCCTGTCTGCGGTCCCTCCTTCCAATAGTCCTCCACTGACCAGATCAATGCTGCCCGTGTTCCCCTGGAACCTATTTTAAAGTGCATACAGCCTACTTTTGTTATGTTCGGCCTATTAAGCCTGTCTGCGGTCCCTCCTTCCAATAGTCCTCCACTGACCAGACCAATGCTGTCCGTGTACCCCTGGAACCTATTTTATATTGCATAGAGCATCCTTTTTTAATTGTAGGCGTACTAAGTCTGTCTGCGGTCCATAATTGAAATTGTCCTCCACTGACCAGAGCAATGCTGCCTGTGTACCCCTGTAACTTTTTTAAACTGCATTGAGCCAAATTTTTTGTTTAAGGACTACTACCTGTGTCTGTCTTCGCCACTCAATACAGCTGTCCTCCTCTGAAAAAAGCTGAGCATCAATAGTCTGGTTTTCAGCCTATAGGAATTTGAAAACTGCATTGGGGCTACTACTTCGGTAGGGCCTACTAACGGTGTCTGCTGCTCCAAGGTGTTCTCCAGGTTGCCTCTCCATAGCTTCGATCTTCTAGCTCTCGTTCAGTAGTTGTTGAAACAACACTGCATTATGCCTACAAGATGGGTCTGGGTTGTAGAGACGGTGTCTTCCGCTCCAAGGTGTTCTCCAGGTTGCCTCTCCATAGCTTCGATCTTCTAGCTCTCGTTCAGTAGTTGTTGAAACAACACTGCATTAGGCCTGTTGTGAATTCTGTTGTCGGGCTCCCTCCTGTGGTCTTGAATGGTACTTCGGCTGGTTCTGTCCATGGACTTCCTCTGGTGGGTGTTTCTGAGTTTCCTTCCACAGGTGACGAGGTTAATTCGTTAGCAGGCTGCTGTATTTAACTCCACTTAGATCTTTGCTCCATGCCACCTGTCAATGTTCCAGTATTGGTCTAGTTCACTCCTGGATCGTTCTTGTGACCTGTCTTCCCAGAAGAAGCTAAGTTCCAGCTTGTATTTCTTTGGTTTGCTATTTTTCTGTCCAGCTTGCTATTTTTATTGTTGTCTTGCTTGCTGGAAGCTCTGGGACGCAGAGGGAGCGCCTCCGCACCGTGAGTCGGTGCGGAGGGTCTTTTTGCGCCCTCTGCGTGGTCTTTTTGTAGGTTTTTGTGCTGACCGCAAAGTAACCTTTCCTATCCTTGGTCTGTTCAGTAAGTCGGGCCTCACTTTGCTAAATCTATTTAATCTCTGTGTTTGTATTTTCATCTTTACTCACAGTCATTATATGTAGGGGGCTGCCTTTTCCTTTGGGGAATTTCTCTGAGGCAAGGTAGGCTTTATTTTTCTTTCTTCAGGGCTAGCTAGTTCCTTAGGCTGTACCGAGTTGCATAGGGAGCGTTAGGCGCAATCCACAGCTATTTCTAGTGTGTTTGATAGGATTAGGGATTGCGGTCAGCAGAGTTCCCACGTCCCAGAGCTCGTCCTTTATTATCAGTAACTATCAGGTCATTCCGTGTGCTCTTAACCACCAGGTCCATTATTGTCCTGACCACCAGGTCATAACAGTACAGGTGGCCCAAAGTACTAATGCATCTCAATAGAGGGATAAGAGAAGTTCTGAGACCATTTTTTTTTCTTTGCACTGTGTTTTGTCTCTCTTTTCCCCTTTACCTCTGGGTGGTTCAGGACACAGGTGTAAACATGGACATTCAAGGTCTGTCCTCTTGGATGGATAATCTCACTACAAGGGTACAAAACATTCAAGATTTAGTGGTTCAGAATCCGATGTCAGAGCCTAGGATTCCAATTCCTGATTTGTTTTTTGGTGATAGATCTAAGTTCTTGAATTTCAAAAATAATTGTAAATTGTTTCTTGCCTTGAAACCTCGCTCCTCAGGTGACCCTGTTCAACAAGTAAAGATCATTATTTCCTTGTTACGTGGTGACCCTCAAGACTGGGCATTTTCCCTTGCGCCAGGAGATCCGGCATTGCGTGATGTTGATGCGTTTTTTCTGGCGCTTGGATTGCTTTATGACGAACCTAATTCAGTGGATCAGGCAGAGAAAATCTTGCTGGCTCTGTGTCAGGATGAAGCTGAGATATATTGTCAGAAGTTTAGAAAGTGGTCTGTGCTCACTCAGTGGAATGAATGTGCCCTGGCCGCAATCTTCAGAAAGGGTCTCTCTGAAACCCTTAAGGATGTCATGGTGGGATTTCCCATACCTGCTGGTCTGAATGAGTCTATGTCCTTGGCCATTCAGATCGATCGACACTTGCATGAGCGTAAAGCTGTGCACCATTTGGCGGTACTATCTGAGCATGGGCCTGAGCCTATGCAATGTGATAGGACTTTGACCAGAGCTGAACGGCAAGAACACAGACGTCGGAATGGGCTATGTTTTTACTGTGGTGATTCCACTCATGCTATCTCCGATTGTCCTAAGCGCACTAAGCGGTTCGCTAGGTCTGCCACCATTGGTACGGTACAGTCTAAATTTCTATTGTCCGTTACTCTGATTTGCTCTTTGTCATCCTATTCTGTTATGGCATTTGTGGATTCAGGCGCTGCCCTGAATTTGATGGACTTGGAGTATGCTAGGCGCTCTGGTTTTTTCTTGGAGCCCTTGCAGTATCCTATTCCATTGAGAGGAATTGATGCTACGCGTTTGGCCAAGAATAAGCCTCAGTACTGGACCCAATTGACCATGTGCATGGCTCCTGCACATCAGAAGGATATCCGCTTTCTGGTGTTGCATAATCTGCATGATGTGGTCAATTTGGGGTTGCCATGGCTACAGGTTCATAATCCAGTATTGGACTGGAAATCTATGTCTGTGTCCAGCTGGGGTTGCCAGGGGGTACATGGTGATGTTCCATTTTTGTCTATTTCATCTTCCACTCCTTCTGAAGTTCCAGAGTTTTTGTCGGATTATCGGGATGTATTTGATGAGCCCAAAGCCAGTGCCCTACCTCCTCATAGGGATTGCGATTGTGCAATTAATTTGATTCCTGGTAGTAAGTTTCCTAAGGGCCGATTGTTCAATTTATCTGTGCCAGAACACGCCGCTATGCGGAGTTATATAAAGGAATCCTTGGAGAAGGGTCATATTCGCCCATCGTCATCACCGTTAGGAGCAGGGTTCTTTTTTGTGGCCAAGAAGGATGGTTCTTTGAGACCTTGTATTGATTACCGCCTTCTTAATAAAATTACAGTCAAATTTCAGTATCCTTTGCCGTTGCTGTCTGATTTGTTTGTTCGTATTAAAGGGGCTAGTTGGTTCACCAAGATAGATCTTCGAGGGGCGTATAATCTTGTGCGTATTAAACAAGGCGATGAATGGAAAACAGCATTTAATACGCCCGAGGGCCATTTTGAGTACCGGGTTATGCCATTCGGGCTTTCCAATGCTCCATCAGTATTTCAGTCCTTTATGCATGACATCTTCCGAGAGTACCTGGATAAATTCCTGATTGTGTATTTGGATGATATTTTGGTCTTTTCGGATGATTGGGAGTCTCATGTGAAGCAGGTCAGAATGGTGTTCCAGGTCCTTCGTGCGAATTCCTTGTTTGTGAAGGGGTCAAAGTGTCTCTTTGGAGTTCAGAAGGTTTCATTTTTGGGGTTCATTTTTTCCCCTTCTACTATCGAGATGGAACCTGTTAAAGTCCAGGCCATTTACGATTGGACTCAGCCGACATCGGTGGAGAGCCTGCAAAAGTTCCTGGGTTTTGCTAATTTTTATCGGCGTTTCATCGCTAATTTTTCTACTGTTGCTAAACCGTTAACTGATTTGACCAAGAAGGGTGCTAATGTGGTCAATTGGTCTTCTGCAGCTGTAGAGGCTTTTCAGGAGTTGAAGCGTCGTTTTTCTTCTGCCCCTGTGTTGTGCCAGCCAGATGTTTCGCTCCCGTTTCAGGTTGAGGTTGATGCTTCTGAGATTGGAGCAGGGGCTGTTTTGTCGCAAAGAAGTTCTGATGGCTCGGTGATGAAGCCATGTGATTTCTTTTCTAGAAAGTTTTCGCCTGCTGAGCGTAATTATGATGTTGGTAATCGTGAGTTGTTGGCCATGAAGTGGGCATTCGAGGAGTGGCGTCCTTGGCTTGAAGGAGCCAAGCATCGCGTGGTGGTCTTGACAGATCACAAGAATTTGACTTATTTTGAGTCTGCCAAATGGTTGAATCCGAGACAGGCTCGATGGTCGTTATTTTTCTCCCGTTTTGATTTTGTGGTTTCGTACCTTCCGGGCTCTAGGAATGTGAAGGCTGATGCCCTGTCAAGGAGTTTTGTGCCTGACTCTCCGGGTGTTCCTGAGCCGGCGGGAATTCTCAAAGAGGGGGTAATTTTGTCTGCCATCTCCCCTGATTTGCGGCGGGTGCTGCAAAAATTTCAGGCTGATAGACCTGACCGTTGCCCAGCGGAGAAACTGTTTGTCCCTGATAGGTGGACTAGTAGAGTTATCTCTGAGATTCATTGTTCAGTGTTATCCGGGCATCCTGGAATCTTTGGTACCAGAGATTTGGTGGCTAGATCCTTTTGGTGGCCGTCTTTGTCACGGGATGTGCGTTCTTTTGTGCAGTCCTGTGGGACTTGTGCTCGGGCTAAACTCTGCTGTTCTCGTGCCAGTGGGTTGCTTTTGCCCTTGCCGGTCCCGAAGAGGCCCTGGACGCATATTTCTATGGATTTTATTTTGGATCTCCCCGTCTCTCAAAAGATGTCGGTCATTTGGGTGGTTTGTGATCGCTTTTCTAAGATGGTCCATTTAGTACCTTTGTCTAAATTGCCTTTCTCCTCTGATTTAGTGCCATTATTTTTCCAGCATGTGGTTCGTTTACATGGTATCCCGGAGAACATCGTTTCTGACAGAGGTTCCCAGTTTGTTTCGAGGTTTTGGCGATCCTTTTATGCAAGGATGGGCATTGATTTGTCTTTTTCCTCGGCTTTCCATCCTCAGACAAATGGCCAAACCGAACGAACTAATCAAACTTTGGAAACATATCTGAGATGCTTTGTTTCTGCTGATCAGGATGATTGGGTGTCCTTTTTGCCATTGGCTGAGTTCGCCCTTAATAATCGGGCCAGCTCGGCTACTTTGGTTTCGCCGTTTTTCTGCAATTCTGGTTTCCATCCTCGTTTCTCTTCAGGGCAGGTTGAGTCTTCGGACTGTCCTGGTGTAGATACTGTGGTGGATAGGTTGCAGCAGATTTGGACTCATGTGGTGGACAATTTGACATTGTCCCAGGAGAAGGCTCAACGTTTCGCTAACCGCCGGCGCTGTGTGGGTCCCCGACTTCGTGTTGGGGATTTGATTTGGTTGTCGTCTCATTATGTTCCTATGAAGGTTTCCTCTCCTAAGTTTAAGCCTCGTTTCATTGGTCCGTATAAGATTTCTGAGGTTATCAATCCTGTGTCATTTCGTTTGGCCCTTCCTGCTTCTTTTGCCATCCATAATGTGTTCTATAGGTCGTTATTGCGGAGATACCTGGCGCCTGTGGTTCCATCCGTTGATCCTCTTGCCCCGGTGTTGGTTGAGGGGGAGATGGAGTATGTGGTGGAGAAGATTTTGGATTCTCATGTTTCGAGACGGAAACTCCAGTACCTGGTCAAGTGGAAGGGTTATGGTCAGGAAGATAATTCCTGGGTTTTTGCCTCTGATGTTCATGCTGCCGATCTGGTTCGTGCCTTTCATTTGGCTCATCCTGGTCAGCCTGGGGGCTCTGGTGAGGGTTCGGTGACCCCTCCTCAAGGGGGGGTACTGTTGGGAATTCTGTTGTCGGGCTCCCTCCTGTGGTCATGAATGGTACTTCGGCTGGTTCTGTCCATGGACTTCCTCTGGTGGGTGTTTCTGAGTTTCCTTCCACAGGTGACGAGGTTAATTCGTTAGCAGGCTGCTCTATTTAACTCCACTTAGATCTTTGCTCCATGCCACCTGTCAATGTTCCAGTATTGGTCTAGTTCACTCCTGGATCGTTCTTGTGACCTGTCTTCCCAGAAGAAGCTAAGTTCCAGCTTGTATTTCTTTGGTTTGCTATTTTTCTGTCCAGCTTGCTATTTTTATTGTTGTCTTGCATGCTGGTAGCTCTGGGACGCAGAGGGAGCGCCTCCGCACCGTGAGTTGGTGCGGAGGGTCTTTTTGCGCCCTCTGCGTGGTCTTTTTGTAGGTTTTTGTGCTGACCGCAAAGTAAACTTTCCTATCCTCGGTCTGTTCAGTAAGTCGGGCCTCACTTTGCTAAATCTATTTAATCTGTGTTTGTATTTTCATCTTTACTCACAGTCATTATATGTGGGGGGCTGCCTTTTCCTTTGGGGAATTTCTCTGAGGCAAGGTAGGCTTTATTTTTCTTTCTTCAGGGCTAGCTAGTTCCTTAGGCTGTGCCGAGTTGCATAGGGAGCGTTAGGCGCAATCCACGGCTATTTCTAGTGTGTTTGATAGGATTAGGGATTGCAGTCAGCAGAGTTTCCACGTCCCAGAGCTCGTCCTTTATTATCAGTAACTATCAGGTCATTCTGTGTGCTCTTAACCACCAGGTCCATTATTGTCCTGACCACCAGGTCATAACAGGCCTACAAGTTGGGTCTGGGTTGTAGAGACGGTGTCTGCCGCTCCAAGGTGTTCTCCAGGTTGCCTCTCCATAGCTTCGATCTTCTAGCTCTCGTTCAGTAGTTGTTGAAACAACACTGCATTAGGCCTACAAGTTGGGTCTGGGTTGTAGAGACGGTGTCTGCCGCTCCAAGGTGTTCTCCAGGTTGCCTCTCCAAAGCTTCGATCTTCTAGCTCTCGTTCAGTAGTTGTTGAAACAACACTGCATTAGGCCTACAAGTTGGGTCTGGGTTGTAGAGATGGTGTCTTCCGCTCCAAGGTGTTCTCCAGGTTGCCTCTCCATAGCTTCGATCTTCTAGCTCTCGTTCAGTAGTTGTTGAAACAACACTGCATTAGGCCTACAAGTTGGGTCTGGGTTGTAGAGACGGTGTCTGCCGCTCCAAGGTGTTCTCCAGGTTGCCTCTCCATAGCTTTGATCTTCTAGCTCTCGTTCAGTAGTTGTTGAAACAACACTGCATTAGGCCTACAAGTTGGGTCTGGGTTGTAGAGACGGTGTCTGTCGCTCCAAGGTGTTCTCCAGGTTGCCTCTCCATAGCTTCGATCTTCTAGCTCTCGTTCAGTAGTTGTTGAAACAACACTGCATTAGGCCTACAAGTTGGGTCTGGGTTGTAGAGACGGTATCTTCCGCACCAAGGTGTTCTCCAGGTTGCCTTTCCTGAGCTTCTATCTTCAGGCTCTTGTTAAATAGTTGTTAAATGGAACAACTGCATTTGGCCTACTAGTTGGGTTGGGGCCTACTAACAGTGTCTGCCGCTCCTTGCTGTTCTCCTGGTTTCCTGTCCTGAAATTCCATTTTCAGTCTCTCATTAAGTAGTTGTTAATGTTAGACTGCATTTGGCCTACTAGTTGGGTTGGGGCCTACTATCGGTGTCTGCCGCTCCTTGCTGTTCTCCTCCACTGAACAAAGCTGTGCCGCCTGTTTACTACTGTTGCCAATTTTGAACTGCATTTAGACAACTTACTGATTTGGGCCTACTCTCTGTGTCAGCCTCTCATTACATTTGTCCTCCACTGCAATGCCCCCTGGTTAGTCCTGTTACCAATTTTGAACTGCATTTAGCCCACTTTATTCTTTGGGCCTATATCTGTGTTTCCTCCTCATCCTGTCCATTGCCCAGCCAGTGATAGATGAGTCTGCTGGTACATTGACCCATAACGCAACATTCCCCGTGCACGCTACACAGCAAGATTGTGACCCTGCTGAAAGTCAGGTTCCTCTTCCTGCATACCATACCACCTTACACGGGGACAAAGAGGAAGGTGCAGATGAAAGTGCAGGTTCCTTCATTAGGTAGGGGGAGGAATACTCGTTGGCGATGTCACTGGCACAGGGCCCCTCATAGTACGCAAAAGTGTCACTGCCGGTGGGAGGCGCCCCCGCCGTGCAAACACACCGCCGTACTTTGATGGGCCCTGTGCCAGTGCCAATGCCAATGAGTGGGCCCCCCCTGCTTGCTCAGGATCACAGCACTTGCAAAGTTGAAATACTTACCTCTTCCTGCTCCACTGCCGTGACGTGGTCCAGATTTCCTGGGCCCACTAAATACTTGAACCAGCCCTACCCCCCACAAATTTAGCCAAATGACCCCCAATTTCCAATGCCTTACTATTATTATAAGGTAAATTTAGATTGAAAAGCTTCAGTAACAAGAATGTATGTTTTTTGCCATTAAAATGGGCACTGTAGGTGTTTTCCTGGCCTCCACTAACTGCCGACTATGCTCCCCCATTGACTTGAAGCAACGAGAAGAAAAAAGCAGCAAATAGTCCAAAGTAGTGAAAATATATAGAAAACTTTATTAAATGATACCAGATAAAAACATGACAACGGGATAAAATAGTCCCTGCACTACACAAAGCATATAAACAGTGGGCAGGTGATAGGTGTCCACATAATAAAGGTATACACATAGACTACCCTAAGAGCACAGCTCATATGCAGTAAAAGCCATGCAAGAATGGTCCATTGTTACTAAGTAAACAGAAAAACCATATGGTACAAATAATTATGGCCACATCCATGCATAACAAAGTATATACATACCGGGTAGAAATGGAAGATCTTATATGTGAGCAGACACCGCACACCTGTCCCCCCCGATGCGCATTTCGGCTTCTGCCTTTCTCAAGGGGACACCTATCACCTGCCCACTGTTTATATGCTTTGTGTAGTGCAGGGACTATTTTATCCCGTTGTCATGTTTTCATCTGGTATTATTTAATAAAGTTTTCTATATATTTTCACTACTTTGGACTATTTGCTGCTTTTTTCTTCTCGTTGCTTCTGGTTACAATTGTGCAGTTTGTCCATTATGGTCCTTATTGTTGTCCCGCTTTACTATAGATACAGAGATACCCGTAGTGAGTTTGTCTAACTATGTTGGTGACTGCATTTCTATCCACATTTGTGTTTTGCTTCCCCCATTGACTTGCATTGGGTTTCGTGTTTCGGTCGATCCCCGACTTTTCGCGATAATCCGCCGATTCCACTCGACTCGACTTTTGAGATAGTCGGGTTTCGAGAAACCCGACTCGACTCTAAAAAAGTCAAGGTCGCTAAACCCTACTGAGAATCAATGTTCCCATCTCCTTTCCCTACTAGTAAGGAACACATATAAAAATCACATGATTGAGGAGTTTTCATTTTTGTTGGGAGTGGCCCTTTAATGACCTTAATTTAAAAAATCTTTGTATCTATATTTGCTCTGAACTACACTTGGGTGTAACAATTACCAAGCAAAATATATACCAGGAGGATCTGAAGGTGAGGTAGAGGGCGATAACAATTAACTAATTTAACCTAACTGCTAAGAAAAGACTCATACTTCTCTGTGGTTAACCATTCATGTAAAAGTAATTTAAATATTCTCTGCATGAGTAGCAAAGCATAAAATCTAATAGCCTGCTAATAAATATAAATAATAATGAAGGGATTTAAAAATAGGTCAATTAAATTAGTGCTGAATGATCTAAATGCTGCCAATGAAAAAAAATTAAGATTGTTGTAAAACTTAGATCAGAATATTGCAGTGTATTAAAATAAGATAACGGCTTACAAAGAACCTTTACCCTTTCTGAAAACAGAATGTTTTAACACCTCAGTGTAAAGTTATATATATTACTTAATAACTTTTTTGTTCTACATATTTAAACCCTTGATGCTTAATCTGTGTCTGAAACTTTAGATTTAGAATACATATCGCATTTTTTTACCTTAATCATAGTCTTGCTTAGTAAACACACGCTGTAGGAATTTGATATCCAAATACTTCAACATATAAAATATCATTAAGTCTTAATTTGTAATAAAAAAAATGTAACCCATTAACAAAGTAGGAGGGGCAACCCTCACTAAGATAAAAGGTAATATTTCATGAAAAGTTAACCTATTGTTTAAGCCAGGTTTTATAATTGTATTTTTCATTTTGACAGTGTTATTTTTATTATTTTTAATATCGATAAATAAAATCTTGTAAGTTTCAAACTAGCCACTTGGCCAAATATTAGACTCCTACTTCCCATTCTACTTGTGGACTTTAGTAATAGTTGACTGACTCATACCCTACTTGTTTGCATAGAAGTGTTATCGGATCATGTTCTAATCTAAGAAAAAAAGGACATCCTATTAGAAAGGAGAGGAGGTGAGCTGTAACTATCCCGGATTGTGAATGGCGGATCCTTAATTATTTATTGTATGAAGAAGTGCGAGCTTTCATTATAATCCTATCTCTGATAATAATAAGATTGCTGAGAAGTCATATGTAAAAAACAGAAAGTATGACTCTAGTATAAAAGATGCCATACACGTTAGGAAACTGTCTGCTGAACTCAAGTTAGCTGACAGATATCTCTCCCAACTCCCCTATTCACTGGGACCTTCAGCTCAGCCGAACATTCCTTTGTTCTCCGTGAGAGACTCACTGCTTGACATCTCTTCCAGCAGCTTATTTCATTTCTAAATAAAAGGATCAGCTGTTGAAATTCAACAAAAAATTATTTTTCCAGAAAATGGAGGCTTCCACACACATTAAACCATCTGTTAAAACTTCTGAAATTAACAGGGTTCAGCCAACTTTAATCTAATGTGTATGGGGGATTTCAGTTCTAATGTCTAGTAGACATAGGAGAATTTTTGAGAGGAATTGAATTCTACTTAAATCTTACAAAAAATCTTGTTCTCGAGAAAACAGATTCTTTGTAATTTGCTCCGCTCCAGTCTTTTGCCTTTTAATGAATTGCTACCCTATCGAGACTGATAAAAACTAAAGAAAACAAAACCAGGGCAAATGCAGAAGCAGTGTTTTAACTAATTAAATTTCTCCCAGGAATCTATAACTTGTAGAACCATCTATTTCCAGCAATTACTTTAAGTAATTATCTTATGTATGACTTTAGTTTACATACTGCTTCTTCATTTTGTCCTAAAATTAGCATATTGGATTAAAGTTGATTTTCACCACAATTTTGGGTTAAGAATCCTACATGGCACAAGTTTTTGGTGTTTTCTGCTTTTTTTTTGTTTTTACAAACAGGCATCACTTCTTTTGGTATTTGTTGAGATATGTGCTATTCTGTTATGTCTTTATTGTCTGTACAAGTCCCTGCTAAAATTTAAGGTGTTCCTGAAAATGTAGGCGCTATAGAAATAAAAATTATTATTATTATTCCAACTGCACAATTTTTAAGTCTATTTTTGCATGTGTTCACCTGTTTGGTTTTCTTGGTTTTTTTTTCAGTTTTCCACTGTTGGTATGGTTTAGGGTTTCCACATGCTTTCACCTGATTCATTTGTTACTTTAAAAAAAAGTTGCAAAATTTGTCACAAATGCACTCCAGTCCCCAGCCCTGATGTGATTCTGTTCACGTCCAACACTTACGTGCAATTTTATATAAAAACAATGCAACTTTTTACTTCACCCATTACTTGCCAAATTAGCAATTTTCATTTTACGGATTTTTCAGAAAAGGGAGTCCCAATATTCAATTAAAAATGACAATGATTTCCGATTTTGAAAACATTCATTTTACAAACACAAAACAAAAAATTGGACCTAATTATAAAAATTATAAAATCTTAGTTGCTAGAAGCAAAAGATTAGGCATCCCAAAAAAAGGACATTGGTAGATAATCGGTTAAAAGGTCACACAAAGGTTAAACTAAACAAATAAAGTAGCACTCTGTAGCACTATAACATGCAAACATGAAATATGAAAATTAAATTGCATTACTGCACTAGAAAATATGAAAAATTGAGAATACTTAGCGCATAAATTGGCCAATTCATGTATGCCCGGCAGCGACAATAAGGCAACTCTCGTTGCCAGGACCTGTCTAATGTGAATCCTCTCTTAGACTACAGTCTACATCTCTATGGGAAGAAAACAAACAAAACCAAAGAAAAAACAATCTATGCATATATCCTAATGAAAATAAATAAGTAAAAAAAGCATGTACATTAAATAATTAACATAGGGTACTTAGTAAACACTGTTTTTCATTTAAAAAAAGCATAAAGCTGTTCCACTGCGTGTGTGGCCCCTTTCTCAATGAGCTGGCAGTTCACATATAGTTTCTCCAAAGCTGGGTGTCCGGTAGGGACCCTGTGACTCTGCCACTATTCACACAAGGTAGGTTTGCACATTAGAGAGTGCAGTTACTGTTCCAATTGGGTACACCTTTCCGCAGTGGAACAGCTTTATGTTTTTTTTAATCAAAAATAGTGTTTACTAGGGTTGAGCGAAACGGATCGTTCATTTTCAAAAGTCGCCGACTTTTGGCAAAGTCGGGTTTCATGAAACCCGACCCGATCCCTGTGTGGGGTCGGCCATGCGGTACGCGACTTTCATGCCAAAGTCGCATTTCGTATGACGCGCTTGGCGCCATTTTTTTCAGCCAATGAAGGGGCGTGGGCAGAGTGATGACATAGGTCTTAGGGGCGTGGACGCCTATCGCCATGTTGTCGCTTGTGCGCTGTAGCGATTTGCACTGTGTAACACCAGCTTTTCAGTTCAGGGACGGACGGAGGAGAGAGAGAGAGAGAAAAAAAAAAAAAAATCCCATTGGGTCTCGTGTTTCGGTCGATCCTCGACTTTTCGCCATAATCGGCCGATTTCACTCGACTCGACTTTTGAGATAGTCGGGTTTCGCGAAACCCGGCTCGACCCTAAAAAAGTCAAGGTCGCTCAACCCTAGTGTTTACTAAGTATTCTAAAGCAAAGAAAAAAAATGAACAGCACTGGGGTACTAAATCACCACTTCTCAGACACGGATCCACATCAATCTGAACTCCGCAGTAAAGTAACAGCTGGTAATGGTGCTTACACGAATTCAGAACGACTCCGAATGAACAATATAAGAAAAAAGTGTAACACTTACCAACATGAAGATAAATCCAAAAGTCCTTTATTCACATACGTGCCATGGGCAAAGGTTAGACATGCAGGACATGTGAGACATGTGGGGGAAGTAGAGGATGATGGCCGTTTTGTGATTACTCACTTCTACGGGTCCAGATGCAAGTAATCGCCAAGCGGCCATCATTTTCTCCTTCCCTCACATGTCCTGCACATCTAACCTTTTTCCATGGCACGTATGTGAATAAAGGGCTTTTGGATTTATCTTCATGCTGGTGAGTGCTACACTTTTTTCCTTATAGTGTTTACTAAGTACCCTATGTTAATTATTTAATGCACTTGCTTTTATACTTATTTATTCTCATTGAGGTATATGCACTTATTGTTTTTTCTTTGATTTTATTTGTTTCCATGGCCAGTGTGAACAATGCTCTTACATCATGCATGTTTTCAAGGCATACTCTGGCTCAGTTTTCTGTTTTTCATCTCTATGGGAAGGCAGGATCCTGCTGTAGTTAAAAATGCCTGAGGCTGAGGGTGGAGTGCTCAGTCAGAGAGCTAATGCATACAAATATCAAAAGCCTTCTTACTAAGAGTAGCCGTCTCCATATACAACTAAACAAATAAAGTAGCACTCTGTAGCGCTATAGCATGCAAGCATGAAATATGAAAATTGAATTGTATTACTGAATAAGACGTTGACGGGATTGTATAATTTTCTTCGGTTCTTGTACCGTTGTCACCTGGTGAAGTATTTTCTTTGTCTTCTGTTTCATCGTCTGATCCTGTCAAATCGATGATGGTCTCTGAAATAAATAACTGATGATTTACCACACATCTGCAACCTCTATTGCAGAGCACAGCGCCATTTGTTGTTAAAATTACCTTTCGCAGATGTTGTAGGGTACGTAGGGCTCCAGGTATCCCGGTCTGTAAATGAATATAGCGGTTTTACCGTACAAGCTTCATCATCGCTGGTGGTAACGGCCAGCAGGTCATCGTCAGAGCCTGTACAGTCTAAGAAACTCTCTGAAATAGATAGACGTAAAATTACAACAAAACTGCACAAATTAATGTAGAGTACAAAGAGTTTTTTGTTACCGGACTTACCATGCATAGGGAGGTTGTGTATATCAAAGGCACGAGGTGCAAGTTCCGAGAGGACTTCCGGAGGATCTTTGGCTAGCTTGGAATTGTCCTGGTACCACTCGGCTTTCAAGTCAGTGTCCAATTGCTGCCATTCGGTCAATAGTTCCTGTGAGTCTGGGTATTGCGAAGCTTCCACTAACTCTGAATTAACATGACGGACCCCAGAGACCGTTTCACATTGTATTTTAGCCATTAGACACTGTGGAGGTGCGGGGCATTCCTCTACCATATCTGCATCTAGGAACATAGCTTTTAAAATAAAATAAAAGCATGTTAGGCATCCCCCCATCCTATAACTAAATTTTCACGCATTCCCTCTAAAACTTTGCTTACTTAGCTGGCTGTCTGTGAGTTGCTCTTCGTCAACGATGTGATCATTAAAACTAGGGTTCATCTGTAACAAACGCACAACGTCATACAGTATATAGCGACAAAATAGATGCATAAACTATAAAATAGTTACAATAATTACAATTAAAAATAATAGACAAGCCGCAATAATGCTGACAATCAGACATTCAATACGTCATACAGTATATAGCAACAAAATAGCCGCATAAACTATTAAATACTTACAATAATTAAAATTGAAAATAATATGCAAACCGTAATAATGGTGACAATCAGACATTCAACTTAACGTCATACAGTATATAGCGACAAAATAGACGCATAAACTATAAAATTCTTAGAATAATTACAATTAAAAATAATATACAAGCCACAATAATGGTGACAATCAGACATTCAGTATTAACCCCTTCCCGACCTTTGACGCCACGTAGGCGTCATGAAAGTCGGTGCCAATCCGACCCATGACGCCTATGTGGCGTCATGGAAAGATCGCGTCCCTGCAGATCGGGTGAAAGGGTTAACTCCCATTTCACCCGATCTGCAGGGACAGGGGGAGTGGTAGTTTAGCCCAGGGGGGGTGGCTTCACCCCCCCCGTGGCTACGATCGCTCTGATTGGCTGTTGAATGTGAAACTGCCAATCAGAGCGATTTGTAATATTTCACCTATTATAACTGGTGAAATATTACAATCCAGCCATGGCCGATGCTGCAATATCATCGGCCATGGCTGGAAACACTTATGTGCCCCCACCCCACTGATCGCCCCCCCAGCCCCCCGATCTGTCCGGTACACTGCTCCGGCTCCCCTCCGTCCTGTGCTCCGCTCCCCCCGTGGTCTTGTCCGCTCCCCCCGTGCTCCAATCACCCCCCCGTGCTCCAATAACCCCCCCTGCACTCCGATCCACCCCCCCGTGCTCCGTTCAACCCCCCCGTGCTCCGTTCCACCCCCATGCTCCATTCCACCCCCCCGCGCTCCGATCCACACCCCCATGCTCCGATTCCCCCCCCCGTGCTCCCCCCCACCCCATCATACTTACCGATCCTGCCGGGGTCCGTCCGTCTTCTCCCTGGGCGCCGCCATCTTCCAAAATGGCGGGCGCATGCGCAGTGCACCCGCCGAATCTGCCAGCCGGCAGATTCGTTCCAAAGTGCATTTTGATCACTGAGATATAATCTATCACAGTGATCAAAATAAAAAAAATAGTAAATGACCCCCCCCCCCTTTGTCACCCCCATAGGTAGGGACAATAAAAAAAATAAAGAATTTTTTTTTTCCACTAATGTTAGAATAGGGTTAGGGTTAGGGCTAGGGTTAGGGTTAGGGTTAGGGGTAGGGTTAGGGGAAGGGTTAGGGTTAGGGTTAGGGTTAGGGGTAGGGTTAGGGGTAGGGTTAGGGTTTCGGTATGTGCACACGTATTCTGGTCCTCTGCGGATTTTTCCGCTGCGGATTTATAGCAGATTTACCGCGTTTTTTCTGCGCATTTCACTGCGGTTTTACAACTGCAATTTTCTATTGGAGCAGTTGTAAAACCGCCGCGGAATCCGCAGAAAGAAGTGACATGCTGCGGAATGTAAACCGCTGCGTTTCCGTGCAGTTTTTCTGCAGCATGTGTACAGCGATTTTTGTTTCCCATAGGTTTACATTGAACTGAAAACTCATGGGAAACTGCTGCGGATCCGCAGCGTTTTCCGCAGCGTGTGCTCATACCTTTAGAATTAGGCTATGTGCACACGGTGCGGATTTGGCTGCGGATCCGCAGCGGATTGGCCGCTGCCGATTCGCAGCAGTGTTCCATCAGGTTTACAGTTCCATGTAAACATATGGAAAACCAAATCCGCTGTGCCCATGGTGCGGAAAATACCGCGCGGAAACGCTGCATTGTATTTTCCGCAGCATGTCAATTCTTTGTGCGGATTCCGCAGCGTTTTACACTTCTTCCTCAATAGGAATCCGCAGGTGAAATCCGCACAAAAAACACTGGAAATCCACGGAAAATCCGCAGGTAAAACGCAGTGCCTTTTACCCACGGATTTTTCAAAAATGATGCTGAAAAATCTCACACGAATCCGCAACGTGGGCACATAGCCTTAGGGTTAGGGTTGGAATTAGGGTTGTGGTTAGGGGTGTGATTAGGGTTATGGCTACAGTTGGGGTTAGAGTTAGGGGTGTGTTGGGGTTAGTGTTGGAGGTAGAATTGAGGGGTTTCCACTGTTTAGGCACATCAGGGGTCTCCAAACGCAACATGGCGCCACAATTGATTCCAGCCAATCTTGTATTCAAAAAGTCAAATGGTGCTCCCTCAATTCCGAGCCCCGACGTGCGCCAAAACAGTGGTTTACCCCCTCATATCGGGTATCACCGTACTCAGGACAAACTGCGCAACAATTACTGGGGTCCAAATTCTCCTGTTACCCTTGTGAAAATAAAAAAATGCTTACTAAAACATCATTTTTGAGGAAAGAAAAATAATTTTTTATTTTCACGGCTCTGCGTTGTAAACGTCTGTGAAGCACTTGGGGGTTCAAAGTGCTCACCACATGTCTAGATAAGTTCCTTGGGGGGTCTAGTTTCTAAAATGGGTTCACTTTTGGGGGGGTTTCTACTGTTTAGGCACACCAGGGGCTCTGCAAACGCAACGTGACGCCCACAGACCATTCCATCAAAGTCTGCATTTCAAAAGTCACTACTTCCCTTCTGAGCCCCAACGTGTGCCCAAACAGTGGTTTACCCCCACACATGGGGTATCAGCGTACTCAGGAGAAACTGGACAACAACTTTTGGGGTCCAATTTCTCCTGTAACCCTTGGGAAAATAAAAAATTCTGGGCTAAATAATTATTTTTGAGGAAAGAAAACGTATTTATTATTTTCACGGCTCTGCATTATAAACTTCTATGAAGCACTTGGGGGTTCAAAGTGCTCACCACACATCTAGATAAGTTCCTTTCGGGGTCTAGTTTCCAAAATGGGGTCACTTGTTGGGGGTTTCTACTGTTTAGCCACATCAGGTGCTCTGCAAACGCAACGTGACGCCCACAGAGCATTCCATCAAAGTCTGCATTTCAAAACGTCAATACTTCACTTCCGAGCCCCGGCATGTGCCCAAACAGTGGTTTACCCCCACATATGGGGTATCACCGTACTCAGGAGAAACTGGACAACAACTTTTAGGGTCAAATTTCTCCTGTTACCCTTGGGAAAATAAAAAATTGCAGGCTAAAAGATCATTTTGAGAAAATAGTTTTTTTTTTTTTTTTTTATGGCTCTGCGTTATAAACTTCTGTGAAGCACTTGGGGGTTCAAAGTCCTCACCACACATCTAGATTAGTTCCTTGGGGGGTCTAGTTTCCAAAATGGGGTCATTTGTGGGGGATCTCCAATGTTTAGGCACACAGGGGCTCTCCAAACGTGACATGGTGTCCGCTAATGATTGGAGCTAATTTTCCATTTAAAAAGCCAAATGGCGTGCCTTCCCTTCCGAGCCCTGCCGTGTGCCCAAACAGTGGTTTACCCCCACACATGGGGTATCAGCGTACTCAGGACAAACTGGACAACAACTTTTGGGGTCCAATTTCTCCTATTACCCTTGGCAAAATAGGAAATTTCAGGCTAAAAAATCATTTTTGAGGAAAGAAAAATTATTTTTTATTTTCATGGCTCTGCGTTATAAACTTCTGTGAAGCACCTGGGGGTTTAAAGTGCTCAATATGCATCTAGATAAGTTCCTTGGGGGGTCTAGTTTCCAAAATGGGGTCACTTGTGGGAGAGCTCCAATGTTTAGGCACACAGGGGCTCTCCAAACGCGACATGGTGTCCGCTAACAATTGGAGCTAATTTTCCATTCAAAAAGTCAAATGGCGCGCCTTCCCTTCCGAACCCTGCCGTGTGCCCACACAGTGGTTTACCCCCACATATGAGGTATCGGCGTACTCGGGAGAAATTGCCCAACAAATTTTATGATCCATTTTATCCTATTGCCCATGTGAAAATGAAAAAATTGAGGCGAAAATAATTTTTTTGTGAAAAAAAAGTACTTTTTTATTTTTACAGATCAATTTGTGAAGCACCTAAGGGTTTAAAGTGCTCAATATGCATCTAGATAAGTTCCTTGGGGGGTCTAGTTTCCAAAATGGGGTCACTTGTGGGGGAGCACCAAAGTTTAGGCACACAGGGGCTCTCCAAACGCGACATGGTGTCCGCTAACGATGGAGATAATTTTTCATTCAAAAAGTCAAATGGCGCTCCTTCCCTTCCGAGCCTTACCATGTGCCCAAACAGTGGTTTACCCCCACATGTGAGGTATTGGTGTACTCAGGAGAAATTGCCCAACAAATTTTAGGATCCATTTTATCCTGTTGCCCATGTGAAAATGAAAAAATTGAGGCTAAAAGAATTTTTTTGTGAAAAAACAGTACTTTTTCATTTTTACGGATCAATTTGTGAAGCACCTGGGGGTTCAAAGTGCTCACTATGCATCTAGATAAGTTCCTTGGGGCGTCTAGTTTCCAAAATGGGGTCACTTGTGGGGGAGCTCCAATTTTTAGGCACGCAGAGGCTCTCCAAACGTGACATGGTGTCCGCTAAAGAGTGGAGCCAATTTTTCATTCAAAAAGTCAAATGGCGCTCCTTCCCTTCCAAGCCCTGCTGTGCGCCCAAACAGTGGTTTACCCCCACATATGAGGTATCAGCGTACTCAGGACAAATTGGACAACAACTTTCGTGGTTCAGTTTCTCCTTTTACCATTGGGAAAATAAAAAAATTGTTGCTAAAAGATAATTTTTGTGACTAAAAAGTTAAATGTTCATTTTTTCCTTCCATGTTGCTTCTGCTGCTGTGAAGTACCTGAAGGGTTAATAAACTTCTTGAATGTGGTTTTGAGTACCTTGAGGGGTGCATTTTTTAGAATGGTGTCACTTTTTGGTATTTTCAGCCATATTGACCCCTCAAACTGACTTCAAATGTGAGGTGGTCCCTAAAAAAAATGGTTTTGTAAATTTTGTTGTAAAAATTAGAAATCGCTGGTCAAATTTTAACCCTTATAACTTCCTAGCAAAAAAAAAATTTGTTTCCAAAATTGCGCTGATGTAAAGTATGCATGTGGGAAATGTTATTTATTAACTATTTTGTGTCACATAACTCTCTGGTTTAACAGAATAAAAATTCAAAATGTGAAAATTGTGAAATTTTCAAAATTTTCACCAAATTTCCGTTTTTATCACAAATAAACGCAGAATTTATTGACCTAAATTTACCACTAACATGAAGCCCAATATGTCACGAAAAAACAGTCTCAGAACTGCTAAGATCCGTTGAAGCGTTCCTGAGTTATTACCTCATAAAGGGACACTGGTCAGAATTGCAAAAAACGGCAAGGTCTTTAAGGTCAAAATAGGCTGGGTCATGAAGGGGTTAAATAAACATTATACAGCCCATGATATGCTAACAGATAGTCACATTGACGATATTCAAAATCTTGTCACCTCTTCAGTCGGGGTGTTCTGACTATGATGGTTGACTATGTCATGTGAGCAGTTTTTGTTGAGTTATGAAAAAAATTGTAACCTAGGGCTGGAAAATGTCAACCCATTACCAGTTTTACCATGTATAACTATAATTTGTATTGACTGATGTGACTAGATAATGTTCTTACACTCAGGATATATGCCTGTGACTAGATAATGTTCTTACCCTCAGGATATATCCCTACTGATTATACTGTACAGTCGCAAAACCACATTCCTATTTGTTGTTGCAGCCCACGGGTTTAAAACAAGTGTCATTAGATAATCATGTATTCAGTATTAAATAAACAGTATACAAACCATAATAATAATAATAATAATAATAATAATAGTAATAAAAATTATGATCTAGGGAATTAAACACAACGCTAGCAATTTAGCAGTAGATATTTTATGTTGCCGCTGCGGTAAGCGGTTATAATGAAAAGTTGTACATGTAACTGTCTAGTTCATTAAGTATCCTGTCTAGTTCATTAAGGATTTAATCTAAATCCGACACTTTTTTGTTTTCAAAATGCCTAACGTCGAAACTCTGTTGCACAAGCATTATTATACAGCAAAGAGACCCGGTTCCAACGGAGGTGTACAACGTCTGTATAATTCCGTTAAGAAATATGGCTTGCATTGAAAGGATGTTGCAGAGTGGCTTAGCGAGCAAGAAGCGTATTCTCTACACAAAGCAGTAAGAAAACGGTTTATTAGAAATCGGATCATAGTTAGCGTTGTGGAAAGTCTCTGGCAGGCTGATCTCGTCTGCATGAATGACTACACGAGCAATAATAATGGTTTAAAATACATTTTAACGGTCATAGACGTGCTATCCAAATATGTCTGGGTCGTCGGCTTGTGGACCAAAACTGGCAAGGAGCTTTCAAAAGCTTTTGAGATGATTTTTAAAAGCGAGCGCCGTATCCTGCAAAAACTACAAATGAATCGCGGGAAAGAATTTATGAATAAACCCGTCGCTACGCTTTTTAAAGAGTATAACGTACATCAGTTCTTTACGAATAATGCGGTGAAAGCTGCAGTCGTGGAAAGATTTAATCGCACGTTAAAAGAGCGTATGTGGCGCTATTTAATGGCTAATAACACATTTAGATATATAGACGTATTACCTAATATAGTGCACTCTTACGAAAACGCTTATCATCGCACTATAAAATGTCTTCCTGCCACTGTCATGAAAGCTAACTCCATGACAGTATGGCGCCACACTTATCAAGACATAAGAAAATGGTTTATTAGAAATCGGATCATAGTTAGCGATGTGGAGAGTCTCTGGCAGGCTGATCTCATCTGCAAGAATGACTACACGAGCAATAATAATGGTTTAAAATACATTTTAACGGTCATAGACGTGCTATCCAAATATGTCTGGGTAGTCGGCCTGTGGACCAAAACCGGCAAGGAGCTTGCAAAAGCTTTTGAGATGATTTTTAAAAGCGAGCGCCGTATCCTGCAAAAACTACAAACGGATCGCGGGAAAGAATTTATGAATAAACCCGTCGCTATGCTTTTTAAAGAGTATAACATACATCAGTTCTTTACGAATAATGCGGTGAAAGCTGCAGTCGTGGAAAGATTTAATCGCACGTTGAAAGAGCGTATGTGGCGCTATTTAATGGCTAATAACACGTTTAGATATATCTTATGAAAACGCTTATCATCACACTATAAAATATTCCTGCCACCGTCACAAAAGCTAACTCCATGGCAGTATGGCGCCGCGCTTATCAAGACATAAGAAATTGTATTTTTAAGTGGGCACCATAACACAATACTAGAATGGTCTAGTGGGATCACTGCCATGCATGTAAAAAGTAACATACCATAAATTTTAAAGAAGAAAAAAAGGTACATGTAAATAAAAGTAGGATCACCACTAGTGTTGAGCGATACCGTCCGATACTTGAAAGTATCGGTATCGGATAGTATCGGCCGATACCCGAAAAATATCGGATATCGCCGATACCGATATCCGATACCAATACAAGTCAATGGGACATCAAGTATCGGAATGTATCCTCATGGATCCCAGGGTCTGAAGGAGAGGAAACTCTCCTTCAGGCCCTGGGATCCATATTAAAGTGTAAAATAAAGAATTAAAATAAAAAATATTGTTATATTCACCTCTCCGGCGGCCCCTGGACATCAGCGGGAGGATCCGGCGTCCGGCACGGCTTCTTTCTTCAAAATGCGCGCCTTCAGGACCTGTGGAATGACGTCCCGGCTTCTGATTGGTCGCGTGCCGCCCATGTGACCGCCACGCGACCAATCAGAAGCCGCGACGTCATTCCTCAGGTCCTAGAAGGCGCTCATTCTAGGACTTTAGCTGAGGAATGACGTCGCGGCTTCTGATTGGTCGCGTGGCGGTCACATGGGCGGCACGCGACCAATCAGAAGCCGGGACGTCATACCACAGGTCCTAAAGGCGCGCATTTTGAAGAAAGAAGCCGTGCCGGACGCCGGATCCTCCCGCTGATGTCCAGGGGCCGCCGGAGAGGTGAATATAACAATATTTTTTATTTTAATTCTTTATTTTACACTTCCGATACCGATACCCGATATCACAAAAATATCGGATCTCGGTATCGGAATTCCGATACCGCAAGTATCGGCCGATACCCGATACTTGCGGTATCGGAATGCTCAACACTAATCACCACAAAGGTTTAGGCAAAAATACAAAAAGTTTATTTTCTGTATCAGATACAATATATGGATTTTTGGCACATATTTCTCCAGAAAAGGCGGAGTAGGGCATGAAACGCCCATGTAACTTGTTGGTTTTTTTTGTTTGTTTGTTGTTTTTTTGGGGTTGGGATAGGTAACAGGGTGTTAGGAGTCGAGTTTCCTCTGCTGCACAGGGGGAATCTCGATCCGTCTCCGCTGCGGTCTCCAATTCTCCTCCAGCCGCAGTGGAGCCTGCTCAGCAGGGACGTCGATCCCAGCGTCTCACTCAGTCTGACTCTGTGAGAAGAGTTACTGCTGCTTCTCCAGCTTCTGCCTTTAAAGCCAATACTGGTCAGCAGCGGGTGGACTTCTCTGGGACTAAGTCCTTGTCTGCGCACACTGAGCATGCCCAGGGCAAGATCTCCCGTTGGAGATCGAGGGTCATGTGCTCAGACTCTGCAGCGCATTCTATTGGTCCTCTTGGCAGGTCTTGGAAGGGCAAAGTTTCTGTGGCCGCTTCCTGTCCTGCAGCTATATAAACTGTGCATGACCGCACGGCCATGCGCTAGTGTACAACTTTATACGTGTGTTTGTTGTGAGTGCAAGTCGTCCTTTAAATACCCCTACCCTACTGTATGATTGTTCGCGTATGGTGTATGGCTGCTATCTAGCGCCCGACTTAACACTCAACGTGTCACACACGTGTCAGCGTCCTCTGCTGTGACCGCCAGTGCGGCGCCACGCGTCTGTGTGCGCTTCCTGACCCATGTCTGGGTACTTAGTGGTGCCTGCCAGCACGGCACAGTTTGCACTTCGGTGCCTCTATTGTATATACTTTTCACACCCAGTTGTGGTGTAGTGCCAGCAAGGGTCTAATCGGACTACTATCCCTGTTGGGGTCTAGTTCGCTGACCACTTGCTCGCGCTCTATGTGCGGTACCGCGATCCTGTGACGCAACAGGATCGCTTTCTTCACGCTGGGTGAGGTTTAACCCACGCACGTATACTTATGAGTACCGCCATATCGTCTGTCATGTCCTAGCAGCAGGTTTCACCTGCACGGTGGACCCCGGACTGCGAACGCATCCATTACATCTCTCTTGGTGCGTTCCGCCAGTCCTAACATTACACTAGCGCCAGGGTCTGGCTAGTGATGACAGACATACAGCAATCTCTGCGGCATATCCAGCAGCTGGAGGGTAGGTTGGCGGCTCTCGAGAGCGCGACCTCAGCTGTGGATGTTACTGCAGTAGCTGTACAGGCTGCCAGCGTGGCTGCAGCTACTATGTCCATTGCCACCCCTGTTCCGACATTATCTCACCTCCCGCTGCCAGAAAAATTTTCTGGTGATAGCAAGTTTTGTAGGGGATTTGTGAGTCAGTGCTCTATTCATCTCGAGCTCCTGGCTACACGTTTTCCCACAGAGCGGGCTAAGGTGGGATTTATTTTGTCTCTATTGTCGGACAGGGCGTTGGAATGGGCTACGCCGCTGTGGGAGCGTGGCGATCATGTGGTGCAGAGTGCTCCGCTGTTTCTGAGCGCTCTGAAACAGGTCTTTTTAGGACCTCAAGTCACCCATGATACTGCGCTCCAATTGCTGGCATTAACTCAGGGTGAGTCCTTGGTCAGTCATTTTGCCGTCCAATTCCGCACCTTAGCATCTGAGCTGGATTGGTCGGATAAAGCTCTTATCCCCATATTTTGGAGGGGCTTGGCTGACCACGTAAAGGACGCTCTGGCCACTAGGGAGATTTCTGCCACACTGGAGGAGTTAATAACTGTCTCCACTCGAATTGACCTCCGTTTTAACGAGCGGAGGTTAGAGCGAGCCCAGTGTAGGCAGAGGTTTCGGCTGGCTCCTACTTTTGCCAAACCTCTTGAATTTCCAGTCCTGGTTCCTGAGTCACATGAGGCCAGGGAGGTGTCACAAGCAGGATCTAAGTCCCGGACCGCTTGTGCACTCAGGGTCTGTCATGTTTGCCAGCAGTCAGGACATCTAGCCACCAGATGTCCTCAGCGGTCGAGGAAACGTCAGCGTCTAGTGGTAGTTGGTGGAGGTACACTAGACACGGCGACGTTTGCCTCTAAGTTGTCCTTTAAGGGGACAATTACTATTGGCTCATTTTCCCACTCGGTAGAGCTCTGCGTGGATTCTGGGGCGGAGGGCAACTTTATGTCTTCTGCCTTCGCCCAACGTCACGCAATACCCTTGGTTATGCTTGCTCAACCAGTAACGGTGCGAGTGGTGAATGGGTCGACATTGCCCTCACAGATAACACACCAGACCATCCCTTTTACTCTGTCCATGTCGCCATCTCATCAGGAGATAATTTCTCTGCTCGTCATTCCGGAAGGAATTGATGAGATCCTGTTGGGAATACCTTGGCTACGGTACCACTCTCCTTATATCGAGTGGTCCTCAGGCAGAATTCTGGGTTGGGGTGAATCTTGTGGGGGTAGGTGTCAGAGGGAGTGCGTTCAGGTTGCTACTACTGAGGTATCCGCAGATCTATCCTCTCTCCCCAAGCAGTATTGGTCATATGCAGACGTATTCTCCAAAAAGGCGGCGGAGACCCTTCCGCCCCATCGCCCCTATGACTGTCCTATTGACCTCTTGCCTGGTGCTGAGCCTCCCCGGGGTCGAGTCTATCCGCTATCTCTCCCGGAGACGGAGGCAATGTCACAGTACATACAGGAAAATCTGGCAAGAGGGTTCATCAGGAAGTCAGTGTCACCTGCTGGGGCAGGATTCTTCTTCGTACAGAAGAAGAGTGGGGAATTGCGTCCATGCATAGACTACAGGGGTCTTAACGCCATCACCGTTAAGAATAAATACCCTTTGCCTTTGATATCTGAACTGTTCGATAGGCTTCGGGGAGCAAGGGTATTTACTAAATTAGATCTGCGGGGTGCTTACAACCTGATTCGCATCCGTGAGGGGGACGAATGGAAGACGGCTTTTAACACCAGGGATGGGCACTATGAATATCTGGTGATGCCCTTTGGGCTCTGTAATGCCCCAGCCGTTTTCCAAGACTTTGTGAACGATATCTTCCGGGATATGCTTTCCACCTCGGTCGTAGTCTATCTGGATGATATTCTCATCTACTCTCCAGATATTGACTCCCACCGGAGAGATGTTTGCAAAGTCTTCGACCTCCTACGGGCAAACTCCCTCTATGCCAAGTTGGAGAAGTGCATGTTTGAGCAGGAGTCCTTACCTTTCCTAGGCTACATCATCTCAGCCCAGGGATTGGCTATGGATCCTGCCAAAGTACAGGCTGTGATGGACTGGCAGGAACCTCATTCTCTTAGAGCGGTGCAGCGCTTTATGGGGTTCATCAATTATTATCGCCAGTTCATCCCGCATTTCTCAACTTTGGTAGCTCCCTTGGTTGCCCTCACCAAGAAGGGGGCAAATCCTAAATTGTGGTCTGAGGAGGTCTCCAAGGCCTTTATCTCTATAAAGTCACACTTCGCTAGCGCTCCCATACTTCATCGCCCCGATGTTGATAAGCCATTTATCATGGAGGTGGATGCCTCTTCTGTTGGTGCTGGAGCAGTCCTCTTCCAAAAGGATGCTCAAGGTCGGAAGCATCCTTGCTTCTTTTTCTCCAAGACCTTCGCACCAGCAGAGAGGAATTATTCCATCGGGGACAGGGAGTTGCTAGCCATGAAGTTGGCTTTCTCGGAGTGGAGACATCTCTTGGAGGGAGCACGTTTTCCCTTCCAAGTCTTCACAGATCACAAAAATTTGGTGTATCTGCAGACAGCTCAGCGGTTGAATTCTCGCCAGGCCAGATGGTCCTTGTTCTTCTCCCGGTTTCATTTCACCCTCCATTTCCTTTCTGGGGAGAAGAACATTCGGGCCGATGCTCTCTCTCGCTCCGTTGTGTCATCTGCGGAGGAGGAGGAGGAGCCTCGGCTTATTGTCCCCACCGAGAGTTTGAGAACCGTGGCCCCGGTTTCGCTGGAGTCTGTGCCCCCGGGCAAGACTTTTGTTCCGTCTAGTTTGCGGCCGGAGGTTCTCTCTTGGGCGCACTCGTCCAGGGTGGGTGGACATTTTGGTACTAAAAGGACATCTGAGTTACTGGCGAGGACATACTGGTGGCCGCATATGGCTCGTGATGTTGCGGAGTACGTTCGGGCGTGTGTCTCTTGCGCCAGGAACAAGACTCCTCGGCAACGGCCAGCTGGTTTGCTTTACCCTCTGCCCGTGGCTGACAGGCCCTGGGAGATGGTCGGGATGGACTTTGTGGTGGGCTTACCCAAGTCTCGTAATTGCACCATTATCTGGGTGATCACCGACCATTTCTCCAAAATGGTGCATTTGGTGCCTCTTCCACGGCTACCATCTGCACGGGCGTTGGCTGTCTTGTTTATCAAGCATATCTTTCGCTTACACGGTATGCCAGACAAAATTGTTAGTGACCGGGGTCCCCAGTTTGCGTCTCGATTCTGGAGGGAGCTATGTCGTTTACTCAGTATTGAGTTAAATCTCTCTTCGGCATATCATCCCGAGACGAATGGGTTGGTAGAAAGGGCCAACCAGACCTTGGTCACATATCTGCGACATTTTGTTTCTGCCAGACAGGATGACTGGGCATCCTTGCTACCGTGGGCAGAGTTTGCACTTAACAATGCCGTAGCCGACTCCACCGGTCAGACTCCATTCCTCTTAAATTACGGCCAGCATCCGCGTGTTCCAGTGCCCATGCCTGTGTCTTCCGCTGATCCCAGGGTGGCAGACTGGGCTGTGGAGGCACGGGACATTTGGGATCGCACGCAGGATGCCATTCGGGCCTCCAAGGAGAGAATGAGGTTCTCCGCCGATGTTCATCGGCGCCCTGCTCCGACTTTTGTCCCTGGCGACTTGGTGTGGCTCTCCGCCCGTAACATCAGGCTGCGAGTTGAGTCCACTAAGTTTGCTCCTCGCTACTTGGGTCCCTTCAAGGTTCTCGAACAGGTTAATCCTGTGGTCTACCGCCTGGCTCTTCCTCCACGCTTGGGTATCACCGACACCTTTCATGTGTCCCTCTTGAAACCCGTATACATGTCCCGGTTTTCCGAGTCATCTGCCGGGACATCGGGTTCGTCTACGGACGATTACGAGGTGAACGCTATTTTGGGGTGTAAGGTGGTACGCGGCAAAAAGTTCTATCTGGTGGATTGGAAGGGTTATGGTCCAGAGAACAGGTCATGGGAGCCTGCTGAAAACATTCGGGCCCCACAGCTCATTGCTGCCTTCGAACGTAGCGAGGCCCAAGGAGGGGGGGGCCCTATGAGGGGGGGTAATGTTAGGAGTCGAGTTTCCTCTGCTGCACAGGGGGAATCTCGATCCGTCTCCGCTGCGGTCTCCCATTCTCCTCCAGCCGCAGTGGAGCCTGCTCAGCAGGGACGTCGATCCCAGCGTCTCGCTCAGTCTGACTCTGTGAGAAGAGTTACTGCTGCTTCTCCAGCTTCTGCCATTAAAGCCAATACTGGTCAGCAGCGGGTGGACTTCTCTGGGACTAAGTCCTTGTCTGCGCACACTGAGCATGCCCAGGGCAAGATCTCCCGTTGGAGATCGAGGGTCATGTGCTCAGACTCTGCAGCGCATTCTATTGGTCCTCTTGGCAGGTCTTGGAAGGGCAAAGTTTCTGTGGCCGCTTCCTGTCCTGCAGCTATATAAACTGCGCATGACCGCACGGCCATGCGCTAGTGTACAACTTTATACGTGTGTTTGTTGTGAGTGCAAGTCGTCCTTTAAATACCCCTACCCTACTGTATGATTGTTCGCGTATGGTGTATGGCTGCTATCTAGCGCCCGACTTAACACTCAACGTGTCACACACGTGTCAGCGTCCTCTGCTGTGACCGCCAGTGCGGCGCCACGCGCCTGTGTGCGCTTCCTGACCCATGTCTGGGTACTTAGTGGTGCCTGCCAGCACGGCACAGTTTGCACTTCGGTGCCTCTATTGTATATACTTTTCACACCCAGTTGTGGTGTAGTGCCAGCAAGGGTCTAATCGGACTACTATCCCTGTTGGGGTCTAGTTCGCTGACCACTTGCTCGCGCTCTATGTGCGGTACCGCGATCCTGTGACGCAACAGGATCGCTTTCTTCACGCTGGGTGAGGTTTAACCCACGCGCGTATACTTATGAGTACCGCCATATCGTCTGTCATGTCCTAGCAGCAGGTTTCACCTGCACGGTGGACCCCGGACTGCGAACGCATCCATTACATCTCTCTTGGTGCGTTCCGCCAGTCCTAACACAGGGCGTACAGGTCTTGTCAAAATATAGCACTTTGGTTTCCTAAATAATATGGGTTGTTTCCTATAATGGGTATGCTCGCAAATTGGTATATGGGAGCATACTAATGTAAGATATGGCATCATAATAGTCAATTTTGGGGTATATATACGATTGTACATGGCAACAATTTGTGAGATTCTGAACATGCTTTATCACTGAATGTGCCAACAATATGTACCTTAATTTGAATGTGCAACAAGACATTTAAATTTCCACCCTGGCCATCTAGCGCCGCCTTATATATAGCTCTCCTCCGCTCCCCCTCCCTGAGCACCCGCTGCAGTCATGTCGGGACGTTCGGTCAGAGCCGAGACACGAAGCAGAGCTAAAGATGATATCAAACGGGTTATGGCCGCCATCGAAAAAGTACGGAAATGGGAGAAGAAATGGGTGACTGTTGGAGATACCTCACTTAGGATTTACAAATGGGTGCCGGTTGCTGAGCCAAAAGGGGATGATAAGAGTAAAAACAAAAAGAAAACAAATGATGAAAAATGTGGTTCTGAACTGACTACCCCAGAAAATAGCTCTTCCCAAGGAATGATGGACATGCACGATGATAATAGCAACCAGAGTTCAATAGCCGATGCATCACCAATAAAACAGGAGAACAGCAGCAATTGTAGCCCTGCCCCGGAAACCCTAAACACACAGGTTGACAGTACTGAGATGAAGTCTGAGGAAGGCCACTCCAATAACAGTATATACAAAATATGTATCTACCTTTGAAACACGGAATGCGCAGGCACAAATTGCTTGTATGACGTATCTAAGCAAATGGGTCTTGTCTAAATATAGCACCCTGGTTTTCCTAGCAATATGGGTGTTGCTCCATGATGGATATGCTCGCAAAATTAGCCTATGGGAACACATCAATGTAAGACTGGCATTATAGAGTTAATCAGCTTTGGGGTATTTATACAAAATTTGAGAGTTCCGACAATCGCCACCGTTCAATGTGTCAAACATATGACCCTTATTTGAATGTGTGCCAAGGCATTCAAATCACTGACCGGGCAACCTAGCGCCGCCCCATACTTACAAAATGGATATTTGTCTTTGAAATATATAATGCATCAGGCGCAATCTGTTCTTATGACGTATCGCTAACAACTTTATACAATTTGCAAGCGCATGTAAACAAAAGTCCGAGTATGTATTGCGCAAGCGCATATGGACCTGAGGGATGAGAGACGTGAAATACGCGCAGGCGCAGTGTACTATATGACCCTAGGATTCCAATTCCAGGTCATCTTCAGACATGCCAGCGACACCGGCCGAAACCGCTTTCCACAGCTGAATGATTGGTAATGTAATCAAGATATCCTTAAATAGACAGGAGCACTCACATCAGGCACACTCACCTTGAAAAAGACACCTTCTGTGTCGGAACATGTGGGTCCTCCAACCTTTGTTTCCTGGCTGCACTGCTGCTTTTAGGACTGGGGGGTAACAGTAGTGGACCATTGGACTGGTTAGGGTGAAGTATTGAGGGCATTCAATGCTGGTCATCTATTTGTGCACTATGTTAAGCTACACATGTTGATGATATAGAGTGCCGGTTTCTAGCACATGCGTTCTTGTAGACCAAGTCTAAACCCTTTATGGTCCACACATAGTGTACATGTATTGATATTGTTTACATTGTTGTTTCCATAGGAGTTTTATAGACAGTATATAAAATATTTGCTGCTTATACGCTGAGTGCATGTCTATCGCATATATTGCATATACTGCTCATACCGCTGCTACCATATAAAAAATCTTCTATTGTCTGTATACAGAGTGCACATTTTTTGTATATACTATTTATACTATTACTCCCATATGGGCTTTATATATTGTATATGAACCATTTGTTGCTGGTACACTGAGCACATACCTGTTGCATACACTGTTCACATTGTCGCTAACATATGGGCCTCATATACTGAATATATTGGACTAAATGATATCTGCAGCATATATTTTTGGTGCAAATTTGATCATAGCTGGGAACTATATATATATATGTATATCAGAAATGAATACTATATTTTGAATATTTTAACATGTATGTTCCAGTGTGGAACGTTTTTAGATGTTTTTAAATTGTGTGTAGTGTCTTTGGTGTGGAAAATAAACGTTTTGTATTTTTGCCTAAACCTTTGTGGTTATCCTACTTTTTTTTGCATGTACCTTTTTTTCTTCATTAAAATTTATGGGCGCTTATCAAGATGTCTCCACAGTGAAAAGATTTAAACCTCTATTAAAACTGGGTGATCATGTCCGGATTGTACGGTATAAGCATATCTTTACAAAAGGCTAGGAGCAAACCTACAAGCGAGAAATTTTTGTGGTCTCGGACGTAAATACACGATTCAGAAAACCTCTCTACGCATTAAGCGATTTGAGCGGTGAAAGCATAGAAGGATCCTTTCATGAAGACGAACTATAAAAGGTACCGCAAGACGCTAATAGGATCTTCAAAGTTGAAAAAGTGTTGAAAAAAGCAGGCATCGCGGTACAACTCTTTATTTTGTGAAGTGGCTAGGCTATCCCGATAAATTCAACAGTTGGATAGAAGAAAATCAATTAATGTCTGGATAAAGCATGGAAGGCGATTCGTTTTTTGTCACCTTACCCAGCAATTCATCATTCAAAATCTACCCTGAAAATACCATTTCGAGCATACAACATCAAGTTAGCGAAGGCCGTTCATCTTTCAGGCATTTATGAAGTGGCATTAACGGAAATACAGTACCCCCAGACGTGGAACACTTTTGAAGCTTTTGAAGGCTAAACACAACGAACCGCTAGAACATTATCACGTAAAATCAGGCTTTTACCCGAACATTCAGAAGCTGGTTGGCACAGTCAATGCCCAAATAGAAGCGCTGAATTTATGCACGCCTGTCTACAGGATATGGTATGATCTACGTCGAGAGGTAATCCTACCCAAACCAGCCCCTATACAGTTTGCTCTGGGCACTAAGCTAAAATTTATTTTCGGACTACAGACGTCGATGATTCCCCTGTTGCTTTAATGCCATGGAATCGCCGCTTTTACCCTTATTCAAGGGCTGGTTTTTATTCGCGTTTTGTATACACTGACATAATTCAACATCAGCTTGTGGGTGATAGCTACGTTGAACTGTTACGATCCGTAGAAGATAGCGGTGATGATAACGATATTGTCACGGTGCGCTACTCGCGTCCCAATTACATACCGCTGTGCAAACAACACTTTGACTCCATAAACGTTACAGTCATGTTGGACCAGGGTACGCCAGTTAAATTCAAATACGGAAAGTGTATAGTGCGATTACATTTTAAGCCTCCCAAGATGACACCACAGTAAAATGATGTCTCAAAGAGTTTACGGCAATCCCGCCTTGTACGCACGTTACTATGTAGCTCAAGCATGTCACAGCTTAGAGGGGTTCCGCAGTGATGAATACATGTACGGTGCTGGCCTTGGCGGGCTGTTTAGAAGTCTTTTTAGAAGAGCTGTCCCGCTTTTCAGAAAAGGCCTAGAACTAGTCAAACCGCATGTAAAAATGGCCATAAGAAACATAGCTAAAGACGCTTTCACTAGTATGTCTAAGGCCGTAGTGGACAGATTGAATCGCAACGCTGAAAACAATCAAGAGGGCGATGGTCTAATCTACGTAACCACAAAATTGCGTAAAAGAAAAAGAGAAACACTTTACCATGAGCGAAAAGACCCCGCTCATCGCAATACCCGCCGCGCCTCATGAATAACACCGCTCAACGTAAATCGAGCTTTCGTCAGAAACCCGCAAGACGCCTCACAAGTGACATCTTCTAATAACCGATCATGGCGTTTATTCATGATGCATCAATAGAGTGCGCTAAAAGCAAACTGGATATTTTTACTGTGCCTCCCATGCAGACTAGCATCGAAAAATGTTTTTTGTCGAGGTGCAACCGATAGCCGCACCCCTGGAATTTTTCATATCAGGAAGCAGGGAATATTATTACGACTTGAATAATACACTCTTGAACATCCAGTGCCTCATCCTGAAACAGGATGGTGCGGCTCTCACAGCCGCCACGCGTGTGGGCCTTATTAATTACCCAATAGCCACACTTTTCAATCAAGTGGACATTACTCTGGGGGACCATTTGATTTCACAATCTGATAACCTTTATTAACTTTATAGTTACCGCGCCTACATTGGAACACTTTTAAACTACAGTCTGCAAGCATTGAGATCGCAATTTACAGCGGGGTTATTCTATAAAGACACGGCCAGACATCACCAGACCACCGTACTCTCCGCTAATGACCTCAGGTTAGCATCCTCAATAATCAGAACCTCCCACTCCCGTCTCCAAGACTTTACACGTGCTGCGCCGATTCTTTGGAATGCACTACCTAGGTTAATACGATTAATCCCCAATCCCCACAGTTTTAAGCGTGCCCTAAAAACTCATTTGTTCAGACTGGCCTACCGCCTCAATGCATTAACCTAACGATCCCTGTGTGGCCTATTTAAAAAAAAAAATATCAGGTTCCTCGCATTATGTTCTCATTCACTTTATGCAGTTAATAGCCCTCTGTGTCTGTACTGCTACATACTTAGGCAGTTAAGTGGTTCATGCAGCTTTACATGAACACTCGAGCCTTACACTATGGCTGGTCCGAATAACTATAGCAATTGTTACCATCCACCTCTCGTGTCTCCCCTTTTCCTCATAGTTTGTAAGCTTGCGAGCAGGGCCCTCATTCCTCCTGGTATCTGTTTTGAACTGTATTTCTGCTATGCTGTAATGTCTATTGTCTGTACAAATCCCCTCTATAATTTGTAAAGCGCTGCGGAATATGTTGGCGCTATATAAATGAAAATTATTATTATTATTATTATTACTCGACGGCGAAAATCAAAATCAAGGGTTCGCACGCAGAGCCCACACAACGCGTCTCTCAAAGCCCATGGAACTCGTGGGACCAATCTTCAGTGACATTTTTAATCAGCTGAAACTCATTCTGAATGGCCTTGATCTCAAGATCAAGTTATCAAGAAATAAGGAAGTGTTTTGCCTTATGACCGCCAAACAGGAACTGTTTAAGGTTCAGATTGTTAATGCAGACCTCTATGTAAAAAGAGTACAAGTCTCTCCTGCTGTCAGGATCGGTCACAGCCAAGCTCTTCTATCAAGCCCCGCTAAAAATGCTCTAGACAGAGCCTGTTTGAAAGTCTATAGCATCCCTGGAGGAACAAGAAATAGTAATAACGAAAATCTTTTTACGGCCGTACTGGAGATTAACCATCGTCGAGAAGTCCTATATGACTTTAATTAAACTTTTGCGTCTACATCGCGACCGTTGTCTATAAAGAATACTATGCAACTGACATGTCTTTTGCGATGAAATTCCGTTAATCGGAGTATGTTTGCTGGCGTATTTCCCTGCGACCTCTTACCACGCCACATTATCCGGCATAGACCTAATGCCTATATCGTCAACACAGATTTTTGAGCATGGCTAACTTTGTAAATATTAACTTTGAAATGACTGTATTGTAACCTAAAGGCTTGTTTGTATAACATATTTTTAGATCTATTTACACCTTTTTCCTTTCTTGATTTGTGTATACCTCTACGTGAAGCTGCAATAAATGTATTTTATTTTTTACGCAATGCCATGAAGTACGCTTTGATTTTTTTATTACGTCAAGATTATGAATGCTACAACCAACTGTCATGGGATCCTGAGACTGCCTTCTCTCACAAAACATTTCAAGACACGTTTTCTTACACACCCTGGAGAGTTATGAACACTACAGCCCGCTGTCATTAACCCTTGGGATCCTGGGACTGCCTTCTCTCACAAAAAATGTCAAGTCATGCTTTCTTACACACTGGAGAGGTTTAGACAGGAAGTGGGGAGGACTTGGTCTCTCCAGCTATCAAGGACTGACACAAAAGCCCAATCTTACACACTGGAGAGGTTTAGACAGGAAGTGGGGAGGACTTGGTCTCTCCACCTATCAAGGACTGACACATAAGCCCACAAGATGGGTGGCGAATGGGCGGTCATGGGGGACTTAACAGAGGCTGAACAGGGTGGCTTCTGGGGCGGGGACGGAACTGATGTAACAGGTATTTACACACTCAGGGTGGTTTCCGGGGCGGGCACGGAACTGATGTAACAGAAAATGACACACAGCACAGAGGGCGGAGATTGGGAGGAGAATGGGGAGGAGAGGGGAGGGGTTAAGACCAGAAGTGGGATGGGCTTAGTGTTAGAAGGTGTCAAAAAGGGGCGGGGCAACTGTAAAAAAATGGAAGTGGGCATTTTGATGAGAACTGGGTGATCTTACTACTTATATGCACCAGACATTTTTATGCAACTTCAATGACATTTTGCAAAACATTTGACCTTTTACATTAGTACTTTGGAAAAATATTTACAGATGGATCAAAAGATATTTTTTTTACAAAATTCATGAACCAATGATAAATTTGGCATGTCAGCAAATTACAACAAAGTAGAGGATGAAAAATGACTTATAATTCAATCAATGTAATTAAACCAGTACATTATAAATAATAATAAATAGTGTGTGGTCTTCAAGGAGAGGCCATAAAGTGGTTAAAGAAAAAAGTAAAAGAAAACATTAGGTTATATATTGGTAATCTGGAAAAAGAAAAATGAAAGTGATATTGTCTCTGTAATGTAGTTGAAGTAGATGGTTAGACTATTTAAAGCTATGTTCCTAGGTTACTGAGCGGCAGAGAAATTCTGGGACAAAGCATTATTTCCCTAGATAAAACTGTGTCGTAGTCTAACCAAGTTCTTATACCTATGCTTAGTATTGTTTTTGAATTATCAACGAAAAATAAAAATATTTTTCATCTTATAAACAGCATTTGCAATAAAAAAATGGAACGGTTTACAAAGTAGTTAGACAGAGGACATACGATCAGGAGGTACTGTATATATATATATATATATATATATATATATACCTATATATATATATATATATATACATATATATACATATACAATATATATATATATATATATATATGTGTGTGTGTGTGTGTGTGTGTTTGGACTGAATCATAATGCCCTTAAAATGTATATGTATTCCAAGTTTTTTTAAGTTTTTATATTTAACATTTTAAGATATTATTTTCACTTCTCCACAGTTTTTCTAGTTTTAAATTTGTACTGTCTGCATAAACTTTCTAATTGAAAAGTAATTAATTGTGAGTTCCAGGGTAAATTGGATATAGGAAGGCTCATTAATATTAGATAACTGTCAATAGCATGAAAATAATTTTGAATAATTTTGTATAAAAATAGTATTCATCTTATTATGTATAGTTATTATATTTGATGTTTGAGTCTACTGTAGCTAATTCCGTAGTTATAATTTCTATTTAATTATTAGGTAGAATATGATCCTCAAAATAGTTACAATTACTTCTGCAAAAGTTTAAAAATCGATAGAGATATTTAAAGTGAATAGATTGTTTCAAGAATAGAACTGAATACAAAAATAATCCATTCTTGTGACAGAGATTATTAAGAGAACAGAAAATTGCCCCTTCTTAATCTATTTCCATGACAAAGATGGTAATGAGACTGGAAAAGGTTAAAGCAATTCATTCTAGTGACAGAAATTATAATGGAAATTCGATGGCCTTCAGATATTGCTAAACCATCATGTTTCTGTGGATACAAATTAATTATGTGTTTTTGTTCCTTACAGCATCATTATGTGAAATTTTGTATCAAACAGGTAAGTTATAAGTAAAAATGTGCACATTTGTAGCCTCCCAAACTTTTTATCACATATATTCCAGTACGGATCAAATGTACTAATTTTAATAAAATCCATGTTTCTGTTAACTTCTAATTAATCTATTAATCATGTATATGTAATTACAAATCCACTTGTGGTATGTAACATTTTGCATCACAACTGTTCACCTTATTTATAATGTGCTCCTATTTGTTTAACTACTCGAAGAATATCAAAAGGTTTAGGGCTAATATGAAGTATATGTATTTACACAGCAAGGAACAGTTACGTATGCTACATTTTCTAATTATTTAAAATGTTTTCGTCAATATTTTACCAGTAACATATAGAATTAATTTGCATAACTACTTAAACAAAATTAAAAAGCCCAGAGTTTCATCAATTATTCTGCACACTTCAAGTGTCTTGCCACGTTCACACTTTCAGTATTTAGTCAGTATTTTACATCAGTATGCCAAACCCAGGAGTGGGTGATAAATGCAAAAGTGGTGCATGTGTTTCTATTATAGTTTTCCTTTCCTAATTTTAGCTTACAAATACTGATGCAAAATACTGACAAAAAACTGATTGTTTGAACGTAGCTTCAAAGCGAATCTATCAGCACAGAATGCCTGTTCAAACCAAGTACAGACACTTAGAGGCCAAACCTTTAAATTCAACTCCCCACTTACTTGTTTTCCCTCTAAATTAGTTTCAATTCTGACCAGTGTCACTTTATGTGCTGTGAAGAAGTCACTGGTAAAGTGCTGGAGGGGAGATATATTTCACTGCGCTTAATGGCATCAGTGATATAAAACCAAGAGATTTTTTCCTCCAGCACATTAAGTGTGGTGAGGACTTAACTAATTTGTATAATGGGATGGCTTTTATGTGGACATCCATAGAGTGGGTGGGAGGATGTCCACCTTATTTTCACCCCAGGGTGTGATCTGGGGCTTAAATAGATGGACTGTAGAGGCAGTCTTTGTTCAGCAGGGCTATAGAGAGGATCTTCAGTGGTTTGTGTCCTAAGGAGGAAAGACTGAACCTGTGATGCTCCAGAGTGGGATGCTCCCACAATTGTAAGGAATGTGATGCAGCATTTTGTTTTCTTTGTTTTCCTGTTTTGTCCCAAAGGGCTGTATTTATTTTCCCTTTAGGTTGGTTTATGCCATCTGTTTAATAGATCAACAGAAGATTTAAAGAGACAATGTTCCTCTTTTCTACCTCCATATAATAATAATAATAATTTTATTTATATAGCGCCAACATATCCCGCAGCGCTTTACAAATTATAGAGGGGACTTGTACAGACAATAGACATTACAGCATAACAGAAATCATGGTTTAAAATAGATACCAGGAGGAGTGAGGGCCCTGCTCGCAAGCTTACAAACTATGAGGAAAAGGGGAGACACGAGAGGTGGATGGTAACAATTGCTTTAGTTATTCGGACAAGCCATAGTGTAAGGCTCGGGTGTTCACGTAAAGCTGCTCCATATATGGCTGAGTGAGCTGAACTACCACAGTGGTGTTAATAACGCTGGAATGTTTCAACATATCCCAGTGATTCTGGGATTGTTTTTCATGACATATTGTCCTTGATGTTAGTGGTAAATTTAAGTTAGTATTCTTTGCATTTATTAGCGGAAATATCTGAATTTTGGTGAAAATCACACAAAATAGCTAATAAATATAATTTACCACATGTTTACTTAACATCAGTGTCATTTTTTAAACATTTTTTTGTTAGTTTGCTAGAAGGGTTAAAAGTTGATTATTCTCCCATCTTGTGGCCGTTAAGAATTCCCTACTGAGAGGAATAGAAGCCGCTATCTGCGAACGAGATATTACCTCACCATAAGTGTGCTGTCTTCCAAGTGCTCAATTCAAAGCTGGGTTTGCTAGAGTATCAAGACTCTTCAGTGCTACAGATGACTACTCTTGCCCACTAATACATGTAGGAAGTAGAACAAATGAGACAGCAAGAAAGGACCTGAAAATTATATGCAGAGACATTGAAGACCTAGGCCGGAAAGTGAAGGAACTGGGGGCGCAGATCTTCCTATCATCCATCCTCTCAGTGGATGGACGTGGAATAAGGAGGTTGAACAGGATTCTACAGGTGAACAAATGGCTATATTGATGGTGCTGTCAGCAAAGTTTTGTGGTTTTTAACCATGGACTGAATTACCTGTATGATGAACTTCTTGCTAGAGATGGGTAGCATCTTACGAACAAACACATATTTTGTAGGTATTTGGAAAACACATTTTTGGTAGGCGCCGTGCTACACTCAAGAGAGCTTTAAACAAGAGTAATATTGTATGGAAAATGTACGGCTAGGAAAAAGGATGTAGTTAATGAATTCTTTTGAGAACCCTGTTATTAGAAGTGGAAACATAGAACAAAGACAGCAAATTCTGAATGAAAATAGAGGAGCAACAGAAACTGACTACAAATTAAAATGTGTCTATTAGTGATGAGCGAGTGTGCTCGTTACTCAAGTTTTCCAAGCATGGATATTCTCGTGTGTTTTCCGAGTATCTTGGGTGTGCTCGTAGATTATTTTTGAGTCCCCGCAGCTGCATGATTTGAGGCTGTTAGACAACCTGAACGCATGCACGGATTGCCTATTTGTTAGGGAATCCCACATGTATTCAGGCTGTCTAGCAGCCGCAAATCATGCAGCTGTGGGGGCTCAAATATAATCTACAAGCACACCCAAGATACTCAGAGAACACTCGAGCATGCTCAGAAAACTTGAGTAAAGAGCACACAAGCTCATCACTAGTGTCTATACATGTGCACAACGCATGGGAAACAAGCAAGGAGAATTGGAATTGCTAACAGGAAGGGAGATATGATTTCATAGACATTACTCAAACTTGGTGGGATGATACACATGAATAAGGTACTTTGGTGAAACATGTCGGTTTCTATACATGCCATCTTCTTAGGTGGCCAGTTATAATATTTCTTGTGTTGAGACAATAAAAGGCGATTTTTTTATTCCAAACGGATCATCAATTTACATAGTGGATATTTGCCACTGGAGGACCTCCTTCATTTTTTATTTCTTTCCACGTCCAGGACTGGGACGAGTCCATGTGTCTTCACGTGATACAGCAAGGTGCTTCTGGATGTGATGAGCTGACTTCCTTTCCCTTTCCCTTCTTTGTGATACACATTATTGGAATACAAACCTTGAAGGCTACAACTTATCTACTATATAATTGTCTAAGGGTCACTTCCGTCTTTCTGTCCTTCTGCCTATGCAGCGTCAATAGTAAAATGATCTAATGTTAAAAATAATTAAAAAAAACAAAAAAATCATTATATACTCACCTTTCGTGACGCTCCGGTGACCACTCCATGCAAGCGGCAGGTTCCGGAGCTAAGGATGGTATGCGACAAGGACCTGCCATGACGTCATGGTCATGTGACCGTGACGTCATCACAGGTCCTGCCCGCCTGCGCGAGAAGGACCTGCCATGACGTCACGGTCTTGTGACCGTGACATCATCACACCCTGGGACCGGAAGCTGCCATGTGTACTGCGCACAGGCGACAGAACTACAAGGGGCCCTCAGATCGGAAGGTTAGTATATGTTTATTTTTATTTTTTAACCTGTGACATACGTGGCTGGGCAATATACTACGTAGCTGGGCAATATGCTATGTGGCTCTGTGCTGTATACTATGTCACTGAGCAATATTCTACGTAACTGGGCAATATAATATGTGGCTGGGCAATATACTACATGGCCGGGCAATATACTACGTAACTGGACAATATACTATGTAACGACATACGTGGCTGGGCAATATACTACGTGGCTCTGTGCTGTATACTACATCGCTATGCAATATACTAGGTGGCTCTTTGCTATATACTACGTCACTGGGCAATATGCTACGTAACTTGGCAATATACTATGTGGCTGGGCAATATACTACGTCACTGGGCAATATACTACGTAACTGGGCAATGTACTACGTGGCTGGGCAATATACTACGTGGCTGGGCAATATACTATGTCACTGGGCAATATACTATGTAACTGGGCAATATACTACGTGGCTGGGCAATATACTACATGGCCGGGCAATATACTACATAACTGGACAATATACTATGTAACGACATACGTGGCTGGGCAATATACTACGTGGCTCTGTGCTGTATACTACATCGCTGTACAATATACTACGTGGCTCTGTGCTGTATACTACGTCACTGGGCAATATACTATGTCACTGGGCAATATACTATGTCACTGGGCAATATACTACGTCACTGGGCTAAGATGATATAGGATTTTTACAGGACGAAAAGGGTGAAGTGGTCAAAAATTATGTTGAGAATGCCGAACTTTTAAATTCCTATTTTGCATCTGTGTTCTCTAAGAAGACAAATGTAACATCAACTGATCTTCACTGTGCTATCAAAGGAATAAAATAATCTACATTATCTATTCACAGAGAGATGGTGTGGGAGCACTTAGCTAATTTAAAAGAATTTAAATCTCTAAATCTTTAAATGAATAACATCCAAGGGTACTGAAAGAGATAGCAGAAGAAATTGCAGAACTTCTAGTCAGAATCTTTGAAAATTCATGGAGAACAGGAGAAGTCTCAGTAGATTGGAGCAGAACAAATGTTGCCCCTATCTTCAAAAAAGGAAAGAAGATAAAGCCATGAATTTACAGGTCATTTAGCCTTACTTCTATATGAGGAAATATCTTTGAACAAATTATTAAACAGCATGTATGTAAGTACTTGGATAAGAATATAGTAATTCACGTGAGCCAGCATAGGTTTGTAGCAAACAAGTCATGCCAGACTAATCTATTTTCCTTCTAAGATGGAATCATTAATATGATGGATCAAGGAAATGCAGCAGATATAGTATATCTACTTCAGAAAAGCACTACAAATAATATCTCACACTATCCTCATTGAAAAAATAACCAAGTATGGGATTGACAAAACTATAGTTAGGTGGATTCATAACTGCCTCATTGACCGCACTCAAAGAGTGGTAATAAATGGTTCCCCATCCAATTGAAAGAGTGTTTCAAGTGGGGAACCACAAGGCATTGTCCTGGCCCCAGTGTTGTTCAACATTTTCATAAATTATCTAGATAAGGCAACTGAAGCTAAACTAATCAAATTTGCATACAATGCAAAGCTAGGTGGTATTGCTAAAAGTAAAGAAGACAGAGAAAGGATTCAGAAGGATCTAGATAAGTTCGAACAATGGGCAGCGACTGATAGAATGATATTTAACAAAAAGAAATGCAAGATTCTACATCTGGGCAAGAAAAATGAAAATTACATCTACAGAATTGGAGGAATAGAACTAAGCAACAGCACGTGTGAAAAAGACTTAGGTTTACTAATAGATCACAGACTGTATATGATTCAACACTGTGGGTCAGCAGCAAAAAAGGCAACACACAGTTCTGGGATGTATTAAGAGGAACACAGAGTCTAGAACATGTGAGGTAAATATGCCCCTCCACTCCTCCTTGGTCAGATCTCATCTGGAATACTGTGTCCAGTTCTGGGCACCACATTTAAAAAAAGACATCGAAAAACTGGAGCAAGATCAGAGAAGAGCTACCAGGTTGAGAAGAGCTACCAAGATTAAACTACTGTATGTCCTACAAGGAACAGTTAAAGGATCTGGGAATGTTTAGCTTGTAAAAAAAGAAGGCTAAGAGGAGACTTAATAATTATCTCATTTGCACATGGAAACACAAGAAGCAATTAAATTACCGTATATACTCGAGTATAAGCCGACCCGAGTATAAGCCGACCCCCTAATTTTGCCACAAAAAACTGGGAAAACTTATTGACTCGAGTATAAGCCTAGGGTAGGAAATGCAGCAGCTACCGGTGAATTTCAAAAATAAAAATAGATGCTCCATACCGTTCATTATGGCCCCATAAGATGCTCCATATAAAGCTGTGCCATATACACTGCTCCATACTGTTCATTATTGCCCCATAGATGTGCCATAGAAAGCTCTGCCATATAGTGCTCTGCACCGTTCATTATTGCCCCATAGATGTGCCATATAAAGCTGTGCCATATAGTGCGCTGCACCGTTCATCATTGTCCCATAGATGTGCCATATAAAGCTGTGCCATATAGTGCTCTGCACCGTTCATTATTGCCCCATAGCTGCCATATAGTGCTCTGCGCCGTTCATTATTGCCCCATAGCTGTGCCATATAGTGCTCTGCACCGTTCATTATTGCCCCATAGCTGTGCCATATAGTGCTCTGCGCCGTTCAGTATTGCCTCATAGCTGTGCCATATAGTGCTCTGCACCGTTCATTATTGCCCCATAGCTGCCATATAGTGCTCTGCGCCATTCAGTATTGCCCCATAGCTGCCATATAGAGCTCTGCGCCGTTCAGTATTGCACTATAGCTGCCATATAGTGCTCTGCGCCGTTCAGTATTGCCCCATAGCTGCCATATAGTGCTCTGCGCCGTTCAGTATTGCCCCATAGCTGCCATACAGTGCTCTGCACCGTTCATATTTCCCCATAAATGCTCCACATAAATCTCTGCCATTGCTGCTGCTTAAAAAAAAAAATGCCATACTCACCTTGCTGCTTGCAGGTCCCAGCGTCCGGTCCATGCGTCTCTCCGCTCTGACTGATCAGGCAGAGGGCGGTGCGCACACTATATGCGTCATCGTGCCCTCTGACCTGGACAGTCAGAGCGGAGAGACGCGAAGACAGAGCGGCGCCCGGCGTGTGGAACGCGGACAGGTGAATATTACATACTTACCTGCTCCCGGCGTCCGGCTCCCTCTGCCCGTCACACGGTCTACGGTGCCGCAGCCTCTTCCTCTATCAGCGGTCACCGGCATCGCTGATTAGAGAAATGAATATGCGGCTCCACCCCTATGGGAGGTGGAGCCGCGTATTCATTTCTCTAATGAGCGGTCCCACGTGACCGCTGACAGGAAGAGCTGCAGCACCGAAGACAGTGTGACAGGCAGGGTTAGCGCCAGGATCGCTGGGACTAAGTAAGTATACCTCAGCGCCCTCTCCCCCTCACCCGCCGACCCCACCACTACAGTGACTCGAGTATAAGCCGAGAGGGGCACTTTCAGCCTAAATTTTGGGCTGAAAATCTCGGCTTATACTCGAGTATATACGGTAAACAGAAAGGGGGAAGATACAGATTAGATATTAGAAAAAATATCTTGACAGTCAGTGTGATCAATGAGTGGAACAGGCTGTGTGAGGCAGTGACAGGTATTATATGTGAGGAGCAATATGTATCCCCCAGGATGTGCACAGAAGCGTTTTGGGGCAGCTGGAGTGCATTACAGTCACAGGAATGGCTGTGATTGTAGTGCAAAATAAAAATAAGTTTGGTCTTGGACAAGCTAATTTTTCAAGGCACATTTAAGAAAACACAGCATGGGCTTTTGTTTATGGAGCGGACTATAGGATGGTAGTGGGGCAATTCACTCCCTTCAGGCCAGGCCAAGTCTTACAAGTGGCCCATAGCCATAGATTTAATTTAAAAAACCTGCAGTAAAGGGTTTGTGTGTCCGTCTTGGTTTGCAAACTGCAGAACAGGTGACTCTGCAAGGTTCATCCTGTGTGAAATAATGTTGATCCAAGTGAAGCCAAAAGGCCTGGCACCCCTCAGTGTGACACAGTGATGCAGTTGCCCACAGAAACCGGTCTTGTATATGGACTATTTTGATTCCTGGCTGCAATCTGAAGGATACCGTTTGTCATAGTGGAATACGCCATGCGGTACCCAGAGGTGATACCTCTCTGCCACACCTTGGCAAAACTAATAGCCCATGAGCTGTTTGCAATGTTTTGTCACCTTGGGCTACCAAAGGAGATCCTTACAGATCAGGGGACTCCTTTATGTCCAAGGTGACCAAGGAGCAATGTAAGCTGATTTGGATCAAACCGCTACACACATCAATATACCACCAACAAACCAGTGAGTTAGTAGAGAGGTTTAATAAGACCCTTAAGTCCATGATTAAAAGAGTAGTCTCCAAGGGCGGGAGGGACTGAGACACGTTTTTGCCCTATCTAATGTTCACTGTCCATGAGGTTCCACAGGCATCCACAGGTTTCTCCCCGTTTAAGCTATTGTATTGCAGGCATCCAAGGGGGTTGCTTGCACAGCTAAGAAGATGTGGGAACAGGAACCAACTCTGCATTGGAGTGTGATCAAGCACGTGGCAAGCATGCAGGACCGGATTGAGGCAGTCAGGCCCATAGTAAAGGAGCATCTAAAGGATGCCCAGGTTGCGCAAAGCCACACTTATAATAAAAGAGCCACGGCCAGGACCTTTAAAGAAGGAGACTGGGTGTTTGTACTAGTGCCCACCACCACAGAGAGTAAACTCAAGGCCAAGTACAAAGGGCTGCATGAGATACAGGGGAAGGTGGAAGAAGTAAATAATAGTTTACCAGCCCAGAAAGAGAAAACTCAAACAACTGTACCATGTATACCTGCTAAAAGCCTGGAAAGACCGGGAATAATTGGTCATGGAGGCAACTCTGGTCATACCAATGAGGGACCCTCTGTCAGCAGCCAAGGACATGGCCGGGGGTCAGGTTAAAATAAATGATGCTCTCACAAAACAGCAGCGACGGGAGGCTCAAGTTCTGGTGCAACCAGATATGGATGTATTCTCAGAGCCACCGGGGCGGACCTTGGTTAAAAAGCATGACATTGTCACCGAGCCCCAGGTAAGGGTACGGATGAAACCATACCAAGTTACAGAAGCTCGGAGGCAAGCCATAGCAGCTGAAGTGAAGCATGAGTGAGTCATCAAGGAATCCCAGAGTGAGTGGACTAGCAAATTCCAAAGCCAGACGGGTCGTTAAGTTTTTGCAAAGACTTCAGGAAAGTAAATGAGGTATCCAAATTTGACCTCTATCCAATGTCCAGGATGGACGAGCTAATTGAGAGACTAGGGGAGGCCCAGTACTTCACCACATTCGACCTCACCAAAGGTTACTGGTAGGTAACACTGATAGAGAATGCAAAAGAAAATGCCGCATTTATAATGCCAGAAGGTCACTATCACTATATCATCTTGCCTTTTGGATTACATGGGGCTCCAGCCTCATTCCAGAGGCTGATGGAGTGTTAGAGCATCATCGGAAGTACACGCCCGCATATTTAGACGACATAGTCATCTTTAGTACCAACTGAAATATCCACCTGTCCCTGGTACAAGTAGAGCTGGATTCTCTCAGAATTGCCGCGTTAAGAGCAAACCCAAAAAATGTGCAATAGGACTCAAGGAAGCCCGATACTTAGGATATGTTACCTCGGCTCCTGACGCTCCACCTGCTGTCACCGGGTCCGGGTCGCTTGCTCTCCCCGCTCCATCGTCTTCACTCTGGGGCTCGGTGCTGGCATCCCGTCGCGCGTCCTCTTTTCGCTCAGTTGCGCGGTCCTAGGATCTGACCGCGCGAGCTCCCTCTCTCTTCTCTTACTGCGTGACCTGACCCGGCAGTACTTCCTGGCCTATCGGTTTGGCTGTCTTCAAAATACATTAGATTGAAGATTCCTTCTTACAAGCTTGGACCTCATTATATTGGTCCTTTTGAAGTCCTCCGGCACATCAACAATGTTGCCTACAAGCTCAGGTTGCCTGTCTTGCTCCGTATTCCTAATGTCTTCCACGTCTCTTTCCTGAAGCCGGTCATTCTTAATCGTTTTCATTCCGTTCCTTGTTCTTCTCCTCCTCCAGTCTCTGCAGATAACGTTTTTGAGGTGGAGGATATCTTAGCATCAAAAAGAGTCAGGGGCAAGACATTCTTTTTGATTGATTGGAAGGGCTTCGGTCCTGACGACAGGTCTTGGAAACCCAAGTAGAACATTAATGCTTTTCGCATTCTTAAGAAGTTCTTATCTAAGAACAGAGGGAGAGGGTGTAAGAGAGGAGGTACTGTTACCTCCGCTCGTGATGCTCTGCCTGCTGTCGCTGTGTCCGGGTCGCTTGCTCTCCCCGCTGCGTCCTCTTCACTCCAGGGCTCGGTGCTGGCATCCCGGTGCACGTCCTCTCTTCGCTTAGTTGCACACTCCTGTTGGTTGCGCAGGTGCAGTAGGATCTGACCGTGTGCGCTCCCTCTCTCTTCTCTTCCTGCGTGACCTGACCTGGCATTACTTCCTGGCCTATCGGTGTCTGGCGTCAGGTATTTCAGGCCCTCCTTCCTTAGTGGAGGCGCCTGATTATCGTGTTTCTTTGCCATAGTTAGGTTGCATAGTTTTCCTGTGCCTCGCCAGACATTTGCTGTTTAACCCTTTGTTCTTCTTTTCCCTATTTCAGTTTCTGCTCTCGTGTTCCTCTGTTCCAGTGTCCTCCGTTCCTCAGTCCGGTTCTCATCTCCTCTTCTGTGTCTTCCCTCAGGTTTCTGGCTTTCCTAGTCCTCAGCTCCCATTCCTTCTCTCCCAGGTTTTCCCTCCATTCCTTTCCTCTTTGTACTTCTCCTCAGTTCTCCCTTTTGCCTTGTCTTCGAGCCGATCCCTGGTCCTGGCCTCCGTGGTTCTTGAGGTCCCTGTGCTTGCCTCCTAACAGTACCTTTATAGGGGTTGGTCCCACTCTGGAGTGCTCGCTCCTTGTACCCATTGCCTTCAGTATAACAGGATACATGATTGGCAACGGGGTTATCAAACACCAAATAAATAAGATTGAGACCATCCAAAACTGGCCCAAGCCGCTAAGTACAAAACAAGTGATAATAATAATAATTTTTATAATAATTTTATTTATATAGCGCCAACATATTCTGCAGCGCTTTACAAATTATAGAGGGGACTTGTACAGACAATAGACATTACAGCATAACAGAAATCACAGTTCAAACTAGATACCAAGAGGAATGAGGGCCCTGCTCGCAAGCTTACAAACTATAAGGAAAAGGGAAGACACGAGAGGTGAGGGCATTCCTCGGCATCATTGGGTACTACAGCCGGTTTATACCCAATTTTGCTGGGTGATCAGCACCCCTAACCGACCTGTTAAAGGGTAAGAAGTCGGTTAGGAATCCTAAAGCGGAGGAAGCATTCCAGTCCCTGAAGTCAGCGTTGTGTGGACAGCCGGTCTTCATCAACCCCAACTTCAGGAAACCTTCATCGGACAAATAGATGCCTCAGAGGTAGGCCAAGGAGCGGTGCTCTCGCAAGAGGTGAATGGGGATGAACATCCAATCACCTACTAGTAGGAAACTGACCCCAGCAGAGGAAAATTATAGTGTAGTGGTGGAGTGCATGGCGATTAAGTGGGCCATGGAGTCCCTGCGCTAATATGTGCTCGGGCATCAGTTTCGTTTAGTAGCGGACCATTCACCATTTACCCCTCATCTGGATGAGAAATGCAAGGAAAGAAATGCTTGGCTCACCAGATGGTCCCAGTCCCTACAAAACTTCAGTTTTTCAGTGGAACATCGGGTGGGGAAGTCTCAGGGAAATGTAGATGCCCTGTCACAGGCCCCCTGTATAGTGACAAGTGTTCAACCCCACATGTGTGAGTATAGGGGGGTATGTGAAGCAGTAACAGGTAATATATATGAGGGGCAATATGTATCCCCCAGGATGCGCACAGCAGCGTATTGATGCAGCTGGAGTGCATTGCATAGCTGTGATTGCAGTGCAAAATAAAAGTAACTTTGGTCTTGGACAAGCTATTTGTCCAAGGCAGATTTAAGAAAACCCAGCATGGGCTTTTATTTTTGGAGCGAACTACAGGATGGTAGTGGGGCAGGTCATTCCCTCCAGGCCTGGTCTTACAAGTGTCTTGTGCAACTATATTTGCAGCTACAGTAAGTGTTTGGAATTTAATTAAAAAGAATGCTCAAAATTAGACAAAAATGGCACATCTATTTGTGTTATTAGTTTGGTTAGATCTTTTCTTCAATATTTTGAAATCAATTGCCCCTTCACAACATGCGCCGTACTAGTACTGCACATGTCGTGTCTCCCCCTTTGATGTGGGCTCCGGCAGTGAGCCCACATCAAAGTCGCGACATGTCAGCTGTTTTGTACAGCGCGCAATAGCGGCTGGTGAAATCGTGATTCACCCGCCGCTATTGACCGGTTAAATGCCACTGTCAAACGATGACAGCGGCATTTAACTACCGCTTCCAGCCGCGTCGCCGGAGATGAACGCATCGCCGACCCCAGTCACATGATCGGGGGTCGGCGATGTGTCAGGACAGTAACCATAGAGGTCCTTGAGACCTCTATGGTTACTGATGCCGGCCTGCTGTGGTTGGCGCTCATAGCAAGCCTGCATTTCAGCTACATACCAGCGATCTGATGATCGCTGCTATGTAGCAGTGCTGATCCAGTGGTGCCAGCTTCTAGCCTCCCATGGAGGCTATTGAAGCATGGCACAAGTTAAACAAAAATGTTTTTAAAAATATGAAAAAAATAAAAAAAATATAAAAGTTTAAATCACCCCCCTTTCGCCCCATCCTAAATAAAAAAAAATCAAACCTACACATATTTGGTATCACCATGTTTAGAATCGCCCGATCTATCAATAAAAAAAGCATCAACCTGATCGCTAAACAGCGTAGCGAGAAAAAAATTTGAAACGCCATTATTACTTTTTTTGGTCGCATGACATTGCATTAAAATACAATAACGGGCGATAAAAAGAACACATCTGCACAAATGTAGCATCATTACAAACATCAGCTCGGCATGCAAAAAATAAGCCCTCACCCAACCCCAGATCACGAAAAATGGAGACGCTACAGGTATCGGAAAATTGCGCTTTTTTTTTTCTTAGCAAAGTTTTGATTTTTTTTTCAACCACTTAGATAAAAAATAACCTAGACATGTTTGGTGTCGATGAACTTGTAATGACCTGGAGAATCATAATATCTGGTCAGTTTTAGCATTTAGAGAAGCTAGAAAAAAGCCAAGCAAAAAACAAGTGTGGGATTGCACTTTTTTTGCAATTTCATCACACTTGGAATTTTTGTCCCGTACAACACATGGTAAAACCAATGGTGTCATTCAAAAGAACAACTCGTCCCGCAAAAAATAAGCCCTCACATGACCATATTGACGGAAAAATAAAAAAGTTATGGCTCTGGGAAAGAGGGGAGTGAAAAATGAAAACGCAAAATCGAAAAAGGGACGCGGTGGGAAGGGGTTAAAGAGGACCTGGACAAAACGCTTCCCCTGAACAAAGCTACACGCGAAACACGCGTCGGGGTACCACAACCGCTTTAAGGTAAAGTGACTTACATACATCTTACACCTGTCCCTCCCCTTTGGTCTTTCAACAAGTATTGCAGCTATCAGTACCTTTTTGGACATTGTCAAACCTCAGTGCATTGTTTTATTTTATTCAAGGTGATATTCATCTTTACCTGGAAGCAAAATGCTTTTGCTCCATACTTCTGAGAACATATATACCTGCTTGTTTTTTTGTACTGCACATGATTTTGGGTCTGGGGAAACATTATGGGATTGTGATTTATTGTGCAATCAGCACTTTACACTGGCACTGTTTCCTGTTTTGTGGCTTTCTTTCTTGCATTTGTTGTCCCGATTGATTTTACATTTTACTATATTGTTATTTTAATACATACTAATAAACTTCTGATTTTTTATGGCATATAACTTCTCTTAACCCCTTTTTTATGTACATATTACGGAAGTGCCAATTATTTGGATAATTTGGTAATTTGGATGTTTCAAACATGTATAGGTTGATTTTATTTAAATGGTGAAAAAAATTCAAAATTTGTTGAAAAAAAGCATCATTTTCCAAGACCAATAGCATCTCTATTTTTCATGATCTGGGATTGGGTGAGGGCTTATTTTTTAGCGCCGAGCTGACATTTTTAATGATACCATTTTGGTGTGGATACGATCTTTTGAAGACCCGTTAATGCATCTTAATGCAATGTTGCAGTGACCAAAAAAAACGTAATTGTGACGTTTTTACTTTTTTTTTGCTATCACGTTTAGCGATCGGATTACCGTATTTTTCGGACTATAAGACGCACTGGACTATAAGGCGCACCCAGGTTTTAGAGGTGGAAAATAGGGGAAAAAAATATTTGAAGCAAAAAAATGTTGTAAAATATTTAATAACATAAATAACATACTATTATATGTGGTGTTATTATATATAATAGTATGTTATTATGTAGGACGCTGCGGGACCAGTGTGGTGTCTATACAGTACTAGATGAAGATGCTGGAGGGTGAGTATAAGAATGGGGCACAGGGCTTAGAGAGCACTGCAAAATAACACTAGATTGCTGCTTTAAAATCCCATGGGAGAACTATAACTCCCAGCAAGTCCTGCAGATCCTATGACATGCTGGGAGTTATAGTTCACCAAAGGAGTGGCAGAGTATTTTATTGTGTTTTGTAAAGACTAACCTCTTAAATGTGGCAGCCAGCCACACTGTGGTGAGGTAAAAGCATCCCATGACTGCACACAGAGCGCTCCCTCTTGTTTCCTTTCCACAGCACAGGTTATGAGGAAGCTGCAGATTCTAGTGTAGAGCCTGAAGCACCTGTGATGATGTCAAGAAGAGGGAGGGCTCTGAGCTGCCATGTGATGCTCCAGCCCGCCCACTCCTGACATCAAACAGGTCCTGTTTGTGCACAGCACTTGATGTCCAGCCCAGGCATGGCAGGCAGGTATGCAGCGATCTCCTCTCTCCTCTGGCCCCTGCTGCTGCCTCCTCTCCCCAGACACACAGACCTCCCCAGCTTCTGCAGGAATCAGCGCTGGAGAAGCCATGTGTGTCCCTGCTTAAGTGCAGTATTCATTTGCTGCTCCCGACTCACTGCTCAGCTGATAGGTGGGCGGGGAGCCGCTAATGAATATTCACTGCACTTAATCATCGGGACCACATGGTTTCCCCAGCACTGATTCTGGGCAGCAGGGACATCCTGAAGTGGGACAACAGTGCGATCCCACTCACTGCTGCCCCCCTCCCCACATGCTACATCCGTACCATAAGACGCACCCACACTTTCCTCCCAAATTTGGAGGAAAAAAAGTGCGTCTTATGGTCGGAAAAATACGGTAATTCTTTTTATAGCTTTTTATAGATCAGTTGATTCTGAACCTGTTAATACCAAATATGCATTTTGTTTTATTGTTTTATTTTGAATGGGGGGTGACTTGAACTTTTTTATTTTTTAATATTTTTAAAAACTTTTCTTTACTTTTCGCATGCTTCAATAGTCTCTATGGGAGACTAGAAGCTGCAGTTGTCCAATCACCTTTGCTACACACAGGTGATGATCAGATTGCCTGTGTGCAGCAGAAATGCTGACTTGCCATCAGTGCCGACCGCTGGGTGGCGCTCATAACAAACCAGTAATGACAACCACAGGGCTCTCCTGCAGACCCCACATTGACATGCCAACCCAACAGAGACCCCCAGTCATGTGACACGAATGTCGATGGGTGGGATTAGTGACGCGTTTCCAACACAATCTCATTAAATGTTGCTGTCAGAGATTGACAGCGGCATTTAACGGGCTAACAGTCGCGGGTGGTTCATAATTCCACCCGCAGCTGTTATGGGCACATGTCAGCTGTTCAAAATAGCTGACATATGCCTGAAAAGATGTGGGCTCGGTGCTGGAGCCCATATCAAAGGGAGGGACACGACATGCGCAGTACATGTACGACACATGTCACAAAGGAGTTAATAGAATGTGATGTTCATGTAATTAAAGCCTACATCTTTATGGGGTTTTTTTTCTTTCATATAATATTTTGCATATATGTCTTAAATGTTACAAAATGTTTTAAAATCCAAATGAGCCAGAATATACATACATATGTTGTTTTGTGTAATACACAATAACTTGATTGCAAAGCCTTGTTCAAAAGTAGTCTGACCTCATTTGGACATACAGTTAGGGCCAGAAATATTTGGACAGTGACACAATTTTCACGAGTTGGGCTCTGCATGCCACCACATTGGATTTGAAATGAAACCTCTACAACAGAATTCAAGTGCAGATTGTAACGTTTAATTTGAAGGGTTGAACAAAAATATCTGATAGAAAATGTAGGAATTGTACACATTTCTTTACAAACACTCCACATTTTAGGAGGTCAAAAGTAATTGGACAAATAAACATAACCCAAACAAAATATTTTTATTTTCAATATTTTGTTGCAAATCCTTTGGAGGCAATCACTGCCTTAAGTCTGGAACCCATGGACATCACCAAACGCTGGGTTTCCTCCTTCTTAATGCTTTGCCAGGCCTTTACAGCCGCAGCCTTCAGGTCTTGCTTGTTTTTGGGTCTTTCCGTCTTAAGTCTGGATTTGAGCAAGTGAAATGCATGCTCAATTGGGTTTAGATCTGGAGATTGACTTGGCCATTGCAGAATGTTCCACTTTTTGGCACTCATGAACTCCTGGGTAGCTTTGGCTGTATGCTTGGGGTCATTGTCCATCTGTACTATGAAGCGCCGTCCAATCAACTTTGCAGCATTTGGCTGAATCTGGGCTGAAAGTATATCCCGGTACACTTCAGAATTCATCTGGCTACTCTTGTCTGCTCTTATGTCATCAATAAACACAAGTGACCCAGTGCCATTGAAAGCCATGCATGCCCATGCCATCACGTTGCCTCCACCATGTTTTACAGAGGATGTGGTGTGCCTTGGATCATGTGCCGTTCCCTTTCTTCTCCAAACTTTTTTCTTCCCATCATTCTGGTACAGGTTGGTCTTTGTCTCATCTGTCCATAGAATACTTTTCCAGAACTGAGCTGGCTTCTTGAGGTGTTTTTCTGCAAATTTAACTCTGGCCTGTCTATTTTTGGTATTGATGAATGGTTTGCATCTAGATGTGAACCCTTTGTATTTACTGTCATGGAGTCTTCTCTTTACTGTTGACTTAGAGACAGATACACCTACTTCACTGAGAGTGTTCTGGACTTCAGTTGATGTTGTGAACGGGTTCTTCTTCACCAAATTAAGTATGCGGCGATCATCCACCACTGTTGTCATCCGTGGACGCCCAGGCCTTTTTGAGTTCCCAAGCTCACCAGTCAATTCCTTTTTTCTCAGAATGTACCCAACTGTTGATTTTGCTACTCCAAGCATGTCTGCTATCTCTCTGATGGATTTTTTCTTTTTTTTCAGCCTCAGGATGTTCTGCTTCACCTCAATTGAGAGTTCCTTTGACCGCATGTTGTCTGCTCACAGCAACAGCTTCCAAATGCAAAACCACACACCTGGAATCCACCCCTGACCTTTTAACTACTTCATTGATTACAGGTTAACGAGGGAGACGCCTTCAGAGTTAATTGCAGCCCTTAGCGTCCATTGTCCAATTACTTTTGGTCCCTTGAAAAAGAGGACGCTATGCATTACAGAGCTATGATTCCTAAACCCTTTCTCCGATTTGGATGTGGAAACTATCATATTGCAGCTGGGAGTGTGCACTTTCAGCCCATATTATATATATAATTGTATTTCTGAACATGTTTTTGTAAACAGCTAAAATAACAAAACTTGTGTCACTGTCCAAATATTTCTGGCCCTAACTGTAGTTTCCCAGATTACATCTAAAGTCTAGTAATTAAAGCTTAAATTCACATACACATTTCCAGATGAACATAAATGAATGTTCCTCACTAAACCATCATTACAGGCTTGTTGAGATAAAGCCAGTACTTTGAATCTATTAACCTTTCATTGTGTGGCACTATCACCCAGTACTGAAGATTAGCTACTGACACATTTAGCAAAGGATGATAAATGAGCTGTCCTTTTAGATGTCTGATTATTTGACCTTTATTCATTTAAAAGTAAAAGGGCTGACAATGTTAAGTAGTGCAAGTTTTCAATGAAACTGAACCCAATAAATACATTCATACAGACAAATGGCATTAGCTATATTTTCAACAGAAATGAATACAATTTCTTACACATATTTAATACTTTTTCATAGTGACTTCTTTTATGAACCATGCACCACAGATCAGCGAGCAATATGTCGTGAGAAGCAAAAATTCTCCATACAAATGAGACAAGCTTCAAATATCAGCGGACATCAATTAGCACAAATAAAATAATAAATGCTTCATCTGAGAATTGCTTTTGTTGCTAAAAATAAGGGAGGGCAGTCTGTGATGTGTTTCTAATTGAAATGCATGAATATTTTTATTTGATTTTCTTAGTATTTACTCTGTTTTCTTGCTATATTTGCATGGACTGCTAAGTATTTCAGTATATTTGGAATTTAAAATATTAATATGAAACATTAATGTACATTTAATTGAATAGGTTTTGATGTGCTGAAACACTTTTGCATCTTCCACTAAGTATCTGGCATAAACTATTCAATATTGTAGTTTAAACCAAATTTTAGACTGCAATATACATAAGATTTTAAACCATTGATGTTACGGCACTAGGCAGATGTCCAGCTAGTTATAACACAGAAGTGAGAAATCAGCTGCCTGGTGTTTCATTGTGTCTGTCACCAATATTTTCTCATTGGTAAATCATTTAAGGATATGAGTCTTGACCAGTGCAGTTAGCTTGTGTGACAGCAGAAGGAATAAGTGCAAGACCAGAGTAGAGATCAAATGCAAAAAGTACCAAACTAATGGCTTGTAAGAAGGGGATGTCACTGACAGCACAGTGGGAGCTAGTAGGTGGTGGTTGTCTGTCCCTTGTTAGTCTGCCTTCTTGTGTATAGCTTGTGTCTGATAATAATAGTGATTTGATGAGAGCAATGAATGAATCAGAGGAGTGTTTGTAAGCTAAACTGGTGGCTAATCAAGCAATCAATCTCAGTCAGATGAGAGGAGAGGGAAGAGTTAGTTAAGGTACCGTCACACTAGACGATATCGCTAGCGATCCGTGACGTTGCAGCGTCCTCGCTAGCGATATCGTCCAGTGTGACACGTAGCAGCGATCAGGCCCCTGCTGTGCTGTCACTGGTCGGGGAAGAAAGTCCAGAACTTTATTTGGTCGCTGGACTCCCCGCAGACATCGCTGAATCGGCGTGTGTGACACCGATTCAGCGATGTCTTCACTGGTAACCAGGGTAAACATCGGGTAACTAAGCGCAGGGCCGTGCTTGGTAACCCGATGTTTACCCTAGTTACCATCCTAAAAGTAAAAAAAAACAAACACTACATACTTACCTACAGCCGTCTGTCCTCCAGCGCTGTGCTCTGCACTCCTCCTGTACTGACTGTGAGCGTCGGTCAGCCGGAAAGCAGAGCGGTGACGTCACCGCTCTGCTTTCCGGCCGCTGTGCTCACACAGACAGTACAGGAGGAGTGCAGAGCACAGCGCTGGAGGACAGACGGCTGTAGGTAAGTATGTAGTGTTTGTTTTTTTTTACTTTTAGGATGGTAACCAGGGTAAACATCGGGTTACTAAGCGCGGCCCTGCGCTTAGTTACCCGATGTTTACCCTGGTTACCGGCATCGTTGGTCGCTGGAGAGCGGTCTGTGTGACAGCTCTCCAGCGACCAAACAGCGACGCTGCAGCGATCCGGATCGTTGTCGGTATCGCTGCAGCGTTGCTAAGTGTGACGGTACCTTTACACATAAAGGATAACAGTTGAGAGCAGTGAGGAGATAACTGTGGACACCCCACTGAGTGTGGTCTTGGCCTCAGAGTTTGTTGTGTAAAAAAATATTTTTTTACCTGAGTGGTAAGAGAAGGGTCCAAGGACATTTTTGTAGCAGCACAGGAGAGTAAAAGGGCATTAAGGTTGCAAGATAATCATGAATGAGTGTTGTTAAAGGGACTCTGTCACCTGAATTTGGCGGGCTATGTAAATGCCCTGTGTCCGATCCGATGAGCGGTGTTTCCTCTTCTTTCATTCACCCCTTCCTTTCCGGCTGTCTGCAATATTTTCTTGAAGTTGAGCAGGTTTCCTCCGTAGTTCACGCGTGCGCAAATCAATCTTGCCTTGCGCATGCGCAGTATGCTTTGCCCAACTGCGGGCAAAGCCAAAAAGCATTACTGCGCATAAGCCGCCGCACTATGTCCCGGAAGTATTTCGCTGTGTTTCGAGACATAGTGTGGCGGCTCATGCGCTGTAATGCTTTTCGGCTTTGCCCGCAGTTGGGCAAAGTATACTGCGCATGCGCAAGGCAAGATTGCATTGCGCATGCGTGAACTACGGAGGAAACCTGCTCAAATTCAAGAAAATATTGCGGACAGCCGGAAAGGAAGGGGTAAATGAAAGAAGGGGAAACACCGCCCATCGGACCTAACACAGGGTATTTACATAGCCCGCCAAATTCAGGTGACAGAGTCCCTTTAAAGGTGCTTGTTTCACAATTATTTTGCCATGTAAAGAAGTTGCGGATCACCAAATCAACGAACAAAAAGTGCATAGTTTACTTTGGTCTGTTTGTGTAAACACCCATTCCAGACACCTTGGAAGATTGTTTGGTCTATCCAGGCTCCCGTACTTGCGATGATGTTATCAGGAAGTGCCACTTTGGAAACTTAAGGTTACTTTAGTATTGTCACAGGGTGCTTCAAAGTGCATTAAACTGGATATTCTAGAAGTAGAACACTATCTGTCCATTAAAACTTGTTATAAGGAAGCAACATTATTGGATATATACTAGCACATTGGCGAATCAAACACATAGTCAGCAATCACTACCATTGTACAGCTCCAGGTAAGTTTATAAAGCTCAAAACTAGAGATGAGCAAACCCGAAGTGTAAAGTTTGAGGTTTGTACCGGACATCCGGTGCTGAACTCTGAACTAGGACCTCTCCTGGAAGTCCATTCTACAGTTCGGGGAAGATAGAGATGTTCCAGCTCCATAGTTTGGGTCCCCATTGATTTCAATGAGGTTTGGGTCCAGTTTCAAGTTTAGGTACAGTTCTGGTACCTAAACCAAACTTTGGACTAAACTTCAGTTGGGTATCAGAGCCTAATCTTCCCCATGTTCACTAATCTGTACTCATAGCATATCTCTGGAATCATAGGCATACATGGTAATGGTTCTTATTGTTTCTTCTGGTTTCCTTGGTACATTAATACTCATAAGTACATGAGATGTATACATTTTGTTTTTTACATATTTGTTTCATATATTTGTATTTATATAGCTTTACTAGACTGTGGCCCGATTCTAACGCATCGGGTATTCTAGAATATGCATGTCCCCATAGTATATGGACAATGATGATTCCAGAATTCGCAGCAGACTGTGCCCGGCCCTGATTGGTCGAGGCAACCTTTATGACATCATCGTCGCCATGGCAACCATTATGACATCTACGTCGATACTGTGCCCGTCGCTGAATCAGAAACGTGGGATGTCTACGTCCTTTATGACATCATCGTCGCTGTGCCCGTTGCTGATTGGTCGAGGCCTGGCGGCCTCGACCAATCAGAGAGCCGGGATTTCCAGGATAGACAGACAGACAGACAGACAGACAGACGGAAAAACCCTTAGACAATTATTATAGCTTTATGTATCTATTTTACTTCTCTCACTTATTCCACGTGAAGACAAATTGTGGCGTATGGAGCATCTCCTCCTTCCCCCTTAGAAACAACACACACTGAAGGACAATACAGGAAACTGAATGACTCCGTACACACTGTACACAAATGTATAGCTAATCTTAGTAGTTCCAAATGTTGTATTTCATTTAATTTTTGTCCATTTTCAATTCGAACATTTCCTTTTTTTTTTATAAAGTTGTTTAAGGCACTAAAACTCACGAATGCAACCTCCTTTGCTTCACTACCTTTTTACCATTATGTCAATAAATCAAAGTTTTTCATAGATATTAGCAAAAAAAAGTTCACTTGAGAGACATTAAAAAAAAAAAAATTGAACAAAAAATCTATCTTGGCAAAATATGTTTGCACTACATTAAAAAAAGGATGCTTTAAATATTTAATACGAACACTGTGAGATTGCACTTGCAGAGTGGGGGCGAAACGGTTAACGTTTTCACGGTCAGGTTTTAATAATACACAAGCTGTGTATACAATCCAATTTAATTTCATTTTGCTGAAAAAACCTCAACGTGGATGAAAAATTAATCTTAAAAAAAGTAATCAATGCAGCAGTACATTAAACATTTAACTTTGAGGCAACAGGCACGTTCACTTTGGTCTAGCTTACAAAATAGAATGTTGATAGTACTGTATAACCCTCCCTAGATTTCTAAATCTGTCTAGTGCAAGAAGGCATGAAATGGAACACTCTGGTCTATCATTGATTTGTTGCCAGTATAATCTGCTTTATTCAAGTCACAGTCCAACTGTTTTTATCACAGCCACCCTATTTCCCAATTCCTCTTCCCCAAAGCTGACCATGCGTTATGAACAAGTCAGATGTGTTCATTCAACTTTGATTTTTATACCTCTTTCAAATCAATACCTTGTGATTGATCTTCTAAAATTTGAGATGCAGTGAGCTGTACTAAAGAAAAAGAATTAAAGGTAGGTGGAGAGCGTTCTGTCCCATTGAAATGAACAGCAGGTGCTATATTAGGCTTCTAATGGCTCACAAAGCAAATGTGTTGGAGAATAATTTGTTAATGTGCATTCTGCACCTGTTTAAAAAATAAATCTTGTCATTTCCATTCCGCTTATTCCAGTAAACAGGTCCAGCAGCAAAGCCTTATGTACCGTAATCTGTATCCAAGGAGGCTGTGTAGCATTTATTTGTGCAAACACTTTCATGATTTCCATTCAAACAATAACGATCTGCTATGTTGTGCGCACGATTGAAAACTGCATGTTACCAATTTGTGGATGTCTCGTTTGATGAAATGATGCGTATTACAGATTAAGTTTTTGTAAAATTGCATATTTTCATATAAACAGTTTGCTCATAAAAATCCATCTATTAACAAGTAACCTCTATTGAAGCAGTAAAAGGCTGTCAGAATAATAGAACCTATGGTATTATATTAGTGTCTAGCAATCATTTGTCTTTTTCCTTATTCTCATGAATAGTATTAAAAACTCATCAAGAACACCAAAATCCTGTACTAAGGGATTTTATGATATTGTGAACTATTCAGATTTTCAATGGCAAAAAAAGGATATCTAGGAACATTTATTAAAGTATATTACAAAACCAATCAGATATAAAAAAAAATGCAGTTTGGTTTCTTTTCTGAACTTGGAGAGTTGCATAAATAGCCATTCCCTATATATTTATGTCATCTGAAACACTCACGTAGATTGTAGATTGTAAACAGGTGAGTGCAGGGTCCTCTCCCCCACCATACCAGTCTGTCACTCAGATTATTTACGTGTATATGATATATGTATTATATGTATGTAAGTGATCGTGTACAGCACCATGGAATGAATGGCACTTTAAAAATAAATACAAAATAATTAATAATTATAGTAATAATAATTGTGATGAATTTTATGAACGTTTGTGCTCTATTAATAGATATTTGATGATCGGCTAATTATTATGTAATTATTTTTTAAATCCCATTGTGCTGTATATTCTCATTAGATTCCTTCACCTTAAATTAACAGCCTTCTCCCTTCTTTCTTCGTGGTGGGCCTGCATCAGCCTAAGGCCGGGGTCACCCTTGCGAGTGCAATTCGAGAAACTCGCACGCGTCTCCAGCATCAATACCCGGCACAGCCGCCGGCACTCAGGACTGGAGTGTGCGGCTGCATGTATCTCTATGCAGCTGAAAGCTCCGGTCCCAAATGCCGGCGGCTGTGCCGGGTATTGATGCAAGAGACTCACGCGAGTTTCTCGAATTGCACCCGCAAGTGTGACCCCAGCCTAAAATCCATCCCCAGTGCTGACAGATGCTGAACAATTCTAAAGTCTGTCCACTTGAACAGCCTGCCCATGGACCAGACATTAGCGCTAAGATAGGTGAACCCTGGTGTTATGTTCCAATGTGCATTTATTACGTGAGTTTGGGACTTCTAGTGTCTCAGTGCTGTAATGTATATTTTGGAATTTTTTTCTGGCTTATACTGGAACTTGAGGTGCCTCAGTACTCCTCTGTGTATTCATTTATTACTAGTAGAGATGATCGTATCAATCCATGGAGGAATGAGTTTGCATTGCATTTCCTAAGATTCACAGTTTTATGTTAATTCGAACATTATGAATTTCAATTCGAGGTTCGCAAAAAAATTAAACTTGCCTGGCATAAGCATCAGAGAGATGGCAAATATCATCTTACAGTGCCGCTTTGGCTTGTACATAATTCCCTGCAGCTATAACATTTTACAGATTCATACCTTAAAACAAAAAACTGATATGAACTATAAGCTGGTATAATGGTGCAAAATGTAAGCGCACCTTCACACTGTGGTCATTTCACAGATTAAACCCAAGGAAGAAAAACAAAATGAGCATATACTCAACTGCAAGTATATAAGTTAATAGTAATGGTACATGTGAATGATTTAGGGTACTAGTTAAAAATAGTTTGATAAAGAAAAGCATAATATCCATCCCACCAGGTGTGCCCATCAATATGGTCCTAATCTGTCTCTAGTATTAAAACCTTATCAAGTGTGAAACGACTTAAATGTGAATAAGGGCAAAGCAGGACAGGGCCACATCTGAGACACCTATCAATGGAAAGCTATACAGATGAAATGCTTGGAAATACTTAGCTCAGAAAGGGGGGCCACACACTCTGTTTGGACAAAGGATTATAGCAAAAAACTGAGCCGGATTATGTGCTGGTACATTATATAGCATTATACGCCACTCCGATAGAATAGCGGTGCCTGAGTAGAGAACCAGTCCATAAAATAGAGAATAAACTCAGCACTAGAATACTGAACATTTTGTATTTAGACCATCTAATTGCAATATACCTTTGACGTTTCAATCCTAGATTCCAGACCTTCATCAGAAAGCAATGGATTGCTGTAAACAAGGTATTCCCAGGAGATGTAGCGCAGAGGACTTGAGGCATTAGTCGCACATACAGCAAAACCAAGATGCTGAGCTGGACTACGAGCTGTCAGCTCATAGGGTCAGTGGGGCCCTCTCTCTCACTTGTAAATAGGAAGCTCCTAGGGAGAGTGGAGTCCTCTCTTTCTCACTTGTACAGTGTAAGCTCATAGGGTCAGCGGGGTCCTCTCTCTCTCTCACTTGTAAATTGTAAGCTCATTGGGTCAGCGGGGTCCTCTCTCTCACTTGTAAATTGTAAGCTCATAGGGTCAGCGGGGTCCTCTCTCTCACTTGTAAATAGGAAGCTCATAGGGACAGTGGAGTCCTCTCTTTCTCACTTGTACAGTGTAAGCTCATAGGGTCAGTGGGGTCCTCTCTCTCTCTCTCACTTGTACAGTGTAAGCTCATAGGGTCAGTGGGGTCCACTCTCTCTCACTTGTAAATTGTAAGCTCATAGGGTCAGCGGGGTCCTCTCTCTCACTTGTAAATTGTAAGCTCATAGGGTCAGCGGGGTCCTCTCTCTCTCTCACTTGTACAGTGTAAGCTCATAGGGTCAGTGGGGTCCACTCTCTCTTTCTCACTTGTAAATTGTAAGCTCATAGGGTCAGCGGGGTCCTCTCTCTCACTTGTAAATTGTAAGCTCATAGGGTCAGCGGGGTCCTCTCTCTCTCTCTCTCACTTGTACAGTGTAAGCTCATAGGGTCTGCGGGGTCCACTCTCTCTCTCTCACTTGTAAATTGTAAGCTCATAGGGTCAGCGGGGTCCTCTCTCTCACTTGTAAATAGGAAGCTCATAGGGACAGTGAAGTCCTCTCTTTCTCACTTGTACAGTGTAAGTTCATAGGGTCAATGGGGTCCTCTCTCTCTCTCACTTGTAAATTGTAAGCTCATAGGGTCAGCGGGGTACTCTCTCTCACGTGTAAATTGTAAGCTCATAGGGTCAGCGGGGTCCTCTCCTTCACTTGTAAATTGGAAGCTCATAGGATCAGCGGGGTCCTCTCTCTCACTTGTAAATAGGAAGCTCATAGGGACAGTGGAGTCCTCTCTTTCTCACTTGTACAGTGTAAGCTCATAGGGTCAGCGGGGTCCTCTCTCTCTCTCTCACTTGTAAATTGTAAGCAACTAGGGTCAGCGGGGTCCTCTCTCTCTTTCACTTGTAAATTGTAAGCTCATAGGGTCAGCGGGGTCCTCTCTCTCTCTCACTTGTACAGTGTAAGCTCATAGGGTCCGTGGGGTCCACTCTCTCTCTCTCACTTGTAAATTGTAAGCTCATAGGGTCAGCGGGGTCCTCTCTCTCACTTGTAAATAGGAAGCTCATAGGGACAGTGAAGTCCTCTCTTGTACAGTGTAAGTTCATAGGGTCAGTGGGGTCCTCTCTCTCTCTCACTTGTAAACTGTAAGCTCATAGGGTCAGCGGGGTACTCTCTCTCGCGTGTAAATTGTAAGCTCATAGGGTCAGCGGGGTCCTCTCTCTCACTTGTAAATTGTAAGCTCATAGGGTCAGCGGGGTCCTCTCTCTCACTTGTAAATTGTAAGCTCATAGGGTCAGTGGGGTCTTCTCTCTCTCTCACTTGTACACTGTAAGCTCATAGGGTCAGTGGGGTCCACTCTCTCTTTCTCACTTGTAAATTGTAAGCTCATAGAGTCAGCGGGGTCCTCTCTCTCACTTGTAAATTGTAAGCTCATAAGGTCAGCGGGGTCCTCTCTCTCTCTCACTTGTACAGTGTAAGCTCATAGGGTCCGCGGGGTCCACTCTCTCTCTCTCACTTGTAAATTGTAAGCTCATAGGGACAGTGAAGTCCTCTCTTTCTCACTTGTACAGTGTAAGTTCATAGGGTCAGTGGGGTCTTCTCTCTCTCTCACTTGTAAATTATAAGCTCATAGGGTCAGCAAGGTCCTCTCTCTCACTTCTAAATAGGAAGCTCATAGGGACAGGGAAGTCCTCTCTTGTACAGTGTAAGTTCATAGGGTCAGTGGGGTCCTCTCTCTCTCTCACTTGTAAATTGTAAGCTCATAGGGTCAGCGGGGTACTCTCTCTCACGTGTAAGTTGTAAGATCATAGGGTCAGCGGGGTCCTCTCCTTCACTTGTAAATTGGAAGCTCATAGGGTCAGCGGGGTCCTCTCTCTCTCTCTCACTTGTACAGTGTAAGCTCATAGGGTCCGTGGGGTCCACTCTCTCTCTCTCACTTGTAAATTGTAAGCTCATAGGGTCAGCGGGGTCCTCTCTCTCACTTGTAAATAGGAAGCTCATAGAGACAGTGAAGTCCTCTCTTGTGCAGTGTAAGTTCATAGGGTCAGTGGGGTCCTCTCTCTCTCTCACTTGTGAATTGTAAGCTCTTAGGGTCAGCGTGGTACTCTCTCTCGCGTGTAAATTGTAAGCTCATAGGGTCAGCGGGGTCCTCTCTCTCACTTGTAAATTGTAAGCTCATAGGGTCAGCGGGGTCCTCTCTCTCACTTGTAAATTGTAAGCTCATAGGGTCCGCGGGGTCTACTCTCTCTCTCTCACTTGTAAATTGTAAGCTCATAGGGTCAGCGGGGTCCTCTCTCTCACTTGTAAATAGGAAGCTCATAGGGACAGTGAAGTCCTCTCTTTCTCACTTGTACAGTGTAAGTTCATAGGGTCAATGGGGTCCTCTCTCTCTCTCACTTGTAAATTGTAAGCTCATAGGGTAAGTGGGGTACTCTCTCTCACGTGTAAATTGTAAGCTCATAGGGTCAGCGGGGTCCTCTCCTTCACTTGTAAATTGGAAGCTCATAGGTTCAGCGGGGTCCTCTCTCTCACTTGTAAATAGGAAGCTCATAGGGACAGTGGAGTCCTCTCTTTCTCACTTGTACAGTGTAAGCTCATAGGGTCAGCGGGGTCCTCTCTCTCTCTCTCTCACTTGTAAATTGTAAGCTCATAGAGTCAGCGGGGTCCTCTCTCTCTTTCACTTGTAAATTGTAAGCTCATAGGGTCAGCAGGGTCCTCTCTCTCACTTGTAAATTGTAAGCTCATAGGGTCAGCGGGGTCCTCTCTCTCTCTCACTTGTAAATTACAAGCTCATTGGGTCAGCGGGTACTCTCTCTCACGTGTAAATAGGAAGCTCATAGGGACAGTGGAGTCATCTCTTTCTCACTTGTACAGTGTAAGCTCATAGGGTCAGCGGGGTCCTCTCTCTCTCTCTCACTTGTAAATTGTCAGCTCATAGGGTCAGCGGGGTCCTCTCTCTCACTTGTAAATTGGAAGCTCATAGGGTCAGCGGGGTCCTCTCTCTCTCTCACTTGTAAATTGCAAGCTCATTGGGTCAGCGGGGTCCTCTCTCTCACTTGTAAATAGGAAGCTCATAGGGACAGTGGAGTCATCTCTTTCTCACTTGTACAGTGTAAGCTCATAGGGTCAGCGGGGTCCTCTCTCTCTCTCTCTCATTTGTAAATTGTAAGCTCATAGGGTCAGCGGGGTCCTCTCTCTCACTTGTAAATAGGAAGCTCATAGGGACAGTGGAGTCCTCTCTTTCTCACTTGTTCAGTGTAAGCTCATAGGGTCAGCGGGGTCCTCTCTCTCTCTCTCACTTGTAAATTGTAAGCTCATAGGGTCAGCGGGGTCCTCTCTCTCTTTCTCTTGTAAATTGTAAGCTCATAGGGTCAGCGGGGTCCTCTCTCTCACTTGTAAATTGTAAGCTCATTGGGTCAGCGGGGTCCTCTCTCTCTCACTTGTAAATTGCAAGCTCATTGGGTCATCGGGGTCCTCTCTCTCACTTGTAAATAGGAAGCTCATAGAGACAGTGGAGTCCTCTCTTTCTCACTTGTACAGTGTAAGCTCATAGGGTCAGCGGGGTCCTCTCTCTCTCTCTCACTTGTAAATTGTAAGCTCATAGGGTCAGCGGGGTCCTCTCTCTCACTTGTAAATTGTAAGCTCATAGGGTCAGCGGGGTCCTCTCTCTCACTTGTAAATTGAAAGCTCATAGGGTCAGCGTGGTCCTCTCTCTCACTTGTAAATAGGAAGCTCATAGGGACAGTGGAGTCCTCTCTTTCTCACTTGTACAGTGTAAGCTCATAGGGTCAGCGGGGTCCTCTCTCTCTCTCTCACTTGTAAATTGTAAGCTCATAGGGTCAGCGGGGTCCTCTCTCTCTTTCACTTGTAAATTGTAAGCTCATAGGGTCAGCGGGGTCCTCTCTCTCACTTGTAAATTGTAAGCTCATAGGGTCAGCGGGGTCCTCTCTCTCTCTCACTTGTAAATTGCAAGCTCATTGGGTCAGCGGGTCCTCTCTCTCACTTGTAAATAGGAAGCTCATAGGGACAGTGGAGTCATCTCTTTCTCACTTGTACAGTGTAAGCTCATAGGGTCAGCGGGGTCCTCTCTCTCTCTCTCTCTCACTTGTAAATTGTCAGCTCATAGGGTCAGCGGGGTCCTCTCTCTCACTTGTAAATTGGAAGCTCATAGGGTCAGCGGGGTCCTCTCTCTCTCTCACTTGTAAATTGCAAGCTCATTGGGTCAGCGGGGTCCTCTCTCTCACTTGTAAATAGGAAGCTCATAGGGACAGTGGAGTCATCTCTTTCTCACTTGTACAGTGTAAGCTCATAGGGTCAGCGGGGTCCTCTCTCTCTCTCTCTCTCACTTGTAAATTGTAATCTCATAGGGTCAGCGGGGTCCTCTCTCTCACTTGTAAATAGGAAGCTCATAGGGACAGTGGAGTCCTCTCTTTCTCACTTGTTCAGTGTAAGCTCATAGGGTCAGCGGGGTCCTCTCTCTCTCTCTCACTTGTAAATTGTAAGCTCATAGGGTCAGCGGGGTCCTCTCTCTCTTTCTCTTGTAAATTGTAAGCTCATAGGGTCAGCGGGGTACTCTCTCTCACGTGTAAATTGTAAGCTCATAGGGTCAGCGTGGTCCTCTCCTTCACTTGTAAATTGGAAGCTCATAGGGTCAACGGGGTCCTCTCTCTCACTTGTAAATAGGAAGCTCATAGGGACAGTGGAGTCCTCTCTTTCTCACTTGTACAGTGTAAGCTCATATGGTCAGCGGGGTCCTCTCTCTCTCTCTCTCACTTGTAAATTGTAAGCTCATAGGGTCAGCGGGGTCCTCTCTCTCACTTGTAAATAGGAAGCTCATAGGGACAGTGGAGTCCTCTCTTTCTCACTTGTTCAGTGTAAGCTCATAGGGTCAGCGGGGTCCTCTCTCTCTCTCACTTGTAAATTGTAAGCTCATAGGGTCAGCGGGGTCCTCTCTCTCACTTGTAAATTGGAAGCTCATAGGGTCAGCGGGGTCCTCTCTCTCTCTCACTTGTAAATTGCAAGCTCATTGGGTCAGCGGGGTCCTCTCTCTCACTTGTAAATAGGAAGCTCATAGGGTCAGCGGGGTCCTCTCTCTCTCTCACTTGTAAATTGCAAGCTCATTGGGTCAGCAGGGTCCTCTCTCTCACTTGTAAATAGGAAGCTCATAGGGACAGTGGAGTCCTCTCTTTCTCACTTGTACAGTGTAAGCTCATAGGGTCAGCGGGGTCCTCTCTCTCTCTCTCACTTGTAAATTATAAGCTCATAGGGTCAGCGGGGTCCTCTCTCTCTTTCACTTGTAAATTGTAAGCTCATAGGGTCAGCGGGGTCCTCTCTCTCACTTGTAAATTGTAAGCTCATAGGTTCAGCGGGGTCCTCTCTCTCTCTCACTTGTAAATTGCAAGCTCATTGGGTCAGCAGGGTCCTCTCTCTCACTTGTAAATAGGAAGCTCATAGGGACAGTGGAGTCATCTCTTTCTCACTTGTACAGTGTAAGCTCATAGGGTCAGCGGGGTCCTCTCTCTCTCTCTCACTTGTAAATTGTCAGCTCATAGGGTCAGCGGGGTCCTCTCTCTCACTTGTAAATTGGAAGCTCATAGGGTCAGCGGGGTCCTCTCTCTCTCTCACTTGTAAATTGCAAGCTCATTGGGTCAGCGGGGTCCTTTCTTTCTCACTTGTACAGTGTAAGCTCTTACGGCCAGAGACATAGGATACTCTCTCTTCTCCCTGACGTGTATTTTTTTGAACCGTTACAAGATTTCCAGCATTGAAATTTGAACAAATTTATTAGCTGCAAATCGAATGTTTTGAGTCAATTCTGTGAATTTGGAGAATTCAAATTTCAAAAGATTTGCACATCTCTAACTACTAGTTATTACTAGGATATGACAAACTTGGGTGGAACGCAGCTGCTTTTTTCCAGCTCTCCAAAATTGGTTGTTAAGGTTGGTTTTACATAAAAAACATTTATTACCTGTGAACAGGATATTGCATATTTACAGACTTAATATCACATATATTGAATATATATTGTTAGAGCATCAGTCATTTAATACATATACATCAATAGTAACAGCTGTGCCACATATATACAGTCATAGTATCAGTCACATTGCACATAAACAGTACAGGTGACAGACATAGAACGCACTATGTATAGTTATTCTTAGATATACTGGCATGGCATCAGTCAAATCACATGTGCAGTTATAATAAAAGTTGTATGACACATTGACATAGACACTTAATATATCAGACATTAAGCCGATATACAGTTATGATATAAGCCAGCTGCAGTTTTCAATGTCCCAAAGTATCAAGTATTACATTTTTATCTCATAATACGATGAAACACCTTCTCTTTATTCTTATGGGTTAATTTACTCCAACCCATCCAGCATTTGCACATCCTTTTTCCCACTAATAATATTAACTTTATAGATGAGTGAATTGCCAGGCTACCATTTAGCTAGATTCTAAAAGGCTTGGAAGGGACTAAAATAAAAAAAAAATATCTCCACCTCGCCTCTGCTCTCACCAGTACCAAAGAAAAGATTACAACTTAAGACCAGACCGGAGTGGGTTGGGGCTGCGCAGCATTACAGGTGACAGACGGTGTAACATTAGTATATTTTTTAAAATTATTTTTAGCCTTCATTTAATATGCCCTGGTGTTTGAAAAGACCGCATAACAAAATATGGCACATTTGATTTGCATGAAATAAATTTGATGGAAGTCATATTCTTGGTTAAATTTGACCAAATCTGCTGATTTGAAATTTAGATATTATTATTTATATAGTACCATCCTATTCTCTAGATTTGCTCATTATAAATCAGCACCCTATCCTCTAGAGCTTAAAATGTAGATCGCACTTACTGTGGCATACAGGATGCTCTCACTTCGCTCACATTCCAAACATTAGACACTTTTACCCCTCCAAAACACAAAAAAATATTTTCCATCACCCCATAAATAGTACATCTCCCATTCTATACCCACATACTAAATACACCTTTTACACAGTATCCAGTTTGCGTGAACATTATAGCCCTGTTCCCAAAAGCTTCCCAGGGGGCACACAGAATCTCAATAACAAAATATAAAACTTGCTCTCTCCTTTCTTAAAACTCCCATGTAAAGCACACACAATTTCTCTTTTCCTGCCTAATCTAAGCTTATCTTATCAGTGCTGCTATGACTAGGGTCACACCAGCATGTATTTCATCCGAAAGAATTTGGTCAATTATATCAATCACACTCTGTACTTAAAGTGAGCTCTGATTCTCTCAGATGAGGAGAAGATGGAGAAAAAAAATCTCCATCTTTTCCATTCAATCAGTCCGTAGAAATAGGACTGTGCTAAGATGTCATCCAAGTTCAGTCCCACAATTTCCATGGCCTCATTGACTTGCAATGCCAAGCGTGACCTGGATATTGAATCAAACTCAGGCAGGCGCAATTGTTTTTCCCTTGACCCACTCCATCTGAGGAAAAAATCGGCATGCATGGCCCCATAGACTCAATAATCTGCAAATGACTTCTTCATTTGTTTAGTTCTTTTCTGTATTCATGGTTTCTGCCTTGTTTTCTACCCATGCAGATTCCAACATACCTTGGATGACCATGTTATTACGATTCAACTGTCCAGAGCAGAAGCTAGAGCTCCTTTAGCGCTAATAATTGGGTCCTGCCCTTAGCGGGAGGTAGTACTTTGCAGTGCTAGATGTTGACCCTCTAACTTCCATCCTTAATCTTAAGCCAATGACTACACTGAATGGGTTAAAAAGAAAATGTAAGGCTTAACATTGCTATTTTGATGGGGATACCAAACCTGTGCTTTTATTATTGTCAGTACTGTACAAAACGTCTTATGCAAATTTAGAATAACTTACCAAGAATACATGGATGGACAACTTTTTTGCATCTTCATAAGTTTTTAAGTAAAGTAATATAGGTGTGAAACGCGTCATTTTTTGCAGAAAAAAATATTCCATGTATTTCGCTAAACACATGTGTATTTCATTTTGGCAGAACACAGCTCAAACCATTCCCTGTTTCATCCTATCGATTCAGTCAACTACTGAAAGATGTAGCAGTGTACAATTAAAGTGTAGGCACGACATGACATGGGAGATCGATAATCTGGATGCCAGCCTACTTAAGGAATGAGTGATTGATACCATTGTGCTTGCTCTCTATTTTATACTTTTAATACAATAATCCCTTCTACAAGGATTACTTTAAATACATTGCATTCTTTCAAGCAATGTTTTGCATTTTACATTTTATTAACTGTATGTAAACCTGGATTACAGCTCGTTTGACAGCAATAAGGAGGCTAAATTAGAAGATGATAGATAATACAGGGAACATTTCTAGAATTAATGTGTAATCTGACAGTAAGCAGCATTTCATTGCGGCAGTAAAAGTAAAACCAATATAAACTGCTTAGCTGTTCCATCAACTGACATATTGATTACTATATTTTTGTTTATGCAGGGAAATCTTTAAAGCCGCCCATTTTAATGAACACTCAAGTTGTTTTAAAAAAAAAATCTTTGGTTCTTAGCGTTATTTAGCTCCTGGTCATGTAGAGGCTATTCACACTTTATGTATTCTATATAAGTTATTTCTATTTAGGTTTTGTTTCTTTTATGAACAACAGGTAAGAGACCTAAACAAGTAATCTGGTAGCCAATTAATGCAAACCACTCTACTAAATGAAAAATAACTTTATATTCATTGATAGCAAAAAGAGAATCTATTAGTAATCTGAGAGCATCATAATGTAGCTGCAGATACCCTGATTCCAACAGTGTATCAGTTACTGGCCTGCAATTTTGTGTTTTCCATGAAAACTCATACTTTTATTAATCAAATGAGTTGCCAAATTAATTGAAAATCTAGTTCAGACAGTGACAAGGTTCGAAAAAAAGATTTTTATTTGAAATAATAATTTTCACCTTCAAACTTTGTTTTCGTCAAAGAATGCTCCCTTTGCAGCAATTACAGCATTGCAGACCTTTGGCATTCTAGCAGTTAATTTGCTGAGGTAATCTGGAGAAATTTCACCCCGTGCTTCCAGAAGCCCCTCCCACAAGTTGGTTTGGCTTGATGGGTACTTTTTGCGTACCATACGGCCAAGCTGCTCCCACAACAGGTCACTGGGGTTGAGATATGGTGACTGTGCTGCCACTCCATTACAGATAAAATACCAGCTGCCTGCTTCTTCCCTAAATAGTTCTTGAATAATTTGGAGCTGTGCTTTGGGCCATTGTCCTGTTGTAGGATGAAATTGGCTCCAATCAAGCGCTGTCCACAGTATAGCATGGCGTTGCAAATGGCGTTCCTTATTCAAAATCTCTTTTACCTTGTACAAATCTCCCACTTTACCAGCACCAAAGCAACCCCAGGCCATCACATTACCTCCACCATACTGGACAGATGGCGTCAGGCACTCTTCCGGCATCTTTTCAGTTGTTCTGTGTCTCACAAATGTTCTTCTGTGTGATCCAAACACCTCAAACTTGGATTTGTCTGCCCATAACACTTTTTTCCAATCTTCCTCTGTCCAATGTCTGTGTTTTTTTGCCCATATTAATCTTTTCCTTTTATTAGCCAGTCTAAGATATGGCCTTTTTTTGCCACTCTGTCCTGAAGGCCAACATCCTGGTGTCGCCTCTTCACTGTAGACGTTGACACTGGCATTTTGCGTATACTATTTTATGAAGCTTCCAGTTGAGGACCTGTGAGGCGTCGATTTCTCAAGCAACAGACTCTAATGTACTTGTCTTGTTGCTCAGTTGTGTAGCGGAGCCTCCCACTTCTCTTTCTACTCTGGTTAGAGCCTGTTTGTGCTCTCCTCTGAAGGGAGTAGTACACACCGTTGTAGGAAATCTGAGTAAGTAAGAAAAAAATCCAGCTCCGGAGTAAAAGTCATCAAATTTTATTTCCACAAATTTAAAATTAGGAAAAAGCTGCTTGCAAGTAGCTGCACAGCTATTCCAGAAAAGAAGCCATAAATTAGCTGAACGCGTTTCGAGCACGCATGGTGCTCTTTGTCCACAGCATCAGTAGGAAATCTCCAGTTTCTTGGCAATTTCTCGCATGGAATAGCCTTCATTTCTAAGAACAAGAACAGAATGTTTAGTTTCACATGAAAGTTCTTTTTGTCTGGCCATTTTGAGAGTTTAATAGAACCAACAAATGTAATGCTCCAAATTCTCAACTAGCTCAAAGGAAGATCAGGTTTATAGGTTCTCTAATTAGCTAAACTGTTTTCAGCAGTGCTAACATACTTGCACAAGGGTTTTCAAGGGTACTCTAACCATCCATTACCATTAGTCTTCTTACAGAAAAATTCCCACGCTAGAGTTCATATGAGTTTATGCCACCAGGGGGCGCAAGCACTGCAAGTCAACGAAGCTGCATTTCTTTCATTCCCCAGTTTTTACAGCCAGGGGCGGCTGCATTAGCAGGCTCCTGGTTGTAAAATTATTTAACCCCTTCAGATGGATTTACATTGTGGGACATGACTGTATAGCGGACAGTTTGGGGATATTGTTGTTTTTTTATTTTTCCTTTTTTCCAGAAAATTGAGGATCGTCAGTTGGATTGAGAATACAATAAAGATATTAAAACCCCATGTGTTTATTTATTTCAGTAAAATACTTTATTCATAATGTGTGTGTATATTTAACCCTTTATTACTATTGAATTAATAATGGATAGGTGTCTTATTGACATCTCTCCATTATTAGCCTGGCTTAATGTCACCTTACATTATCAAGGTGACGTTAACCCCTTATTATCCCATATCCCACCGCTACTCGGGAGTGGGAAGAGAGTGGCTAAGTGCCAGAATAGGCGCATCTTACAGATGTGTCTTTTCTGTGGTGGCTGGGGCATATTTTTTAGCCAGGGGGGCCAATAACTATGGTACCTCTCTAGGCTATTAATATCTGCCCTCAGTCACTGGCTTTCTCACTCTTGCGGAGAAAATTGCATGGGAGCCCACGCCAGATTTTTCCGTGATTTAACCCTTTATTTTAACACCTAGAGGTTCCAAATTTTACACACAGACAGTTCTAACATTATTAGTGAAGAATATGTAAAAATATAAGGGATATGAAATAGTGTACTGTATGTAAACCATGTCTCACATCCTGTTGGGTTTGATAAGGAGATAGCACAAGCCGGCAATTGAATTACCGGCTTTTAATCTAGCTCTGTATTAAATATAAATATCTATAATATAACGGTGGGAGCGTCACTCTGTCCGAAGCCTTTATAGACTGCGCAAGCGCGACGCACTGCACCTGCGCAGTCTGGACAAGAGTGACGCAGCCGGACTTACTTATCCCCCCCAATATACCGGCCATGGGGGCTCCACACACCCATGCATCCCCCATAATATAACGGCCATGGGGGCTCCGTGCTCTGCAGCTCCGGTCAGGGTAGATGTAGAGCCCAGCGGAGCTCCAGGACTTTCGATGATGTCACCAGCATGTGACCAGTGATGCGAGTGGGCGGAGTCAGCCCTCGCTGTGCTAGCTGCAGGGGTGCTGTATCCATTATAACCAGTGCCGCACTCAGGCAGTAAGTACAGCCACACTCACGCAGTACAGCCACACTCACCCGCACTCACACAATATAGCCACACTCGCCCGCACTCACACAGTACAGCCACACTCAGCCACACTCACTCAGTACAGCCACACTCACAGTACAGCCACACTCACGCAGTACAGCCGCACTCAGCCACACACACAGTACAGCCACACTCAGCCACACTCACACAGTACAGCCACACTCACGCAGTACAGCCACACTCACAGTACAGCCACACTCATGCAGTACAGCCACACTCACGCAGTACAGCCGCGCTCAGTATAGCTGCACTCAGACAGTACAGCTGCGCTCAGTATAGCTGCACTCAGACAGTACAGCCGCACTCAGGCAGCACAGCCGCACTCAGGCAGCACAGCCGCACTCAGCACAGCCGCACTCAGGCAACACAGCCGGAAAGAGAAAGATGGGAGAAGCATATGGCAAAATGGAAACAGGATCAGGCAGAATGGATGCAGCACATTACAACAGAATGGGGGCACAGGATGGGAGCAGAACATGACAGAATGGTTGCGCAGGATGGGAGCACCACATGACAGGATGGGGGCAGGATGGGAGCAGCACATGACAAGACAGGACGCAGGATGGAGCAGCACATGACAGGATGGGGATGCAGGTTGGAACAGCACAAGACAGGATGAGGGCGCAGGGTGGATCAGCACATGACAGGATGGGGATGCAGGATGGAGCAGCACATGACAGGATGGTGCGCAGGATGGAGCAGCACATGACAGGATGGGGACGCAGGATGGAGCAGCACATGACAGGATGGGGGAGCAAGATGGGAGCAGCACATGACAGAACGGGGGCGCAGGATGGGAGCAGCACATGACAGGATGGGGACGCAGGATGGAGCAGCACATGACAGGATGGGGGAGCAAGATGGGAGCAGCACATACCAGGATGGAGACCATATACCAATATAAATGCTCACCACCCGGGCGTAGAACGGGTTCAGTAGCTAATATATATATATATATATATATACATATAAATATATATATATGTGTGTCAATGACATAGATATATATATACATATATATATACCTATTCTATGTGTAGACATTTATTTTAGCTATTCTATTCTAACCTGTCAATGTGATTTTATTGTACACCGCACTGAATTACCAGCTTTTCTATAGAACCCTGATGCATATTTCTCGCAAGTCACACACATGGTCCATGTGTAATCCGCATTTTTCTCACCCCCATAGACTTTCATTGGCGGATTTTTGGCAAAATACACTGACAAACACAGCATGATGCGCTTTTCTCAGCCCGTAAAATACAGCCGAGAAATATACGGCTGATGGAAGCTGCCCCATAGAGAAACATTGGTCCGTGTACAATGCTTTGTTTTTGCGCCTCTTGCTTGTCCGTATTCCTCTCTGGTGTGACGCCGGCCTTAGTCAGAGTCCCTGTCTTTGTGTGGCCAGGCCCCGGACGTGAACTCCAAGTCCTTGTGCAATCAGGTCCTGAACCTGAAACCCTGGTCCTTGTGCAGCCAGGTCCTGAACCTGAAACCCTGGTCCTTGTGCAGCCAGGCGCTGAGCCTGAACCCCTGATCATTGTGTGGCCAGGCCCTGTACCCCTGGTCTTTGTTCAGCCAAGCCCTGAACCTGAATTCCTGGTCCTTGTGTGGACAGGGCCCGAAATCTGAAACTGCATCTGGTGCAACCCGAGCCCTGAAGCCACAGGATCCAGTCTGAACAGAGTCTGTATCCTGTTTTGCCAAGTTAATCTGTGCCCAGTCAATGTAAGCATTACTTACTAGTAGTGTTGAGCGATACCTTCCGATATCGGAAAGTATCGGTATCGGATAGGATCGGCCGATATTCAAAAAATATCGGATATCGCCGATACCGATACCCGATCCCAATGCAAGTCAATGGGACCAAAATATCGGAATTAAAATAAACCCTTTCTTGCCTTGTAGGTTCATTCTACATGAAGGAAAACAACTAAGAATAATGCCGGATGTATTTGGGGAGGTGGCGGAGACATTAAAGTCATAGAGGTTTATCCCAATCAAATAGAATAGCATGTTTTTTGTTTTTTTTTAAGACGTTCGGAGTGACAAAGATATTGACTATGTAAATTTTTTTTTTTATTTTGTCAGATATTGATGTTTCACTATTCCACGCCCTTCCCCTTTTTTTTTTTTTTTTTTTTTCTTTTCCCACACTTTCATCTTCATCATCATCAGCATCTTTTACATCAACTTCTTCTTCACCTTATTCATCTTCTTCTTCATCCTTTACCTTTTTTTTTTTTTTTTTATTACATTCTTCATATTCATTTTATTCAACTATTATTATTCTTCCTATTCTACATATTCTTTTTATTCCACTGTTACTATTCTTCCTATTCTACTTCTTCATCATATTCTCATTTGTGACAGGCATTCCCGTAGTTGTTATCTATAAAAGTTGGAAGATTACACCTTCCGTTCTGCCAGTCACAAAAGTTACATTTGTCCGCGTTCAGTTTGGCCTGCAGCATCAGGCTTTATCCAGGGGCACCACGAGGAGGAACGGACTCACCCCCATACACTGCTTAGTCTTCTTCTGCATATAATTTAGATAATATCTTTTGCTCTGATATTAAGTCTTATGCTTAATGTTCTTCTGCTCTTTGTTCTGCAGCCTCTTGTTCTTCTGCTTCTCGGTCTTCCATGTCGTCGTCTCCAGGGTCGTCGTCTCCAGTGTCGTCATCTCCGCCGTCGTCGTCTCAGCCGTCGTCGTCTCCGCCGTCGTCGTCGTCGTCATCGGGGTGATCTTCCGGGTCGTCGTCATCGGGGTGGTCTTCCGGGTCGTCGACTTTAGGGTCTTCAACTTGGAAATGTAGCAGAAGGTACAAGAAGGCTGAGAAAATGCCAAGAACCAGCTGATGGAACTGGAACTCGGATGGCTACCCGAAGGTTCAAGAGCCTATGGAACTACCGAGGACCAGCTGACGTTACTGGAACCCGGTTACTAAGCAGGAGGTACCCGTGCTAAAAAGCACTACCAAGGACCGCCTGACGTTGGCGGAACTCGGATACCCAGAAGGAGGCACCTAAGCCAAAGGCTCTGCCCGGAACCAGCTGACGGTACTGGAACCAGGATGGGGAGCAGAAGGTACAAGAGCAAAAGACACTGCCGAGAACCAGCTGACGGTACTGGAACCCGGATGGGTAGCCGAAGGTCCAAGAGCCAATGGAACTACCAAGGACCAGCTGACGTTACTGGAACCCGGTTACTAAGCAGGAGGTACCCGTGCCCGAAAGCACTACCAAGGACCACCTGACGTTGGTGGAACTTGGATACCCAGAAGGAGGCACCTAAGCCAAAGGCTCTGCCCGGAACCAGCTGACGGTACTGGAACCAGGATGGGGAGCAGAAGGTACAAGAGCAAAAGACACTGCCGAGAACCAGCTGACGGTGCTGGAACCAGGTGGTGGACCTGAAGGTCCACAGGAGAGGAGAGAACAGCTAGGCCGCGAGGCAGCCGCAGTTACCGAACCCCAACAGTCTTATAGGGGGAGCTGGGCCTACTGGCACTACAGAACCAGCCTTGACTACCAGTTCACGCAGCCCACATAGGAAGCTCCTAAACTGGAGGCACCCTGGAGTTGGCTAACCCGACCGCACCACGACGGGGCAAGCATAGGCGTCTCAGTGAGCTTGACACAACCCGGAAACAGCTGACGGTGCTGAAACCCGGTTACTAAGCTGTAGGTGCCCGCGCTTAAAAGCACTACCAAGGACCGCCTGACGTTGGCGGAACTCGGATACCCAGGAGGAGGCACCTAAGCCAAAGGCTCGGCCTGGAACCAGCTGACGGTGCTGGAACCAGGTGGTGGATCCCAAGGCCCACAGGAGAGGAGAGAACAGCTAGGCCGCGAGGCAGCCGCAGTTACCGAACCCCAACAGTCTTACAGGGGGAGCTGGGCCTACTGGCACTACAGAACCAGCCTTGACTACCAGTTCACGCAGCCCACATAGGAAGCTCCTAAACTGGAGGCACCCTGGAGTTGGCTAACCCGACCGCACCACGACGGGGCAAGCATAGGCGTCTCAGTGAGCTTGACACAACCCGGAAACAGCTGACGGTGCTGAAACCAGGCTTGGCACGAGGGAGTACCTGTGTCAAGAACACTGCCGAGAACCAGCTGGCGGTGCTGGAACCCAGATGCGTTGCCCCAGTGTGCAAGAGCCAATGGCACGACCGAGGACCAGCTGGCGGTGCTGGAACCCGGTTACTAAGCTGTAGGTGCCCGCGCTTAAAAGCACTACCAAGGACCGCCTGACGTTGGCGGAACTCGGATACCCAGGAGGAGGCACCTAAGCCAAAGGCTCGGCCTGGAACCAGCTGACGGTGCTGGAACCAGGTGGTGGACCCCAAGGCCCACAGGAGAGGAGAGAACAGCTAGGCCACGAGGCAGCCGCAGTTACCGAACCCCAACAGTCCTACAGGGGGAGCTAATAGTAACATACATAGTAACATAGTTAGTAAGGCCGAAAAAAGACATTTGTCCATCCAGTTCAGCCTATATTCCATCATAATAAATACCCAGATCTACGTCCTTCTACAGAACCTAATAATTGTATGATACAATATTGTTCTGCTCCAGGAAGACATCCAGGCCTCTCTTGAACCCCTCGACTGAGTTCGCCATCACCACCTCCTCAGGCAAGCAATTCCAGATTCTCACTGCCCTAACAGTAAAGAATCCTCTTCTATGTTGGTGGAAAAACCTTCTCCTCTCCAGACGCAAAGAATGCCCCCTTGTGCCCGTCACCTTCCTTGGTATAAACAGATCCTCAGCGAGATATTTGTATTGTCCCCTTATATACTTATACATGGTTATTAGATCGCCCCTCAGTCGTCTTTTTTCTAGACTAAATAATCCTAATTTCGCTAATCTATCTGGGTATTGTAGTTCTCCCATCCCCTTTATTAATTTTGTTGCCCTCCTTTGTACTCTCTCTAGTTCCATTATATCCTTCCTGAGCACCGGTGCCCAAAACTGGACACAGTACTCCATGTGCGGTCTAACTAGGGATTTGTACAGAGGCAGTATAATGCTCTCATCATGTGTATCCAGACCTCTTTTAATGCACCCCATGATCCTGTTTGCCTTGGCAGCTGCTGCCTGGCACTGGCTGCTCCAGGTAAGTTTATCATTAACTAGGATCCCCAAGTCCTTCTCCCTGTCAGATTTACCCAGTGGTTTCCCGTTCAGTGTGTAATGGTGATATTGATTCCCTCTTCCCATGTGTATAACCTTACATTTATCATTGTTAAACCTCATCTGCCACCTTTCAGCCCAAGTTTCCAACTTATCCAGATCCATCTGTAGCAGAATACTATCTTCTCTTGTATTAACTGCTTTACATAGTTTTGTATCATCTGCAAATATCGATATTTTACTGTGTAAACCTTCTACCAGATCATTAATGAATATGTTGAAGAGAACAGGTCCCAATACTGACCCCTGCGGTACCCCACTGGTCACAGCGACCCAGTTAGAGACTATACCATTTATAACCACCCTCTGCTTTCTATCACTAAGCCAGTTACTAACCCATTTACACACATTTTCCCCCAGACCAAGCATTCTCATTTTGTGTACCAACCTGGGCCTACTGGCCCAGAGGAGAGAGGAGAGAACAGCTAGGCCGCGAGGCAGCCGCAGTTACCGAACCCCAACAGTCTTACAGGGGGAGCTGGGCCTACTGGCACTACAGAACCAGCCTTGACTACCAGTTCACGCAGCCCACATAGGAAGCTCCTAAACTGGAGGCACCCTGGAGTTGGCTAACCCGACCGCACCATGACGGGGCAAGCATAGGCGTCTCAGTGAGCTTGACACAACCCGGAAACAGCTGACGGTGCTGAAACCAGGCTTGGCACGAGGGAGTACCTGTGTCAAGAACACTGCCGAGAACCAGCTGGCGGTGCTGGAACCCAGATGCGTTGCCCCAGTGTGCAAGAACCAATGGCACGACCGAGGACCAGCTGGTGGTGCTGGAACCCGGTTACTAAGCTGTAGGTGCCCGCGCTTAAAAGCACTACCAAGGACCGCCTGACGTTGGCGGAACTCGGATACCCAGGAGGAGGCACCTAAGCCAAAGGCTCGGCCCGGAACCAGCTGACGGTGCTGGAACCAGGTGGTGGACCCGAAGGCCCACAGGAGAGGAGAGAACAGCTAGGCCGCGAGGCAGCCGCAGTTACCGAACGCCAACAGTCCTACAGGGGGAGCTGGGCCTACTGGCACTACAGAACCAGCCTTGACTACCAATTCATGCAGCCCACATAGGAAGCTCCTAAACTGGAGGCACCCTAGAGTTGGCTAACCCGACCACAACACGACGGGGCAAGCATAGGCGTCTCAGTGAGTTTGACACAACCCGGAAACAGCTGACGGTGCTGAAACCAGGTTTGGCACGAGGGAGTACCTGTGACAAAAACACTGCCGAGAACCAGCTGGCGGTGCTGGAACCCAGATGCGTTGCCTATTAAAGATTGTCTTCCTAGAGCCCCAACTAGCGGTGCTGGAGCAAAGGATAAGCAGGGGGAGCAGAGTGTAGGCCGAAGCCTGCACTGGAGGCAGCTTTGTGTCAGCGTTGCGTTTGCAGGACACTTTGCCGGCTACACAGTGTGGGAACAGCTGGCGTTGCTGAACCCCACTAACACAATGGCGGGTGTTTTTCTCTGTGCAGCTAGCACTTGCGGGCAAAAACTAGCGATGTTAGAGCCCGTGGTGAAGCAGGAGGAGGAGGAGAGGAGCAGAGTGGCAGAGTGTAGGCCGAAGCCTAGTTGAACCAATTTCAAAGGAAACCTTTAACCCCCCTCAGGTGTTACAAAGTACAAGAGACACACCTTGTGCAGTATTAATGCTGCACAAGTGAAAGGTTGCTCTATTAATTTGTCTACTTGCACACGCTGAATGAAAGACGTACACAATTTAGCCCATTCTACAGTCAAACTGTAGTGGATGCGTGGCTTGGCTTTTTAAGGAGACGCAGCACAGGTGTCCCAAATAACGCCTTGGTGCTTGGCGCAGCTTCCTGAGCGTTGTTATTTGCTGTACATGAGTCTGCACTCTTGTGTTATCCCTTGGCAATGCCCTGTTAGAGCTGCCCGTCTTATGACCTCATTTCATGTTGGCCGGTGCGGTTAACGATGGCCATAAATCCCAGACCCACAGTGCCTTTTCATAAAGTCACACTGCGGTGCTGGGATTCGTGGCCTTGAGCAGTAAATATTTTGGCCGCTCACACACGTCCTTACACCTGCTTCAGACTGGGCGGCCTCTGCTGATCCCTTCTCGCATGCCGCGGCCATGAGGCTGCACAGTCTGAAGAAGGCGGAAGGAGATGAGTTAAGACAGGCGAAGATATGCACTGCTCGTGCCCATCAATCACACCCTCGCAGTCAAAATAAGTAAGACAACGAGGAGCATTGTTTCAGGCAGGGCGGACGCACAGGCGCAACAAGCCAACCAATGATGTCAGAAGACGGGAAGCGCTACCAAGGGGGGTGCTGCGTATCATTAAAAAGGAAAGTCACACCTCAGGGACAGTGGAATGGTCTCAGTGAGACACATTTTGTACGTGTTGAGTTCCACGTGGGCAAGGAGAAAAAGTCAGCCACCTTGTACAAATGCAGCAGTACTGCTGTACAAGGTGGCTGTTATACATAGAAACACCTGGGGGGGTGAGGCCAGGTTCCCTTTAATTTCAGTTCATGTGCCTGCGTGGCGTTTGCAGGTCACGTTGCCGGCTACACAGCAGGGGAACAGCTGGCGGTGCTGAACCCCACTAACACATTGGCTGGTGTTTTTCTCTGTGCAGCTAGCACTTCCGGGCAGAAACTGGAGGTGTTTGAGCCCAGGGTCAGCAGGAGGAGGAGAGGAGCAGAGTGTAGGCCGAAGCCTGCACTGGTGGCAGCTTTTGGTCAGTTGTGCCAGCGTGGCTTGTGCTGGACACGATGCCGGCTACACAGCGGGGGAACAGCTGGCGGTGCTGAACCCCACTGACACAATGGTGGGTGTTTTTCTCTGTGCAGCTAGCATGTCCGGGCAGAAACTGGCGGTGTTTGAGCCCAGGGTCAGCAGGAGGAGGAGAGGAGCAGAGTGTAGGCCGAAGCCTGCACTGCTGGCAGCTTTTGGTCGGTTGTGCCAGCGTGGCTTGTGCTGGACACGATGCCGGCTACACAGCAGGGGAACAGCTGGCGGTGCTGAACCCCACTAACACATTGGCTGGTGTTTTTCTCTGTGCAGCTAGCACTTCCAGGCTACAACTGGCGGTGTTATAGCCTAGGGTCAGCAGGAGGAGGAGAGGAGCAGAGTGTAGGCCGAAGCCTAGTTGAACCAATTTCAAAGGTAACCTTTAACCCCCCCTCAGGTGTTGCAAGGTACAAGAGCCACACCTTGAACTGCATTAATGATGCACAAGTCAAAGGTTGCTCTCTTAATTTTGCTCCTTGCACACGCTGAATAAAACACGTACACTATTTAGCCCATTATACTGTCAAACAGTAGTGGAGGCGTGACTTGTCTTTTTAAGGAGACGCAGCACAGGTGTACAAATTTACACCTAGGTGCTGGGCGCAGATTCCTTACCGTTGTTATTTGCAGTACAGGAAACTGTGCTCTTGTGTTATCCCTTGGCAATACCCTGTTAGTGCAGGCCGTCTCATGACCTCATTTCATGTTGGCCGGTGCGGTTAACGATGGCCATAAATCCCAGACCCACAGTGCCTTTTCCTAAAGTCACACTGCGGTGCTGGGATTCGTGGCCTTGTGCAGTAAATATGTTCGCCGCTCACACATGTCCTTACACCTGCTTCAGACTGGGCGGCCTCAGCTGATCCCTTATCGCATGCCGCGGCCATGAGGCCGCACAGTCAGAAGAAGGCGGAAGGAGGGGAGTGAAGACAGGGGAACATATGCACTGCTCGTGCCCATCAATCACACCCTCGCAGTCAAAATATATGAGACAACGAGGGGCGTTGTGTCGGGCAGGGCGGACGCACAGGCACAGCCAGCCAACCAATGATGTCAGAAGACGGGCAGCGCTAACAATGGGGGTGCTGCGTGTCATTAGAAAGGAAAGTCACACCTCAGGGACAGTGGAATGGTCTCTAATGAGACACATTTTGTACGTGTTGAGTTCCACTTGGGCAAGGAGAAAAAGTCAGCCACCTTGTACAAATGCAGCAGTACTGCTGTACAAGGTGGCTGTTATACATAGAAACACCTGGGGTGGGGGGCAGGCTCCCTTCAATTTCAGTTCATGTGCCTGCGTGGCGTTTGCAGGACACGTTGCCGGCTACACAGCAGGGGAACAGCTGGCGGTGCTGAACCCCACTAACACATTGGCTGGTGTTTTTCTCTGTGCAGCTAGCACTTCCGGGCAGAAACTGGAGGTGTTTGAGCCCAGGGTCAGCAGGAGGAGGAGAGGAGCAGAGTGTAGGCCGAAGCCTGCACTGGTGGCAGCTTTTGGTCAGTTGTGCCAGCGTGGCTTGTGCTGGACACGATGCCGGCTACACAGCGGGGGAACAGCTGGCGGTGCTGAACCCCACTGACACAATGGTGGGTGTTTTTCTCTGTGCAGCTAGCATGTCCGGGCAGAAACTGGCGGTGTTTGAGCCCAGGGTCAGCAGGAGGAGGAGAGGAGCAGAGTGTAGGCCGAAGCCTGCACTGCTGGCAGCTTTTGGTCAGTTGTGCCAGCGTGGCTTGTGCTGGACACGATGCCGACTACACAGCAGGGGAACAGCTGGCGGTGCTGAACCCCACTAACACATTGACTGGTGTTTTTCTCTGTGCAGCTAGCAGTTCCGGGCAAAAACTAGCGGTGTTTGAGCCCAGGGTCAGCAGGAGAGGAGCAGAGTGTAGGCCGAAGCCTAGTTGAACCAATTTCAAAGGTTACCTTTAACCCCCCCTCAGGTGTTGCAAGGTACAAGAGCCACACCTTGTGCAGCATTAATGCTGCACAAGTAAAAGGTTGCTCTATTTAATTTGCTCCTTGCACACGCTGAATAAAACACGTACACTATTTAGCCCACTATACTGTCAAACAGTAGTGGAGGCGTGACTTGTCTTTTTAAGGAGATGCAGCACAGGTGTCAAAATTTACACCTAGCTGCTGGGCGCAGATTCCTGAGCGTTGTTCACAAAATTATCTTTCACAATTGGTGCAGAATCCAACCAGAGGAGCAGCACTTTTAGACCTAATACTATCTAATAGACCTGACAGAATAACAAATCTGCAGGTGGTCGGGCATTTAGGAAATAGCGACCACAATATTGTGCAGTTTCACCTGTCTTTCACTAGGGGGACTTGTCAGGGAGTCACAAAAACATTGAACTTTAGGAAGGCAAAGTTTGAACAGCTTAGAGATGCCCTTAATCTGGTAGACTGGGACAATATCCTCAGAAATGAGAATACAGATAATAAATGGGAAATGTTTAAGAACATCCTAAATAGGCAGTGTAAGCGGTTTATACCTTGTGGGAATAAAAGGACTAGAAATAGGAAAAACCCAATGTGGCTAAACAAAGAAGTAAGACAGGCAATTAACAGTAAAAAGAAAGCATTTGCACTACTAAAGCAGGATGGCACCATTGAAGCTCTAAAAAACTAAAGGGAGAAAAATACTTTATCTAAAAAACTAATTAAAGCTGCCAAAAAGGAAACAGAGAAGCACATTGCTAAGGAGAGTAAAACTAATCCCAAACTGTTCTTCAACTATATCAATAGTAAAAGAATAAAAACTGAAAATGTAGGCCCCTTAAAAAATAGTGAGGAAAGAATGGTTGTAGATGACGAGGAAAAAGCTAACATATTAAACACCTTCTTCTCCACGGTATTCACGGTGGAAAATGAAATGCTAGGTGAAATCCCAAGAAACAATGAAAACCCTATATTAAGGGTCACCAATCTAACCCAAGAAGAGGTGCGAAACCGGCTAAATAAGATTAAAATAGATAAATCTCCGGGTCCGGATGGCATACACCCACGAGTACTAAGAGAACTAAGTAATGTAATAGATAAACCATTATTTCTTATTTTTAGGGACTCTATAGCGACAGGGTCTGTTCCGCAGGACTGGCGCATAGCAAATGTGGTGCCAATATTCAAAAAGGGCTCTAAAAGTGAACCTGGAAATTATAGGCCAGTAAGTCTAACCTCTATTGTTGGTAAAATATTTGAAGGGTTTCTGAGGGATGTTATTCTGGATTATCTCAATGAGAATAACTGTTTAACTCCATATCAGCATGGGTTTATGAGAAATCGCTCCTGTCAAACCAATCTAATCAGTTTTTATGAAGAGGTAAGCTATAGACTGGACCACGGTGAGTCATTGGACGTGGTATATCTCGATTTTTCCAAAGCGTTTGATACCGTGCCGCACAAGAGGTTGGTACACAAAATGAGAATGCTTGGTCTGGGGGAAAATGTGTGTAAATGGGTTAGTAAGTGGCTTAGTGATAGAAAGCAGAGGGTGGTTATAAATGGTATAGTCTCTAACTGGGTCGCTGTGACCAGTGGGGTACCGCAGGGGTCGGTATTGGGACCTGTTCTCTTCAACATATTCATTAATGATCTGGTAGAAGGTTTACACAGTAAAATATCGATATTTGCAGATGATACAAAACTATGTAAAGCAGTTAATACAAGAGAAGATAGTATTCTGCTACAGATGGATCTGGATAAGTTGGAAACTTGGGCTGAAAGGTGGCAGATGAGGTTTAACAATGATAAATGTAAGGTTATACACATGGGAAGAGGGAATCAATATCACCATTACACACTGAACGGGAAACCACTGGGTAAATCTGACAGGGAGAAGGACTTGGGGATCCTAGTTAATGATAAACTTACCTGGAGCAGCCAGTGCCAGGCAGCAGCTGCCAAGGCAAACAGGATCATGGGGTGCATTAAAAGAGGTCTGGATACACATGATGAGAGCATTATACTGCCTCTGTACAAATCCCTAGTTAGACCGCACATGGAGTACTGTGTCCAGTTTTGGGCACCGGTGCTCAGGAAGGATATAATGGAACTAGAGAGAGTACAAAGGAGGGCAACAAAATTAATAAAGGGGATGGGAGAACTACAATACCCAGATAGATTAGCGAAATTAGGATTATTTAGTCTAGAAAAAAGACGACTGAGGGGCGATCTAATAACCATGTATAAGTATATAAGGGGACAATACAAATATCTCGCTGAGGATCTGTTTATACCAAGGAAGGTGACGGGCACAAGGGGGCATTCTTTGCGTCTGGAGGAGAGAAGGTTTTTCCACCAACATAGAAGAGGATTCTTTACTGTTAGGGCAGTGAGAATCTGGAATTGCTTGCCTGAGGAGGTGGTGATGGCGAACTCAGTCGAGGGGTTCAAGAGAGGCCTGGATGTCTTCCTGGAGCAGAACAATATTGTATCATACAATTATTAGGTTCTGTAGAAGGACGTAGATCTGGGTATTTATTATGATGGAATATAGGCTGAACTGGATGGACAAATGTCTTTTTTCGGCCTTACTAACTATGTTACTATGTTACTATGTTACTATGTTATTTGCTGTACAGGAGTCTGCGCTATTGTGATCCCTTGGTCATGCGCTGTGAGCGCTTCCTGTCTTCTGACCTCATTTCATGTCGGCCGTTGCGGTTAGCGATGGACATGAATCCCAGACCCACATTGTGTTTTCCAAAAATCACACTGCGTGGCTGGGATTCGTGGCCTTGTGCAGTAAATATGTTTGACACTCACACATGTCCTTACACCAGCTTCAGACTGGGCGGCCTCATCTGATCCCTTATCGCCTGCCGCGGCCATGAGGACACCCAGTCTGAAGAAGGCGGAAGGAGATGAGTGAACACAGGCAAACATATGCACTGCACATGCCCATCAATCACACCCTCGCTGTCCAAAAAAATAAGACACCGAGGGGCGTTGTTTCGAGCAGGGCAGACGCACAGGCGCAGCCAGCTAACCAATGATGTCAAAAGACGGGCAGCGCTAACAAGGGTGGTGCTGCGTATCATTAGAAAGGAAAGTCACACCTCAGGGACAGTGGAATGGTCTCAATGAGACACACTTTGTACGTGTTGAGTTCCACGTGGGCAAGGAGAAAAAGTCAGCCACCTTGTACAAATGCAGCAGTACTGCTGTACAAGGTGGCTGTTATACATAGAAACACCTGGGGGTGGGGGGCAGGCTCCCTTCAATTTCAGTTCATGTGCCTGCGTGGCGTTTGCAGGTCACGTTGCAAGCTACACAGCAGGGGAACAGCTGGCATTGCTGAACCCCACTGACACATTGACTGGTGTTTTTCTCTGTGCAGCTCGCATGTCCGGGCAAAAACTGGCGGTGTTAGAGCCCAGGGTCAGCAGGAGGAGGAGAGGAGCAATGTGTAGGCCGAAGCCTGCACTGGTGGCAGCTTTTGGTCGGTTGTGCCAGCGTGGCTTGTGCTGGACACGATGCAAGCTACACAGCAGGGGAACAGCTGGCGTTGCTGAACTTCACTGACACATTGACTGGTGTTTTTCTCTGTGCAGCTCGCATGTCCGGGCAAAAACTGGCGGTGTTAGAGCCCAGGGTCAGCAGGAGGAGGAGAGGAGCAATGTGTAGGCCGAAGCCTGCACTGGTGGCAGCTTTTGGTCGGTTGTGCCAGCGTGGCTTGTGCTGGACACGATGCAAGCTACACAGCAGGGGAACAGCTGGCGTTGCTGAACCCCACTGACACATTGACTGGTGTTTTTCTCTGTGCAGATCGCATGTCCGGGCAAAAACTGGCGGTGTTAGAGCCCAGGGTCAGCAGGAGGAGGAGAGGAGCAGAGTGTAGGCCGAAGCCTAGTTGAACCAATTTCAAAGGTTACCTTTAACCCCCCCTCAGGTGTTGCAAGGTACAAGAGCCACACCTTGTGCAGCATTAATGCTGCACAAGTAAAAGGTTGCTCTATTTAGTTTGCTCCTTGCACACGCTGAATAAAACACGTACACTATTTAGCCCATTATACTGTCAAACAGTTGTGGAGGCGTAACTTGTCTTTTTAAGGAGACGCAGCACAGGTGTCAAAATTTGCACCTAGGTACTGGGTGCAGATTCCTGAGCGTTGTTATTTGCTGTACAGGAGTCTGCGCTATTGTGATCCCTTGGCCATGCGCTGTGAGCGCTTCCTGTCTTCTGACCTCATTTCATGTCGGCCGTTGCGGTTAGCGATGGACATGAATCCCAGACCCACAGTGTGTTTTCAAAAAATCACACTGCGTGGCTGGGATTCGTGGCCTTGTGCAGTAAATAGGTTTGCCGCTCACACATGTCCTTACACCTGCTTCAGACTGGGCGGCCTCAGCTGATCCCTTATCGCCTACCACGGCCAGGAGGCCGCACAGTCTGAAGAAGGCGGAAGGAGATGAGTTAAGACAGGCGAACATATGCACTGCTCGTGCCCATAAACCACACCCTCGCTGACAAAATAAATATGACGAGGGGCGTTGTTTCTAGCAGGGCGGATGCACAGGCGCAGCCAGCTAACCATGATGACAAAAGACGGGAAACGCTACCAAGGGGGGTGCTGCGTATCATTAGAAAGGAAAGTCACACCTCAGGGACAGTGGAATGGTCTCAATGAGACACATTTTGTACGTGTTGAGTTCCACGTGGGCAAGGAGAAAAAGTCAGCCACCTTGTACAAATGCAGCAGTACTGCTGTACTAGGTGGCTGTTATACATAGAAACACCTGGGGGGGTGGGGCCAGGTTCCCTTTAATTTCAGTTCATGTGCCTGCGTGGCGTTTGCAGGTCACGTTGCCGGCTACACAGCAGGGGAACAGCTGGCGTTGCTGAACCCCACTAACACATTGGCTGGTGTTTTTCTCTGTGCAGCTAGCACTTCCGGGCAAAAACTAGCGGTGTTTGAGCCCAGGGTCAGCAGGAGGAGGAGAGGAGCAGAGTGTAGGCCGAAGCCTGCACTGGTGGCAGCTTTTGTTCTGTTGTGCCAGCGTGGCTTGTGCTGGACACGTTGCCGACTACACAGCAGGGGAACAGCTGGCGGTGCTGAACCCCACTGACACATCACCTAGTGTTTTTTCTGTGTAGACAACACTTCCATGTGGCAACTGACAGTGTTGAAACCCAGGGAATCAAAGAGGAGCAGAGTGTAGGCCGAAGCCTGCAGTGGAGCAAGTTGAAAGGGAACCTTTAACCCCCCCCCCAGGCATTTGTTGCTGAAAGAGCCATCTTGTACAGCAGTAATACTGCACATGGAAAATGGTGGCTCAGAAAATTATGTTCCTTGCAAACGCTGAAGTACACACTCATATAATGTGTCCCCTCACACCGTCAAACCATCCCGGAAGTGGGACTTTCCTTTGTAATGTGACACAGCACAGCCGTCATTCCAACCCCCTTGGTGCCGGGTGCCACCTCCTCAACGTTGTTTGGTTCTGTCACGGAGCCCGCGCTGTAATGTTATCCCTTGGCCATGCACAGTTAGCGGTGCCCGTCTTCTGACATCATGTAGGTGTCAGGCTGGCAGTGCCTGTGCGTCCAAGCTGCCCGAGATCCAACCTTGCAGTGTCATCTAATGTAGTCCCACTGCGGGCCAGGGATCCATGGGCATGCGCAGTGCATATCATCGCCTCTCACTCACCTCCTTCCTGCTTCTTCAGACTGTGCGGCGTCACGGCCGTGGCATGCTATTAGGGATCAGCTGACGCCGCCTAGTCTGAAGAAGCGTGAAGAAGGGGAGTGAGAGGCTAGTAGATGCACTGCGCATGGCCATGGATACCAGGCCCACTGTGGGATCACATTAGACGACACTGCGAGGTGTGATTTCGGGCAGCGTGGACGCACAGGCGCAGCCAGGACGACAACAAATGATGTCAGAGGACGGGCAGCGCAAACTGTGCATGGCCAAGGGATAACATAACAGCGCAGGGTCCATGACGGAATCAAACAACGCTAAGGAGGCAGCGCACGGTGCCAAGGTGTAGCAATGACGGCTGTGCTGCGTCACATTACAAAGGAAAGTCCCACCTCCGGGACGGTTGGACGGTGTGAGGGGACACATTACATGAGTGTGTAGTTCAGCGTTTGCAAGGAGCATAATTTCAAGAGCGACCTTTCCCTTGTGCAGTATTAGTGCTGCACATGGTGGCTCTTTCAGTAACAAACACCTAGGGGGGGGGGGGGACAGGTCCCCTTACATTTTAGTTGTGCCAGCGTGGCGGTCGCATGACACGTTGCCAGATACACAGCTGGGGATCAGCTGACGTTACTGAACCCCAATAACAGAGGAGCGACTGTTGACTGTGCACACAGCACTTCCAGGCACCAACTGGCGGTGTTAGAGCCCAGGGACAGCAGGAGGAGCAGATTGGAGGTATTGCCGCACACACAGCTGGGGATCAGCTGACGTTACTGAACCCCAATAACAGAGGAGCGACTGTTGACTGTGCACAGAGCACTTCCAGGCACCAACTGGCGGTGTTAGAGCCCAGGGACAGCAGGAGGAGCAGATTGGAGGTATTGCCGCACACACAGCTGGGGATCAGCTGACGTTACTGAACCCCAATAACAGAGGAGCGACTGTTGACTGTGCACACAGCACTTCCAGGCACCAACTGGCGGTGTTAGAGCCCAGGGACAGCAGGAGGAGCAGAGGAACAGAGTGTAGGCCGAAGCCTGATTGGAGCAAGTTGAAAGGGAACCTTTAACCCCCCCCCCAAGACGTTTGTAGCTGAAAGAGCCATCTTGTGCAGCACTAACGATGCAAAAGGAAAAGGTGGTTCTTTTAATTATGCTCCTTGCAAACACCGAAGTAAACACTAAAAATGTGTCCCCTTATACCGTTAAACCGTCCCGGAGGTGCGAATTTCCTTCGTAATGGGACACAGCACAGCTGTCATTCCTATCCCCTTGGTGCCGTGCGCTGCCTCCTCAGCGTTGTTTTAAGCTGTCACGGAGCCTGCGCTGTTCTGTTAGCCCTTGGCCATGCCCAATTAGCGCTGCCTGTCTTCTGACATAATTTGGTGTCAGGCTGTCACTGCCTGTGAGTCCACGCTGCTCCAGATCCCACCTCGCAGTCTCGTCCAACGTAATCCCACTGCGGGCCTTGGAACCATGGACATGCACAGTGCATATCCTCGACTCTCACTCCCCTCCTTCCCTCTTCTTCAGACTGTGCGGTGTCACGGCCGTGGCATGCTATTAGGGATCAGCTGACGGCGCACAGTCTAAAGAAGGCGGAGGGAAATGAGCGAGAGCCCGAGGGGAAGATATGCACTGCGCATGCCCATGGATCCCAGGCCCGCAGTGTGACTCAATCAGAAGACACAGCGAGGCGGGATCTCGGGCAGCGCGGCCGCACAGGCGCAGCCAGCCTGACACCAAATTATGTCAGAAGACAGGCAGCGCAAATAGGGCATGCCCAAGGGATAACAGAACAGCGCAGGCTCCGTGACAGCTTAAAACAACGCTGAGGAGGCAGCGCATGGCACCAAGGGGGTAGGAATGACGGCTGTGCTGCGTCACATTGCGAAGGAAAGTCCCAGCTCCGCGACAGTATAACGGTATCAGTGAACACATTTTATAAGTGTTAAGTTCTGCGTGTGCAAGGAGCTAAAAAAAAAGAGCTACCTTTTCCTTGTGCAGCATTACTGCTGCACAAGATGGCTCTTTCAGTAACAAACGACGGGGGGGGGGGGACAGGTTCCCTTACATTTAGGTTGTTGTGCCAGCGTGGCAGTCGCAGGACACATTGCCGGCTACACAGCTGGGGATCAGCTGACGTTACTGAAACCCAATAACACTGGGTCGTATGTTTTTACTGTGCAGCCTGCACTTCTGAGCCGCAACTGGCGGTGTTGGAGCCCAGGAATAGCAGTTCAGGTGGTAGAAAGATGAACACAGCAGGAGACCTGGATGACACCCAATTACTTAATCAGGCAGAGGAGTGGCAAATTCCTGCGAGATCCAGGCCTGGTTCATTTTCAGGAAAGTAAGCCGGTCAACGTTATTGGAGGATAGTCGCATGCGACGGTCTGTTAGTACACCACCTGCGGCACTAAAGACACGTTCCGATAAGACACTAGCCGCAGGGCAAGCCAGCACCTCCAATGCATACTGGCTTAGCTCTGGCCATGTATCCAGCTTAGAGACCCAAAACTTGAACGGGGAAGAGCCGTCTGGGAGTACAGTAAGAGGGCAGGCCATGTAGTCTGTCACCATCTGACGGAACCGTTGCCTCCTGCTGACTGGAGCCGCCGGTGATGGTGTAGACATTTGGGGCGGGCACACAAAAGTGTGCCAGAGTTGTGCCATACTGGGCTTGCCTTGGGCAGAGGCACTGCTTCTGCTCCCTCTTTGGGCAGAGCCTCCCCCACTGCCTCGACGCACTGAGCTGCTTTGTAAAGCACTAGCAGCACTCCTCTCAGTTGGACAGGAGAAGATGATGGAATTCACCAGTGTGTCGTGGTACTCCCGCAATTTACGCTCCCGGGTCAACGCAGGGATGAGGTTTTGGACGTTGTCCCGGTAGCGAGGATCGAGGAGGGTGAACACCCAATAATTAGGCATGTTGAGAATGTGGTTGATGCGGCGGTCGTTTCTCAGGCACTGCAGCATGAAATCCACCATGTGCTGCAGAGTGCCAACTGGCCCAGAAACGCTGTCCCCTGCTTGAGACATGATCTCTGCCCGCTCGTCATCACCCCACCCTCGCTGTACACACTGACCACTGGACAATTGTGTCGCTCCCTCCTCTGGACGGAGCTCTTCCTCCTCCATTGACTCCTCCTCATCCTCCTCACAAATTGGCCCCTGCGTACCCCTTTGTGAGGAACCACGTGGCGCTGACTCTCCAGAAGCTGATGGAAAAGGTGACTCCTCATCCTCCACCTCTTCCACAACATCATCCCTTAACCCTTGCAAAGTTTGCTGAAGCAGGCAGATAAGGGGGACAGTCATGCTGACTAGTGCATCATCTGCACTTGCCATCCGCGTGGAATAATCAAAAGGACGCAAAACCTGGCAGACGTCCTTCATAGTGGCCCACTCTGTGGTTGTGAAGTCTGATCGGCGCTGACTGCGACTTCTTTGCGCCTGATGCAGCTGGTACTCCATAACTGCTTGCTGCTGCTCACACAACCGCTCCAACATATGTAACGTGGAATTCCACCGGGTAGGTAGGTCACATATGATGCGGTGTTCCGGAAGGCGGAATCGGCGCTGCAGAGCAGCAATGCGGGATCTGGCCAAGCTGGAACGCCGCAAGTGAGCACACTCTAGGCGGACCTTGTGCAGCAGGGCATCAAGATCCGGATAGTCCCTCAGAAAACTCTGCACAACCAAATTGAGCACATGTGCCAGACATGGGATGTGAGTGAGGTTGTCAAGGGCCAAAGCTGCCACCAGATTTCGGCCATTGTCACACACTACCATGCCTGGCTGGAGGTTTGCTGGCAGTAACCACACATCGCTCTCCTGCTTGATGGCATTCCAGAGCTCCTGCGCTGTGTGGCTTCGATGCCCCAATGAAACTAGTTTCAAGACGGCCTGCTGACGTTTGGCCACGGCTGTGCTCATGTCGGTCATAGGTAAACGTTCACGGGTCCATATGGAGGTGGACTGTGACGGATCCTGCAGAGAGGAATCTGAGGAACTGGTGTAAGAGGAGGAGTCGATGCGTACAGACTGGATTCCTGCAATCCTTGGAGTGGGCAGGACACGTCCTGCGCCACTCGCACGATCTGTACCTGGCTCAACAACATTAACCCAATGGGCAGTGAGGGAAACATATCGCCCCTGTCCATGATGACTGGTCCACGCATCGGTGGTGAGGTGGACCTTGCTACTGACGGCGTTCAGTAGCGCATGTTTTATGTTTGCCTCAACATGCCTGTGCAGGGCAGGGACAGCCTGCCTGCTGAAGTAAAAGCGGCTGGGCACCTTGTACTGTGGGACTGCCAATGCCATCAAGTCACGGAAGCTGTCAGTCTCCACCAGCCTGAACGAGAGCATTTCCAGGGACAACAGTTTGGCAATGCCTGCATTCAGAGCCTGTGCTCGGGGGTGGTTGGCCGAGAATGCCCGCCTTTTCTCCCATGCCTGTACTACCGATGGCTGTAGAGTAGACTGGGAGTGTGAGGATGACTGGGAAGGTGGTGCTGTGGGTGGAATTACACTAGGTCTCTGGACAACAGTGGAGGAAGAGGCAACACGAGATGAAGAGGTGGTAGCTGCCGCTGTTGGTTGGCCTACGTCTTCACTGTGTTTCTGTAACTCCACCACGTGCCTGGTCCGCACATGTTTCCACATATTTGTGGTATTGAGGTTGCTGACACTTTTACCTCTTTTTACTTTCTGATGACACAGCTTGCATTTGACAAAACAAATGTCATCTGCAACTGTGTCAAAAAAGGACCAGGCACTGCAAGTCTTGGGAGCGCCCTTTTTGGCTTTGGAAAGAGACAGGCTCCTAACGGGTGCCAAAGTGGAGGCTACAGGCTCCGCAGTCTTCCCCCTCCCTCTCCCTCTTTGGCCCGTAAGGGGAAGCTCTTCCTCAGAGCTGCTCCCACCACCTTCCTGTTCCTCACGCCACGATGGGTCAAGGACCTCATCATCTCCACTACCCTCTGCCACCAACTGCTCCTCCTGGGTAGTCTCGGCAGCACAGTACACATCAGAAAGCGGCACCTGAGTTTCATCATCAGATGCGTACTGCGCTGTGGTCACCGGAAGCACTGGCCCACCTGCCTCTTCAGAGTCAGAGAGAAAAAGCTGTTGGGCATCACTGCACACTGCCTCTTCTTCCATTTCTCCAATGCTGCTTGGCTGGCCCCCTGTTTCCAAGCCAAGAGATTCAGAGAACAGAAGTAGAGACGGCTCCTGTCCTGGGCTCTCTGACTGCCTGGCCAATTTGGCAGGTGGTGAAGAGACAGATGGCTGCTCTCCAGTGCTCTGTGCCTGAGAGGATGTGGCACTAACTGAAGTCGATGCCGAGGCGTTAGCTGCCATCCACCCGACAACGGCTTCAATTTGGTCTTCACGCAGCAGCGGTGCACGGCGCTCTCCGACAAAGCTGCGCATGAAGGACTGTTCCCTGCTGAAACTGAGTGACGACGAGTCACCGGCGCCCGCAGCAGGCACAGAATCACCACATCCTCTCCCTGCTCCTCTCCCTGCTCCGCGCCCACGCCCACGTGCCTTACTCCCTGCCCTCTTCATCTTGGTTGACAGATAAAGATAAGCAGAAAAGTACTAAGGCCTTAGCGTGCTTATTCCTGAAATGCTCCTCCTAACAGGTGTAAGAAACATTAATGTTGTAAAGTGTGGACTAAACTTTATTATTTTTCAAATGTGGCCTACACAAGTGTTAAGTTGTGTTTGGTGAACTTTACTTTTTTTTTGTGCAGATCGGGCTACAGAGCTAGTTTAAATCACACGGAGACCGTGCAGACAGCCGTAAACGGCGCTGCAAGGCCAAAAAACCCTCCTCTAGGTTATCCTATGTAGTGTTTTTCCACTATTTAGCTGGAGACGGGTGGAAAGACACTAATAGGAATTTTTTTTTTAAAATTTTAAACAGGCTGCACTATTTGAAAAAAAGGAAATTGTTTTTCAAGGTATGAGGCAGTAACGCACCCTGAGCTGAATCCAACCGGCTATAGCTGCACACAGACTACAGGGCGAGCTGCGCTCACACAGAGACCGTGCAGACAGCCGTAAACGGCGCTGCAAGGCCAAAAAACCCTCCTCTAGGTTATCCTATGTAGTGTTTTTCCACTATTTAGCTGGAGACGGGTGGAAAGACACTAATAGGAATTTTTTTTTTTAAATTTTAAACAGGCTGCACTATTTGAAAAAAAGGAAATTGTTTTTCAAGGTATGAGGCAGTAACGCACCCTGAGCTGAATCCAACCGGCTATAGCTGCACACAGACTACAGGGCGAGCTGCGCTCACACAGAGACCGTGCAGACAGCCGTAAACGGCGCTGCAAGGCCCAATAAACCCCCTCTAGGTTATCCTATGTAGTGTTTTTCCACTATTTAGCTGGAGACGGGTGGAAAAACACTAATAGGGAATTTTTTTAAAAATTTTTAAACAGGCTGCACTATTTGAAAAAAAGGAAAATTTTTCTCAAGGTATGAGCCAGTAACGAACCCTGAGCTGAATCCAACCGGCTATGGATGCACACAGACTACAGGGCGAGCTGGGCTCACACGGAGACCGTGCAGACAGCCGTAAACGGCGCTGCAAGGCCCAAAAACCTCCCTCTAGGTTGTCCTATGTAGTGTTTTTCCACAATTTAGCTGGAGACGGGTGGAAAAACACTAATAGGGAATTTTTTTTAAAATTTTTAAACAGGCTGCACTATTTGAAAGAAAGGAAAATTTTTCTCAAGGTATGAGCCAGTAACGAACCCTGAGCTGAATCCAACCGGCTATGGCTGCACACAGACTACAGGGCGAGCTGGGCTCACACGGAGACCGTGTAGACAGCCGTAAACGGCGCTGCAAGGCCCAAAAAACCCCTCTAGGTTATCCTATGTAGTGTTTTTCCACAATTTAGCTGGAGACGGGTGGAAAAACACTAATAGGAAATTTGAGAAAAAATGTGCAGCAGGCTGCACTATGAGCAAAAAAGGACAACTGTGTGAGGCAGTGTGAACCCCCCCTGAGCTGAATACAGCCGGGTATATGGCTGCACACAGACTACAGAGTGAGCTGCACACACACACACACACAGAGACCTTGCAGAACGCTGTTAAAACAGCGCTGCAAGGCAAGAGCAAGGTGAACAGTGAAGAACACACAGCGTTTTGCTAAATTAGCCTTTGGAAAGGAAAATAAAGCAATTAGCTAGCTCAACTGGCCCTCAGTTAGAACACAGCGTCCTGTCCCTAACTGAAATCACAGCAGAGTGAGCGCAAAATGGCGGCAGCGTTTTTTATAGTGCAGAGTGACATCATTTCAGCAGCCAATCACAGCCTTGCCAGTACTTACATGCCCACCATGCTAAACAGGATGTGCCCACACTTCCAATCATTCCTCATTGGCTGCTGCGTTCTGTTTGAATTCTGGGAACTTCCGATTCCGGTATCCGATACGCGGGAAGTATCGGAATTCGGTATCGGAATTCCGATACCGCAAATATCAGCCGATACCCGATACTTGCGGTATCGGAATGCTCAACACTACTTACTAGTGATGAGCGAGTATACTCATTGCTCGAGATTTCCCGAGCATGCTCAGGGGGGTCTCCGAGTATTTGTAAGTGCTGGTTACTAGGAAATCCCCACATGAAATCAAGCTGGCTAACAGATGTAAATCATTCAGCTGCGGTGATGAAAACTAAATCTCCAAGCACTAAAAAATGCTCGAAAATATCGAATAATGAGTATACTAGCTCATCACTATTCCTTACCCTTGAGGTCTGCAGCTTTAGCACCATGGACTGCCTAGGAGTGATACCTGGTGACTACCTGCAGCTCTAGCCTCACTCCGCTATCAGGAGCTCCAATGAAAACCAGTCAGCTGCTTAGCTACTCCCCTCTTTGGCTACTTTCACACATCAGGTTTTTGCCGTCAGGCACAATCTGGCGAGTTTTGAAAAAAATGGATCCGTTTTTTCTTCCACCAGATCCGTTTTTTCTCATAGAGTTGTATTAGCGCCTGATGGCCACACGTTTCATCCTTTTTTGCCGGATCTGTCCAAAATTTATTTTCCGGTGGATGGAGAAAACGTCCATATGAACGTTTTTTCTGTCCAGCCCAGCGACAGTTCCAGCGATAAATGGATGAAACGTGTTGGTCTATTGACTGGCTCCGGCTATCAATTCTGTTTTTTTCGCACTGAGCATGCCCCGTTCCTGCATTTTTAATTCAGGAGAGAGTCTCTCTCTCTATCTCGTATGCCCGATAAACCAAAACGGATCCAGCAAAAAAACAGATCCGGCGCATCAGTTTTTCACAATTTGCATCGCATCTGTTTTTTTCAAAACTAGACGGATTATGCCTGAAGGCAAAAAACTGATGTGTGAAAGTAGCCTTAGGTAAGCCTGGTCTAAGGCACAGTGGGTCCATGAACCACATGCACCATTTGAGGGCATGACAATAACATAGTTATGTGTTTATTAATTCTGTTGCAATGGTGCATTATTTTTATTTACATAGTTGCTGTAGGGCTTCCACATAGGAGCATGGGGCCTCTATTGTTCTTTTATATCCTAATGATACTGAGTTATTCTATACTATTAGTTATTTGAGGCATGTTTCATCAGAATCTGTACTTAAAGAAGTATTCTTCTCTAGAAGAAAATACTTCTAATACTTCTAGTAGAGAATATCTCAATAAATGCAGTACACAAAAAGCCTACTTCATGGAGATAGTGCAGCTTCATACCAAGTTTGTAAATAAGAACCTTTTGTCTGTATATTAGTGAATTGCCATGTAAGAGTCCTAACAGATTATTCAATGTTAAAATACTATCCTTAAAGGTATTCTGTAGAGCAGTGTCCTCAAAAACCTTAGCAGGCCATGTCCTAAGGATTTTCCTTAGAGAACGCATGTGCTATTGATTTAGTGAAACTAATTAAATTACCAGTGCAACATTCAGGAAATCCTCATGGCAAATTGGGGTTCCTTGAGGACAGTTTTTGAAGAAAAATAAACACGGAAATAGCCTAATAAATCAATTTCTAAACATTGATAGTAATTGAAAGTAATTGAAATTAAAATAAATAGTACACTTTGCAGCCTTCCTCCTGTCACTTCCTTGGTGTATGTGAATGCCTGACTTACATATAATTATACACAATTTACATATCATTATGTTTTGCTCAATATAATTTCTACTCTAAGGGTATGTTCCCACGGTCAATAAATGCTGCAGGTTGGACGCTGTCTACATCTGCAGCGTCCAACCTGCAGCAGCCAGATGTTACAGCATAGTGGATGGGATTTCAAGAAATCCCATGTCTACGATGAGTGCACGGATGCCTCCGTCACCCTGCGTATATGGACATGCGGCGTGTCTTTCCAGACCGCAGCATGTCTATTTATCAGTCTCTACAAGATAAATTTCCCATCCAAAGTATTGGGTGTGGTGATTCCACACGGTTCAAAAAACACATGTGGAATCAGCTGCATTCAAAAACTGTCAGTACTTTGGATGGAGTGGACATGTGCTGCATCCAAAGCGCTGCCGGTTTCTGACCTTGGGAAAATACCCTAAGGCTGGGGTCACACTTGCGAGTTCAATGCAAGAAACTCGCACAAGTCTCTCTCATCAATACCCGGCACTAGGGTTGAGCGAAACGGGTCGTTCATTTTCAAAAGTCGCCGACTTTTGGCAAAGTCGGGTTTCATGAAACCCGATCCGACCCCTGTGCGGGGTCGGCCATGCGGTACGCGACTTTCGCGCCAAAGTCGCGTTTCAATGACGCGAAAAGTGCCATTTCTCAGCCAATGAAGGTAAACGCAAAGTGTGGGCAGCGTGATGACATAGGTCCTGGTCCCCACCATCTTAGAGAAGGGCATTGCAGTGATTGGCTTGCTGTCTGCGGCTTCACAGGGGCTATAAAGGGGAGTTCCCGCCGACCGCCATGTTACTGCTGCTGATCTGAGCTTAGGGAGAGATGGCTGCCGCTTCGTCAGAAGCAGGGATAGCGTTAGGCAGGGTCCATTAACCACCAAACCGCTTGTGCTGTAGCGATTTCCACTGCCCAACACCACCTTCGGTGTGCAGGGACAGTGGAAGCTACATTTTTTTTTTTTTTCCTCAGCGCTGTAGCTCATTGGGCTGCCCTAGAAGGCTCCCTGATAGCTGCATTGCTGTGTGTACGCCGCTGTGCAAACCAACTGCTTTTTTCAAAGCACAAATCCTCTTGTTCCTTCCTTTCTGCACAGCTATCTTTTTTGTTTGTACACACTTTTTATTTAATTTGTGCATCAGTCCACTCCTTATTGCTGCCTGCCATACCTGGCTGAGATTACTGCAGGGAGATAGTAATTGAAGGACACTCCCTGTTTTTTTTTTTTTTTTTTTTGTGGGAGATTAAGATTGACATTTCTGCTAGAGTGCCATCCCTGTGTGTGCCATCTCTCACTCAGTGGGCCATAGAAAGCCTATTTATTTTTTTGCTTGATTTGGGTTATAAAATCTACCTGAAAAAATCACTACATCAATCAGTGGGAGAAAAATATTGGCCTCAGGGCTTGTGTGCCACTCTTGACTCCTGTGTGTGCCATCTCTCAGTCAGTGGGCCATAGAAAGCCTATTTATTTTTTTTGCTTGATTTTTGTTCTAAAATCTACCTGAAAAAATCACTACATCAATCAGTGGGAGAAAAATATTGGCCTCAGGGCTTGTGTGCCACTCCTGACTCCTGTGTGCATCATCACTCACTCAGTGGGCCATAGAAAGCCCATTTTTTTTTTTTTGCTTTATTTGGGTTCTAAATTCTACCTGAAAAAATCAATAAATCAATCAGTGGGAGATTAATATTGGCCTTTGGGCTTGTGTGCCAGTCCTAAGCGTGCCATCTCTCTCTCTCAGATAGTGGGCCATAGAAAGCCTATTTATTATTTTTTTTATTGGGTTTATAAATTTTCCCTGGAACCAAAAAAAAAAAAGTGGGAGATTAATATTGGCCTCTGGGCTTGTGTGCCAGTCCTGAGCGTGCCATCTCTCTCACAAATAGTGGGCCATAGAAAGCCTATTTATTTTTTTGCTTGATTTGGGTTCTAAAATGTGAAAAACATGAGTCCCAAAAATATTAAATACCTTAACAATACTTTATAGAACAAGATTTCCCTTATATGCATGGGGAAATAAAGGTATATACACTAGAACTAAAAAATGAAAAACTTTATTAAATATCATATATCAATAAAATGCCATGAGACAATATACATCTAGAGAACGACATAATAAAAACACAACAAACACAGAAATAGCACAATGAGCACCTCGCAGTATCAAAATATGAGTAGGATTGGCATGCAAGAATTGCCTATAAATGTAATCTAGACATTACAAGTATAATTACATAGTCCTATATAATCTAATGTGCTAATACAAGGTACACAAGACCCTATTCCCCAAAGCACATGACTAACTCTGTACTGCCAATAAGCATACGGGCAAAATGATCACTATTAAACATGGACTCAGAAAGGTATGCAAAACTAACTATATACTCTTGTGAGTCACAATAAGGCCTAACTGAGACCGTGCTGCTTAAACAGAGCCCATGTATAGAAAATTATGAAAGCCCAGATTCCAATCAGTATGCACAGTCTATACTTACAATGAATCCCATGAGCCACATTCAGCACTCACCACTATTATAGTGGTATGCTATAGGTAACAAACCATATCTATACATCCATATTACAAGGTGTCAGAGGTGGACTTACAAGGGGAATTGCAATAGGTGCCGTGCGTCTGTGCTGTAACCCCGACAGCGCCGTTTCGCCACTTCAGGCTTCTTCCTTATGGGGGCGAGTATGTTTGTGAATGCTAACGTGCTCGTACTTAAAGGGCAGTCAATCAAAATATCCCGCACAGCTGTTGTGACTAACGGCATCCCGGACTAACAGACACGGCGCATGCGCCGGTTTTCGGCCGCCCGTGTAAAACTAGTGGCTTCCAAACAGCCCGCCCCCGGCAACCAAGCGTGTAATGCTCGCGTCACCCAATGGGCGGGGCTGGAAGCCACCGTGCGGCCGAGACCGGAGCATGCGCACTAATCCAGGCGCCGCAGTCCCACCAAGTGGTATCGCTGCAGAGACCGCGCGCAGCTAGAGAGGGGCGTGGCCCAAAGAGCTGAGACGGAATATCGCTATCAAAGCGGAGCGCAGCTAAAGGGGGGCGTGGTCCAAAGGACGAGGCCAGAGAGCACCGTACGGCCGGACCCGGAGAGAGGACACCAGTCCAGGCGCCACAATATAACGAAGTAAATATCGCTGTAGGGACAAAATGCAGCTAAAAAGAGAAGGCGTACCAAAGACTGACATTATGTAATGACAAACCGTATACATGGGGAAAACCTCCCTTCCAATGTCCAACCATTAACCTAGCTACTGACCAATGTCCAATAGTACTATGACTGAGCCCACCCTCAAACCTAGCAGGCAACAACAATAACTACCAAGTTAGAATATAAATAGTAGAGATGAGATCTAGGTTAATTGACTACCTGAATGAAAATTCTATATGTTGGAAAAATAGGTTCTTGAACCAAATAGTTCCCATGCCTGATGGAAAGAGAATAAGACCAAACAGTCCCTCTCTACCTGAAAACAGGACATATCTATAAATCCAGGCCCGTGGTACAACATGGCTACTGAAGAAATATAACCAACCATATATACTGATTACACTATACATAAATTATGCAGTATCAAATATAGAAAAACAGTAAGTACATCCTAGACATGTCAAGTTACATCAATATTATTGTCCATGATGCACATCTGCATCAAATGCAGATGAATCCATAAGTACAGATGCAGATTTTGCTAGGAGATATTCCAATGTCGCTCCAACATATTTGACAGACTACCGTCCAAGTAACGAGCTGTGAAAAATCGGGTTTCAAATGTAAAGAACCACCTAAAATAACACAAAAACATAACAATCAAAAAACAATAAAAAAACAAACATACTAAAAACCATACAGGGTGAAAAAATAAATGCGCTTGAGTATGACAACTCATAAGGGTTAATTTCCCCTATAAAACCCTGCTATAACCAATGGAGAGCATCTCTAGGTCCAATGAAGGTAAGTGAGGAACTAGCCCTTCCCTATACACAATCCTCCTGAACCATAATATAGACGATAAGTAAACGTCACTCCTCTAGCATTAGGTAAATAGAGGACTATGTTATATATTATTAACGGGAAAATAAGGGAAACAAAACCCTCTATGTCAAATGGTCACCAAACCAAAAAGCCCATAACAACCCAGTAGGTGGGAGCTCAATCAAAAAACTGGCTATAAAATACTGCAACTCTCAGAAGTGAAGACGGCCAGAACCCTTAGTATTTATAGAAATGAACTAAATCCCATTGTTTCATTAAGCCCCTGAGGGGCAAGCGTTCCAAGCTGATAAATCCACCTACTCTCCTTGCATGCCAGGATTTTGCCCAGGTTTCCGCCTCTGTCATTCAAAATGACCTGGTCAATTGCTTGTATCTTCAAGCCTGTCGGGTTGGAATTATGGAAAAGCCGAAAATGTTTAGGCAAGTTTTTGAGCTGATGGATATCTTCTACATTAGATGATTTCACAATATCCAGGATGTGTTCCCTGGTGCGAATCCTGAGCTCGGGTGTTGTGACTCCAATATAAACTTTGTTGCAAGGGCATTGTGCATGATACACAACACCCTTAGAACAACACGTCAAATGTTCCCGTATGGAGTAGATCCTTGAACCATCATGGTTAGTGAAAGAGGTACTTTGAATATGATTTTGGCAGGCTTTACACCTCTTGCACGGAAAAAATCCATTTCTTGTTGCCACATGTTTTCCGCCACTAATTTCCTTTCCCGAATAGTGGCTATGGACCAAGATGTCTTTTAGGTTACGTGCCCGTCTAGGTGTCATAGCTGGGCGTTCAGGTAGGGTCTTTTTAAGAACGGGGTCACTCAATAGAATGCTCCAATGCTTCCGGAGGATAGCTGTTAATTCTGGCCATTGTTTGTTAAAATTGGTTATGAACCTCACCTGATTTGGATTATTTTCATTACGAGGTGTTCTACTGCCGTATAGTAATTCCTCTCTCGGAATTACGCACGCTCTTTTGTATCCCTTTTTAATTTGTCTCTTACTATAACCACGGTCCTGAAAGCGTTGTGCTAACTCTACTGCTTGGTCTTGAAAATTGCTTTCCGTAGCACAAATTTTCTTAACTCTCAGGAACTGCCCAATTGGGATTCCATCAATTGTGGGTCTATAGTGGGCTGATGACGCATGCAGCAAAGTGTTTGTGGCAGTTGGTTTTCTAAATACGTTTGTGACAATCCTGCCATTAGGTGCCACTGTCATTTGCAAATCTAGGAAATCCAACGATCTCCCCCATTTGTAAGTCAGTTTAATGTTGTAATCATTTCTATTTAGCCTATCCATCAATGCTGTTAATTCATCAATATTGCCTTCCCAGACAAACAGGATGTCATCTATGTACCGACTCCATCCTTGTACCATATCCATCCCAACTAGTTGGTCATTTTGAAAAATTTCTTTTTCCCAAAAACCCATAAATAGGTTGGCATAGGTAGGGGCGCAAGTAGCGCCCATAGCTGTGCCTTGTTTTTAAAGGAAAATTGTTTTATTAAAAATAAAAAAATTGTGTTCCAAAACAAACTTGAGCAGGAGTTCCCGCCGACCGCCATGTTACTGCTGCTGATCTGAGCTTAGGGAGAGATGGCTGCCGCTTCGTCAGAAGCAGGGTTAGCGTTAGGCAGGGTCCATTAACCACCAAACCGCTTGTGCTGTAGCGATTTCCACTGCCCAACACCACCTTCGGTGTGCAGGGACAGTGGAAGCTACATTTTTTTTTTCCTCAGCGCTGTAGCTCATTGGGCTGCCCTAGAAGGCTCCCTGATAGCTGCATTGCTGTGTGTATGCCGCTGTGCAAACCAACTGCTTTTTTCAAAGCACAAATCCTCTTGTTCCTTCCTTTCTGCACAGCTATCTTTTTTGTTTGTACACACTTTTTATTTAATTTGTGCATCAGTCCACTCCTTATTGCTGCCTGCCATACCTGGCTGAGATTACTGCAGGGAGATAGTAATTGAAGGACACTCCCTGTTTTTTTTTTGTTTTGTTTTTTGTGGGAGATTAAGATTGACATTTCTGCTAGAGTGCCATCCCTGTGTGTGCCATCTCTCACTCAGTGGGCCATAGAAAGCCTATTTATTTTTTTGCTTGATTTGGGTTATAAAATCTACCTGAAAAAATCACTACATCAATCAGTGGGAGAAAAATATTGGCCTCAGGGCTTGTGTGCCACTCCTGACTCCTGTGTGCATCATCACTCACTCAGTGGGCCATAGAAAGCCCTTTTTTTTTTTTTTTTGCTTTATTTGGGTTCTAAATTCTACCTGAAAAAATCAATAAATCAATCAGTGGGAGATTAATATTGGCCTTTGGGCTTGTGTGCCAGTCCTAAGTGTGCCATCTCTCTCTCTCAGATAGTGGGCCATAGAAAGCCTATTTATTATTTTTTTTATTGGGTTTATAAATTTTCCCTGGAACCAAAAAAAAAAAAGTGGGAGATTAATATTGGCCTCTGGGCTTGTGTGCCAGTCCTGAGCGTGCCATCTCTCTCACAAATAGTGGGCCATAGAAAGCCTATTTATTTTTTTGCTTGATTTGGGTTCTAAAATGTACCTGAAAAAATCACTACATCAATCAGTGGGAGAAAAATATTGGCCTCAGGGCTTGTGTGCCACTCCTGACTCCTGTGTGCATCATCACTCACTCAGTGGGCCATAGAAAGCCCTTTTTTTTTTTTTTGCTTTATTTGGGTTCTAAATTCTACCTGAAAAAATCAATAAATCAATCAGTGGGAGATTAATATTGGCCTTTGGGCTTGTGTGCCAGTCCTAAGCGTGCCATCTCTCTCTCTCAGATAGTGTGCCATAGAAAGCCTATTTATTATTTTTTTATTGGGTTTATAAATTTTCCCTGGAAAAAAAAAAAAAAAGTGGGAGATTAATATTGGCCTCTGGGCTTGTGTGCCAGTCCTGAGCGTGCCATCTCTCTCACAAATAGTGGGCCATAGAAAGCCTATTTATTTATTTTTTTTTGGTTTTATAAATTCTCCCTTAAAAAAAAGGGAGATTAATATTGGCCTTTGGGCTTGTGTGCCAGTCCTAAGCGTGCCATCTCTCTCTCTCTCTCTCAGATAGTGGGCCATAGAAAGCCTATTTATTATTTTTTTTATTGGGTTTATAAATTTTCACTGGAACAAAAAAAAAAAAGTGGGAGATAAATATTGGCCTCTGGGCTTGTGTGCCACTCCTGACTCCTGTGTGCGTCATCTCTCACTCAGTGGGCCATAGAAAGCCTTTTTTTGTTTTGTTTTCTAAATTCTTCCTGAAAAAATCATCTTATTCTATTTTTTTTTTTCCTAAAGTCTCCCTGAAAAAAAAATCAAAAAAACAAATCAGTGGGAGATTAATATTGCCCTTTCTGCTTGTGTGCCAGTCTTGACTCCTGGCTGTGCCATCTCTCTCTCTCTCTCCAATTGTGGGCAATAGAAAGCCTATTATTTTTTTAGCTTGATTTGGGTTCCAAAATCTACCTGAAAAAATCACTACATCAATCAGTGGGAGATAAATATTGGCCTCTGGGCTTGTGTGCCACTCCTGACTCCTGTGTGCGTCATCTCTCACTCAGTGGGCCATAGAAAGCCTTTTTTTGTTTTATTTGTTTTCTAAATTCTCCCTGAAAAAATCATTTTATTTGGTTTCTAAATTCTTCCTGAAAAAATCATTTTATTCTATTATTTTTTTTTCCTAAAGTTTCCCTGAAAAAAAAAAAAAATCAAATCAGTGGGAGATTAATATTTACATTTGTGCTTCAGTGACAGTCCTGCGTGTGTGGCATCTCTCTCATTTATTGCCACCAACAACAGAGTGTGTAACATTGTGCCTGATTTTCGTTGTGGTCTCACTCACCTGTAAAGGGGTAGCTAAATCATACTGAAGTTATAGCTCACCGTGTAATTTGTGTGACAGCAACAAATACCGTTAGTTTGTTTACGTTTTTAAAACAATGAGGAAGTATGGTGGAAGAGGTCGTGGCCGGGGGCGTTCATTGTCAGTTGGTAATGAGGGTAGTGGTAGTGGTGGAGCATCAGCTGGTCGTCGGAAAAAAAATATTGCACCTAAGTCTGGAGCTGTGGAGCCAGGTTCGTCGTCTGGCTACACAAGGCCTCGAACGCTCCCTTTTCTGGGAGTAGGAAAACCGCTTTTAAAGCCGGAGCAGCAAGAGCAAGTTTTGGCTTATCTTGCTGACTCAGCCTCTAGCTCTTTTGCCTCCTCTCGTGAAACTGGTAAATGTCAAAGCAGCACGTCGTTAGTGGATGTTCACGGTCAGGGACAAGTCGCTTCCTTGTCCTCTTCAGCAAAAACAACATCAGAGAAGAATGCAGCAGGCGACACAACGGGTTACTCCATGGAGCTCTTTACACATACCGTCCCTGGCTTAGAAAGTGAAGCAGTTAACAGTCCATGCGCATTACAAGTTGAATCTGACATGGAGTGCACTGATGCACAGCCACAGCCAGACTACTATGCTGGTCCTTTGACTCAGACCACAACATTGCCCTCGCAGGGTAATGATCAAGAATCAGACCCTGATGAGACTATGTTGCCCCATCACGAACGCTATACCACCGACCGACACGGTGACACAGACGAAGTTGCACACGAGCTACAAGAAGAGGTAATAGATGACCCAGTTCTTGACCCCGATTGGCAGCCATTGGGGGAACAGGGTGCAGGCGGCAGCAGTTCTGAAGCGGAGGAGGAGGGGCCGCAGCAGGCATCAACATCGCAACAGGTTCCATCTGCCGGGCCCGTATCTTGCCCAAAACGCAAAGCCAAAACCTGTTGGAGGACAGCATGGCCATCCGGTTAAAGCTCAGTCTGCAATGCCTGAAAAGGTATCCGATGCTAGAAAGAGTGCAGTCTGGCATTTTTTTAAACAACATCCAATTGATCAGCGCAAAGTCATCTGTCAAAAATGTTCAACTACCTTAAGCAGAGGACAGAATCTGAAAAGTCTCAATACAAGTTGCATGCATAGACATTTAACCACCATGCATTTGCAAGCCTGGACTAACTACCAAACGTCCCTTAAGGTTGTAGCACCCTCGGCCAATGAAGCTAGTCAGCAACGCAACATCCCTTCCGGCAGTGTAGGGCCACCATTTTCCGCACCACCTGCAGTATCTGTGCAGGTTTCTTTGCCAGGCCAAAGCAGTCAGGGTCAGGGAATCACCAGTTTCGTAGTAGGAAACACTGCATCTAGGGCACCGGCGGCAACAATACCATCTCCCACCGTCTCTCAGTCTGCCATGTCCACCGGCACCCCCGCTAGTTCCACGATCTCCAGCTCTCCAGTCCAGCTCACCCTACATGAGACTATGGTTAGAAAAAGGAAGTACTTAGCCTCGCATCCGCGTACACAGGGTTTGAACGCACACATAGCTAGACTAATCTCGTTAGAGATGATGCCCTACCGGTTAGTTGAAAGCGAAGCTTTCAAAGCCCTGATGGACTACGCTGTACCACGCTACGAGCTACCCAGTCGACACTTTTTGTCCAGAAAAGCCATCCCAGCCCTCCACCAGCATGTTAAAGAGCGCATCGTCCATGCACTCAGGCAATCTGTGAGCACAAAGGTGCACCTGACAACAGATGCATGGACCAGTAGGCATGGCCAGGGACGTTACGTGTCCATCACGGCACACTGGGTAAATGTGGTGGATGCAGGGTCCACAGGGGACAGCAAGTTTGGGACAGTTCTGCCTAGCCCACGGTCTAGGAAACAGTTGGCTGTAGCCGTTCGCACCCCTTCCTCCTCCTCTTCGTCCTCCTGCAGAAGCGAGAGCTCGTCCACAGACCTCAGTCGCACAACCACTCCATCCGCAGCTGCCACTGTTGCACCCCAGGTCTCCCATTATGGGGCAGCTACTGGCAAACGTCAGCAGGCTGTATTGGCTATGAAGTGTTTGGGCGACAACAGACACACCGCGGAAGTTCTGTCCGAGTTCTTGCAGAAAGAAACGCAGTCGTGGCTGGGCACTGTAGATCTTGAGGCAGGCAAGGTAGTGAGTGATAACGGAAGGAATTTCATGGCTGCCATCTCCCTTTCCCAACTGAAACACATTCCTTGCCTGGCTCACACCTTAAACCTGGTGGTGCAGTGCTTCCTGAAAAGTTATCCGGGGTTATCCGACCTGCTCCTCAAAGTGCGTGGACTTTGCTCACATATCCGCCGTTCGCCCGTACACTCCAGCCGTATGCAGACCTATCGGCGTTCTTTGAACCTTCCCCAGCATCGCCTAATCATAGACGTTGCAACAAGGTGGAACTCAACACTGCACATGCTTCAGAGACTGTGCGAACAGAGGCGGGCTGTTATGTTTTTGTGGGAGGATACACATACACGGGCAGGCAGTAGGATGGCAGACATTGAGTTGTCAGGTGTGCAGTGGTCGAAGATTCAAGACATGTGTCAAGTCCTTCAGTGTTTTGAGGAATGCACACGGCTGGTTAGTGCAGACAACGCCATAATAAGCATGAGCATCCCCCTAATGCGTCTGCTGATGCAAAGTTTGACGCACATAAAGGATCAGGCGTCTGCAGCTGAGGAAGAGGAAAGCCTTGATGACAGTCAGCCATTGTCTGGCCAGGGCAGTGTACAGGACGAGTTAGCGGGCGAAGAGGAGGAGGAGGACGAGGAGGATGATGGGGATGATTATATTTTTAATGAGGAAGCTTTTCCGGGGCCACTGGAAATTGGTGGCGCGGCAAGGCCGGGTTCTGGTTTTTGGAGGGACACAAGTGACGTGGATTTGCCTGAAACTGCCCCTCAACCAAGCACAACCGCAGATTTGAGAACTGGAACTTTTGCCCACATGGCGGATTATGCCTTACGTATCCTCAAAAGGGACACACGCATAACTAAAATGATGAACGATGACGATTACTGGTTGGCCTGCCTCCTTGATCCTCGCTATAAAGGCAAATTGCAAAATATAATGCCACATGAGAACTTGGAACTAATATTAGCAACCAAACAATCAACTCTTGTTGACCGTTTGCTTCTGGCATTCCCTGCACACAGCGCCCGTGATCGTTCTCACACGAGCTGCAGGGGCCAGCAGACCAGAGGAGTTAGAGGGGCAGAAATCAGAAGTGGCGTTGGCCAGAGGGGTTTTCTGACCAGGTTGTGGAGTGGATTTGCTATGACCGCAGACAGGACAGGTACTGCAGCATCAATTCAAAGTGACAGGAGACAACATTTGTCCAGTATGGTTACAAACTATTTTTCATCCCTTATCGATGTTCTCCCTCAACCGTCATTCCCATTTGATTACTGGGCATCAAAATTAGACACCTGGCCAGAATTGGCAGAATATGCATTGCAGGAGCTTGCTTGCCCGGCAGCTAGTGTCCTATCAGAAAGAGTATTCAGTGCTGCAGGTTCAATACTAACAGAAAAAAGGACTCGTCTGGCTACCCAAAATGTAGATGATCTAACCTTCATTAAAATGAACCACAACTGGATTTCGAAATCTTTTGCCCCACCTTGCCCGGCTGACACCTAGCTTTCCTATGAAAAGGTCTTGCCTGTGGACTATTCTGAATGCCTTTTCCAATCTCGTAATTTTCTGCACCTGATTGTCCAGCATACGACATGTTTACACCTCACTAAATGGCCAAACTCCCCACACGGGGCCGTGGTATCGACACTTGGCGACAGCACCCGTGAGAGTGCTGTTTGTCTGAAGAGGTGGGTGTGCCCGCTTTTGGTCGACGGCACTGCCACTGGGTCCCTCCTAGTACAATAAAGTGTCTCTGGCGGTGGTGGTGCGCACCCAACGTCAGACACACCGTTGTAATATGAGGGGCCCTGGGCTTGTACCGCCGGCCACAAGACAGTTCCCCCCCCCAGCTCAAACAGTGCTCTACCACTTGCAAAATTATCTCACAGCTCCACCAATGTTTAGTCTATGCGCTGACATCCTTCAATGCCTGCCACTGACAATACCATTGTATTGACATTTTTGTTATGTTAGGCCTTCGAAGCCTGTCTGCGATCACTCCTTCCACTAGGCCTCCACTGACCACACCACTGCTGCCCGTGTACCCCTGGAACCAATTTAAAATTGCCTACAGCCATGTGTTATTATTTTAGGCCTTCGATGCCTGTCTGCGGTCACTCCTTACAATATGCCTCCACTGACCACACCACTGCTGCCCGTGTACCCCTGGGACCAATTTAAAATTGCCTACAGCCAGCCCAATTTTTTTATTTTAGGCCTTCGATGCCTGTCTGCGGTCCATTCTTTCTACTACTACTACACTGACCAGGCCACTGCTGCCCGTGTACCCCTGGAACCAATTTAAAATTGCCTACAGTCATGTCTTATTATTTTAGGCCTTCGATACCTGTCTGCGGTCACTCCTTACAATATGCCTCCACTGACCACACCACTGCTACCCGTGTACCCCTGGAACCAATTTAAAATTGCCTACAGCCAGCCCAATTTTTTTATTTTAGGCCTTCGATGCCTGTCTGCGGTCCATTCTTTCTACTACTACTACACTGACCAGGCCACTGCTGCCCGTGTACCCCTGGAACCAATTTAAAATTGCCTACAGTCATGTCTTATTATTTTAGGCCTTCGATGCCTGTCTGCGGTCACTCCTTACAATATGCCTCCACTGACCACACCACTGCTACCTGTGTACCCCTGGAACCAATTTAAAATTGCCTACAGCCAGCCCAATTTTTTTATTTTAGGCCTTCGATGCCTGTCTGCGGTCCATTCTTTCTACTACTACTAGTAGGCCCCTTAAAAAATAGTGAGGAAAGAATGGTTGTAGATGACGAGGAAAAAGCTAACATATTAAACACCTTCTTCTCCACGGTATTCACGGTGGAAAATGAAATGCTAGGTGAAATCCCAAGAAACAATGAAAACCCTATATTAAGGGTCACCAATCTAACCCAAGAAGAGGTGCGAAACCGGCTAAATAAGATTAAAATAGATAAATCTCCGGGTCCGGATGGCATACACCCACGAGTACTAAGAGAACTAAGTAATGTAATAGATAAACCATTATTTCTTATTTTTAGGGACTCTATAGCGACAGGGTCTGTTCCGCAGGATTGGCGCATAGCAAAAGTGGTGCCAATATTCAAAAAGGGCTCTAAAAGTGAACCTGGAAATTATAGGCCAGTAAGTCTAACCTCTATTGTTGGTAAAATATTTGAAGGGTTTCTGAGGGATGTTATTCTGGATTATCTCAATGAGAATAACTGTTTAACTCCATATCAGCATGGGTTTATGAGAAATCGCTCCTGTCAAACCAATCTAATCAGTTTTTATGAAGAGGTAAGCTATAGGCTGGACCACGGTGAGTCATTGGACGTGGTATATCTCGATTTTTCCAAAGCGTTTGATACCGTGCCGCACAAGAGGTTGGTACACAAAATGAGAATGCTTTTTCTGGGGAAAATTGTGTGTAAATGGGTTAGTAACTGGCTTTGTGATAGAAAGCAGAGGGTGGTTATAAATGGTATAGTCTCTAACTGGGTCGCTGTGACCAGTGGGGTACCACAGGGGTCAGTATTGGGACCTGTTCTCTTCAACATATTCATTAATGATCTGGTAGAAGGTTTACACAGTAAAATATCGATATTTGCAGATGATACAAAACTATGTAAAGCAGTTAATACAAGAGAAGATAGTATTCTGCTACAGATGGATCTGGATAAGTTGGAAACTTGGGCTGAAAGGTGGCAGATGAGGTTTAACAATGATAAATGTAAGGTTATACACATGGGAAGAAGGAATCAATGTCACCATTACACACTGAATGGGAAACCACTGGGTAAATCTGACAGGGAGAAGGACTTGGGGATCCTAGTTAATGATAAACTTACCTGGAGCAGCCAGTGCCAGGCAGCAGCTGCTAAGGCAAACAGGATCATGGGGTGCATTAAAAGAGGTCTGGATACACATGATGAGAGCATTAAACTGCCTCTGTACAAATCCCTAGTTAGACCGCACATGGAGTACTGTGTCCAGTTTTGGGCACCGGTGCTCAGGAAGGATATAATGGAACTAGAGAGAGTACAAAGGAGGGCAACAAAATTAATAAAGGGGATGGGAGAACTACAATACCCAGATAGATTAGCGAAATTAGGATTATTTAGTCTAGAAAAAAGACGACTGAGGGGCGATCTAATAACCATGTATAAGTATATAAGGGGACAATACAAATATCTCGCTGAGGATCTGTTTATACCAAGGAAGGTGACGGGCACAAGGGGGCATTCTTTGCGTCTGGAGGAGAGAAGGTTTTTCCACCAACATAGTAGAGGATTCTTTACTGTTAGGGCAGTGAGAATCGGGAATTGCTTGCCTGAGGAGGTGGTGATGGCGAACTCAGTCGAGGGGTTCAAGAGAGGCCTGGATATCTTCCTGGAGCAGAACAATATTGTATCATACAATTAGGTTCTGTAGAAGGACGTAGATCTGGGGATTTATTATGATGGAATATAGGCTGAACTGGATGGACAAATGTCTTTTTTCGGCCTTACTAACTATGTTACTATGTTACTATGTTACTACACTGACCAGGCCACTGCTGCCCGTGTACCCCTGGAACCAATTTAAAATTGCCTACAGCCATGTGTTATTATTTTAGGCCTTCGATGCCTGTCTGCGGTCACTCCTTACAATATGCCTCCACTGACCACACCACTGCTGCCCGTGTACCCCTGGAACCAATTTAAAATTGCCTACAGCCATGTGTTATTATTTTAGGCCTTCGATGCCTGTCTGTGGTCACTCCTTCCACTAGGCCTCCACTGACCACACCACTGCTGCCCGTGTACCCCTGGAACCAATTTAAAATTGCCTACAGCCATGTGTCAATATTTTAGGCCTTCGATGCCTGTCTGCGGTCACTCCTTACAATATGCCTCCACTGACCACACCACTGCTGCCCGTGTACCCCTGGAACCAATTTAAAATTGCCTACAGCCATGTGTTATTATTTTTGGCCTTCGATGCCTGTCTGCGGTCACTCCTTCCACTAGGCCTCCACTCACCACACCACTGCTGCCCGTGTACCCCTGGAACCAATTTAAAATTGCCTACAGCCACCCCAATTTTTTTACTTTAGGCCTTCGATGCCTGTCTGCGGTCACTCCTTCCACTAGGCCTCCACTGACCACACCACTGCTGCCCGTGTACCCCTGGAACCAATTTAAAATTGCCTACAGCCATGTGTTATTATTTTAGGCCTTCGATGCCTGTCTGTGGTCACTACTTCCACTAGGCCTCCACTGACCACACCACTGCTGCCCGTGTACCCCTGGAACCAATTTAAAATTGCCTACAGCCATGTGTTATTATTTTAGGCCTTCGATGCCTGTCTGCGGTCACTCCTTACAATATGCCTCCACTGACCACACCACTGCTGCCCGTGTACCCCTGGAACCAATTTAAAACTGCCTACAGCCAGCCCAATTTTTTTATTTTAGGCCTTCGATGCCTGTCTGCGGTCCGTTCTTTCTACTACTACTACACTGACCAGGCCACTGCTGCCCGTGTACCCCTGGAACCAATTTAAAATTGCCTACAGCCATGTGTTATTATTTTAGGCCTTCGATGCCTGTCTGTGGTCACTCCTTCCACTAGGCCTCCACTGACCACACCACTGCTGCCCGTGTACCCCTGGAACCAACATCAGAAAATATAAAAATAAGTATTTTGCTTATAAAAAAGAAAATACTGGAGAGATATCAAATGCAGACATTTTAACATTAAAAACAAACACATACAACAAAAATCTGGTACAGTACTAAAAATGGCCACCAGCTACAATAACTTTCTCCTGCAAGTAGTTAACTGAAAGTTTTTTTCAATTTAAAACACAGATATGGCATCCACCAAGTGTTGTCCTGTCGCGTCTTCTTTATATTATTGCCAAGAAGATGCAAAACAATGAAAATAATAAAATCATTATTTACCAAAAAAATAGAGTAAGTCAAAACCACATTGCAAATAAACATTCATTACAAATAAAGAAGCAGGGCGCGTCCGTGGGTGAGTATATACCTAATAAGAATATAATCACCCTCGGACGCGCCCTGCTTCTTTCCGACAGCCTTCCTTCCTAAGAATCAGCCCTTCCGTGGTGTAGAGAGAGGGTTTGTTACACTCCAAGGTGTTCCCCAGGTTGCCTTTCCTGAGCTTCGATCTTCATGCTCTCGTTTAGTAGTTGTCGGAAAGTAGGCTGCATTAGGCCTACAAATTGGGTATGGGGTGGAGAGAGATGGTGTGTTACACTCCAAGGTGTTCCCCAGGTTTCCTTGCCATTGCTTCGGTCTTCCGACTCTCGTTTAGTAGTTGTAGAAAACTACACTGCATTAGGCCTACAAAATGGGTATCGGGTGGAGAGAGATGGTGTGTTACACTCCAAGGTGTTCCCCAGGTTGCCTTTCCTGAGCTTCGATCTTCCGGCTCTCGTTTAGTAGTTGTTGGAAACTACACTGCATTAGGCCTACAAATTGGGTATGGGGTGTAGAGAGATGGTGTGTTCCACTCCAAGGTGTTCTCCAGGTTGCCTTTCCTGAGCTTCGATCTTCCTGCTCTCGTTTAGTAGTTGATGGAAACTACGCTGCATTAGGCCTACAAATTGGGTATGGGGTGTAGAGAGATGGTGTGTTCCACTCCAAGGTGTTCCCCAGGTTTCCTCGCCAATGCTTCGATCATCATGCTCTCGTTTAGTAGTTGTTGGAAACTACGCTGCATTAGGCCTACAAATTGGGTATGGGGTGTAGAGAGATGGTGTGTTCCACTCCAAGGTGTTCTCCAGGTTGCCTTTCCTGAACTTCTATCTTCAGGCTCTCATTAAATTGTGGTTAAACGGAACAACTGCATTTGGCGTACTAGTTGGTTTGGGGCCTACTATCGGTGTCTGCCACTCCTTGCTGTTCTCCTGGTTTCCTGTCCTGAAATTCCGTTTTCAGGCGCTCGTTAAGTAGTTGTTAATGTTAGACTGCATTTGGCCTACTAGTTGGGTTGGGGCCTACTATCAGTGTCTGCCACTCCTTGCTGTTCTCCTCCACTGAACAAAGCTGTGCCGCCTGTTTACTACGGTTGCCAATTTTGAACTGCATTTCGACTACTTACTGATTTGGGCCTACTCTCTGTGTCAGCCTCTCATTCCAGTTGTCCTCCACTGCAATGCCCCCTGGTTATTCCTGTGTTACCAATTTTGAACTGCATTTAGCCAACTTTATTCTTTGGGCCTATATATGTGTTTCCTCCTCATCCTGCCCATTGCCCAGCCAGTGATAGATGAGTCTGCTGGTACATTGACCCATAATGCAACATTCCCCGTGCACGCTACACAACAACATTGTGACCCTGCTGAAAGTCAGGTTGCTCTTCCCGCATACCATACCACCTTACACGGGGACAAAGAGGAAGGTGCAGATGAAAGTGCAGGTTCCTTCATCAGGTGGGGTGAGGAATACTAGTTGGCGACGTCACTGGCACAGGGCCTCTCATAGTACGCAAAACTGTTGCTGCCGGTGGGAGGCGCCCCCGCCGTGCAAACACACCGCTGTACTTTGAGGGGCCCTGTGCCAGTGCCAATGCCAACGAGTGGGCCCCCCCTGCTTGCTTAGGTTCACAGCACTTGCAAAGTTGAAATACTTACCTCTCCCTGCTCCACTGCCGTGACGTGGTCCAGATTTCCTGGGCCCACTAATTACTTGAACCAGCCCTACCCACCACAACTTTAGCCAAATGAACCCCAATTTCAAATGCCTTCCAATTATTATAAGGTAAATTACGCTTGACAAGCTTCATTAAGAAGACTGGATGGTTTTGACATTAAAATGGGCACTCTAGGTGTTTTCCTGGCCCCCACTCACTGCCGACTATGCTGCCCCATTGACTTGCATTGGGTTTCATGTTTCGGTCGATCCCGACTTTACGTCATAATCGGCCGATTTCACTCGACCCGACTTTTGAGATAGTCGGGTTTCGCGAAACCCGGCTCGACTCTAAAAAGGTCAAGGTCGCTCAACTCTACCCGGCACTGCTCCCGGGACCGGAGTGTGTGGCTGCATGTATTTCTATGCAGCTGAATACTCGGTTCCTGCGAGCCTGCAGCAGTGCCGTGTATTGATGCCAGAGACTTGCGTGAGTTTCTCGCATTGCACTCGCAATTGTGACCCCAGCCTAATAGGGAGTATTTTCCCACCAAACTAATAGGGAGACTTACTCCACCTCTATTGAGGTCCAATATTAACTATTAACATCGTACTTGACTATCAATAATTAATAAAACTTAATGATGCCTTAACGTTATCTGTTCCTTATATTATATACTAACTGAGACGTGTATCAATAAAGAATATTTATTACACACAAGTCTGCAGTCTATTACATGCATATATATTTATACCCAAGCTGGTGACTATGAATATATATATATATATATATATATATATTGCAGAAGAGAGGGTCAGGGAGCTTCACTGCAGGATTGAAAGCTGTGTGCTGAGGCTGGGAGTAATGAAACCAGGTGAGTGCCGATCCTGCTGGTCAACTCAGCCATGAACAGTTAGAAAAAGAAAGGATTTCTCAGGCACTCCAACAAGGTTGGTGAAAATTCTTCTTTTATTCAGACATAAAGTGCAACTAAAAACGGGAGTGAATTAAAAAACCCGACTTGTTTCTGGGGTGATGCCATTTTCTGCTCCGTTCAGGGCAGGAAACTTTTTACAAGCCAAAGAATGCAAAATGTGTCAAGTCACCTTTATGAACATTTAGATGCTCCTGAATCGGAGCTATTCATGTTATTAATATTAGACACATGTTCTACTACACAATTTTTTTTGTATAACGTGGTAAACTTGGTGTGCCAGCTATATAACTCAACTCAAAGCCATTAATGTCTAAACCGCTTGCAACAAAGTGCGTCACAATTGTCAAATTATGCCCAATTAGCCATTTTCACTCACCGGTGTCATGTTACTCATTAGTGTTTCAAAGTTTCAGATGTGAATGGAGAGCAAGTGTGTTAAATTTTGTGTTATCACTCGCACACTCTCTTATACTGCTCACTGGAAGTTCAACATGGCACCTCATGACAAAGAACTATCTGAGTATCTGAAAAAAAAGAATTGCTGCTGTAAATAAAAATGGCCTGGGCTATAAGGTTGCGAACACCCTGAAACTGAGCTGAAGCATGGTGGCCAAAACCATACAGTGGATTAACAAGACAGGTTCCACTCAGAACTGGCCTTACCATGTTCGATCAAAGAAGTTGAGTGCACGTGCTCAGTGTCATATACAGAGGTTGTCTTTTCAAAATAGACATATGAGTGTTGACACCATTACTGCAGAGGTTAAAGGTGTGGAGAGTCAGCATGTCAGTGCTCAGACCAATAGCCCCATACTGCATCAAATTGCTCTGCATGGATCTAATCCCAGAAATAAGCTTCTTCTAAAGATGGTGCAAAAGAAAGGCGTAAATACTTTGCTGAAGACAAGCAAACTAAGGACACGGATTACCAAAAGCATGTCCTGTGGTCTGATAAGGGGTTACAGGGGATCAGTGGTTAAGTAAGATATTGTTAGGGCTAGCGGAACGCACCAAATAATTAAATAGATATAATAAGGTGCGTTCGCAGCCCGGGGTCCACCGTGCAGAGATGGAACCTGCTGCTCAGTAATGACGGACTATATGGCGGTACAATGAGGATACACACATGGGTTAACTTCACCCTGTATGAAGGAAGCGATCCCTGTTAAGTCACAGGGTCGCGGTACCGCACAGAGAGCGCAAGCAAGGAACCACAGAACTCTATCCCAGGACACAGGATTAGAGTTAGTGTAGACCTCTTGCGATCGACACCACAATTGGGTTATCAGAGGAAACTAATATGCACAGAAGTGCATGCTGTGCCACACTAGCGGACGCCACTAACCACCCAGACTTGGGCAAGGTAAGCGCTCTAATAGCGCACGGCGCTGCACTGGCGGTCACAGCAGTTAGACGCTGTTTCGTGTGTTAAAGCTGTGAGTTCAGCCTGGCGCTAGATTGCAGCCATACACCTTACGCGAACTGTCATACACAAGGGATGGGATTTTTAAGGAACGACTTGCACTCCTCAACACACACACGATAACAATTGTATACTAGCGCATGGCCGTGCGGCCATGCAAACCTTTTATAGCTGCAGCAAGAACAAGACCTTCTGAGAAGGACCAATGGGAGTCTGCCACAGAAGAACACCTTTAGGACCTTCCTAGAGGACCAATGGGATTAGCTGCAGTATCTAAGCATGTGACCCCCGACCTTCCTTAGAACAAAAAGTAATAGTAAAGCAACAATTTTGAATCCAGAAAGTCTCTGAAAGACTTAACAAAAAAACGTAAAACAAGGGGATTCCCCAAAAATCTATTGGACACACAATGGGAAAAAGTCATGGAATTGAATAGGCTAACTATGTTAAAAAAAATAACTGAATAGAAAGGAACTTAAAAGAATCCTGTTATAGAGAGGAGAGTGGACAAATTGTCATGTATCTTTATGTAGTTTCATGTGTTTAATATATTATTGGTCACATACCGCAAGGTCTACGCAATGACCGCAATGCTCAGTATTGTTGCCCATAGCTCGTCCAGGATCCAAGATGGTTGCCGCGCCGTGCGCCTGCGCAGTGTGTCTCCAGACGTGTTCGCGTCGCTGAAGGCATCCTTAGGACCGGGCGCGGGTATCTGACGTCACAGGAAGTGTTTTCCTTGACCCGCGCCCTGGCCCGGATGGCCGGATGTGACGTCCGACACTGGGTGAACACGGCGCATGCGCCACACCGGGCGAGGAGTTACGAGCATTATTTTAGTTAGTATATATACTGGGCATTGTAGGGTGTAATATACGGCCCCCCGAGGAAGCCAACTACGCGAAACGCGCGTCAGGGGTTTTGTATACTCAGCCTGCCATGGTCTCTCTCCCACATGGGTAAGCACATGCCATGTTCTAGCCATTTAGCGTTTCTATACATCTTCTATGCGTACTAAAACCAGCAGTTGCTGGTATGAGCCCCCTATTTGTTAGATGGTATGATTAGTACTGGGGGAAGCTCTTTGCTTACCATTTTACACCCACTTTAGGCTTTAACAAATATGGAGATACCCCGAGCGGCTGATTTGATATATTTTATTGTGTTCCTGTCTGTCTCATCTTCGTCATGTTTTTGTATTTTGGCAGTTAGCCGATATTTATTGTAAGTGAGCTTTTGCCCAATAAAGACTTTTTTGATACTATATTATTAGCATTTGGGCTCTACTAATTACTGAATCTATACCATTGAGAGTATATACTCCTGTTTCTTCTGTAGGTCAATTATTAATGGTTTGGAGTTGCGGTTCGCGCTCTCATTCAGGTCCTGGGTTCAGGATCATTATTTCTAAATGTGTTTCCAACACGTTAGTGGTTGTTAACTTATTACAGGGTCTGACTATAGGGGTGCTTCCTCATTACACGGTCTGACTATGGGGGTTCTGCCTTATTACAGGGTCTGACTATGGCGGTGCTGCCTTATTACAGGGTCTGCCTATAGCGGTGCTGCCTTATTACAGGAACAGACTATCGGGGTGCTGCCTTATTACAGGGTCTGACTATGGGGGTGCTGCCTTTTTACAGGGGCTGCCTTTTTACAGGGTCTGACTATGGGGGTGCTGCCTTATTACAGGGTCTGCCTATAAGGGTGCTGCCTTATTACAGGGTCTGACTATGGGGGTGCTGCCTTATTACAAGGTCTGACTATGGGGGTGCTGCCTTATTACACGGTCTGACTAAAGGGGCTGCCTTATTACAGGGTCTGACTATGGGGGCTGCCTTATTAGAGGGTCTGACTAAGGGCGCTGCCTTATTACAGGGTCTGACTATGGGGGCTGCCTTATTACAGGGTCTGACTATAGAGGCTGCCTTATTACAGGTCCGACTACTGGGGTGCTGCCTTATTACGGGGTATGACTATGGGGGTTCTGCCTTATTACAGGGTCTGACTATGGGCTACTGCCTTATTACAGGGTCTGACTTTGGGGGCTGCCTTATTACAGGGTCTGACTATGGGGGTACTGCCTTATTACAGGGTCTGCCAATAGGGGTGCTGCCTTATTACAGGGTCTGACTATGGGGGCTGCCTTATTACAGAGTCTGACTATGGGGGTGCTGCCTAATTACAGTGTCTGCCGCCTTATTACAGGGTCTGCCTATGGGGGTGCTGCCTTATACTTCAGATTCTGCCTATGGGGGTACTGCATTATTACTGGGTCTGCCTATATGGGGGTGCTGCTTTATTACAGTGTCTGCCTATTGGGGCTGCCATATGCTATAGAGTCTGCCTATGGGGAGTGCATTATACTATATTGTGGACTATTTGGTGTATTATGCTACTGTATATGGAGGCTATCTAGGGGGCCATCGTACAGTATGGAGATTACAATGTGGGGGTCATTATACATTGTTGGAGCCAACAAACAGTTTGGGGGCTACTAAGGAGTCAGTATACTGTGAGGGTGCATTATACTGTGTATAAGAGAGCATCGTGATGTGTATAGGGGAGCTGTACAGGGGGAGACTCGGGACTTTATTAAATGTAAAGTGGGCACTTATTTTTATAGGGGAACTCAGGTTACTGTGGCTATCAAAGGGGCACACAGGGCATTATTACTTTCTAGGGGCAAAATATGGGTGCTATTTTCTAGGGCACTTGCCCTCGGTATTACTATATTATAGAGGGGTGCTTTAGAATTTAGAGGGCACAGAGAACCACACAGCAGGTGCAGTAATAGGGACACATACGGCAGTAGCGGCTCAGTATTGGGGTATCGGGCAGTAATAGGGACACATACGGCAGCAGCAGCTCAGTATTGGGGTATCAGGTGCAGTAATATGGACACATACTGTAAGGCAGCAGCGGCTTAGTATTGGGGTATCAGGTGTAGTAATAGGGACACATACGGCAGCAGCGGCTCAGTACTGGGGTAACAGGTGCAGTAAAGGGGACACATATGGCAGCAGTGGCTCAGTATTGGGGTATCAGCAAGATGAGGAGTTTGTGCAGGTCGGGAATAGATGGTGATGGGGCTGGAATATGAGAAGTGAAATGCGTCTTTGTTGTATTCTCTGCAGACGAGTCCTTGCTGGAAGAAATTTTCATGTCGGTCTGGGCCAGATGGAAAAGAGGGGAAAAATAAATAATTCCATCAGAAAAGACGTCAGTGGTAAGACATTATCTGTAACTGTGCAGTCTTCTGTTATATGTTCTGTAGGGCTGGTATCTACCACTGACCATATGGCGGTAATATCCATATTGGTCTTTATATAGAGATTATCTTCAGTTACAGCGCGGTCATCTGCTGAGGTTCTCCCCCAGTATTAGGGTGCATTAACAAGTTGTAATCAAGGTTACCTGGTTAAGGGCCCACTCAGAAGCTTCGACCCCCCTGGACCAAAACCCTAACTACACCTCTGAGTAAAACTTCAAGGAAAATAATTCTTGTGACTTCCTCTGTGAGCAGCTGAGTGTCCCGATCTTCCACAGAATGTATTTGTACAGTCCATCAGGTTACAATAGTAAATTCAAAAAGTTCATTGTAAGTAACCTGAGATATTACTCCACTGAGAACTAGCCTCTGGTTTCAGAGCCCCAAAATGTCAACCTAAAATGAATGAAGATTATAAAAAAGCAGATAACTAATATTAATAAGTAAGTCTTTTTAAATACATCTTAAAAAAGGACTGTAAGTTGTAAATCACCATGTATATTTTGAACAGGGGGTTCTATACAATACAAACAATAAAAAAATAATAGAGCCACCGTCTGGTGTCCAAAGTAGCAGCTCATCTTGGCACAGATAAATATCACTACAAAGTACGAAAGAGGCACTAATAGAAAGGTAACCCATGAGTGCACTTCCATAATGCAGGTGTTTGGCCAGAAAAATTCTATTCATACTTGCATCATGGCATTTGTTTAGAATATGGAGTCAGCACAGCTATGCTACAAGATAGTATATGTATCCTGACAGACCCCATTGTTCTTCATTTGCGATTTTTTAGTAGCATGTACTGTATCTGCTTCTTTCTTGCTGTTAAAAATATGTAAAGGCTAGTGTTGAGCATTCCGATACCGCAAGTATCGGGTATCGGCCGATATTTGCATTATCAGAGTTCCGATACCGTGTTCCGATACTTTCAGTATACCGGATACCGGAATCGGAAGTTCCCATAATCCAAAGAGCCAGTTTCATTTAGTTCAGCCAATGAGGAATGATTAGAAATGTTGGCACATCCTGTTCTGCATGGTAGGCATGCAGCTACTGGCATGGCTGTGATTGGCTGCTGGAATGATGTCATTATGCACTATAGTTAGGGACAGGACGCTGTGTTCTGACTGAGGGCCACTTTAGAGATAGCGATTTGCTTCATTGTGCTTTACCCAGGCTAATTTAGCAACCGCTGTGTGAGAACCTTGTTTTTGCCTTGCAGCGCTGTTCACAGCTGTCTGCAAGGTCTCTGTGTGAGTGCAGCTCAGGCTGTTGTCTGTTCGACAGCCACCGCTGGTTGTAGTCAGCTCAGCGTGCGTCACTGCCTCATACTGTTCAATTGTCCTTTTTTGCATTAGTGCTGCCTGCAGCACATTTTGCCTGTTTTTCTCCTATTAGTGGGTTTCCATCCGTATCCTGCTAGATTGTGGAAAAACACTATATAGGATTACATAGAGGAGCTTTTTTTGACCTTGCAGCGCCGTTCACGGCTGTCGACACGGTCTGTGTGTGAGTGCAGCTCACTCTGTAGTCTGTTCTGCCGCCACAGCGGGTGGTAGTCAGCTCAGGGTGCGTCACTGCCTCATATTGTTCCATTGTCCTTTTTTCAATTAGTGCTGCCTGTTGCACATTTTTTCAAATTTATCCTATTAGTGGCTTTCCATCCGTATCCTGCTAGATTGTGGAAAAACACTATATAGGATTACATAGAGGAGCTTTTTTTGGCCTTGCAGCGCCGTTCACGGCTGTCTGCATGGTCTGTGTGTGAGTGCAGCTCACCTTGTAGTCTGTTGTGCGAAAAAAACACAAAATTAATAAAGTTCACCAAACACTCCACTTTACAGTTGTGTAGGCCACATTACCTCATATTAAAGTCTAGCCCACACTTTAGAAAATTAGTGTTTCTTATACCTGTTAGGAGCTGTTCAGGAATAAGCACACTAAGCCCTTAGTACTTTTCTGCCTATCTTTATCAGTCTACCAAGATGAAGAAGGCAGGGAGTAAGGCACGTGGTCGTGGGCTTGGAGCAGGGAGAGGACGTGGGGATTCTGTGCCTGATGCGGACTCATCATCCCCCAGCTTCAGCAGGGAACAGTCCTTAATGCGCAGCTTTGTAGGAGATTGCCGTAACCCGCTGCTGCGAGAGGAACAAATTGAAGCCGTTGTTGGATGGATGGCAGCTAACACATCGACTTCAATTAGTGCCACATCCTCTCAGGCACAGAGCACTGGAGAGCACCCATCTGTCTCTTCACCAGCTATCTTTACTTCTGTTCTCTGAATCTCTTGGCTTGGAAAGAGGGGGCCAGCCAAGCAGCATTCGAGAAATGGAAGAAGAGGCAGTATGCAGTGATGCCCAACAGCTTTGTCTCTCTGACTCTGAAGAGGCGGGTGGGCCAGTGCCTCCGGTCACCACACCGCAGTACGCATCTGATGATGAGACTCAGGTGCCACTTTCTGGTGTGTACTGTGCTGCCGAGACTACCCAGGAGAAGCAGTTGGTTGAAGAGGGTAGTGTAGATGATGAGGTCCTTGACCCATCATGGCGTGAGGTACAGGAAGGTGGTGGGAGCAGCTCTGAGGAATAGATTCCCCGAATGGCTCAAAGAGGGAGAGGGAGGGGGAAGACTGCGTTGCCTGTAGCCTCCACTTCGACACCCATTAGGAGCATGCCTCTTCCAAAAGCCAAAACGGGTGCTCCCAAGAGTTGCAGTGCCTGGTCCTTTTTTGACACAGTTACAGATGACATTTGCTTTGTCAAATAGAAGCTGTGTCATCAGAAAGTAGAGGGAAAAGTGTCAGCATCCTCAATACCACAAATATGTGGAAACATGTATGGACCAAGCACGTGGTGGAGTTACAAAAACACACTGAAGACCTAGGCCAACCAACAGCGGCACTTACCACCTCTTCAGCTCGTGTTGTAGCCTCTTCCTCCATCTCACACACAGCTGGTTCGGCTTCCTCACATGATCGCCATGGAAGAACCTCTGGCACTGTTGTCCAGAGACCCAGTGTAATTCCACCCACAGCACCACGTTCCCAGTCATCCTCACATTCCCAGCCCAGTCTACAGCCATCGGTAGCAGAGGCATGGGAGAAAAGGCGTCCATTCTCGGCAAACCACCCCCAAGCACAGGCTCTGAATGCTGGCATTGCAAAACTACTGTCCCTTGAAATGCCCTCATTCAGGCTGGTGGAGACTGACACCTTCCGTAACTTAATGGCATTGGCAGTCCCACAATACAACGTGCACAGCCGCATTTATTTCAGCAGGCAAGCCGTCCCTGCCTGCAAAAGCATGTGGAGGGAAACAATAAACATGCGCTATTAAATGCTATCAGTAGCAAGGTCCACCTCACCACCGATGCGTGGACCAGTCACCATGGACAGGGACGATACCTGTCCCTCACTGCCCATTGGGTCAATGTTGTGGAGACGGGTACAGATATTGCAAGTGGCACAAGAGGAATCCAGTCTGTACTCATTGCCTCCTCCTCATACTCCAGTTCCTCTGAATCATCGCTGCAGGAGCCGTCTACCTCCACCTTGACCCGTGAATGCTTACCTGTTACGACCGATATGAGCACAGCCGTGGCCAAACATCAACAGGCCGGACTGAAATTAATTTCTTTGGGGAATCGAAGCCACACAGCGCAGGAGCTCTGGAATGCCATCAAGCAGGAGAGTGACGTGTGGTTTGTGCCAGCAAATCTCCAGCCAGGCATGGTAGTGTGCGACAATGGCCGAAATCTGGTGGCAGCTCTGGGCCTAGGCGACCTCACTCACATCCCATGTCTGGCACATATGCTTAACTTGATTATGCAGAGTTTTTTGAGGGACTATCCGGATCTTGATGCACTGTTGCACAAGGTCCGCCTAGAGTGCGCTCACTTGCGGCGTTCCAGCATGGTAAGATCATGCCTTGCAGCTCTGCAGCACCGATTCCGCCTTCCGGAACATCGCATCATATGTGACCTACCCACCAGGTGGAATTCAACGTTACATATGTTGGAGCGGTTGTGTTATCAGCAGCCAGCAGTAATGGAGTACCAGCTGCATCAGGCGCAAACAAGTCGCACTGCGCGCCGTTCACACTTCACAACCACTGAGTGGGCCACTATGAAGGACATCTGCCAGGTTTTGCATGCCTTCGATGATTCCATGCGGATGGCGAGTGCAGATGATGCACTAGTCAGCATGACTTTCCCCCTTATCTGCCTGCTTGAAAAAGCACTGCAAGCGCTAAGGAATGAGGTTGTGGAAGAGGTGGTGGATGAGAAGTCACAAATGCCATCTACTTCTGGACAGTCTGCACGACGTGGCTCCTCACAAAGGCCTAGGCAGGGGACACTTTGTGAGGAGGATGAGGAGGAGTCAATGGAGGAGGAAGACACCTTTACAGAGGAGGGAGTTACACAAGACTCCAGTAGTCAGTATGTAGAGCAAGGGTGGGGTGATGCAGAGCAGGCAGAGATCACGCCTCAAGCAGGGGACAGCGTTTCTTGGCCAGTTGGCAGTCTGCGGCACATGGTTGATTTCATTCTGCAGTGCCTGAGAACCAACCGTCGCATCGCTCACATTCTCAACACAGCTGATTATTGGGTATACACCCTCCTAGATCCATGCTACCAGGACAATTTACAAAGCCTCATAACACCATTGAACTGGGAGCGTAAAATGCAGGCGTACCAAGACACACTGGTGCATTCCATCATCTTCTCCAGTCCAACTGAGAGCAGTGCTGCTAGTGCTTTACAAAGCAGCTCAGTGCATTGAAGCAATGGAGGAAGCTCAGCACAAACAGGGAGCAGAAGCAGTGCCTCAGCACAAGGCAAGACCAGTATGGCCCAACTGTGGCAAACTTTTGTGTGCCCGCCACAAATGTCTACACCATCACAGACGGCTCCAGTCAGCAGGAGGCAACGTTTCCATCAGATGGTGACAGACTACATGCCTTGCCCTCTGTGTACTCCCAGACGGCTCTTTCCCCTTCAAGTTTTGGGTCTCTAAGTAGGGTACATGGCCAGAGCTTAGCCAGTATGCATTGGAGGTGCTGGCTTGCCCTGCTGCTAGTGTATTATCGGAACGCGTCTTTAGTGTCGCAGGTGGTGTACTAACAGACCGTCGCATGCAACTATCCTCCAATAACGTTGACCGGCTTACATTTCTGAAAATGAACAAGGCCTGGATCTCGCAGGGATTTGCCACTCCTCTTCCAGATTAAATACTTGGTTGGCAACAGTATCCAGGTCTCCTGCTGTGTTCATGTTTCTACCACCTGAACTGTAATCCCTGGGCTCTAACACCGCCAGTTGCTGCTCAGAAGTGCCGTCTGCACAGTCAACACATGACCCAGTGTTATTGGGTTTCAGTAACGTCAGCTGATCCCCTGCTTTGTATCCAGCAATTGCTCCTGCTTCCTCCACACTCACACTACTACAGAAATTAAAGGGAACCAGTCCCCCCCAGGCGTTTGTAACTGAAAGAGCCACCTTGTGTAGCACAAATGCTGCACCAGGAAAAGGTGGCTCTTTTACTTTTGCTCCTTGCACACGCTGATCTTAACACTTATAAAATATGTGTCCCCTCATACCGTGAAACCGTCCCGGAGTTGCGACTTTCCTTCATAATGAGATGCAGCACAGCCGCCATTCATACCCCCTTGGCGCTTGGTGCAGCCCCCTCAGCGTTGGTTGAATCTGTCCCGGAGCATGCGCTGTCATGTTAAACCTTGGGCATGCGCAGTTAGCGCTGCCAGTCTTCTGACAACATTTGACTGCTCCTGTGCGGTCGCGCTGCCCGAGATCCCGCCCCGCAGAGTCTTCTGATTTATTCATACTGCGGGGCTGGGATTCAGGCCATGCACTGTGCATATCCTTTTCTGTCAGTCATCTCCTTCCGCCTTCTTCACACTGTGCGCCGTCTGCTGATCCCTAATCACATGCCACAGCCGTGACGCCTCACAGTCTGAAGAAGGCGGAAGGAGATGAGTGAGAGGTGAAGAAATGCACTGTGCATGCCCATAAATCCCAGCCCCACAGTGTGAATAAATCAGAAGACACTGCGGGTCATGATCTCGGGCAGCGCGTCTGCATAGGCGCAGTCAGCCTGACACCAAATGATGTCAGAAGATGGGCAGCGCTAACTGCGCATGCCTAAGGTTTAACATAATAGCGGTGGCTCTGGGACAGATTCAAGCAACGCTGAGGAGGTGGCACCCGACGCCAAGGGGTATGAATGATGGCTGTGCTGCGTCTGATGCCAAAGGAAAGTCCCACCTCCGGGACGGTTTTACGGTATGAGGGGACACATTTTATAAGTGTTTAGTTCAGCGTGTGCAAGGAGCAGAACTAAAAGAGCCACCTTTCCCTTGTGCAGCATTATGCCTAGGGGGTTAAAGGTTCCCTTTCAAATTGCTCCAAATAGGCTCCGGCCAACACTCTGCTTCTCCTGGATTCCCTGGGCTCCAACACCATCAGTTGGTGCTCGGAAGTGCTGCCTGCACAGAGAAAAACACTCGCTCCTGTGTTAGTGGGGTTCAGTAACGTCAGCTGTTTCCCTGCTGTGTATCCGGCAATGTGTCCTGCGACCCCCGCTGACACTGCAACAGATATTAAACAGGCTCCAATTCAGGCCTCGGCCTACACCCTGATTAACTCTGGGCTCCAACACCGCCAGTTGGTGCTCGGAAGTGCTGTCTGCACAGAGAAAAACACTCGCTCATTTGTGTTAGTGGGGTTCAGTAATGTCAGCTGTTCCCCTGCTGTGTATCCGGCAATGTGTCCTGCGACTGCCATACTGAATCTACAACAGATACTAAACTGGCTCCAATTCAGGCCTCGGCCTACACTCTTATTAACACTGGGTCCAACTCCACCAGTTGGTGCTCGGAAGTGCTGTCTGCACAGAGATAAAAACTCGCTCCTGTGTTACTGGGGTTCAGTAACGTCAGCTGTTTCCCTGCTGTGTATCCGGCAATGTGTCCTGCGACCGCCACGCTGACACTACAACAGATATTAAACAGGCTCCAATTCAGGCCTCGGCCCTCACCTTGATTGACCCTGGGCTCCAACACCGCCAGTTGGTGCTCGGAAATGCTGTCTGCACAGAGAAAAACACTCACTCCTGTGTTAGTGGGGTTCAGTAATATCAGCTGTTCCCCTGCTGTGCATCCGGCAATGTGTCCTGCGACCGCCACGGTGACACTACAACAGATATTAAACTGCCTCGAGTGCAGGCCTCAGCTTACACTCTGCTCCACCTGCTGTCCCTGGGCTCCAACACCGCCAGTTGCTGCCTAGAAGTGCTGTCTGCACAGTCAACAGTTGCTCCTCTGTCATTGGGGTTCAGTAATGTCAGCTGATCCCCAGCTGTGTATCTGGCAATGTAACATGCGACCGCAATGCTGACACAACAACAGATATTAAACTGCTTCGAGTGCAGGCTTTGGCCTACACTCTGCTCCTCCTGCTGTCCCTGAGTTCCAACACCACCAGTTGCTGCCCAGAAGTGCCGTTTGCACAGTCAACACTTGCTACCGTGTTATTGGGATTCAGTAACGTCAGCTGCTCCCCTGCTGTGTATCCGGCAATTTGTCCTGCGACCTCCACGCTGACACTAAAACAGAAATTAAAGGGAACCTGTCCCCCCCAGGCATTTGTAACTTAAAGAGCCACCTTGTGCAGCACTAATGCTGCATTTGGACAAGGTGGCTCTTTTAGTTATTCTCCTTGCACACGCTGAAATAAGCACTTATAAAATGTGTCCCCTCATACCTTCACACCATCACGGAGGTGGGACTTTCCTTCCTAATGAGACACAGCACAGCCGTCATTCATACCCCCTTGGCGCCGGGCACCGCCTCCTCAGCATTATTTGAAACCAGCGCTGTTATGTTATTTCTTGACCACGCTCAGTTAGCGCTGCTCGTCTTCTGACATCATTTGTTGTCAGGCTTGCTGCGCCTGTGCGGCCGCCCTGCCCGAGATCACGCCCCGCAGTGTCTTCACATTTATTCACACTGCATGCCTGGGATTCATGGGCATGTGCAGTGCATATCTTTGCCTCTCTCACTCATCTCCTTCCGCCTTCTTCAGACTATGCCATGTCACGACCGTGGCATATGATTTGGGATCAGCTGATGCGGCACAGTCTGAAGAAGGTGGAAGGAGATGAGTGAGAGGCCAAGATATGCACTGCACATGCCCATGAATCCCAGGCCCGCAGTGTGAATAAATGTGAAGAGACTGCGGGCCTGGGATTCATGGGCATGTGCAGTGCATATCTTGGCCTCTCACTCATCTCCTTCCGCCTTCTTCAGACTGTGCCGTGTCATGGCCATGGCATACGATTTGGGAGGAGCTGACATGGCACAGTCTGAAGAAGGTGGAAGGAGATGAGTGGGAGGCCAAGACATGCACTGCGCATGCCCATGAATCCCAGGCCCACAGTGTGAATAAATCAGAAGACACTGCGGGGCGGGATCTCTGGCAGGGCGGCCACACAGGTGCAGCCATCTTGACAACAAATGATGTCAGAAGACGGGCAGCGCTAACTGCGCATGGTAAAGGGATAAAATAACAGCGCTGGCTCTGGGACAGATTTAAACAATGCTGAGGAGGTGGCGCATGGCGCCAAAGGGGTGTGAATGACGGCTGTGCTGCGTCTTATTAAGAAGGAAAGTCCCGCCTCCGGGATGATTTCAGGGTATGAGGGGACACATTTTATAAGTGTTAACTTCAGCGTGTGCAAGGAGCATAATTAACCCCTTTCTGTCATTGGATGTACTATTCCGTCCATGTGGGGTGGGCATAAAATCCAAATGACGGAATAGTACGTCCAGGGCGATCGGCCGCGCTCATGGGGGGAGCGCTGCCGATTGCGGCCGGGTGTCAGCTGCCTATCGCAGCTGACATCCGGCGCTATGTGCCAGGAGCGGTCACGGACCACCCCCGGCACATTAACCCCCAGCACACCGCAATTAAACATGTTCGCGGTGTGCCGGCAGTATAAGGAAGCATGCTCTGGGAGGGGGCTCCCTGCAGGCTTCCCCGAGACCCCCACAGCAACGCGATGTGATCGCATTGCTGCGAGGGTCTCCTTACCTCCCTCCCTGTAGCAGGCCCGGATCCAAGAGGGCCACAGCATCCGGGTCCTGCAGGGAGGGAGGTGGCTTACCAAGTGCCTGCTCAGAGCAGGCGCTTGGTAAGCCTGCAGTGCTTCAGACAGATCGGTGATCTGACAGAGTGCTGTGCAAACTGTCAGATCAACGATCTATGATGTACCCCCCTGGGACAAAGTAAAAAAGTAAAAAAAAAAAAATTTCCACATGTGTAAAAAAAAAAAAAAAATTCCTAAAAAAGAAAAAGAAAATATTATTCCCATAAATACATTTCTTTATCTAAATAAAAAAAACAATAAAAGTACACATATTTAGTATCGCCGCGTCCGTAACGACCCAACCTATAAAACTGTCCCACTAGTTAACCCCTTCAGTAAACACCGTAAGAAAAAAAAAAAACGAGGCAAAAAACAACGCTTTATTATCATACCGCCGAACAAAAAGTGGAATAACACGCGATCAAAAAGACAGATATAAATAACCATGGTACCGCTGAAAGCGCCATTTTGTCACACAAAAAAAAGAGCCACCATACAGCATCATCAGCAAAAAAATAAAAGTTATAGTCCTCAGAATAAAGCGATGCAAAAATAATTATTTTTTCTATAAAATAGTTTTTATCATATAAAAGCGTCAAAACATAAAAAAATGATATAAATGAGGTATCACTGTAATCATACTGACCCGAAGAATAAAACTGCTTTATCAATTTTACCAAACGCGGAACGGTATAAACGCCTCCCCAAAAGAAATTCATGAATAGCTGGTTTTTGGTCATTCTGCCTCACAAAAATCGGAATAAAAAGCGATCAAAAAATGTCACGTGCCCGAAAATGTTACCAATAAAAACGTCAACTTATCGCGCAAAAAACAAGACCTTACATGACTCTGTGGACTCAAATATGGAAAAATTATAGCTCTCAAAATGTGGTAACGCAAAAAATATTTTTTTGCAATAAAAAGAGTCTTTCAGTGTGTGACGGCTGCCAATCATAAAAATCCGCTAAAAAACCCGCTATAAAAGTAAATCAAACCCCCCCGTCATCACCCCCTTAGTTAGGGAAAAATTAAAAAAAAAATGTATTTATTTCCATTTTCCTATTAGGGTTAGGGTTAGGGCTAGGGTTAGGGTTAGGGCTAGGGTTAGGGTTAGGGTTGGGGTTAAAGCTAGGGTTAGGGTTAGGGTTAGGGCTAGGGTTATGGCTAGGGTTGGGGCTAGGGTTAAGGCTACAGTTAGGGTTGGGGCTAAAGTTAGGGTTAGGGTTTGGATTACATTTACGGTTGGGAATATTGTTGGGATTAGGGTTAGGGGTGTGTCTGGGTAAGAGGTGTGGTTAGGGTTACCATTGGGATTAGGGTTAGGGGTGTGTTTGGATTAGGGTTTCAGTTATAATTGGGGGTTTCCACTGTTTAGGCACATCAGGGGCTCTCCAAACGCGACATGGCGTCCGATCTCAATTCCAGCCAATTCTGCATTGAAAAAGTCAAACGGCGCTCCTTACTTTCGAGCTCTCCCATGCACCCAAACAGTGGTTTACCCCCACATATCGGGTATCAGCGTACTCAGGACAAATTGTACAACAACTTTTGGGGTCCAATTTCTTCTCTTACCCTTGGGAAAATACAAAACTTGGGGCTAAAATATAATTTCTGTGGGAAAAAAAAGATTTTTTATTTTCACGGCTCTGCGTTATAAACTGTAGTGAAACACTTGGGGGCTCAAAATTCTCACAACACATCTAGATAAGTTCCTTGGGGGGTCTAGTTTCCAATATGGGGTCACTTGTGGGGGTTTCTACTGTTTAGGTACATTAGGGGCTCTGCAAACGCAATGTGAAACCTGCAGACCATTCCATCTAAGTCTGCATTCCAAATGGTGCTCCTTCCCTTCCGAGCCCTCCCATGTGCCCAAACGGTAGTTCCCCCCACATATGGGGTATCAGCGCACTCAGGACAAATTGGACAACAACTTTTGGGGTCCAATTTCTCCTGCTACCCTCGGGAAAATACAAAACTGGGGGCTAAAAAATAATTTTGGGGGGAAATTTATTTTTTTTATTTTCACGGCTCTGCTTTATAAACTGTAGTGAAACAATTGGGGGCTCAAAGTTCTCACAACACATCTAGATAAGTTCCTTGGGGGGTCTAGTTTCCAAAATGGGGTCACTTGTGGGGAGTTTCTACTGTTTAGGTACATTAGGGGCTCTGCAAACGCAATGTGACGCCTGCAGACCATTTCATCTAAGTCTGCATTCCAAATGGCGCTCCTTCCCTTCCGAGCCCTCCCATGTGCCCAAACGGTGGTTCCCCCCACATATTGGGTATCAGCGCACTCAGGACAAATTGGACAACAACTTTTGGGGTCCAATTTCTCCTGGTACCCTCGGAAAAGTGCAAAACTGGGGGCTAAAAAATAATTTTAGTGGGAAAAAATTTTTGTTTTATTTTTACGGCTCTGCATTATAAACTTCTGATGGGTCAAAGTGCTCACCACACATCTAGATAAGTTCCTTAGGGGGTCTACTTTCCAAAATGGTGTCACTTGTGGGGCGTTTCAATGTTTAGGCACATCAGTGGCTCTCCAAATGCAACATGGCATCTCAATTCCTGTCAATTTTTGCATTGAAAAGTCAAACGGCACTCCTTCCCTTCCGAGCTCTCCCATGCGCCCAAACAGTGGTTTACCCCAACATATGGGGTATCAGAGTACTCAGGACAAATTGTACAACAACTTTTGGGGTCCAATTTCTTCTCTTACCTTTGGGAAAATAAAAAATTGGGGGCGAAAAGATAATTTTTGTGAAAAAAAAATGATTTTTTATTTTTACGGTTCTGCATTATAAACTTCTGTAAAGCACTTGGTGGGTCAAAGTGCTCACCACACCTCTAGATTAGTTTCTTAGGGGGTCTACTTTCCAAAATGGTGTCACTTGTGGGGGGTTTCAATGTTTAGGCACATCAGTGGCTCTCCAAACGCAACATGGCATCTCAATTCCTGTCAATTTTGCATTGAAAAGTCAAACGGCGCTCCTTCCCTTCCGAGCTCCCCATGCGCCCAAACAGTGGTTTACTCCCACATGTGGGGTATCAGCGCACTCATGACAAATTTTACAACAACTTTTTTGGTCCAATTTCTTCTCTTACCATTGGGAAAATAAAAAATTGGGGGCGAAAAAATAATTTTTGTGAAAAAAAAATGATTTTTTATTTTTACGGTTCTGCATTATAAAATTCTGTGAAGCACTTGGTTTCTATTTTCTCCTGTTACCCTTGGTAAAATAAAACAAATTGGAGCTGAAGTAAATTTTTTGTGAAAAAAAGTTAAATGTTCATTTTTATTTAAACATTCCAAAAATTCCTGTGAAACACCTGAAGGGTTAATAAACTTCTTGAATGTGGTTTTGAGCACCTTGAGGGGGTGCAGTTTTTAGAATGGTGTCACACTTGGGAATTTTCTATCATATAGACCCCTCAAAATGACTTCAAATGAGATGTGGTCCCTAAAATAAAATGGTGTTGGAAAAATGAGAAATTGCTGGTCAACTTTTAACCCTTATAACTCCCTAACAAAAAAATATTTTGGTTCCAAAATTGTGCTGATGTAAAGTAGACATGTGGGAAATGTTACTTATTAAGTATTTTGTCTGACATATCTCTGTGATTTAATTGCATAAAAATTCAAATTTGGAAAATTGCAAAATTTTCTAAATTTTTGCCAAATTTCCATTTTTTCACAAATAAGCGCAGGTAATATCAAAAATTTTTTACCACTATCATGAAGTACAATATGTCACGAGAAAACAATGTCAGATTCACCGGGATCCGTTGAAGCGTTCCAGAGTTATAACCTCATAAAGGGACAGTGGTCAGAATTGTAAAAATTGGCCCGGTCCATAAACGTGCAAACCACCCTTGGGTGTAAAGGGGTTAAAAAAGCTACCTTTTCCTTTTGCAGCATTAGTCATTAGTGCTGTACAAGGTGGATCTTTTAGTTGCAAACACCTGGTGGGGTTAAAGGTTCCCTTTCAACTTGCTCCAATTAGGCCTCAGCCTATACTCGGCTTCTCCTGCATTCCCTGGGCTCCAACACCGCCAGTTGCTGCTCAGAAGTGTCTTTGGCATGGGTACTCCCTCCTGCCCAGCCTGGTTCCAGTACGCCAGCTGTTTCCGGGTAGTGTCAAGGTCACTTTTCCTCCAATACATTGTCCTGTCATGTTGCGGTCTGGTTAGCCGACTCTATGGTGCCTACAGTTTAGGTGCTTCCTATGTGGGCTGCGGGAACTGGCAATGAAGGCTGGTTCTGTTGTGCCAATAGGACAAGCTCCCCCCCGTAGGACTGTGGGTTTTCGGTAACTACGGCGGCTCGCAGCCTAGCAATTTTTTTTCCTGTGGACCTTCTGCTGCCTATCTGAGTTCCAGCACCATTAGCTGGTTCTTAGGAACACAAGCTTGATTAGGTCCCCCTGGTTCCAGTACCATCAGCTGGTTCCAGGTAGAGAATTTGGCTTAGGTGCCTCCTTCTGGGTATCCGAGTTCCACCAATGTCAGGTGGTCCTTGGTAGTGCTTTCTGGCACGGGTACCTCCTGCTTAGTAACCGGGTTTCCTGTAACGTCAGCTGATTCTCAGTAGTTCCATTGGCTCTTGTATCTTTTGCTAGCCAACCCGGGTTCCAGTACCGTCAGCTGGTTCTCGGCAGTGTCTTTTGCTTTTGTACCTTCTGCTCCCCATCCTGGTTCCAGTACCGTCAGCTAGTTCCGGGCAGAGCCTTTGGCTTAGGTGCCTCCTTCTGAGTATCTGAGTTCCACCAACGTCAGGTGGTCCTTGTTAGTGCTTTCTGGCATGGGTACCTCCTGCTTAGTAACCGGGTTCCAGTAACGTCAGCTGATCCTTGGTAGTTCCATTGGCTCTTGTACCTTCGGCTAGCCATCCGGGTTCCAGTACCGTCAGCTGGTTCTAGGCAGTGTCTTTCGCTCTTGTACCTTCTGCTCCCCATCCTGGTTCCAGTACCGTCAGCTGGTTCCGTGCAGAGCCTTTGGCTTAGGTGCCTCCTTCTGGGTATTCGAGTTCCACCAACGTCAGGTGGTCCTTGGTAGTGCTTTCTGGCACGGGTACCTCCTGCTTAGTAACCGGGTTCCAGTAACGTCAGCTGGCCCTTGGTAGTTTCATTGGCTCTTGTACCTTCAGCTAGCCATCCGGGTTCCAGTACCATCAGCTGGTTCTCGGCAGTGTCTTTCTCTCTTGTTCCTTCTGGTCCCCATCCTGGTTCCAGTACCGTCAGCTGGCTCCGGGCAGAGCCTTTGGCTTAGGTGCCTCCTTCTGGGTATCCAAGTTCCACCAACGTCAGGTGGTCCTTGGTAGTGCTTTCTGGCACGGGTACCTCCTGCTTAGTAACCGGGTTCCAGTAACGTCAGCAGGTTCTCGGTAGTTCCATTGCCTCTTGTACCTTTAGCTAGCATTCGGGTTCCACTACCGTCAGCTGGTTCTCGGCAGTGTCTTTCGCTCTTGCACCTTCTGCTCCCTATCCTGGTTCCAGTACCGTCAGCTGGCTCCGGGCAGAGCCTTTGGCTTAGGTGCCTCCTTCTGGGTATCTGAGTTCCACCAACATCAGTTAGTCCTAGGTAATGCTTTCTGGCACATGTACCTCCTGCTTAGTAACCAGGTTCCAATAATGTCAGCTGGTCCTCGGTTGTTCCTTTGGCTCTTGTACCTTCGGCTACAGATCCGGGTTCCAGTACCGTCAGCTGGTTCTCGGCAGGGTCTTTTGCTCTTGTACCTTCTGCTACATTTCCAAGTTCAAGACCCTAAAGATGATGACCCTGAAGACCGAGAAGCAGAAGAACAAGAAGCTGCAGAACAAAGAGCAGAAGTACATTAAGCATAAGACTAAAAATCAGAGCAAAAGATATTTAAATTATAAGCAGAAGAAGACTAAGCAGTGTATGGGGGTGAGTCCGTTCCTCCTCGTGGTACCCCTGGAAAAAACCTGCTGCTGCAGGCCAAACTGAACGCGGTCAAATCCTGTTGTAAATCTTTTGTGACAGGCAGAACAGAAGGTGTAATCTTCAAACTTTTATAGATAACAACTACAGGAAGCCCTGGCTGTCACAAATAAGAATATGATGAAGAAGAAGAATATGAAGAAGATGAAGAAGTTGATTATGAAGAAGAATAATAGTTGAATAAAAAGAATATGAAGAATGAAAAAAAAAATAATAATACGAAGAAGGTGAAGAAGGTGAATAAGGTGAAGGAGAAGTTGATGGAAAAGATGATGCTACTGAGGATGATGAAGAAGAAAGTGTGGGAGAAGTTAAAAAGAAGGTGAACATCATGGAAGTAGTGAAACATAAATATCTGACTAAAACATCCTAACATAGTCAATAGCTTTGTAACGCCGAACGTCTTAAAAAATAAAATTGATTCCTGCTATTCCATTTGATTGGGCTAAACCTCTATGCCTTTAATGTCTCCTCCACCTCCCCGAATACATCCTACATTATTCTTAGTTGTTTTCCTTCATGTAGAATTAACCTACAAGGAAAGAAAGGGTTTATTTTAATTCCGATATTTTTGTCCCATTAACTTGCATTGGTATCGGGTATCAGTATCGGCGATATCCAATATTTTTTGAATATCGGACAATCCAATCCGATACCGATACTTCTGGATATCGGAAGGTATCGCTCAACACAAGTCTGAATACAGTTTGCCTGATTTGTATTTTTTTTTAGCATTGTAAGATGTACTTGTTTATGTGTTTATATCATCTAACTCTTATGCATGTGTGTCATTATCACTGCAGTAGAGAAAATGTCTCTTTAGTTAATTCCATGTGCAGCATAAAGAAAAATAATGCAAACTGGAGTTTCCTTGCACGTAGAAAATATTGTATCTGCAAATATAAACCCTCTTTCTTCTGTTCTCATATGAGTAAATCTAGGTGTTGACCCCAGACCTTCCTGAAAATTGAGCTGACCTAAAATCATTGGCAGGTAAAGTGCAGTAATAATAGAAGTTGAAAATCAATACACTCTTCTTTACAGGGTCAATCTAAAGACATTTCAGTTTCAATGACAAAATGTTATTTGTCACCAAATACAATTCTGGCATTTCTGTGCAATACATCAAAACCTGTATTATCGCATATAAGCAGTTTAATGCTCTCAGCTCAAGTATGCTTCTACCGGAGATGATATCCAAAAATAAAATTATTAAATATAGATTGATGGGAGTGTGATTAAACAGCATTACATATTAATTTTTTAGATACTTTGGACTTATAATCTACCTGATCTTTTTAAATCTTGGATTGCAAAACAATATATGAAAGATATAAAAAAACATCGAATATGATATATAAGAATAATGTTGATAAAAGTTAAACTTTTTATGTTTTGCAATATTTATAGTTTTTAGAAGGTAATTTTTATTTTTAAAAAAACTGATCTAAAATATATATAGTGCATGCAAATTTATTTCCAGATTTTAACAAATATACATGTTAAATTTTTACTTGAAAGGAACTAATCTGTAATACTACATATACAGTGGGGCAAAAAAGTATTTAGTCAGTCAGCAATAGTGCAAGTTCCACCACTTAAAAAGATGAGAGGCGTCTGTAATTTACATCATAGGTAGACCTCAACTATGGGAGACAAACTGAGAAAAAAAAATCCAGAAAATCACATTGTCTGTTTTTTTAACATTTTATTTGCATATTATGGTGGAAAATAAGTATTTGGTCAGAAACAAACAATCAAGATTTCTGGCTCTCACAGACCTGTAACTTCTTCTTTAAGAGTCTCCTCTTTCCTCCACTCATTACCTGTAGTAATGGCACCTGTTTAAACTTGTTATCAGTATAAAAAGACACCTGTGCACACCCTCAAACAGTCTGACTCCAAACTCCACTATGGTGAAGACCAAAGAGCTGTCAAAGGACACCAGAAACAAAATTGTAGCCCTGCACCAGGCTGGGAAGACTGAATCTGCAATAGCCAACCAGCTTGGAGTGAAGAAATCAACAGTGGGAGCAATAATTAGAAAATGGAAGACATACAAGACCACTGATAATCTCCCTTGATCTGGGGCTCCACGCAAAATCCCACCCCGTGGGGTCAGAATGATCACAAGAACGGTGAGCAAAAATCCCAGAACCACGCGGGGGGACCTAGTGAATGAACTGCAGAGAGCTGGGACCAATGTAACAAGGCCTACCATAAGTAACACACTACGCCACCATGGACTCAGATCCTGCAGTTCCAGACGTGTCCCACTGCTTAAGCCAGTACATGTCCGGGCCCATCTGAAGTTTGCTAGAGAGCATTTGGATGATCCAGAGGAGTTTTGGGAGAATGTCCTATGGTCTGATGAAACCAAACTGGAACTGTTTGGTAGAAACACAACTTGTCGTGTTTGGAGGAAAAAGAATACTGAGTTGCATCCATCAAACACCATACCTACTGTAAAGCATGGTGGTGGAAACATCATGCTTTGGGGCTGTTTCTCTGCAAAGGGGCCAGGACGACTGATCCGGGTACATGAAAGAATGAATGGGGCCATGTATCGTGAGATTTTGAGTGAAAACCTCCTTCCATCAGCAAGGGCATTGAAGATGAAACGTGGCTGGGTCTTTCAACATGACAATGATCCAAAGCACACCGCCAGGGCAACGAAGGAGTGGCTTCGTAAGAAGCATTTCAAGGTCCTGGAGTGGCCTAGCCAGTCTCCAGATCTCAACCCTATAGAAAACCTTTGGAGGGAGTTGAAAGTCCGTGTTGCCAAGCGAAAAGCCAAAAACATCACTGCTCTAGAGGAGATCTGCATGGAGGAATGGGCCAACATACCAACAACAGTGTGTGGCAACCTTGTGAAGACTTACAGAAAACGTTTGAACTCTGTCATTGCCAACAAAGGATATATTACAAAGTATTGAGATGAAATTTTGTTTCTGACCAAATACTTATTTTCCACCATAATATGCAAATAAAATGTTAAAAAAACAGACAATGTGATTTTCTGGATTTTTTTTTCTCAGTTTGTCTCCCATAGTTGAGGTCTACCTATGATGTAAATTACAGACGCCTCTCATCTTTTTAAGTGGTGGAACTTGCACTATTGCTGACTGACTAAATACTTTTTTGCCCCACTGTAGCTTATGAACAAGTGTGTCATTATTTCTGGAAGAAATCAACTATATATTTCTAATACTCCCCTAATGGCGTAGGCTATGGATCCAAAGGTATGTCTAGAGCTCCAATGCTATTATAGTCTCACCTGCTGAGGTGGATTCTCTAAGGCTAGTTTCACAGTAGTGTTCAGCAGAGCTGTGGATGGCAGCCTTCTTTCTCCGTTAAGCCCCGCCAAACAATTCTAACGCCAATCCAAACCGTAACACAAGCCTGGCCTTAACACAAAGCTAACCCAATCCTAACCACAACTCTAACTCTTACACAACCCTAACCCCGATCCTAACCCTAACACCAACCCTAACTGCAAAGTATGAAAAAAATTACAAACCTTTTATTTTATAATTTTTTATCTAACTAAGGGGGTGACATTGGGAACTTTGATTTTCTATTTTTTTATTTTCATCACTATGATAGACCCTATCCCAGTAATTAAAAGGAACCAATAGGAAAATTTCCCTAATGTTGCCATGTACCAGCCAGCAGATCTTGGCAGGTGCACTGCGCATGTGCCCTCCTTTTTTTTCCAGGATTATGATGCGGAGTCCCAGGGGACAGAGCAGGAGGGACCAGGAATGGCGGAGGTATCGAGGGGGGGGGTCAGGTGTCCCAATTTCTCTCTTCTCTGATAAGTTAGATCATATCAGAGGCAAAAGAAAATAATGTTAAATCAGAATTTGTTTTATGATTGCTGTTATCCAGTGAATAATGCCGATCAAGTGACAGGGGACCATGAAAACCAGCCCTGATTATGTTCTCCAGGGGGTAGCTGAGACCTTAGAGATTTTACGATGCTTGGGAGTGCCATACATTTTTCACAGTTAAAAAGTGGCACTAACTTATAAATACCCTTAACTGCTGTTAAAAGGCATATCGGCAGTCGTTAAGGGGTTAAATAAGGGCTGTTGTGAATTTTAAACACTCTTGTGATAGAGAATGTATAACTGGTGGAGAAAGGTTGAACTTGATGGACTGTGTCTTGTTTCAACCTATATAACAATGACATCTGCTTTAAATCTTGGTATCTGAGCAATTTTTTTCAAGATTGTTGCTAATCATTGCTTTGTATGCACTTCTAGACTCATAAAAGAAGAAAAAAGGGTCATGTATTTATTGTTTTATGTCTTCATATAAAGAATATGCTATCTTTTTTAGAATTGTGCAATGTACTATAGTCCGGGTTCACAAAGGTCTGATGCTTGCTTTATTTCTGAGAGAGTGGATCATTAATAGTTTCAGCTAAAGCTGAAGTCAACTGTACATATCCCATGGCACTCCACATCGGGTTAGAACGTTAACTGTACAAACTCAATTTTGGAGTCTTTCAGTGGAGATGTAAGAAAAAAGTAATCAGATACCCTCTTAATTATTTCTGCAATTAAATGTTCTCAAACTGACAAGGTCCAAAATATCTTCTCCGGCTTACACTTGGTAAAGCAATGCGTGGAGTTAGATAATTAGTGAATCAACAACATATAAATGATGATGACTGTCTGAAAACTCAAACAGATAAGCTTCTCACAATGAAAGGTGGAAGGTTGCAGCCCCCCATCAGGTTGAGAGAGCTAGGGCATTTACTGGATAAAGCCGATGCTTATTAGGTTAATTATTTATGACATATTTGGATGTTCATGACAGAGAAAAGAGAAAAACTCCACTTTCTTTTTTCCCTATTTATAATACTATAGTACAAGTCATTTCAATCAATGATAGAGAAATGTATTTAAAACTGTAAAATATTTTAATGCTATGTAAATATGCAATATATACTGTATATACTGTATCTAGCTAAAAAGGTGCAAGTACCTTAAATATTTCATTGACAAAAATGAAAATCTTCAATGCCCCAAGGAAAGATGTAGATATGTTAATTTTTATAAATCTAACACAAACTCCATTTTCTTGATAAGTAAAAATCAAGCTTTGCATATACCGTAATCTAAATTTATATAACCCTAAAGCTTCAGCAAACTGTGCAAAAATGAATTATAGTATATGCCATACGTTTAACAGGTGTTTACAAGTATGCAATAGACACTTTACCCATACCATGTAAGCATACTTAGCATGTTTTAACAGTTATAACCTGAGGTTTTATTTTAATATTTTTGCATAAAAAAAATGTCTATTACATTTGTGGAGGATTCAAACAATTTTAAAAGTAGTTAAAACTTTAAATGGTCACTGGCCTTTCAATAAATGTAGGCTTGTTTGAAGGCCAAATAAACAACAAAATTGCAAGGTTCTTAAAGTACCCAAAATTTATATTTTCAGCCTGAAAAATCACTAGAAAAGTCCTGGCCACTTAGCGCATCTCTTTTGTCTAAATGACTATCCAGTATAATCTGTCTGAAGCAGAGCAAACGCAGGAATTACAGGAAGAGGAGGTGGGTCTCTGTCTTCATGCTCCTGCTCTCTTGTCTGTCACATTGCATATAGGCATAACGAAGAGGTCGGCTTTCACTTCAGGACAGGTAAACTATTGAACTGTTGCAGGCACAATAAAGGCAGAAAAATAGACTGGTTGAACTTCTAGCATCTATAGTGATAGCAGAATGCTGATAAAGAGGAACCACCTACTCATTTAATGTGGATGGCAAGTTACTTAACATGAGTGCCTGAACAGTTCTTACAGTTGACTTAGGCTGGTTTCTTATTTGCGTCTGTGTGCTCAGCGTTTCATCCACAGCAATCCGAATGCGTCATGTGTACCTATCTTTAACATGGTGTACACAGGGACATGCGTTTGCATTAGTTTGCATGCGTCAGCGTACATATGCATCCTTTCTCGATGTGCGGCGGAGTCCGGCGAACACAACACGTTGCATTTTTTGAAGGGGCAAAAATCCGTCAAATATGCGCAGTCATGTGCATGTGGTTGTCTCCTGGTTGTCTCCTGGTGCAGCAGTTTTCTCCTGGTTGTATTCTGGTGCTGCCATCTATCCCTGGCCTGTGCTGACTGCTATGCTGTTGGACTACTGCCTGTGATGTAAATAGAGTTGAGCGACCTTGACCTTTTTAGAGTCGAGCCGGGTTTTGCGAAACCCGACTATGTCCAAAGTCGGGTCGAGTGAAATCGGCCGATTATGACGTAAAGTCGGGATCGACCGAAACACGAAACCCAATGCAAGTCAATGGGGCAGCATAGTCGGCAGTGAGTGGGGGCCAGGAAAACACCTAGAGTGCCCATTTTAATGTCAAAACCATCCATTCTTCTTAATGAAGCTTGTCAAGCGTAATTTACCTTATAATAATTGGAAGGCATTTGAAATTGGGGGTCATTTGGCTAAAGTTGTGGGGGGTAGGGCTGGTTCAAGTAATTAGTGGGCCCAGGAAATCTGGACCACGTCACGGCAGTGGAGCAGGGAGAGGTAAGTATTTCAACTTTGCAAGTGCTGTGAACCTGAGCAAGCAGGGGGGGCCCACTCGTTGGCATTGGCACTGGCACAGGGCCCCTCAAAGTACAGCGGTGTGTTTGCACGGCGGGGGCGCCTCCCACCGGCAGCAACAGTTTTGCGTACTATGAGAGGCCCTGTGCCAGTGACGTCGCCAACTAGTATTCCTCCCCCCACCTGATGAAGGAACCTGCACTTTCATCTGCACCTTCCTCTTTGTCCCCGTGTAAGGTGGTATGGTATGCGGGAAGAGCAACCTGACTTTCAGCAGGGTCACAATGTTGTTGTGTAGCGTGCACGGGGAATGTTGCGTTATGGGTCAATGTACCAGCAGACTCATCTATCACTGGCTGGGCAATGGGCACGATGAAGTGGAAACACAGATATAGGCCCAAAGAAGAAAGTGGGCTAAATGCAGTTCAAAATTGGTAACACAGGAATAACCAGGGGGCATTGCAGTGGAGGACAACTGGAATGAGAGGCTGACACAGAGAGTAGGGCCAAATCAGTAAGTAGTCGAAATGCAGTTCAAAATTGGCAACCGTAGTAAACAGGCGGCACAGCTTTGTTCAGTGGAGGAGAACAGCAAGGAGTGGCAGACACCGATAGTAGGCCCCAACCCAACTAGTAGGCCAAATGCAGTCTAACATTAACAACTACTTAACGAGAGGCTGAAAATGGAATTTCAGGACAGGAAACCAGGAGAACAGCAAGGAGTGGCAGACACCGATAGTAGGCCCCAAACCAACTAGTACGCCAAATGCAGTTGTTCCATTTAACCACAATTTAATGAGAGCCTGAAGATAGAAGCTCAGGAAAGGCAACCTGGGGAACACCTTGGAGTGTAACACACCATCTCTCTCCACCCCATACCCATTTTGTAGGCCTAATGCTGTGTACTTTTCTACAACTACTAAACGAGAGTCGGAAGACCGAAGCAATGGCAAGGAAACCTGGGGAACACCTTGGAGTGTAACACACCATCTCTCTCCACCCCATACCCAATTTGTAGGCCTAATGCAGCCTACTTTCCGACACCTACTAAACGAGAGCATGAAGATCGAAGCTCAGGAAAGGCAACCTGGGGAACACCTTGGAGTGTAACACACCATCTCTCTCCACCCCATACCCATTTTTTAGGCCTAATGCAGTGTACTTTTCTACAACTACTAAACGAGAGTCGGAAGACCGAAGCAATGGCAAGGAAACCTGGGGAACACCTTGGAGTGTAACACACCATCTCTCTCCACCCCATTCCCCATTTTTTAGGCCTAATGCAGCCTACTTTCCGACACCTACTAAACGAGAGCATGAAGATCGAAGCTCAGGAAAGGCAACCTGGGGAACACCTTGGAGTGTAACACACCATCTCTCTCCACCCCATACCCATTTTGTAGGCCTAATGCTGTGTACTTTTCTACAACTACTAAACGAGAGTCGGAAGACCGAAGCAATGACAAGGAAACCTGGGGAACACCTTGGAGTGTAACACACCATCTCTCTCCACCCCATACCCAATTTGTAGGCCTAATGCAGCCTACTTTCCAACACCTACTAAACGAGAGCATGAAGATCGAAGCTCAGGAAAGGCAACCTGGGGAACACCTTGGAGTGTAACACACCATCTCTCTCCACCCCATACCCAATTTGCAGGCCTAATGCAGCCTACTTTCCGACACCTACTAAACGAGAGCATGAAGATCGAAGCTCAGGAAAGGCAACCTGGGGAACACCTTGGAGTGTAACACACCATCTCTCTCCACCCCATACCCATTTTGTAGGCCTAATGCTGTGTACTTTTCTACAACTACTAAACGAGAGTCGGAAGACCGAAGCAATGGCAAGGAAACCTGGGGAACACCTTGGAGTGTAACACACCATCTCTCTCCACCCCATACCCAATTTGTAGGCCTAATGCAGCCTACTTTCCGACACCTACTAAACGAGAGCATGAAGATCGAAGCTCAGGAAAGGCAACCTGGGGAACACCTTGGAGTGTAACACACCATCTCTCTCCACCCCATACCCATTTTGTAGGCCTAATGCAGCGTACTTTTCTACAACTACTAAACGAGAGCATGAAGATCGAAGCTCAGGAAAGGCAACCTGGTGAAAACCTTGGAGTGTAACACAACCTGTCTCTACACCCCATACCAAATTTGTAGGCCTAATGCAGCGTAGTTTCCACCAACTACTAAACGAGAGCCGGAAGATCGAAGCTCATGAAAGGCAACCCGGGGAACACCTTGGAGTGTAACACAACCTCTCTCTACACCACGAAAGGGCTGATTCTTAGGAAGGAAGGCTGTTGTAAATAAGCATTGCGCGTCCGAGGGTGATTATATTCTTATTCGGTATCTACTCACCCTCGGACGCGCCATGCTTCTTGATTTGTAATTAATGTTTATTTGCAATGTGCTTTTGACTTACTCAATTATTTTTTTAATTATTGATTTTATTAAATTAATAGTTTAACATCTTATTGGAAATAATTTAAAGGAGACGCGACAGGACAACACTCGGTGGATGCCATATCTGTGTTAACAACTCCAAAAAACTTTCAGTTAACTTCTTGCAGGAGAAAGAAATTGTAGCTGTTGGACCTTTGTAGTACAGTTCCAGATATTTGTTGTGTGTTTGTTTTGATTGTTAAAATGTCTGCATTTGAGATCTCAACACGATCTTATTTTTTATAATCAAATTAATTTTTTTTATATTTAATGATGTTGGTTCAAGGGGTACACGGGCAGCAATAGACAGGTCAGTGGAGGCCTAGTGGAAGGAGTGACGGCAGACAGGCATCAAAGGCCTAACATTGGGCTGGCTGTAGGCAAGTTAAAATTGGTTCCAGGGGAACACGGCCATCAGTGGCCTGGTCAGTGTAGTTGTAGTTGAAAGAACGGGACGCAGACAGGCTTCGAAGGCCTAACATAATAACATAGGGCTGGCTGTAGGCAAGTTAAAATTGGTTCCAGGGGAACACGGCCATCAGTGGCCTGGTCAGTGTAGTTGTAGTTGAAAGAACGGGACGCAGACAGGCTTCGAAGGCCTAACATAACAAACTTGGGCTGGCTGTAGGCACTTTTAAATTTGTTCCAGGGGTACATGGGCAGCAGTGTATGGTCAGTGGAAGTCTAGTGGAAGGAGTGACCGCAGACAGGCTTCCAAGGCCTAACATAACAAACTTGGGCTGGCTGTAGGCACTTTTAAATTGGTTCCAGGGGTACACGGGCAGCAGTGGTCTGGTCAGTGGAAGTCTAGTGGAAGGAGTGACCGCAGACAGGCTTCCAAGGCCTAACATAACAAACTTGGGCTGGCTGTAGGCACTTTTAAATTGGTTCCAGGGGTACACGGGCAGCAGTGGTCTGGTCAGTGGAAGTCTAGTGGAAGGAGTGACCGCAGACAGGCTTCCAAGGCCTAACATAACAAACTTGGGCTGGCTGTAGGCACTTTTAAATTGGTTCCAGGGGTACACGGGCAGCAGTGGTCTGGTCTGTGGAAGTCTAGTGGAAGGAGTGACCGCAGACAGGCTTCGAAGGCCTAACATAACAAACTTGGGCTGGCTGTAGGCACTTTTAAATTGGTTCCAGGGGTACACGGGCAGCAGTGGTCTGGTCAGTGGAAGTCTAGTGGAAGGAGTGACCGCAGACAGGCTTCCAAGGCCTAACATAACAAACTTGGGCTGGCTGTAGGCACTTTTAAATTGGTTCCAGGGGTACACGGGCAGCAGTGGTCTGGTCTGTGGAAGTCTAGTGGAAGGAGTGACCGCAGACAGGCTTCGAAGGCCTAACATAACAAACTTGGGCTGGCTGTAGGCACTTTTAAATTGGTTCCAGGGGTACACGGGCAGCAGTGGTCTGGTCAGTGGAAGTCTAGTGGAAGGAGTGACCGCAGACAGGCTTCCAAGGCCTAACATAACAAACTTGGGCTGGCTGTAGGCACTTTTAAATTGGTTCCAGGGGTACACAGGCAGCAGTGGTCTGGTCTGTGGAAGTCTAGTGGAAGGAGTGACCGCAGACAGGCTTCGAAGGCCTAACATAACAAACTTGGGCTGGCTGTAGGCACTTTTAAATTGGTTCCAGGGGTACACGGGCAGCAGTGGTCTGGTCAGTGGAAGTCTAGTGGAAGGAGTGACCGCAGACAGGCTTCCAAGGCCTAACATAACAAACTTGGGCTGGCTTTAGGCACTTTTAAATTGGTTCCAGGGGTACACGGGCAGCAGTGGTCTGGTCAGTGGAAGTCTAGTGGAAGGAGTGACCGCAGACAGGCTTCCAAGGCCTAACATAACAAACTTGGGCTGGCTGTAGGCACTTTTAAATTGGTTCCAGGGGTACACGGGCAGCAGTGGTCTGGTCAGTGGAAGTCTAGTGGAAGGAGTGACCGCAGACAGGCTTCCAAGGCCTAACATAACAAACTTGGGCTGGCTGTAGGCACTTTTAAATTGGTTCCAGGGGTACACGGGCAGCAGTGGTCTGGTCAGTGGAAGTCTAGTGGAAGGAGTGACCGCAGACAGGCTTCCAAGGCCTAACATAACAAACTTGGGCTGGCTGTAGGCACTTTTAAATTGGTTCCAGGGGTACACGGGCAGCAGTGGTCTGGTCAGTGGAAGTCTAGTGGAAGGAGTGACCGCAGACAGGCTTCGAAGGCCTAACATAACAAAATTGGGCTGGCTGTAGGCACTTTAAATTGGTTCCAGGGGTACATGGGCAGCAGTGTATGGTCAGTGGAAGTCTAGTGGAAGGAGTGACGGCAGACAGTCTTCGAAGGCCTAACATAACAAAATTGGGCTGACTGTAGGCACTTTTAAATTGGTTCCAGGGTAACACGGCCAGCAGTGGCCTGGTCAGTGTAGTAGTTGTAGAAAGAAGGGACCGCAGACAGGCTTCGAAGGCCTAACATAACAAAAATGTCAAAACAATGGTATTGTCAGTGCCAGGCATTGAAGGATGTCAGCGCCTAGACTACACATTGGTGAAGCTGTGAGAGATAATTTTGCTAGTGGTAGAGCACTGTTTGAGCTGGGGGGGGAACTGTCTTGTGGCCGGCGGTACAGGCACAGGGCCCCTCATATTACAACGGTGTGTCTGACGTTGGGTGCGCACCACCACCGCCAGAGACACTTTATTGTACTATGAGGGACCCAGTGGCAGTGCCGTCGACCAAAAGCGGCCACACCCACCTCTTCAGACAAACAGCACTCTCAAGGGTCCAAGCGCAAAGTGGCGATAGCACGGCCCCGTGTGGGGAGTTTGGCCATTTCGTGAGGTGGAAACATGTCGTATGCTGGACAATCAGGTGAAGAAAATTACGAGATTGGAAAAGTCATTCAGAATAGTCCACAGGCAAGACCTTTTCATAGGAAAGCTAGGTGTCAGCCGGGCAGGGTGGGGCAAAAGATTTTGAAATCCAGTTGTGGTTCATTTTAATGAAGGTTAGATCATCTACATTTTGGGTAGCCAGACGAGTCCTTTTTTCTGTTAGTATTGAACCTGCAGCACTGAATACTCTTTCTGATAGGACACTAGCTGCCGGGCAAGCAAGCTCCTGCAATGCATATTCTGCCAATTCTGGCCAGGTGTCTAATTTGGATGCCCAGTAATCAAATGGGAATGACGGTTGAGGGAGAACGTCGATAAGGGATGAAAAATAGTTTGTAACCATACTGGACAAATGTTGTCTCCTGTCACTTTGAATTGATGCTGCAGTACCTGTCCTGTCTGCGGTCATAGAAAAATCACTCCACAACCTGGTCAGAAAACCCCTCTGGCCAACGCCACTTCTGATTTCTGCCCCTCTAACACCTCTGGTCTGCTGGCCCCTGGAGCTCGTGTGAGAACGATCACGGGCGCTGTGTGCAGGGAATGCCAGAAGCAAACGGTCAACAAGAGTTGATTGTTTTGTTGCTAATATTAGTTCCAAGTTCTCATGTGGCATAATATTTTGCAATTTGCCTTTATAGCGAGGATCAAGGAGGCAGGCCAACCAGTAATCGTCATCGTTCATCATTTTTGTAATGCGTGTGTCCCTTTTGAGGATATGCAAGGCATAATCCGCCATGTGGGCCAAAGTTCCCGTTGTCAAATCTGCGGTTGTGCTTGGTTGAGGGGCAGTTGCAGGCAAATCTACGTCACTTGTGTCCCTCAAAAAACCAGAACCCGGCCTTGCCACGCCACCAATTTCCCGTGCCCCCGGGAAAGCTTCCTCATTAAAAATATACTCATCCCCATCATCCTCCTCATCCTCCACCTCCTCTTCGCCCGGTACCTCGTCATGTACACTGCCCTGACCAGACAATCGCTGACTGTCATCAAGGCTTTCCTCTTCCTCTGGTGCAGACGCCTGATCCTTTATGTGCGTCAAACTTTGCATCAGCAGACGCATTAGGGGGATGCTCATGCTTATTATGGCGTTGTCTGCACTAACCAGCCGTGTGCATTCCTCAAAACACTGAAGGACTTGACACATGTCTTGAATCTTCGACCACTGCACACCTGACAACTCCATGTCTGCCATCCTACTGCCTGCCCGTGTATGTGTATCCTCCCACAAAAACATAACAGCCCGCCTCTGTTCGCACAGTCTCTGAAGCATGTGCAGTGTTGAGTTCCACCTTGTTGCAACGTCTATGATTAGGCGATGCTGGGGAAGGTTCAAAGAACGCTGATAGGTCTGCATACGGCTGGAGTGTACAGGCGAACGGCGGATATGTGCGCAAAGTCCACGCACTTTGAGGAGCAGGTCGGATAACCCCGGATAACTTTTCAGGAAGCACTGCACCACCAGGTTTAAGGTGTGAGCCAGGCAAGGAATGTGTTTCAGTTGGGAAAGGGAGATGGCGGCCATGAAATTCCTTCCGTTATCACTCACTACCTTGCCTGCCTCAAGATCTACAGTGCCCAGCCACGACTGCGTTTCTTGCTGCAAGAACTCGGACAGAACTTCCGCGGTGTGTCTATTGTCGCCCAAACACTTCATAGCCAATACAGCCTGCTGACGTTTGCCAGTAGCTGCCCCATAATGGGAGACCTGGTGTGCAACAGTGGCAGGTGCGGATGGAGTGTTTGTGCGACTGCGGTCTGTGGACGAGCTCTTGCTTCTGCAGGAGAACGAGGAGGAGGAGGAGGAGGAGGGGGTGCGAACGGCTACAGACAACTGTTTACTAGACCGTGGGCTAGGCAGAACTGTCCCAAACTTGCTGTCCCCTGTGGACCCTGAATCCACCACATTTACCCAGTGTGCCGTGATGGACACGTAACGTCCCTGGCCATGCCTACTGGTCCATGCATCTGTTGTCAGGTGCACCTTTGTGCTCACAGATTGCCTGAGTGCATGGACGATGCGCTCTTTAACATGCTGGTGGAGGGCTGGGATGGCTTTTCTGGAAAAAAAGTGTCGACTGGGTAGCTCGTAGCGTGGTACAGCGTAGTCCATCAGGTCTTTGAAAGCTTCGCTTTCAACTAACCGGTAGGGCATCATCTCTAACGAGATTAGTCTAGCTATGTGGGCGTTCAAACCCTGTGTACGCGGATGCGAGGCTAAGTATTTCCTTTTTCTAACCATAGTCTCATGTAGGGTGAGCTGGACTGGAGAGCTGGAGATCGTGGAACTAGCGGGGGTGCCGGTGGACATGGCAGACTGAGAGACGGTGGGAGATGGTATTGTTGCCGCCGGTGCCCTAGATGCAGTGTTTCCTACTACGAAACTGGTGATTCCCTGACCCTGACTGCTTTGGCCTGGCAAAGATACCTGCACAGATACAGCAGGTGGTGCGCTAAATGGTGGTCCTACACTGCCGGAAGGGATGTTGCGTTGATGACTAGCTTCATTGGCCGAGGGTGCAACAACCTTAAGGGACGTTTGGTAGTTAGTCCAAGCTTTCAAATGCATGGTGGTTAAATGTCTATGCATGCAACTAGTATTGAGACTTTTCAGATTCTGACCTCTGCTTAAGGAAGTAGAACATTTTTGACAGATGACTTTGCGCTGATCAATTGGATGTTGTTTAAAAAAATGCCAGACTGCACTCTTTCTAGCATCGGATACCTTTTCAGGCATTGCAGACTGAGCTTTAACCGGATGGCCACGCTGTCCTCCACCAGGTTTTGGCTTTGCCACGCGTTTTGGGCAAGATACGGGCCCGGCAGATGGAACCTGTGGCGATGTTGATGCCTGCTGCGGCCCCTCCTCCTCCTCTGCTTCAGAACTGCTGCCGCCTGCACCCTGTTCCCCCAATGGCTGCCAATCGGGGTCAAGAACTGGGTCATCTAATAACTCTTCTTGTACCTCCTGCGCAACTTCGTCTGTGTCACCGTGTTGTTCGGTGGTATAGCGTTCGTGATGGGGCAACATAGTCTCATCAGGGTCTGATTCTTGATCAGCACCCTGCGAGGGCATTGTTGTGGTCTGAGTCAAAGGACCAGCATAGTAGTCTGGCTGTGGCTGTGCGTCAGTGCACTCCATGTCAGATTCAACTTGTAATGGGCATGGACTGTTAACTGCTTCACTTTCTAAGCCAGGGACGGTATGTGTAAAGAGCTCCATGGAGTAACCCGTTGTGTCGCCTGCTGCATTCTTCTCTGTTGTTGTTTTTGCTGAAGAGGACAAGGAAGTGACTTGTCCCTGACCGTGAACATCCACTAACGACGTGCTGCTTTTACTTTTACCAGTTTCACGAGAGGAGGCAAAAGAGCTAGAGGCTGAGTCAGCAAGATAAGCCAAAACTTGCTCTTGCTGCTCCGGCTTTAAAAGCGGTTTTCCTAATCCCAGAAAAGGGAGCGTTCGAGGCCTTGTGTAGCCGGACGACGAACCTGGCTCCACAGCTCCAGACTTAGGTGCAATATTTTTTTCCCCACGACCACCTGATGCTCCACCACTACCACTACCCTCATTACCAGCTGACAATGAACGCCCCCGGCCACGACCTCTTCCACTAGACTTCCTCATTGTTTTAAAAACGTAACCAAACTAACGTTATTTGTTGCAGTCACACAACTTACACGGTGAGCTATAACTTCAGTATGATTTAGCTACCCCTTTACAGGTTGGTGAGACCACAGCGAAAATCAGGCCCAATGTTACACACTCTGTTTTTGGTGGCTGCAAATTAGAGAGATGCCCCACACGCAGGACTGTCTCTGAAGCACAAATGTTAATATTAATGTCACACTATTATTTTTTTTTTTTTTTTTTTTTTTTCAGGAACACTTTAGAAACCCCCCAAAAAAAAAAAAATAGATTTTTGCAGGGAGAATTTAGAAAACAAATGTAACAAACTATATGCTTTCTATGGGCCACTGAGTGAGAGATGACGCACACAGGAATCAGGAGTGGCACACAAGCCCAGAGGCCAATATTTTTCTACCAATGATTGATGGAGGTATTTTCTCTGGTAGATTTTGGAACCCAAATCAAGGAAAAAAAATATAGGCTTTCTATGGACCACAATTGGAGAGAGAGAGAGAGAGAGAGAGATGGCACACCCAGGAGTCAAGACTGGCACACAAGCAGAAAGGCCAATATTAATCTCCCATTTTTTTTCGGGTTTGTTTTTTTTTTTTTTTTTTTTTTTTTTTCAGGGAGACTTTAGAAAAAAAAATAATAAAAAAAATATGATTTTATCAGGAAGAATTTAGAAACCAAATAAAATAAAATTATTTTTTCAGGGAGAATTTATAAAACAAATAAAAACAAAAATAGGCGTTCTATGGCCCACTGACTGAGAGATGACGCACACAGGAGTCAGGAGTGGCACACAAGCCCAGAGGCCAATATTTTTCTACCAATGATTGATGTAGTTATTTTCTCTGGTAGATTTTGGAACCCAAATCAAGGAAAAAAAATATAGGCTTTCTATGGACCACAATTGGAGAGAGAGAGAGAGAGAGAGAGAGAGAGAGATGGCACACCCAGGAGTCAAGACTGGCACACAAGCAGAAAGGCCAATATTAATCTCCCACTGTTTTTTTTGTTTGTTTTTTTTTTTTTTTTTTCAGGGAGACTTTAGAAAAAAAATAATAAAAAAAATATGATTTTATCAGGAAGAATTTAGAAACCAAATAAAATAAAATGATTTTTTCAGGGAGAATTTATAAAACAAATAAAAACAAAAATAGGCGTTCTATGGCCCACTGACTGAGAGATGACGCACACAGGAGTCAGGAGTGGCACACAAGCCCAGAGGCCAATATTTTTCTACCAATGATTGATGTAGTTATTTTCTCTGGTAGATTTTGGAACCCAAATCAAGGAAAAAAAATATAGGCTTTCTATGGACCACAATTGGAGAGAGAGAGAGAGAGAGAGAGAGATGGCACACCCAGGAGTCAAGACTGGCACACAAGCAGAAAGGCCAATATTAATCTCCCACTGTTTTTTTTGTTTGTTTGTTTGTTTGTTTTTTTCAGGGAGACTTTAGAAAAAAAAATAATAAAAAAAATATGATTTTATCAGGAAGAATTTAGAAACCAAATAAAATAAAATGATTTTTTCAGGGAGAATTTATAAAACAAATAAAACCAAAAATAGGCGTTCTATGGCCCACTGACTGAGAGATGACGCACACAGGAGTCAAGACTGGCACACAAGCAGAAAGGCCAATATTAATCTCCCACTGTTTTTTTTTTGTTTTTTTTTTTTCAGGGAGACTTTAGAAAAAAAAATAATTAAAAAAATATGATTTTATCAGGAAGAATTTAGAAACCAAATAAAATAAAATGATTTTTTCAGGGAGAATTTATAAAACTAATAAAACAAAAAATAGGCGTTCTATAGCCCACTGAGTGAGAGATGACGCACACAGGAGTCAAGACTGGCACACAAGCAGAAAGGCCAATATTAATCCCCCACTGTTTTTTTTGTTTGTTTTTTTTTTTGTTTTGTTTTTTTCAGGGAGACTTTAGAAAAAAAAATAATAAAAAAAATATGATTTTATCAGGAAGAATTTAGAAACCAAATAAAATAAAATGATTTTTTCAGGGAGAATTTAGAAAACAAATAAAACCAAAAATAGGCGTTCTATGGCCCACTGACTGAGAGAGAGAGAGAGATGGCACGCTTAGTACTGGCACACAAGCCCAAAGGGCAATATTAATCTCCCTTTTTTTTTCAGGGAGAATTTCTAAAACCCAAAAAAAAAAAAAAATAGGCTTTCTATGGCCCACTATTTGTGAGAGAGATGGGACGCTCAGGACTGGCACAGAAGCCCAGAGGCCAATATTAATCTCCCTTTTTTTCTGGGAGAATTTATAAAACCAAAAAAAAATTTAAATAGGCTTTCTATGGCCCACTATTTGTGAGAGAGATGGCACGCTCAGGGCTGGCACAGATGGCACGCTCACAACTGGCACACAAGCCCAGAGGCCAATATTAATCTCCCTTTTTTCAGGGAGAATTTATAAAACCAAAAAAAAAATTAAATAGGCTTTCTATGGCCCACTATTTGTGAGAGAGATGGCACGCTCAGGGCTGGCACAGATGGCACGCTCAGGACTGGCACACAAGCCCAGAGGCCAATATTAATCTCCCTTTTTTTCAGGGAGAATTTATAAAACCCAAAAAAAAATAAAATAGGCTTTCTATGGCCCACTATTTGTGAGAGAGATGGCACACTCAGGACTGGCACACAAGCCCAAAGGCCAATATTAATCTCCCACTGTATTTTTATCAGGGAGAATTTATACACCCCACAAAAAAAAATACAGAAAAATGAAAAGGCTTTCTATGGCCCACTATGTGAGAGAGATGGCACACACAGGGATGGCACTCTAGCAGAAATGCCAAATTGCCAATCTTAATCTCCCACCAAAAAAAAAAAAAAAAAACAGGGAATGTCCTACAATTACTATCTCCCTGCCTGCAGTAATCTCAGCCAGGTATGGCAGGCAGCTACTATCTCCCTGCCTGCAGTAATCTCAGCCAGGTATGGCAGGCAGCAATAAGGAGTGGACTGATGCACAAATGAAATAAAAAGTGTGGACAAACAAAAAAGATAGCTGTGCAGAAAGGAAGGAACAAGAGGATTTGTGCTTTGAAAAAAGCAGTTGGTTTGCACAGCGGCGTACACACAGCAATGCAGCTATCAGGGAGCCTTCTAGGGCAGCCCAATGAGCTACAGCGCTGAGGGGAAAAAAAAAAAAATAACTTCCACTGTCTCTGCACACCGAGGGTGGTGTTGGACAGTGCAAATCGCTGCAGCACAAGCGGTTTTGTGGTTAATGGACCCTGCCTAACGCTATCCCTGCTTCTGACAAAGCGGCAGCAACCTCTCCCTAAGCTCAGATCAGCAGCAGTAAGATGGCGGTCGGCGGGAACGCCTCTTTATAGCCCCTGTGACGTCGCAGACAGCAAGCCAATCACTGCAATGCCCTTCTCTAAGATGGTGGGGACCAGGACCTATGTCATCACGCTGCCCACACTCTGCGTTTACCTTCATTGGCTGAGAAATGGCGCTTTTCGCGTCATTGAAACGCGACTTTGGCGCGAAAGTCGCGTACCGCATGGCCGACCCCGCACAGGGGTCGGATCGGGTTTCATGAAACCCCGACTTAGCCAAAAGTCGGCGACTTTTGAAAATGTTCGACCCGTTTCGCTCAACCCTAGATGTAAATATTGGTGTGCATGTTTTTTTTTTTGTCGACATTGTGTTAGGATCTTAACAAGGTTAATTTTCTTCTCTGTTCTTTTCTGTAGTTGACTGCTGCCTGCTCTTCAAAAATGTCATCAAGCCAAGAACTGACTGATTCCCAGGGTGGACTTGACAAAGATTGTGTAATCACAATTGCTATACTGATTGGTATGTATTGACTGGCAATTCTCCACATGTGTTAAATCATGTAATTTTTTTACAGGTACCTACCAGTGATTTAGAGCAGTCAAGTGGAAATTAAGCTTCCCAGGAACGTCGGGCCCATGTGCCTCAGGAGGAGAGATGGGGTGTAAGTAGTCTTTTCATCAGAGTCATACTAGAATTTTTTTGCAGTTTTAATTACAATTCTTTTTTTCTATTTTCTCTATAGGTTTCACAATGGGAAGAAGCCACACTGGATATAAACAATGAAAAACGAATCCACCTTGTGCAAGAGCAAGTACCATTGTGGGACACCCATGACCGTCAGCACTCCGACAATGTGGTGATTCGACGTCTCTGGGAAGAAGTGGCACCATCGCTGCTGGCTGATTGGGACGGTGCCACACCATGTGCCAGAAATGATTTTGGTAAGTATTGCAATGTGGTCTGATGCGGCAGTGAACCTGTTAATGTATGTGCATTGTTTTCCAATTATTTTTTTCTTTTTTTCCCCCTTCACAGTGAAGAGAATCAAAATCTGTTGGCGCTCCATGAAGGACCGCTTCAAAAAAAACATGAGAGAGGAGATTCGAATTTGAAGTGGTGCTGCTCAAAGGTTACAGAAATACAAACACCACCAGAATCTTGCATTTCTGAGGCCTGCACTTGCTCAGCGAACGCAAGTAATTTTTTTTTTCATTTTCATTTTAATAATGTTTTTTTTTTCTCACACAGAACCTGGAGCAGCACAACACATCCTGGATCATTTCACTAATGTTTTTTCTCTTTTCCACACAGAACCTGGTGCAGCACAACACAACCAGGATCATCCTCTGTTGAAGCGGCCTCTCATCTACCAGCCGCTGAACAAATGCAGTCCCAATCATCCACCAGCGATGGAGCAACCTTGCAGGCTTCACAGGCTGGGGAACAGGCAGCCGGTCGATCAGGTTTTCCCCTCTCCCAGCCCTCTGCCACTGCTTTTGCTGGGTGTTCTCATCAGCGGCAGAGGACCTGGGAGAGGCCAGGCATGCCCAAGTTTATGCACTTAAGCTCAGTCTTCCAGGATGGGATTAGGGTGCTTGGTGATAGACTGAAGAGTGGGTTCACAATTTTAATTTTTCCTTCAGGTCCATGTGGCATTCTAATTTTTGGTTTGGTTTGCAAACCTTATATATATTCAATTTGTAATATCACTAGATATTTATTTAAAGGACCTGGAGTGTATCCTTCTCATATGGATGCATACCTATATATGGCGGTACTATTTTTTGCATTTGTATCTCTGTTTGTATTCTTTTAATGTGATTACTAAATAAAGATGTATTGATTATTGTTTTGAACATTTGGCATTGACTTCCATTGATTGTAGGATTTTCTTGAAGTTTGGGAAGTGCCATCTTTAAGGCCATTCTTTATAGGATATATACATCTATGGGTTGCTTATCCAACCAAAGGTGTACAACAAATGCATCATTTTAAAAAGTAAATATAAATATTAAGAAGTAAAAACATGTAAATGTGGCACCCCAGGAGTTCGGGTACCACAGTAGTGCTGTCTTCCTCTAGGGGAGGGTAGTGCTATGCCTGGAAACAAGAGGGATCTCATTGGCAGGTAATTCACACACAACACCTTCTGAATCTAGGCCAGTAGGGGAATTCAAAACCCTGTTTTAGGGCAGCTTCCCTGGATAAAGATCCTGGGTGGGATGAGGAGTCAGACAGTCAGTCCAGAGAGACCAGACATCTAGTAGAGACAGGAAAGGAGCAGAAGAGAGATTTGAGGGCTCAAGGAGGCTGTAAGTGGGCCTCCAAGGAGCCAAAGCGCAGAAACCGGGTATTGGGAGCCCGAGACTAGAGTGGAACTGTAGGACACCTAGCAGAACCGGAGGGCACAGAGCTAAATGTATACTGCCCAAATTAAGCCTGTGGTAAAGCAGTACCCTCAAGCCTGGAGTCACTGTGCAAAGACCCCAGAAGGAATGGCTCAAGCTGCCTACCATACAGGTACCTGTCCCAGGACAGGGGAAAGAACCAGTACCTTGCTAGTACATTACAGGCAGCAAGGGACTATAGCAAGGGCACAGTGGAAGGCTCCCAACCAGACTTGCCAAGGGGATTCCACTTGTTTCCAGGCTGCCTGGACTCCTAGTGTACCTGTTGCCGGTACCCTGGACTGTGGCCTGCCAACTACAGTAAACCAGGTAAAGACTTTACAACTTGTGTCCTTTACTCATTGACCGTCAAATAATATCATCATCATACACTCTAGGACCCCTGGGGATCCCACTTCATCTGGGAGAAGCGTCACCATCATTGCTGCAACAACATCCCCCAGAGGACCCCTTTAAAGCAGCGTCGGTCCCCCTATTGACTGAACACCACAGGTGGCGTCACGACAGACTTATTCACAATTTCCCTTTAAAGACCATTCCCTTTACAGTGAGTGCCCAGGGCACGGACCGAGTCGCAGCCACCGTGACATCCGCTTTAAGCGTCCAGACCCGGTGCCAAGTAACCCAGGCCCTGGTAGGGCGACTCATCTTTTTGGAGTCACGAACAGGATTTTGAGCCCTGGCATCGCCAGATACTGTGTGCCAGAGACTGTGACAGTTTGTTTGAAAACCGCAATTGCCGTGCCGTGTGGAGCGCGAGGGGGAGGAGACATACCTTCGTGGGTGAAGCTGGCCGAAAAGAGCTTGAAAAAGGAAAAACAGGTGCCGCGCTGCCAGAGGAATGCCAGAAGTGAAGACGCCGTGCCGTGCAGCGAAGCCAGAAGAGAGGGTGCCGCAAAGTGATGGACGGAGCATCGGAGGAACCATTGCAGACTCCTGAGAGGAGATCCCGGCTTTTACCAGTTTAGCAAGGGGGAAGAGCCATGTCTGACACGGGAGGAGGATTGGCGGCGGTCGCAGGCGTAGACCTCATAGTACCCCCAGGCACCACAGCGGACGCACCCACAGGCCCCATACCGCTACCAGGTCTTGCAATGCCCGAAGCTCCAACAAGCCAGCTGACCCCGCCGCCACCACATCAACCATAATGCCATTGTCCATGCCATATATTCCTGTGGCGGCTTGGCTTCCACACTATCCCATACGTTAAATGACTTTAAGGAAAGGTAAATCTAACTCAAAATCCAATAGGCAAGAGGTGTAAATCCTCAAAATCATATGAAAAAACCTCAGTATAAAATAATTTTTATTATTAAAAACAAGGCAAGCAAACCCACCTACAGTAACCAACACACATCAAAAACCAACAAACAAAAAAAATGTGCTCAAAACAAATAAAATAAAACTAATGGGGAAACCTAGAGCACCCTATTAAAGGCACCTATACTGCCCCTGCCTGGCTGCGGAGGTAGACGCCCTAGGGGGGAGCGTTATGGCGCCCCTGCTCCATGATGAATCTCCCTATGGGCCCTACAAAGCCCTGCAGCCACTAATGTAAGCCACTGCCCACACACTAAAGGGTCCTCTAGCACTAGACAGATAACTACTATGCTAGGGATTACCTAGTTCCCCAAAAGCAACACGCTATGTGCACACACATATGGCGATAAGTATATCACAACTGGATAGTCATTCACAGCGGCCCCTGTTATGATCTGGTGGTTTAGGAGCAACATGGGACGAGCTCTGAAGGAGGTGGTACCTGTACTGACCGCAGTCCCTAAGCTCAACACAACACTAGAAGTAGCCGTGGGATGCTCCTGTCACTCCCTAGGCACCTCGTCACAGCCTGAGAACTAACTACCCCTTAAGATAGAAACAGGAAAACTATCTTGCCTCAGAGAAAATCCCCAAAGGATAGATAGCCCCTCACAAGTAATGACTGTGAGTGGAGAGGGAAAAGACATACACAGAATGAAACCAGGATGTAGCACAGGAGGCCAGTCTAGCTAGATAGATGGGACAGGATAGAATACTGTGCGGTCAGTATTAAAAACTACAAAAAATCCACACAGAGTTTACAAAAATCTCCACACCTGACTAAAGGTGTGGAGGGTAAATCTGCTTCCCAGAGCTTCCAGCTAAACTGAATTAATCCATACTGACAAGCTGGACAAAACATAGAAAGCACAGAACGAATAAGTCCACAACCTGTGGACAGAAAAGAGCAAGCAAGGACTTAACTTTGCTGAACTGGTCAGGATAACGGGGAAATCCAAGAGAGATGTGAATCCAACCAGGAACCATTGACAAGTGGCACTGGCTGAAGGGAAGACCAAGGCATAAATAGCCGAGCAGAAAGACAATCAGTGGAAGCAGCTGCAGACTGCTAAATCCAAGGAGCAGCCATACCACTTAAAACCACCGGAGGGAGCCCAAGAGCAGAACTCACAAAAGTGCCACTTACAACCACCGGAGGGAGCCCAAGAGCAGAATTCACAACAGTACCCCCCCTTGAGGAGGGGTCACCGAACCCTCACCAGAGCCCCCAGGCCGATCAGGATGAGCCAAGTGAAAAGCACAAACCAAATCGGCGGCATGGACATCGGAGGCAACAACCCAAGAATTATCCTCCTGGCCATAACCCTTCCACTTGACAAGATACTGAAGCCTCCGCCTCGAAAAACGAGAATCCAAAATTTTCTCAACCTCATATTCCAACTCTCCCGCAACCATTACCGGGGCAGGAGGATCAACCGAGGGAACATCGGGCACCACATATCTCCGCAACAAAGATCTATGGAAAACATTATGAATGGCAAAAGAGGCTGGAAGAGCCAAACGAAAAGACACCAGATTGATAATTTCAGAAATCTTATAAGGACCAATAAACCGAGGCTTAAACTTAGGGGAAGAAACCTTCATAGGAACATGACGAGAAGACAACCAAACCAAATCCCCCACACAAAGCTGGGGACCAACACACCGACGGCGGTTAGCAAAACGTTGAGCCCTTTCCTGAGACAACTTCAAATTGTCCACCACATGAGTCCAAATCTGCTGCAGCCTGTACACCACAGAATCCACACCAGGACAATCAGAAGGCTCAACCTGCCCCGAAGAAAAACGAGGATGAAAACCAAAATTACAAAAGAAAGGTGAAACCAAAGTAGCCGAACTAGCCCGATTATTAAGGGCAAACTCGGCCAACGGCAAGAAAGCCACCCAATCATCCTGATCAGCAGACACAAAGCATCTCAAATAGGTTTCCAAGGTCTGATTAGTTCGCTCAGTTTGGCCATTAGTCTGAGGATGAAACGCCGAAGAAAAATACAAATCAATTCCCATCCTAGCACAAAAGGCCCGCCAAAACCTAGAGACAAACTGAGAACCTCTGTCAGACACAATATTCTCCAGAATGCCATGCAAACGAACCACATGCTGAAAAAACAATGGAACCAAATTTGAGGAGGAAGGCAACTTAGGCAAAGGTACCAGATGGACCATTTTAGAGAACCGGTCAAAAACAACCCAGATAACAGACATCTTCTGGGAAACAGGAAGATCCGAAATAAAATCCATGGAAATATGCGTCCAGGGCCTCTCAGGGACCGGCAAAGGCAAAAGCAACCCTCTAGCGCGGGAACAGCAAGGCTTGACCCGGGCGCAAGTCCCTCAGGACTGCACAAAAGCACGCACATCGCGCGACAAGGAAGGCCACCAAAAGGACCTTGCAACCAAATCTCTGGTACCAAAAATCCCAGGATGACCAGCCAACACTGAACAATGAACCTCAGAAATTACCTTACTTGTCCATCTATCAGGAACAAACAGCTTCCCCACTGGACAGCGGTCTGGCCTATCAGCCTGAAATTCCCGAAGCTCCCGCCACAAATCAGGGGAGATGGCAGAAAGAATCACCCCTTCCTTAAGAATGCCAACCAGCTCAAGGACTCTAGGAGAATCAGGCAAAAAACTCCTAGAGAGGGCATCAGCCTTAACATTCTTAGATCCCGGAAGATACGAGACCACAAAATCAAAACGGGAGAAAAACAGGGACCATCGAGCCTGTATAGGATTCAGCAGCTTGGCCGACTCGAGGTAAATCAGATTCTTATGATCATTCAAGACCACAACGCGGTGCTTAGCTCCCTCAAGCCAATGTCGCCACTCCTCAAACGCCCACTTCATAGCCAACAACTCCCGATTGACGACATCATAATTGCGTTCCGCAGGCGAACACTTTCTGGAAAAAAAAGCACACGGTTTCATCAAAGAACCATCAGAATCCCTCTGAGACAAAACGGCCCCTGCCCCAATCTCAGAAGCGTCAATCTCAACCTGAAAAGGAAGAGAAACATCCGGCTGACGCAACACAGGGGCAGAAGTAAATCGGCGTTTAAGCTCCCGAAAGGCTTCAACAGCCGCAGAGGACCAATTCGTCACATCACGCCTTTCTTTGTCAAATCAGTAAGGGGCTTAACCACACTGGAAAAGTTGGCAATGAAACAGCGATAGAAATTAGCAAAGCCCAAAAATTTTTGAAGGCTCTTCACAGATGTGGGTTGAATCCAGTCATGAATAGCTTGGACCTTAACAGGATCCATTTCCATAGACGAGGGAGAAAAAACAAAACCCAAAAAAGAGACCTTCTGAACTCCGAATAGGCACTTAGACCCCTTCACAAATAAAGCATTATCACGAAGGATCTGGAATACCATCCTGACCTGCTTCACATGAGACTCCCAATCATCGGAAAAAATCAAAATATCATCCAAATATACAACCATGAATTTATCAAGATAATTGCGGAAAATATCATGCATGAAAGATTGGAACACAGATGGAGCATTAGAGAGCCCGAATGGCATCACGATGTATTCAAAATGGCCTTCGGGCGTATTAAATGCAGTTTTCCATTAGTCACCCTGTTTAATGCGAACAAGATTATATGCCCCTCAGAGGTCAATTTTAGTAAACCAACTAGCCCCCTTAATCTGAGCAAACAAATCAGAAAGCGAAGGCAAGGGGTATTGGAATTTGACCGTGATCTTATTAAGAAGACGATAATCTATACAGGGTCTCAAGGAGCCATCCTTCTTAGCAACAAAAAAGAAACCCGCTCCCAATGGTGACGAAGACGGCCGAATATGCCCCTTCTCCAAAGATTCCTTAACATAGCTCAGCATGGCGGCATGCTCTGGCACAGATAGATTGAAAAGTCGGCCCTTAGGGAACTTACAACCAGGAATCAAGTTAATAGCACAATCACAGTCCCTATGTGGAGGAAGGGAACTGGACTTGGGCTCATCAAATACATCCTGGAAATCCGACAAAAACTCAGGGACCTCAGAAGAGGGGGAAGAGGAAATTGACATCAGAGGAATGTCACTATGTACCCCTTGACAACCCCAACTAGTCACAGACATAGTTTTCCAATCCAGAACCGGATTATGTTCCTGTAACCATGGAAAACCCAGTACAACAACATCATGCAGGTTATGTAACACCAGAAAACGGCAATCTTCCTGATGTGCTGGAGCTATGTACATGGTCATCTGCATCCAGTACTGAGGTTTATCCTTGGCCAATGGTGTAGCATCAATGCCCCTCAAAGGAATAGGGCTCTGCAAAGGCTGCAAGGAGAAACCACAGCGCCTGGCGAATTCTAAGTCCATTAAGTTCAGGGCAGCGCCTGAATCCACAAATGCCATGACAGAAAAGGACGACAATGAGCAAATCAGGGTCACAGATAAAAGAAATTTAGGCTGTACAGTACTGATGGTAACAGACCTAGCGACCCTCCTAGTATGCTTAGGGCAATCAGAAATAACGAGCAGAATCACCACAGTAAAAACACAGCCTATTCTGACGTCTGAATTCCTGCTGTTCTGTTCTAGTCAAAATCCTATCACATTGCATAGGCTCAGGACTCTGCTCAGAGGACACTGCCATATGGTGCACAGCTTTGCGCTCGTGCAGACGCCGATCAATCTGAATGGCTAGAGACATAGATTCGCTCAAACCAGTAGGCATAGGGAAGCCCACCATAACATCTTTAAGGGCTTCAGAAAGACCTTTTCTGAAAATAGCAGCCAGAGCATCCTCATTCCATTTAGTGAGCACAGACCATTTCCTAAATTTCTGGCAGTATAATTCTGCCGCTTCCTGACCTTGACACAGGGCCAACAGGGTTTTTTCTGCATGATCGATAGTATTAGGTTCGTCATACAATAATCCGAGCGCTTGAAAAAATGCATCCACATTCAGCAATGCCGGATCCCCTGATTCAAGGGAGAATGCCCAGTCCTGAGGGTCACCACGCAGCAAGGATATGATGATTTTAACTTGCTGAATGGGATCACCAGAAGAACGGGGTTTCAAAGCAAAAAACAATTTGCAGTTATTTTTAAGGTTCAAAAACTTGGATCTGTCCCCAAAAAACGCCCTCTGAGGAAGGAGCATTGCGCTCCTAAACGCGCGTCGGGTGTGCTCCTGGCTGCTGGCTGTGACACCATCAGGTAGCTATCTATCTTTCTATACATTGTTTACATTATTGTGCTACTAGGATGCGGTGATTGCGGTTGTGTATTCCACGTATGATTGATCGTAGGCCCCTTATTTTTTATCTTGCCGCACGGATGATGCTGCAGCCGGTCGGCCTTGAGCCTGTGGGCATATGTACTGCCATCTAGTGCGTATCTTGTTTTCTCCCTGTGTTTTATGTACCTGTTCACAGTTTCATATATGTATATTTGTACTAATAAAGTTATAGTTTTATGGGAATTATTGACTGCAAGTTTGTGAGGTTCTTTACCAGGCTCATCAGGAGGCCAGATGTACTGATATCTTGTGTCACATCAGATATCTTGTGAATGATCAGCTATCCACAATCTGATGTGACACAAGATATCAGTACATCTGGCCTCCTGATGAGCCTGCATAGGCGAAACGCGTTGAGGCGTGTTCTTTAATATGGCGTTTGGTGCTACACAGCACACCAGGAGTTTTTCCCTGATCTATAATAGGACAGGATCACAGAGAGGTTAGAAAGACCATCCCATCTCCACCCTCCAGTGTTTTTTCTGAAGAGTGCTTCTAGACGCTAGAATCTAGAGTGAAGTTACCTTTTGTTGTAAAGCGTTGTTGTACGGACTTGACAAATTCTGGCTTTTCCTTCCCTGCCAAGCGGTCCGGGGCTAATAACTCTTTGAGTAGAGGTCCTTCAGCTATCAGTCGCTGCAGCGTCGGACTGGGGTGTCTGGGGCCCACAGGAGGAATTGACCCTAGGGGCCCATTCTGCAGCTATATCCAAATACCTATATGGTTACAGATACAAGAAATGTCATAGGGATCTATGACTGGCACTACCTGGTCATCACAGCAGATAACTCATCACATATGTTGTTTTATGAGGTTGGCATCAGTTATGGAGCTGCTGTGATATCACAGCCCATTGTGGTCAGGGGAGATGCTGTAATATTTCGGGTGAGTGACATTACAAGGGGAGTCATTGAGGCACACAGCTTCTGACAGTACAACCTTTCCAAACATGTAAAACGCTGTATAATCACAATTATGTATCAGTTGAAAGGGATGGCCCAGGACCAAAGCCGCCCATCAGTGCTCATAACAATGAGATCCAGCCCCAACATCACTGGAACGCTGCCAGTGTGGGAGGTGAATATATATTTATTTTACAGTAGACAATATAGTATTTATGGAAGAGTTGTCCAAATAGTGCTCAGCCCCTTTACGGATAGGTGATCAATATCCAACTGGCTGGGGACCCCCACTGATCAGCTATTAGCAGCCCCCACTACCACCGGAAGTACTCCTGTACATGCTTTGTACACTGTGTATTCACCTTTCCCAGCTATTGTAGCTCTGCTCCCAATCAATTTAATAAGAGCTGAGCTACAATACTCGAGAATGGCCACTACGTGTAGGAACCTGTGTTGTTCCCGCTCCGCAGGGACCTGGTAAAAGCTGACAGGTGGGTCATCAATATGGTAGCCTTGGAAAAAACTCTAAATTTGCTTCTGATCATAGCAGCAATCTAGTCATATGTACCTTTAACCATGTCCTAGCCACACAGGCACACTCACACACAGACACGCAGGCTCACTCACACACAGACATGCAGGTGTTGTGAATTCTGTTGTCAAGCTCCCTCCTGTGGTCATGAATGGTACTTTGGCTGGTTCTGTCCATGGGCTTCCTCTGGTGGTTGTGAGTGGGGCTGCGGCTTCTGAGTTTCCTTCCACAGGTGACGAGGTTAATTCGTTAGCTGGCTGCTCTATTTAACTCCACTTAGATCATTGCTCCAGGCCACCTGTCAATGTTCCAGTATTGGTCTAGTTCGCTCCTGGATCGTTCTTGTGACCTGTCTTCCCAGCAGAAGCTAAGTTCCTGCTTGTTTTTCTATTGTTTGCTATTTTTCTGTCCAGCTTGCTATTTTGATTTTTGTCTTGCTTGCTGGAAGCTCTGGGACGCAGAGGGGCGCCTCCGCACCGTGAGTCGGTGCGGAGGGTCTTTTTGCGCCCTCTGCGTGGTCTTTTTGTAGGTTTTTGTGCTGACCGCAAAGTTACCTTTCCTATCCTCTGTCTGTTCAGTAAGTCGGGCCTCACTTTGCTAAATCTATTTCATCTCTGTGTTTGTATTTTCATCTTAACTCACAGTCATTATATGTGGGGGGCTGCCTTTTCCTTTGGGGAATTTCTCTGAGGCAAGGTAGGCTTTATTTTTCTATCTTTAGGGCTAGCTAGTTCCTTAGGCTGTGACGAGTTGCATAGGGAGCGTTAGGAGCAATCCACGGCTATTTCTAGTGTGTGTGATAGGATTAGGGGTTGCGGTCAGCAGAGTTCACACGTCCCAGAGCTCGTCCTGTATTATTAGTAGCTATCAGGTCATTCCGTGTGCTCTTAACCACCAGGTCCATTATTGTCTCAACCACCAGGTCATAACAGTACAGGTGGCCCAAAGTACTAATGCATCTCAATAGAGGGATAACAGAAGTTCTGAGACCATTTTTTTTTCTTTGCAGTGTGTTTTGTCTCTCTTTTCCCCTTTACCTCTGGGTGGTTCAGGATACAGGTGTAGATATGGACATTCAAGGTCTGTCCTCTTGGATGGATAATCTCACTGCAAGGGTACAAAACATTCAAGATTTTGTGATTCAGAATCCGATGTCAGAGCCTAGGATTCCAATTCCTGATTTGTTTTTTGGGGATAGATCTAAGTTTCTGAATTTCAAAAATAATTGTAAATTGTTTCTTGCTTTGAAACCTCGCTCCTCAGGTGACCCTGTTCAACAAGTGAAAATCATTATTTCTTTGTTACGTGGCGACCCTCAAGACTGGGCATTTTCCCTTGCGCCAGGAGATCCGGCATTGCGTGATGTTGATGCATTTTTTCTGGCGCTTGGATTGCTTTATGATGAACCAAATTCAGTGGATCAGGCAGAGAAAATCTTGCTGGCTCTGTGTCAGGGTCAGGATGATGTAGAGATATATTGTCAGAAGTTTAGGAAGTGGTCTGTACTCACTCAGTGGAATGAATGTGCTCTGGCAGCAATTTTCAGAAAGGGTCTCTCTGAAGCCCTTAAGGATGTCATGGTGGGATTTCCCATGCCTGCCGGTCTGAATGAGTCCATGTCTTTGGCCATTCAGATCGATCGACGCTTGCGTGAGCGTAAAGCTGTGCACCATTTGGCGGTATTATCTGAGCATAGACCTGAGCCTATACAATGTGATAGGACTTTGACCAGAGCTGAACGGCAAGAACACAGACGTCGGAATGGGCTATGTTTTTACTGTGGTGATTCCACTCATGCTATCTCCGATTGTCCTAAGCGCACTAAGCGTTTCGCTAGGTCTGCCACCATTGGTACGGTACAGTCGAAATTTCTTTTGTCCGTTACTCTGATTTGCTCTTTGTCATCCTATTCTGTTATGGCATTTGTGGATTCAGGCGCTGCCCTGAATTTGATGGACTTGGAATTTGCTAGGCGCTGTGGTTTTTTCTTGGAGCCCTTGCAGCATCCTATTCCATTGAGAGGAATTGATGCTACGCCTTTGGCCAAGAATAAGCCTCAGTACTGGACCCAATTGACCATGTGCATGGCTCCTGCACATCAGGAGGATATTCGCTTTTTGGTGTGGCATAATCTGCATGATGTGGTCGTTTTAGGGTTGCCATGGCTACAGGTCCATAATCCAGTATTGGATTGGAAATCAATGTCTGTGTCCAGCTGGGGTTTTCAGGGAGTACATGGTGATGTTCCATTTTTGTCTATTTCGTCATCCACCCCTTCTGAAGTCCCGGAGTTTTTGTCGGATTACCGGGATGTATTTGATGAGCCCAAATCCAGTGCCCTACCTCCTCATAGGGATTGCGATTGTGCTATTAATTTGATTCCTGGTAGTAAGTTTCCTAAGGGCCGACTGTTCAATTTATCTGTGCCAGAACACGCCGCTATGCGGAGTTATATAAAGGAATCCTTGGAGAAGGGTCATATTCGCCCATCGTCACCATTGGGAGCAGGGTTCTTTTTTGTGGTCAAGAAGGATGGTTCTTTGAGACCTTGTATTGATTACCGCCTTCTTAATAAGATCACAGTCAAATTTCAGTACCCTTTGCCGCTGCTGTCTGATTTATTTGCTCGGATTAAGGGGGCTAGTTGGTTCACCAAGATAGATCTTCGTGGTGCGTATAATCTTATGCGTATTAAACAGGGCGATGAATGGAAAACAGCATTTAATACGCCCGAGGGTCATTTTGAGTACCTGGTTATGCCATTCGGGCTTTCCAATGCTCCATCAGTATTTCAGTCCTTTATGCATGACATCTTCTGAGAGTACCTAGATAAATTCCTGATTGTATATTTGGATGATATTTTGGTCTTCTCGGATGATTGGGAGTCTCACGTGAAGCAGGTCAGAATGGTGTTCCAGGTTCTTCGTGCGAATTCTTTGTTTGTGAAGGGGTCAAAGTGTCTCTTAGGAGTTCTGAAGGTTTCATTTTTGGGTTTCATTTTTTCCCCTTCTACTATCGAGATGGACCCTGTTAAAATCCAGGCCATTTCTGATTGGACTCAGCCGACATCTGTGAAGAGTCTGCAAAAGTTCCTGGGCTTTGCTAATTTTTATCATCGCTTCATCAGTAATTTTTCTAGTGTTGCTAAACCGTTGACTGATTTGACCAAGAAGGGTGCTGATGTGGTCAATTGGTCTTCTGCGGCTCTGGAAGCTTTTCAGGAGTTGAAGCGTCGTTTTTCTTCTGCCCCTGTGTTGTGCCAGCCTGATGTTTCGCTCCCGTTTCAGGTCGAGGTTGATGCTTCTGAGATTGGAGCAGGGGCTGTTTTGTCGCAAAGAAGTTCTGATGGCTCGGTGATGAAACCATGTGCCTTCTTTACTAGAAAGTTTTCGCCTACTGAGCGCAATTATGATGTTGGCAATCGAGAGTTGTTGGCCATGAAGTGGGCATTCGAGGAGTGGCGTCATTGGCTTGAAGGAGCCAAGCATCGCGTGGTGGTCTTGACGGATCACAAGAATTTAACTTATCTCGAGTCTGCCAAACGGTTGAATCCTAGACAGGCTCGATGGTCGCTATTTTTCTCCCGTTTTGATTTTGTGGTTTCGTACCTTCCGGGCTCTAAGAATGTGAAGGCTGATGCCCTGTCAAGGAGTTTTGTGCCCGACTCTCCGGGTGTTCCTGAGCCGGCAGGTATTCTCAAAGAGGGGGTAATTTTGTCTGCCATTTCCCCTGATTTGCGGCGGGTGCTGCAAAAATTTCAGGCTGATAGACCTGACCGTTGCCCAGCTGAGAAACTGTTTGTCCCTGATAAATGGACTAGTAGAGTTATCTCTGAGGTTCATTGTTCAGTGTTGGCTGGTCATCCTGGAATCTTTGGTACCAGAGATTTGGTGGCTAGATCCTTTTGGTGGCCGTCTTTGTCACGGGATGTGCGTTCTTTTGTGCAGTCCTGTGGGACTTGTGCTCGGGCTAAGCCCTGCTGTTCTCATGCCAGTGGGTTTGCTTTTGCCCTTGCCGATCCCGAAGAGGCCCTGGACGCATATTTCTATGGATTTTATTTTGGATCTCCCTGTCTCTCAAAAGATGTCGGTCATTTGGGTGGTTTGTGATCGCTTCTCCAAGATGGTCCATTTGGTACCCTTGTCTAAATTTCCTTCCTCCTCTGATTTGGTGCCATTGTTTTTCCAGCATGTGGTTCGTTTACATGGCATTCCGGAGAACATCGTTTCGGACAGAGGTTCCCAGTTTGTTTCGAGGTTTTGGCGATCCTTTTGTGCTAGGATGGGCATTGATTTGTCTTTTTCCTCGGCTTTCCATCCTCAGACAAATGGCCAAACCGAACGAACTAATCAGACTTTGGAAACATATCTGAGATGCTTTGTTTCTGCTGATCAGGATGATTGGGTGTCCTTTTTGCCTTTGGCTGAGCTCGCCCTTAATAATCGGGCCAGCTCGGCTACTTTGGTTTCGCCGTTTTTCTGCAATTCTGGTTTCCATCCTCGTTTCTCTTCAGGGCAGGTTGAGTCTTCGGACTGTCCTGGTGTGGATGCTGTGGTGGTTAGGTTGCAGCAGATTTGGACTCATGTGGTGGACAATTTGACATTGTCCCAGGAGAAGGCTCAATGTTTCGCTAACCGCCGGCGCTGTGTGGGTCCCCGACTTCGTGTTGGGGATTTGGTTTGGTTATCGTCTCGTTATGTTCCTATGAAGGTTTCCTCTCCTAAGTTTAAGCCTCGTTTCATTGGTCCGAATAAGATTTCTGAGGTTCTCAATCCTGTGTCATTTCGTTTGACCCTTCCAGCTTCTTTTGCCATCCATAATGTATTCCATAGGTCGTTGTTGCGGAGATACGTGGCGCCTGTGGTTCCATCCGTTGATCCTCCTGCCCCGGTGTTGGTTGAGGGGGAGTTGGAGTATGTGGTGGAGAAGATTTTGGATTCTCGTATTTCGAGACAGAAACTCCAGTACCTGGTCAAGTGGAAGGGTTATGGTCAGGAAGATAATTCCTGGGTCTTTGCCTCTGATGTTCATGCTGTCGATCTGGTTCGTGCCTTTCATTTGGCTCGTCCTGGTCGGCCTGGGGGCTCTGGTGAGGGTTTGGTGACCCCTCCTCAAGGGGGGGGTACTGTTGTGAATTCTGTTGTCAAGCTCCCTCCTGTGGTCATGAATGGTACTTCGGCTGGTTCTGTCCATGGGCTTCCTCTGGTGGTTGTGAGTGGGGATGCGACTTCTGAGTTTCCTTCCACAGTTGACGAGGTTAATTCGTTAGCTGGCTGCTCTATTTAACTCCACTTAGATCATTTCTCCAAGCCACCTGTCAATTTTCCAGTATTGGTCTAGTTCGCTCCTGGATCGTTCTTGTGACCTGTCTTCCCAGCAGAAGCTAAGTTCCTGCTTGTTTTTCTATTGTTTGCTATTTTTCTGTCCAGCTTGCTATTTTGATTTTTGTCTTGCTTGCTGGAAGCTCTGGGACGCAGAGGGCACCTCCGCACCGTGAGTCGGTGCGGAGGGTCTTTTTGCGCCCTCTGCGTGGTCTTTTTGTAGGTTTTTGTGCTGACCGCAAAGTTACCTTTCCTATCCTCTGTCTGTTCAGTAAGTCGGGCCTCACTTTGCTAAATCTATTTAATCTCTGTGTTTGTATTTTCATCTTAACTCACAGTCATATGTGGGGGGCTGCCTTTTCCTTTGGGGAATTTCTCTGAGGCAAGGTAGGCTTTATTTTTTCTATCTTTAGGGCTAGCTAGTTCCTTAGGCTGTGACAAGTTGCATAGGGAGCGTTAGGAGCAATCCACGGCTATTTCTAGTGTGTGTGATAGGATTAGGGATTGCGGTCAGCAGAGTTCCCACGTCCCAGAGCTCGTCCTGTATTATTAGTAACTATCAGGTCATTCCGTGTGCTCTTAACCACCAGGTCCATTATTGTCCTAACCACCAGGTCAAAACATGCAGGCACACTCACACACAGACACGCAGGTACACGCACACAGCACAGCTCACCTCCCTGCAGCCTCTTCTTTGCCAGCAGCTTTCTGTGTGAGACAGTGTGCTGGATGATGATGTCGTTCAGCTGGGCTGTCTCAGACAGGAAGCAGGACCCGGAATGTGCTGCTGCTGCCAGGAGGTGAAATGCTGAGTGTCTGACTCTGTGTGCGGCTGTGCCTGTGTATGTGGTGCGGACGGTGCTTTTGCTGTGCTGTGTGTATGTGGTGCGGTGGTGCGGCTTTACATGCGGGCAGCGTTAGCCTCACCCTGTGGCTATCGCTGCCCGCTATTAAAGAGAAATGGTATTCACGCTTCCCCACGCCCGTAGGGGCGTGGGGAAGCGTGAATATTCATTTGGCTTTAGCAGCGGGGACAGGATTCTGTCTCCAGCCGCTGCTAGGTTGGCACAGAGCGGGCCCCCTTGACTCAGGGGCCCATAGCCACTGGCTTGGGGCCCCAGGAGCAGTGGGGGCCCTTGAAGCAGTGGGGACCCTAGGCAGCTGCTGGCAGGTATGCCAGCAGGTGTCAGTGCCTGGGCCCACTGGAGAATCCTCTGGTTCTCTGGTGGGCCAGTCCGAGCCTGAGTCGCTGTATAAGAGTACAGACTCAGGAAGTCTTGGCCTTCCTTTCCACCAGTATAACAATCCAGGGCTGACACCTCTCTATGTAGAGGGGTCCCTCAGCCAACAGTCAGTAGATCTTCTGCAATAGTGCAATATTCCTGCATTATTCCTCCCTTAATGGGGGGCTCTCAGCATTATCAACTCCTCCTGTTAATCTAATGGTATCTGGAAGCTACGGGATGGTGTGGAGGCAGCACAGATATGTGCATTGTGTAAATGCTGTCTTGAAGGGCTAGGCCTCTGGGCTGATTCTAGCCACATGCCTTGATGCTGAAACTGGGCCTAGGGCCTCATGTGCTGAAGTTTGACTTCAGATATTGAAGCAAGGCCTTGGACCTCTGGGCTAAAATTATACCGCATGTCTGGGCTAAGTGTTTGGTTTGACTTCAGTTTGCCACATGTCATAGCTACACAGGGCATCATGATTGGACTTCAGAGTTTAACTTATGCCAAGGCCTCATGTTTGTCCTCTTTTTGTGGTTGAACAACACTTAGATGTTTCCACTGTTGTCCCGCCAGACTGATATCAGTCTAAATGCAATATATGTATGAGGGCACATGGTTTTAATACCGTACATTATCTCTGTGAAGTTTGCCCTCCAGCTGCACCTCATTAATTGGCTCCTTCAATTGGAGCTAAGGTACCGTCACACTCAGCGACGCTGCAGCGATATAGACAACGAGCCGACATAAACTTGATCGCTGGAGCGTCGCTGTTTAGGTCGCTGTAGAGACGTCAAACACAGCAACTCCAGAACGATGCAGGAGCGATCCAGTGATGTAACGGTGACTCACTTCTCGTTCTCGCTGGTTGTTAACTCCATGTCAAACAGCCGGAGTGTACCGATCCGACACACATCTAGGGGCCCTATGCTCATTGCTGGCGTCATTGCTTTTGATGTCAAACATGATGATACACGTTGACCTGGCAACGAAATAAAGTTCTGGACTTCTAGCTCCGACCAGCGATGGCACAGCAGGATCCAGATCACTGCTGCATGTCAAACACAATGAGATCGCTATCCAGGATGCTGCATCGTCACGGATTGTTGTCTTTCTCTTTGCAAAGTTGCTGAGTGTGACGGTACCTCTAGTCTGACAATTGAGATGTAACACTTGAAGTGAAAGTTTATCCTGAAAGCACAGATGAATTACTCTCTTAAATGTAAGTTTGAACATGGTCTCGTGACTAGCTCATTCAAGTGCAACCCTTGCCTCATAGTGCCTCCATTCCTCTTAGTGCCTCTGTGCATCTTAGTGCCTTTGTTACCCTCTAGATCTCATGCCTCCGAGCCTCCAGCCTCTAGCTATGTGTTTCTGGCTTCATGTCTTCTTCCTTGTGCCTCTGGCTTTATGCCTTGTGCCTATTGTCTCTGGCTTTGTGTCTTGTGCCTTGTTCCTTGAGCTTTGTGCCTCATGCCTTGTACATCTTGTTCCATGCCTCAAGTCTGGTGCCTCTGGCTTTGTGCCTCATGCCTTGTGCCTCTGGCTTCTTTCCTCGTGCCTTGTGCATCTGGCTTTGTGCCTCATGCCTCTGGCTTAGTGCTTCATGCCTCTGACTGCATGTCTTGTGCCTCTGGCTGCGTGTCTCATGCCTTGCACCTCTAGCTGTGTGCCTTGTGCTTCTGGCTGTGTGCTTTGTGCATCTGCCTGTGTGCCTCTGGCTTCATGAATCTTGCTTCGTATGATGTGATTTGTACCTCGTGCCTTGTGCCTCTGGCCCTGTACATCCGGCTTGAACTCCTGACCTCGTGCACCCGGCCTCTGGGCTCTCACTTCACACCTTGTGTCACTAGCCTTGACTCCAGTAAAAGATACTTTGTTTTTCTGGACACAGCTTCCTTTGCATCATTCCTTGGAACTTGTTTTAGCCAAAAGAGCAATGATACTCGGATTGAACTAGTATTTCTTCTGTTCCAAAACATAAGTCTCAATTCAACTACTGTTCATGCCCTGTCCAGTCAGAAGTGTTCTTTCTTGCTCCTTAATTGCTAAATTTGAGACCTTTTTTATAGTTATGGTTGAAGGGAGACATTGCCGCTACCTCCTCTCTGCCAGTGCCCACCAAAAGCAGTGTGCCACTGGTTTGGGGAGTTGGCCCTGGAAGCCCCGAAGCCGCAGCTACTCTAATCCTGGTGAACCAGGAGAAGGGTGAGACTCTGTAATTTGTGTATTTCCTGGGACTGTAATATAATATTATTGACTATTGCTGATCCAATAAATTATCACTGTAGTATGTTATCGGCACTCTGTGTTGCCTAAGTAGTATTTTGCCCATGGGAAAGGATTGAGAGCGTTCAGTGGTATGAGCCCTGGTCCATGCGGTCTCATGGGATGTGGATGAGAGCACCCACTAATCCTTGTGTTTCCACAGAAGGCATCCAAGAGGGGGCAGGAATAGGCAGAGCTATATGGAGGCCCCCCATGACTGTGCTTGGTCATGGGCTCTTTTTTCAATAAAATTGAGCTGCGTTGATTGGCCGATAGGAGGTGTGGGAGGGGTTGTGAGTGGGGAGGTGTGGTGGCTATATAGGGAAAAGTGCGGGAAAACGGGCATACTGTTATCTAGCAAGCCTGGGAAAGAGACGGAGGCAGCCCACCCCCCATAACTTTTGCATTACCTGAGGAGGCCTGCAGCGCCAGTCATGGAGTCGGTGGACACATTGGTGGGTTGATTGAGGGAGGCAGCCAGGTCCAGGAGAGGAGGATGGCTAGAGGAACAGCTGGCGGTGCTGCTCGGAGCAGCAGGAGCACCGGGGGCCAGCAGCAGGAGAGGCCGGTGCACGAGGCCCCCGCAACGACTCTCACCCGAGGTGAGCGAGCGCAGCCGGCGCAGACCTAGGAGCCCCTCCAGGGACCCTGCGGAGGCTGGGTGCAGTGGTGCGGCATCCCCCCGCTGTGCTCCCTCCGGCAGGAATCCTCCTTGCCGGCCAGCTGGCGCTGGTAACAGGAACAGCGCACAGGGAGGAAGAGCCGTGCCGGAAGTGAGGCCTGCAGCGGCGCGGTCGGCGGCACAAAGGACCAGGAGTGCAGTGGCGGGAAGACCGGAGCCCAGGAGGAGCGTCATGGCAGCCAGGGCAGGTGGGAGCGCTTCCGGGGCGGCAGGCATCGGCAGCATGGAGGACGGTTCGGCGGGCGGTGGATGACTGACTGCAGGAGCAGGGCCAGTCAGAGGGTGCACAGGAGGTCGGTTGGCGGCGGACGCTGTGGTGCAGGTGGCGTCTGAGCAGAGGACAGCTGCAGACGAGCATCGGACTGGAAGGGCGGCAGGCAGTGGGGCCCCACTGCCTTGCAGGCGGAGTGGTCGGGAGCCAGAACGGGAGCAGCAGCCTTCAGAGCAAGTACGGTCCAGGTCCGGGAGAAGGTCGGTCGAGCGAGGTACAGCAGACGCTCCGGTCCCCCCTGGTGACATGGAGGCCAGGGGTGCGGGCCGGGAGCAGCACGAGGGTGCAGAAGAATCGTTTTCTGACGGCGAGCCAGACATTGGGGATGAGCGGCGGGATGCAGGACACACGGCTGGCAGGGACACAGCACCTGCGCAGCTCGGTGAGTACCATTCTATTTCTAGTTTGTCACCCAGAGGAGCGTTTGGTGGGGTGGTTAGGGGTGATCAGGCGTCAGGGGGGCGGGCGTCTGATATTGGGGGGAGCAGCAGGTCGTCGGAGCCCGCGCTGCGGGATGTATTGGTGAGCATGTCGCAACTTTTGAGCAGTTTGCAAAGTGGGGCAGTGAGAAAGGCTGGGGTTTACCAGCCAGGGCATGGCTCCCTGGGGCAGGGGTTTCGGGGCCATCTATACTTGATTCGGGGAGTTTGTTAGCGGGCAAGCAGTCGCCATCGTTTGGAGTGTCTGTATCTGTGCAAACGGAGAAGAATAAAGGGGACACGGTGAAGTTGGATGATAGAGCTAAAGGCGAGGTGTACGTTTGTTTTGAGGGGCCGTTGGGGGCTCATTTGAAGAAGGAGATCAAAGAAAAGATCTGGCGCGATGATTATGTGGAGATATTTTCCTTACTCCCGTTAGAAAAGTTTAATCTCGATAAGGGCAAAAAAGGACGATAGCAAGAAAGAGGAAGAGGAGAAGAGGAAGTGGCGACTTATACCGCAGACGTTTGTTAACTGGTTGCAGGTGTTTGCAATACTAGCGAGCGTAATAGGTGAGAAGGCCCCTGAGAATTGTTCCGGCTTATTTTGTTATCTGGATGCGATTGGGGAAGTGCAACGTACTTATGGTGGACAGGCATGGTTGCACTATGATGAACAGTTCAGGCACAGGAAGGCGGTCAGGCCTGAGATACGTTGGGATCAAAAGGACATAGGACTCTGGTTAAAAGTGATGGCTCCAAGCAGGTATGGGCAGTCCTTTCATGGGAGCGGAAGTAATGCCAGCCAGCAGGCGGGACATAGCAGCAGTGGTCAGGGGGGACAGGGATTAAAAGAAAAAATGGGAACGTGCTGGCAATTTAATGAGGGCCAGTGTAAATTCGGGAACACCTGCAAGTTTAAACATGTGTGTTCCCAATGTAATGGAGGTTCGCATGGGGCTTCCAAATGCTTCAAGAAAGCAAGAGGCAAGCCGGCAGTGGTTGCCGGTCAAGGGGGTGATGCCGGTGAGGTTGGAAAAGATGGCCTCCTTTCTAAGTAGGTATCCGGATCGGGAGAAGGCCGGTGTTATTAGTCAGGGTTTTGCGGAGGGTTTTCGTATCCCTCCCCTGGAACATGTTGTTCCATTTGCAATTAAAAATTTGTGGTCAGCTGCGGTTCATGCAGTCGTGGTGAGTGACAAGTTGATAAAGGAGGTGGAGTTGGGGAGAATGGCTGGGCTGTTTCCTTGTTTACTGATTGAAGGGATGATCGTCTCCCCGTTGGGGGTGGTCCCCCAAAAAATACGAATATATTTTCGTTTAATTCATCACTTGTCGTACCCGAAGGGGTTGTCTGTGAATGATGGCATTTCGCAAGAGTTGTGTTCAGTTGTTTATATGTCATTCGACATGGCGGTGCACTGGGTGCGTTGTTATGGGCCGGGAGCTTTGTTGGCAAAGACGGACGTGGAGTCTGCCTTTCGTTTGCTTCCGATTCATCCGGACAATATCCCGTTGTTGGGGATGTTTTGGAATGATGGTTATTATGTGGACAGATGTCTACTGATGGGTTGTGCCATCTCATGTTCCTTGTTTGAGACGTTTAGTACCTTTCTAGAATGGGTTGTTAGAGAGGTGGCTGGTGTTCCATCCGTCATTCATTATTTGGATGATTTTTTGTTCATAGGTCCTCCTGATTCGAATGTGTGCAGGAACATTTTGGCGGCTATGGAGTGGGTGGCGGATCATTTTGGCGTTCCCCATGCTAGGGAAAAAACCGAGGGCCCTCGTACTGTATGGTGTTGAGTTTTCTTGGGATCTTGATAGACTCGGAAAACATGGGATGTCGGTTGCCTGATGATAAAATGTTGTCTCTGAAGCAGGAGGTGGGTCGCGTGGTCAGGCTCAAGAAGGTGACATTGAAAGAGTTGCAGTCTTTGCTCGGTCGGTTGAACTTTGCGTGTAGGATTATGCCCATGGGACGTATATTTTGCCGGAGGTTGTCCAGGGCGACGGCGGGGGTGCGGTCCCCGCATCATTTCATTCGACTTGGTCAGGAGCATAAGGACGACTTGTTGGTATGGCATAATTTCTTGGTGCACTATAACGGTCGCTCTTTGATGCAGCAGCAGTTGGTTAACAATTTTAACTGCGAGATTTACATGAACGCAGCCGGCAGTGTGGGTTATGGGGCCTATTGCGCAGGTCAGTGGAGTGTTGGAGCTTGGCCGGACTTCTGGCGCGCTAGCGGTTTTACAAAGAATCTTGCTTTGTTGGAGTTGTTTCCCATTGTGGTGGCAGTGTTCATTTGGGGGGACGCGTTTGCAAATCGCAGGTTTAGATTCCATTGTGACAACATGAGTGTGGTGTCTGTGATCAACTCGCTATCGACATCATTGCCGCCCGTGATAAAGATGGTGAGAGAACTTGTCTTAAGATGTTTGAGGATCAATACATGGATTTCAGCGGTGCATGTGCCTGGCGTTCAAAATTCGTTAGCGGATGCATTATCTCGTTTACAGTGGGAGCATTTCCGGGAGCTGGCACCAGAAGCGGACGCAGCAGGAGCAGTATGCCCTTCGCACTTGTGGCGGATTCCTATGGAGGAGCGGGACGGTTGATTCGGGCCTCGGTTACGAGTCAGATTTGGGTGGCATATGAAGCTTCCTGGAATGTTTGGCAGAGTTCGGTGTCGCAATGGGGGGACTTGGAGTCTGAGGAGGACAAGTTGTTAGCCGTTTTGTTTTTGGTTGGTAGGGCGGCTGATGCAGGTTGGTCGGTTTCTAAAGTAAATAAGTTTGTGACTGGGTTAGCTTTTGGTTTTAAGCTGGAGGGCTTGGTAGATGTGACAAAGAATGTTTTGGTACGGCAAGCATTGAAAGGTTATCGGAAAGATATTAGAAGGGTTGATGGGCGCAGGCCTATATCGTTTCATGTACTTGAACGTTTGAGCGGTGTTTTGGTTGGTATGTGCTGCTCTCATTTTGAAGCGGTGTTGTTTCGGTTGGCTTTTTCTTTGGCCTTTTTTGGAAAGGGGAATTGGTGTTACGTAGCAGGGTTAACGCGGGTGGTTTATTGGCTCAGGATGTTGATTTTTGGACGGGTGGCATCGTATTTTGGATCCGGGGTTCCAAGACGGATCAAACAGGGGTTGGGAAAAGGGTTGTGTTGGGAAGAGTTACGGGGTCATTGATGTGCCCTGAACAATGTTTATGGGAGTATTGGAGTTTATGGGCCGGTCGTACGGGCCCATTGTTGTGCCATCAGGACAGGGTTTTCTTGTCCCGTTTCCAATTTATTGCAATTCTGCATAAAAGTTTGAGGGCCTTGGGTTTTTCGCGGGATGAGTTCGGATCGCATTCCTTCAGGATAGGGGCAGCGTCGGAGGCTGATAGCCTTGGCTTGGGGCCTGATGTCATAAAGCATATTGGATGCTGGAGTTCAAGCCGCTATCTGTCTTATATTCGGCACTAAAATGGTTGGTTGTGTAATGTAATTGGCATTATGTTAACGGTTACTATTATTGTATATTGCAGGTCAGGATCCATATCTTGTCTGGATTTTTGGACATTCCTTTGTTTATTGGGGGGCGCTTCGGGCGGACGCCAGGCCAGACCGTAGGCAATTGGGTTTCAGCCGAAAGGAAGCGGTAGTTCGGTGGCTTGGTTTTCGGGGTATGGTCTGGAGCAGGGCGATGCCTTAGTTTTCCCGGGCTACCCGCTTGGATAGAGCACCAGATATTGTGGTGTTTCATCTGGGTGGGAATGATTTAGGTTCCAAACCAGTGAGAGATTTGATACGGGATATTCATTCTGATTTTCTCCGGTTGTGGACGGCCTTCCCCGGGGTACTATGGTATGGTCGGACATTGTCCCTTGTAAGAAATGGAGGTGTGCGTCATCCGTCAAGGGGATCAACAGGGCTCGTGTGAAGTTGAATAGGGCGATTACCAAGTTTATATCCAGAAATGGTGGTATAAGTGTGTTCGGCACTTCGATTTAGAGTCGGGTGTTGGTGAATTTTGGAGGGAAGACTGGGTGCACCTGAACGAGAGTGGCATTGATTTATGGACCCTGTCCATTCAGGAAGGAATTGAAAAAGCGTTGGTGGCTTTGGGGCACTCGCAGGCCTGAGGTGTTCAGGGCTGCGAGTTTGTGGCGGGGGGTGGGGTTCTTGGAGTTGACGTGGATTCAGCGGCGAAGGAATTTGAAGGAAATTCCAGACAGTTAAACGGGTTTGGTGTTCTGGCATTTTGGTTACAGGCTCTGGATGGGGTGTTTACCCTGGGAGCTGGTGGTGGTTAATTTTTCCCAAAACGGGAATTATGGTGTCCTCGAGCTGGACTGTAGTATGTTATCGGCACTCTGTGTTGCCTAAGTAGTATTTTGCCCATGGGAAAGGATTGAGAGCGTTCAGTGGTATGAGCCCTGGTCCATGCGGTCTCATGGGATGTGGATGAGAGCACCCACTAATCCTTGTGTTTCCACAGAAGGCATCCAGGAGGGGGCAGGAATAGGCTGAGCTATATGGAGGCCCCCCATGACTGTGCTTGGTCATGGGCTCTTTTTTCAATAAAATTGAGCTGCGTTGATTGGCTGATAGGAGGTGTGGGAGGGGTTGTGAGTGGGGAGGTGTGGGGGCTATATAGGGAAAAGTGCGGGAAAACGGGCACACTGTTATCTAGCAAGCCTGGGAAAGAGACCCACCCGCCCTCCCCCTTTTTTGGTTTGTTTTAGGTGGTTAGTTGTAGTTGGGGTTGACGGGGCATATTGAGTGAGAGCAAGGAATGTTAGTTGGACAGGTGTTAGGGTTATTATTATCTTGTCGCAGTGGCTGTGGCGGGGGGTTGGGTTCTTGGAGTTGATGCGGATTCAGCCGCGAAGGAATTTGAAGGAAATTCCGGACAGTTAAACGGGTTTGGTGTTCTGGCATTTTGGTTACAGGCTCTGGACGGGGTGTTTACCCTGGGAGCTGGTGGTGGTTAATTTTTCCCAAAACGGGAATTATGGTGCCCTCGAGCTGGTGGTACGGCTGGGGGTAAATTGAGGTGTTTTATGCTTTTTGGTTTTGCCAAAATATTTTTAGGCCAGAATTTTCCCGGTGGGCTCCAAGAACCCTCCCTCGAATTTTTGCATAAATTATGCTAATGTTTAACAAAAAAGTTTTGGTTTGTTTGTTAATAAACTGGCCGCTGTGGCCATAATTATCCAAATTAATTTGGTGTTACGTTTTTATTTGTAATTTTGATTTGTTTATCGCGATGGTGGGTGGTGGTTGGGATAATAAAGGGAGCCATATTAGCCATACACGGTCAAGATCCTCTTTGTACATATGTCATGAATCAACAGTAGAGTATCCTGTGTGGGAGAGTCTCATACTCTCACTACTCTTACAGTCAAGAATTCACAGCTTCAGGGCTCTTGCAGTAAAGAATTCATTGTCTCAGGCTCTTACAGTTAGGAATTCATAGTCTCACTTCCCTCACAGTAGATAATCACTCACTGTGTTTGAAAGAAGCCTTCTTTTCCCTATAGACATACAGGATGATCACTTTCACCGCTACAGACAAGGTATAAAAATATAATTGAAAAATATTCGAGCTGTTCCCTCATTTATTTGCACATGGTAGTAGGTTTGCCTTTTAGACCTTTAATTTCACCAGGCTGAGTGAGACCAAATTTGATAGCTTGTCCTGTTTAATAAATATAAAAAAATAAAAAATTGATATAGTGTGTCTGCGCTAATCATTTGTATAGAGTCAGATTCAAATTTAGTCTATCACATGTGGTAAAGAGTTATTCTTACCAGCCACCTACATTTTACCAAGGTCCTGTTTTAGAAGCCAGCTCTAGATATAACAAATCAATTCATGAATTTTCTTCCTATAAATATGTATACGGCACGACGAATGGTAAGGGCATTTTTTCAAGTCACTTTCATCAATTACAGAGTCCAGATTCACTGTGTCATTATCATCGGTACCATAGTGGAGATGATCCACACTTCTCCATTAGGTGGTTGGATGATGAACCCAGCTTTGGTAATAATGGCAGGAAATGTTCCCTGCCAGATTGCTTATTTCCCTTGTCTCAATAGGGTCCAGGTCCTTACTTGAGGCCTAGAGATTTAAGGATTCAAAATAGAAGTCTGTGGACTTCCTGGTGTGTAACGTATACAGTAAGCATACCACGGCTCTGCCTATTTATATATATATATATATATATATATATATACACTAACTAGATGGTGGCCCGATTCTAACGCATCGGGTATTGTAGAATATGTATGTATGTATATAGCAGCCACATAGTATATAGCACAGGCCACGTAGTATGTAGGAGAACTACGTGGCCTGTGGTATATACCATGTGGCTGCTATACAAATGCATACATATTGTAGAATACCCGATGCGTTAATATAGGCCACACAGTAAATAACACAGCCAACGAAGTATATAACATAGCCCACACAGTATATAGCAGCCAGGCAGTATATAACACAGCCCACTTAGTATGTAACACTGGACACGTAATATACAGGTCCTTCTCAAAAAATTAGCATATAGTGTTAAATTTCATTATTTATCATAATGTAATGATTACAATTAAACTTTCATATATTATAGATTCATTATCCACCAACTGGAATTTGTCAGGTCTTTTATTGTTTTAATACTGATGATTTTGGCATACAACTCCTGATAACCCAAAAAACCTGTCTCAATAAATTAGCATATTTCACCCATCCAATCAAATAAAAGTGTTTTTTAATAACAAACAAAAAAAACAACAAATAATAATGTTCAGTTATGCACTCAATACTTGGTCGGGAATCCTTTGGCAGAAATGACTGCTTCAATGCGGCGTGGCATGGAGGCAATCAGCCTGTGACACTGCTGAGATGTTATGGAGGCCCAGGATGCTTCAATAGCGGCCTTAAGCTCATCCAGAGTGTTGGGTCTTGCGTCTCTCAACTTTCTCTTCACAATATCCCACAGATTCTCTATGGGGTTCAGGTCAGGAGAGTTGGCAGGCCAATTGAGCACAGTAATACCATGGTCAGTAAACCATTTACCAGTGGTTTTGGCACTGTGAGCAGGTGCCAGGTCGTGCTGAAAAATGAAATCTCCATCTCCATAAAGCATTTCAGCCGATGGAAGCATGAAGTGCTCCAAAATCTCCTGATAGCTAGCTGCATTGACCCTGCCCTTGATGAAACACAGTGGACCAACACCAGCAGCTGACATGGCACCCCACACCATCACTGACTGTGTGTACTTGACACTGGACTTCAGGCATTTTGGCATTTCCTTCTCCCCAGTCTTCCTCCAGACTCTGGCACCTTGATTTCCGAATGACATGCAAAATTTGCTTTCATCAGAAAAAAGTACTTGGGACCACTTAGCAACAGTCCAGTGCTGCTTCTCTGTAGCCCAGGTCAGGCGCCTCTGCCGCTGTTTATGGTTCAAAAGTGGCTTTACCTGGGGAATGCGGCACCTGTAGCCCATTTCCTGCACACGCCTGTGCACGGTGGCTCTGGATGTTTCCACACCAGACTCAGTCCACTGCTTCCTCAGGTTCCCCAAGGTCTGGAATCGGTCCTTCTCCACAATCTTCCTCAGGGTCCGGTCTCCTCTTCTCGTTGTACAGCGTTTTCTGCCACATTGTTTCCTTCCAACAGACTTACCATTGAGGTGCCTTGATACAGCACTCTGGGAACAGCCTATTTGTTGAGAAATTTCTTTCTGGGTCTTACCCTCTTGCTTGAGGGTGTCAATGATGGCCTTCTTGACATCTGTCAGGTCGCTAGTCTTACCCATGATGGGGGTTTTGAGTAATGAACCAGGCAGGGAGTTTATAAAAGCCTCAGGTATCTTTTGCATGTGTTTAGAGTTAATTAGTTGATTCAGAAGATTAGGGTAATAGGTCGTTTAGAGAACCTTTTCTTGATATGCTAATTTATTGAGACAGGTTTTTTGGGTTATCAGGAGTTGTATGCCAAAATCATCAGTATTAAAACAATAAAAGACCTGACAAATTTCAGTTGGTGGATAATGAATCTATAATATATGAAAGTTTAATTGTAATCATTACATTATGGTAAATAATGAAATTTAACACTATATGCTAATTTTTTGAGAAGGACCTGTATAACACAGCCCACGTAATATATAGCACAGCCCACATAGTATATATCAGTGGCCACGTAGTATATAGCACACAGTATAGAACACAGCCACGTAGTATATAATACTTCGTACTCAATGTGACTGACAGAAAGTGTTCATAAATTTGACTGAACTACGTGGCACCGTGACTAACCTGACAGAACTTATTCAGTAAACTTCAGTGAACTACGCCTCGCTGTGAGTGGGGGTTAAATTGCGTGCCAATATCGCTGATTGGTCGCAGCCAGCGGGCGCGACCAATCAGGAAAGCTTGGTTCAAATGCCGCGCCAATTCGCGGCCGGACTGGGCCTATCCCACCCCCGGCCGCGAATTGGCATGTGATTTAAATCACGCTTTGCTGATTGGTCGCCGCCGGCGTGCCATGACCAATCAGATACAGGCGCAGTCTGGCCTGAAGCATGGTTCAAATCCCGTGCCAATTTGCGGCCGGACTACGCCTGTTGCTGATCAGCGACAGGCGCAGTCCAGCCGCAACATTGCCACAGGCTTTAAATCCCGCTTTGCTGATTGGTCGCGCCCAGCCAGCGCTTGGCGCGACCAATCAGCGAAGTGGGATTTAAATCCCGCGCCAATGACGGCTGGGCGCGCCCAATCATCAAAGCGGGATTTAAAGTCTGTGGCAATGTCGCTGATTGGTCACGCCGGCTGAGCACGAGCAATCAGCGAAGCGGGATTTAAATCCCACAACAATGTCGCTGATTGGTCGCGCTGGCTAGGCGCAAGAATCAGCGGAGCATCAGTGCTGGATCAGGGGTAGCAAAGAGGCCAGGACCACCGGAGCATCAGTGCTGGATCAGGGGGCGCGCCCAATCAGCGAAGCGGGATTTAAATCCAGCACCAATGTTGCTGATTGGTTGCGCGCGCCGGCTGGGCGTGACCAATCAGCGAAGCAGGATTTAAATCACGTGCCAATGTCGCTAATTGGTCGCACGCACCGGCTGGGCGCGACCAATCAGCAAAGCGGGATGTAAATCTCATGGCAATGTCGCTGATTGGTCGCGTGCGCCGGCTGGGCGCGACAAATCAGCGAAGCGGGATTTAAATCCCACGGCAATGACGCCGATTAGTCGTGCTGGCTGGGCGCGAGAAATCAGCGAAGCAGGATTTAAATCCCGCGCCAATGTTGCTGATTGGTCGTGCAGTGCTGGATCAGGGGTAGCGAAGAGGCCAGGACCACCGGAGCATCAGTACTGGATCAGGGGACGTGCCCAATCAGGGAAGTGGGATTTAAATCCCGCAGCAATGTCGCTGATTGGTCGCGACCAATCAGCGAAGCGGCATTTAAATCCCATGGCAATGTCGCTGATTGGTCACGCGCGCTGGCCGGGCGCGACCAATCAGCGAAGCGGGATTTAAATCCTGCGCCAATGTCGCTGATTGGACGCGTCAGCTGGGCGCGAGTGATCAGTGAATCGGGTTTTCAATTCCGCGCCAATCAGTGGAGCATCAGTGCTGGATCAGGGGTAGCGAAGAGGCCAGGACCACCGGAGCAGCAGTGCTGGATCAGGGGGCGCGCCCAATCAGCGAAGTGGGATTTAAATCCCGCACCAATGTCACTTATTGGGCGCGACCAATCAGCCAAGCGGGATTTAAATCCTGCGCTAATGTCGCTGATTGGTCGCGCCGGCTGGACGCGAGTGATCAGCGAATTGGGATTTAAATCCAGCACCAATGTCGCTGATTGGTCGCCGCGCCGGCTGGGCGAAGAGGCCAGGACCATCGGAGCATCAGTGCTGGATCAGGTGGCGCGCCAAATCAGCGAAGCGAGATTTAAATCCCACGCCAATGTCGCTTATTGGGCGCGACCAATCATCCAAGCGGGATTTAAATCCTGCTCTAATGTCGCTGATTGGTCACGCCGGCGGAACGCGAGTGATCAGCGAATCGGGATTTAAATCCCGTGCTAATGTCGCTGATTGGTCACGCGCTGGCTGTGCACGACCAATCAGCGATGCGGGATTTAAATCCTGCGCCAATGTCGCTGATTGGTCACGCGTGACGGCTAGGCGCTACCAATCAGCGAAGCTGCATTGCGGTCTCACGAGATGATGACGTAGTTGTCTCGCGACACCATTACGTCATCATCTCGCGAGACCGCAATGCATGGACCTGAGCGTCGCGAGGAGCGGGAAAGGTCTGGGCTGGATCCGGGGGCCGACAGAAGGTGAGTATAAAATGATTTTTTTTTTAGTATTTTTATCAGATCTTTTTACTATTGATGCCGCATAGGCAGCATCAATAGTAAAAAGTTGGGGACTCACAGGGTTAATAGCAGCGGTTATGGAGTGCGTTACCCGCGGTATAACGTGGTCCGTTACCACCGGCATTAACCCTGTGTAAGCGGTGACTGGAGGGGAGTATGCGGGCACCGGGCACTGACTGCGGGGAGTAAGGAGCGGGCATTTTCTTCCAGACTGTGCCCGTTGCTCATTGGTCGTGGCTGTTTTACCGCAACCAATCAGTGATTTGGGATTTCCATGACAGACAGACAGAAAGACAGACAGAAAGACAGACAGACGGAAGTGACCCATGGACAATTATATAGTAGAAGTTCATTGATTTGATCTTTCAGCAATCCAGGGCCTCTGTCCTCCTGCAGGATTCATTATGCTACGTAAGCTGGTCTGTAACTAAGGTTTAGTTTGAGCCCAGGAGGACCAGTGACCAAACAGTCCTGTGTTATTAAGCACATGCAAGTTTATCATTGGACAGCAACAGTCCTCATTCATTTTCTGCTGGTGGCTATCATCCTACTTTTTTATTTATCTTTGAATATTTCTATAATTGTCTATATTTTCTTTTGATCTTGAAGATTAATTGCAATATGTAACCTAGTTCTTGCCCGGGACTATGGTCCTTTAGGGCTTCTATACACACCCTGGTGTTATTTCTCTGGTATTGCTACTGGTGTCCTGTCCAGAGGGACATACTGGAAAAACCAAAATTAGACCTACCGGTAATGTTGTTTCCAGGAGTCCATCCTGACAGCACCATGGAGAACGTCCTTCCTTTCTTATAGGGACAGGAAATGCATGAGAGGTTAAAAGTCCCCTCTCCACCCACATCCCCAGTGATTTTCCACGTACCATCTGGATGGATGCAATTGTTATTTATTCAAACTCTGTACAAGTTTAACATCACAAATACTAAATTTAAGGAAGGGAATTACCCATGCTGTCAGGATGGACTCCTGGAAACAAAATTACCAGTAGGTCTAATTCCAGTTTTCCAGGACGTCCCTCCAGACAGCACCATGGAGAATACCAAAGTACTCTGAATTTAGAACCTTACAGCCATAGGACAGTTGATCCCTCTCTAAAGTATCCAGCTTATAATGTTTACAGAATGTATTTAGGCTAGACCAAGTAGCTGCACTACAAATTTGATCTACAGAAGCACCTGCCCTCTTGGCCCAGGAGGTTGCAACTGCTCTGGTAGAGTGGCCCCCTAATCCTACCGGAATGGGTAAACCCTCAGTTTTGTATGCTAGGGAAATGGTGGTTGTGATCCATCTAGCTAAGGAAGATTTTGACGACTTTCTTCCCTTATTTTTTCCCCATACTGGACAAATAGATTTGTATCTTGCCTCGACTCTCGGGTTGCTTTGAGATAGTGGATGACCGCCTGTGTAACATTCAAAGAGTGGAAATACTTCGCTTTTGGGTTTTGGGGGGTTTGGCAGAAAGAGGGAAGTACTATTTCCTGATTTAAATTTTGAGAAGAGACGACTTTGGGCAAAAACCCAGGGTTTAGCCTTAGAGTTATGCAATCGTCATAGATTTGGATATATGGGTTTTGGATTGATAGTGCCTGGATTTCTGCTAGTCTCTTGGTCGAAGTAATGGCCACTAAAAAGACCGTTTTGAATGAAAGGTTCACAATGTCAATGAGTTCTACCGGCTCATAAGGAGACTTACAAAACGTACAAGATTTAAATCCCATGGAGGAACTGAAAATACTTAGGGCCACAATCTGCACTTTTAGTGTGCTTGGTTTTAATACTTTGTTAAAACCCACCTGGAGAAAATCCAGGATATTTGGGATATCAGGCTGGGATGAATCTATGAAAGAGCTACCACATTCCAAACAAAATCTCTTCCAGATTTTGTTGTAGATTGCACAGGTCACAGGTTTATGGCTAGCCTGGATCGTGGAGATCATCTGGTCGGAGATGATCTGGTTCTTTCAGTATCCATGCAAATAACTGAAGCACCATTGGGTCTGGATGAAGAACTGGATGATGGAACAGCAGGTCTTCTTTCTCCGGCAAGCGGAGCGGGCCTCTCTGGGACATCTTCAGCAGAGGAAACCAGCTTTGTTTTGGCCACAATGGAACCATCAACATCACTAATGTGCCTTACTCCTGAATTTTCCTGAGGACTCTTGGGATCAAGGCGATAGGGGGAGAGGCAAACAGAAGTGCCTTCCTACATGTTTGGTTTAAGGCATCGATCCCTACTGACATGACCTTTATATGCTGACCTTGCAGGTGGGACTGATTTCACATCAGGGTCTCCCAGACCGCCCGTAATTCCCTGAAATTTGAGGATTGGTACCTGATGTGTGGGGACCAGCTATCTTTATAGTATCTTCCTTCTAAATGGGCTCCCCATCCTTCCTTGCTTGCATACGTCACTATTGTTATGCAAGGTGACAAAATCCACGGCACTACCTGTTTGAGTTTCCTGGGACTGGTCCACCATATCAGGGATGATTTTAATGATGGAGATAGATGGATCTGTTTGTCCAATGATGTCTGTTTTCTGTCCCAGGCTGACAGGATCTCTCTCTGCAGTCCCCTTGTGTGGGACTGACCCCACTGAACACAGGATATGCAGGCCGTCAATGTTCCTAGAACTCTCATTGATGTCCTTATGGAAATTCGGTTCTGAAGCAGAAGATGAATCCTGCTCTTCACCGTCTCCTGATTCTCTCCTTGAAGTTGCGAGAATCTTTGTCTGGAGCCTACTATAACTCCGAAAATATTTTCCTGGTTCCAAGTAACAGGTCTGATTTTCTGATTTTTCTTCAAGATCCAACCTAGACCTTCTAAAGTAGGGATCACCAGATTGAGATGTTCCTTTAATTCTGCTTCTGAAGCGGATATCATCAGGAAGTTGCCCAAATATGGGACAATAACCACGTCTTTCCATCTCAGGTAAGCCACGATCTCGGCGACTAGTTTCGTAAATACTCGAGGAGCAGAGGCGAGACCAAATGGAAGAGCGCAAAATTGGAAGTGGTAGCATCTGCTTCCTAACTCTAGGGTGAACCATAGGTATTTCTGTGAGTGTGGGTGAATCGGGACTTTTTAGATCGATTGTGCACATTACCGCATTTTTGTCTATGAGGAGAATCGTGGTCTTTAGAGACTCCATTCTGAACCTCTTGTGCACGATCCACTGATTTATCGGTTTTAAGTTTATAATAGTGCGGCTTTCTCCTGAGGGTTTTTTTTTTACTGTGAACAAAGGGCAGACGGAGTTTGAAATCCTGAGGAATGGCCAAACGCTTCCCAGCATCCTCCCACTCCTCCATAATCATTGCTTGGATGTGCTCGTTGATAGGAAACACAAGATGAATCTGTGACCCCAGACCTCCGAACATTTCATCTTGTATCGATTGGGGCTTCTGGGATTCCTCTATCTGCATGGTTGCTCTGACAGTCCAGAGCAGCTTTTCTATGTCATCTGAGGAGAAAATGTATTTCTTGCCCACTTCAGGAGGTTCCAAGGTGATCTCTCCTTCTTCCTCCTAGTCCAAGCATCTGGACTGATCCTCCTCCACTGAGGATTGCTCCATTTCCCATCTCGGTCTTTTAGGACGAGGACCCTGCTGAGGTGGCTGTGCTGGTAAGAGGTTTGAGATGGAAGCCTGAACTTCCTCTCTAACCATGGATCGCATGTCTGTCAGAAAGGAGGATTGTTCATCCCTGATGCCCTTCCATATGCATCCTTCACACAGCTGTTTAGGCCAAGACTCAGGCAGCTTGAAATTACAGATGTCACACCTCTTGGATTTCCCTGAGGCGTAGGCAGACCTCCTGGCTACCGCTGTAGAGGCTGGGGCGGTATTTTCCTAATAAAACATAGGATCACTTAATCAGCTCAGTCCCATTCCTGGACTGTTTCCCCATATCTTCGCTATTCACAATCATTGGTGATTCAGGGGGAAGAAGACTCCTCACAGGGTCCTCCATGCTGTTTCAGAGGTATACTCTGTCACAGCGTAACACCGACTAAGATTGTTTTTATCTCCTATCTTGTCATCGCCTGGCATGTCCTCTCTCGCCTCCATGCTGAATCTGGTGTCTGATGTCACCAGAAATCGTGTTGCGTCTTACGTTCCAGCCTGGAATGCATCCCGGAAGTTCATCTCCGGATGTGACATCAGTGGCGACACCGAGAGAGGGAAGTGTAACACCCCAGGTAACCGGTTGTTACAGTGGCATTGCTTTCCTCATGGGGAGAATGATGTCATGTTTGGAAGTGAGGAAGGATCTCTTTAACAGGTATTCCGCACATACAACACCGTTCTGACTCCAGGCCAGAAGGGGGAGCTCCATACCCGACTTCAGGGAAGCTGATCTCTCTGGTCGGGAGGAGGAGTCAGTTGCTAGGCAGTTGGGGAGAGTTAGTCAGTTGGTGAGAGGAGAGCCAGGAGTGAGGGCCCTGCAGACGAGTGACTCTGCAGCTCCTCTGAATGAAAAAGAGAGCAGAACAACTTGTAAAGAGACTAAAAGGAGGAAGGAGCAAAGGCGAAGTGAAGAGCTGGAAAGAGAAGTTGCGACTGAACTTCCTCCCCACTGAGCGCATATACCGGTAGCCGGAAGACCAAGGTTGTGGGGGTAACTTCATGCCCCACAGCAGAAACTGGCGAACAGCTAGATTTCAAGTTACCTGTTCACCATTAACACCCGAGGACACAGTAACAGATAGAGCCTGGGTCATGATATAGATCCAGTAAAAAGGCTCAAGTTACCTGTCATACGGGTTAGTGTCCTATCTAAAGGGTGACAGAGAGAACATGAGGACCTTGAGTGAGGCCTAAGGCAGCAAGGGACTACAACAGCACAGCGCTATAAGGAAGGCTTCCAACTCCACCTGGTTAGGGGGATTCCTGAGATGCTTCCAAGCCGGCTGGACCACCACCAGCACCAGATATCCGGTACCCTGGACTGTGGCTGCCTGAATCATACAGTAAAGCAAAATTACCGCACACTCAATACTGGAATAGTGCTTGAAAAAGGTATATGCCAATTTTATTCAAAGAAATGATACAAAAAATGGTGGTTGCCACATAGGTAGAGGTAGACAATGAACCCGACTTTTCAACCCTCCCGGGTCTTATTCATAGGGTTACTGGGAAGGCAAAGAAACAGTATAAATAACAGTGTCATATACATAGAAAAACGGCATAGCAGTACACGTGAAGTATATATACAAAATAAACTAACCACAGGTAAAAGAAAGGGGGGGGGAAAAGGGGGGAGAAAATATATACACAGCAAAATACAAAATAACAAGGTCATATGGAAAGGAACGGCGAGAGAACAACATTATAGGTATAGAGGATCACGGTAAAAGTCCATATAAGTATTACCTCTAGTCCTTTGATATGAGCGCATAAAGGTGGCAGTAGTGTGGGAAAAGCAAGTGCTCCCTTACGTACAAGACATGACCTGTCACAGTAACAAGATTATAGGTTATAATATATTGGAACAAAAAATGACTAACTAAGAACTCCATGAGATGAAGGTAAATACCAGACACGTGTGGGACGGATGATATTATATGTGAGTCAGAACAGGTGATGAGCGGTCGTAAACGGCCTCATAGTATGGAATGGTAAAAAATGTAGAATCTATTGTAGATACAGGTAAGGGGGAGGCGCAGGTAACATATGCGGAGATCCCTCTGACATCATTGGGACTAAGAAACCCTAGTTCCTTTAATCCACCTCATTCGTTCCATGCTGTTGAAACGTTCATTTCTTTTGTTGAGAGGGATGTTAAGGATCTATCTCACCAGCACCGTCTGGGCCTCTTCCCCACACGTGCTAATCTGACACCATCTGAAAAACAAGCTCTCACTTCCCTACGCAATAACAAAACCATTGTCATTAAACCAGCGGACAAGGGTGGGGCTATAGTTATCCTAGATCGCACACTTTACTCTACGGAGGTATTACGCCAACTCTCAGATACCAACACTTATAAGATTGTAACTAGAGACCCCACCTTTGATATCCGCAGGAAAATAGAACATGTTATTAAAACATATAGTGAAAATGGCACCATTGACCATCAGACAGCTACATTTCTTTCTAACCCTCATCCTACCACTCCGGTCTTCTATATACAGGTCCTTCTCAAAAAATTAGCATATAGTGTTAAATTTCATTATTTACCTGTGGCAATGTTGCGGCTGGACTGCGCCTGTCGCTGATCAGCAACAGGCGTAGTCCGGCCGCAAATTGGCACGGGATTTGAACCATGCTTCAGGCCAGACTGCGCCTGTATCTGATTGGTCATGGCACGCCGGCGGCGACCAATCAGCAAAGCGTGATTTAAATCACATGCCAATTCGCGGCCGGGGGTGGGATAGGCCCAGTCCGGCCGCGAATTGGCGCGGCATTTGAACCAAGCTTTCCTGATTGGTCGCGCCCGCTGGCTGCGACCAATCAGCGATATTGGCACGCAATTTAACCCCCACTCACAGCGAGGCGTAGTTCACTGAAGTTTACTGAATAAGTTCTGTCAGGTTAGTCACGGTGCCACGTAGTTCAGTCAAATTTATGAACACTTTCTGTCAGTCACATTGAGTACGAAGTATTATATACTACGTGGCTGTGTTCTATACTGCGTGCTATATACTACGTGGCCACTGATATATACTATGTGGGCTGTGCTATATATTACGTGGGCTGTGTTATACAGGTCCTTCTCAAAAAATTAGCATATAGTGTTAAATTTCATTATTTACCATAATGTAATGATTACAATTAAACTTTCATATATTATAGATTCATTATCCACCAACTGAAATTTGTCAGGTCTTTTATTGTTTTAATACTGATGATTTTGGCATACAACTCCTGATAACCCAAAAAACCTGTCTCAATAAATTAGCATATCAAGAAAAGGTTCTCTAAACGACCTATTACCCTAATCTTCTGAATCAACTAATTAACTCTAAACACATGCAAAAGATACCTGAGGCTTTTATAAACTCCCTGCCTGGTTCATTACTCAAAACCCCCATCATGGGTAAGACTAGCGACCTGACAGATGTCAAGAAGGCCATCATTGACACCCTCAAGCAAGAGGGTAAGACCCAGAAAGAAATTTCTCAACAAATAGGCTGTTCCCAGAGTGCTGTATCAAGGCACCTCAATGGTAAGTCTGTTGGAAGGAAACAATGTGGCAGAAAACGCTGTACAACGAGAAGAGGAGACCGGACCCTGAGGAAGATTGTGGAGAAGGACCGATTCCAGACCTTGGGGAACCTGAGGAAGCAGTGGACTGAGTCTGGTGTGGAAACATCCAGCGCCACCGTGCACAGGCGTGTGCAGGAAATGGGCTACAGGTGCCGCATTCCCCAGGTAAAGCCACTTTTGAACCATAAACAGCGGCAGAGGCGCCTGACCTGGGCTACAGAGAAGCAGCACTGGACTGTTGCTAAGTGGTCCCAAGTACTTTTTTCTGATGAAAGCAAATTTTGCATGTCATTCGGAAATCAAGGTGCCAGAGTCTGGAGGAAGACTGGGGAGAAGGAAATGCCAAAATGCCTGAAGTCCAGTGTCAAGTACACACAGTCAGTGATGGTGTGGGGTGCCATGTCAGCTGCTGGTGTTGGTCCACTGTGTTTCATCAAGGGCAGGGTCAATGCAGCTAGCTATCAGGAGATTTTGGAGCACTTCATGCTTCCATCGGCTGAAATGCTTTATGGAGATGAAGATTTCATTTTTCAGCACGACCTGGCACCTGCTCACAGTGCCAAAACCACTGGTAAATGGTTTACTGACCATGGTATTACTGTGCTCAATTGGCCTGCCAACTCTCCTGACCTGAACCCCATAGAGAATCTGTGGGATATTGTGAAGAGAAAGTTGAGAGACGCAAGACCCAACACTCTGGATGAGCTTAAGGCCGCTATTGAAGCATCCTGGGCCTCCATAACATCTCAGCAGTGTCACAGGCTGATTGCCTCCATGCCACGCCGCATTGAAGCAGTCATTTCTGCCAAAGGATTCCCGACCAAGTATTGAGTGCATAACTGAACATTATTATTTGTTGGTTTTTTTGTTTGTTATTAAAAAACACTTTTATTTGATTGGATGGGTGAAATATGCTAATTTATTGAGACAGGTTTTTTTGGGTTATCAGGAGTTGTATGCCAAAATCATCAGTATTGAAACAATAAAAGACCTGACAAATTTCAGTTGGTGGATAATGAATCTATAATATATGAAAGTTTAATTGTAATCATTACATTATGGTAAATAATGAAATTTAACACTATATGCTAATTTTTTGAGAAGGACCTGTACTACCAAAGATCCATAAATCCCTAACCAATCCTCCCGGACATCCTATAGTGGCATCTACCGACTCGATATTATCACCATTATCAGTCTTCCTAGAGAAAATCCTTACACCATTGACTAAAAATAATAAATCCTTTATACTTGATACCGGTCATTTCCTTAGAGTACTTAGACAACATGGTAATGTACCCACCGACAGCCTCCTAGTCACTATGGACGTTAATAGCCTTTATACCTCTATCACCCACGAGAAAGGTATTGCAGCATCCAAACTCCTTCTGGAGAATTCAGGCAAATCTACTACCTATGTACGGCTGTGCATAGACCTTCTGAGACTAGTCCTCTATGAGAATTTTTTCCTCTATGAGGATACCTACTACGTACAGTGCCAGGGGACTGCGATGGGCTCTAATGTCGCACCGGCGTATGCTAATGCGTACATGAACTCATTTGAAGAAAGTTTTGTTTACACGGACATCAGATATGAGGAACACATTAAATGTTACCTACGCTATATATATATGACATTTTTTTCATCTGGACGTGCTCCGTTGACACATTACAGGCATTCCATCAGACTCTCAATTCCATCTATCCAGAGCTCCAATTCACCATGCACTTTGACCCCACTCAAATCTCCTTCCTAGACACTCTTGTCCATAAGGATGACCAGGGTCTCCTGTCCACCGACTTATTTTGCAAACCCACGGACTGCAACAGTTTTTTGCATTATTCTAGCAGCCACCCAAAAGCTACACGCAATAGTCTTCCCCGTTCGCAGTTTACCAGAGTGGCCAGAATAGTCTCAGATCCAGAAATACTTCCCTCACGCTTAGAGGACATGTCCCAAAATTTTAGGGAGAGGAGATACCCCCAAAACTTACTCGACCGAGAGAAAACAAGAGCCCTACAACCACCACCTGTGTCTCCCAGTAACACCAGCATGAACAGGGTTCCATTTTTTCACACGTTCCACCCGTTTATGCCCAAGGTTGAGAGGGTGATCATTAAACACTGGTCCCTCCTAAAGAAAGCCTACCCTAACATCAAAAGCTTCTCGGAACCACCTCTCAAGTGTAACAGAAGGGCCCCCAACATCAGGGACAAATTGGTCCGGGCCGACATAGGTAGTCTACGCCCCACTATGACTCAGACTACACTGACTCCACACCGCTCAGGGACTTTTCCATGCCTCAACTGTGCCTCATGCTCGAATGTGATTAAGTCAGACAGTGTAACACATCCCAGGACGGGTAAAACCTACCCGATTCGTGGCTACTATACTTGTAACTCTAACTTTGTCATCTACGTCATTAAGTGCCCATGTGGCCTTCTATATGTGGGAGAAACAACCCAGCATGTGAAGGATCGTATAGCCAGCCACAAGTCTACCATTCGTTGCAGCAAAACATGGCTACCAATCCCTGAGCACTTCATCAAATGCAGACATACGGTGGCGCAACTTAAGTATCAGGTCACTGAACAGGTCCCCAGGCCCAGGAGAGGGGGTAACCATATTAGGCAACTGAAGATGCGTGAGACCTACTGGATCCACAAACTCGAGACCCTCAGCCCCAAGGGTCTCAACAGGGACATTGATTGGTTCCTATAATGCCTTACTAATCTTCTAACCTTTTTACTTTCCAGACACATTGAGTCTACCTCTTATTAGGTGAGTCGTCCGGCCTCATTACGATTTTTTATTATTTTATTATTATTTTTTATTATTTTTTATTTTTTATTTTTTCTCTTTGTTTATTTTTATTTTTATCTTGTCATTATTTACTTCATTCTCTTTTTTCAAAATATCGTTTCCGTCATTTCTTTTAATTTTTCATTTTTTCATTTTTATCATTTTTTTCATTTTCTTCACTTTTTTCATTTTTTTCATTTTTTTCGTTTTTTTCATTGTTCATTTTTTTCATTTTTCTACTTTATTTTCTATTTTTTACATTTTTTATTTATTATTTCAACCCTTTTGTTTATTTTTTCCAGCTTTTTCTCTTATTTATGCCGTATGTGTACATCCTGTATTCTACATATTCTTTACATTTCCCCCTTTCATCACATTCTCCCATTTGGCCATATTGCTCTCCTATTAGGGTCTTTTTCCCTGGTTATTTTATCTATCCACACATTCCCCCAGTCCTCTGACCCTGCTTTTTTATCTATAGTAGCCCCACTATACCGCCCTCTAAGCCGCCACCCACTGGTCGCTCCATTTGCATCCTCCCCCCTTAGCCCCTTTCAGCGCTACTAACAGCGCTTGTCCACTCCCTCTCTTGGGCAGGAGCTTGCCCACACTAGTGCTAGGAGCCATCTGCGCATGCGCGAGCTTGTACCGCGTCACTTCCGGTCCGTGACTTCCGGTCCGGCGCTACTTCAGGGCGGCTCGCTCGTCCTTTCTCACTCCTCCAGCATCCTTCCAGGACGATACAGCTAGGCGCGGGATGCGCCGCTGACCCCTCACAGGACTCCTCACAGGTATCAGTGCGGCGCTACTCCCCTTTCTCTCTGCCTGCCAGTTCCTGATATGATATCTCGTGGCACTCATTCTCCTTTACCCTAAACCTGCAGGCCCTTTGGACACATTACGGCCACTCCTGTGCTCAATCCTTTTCTACCCGGGACAGCTGCCCTTACTGGTTATACTGACAGGTAGATATGTTGTTCTATTGGTATACTAATTCAGACTTTAAGGTCCCCACTATCATATTTATCATTATGTAGAATCGTAGTCACCCTCTCTGGTACCACACTACTTCAACACGATATATGTTACCTGCGCCTCCCCCTTACCTGTATCTAAAATAGATTCTAGATTTTTTACCATTCCATACTATGAGGCCGTTTACGACCGCTCATCACCTGTTCTGACTCACATATAATATCATCTGCCCCACACGTGTCTGGTATTTACCTTCATCTCATGGAGTTCTTAGTTAGTCATTTTTTGTTCCAATATATTATAACCTATAATCTTGTTACTGTGACAGGTCATGTCTTGTACGTAAGGGAGCACTTGCTTTTCCCACACTACTGCCACCTTTATGCGCTCATATCAAAGGACTAGAGGTAATACTTATATGGACTTTTACCGTGATCCTCTATACCTATAATGTTGTTCTCTCGCCGTTCCTTTCCATATGACCTTGTTATTTTGTATTTTGCTGTGTATATATTTTCTCCCCCCTTTCCCCCCCCCTTTCTTTTACCTGTGGTTAGATTATTTTGTATATATACTTCACGTGTACTGCTATGCCGTTTTTCTATGTATATGACACTGTTATTTATACTGCTTCTTTGCCTTCCCAGTAGCCCTATGAATAAGACCCGGGAGGGTCGAAACGTCGGGTTCATTGTCTACCTCTACCTATGTGGCAACCACCATTTTTTGTATCATTTCTTTGAATAAAATTGGCATATACCTTTTTCAAGCACAATTCCAGTATTGAGTGTGCGGTAATTTTTCTCTACTATTGATTAGACCACATGGTCGGTTTACCAGCACCTCACCTGTCCCTGACCTGAGTGCACACCATTTTCCCTATTTTATATGACTTTTTCTTGGTGTAGCACCGGTCCACCAGATGTCGTCTGATACTTTCGCATACGACGCTGCAACCAGTTCCAGCATTCTGTCTCAAGTTTCCAACTCCAGTGAGTTCTTGAAGATTCCCCCCCATGAACTCAGAACAAGGGATTATGAGAAGGAACGACGGAGATTAATTTCCTTTGATTTACATTGCATTACCTTGGCAGAGTACCACAAGCAGGGAAAGATCCCTAGAGGCCTTAGGTGCAACCTACGACCTACCCTCTTTTCGGAAAATCCTGATTTCTGTGACAAGTACAAGAAGATACTAAACAAGTGTTCTTTGGACATTATTATACTGACCATTGAATTCTTACAAAAAGCCATCACTGAAACCAAGGACAGCATTAGAGCCATTGAAACTCAACTTTCCTCAACCCTAGCCTCCACTGATTGGTCTAGCCTCAAAGAAAAGACTGACCGCATCCTCGCTGATCACCAAAAGTTCCTGGAGGAAAAGAAACGTCAAAAGTTTCAACGTGACAACGACGACTATACCCACAACAGGGTGTACAGATGGAGCAATTCTACAGGCAACAACTCCTGGCGCCGTCCATACCACCGCAAGACAGGCTCCTTCAGTACAGAGAGCGATTCATCCACAGGCTCAAGCAGACCTCATTTTTTAGGAAAAGGCCGCAGGGGAGGCTACCAACGTACCGACCAACAAGAAGATCGAGGAAAAATGACAACTCGGTCACAGGTAAGCCATCTAACCTAGTCATTAATATTTCAGGTTACACGCTCTCCCCTGCGGAACTCGACGTACTACAAAAGGACTATCGTTCTGTCCCACTCCTATCTGGGATAGCCTCCAGCTGGAGCAGGACCTACAAAGACTCTACCGCCTAGTGAGATTGAAAACTCACTTCGGGACATTGACGGGTAACTCCGAGAACAGAGTGTCTCCTGGTGGGGACATCTCTGTTGCGGAGATCCCTCTGACATCATTGGGACTAAGAAACCCTAGTTCCTTTAATCCACTTCATTCGTTCCATGCTGTTGAATTGTTAATTTCTTTTGTTGAGAGGGATGTTAAGGATCTATCTCACCAGCACCGTCTGGGCCTCTTCCCCACATGTGCTAATCTGACACCATCTGAAAAACAAGCTCTCACTTCCCTACGCAATAACAAAACCATTGTCATAAAACCAGCGGACAAGGGTGGGGCTATAGTTATCCTAGATCGCACACTTTACTCTACGGAGGTATTACGCCAACTCTCAGATACCAACACTTATAAGATTGTACCTAGAGACCCCACCTTTGATATCCGCAGGAAAATAGAACATGTTATTAAAACATATAGTGAAAATGGCACCATTGACCATCAGACAGCTACATTTCTTTCTAACCCTCATCCTACCACTCCGGTCTTCTATATACTACCAAAGATCCATAAATCCCTAACCAATCCTCCCGGACGTCCTATAGTGGCATCTACCGACTTGATATTATCACCATTATCAGTCTTCCTAGAGAAAATCCTTACACCATTGACTAAAAATAATAAATCCTTTATACTTGATACCGGTCATTTCCTTAGAGTACTTAGACAACACGGTAATGTACCCCCCGACAGCCTCCTAGTCACTATGGACGTTAATAGTCTTTATACCTCTATCACCCACGAGAAAGGTATTGCAGCATCCAAACTCCTTCTGGAGAATTCAGGCAAATCTACTACCTATGTACGGCTGTGCATAGACCTTCTGAGACTAGTCCTCTATGAGAATTTTTTCCTCTATGAGGATACCTACTACGTACAGTGCCAGGGGACCGCGATGGGCTCTAATGTCGCACCGGCGTATGCTAATGCGTACATGAACTCATTTGAAGAAAGTTTTGTTTACACGGACATCAGATATGAGGAACACATTAAATGTTACCTACGCTATATAGATGACATTTTTTTCATCTGGACGGGCTCCGTTGACACATTACAGGCATTCCATCAGACTCTCAATTCCATCTATCCAGAGCTCCAATTCACCATGCACTTTGACCCCACTCAAATCTCCTTCCTAGACACTCTTGTCCGTAAGGATGACCAGGGTCTCCTGTCCACCAACTTATTTTGCAAACCCACGGACTGCAACAGTCTTCTGCATTATTCTAGCAGCCACCCAAAAGCTACACGCAATAGTCTTCCCCATTCGCAGTTTACCAGAGTGGCCAGAATAGTCTCAGATCCAGAAATACTTTCCTCACGCTTAGAGGACATGTCCCAAAAGCATAGGGAGAGGAGATACCCCCAAAACTTACTCGACTGAGAGAAAACAAGAGCCCTACAACCACCACCTGTGTCTCCCAGTAACACCAGCATGAACAGGGTTCCATTTTTTCACACGTTCCACCCGTTTATGCCCAAGGTTGAGAGGGTGATCATTAAACACTTGTCCCTCCTAAAGAAAGCCTACCCTAACATCACAAGCTTCTCGGAGCCACCTCTCATGTGTAACAGAAGGGCCCCCAACATCAGGGACAAATTGGTCCGGGCCGACATAGGTAGTCTACGCCCCACTATGACTCAGACTACACTGACTCCACACCGCTCAGGGACTTTTCCATGCCTCAACTGTGCCTCATGCTCGAATGTGATTAAGTCAGACAGTGTAACACATCCCAGGACGGGTAAAACCTACCCGATTCGTGGCTACTATACTTGTAACTCTAACTTTGTCATCTACGTCATTAAGTGCCCATGTGGCCTTCTATATGTGGGAGAAACAACCCAGCATGTGAAGGATCGTATAGCCAGCCACAAGTCTACCATTCGTTGCAGCAAAACATGGCTACCAATCCCTGAGCACTTCATCAAATGCAGACATACGGTGGCGCAACTTAAGTATCAAGTCACTGAACAGGTCCCCAGGCCTATCTCACCAGCACCGTCTGGGCCTCTTCCCCACACGTGCTAATCTGACACCATCTGAAAAACAAGCTCTCACTTCCCTACGCAATAACAAAACCATTGTCATTAAACTATCATATTTATCATTATGTAGAATCGTAGTCACCCTCTCTGGTACCACACTACTTCAACACTATATATGTTACCTGCGCCTCCCCCTTACCTGTATCTACAATAGATTCTAGATTTTTTACCATTCCATACTATGAGGCCGTTTACGACCGCTCATCACCTGTTCTGACTCACATATAATATCATCCGTCCCACACGTGTCTGGTATTTACCTTCATCTCATGGAGTTCTTAGTTAGTCATTTTTTGTTCCAATATATTATAACCTATAATCTTGTTACTGTGACAGGTCATGTCTTGTACGTAAGGGAGCACTTGCTTTTCCCACACTACTGCCACCTTTATGCGCTCATATCAAAGGACTAGAGGTAATACTTATATGGACTTTTACCGTGATCCTCTATACCTATAATGTTGTTCTCTCGCCGTTCCTTTCCATATGACCTTGTTATTTTGTATTTTGCTGTGTATATATTTTCTCCCCCCTTTTTTCCCCTCCCCCTTTCTTTTACCTGTGGTTAGTTTATTTTGTATATATACTTCACGTGTACTGCTATGCCGTTTTTCTATGTATATGACACTGTTATTTATACTGTTTCTTTGCCTTCCCAGTAACCCTATGAATAAGACCCGGGAGGGTCGAAACGTCGGGTTCATTGTCTACCTCTACCTATGTGGCAACCACCATTTTTTGTATCATTTCTTTGAATAAAATTGGCATATACCTTTTTCAAGCACTATTCCAGTATTGAGTGTGCGGTAATTTTTCTCTACTATTGATTAGACCACATGGTCGGTTTACCAGCACCTCACCTGTCCCTGACCTGAGTGCACACCATTTTCTCTATTTCATACAGTAAAGCGGTAAAGAGACTCCAACCCTGTGTAATCTGTTTCTTTATACACCCCCTACCACCTGTCCCTACTACACCGGGAGCACTGGGGACCCAGCTTCACCTGTGGGAAGCCATATCCTGCCAGCTGCCATAACATCACCCCAGTGGACCCCTTTAAGCAGCGTTGGTCATCCCTGACCGAATACCACAGATGGTGTCGCAAACTTTTATTATTCACTAATCCCTGTAAAGATTTTTCCCTTAACATGAGTGCCCAGGGCCACAGACTGGGTCACTGCCGCTGTGACACATCCCTTTAAGTACCGGACCTGGTACCGAGTACTCCACAGCTCTGGTGGACATTCCAGAAGCGGTACTAGCCCTGCAGCTCCCACTCAGTGGGGAACCTGGCTAAGGAACCCTCTTTCGGGAGGTGTTGGCCCCGAGCATCATGACAGGGGGAAGGAGAGGTTGAACCCCCAGACCCCCTGCGCCAGTCAGAAAGGTTAGTCTGGCTGGAGCTCCAACCCCGACCTCTCTCTCATGCCTGTCCTTGCAGGGACAGGAAAAACACTGGGGATGGGGGTGAGGAGGGAACTTTTAACCTCTCGTGCATTTCAGGTCCCTATAAGGAAGGAGGACGTACTCCATGGTGCTGTAAGGAGGGACGTCCTGGAAAGAGAAATTAGACTTATCAGTAATTCTATTTCCAAGTAGTCCCTCAGGACAGCCCCTTTATTTCCCCTCCCTTACGTTTATCTTTAGGTTTGTACAAGATCAATCTTCCTGCAGATCGTTTATTCATAATGTTGCCATGGCTCGAGTTCGAGCTGGGACCATTCAAGTGTTTATCTTGCATATGATTTTCTAGTGGCTCGCATAGGCCATTTCAATCCATCCTTCTGTGGTACTATGAAATATACTGAAGGGTTGAGGTGGGAGGGGCTTTTAATCTCTGCGTGATCCTGTCCTTGTATTGGTCAAGGAAAGACTACGTCCTGGCATGCTATCCTGAGGGACAATCTGGAATTCGAATTACCCATAGTTTAGTTCCCCTTTTTACTATTGTACAGTGTCTGCACTTTCCTAAATGATATAGCTGTATTATCCACATGAAACTACTAACATTTAAACACACCACCACTAATTCTAGTTTAGTCTGCAAGAAGTTAGTGTGATTTTCACATCACTCATTTTCTGCTCCTGTGCAGTGTCTGCTTTTGCTGCACTCAATATCACTATATTTTTTTTTGTGAACCTACTAGCATGTAAACACATATCATCTTTTATTTTAGTTTAGTCGGCGGCAACTTATTGTGAATATCACAGCTTTCATTTTCAGACAGCGTCTGTATTTGCTACACCCATTATTGCTGCATATTCTGGATCCGAACTACTAGCATTTAAAGGCCACACCACTGATAAAGGAATTGTCCACTACTAGCACAACCCCTTCTTGAACTAAATGTTTGGCCCCGATAAAATGAAAAACATACACTAGCCTCCTTTGCCGACGTTCCCGCTGTGTCGGCACGGGCTGTCCCCAGGGCTCTCGTGCTGTGCTGTGTTGTGACATGTGACCCAGAGCTCCCAATCAGCCCTGGCATCATTGTCCCTCCTATGCATGGATTGAACATAAAGAGGAAGTCAGAGCACAGCTGTAGCCCAGACTTCCTATTCATGTTCAATCCGTATGTAAGCGGGGACTAAGAGTGATTGGGCACCACAGTCCGAACACTGTCACATGTCACAACTCTGCACGAGAGCCCCAGGGAGAACAAATGCCGACACCTAAGGAATGGCGCTGACATTGGAGGTGAGTATAGTTTTTTTTATTTTATGGGGACCAAACATTTAGTTAAAGGGACACTGTCACCTGAATTTGGAGGGAACAATCTTCAGCCATGGAGGCGGGGTTTTCGGGTGTTTGATTCACCCTTTCCTTACCCGCTGGCTGCATGCTGGCTGGAATATTGGATTGAAGTTCATTCTCTGTCCTCCGTACTACATGCCTGCACAAAGCAATCTTGCCTTGCGCAGGCATGTACTATGGAGGACAGAGAATGAACTTCAATCCAATATTCCAGCCAGCATGCAGCCAGCGGGTAAGGAAGGGGTGAATCAAACACCCAAAATCCCCGCCTCCATGGCTGAAGATTGTTCCCTCCAAATTCAGGTGACAGTGTCCCTTTAAAGAAGGGGTTGTCCTGGTAGTGGACACCCCCTTTAATTATAGTTCAAAGTTAGTTTGAGCACTCATTTTTGCATCTGTTTAGCATGCTTTGTTAGTATCCTACATTATTATTATTATTATTTATTTATATAGCACCATTAATTCCATGGTGCTGTACATGAGAAAGGGGTTACATACAGGGTTTTAGATATCGTTTACAGTAAACAGGTTTACAGTGACAGACTGGTACAGAGGGGAGAGGACCCTGTTATGGCTGGCAATCAGGCAACACAGCGTGCAGTAATCAGCGCACATACAGAGATCTGGCAATAACCAAAAACAATAGGACGAGCTCTGAGACGTGGAATCTCTGTAGACTGCAGTACCTGATCTATCCTCACACAACTATAAGCAGCAGTGGATTGCGCCTATCACTACCTATGCAACTCGGCACTGCCTGAGGAGCTGACTAGCCTGAAGATAGAAATACAAGCCTGACTTACCTCAGAGAAATACCCCAAAGGAATAGGCAGCCCCCCACATATAATGACTGTTAGCAAGATGAAAAGACAAACGTAGGAATGAAATAGATTCAGCAAAGTGAGGCCCGATATTCTAGACAGAGCGAGGATAGCAAAGAGAACTATGCAGTCTACAAAAAACCCTAAAACGAAAACCACGCAAAGGGGCAAAAAGACCCACCGTGCCGAACTAACAGCACGGCGGTGCACCCCTTTGCTTCTCAGAGCTTCCAGCAAAAGTTAATAGCAAGCTGGACAGAAAAAACAGAAAACAAACTAGAAGCACTTATCTAGCAGAGCAGCAGGCCCAAGGAAAGATGCAGTAGCTCAGATCCAACACTGGAACATTGACAAGGAGCAAGGAAGACAGACTCAGGTGGAGCTAAATAGCAAGGCAGCCAACGAGCTCACCAAAACACCTGAGGGAGGAAGCCCAGAGACTGCAATACCACTTGTGACCACAGAAGTGAACTCAGCCACAGAATTCACAACAGTACCCCCCCCTTGAGGAGGGGTCACCGAACCCTCACCAGAACCCCCAGGCCGACCAGGATGAGCCACATGAAAGGCACGAACAAGATCTGGGGCATGGACATCAGAGGCAAAAACCCAGGAATTATCTTCCTGAGCATAACCTTTCCATTTGACCAGATACTGGAGTTTCCGTCTAGAGACACGAGAATCCAAAATCTTCTCCACAATATACTCCAATTCCCCCTCCACCAAAACAGGGGCAGGAGGCTCCACAGATGGAACCATAGGTGCCACGTATCTCCTCAACAACGACCTATGGAATACATTATGTATGGAAAAGGAGTCTGGGAGGGTCAGACGAAAAGACACCGGATTGAGAATCTCAGAAATCCTATACGGACCAATAAAACGAGGTTTAAATTTAGGAGAGGAAACCTTCATAGGAATATGACGAGAAGATAACCAAACCAGATCCCCAACACGAAGTCGGGGTCCCACACGGCGTCTGCGATTAGCGAAAAGCTGAGCCTTCTCCTGGGACAAGGTCAAATTGTCCACTACCTGAGTCCAGATCTGCTGCAACCTGTCCACCACAGAATCCACACCAGGACAGTCCGAAGACTCAACCTGTCCTGAAGAGAAACGAGGATGGAACCCAGAATTGCAGAAAAATGGAGAGACCAAGGTAGCCGAGCTGGCCCGATTATTAAGGGCGAACTCAGCCAACGGCAAAAATGACACCCAATCATCCTGGTCAGCGGAAACAAAACATCTCAGATATGTTTCCAAGGTCTGATTGGTTCGTTCGGTCTGGCCATTAGTCTGAGGATGGAAGGCCGAGGAGAAAGATAGGTCAATGCCCATCCTACCACAAAAGGCTCGCCAGAACCTCGAGACAAACTGGGAACCTCTGTCAGAAACAATATTCTCAGGAATGCCATGTAAACGAACCACATGCTGGAAGAACAAAGGCACCAAATCAGAGGAGGAAGGCAATTTAACCAAGGGCACCAAATGGACCATTTTAGAAAAGCGATCACAGACCACCCAAATGACCGACATTTTTTGAGAAACGGGAAGGTCAGAAATGAAATCCATCGAAATATGTGTCCAAGGCCTCTTCGGGACCGGCAAGGGCAAAAGCAACCCACTGGCACGTGAACAGCAGGGCTTAGCCCTAGCACAAATTCCACAGGACTGCACAAAAGCACGCACATCCCGTGACAGAGATGGCCACCAGAAGGATCTAGCAACCAACTCCCTGGTACCAAAGATTCCTGGATGACCGGCCAGCACCGAACAATGAAGTTCAGAGATAACTTTACTAGTCCACCTATCAGGGACGAACAGTTTCTCGGCCGGACAACGATCAGGTTTATTAGCCTGAAATTTCTGCAACACTCTCCGCAAATCAGGGGAGATGGCAGACACAATGACTCCTTCCTTGAGGATACTCGCCGGCTCAGATAACCCCGGAGAGTCGGGCACAAAACTCCTAGACAGAGCATCCGCCTTCACATTTTTAGAGCCCGGAAGGTATGAAATCACAAAATCAAAACGAGCAAAAAATAACGACCAACGGGCCTGTCTAGGATTCAAGCGCTTGGCAGACTCAAGATAAGTAAGGTTCTTATGATCAGTCAAAACCACCACGCGATGCTTAGCACCCTCAAGCCAATGACGCCACTCCTCGAATGCCCACTTCATGGCCAGCAACTCTCGGTTGCCCACATCATAATTACGCTCAACAGCAGAAAATTTCCTGGAAAAGAAAGCACATGGTTTGAACACTGAGCAACCAGAACCTCTCTGTGACAAAACCGCCCCTGCACCAATCTCAGAAGCATCAACCTCGACCTGGAACGGAAGAGAAACATCAGGTTGACACAACACAGGGGCACAGCAAAAACGACGCTTCAACTCCTGAAAAGCTTCCACGGCAGCAGAAGACCAATTAACCAAATCAGCACCCTTCTTGGTCAAATCGGTCAATGGTCTGGCAATGCTAGAAAAATTACAGATGAAGCGACGATAAAAATTAGCAAAGCCCAGGAATTTCTGCAGACTTTTTAGAGATGTCGGCTGAGTCCAATCCTGGATGGCCTGAACCTTAACCGGATCCATCTCGATAGTAGAAGGGGAAAAGATGAACCCCAAAAATGAAACTTTCTGCACACCGAAGAGACACTTTGATCCCTTCACGAACAAGGAATTAGCACGCAGTACCTGGAAAACCATTCTGACTTGCTTCACATGAGACTCCCAATCATCTGAGAAGATCAAAATGTCATCCAAGTAAACAATCAAGAATTTATCCAGATACTCACGGAAAATGTCATGCATAAAAGACTGAAAAACAGATGGAGCATTGGCAAGTCCGAACGGCATCACCAGATACTCAAAATGACCCTCGGGCGTATTAAATGCCGTTTTCCATTCATCTCCCTGCCTGATTCTCACCAGATTATACGCACCACGAAGATCAATCTTAGTAAACCATCTAGCCCCCTTAATCCGAGCAAACAAGTCAGAAATCAATGGCAAGGGATACTGAAACTTAACAGTGATCTTATTAAGAAGGCGATAATCAATACACGGTCTTAGCGAACCATCCTTCTTGGCTACAAAAAAGAACCCTGCTCCCAATGGTGACGACGATGGGCGAATATGTCCCTTCTCCAGGGACTCCTTCACATAACTGCGCATAGCGGTGTGTTCAGGTACGGACAAATTAAATAAACGACCCTTAGGGAATTTACTACCAGGAATCAAATCGATAGCACAATCACAATTCCTATGCGGAGGTAGGGCATCAGACTTGGACTCTTCAAATACATCCTGAAAGTCCGACAAGAACTCTGGGATGTCAGAAGGAATGGATGACGAAATAGACAAAAATGGAACATCACCATGTACTCCCTGACAACCCCAGCTGGTTACCGACATAGAGTTCCAATCCAATACTGGATTATGGGTTTGTAGCCATGGCAACCCCAACACAACCACATCATGCAAATTATGCAGTACCAGAAAGCGAATAACTTCCTGATGTGCAGGAGCCATGCACATGGTCAGCTGGGCCCAGTACTGAGGCTTATTCTTGGCCAAAGGTGTAGCATCAATTCCTCTCAACGGAATAGGACACCGCAAAGGCTCCAAGAAAAATCCACAACGTTTAGCATAATCCAAATCCATCAGATTCAGGGCAGCGCCTGAATCCACAAACGCCATGACAGAATACGATGACAAAGAGCACATTAAGGTAATGGACAAAAGGAATTTGGACTGTACAGTACCAATAACGGCAGAGCTATCGAACCGCCTAGTGCGTTTAGGACAATTAGAAATAGCATGAGTAGAATCACCACAATAGAAACACAGTCTGTTAAGACGTCTGTGTTCTTGCCGTTCTACTTTAGTCATAGTCCTGTCGCACTGCATAGGCTCAGGTTTACTCTCAGACAATACCGCCAGATGGTGCACAGATTTACGCTCGCGCAAGCGACGACCGATCTGAATGGCCAAGGACATAGACTCATTCAAACCAGCAGGCATAGGAAATCCCACCATTACATCCTTAAGAGCTTCAGAGAGACCCTTTCTGAACAAAGCCGCTAGTGCAGATTCATTCCACAGAGTGAGTACTGACCACTTCCTAAATTTCTGACAATATACTTCTACATCATCCTGACCCTGGCATAAAGCCAGCAGATTTTTCTCAGCCTGATCCACTGAATTAGGCTCATCGTAAAGCAATCCCAGCGCCTGGAAAAATGCATCAACATTACTCAATGCAGAATCTCCTGGTGCAAGAGAAAACGCCCAGTCCTGTGGGTCGCCGCGCAAAAAAGAAATAATAATCAAAACCTGTTGAATAGGATTACCAGAAGAATGAGGTTTCAAGGCCAAAAATAGCTTACAATTATTTCTGAAGCTCAGGAACTTAGTTCTGTCACCAAAAAACAAATCAGGAATCGGAATTCTTGGTTCTAGCATCGATTTCTGATCAATAGTATCTTGAATCTTTTGTACATTTACAACGAGATTATCCATTGAGGAGCACAGAGCTTGAATATCCATGTCCACAGCTGTGTCCTGAAGCACTCTAATGTCTAGGGGAAAAAAAAGACTGAAGACAGAGCTAAGAAAAAAAAATGATGTCAGGATTTCTTTTTTCCCTCTATTGGGAATCATTGGTAGGGCTCCTTGTACTGTTATGGCTGGCAATCAGGCAACACAGCGTGCAGTAATCAGCGCACATACAGAGATCTGGCAATAACCAAAAACAATAGGACGAGCTCTGAGACGTGGAATCTCTGTAGACTGCAGTACCTGATCTATCCTCACACAACTATAAGCAGCAGTGGATTGCGCCTATCACTACCTATGCAACTCGGCACTGCCTGAGGAGCTGACTAGCCTGAAGATAGAAATACAAGCCTGACTTACCTCAGAGAAATACCCCAAAGGAATAGGCAGCCCCCCACATATAATGACTGTTAGCAAGATGAAAAGACAAACGTAGGAATGAAATAGATTCAGCAAAGTGAGGCCCGATATTCTAGACAGAGCGAGGATAGCAAAGAGAACTATGCAGTCTACAAAAAACCCTAAAACGAAAACCACGCAAAGGGGCAAAAAGACCCACCGTGCCGAACTAACAGCACGGCGGTGCACCCCTTTGCTTCTCAGAGCTTCCAGCAAAAGTTAATAGCAAGCTGGACAGAAAAAACAGAAAACAAACTAGAAGCACTTATCTAGCAGAGCAGCAGGCCCAAGGAAAGATGCAGTAGCTCAGATCCAACACTGGAACATTGACAAGGAGCAAGGAAGACAGACTCAGGTGGAGCTAAATAGCAAGGCAGCCAACGAGCTCACCAAAACACCTGAGGGAGGAAGCCCAGAGACTGCAATACCACTTGTGACCACAGAAGTGAACTCAGCCACAGAATTCACAACAGGACCCTGTCCTTGCGGACTTACATTCTATGGGAAGGGTCTACATTGCTGTATTTTCGGTCCACTATCTATCACACTCTACACTGAAAAGTTAATCGACTAGTAAACTACTTATAGAAGCAATACTACTTTAGATTAGGGAACTACTAGGTCTCATGGTCAACTCACCTCAACTATGTGTGCAAAACATTTACTTATAAGAATGTCCTTGGACTAAATCATAAGTTGAAGTTTAAAGAACGTCATTAAACTTGAACCACAGCTAGTTTACATTCAAATTAAACTTCTGCATTGGCATTTTGTGTAAATGAGTGCAATTATGCCAAAAAATTCATATTCTGTGAAAAAAATCTATGAAATCTATACTTTACACTACTAGATTTATAACATGCCTATTTAAATGTTTTTTATTTTATTTTAATTGCTTAAATGACGATATTAGTTTTATTTTCAATTTACTGTTTTCAATCAACTTTTAATCAGTACTCAATATAGCCTTATGTAGCCGAGTTTATTGCCGAACTTCAAAACTTTATTTTTTTTAAAGCGTGAAGAAAAAAAATAAAATCAAAATGCTCATGCTAATACTCTCTGTACTATGCAAATGTTCTAAGTGTTGACTGAAATCTATTTTAAAGAAGATTTCTGGGGCAATTTAATACTTTGCATAAACAGGTTATTTTAAAATAAATAGCTCTGAGGCAATATTTGCTATAGTTGTCTTTAATTATTTTCTGTGCCAACGGATTAAATACAAATCATTGGCTGAGATATCTTCGGAAAAAAAATATATATATGAAAATAAAAAGGTCTTAAAAACAAATATGAAATGCAAATGAGAATGGTCATCCATTAAATGATGGCATGCTATCAAGGTATATTTATTATATTTCGGTTTCAGTTCAATGTATTAGTTAGCATTGCAAAATGATTATAATATTTTACATTTCTTCCATATTTAACAAAAGTTACAAAGGTTACAGTGCTCATATTTTACATTACATATATCTTCAGATATTAATAAAAATGCTACAATAGCCATTTAACGACAATATATCCACTGGGGTTCTCACCAATTAAGAAAAACTAGCTGCTGATCTCACTACTTATTCACGCACCCCAGGATATCACAATTGGACTTGGGAGCTATTTCTTACAATAAATGCATGCAATTATCCAGAGCTCCCTAAGATATTTCTCTTTTTGTTATAACACCACAAATATAATAGGGGACATTGATGTTATTCCTAGCTGATTTTCCTGCAAATTTACAGAAACTCTGTTATCACCTTTGACGACATTTTATTTAAATTAAACAGTGAGAAATAATGGATCTTAAACAAAGGAGTGTTAACAATATTGTGGTATCATAGGGTTTTGGTTCTATTTCTTTTTGGCTACAAAATACGGAATTTTGAGCGCGGCTTGAATTTTAAGATATTAGAGGTGAACGAATTGATTTGATGTGAGTTGAATTTGAGTGGGGTTTTTAGGAATTGGGTGAACTCGGCAAACAAATTTGAACAATTTGTGACTTGCTTTGCATGATCCACCTAAAATGGCTGCTGATATTTTACGCACTGCAAAAAATGATGCCATGTATAAAAAATTGCATAATTTTAAGTAGTGCCAAAATTTTGCGACTTTTCAAAGCAGATTACACCAGAATTGCATTGCGGAATCAGGGCCATGGTGTCTAATCCTTAGTTCCTGGGGATTAATTACTAGCTTCAAAGAAAAATATTTAGAATTGAGAGTCCTCAGTGGTTGATACCTTTTAATGGCTAACTGAAAGTGGTTTTGTATCAACCACTGAGGACTCTCAATTCTAAATATTTTTCTATCTACTGGCTCACACGATACCAAGATATATTTCTTTACAAAAACAAGAAAAAAAAATGACTAAAAAAGTCGCAGCCAGCTCACCAACCAGACCATCGAAAGCGGAGCACAGGAGCCCGTCCTGATCCAGACGTCCAGCAGCAGCACTTCCAACAAAGTAGACACTCCAGCTCCAGCAAGATGGATAAAAAGTTGCAAATTTTATTAATCCAAAGTGGCAATAAAAGCAGAAAAATTCCTTACAAAAAGTGAACCAGACAGGTGATTGTAAGAATACAGCTACGCGTTTCGACCTATAGCGGTCTTACTCAATGAGAAAGGATTCTATAAGCTATTTCCACTAACTATGTTTTCTCAACAGCAACAAAAACGCTAAAACTGATGAGCATGAGATAAACTGATCATAATAGTAGTCTACCCATAGAAATCTTGACTTTAATGTCATCAATTTAAGACAAAAAATATTTAGAGTATTTTAACTAAATTTGATCGTAACAAACGTTTCTTCCACTTCATGTCAAGATAATGCGCCCTGCCTCAGATACCTGTATACAATGCCAACATTTCTGCTTTAGCCTGTCAGTGCTATAAAATAATTTACAGTTGCGGATGTGCCCAGTTTTATATATTGCAATGTCATTGTAAGTAGCACACTATTACTGTAACCTAAGGAACTTGTTATTTCTACACTGTTTTCTTTAAACCTTTTTTCTGAATTAGCCAATCATCTTCAAGTTATTCTGTAATTTCTTATTTTATTTGTAAATAATCTTGCCTAATGATAGGGATCTGTTACATATAACATAAGCAAGAATTGAAGCACGAGTTGGGATTTTTGTAACCCGAAACACAACGGTCCCGAAACAAGACTATTTTGGAGTCAGTTGTGTCTCTAGAAAGAGAACCAGTACCTTCCAAGAATTAATTGCTGTAAAAACATAACCAGAACAACAGTTATAGTAAGCAAATCACCATTAAAAATTTGTCATATATTGTCAGTGTGATATTTCATAGCATACATGGCATCTATAGTATTTGGCAATCAACTTTTAGCAGTTCTCCCACCAGCAGCTTGGCACTTTAGCTTGGCACAATACCAATGCTGACATTGACCAACTGGTTGACAAGCAAGCCATGGTAGATAGGAGATCACCTCGAATGCCAATATTGACAAGTACTATGTGATATAGAGCAACATTTTGCTAAATTGAATTTTATACATTTATTTATTTAAATAACATATTTTTCCATGTTCCATTTTCATTACACAAACAGATTTGGACTAATTAAGATCGTGAGGCACATACCAATGTCTTTGCTAAATCAAAAGATAGAAAATTCCCTAGGCAATTTTATTGGTCTTTATTAATGACCACACATCCATATTCATAAAAAAAAGGTTTAGATTACTAATGCCATATTTTGTCTGATATGAAGACAATACTGTAGTGTTTTCAGGATTGCAATTGAATTTCCCATTTAGATAATAAAGGAAGAATGCACAACACATGTTTACCTTTGACCAAGCGTGCATTCTCTTGTAATGAAATTACTGTGCTAGCCATCACAATGATGTATCTATAATGAGGACTAATGTCATAATTGAATACAATAAATGTGAAAATATGACTTCAACTTTCCTTGAGAGGAAGACATTTTGAAAAAAGCCTGAGCAGACTCATACCTAATTGTGGAACAACTATGCAGTGCTTCTGAAAGGAAGCAAATCTGATTAACTGTGGCAGGTCTCATGTGTTCTGCTCATAAATCTCACACCTGCTAATGCATTAGAGATGGCAGGTGTAAACATGATGAAAAAGTGCAATTTCATAATGTCATGTGAGATTAAGATAAGCAAATTAAATCTAGTCTTGTACCCAGCAAAACCAGCAAAATGAAATGCAGCCGGATACAGGGTTATACCAGAATTAATTTTCATCCTGATAATAATACATTTTTAGCACTGAGTTCACTTGTTATTCTTCACCTCAAAATTACAATCAGCAATAAAAAGTGGTTTTGAGTTCAGAAATATGCACATACTTAATATCCAGGAAATATTGCTGAGCTATTAAGAAGGAAAATGTTAAAGATTGTAGAACACTGCAGTTTTCCACTGGGGCCAAAAATAGATAGTATGTTATGTTCAAGGTATCCTTGTGGGAAAAAAAAAGAACTCGCTAGTTACTGAGCTACCAAAAGCGGAAGATGTTTCATATGGTAGCCTAAACAAATATTTCTCTCATTCTGCCTCTATCGACAATAAATTAGGTCTCCCAGGTTTTTTAACTTTACTTATAATGACCTTATTGAACTGAGGAGAGGATTTTGGTAAGATATATTTTAGCACCTTAACCCCTTAGTGACTGAGACAATTTTAACTTTATATAATAATAACTGGAACTAGAGTTGAGCGACCTTGACCTTTTTAGAGTCGAGCCGGGTTTTGCGAAACCCGACTATGTCCAAAGTCGGGTCGAGTGAAATCGGCCGATTATGACGTAAAGTCGGGATCGACCGAAACACGAAACCCAATGCAAGTCAATGGGGCAGCATAGTCGGCAGTGAGTGGGGGCCAGGAAAACACCTAGAGTGCCCATTTTAATGTCAAAACCATCCATTCTTCTTAATGAAGCTTGTCAAGCGTAATTTACCTTATAATAATTGGAAGGCATTTGAAATTGGGGGTCATTTGGCTAAAGTTGTGGGGGGTAGGGCTGGTTCAAGTAATTAGTGGGCCCAGGAAATCTGGACCACGTCACGGCAGTGGAGCAGGGAGAGGTAAGTATTTCAACTTTGCAAGTGCTGTGAACCTGAGCAAGCAGGGGGGGCCCACTCGTTGGCATTGGCACTGGCACAGGGCCCCTCAAAGTACAGCGGTGTGTTTGCACGGCGGGGGCGCCTCCCACCGGCAGCAACACTTTTGCGTACTATGAGAGGCCCTGTGCCAGTGACGTCGCCAACTAGTATTCCTCCCCCCACCTGATGAAGGAACCTGCACTTTCATCTGCACCTTCCTCTTTGTCCCCGTGTAAGGTGGTATGGTATGCGGGAAGAGCAACCTGACTTTCAGCAGGGTCACAATGTTGTTGTGTAGCGTGCACGGGGAATGTTGCGTTATGGGTCAATGTACCAGCAGACTCATCTATCACTGGCTGGGCAATGGGCACGATGAAGTGGAAACACAGATATAGGCCCAAAGAAGAAAGTGGGCTAAATGCAGTTCAAAATTGGTAACACAGGAATAACCAGGGGGCATTGCAGTGGAGGACAACTGGAATGAGAGGCTGACACAGAGAGTAGGGCCAAATCAGTAAGTAGTCGAAATGCAGTTCAAAATTGGCAACCGTAGTAAACAGGCGGCACAGCTTTGTTCAGTGGAGGAGAACAGCAAGGAGTGGCAGACACCGATAGTAGGCCCCAAACCAACTAGTACGCCAAATGCAGTTGTTCCATTTAACCACAATTTAATGAGAGCCTGAAGATAGAAGCTCAGGAAAGGCAACCTGGGGAACACCTTGGAGTGTAACACACCATCTCTCTCCACCCCATACCCATTTTGTATGGCCTAATGCAGTGTACTTTTCTACAACTACTAAACGAGAGTCGGAAGACCGAAGCAATGGCAAGGAAACCTGGGGAACACCTTAGAGTGTAACACACCCTCTCTCTACACCCCATACCCAATTTGAAGGTCTAATGCAGTGTAGTTTCCAAGAACTACTAAACGAGAGCCGGAAGATCGAAGCTCAGGAAAGGCAACCTGGGGAACACCTTGGAGTGTAACACACCCTCTCGCTACACCCCATACCCAATTTGAAGGCCTAATGCAGCGTAGTTTCCAACAACTACTAAACGAGAGCCGGAAGATCGAAGCTCAGGAAAGGCAACCTGGGGAACACCTTGGAGTGTAACAAACCCTCTCTCTACACCCCATACCCAATTTGTAGGCCTAATGCAGCGTAGTTTCCGACAACTACTAAACGAGAGCCGGAATATCGAAGCTCAGGAAAGGCAACCTGGGGAACACCTTGGAGTGTAACACACCCTCTCTCTACACCCCATACCCAATTTGTAGGCCTAATGCAGCGTAGTTTCCGACAACTACTAAACGAGAGCCGGAATATCGAAGCTCAGGAAAGGCAACCTGGGGAACACCTTGGAGTGTAACACACCCTCTCTCTACACCCCATACCCAATTTGAAGGCCTAATGCAGTGTAGTTTCCAAGAACTACTAAACGAGAGCCGGAAGATCGAAGCTCAGGAAAGGCAACCTGGGGAACACCTTGGAGTGGAACACACCATCTCTCTACACCCCATACCCAATTTGAAGGCCTAATGCAGCGTAGTTTCCAACAACTACTAAACGAGAGCCGGTAGATCGAAGCTCAGGAAAGGCAACCTGGGGAACACCTTGGAGTGTAACACAACGTCTCTCTACACCACGGAAGGGATGATTCTTAGGAAGGAAGGCTGTTGGAAATAAGCATTGCGCGTCCGAGGGTGATTAGATTCTTATTAGGTATATACTCACCCTCGGACGCGCCCTGCTTCTTTATTTGGAATGAATGTTTATTTGCAATGTGGTGTTGACTTTCTCTATTATTTTGGTAATTAATGATTTTATTATTTTCATTATTTTGCATCTTATCGGCAATAATATAAAGAAGACGCGACAGGACAACACTCGGTGGATGCCATATGTGTGTTTTCAATTTAAAAAACCTTTCAGTTAACTACTTGCAGGAGAAAGTAATTGTAGCTGGTGGCCATTTTTAGTACTGTACCAGATTTTAGCTGTTTGTTTGTTTTTAATGTCAAAATGTCTGCATTTGATATCTCACCAGTATTTTCTTTTTTATAAGCAAAATCCTTTTTTTTTTATTTTATGATGTTGGTTCAAGGGGTACACGGGCAGCAGTAGACAGGTCAGTGGAGGCCTAGTGGAAGGAGGGACCGCAGACAGGCTTCGAAGCCCTAACATAATAAATTGGGCTGCCTGTAGGCAATTTAAAATTGGTTCCAGGGGAACACGGGCAGCAGTAGACAGGTCAGTGGAGGCCTAGAGGAAGGAGGGACCGCAGATGCGCCAATGTTTCCCCCATACCAAATTTGTAGGCCTAATGCAGTGTAGTTTCCAACAACTACTAAACGAGAGCCGGAATTTCGAAGCTCAGGAAAGGCAACCTGGGGAACACCTTGGAGTGTAACACACCCTCTCTCTACACCCCATACCCAATTTGAAGGCCTAATGCAGTGTAGTTTCCAACAACTACTAAACGAGAGCCGGAATATCGAAGCTCAGGAAAGGCAACCTGGGGAACACCTTGGAGTGTAACACACCCTCTCTCTACACCCCATACCCAATTTGAAGGCCTAATGCAGTGTAGTTTCCAAGAACTACTAAACGAGAGCCGGAAGATCGAAGCTCAGGAAAGGCAACCTGGGGAACACCTTGGAGTGTAACACAACGTCTCTCTACACGACGGAAGGGCTGATTCTTAGGAAGGAAGGCTGTTGGAAATAAGCATTGCGCGTCCGAGGGTGATTAGATTCTTATTAGGTATATACTCACCCTCGGACGCGCCCTGCTTCTTTATTTGGAATGAATGTTTATTTGCAATGTGGTGTTGACTTTCTCTATTATTTTGGTAATTAATGATTTTATTATTTTCATTATTTTGCATCTTCTCGGCAATAATATAAAGAAGACGCGACAGGACAACACTCGGTGGATGCCATATGTGTGTTTTCAATTTAAAAAAACTTTCAGTTAACTACTTGCAGGAGAAAGTAATTGTAGCTGGTGGCCATTTTTAGTACTGTACCAGATTTTAGTTGTGTGTTTGTTTTTAATGTTAAAATGTCTGCATTTGATATCTCACCAGTATTTTCTTTTTTATAAGCAAAATACTTATTTTTATATTTTCTGATGTTGGTTCCAGGGGTACACGGCCAGCAGTGCCCTGGTCAGTGTAGTAGTAGTTGAAAGAATGGACCGCAGACAGGCATCGAAAGCCTAAAATAAAAACACATGGCTGTAGGCAATTTTAAATTGGTTCCAGGGGTACACGGGCAGCAGTGGTGTGGTCAGTGGAGGCCTAGTGGAAGGAGTGACCGCAGACAGGCATCGAAGGCCTAAAATAATAACACATGGCTGTAGGCAATTTTAAATTGGTCCCAGGGGTACACGGGCAGCAGTGACCTGGTCAGTGTAGTTGTAGTTGAAAGAATGGACCGCAGACAGGCATCGAAGGCCTAAAATAAAAAAATTGGGCTGGCTGTAGGCAATTTTAAATTGGTTCCAGGGGTACACGGGCAGCAGTGGTGTGGTCAGTGGAGGCCTAGTGGAAGGAGTGACCGCAGACAGGCATCGAAGGCCTAAAATAATAACACATGGCTGTAGGCAATTTTAAATTGGTTCCAGGGGTACACGGGCAGCAGTGACCTGGTCAGTGTAGTAGTAGTTGAAAGAATGGACCGCAGACAGGCATCGAAGGCCTAAAATAAAAAAATTGGGCTGGCTGTAGGCAATTTTAAATTGGTTCCAGGGGTACACGGGCAGCAGTGGTGTGGTCAGTGGAGGCCTAGTGGAAGGAGTGACCGCAGACAGGCATCGAAGGCCTAAAATAATAACACATGGCTGTAGGCAATTTTAAATTGGTTCCAGGGGTACACGGGCAGCAGTGACCTGGTCAGTGTAGTAGTAGTTGAAAGAATGGACCGCAGACAGGCATCGAAGGCCTAAAATAATAACACATGGCTGTAGGCAATTTTAAATTGGTTCCAGGGGTACACGGACAGCAGTGGTGTGGTCAGTGGAGGCCTAGTGGAAGGAGTGACCGCAGACAGGCTTCCAAGGCCTAACATAACAAACTTGGGCTGGCTGTAGGCACTTTAAAATTGGTTCCAGGGGTACACGGGCAGCAGTGGTCTGGTCAGTGGAAGTCTAGTGGAAGGAGTGACCGCAGACAGGCTTCCAAGGCCTAACATAACAAAATTGGGCTGGCTGTAGGCACTTTAAATTGGTTCCAGGGGTACATGGGCAGCAGTGTATGGTCAGTGGAAGTCTAGTGGAAGGAGTGACGGCAGACAGTCTTCGAAGGCCTAACATAACAAAATTGGGCTGACTGTAGGCACTTTTAAATTGGTTCCAGGGTAACACGGCCAGCAGTGGCCTGGTCAGTGTAGTAGTTGTAGAAAGAAGGGACCGCAGACAGGCTTCGAAGGCCTAACATAACAAAAATGTCAAAACAATGGTATTGTCAGTGCCAGGCATTGAAGGATGTCAGCGCCTAGACTACACATTGGTGAAGCTGTGAGAGATAATTTTGCTAGTGGTAGAGCACTGTTTGAGCTGGGGGGGGGGAACTGTCTTGTGGCCGGCGTTACAGGCACAGGGCCCCTCATATTACAACGGTGTGTCTGACGTTGGGTGCGCACCACCACCGCCAGAGACACTTTATTGTACTATGAGGGACCCAGTGGCAGTGCCGTCGACCAAAAGCGGCCACACCCACCTCTTCAGACAAACAGCACTCTCAAGGGTCCAAGCGCAAAGTGGCGATAGCACGGCCCCGTGTGGGGAGTTTGGCCATTTCGTGAGGTGGAAACATGTCGTATGCTGGACAATCAGGTGAAGAAAATTACGAGATTGGAAAAGTCATTCAGAATAGTCCACAGGCAAGACCTTTTCATAGGAAAGCTAGGTGTCAGCCGGGCAGGGTGGGGCAAAAGATTTTGAAATCCAGTTGTGGTTCATTTTAATGAAGGTTAGATCATCTACATTTTGGGTAGCCAGACGAGTCCTTTTTTCTGTTAGTATTGAACCTGCAGCACTGAATACTCTTTCTGATAGGACACTAGCTGCCGGGCAAGCAAGCTCCTGCAATGCATATTCTGCCAATTCTGGCCAGGTGTCTAATTTGGATGCCCAGTAATCAAATGGGAATGACGGTTGAGGGAGAACGTCGATAAGGGATGAAAAATAGTTTGTAACCATACTGGACAAATGTTGTCTCCTGTCACTTTGAATTGATGCTGCAGTACCTGTCCTGTCTGCGGTCATAGAAAAATCACTCCACAACCTGGTCAGAAAACCCCTCTGGCCAACGCCACTTCTGATTTCTGCCCCTCTAACACCTCTGGTCTGCTGGCCCCTGCAGCTCGTGTGAGAACGATCACGGGCGCTGTGTGCAGGGAATGCCAGAAGCAAACGGTCAACAAGAGTTGATTGTTTTGTTGCTAATATTAGTTCCAAGTTCTCATGTGGCATAATATTTTGCAATTTGCCTTTATAGCGAGGATCAAGGAGGCAGGCCAACCAGTAATCGTCATCGTTCATCATTTTTGTAATGCGTGTGTCCCTTTTGAGGATACGCAAGGCATAATCCGCCATGTGGGCCAAAGTTCCCGTTGTCAAATCTGCGGTTGTGCTTGGTTGAGGGGCAGTTGCAGGCAAATCTACGTCACTTGTGTCCCTCAAAAAACCAGAACCCGGCCTTGCCACGCCACCAATTTCCCGTGCCCCCGGGAAAGCTTCCTCATTAAAAATATACTCATCCCCATCATCCTCCTCATCCTCCACCTCCTCTTCGCCCGGTACCTCGTCATGTACACTGCCCTGACCAGACAATCGCTGACTGTCATCAAGGCTTTCCTCTTCCTCTGGTGCAGACGCCTGATCCTTTATGTGCGTCAAACTTTGCATCAGCAGACGCATTAGGGGGATGCTCATGCTTATTATGGCGTTGTCTGCACTAACCAGCCGTGTGCATTCCTCAAAACACTGAAGGACTTGACACATGTCTTGAATCTTCGACCACTGCACACCTGACAACTCCATGTCTGCCATCCTACTGCCTGCCCGTGTATGTGTATCCTCCCACAAAAACATAACAGCCCGCCTCTGTTCGCACAGTCTCTGAAGCATGTGCAGTGTTGAGTTCCACCTTGTTGCAACGTCTATGATTAGGCGATGCTGGGGAAGGTTCAAAGAACGCTGATAGGTCTGCATACGGCTGGAGTGTACAGGCGAACGGCGGATATGTGCGCAAAGTCCACGCACTTTGAGGAGCAGGTCGGATAACCCCGGATAACTTTTCAGGAAGCACTGCACCACCAGGTTTAAGGTGTGAGCCAGGCAAGGAATGTGTTTCAGTTGGGAAAGGGAGATGGCAGCCATGAAATTCCTTCCGTTATCACTCACTACCTTGCCTGCCTCAAGATCTACAGTGCCCAGCCACGACTGCGTTTCTTGCTGCAAGAACTCGGACAGAACTTCCGCGGTGTGTCTATTGTCGCCCAAACACTTCATAGCCAATACAGCCTGCTGACGTATGCCAGTAGCTGCCCCATAATGGGAGACCTGGTGTGCAACAGTGGCAGGTGCGGATGGAGTGTTTGTGCGACTGCGGTCTGTGGACGAGCTCTTGCTTCTGCAGGAGGACGAGGAGGAGGAGGAGGAGGGGGTGCGAACGGCTACAGACAACTGTTTACTAGACCGTGGGCTAGGCAGAACTGTCCCAAACTTGCTGTCCCCTGTGGACCCTGAATCCACCACATTTACCCAGTGTGCCGTGATGGACACGTAACGTCCCTGGCCATGCCTACTGGTCCATGCATCTGTTGTCAGGTGCACCTTTGTGCTCACAGATTGCCTGAGTGCATGGACGATGCGCTCTTTAACATGCTGGTGGAGGGCTGGGATGGCTTTTCTGGAAAAAAAGTGTCGACTGGGTAGCTCGTAGCGTGGTACAGCGTAGTCCATCAGGTCTTTGAAAGCTTCGCTTTCAACTAACCGGTAGGGCATCATCTCTAACGAGATTAGTCTAGCTATGTGGGCGTTCAAACCCTGTGTACGCGGATGCGAGGCTAAGTATTTCCTTTTTCTAACCATAGTCTCATGTAGGGTGAGCTGGACTGGAGAGCTGGAGATCGTGGAACTAGCGGGGGTGCCGGTGGACATGGCAGACTGAGAGACGGTGGGAGATGGTATTGTTGCCGCCGGTGCCCTAGATGCAGTGTTTCCTACTACGAAACTGGTGATTCCCTGACCCTGACTGCTTTGGCCTGGCAAAGATACCTGCACAGATACAGCAGGTGGTGCGCTAAATGGTGGTCCTACACTGCCGGAAGGGATGTTGCGTTGATGACTAGCTTCATTGGCCGAGGGTGCAACAACCTTAAGGGACGTTTGGTAGTTAGTCCAAGCTTTCAAATGCATGGTGGTTAAATGTCTATGCATGCAACTAGTATTGAGACTTTTCAGATTCTGACCTCTGCTTAAGGAAGTAGAACATTTTTGACAGATGACTTTGCGCTGATCAATTGGATGTTGTTTAAAAAAATGCCAGACTGCACTCTTTCTAGCATCGGATACCTTTTCAGGCATTGCAGACTGAGCTTTAACCGGATGGCCACGCTGTCCTCCACCAGGTTTTGGCTTTGCCACGCGTTTTGGGCAAGATACGGGCCCGGCAGATGGAACCTGTGGCGATGTTGATGCCTGCTGCGGCCCCTCCTCCTCCTCTGCTTCAGAACTGCTGCCGCCTGCACCCTGTTCCCCCAATGGCTGCCAATCGGGGTCAAGAACTGGGTCATCTAATAACTCTTCTTGTACCTCCTGCGCAACTTCGTCTGTGTCACCGTGTCGTTCGGTGGTATAGCGTTCGTGATGGGGCAACATAGTCTCATCAGGGTCTGATTCTTGATCAGCACCCTGCGAGGGCAATGTTGTGGTCTGAGTCAAAGGACCAGCATAGTAGTCTGGCTGTGGCTGTGCGTCAGTGCACTCCATGTCAGATTCAATTTGTAATGGGCATGGACTGTTAACTGCTTCACTTTCTAAGCCAGGGACGGTATGTGTAAAGAGCTCCATGGAGTAACCCGTTGTGTCGCCTGCTGCATTCTTCTCTGTTGTTGTTTTTGCTGAAGAGGACAAGGAAGTGACTTGTCCCTGACCGTGAACATCCACTAACGACGCGCTGCTTTTACTTTTACCAGTTTCACGAGATGAGGCAAAAGAGCTAGAGGCTGAGTCAGCAAGATAAGCCAAAACTTGCTCTTGCTGCTCCGGCTTTAAAAGCGGTTTTCCTAATCCCAGAAAAGGGAGCGTTCGAGGCCTTGTGTAGCCGGACGACGAACCTGGCTCCACAGCTCCAGACTTAGGTGCAATATTTTTTCCCCCACGACCACCTGATGCTCCACCACTACCACTACCCTCATTACCAGCTGACAATGAACGCCCCCGGCCACGACCTCTTCCACTAGACTTCCTCATTGTTTTAAAAACGTAACCAAACTAACGTTATTTGTTGCAGTCACACAACTTACACGGTGAGCTATAACTTCAGTATGATTTAGCTACCCCTTTACAGGTTGGTGAGACCACAGCGAAAATCAGGCCCAATGTTACACACTCTTTTTTTGGTGGCTGCAAATTAGAGAGATGCCCCACACGCAGGACTGTCACTGAAGCACAAATGTTAATATTAATGTCACACTATTATTTTTTTTTTATTTTTATTTTTTTCAGGAACACTTTAGAAACCCCCCAAAAAAAAAAAAAAAAGATTTTTGCAGGGAGAATTTAGAAAACAAATGTAACAAACTATATGCTTTCTATGGGCCACTGAGTGAGAGATGACGCACACAGGAATCAGGAGTGGCACACAAGCCCAGAGGCCAATATTTTTCTACCAATGATTGATGGAGTTATTTTCTCTGGTAGATTTTGGAACCCAAATCAAGGAAAAAAAATGTAGGCTTTCTATGGACCACAATTGGAGAGAGAGAGAGAGAGAGAGAGAGATGGCACACCCAGGAGTCAAGACTGGCACACAAGCAGAAAGGCCAATATTAATCTCCCACTGTTTTTTTTTTTTTTTTTTTTTTTTTTTTTTTTTCAGGGAGACTTTAGAAAAAAAAATAATAAAAAAAATATGATTTTATCAGGAAGAATTTAGAAACCAAATAAAATAAAATGATTTTTTCAGGGAGAATTTATAAAACAAATAAAAACAAAAATAGGCGTTCTATGGCCCACTGACTGAGAGAGAGAGAGAGAGAGATGGAACGCTTAGTACTGGCACACAAGCCCAAAGGGCAATATTAATCTCCCTTTTTTTTTCCAGGGAGAATTTCTAAAACCCAAAAAAAAAAAAAAATAGGCTTTCTATGGCCCACTATTTGTGAGAGAGATGGGACGCTCAGGACTGGCACAGATGGCACGCTCAGGACTGGCACAGAAGCCCAGAGGCCAATATTAATCTCCCTTTTTTTCTGGTAGAATTTATAAAACCAAAAAAAAATTTAAATAGGCTTTCTATGGCCCACTATTTGTGAGAGAGATGGCACGCTCAGGACTGGCACAGATGGCACGCTCACAACTGGCACACAAGCCCAGAGGCCAATATTAATCTCCCTTTTTTCAGGGAAAATTTATAAAACAAAAAAAAAAAATAAATAGGCTTTCTATGGCCCACTATTTGTGAGAGAGATGGCACGCTCAGGGCTGGCACAGATGGCACGCTCAGGACTGGCACACAAGCCCAGAGGCCAATATTAATCTCCCTTTTTTTCAGGGAGAATTTATAAAACCCCCCAAAAAAATAAAATAGGCTTTCTATGGCCCACTATTTGTGAGAGAGATGGGACGCTCAGGACTGGCACAGATGGCACGCTCAGGACTGGCACAGAAGCCCAGAGGCCAATATTAATCTCCCTTTTTTTCTGGTAGAATTTATAAAACCAAAAAAAAATTTAAATAGGCTTTCTATGGCCCACTATTTGTGAGAGAGATGGCACGCTCAGGACTGGCACAGATGGCACGCTCACAACTGGCACACAAGCCCAGAGGCCAATATTAATCTCCCTTTTTTCAGGGAAAATTTATAAAACAAAAAAAAAAATTAAATAGGCTTTCTATGGCCCACTATTTGTGAGAGAGATGGCACGCTCAGGGCTGGCACAGATGGCACGCTCAGGACTGGCACACAAGCCCAGAGGCCAATATTAATCTCCCTTTTTTTCAGGGAGAATTTATAAAACCAAAAAAAAAAATTAATAGGCTTTCTATGGCCCACTATTTGTGAGAGAGATGGCACGCTCAGGGCTGGCACAGATGGCACGCTCAGGACTGGCACACAAGCCCAGAGGCCAATATTAATCTCCCTTTTTTTCAGGGAGAATTTATAAAACCCCCAAAAAAATAAAATAGGCTTTCTATGGCCCACTATTTGTGAGAGAGATGGCACACTCAGGACTGGCACACAAGCCCAAAGGCCAATATTAATCTCCCACTGTATTTTTATCAGGGAGAATTTATACACCCCACAAAAAAAAATACAGAAAAATGAAAAGGCTTTCTATGGCCCACTATGTGAGAGAGATGGCACACACAGGGATGGCACTCTAGCAGAAATGCCAAATTGCCAATCTTAATCTCCCACCAAAAAAAAAAAAAAAAAAAAAACAGGGAATGTCCTACAATTACTATCTCCCTGCCTGCAGTAATCTCAGCCAGGTATGGCAGGCAGCTACTATCTCCCTGCCTGCAGTAATCTCAGCCAGGTATGGCAGGCAGCAATAAGGAGTGGACTGATGCACAAATGAAATAAAAAGTGTGGACAAACAAAAAAGATAGCTGTGCAGAAAGGAAGGAACAAGAGGATTTGTGCTTTGAAAAAAGCAGTTGGTTTGCACAGCGGCGTACACACAGCAATGCAGCTATCAGGGAGCCTTCTAGGGCAGCCCAATGAGCTACAGCGCTGAGGGGAAAAAAAAAAAAAAAAAAAAACTTCCACTGTCCCTGCACACCGAGCGTGGTGTTGGACAGTGCAAATCGCTGCAGCACAAGCGGTTTTGTGGTTAATGGACCCTGCCTAACGCTATCCCTGCTTCTGACAAAGCGGCAGCAACCTCTCCCTAAGCTCAGATCAGCAGCAGTAAGATGGCGGTCGGCGGGAACGCCTCTTTATAGCCCCTGTGACGTCGCAGACAGCAAGCCAATCACTGCAATGCCCTTCTCTAAGATGGTGGGGACCAGGACCTATGTCATCACGCTGCCCACACTCTGCGTTTACCTTCATTGGCTGAGAAATGGCGCTTTTCGCGTCATTGAAACGCGACTTTGGCGCGAAAGTCGCGTACCGCATGGCCGACCCCGCACAGGGGTCGGATCGGGTTTCATGAAACCCCGACTTAGCCAAAAGTCGGCGACTTTTGAAAATGTTCGACCCGTTTCGCTCAACCCTAACTGGAACGCTTCAACATATGCCAGTGAATCTGAGATTGCTTTTTGTGACGCATTGTACTTTGTTAGTTTTAAATTTAGGTTGACATGATTTGCATTTATTTGTGAAAATATAAGATTTTTGGCCAAAAATTTAAAAATATTCTCAATTTTCAATCAACTTTCAATCTTTATATCCTTAAAGGGAACCTGTCACCCCCCTCAGGCATTTGTAACTAAAAGAGCCACCTTGTGCTTTATTCTGACAAAGTGACTCTTTTAGTTATGATGCCTGCACACGCTGAAATAATCACTTATAAAATGTGCCCCCTCATACCCTGAAATCGCCAGGGAGGCGGGTCTTTCCTTCCTAATCAGACGCAACACAGCTGTCACTCCGGGCCTGTGCGCATCGGGTGCCACCTCCTCAGCATTGTTTGAATCTGTCCCAGAGCCTGCGCTGTGTTGTTAACCCTTGAGCATGCGCAGTGAGCGCTGCCCGTCCACTGTCCAAATTTGCAGTCTAGCTGACTGTGCCTGTGCGGCCTCCCTGCCAGACATCCCGCCCCGCAGTGTCTTATGTCTGGCAGGGTGGCCGCACAGGCGCAGTCAGGTAGACTGCAAATGAGAACAGTAGACGGGCAGCGCTCACTGCGCATGCCCAAGGGTTAATGACAGCGCAGGCTCTGGGACAGATTCAAACAATGCTGAGGAGGTGGCACACGGCGCGGACAGGCCCGGAGTGATGGCTGTGCTGCTTCTGATTAGGAAGGAAAGACCCGCCTCCCTGGCGATTTCAGGGTAGGAAGGGGCACATTTTATAAGTGATTATTTCAGCATGTGCAGGGAGCATAACTAAAGAGCCACCTTGTCAGAATGCAGCATTTGTGCTGCACAAGGTGGCTCTTTTAGTTACAAACGCCTGAGGGGGTAACAGGTTCCCTTTAAGCCAATTAGTCAAGCTGTACAAATGAATTAATAAGTAAATAATATTTTACACTTGTCTACTTTTACATCTGCATCATTTTTCAAACACAAAGTAATTAATGCAAAGTAGAATGAAAAAAGTTGAAACTTTTGCTCTAAAATCGTACTTTAGCCCCAATTTTTTCACTTTTACAATTGATAGCATGATAAAATGGACCCCACACAGTTTGTTACCCCGTTTCTTCTGAGTGTGCTGATACCCCACAGGTGATCAAAAAGTTCCATTTGGACACACAGCAGGGTTCATTTGAATTTTGGAACACAAATTTGACTGAAATAGATCGGGGCACCATGTCACATTTGAACGGCCCCTAAGGCACCCAAACAGCAGAAAACCCCCATAAGTGACCGCATTTTGCAAACTAAACCCCTGAAGGATTTTACTCAGGGGTATAGTGAGCATTTTACTGCTCAAAATGTGATAACATTAGGTTGTCATATTGAAAATGTTCATTTTTTACTTCACGAGAATGTTGCTTTAGCCCCAAATTTTTCACTTTTACAAGTGGTAACATGAAAAAGTGGCCTGCACTGTTTGTTACCACTTTCTTCTGAGCATGTAGTCAAAATGTTCTGTTTGGATACATTGCAGGGCTACGAAGGCAAGAAGCGACAATTCATATTTGAAATGTAAATTTGGTCGGAATAGATTGCAGACACCATGTGTCATTTGCAGAGCCCCCTGAGGTACCAAAAAAGCAGAAACCCCCTGAAGTTACCCCATTTTGAAAACTAGGCCCATCAACAAATTCCTATAGGGGTGTGATGAGCTTGTTAAACTTTTTAAGATGTGGATGTGAAACCGAAAATTATTTTTTTTCCTCTAAAATGTTGTTTTAGCCCCAAATTTGTAATTTTCACAATAGATAATATAAAAAAGACCCCATAATTTGTTACGTAATTTCTTCTGAACATGAAGATACCCCATATAAGGTCAAAAGCTGCTGTTTTGGCACATGGCAGGGCTCAGAAAGGAAAAAACATTATTTGATTTTTGGAATGAAAATTTGTCTGGAATGCATTGTAAACGCCATGTCGTATTTGCAGAGCCCCTGAAGAGCCAAAACAGCATAAAACCTCAAACTGACCCCATTTTGGAAACTAGACACTACAAGGAATTCATCTAGAGGTTAACTGAGCATTTTTAAAGAATAGGTGATTCGCAAAACTTTATAACATGTAGATGTGAAACAAAAAAATTATATATTTTTCTAAAATACTGTATTAGTACCAATTTATAATTTCCACGAGAGCTAATAGGAGAAAATGGACTCCATACATAATTTGTTATGCAATTTTTACTGGCAGTATCCCACATATGGTTGTGCACTATTGTTTGAGCACTCGGCAGGGATCGAATGGGAAGGAGCGCTACTTGGCTAGATAGTGGGTGCTATTAGCAGAGCTCCTGATGTGCCAGAACAGCAGAAACCGCCACAAATGACCCCATGTTAGAAACTTTACTGCTTATGGATTTCATCTAGGGATGTAGTGAGTATTGTGAATGAACAGGTGCTTCACAGAATTTTACAATGTTGGGACGGGAAATATAACATTTTAGGGGTTAAAAATGTAATTTTTTTACTTGTTGCAAATTTGTAACTTATGCAAGGTTTACTGGAATGAACACATCAGGGCTGAGATGGTAGGAGCTCTATTCGGTATTTGGAGCCCTAGAACAATTTAAGGGTGTCATTTGTAGAGCCCCTAAGGTGGCAGAACAGCAGATAAAAACAAAAGTGACCCCATTGTAAAAAATGCCCTCATGTATGGCTGCAGCAACTACAGGGTGGGCCATTTATATGGATCTGCTTCACACCTGAATGCACTTAGTTGTACATATATTGCATAGCACAAGTCTACAATAACTTTAGTCTGCTGTGTGATTCCTATAAGTGTGTCCTAGAAGTGTGAAGATTAATTTTAGAATTAAAACCAGAAGGATGTATACAGACTGTGCCCTGCTATCTGCCACCATCGCAGTCTAACCAGCATGTCTATTCTTCCTACAGGTATGTTCATGCACCCAGCTCTCTAGCCTGCTCTCCTGCCTTGTCTGTCTATGAAGTGCACATAGTACATCACCCAACTTTCCACACAGACTTTCCTCTGCTCCCAGCATTCACATGGTATGTTCATGCACCCAGCTCTCCAGCCTGTTCTCCCTCCTTGTCTGTCTATGAAGTGCACATAGTACATCACCCAACTTTCCACACAGACTTTCCTCTGCTCCTAGCATTCACATGGTATGCCTTTCAGCTAACCCCAGCTTACCCTGTGTTATTTATGACCTTGTTTACTCAGACTTGATTGTATGCATCTGCTGCGCCCTTAATTCTCTGACCAAGATGAACAGAGACCACTCCTCTCTGCACCTGAATGCACTTAGTTGTACATATATTGCATAGCACAAGTCTGCAATGACTTTAGTCTGCTGTGTGATTCCTATAAGTGTGTCCTAGAAGTGTGAAGATTAATTTTACAATTAAAACCAGAATTGAACCAGAAGTGAATTGAAGGTAACTGGACACAGTCACTGTAAACAATGTTTCTGTTTGTTTTCACTTTCACACCTATAATTCTTCACTTTATGCAAACTCCCCTAATCCCTACTCCTAATAAAGAACTGTTCATCTCCTCTTCAATCCTCCCCATCCATCTCACCTCCTCCTCAGAACTGTTCCTCAACATACAATCCTCTGTCTCCAAGCACAGACAGCCACCTCATGTCCTCTCCTGCTCCCACCTGCTAACACTTTCTCTGCTCCTTCTCACTGCTGGTGATATCTCTCCAAATCCTGGTCCTCCTCACCACATCCCCACAGTCAGTTCTACCTCCCTCCCACGCTCCATCACAAATTTCCGTAACCTCTCTAACTTTATTCCCATTCGCCCAGCCCCCATTGCCCCAGTCCCACTAACAGGAGCTCTTTGGAACGTTCGCTCTGTCTGCAACAAGCTTTCCTACATCCACAATCTTTTTATTACTACCAAACTTTCCTTCCTCGCCATCACTGAAACCTGGCTAACCCCTTCTGACACAGCCTCTCCTGCTGCACTTTCCTATGGTGGCTTCCACGTTTCTCACACACCCCGCCCCAGCAGCAAGCATGGAGTAGGAGTTGGTTTTCTCCTGTCAGATAACTGCTCCTTCACCCCCAATCCTACTGCCACCCTCTGTTACCCTCTCTTCCTTTGAGGTGCACTTTGTGCACATCTATGCCCCCACCAACCTCCAACTGGCTGTCATTTACCGTCCCCCAGGGCCAGCCACCACCTTCTTTGACCACTTCACCACCTGGCTACTTCATTTCCTTTCTGCGGACATCCCCACTATCATCATGGGTGACTTCAACATACCCATTGACACTTCCCTCTCAACTTCCACTAAACTTCTATTTCTCACTTCCTCCTTCGGCCTCACTCAATGCTCTTCTGCAGCCACTCACAAAGATGGTCACACATTGGACCTCATCTTCACCCGCCTCTGCTCCCTATCTAACCTCTCTAACTCACCTCTTCCTCTTTCTGACCACAATCTACTCACATTCTCTTCCCTCTCCATTCCTTGTCTACAATCCCCACCCCACAAACTTGCACACCCTCGCAGAAATCTTAAACACCTTGATCTACATTCACTCTCTGAATCCCTCCTCCCTCTCACAGACATAAGTTCCCTACACAATGTGGATGACACTGCCGCTCTATATCACACCACAATAGCTGCAGCTTTGGAATCTCTTGCCCCTTTTCACACATACCAAAGCTCACAAAATCAACAAACAGCCCTGGCACACCAGCCTGATCAAAGAACTGAGGTGAGCTTTCAGGGCTGCAGAGTGGAGATGGAAAAGATCTCACTCCAACGAGCACTTCATCGCATTCAAATAGTCCCTCACTACTTTCAAGACCACATTCGCCACAGCTAAACAAACCTACTTCTTGTCTCTCATATCATAGTAACATAGTAACATAGTTAGTAAGGCCGAAAAAAGACATTTGTCCATCCAGATCAGCCCATATTCCATCATAATAAATCCCCAGATCTACGTCCTTCTACAGAACCTAATAATTGTATGATACAATATTGTTCTGCTCCAGGAAGACATCCAGGTTTCTCTTGAACCCCTCAGCTGAGTTCGCCATCACCACCTCCTCAGGCAAGCAATTCCAGATTCTCACTGCCTTAACAGTAAAGAATCCTCTTCTATGTTGGTGGAAAAACCTTCTCTCCTCCAGACGCAAAGAATGCCCCCTAGTGCCCGTCACCTTCCTTGGTATAAACAGATCCTCAGCGAGATATTTGTATTGTCCCCTTATATACTTATACATGGTTATTAGATCGCCCCTCAGTCGTCTTTTTTCTAGACTAAATAATCCTAATTTTGCTAATCTATCTGGGTATTGTAGTTCTCCCATCCCCTTTATTAATTTTGTTGCCCTCCTTTGTACTCTCTCTAGTTCCATTATATCCTTCCTGAGCACCGGTGCCCAAAACTGGACACAGTACTCCATGTGCGGTCTAACTAGGGATTTGTACAGAGGCAGTATAATGCTCTCATCATGTGTATCCAGACCTCTTTTAATGCACCCCATGATCCTGTTTGCCTTGGCAGCTGCTGCCTGGCACTGGCTGCTCCAGGTAAGTTTATCATTAACTAGGATCCCCAAGTCCTTCTCCCTGTCAGATTTACCCAGTGGTTTCCCGTTCAGTGTGTAATGGTGATATTGATTCCTTCTTCCAATGTGTATAACCTTACATTTATCATTGTTAAACCTCATCTGCCACCTTTTAGCCCAAGTTTCCAACTTATCCAGATCCATCTGTAGCAGAATACTATCTTCTCTTGTATTAACTGCTTTACATAGTTTTGTATCATCTGCAAATATTGATATTTTACTGTGTAAACCTTCTACCAGATCATTAATGAATATGTTGAAGAGAACAGGTCCCAATACCGACCCCTGCGGTACCCCACTGGTCACAGCGACCCAGTTAGAGACTATAACCACCCTCTGCTTTCTATCACTAAGCCAGTTACTAACCCATTTACACACATTTTCCCCCAAACCAAGCATTCTCCCTGTCTAACAACCCTAAACAGTTATTCAACACCTTCAACTCTCTCCTCCGTCCCCCAGCAGCTCCTCCCTCCCCACTCATCTCAGCTGAAGACTTTGCCTCATTTTTCAAGCAGAAGATTGAGAACATCAGAGACAGTTTTAGTCGACAACCCCCAGAGCCCTTCCTCCCAACTACCCAGCCCTCCACCTCGAAAACCAACTTCTCCACCATTACAGAAGATCGACTCTCCACTCTACTCTCAAGATCGCATCTCACCACCTGTGCACTTGACCCGATCCCTTCCCACTTCATCCCAAACCTCACCACAGTCTTCATCCCAACTCTAACCCATCTCTTCATCCTATCACTAACAACTGGTGTATTCCCCTCAAGCTTTAAACATGCCTCAATAACACCTATCCTCAAAAAGCCCTCCCTTGACCCATGCTCTGTATCTACCTATCGCCCTATATCACTTCTCCCCTATGCCTCAAAACTACTGGAACACGTCCATCTTGAACTGTCCTCCCATCTATCTTCCTGCTCCCTTTTCGACCGCTTACAATCAGGCTTCCGGTCACACCACTCCACTTAAACTGCCCTAACTAAGGTCACCAATGACCTATTTACCGCCAAGAGCATGCGACACTATTCTATCCTCCTCCTCCTGGATCTGTCCTCTGCCTTTGACACAGTGGACCATTCTCTATTACTACAGACCCTCTCATCCCTTGGCATCACAGACTTGGCCCTATCCGGGATCTCGTCATACCTAACTGCGTCTCCCATTCACACCACCTCCTAACCTCGCCCCCTATCTGTCGGAGTCCCGCAAGGTTCAGTTCTAGGGCCCCTGCTCTTCTCCATTTACACTTTTGGCCTGGGACAACTCATAAAATCTCATAGTTTTCAGTATCATCTCTATGTTGATGACACACAGATCTACATCTCTGGACCAGATATCACCACCCTACTAACCAGAATCCCTCAATGTCTATCCGCTATTTCATCCTTCTTCTCTGCTAGATTTCTAAAACTTATCATGGACAAAACAGAATTCCCCATCTCACGTGACCCCCCCAATGAACCTATCCATTATAGTAAACGGCTGCCTACTCTCCCCAGTCCCACAAGCTCACTGTCTCTGGGTAATCCTCAACACTGATCTCTCCTTCAAACTGCATATCCAAGCCCTTTCCACTTTCTGCCGCCTTCAACTCAAAAATATTTCACGGATCCGTACATTCCTAAACCAAGAATCTGCCAAAACCCTAGTCCATGCCCTCATCTCCCGCCTCGACTACTGTAACCTCCTGCTCTGTGGCCTCCCCTCTAACACTCTCGCACCCCTCCAATCTATTCTAAACTCTGCTGCCCGTCTAATCCACCTGTCCCCCTGCTATTCCCCGGCCTCTCCCCACTGTCAATCCCTTCACTGGCTCCCCATTACCCAGAGACTCCAGTACAAAAGCTTAACCATGACATACAAAGCCATCCACAACCTGTCTCCTCCATACATCTGTGACCTCGTCTCCCGGTACTTTCCTGCCCGCAACCGCCGATCCTCACAAGATCTCCTTCTCTACTCCCCTCTTGTCTCCTCTTCCCACAATCGCATACAAGATTTCTCTCGCGCATCACCCCTATTCTGGAACTCTCTACCACAACATATCAGACTCTCACCTACCATCGAAACCTTCAAAAAGAACCTGAAGACCTACCTCTTCCGGCAAGCCTACAACCTGCAGTAACCAAACCACTGCACGACCAGCTCTATCCTCACCTACTGTATCCTCACCCATCCCTTGTAGATTGTGAGCCCTCGCGGGCAGGGTCCTCTCTCCTCCTGTACCAGTTGTGACTTGTATTGTTCAAGATTATTGTACCTGTTTTTATTATGTATACCCCTCTTCACATGTAAAGCACCATGGAATAAATGGCGCTATAATAATAAATAATAATAATACACCTAAATAAAATGGGAATGGTTGGTGATATCAACTTCCTGTTTGTGGTACATTAGTATATGGGAGGGGAAAACTTTTCAAGATGGGTAGTGACCTCATAAATTGCTAATGGGGATCTCACCGCTATAATAATGCCAAACATGTGACTGCTTACTGCGGTTTAGGCACAATGCGGCTTAGTAGGAGGGAGACATTAGGATTTTGGATAGCAGATTTCACTTGATTTTATTTGAGGGGGTGAGAGCCATGTTCCCTTTTTTAGAGTCTTTGTTCTACCAGTAACGTGGGAACCTCTGTATTTCCATTTATAGATTATGAAGCTCAGTGGGGGTTAGTTTTGTGTGGGTTATGTTAGAGTTTTCATTGATAACATACTGTGGTACATAACATTTTTTTTATTGCTTTCAGTATACAGTAAGGACCACATTCTTGTTTTCCACACTGAGCAATTAAGTCAGCGTTTCCGTATAAATCCCACAAAAATGTAATTCAGACTAAACCTTGACAGAAACTCTCACTATAATGATGCAGATGGAGACTCTTTTGACTCTGTTTACCGTCTGTTTCGGTTGTATCTATCTTTTTAGGCGTGCACAGCACTGTGGATCACCACACTTGTGTGCTAAATAGACACCTAAAATGATGGGACAACTTCAGAACAGAGACCAGATGGAGTCCAAAGTGACTCCATGTGCCTCATAAGTGAGTAGTTTGACGGTTTCATCTGAATCTAATTTTGGGGGATTTACATGGAAACCCCTATGTAAGAGCTCAGCAGAAAGAGCTTAGGATAAATGTGAGCTGAGCCTTGTTCTGATTTTTGGGTAGCAAAATGAACAGCAGCAAAAGAATAATTCTTATTTGTATTCTTGTGCTGTTTGCCACGTGCTATTAATGATAAGACCGCTTTATTCTTAGAGTTGTTGTGCTATATGTATACCAGATTTATATAGAATTTTTTATGCTTTGCTGCTATCACAATAGTAAAAATGCTTTTTTGGCAAACCAAGCTGTATGAAGCCTTATTTTTTGTGCGACAAATTGGAGATTTTTTTGTACTATTTTGGGGTACATAACGTTTATTGATCGCTTTTCATTCACACTTTTTAGAAGTAGAATAAAAAAAAACAGCAATTCAATTATTGTGTTTTGTGTTTTTCTTGCGACTTTCACTGATGTTTTGCGACATTGAAAGTGATCAGAACAATTTGTTTCGGCGGGTCAGTACGATTACAGTGATACTAGATTAATTTTTTCTTTATGCATTGCTACTTTTACAGGCTAAAAAAACAATATTTTACAAAAATGTATTCGTTTTTGCATAGCCATATTCTGAGAGCTGTAACTTTTTAATTTTTTTCACAAATGAGCCATATTAGGGCTCATTTCTTGTGTGATGGTTTGGAGTTTTCATTTATACAATTTCTTTTTACATATGTCTTTTTGATCACTATTTAGTCAATTTTTTGTGTGCCAGTATGATGAAAAAGTGACATTTTTGGCGTGTTTTTTTACAGTGTTCACTGGACGAAATAAACATGACAGTTTTATAGAGTTTGTCATTCTGGACACAGCAATGCCAATTATGTGTATGTTTTCTTTTTCATTTTTGTTTTAACACACACACTGCACTACAAAAAGTGCCAAAACAGCTTTTCAAGCTTTGTGTGCATTCTTGTTTTTAACTTTTTTATAAATTTTATGTTTTCCTTTCACCTTTTTATAAGTCCCATTGTGGGAAATGTTTATTTTTTACCTTGATACCTGGTCTCACACCATGCTTTGCAGTACTCGTGTACTGCAGTGTATGAGACCCGAGACTCACTGACTGTGCCTGTGAGACCCAACGAATAGCAGGATCTTACAAGCCACTGTACCCTGTGTTCATCAAATGACCTCACGGTACCATGGCAGCAACCGGTGCCTGTTTTTACAATCATGGTGGATCAATCCTGCCATAGGGGTCTTTTAACTCTTTTTTTTTACCACTTAGATACCCCTGGCTACAACGGTATTTCAGGAATTAATTGGATCCGATAGGTTCCAAAACCATCCGGGCTGATGCTGCAGATTGTCAACTGTCATGTACAGTTGTTACCCGCAGGAATTGCGAATGTAGCAGGGCGCTACTTACTTATTCCTGACAGCCGTTTAAAAACATTGACAAGGAATAAGACCCCTTAACGAACGTCTTTTTAAGGCGTATTGTCAGTCATTAAACATACCTTCTCACAAACGTTTTTTTTCCTGAAACATATCACTTGTGACACATGTAACTTCTCCAAATAATAATTAAAAATTATTTAAACATTAATGTATCGTCAAATAAAATGCTATACATTTTTTGTATCGATTGTCAATGACATGAAATATTGTCATCACTTCCATGTAAAAAAAGACATTTGGCATATTGATTTGACATGCCATAAATGACAGTGGAGGTCTAGCCATAGAATCTTCACAGATTCTGAGAACTTGAGTGTCTTTTCACCTATGGCCATGCATGTGTAGTAATTTTTTTTAACAGTTTATGGGATATACAGAAGTAGGGATCAGCCAGCTACGAATGAGTGAATCCAGTAATTTTAGTATTGTAAATATATTTTTCCTACCTTTGATAAGGCTATAACTCCCTTCTTGTGAACTGCTTCATAATAAATTGTTTACTAGCACCAATCACGTCGTTTATCCCCTTAATGACCAAGCCAAATTTTACAGCTCTGTCCACTGTCACTTTATGAGGTTACAACTCTGGAACGCTTCAACATATCCCACTGATTCTTTGACTGTAATTTCATGACATATTGTACTTCATGATGGAGATAAAATTTCTTTGCTAAAACTTGCATTTATTTGGGAAAAAATGGAAATTTGGCAAAAATTTTGAAAATTGTGCAATTTTCAAACTTTTAGTTCTTATGCCCTTAAATCAGAGAGATATTTCTCACAAAATAGTTGCTAAATAACATTTCCCACATATGTACTTATCATCGGTACAATTTTGGAAACAATTTTTTTTTGGTAGGAAGGTAAAAGGGTTAAAAGTTAACCAGTGATTTCTAATTTTTCCAACAAAATTTACAAAACCAGTTTTTTTAGGAAGCACATTGCATTTGAATTGACTTTTAGGGCCCATAAGTGACAGCATTCTAAAATCCGCACCCTTAAAGGTGCTCAAAACCACATTTAAGAAGTTCATTAATCCTTCAGGTGCTTCACAAGAAAAAATGACACTTAATTTTTTTCACAAAAAATTTACTTTAGATCCAAACATTTTAAATTTTTACAAAGGTGACAAGAGAAAATGGACACCAATTTTTTTGTGCATTTTCTCCTGAGTAGTGTTGAGCATTCCGATACCGCAAGTATCGGGTATCGGCCAATATTTGCGGTATCGGAATTCCGATACCGAGTTCCGATATTTTTGTGATATCAGGAATCGGTATCGGGATTAAGATTCATGTTTAAAATAAAGAATAAAAATAAAAAATATTGATATACTTACCCTCGGACGCGCCCTGGTTGTCACCGCTGCAACCGCCATGCTTCCCTTCCTAAGAATTAGCGCGTTAATGACCTTCGATAACATCGCGGCTTGTGATTGGTCACGTGAGCGGTCACATGACGCTACCACGACCAATCACAAGCCGCGACGTCATCGAAGGTCCTTAACGCGCTCATTCTTAGGAAGGGAATCATGGCGGTTGCAGCGGTGACAACCAGGGCACGTCCGAGGGTAAGTATATCAATATTTTTTATTTTTAATCTTTATTTTACACATGAATATGGATCCCAGGGCCTGAAGGAGAGTTTCCTCTCCTTCAGACCCTGGGAACCATAGAGGAATACCTTCCGATATTTGTGTCCCATTGACTTGTATTAATAATAATAATAATAATAATCTTTATTTTTATATAGCGCTAACATATTCCGCAGCGCTTTACAGTTTTGCACACATTATCATTACTGTCCCCAATGGGGCTCACAATCTAGATTCCCTATCAGTATGTCTTTGGAATGTGGGAGGAAACCGGAGTACCCGGAGGAAACCCACGCAAACACGGAGAGAACATACAAACTCTTTGCAGATGTTGTCCTGGGTGGGATTCGAACCCAGGACCCCAGCGCTGCAAGGCTGCAGTGCTATCCACTGAGCCACCGTGCTGCCCTCTTGTATTGGTATTGGATATCGGTATCGGCGATATCTGATATTTTTCGGATATCGGCAGATACCATCCGATACCGATACTTTCAAATATCGGACGGTATCGCTCAACACTACTCCTGAGCAATGCCTTATTTGTGGGGGAAATCCACTGTTTAGGCATACAGCAGAGCTTGGAAGGAAAAGAGCGCCATTTGACTTTTTGAATGTAAAATTAGCTGGAATAATTAGCAGATGCCATATCGTGTTTGGAGATCCCCTGATGCACCTAAACAGTTGAAACCCCCACAAGTGACCCCCATTTTGGAAACCACACCCCTCAGAGGTTTTACTCAGGGATGTAGTGAGCATTTTGGACACACAGGTATGACACATAATTTGATAACATTAGGTGGTCATATTGAATATGTCATCGTTAGTGTTGAGCGCAAGTGCTCGCTACTCCAATTTGCATTGGCTGCTTGGATATGCACCGAATATCATTGGTGATCAAGTGACACGCTTATGTCCCCACCCAGCATGTTTTGTGATTATTGGACACCCAAAAAAAATGCAGTGATCCACGATACTTTGTGCATACCATATCACCTGATGCAAAGTTGAGTAGCGAGCACTTGAGTTCAACATGTCATTTCGTCTGGTTTTTTTTTACTTTTGAAAAGAAAAACAATTCTAACCCTAACCACAACCCTAACGCAACCCTAACCCAACTCTAACTACAACTGCAAAGAATGGAAAAGATTTTAAAAAATGTATTTTATAATTTTTAACTAAGCGGGTAACAAAGGGGGATTTAATGTTCTATTTTTTATTTTGATAACTGTGATAAGGTCTATCCCAGTCATCAAAAGGAACTAATAGGAAAAATGTTGTATTGTTGCCGATTGCCTGGTACCAGCTGGCAGACCTCAGCGGGCGCACTTAGCATGTTACTGCCATTATTTTTTCCAAGGAAGAGGACGCAGAGCTCGTGGATGGAGCAGGAGGGCCTGGGGATGACGGAGATATCTGGGAATCTCAGGGGCATTAGTTCTCTCTCCTTTGACATATATATCATGTCAGTAACAGCAGGAACACTTTTTTGCGATTGCCATTATTCACTAAATAATGGCAATCACGTTATCGGGGAATTGGAAAATCAGGCCCTGATCATGTTCTCCGGGTTTTCGGCTACCTCTGGAGATTTTCTGACTCTTGTGGGTGCTACAACCTTATTTCCAATCGCTGTTACCCATAGTGGCCGCTGTTTTAATGAGTATCATTGGTCATTAAGAGGTTAAACAACATGGGGGCTATTCATCAAAGCACCAGATTTCTATTGAAAAAAGTTTTGAAAAGGCACTTTTTTTGTGCAGCGTAAGTTTGTGCAAAAAAAATGTGACCTCTGGCATTTTCACATCATTGTCGCACCAAATCTGACAAAGTTAGCAAAGCTGGGGTGGTATGGGAGTATGACAGAGTGTTGTGACCCCTACTTATCAACTTCATGATGAGCAGTGGCATTCGCTATGCCACAAATCTTTCTCTAGCAGTGACTGGAGTAAGATTTGTGGTGAGGCGCACATAGGGTCACACTTCACTACGCGCATTGTGGTATGTGGTAGGATCAGACCATGTTCCTGCATGGTTAGACACGGCCATTACACAGTACACAACAGGAGCACATTTATCTCAGCACAGGAACATTTTATTTAAACATATCCAATTGTGGAAATTATTGTCATTGCAAAATCTATTGATTAAAATGAGCTTTTGTTTGTAGGAAAACCCCTTTAAATTTATCCACAGTAAATGTGAATCATTGATACAGCAAGCGGCTGCTCCTGCTCCATTTTATCAATATCACCTACCAACTCAGCAAGGTCAGCCAAGTGATCAGAATAAAAGATCTCCAGATGCATGTAAAATGAAACTGACAAACATAAACAATTGAGACCTTGGATAATGACCATTATATACTGTTTTCTATTAAGTGAATGTTTACCATAGCACATATTCCAGATAATTAATATGTTTTTAATAAACAGAATGCTTGTAAGTCACATATAAAAAAACTTGAGCATTTATCTTAGATGTTACATTATGGACCTTGAAGAAACCTATGTTTACTAAGTGATAAAGGAGCCTGGTGATAGATAATAGGAAAATAGCTCATCAATAACACATTGTGCTGCTTGACTGACTTAGTATGGGAGTACGTGTTTTATGATATAATGTAGTACAATGCAGCACTATGAAATGCAATAAGCATAGTCATAAACATACACAGTCATGTAGTTTTAATACATGAATCATCCTTATATATTTCTAAAGATAAAGACTTCTTCTGAAACATTTAGATTTAACTGCTGTGAGGCAGTGACTGATATTATTTGCAAGGGTATCTGTTGTGAATTCTGTTGTCGAGCTCCCTCCTGTGGTCGTGAATGGTACTTCGGCGAGTTCTGTCTATGGGCTCCCTCTGGTGGCTATGAGTGAAGCTGCTGCTTCTGAGGTTCCTTACACAGGTGACGTGGTTTACCCTTTGGTTGGCTGTCAATGTTTTTGCATTGCTTCAGTTCACTCCTGGATCTCTCTGGTGACCTGCCTTCTCCCGCAGAAGCTAAGTTCCTGATAGTCATTATTTGTTCACTGTTTTCTTGACCAGTTGGTTATCATGATTTTGTCTTGCTAGCTGGAAGCTCTGGGATGCAGAGTGGCCCCTCCGCACCGTGAGTCGGTGCGGAGGTCCTTTTTGCACACTCTGCGTGGTCTTTTGTAGGTTTTTGTGCTGATCGCAAAGTTACCTTTCCTATCCTCTGTTTATTTAGTAAGTCTGGCCTCCCTTTGCTGAAACCTGTTTCATTTCTGCGTTTCTGACTTTCATCTTTACTCACAGTCAATATATGTGGGGGGCTTCCTTTACCTTTGGGGAATTTCTCTGAGGCAAGGTAGGCTTTATTTTCTATCTCTAGGGCTAGATAGTTCTTAGGCTGTGACGAGTCGCCTAGGTCTGGTCAGGAGCGCTCCACGGCTATTTTTAGTGTGTGTGATAGGATTAGGGCTTGCGGTCAGCAGAGCTCCCACATCCCAGAGCTCATCCTGTATGAGGTTTAACTATCAGGTCATTCCGGGTGCTCCTAACCACCAGGTCATAACAGGTATCTATGTGTCCCCCAGGATGCGTTCAGGAGTGTATTAGATCTGCTGGAGTGCCTTGTAGTCACAGTAGGCTGTCTGTGGTCATAAGGCAGGATAAAAGTAAGCATGAACCTGGTCAGATTATGTGACCAAGGAATTATTCACGAAAACCCAGTATGGGCTTTTATTTTTGAAACGGACTACAGGAAGGTAGTGGGGCCGGTCCGTTTCCTTTGGGCCGGATCTTGCAAGTGGCCCATGGCCACAGATTCCAGTTGAGAGGAAAAAAAAACATGCGAGAAGGGTTTGAGTGTGTCAGTTTGGTTTCTGGAGGAGTACAGAGCAGTCTGTTCTCTGGATCTCCATCTGTGTGAGGCAACACAGGCAAGCGGAGCCCAAAAACCTGGCACTCTCACTATACATGGCGGTGCAGTTGCCCATGGCAACAGTCACTGTCTATCTTCTGTTTTCCCTCCTGCAAACCAAAGGACACCATTTCTTTTGCTTGTGAGTTGGACATAAAACCTACATTTACCTAGAACTTTCCTAAGTCCCTGCCTCATCACTGCACAGTGTGGACACAGCTACGCTACACTGCGTAAAATGCAAGATGTTATAATCAATAACAAATATGTATTCTAAATAACAAATGGTAAAATTTAAATAAATGTAAATCTTCTATAACTCAAAAACAAATATATACATATAAAAATAATACATACAATATACAGTCATGACCAAAAGTTTGGAGACTGACACAAATTTTGATTTTTACAAAGTTTGCTGCTTTACTTTTTGTAATGGCAATTGCACCAACTTTAAATTGATATGAAAAGTGAGTTAATGAATTGACAAAAACTATAGTTCTCCTTTGCCATGAAAATTAACTTAATCAGAAAAACCTAATTTCCGCTGAATTTCAGCCCTACTACAAAATGACCTGCATGCATAATTTCAATGATCATTTCGTTACCTTAGGAGAAAGTGTTAGAGGGGTTATCCGGCCTTAGGCTACAAGTCTGCAGTCTTGTGAATCCTCACATTGCACGTACTGCGCGCTTTTAGCGTTCTCCGGTGTGGGAGTTAATGCTACCGCAAGTATGTGATTTGAACACTTCGGGCCACATTCTGACTAGACTTATCTGGCCTCACTCAATACACTTGCATTGACCGAGGTTGTTCACTTCTAGTCTGTACGTGACCACGTATATGACATCCTTGCACTTACGTACCCGCCACTCCGAGTAACGGCATTGGAGAATCCCTACAGCATGCAGTGCATGCGATGTGAGGATCTACAAGTTTGCACTCACATAAAATGACTGCTGAATTGTAGACTAAGACAGGACAACACCTTTCAGGAGGATGAAATTAAGCACAGTACTGCAAGAAATGCAATCAGAAAATCACATATGAGGGAACTTATTGTGCAGTGCTGACCAATGTCCACAAATGACTGAAACATAGGTCACTGTATTTTTCAAACTTTATGCTGCCACTACAAAAAAGCCATATTTAATTTTCTAATTGCATCTACTAAAGTACTGTGGTTAATTTCTTCTTCATTGGAGTGATAGCAGCTGCATTAGGCTAGGTTCAGATTGCGTTAGTGCAATCCGTTTAGCGCCTAGCGCTAGCGGATTGTGCTAACGCAATGTTTTGTAAAGGGGTCGCGTTAAACGTCCCCGCTCTCGCAGATCTTTGATCTGCGAGAGCGGGGAACGGACCTCGGGCACGCCTCGAACGCTGCAAGCAGCGTCCGCGGCGCGCCACAAAACACCGGCACATCGCTAGCACGTGTAGAAAATGGCACACGCTACTGATGCGCGTCCCCATTGCTGTGAATGGGCGCGCTAACGGACGCGTTGCACAGCGTTAATTTATATATATAACAAAAAGCAGCACCAAAAGAAAACAAAGGGTGCAAAAAATCCTTCCAGGATATACCAAACCTCATACTATAGTCCAAAAAATGAAGGCAGCATTCCAATAGAAAAAAAGAAAAGTGATTTATTGGCCCATGTGCGACGTTTCAGTCCAAGATGTGGACCTTTCTCAAGCTTGAGAAAGGTCCACATCCTGGACTGAAACGTCGCACATGGGACAATAGATCACTTTCCTTTTTTTCTATTGGAATGCTGCCTTCATTTTTTGGACTAATATATATATATATATATATATATATATATATATTATAACGGTTGGAGCGTCACTCTGTCCGAAGCCTTTATAGACTGCGCAAGTGCGACGCACAGCGCCTGCGCAGTCTGGACAAGAGTGACGCACCCGAACTTACTTATCCCCCCAATATACCGGCCATGGGAGCTCCACACACCCGTGTATCCCCCATAATATAGCGGCCATGGGGGCTCCGTGCTCTGCAGCTCCGGTCAGGGTAGATGTAGAGCCCAGCGGAGCCCCAAGGACCTTCGATGATGTCACCAGCATGCGACCAGTGATGCGAGTGGGCGGAGTCAGCCCTCGCTGTGCTGGCTGCAGGGGTGCTGTATCCATTATAGCCAGTGCCACACTCACGCAGTACAGCCATACTCGCCCGCACTCATACAGTACAGCTACACTCGCCCGCACTCACACAGTACAGCCACACTCAGCCACACTCACACAGTACAGCCACACTCAGCCACACTCACACAGTACAGCCACACTAACACAGTACAGCCACACTCACGCAGTACAGCCTCACTCACACAGTACAGCCGCGCTCAGTATAGCTGCACTCAGACAGTACAGCCGCGCTTAGTATAGCTGCACTCAGACAGTACAACCGAACTCAAGCAGCACAACCGCACTCAGCACAGCCGTACTCAGCACAGCCACACTCGTGCAGCACAGCCGGAGAGAGAAAGATGGGAGCAACATATGGCAGAATGGAAACAAAAACAGGCAGAATGGGTGCAGCACATTACAACAGAATGGGGGCACAGGATGGGAGCAGAACATGACAGAATGGTTGCGCATGATGGGAGCACCACATAACAGGATGGGGGCAGGATGGGAGCAGAACATGACAAGACGGGGTGCAGGATGAGAGCACATGACAGGATGGGGATGCAGGATGGAGCAGCACATGACAGGATGGGGATGCAGGGTGGAGCAGCACATGACAGGATGGGGACGAAGGATGGAGCAGCACATGATGACAGGATGGGGGTGCAGGATGGAGCAGCACATGACAGGATGGGGATGCAGGATGGAGCAGCACATGACAGGATGGGGGAGCAAGATGGGAGCAGCACATACCAGGATGGAGACCATATACCAATATAAATGCTCGCCACCCGGGCGTAGAACGGGTTTAATAGCTAGTATATATATATATATATATATATATATATATATATATATATATATGTATATACAGTATATATATCTTAATATTTCATAGAGAGATAGAAGAATAGCTGGTAATTTGTCGGCTTCTGTAAATCACTGCAGGAGCCTAATAGATAGAAGATATGGTTTACATACAGTAAATAGATGCAGATTAGGTAGATATATAGATGTCAGTGACCAATCCAATTAGTAGTGTGTGAGTTCAAATTAGAGGACATGTATGTAATTAATAAAAGCTTATTTTTGGAGAAAAAAATGGTGTGGGCTCCCGCGCAATTTTCAAAACCAGCAGAGGGAAAGTGACTGGGGGTAGATGTTTATAGCCTGGGAAGGGAGTAATACCCATGGAGCTATTAATATCAGATCACAACTGTATACTTAGCCTTTACTGGCTATTAAAATGGGGACCTCCTCAAAAGAATCACATGGGGTTCCCCCATAATTGATAACCAGCAAAGGCTATACAGACATCTGCGGGCTGATATTAATAGCTTAGGAAGGGACTATGGATATTGCCCCCCCTGGCTAAAAACATCAGCACTTAGCCACAGCAGAAAAAGTGTATCTCTAAGATGCACCAATTCCGGCACTTAGCCTTGCTCTTCCCACTTGCCCTCTAGCAGTGGCAAATGGGGTAATAGTTGTGGGGTTGATGTCACCTTTGTATTGTAAGGTGACATCAAGCCCACATATTAGTAATGCAGAGGTGTCAATAAGACACCTATCCATTACTAATCCTATAGTTGTTATATGTTAAATAAGGACACGGCCAGAATAAGGTCTTTTAATGAAATAAAACACAACACAGTTTTACCAATTTATAGGTACTCCTAATCCATGTGATGCCCTTGATCTCCTGTAATAAAAGTAAAATAATAAAACAACAATATACGCATACCTGTCCATAGTTACGTCCCATACCGTAATCCATATCTGGGATATATTCAATTTTCAACCAGGACGGTGTTAAGTTGCAACAACCACAGCTGAAAACCACTGGTGAATGAGGAGATACTGGGAGCGGAGCTTCAGTGACTAGCAGTGCCGTCACTGAAGCTACGCTCCCTCACAGCCTGACCTGTGCTGAACTCTGGAGCATGGGAAAATGAACTGGCATTTTCCCAAGCTCTAGAGGTCATCCCAGTTCAGCACGGCTGCGAGCAGCAGCTTCAGTGATTAGCGGTGCGGTCACTAAAGCTATGCTGCCTCACAGCCTGACCTGCGCTGAACTCTGGAGCATGGGAAAATGAAACCTGTAACGTTTTCATTTTTCAGTCGATAGAGCTGTGTGACAGCATATTTTTTGCAGGATGAGACAGTGTTTTTATTGATGCTGCTTTGGGGTAGATATGATACGCTTGTTACAGCACTTTTGCTGTATTGCATCCACCAAAAAAAGCATAATTTTGGCGTACTTTCATTTTTTCAGCAACGATGTTTACCAATCTGGTTAATTATTTTTTATGTTTTGATAGATTGGACTTTCCTGATCACTTGTGCTATATACAGCAATGACACAGCATTGCTATATATAGCGAAGATCACTGTCTCATTTGAAGCCTCAGACAGGGTTTCAAAGGAGCTCAGTAATGACAAGCACGGAGATCTTAAAAAAACAAAACACAACTGTTGTCATAGCAATCAATTGGCAACTTGTGATCAAGTCATGGGTACGCCGATGGACTTATGGAATGAGGTGCCCCCATGCCGGTGCTGGCTAAATGTCAGAGTTTGACAGCCACTTTTGACATGTTAACAACCGCAGGCGGAATTGCCCTGCCACTGCAATTGTTAGGGCAGAAACAGACTGCCATATTTATCATGCGAGAATTGCATCGTAAACCTTGTACTGACTGACGGCTCTCCTGACCTGAGCTTGACAGCTGCATAGAAATACATCATACTGTCTTGCTCAGGTCAGGAGAGGTGCTAGGCCAGTCTGTGTAGAGTGATGCGATCCTTGCACAAGTTATACGGCAGTCTAACTCAGCTCTTAGAAGCAGTTCCTGGCTGTAGCACACAACCATAATATGCCAGGCATGGGCGATACATGTATGGTACATATCAAGAGGGGGTTAAAAGGAATCTGTCACCTTTTTTACTGCTTCATTTAGTGAAACATGATGTAGGGTCAGAGATCCTGATTCCAGCAATGTATCACTTATTTTATTGGGTGCTACAGTTTTCATAAATAACAATAGTAAATAATTTTATTTATACATCGTTAACATTTGCAAACAATAAAGACATCACAAAGTAACACATAGTTCAATAGTTACAGGAGGAGTGAATGCAATCTATAAGAAAATAGGGGGGGGGGCACAGTAGGTAAAAAGTGCTTGTCATGCATGGTCCAGCCATCATTATAATAAATAGGGCATTTCAAATAATGCTGCAGTTTTGATTAACCCCTTAGTGACAGAGCCAATTTGGTACTTAATGACCAAGCCATTTTTTGCAATTCTGACCACTGTCACTTTATGAGGTTATAACTCTGGAACGCTTCAACGGATCCCGCTGATTGTGAGAATGTTTTTTCGTGATATATTGTACTTCATGTTAGTGGTAACATTTCTTTGATATTACTTGCGATTATTTATTAAAAAAACGGAAATATGGCGAAAATTTTGAAAATTTAGCAATTTTCAAAATTTGAATTTTTATTCCCTTACATCAAAGAGATATGTCACAAAAAATGGTCAATAAATAACATTTCCCATATGTCTACTTTACATCAGCACAATTTTGGAAAAATTTTTTTTTGTTATTAGGGAGTTATAACGGTTAAAATTTGACCAGCAATTTCTTATTTTTACAGCAAAATTTACAAAACCATTTTTTTTAGGGACCACCTCCCATTTGAAGTCAGTTTGAGGGGTCTATGTGGCAGAAAATGCCCAAAATTGACACCATTCTAAAAACTGCACCCCTCAAGGTGCACAAAACCACATTCAAGAAGTTTATTAACCCTTCAGTTGCTACACAGGAACTGAAGCAATGTGGAAGGAAAAAATGAACATTTTACTTTTTTTTCACAAACATTTTACTTCAGAACCAATTTTTTTTTTTCACAAGTGTGTTAGGAGTCGAGTTTCCTCTGCTGCACAGGGGGAATCTCGATCCGTCTCCGCTGCGGTCTCCCATTCTCCTCCAGCCACAGTGGAGTCTGCTCAGCAGGGACGTCGATCCCAGCGTCTCGCTCAGTCTGACTCTGTGCGAAGAGTTACTGCTGCTTTTCCTGCTTCTGCCATTGAAGCCAGTGCTGGGCAGTGGCGAGTGGACGTTTCTGGATCTAAGTCCTTATTTTCTCACACTGAGCATGCCCAGGGCAGGATCTCCCGTTGGAGATTGAGGGTCACATGCTCAGGTACTGCAGCACATTCCATTGGTCCTCCAGGAAGGTCCTGAAAGGGCAAAACTTCTGTAGCTGTTTCCTGTGCTGCAACTATATAAACTGCGCATGACCGCACGGCCATGCACTAGTATTGTCTTGTAAATATGTGTGTGTGTTGTGAGTGAAAGTCGCTCTTTAAATAACCCTCCCTATTGAATGTCTGTTCGCGGAAGGTGTATGTTTGCTATCTAGCGCCCGACTTATCCAATAGCACGTAACACACATTACAGCTACCAGTTGCTGTGTCCGCCTGTACGGCGCCGTGCGCTTGCTCTGCGCTTTCCTGACCCAAGCCTGGGTGGTTAGTGGCGTCCGTCTGTGCGGCACCGCACGCACTCTTGTGCCTTTATATTATTATTTAGTTTCCTTACACACCCAGTTGCAGTGTTGTGCCAGCAAGTGTCTAATCGGACTTCAATCCTAGTTGGGCAGCACGGTGGCGCAGTGGTTAGCACAGCAGCCTTGCAGCGCTGGAGTCCTGGGTTCTAATCCCACCCAGGACAACATCTGCAAAGAGTTTGTATGTTCTCTCTGTGTTTGCGTGGGTTTCCTCCGGGCACTCCGGTTTCCTCCCACATTCCAAAGACATACTGATAGGGAATTTAGATTGTGAGCCCCATCAGGGACAGCGATGATAATGTGTGCAAACTGTAAAGCGCTGCGGAATATGTTAGCGCTATATAAAAATAAAGATTATTATTATTAGTTGGGGTTGAGTTCGCTGACTTATTGCTCGCGCTCTATGTGCGGTACTGCGGTCCTGTGACTCAACAGGATCGCTTCCTTCACGCAGGGTGCAGTTAACCCGTGCGTGTATACTTGTAGTACCGCCATATAGTCCGTCTTACTAGCAGCAGGGTTTTTACCTGCACGGTGGACCTCGGACTGCGAACGCACCTAGTTCCATTTCATCTTGTACTTGGTGCGTTCCGCCAGTCCTAACAAAGTGTAAAAAAAGAAAATGAACCACATAATTTGTTGAGCAATTTGTCCGGAGAATGCCGATACCCCATACGTGGGGAAGGACCACTGTTTGGTTGCACAGTAGAGCTCAGAAGGGAAGGAGCGCCATTTGGCTTTTTCAACATAGAATTCCCTGGAATTGAGATCGGACACCATGTTGCGTTTGGAGAGCCGCTGATGTGCCTAAACAGTGGAAACCCCCCACAAGTGACACCATTTTGGAAACTAGACCCCCTAAGGAACTTATCTAGGTGTGTGGTCAACACTTTGAACCCCCAAGTGCTTCACACAAGTTTATAACATAGAGCCGAAAAAATTAAAAATCATTTTTTTTTCACAAAAATGATCTTTTCACCCCCAATTTTTTATTTTCCCAAGGGTAGCAAGACAAATTGGACCTCAAAAGTTGTTGTGCAATTTGTCCTGAGTATGTCAATACCCCGTATGTGGGGGTAAACCTCTGTTTGGGCGCACTGCGGAGCTTGGAAGGGAAGGAGCGCCGTTTGACTTTTTAATCTCTTAATTGTGAGAGTGGACGCCATTTTGGGCTTGTAGATGTGCCTAACAGCAGAAACCCCCCACAAGTGACCCCATTTCGGAAACTAGACCCCCTAAGGAACTTATCTAGGCATGTGGTCAACACTTTGAACCCCCTAGTGCTTCACACAAGTTTATAACGTAGAGCCGAAAAAATTTAAAATCTTTTTTTTTTCACAAAAATGATTTTTCACCCCCAATTTTTTATTTTCCCAAGGGTAGCAAGACAAATTGGACCCCAAAAGTTGTTGTGCAATTTGTCCTGAGTATGTCGATACCCCGTATGTGGGGGTAAACCCCTGTTTGGGTGCACAGTAGAGCTCAGAAGGGAAGGAGCGCCATTTGACTTTTTCAACATAGAATTCTCTGGAATTGAGATCGGACACCATGTCGCGTTTGGAGAGCCGCTGATGTGCCTAAACAGTGGAAACCCTCCACAAGTGATACCATATTGGAAACTAGACCCCCTAAGGAACTTATCTAGGCATGTGGTCAACACTTTGAACCCCCAAGTGCTTCACACAAGTTTATAACAAGTTTTCAACAAAATTATTTTTTACCCCCAATTTTTTATTTTCCTAAGGGTAGCAAGAGAAATTGGTTCCCCAAAGTTGTTGTGCAATTTGTCCTGAGTATGTCAATACCCCGTATGTGGGGGTAAACCTCTGTTTGGGCGCACTGCGGAGCTTGGAAGGGAAGGAGCGCCGTTTGACTTTTTAATCTCTTAATTGTGAGAGCGGACGCCATTTTGGGTTTGTAGATGTGCCTAACAGCAGAAACCCCCCACAACTGACCCCGTTTTGGAAACTACACCCCTCAAAGATTTTCATCAGGGGTATATTGAGCAATTTGAACCCACATGTATGACACAGAGTTTGATAACATTAGGTCGTCATATTGAAAAAATTCATTTTTTTCCACGAGAATCTTGTTTTAGACCTGAATGTCTCACTTTTTCAGAAATAACATCATAAAGTGGACCGCACAATTCGTTACCCACTTTATTATGAGCGCAGCGATATCCCATATGTAGTCAAAAAGTTCTGTTTGGACAAATGGCAGGGCTTGGACAGAAAGGGGCACAATGTGACAAATTTGGCTTTATTTGAAATTGAAGATCCAGGACCCATTCAAAGCTTCTAGAGACATTGAGCAAAAAAGAAAATCCTTCCAGGAATTATTACTCACAGAGGGAGGCATGCTCCTAAAACACAATGGCTGACTATAAAATTGGTCTTGCTAACAAAACAGTTGTCCCGCATTTGCGTATATTGTAGCAGGAAGAATAAACTGTACTGGAATGAAGGGCAAAATGTGTAGGAAAATGCAGCCAACTATATGGCAAAGCGGAGTTTGTTCCAAAGATGAAAGAACACCATCAGGGCTAGAATGGCAGACACTTTCAGAGACTGGTGGTACAACGTCCTTTTAGCTCCAGCAATCCCTATATGAGAGATGAATGTGCCAATAGACGTGGTACACCATAGCAAGCTCCCACCCGCCAAGGTCAGAACCGCTATATGCACAAAACAACCAGTTCTCTATAGAAAGTATTGTCTGGTACCAGAGGTTCGGCAAGAACCATAAAGTAAAGCCCATAGTGTATAAGTACGGAACTTCCTAATTTTTTTAGAAATCCTGCAATAAAATGATCATGCCCGTATCATTAACTTAAATATAAGTAATATAAATGGAAGCCAAAGTTTTGTGTAGCAAGACAGTCATAAAACAGTCAAAGTTAGATAAATGGTCAAAAATGTAATCAAGTCCTAGAATTCATTTTCAGATGATCTCACTTTTCAAGATCATTTCTGGGGTCCACATTCTAACGCTTATTGACATAGGTACGTGGACGAGAATTTGTTGGAATAATAGTTTGCTATGGGATTGATCGAGTCGTAGAATTTTCAGATGACCTGACTTTGCAAGAACATTTGTGGGGTCCACACTCTAGAACGTACAGACGTGGGTACGTGGACGAGAATTTGTTGGAATAGTAGTTTGGTATGGGATTGATCGAGTCGTAGAATTTTCAGATGACCTGACTTTGCAAGAACATTTGTGGGGTCCACACTCTAGAGCGTATAGACGTGGGTACGTGGACGAGAATTTGTTGGAATAGTAGTTTGGTATGGGATTGATCGAGTCGTAGAATTTTCAGATGACCTGACTTTGCAAGAACATTTGTGGGGTCCACACTCTAGAGCGTATAGACGTGGGTACGTGGACGAGAATTTGTTGGAATAGTAGTTTGGTATGGGATTGATCAAGTTCTGGAATTAATTGTGAAATGGGGTAAAATGGGATCTACTAATTAAAATATTATTTATCAATTGTTCCAAATTGTACTACTGGGGCCACTAAGCAGAAAATAAAAAATTATTGAAAAAAACAAACTAATAATTGTAGGTGGTGTGGTAGGTCTCAAAACAGGGGGAGATACAAAGGCCTGGTTGGGATGGGCATGTGGGGCAATAGAATCGGGAATCACTCCGTCTGCCATGCTTTCTGCAAACTCGGCACCTTTTTTGAGGATACCTTTGGGTGGGAGTGACAGGGACAGGGTGAGGAAAATGGCGTTCTGAAAGTCTCCGGGAATCCTCAGAGTCGAAGGCTTCCCCCTGTGCCATGGACTCAAATATGAGGCTCTCTACTACTTTTTCCTGAAAGTGCAGGAACGTAAGTGGTCCTTGAGATTTTTTATATAGGACAAAACTGTTATATGTGGCAGTTTGAATTAGATAGATTCTCACCTTTTTATACCACGCCCTGGTCTTCCTCTTGACCAGGTATGGTTGCAGAACCTGGTTTGACAGGTCTACGCCACCTGTAGTCTGTGACACAGACAGGTTTTCTTTGTCCCTGGTGGCACCCCTCTCTCTGACCGTCACAGTGGTGTCCGTATGCAGTGTGGAAAGCATGTAGACGTGCTTCCTGTCTTTCCACTTCACTGCAAGAAGTTGGTCGCTTGCAAGTGAGAATGACGCCCCCCTCTCCAAACGTCTGGACACCAACTGTGACGGAAACCCCACTCTGTTTTTCCTCACTGTCCCACAGGCCCCTGTATTTGCAGCATGGAGGGATTTGTATAGGGGGATGCTCGTGTAATAGTTGTCGGTATACACATGGAACCCTTGATTGAGAAAGGGCGTCATTAGCTCCCAGACAATTTTGCCTGGGATACCAATTGTCTGGGGGCAGTTTGCGGGGTTTATTTGGCGGTCCCTACCTTCATAAATTACCTTCATAAATTAAGAAGGTTGACGTGTACCCTGATGAGCTCTCGCAAGCTTTATATAATTTTATGCCGTATTTGGCTCTCTTGGAGGGAATAAATTGGCGGAACAACAGACGGCCCTTGTAGCTCATCAAGGACTCGTTGACTGCCACATTTTGCTTTGGGGTATAGGAATTTAGAAAGGAAGTTTTTAGGAGGGAAAATAGGGGTCTTAATTTATTTAGCCGATCGTAGTTGGGGTCAGTTCTTGGGAGAGCTTGGGAATTGTCACTGAAGTGGAGGAATCTCATCAGGGCTTCGTAACGGGCTTGGGACATGATGGCTGCAAATACAGGGGTGCAGTGGACAGCTTTTGTTGCCCAGTAAGAGCGGAGAGTGGGTTTTTTTACTATACCCATATTCAGGGTGAGGCCTAAGAATTTTTTTATTTCGGGGACATTTGTGGGGATCCAGGAACGAGAATGAAAGGCAGTGGGTTTTTGGGAAATATATTGCCGGCATATAGGTTTGTTTGGTGGACGATTAATTGCAGGACTTCGGGGCTAATGAAAATTTCCAAAAAATCAATAGGGGTAAAATTGGCGACATCTACTTTTATTCCAGGGACTGCAGAAAAAAGGGGAATTTGAGGGGAAAATGAGGTTTCATTATACCACAGCAGTGGGGGGCCTGCGGTACTTGGTCCTGCCTCTGAAGCTTCAGCAGTGACGACCGACTCCGCTACCACCGGGCTGGGGGATCCCGTGGAGGAAGAGTCGTCATCACTGTCTGAAAGCTGCTCAACTTCAGGGGCAGAATCTGTTTCGCTGCCAGAGCTGCCGGAGCAAAGCAGGCTGTAAGCTTGCTCCGCGCTGAAAGTTCTGCGGGCCATTTTATCTAATTCCTCCCCTAACCCTAAAAAAATTTAAAAAAAAATTATAATTTTTTTTATTCTTTCTTTTTTTATAATCCTCTGCTGATGATGCAGGGATTACGGAGAACGGGGGTGGGTAAATTGGATGCTGGCTTTATAAATAAAGTGTTTTTTGTAACTGACAGGGCAGCACTTTAACTGTAGTCTCTCTCTCTTCTCTCCTAGAACAACTACAAGGAGAGAAGAGAGAGGTACAGCCCAAGTGCTGCCATATTTATTAAATATTAGGGGTTTTGATCACTGTAATTGGACATATTACAGTAATCAAAACCCAGCAGCCAATGAGAAAATTCTCATAGGTTGCTGGGTCTCTGCTGGCAGATCATGGCAGGTGCACTGCGCATGCGCCCGCCATTTTCTTCCAGCAGAGAAGAAGAAGGGGGGCCAGGAGCCGTGGGCTAAGGACCGGGGACCATGGACAGGGGCACATCAGCAGGACTATTAGAGGTATGGTGGGGGGCTCGGGGGCTCTATTTCTCTCCCTTCTGATGTGCGATCACATCAGAGGGGAGAGAAATGCAAAGCATTTTTTTTTTACAAACTATTTGCAGCGATCGCAACCCCGGGGGTCTGTAAAGACCCCCGGGATTGCGATCGCTCCAGGGGTCCGTAAAAACCGACCCCAATACACTGCGGGGGAAGCTAGGTTTTGGCGGGCGCATCTGCACATGCGCCCGCCATTTTGGAGCACTAGAAAGGAGGAGGAGGGTTGGGGACCGGGGGGTACCTTCTCCGGTACATAAGGTACCGTGGGGGGCTCGGGGGACCCTATTTCTCTCCCCTCTAATGTCCTATCACATTAGAGGGGAGAGAAACACAACGCAAATCGCGTTTTTTTTTTTTTTGCGATCGCCGGTAAACGGTTAATTACTGGCGATCGCAAAAGCGGGGTCGGTGAAAACCGACCCGAATCATAGTAACATAGTAACATAGTAACATAGTTAGTAAGGCCGAAAAAAGACATTTGTCCATCCAGTTCAGCCTATATTCCATCATAATAAATACCCAGATCTACGTCCTTCTACAGAACCTAATAATTGTATGATACAATATTGTTCTGCTCCAGGAAGACATCCAGGCCTCTCTTGAACCCCTCGACTGAGTTCGCCATCACCACCTCCTCAGGCAAGCAATTCCAGATTCTCACTGCCCTAACAGTAAAGAATCCTCTTCTATGTTGGTGGAAAAACCTTCTCTCCTCCAGACGCAAAGAATGCCCCCTTGTGCCCGTCACCTTCCTTGGTATAAACAGATCCTCAGCGAGATATTTGTATTGTCCTCTTATATACTTATGCATGGTTATTAGATCGCCCCTCAGTCGTCTTTTTTCTAGACTAAATAATCCTAATTTCGCTAATCTATCTGGGTATTGTAGTTCTCCCATCCCCTTTATTAATTTTGTTGCCCTCCTTTGTACTCTCTCTAGTTCCATTATATCCTTCCTGAGCACCGGTGCCCAAAACTGGACACAGTACTCCATGTGCGGTCTAACTAGGGATTTGTACAGAGGCAGTATAATGCTCTCATCATGTGTATCCAGACCTCTTTTAATGCACCCCATGATCCTGTTTGCCTTGGCAGCTGCTGCCTGGCACTGGCTGCTCCAGGTAAGTTTATCATTAACTAGGATCCCCAAGTCCTTCTCCCTGTCAGATTTACCCAGTGGTTTCCCGTTCAGTGTGTAATGGTGATATTGATTCCCTCTTCCCATGTGTATAACCTTACATTTATCATTGTTAAACCTCATCTGCCACCTTTCAGCCCAAGTTTCCAACTTATCCAGATCCATCTGTAGCAGAATACTATCTTCTCTTGTATTAACTGCTTTACATAGTTTTGTATCATCTGCAAATATCGATATTTTACTGTGTAAACCTTCTACCAGATCATTAATGAATATGTTGAAGAGAACAGGTCCCAATACCGACCCCTGCGGTACCCCACTGGTCACAGCGACCCAGTTAGAGACTATACCATTTATAACCACCCTCTGCTTTCTATCACTAAGCCAGTTACTAACCCATTTACACACATTTTCCCCCAGACCAAGCATTCTCATTTTGTGTACCAACCTCTTGTGCGGCACGGTATCAAACGCTTTGGAAAAATCGAGATATACCACGTCCAATGACTCACCGTGGTCCAGCCTATAGCTTACCTCTTCATAAAAACTGATTAGATTGGTTTGACAGGAGCGATTTCTCATAAACCCATGCTGATATGGAGTTAAACAGTTATTCTCATTGAGATAATCCAGAATAACATCCCTCAGAAACCCTTCAAATATTTTACCAACAATAGAGGTTAGACTTACTGGCCTATAATTTCCAGGTTCACTTTTAGAGCCCTTTTTGAATATTGGCACCACATTTGCTATGCGCCAGTCCTGCGGAACAGACCCTGTCGCTATAGAGTCCCTAAAAATAAGAAATAATGGTTTATCTATTACATTACTTAGTTCTCTTAGTACTCGTGGGTGTATGCCATCCGGACCCGGAGATTTATCTATTTTAATCTTATTTAGCCGGTTTCGCACCTCTTCTTGGGTTAGATTGGTGACCCTTAATATAGGGTTTTCATTGTTTCTTGGGATTTCACCTAGCATTTCATTTTCCACCGTGAATACCGTGGAGAAGAAGGTGTTTAATATGTTAGCTTTTTCCTCGTCATCTACAACCATTCTTTCCTCACTATTTTTTAAGGGGCCTACATTTTCAGTTTTTATTCTTTTACTATTGATATAGTTGAAGAACAGTTTGGGATTAGTTTTACTCTCCTTAGCAATGTGCTTCTCTGTTTCCTTTTTGGCAGCTTTAATTAGTTTTTTAGATAAAGTATTTTTCTCCCTATAGTTTTTTAGAGCTTCAATGGTGCCATCCTGCTTTAGTAGTGCAAATGCTTTCTTTTTACTGTTAATTGCCTGTCTTACTTCTTTGTTTAGCCACATTGGGTTTTTCCTATTTCTAGTCCTTTTATTCCCACAAGGTATAAACCGCTTACACTGCCTATTTAGGATGTTCTTAAACATTTCCCATTTATTATCTGTATTCTTATTTCTGAGGATATTGTCCCAGTCTACCAGATTAAGGGCATCTCTAAGCTGGTCAAACTTTGCCTTCCTAAAGTTCAATGTTTTTGTGACTCCCTGACAAGTCCCCCTAGTGAAAGACAGGTGAAACTGTACAATATTGTGGTCGCTATTTCCTAGATGCCCGACCACCTGCAGATTTGTTATTCTGTCAGGTCTATTAGATAGTATTAGGTCTAAAAGTGCTGCTCCTCTGGTTGGATTCTGCACCAATTGTGAAAGATAATTTTTCTTGGTTATTAGCAGAAACCTGTTGCCTTTATGGGTTTCACAGGTTTCTGTTTCCCAGTTAATATCCGGGTAGTTAAAGTCCCCCATAACCAGGACCTCATTATGGGTTGCAGCTTCATCTATCTGCTTTAGAAGTAGACTTTCCATGGTTTCTGTTATATTTGGGGGTTTGTAACAGACCCCAATGAGAATTTTGTTACCATTTTTCCCTCCATGAATTTCAACCCATATGGACTCGACATCCTCATTCCCTTCGCTAATATCCTCCCTTAAAGTGGACTTTAGACAAGACTTTACATAGAGACAAACCCCTCCTCCTCTCCGATTTTTACGATCGTTTCTAAACAGACTGTAACCCTGTAAGTTAACTGCCCAGTCATAGCTTTCATCTAACCATGTCTCGGTTATTCCCACTATGTCAAAGTTACCTGTAGATATTTCTGCTTCTAGTTCTTCCATCTTGTTTGTCAGGCTTCTGGCGTTTGCGAGCATGCAGTTTAGAGGATTTTGTTTTGTTCCAATCTCCTCACTGTGGATTGTTTTAGAAATGTTCTTACCTCCCTTCTGAGTATGTTTTCCTGGGTCGTCTTTGTTCGAGTCTAATGTTTTTCTTCCCGTCCCCTCTTCTTCTAGTTTAACGCCCGCCTGTTCTCTGGGGTCTCGGCTACCCCCGGCAGCCAAGACCCCGGAGAAAATTGGACTCTGGGGGCGCTATTCACTTTTTCCACAGCTCCGTTAATTAACGGCACTGTGGTTTAAGTACCCTTAGCGGCCGCCGTTAAAAGGCGTATTGGCGGTTGCTAAGGGGTCAAAAATAGTTTTATTTGCTGAATACATACCAGGTCTGTGAATGTTAAGCTCTGTATATCTCCACCCACATCACTAATTGATAGCTTTCTGTGTACATTGTGTTGGCAATAATTTCCCAATTACTGGTGATGTAGTACTACATGGCAGCATGTTTACTAGTCCTCTGCTAATAATCTCTTGCTAATAAAACTGTAATTTAATCAAAACTACAGCGAGCAACTCAGGCAGTGACACATCACCGAATCAGGGTTTCTCTCTACATTATTCTGCTCTCAGATTAGGTATCAAAAAGCTGGTGACAGATTCCTTTCAAGGGGAATCTGTAAGCACGTTTATCTTCTCACCATGACAGCACCCACATGAGAGAGGGGACCCGTCCATAGGAACAGGAAACCTGCAGGTTAAAAGGGGCGGTCCTCCTCGCCTCCTCATTTTGATTGCAGAGTATGAGCGGAACAACAAAGAAAGCTTTAGACAATCTGCATAATAATTAATATATATATATATATATATATATATATATATATATACAGTTAGGGCTAGAAATATTTGGACAGTGACACAATTTTCGCGAGTTGGGCTCTGCATGCCACCACATTGGATTTGAAATGAAACCTCTACAACAGAATTCAAGTGCAGATTGTAACGTTTAATTTGAAGGGTTTAAAAAAAATATCTGATAGAAAATGTAGGAATTGTACACATTTCTTTACAAACACTCCACATTTTAGGAGGTCAAAAGTAATTGGACAAATAAACATAACCCAAACAAAATATTTTTATTTTCAATATTTTGTTGCAAATCCTTTGGAGGCAATCACTGCCTTAAGTCTGGAACCCATGGACATCACCAAACGCTGGGTTTCCTCCTTCTTAATGCTTTGCCAGGCCTTTACAGCCGCAGCCTTCAGGTCTTGCTTGTTTGTGGGTCTTTCCGTCTTAAGTCTGGATTTGAGCAAGTGAAATGCATGCTCAATTGGGTTTAGATCTGGAGATTGACTTGGCCATTGCAGAATGTTCCACTTTTCGGCACTCATGAACTCCTGGGTAGCTTTGGATGTATGCTTGGGGTCATTGTCCATCTGTACTATGAAGCGCCGTCCAATCAACTTTGCAGCATCTGGCTGAATCTGGGCTGAAAGTATATCCCGGTACACTTCAGAATTCATCCGGCTACTCTTGTCTGCTCTTATGTCATCAATAAACACAAGTGACCCAGTGCCATTGAAAGCCATGCATGCCCATGCCATCACGTTGCCTCCACCATGTTTTACAGAGGATGTGGTGTGCCTTGGATCATGTGCCGTTCCCTTTCTTCTCCAAACTTTTTTCTTCCCATCATTCTGGTACAGGTTGATCTTTGTCTCATCTGTCCATAGAATACTTTTCCAGAACTGAGCTGGCTTCTTGAGGTGTTTTTCTGCAAATTTAACTCTGGCCTGTCTATTTTTGGTATTGATGAATGGTTTGCATCTAGATGTGAACCCTTTGTATTTACTGTCATGGAGTCTTCTCTTTACTGTTGACTTAGAGACAGATACACCTACTTCACTGAGAGTGTTCTGGACTTCAGTTGATGTTGTGAACGGGTTCTTCTTCACCAAATTAAGTATGCGGCGATCATCCACCACTGTTGTCATCCGTGGACGCCCAGGCCTTTTTGAGTTCCCAAGCTCAAGCATTTCTCAGAATGTACCCAACTGTTGATTTTGCTACTCCAAGCATGTCTGCTATCTCTCTGATGGATTTTTTCTTTTTTTTCAGCCTCAGGATGTTCTGCTTCACCTCAATTGAGAGTTCCTTTGACCGCATGTTGTCTGCTCACAGCAACAGCTTCCAAATGCAAAACCACACACCTGGAATCCACCCCTGACCTTTTAACTACTTCATTGATTACAGGTTAACGAGGGAGACGCCTTCAGAGTTAATTGCAGCCCTTAGAGTCCATTGTGCAATTGAAAAAGAGGACGCTATGCATTACAGAGCTATGATTCCTAAACCCTTTCTCCGATTTGGATGTGGAAACTATCATATTGCAGCTGGGAGTGTGCACTTTCAGCCCATATTATATATATAGTTGTATTTCTGAACATGTTTTTGTAAACAGCTAAAATAACAAAACTTGTGTCACTGTCCAAATATTTCTGGCCCTAACTGTATATATATATATATATATATACACACACACACAAATCACCACCACCATGAGTGAATCACCTACACCATATATAACTAAGAGAGATAAGTGAGTGGGTGCTGTCGTGGACTCCATAAAACCTAATTACCGATAAGTAATCCAGTTTTTTCTTCTCGCCACGACAGCACCCACATGAGAGACTTTCAGAGAACCATCACCTGGGAGGGACCACTATTGAGGACAGATCTCCCGGATACCAAGTGAGAAGATGATGATGAATCAAGTCCATAATGGTTGTAAAAGGTAGATGGTGAAGGCCATGTTGCCACCTGTCTGCCTTCTCAGCCAAGGATGATGCCATAGCCCATGCTGAATGGGCTCTTACTCCGTCCGGGGAATTTTCACTTTTCGCTGAGTAGGCCAGACAGATTGCATATCTAATCCATCGTGATAAAGTCCTCTTTGTGACTCCAAACCCCTTCATGTGGACCTGGAAGGATACAAACAGAGCCCTACTCTGCCTCCAGGGATGAGTTATGTCTATATAATGCAGAACAGTTCTCCTCACATCTAAAGTGGGGAATTTCTCCTAATGAGGAGTATAAGATTTTCAAAAAAGGAGGGAAGAAAAATCTCCTGACTTCTGTGAAATCTAGCAGCTACCTTAATGAGGTAGGAAGGGTTTGGTCTTAGCACTAACCTATCAGGAAATACTACATAAAAGGAGGATCAATAAATAGAGCCTGTATGTCACTAACTCTTCCAGCTGATGTTAATGCAACTAACAGGGCAGTCTCTCTGGGCTCAGGGTAGGATGTGTTGGCAGTCTGGCTATCTGGGGGTATAGGCACAGCTAGCAGATGTGGGTCTGAGAGGGAGGTAACTGTCTCACTACTGACAAGCTCGTTTCCCGCCAAGTGTCCCATCTTCCCGCTCAAACTGCTATTTATGTCGGACCCGCCCCATCAGTAAAGTGCCCTGAACTGCTCCGGTCAGCAATCTCTTCCCCTTGAAACACTGGTGACAACCCTGACGGTTCCGGCCCAGACACGCAGGAGATACCGTTAGCTTGGCTCTCCTCCCTACATAAGTGCAATGATTTACTTATCTCTAGGGCTAGACTGAAGCCATTTCTCTAAACAGTAAATTAATATGAACAGCTTTAGCTGAGCTATAGGTGTCACAGAGTTCTGTAAAACCAATGTCACGTGAGGCCGCTACCGTGACAGCACATCCTAGAAAACATTGTATCAAGAGTCATGCTACTTTACGGCATTTGCTGCAGTAGTTTGTAATTAAATAAACTTGCTTAGATCTTCCAGCTTGTTTTACTCTTTCATTTACCATACTTCATAAATAAAAGCGTGATGTGCAAGTCATCAGATGTCAATGCCATCATAATGAATGGATATACTTGCGGTTAAGCGTTATCAAAGGAGGAATTATCATCTCTGCTTATTTTGGTAGAAACATGCAGGTCAATGCATCAATCTATGCAGTAATGATGATTTTATTTCCACAATCACCTTATCTTAACTTATACAATAATGATGTTGTCAAGATAATAAACTCAGTATTCTGTCTAAACACAAATAGCTTTTCCTAATTGAATCCCTCAGGGTCCAGACTGATCACACAGCGTGCTAATCAGATTATTGTCATAAAATAAGGCAGATACTAAAGAAATTACAAATATTGTGGAGTTTGACACCTCCTCTGCAGGTGGAAGATGAGAGATAAGCTAATACTTAATGTAGTTGGCTAGATATCGTAACATACACATTTAAATAAATATAATAGCATAAAAAACACTTTACTTCATTTACTTTCATCATATGATAAGCACACCTCAGCCTTGAGTATATTATAAATTAACTGATTTATTTCTAATTAAGATATAATTAAAATGGAAAAGTTATTAATTGAGTTGCTAACAATGCATGGCATCAATATAACATGGTCTGTTACATAAGTTACTTAGGTAGGAAGTTTCAGATGATTAGTCAGAAGATAAAACAATATATCTGACCAGGCAATGAATCCATTGATCTCAGCGCCATACGACATGTACTGTACAAATAACAGCAGGCTTATGCTTTCGATTGAGAAAAACTCATTTTCTGTTTCAAAACTGTCTATATATTTATTTGCATCTCATGTATTCATATTATTTAGTTTGGTTATCTGTGATTTCCTTGCACATTCTGTTTGGAACACAGAAGAAAAAAGTATTAAAAGGCATCTGTCTGGTGGTAATAGACTTCTCACTCCATTACTACACTATTCTGCTCCTGTATTTTCCAAAATTGAGCTTATTATCCCACTCAGATACCTTATTTTCATCATAAAATGTTTAAAAAGGTCCTTCTCTGGATCTAGTTGTTTCATTTCCATCTATGGCTTGCTGAAGTCCAACCTGTGTGTTGGCTCTCTCACGTGTGTTTAAATTTCTACAGTACATGACTATTATCATGCTGGAACACATTGCTCCGTTGAGGTAGTTTACACCTTTTTTATCATTAATACTTGTTTATATAGGTTATGTTTGTCATTAGTTTTGTACTATTTTATTTAGTACATAAAACAGAAAAAGAGAACTCATGCAATAAACAAAACTGTCAAGCACCAGATATAGTAAATGGAGCCCATTGACCAAGGTGACAACAATGTAAAAATATAGTAACATCCCACTAATTAAAAAGTTTTGATTACTATATTACATACAGTGGGAGAAATAAGTATTTGATCCCTTGTTGATTTTGTTGATTCCCTTAACCTTTTGGTTATTACAGAAACCTAGATCCAGCATTCAGACACCACCGCCGCAGCCGCACTCTCGTTTGGTGGGCTGAAATTTTCACATACCACCAGACCTGAGAAAAGACAGGGTGGAGGTGTTGGTTTGCTCCTTTCATCACAATGTGCTTTCCAGGTCATCTCCTCGGTTCCCTCACTCACATTTCCTTCCTTTGAAGTCCATGCCGTCAGACTCTATAAGCCCTTTCCTTGCGAGTGGCGGTTGTTTATCGCCCTCCGGGCTCCTTCTGCCAGTTTCTAGACCACTTTGCCACCTGGCTTACTCACTCTCTATCCTGTGACATCCCTGCCCTCATCATGGGAGACTTTAACATCCCCATCAATGATCCACTCTCCCAATCTGCCTCTCATCTTCTTTCTCTAACTTCTTCTTTCGGCCTCTCACAGTTTACTAATTCTCCTACGCATGGGGATGGGAATACTTTGGACCTCGTTTTCTCCTGGCCCGGCTCACTGCATAACTTTACTAACTCCCTTCTGCCGCTCTCGGACCACAACCTTCTTTCCTTCTCGGTCAAGAATTGTCTCCTCACCTGGGACACCCCCACTTACCACACTTATCGGAATACACGTACCATTAATACCCAGCAGCTTGTGGACAATCTCCACTCATTTCTAGCCCCCATCTCCTCCCTCTCCTGTCCAGACTTAGCATTGTCACACTTCAATAATACACTAAAGAATGCCCTAGATGAAGCAGCACCTTCTACACGCAGAAAGACCCGACACAGACAACGGCAGCCCTGGCACACTATGCAAACACGCTTTCTTCAGCGTTGCTCAAGGTGTGCAGAGCAGCAGTGGAGAAAATCTCTCTTAGCAGAAGACTTCTTCCACTATAAGTTCATGCTCAAAACCCGTAACTCTGCCCTTTATCTGGCCAAACAATCCTACTTCACCACCCTCATCAACTCACTATCCAACGACTTTTTGAATCCTTAAACTCTTTCCTGAAACCTAAAGTACAGGCCCCCATCACCAACCTCAGCGGTGAGGATCTGGACACTTATTTCTCAGAAAAAAATCAACCACATCCATCAGAATATCTCAGCGCAATCTCCTCAGTGCCTGGATCCCCTTCCCTGCTGCACCTCAAGCTCACTAGACATCTTTGAGCCTGTTTCAGAACAAGAAGGTTCCAAGCTCCTCGCTTCTGCTCGGCCTACAACCTGCAACAGTGACCCCATTCCTTCACATATCCTGCAGTCTCTCTCACCAGTGGTCACCACTCACCTGAGTAAAATATTTAACCTCTCTCTTTCTTCAGGTATTTTTCCCTCCTCATTTAAACATGCCATCATAACCCCTTTACTTAAAAATCCATCCTTGGACCAGAACTGCACTGCTAACTACAGACCTATCTCTAACCTTTCCTTCTTCTCTAAACTCCTGGAACGCTTGGTCCACTCCCGTCTAATCCGCTAGCTCTCGGATTACTCTCTTCTTGACCCCTTACAATCTGGTTTCCGCTCTTTACACTCCACTGAAACTGCCCTCACGAAAGTCTCTAATGACCTAATAACAGCTAAATCCAAAGGTCATTCCTCTCTGCTGATTCTCCTGGATCTCTCTGCCGCATTTGACACTGTGGATCACCAGCTGCTCCTCACTATGCTCCGCTCTATAGGCCTCAAGGACACAGCCCTCTCCTGGTTCTCCTCCTACCTCTCTGACCGCTCATTCACTGTATCTTTTGCCGGCTCCTCTTCCTCTCCTCGTCCCCTTACCATCGGGGTTCCGCAAGGCTCAGTCCTAGGCCCCCTCCTCTTCTCTCTTTACACGGCCCCTATTGGACAAACAATCAGCAGATTTGGCTTCCAGTATAATCTCTATGCTGATGACACCCAATTATACAGTTCTTCCCCCGACATCACTCCTACCCTAATTCAAAATACCAAGGATTGTCTGTCTGCTGTCTCTAACATCATGTCCTCCCTCTACCTGAAACTTAATCTCTCCAAAACGGAACTTCTTGTGTTTCTCCCTTCTACTAACGTCATTCTACCCAACATCGAAATTACCCTGAAGTGTTCAACCATAACTCTCAAGCAGCATGCCCGCTGTCTTGGGGTCATATTCGACACCAAACTTTCCTTTACTCCCTATATCTGATTACTCACTCGCTCTTGTCACATGCATCTTAAAAACATCTCCAGAATCCGACCTTTTCTCACCGTTGACACTGCTAAGGCTCTTACTGTTGCTCTTATTCATTCCCGTCTGGACTACTGCAACTCTCTTCTGATCGGTCTCCCTCTTACCAAACTTTCTCCTCTCCAATCCATCTTGAATGCTGCAGCCAGAGTCATATTTCTGTCCAGCCGCTTCACCGATGTCTCCTTCTTGTGCCAGTCATTACACTGGCTACCCATTCGCTACAGGGTCCAGTATAAACTCATCTCTCTCACCCACAAAGCTCTCCACAGTTCTGCACCGCCTTATATCTCCTCTCTCATCTCTGTCTATTGCCCTACACGTGCCCTCTGTTCTACAAATGACCTAAGACTAACATCCCCTGTAATCCGAACCTCACACCTCTGTCTCCAAGACTTCTCTCGTGCTGCGTCAGCTCTCTGGATTGCACTTCTCCAGACGATCAGACTGATACCTAGCCCCGAGATATTCAAGTGCGCTTTGAAAACCCATCTCTTCAAACAAGCCTACCACATCAACTACTCAGTAAACTAACTTTGCCCTGTTCGCTCCTTCCAAATATTACTCTGAATCTGCACCCTACTAATCATCTGTCTCCACACCCTCCATGCACATCATAACTGCACTTGATACTTGACTATAGCACTTAAAAATAGGGGCTGATGACCGGACCATGCAGCTTTGTATGAAAATCCCTATTTATTATAATTGCCAGACCTGAAATAACAAGCACTTTTTACCTATTGTGTCCCCCCATTTCCTTGTAGATTGTAAGCTTGCGAGCAGGGACCTCACTCCTAATGTCACTGTTTAAATTGTCTTAACTCGTACTGAATTTATTGTTTGTACATGTCCCCGCTTAATTGTAAAGTGCTGTGGAATATGTTGGCGCTATATAAATACAAATTATTATTATTATTAAGATTGCAAATGGGCACTGGAGATGGGTCATTGGTCCAGTATAATTTAGACCAATGACCCATCTCCAGTGCCCATTTTTTTAGTTTTTTTAATCTATTATCTTTCAGAAAAGGCTAACAGAGACCTTTTCAATGCCTATAACAAATCAACCAAAATTATAATTTTGTGGAATGTCCCATAGATTATCTTGACTAAGAAACCCACTTTTTCTATAAGTGATACATGTTCATTTTTTAAAACTATCTGGTTAAAAAAAACCACTACTATGGCTAGTACAAGGTTAAGAGCAATAATTGGGGCAATAAATAACATATTGGTTCTATTGTCACAATTTTTTAAGTCCCTTGCCACACATTGCGTCCACAGTTGTACCCAGAATGTACCTGTATCTCTGGATAGGTCTTTCAGCTGTGCAGATATGGTCAATGTATGTTTAACCCTAGACTATCTATATTTCTATATAAAGATACTTTCATATGTCTAAAAGTGGCTGTATTCAAAGGACACATGAAATCAGTCAGGCTTTCTTTTAGAAGTACAATCATATTGGATCATTTCTTCTGCATTGTCTTAAGGCCATTATATCTGTTAGAAAGAACAGTAGCTCTGACATCATTATCCAGTGCTTCAATCTTTTGCCTAAGCAATTTATGAAACAAGATAAGGTCACGCTGTGCAAAATCTCAACAATATATCTCGGCCTAAAGCAAAATAATAGCCACCTTGACTACTAACAAGCAACCTTATCAAACTAGTATGAAATAATTTCAAAGCTTAATTGCCCTTTTGCTGGTGGATAATCGCAAACCAATGATGAAAGGAAAAGATTAAATTTGCAGAAGTATAACAATATTACTTTTTTATCTTTAATTTTGTGATCAGTAACATTAAATGCAATCTAGAATGCTATCCATGGACCAGCAAAGAAGAAAATACCTTCACAGCTAATACATTTTTTGTATTATTTCACATGGTGTCAACATGATTTATTCTGCATTTCCATAGATATGCTTAGACTTTACCTACTGCACTCCTCATATTTGAGGTTTCATTCGAAGAGTCTCCATTAACGGGGCTTCCACAATGCGTTTGTGCCTACAAAATGTAGACATCGCCTTAACAGTAATGTCCATACAGGGAGTCCAAAAATTCAATAGGTGGCAGATGTCACTGTATGCCGCTACAAAGCTATGCATTGCAGCTTCTCTACGAAGACATAGGTAAGGCAATATTTCTGTCATATCTCTGACTGATGGTAAAAACACATGATGTGAATAGAGATTTACTCAATACACTGTATAATGTGCTCTCTTGTACAGTAGAATGGGAAACTGTTTCTACATGTTACCTAAACAGGAAAACAGACAACTGAAGACAGAAATTCATCCAATCAATTGCAAAGGAAAACTTATTTTTACTTTTTATGGAATACACTAGAAATAGGCCCGATGCTCTTGCATCTGGAGTGCGGTGAAATGAACAATCCCCTGGTGTTCAGCCAATAAGCGGCGCAAATCCCCTGCCCCGCCGGCTAAGCCAATGAGCGGTGCAATGCGAGATTTGAATCCCCCGCCAAAGCCGTGCAGCCAGGGGAGGCTCGGCCAATGAGCGGGGCCGCGCGGCTTTGGCAGGGGATTTGAATCCTGCGCTCATTGGCTGAGGCCAGGGGCGCTGAGCCAATGAGCGGTGCCACGTGGCTTGGAGGGGGATATGAATCCTGGCCACCATATCAGAATACCCATAACTTGGGTGCTCCAATATGGCAGTCGGCGTAGTTCCAATGCGAGCAGCCGGGAGATGAGCTGCTGGCACCACTCGTCTCCCGGCTGTGTCACCGCTGACCTCCCTGCGGCGGGAGATGAGACGCAACTACCGTTGGCTAGCGCCGCTGATCTCTCGATGGAATAGCTGTGCCGTTTTTGTCACAGATTCCGGCCGCGGTAGATTGTGGGATAGCGACACAATTGCCGGAAGCTGTGACAGAGCCGATTGGCAATTATGTTAGACAAGGTAAATTGTCAATGCCTACTATATATACTGACTAGGGTTGAGCGAAACGGGTCGAACATTTTCAAAAGTCGCCGACTTTTGGCTAAGTCGGGGTTTCATGAAACCCGATCCGACCCCTGTGCGGGGTCGGCCATGCGGTAGGCGACTTTCGCGCCAAAGTCGCGTTTCAATGACGCGAAAAGCGCCATTTCTCAGCCAATGAAGGTAAACGCAGAGTGTGGGCAGCGTGATGACATAGGTCCTGGTCCCCACCATCTTAGAGAAGGGCATTGCAGTGATTGGCTTGCTGTCTGCGACGTCACAGGGGCTATAAAGAGGCGTTCCCGCCGACCGCCATCTTACTGCTGCTGATCTGAGCTTAGGGAGAGGTTGCTGCCGCTTTGTCAGAAGCAGGGATAGCGTTAGGCAGGGTCCATTAACCACAAAACCGCTTGTGCTGCAGCGATTTGCACTGTCCAACACCACCCTCGGTGTGCAGGGACAGTGGAAGTTTTTTTTTTTTTTTTTTTCCCCTCAGCGCTGTAGCTCATTGGGCTGCCCTAGAAGGCTCCCTGATAGCTGCATTGCTGTGTGTACGCCGCTGTGCAAACCAACTGCTTTTTTCAAAGCACAAATCCTCTTGTTCCTTCCTTTCTGCACAGCTATCTTTTTTGTTTGTCCACACTTTTTATTTCATTTGTGCATCAGTCCACTCCTTATTGCTGCCTGCCATACCTGGCTGAGATTACTGCAGGCAGGGAGATAGTAGCTGCCTGCCATACCTGGCTGAGATTACTGCAGGCAGGGAGATAGTAATTGTAGGACATTCCCTGTTTTTTTTTTTTTTTTTTTTTTGGTGGGAGATTAAGATTGGCAATTTGGCATTTCTGCTAGAGTGCCATCCCTGTGTGTGCCATCTCTCTCACATAGTGGGCCATAGAAAGCCTTTTCATTTTTCTGTATTTTTTTTTGTGGGGTGTATAAATTCTCCCTGATAAAAATACAGTGGGAGATTAATATTGGCCTTTGGGCTTGTGTGCCAGTCCTGAGTGTGCCATCTCTCTCACAAATAGTGGGCCATAGAAAGCCTATTTTATTTTTTTTGGGGTTTTATAAATTCTCCCTGAAAAAAAGGGAGATTAATATTGGCCTCTGGGCTTGTGTGCCAGTCCTGAGCGTGCCATCTGTGCCAGCCCTAGGCGTGCCATCTCTCTCACAAATAGTGGGCCATAGAAAGCCTATTTATTTTTTTTTTTGGTTTTATAAATTCTCCCTGAAAAAAAGGGAGATTAATATTGGCCTCTGGGCTTGTGTGCCAGTCCTGAGCGTGCCATCTGTGCCAGCCCTGAGCGTGCCATCTCTCTCACAAATAGTGGGCCATAGAAAGCCTATTTAATTTTTTTTTTTGTTTTATAAATTTTCCCTGAAAAAAGGGAGATTAATATTGGCCTCTGGGCTTGTGTGCCAGTTGTGAGCGTGCCATCTGTGCCAGTCCTGAGCGTGCCATCTCTCTCACAAATAGTGGGCCATAGAAAGCCTATTTAAATATTTTTTTGGTTTTATAAATTCTCCCAGAAAAAAAGGGAGATTAATATTGGCCTCTGGGCTTCTGTGCCAGTCCTGAGCGTGCCATCTGTGCCAGTCCTGAGCGTCCCATCTCTCTCACAAATAGTGGGCCATAGAAAGCCTATTTTATTTTTTTTTGGGGTTTTAGAAATTCTCCCTGAAAAAAGGGAGATTAATATTGGCCTCTGGGCTTGTGTGCCAGTTGTGAGCGTGCCATCTGTGCCAGTCCTGAGCGTGCCATCTCTCTCACAAATAGTGGGCCATAGAAAGCCTATTTAAATATTTTTTTGGTTTTATAAATTCTCCCAGAAAAAAAGGGAGATTAATATTGGCCTCTGGGCTTCTGTGCCAGTCCTGAGCGTGCCATCTGTGCCAGTCCTGAGCGTCCCATCTCTCTCACAAATAGTGGGCCATAGAAAGCCTATTTTATTTTTTTTTTGGGTTTTAGAAATTCTCCCTGAAAAAAGGGAGATTAATATTGGCCTCTGGGCTTGTGTGCCAGTTGTGAGCGTGCCATCTGTGCCAGTCCTGAGCGTGCCATCTCTCTCACAAATAGTGGGCCATAGAAAGCCTATTTAAATATTTTTTTGGTTTTATAAATTCTCCCAGAAAAAAAGGGAGATTAATATTGGCCTCTGGGCTTCTGTGCCAGTCCTGAGCGTGCCATCTGTGCCAGTCCTGAGCGTCCCATCTCTCTCACAAATAGTGGGCCATAGAAAGCCTATTTTATTTTTTTTTTGGGTTTTAGAAATTCTCCCTGAAAAAAGGGAGATTAATATTGGCCTCTGGGCTTGTGTGCCAGTTGTGAGCGTGCCATCTGTGCCAGTCCTGAGCGTGCCATCTCTCTCACAAATAGTGGGCCATAGAAAGCCTATTTAAATATTTTTTTGGTTTTATAAATTCTCCCAGAAAAAAAGGGAGATTAATATTGGCCTCTGGGCTTCTGTGCCAGTCCTGAGCGTGCCATCTGTGCCAGTCCTGAGCGTCCCATCTCTCTCACAAATAGTGGGCCATAGAAAGCCTATTTTATTTTTTTGGGGGGTTTTATAAATTCTCCCTGAAAAAAAGGGAGATTAATATTGGCCTCTGGGCTTGTGTGCCAGTCCTGAGCGTGCCATCTGTGCCAGCCCTGAGCGTGCCATCTCTCTCACAAATAGTGGGCCATAGAAAGCCTATTTAATTTTTTTTTTTGTTTTATAAATTTTCCCTGAAAAAAGGGAGATTAATATTGGCCTCTGGGCTTGTGTGCCAGTTGTGAGCGTGCCATCTGTGCCAGTCCTGAGCGTGCCATCTCTCTCACAAATAGTGGGCCATAGAAAGCCTATTTAAATATTTTTTTGGTTTTATAAATTCTCCCAGAAAAAAAGGGAGATTAATATTGGCCTCTGGGCTTCTGTGCCAGTCCTGAGCGTGCCATCTGTGCCAGTCCTGAGCGTCCCATCTCTCTCACAAATAGTGGGCCATAGAAAGCCTATTTTATTTTTTTTTTGGGTTTTAGAAATTCTCCCTGAAAAAAGGGAGATTAATATTGGCCTCTGGGCTTGTGTGCCAGTTGTGAGCGTGCCATCTGTGCCAGTCCTGAGCGTGCCATCTCTCTCACAAATAGTGGGCCATAGAAAGCCTATTTAAATATTTTTTTGGTTTTATAAATTCTCCCAGAAAAAAAGGGAGATTAATATTGGCCTCTGGGCTTCTGTGCCAGTCCTGAGCGTGCCATCTGTGCCAGTCCTGAGCGTCCCATCTCTCTCACAAATAGTGGGCCATAGAAAGCCTATTTTATTTTTTTTTTGGGTTTTAGAAATTCTCCCTGAAAAAAGGGAGATTAATATTGGCCTCTGGGCTTGTGTGCCAGTTGTGAGCGTGCCATCTGTGCCAGTCCTGAGCGTGCCATCTCTCTCACAAATAGTGGGCCATAGAAAGCCTATTTAAATATTTTTTTGGTTTTATAAATTCTCCCAGAAAAAAAGGGAGATTAATATTGGCCTCTGGGCTTCTGTGCCAGTCCTGAGCGTGCCATCTGTGCCAGTCCTGAGCGTCCCATCTCTCTCACAAATAGTGGGCCATAGAAAGCCTATTTTATTTTTTTTTTGGGTTTTAGAAATTCTCCCTGGAAAAAAAAAGGGAGATTAATATTGCCCTTTGGGCTTGTGTGCCAGTACTAAGCGTTCCATCTCTCTCTCTCTCTCAGTCAGTGGGCCATAGAACGCCTATTTTTGGTTTTATTTGTTTTCTAAATTCTCCCTGAAAAAATCATTTTATTTTATTTGGTTTCTAAATTCTTCCTGATAAAATCATATTTTTTTTATTATTTTTATTTCTAAAGTCTCCCTGAAAAAAAAAAAAAAAAAACAACCAAAAAAACAGTGGGAGATTAATATTGGCCTTTCTGCTTGTGTGCCAGTCTTGACTCCTGGGTGTGCCATCTCTCTCTCTCTCTCTCTCTCTCTCTCTCTCTCCAATTGTGGTCCATAGAAAGCCTATATTTTTTTTCCTTGATTTGGGTTCTAAAATCTACCAGAGAAAATAACTACATCAATCATTGGTAGAAAAATATTGGCCTCTGGGTTTGTGTGCCACTCCTGACTCCTGTGTGCGTCATCTCTCAGTCAGTGGGCCATAGAACGCCTATTTTTGGTTTTATTTGTTTTCTAAATTCTCCCTGAAAAAATCATTTTATTTTATTTGGTTTCTAAATTCTTCCTGATAAAATCATATTTTTTTTATTATTTTTTTTTCTAAAGTCTCCCTGAAAAAAAAAAAAAAAAACAGTGGGAGATTAATATTGGCCTTTCTGCTTGTGTGCCAGTCTTGACTCCTGGGTGCGTCATCTCTCAGTCAGTGGGCCATAGAACGCCTATTTTTGGTTTTATTTGTTTTATAAATTCTCCCTGAAAAAATCATTTTATTTTATTTGGTTTCTAAATTCTTCCTGATAAAATCATATTTTTTTTATTATTTTTTTTTCTAAAGTCTCCCTGAAAAAAAAAAAAAAAAAACAACCAAAAAAAACAGTGGGAGATTAATATTGGCCTTTCTGCTTGTGTGCCAGTCTTGACTCCTGGGTGTGCCATCTCTCTCTCTCTCTCTCTCTCTCTCTCTCTCTCTCTCTCCAATTGTGGTCCATAGAAAGCCTATATTTTTTTTCCTTGATTTGGGTTCTAAAATCTACCAGAGAAAATAACTACATCAATCATTGGTAGAAAAATATTGGCCTCTGGGTTTGTGTGCCACTCCTGACTCCTGTGTGCGTCATCTCTCAGTCAGTGGGCCATAGAACGCCTATTTTTGTTTTTATTTGTTTTATAAATTCTCCCTGAAAAAATCATTTTATTTTATTTGGTTTCTAAATTCTTCCTGATAAAATCATATTTTTTTTATTATTTTTTTTTCTAAAGTCTCCCTGAAAAAAAAAAAAAAAAAAAAAAAAAACAGTGGGAGATTAATATTGGCCTTTCTGCTTGTGTGCCAGTCTTGACTCCTGGGTGTGCCATCTCTCTCTCTCTCTCTCTCCAATTGTGGTCCATAGAAAGCCTACATTTTTTTTCCTTGATTTGGGTTCCAAAATCTACCAGAGAAAATAACTCCATCAATCATTGGTAGAAAAATATTGGCCTCTGGGCTTGTGTGCCACTCCTGATTCCTGTGTGCGTCATCTCTCACTCAGTGGCCCATAGAAAGCATATAGTTTGTTACATTTGTTTTCTAAATTCTCCCTGCAAAAATCTATTTTTTTTTTTTGGGGGGGTTTCTAAAGTGTTCCTGAAAAAAATAAAAATAAAAAAAAAATAATAGTGTGACATTAATATTAACATTTGTGCTTCAGTGACAGTCCTGCGTGTGGGGCATCTCTCTAATTTGCAGCCACCAAAAAAAGAGTGTGTAACATTGGGCCTGATTTTCGCTGTGGTCTCACCAACCTGTAAAGGGGTAGCTAAATCATACTGAAGTTATAGCTCACCGTGTAAGTTGTGTGACTGCAACAAATAACGTTAGTTTGGTTACGTTTTTAAAACAATGAGGAAGTCTAGTGGAAGAGGTCGTGGCCGGGGGCGTTCATTGTCAGCTGGTAATGAGGGTAGTGGTAGTGGTGGAGCATCAGGTGGTCGTGGGGGAAAAAATATTGCACCTAAGTCTGGAGCTGTGGAGCCAGGTTCGTCGTCCGGCTACACAAGGCCTCGAACGCTCCCTTTTCTGGGATTAGGAAAACCGCTTTTAAAGCCGGAGCAGCAAGAGCAAGTTTTGGCTTATCTTGCTGACTCAGCCTCTAGCTCTTTTGCCTCATCTCGTGAAACTGGTAAAAGTAAAAGCAGCGCGTCGTTAGTGGATGTTCACGGTCAGGGACAAGTCACTTCCTTGTCCTCTTCAGCAAAAACAACAACAGAGAAGAATGCAGCAGGCGACACAACGGGTTACTCCATGGAGCTCTTTACACATACCGTCCCTGGCTTAGAAAGTGAAGCAGTTAACAGTCCATGCCCATTACAAATTGAATCTGACATGGAGTGCACTGACGCACAGCCACAGCCAGACTACTATGCTGGTCCTTTGACTCAGACCACAACATTGCCCTCGCAGGGTGCTGATCAAGAATCAGACCCTGATGAGACTATGTTGCCCCATCACGAACGCTATACCACCGAACGACACGGTGACACAGACGAAGTTGCGCAGGAGGTACAAGAAGAGTTATTAGATGACCCAGTTCTTGACCCCGATTGGCAGCCATTGGGGGAACAGGGTGCAGGCGGCAGCAGTTCTGAAGCAGAGGAGGAGGAGGGGCCGCAGCAGGCATCAACATCGCCACAGGTTCCATCTGCCGGGCCCGTATCTTGCCCAAAACGCGTGGCAAAGCCAAAACCTGGTGGAGGACAGCGTGGCCATCCGGTTAAAGCTCAGTCTGCAATGCCTGAAAAGGTATCCGATGCTAGAAAGAGTGCAGTCTGGCATTTTTTTAAACAACATCCAATTGATCAGCGCAAAGTCATCTGTCAAAAATGTTCTACTTCCTTAAGCAGAGGTCAGAATCTGAAAAGTCTCAATACTAGTTGCATGCATAGACATTTAACCACCATGCATTTGAAAGCTTGGACTAACTACCAAACGTCCCTTAAGGTTGTTGCACCCTCGGCCAATGAAGCTAGTCATCAACGCAACATCCCTTCCGGCAGTGTAGGACCACCATTTAGCGCACCACCTGCTGTATCTGTGCAGGTATCTTTGCCAGGCCAAAGCAGTCAGGGTCAGGGAATCACCAGTTTCGTAGTAGGAAACACTGCATCTAGGGCACCGGCGGCAACAATACCATCTCCCACCGTCTCTCAGTCTGCCATGTCCACCGGCACCCCCGCTAGTTCCACGATCTCCAGCTCTCCAGTCCAGCTCACCCTACATGAGACTATGGTTAGAAAAAGGAAATACTTAGCCTCGCATCCGCGTACACAGGGTTTGAACGCCCACATAGCTAGACTAATCTCGTTAGAGATGATGCCCTACCGGTTAGTTGAAAGCGAAGCTTTCAAAGACCTGATGGACTACGCTGTACCACGCTACGAGCTACCCAGTCGACACTTTTTTTCCAGAAAAGCCATCCCAGCCCTCCACCAGCATGTTAAAGAGCGCATCGTCCATGCACTCAGGCAATCTGTGAGCACAAAGGTGCACCTGACAACAGATGCATGGACCAGTAGGCATGGCCAGGGACGTTACGTGTCCATCACGGCACACTGGGTAAATGTGGTGGATTCAGGGTCCACAGGGGACAGCAAGTTTGGGACAGTTCTGCCTAGCCCACGGTCTAGTAAACAGTTGTCTGTAGCCGTTCGCACCCCCTCCTCCTCCTCCTCCTCGTCCTCCTGCAGAAGCAAGAGCTCGTCCACAGACCGCAGTCGCACAAACACTCCATCCGCACCTGCCACTGTTGCACACCAGGTCTCCCATTATGGGGCAGCTACTGGCATACGTCAGCAGGCTGTATTGGCTATGAAGTGTTTGGGCGACAATAGACACACCGCGGAAGTTCTGTCCGAGTTCTTGCAGCAAGAAACGCAGTCGTGGCTGGGCACTGTAGATCTTGAGGCAGGCAAGGTAGTGAGTGATAACGGAAGGAATTTCATGGCTGCCATCTCCCTTTCCCAACTGAAACACATTCCTTGCCTGGCTCACACCTTAAACCTGGTGGTGCAGTGCTTCCTGAAAAGTTATCCGGGGTTATCCGACCTGCTCCTCAAAGTGCGTGGACTTTGCGCACATATCCGCCGTTCGCCTGTACACTCCAGCCGTATGCAGACCTATCAGCGTTCTTTGAACCTTCCCCAGCATCGCCTAATCATAGACGTTGCAACAAGGTGGAACTCAACACTGCACATGCTTCAGAGACTGTGCGAACAGAGGCGGGCTGTTATGTTTTTGTGGGAGGATACACATACACGGGCAGGCAGTAGGATGGCAGACATGGAGTTGTCAGGTGTGCAGTGGTCGAAGATTCAAGACATGTGTCAAGTCCTTCAGTGTTTTGAGGAATGCACACGGCTGGTTAGTGCAGACAACGCCATAATAAGCATGAGCATCCCCCTAATGCGTCTGCTGATGCAAAGTTTGACGCACATAAAGGATCAGGCGTCTGCACCAGAGGAAGAGGAAAGCCTTGATGACAGTCAGCGATTGTCTGGTCAGGGCAGTGTACATGACGAGGTACCGGGCGAAGAGGAGGTGGAGGATGAGGAGGATGATGGGGATGAGTATATTTTTAATGAGGAAGCTTTCCCGGGGGCACGGGAAATTGGTGGCGTGGCAAGGCCGGGTTCTGGTTTTTTGAGGGACACAAGTGACGTAGATTTGCCTGCAACTGCCCCTCAACCAAGCACAACCGCAGATTTGACAACGGGAACTTTGGCCCACATGGCGGATTATGCCTTGCGTATCCTCAAAAGGGACACACGCATTACAAAAATGATGAACGATGACGATTACTGGTTGGCCTGCCTCCTTGATCCTCGCTATAAAGGCAAATTGCAAAATATTATGCCACATGAGAACTTGGAACTAATATTAGCAACAAAACAATCAACTCTTGTTGACCGTTTGCTTCTGGCATTCCCTGCACACAGCGCCCGTGATCGTTCTCACACGAGCTCCAGGGGCCAGCAGACCAGAGGTGTTAGAGGGGCAGAAATCAGAAGTGGCGTTGGACAGAGGGGTTTTCTGACCAGGTTGTGGAGTGATTTTTCTATGACCGCAGACAGGACAGGTACTGCAGCATCAATTCAAAGTGACAGGAGACAACATTTGTCCAGTATGGTTACAAACTATTTTTCATCCCTTATCGACGTTCTCCCTCAACCGTCATTCCCATTTGATTACTGGGCATCCAAATTAGACACCTGGCCAGAATTGGCAGAATATGCATTGCAGGAGCTTGCTTGCCCGGCAGCTAGTGTCCTATCAGAAAGAGTATTCAGTGCTGCAGGTTCAATACTAACAGAAAAAAGGACTCGTCTGGCTACCCAAAATGTAGATGATCTAACCTTCATTAAAATGAACCACAACTGGATTTCAAAATCTTTTGCCCCACCCTGCCCGGCTGACACCTAGCTTTCCTATGAAAAGGTCTTGCCTGTGGACTATTCTGAATGACTTTTCCAATCTCGTAATTTTCTTCACCTGATTGTCCAGCATACGACATGTTTCCACCTCACGAAATGGCCAAACTCCCCACACGGGGCCGTGCTATCGCCACTTTGCGCTTGGACCCTTGAGAGTGCTGTTTGTCTGAAGAGGTGGGTGTGGCCGCTTTTGGTCGACGGCACTGCCACTGGGTCCCTCATAGTACAATAAAGTGTCTCTGGCGGTGGTGGTGCGCACCCAACGTCAGACACACCGTTGTAATATGAGGGGCCCTGTGCCTGTACCGCCGGCCACAAGACAGTTCCCCCCCCCAGCTCAAACAGTGCTCTACCACTAGCAAAATTATCTCTCACAGCTTCACCAATGTGTAGTCTAGCCGCTGACATCCTTCAATGCCTGGCACTGACAATACCATTGTTTTGACATTTTTGTTATGTTAGGCCTTTGAAGCCTGTCTGCGGTCCCTTCTTTCTACAACTACTACACTGACCAGGCCACTGCTGGCCGTGTTACCCTGGAACCAATTTAAAAGTGCCTACAGTCAGCCCAATTTTGTTATGTTAGGCCTTCGAAGACTGTCTGCCGTCACTCCTTCCACTAGACTTCCACTGACCATACACTGCTGCCCATGTACCCCTGGAACCAATTTAAAGTGCCTACAGCCAGCCCAATTTTGTTATGTTAGGCCTTCGAAGCCTGTCTGCGGTCACTCCTTCCACTAGACTTCCACTGACCAGACCACTGCTGCCCGTGTACCCCTGGAACCAATTTAAAAGTGCCTACAGCCAGCCCAAGTTTGTTATGTTAGGCCTTGGAAGCCTGTCTGCGGTCACTCCTTCCACTAGACTTCCACTGACCAGACCACTGCTGCCCGTGTACCCCTGGAACCAATTTAAAAGTGCCTACAGCCAGCCCAAGTTTGTTATGTTAGGCCTTGGAAGCCTGTCTGCGGTCACTCCTTCCACTAGACTTCCACTGACCAGACCACTGCTGCCCGTGTACCCCTGGAACCAATTTAAAAGTGCCTACAGCCAGCCCAAGTTTGTTATGTTAGGCCTTCTAAGCCTGTCTGCGGTCCATTCTTTCAACTACTACTACACTGACCAGGTCACTGCTGCCCGTGTACCCCTGGAACCAATTTAAAATTGCCTACAGCCAGCCCAATTTTTTTGTTTTAGGCCTTCGATGCCTGTCTGCGGTCCATTTTTTCAACTACTACTACACTGACCAGGTCACTGCTGCCCGTGTACCCCTGGAACCAATTTAAAAGTGCCTACAGCCATGTGTTATTATTTTAGGCCTTCGATGCCTGTCTGCGGTCACTCCTTCCACTAGGCCTCCACTGACCACACCACTGCTGTCCGTGTACCCCTGGAACCAATTTAAAATTGCCTACAGCCAGCCCAATTTTTTTATTTTAGGCCTTCGATGCCTGTCTGCGGTCCATTCTTTCAACTACTACTACACTGACCAGGTCACTGCTGCCCGTGTACCCCTGGAACCAATTTAAAATTGCCTACAGCCATGTGTTATTATTTTAGGCCTTCGATGCCTGTCTGCGGTCACTCCTTCCACTAGGCCTCCACTGACCACACCACTGCTGTCCGTGTACCCCTGGAACCAATTTAAAATTGCCTACAGCCATGTGTTATTATTTTAGGCCTTCGATGCCTGTCTGCGGTCACTCCTTCCACTAGGCCTCCACTGACCACACCACTGCTGTCCGTGTACCCCTGGAACCAATTTAAAATTGCCTACAGCCATGTGTTATTATTTTAGGCCTTCGATGCCTGTCTGCGGTCACTCCTTCCACTAGGCCTCCACTGACCACACCACTGCTGTCCGTGTACCCCTGGAACCAATTTAAAATTGCCTACAGCCATGTGTTATTATTTTAGGCATTCGATGCCTGTCTGCGGTCCATTTTTTCAACTACTACTACACTGACCAGGTCACTGCTGCCCGTGTACCCCTGGAACCAATTTAAAATTGCCTACAGCCATGTGTTATTATTTTAGGCCTTCGATGCCTGTCTGCGGTCACTCCTTCCACTAGGCCTCCACTGACCACACCACTGCTGTCCGTGTACCCCTGGAACCAATTTAAAATTGCCTACAGCCAGCCCAATTTTTTTATTTTAGGCCTTCGATGCCTGTCTGCGGTCCATTCTTTCAACTACTACTACACTGACCAGGTCACTGCTGCCCGTGTACCCCTGGAACCAATTTAAAATTGCCTACAGCCATGTGTTATTATTTTAGGCATTCGATGCCTGTCTGCGGTCCATTTTTTCAACTACTACTACACTGACCAGGTCACTGCTGCCCGTGTACCCCGGGAACCAATTTAAAATTGCCTACAGCCATGTGTTATTATTTTAGGCCTTCGATGCCTGTCTGCGGTCACTCCTTCCACTAGGCCTCCACTGACCACACCACTGCTGTCCGTGTACCCCTGGAACCAATTTAAAATTGCCTACAGCCATGTGTTATTATTTTAGGCCTTCGATGCCTGTCTGCGGTCACTCCTTCCACTAGGCCTCCACTGACCACACCACTGCTGTCCGTGTACCCCTGGAACCAATTTAAAATTGCCTACAGCCAGCCCAATTTTTTTATTTTAGGCCTTCGATGCCTGTCTGCGGTCCATTCTTTCAACTACTACTACACTGACCAGGTCACTGCTGCCCGTGTACCCCTGGAACCAATTTAAAATTGCCTACAGCCATGTGTTATTATTTTAGGCATTCGATGCCTGTCTGCGGTCCATTTTTTCAACTACTACTACACTGACCAGGTCACTGCTGCCCGTGTACCCCTGGAACCAATTTAAAATTGCCTACAGCCATGTGTTATTATTTTAGGCCTTCGATGCCTGTCTGCGGTCACTCCTTCCACTAGGCCTCCACTGACCACACCACTGCTGTCCGTGTACCCCTGGAACCAATTTAAAATTGCCTACAGCCATGTGTTATTATTTTAGGCCTTCGATGCCTGTCTGCGGTCACTCCTTCCACTAGGCCTCCACTGACCACACCACTGCTGTCCGTGTACCCCTGGAACCAATTTAAAATTGCCTACAGCCATGTGTTATTATTTTAGGCCTTCGATGCCTGTCTGCGGTCACTCCTTCCACTAGGCCTCCACTGACCACACCACTGCTGTCCGTGTACCCCTGGAACCAATTTAAAATTGCCTACAGCCATGTGTTATTATTTTAGGCCTTCGATGCCTGTCTGCGGTCCATTCTTTCAACTACTACTACACTGACCAGGTCACTGCTGCCCGTGTACCCCTGGAACCAATTTAAAATTGCCTACAGCCATGTGTTATTATTTTAGGCCTTCGATGCCTGTCTGCGGTCACTCCTTCCACTAGGCCTCCACTGACCACACCACTGCTGTCCGTGTACCCCTGGAACCAATTTAAAATTGCCTACAGCCAGCCCAATTTTTTTATTTTAGGCCTTCGATGCCTGTCTGCGGTCCATTCTTTCAACTACTACTACACTGACCAGGTCACTGCTGCCCGTGTACCCCTGGAACCAATTTAAAATTGCCTACAGCCATGTGTTATTATTTTAGGCCTTCGATACCTGTCTGCGGTTACTCCTTCCACTAGGCCTCCACTGACCACACCACTGCTGCCCGTGTACCCCTGTAACCAATTTAAAATTGCCTACAGCCATGTGTTATTATTTTAGGCCTTCGATGCCTGTCTGCGTTGACTCCTTCCACTAGGCCTCCACTGACCACACCACTGCTGCCCGTGTACCCCTGGAACCAATTTAAAATTGCCTACAGCCATGTGTTATTATTTTAGGCATTCGATGCCTGTCTGCGGTCCATTTTTTCAACTACTACTACACTGACCAGGTCACTGCTGCCCGTGTACCCCTGGAACCAATTTAAAATTGCCTACAGCCGTGTGTTAATATTTTAGGCCTTCGATGCCTGTCTGCGGTCACTCCTTCCACTAGGCCTCCACTGACCACACCACTGCTGCCCGTGTACCCCTGGAACCAATTTAAAATTGCCTACAGCCAGCCCAATTTTTTTATTTTAGGCCTTCGATGCCTGTCTGCGGTCCATTCTTTCAACTACTACTACACTGACCAGGTCACTGCTGCCCGTGTACCCCTGGAACCAATTTAAAATTGCCTACAGCCATGTGTTATTATTTTAGGCCTTCGATGCCTGTCTGCGGTCACTCCTTCCACTAGGCCTCCACTGACCACACCACTGCTGTCCGTGTACCCCTGGAACCAATTTAAAATTGCCTACAGCCATGTGTTATTATTTTAGGCCTTCGATGCCTGTCTGCGGTCCATTCTTTCAACTACTACTACACTGACCAGGGCACTGCTGGCCGTGTACCCCTGGAACCAACATCAGAAAATATAAAAATAAGTATTTTGCTTATAAAAAAGAAAATACTGGTGAGATATCAAATGCAGACATTTTAACATTAAAAACAAACACACAACTAAAATCTGGTACAGTACTAAAAATGGCCACCAGCTACAATTACTTTCTCCTGCAAGTAGTTAACTGAAAGTTTTTTTAAATTGAAAACACACATATGGCATCCACCGAGTGTTGTCCTGTCGCGTCTTCTTTATATTATTGCCGAGAAGATGCAAAATAATGAAAATAATAAAATCATTAATTACCAAAATAATAGAGAAAGTCAACACCACATTGCAAATAAACATTCATTCCAAATAAAGAAGCAGGGCGCGTCCGAGGGTGAGTATATACCTAATAAGAATATAATCACCCTCGGACGCGCAATGCTTATTTCCAACAGCCTTCCTTCCTAAGAATCAGCCCTTCCGTCGTGTAGAGAGACGTTGTGTTACACTCCAAGGTGTTCCCCAGGTTGCCTTTCCTGAGCTTCGATCTTCCGGCTCTCGTTTAGTAGTTCTTGGAAACTACTCTGCATTAGGCCTTCAAATTGGGTATGGGGTGTAGAGAGATGGTGTGTTCCACTCCAAGGTGTTCCCCAGGTTGCCTTTCCTGAGCTTCGATCTTCCGGCTCTCGTTTAGTAGTTGTTGGAAACTACGCTGCATTAGGCCTTCAAATTGGGTATGGGGCGTAGAGAGAGGGTGTGTTACACTCCAAGGTGTTCCCCAGGTTGCCTTTCCTGAGCTTCGATATTCCGGCTCTCGTTTAGTAGTTGTCGGAAACTACGCTGCATTAGGCCTACAAATTGGGTATGGGGTGTAGAGAGAGGGTGTGTTACACTCCAAGGTGTTCCCCAGGTTGCCTTTCCTGAGCTTCGATCTTCATGCTCTCGTTTAGTAGTTGTCGGAAACTACGCTGCATTAGGCCTACAAATTGGGTATGGGGTGTAGAGAGAGGGTTTGTTACACTCCAAGGTGTTCCCCAGGTTGCCTTTCCTGAGCTTCGATCTTCCGGCTCTCGTTTAGTAGTTGTTGGAAACTACGCTGCATTAGGCCTTCAAATTGGGTATGGGGTGTAGCGAGAGGGTGTGTTACACTCCAAGGTGTTCCCCAGGTTGCCTTTCCTGAGCTTCGATCTTCCGGCTCTCGTTTAGTAGTTCTTGGAAACTACACTGCATTAGGCCTTCAAATTGGGTATGGGGTGTAGAGAGAGGGTGTGTTACACTCCAAGGTGTTCCCCAGGTTGCCTTTCCTGAGCTTCGATATTCCGGCTCTCGTTTAGTAGTTGTCGGAAACTACGCTGCATTAGGCCTACAAATTGGGTATGGGGCGTAGAGAGAGGGTGTGTTACACTCCAAGGTGTTCCCCAGGTTGCCTTTCCTGAGCTTCGATATTCCGGCTCTCGTTTAGTAGTTGTCGGAAACTACGCTGCATTAGGCCTACAAATTGGGTATGGGGTGTAGAGAGAGGGTGTGTTACACTCCAAGGTGTTCCCCAGGTTGCCTTTCCTGAGCTTCGATCTTCATGCTCTCGTTTAGTAGTTGTCGGAAACTACGCTGCATTAGGCCTACAAATTGGGTATGGGGTGTAGAGAGAGGGTTTGTTACACTCCAAGGTGTTCCCCAGGTTGCCTTTCCTGAGCTTCGATCTTCCGGCTCTCGTTTAGTAGTTCTTGGAAACTACGCTGCATTAGGCCTTCAAATTGGGTATGGGGTGTAGCGAGAGGGTGTGTTACACTCCAAGGTGTTCCCCAGGTTGCCTTTCCTGAGCTTCGATCTTCCGGCTCTCGTTTAGTAGTTCTTGGAAACTACACTGCATTAGGCCTTCAAATTGGGTATGGGGTGTAGAGAGAGGGTGTGTTACACTCCAAGGTGTTCCCCAGGTTGCCTTTCCTGAGCTTCGATATTCCGGCTCTCGTTTAGTAGTTGTCGGAAACTACGCTGCATTAGGCCTACAAATTGGGTATGGGGTGTAGAGAGAGGGTGTGTTACACTCCAAGGTGTTCCCCAGGTTGCCTTTCCTGAGCTTCGATATTCCGGCTCTCGTTTAGTAGTTGTCGGAAACTACGCTGCATTAGGCCTACAAATTGGGTATGGGGTGTAGAGAGAGGGTGTGTTACACTCCAAGGTGTTCCCCAGGTTGCCTTTCCTGAGCTTCGATCTTCATGCTCTCGTTTAGTAGTTGTCGGAAACTACGCTGCATTAGGCCTACAAATTGGGTATGGGGTGTAGAGAGAGGGTTTGTTACACTCCAAGGTGTTCCCCAGGTTGCCTTTCCTGAGCTTCGATCTTCCGGCTCTCGTTTAGTAGTTGTTGGAAACTACGCTGCATTAGGCCTTCAAATTGGGTATGGGGTGTAGCGAGAGGGTGTGTTACACTCCAAGGTGTTCCCCAGGTTGCCTTTCCTGAGCTTCGATCTTCCGGCTCTCGTTTAGTAGTTCTTGGAAACTACACTGCATTAGACCTTCAAATTGGGTATGGGGTGTAGAGAGAGGGTGTGTTACACTCTAAGGTGTTCCCCAGGTTTCCTTGCCATTGCTTCGGTCTTCCGACTCTCGTTTAGTAGTTGTAGAAAAGTACACTGCATTAGGCCATACAAAATGGGTATGGGGTGGAGAGAGATGGTGTGTTACACTCCAAGGTGTTCCCCAGGTTGCCTTTCCTGAGCTTCTATCTTCAGGCTCTCATTAAATTGTGGTTAAATGGAACAACTGCATTTGGCGTACTAGTTGGTTTGGGGCCTACTATCGGTGTCTGCCACTCCTTGCTGTTCTCCTCCACTGAACAAAGCTGTGCCGCCTGTTTACTACGGTTGCCAATTTTGAACTGCATTTCGACTACTTACTGATTTGGCCCTACTCTCTGTGTCAGCCTCTCATTCCAGTTGTCCTCCACTGCAATGCCCCCTGGTTATTCCTGTGTTACCAATTTTGAACTGCATTTAGCCCACTTTCTTCTTTGGGCCTATATCTGTGTTTCCACTTCATCGTGCCCATTGCCCAGCCAGTGATAGATGAGTCTGCTGGTACATTGACCCATAACGCAACATTCCCCGTGCACGCTACACAACAACATTGTGACCCTGCTGAAAGTCAGGTTGCTCTTCCCGCATACCATACCACCTTACACGGGGACAAAGAGGAAGGTGCAGATGAAAGTGCAGGTTCCTTCATCAGGTGGGGGGAGGAATACTAGTTGGCGACGTCACTGGCACAGGGCCTCTCATAGTACGCAAAAGTGTTGCTGCCGGTGGGAGGCGCCCCCGCCGTGCAAACACACCGCTGTACTTTGAGGGGCCCTGTGCCAGTGCCAATGCCAACGAGTGGGCCCCCCCTGCTTGCTCAGGTTCACAGCACTTGCAAAGTTGAAATACTTACCTCTCCCTGCTCCACTGCCGTGACGTGGTCCAGATTTCCTGGGCCCACTAATTACTTGAACCAGCCCTACCCCCCACAACTTTAGCCAAATGACCCCCAATTTCAAATGCCTTCCAATTATTATAAGGTAAATTACGCTTGACAAGCTTCATTAAGAAGAATGGATGGTTTTGACATTAAAATGGCCACTCTAGGTGTTTTCCTGGCCCCCACTCACTGCCGACTATGCTGCCCCATTGACTTGCATTGGGTTTCGTGTTTCGGTCGATCCCGACTTTACGTCATAATCGGCCGATTTCACTCGACCCGACTTTGGACATAGTCGGGTTTCGCAAAACCCGGCTCGACTCTAAAAAGGTCAAGGTCGCTCAACTCTAATACTGACAATTGTCAAGTTGAACTCCCTGCTGCAGCATCTTAAAAAAGGGCTGATATTTCGTACTGATACTGCACAAAGCTGTCATTGGACTGTGCTCACACATTGAGAATTTATTGTATGCATATAATGTCTGTGCTTGGCGGGGGATTCAAATCCCGTGTGGCACTGGCTGAGCTAATGAGCGGTGGAACGGCTTTGGCATGGGATTTGAATCCTGGGCCACTCATTGGCTCAGCTGGCAGCAGCTCTGCCAATGAGCAGAGCCGCACGGCTTTGGCAGGAATTTGAATCCCGCACCGCTCATTGGCTGAGGCCAGGGGCACTCAGCCAATGAGCCGTGCTGCGCAGCTTGGTGGGGATATGAATCCCTGCCGCTATATCAGAATACCCATAACTTGCAGTCGGCATAGTTCCAATGTCAGCAGCCATGGCGCCTTTGATCTCCCGATGGAATAGCGGTGCCTTTTGTGTCACAGCTTCCAGCCGCGGTGGACTGTGGGATAGCGATACAATCGCCGGAAGCTGTGACAGAGCCGATTGTCAACTATATATTAGACAAGGTAAATTGCTAATGCCTACTATATATACTGGCAATTGTCAAGTTGAACTCCCTGCTGCAGCATCTTAAAAAAAAAAGGATGATTTCCGTACTGACCATGCACAAAGCTTTGATTGGACTGTGTTCAGACATTGAGAATTTATTGTATGCATATAAAGTCTGTTCAAAAATTTTAAGAAAGTGTAGAAAAAGGCTGCAAAGTAGAAATACAAAACAGAAGTCTTAATAGTTTATTTTTATAAATTAGTAAAATTTCTGTTACTATGTTACTACATCAAATCAATGTTTGCTGTGACCACCCTCAGACTTTAAAGCATCATCAATTCTACTACATATACTTGCCCAAAGTCACAGAATTTGTAATATTAGTTTAAGGTCCCACAATAAGTTCTTGACGCTGCATATTTTCTCTGCACAAAGAATTCAGCGTCTTACAGCTCCAGCAAAGTGAATGGGATTTATAAAAATCTCATGCCCACTTCATTTTTTTTTCACGCATCAAAAAGCTGACCTCCAGTGTATAATTAAAAAATGCAACATGTCAGTGTCTTTTGCAGATATGCTGAATTTTATATGTGAGTATTCCCCATGAAATTGCATTAGATGTGGAGAATTCACAGGTAAAAAACGTTCATTTTTGTTTTTAGTGTGTTTCTGCTGTGGATGTACCCTAAAAAGTGGGGTTAATCCAAACATGACTGCAATAATAAAGTTTTTTCCAAGCCAAATACCAGGAATATAAAAAAAAGTAGATTAATATAAAACATGACAAGACAGAAAACACAGCGTTAAAAGCACAATGAAAATCCATGAAATAAAGCACTTTAGCTGATAGTTGCAGAAATGCTGTAGAAAGTCTGAAACATCAAGAACACATTAAAAACTCATTGTGGGAACTTAGGATTATAGTTAGATATACTGGTTACCAATTATAGCAAGCAAGTGATAAGTGAAGTATGGTGGAGGTTTCTTTGGGATTTGGTCTAGAATAAAGGAGTCTTACATGCTGAGAAATAAAGGTAGATTCATATCCATTATGCAATACAATCAAGAAGGCGTCTGTTTGGCTCCAACTTTGTTCTCCAGTCAAACATCTCATTAATGAGGACCTTTCGCTACATTTTACATGCTTTACTAGCCACATGATGAAGTGGCTGAAAATCTGAATAAAATGTATTTTCACATTTCTCAACTCTATTTTGGAGATATAAGCTTGTGAAGTTTATATGCTAATTTCCACTTTAACCAAATTTGCAAGTAGCAGAGATTCTTCACTGGGGCATTTACGTTTTCCCTTGTATGACTTTGGCCAATCATAAGCAGAAGACCTCATATAGGGCAAAAAAACATAAAACAACCTAGGAGAAAGTGAGAAACAGCTTTCTTTGTGTAATATGTCTTTATGCAATATGTTAAGACTCATGTCCAACCTGGTATCACAGATCTAACTTCCAGTGATTACTGTGCAGGGTGAGGTGTCATGTAAGACACTGCTCTGTGTCTATCCCTGGTATCAGGGAATAATGCCCATGTACCTGAGATAGATGCACAGTGCTGTATGTGACAAAAGCTGCTCGCATACCAGAGCTTCCTCTATCCCAGGCACAGGAGAATTAATCCCCGATACCTCCAATTGATTCCGAGCACTGTTCTTGACATGCGCTGCTCACACATTTCAGCTCTCATCTCACAGTGCTGTCCTGCTGTGAGATGAGAGAGGTAGTTTGCGAACAGCGCTTGCTGCATTTATCCCAGGTATTGAGTCACTATTCCTTGGTACCTGGGTTAGATACAGAGGGGTGTTTGTAATGGTACACAGCTCTGCTCTTTTCACCTGCAGAATAGCCGTGAGCATTTAGATCTGTGTGACAAAGAAAGATGGTTCTCACATTCTATAGGGTTCAATTTCTTTATTTTTTTTCCTCTGCAAGACACCTCCTTATAATTGGGCAATGTCATACAGGGGAAAAGTAAATGCCCCCAGTGAATAATCTATGCTAACACCCACTAGATTATAGTGGAAATTTACATATAAAGTTTACAAACCAAGATCTTTGACCCCTTGGACAACCACTTTAAATCTCAAACGAAAGATATGTCTTACATCCAGGATATAATGGAACTAGAGAGAGTACAAAGGAGGGCAACAAAATTAATAAAGGGGATGGGAGAACTACAATACCCAGATAGATTAGCGAAATTAGGATTATTTAGTCTAGAAAAAAGACGACTGAGGGGCGATCTAATCTAATATATAATTGCCTAGAATACTACTTCCTGCAATTTGTGCCAACTTCCGTGGCTTTGTCCGGAGCTAATGTCCGGAGCTAATGTGCGGAGATAATGTCCGGAGCTAATGTCCGGAGCTAATGTCCGGAGCTAATGTCCGGAGATAAGTGACGTCAACAGTGTCCAGTGTCTGATTGGTTGCCGCCTGCTGCGAGCGACCAATCAGAAACGTGCCGTACTGTGACACACTCCGCCCGCCATTTTGGTGTGATTTTTGAATTTTTACCTCACAGCAAGTTTCTACTGCGTGGAGGCGGGCCCAGTGACGTTGCTCTTCAAGCTCCTGCCGAATTTCGTCAAAAAAATGATAATACCATTTACCAAAACTATATATATTTAGTTGTGAAGTGGTTCAGTGACATTTTCACACCAATTTTGAACTTTTGTTTGGTGTTTTCTCTATATACTGCCTATTATTCACTGACTGTTATACTGAGAGACTGCCGTTTATTAACCTCTTCTTTGCCACATTGGGTATATTGCTCTATTATTTGCCACATAAGGACATTGTCCATTATTGCCCAGCAATTTATCTGCAATATAAACTGCCTATTTATTAATATCTGCATTCCTGCAAAGAACTATTGCCTATTATTAACTGGCTATTTTCCCACTACCTGACACTGCCTCTTATTAACCTGTTGTTTGCCACCACCACGCTTAAAGCTGTTTAGCTTAGCCAACATGAGCTCTAATAGTAAGGATACTAATGACACAGAGCCCAAAGCTGCTGATGGCGCACGTAAGATTAGGTCTGATAGAAAGTATACTAATAATGCAGAGCAAAAAGACGCCGATGCTAAGAGCCTTTCCACATAATAATGAAATATTTTAAAATGTCATAGAACATACCAATATACATAGTTATTGATACATATTATTTATTATTTACATTATTGTTCTTAAGCAAAGAACCGTTGTTGTGGCATTTGCCACAACACGCAAAGTTGTCGTCTGATGTCTTTCATCCCTCCCCTCATAAGCATGTTCGTGGATCCTGTGTAACTGTACCTTAAATAACAAGAATTGTCAAGAGCTGGTGAGTGCAGCTATTTTTTGTTCTTTCTTACTATTATTTATTAATTGTATTATTCTTACATTTGAATAAATAAAGTATATATGGATTCTAGACTCCCGATTCTTTAGAATCGGGCTGCCATCTAGTAACCATGTATAAGTATATAAGGGGACAATACAAATATCTCGCTGAGGATCTGTTTATACCAAGGAAGGTGACGGGCACAAGGGGGCATTCTTTGCGTCTGGAGGAGAGAAGGTCAAGAAACAAAAAAAGAACAAATATTCAATAAGCGTGCCGTTACTGTTCCTTCATGCCACACTGGTCTTCTTATGGTGGAGGGATATCACATGAGCACTGTAGCCAATTAGTGGCCACTGAACTACCTTGATATTTCAAGTGGCTGCTTATTGGCTGCAGTGGTCAAGTGACATGCTCTGCCTGAAAAAGTGGTGAGGTGACTGGCAGTGTGATAGTGGGGATCCGGTAAATGGGTTTATGTTCTTTTTTTATTTATGAACACTTCAAGATTATTTTTATTTAAATATATAGTGACCAACCCCTTAGAATATTGTTCTCCAGATTATTATATACAGTAAGCTATGGGTGAACTCAACCTCATAATTAATTCAATCAGGATATTGCTTTACACATTTTATTTATATTAAACAGGAGAAGTAAAATCAGATTTTTGACCCATAGTTAAAGGGGTTATTTCCTTTCAGAAAATCCCAGCCACTGGGTGCAATTTCTTTAAAAAGAAAATGTGCTTCACTCCCCATCCCTGGGTCCAGTACTGAGTCTCTGCCACTGATCCCACTTTTACTGATTGTCTACCGTGCTGTCAAAATTATGTCAGCGCCCCAGCCAATATCAGACACTAGACCCTCGATGGATGCTCAGCTTTGGCTGCAGGAACAGTGAACAATGCATGTTTTTTTTGGGGGGAAGGGTTTAAGAAACTGGGAGTAACGACTAAGATTTTCTGAAAGGGGAAAACCCCTTTAATAGACAAAAAGTTATGCGTACATGGTGAATTAAGCACAGTTTTTAGCCTGTAAATATAAAAGAATATATTTTTTTTCTATTCACTGATTGCAAGCAGAAATGTTTAAATAGTGAATAACAAATAAAATATATTAGCTCATTCCACATTTTTACACATTTATTAATATTTAATCAAGTAAGACTAATAAACAGCTGTAAATTGAAGTTTGTTATACCTGTACCTATAATATAGAAGCATCAATAATTTCACTCCAAGCAGTCTAGGCATTGTTGTTTTTTTACCGTTGATCTAGGAGTTACATATAAATTACTCATTGATCTATCTTTTTGCATCAGATTATTACCATAGGACAAACAATTGCCTTCCTATTGTCCCAGGAAACAATAGTTGTATCAATTTTCTGTCCATGTTGCATAGAGCCCTTCTTTTCATTTATATGATAATGTTGTTTTCACCATCTCACCCACCATATACTAACAAACCTGAAAGGGCAGTAGTGACCCAAATGTTAAAAATAATATATAGACCTTACAGGGATCTGATCTCAGCTCCATTTGTATCCTTTCTAATCCAGATCATTCTATAATGGTAAATTGATATTTAGACTAGCATCGTGCACGAATGAGATGACAAAGGCTTTATAGCGACAAGAAACATCACTACAAACCAATCATCAAGTAATATCTTCTGCAGAAAAATATAGATATACAGTACGTACAGTGGGGCAAAAAAGTATTTAGTCAGTCAGCAATAGTGCAAGTTCCACCACTTAAAACGATGAGAGGCGTCTGTAATTTACATCATAGGTAGACCTCAACTATGGGAAACAAACTGAGGAAAAAAAATCCCGAAAATCACATTGTCTATTTTTTTAACATTTTATTTGCATATTATGGTGGAAAATAAGTATTTGGTCAGAAACAAAATTTCATCTCAATACTTTGTAATATATCCTTTGTTGGCAATGACAGAGGTCAAACGTTTTCTGTAAGTCTTCACAAGGTTGCCACACACTGTTGGTATGTTGGCCCATTCCTCCATGCAGATCTCCTCTAGAGCAGTGATGTTTTTGGCTTTTCGCTTGGCAACACGGACTTTCAACTCCCTCTAAAGGTTTTCTATAGGGTTGAGATCTGGAAACTGGCTAGGCCACTCCAGGACCTTGAAATGCTTCTTACGAAGCCACTCCTTCATTGCCCTGGCGATGTGCTTTGGATCATTGTCATGTTGAAAGACCCAGCCACGTTTCATCTTCAATGCCCTTGCTGATGGAAGGAGGTTTGCACTCAAAATCTCACGATACATGGCCCCATTCATTCTTTCATGTACCCGGATCAGTCGTCCTGGCCCCTTTGCAGAGAAACAGCCCCAAAGCATGAGGTTTCCACCACCATGCTTTACAGTAGGTATGGTGTTTGATGGATGCAACTCAGTATTCTTTTTCCTCCAAACACGACAAGTTGTGTTTCTACCAAACAGTTCCAGTTTGGTTTCATCAGACCATAGGACATTCTCCCAAAACTCCTCTGGATCATCCAAATGCTCTTTAGCAAACTTCAGATGGGCCCGGACATGTACTGGCTTAAGCAGTGGGACACGTCTGGCACTGCAGGATCTGAGTCCATGGTGGCGTAGTGTGTTACTTATGGTAGGCCTTGTTACATTGGTCCCAGCTCTCTGCAGTTCATTCACTAGGTCCCCCCGCGTGGTTCTGGGATTTTTGCTCACCGTTCTTGTGATCATTCTGACCCCACGGGGTGGGATTTTGCGTGGAGCCCCAGATCGAGGGAGATTATCAGTGGTCTTGTATGTCTTCCATTTTCTAATTATTGCTCCCACTGTTGATTTCTTCACTCCAAGCTGGTTGGCTATTGCAGATTCAGTCTTCCCAGCCTGGTGCAGGGCTACAATTTTGTTTCTGGTGTCCTTTGACAGCTCTTTGGTCTTCACCATAGTGGAGTTTGGAGTCAGACTGTTTGAGGGTATGCACAGGTGTCTTTTTATACTGATAACAAGTTTAAACAGGTGCCGTTACTACAGGTAATGAGTGGAGGAAAGAGGAGACTCTTAAAGAAGAAGTTACAGGTCTGTGAGAGCCAGAAATCTTGATTGTTTGTTTCTGACCAAATACTTATTTTCCACCATGATATGCAAAAAAAAATGATAAAAAAACAGACAATGTGATTTTCTGGATTTTTTTTTCTCAGTTTGTCTCCCATAGTTGAGGTCTACCTATGATGTAAATTACAGACGCCTCTCATCTTTTTAACTGGTGGAACTTGCACTATTGCTGACTGACTAAATACTTTTTTGCCCCACTGTATACCAATATGGGTAAGGTTATTTTACAAATAGGTAAAGCAAATAAATCATTTATTACTTTTATATGCATGTTAAACTTTTATACGTATTTTCAGTATTAGGCCACGTTCACATGTTTAGTATTTGGTCAGTAGTAAAATCAGTAATGAATATTAGAGTTTCTTATTGAGGAAAATGATCTAATACCACGTGTCTGAATGACTAAAGTAAGTGAAGCATCTAATCTGTTTTCGTATTTAAAGTCAGTTAGAAATGGAATATCCTAATATGAAGCAGTGACCTAATATAGCTTGGTGCGGAGTACCCGTAATACAGCCTTTTGATCAGTCACTTAATACAACTTGGTGCAGAGGGGCTATAAAGGGGTGTGCACGCCGACCGCCATCTTACTTCTGCCGATCGTAGCATAGCGAGAGGTTGCTGCAGCTTCATCAGAAGAAGGGATATAGTTAGGGAGAGAAGATTAACCCCCAAACTACTTGTGCTGTAGCGATTTCCACTGTCCAACACCACCTTTTTTTTGCAGGGACAGTGGAGGCTATATTTTTGTGCATCAGCTCTGTAGATTATTAGGCTGCCTTATAAGATAGCTAAGGAAAAGAGCACCACGCAGTCATAGAATCCAAAACAAACAATATTTTATTTATTTAAACATAATAAAACAAGCAGACAAGCGGTGCCAAGCAGGGCTAACAGCTGACAAAGGAAGCCATCAGCAACATGTTAGAACCCAAGGTACGGTAGTCCCTATATATACAAATAGACTCATATAGGTGAGCTGTAAAGTGCAACGTGCAGTGTCTTGCAGCAATTTATAGTCACCGACAATTGAACAATATAGCCAGTATTACTTGATAAGAGAATACAGAAGCGTGAACATCACCTAATGCTGGTGGTAAGTAACATAGGGACACCGATCCACCCCGACGCGCGTTTCGGTTTGGTACCTCAAAGGGTGCATAAACACATATGGGTATAAGGGGATATACAGTGGGGCAAAAAAGTATTTAGTCAGTCAGCAATAGTGCAAGTTCCACCACTTAAAAAGATGAGAGGCGTCTGTAATTTACATCATAGGTAGACCTCAACTATGGGAGACAAACTGAGAAAAAAAAATCCAGAAAATCACATTGTCTGTTTTTTTAACATTTTATTTGCATATTATGGTGGAAAATAAGTATTTGGTCAGAAACAAAATTTCATCTCAATACTTTGTAATATATCCTTTGTTGGCAATGACAGAGGTCAAACGTTTTCTGTAAGTCTTCACAAGGTTGCCACACACTGTCGTTGGTATGTTGGCCCATTCCTCCATGCAGATCTCCTCTAGAGCAGTGATGTTTTTGGCTTTTCGCTTGGCAACACGGACTTTCAACTCCCTCCAAAGGTTTTCTATAGGGTTGAGATCTGGAGACTGGCTAGGCCACTCCAGGACCTTGAAATGCTTCTTACGAAGCCACTCCTTCGATGCCTTGGCGGTTTGCTTTGGATCATTGTCATGTTGAAAGACCCAGCCACGTTTCATCTTCAATGCCCTTGCTGATGGAAGGAGGTTTGCACTCAAAATCTCACGATACATAGCCCCATTCATTCTTTCATGTACCCGGATCAGTCGTCCTGGCCCCTTTGCAGAGAAACAGCCCCAAAGCATGATGTTTCCACCACCATGCTTTACAGTAGGTATGCTGTTTGATGGATGCAACTCAGTATTCTTTTTCCTCCAAACACGACAAGTTGTGTTTCTACCAAACAGTTCCAGTTTTGTTTCATCAGACCATAGGACATTCTCCCAAAACTCCTCTGGATCATCCAAATGCTCTCTAGCAAACTTCAGACGGGCCCGGACATGTACTGGCTTAAGCAGTGGGACACGTCTGGCACTGCAGGATCTGAGTCCATGGTGGCGTAGTGTGTTACTTATGGTAGGCCTTGTTACATTGGTCCCAGCTCTCTGCAGTTCATTCACTAGGTCCCCCCGCGTGGTTCTGGGATTTTTGCTCACCGTTCTTGTGATCATTCTGACCCCACAGGGTGGGATTTTGCGTGGAGCCCCAGATCGAGGGAGATTATCAGTGGTCTTGTAGGTCTTCCATTTTCTAATTATTGCTCCCACTGTTGATTTCTTCACTCCAAGCTGGTTGGCTATTGCAGATTCAGTCTTCCCAGCCTGGTGCAGGGCTACAATTTTGTTTCTGGTGTCCTTTGACAGCTCTTTGGTCTTCACCATAGTGGAGTTTGGAGTCAGACTGTTTAAGGGTGTGCACAGGTGTCTTTTTATACTGATAACAAGTTTAAACAGGTGCCATTACTACAGGTAATGAGTGGAGGAAAGAGGAGACTCTTAAAGAAGAAGTTACAGGTCTGTGAGAGCCAGAAAACTTGATTGTTTGTTTCTGACCAAATACTTATTTTCCACCATAATATGCAAATAAAATGTTAAAAAAACAGACAATGTGAATTTCTGGATTTTTTTTTCTCAGTTTGTCTGCCATAGTTGAGGTCTACCTATGATGTAAATTACAGACGCCTCTCATCTTTTTAAGTGGTGGAACTTGCACTATTGCTGACTGACTAAATACTTTTTTGCCCCACTGTATGTATACGAACCTGTAACCCATGCATTGCGATCAAGCACCGTCCCACTTCCGCCCGACCCAGCATGCTGGGCAAACAACGACCGGAAACACGTGGGGCCCCACGTGATCAGGAAGTATGTGCGCGGCCGCTGGGAGTAAGGCGGAGCGATGACAGAGCGGCGCATGCGCAGGAGAGTGTAAATATGGATAAACCATCTCCATTAAGGGCAAAGAAGAGGGCAACAGGACACAATATATAATAGACATAAACTAATATGCAAATATATACACAAAACTATACAAATAGACAGTAAAAGGGCACGAGAAACAAAGGAAGCTAGACAAAAGATCTATACAGAAGTAAAGCGGAGAAGTTAAAGGATTCAAAGACTTCCGGATGTTACGTACGTATGCAGAGAATACGATACCAGCCACATATATGAAAGGCTATTCGTAGCATTTAACAAGGGAGTAATAAAGCATACAATAGAACTAGTAGTATATAATAAAAAAACAAATAAATACATCATAGGCCATAAGTACATATCGTAGATGATAGAACAGTATCGTACACCCTATACATAGCTAGGTACAAAGATATAAAATATACCAACAACACGATGCAACAAGCCACCCCAGACCAATTGCATTTAACAAAATACAAGACATTAGCATGTATAGCCGCAATCCATGTGCTTCAAACTTCAAACTTCATAATCTTCCTAAGTTTCAGATGAAAAACACCCAACCCATTGTACCGACATGAAGAACCTAGTAAACAGAGATAAAAGATTAAAAACGCATAAAAACATACACATGATGCGAATAAACAGTCCATACACAGCAGCATGGCGACTAAAGGAAAGGGGCATAACTAATGTTTTCGTTTAGGCCTAATGGATGTACGGTGCCAAGGGACCATGTCCACCGTGTCTCCAACTGGCCCAAACGTTTAAAGAGACTACCACCACGGATATTGACATTGAGCATGTCAATGCCACGTACTCTGAGGAGGGAACTGTCATTATGATGCAAAGACTTAAAGTGCCTCGGGATCGTTTTAAGTATAGACACATCCTTTTGGGTGGCAGCCGCCTCAATCCCCAGAACATGCTCCCTAACTCTCACTTTTAATTGCCTGGTTGTCATCCCAATATAAATTAACCCACAAGGGCATGTGGCATAATAGATGACATATCTTGAAGTACATGTAATGCGCTTCCTGATAGTATAATTCCTTGTGCCACTTGAGTTGGTGAATGTATCACCAACATCTGTCCACATTTGGGCACGCAACACAGCGGCCACATGGAGTACATCCTACCACAGGAGGGATATCATCCAGGAAAGTCCTTGGTCTTTGTCCCACATAGTGACTATTTGTTAAATGATCTCTAAGATTTCTCGCCCGTCTAAAGGTCAATAGTGGTCTCTTAGGGAGAAATTTACTAATAATGGGATCAGTCTGTAAAATAGGCCAGGCCTTGATGAGTGCTGATCTCACTCTATCCGCCTGCGGATGAAACGTGGTAATGAATCGAAGTTGGTCTCCTCCAGTTTTGACTATATTTTCTTGGTGTTTATACAGCAAACGGTTACGGGTTGAGTATTTAGCCCTATGATAGGCTTTTTTAATAATCCGTCTGCTGTACCCCCGTTCAATAAAGCGTGCCGTTAATTCAACGGCACGCCTTTCAAAGTCGACATCCGTTGAACATAACCTCCGTAACCGGAGGAACTGTCCAACGGGTATCAAGGAAATCATACGGCGCGGATGACAAGAAGAGGCGTGTAACACCATATTCGTGGAGGTTGCTTTACGGTAAATGTCCGTATAGACATTCCCCGCACCATCCTTGTGAATCATTACATCCAAAAAGCTAATTTTGGACCTGTCCCACTCACAAGTGAGGCTGATGTTAAGATCATTACTATTGAGACGACCGATGATCTGCTCAAGGTCGACGGCCTCACCCTGCCAGACAAAAAGGATGTCATCGATGTACTGTATACAAAAGCGGATACGGTCCATCGATGACAGCCTGTCCAACAGGAAGAGGTCCCTCTCCCACAGCCCCAGGAACAGGTTAGCATGGGCAGGCTCAAAGGCCGCACCCATGGCCATCCCCTGGAGCTGTAGGTAGAAGGACCCCTTAAACACAAAGATTAATAAAGATTTTCTTATAAGATAGCTGCATTACTGTTTGCACGCTGCTGTGCAAACCAACTGCTTTTTTAAAAGCAAAAATCCTGTTGCTCCTTTCTGCACAGTTATCTTGTTTATTTGTCCACACTTTTGCGTGAAGCAGTCCTTTTTATTGCTGCCATACTTTTCCTGAGATCATTGTAGGGAGATTGAAATTGTACTACAGTCCTTGTATTTTTTCATATATCTTCCAGCCACTTTCTGCCACTTACATTGTGTTGCTTTATACACTGGGCCTGAGTTTTGGTTCAGTTTCCCCCCAAAAAAGTGAGATTCAAATTCTCACAAAGTGGATATACTTCAGTGCTGTTAGTTTGTCGTATGTCAGCCAGCCACTTTCTGCCACTTAGGCCCTGTGCATAAAACAACACAATCTGAGTTTTGGTACAGTCTCCCCCCAAAAAAGGGAGATTTAAATTCTCAACAAGTTTATATACACCTTCTAACTTGTTTTACTGTAATAATGGACACATAGTACAATTATGTTTATATATAGCCCTGCAGCACTAAAAAAATGTACACAAAAAAAAAAAAAAAAAGAAAGAAATTGCACAAAATACAAAGAAGCAAGTTATAATATATCATGCATGGCCGTGCACCTTTAAAAATGGCCTGGGATACTAAATAGGCTAAGGTGCATTATAAAGGAATAACAGATGCCATAAAAAGAAAAAAAAAAAAAATATATATATATATATATATATGTGTGATTTTACACTGGCATAAAGTGCAACTAGTGCTTAACAGGTGCAGCCAAGATATAAATATATATGAATATAAAGTGCTGGTGTGCGGCCACCGATAATTGTGTTGATAACATAGATAACATAGACAGAGACAGGTACCTGCTGAGTAAGCACAGGCCACTAGAATTAACATATAATTATAATAATCTCTATGAGAAAATAGTAATGGGCCGGGAGCAGGTATTACCTGTGGTGCTGCCGTCTCTTGGATGTGCCGCTCCCGGACGCGCGTTTCGGCGTAAGCCTTCGTTGTATTTTGTGCAATTTCTTTCTTTTTTTTTTTTTTTTTGTGTACATTTTTTTAGTGCTGCAGGGCTATATATAAACATAATTGTACTATGTGTCCATTATTACAGTAGGATTATTTATCGCCCCGTCTTCTTGGTATTGTGCCTTCTTTTTGGTTTCCTTCCCCCCTACCATTTGGTGTACTTATTCCAAAATAAATTTACTTATATTTATCATTTGGACATTAGTTCGGTTTTTTGTGTTCTTTTTCTTTCGTATATGTTTCCTTCCTATTTGTCCTTTATTTTGTCCATCATGGGATATATATAATATCATACATACAAATTGCATAGTTTATACCTACCATTATATTGAGAGTATTAGGAATTTTCGTATCCCTTGCCTTGAGTTTTTCTTTTACTTGTTTTACAGTACCATATAATGGTTGTTATTTTGGTTAGATTTCCCCAAAAATGAGGAATTCTGGTGGAAGAGCCCGTGTGGGGTGGTTGCCAGCTGGTACTTATGGTGGTGGTAGTGCTGGTGCATCTGGTGGTAGAGGCAAAAGCACAATAGCACCTAAGGATGCGAACTCTTCATTAAACCTTCATTAAAATGAACCAATCATGGATTTGAAATTATTTTGCCCCACCTTCCCCTGCTGACACGTACCTTGCCTGAAAAATGTCTTGCTTTTGGCCTCCTCTTACTGACTTCTCCAATTCCTCCATTTGCAGCTGCTGAATGTCCACCATAGGCCATTTTTATACCTCCCTAAATGGGCTGACTCCCCCCCCACAGGGCCGTGGTCACCACCTGGCGCAAGCACCCGTGCGAGGGCCATTTAGCTGGGCAGGTGGGTGGGCCCACTCTTGGGCGACGGCACTGGCACGGGGTCCCTCATAGTTCAATGAAGTGTCTCTGACGGTGGTGGTGCACAACCAACGTCAGACACACCGTCGTAATATGAGGGGCCCTGTGCCAGTACCACCACCCACGAGAGAGTGTTCCCCCCCAACTCGAACAGTGCTCTACCACTTGTAATACTTACCTCTCCCTGCTCCACCACTGTGTAGTCTGTGCTGTTAAATCCTTCAATGGCACTGCCAATACAAATTTGTTGAAATGATAGAGGATAGTCAAAATATACAGGGGCCCTGGCCTCCATTTAGACCAGTTAATACTTTGCGCCTTCTACCACTGTCTGCTACTCAGCAGAGGAGCCCACCCGTGTACCTAGCTATGCCACCTGTTTATTTATAAACAATTTTTTGGCAGACATTTAGCCCACTTTATTATTTGGGCCTACTAACTGTGTCTGCCACTCATTACAGTTTTCCTCCACTGAACAAAGCAATGCCGCCTGTTTAGTCCTGTTACCAATTTTGAACTGCATTTAGCCTGCTTTATTATTTGGGCCTACTGTGTCTGCGCCACTCATTACAGTTGTCCTCCACTGAACAAAGCTATGCCGCCTGTTTAGTCCTGTTACCAATTTTGAATTGCATTTAGCCTACTTTATTCTTTGGGCCTATATCTGTGTTTCCTCCTCATCCTGCCCATTGCCCAGCCACTGCTAGATGAGTCTGCTGGTACATTCACCCAGACCACTACATTTCCCTTGCACTCTACACAGCCAGAATCTGACCCTGCTGAAAGTCAGGTTCCCTTTCCCGCATACTATACCACCTTACACGGGGACAAAGAAGAAGGTGCAGATGAAAGTGCAGGTTCCTTCATCAGGTGGGGGGGGCATACTCTTTGGTGACGTCGCAGGCACAGGGCCTCTCATAGTACGTAAAAGTTTCTCTGCCAGTGGGAGGTGCCACCCGCCATCAAACACACCGCTGTACTATGAGGGGCCCCGTACCAGTGCCAATGAGAGGGCCCCCCCTGCTTGCTAAGGATCACAGCACTTGCAAAGTTGAAATACTTACCTCTCCCTGCTCCACTGCCGTGATGTATTCCGCATTTCCTGGGCCCACGGAAATCATGAGCCAGCCCTACCCCCCACAGCTTTATCCAAAAGAGCCCCAGTTTTAAATGCCTAACTATTATTATAAAGTAAATTAAGATTGACAAGCTTAAGTAATAAGAATTGATGTTTTTGGCATTAAAATGGGCACTGTAGGTGTTTTCCTGTCCTCCACTCACTGCCGACTTTGATTCCCCATTGACTTGCATTGGGTTTCATGTTTCAGTTGGCCCCGGACTTTTTGCAATAATCGGCCAATTTCACCCGACCTGACTTTTGACAAAGTCGGGTTTCGTGAAACCCGACTTGATCCGAAAAAAGTAAAAAGTCGCACAACTCTAATAATTACTGCTAGATATTTATATAGCAAGTACCAATGAGTAGTCAATCACATGACTACTAACTAAAACCAATGAATTGGAGCACCTAGTCTACTCCCGCCTTACCCGTTACCTCTCCACTCACTCCCTCCTAGACCCTTCACAGTCCGGTTTCCGCCCCCTACATTTGACAGAAACTGCACTCATCAAAGTGACCAATGACCTTCTGACAGCAAAACGTAATGGTGACCACTCTCTGCTCATTCTTCTCGACCTTTCTGCAGCTTTTGACACTGTTGACCACTCTCTCCTGCTCTCTAGGCTCCAGTCACTAGGCATTAAGGACACTGCTTTCTCCTGGTTCTCCTCCTATCTTTCTGACCGCTCCTTCAGTGTTCTGTTCTCTGGCTCCACTTCATCTCCTCTTCCTCTCACTGTTGGGGTACCTCAGGGCTCAGTCCTTGGCCCCCTTCTGTTCTCTCTCTACACGGCCCCAATTGGACAGACAATTAGCAGATTTGGCTTTCAGTACCATCTTTATGCCGACGACACACAACTATATACGTCATCCCCTGACCTTACCCCCGCTGTACTACAGAACGCCACTGACTGTCTGTCCGCAGTCTCCAACATCATATCCGCTCTCTATCTGAAACTCAACCTCTCCAAAACTGAACTTCTTCTGCTCCCACCATCTACTAACCTCCCTAAATCTGACATTTCCCTCTCCGTGGGTGGCACCATAATAACACCCCGGCAGCAGGCGCGCTGTCTGGGTGTTATGTTTGACTGCGATCTCTCCTTCACCTCCCATATACAATCTCTTGCCCGCTCGTGCCGCTTACACCTAAAGAACATCTCTAGAATCCGCCGTTTTCTCACCATGGAGACAGCTAAAACCCTCACGGTCGCCCTGATCCACTCCCGCCTGGACTACTGTAACGCTCTATTAATTGGCCTCCCCCTCACTCGACTTTCCCCTCTCCAGTCCATCCTTAATGCAGCAGCCAGGGTCGTCCATCTGGCTAATCGTTACTCGGACGCGTCCGCTCTTCGCCAGTCGTTACACTGGCTACCCATTCATTACAGGATACAATTCAAAGTACTTGTTCTCACCCACAAAGCTCTCCACAGTGCGGCACCCCCTTACATCTCCTCCCTCCCTCCCTCCCAAATGACTTTCGGCTAACCTCTGCACTAATCCGTACCTCCCACTCCCGACTCCAAGACTTCTCCCGTGCTGCGCCAATCCTCTGGAATGCTCTACCCCAAGATATTAGGACCATCCATAATTTGCATAGTTTTGGGCGCTCGCTCAAAACACATTTGTTCAGAGCGGCCTATCACGTTCACTAATCAAAGTTATGTTTTGTTTGTGTGTGTGTGTAGCCCATTCACTATCCCCATCTATTCCCCAACCCCGGAAGATGGCTGGACCATGATTGTAAATACATCATTGTAAATACACACCTGTACTTTGTATCTCCCCCACCTCATTGTAGATTGTAAGCTCTCACGAGCAGGGTCGTCTTATTTTGCTTTAATTATTGTATTGTTAACATTGTTACTTATGACTTTTGTGTTTGAAACTGTTAAACTGTAAAGCGCTGCGGAATATGTTGGCGCTATATAAATAAAGATTATTATTATTATTATTAATTATAAGAAAATAAAGACAAAAGAAAAGCCAAAGCAAAAACAAAAAAATACATGAACAGCAAATCAAAGTATGTTAACTGTCTCAATAATGAAAAATAAGTTCTTTGCACATGTTCAGTCCATTTGGGTTGCATGTGTCAAGGCTTTACATCCAATATGCTTGACAATTAGAGATGAGCTAACTTGTTCGGAAAGCATCCACCAATCTCAAGTTCGGCACAAACGTTTCACATTTGGATTCATGTTCAGATTCTCGAGCTTTTTCGCTAAAATGGGCAAAAGTCGGCCAAAGTTTGGTAAATGATCATGTTCACTAAGGGTGCTTTCAGACGTCAGTGTTTCCAGTAGCAGCACAGGCCATAAAACATCCAACCCACATGCACACTGATGACACACAGATGACATTTATTCTGGCTCTCTGTTTATTTACCACATAGCTATAGGATTAGTAATGGATAGATGTCTTATAAATGCCTCTCCATTACCAAGCGGTGGGCATGATGTCACCGGTCAATACAAAGGTGACATCAAACTCACAAATATGAATACCACTTCCCCAGATCAAAATGTTCAAATTGGATAACCAATTGAATCACACCAAACAGAAGTGACTCTGGAATTTTTTATTCAAACACGACCACTTGGACTTGTGGCCACTCCAGGACCAGCACAGCTCCATGCATTACAGATGGGTGGCATATCGCAGTGGAGGATCCCATTCATTTGCTAAAGGCAATCCACACATTTGCACTATGCTTCCAGTTGATCACATGCACATATATCACTCACACATCTATCTATATACAGTATATATTTTCCTGTGCTTAGGTAGCGCTCCTTTGTTTTCTCTCTCCAAACAGTTTCCTGCAAAAAAAATCTCATATTATAACTGTGACCAGTGCTAAATAACAACCATGTAATGCAACCCTTTGTTAACTAGGGATTTTTTTCACTTTTGCTTTTTCTTTGCCTTCTTCTAAGGCCGGGATCACACATGCGAGAAATACGCCCGAGTCTCGCATGGTAATACCCGGCATCGCCGCCGTCACTCAGGAGCGGAGAGTGTGGCCGCATAGCAATACATGCAGCCGCACGCTCCGCTCCAGAGAGACAGTGGCAGTGTCGGGTATAACCATGCGAGACTCGGGCGTATTTCTCGCATGTGTGATCCCGGCCTTACAGCTATAACTAACATTTTCCATTAACATAGCTTGTTTTTATGTATTTTAACATACTGACTAGATAGGTATTAAACTATACTAAATCAAAAAAAGTGTCTTTTCTTTTTAGATAAAAAGTTACAACTTTATTTAAACACACATAAAATGAATACACACCAATAAAATAGTGCCTCTAAACCAAACACAATGCTGTACAGGGGGCCAGCTGAAGCATGTACATATAGAAATTCAAATAAATACAAATGAGATTTGCAAACCGTTTTTTAATTCCTCAGATTAGATATGGAATGCTAGCTGAAAAATTTCAAAGTAATATTCACACCATATCCTCACCCTGCTAACCAAAATTTAATGGGAATTCCATGTTGGATGAGTCAAATTGTGTTTTTAAAGTGCAAAGTACATCCCAACCTCAATATCCAAGCTATATGCCGCCATAGTGGCACATATGGGAGCATGTATAAGGTGCATATAGTATAGGTAAAAATAACTAATAGCTGTGTCAAGTGAGATATACTCACAACATCTCAAATCGCCGCACCATTATCCGCAATATACACTTCATGTAGTTATCAATACTAAAGAGTTGCAGTCCCTGATGAACACATATTACCTGGCTCTATATGTGGCTTCCAAAGATATAATGCTGCGTGGCACGCTGTGCTCGGAGATCCCCGACGTGCATTTCGCGATTGCTTCTTCTTGGGGGCGTGCACTTTTGCTTTTTCTTTGCCTTCCAACAGCTATAACTAACATTTTCCATTAACACAGTTTGTTTTTATGTATAACAAGTTGTTGTTTAGAATGATACCTTTATTTTCCCATACAATGTTCTAGAAAACAAGAAAAAATTTCCAAGTGTGGTGAAATGTTGAAAAAAATGCAATTCTGCCATTGTATTTTGTGACTTGTTTTATGGCAATCATTGTGCAGTAAAAATTATCTTTAAATATGATTATCGGAGTAATTGTGATTTTAGTGATGCCATAATCATTTTTTTATTAAAAACAAAAATGCCTTTGTGTTACCGTTTTACAAAATCCTTACCTTTTTTTAAATGTTTTTTGTTGATTAAGACAAGTGAAAGCTTGTTTATTGTGTAGTGATACAACATTTTTACTGCTACCATATAATGGGTACATATAATGTACCCATTATATAATGTATAATGTTTTAATCACTTTTTTTGTATTTTTGTATGGAGGTGAGGTGACCAAACAAATGCATTTTTTTTCTTTTTATGAAAGAAACACATACAGGTGCAACTCACAAAATTAGAATATCATCAAAAAGTTAATTTATTTCAGTTCTTCAGTACAAAAAAGTGAAACTCATATTAGATAGTCATTACAAACAGAGTGATCTCTTTCAAGTGTTTATTTCTGTTAATGTTGATGATTATGACTTACAGCCAATGAAAACCCAAAAGTCATTATCTCAGTAAATTAGAATGCTTTATAACAACAGCTAGAAAAATGATTTTAACATCCGAAATGTTGACCTACTGAAATGTATGTTCAGTAAATACACTCAATACTTGGTCGGGGCTCTTTTTGCATCAATTACTGCATTGATGCAGTGTGGCATGGAGGCAATCAGCCTGTGGCACTGCTGAGGTGTTATGGAAGCCCAGGTTGCTTTGATAGCAGTCTTCGGCTCATCTGCATTGTTGGGTCTGGTGTATCTCATCTTCCTCTTGACAATACCCCATAGATTCTCTATGGGGTTAAGGTCAGATGAGTTTGCTGTCTAATCAAGTATAGTGATACTGTTGTTTTTAACCCAGGTAATGGTACTTTTCGCAGTGTGGACAGGTGCCAAGTCCAGCTGGAGAAGAAAATTTCCATCTCCAAAAAGCTTGTTGGCATAGGGAAGCATGAAGTGCTCTAACATTTCATGGTTGATGTCTGAGCTCACTTTGGTCTTGATAAAGCACAGTGTACCTATACCAGCAGATGACATGGCTCCCCAAACCATCATTGATTGTGAAAACTTCACACTAGACCTGAAGCAGATTGGATTGTCTGTCTCTCCAGACTCTGGGAAGACTCCAGACTCTGGGACCTTGATTTCCAAGGTCTAGTGTGAAGTATCCACAGTCAATGATGGTTTCGGGAGTCATGTCATCTGCTGGTGAAAGTCCACTGTGTTTTATGAAGACAAAAGTCAGCGCAGCCGCCTTCCAGGAGATTTTAGAGCAATTCTTGATTCCCTCTGCCAACAAGCTTTTTGGAAATGGAAATTTAATTCTCCAGCAGGACGTGGCACGCATCCACACTGCCAAAAGTACCAATACCTGGTTTAAAAATAACAGTATCACTGCCAGGGCCGGACTGGTCATCAGGCAGTTATTTCAAATGCCAGAAGGGCCCGTGGCAGTCGTGGGCCGCTCGCCAGCGTTGACTCCCCCCGCCGTCGCCATCGACTCACCCCCCCGCCAGTGCCGCAGTTGAATGCAATGATGGACGAGAGAGCATCTGCTGACGCTCCCTCTCCCATCATTCCCCGCTCTGCGTTTGACACTGCGGGTGTGCGATGTCATATCATCGCACACCTGCTGTGTGACTGGGCAGACGGCAGCTGCTGAGACCGGAGCAAGGAGCAGCGCTGGGAACGAGTAGAGGTGAGTGTTTTTTTTTAAATATATCACTGAGTGATAACTGGATTGTGGGGCTATTGGGGGGGCTGCATTACATTCTATGGGGGCGGTGCTGCATTACATTCTATGGGGGCGGTGCTGCATTACATTCTATGGGGGTTGTGCTGTATTACATTCTATTGGGCTGTGCTGTATTACATTCTGTAGGGGCTGTGCTGTATTATATTCTATGGGGGCTGTGCTGCATTACATTCTATGGGGCCTGGCTGCATTACATTCTATGGGGATGTGCTGCATTACATTCTATGAGGGCTGTGGTGCATTACATTCTATGGGGGCTTGCTGCATTACATTCTATGGGGGCCGTGCTGCATTACATTCTATGGGGCCGTGCTGCATTACATTCTATGGGGGCCATGCAGCATTACATTCTATGGGGGCCGTGCTGTATTACATTCTATGGGGGCTGTGCTGTATTACATTCTATGGGGGCTATGCTGCATTATATTCTATGGGGGCTGGCTACATTACATTCTATGGGGGCTGTGCTGTATTGCATTCTATGGGGGCTGGCTGCATTACATTTTTATGGGTGGCTGGACTCATTACTTTCTACTGGGCTGTGCTGTATTACATTCTATGTGGGCTGTGCTGCATTACATTCTATGGGGGCTGTGCTGTATTACATTCTATGGGGGCTGTGCTGCATTACATTCTATGGGGGCAGGCTGCATTACATTCTATGGGGGCTGTGATGTATTACATTCTATGGGGGTTGTGCTGTATTGCATTCTATGGGGGCTGGCTGCATTAAATTCTATGGGTGGCGGGCCTCATTACTTTCTATGGGGGCTGTGCTGTATTACATTCTATGGGGGCTGTGCTGTTTTACATTCTATGGGGGCTGTGCTGTATTACATTCTATGGGGGCTGTGCTGTATTACATTCTATGGGGGCTGTGCTGTATTACATTCTATGGGGGCAGGCTGCATTACATTCTATGGGGGTTGTGCTGCATTACATTCTATGGGGGCTGTGCTGTATTACATTCTATGGGGGCTGTGCTGTTTTACATTCTATGGGGGCTGTGCTGTATTACATTCTATGGGGGCTGTGCTGTATTACATTCTATGGGGGCTGTGCTGTTTTACATTCTATGGGGGCTGTACTGCATTACATTCTATGGGGGTTGTGCTGCATTACATTCTATGGGGGCTGTGCTGTATTACATTCTATGGGGGCTGTGCTGTATTACATTCTATGGGGGCAGGCTGCATTACATTCTATGGGGGCTGTGCTGTATTACATTCTATGGGGGCTGTGCTGTTTTACATTCTATGGGGGCTGTGCTGCATTACATTCTATGGGGGTTGTGCTGCATTACATTCTATGGGGGCTGTGCTGTATTACATTCTATGGGGGCTGTGCTGTATTACATTCTATGGGGGCAGGCTGCATTACATTCTATGGGGGCTGGCTGCATTACATTCTATGGGGGCTGGCTGCATTACATTCTATGGGGCTGGCTGCATTACATTCTATGGGGGCTGGCTGCATTACATTCTATGGGTGGCTGGCTGCATTACATTCTATGGGGGATGGCTGGATTATATTCTATGGGTGGCTGGCTGCATTACATTCTATGGGGGGCTGGCTGCATTACATTCTATGGGGGCTGACTGCATTACATTCTATGGGGGAGGGCTGTATTACATTCTATGGGATGCTGTATCATATTCTATGGGGGGCTGCATTATGCTCTTTGAGGGGGCTACCATATATTATATATGCAGGGGCTGCATTATACTATATTAGGGGGCTGCATTATATTCTCTGGGGGGTTACATTATACTCAGGGGCTACAATATATTCTGTGGGGTGGCAGCATTATACTCTGGGATGGCATCATTATACTATATGTGGGCTGCATTATACTGTATCGAGGACTATGGGGAATACATTATACTATATGAAGAACTATGGGGTGCATTATAGTATGGGAAATTAATTGTACTACATGGATGAAAATGGCAGGGCATTATACTATATGGAGCACTATGAGTTATGTATTATACTATTTGGAGGACTGAGGAATGTATTATACCATTTGGAGGACTGAGGAGTGTATTTTTATGTATAGAGGAATTGCAGTGTATTTTAATATATGGAGGTCTCTGAGGAGTGTATAATACTATATGGAGGACTGAGGAGTGTATTATACTATATGGAGGACTGAGGAGTGTATTATACTATATGGAGGACCAAGGAGTGTATTATACTATATGGAGGACTGAGGTGCACATTATAATATATGGAGGACTATGGGGTGTATTATACTAAACAAGCAAAATGCTGCCTATTCATTGAGTGATTGGATTGTTTATGTGGGAACAGAAATCCTTGTACTCAACAGCACATCGCCGGTGTAAACTGTAGTTGTGCTGCTGATAACATAATACTGTATGGGGACAGATTGATCTAATTGTGATTGTTCTGTTCCCTTCATTCTTTCTCAGTTGGTGTAAAGAGGCCGGGAAACAAGCAAGCAACTTCACTATTGTCGATCACACTCGTTTAGTGGCCTGAGATCAGCGCATGTAAATACAGCAGAAATGCTTCACAGGGAGACCAGGCAAGGATGATGACAATTGTAGTTAGCACCCGGCTCTGGGGAATAGCGCTAACGCTACTGCTTTTCCCAGCCAAGAAAGCATTTAATTCTGGTATGTGTAATGATTTTTAGGGTTGATGTCAGCTGCTATCAATCCCTGGTGTAAGTAATGGAGAGGTGTCTATCAGACACCCCCACTACTAGCCCAGACCTGGCGAGACCCAGCGACTCTGAAGAGCGGTGACGGTAGTAACAATACCGCTCTTCACAGTCACCGAGCTCAGCGCAAGACCCGGAATATCTGAAGAGCTATGATGTTACTGATGTCACCGCTCTTCAGAGTCACCAGGTGTCGTGCTGCGCAGCAGAACCAAAAGTGGCTGTAGGCAAAGTTTATGGAGCATCAGAATGAAGTTCCATAGCCTTTGGTCGTCTCATCGCTTCATTATCTACGAGATCCAGTTATGTAGGTAAAGTAGCGGCTTTTCTTGACACTGCAACTAAAAGCAATAAATAGGACTGAGCTGTAATGCTGGATACAGCTGTGATTATATGTTATATAGTCGTGTTACACTCCACTCACTTCTTGCAACCTACAAGTGTACAAAGATATTATACCGTCACCATGTGACAAGTGGGCCTGTGTAACTTCAATTGCCAGGGCTGAATTTTAGTCCCAGTCCGGCCTTGATTGTGGTACAGATATTGTGAGAATTGCATTTATAATTTACTAATGAAGTCTCCAAATTTAGAAAACTTAGTTATTGACGGGTGGTTATTTGTAGTTGCACCTAACTCCCACATTTACACATCATTCAGATATTTATTTTTGCATAATGCATAAAAAAGCAACAATTTTCCTGAGTGCTTGGTCAGTGTCAGTTTTATCACCACTTTTTCATGTGATTAACATAGAAGAAAATTTCAAGAAACATCACAGAAAAAGATACAGCTTACTTCTTTTGGCTAAAATATCGACCAATACCTCATGTCATGTATTTATCTTATACATTATTCATCTTTTTATTGCACCTTTTTCCATTTTTTTTATGCAGGGTGCAGTCAGGCCCTTTAGTGTTGGTTGGGTGAATTGAGGCATTTATCCTGTGGGGTGCACTTATATAGTGCTAGACAGCCCTCCGGATCGAATAGTATGGACGTCATCAATAGGATGTAAGCCAGACACTGTGCAACACACCCATCTGTGTGACTGGCATCCTATGCAAGCTCCATCTGGGTGCTTGTTTATTAGTACATAGTCACCATCTCCAAGAATTCATAGGTCTGTGAGTGGCTGTTTGCATCATTATTCTGCACCCGTGCAGCCCCCAACTTTAACATGGGGGTCTGATGCATCCTGCTAGTGCATTGGTAAGATCAGCTGGTGTTGGTAATGCAGTTTCTTTTTCTGTGATGTTTTTAAAATTTTGAACTATGTTACCCATTTTTTAATGTTAGTGTGAGGACCCTAGACGTGGTTTGCGAGCTTATGTATTTTGGCCAAAATATTGACCAATACCTCATGTAATAAATTTATTTTATACATTATTCATCTTTTCATTTGTTTCCATTTTTATGCAGGATGCAGCCAGGCTCTTTCATGTTGTTTGGGTGAATTGAGGAGTTTGTCTTGTGAGGTGCACTTATACAGTGCTGGGCAGGACAGCTGATCTACAGTAAGCGTATGGACGGACATTATCAATAGGTTGTAAGCCAGACACTAAACATCACACGTATCTGTGTGACTGGTGTCCTGTGCAAGCTCCATCTGGGTGCATGTCCAGTAGTACATAGCCATCCCCTCCATGAATTGGTAGGTCTGCTAGTGTTTGTTTGCATCGTTACTTTGCACCTGTGCTGCCCTCACCTTTATCATTGCTACTGCATATTGCTAGTACATTGGTAATCTCACCTAGTGTTGGTAAGGCTGTATCTTGCCTCTGATGTTTTTGAAATTTTGTTCTGTTAGCCAATTTTAATTTTAGTGTAAGGACTCAACAGTGTGAGAACTGTATCTTTTTCTGTGACACTTATTCATGTGTACAAATACATAAAAGATAATGAGTTTCTTTTGCAAACAGTCAGTGCAAAGCAGATAGGACTAGAATGCAATTAGAATAGTATCAGTATGTTCAGTTTTTAACCCCTTCACGACCCAGCCAATTTTGACCTTAATGACCTGGCCATTTTTTGCAATTCTGACCAGTGCCCCTTTATGAGGTAATAACTCAGGAACACTTCAACGGATCCTAACGATTGACATTGTTTTTTCGTGACATATTGGGCTTCATCTTAGTGGTAAATTTAGGTCGATAATTTTTGCGTTTATTTGTGAAAAAAAACGAAATTTGTCAAAAATTTTGAACATGTCGCAATTTTCAAATTTTGAATTTTATTCTGTTAAACCAGAGAGTTATGTGACACAAAGTAGTTAATAAATAACATTTCCCACACTTTACATCTTCACAATTTTGGAAACAAAATTTTTTTTTTGCTAGGACGTTATAAAGGTTAAAATTTGACCAGCGATTTCTCATTTTTACAACAAAATTTACAAAACCATTTTTTTAGGGACCACCTCACATTTGAAGTCAATTTGAGGGGTCTGTATGGCTAAAAATACCCAAAATTGACATCATTCTGAAAACTGCACCCCTCAAGGTGTTTTACAGCAGAAGAAGCAACATGGAAGGAAAAAATTAACATTTAACTTTCTAGTCACAAAAATTATATTTTAGCAACAATTTTTTTATTTTCCCAAGGGTAAAAGGAGAAAATGGACCGCAAAAGTTGTTGTCCAATTTGTTCAGAGTATGCTGATACCCCATATGTGGGGAGGGACCACTGTTTGGACGCACGGCATGGCTCGGTAGGGAAGGAGCGCCATTTTATTTTTTGATTGAAAAATTGGCTCCAATCTTTAGCGGACACCATGTCACGTTTGGAGAAGCCCTGTGTGCCTAAACATTGGAGCTCCCCCACAAGTGACCCCATTTTGGAAACTAGACCCCCCAAGGAACTTATCTACATGCATTGTGAGGACTTTAAACCCCCAGGTGCTTCACAAATTGATCCATAAATATGAAAAAGTACTTTTTTTCACAAAAAAATTATTTTAGCCTCAATTATTTCATGGACAACAAGATAAAATGAATCCTAAAATTTGTTGGACAACTTCTCCTGAGTGCACCGATACTTCACATGTGGGGGAAAACTACTGTTTGGGAAGGAGCACCATTTGACTTTTTGAATGAAAAACTAGCTCCAATTGTTAGCGAACACCATGTCGCGTTTGGAGACCCCCTGTGTGCCTAAACATTGGAGCTTGCCCACATGTGACCCCATTTTGGAAACTAGACCTCCCACAGAACTTATCTAGATGTGTGATGAGCACTTTTTACCCCCAAGTGCTTCACAGAAGTTTATAATGCAGAGCCGTGAAAATAAAAAATCTTTTTTTTCCTCAAAAATGATTTTTTAGTCCGCAATTTTTTTGTTCTCAAGGGTAACAGGAGAAATTGGACCCCAAAAGTTTTTGTCCAGTATGTCCTGAGTATGCTGGTACCCCATATGTTGGGGTAAACCACTGTTTGGGCACACGTCGGGGCTCGGAAGGTAAGTAGTGATGTTTTGAAATTCTGACTTTGATGGAATGGTCTGCGGGCGTCATGTTGCGTTTGCAGAGCCCCTGATGTGCCTAAACTGTAGAAACCCCCACAAGTGACCCAATTTTAGAAAGTAGACCCCCCAAGGAACTTATCTAGATGTGTGGTGAGCACTTTGAACCCCCAAGTGCTTCACAGAAGTTTATAACGTAGTGTTAAGGCTAGCGGAACGCACCAAATGATAAGACAGATAGAGTATGGTGCGTTCGCAGCCCGGGGTCCACCGTGCAGAGATGGAACCTGCTGCCAAGTAATGACGGACTATATGGCGGTACTCATAAGTATACACACGTGGGTTAAACTTCACCCAGCGTGAAGGAAGCGATCCTGTTGCGTCACAGGACCGCGGTACCGCACATAGAGCGCGAGCAAGTAGTCAGCGAACTCAACCCCAACTAGGATTGAAGTCCGATTAGACCCTTGCTGGCACAACACCACAACTGGGTGTGTAAGGAAACTCAATAACAATATTAAGGCACAAGAATGCATGCGGTGCCGCACTGACGAACGCCACTAACCACCCAGGCTTGGGTAAGGAAAGCAGAGAGGAAGTGCACGGCGCCGTACGGGTGGTCACAGCAACTGGACGCTGTAATGTGTGATTCGTGCTGTAGGATAAGTCGGGCGCCAGATAGCATCCATACACCTTCCGCGAACAGACATTCAATAGGGTAGGGGTATCCAAGGACGACTTGCACTCACAACATACACACATTAACAATTGTACACTAGCGCATGGCCGTGCGGTCATGCGCAGTTTATATAGTTGCAGCACAGGAAGTGGCCACAGAAACTTTGCCCTTCCAAGACCTGCCAAGAGGACCAATGGAATGTGCTGCAGAGCCTGAGCACATGACCCTCGATCTCCAACGGGAGATCTTGCCCTGGGCATGCTCAGTGTGTGCAGACAAGGACTTAGTCCCAGAGAAGTCCGCTCGCTGCTGACCAGCACTGGCTTTAATGGCAGAAGCTGAAGAAGCAGCAGTAACTCTCTGTACAGAGTGAGATTGAGCAAGACGCTGGGACCGACGTCCTTGCTGAGCAGACTCCACTGCGGCTGGATAAGAATGGGAGACCGCAGCGGAGATGGCTCGAGATTCCCCCTGTGCAGAAGCGGGAACTCGAGACCTAACATTACCCCCCTCCTAGGGCCCCCCCCCTCCTTGGGCCTCGCTACGCTCGAAGGCAGCAATGAGCTGTGGGGCCCGAATGTTTTCAGCAGGCTCCCATGACCTGTCCTCTGGGCCATAACCCTTCCAATCCACCAGATAGAACTTTTTGCCGCGTACCACCTTGCACCCCAAAATAGCGTTCACCTCGTAATCGTCCATAGACGAACCCGATGTCCCGGAAGATGACTCGGAAAACTGGGACATGTATACGGGTTTCAAGAGGGACACATGAAAGGTGTCGGTGATACCCAAGCGTGGAGGAAGAGCCAAACGGTAGACCACAGGATTAACCCGTTCGAGAACCTTGAAGGGACCCAAGTAGCGAGGAGCAAACTTAGTGGACTCAACTCGCAGCCTGATGTTACGGGCGGAGAGCCACACCAAGTCGCCAGGAGCAAAGGTCGGAGCGGGGCGCCGATGAACATCGGCGGAGGACCTCATTCTCTCCTTGGAGGCCCGAATGGCATCCTGCATGCGGTCCCAAATGTCCCGTGCCTCCACAGCCCAGTCTGCCACCCTGGAGTCAGCAGAAGACACCGGCATGGGCACAGGAACACGCGGATGCTGGCCGTAATTTAGGAGGAATGGAGTCTGACCGGTGGAGTCGGCTACGGCATTGTTAAGTGCAAACTCTGCCCACGGTAGCAAGGATGCCCAGTCATCCTGCCTGGCAGAAACAAAATGTCGTAAATATGTGACCAAGGTCTGATTGGCCCTCTCTACCAACCCATTCGTCTCGGGATGATATGCCGAAGAGAGATTCAACTCAATACTGAGTAGACGACAAAGCTCTCTCCAGAATCGAGACGCAAACTGGGGACCCCGGTCACTAACAATTTTGTCTGGCATACCGTGTAGGCGAAAGATATGCTTGACGAACAAGACAGCCAACGCCCGTGCAGAAGGTAGCCGTGGAAGAGGCACCAAGTGCACCATTTTGGAAAAATGGTCGGTGATCACCCAGATAATGGTGCAGTTACGAGACTTGGGTAAGCCCACCACAAAGTCCATCCCGACCATCTCCCAGGGCCTGTCCGCCACCGGCAGAGGATAAAGCAAACCAGCTGGCTGTTGCCGAGGAGTCTTGTTCTTGGCGCAAGAGACAAACGCCCGAACATACTCTGCGACATCACGAGCCATATGCGGCCACCAGTATGTCCTCGCCAGTAACTCAGATGTCCTTTTGGTACCAAAATGTCCACCCACCCTGGACGAGTGTGCCCAAGAGAGAACCTCCGGTCGCAAACTGGATGGAACAAAAGTCTTGCCCGGGGGCACAGACTCTAGTGAAACCGGGGCCACAGTTCTCAAGCTCTCGGTGGGGACAATAAGCCGAGGCTCCTCCTCCTCCTCGCAGATGACACAACGGAGCGAGAGAGAGCGTCGACCCGAATGTTCTTCTCCCCAGAAAGAAAATGGAGGGTGAAATGAAACCGGGAGAAGAATAAGGACCATCTGGCCTGGCGAGAATTCAACCGCTGGGCTGTCTGCAGGTACACCAAATTTTTATGGTCTGTGAAGACTTGGAAGGGAAAACGTGCTCCCTCCAAGAGATGTCTCCACTCCGAGAAAGCCAACTTCATGGCCAGCAACTCCCTGTCCCCGATGGAATAATTCCTCTCTGCTGGTGAGAAGGTCTTGGAGAAAAAGAAGCAAGGATGCTTCCGACCTTGAGCATCCTTTTGGAAGAGGACTGCTCCAGCACCAACAGAAGAGGCATCCACCTCCATGATAAATGGCTTATCAACATCGGGGCAATGTAGGATGGGAGCGCTAGCGAAGTGTGACTTTATAGAGTTAAAGGCCTTGGAGACCTCCTCAGACCACAATTTGGGATTCGCCCCCTTCTTGGTGAGGGCAACCAAGGGGGCTACCAAAGTTGAGAAGTGCGGGATGAACTGGCGATAATAATTAATGAACCCCATAAAGCGCTGCACCGCTTTAAGAGAATGGGGTTCCTGCCAGTCCATCACAGCCTGTAGTTTGGCAGGATCCATAGCCAATCCCTGGGCAGAGATGATGTAGCCTAGGAAAGGTAAGGACTCCTGCTCAAACATACACTTCTCCAACTTGGCATAGAGGGAGTTTGCCCGTAGGAGGTCGAAGACTTTGCAAACATCTCTCCGGTGGGAGTCAATATCTGGAGAGTAGATGAGAATATCATCCAGATAGACTACGACCGAGGTGGAAAGCATATCCCGGAAGATATCGTTCACAAAGTCTTGGAAAACAGCTGGGGCATTACAGAGCCCGAAGGGCATCACCAGATATTCATAGTGCCCATCCCTGGTGTTAAAAGCCGTCTTCCATTCGTCCCCCTCACGGATGCGAATCAGGTTGTAAGCACCCCGCAGATCTAGTTTAGTAAATACCCTTGCTCCCCGAAGCCTATCGAAGAGCTCAGATATCAAGGGCAAAGGATACTTATTTTTAATGGTGATGGCATTAAGACCCCTGTAGTCTATGCATGGACGCAATTCCCCATTCTTCTTCTGCACGAAGAACCCTGCCCCAGCAGGTGACACTGACTTCCTAATGAATCCTCTTGCCAGATTTTCCTGGATGTACTGTGACATTGCCTCCGTCTCCGGGAGGAATAGCGGATAGACTCGACCCCGGGGAGGCTCAGCACCAGGCAAGAGATCAATAGGACAGTCATAGGGGCGATGGAGCGGAAGGATCTCCGCCGCCTTTTTGGAGAACACGTCTGCATAAGACCAATACTGCTTGGGGAGAGAGGAAAGATCTGCGGGTACCTCTGTAGAAGCAACCTGAACGCACTCCCTCTGACACCTACCCCCACAAGATTCACCCCATCCCAGGATTCTGCCAGAGGACCACTCGATATGAGGAGAGTGGTACCGTAGCCAAGGTATTCCCAACAGGACCTCATCAATTCCCTCAGGAATGACGAGCAGCGATATAATCTCCTGATGAGATGGCGACATGGACAGAGTAAAAGGGATGGTCTGGTGTGTTATCTGTGAGGGCAGTGTCGACCCATTCACCACTCGTACCGTTACTGGTTGAGCTAGCATAACCAGGGGTATTGCGTGACGTTGGGCGAAGGCAGAAGACATAAAATTGCCCTCCCCCCCAGAATCCATGCAGAGCTCTACCGAGTGGGAGAATGAGCCTATAGTAATTGTCCCCTTAAAGGACAATTTAGAGGCAAACGTCGCCGTGTCTAGTGTACCTCCACCTACTACCACTAGACGCTGACGTTTCCTCGACCGCTGAGAACATCTGGTGGCTAGATGTCCTGACTGCTGGCAAACATGACGGACCTTGAGTGCACAAGCGGTCCGGGACTTAGATCTCGCTTGTGACACTTCCCTGGCCTCATGTGACTCAGGAACCAGGACCGGAGATTCCAGAGGTTTGGCGAAGGTAGGAGCCAGCCGAAACCTCTGCCTACACTGGGCTCGCTCTAACCTCCGCTCGTTAAAACGGAGGTCAATTCGAGTGGAGACAGTTATTAACTCCTCCAGTGTGGCAGGAATCTCCCTAGTGGCCAGAGTGTCCTTAACGTGGTCAGCCAGGCCCCTCCAAAATATGGGGATAAGAGCTTTATCCGACCAATCCAGCTCAGAAGCTAAAGTGCGGAATTGGACAGCAAAATGACTGACCAAGGACTCACCCTGAGTTAATGCCAGCAGTTGGAGCGCAGTATCATGGGTGACTTGAGGTCCCAAAAAGACCTGTTTCAGAGTGCTCAGAAACAGTGGAGCACTCTGCACCACATGATCGCCACGCTCCCATAGCGGCGTAGCCCATTCCAACGCCCTGTCCGACAAGAGAGACACTATAAACCCCACCTTAGCCCGCTCTGTGGGAAAACGTGCAGCCAGGAGCTCGAGGTGAATAGAGCACTGACTCACAAATCACCTACAAAATTTGCTATCACCAGAAAATTTTTCTGACAGCGGGAGGCGAGAAAATGTCGGAGCAGGGGTGGCAATGGACAGGGTTGCTGCAGCCACGCTAGCAGCCTGTACAGCAACTGCGGTAACATCCACAGCTGAGGTTGCGCTCTCAAGAGCCGCCAACCTACCCTCCAGCTGCTGGATATACCGCAAGGATTGCTGTTTGTCCGTCATTACAAGCCAGACCCTGGCGCTAGTGTAATGTTAGGGCTAGCGGAACGCACCAAATGATAAGACAGATAGAGTATGGTGCGTTCGCAGCCCGGGGTCCACCGTGCAGAGATGGAACCTGCTGCCAAGTAATGACGGACTATATGGCGGTACTCATAAGTATACACACGTGGGTTAAACTTCACCCAGCGTGAAGGAAGCGATCCTGTTGCGTCACAGGACCGCGGTACCGCACATAGAGCGCGAGCAAGTAGTCAGCGAACTCAACCCCAACTAGGATTGAAGTCCGATTAGACCCTTGCTGGCACAACACCGCAACTGGGTGTGTAAGGAAACTCAATAACAATATTAAGGCACAAGAGTGCATGCGGTGCTGCACTGACGAACGCCACTAACCACCCAGGCTTGGGTAAGGAAAGCAGAGAGGAAGTGCACGGCGCTGTACTGGTGGTCACAGCAACTGGACGCTGTAATGTGTGATTCGTGCTGTAGGATAAGTCGGGTGCTAGATAGCAACCATACACCTTCCGCGAACAGACATTCAATAGGGTAGGGGTATCCAAGGACGACTTGCACTCACAACATACACACATTAACAATTGTACACTAGCGCATGGCCGTGCGGTCATGCGCAGTTTATATAGTTGCAGCACAGGAAGTGGCCACAGAAACTTTGCCCTTCCAAGACCTGCCAAGAGGACCAATGGAATGTGCTGCAGAGCCTGAGCACATGACCCTCGATCTCCAACGGGAGATCTTGCCCTGGGCATGCTCAGTGTGTGCAGACAAGGACTTAGTCCCAGAGAAGTCCGCTCGCTGCTGACCAGCACTGGCTTTAATGGCAGAAGCTGAAGAAGCAGCAGTAACTCTCTGTACAGAGTGAGACTGCGCAAGACGCTGGGACTGACGTCCTTGCTGAGCAGACTCCACTGCGGCTGGATAAGAATGGGAGACCGCAGCGGAGATGGCTCGAGATTCCCCCTGTGCAGAAGCGGGAACTCGAGACCTAACACGTAGAGCCGTGAAAATTAAAAAAAAAATGTTCCTCAAAAATGATTTTTTAATCCTCAATTTTTTATTTTTGCAAGGGTAACAGGAGAAATTGGACTCCAAAAGTTGTTGTCCAGTTTGTTCTGAGTACACTGATACCCCCATATGCTGGGGTAAACCACTGTTTGGGCACACGTCGGGGCTCGGAAGGGAAGTAGTGATGTTTTGAAATGCAAACTTTGATGGAATGGTCTGCGGGTGTCATATTGCTTTTGCAGAGCCCCTGATGTGCCTAAACTGTAGAAACCTCCCACAAGTGACCCCATTTTGGAAACTAGACTGCCGAAGGAACTTATCTAGATGTCTTGTGAGCACTTTGAACCCCCAAGTGCTTCACAGAAGTTTATAATGCAGAGTCATGAAAATAAAAAAATCATTTTTCTCCCACAAAAAATTTTTTTGAGCCCCCAACTTTTTATTTTCCCAAGGGAAACAGGAGAAATTAGACCCTCAAATATGTTGTACAATTTTTACTGAGTACACTGGTACCTTATATGTTTGGGTAAACCACTGTTTGGGCACACATCGGAGCTTGGAACGGAAGGAGCACCATTTGACTTTTTAACGCAAGATTGGCTGGAATCCATGGTTGCGCCACGTCGCGATTGTATACCCCTGAAGTGCCTAAACAGTGGAAACCCCTCAATTCTAACTCAAACACTAACCCTAACACACCCCTAACCTTAATCCCAACCCTAACCATAACCCTAACCACAAGCCTAACCATAACCCCAACACACCGCTAACCCTAATCTTATCCCTAATTCCATCCCCAACCCTAATCCCTACACTAACTCAAATTACAACCTAACCCTAAGGCTATGTGCCCACGTTGCGGATTCGTGTGTGGATTTTTAAGCACTGTTTTTGAAAAATCCTCAGTTAATATGCACTGAGTTTTACCTGTGGATTTAAAATTTGTGTGGATTTCACCTGTTGTTTTACACCTGCAAATTCCTATTGAGGAACAGGTGTTAAACGCTGCGGAATCCGCGCAAATAATTGACATGCGGTGGAAAATGCAACGCTGCGTTTCCGCGTGGTATTTTGCGCACCATGGGCACAGCAGATTTGGTTTCCCCTAGGTTTACATGGTACCGTACACCGCATGGAAAACTGCTGCGAATCCGCAGCCAAATCCGCAGCGTGTGCACATACCCTAATTCCAACCCTAATTCTAACCCTAACCCTAGTTCTAACCCTAACCCTAGTTCTAACCCTAATTCTAACCCCAACCCTAACTCTAATTCCAACCCTAACCCTAAGGCTATGTGCCCATGTTGCGGATTCGTGTGCAGATTTTTCAGCATCGTTTTTGAAAAATCCGCAGGTAAAATGCACTGCATTTTACCTGTGAATTTACCGTGGATTTCCTGTGTTTTTTGTGCGAATTTCACCTGCGGTTTTACACCTGCTGATTCCTATTGAGGAACAGGTGTAAAACACTGCGGAATCCACACAAAGAATTGACATGCTGTGGAAAAGACAACGCTGCATTTCCGCGCTGCATATTCCGCACCATGGGCACAGCGGATTTGGTTTCCCATAGGTTTACATGGTATAGTACACCGCATGGAAAACTGCTGCGAATCCGCAGCCAAATCCGCAACGTGTGCACATACGCTAATTCCAACTCTAATTCTAACCCTAACCCTAGTTCCAACCCTAACCCTAGTTCTAACCCTAACCCTTGTTCTAACCTAATTCTAACCCTAATCCCTAGTTCTAACCCTAACCCGAGTTCTAACCCTAGCCCTAACCCTAGTTCTAACCCTAGCCCTAACCCTAGCCCAAACCCTAACCCTTACCCTAGTTCTAACCCTAGTTCTAACCCTAACCCTAGTTCTAACCCTGACCCTAGTGGAAAAATAAATATATTTTCTTTATTTTATGATGATCCCTACCTATGGGGGTGATAAAGAGGGGGCTATTTACTATTTTTTTTATTTTGATCACTGTGGTAGAATCTATCACAGTGATCAAAATGAATGAACGAATCTGCCAGCCGGCAGATTCAGCGGGCACACTACGCATGTGCCCACCATTTTGGAAGATGACGGCGCCCATCCTAGATGCTGGATGGACACCGGGAGGGACCCCGGGACTCCGGAGGTGCCGGGTGTGGGATCGGACAGCAGGGGGATGCCGGACAGGAAAGAGGGGAGAGGAGGGCGTGGAGGACAGGACGGAGGGGTAGGAAACACTGACGGCAGCTGCAGATCGCCGCTGTCAGTCGGTGGGGTCAGATCGGGGTCTTCAGCCATGGCCGATGATATTGCAGCATCAGCCATGGCTGGATTGTAATGTTTCACCAAGTTTCATTGGTGAAATATTATAAATTGCTCTGATTGGCTGTTTCACTTTCAACAGCCAATTAGAGCGATCGTATCCACGTGGGGGCAAAGCCATCCCCCCTGGGCTGAAGTGCCACTCCCCCTGTCCCTGCAGATTGGGTGAAATTGGAGTTAACCCTTTCACCCGATCTGCAGGGACACGATCCCTCCATGACACCACATAGGCATCACAGGTCGGATTGGCACCAACTTTCATGATGCCTATGTGGCGTCACAGGTCGGGAAGGGGTTAATGGACTCAAAGACTTCACTGTGACTTGAATAAAAATTTCAGATGTCTTCATTATTTTCTTTTTTTTTCATATAGCATCATCAGAATTAACCTAAATATTAATTATATTTAAATATATTCTCAGGCTTTGGAGGATTGATTTTTTCACTTTTTCCTATTTTCCTTTTATGATGACTGATCACCACGTACAAAAAAAATTTATTTTGGTACATTCATATTGATTGAAATAACATTTATGTTCAATATATGAATAAACTAAAACTAAGATATGAAACTTTCAATAAACTTTTTAACTGTAAATTAAAATAATGAAAAGATATGAGAAAAAAAATTATTGCATATAAAGCTTCTCATGGATTGCTAATTTTTTTGCCTAAATAGATTAAACATTTTACTGTTATATTATACCAGTATTAGCACTTCTATTTAAGTATTGGGGTGTTTATTTAAAAAACAATAAGTAATAGTATCAAAATTAGTCATGAGCGAATAATGAAATATTCGTATTCAGGAAAATCGGCACAAATAATTTCTAATATCCATGTATTCGTACCGAATAACCAATCCAATGCAAGTCAGTTGGAAAGCCTAATATTTTTCTGCTGGACTCAACAAACAGGTCTGGGGGCCTGAGAAAAAAGCTGGAATGAATGAGAAAGCTAAAACTGAACGGAACAACATGAAGTAGATGCCTGCATGCCTTTCAGACTCACATATGGTATCTGGGAATAATGTTGTCACACTAGTGCGCCGGTTTTACGTTTTTTTAAAAAGACCTACCAAAGCAGAACAAAAAAATTTTTTAAAGGGAAAAATGTTAAAAAACATTATTTCCTTCATAATTACATGAATATAATGCAAAATAATTAAAAAAAATTATACCTCCCCTTTAGCATATGTTCACACGGAGCGTTTTAGGTTTAATTTTTACTTTAACATTTGTGAGGACTCTCACTTCTACATTTTGCCAAATAGTTTGCAAGATAGTGGGATACATATTCCCCATCCCTTTACAATGCCATTTCAAACATGTCCATTTGAATTTTGGGTATTGCCCGCCACCACCACCATGTCCACCGCCATGTCATTATGCAGCCCTAGCTGACAATTAGCAGAGTGCTAGCAGGTGCCGTGAAACCTCATTTGGGTAAGGTCCTTCAGGTGGCCCTGTATCATACATTTGGGAGAGTTCTTACTCTTACATTCAAGAGGTCCCTCCCTCATGCCAAATAGTTAGCCAGATAGTGGAATACATATTCTCCATCACTTTACAATGCCAGCTAAAACATGCCCATTTGAATTTTGGGCTTTGCCCGCCCCACCACCATGTCCTCTGCCATGTCAGTATGTGGTCCTCGCTGACAATTAGCAGAGTCCAGCAGGTGCAGTGATACCTGAGTTTGGTAAGGGTCTTCAGGTGGCCCTGTATCATACAATTGGGTGAGCGCCCACTCTTACATTCAGGAGGTCCCCCCTCATGCCAAATAGTTTGCCAGATAGTGGAATACATATTCCCCATCCTTTTACAATGCCATTTCAAACATGCCATTTGAATTTTGGGCTTTGCCTGCCATCACCTTCATGTCCACTGCCATTTCATTATGCAGCCCTTGCTGGCAATTAGCAGAGTGCCAAATAGAAAAAGCAAACCAGGGTATAGCAGGTCTGATATGAATGTGAAAGCAGAAATAAATCAAACCTAAAAGATAACCTTTAATTAAATTCCTCTAAAACAGCTCAAAAGTCTAAAAAATATATTAATAAGAAGTCAGTGAGAGGATCACACAGTGTATAGGAGTGGATAATAGTCATAAGCCAGGTCAAATATTGTATCAATTACAAAAATAATATATACTAGGGAGATAGAACTAATACTACATTTTCCTACTTAGCAGCGGAGATTGGCACCCTGTGGGGAGACAAATTGGCGCCCCCACTCCACGTCAACTAGACCTGTCTACCTGTCTGACCCTGTCGGAAATCCTCACCAAGCCATCAGCAACACCCATAAAGTGCTTAAGTGCTTACAGGTTAGAGAATCCAACATTGACCTGTTTATTCAGTGAGTGTTGGATAAACAGTTTGTAATAAAGTGCTTGCTTGTAAATTGGATTTAGATTTTCAGGAGAGTGTATCTCCTGGACAGGTATAAATTCTGCTGACTGGTTAAAGGTGAGCACATATGTCTCTAGATGAAAATAGGTCTAGACTGTATTGGAGTTCATAGGTACAATGTGTTTAGATCACATGTCCTTATGTACTGGTAAAGATGATAATGCAGAAAAGAACCACAGTAACATGCCACTGTCACCATAAAAGTAGGGTCAAAGAATATTAAAGAATTACCAGTCAAAATACATGCAGAAAGTATGTCACAATGATAAATCAAGACACTTGAAAACACAGAAAAATATGCAGGTTAAATATTCAATATAGAGCTGACATTGTCATAGTAGACATTCTAGTAAATACCTCACTGAAAAGAATTTTCTTATAACTGGTGGTAAATAACCAACCAAAATTAGTCAATTAAACTTATCTTTTTGGTGGAACACACTGCTTGGTGACACGTTTCCCCCTTCACAGTTGAAGTCAGGGGTTCATCAGGGAATTAGAAGTAATGGGCTCCGATCAGCTCCTGTCACTCAGACTGCACACCATCAAGTCTTGTGTGCATCTGTATGTTCATACCAGTAACGCTGATCCATTTGAAGAGGTGCCGCCAATTAGACCGGAAGTGTGGGAGATTTGGTCACATAATTTCATTGTTCCAAATGGAACACATGGCATGCTTCAGGAAAGGGACGGACCGCTAATGTGTTACCGGAATTGATGTAAAACCGGTCACATGATAACAGTGATGGGAGTGTCCAAATGGAGCACAGGATATGTTTCATAGAGAGCCTGGAGCATTAAATGCAACTGGAAGTGATGTAAGTCCAGTCACATGATGTCAATACAGTCAAATTATCTTTACAATAAGGAAGTAGTACACAGATGGTGGAACACAGGATGCGCTCCACCGCAAGGCAAAAGAGATAGAGCCAATGCTATGGTAGGAAAACTTTTAATAAAAAGCTAAATATTAAGGGCACGGAACCTCAATCCATGTCAGTATATACCAACATGAAGTGGATACAGAGGAAACTAATATTCTAATGTATAAAGTTATGAAGAACACCCCACCTCCCCCAATTTAGTGTTATGGCTCTCTGGCACCCTATCAATAAGGACAAGATGATAATATAGACGCCCAGAAATACACAAACAAAATATATAGGGAAGGTGTATGGATACATACAGTTCACATTGGGACTGGGAAAATAGGTTATATGGCACTATCCCTTCGGGATAAATATGCCAGTGCTAGTTTACGGGAAAAGGTAGTTGAACTGTATAAAACAGGAAAGGGATACAAAAAGATATCCAAGGAATTGGAGCAGCATTCAAACTGTGATTAACAATTGGAAAATCAGGTGCTTTGTAAAAACAGCAACAAAAATGTTGTCCACAACTGCCAGGAAAACTGTTAGGGATTCAAATAAAAATCCACAAATAACATCAGCTGAAATACACAACTCTCTGAAAACTAGTGGTGAGTCTGTTTCAAGATGCACAATAAGAAGGCACTTGAAGAAATAAGGGCTGCATGGTCGAATCGGCAGAAGAAAGTTATTACTGCACAAATGCCACAAAGTATCTCACCTACAATGCGCAAAACAGCACAGAGACAAGCCTCAAAACTTCTGGAAGAAAATAATCTGGAGTGATGAGACCAGAATTGAACTTTTTGGCCACAACCATAAATGTTACATTTGGAGAGAGGTCAACAAGGCCTATGATGAAAGGAACACCATTCCTACTGTAAAGCACAGAGGTGGATCACTGATGTTTTGGGGATGTGTGAGCTGCAAAGGCACAGGAAACTTGGTCAAAATTAAATGAAAGATGAATGCAGCACATTATCAGCAAATACTTGCAGCCCAGAAGCTGCGTATTAGACATACTTGTATGTTCCAACATGACAACGATCCAAAACACAAGGCCAAGGTGACCTGTCATTGGCCACCTCAGTCTCCTGACCTCAATATCATTGAGCCACTCTGGGGAGATCTCAAGCGCACAATTCATGCTAAAAATCCCAGGAATTTACAGGAACTGAAGGCTTTTTACCAAGAAGAGTGGGCAGCTTCACCATCTGAGAAAATAAAAAACCTCATCCACAACTACCACAAATAACTTCAAGCTGTCTTTGATGTTAGAGGGGGCAAAACACAGTATTAAGAAATGGGGTATGTGAACTTTTTATCAGGGTCATTTGGATGTTTTGGGTTGTCATTATGATTTAAAAAGACAAAAAAAATGGTAGTTTGACAGTAAATGGCATCACCCAACCACTAACCGTGAGTGGAGAAAAAGTTTTGGTGATATCATTCATATTCTCTGGAAAAAAGGCCAAGAAAGCAAAAATTCTGCCAGAGTATATAAACTTTTGAGCACAACTGTATGCTGGCACTAAGTGATATTATTTAGCTGTAAAAAAAAAAAGTGTTTAAGTATATGCTGGTACGTAGGAATATTTTGTAGCTCAAAAAAAATATTTAGTATATGCTGGTACTGAGTAATATTATTTGGCTATAAAAAGAGCTGTTTTGTATATTATGATACTTGATAAAACCCTGCCTCTCTCCCTAATCCCACAGTATTTTCCTACACTATACAACACAATGCAAGCTTTCAGAGATCTGCAGCATGTACTTGCAATGATAACACCCAGGTGCCTGCCTTTCCCTTTCCCTTGGATTAAATCTCTCCCTACACTATCTCCACCTAGCAGAAAACTTATCTTCACTCTCAGCAGCTCTTAAAAGAGCTTTTTGTAATCACAAACTCTCCCTATACGCTGCTTTCACTCTCCCAACGCTCACACTACGCTCTCACGACGCTGTTTCCAGCTGTAATGTGCGCAAGATGCCGCCGGCAGGGATTAAATATCCCCTATGATGTTGTTAGGCCAGCCAATCACAGTAATGCTACACCAAAGATGGAGCCGGCATTACTGTGATTGGCAAGCAAACCTAGCATGTTCATTGGCTGAAAATAAAGTGCCAAACATGCTGGGCGGTGCACTCGAATATACTGAGGCGAATAGTTAATTACTCACCAAGTAATGAATATCCCGAATAGCATACTATTCGTGCAAGTAGCGAGTAGAGCCGAATGTTTGCGCTCATCACTATTGTTAAGCTCTTCAGCACCAAAGGAAGCCAAATTAATTTAATATGGGACATAAACACACGAGCTAAATAGAAGATCTGCAATTCACAATACGTAGTGATTTTCTAACCTCAGATCTCCCAGGAGGACATGACACACTCATGATACTGCCAATCTCACCTTCCAACTGCCATTGGAATATTAATATTATAATTACCCTGGTCACATGCATGGCACTGGTTATGTGAGCAGTGATTGACCAATAACACTGTATGTGCTATAGGTATATGTTTTAGGTTGTTCATTGCACTTGTTTGCACTTGTTTTTCTGGACATATAACATTTTGCTCATATCTCCCTACATACAAAGAACTTTTTGCAATGTTATTTATATAATAAGCATTTGTTTTCTAATGTCAAGAAGAATATTGCAGAGGCTTCTTTTATAGATTACATAAAAGCAAAATAATTTTGATTAGTGCAATGTAAGATTAAAATCTGAATCTACTTTAAAATAATACATGCAGTTTTTGGTGATTTGCCATAACAAACAAACATGTTATTCAATGAAATGGTTCTATTAAAGAAGCACTCCCATCAAGGTTTTTTTCCTCTTAATATATTGCAATCATCATATTATATAGTACTATATTCTTACAATTACTCATTTTGCCTTTCTACCAAGCTAATGCTTCTCTTTACTATACTCTATGAAGAAACAGGAAATTTCTTGACCCTGAATTTATCATTCTCGTCTTCAACTCCTGACTTGGCTTCTGCCTCTTTTCCCCATCATTGACTATTGCAGTGACTTATGACTCATACAGGGCCGGACTGGCCATCTGGAAATTCTGGCAAATGCCAGAAAGGCCTGTCTGGTTGTGGGCCGCCTTGTCTGCTACATTGTTAACAGAATCCGTGTTCTCAAAACACCCATACTGTTAAGAGTTGTGATGGAGCACAAAGTCGCTGACTCAGTCACTTACCCCAGCAGGCCGCAGGTATCATTAGAAACATTGGTCTTGTAGAAAATCTTCCTTTCCTCCATGCAGGGTAATATTAGTGATATATCCCATCTGGTTCACGGGGACAGGGACAACATGGGCCTGTGTGATTTCAAATGCCAGGACTGAATTTCAGCCCCAGTCCGTACCTGGACTCATACAGGGAAAATTCATTTCCTGTTTCCTCATAGAGCTCAGAATGATTCAGCTAGTCAGTTTTTTATCACGTGATGTCATAGACTTCATAGAAAAGAGAAGACGTTGCTGGGTAAAAAGACAAAATGAGCAAAATACACAGTGCTATATAATATAGTGACTTCAATATGTTAAGCGAATAAAAATGTTGATGGAAGTGATTTTTAAATCTTGCCTTGAACTGCTTATATATAGTAGAGAAATGGCAATTACATTTATTATGCGTAGTTTCTAATGATGCAGTTTTAGTCCACTTAAAGAGGATCTGAACCAGGTCAAAAGTAGCTAGGTTTTGCTCTAAGTGTATTCTCGCTGCTCCCCTGAGTGGTTCGCATTTAGATTTTTTGTAAATACGTCATATGGTTCCAGAGATATGCGCCTTTTTATTTAGTGCTATTTTTTCTGGTCTCCACCATGGCGGGGTTGCTCACAGGATAATAATAGAGACAAGCCTAAGGAAATGTCTCCAGAGAATCAGTAATAGAATATGGTTCATTTATTCTACTTTAGTTGCTGTAGTTTGAATAAAATGCATTGATATCAAAACATCCATTGAATTGACACATCTGTAGGTTTGTCTCAGTGCTTCAGCTTCCATCTCAGAGGCAGATAATTTTGCAATATAAGGCCTGTCCCTCACGCCCAGATAATTCCGGTACCGGTAAAATCTGTACCGGAGTTATCCGTGTCCGTGTGTCCATGTGCTCACGTGGCACATCAGTGTGGCACACGTGCGGCAGCTGTGTGCCGTCCGTGTGCCGACTGGGTATCACACGCACCGTGCAGGAGACAGCGCTAGAGTTAAGCGCTGTCCCCTGCTTTGGGTGCTGAATCCGGAATTCATTCCTTCTTCCCAGCAGGTTCGCTGGAGAGAAGGAATGAAAAATCATTGTTTTTTTAATTTTTTTGTTGTTAAAATAAAGTTCCCGGTAATCTCCCCCCTCCCATCCCCTGTGCGCCCACCCGCTGGCATTAAAATACTTACCCAGCTCCCTCGATGCTTCCTCTCATCGTCGCAGCTCTTCCTGTATGAGCGGTCACGTGGTGCCGCTTATTACAGTGATGAATATGCGGCTCCACCCCTATGGGCTGAGAGGAAGCATCGAGAGAGCTAGGTAAGTACTTTAATGCCAGCGGGCGGGCGCACAGGGGGTGAGAGAGGGATTGGTTACAGGGAACTTTATTTACAATGCAAAAAAAAAAGATTTTTCATTCCTTCGCTCCAGCGAACGCTGCTGGAGAGAAGAAATGAATGGGGCTTCAGCACCACAAGCTGGGGGGACAGCGCTTACTGTAGCGCTGTCTCCTGCACAGCACACGGACTGCACACGGACAGCCTCCGTGTGCGGTACGTGTTTTTCACGGACCCATTGACTTTAATGGGTCCGTGTGATCCGTGCGCTCCCAATAACACTGACATGTCTCTGTGTTTTTCAAATGGACACATGGTCCGTGAAAACACGCTGACATGTGCAGAGACACATTGATTTTAATGTGTCTACGTGAGTCAGTATCTCCGGTACGTGAGGAAACTGTCACCTCACATACCAGAGCCACTGACCTGTGAAACCAGCCTAACAGAGTTAGGCTAAGCTCACATTAGAGTATCTGTGTGCAGCGTATCATCTGCATGCGCAAACGCATGCCAAAATGCATTCAAATGCATGCTTATGCTGCATTTTTTATCTGCATCAGCTTACGCGTGACACCACAAAAAGACTGCGTGTGCATGCGTTTGTATGCGTTTTTGCATTCGTTTGCGTTTTTTCTGCGCATGCGTTTGAATTTCCAATGAATTTTGTATGCGGCAAATGCTGTTCCAGGAGAATTTCCTTGACAAAAGCCACACCCAATGGGCGTGTCTCATGAGGATTCGGTGTATATAGACCCTACACAGATGAAATCCTCATCGTTTGCTTCTGTATCTAGCTGCAAGATGGATCTTGGTATGGAAAGTTTCTATCGTAATCTGGATTTGGAACTGAAATTAGCTATTGCCTTTGCTGTGGCTTGTGAAGAAGAAAGAAGAAGAGCAAGATGTAGAAGACGTCGTCGTCGCTACTGGCAACACCCCATCTTTGAAGTCCAAGAGAGTCATTGAGCATAATACTCGTTGTACACCAAGCTACGTGAATACCTGGAGAAGTTATTTGAATACACAAGGAGTTTGGAACAGATCTTCGATGAATTGCTGCAACGTGTTCGAGGATCCATCACCAGGACACACAACTATGTCGAGCAATTTCTGCTGAGGAACATCTGTTGGTGACATTAAAGTACATAATTTTGAAAAATAAAGACATGTCATTTGTATAATTGTTATAACACCCATGTACTGATTTTTTTTCCATCTTCTGATTGGCAGATTCCTGGCTACCGGAGAGACCTTAAGATCTCTACATTTTCAATTCCGGATTGGAGAGTCTACCCTTTCTGGGATTGTTGGAGACACCTGACGTGCTTTATGTGATGTTCTGCGTGCAGAATTCCTCCCCCAACCCACAACTGAACTCTGGCTGAAATATTAAGCAAAATTCAATGAAATTTGTAATTTTCCAAACTGTGTGGGGGCTGTGGATAGCAAACACATTCGGATTGTGAAACTTGCTGGAAGTGGGTTCCAGTATTTTAATTACAAAAAATACTTTTCGATTGTCCTCATGGTGATTGCAGATGCTGAGTGTCGATTTGTTGCCATTGATGTTGGCTTATTTGGAGAAGGAAATGACTCACAGACTTTCAAAAAGTTTGACATGGGCCAACGTTTGTATGGTAATAATTTACATTTTCCACTGCCACAGCCTCTTCTGAACACTGAAGGACTGCCAATGCCATATGTTGTGGTTGGGGATGAGGCGTTTCAAATGTGTGCCAACTTCATAAAACCATACTCAAGTCGGGACTTGAATCACACCAAAGAGATTTTCAACTACCGATTGACAAGGGCACGAAGAACTGTGGAGTATGCCTTAGGTTTGCTGGCATTTAAATGGCACATTTTGGGAACACCAATCAATATAAAAACTGAGACAATTGATGATGTGGTACAAGCGTGCGTTGTTATGCACAATTACATAATGGCAAAGTAGCGACAACAAATAGAACTTGGCGACCCTGTTGCTAGTACTTTGCAGGATTACTGTGATCACCCTCTGAGGACTACAGAGGAAGTTGCCCATATGAGGGAAAGTTTGCTGCTTACTTTGTTTCGGATATTGGATATCTTGCATGGCAAGACGATATGGTTTAATACACTTTAAGTAAATGTTATATGTTTGCTGACTTTACTACTAATAAAACACCTCCAGGTAAACACCCGTTACAACTTGACTCAACAATACAATACACACATTTATGTGTTTTCACATAAAAAGACAAAGAAAACACAGGGATTGTACAAATATTTTTTTTTTTTAGCAACAACCATAACCATCTGTTTATTTTGAATTAAACCACAATTGGTTTTATGTTCAGGGTCTGTATGACGGTGAGATATTGTGGACCTTGGGGATTGGGGATATGAAGCTGTGATGATTGGGTGACATTTGATGATGAAGGGGTTACAGGGGAAGGGGCAATAAATTGAAGGATTGGCTCATGGATGGGACTGGACACATTGGGAGCAGACGACACATTAGGAATTGAACTTTGGGAAGGGATAGACAAATTGGAAGGGATAGAACCAAGGGAAGGTAGTGACAAATTAGACAACATAGACACATTGGGAGGTGAGGGTGGAGGTGGTAGGACCATTTTTGGCCAACATTTCTTGCTCCAGGTTTTTATTTTACGGTGCGGCGCTGAGTCACTAGTGGGAGTCTTTCTGAGTTTCTCTGTTGGATGAGTGGGAGTTTTGGCCTCTGTAGCAGCGCGTCGTGCTCGACTGTGCAGTGGGGTGGATGCTGCTTGCTGCGGGGTGCTGCACTCTGAAGCATGGTGGATGCTGCTTACTGCAGGGCTTCTGCACTCTGGAGCGTGGTGTAGCTGTGAACTGGGTGAACAGGCCAGTGATGCTGTGCTTGTTGAAGCTGGTAAAATCCGGCCTGTGGCTGATAGCTTCGGGACTGCAGCTGTAATGCCTGGCTGTAAGCAGCCTGGCAGGCCTGCATGATGTTCAGCTGGTGTTCAGACATAAGGTTTTCTGACACGCCCCGCTCTATTGCTGAAAAAAATGTCACGCCGGTCTATGAAGGTCGGCTTCCACGCGGTCAAGGCTTCTGTGGACATCCTGAGTGAACCCACTGTACAGTCTATCTCCAATCACCTTCATCCCATCCTGGAAGACCAAGCTTAAGTGAATAAACTCGGGCATGACTGACCTCTGCCAGGTCCTCTGCCACTGATGAGAAGTCCCAACAAAAGCAGTGTTAGAGGGCTGGCAGAGGGGAACACCTGATAGACCTGTAGCCTGGTTGCTACATCACTGGTGGATGACTGGGACAGTTCATTGGCTGTTCGATAAGGGGCCGCTCCAATAGAGGAAAATCCAGGTTCTGTAGTGCTGCTCCAGGTTCTGTGAGGAAAATAAAAGAAAAACATTACTAAAATTTTTTTAATAGTTTATATAAGACAACAGAAAAGATACTCACATTCGCTGAGCAACCCCAGGCCTCAAAAAAGAAAGCATATGGTTGTATTTATATTTCGAGAACTTTGGAGCAGCACCACTTTTAACCCGAGTTTCCTGTCTGATATCCTTATTGAAGTGATCCTTCATTGAATGCCAATTAACTTTTACTGTCTTCACTGTGAAGGGTGAAGAAAAAAAATTAATTGAATAAAAGACACCAACATTTACAGCAAAACAGAGACCACATTGCAATACTTAAGAAAATCATTTCTGACTTGTGGCCTTGCATGGTCCCAATCATCCAACAGCGATCTGGCCATTTCTTCCCAGAGTTGTCGAATCAATACTAAGGCAGAATGATTATGATCATGGGGGTCCCACAATGCTACACGCTCTTGAACCAGTGGAATGAGTAGGTCATTGTCAATGACATGTTAACCTCCCTCACGTTGTCGAACCTATAGATCAAATAAAATAAGAAAAAAAATTAATAAGTCACACAGTTTTAAATATACAAAACTGAAAAAAAATCCAATTATAAGTTTGATAATGAAAAGAATACTTCCTCCTCAGGAATTTGAACCCGACGACCCTGGCAAGATTCATTTCCAGCGCTGGAGCCACACAGCATTTATAGTGTGAACTTACCGCACCCTCAAGCGATAAAATATGCTTGTAGTAACTGCTTCCTCTTACCGCATATAAAATTGGCTACCGCACACTTTAACAGAAGGCTAATCTGTCATATTACACATATACCGCATAGAACTGTAGAACAGGACGGCACTAGAGCGATACCGCTTTCAGAAACCAGGACGAAAAATATAGGATCCAGAGTGCTAGGCGTCACGCATGCTAGGGGGTATTGGTGCTCAGCATACTAAATGAAATCCAATAGTTCGTATACACACATAAGAGAGAAAATATGCGGCACTCACCCCAATTCAGCAGTGAAAAGCGTGAATTTTAATGGAAAACATAGACAGATAAAAATCCGTTACAACATCAGGTAAGCAGGAGGGTGCGGTGTTGGAGCTTGGACGATGGCCGTTTCGCACAACAGGTGCTTCGACGGGTCCAGGTACACTGGCGTCTGGAACCTCACACTCAGTGACTGAGTCTCTTGTAAGCTGTGTTTCTGCTGAGCATCTGCTACTTTGTGCTCTGACTACCATGCAGTGCTAGCTCCTGGCAAGCCCAACAATCCTGCGGTTCTAGCACCATCCCGCTTGAGATCCTTCCTAGGTCCGATTCCCGGAGCCTGATAACTGCAGTCTGGAACCTGATGACCGCTGCCTGGAGCTTGGAGCCTGATGACTGTGGTGGTGCCTGTAGGTCATGTCGGATGTCTGTAACTGAATGACTCCTGTCTGATGTCTGCCATTGACCCTGTGTCCAGATATCCTGTCTGTGTTCTGATGTCCTGCCTGCGTCCTGATGACCTTGTGTACCCTGATGTCCTCGTGTACCCTGATGTCTTGCCTGCATCCTGATGACCTTGAGTACCCTGATGTCCTGCCTGTGTCCTGATGTCTCTATGCCCTGCCTATGTGTGCCTCGGTGATCAATTGGTGCCTTGGGGTCCACTGGGTGGTACCATTCTAGGAGGTGTGGAATTGGGAGCCTGGCATAGTCATGTTTGGTTTATGTACTGTTTGTCTTTACTTTAGTAAACTTTACTTTCTCTAGTCCTGAAGTTGTGCGGTTTAATCAAGTCCTACGTGTCTTTTCCTTGTCCACATGCTCAGCTTCCACCGAACCCTAGTCTCTGTTCTCCCCTAGTTCGGGTAGGCCTGGTGCCCCTCTGCGGTATAGAGGGTCCATATTGCGTCTCCAGGGGACGCGCGCCCCACGCCATCATGGTCGTCGGCGTGGGGGCGTTTATGGGCTGGGCCGCATCTGCGACTGCAGCTTACCGTGACAATGTATACGCAAGACACATGTGGATTGGTACGCAGGTATACGCTGCGCACACATACGCAAATGTGAACCCGGCCTTAGTTATGACCGCTTCAGCAAATGTGTTCGTAATGAGACAAACTTCAGCTCTACTGTACTGTGTTAGTTACTTGTCTTACAGTGGTATCTCCCCCTTTCTTTAAAATAATCTCTGGCGGTAGATTCTGACGGAGATCAATGTCTGGTCCATAGATCTTAACAGCTAATTTACATATAAGAAAAGCATGAATTTCTCTGGAATGAGACATGTGATCACAGATATCAATACATCATTGTGATCAGCGTTCTTTGACTGACATGCACATAGACGACTTAGAAGACTTAATTCTACTGACAGCTTCCCCTTACCCCATTCCCAACATGAAAATTTTCTGTTTTTGTTTTTTCTTTTTCTTCCAAAAGTTATAGCTTTTTATTTTTCTGTTGAAATAACCATATGAGGGTTTGTTTTTTGCCAGACTAGTTGCACTTTGAGAGTTACTATAAATATTATCATGTGATAGAATATTAAACAGGAAAAAAATTCCAGATGAGGAAAAATTGTGAAAAAAGTTCAAAGTAATTTCACAATATATATATTTTTTAATTTACCATGTTCACTATACAGTAAAAATTACCTGACAATATTATTCTCCAGGTTGCTACAGTAACAGAGAAACCAAATATGTTATTTTTTTTAAGTGGAGATAATAAAATTGTATTAAAAAAAATTGTTGCTTGTGTTGCCATTTTCCGAGGTGCTTAGCATTTTCAATTTTTGTTTGATAGTGCTCTGTGAGTGCTTATCTTTTTGACCCTGAACTGACATTTTTATTGAGGGAGATGTGAGGTTTTGATTGTCTCTTAATGCATTTTATTTTTTTCGCAGTCTTGTGACATTAAAAAAAAAGTAATTCTAACATTTACTTTTTTGTGATTATGTTTACCAATCACTTTAATTTAATATTAATATTTTTATAGATTGGACTTACTTCAAAGTAGTGATACCAAATATGTTTATTTTTTATTTCTATTTCTTTATTTCAAATGTGAGTAAAAGATGGTAATTTGAAAATTTATGTTTCTACTTTTTTAATATTTTTAAAACTTTTTAATTTTTTCACTTTCTATTGTATTTGTTAGTTCTCTTAGTGGACTTGGACATGCAATCATCTGATAGTTTGTGCTGTATATCGCCATTTTAAAGTCTTTCTGTGTCTTGCAAAAATAAGGGATCTGTCAGCAGTCATAGAATGACGCGCCCCCTCTGCTGACACCCAGTAAATGCCTCTATCAGAGATTGACAGTGGCATCTAATAGGGTAATAGCTATGCTCCACCCTTGGCTGTAAGAGGCAGATAATGGATGATTATCATAGCCACATCTGCCGGGAAAGATGTAGGCTCAGCATGTGAGCCCGCATCAAGGTCAGGGAGCCAACAAATGACCTAACTCTAAGTCACATGTTGGTAACAGGTTAAAGTATGACTTTATGGGCATCATGTGTTTTTATGTCTATTTACATGTATATATCAACTACCCAAGTAAACAGATATTGACTCTCTTTCCAATACAAAAAAAAACTTTTTTGTGGATTTTTTTCCTGCTGAAAGTACCTTCTCTCTGTGCTTTCTACTTGTAAGATTGCATTTTATATGCAGTCAGAAAAGATTATTCTTTTAAGCAGTACTTTTCCAGAAAGATTTGTAAAAAAAAATGAAAGGAAACTTCATTATAATTACTGCAAGCCTTTCAAAAAGAAAGAATAAGTAGTGCAAATTATTCTGAACTATAGAGTTCTCGCTAGCAGAAATGCTGTGATCGAAAGGTGCTTTAAGTAGTACAATGGGCAGGATTTGGGAAGCAATATAAAAGCTCTGTTGTAGTATTTTTACATTTAGGATTGCAGAGGAAATAAAATGTGATTATAACCCTCAGGCTGAAAAATTGCAATTTATTATTGGGTCTATTCTGAGTAACTTAAAATTAGAAACTCTGATAACCTATGCTATGAATTTTCACATTTGAGGACATGAAACAATTTAGCTCCCAATTTTCTATTAAAATTGCTAAAGAGAATGAATATTTACAGTGCTACCTTGTAAAGAATTGAATGGTCAGAATACAATTTCTTGTTAGCTAGTGAAATATTAATTACCCTTGCTGACCTTATTCTTGACTGCAGACAAGTCATTTTTTCAATCCAAACGAATGCATAGGAAACTGCCATTATTACTATTAGGTTTCATGTCAAGATATAGTATGTGCACACATTATTTTTCTTTAGGCATCTCCTATAAAGAAAATAAACTAAAATGCATAATAATATCGATTGCGTTGGAAACCCTGGCAAAAATTCATGAATCACTCAGCTTTTTTTTACTACATAGACGTTCCCAGTCAACTCTGTTCATATGCTCATAAGAAGACCTTAGTACCCTCTCTTTGCATCGGGAAATTTTAGAAAAAGATCCAAATAAAAATTCTAAACTTGCCCTTCTATTAGTTAACTTGAACATCCACATTATACTTTCCCCCTCTATCTATGACCTAACTTGAACATTCACATTATACTTTCCCCCTCTATCTATGACCTAACTTGAACATTCACATTATACTTTCCCCTAATAACTATGACCTTTTAAACATCTTCATTAGTGATGAGCTAGTATACTCGTTGCTCCGGTCTCCCCGAGCATGCTTGGGTGACCTCCGAGTATTTGGATGTGCTCGGAGATTTAGTTTTCCTCGCCTCAGCTGCATGATTTACGGCTGCTAGACAGGCTGAATACATGTGAGGAATGCCTGTTAGGGAATTCCCACATGTATTCAGGCTGTCCAGCAGCCATAAATCATGCAGATGAGGCAGCGAAAACTAATTCTCTGAGTACTAACAAATACTCAGAAATCACCCGAGCATGCTCGGGGAGACCCGAGCAACAATGCTATCACTAATATTCATTATTCAATTGGCAGCATATTTTGGCACTGTACCTATTATAGTTAAAAAATACCTGTCACCAAGTTAAAAGTAGCCACTTCTTGGTTTCATTTTATTCCCGATGCTACCTTGAGTAATCCTGTTCATCCTGTGGAAAAATACTTAAAGTTGGAATTCTTCTTTTTCAGTTCTCTACTGGGAAACTGGATAAGGAAAAAGGAGTGGGGAGAAAACAGAAGGCAATATCTAAGCATAGTAAGTGTGTACTGATAACTGAGAGAATCAGATTGATTCACTCACCGGCATAGGTTGTGCAGCTAGGAGTTAGGGTTGGCAGATTGCTCTAAATTAAAATAAACTATAAAGTGCAATTGCAACCCGGGGTCCACCGTACAGAGATTTAACCCCTTAGTGACAGAGCCAAATTTTTGAAATCTGACCAGTGTCACATTATGTGGTAATAACTCTGGAATGCTTCAACAAAGTCCAGTGATTTTGAGAATGTTTTTTCGTGACACATTATACTTTATGATAATGGTAAATTTAGGTTCATATGTTTTGTGTTTATTTATAAAAAATATCAGACATTTGAAAAAAATGTTAAAAGATTAGGAATTTTCAAACTTTCAATGATTATCCCTTTAATCCCGATAATCATACCACAGCAAAACATTAATAAATAACATTTCCCACATGTCGGCTTTACATCAGCACCATTTGCAAAATGTTATTTTATTTTGTTAGCATTTTAGGAGGTTTAAAAATGTAGCAACAATTTAAATTTTTTTCAAGGAAATTAACAAAATGTATTTTTTTAGGGACCTATCCATGTTTGAAGTGAATTTGGGGGTCCTATATATAGGAAACCCCCACAAGTGATACGATTTTAAAAACAGCACCCCCTGACATATTGAAAACTGCAGTCAGGTAGTTTGTTAACCCTTCGGGTGATTTTCAGGAATTAATGCAAAGTGGTATGACAGAAATGAAAATGTGTATTTTTACCACTTAACTGCCGCTAACTTCTGAACAGGTTACAACAGCCGACAGACTCTAAGGCCGCTATTTGGTCATGAATTGCCATGGCAAACACCAGGACCACACAATCATGATCTGAGACCACCAATTGGGATAGCAAACACTGATCGTGGCTGATGCAGCAAGTTGTCAGCTATAGTGCACAACCGACAGATGCTGGATTGTTACCTGTATGGGGAGGCTATTCTCTTATATCTCAGGTCAGTTAAAAGGCGTATTGACGATCACTAAGGGGTTAAAACTGCTGCTAGTGTAAATAATGACGGATAAAAAAAAACTAGCAAACGGTCCTCCTTAAACACACTGAGTTGACTCCACACAGTGTGAATGGAACACAGAAAACCAAACCCAGGTACTACTCAGAGATGTACAGTGAGAGGAGTGCCTACTCAGCTAGCCACTGAAAGGTACAGGAATAGCAAGTACCAGCTCAGCTAACCACCGAGGTGTACAGGGAAGGTTAGTACCAGCTCAGCTAACCACCAAGAGGTACATGGAAGGTAAGTACCAGCTCAGCTAACCACCGAGGGGTACAGGGACGATGGGAAATGTACAATACCCCATTAGAACCACTGCAAAAATACACGTGGGTTGAACTTGCTCTGTGATGCAATAGCCTGTTAACCCCACAAGGAAGTATAGCATACACATGGAACAGAATACAGATAGCAAAAACTCACAGTTAGCAAGAACACGCAGCAAACCTCCTCTCCGGAGGAGCCATAATTCTAATGACTTGATGCCAGGCCTGAACTCACACAGCCAATCTCCTCTCTGGAGGTGCCGGAATTCTAATGGCACGAGGCAAGCCCTGAACACATGCTGACACAGATCACTGACTTCCCACTGGTAGCTGATATGGTGCAAAACAGACAAAACGCACAGACAGAGTGGTAGCATGTACACACACACACGTGACACCAGCACGCCTGGAGCCTAAGCAAGATGCTGGGACCAACATCTACACTAACCAGCAGACCCAGCAGCTGGACCTGAATGGGAGTTCAGAGCAACAACCAGTGCCTGCGATACATCCCACCAGGCAGGGAAGTCCCTGCCTCTAACAATAGGCACAACACTAAACTTCACTTGGTTAAAACGTGGATTCCTTCATCAGCATGCTGCTATTCCAGTTGACCATGGAGTAAAGGTTTCCTTTCTCAATTATTTCCTTGCTGTGTGGATGGAGAATCCTGGAAGGCGATACCGTTTACATGAAGGAAATTCCAAGAGGAATCAACAGAGTGTCATCATGGATAAAAAATATTATTTTTACTTCATATATAAAAAAAACTGTCAAAAAGATTTTTTTGTTGGAGCGGTACTGAGAAAATGCCAAGGCTACCAACCATAAAACATGACAAACACAATATGTTTCGGCTAACATTATCTGGTGTCCCAGAATGTGTGCCTTCTAGAGGGTATTTATATCTGTCTCTGCTCAAATGGGTGGAGTTTCCGAAAGGGACAAGCCAATCATTTCAAAATCTCCCACATGTGTCTTAATACCAGAATTATAAATAGAGATGAGCGTATATTTCAATAGTTGGTTCGGCTCACGATCGCCAAATTTTCAATCTTCGCTAATTTAATCATCGATCTAATCACCGAATATAGCCGAACATACACAGCACAAAAGCAGTTGTTTTCATTGCTGTCAAACACCAGCATAGCATTTTGATAAGCGGTGAAATCATCCCCGCCGGTTCCAATGCTGTCAGAAGACAGCGTGAGTGCTCAGCTGTGATCGAAGGTATAAGGTTTTGCTCCTGTCAATGGTGTCAATGGTGTCAGCAGTCTGGGGTCATTTAAAAGGGATTGTCCAGCAATGGTCAACCACTATAAGGAGGACTTTACAGATTATGGTTATATAATTGATATACTTGTACATTATTCAACTTCTAAAAGATATCTGGGCCTTTTGCACTTTTAATATGTGGCTCCATTTACCTGGAATTAATTTAAGTCTTAGACTTGAGTCAGACAAGCATGTAAAAAATTGTCCAATTTTCCTCCAGGAGACTTGCACAATTTAATTGTATTGCTATCCATGTGTCTGGATTTTATGACCAAGCGATATCCATGACATCTGTGTTTATACATCAACATTTTAAAATGTACAGGATCAAAATAATTCCTAGGTAGTGATCAATGGATCATTGAAATCAATCTTAAACACATGTGATAATTAGTTTTCCAGGTAATTCTAATGAAAGGAGAACCACTTAAAAATTATGTTCCACAATATTAAGCAGGCCACAGGTTTCAAGCAATATGGGAAATAAAAATGATCTCTCTGCTGCTGAAAAGCATTAAATAGTGCAATGCCTTGGACAAGGTATGAAAACATTAGATATTTCGCGAAAACCTAAGAGTGATTATTATACTGTGAAGAGATTTGTGACTGAAACAGAGCACAGACAGAGTTCATGCAGATAAAGGCATAATGTGGAAGGTTTCTGCTAGACAAATTCATTGGATTAATAGAGCAGCTGCCAAACTACCATTACAAAGCAGCAAACAGTTATTTGAAGCTGCTGGTTCCTTGAACCTCAAGGTGTAGGATCCTTCAAAGCCTTACTGTGATGCATAAACCTACTATTCGGCCACCCATAAACAGTGTTCACAAGCAGAAACGGTTGCAGTGGGCCCAGACATACCTGAAGATTAATTTTCAAACAGTCTTTTTTACTGATGAGTGTCGAACAATCCTGGATGGTCCAGATAGATGGAGTAGTGGATGGTCGGTGGATGGCCACCATGTCCCAACAAGGCTGCAACGTCAGAATGGAGTTGGAGGAGTCATGTTTTGGGCCGGAATCATGGGGGAACAGCTGGTAGGGCCCTTTAAGGTTCCTGAAGGTGGGAAAATGACATCTGCAAAGTATATAGAGTTTCTGACTGACAACTTTCTTCCATGGTATAAAAAGCAGAAATGTGCCTTCAGGAGCAAAATCATCTTCATGCATGACAATGCACCATCTCATGCTGCAAATAATACCTCTGAGTCATTGGCTGATATGGGCATGAAAGGACATAAACTCATGGTGTGGCCACCATCTTCCCCTGACCTCAACCCTATAGAGAACCTTTGGAGTATCATAAAGCAAAAGATCTATGAGGGTGGGAGGCAGTTCACATCAAAACAGCAGCTCTGGGAGACTATTCTGACTTCATGCAAAGAAATACAAGCAGAAAATCTCCAAAAACTCACAAGTTGAATGGATGCAAGAATTGTGAAAGTGATATCAAAGAAGGGTTCCTATGTTAACATGTAACTTGGCCTGGTAGGATGTTTTGGAGTTAAATAGCTTTTTTGTTCAGTGAATGTGACCTCCTAATGCTGCAAATTCCACAAATGAACATTTTCAGTTCTTTAAAACATATCAAATGTTTAGAAATTCTGCTGTGCCTAATAAATTGGAACAGTGCATTTTGAGTTTTTATTCATTTTGGAGATTATACCGTTATCATTGGGAGGTTTCTTCAATAAAATTCGATGTATACTCTAACGGGTGATGACTTTTATTAGACTGACTGTCATTTGCACCGACCATTTAGGAAAATCCAAGAAAAATGTAATTTGCATAATAATTTGGAGCATAGTGTATACTTACCTGTCCAGCGATGCGTCTTCCCGTCCCACTGTCTCCAGGCCGCTTCTGCTTCCGGGGCTGCTCATTAACTTCCGGTGGTATTCACTGCACTCGGCAGTCTTTTTTCCGGCAGTGTTCATGCGGTTACGTGCGGTGATGTCAGGGTTAATTTTATGCTTTTACAAGTAGTGATGGGCAAACCCGCCGATGTTCGGGATCGGTGAGTTCGCTGAAATTTTTTGTAAAGTTCGAGTTCGGGGCCAGACATGACACGAACTTGCGTCCGCACCCTGAACTCGGACTTTATATAGATGGGATGGGCCGGGGGGTGTAAAAAAAAGCAGAAAATTAAGAATAAAAATTAGAATTATACTTACCTGTCCAGCAACACGTCCTAGTTAGTGTGCTGTCAGATTTTTATAATGGATAGCATACTTCCATGTAATTATTCATCTGATTGAGCACTTATATCCAAACCACGAGCATCAAATATGCTCATATATGATTTCATCAGGCCTACAGTGTGCTTCTGGAATAGGATGAGCCTCATTTTGTTCCAGAATCATATTTTAGACCCTGGTGAAAAAAATATTGGAATATTCAAGGTACTTAAAATTAAAAGGGCTTTTCCAGTTTCAGAAAACCTTTGTAACCAGGCTCAGTTTACTTAAAAAAAATGAAATGTGCATTACTCACCATCAGTCCAGTGCCGAGTCTCATCAACTTCTTCTTTTCGCATTAGCGTTGATCTGATAGTGCTATAATAGCCAATCAGTAAGTATGTGAGGTGACCAGGGTGGTAGTCATGGTGAGTGACTGTTGAGCCGGCACATCCTGGTGCCCCGCAAAGAAAAGATAATATCCTGTCTGTCGTGTGGTTTGTGTGTAGTGTACATCACTCACTTTTGAATTGGTTATCTCCTCAGGTTGCACGGTCCCGGCTACGGATGCCACCACACATTGACTGACAAACTCTGAGTCCATTTTAACATATTAACTTTACTCAACAAGTTCAGTTCAGTCACAGATACTGCACAGTAATTCTTACTGATCACAGTTCCTTCCATATGTGCTGTCCCTTGCTCTCCTGGCAATCTTTGTCCCTGAAACGTACCATGCGGTACCGCAGCTTCCCGAACTAGTTCTTGCATGGGGATCCCAGCCCGTTTTCCTCTCCAAGGGCGAAATAAAGGATAGCTATTCCATACCCTTTCCAGACCGTGGGTCTTGAACGTTCTGGGATATACCAATGAACCTAGTCGTGGCAGTGCTCATGCTGCCCCTGTATCTTCGTACTCACTTGACTTTCAGCGCTATGACCCTAAACTGATGGTTCTTCCCTGAACTCGTTTCTGGATCAACCTCACAGATCTCCATCCAACTCTTGAACTGCACTAAACTAGTTAGTGTCCCTACTACACTTACTCCTACTCTTCCCAACTTGGAAATCCCCTATTTCCTTAAGTACTTCTGTCCTGAAGTTATATAGCTTCCTAATCTACAGCGCCCCCCACTGTACTAAACCCAATTCTAACCATTATTACTACTCTAACTGAATCCTACACTTATGCTATAGTTTCCTAACTCTATCCCTAGTCTTATTACACAACTTTACAGTACACATATGTCATCAAATAATAAACCATGTTACACAAAAATGTACCCGTTTTACTAGGAAGGGAATGAGGGCATGATTTGACCCAAACACACTCTTACAAGAAGAGCAGCTCTGCCCGAGTAGATGGAACAAACCGCTCAGAGCCATGGAACTCACTTTTTGGCATTGTTGTTGTGACCTAAATAATGCAGAAAAAATAGAGACTGAGAGCAACAGCAAGAACTCAGCACTGTCTCCATGGAAGATGGGTGAAACACAGTTTATTTTTATGAAACAAAACTGCTTACCATGGACCTGGCACAAGGTCCTTAAATAAATTGTTAGTCAGGTAGCAGCAGCGCAGCTGGAATTTCACTATGTTTTGCCCCTGTAATTTGTGGGTGCATTGTTTTGTTGTGAGGCAGGAACAGCAAATAGACACACACACAAGAACGAACGCTGGCACACACACAGTGAGGAGTGCGTGCACAACTCTCAACGTTTTCTGAGCTGTCTTTCAGGTTAGGTGCATAATGTGCCAAAGAGCCCCCTATAGCCCCCACCTCCCACCAACACTTACAATATTTGCTAAAAAAAACAATCCAACCAATATATTTTCATAACACACATTATAAATCCAACACTATCTCGTTTCTGCAAAAAAAAAAAAAAAATAATAGTAAGTAGTGTGAGAGTATTGAACAACAAATATAACATTCACCTTCATGGCACTGGATTTAAACTTGGCAATAAAAAGATAAGCTATGAAAACAATTGTACATTATATTTAAAAAATATAATATAAAACAAAATTACAATTATACGTTGCAAACAAGCAAAAATCTATTATTTTATGTAGTGAATACATTTCTGCATAATTGTTTCACTGAAGAACTCAAAGGAAGTTTTAACTGGGCAAAATGCCAATAAAATATTTTCATATGTAATTATATTCTGAAAAATAAAAAGAAAGGTTTGTTGGAATCTTTATGCTGCTTTTAAATGTTATACTTATATAATACAGTAACTTTTGTTGGATTTTTATTGAAAAAAAATTATCTGTAAATGAAATGGAAAAAATGAAAGTTATGGAGCTATTACAAATTATTTTGCTATAAAATATCATGTTTTAATTATTTATAAAACTATTACACTGCAAAAAAATTACTATTTATGTTTTCAATTGTTTTTGTTTTTCAAGCGCCCTTAAAGTGCTATAGTCACAGCTTTTCACTGGTTCATTTAATAAAATTATTCAAATAACATATTTAATAAATCAAGGTTGTTTTTTTTTTTGCTAACCTTATTTTAAAGATGTTTAGTGATGTTTTATTTTTATTTTCCAAGATAGTATTTATTTTAAGCTATATACCTTAAAATAAATCATTTTAATACTGACTATTGAGCCTCAAAACAGTCTATCACTTTTGAGCAATTATCTCTATTATTGACAGCAGGATTTCAATGAATGGTAAAATCTCAGTTATAAAGCTGTATATAGATAATATTGGATTCAGTGTTATTAACAGGTGATGAGAAAGCTCCCCTTCCCTGACTAATGATTTCTGCACAAAAGCATGCCTAGGAAACTCACCTGTGGAAGTTAATGAGAGGAAAAAAACACCAAGCGCAAAAATTGTAAAGCTCGTTTTGAGTTTGCGAAAAGACGTGTGGGAGGCACCCCAAACATATGGACGAAGGTGCTGTGGTCAGTGAGACCCAAATTAAACTTTTTGGACACCAAGGTAAACGCTATGTCTAGCTCCAAGCAAACAGAGCTCATCACCCCAAGAACACCATCCCACAGTGAAATATGGGCTTTGCTGTAATGCAGTAATATTGTCATATAGTGTCTATCTAATAATTAGACATCAAGTTTTATGGGAAGGCTACAGCATATTATCAGTACAACAGAAATTAGATGCAGTCATTAGCAGAATACATAACAATTTAATCCAGTGACTCACAATTAGTTTTTTTAATTGTTAATTTTTTTTATTCAATGTCTTTCTTAGACTGCTTTGACTACTTTTAATGACGATTGTAGAGTTTGCTTCTTTAGCACCATCACTTTTGCAGCTGATCTCCAGCTTATACCAACACAAATACATTCCGACCTCAGATAGGATACAGAAAAAAAATTCAGATCCCAGATCAGTCCCCAAAAATAAATTCAGACCTCAGTCAACCCCAAAATATATGGTGGGAGAAGATTAAGCTGGCTGTGTTGTTTGTCAGATGATAGCACCTGCCCAGGACGAACCACAGCTTTTGTGTTCTGTATTTAGCATCATAATATATGTTCCTTTAACACTCTCTGTAATTATTTTATCCCATATCAGACTATTACAATACAACAAATTGAAAAAACAGACTAATCCCTCCTTAAACCCATGATTCAGAATATACACCCAAAACAGTATCTCCTCCACCTATTCATTTGTTAGGCTACGTTCACATTAGCGTCATGCGACGCAGCGTCGCCGACGCAACGCACGACGCATCGGAAATGCACGCAAAAACGCACCTTTTTTGACGCAAGCGTCGGACGGATGCGTCGTAAAATGCAGCGTTTTTGGTGCGTCTTTGTTGCGTTTTTGCAAAAAACGCAGCGTTTTACGACGCATGCGTTGTCAAACACTGATTAGATCTTTACACACAATTTAGTGTCTAGACACTAGATAACACCACCAATGAATAGAAGAGGGTGGGTCTAGTGTCTAGACAATCGATAATGCCACCAATGGGTAAATGGGGGTGGGTATTAATGTAATAGTGGTATATATACCCCGGCATAGATTATTTCCAACCATAGAGCATCAAGATGGATCGTTCCATGGAGAGTATCTACCTCAATTTTCAGCTGGAATTAGCCCTTGCTATTGCTTATGCTATTGCCTGTCATGAACAGAGGAAAAGAGACAAACTACGGAGAAGGAGTCGTCGGCGTTTTTGGCTACACCCTATAGTGGAAGTCCGAGAGAGTCGTGGAGCCTACCATTGTCTGTTTGGCGAATTAAATGAGAACCAGGACAAATACTTTGAATACACCAGGATGTCAAAAGACAGCTTCCGATATCTGCTGCGTCTGGTGGAAGGAACCATTTCCAGGCAGGACACGCAGCTTCGTAAATCGATTTCCCCTGAGGAACGTCTGCTGGTGACTCTACGGTACGTAATGGAATGTGAAGGATTTATATGTTCTTGCCATTTTTTAAAGTAACGTGTTTTTGTTTTGTGGGGTGGGGGGATTGTTATTAAAAATGAAAAATTCTTTCATGACAATTTTATTAATTATATTTATTTATTTTTCTTCTTGTCAGTTTCCTGGCTACCGGAGAGACATTGAGATCACTGCATTTCCAGTTTCGGATTGGAGTCTCAACACTGTCGGGTATTATTGCCGACACTTGCCGCGCATTGTGGGACAACCTCCGGGAGGAATTTTTACCCATCCCTACAAGAGAAATATGGCTTGCCAACGCCCAAAAATTTGAACAAGTGTGTTCTTTCCCTAACTGTATTGGAGCCGTGGATGGGAAGCACATTAGGATTACCAAGCCTTCAAGAAGTGGATCTCTTTTTTTTAATTATAAAAAATACTTTTCCACCGTGCTGATGGCAATTGCAGGTGCGGACTGCAGGTTTCTCGCTGTGGACATTGGAGCGTTTGGTCGTGCAAATGATTCACAGACATTTAAGGAGTCTGATATGGGCCGAAGATTGTACAATAACAATTTTAATTTCCCCCACCCACGACCTCTTCCCAACACCGACGGCCCGGCCCTGCCATTTGTTGTTGTTGGTGATGAGGCTTTTCAAATGAGTGGCAACCTACTTAAACCTTACTCAAGTCGTGGGTTGGACCGCACCAAAACTATATTTAATTATAGACTGTCCAGGGCCAGAAGAACTGTGGAGTGCGCCTTTGGCATCCTGGTCTCCAAATGGCGTATCTTAGAATCCGCCATAAATTTGAAAATTGAGACAGTGGATGAGGTGGTGAAGGCGTGTGTGGTTCTCCACAATTTTATTATTGATAAAGAGAGAGTCAATGTGGAACTTGATGAACCCATACAAAATCCATTGCCTGATTATCAAGCTCATCCTCTGCGGACAACTGTGGAGATTGCTCATATGAGGGACCAATTTGCTGCATACTTTGTTTCTGATGTTGGCCGTGTTTCATGGCAAGATCAAATGGTTTAATTCTTCGTGTTATTATGATGTCATGTAAACACTGTGTAGTCCATGTCATTTAACCATACTATGTATGGTTATTGTTAAAATGTCCCCTGATTGTATAATGCGTTGTGTTTTGAAATAAAGTTCTTGTGCCTTTCCGTTTTCACCAAACAAATCTCCCATACGTTTTTCCATAGTAATAGAATTGTAAAATCCAATTTTATTGAAAGTAATGTGTGTCACACAAAATTTGTGTGTTCCATAGTTTTGACGTATAATTACATAATCGGCTCCCACCTTGTCAACCATTTTTAATCCTGCAGACTATTTGCATATGGAACCAGGCTAGACAAGGAGGAAGACGATCATGTTTGCAAAACTCTACAGAGTTAACACTATTGTACTCAGGATGATAGAATTTGTCCAGAGTCAAATAGTGGCGACACTGTGAACATTGCTTCCATCTCACCTGACCAATATTCTTAAGGTACATTAATAAAACTATTACCCAACGATACCGACCAGTGATACGACTGGACCGAGATTGTTGTTTAGTTGTCGCGTGGTTGCTGGAGAGCTGTCACACAGACAGCTCTCCAGCGACCAAAACAGAGCAAGTCCCGTGTAATCTGGGTAATGTTATGAAGCGCTTTGCCACACTCACGATGTTTACCATTGTAAATGTAATTTTAAAAAATACAAAAAACCCTTACACTCCGGTGTGTGAAACGTCCATCGCCGTCAACTTCCCGTACTGTGGCAGCCCTAAAGCACAGCACAGCGTTTATTATTAAGTCAACGGTGTGCTCAGCTTTACGGGCAGGAATCACAGTGTCAGTGCGGAAAGATGACGGCGAGGGACGTGGTAGACACCTTTTTATATTTGTGGGGTATTGTTCACTTTTTATTTGACTGTTTAAAACAGTGCGCTAGTAACCCAATATTCCCTTAAACAAAGACATCGCTGGATCGGTCGAAACTCGCCGATCCAACAATGACAGCGTCTGATCAGTTACCCAAAAAAAATTCAAAATCATTCGCTGACACCAAAAAACTCACAGCAGGGGCTCAATCGTTTTACGATTTCAGAAAAGATAACGTTGGTTACACACAAAAACCAACTTTATCTATACTAAAATTGTGGTGTGATGGTACATTGTAAACTTGACATATTGAGCAATGCTGTTTGTGTTTGTAACATCTGAGTACAATGAGCGACAGCCCTATAAAACAATGAAAAAAACAAATTGATAAATATTGTCAGACATTGCACATGAGGTGTTACAAAGACAAGATTTGTGTATACGGCGCAAGGTGTGATTTGGTGCAAACTTTATTTGAGACAATAAAAACTAATTTTTTAAAAAAAAAATAACATTTATTTAGGGTACAAAAAAAAAAATTGGGAAATGTTATTAGGGGGTACCAACATCCGCAATTAAAGGGGATTGATATCCCACACTTTTTGGGGGTGTTGAGGAGACCGAGGAGGAGGACGAGGGGGAGGAAGCAGCATACTCTATCACACTAGACGGGATGCCGACATCAATCCAGGTAGTGGATGGTGGCGAGATTAGCAAAGCAGGAGGTGAGGGAGGAGGAGGGACGACCAGTGTCCTTGGCTGGCTACTCCGGCTCCGGGTAGACCCAGGCTGTGATGGTGTACTCCTTGTAGACCCAGGCTGGGTACTGGGTGTACTCCGTGTAGACCCAGCCATGTAGACGTCATCACAGGTCCTGCGAGCTGATCAACCATGGGAACATAACCTGCTTTGCAGTGGAATGTATGCCGTATCTATTATATTTTACTTTTTTGTGTATAAAAAATCGGGGATACACCTGGATAGCCACTATACTACTACACTATTAAATATTGGCTGGGCATGGCCAATCTACTATCTTTCTGTGTTCTGTATACTTCAGATTTCAGTGAAATTGCTAGTAAGTCAAGCTCAACATTGTAGTAATCCCAGAAGGCTCGGAGCACAGAGCCGCTGTGTCAAGTGTGAGAAGACCAGAAATGAATAAAAAATTCTAGGTCAACGAGGCGTGAAAAGTAAAAACAAAATACTTTATTCACTTCAATCATAAGCAGAGGATGAAACATCTGCACAATACAATAAAAACACTATCTACGCGTTTCAGGTCTGATGTTCCCTGTCACCTGAAACGCGTAGATAGTGTCTATTGTATTGTGCTGATGTTTCATCCTCTGCTTATGATTGAAGAGGATAAAAGTATGTATTTTTTATTTTTCACGCCTCGGTAAGCTTTCCTTTTTTTCTTCATTTCTATACTTTGTACTTGCCAAAATAAATGGCTGGGCAATAAGCTACGTGGCTGGAATGTAGTATGTGAATATGCATGTTGTAAAAACTAGGTGTGTGCATAGGTACTATACTTACTCTCTGCTTTCAAGGACCGGTCGCAGGAACTGCAGTATACGGTTATACTTGTACACCGAGGTCCTTGAAGCGGCAGCACCACTACGAGTCTGTCCCTCCTTTTTCAGGCCCCTCCGGAAGCGGTCCTTCATGGAGCGCCATCTGGTCTTCAATTGTTTAACTGTGGATAAATTGAAAAAATAAAAAAGGTTTTAGATAATATATTGAAAACGATTACGCAACCGTGTGCAATCCCAATAGAAGACATCACTGGCATGATGGGTCACAGCAGCATTTTGTAAATACTTACGGAAACTAGTTTTGGCCTTTGGTGAAGCGCTGTCGAAGCCATCCCACAGCGATTGTGCCACCTCTATCCACAGACGCCGCAATATGCCCTGGTCCGCGTGCCGGGGGTCACGGCTGTCCCACAACGGGCCCCGTGCTTCAATGGATGCCACGATCATGTCAATATTGAGTGGTTCATCCAGGGCCCGTTGTGAAACCTAGAAAAAATGGGAAATATTAATGTTTGAAAGATAAAAACAATGGTCCCTACCTCCTCCACCGCCACCTACTACACACAACACCACAACCTCCCACCACCCCCCATAATCGCAAAAACAAAAAAATAAAAAAAATAAAAAGAAAAGGTTTGAAATAAATACTTACTCTCCGTCCTGCAGCCACAGCTTGGCCCCGCGGTCCCTGCTGCTGCTCCCTCTCTTCCTCCTGGTTCTCCTCCTCACTTGAAGAAGCCTGCAAAATAGTTGACCAAAAAGTTGAGTGACCCATCTACAAATGACAGCGAATATAGTAAGCAATAGTAGATCATGTACTCACCGGACTCCTCAGCGGTGGGGTGTGACTCGAGTCGCTGCCGCTGGCCATGACTAATGCAATTCTGAAATAAAGAACAAAATACATTGATACTATGCTCCTATGCACAATCCAGCAATAAATAAAAATAAAAAAAATCATTTAAACCACAAAGAACATTGCACTCAAACTGAACTTAGGGTACCGTCACACAGTGCAATTTTCATCGCTACGACGGTACGATCCGTGACGCTCCAGCGTCGTAACAATATCGCTCCAGCGTCGTAGACTGCTGTCACACTTTGCAATCTACGACGCTGGAGCGATAATTTCATGATGTATGTGCGATGTAGAAGCCGTTGGTTACTATGCGCACATCGTATACGATATATGTTACACCATGCAATCATGCCGCCACAGCGGGACACTAGACGACGAAAGAAAGTTTCAAACGATCTGCTACGACGTACGATTCTCAGCAGGGTCCCTGATCGCAGGAGCGTGTCAGACATTGCGATATCGCTTGAACGTCACAGATATATCGCTCGAACGTCACGAATCGTGCCGTCGTAGCGATCAAAATTTCACTGTGTGACGGTACCCTAACGCTGTGCAAACAACACTGCCACATTGATTAAATTAAAGAAACAATGGCAGAGACAACCCAATGGCAGAGTACAAAAGCCTAAAGATAAGAAAACTAATCTACAACAGACCCTATGTAGTAATCCCAAAAGAGTGTTTTTTTTTTTTTTTTTAAAGTACAGTATGCATGGAGCAACCCAAAAAACACAATAGTTTTTTGAAAGTAAAAAATTAACCACCCCCAAAAATTTAGGGCAGAAACATTAATAACACACCATACTTTACAATAAAACCGACAGGGACGGAGACAATAAAAGGGCCATACAACGCCATACAGCACAACCAGAAACATACAACAATGTCTTTACACAACCACAGTGCTGAACATAATACACAACTTGCAATATAAATTATTACATTTAAGCGCAGAATCATTCTATACCATAATTTACAATAAAACCAACAGGGACGGAGACAATAAAAGGGCCATACAACGCCATACATCGCAACCAGAAAACATACAACAATGTCTTTACACAACCACAGTGCAGAACATAATACACAACTTGCAATAAAAAATTAATAAATGTAATAAAAGGGCGCAGAATCATTCTATACTACCATACTTTACAATAAAACCGACAGGGCCGGAGACTATTAAACGCCATCATATAACGCAAGAATAAAACATCACAACTGAATACAAAAAACACCACCAAACCAAAAAATGGAAACGAAAAATCTATCCTGTAACAGTAATCAAGGCCGCAGACAATGAAACGGAAACGCCATGCTATACAACGCCATACATCACAACCAGACTAAAAATACCACAATATCTTTAACTACAGTGCAGAATATAATACACAACTTGCAAAAATAATTTTAAAAAACATGTAGAAAATGCACAGAATCATTCTATACTTACATCTCTGGACAGCGGATGAATAATAGAAGTCGTCTGGTTTTCTGGTGTGATGCCTCTAGATATTCTGGAGATGTGCCTCTGGTGTCTTGCCTCAAGATGCTGCAGCAGAAGTGACAAACAATCCAACATTTTCTTTATATATGGGGGATGTTTTTCTCACTGTTTGCACTGTCTAGACACTGTCTAGACACTTTTTTGTTTCATTTTATCTAACGACGCATGCGTCGCACAACGCACGCACGACGCACACCCGCGACGCAAGTGCGTTGTCAATAGGTTTCAATGGGAAATTGAACGCATTGACGACGCACGAGCGACGCAAGTGCGACGCGTGCGTTTTTTGGACGCTAGAAAAATGCAACAAGGTAGCGTCTCCGACGCCACCCAGGTGCGGTGAAACGACGCATGCGTCGTGCGTTTTACCGAAAACGCATGACAACGCAACGCATGCGTCCCCAATGATAAAGATAGGGGCGCATGACGCATGCGTTGTCGTGCGTCGGCGACGCTGCGTCGCATGACGCTAATGTGAACGTAGCCTTATTCCTGCAACGAATGTCTCCTAATATTCCATCCATTTTCATTCCTCAAACACAACTAAGAAAACAAATAATCACTATTTCTTCCCCTCAAGTCAGTTTGCATTCTTACAGTATGTGCAGCTATAGCGGGATTGGAGATACTGGCTACCTACTACAAATAGGTACAGTGTGAGAAACATCAGTAGCTCTGATTGGTGGTAAGATTACTAATGTCGCTATATGCATGTGCTATAAATTAATTACAAAGACAGGTTAGGGTCTCTTCTATTTTTGATAACCAGCTGTCAGCCTTATCATGGCTGGTAATCAAGAAGATGCTGCTATTTTTTTAATTATTTAGATAAATTTAAAAAAATTGCGTGGAGTCCCCTTTACTTTTGACAACCAGCCAAGCTAGAACAGACAGCTGGGGGCTGATATTCTCAGGCTGATAAGGGGCCTAAAATAGCAGCCTGTGGTTGCTCCATGAAAGGCGCATCTATTAGATGCACTAATTCTGGCACTTTGCTCGGCTCTGTCAGTTGTCAGCGAGAGCAGAATCAGTGATTAACGATGACATCGTGATTACCGCTGGTCATTGAGGCTGCATTCCCAGATCACTTTACTGTGAGCTAGGCCCCTGAACTGCGGTGACCCCAGTGAGATCACCTTTAGCTCCATGATACTTTTACTCACGGTGCAGCGCTGAGCTAATGATTTCACCACAATTCACAGTGAGAAATTTCTGATGGTGCTAACAGTAATCTCACTGATGTCACTGCAGTTCAATGGCCCAGTTCACTGCTAAGTGAGCTGGCATTGCAGCCTCAGTGACCTGCGACAACCTCTATAATGTCACCGCTAGTCACTGACGTTGCACTCGCACAAGCTCATTCTCCAGTGGTTTACAGACTTGACACAGTCCAGGTTGAAAGCTACTTATCACAGACACAGATTTTCTTTGCACAGATGAAAAATATTGCAGCATCCAAAATATGCCTCCAAATCTGATGACACTCACTTATTCATATCCATTGGTCTGTGGAAAACACTGGACCGCACTCGGATGGCAAGCCAGTGGGGTTCAATTTTCATGGGAAGACTGAATGGAAAAGATGGAGAAACTTTGTTTTCTCAATCTCGACATCCAAGAAAATAGGCTCACACTCTGATCAAATTTAGATCAGAGTGTAATTAGCATAATCAAACTGATTTTCTAAGATGTGGAGAAAACGATCACGTGACCCTAGCCTTATGATGATCAACAACAATGTATCAAAAACATCAGGTAAAAGGAAGAGGAAAAATTCGCTCATTCTTCAAATTATCTTCAGTGCCATTTTTATTCCATAAATCTTAAGGTATTCAGGATTAGAAATGATCAAACCTTTGAAGGTTTGGTTTGTGTTATGAATAGGTAATTCAGAACCACAATGGACCTTGAAGTTCAGAGCACACAAGTGACCTGACAAAAACCACAAAACATAGGACGAGCTCTGAGACGTGGAAACTCTGCTGACCGCAATTCCTAAACCTATCAAACCACACTAGAGGTAGCCGTGGATTGCGCCTAACGCTCCCTATGCAACTCGGCACAGCCTGAGAAACTAGCTAGATAGAAAAATAAGCCTACCTTGCCTCAGAAATTCCCCAAAGGAAAAGGCAGCCCCCCACATATAATGACTGTGAGTTAAGATGAAAATACAAACACAGAGATGAAATAGATTTAGCAAAGTGAGGCCCGACTTACTGAATAGACCGAGGATAGGAAAGATAGCTTTGCGGTCAACACAAAAACCTACAAACAACCACGCAGAGGGGCAAAAAGACCCTCCGCACCGACTAACGGTACGGAGGTGCTCCCTCTGCGTCTCAGAGCTTCCAGCAAGCAAGCAAACCCAAAAAAGCAAGCTGGACAGAAAATAAGCAACAAAAGTAACACAAGCAGAACTTAGCTTATGCTGAGCAGACAGGCCACAGGAACGATCCAGGAGGAAGCAAGACCAATACTAGAACATTGACTGGAGGCCAGGATCAAAGCACTAGGTGGAGTTAAAAAGAGCAGCACCTAACGACTTAACCTCATCACCTGAGGAAGGAAACTCAGAAGCCGCAGTACCGCTCGTGACCACAGGAGGGAGCTTGATCACAGAATTCGCAACAGTACCCCCCCTTGAGGAGGGGTCACCGAACCCTCACCAGAGCCCCCAGGCCGACCAGGATGAGCCATATGAAAGGCACGAACAAGATCGGCAGCATGGACATCAGAGGCAAAGACCCAGGAATTATCTTCCTGACCATAACCCTTCCACTTAACCAGATACTGGAGTTTCCGTCTCGAAACACGAGAATCCAAAATCTTCTCCACTATATACTCCAACTCCCCCTCCACCAAAACTGGAGCAGGAGGATCAACAGATGGAACCACAGGCGCCACGAATCTCCGCAGCAATGACCTATGAAATACGTTATGGATGGAAAAAGAATCTGAAAGGGTCAAACGAAAAGACACAGGATTAAGAACCTCAGAAATCCTATACGGACCAATGAAACGAGGCTTAAACTTAGGAGAGGAAACCTTCATAGGAATATATCGAGATGACAACCAAACCAAATCCCCAACACGAAGTCGGGGACCCACACAGCGTCTGCGATTAGCGAAACGTTGAGCCTTCTCCTGGGACAAGGTCAAATTGTCCACTACATGAGTCTAAATCCGCTGCAACCTGTCCACCACAGTATCCACACCAGGACAGTCCAAAGACTCAACCTGCCCTGAAGAGAAACGAGGATGGAACCCAGAATTGCAGAAAAACGGTGAAACCAAGGTAGCTGAGCTGGCCCGATTATTAAGAGCGAACTCAGCCAACGGCAAAAAGGACACCCAATCATCCTGATCAGCAGAAACAAAACATCTCAGATATGTTTCCAAGGTCTGATTGGTTCGTTCAGTCTGACCATTTGTCTGAGGATGGAAAGCCGAGGAAAAAGACAAATCAATGCCCATCCTAGCACAAAAGGCTCGCCAAAACCTCGAAACAAACTGGGAACATCTGTCAGAAACGATGTTCTCTGGAATGCCATGTAAACGAACCACATGCTGGAAGAACAATAACACCAAATCAGAGGAGGAAGGTAATTTAGACAAGGGTACCAAATGGATCATCTTAGAGAAGCGATCACAAACTACCCAAATGACCGACATTTTTTGAGAGACGGGGAGATCCGAAATAAAATCCATAGAGATATGTGTCCAAGGCCTCTTCGGGATCGGCAAGGGCAAAAGCAACCCACTGGCACGAGAACAGCAGGGCTTAGCCCGAGCACAAATCCCACAGGACTGCACAAAAGAACGCACATCCCGCGACAGAGACGGCCACCAAAAGGATCTAGCCACCAAATCTCTGGTACCAAAGATTCCAGGATGACCAGCCAACACCGAACAATGAACCTCAGAGATAACTTTATTCGTCCACCTATCAGGGACAAACAGTTTCTCTGCTGGGCAACGATCAGGTTTATTAGCCTGAAATTTTTGCAGCACCCGTCGCAAATCAGGGGAGATGGCAGACACAATTACTCCCTCTTTGAGAATACCCGCCGGCTCAGGCAAACCCGGAGAGTCGGGCACAAAACTCCTAGACAGGGCATCCGCCTTCACATTTTTAGAGCCCGGAAGGTACGAAACCACAAAGTCAAAATGGGAGAAAAACAGCGACCAACGAGCCTGTCTAGGATTCAACCGTTTTGCAGACTCGAGATAAGTCAAGTTCTTGTGATCAGTCAAGACCACTACGCGATGCTTAGCTCCTTTAAGCCAATGACGCCACTCCTCGAATGCCCACTTCATGGCCAGCAACTCTCGATTGCCAACATCATAATTTCACTCAGCAGGCGAAAACTTCCTGGAAAAGAAGGCGCATGGCTTCATCACCGAGCAATCAGCACCTCTTTGCAACAAATTCAGAAGCATCAACCTCAACCTGGAACGGAAGCGAAACATCTGGTTGACACAACACAGGGGCAGAAGAAAAACGACGCTTTAACTCTTGAAAAGCTTCCACAGCAGCAGAAGACCAATTGACCACATCAGCACCCTTCTTGGTCAAATCGGTCAATGGTTTAGCAATACTAGAAAAATTACAGATGAAGCGACGATAAAAATTAGCAAAGCCAAGGAACTTTTGCAGACTCTTCAGAGATGTCGGCTGAGTCCAATCATAAATGGCCTGGACCTTAACAGGGTCCATCTCGATGGTAGAAGGGGAAAAAATGAACCCCAAAAATGAAACCTACTGAACACCAAAGAGACACTTCGATCCCTTCACAAACAAAGAATTAGCACGCAGCACCTGGAACACCATTCTGACCTGCTTCACATGAGACTCCCAATGATCCGAGAAGACCAAAATATCATCCAAGTATACAATCAGGAATTTATCCAGGTACTCTCGGAAGATGTCATGCATAAAGGACTGAAATACTGATCGAGCATTGGCAAGTCCGAATGGCATAACTAGGTACTCAAAATGGCCCTCGGGCCTATTAAATGCAGTTTTCCATTCATCGCCCCGTTTAATACAAACAAGATTATATGCACCACGAAGATCTATCTTGGTGAACCAACTAGCCCCCTTAATCCGAGCAAACAAATCAGATAGCAGCGGCAAGGGGTACTGAAATTTGACCGTGATTTTATTTAGAAGGCGGTAATCAATACAAGGTCTCAGCGAACCATCCTTCTTGGCCACAAAAAAGAACCCTGCTCCCAATGGCGATGACAACGGCTGAATATGACCCTTCTCCAAGGATTCTTTAACGTAACTCCGCATAGCGGCGTGCTCAGGTACAGATAAATTAAACAGTCGACCATTAGGAAACTTACTACCAGGAATCAACTCGATAGCACAATCACAATCCCTATGTGGAGGTAGGGCATTGGACTTGGGCTCATCGAATACATCCCGGTAATCAGACAAGAACTCTGGGACCTCAGAAGGGATGGATGATGAGATAGACAGAAATGGAACATCACCATGTACCCCCTGACAACCCCAGCTGGACACAGACATTGATTTCCAATCTAATACTGGGTTATGGACTTGTAACCATGGCAACCCCAACACGACCACATCATGCAGATTTTGCAACATCAGAAAGCAAATATCCTCCTGGTGCGCAGGAGCCATGCACATGGTCAGCTGGGTCCAATACTGAGGCTTATTCTTGGCCAAAGGCGTAGCATCAATTCCTCTCAATGGAATAAGACACTGCAAGGGCTCCAAGACAAACCCACAGCGCCTAGCAAACTCCAAGTCCATCAAATTCAGGGCAGCGCCTGAATCCACAAATGCCATGACAGAATAGGAAGACAAAGAGCAGATCAAAGTAACGGACAAAAGAAATTTCGACTGTACCGTACCAATGGTGACAGACTTAGTGAACCGCTTAGTGCGCTTAGGACAATCGGAGATAGCATGAGTGGAATCACCACAGTAGAAACACAGCCCATTATGACGTCTGTGTTCTTGCCTTTCAGCTCTGGTTAAAGTCCTATCGCACTGCATAGGCTCAGGTTTAAGCTCAGGTAATACCGCCAAATGGTGCACAGATTTATGCTCACGCAAGCGTCGACCGATCTGAATGGCCAAAGACATAGACTCATTCAGACCAGCAGGCATAGGATATCCCACCATGACATCCTTAAGGGCTTCAGAGAGACCCTTTCTGAAGATTGCTGCCAAAGCACATTCATTCCATTGAGTGAGCACAGACCACTTTCTAAACTTCTGACAATAAATCTCTATCTCATCCTGACCCTGACACAGAGCCAGCAAATTTTTCTCTGCCTGATCCACTGAATTAGGTTCATCGTACAGTAATCCGAGCGCCAGAAAAAACGCATCAATATTACATATTGCAGGATCTCCTGGCGCAAGGGAAAATGCCCAGTCTTGAGGGTCGCCACGTAATAAAGAAATAATGATCTTAACTTGTTGCACTGGGTCACCAGAGGAGCGAGGTTTCAACGCCAGAAACAGTTTGCAATTATTTTTGAAACTCAGAAATTTAGCTCTATCTCCAGAAAACAAATCAGGAATAGGAATTCTTGGTTCTAACATAGAATTCTGAGCCACAAAGTCTTGAATATTTTGTACTCTTGCAGTGAGAAGATTCACACATGAAGACAGACCTTTAATGTCCATCACCACACCTGTGTCCTGAACCACCCAAATGTCTAGGGGAAAAAAAAGGCAAAACACAGTGCAAAGAAAAAAAAATGGTCTCAGAACTTCTTTTTTCCCTCTATTGAGAAGCATACTACTTTGGGCCTCCAGTACTGTTATGAATAGGTAATTCAGAACCACAATGGACCTTGAAGTTCAGAGCACACAAGTGACCTGACAAAAACCACAAAACATAGGACGAGCTCTGAGACGTGGAAACTCTGCTGACCGCAATTCCTAAACCCATCAAACCACACTAGAGGTAGCCGTGGATTGCGCCTAACGCTCCCTATGCAACTCGGCACAGCCTGAGAAACTAGCTAGTCCTGAAGATAGAAAAATAAGCCTACCTTGCCTCAGAGAAATTCCCCAAAGGAAAAGGCAGCCCCCCACATATAATGACTGAGTTAAGATGAAAATACAAACACAGAGATGAAATAGATTTAGCAAAGTGAGGCCCGACTTACTGAATAGACCGAGGATAGGAAAGATAGCTTTGCGGTCAACACAAAAACCTACAAACAACCACGCAGAGGGGCAAAAAGACCCTCCGCACCGACTAACGGTACGGAGGTGTTCCCTCTCCCTCTGCGTCTCAGAGCTTCCAGCAAGCAAGCAAACCCAAAAAAGCAAGCTGGACAGAAAATAAGCAACAAAAGTAACACAAGCAGAACTTAGCTTATGCTGAGCAGACAGGCCACAGGAACGATCCAGGAGGAAGCAAGACCAATACTAGAACATTGACTGGAGGCCAGGATCAAAGCACTAGGTGGAGTTAAATAGAGCAGCACCTAACGACTTAACCTCATCACCTGAGGAAGGAAACTCAGAAGCCGCAGTACCACTCGTGACCACAGGAGGGAGCTTGATCACAGAATTCACAACAGGTTTGGTTCAATTCGCCGAACAGGCAACCCAACAGATGGAGACCCAACTTGGAATCTCCACATTTCAAAAAATAATTGTCACACACCACTAAAGTGGCATCAATTTCCACATAGTAGATACAGTATAATAGGACTCTGACACACTTTTCACCGCAGGCAACGTACCTGATGGGAACCCAACTTTGGAGTCTCCACATTTAAAAAAATGTTTGTAACATCAGCAGCAGTAGCAACCGCATACACAGAAGACACCACAAAGATGGCACAGACTGCAATAACGTGAGATCAATGCATGACAATAAAAATGACACCATCGCCAAGTCTGCGACTGGGGAATAAGTAATTGCAGATCCATGACTTGCTCATTTTGATGAAAGATAGGCAGTATACACTTTCAGGGGACAACTTTCAGGGGGATTATCCATCAGGACATCACTAGCAGTGCTGAAAACATGTTTTGAGAGAACGCTGGTTGCCGGACATGACAAAACCTCCAAGGCGTGACAGGTGGGGTCAGGCCACTCTTCTATTTTTGAAGACCAAAATGCATAGGATCTAAACCCCACCTGATGGCATTGATATTGAGCTTTAGATACTCCTGCACCTTCCTCTCTAGTTGTTCACAACGTGTCAAACATGTCATCTGTTCTGCTGGTGCATGGGCTGGTCTAAAAAAATGTGTGAAACAACTCACAGAAATTGATTACGCCACTTACACTGCTGCTGCTGCTGTTAATATTTTTTTTTGCAATGAATCTTTGACGTTCCCGGGTTGGACGTCTAGATCTGAGATGTACACTGTGTGCCTCACTTGTATCTTGAGGAAAACCACTCTTAAAATGTTCTACAATCAAGTTTGGAAACTCCAGCATGCCTGAGTCCCTTTGCAGGGGGAAGCATCTGGATACATTTACTGCTGTACTGTAGATCTAACAGAGTGGCAACCCAGCAGTGAGTACTATTTCTAACCCTAAGAATACGGTCACCATGTTGAAGATGTAGCAAAAAGGTGCACATGTGTCAGACCCTTCCATGATGTCCAAGTCCATGGTGTGTTGGTGGCGCGGTGACACTCAAGGTTGCTTCCTCATCACTCTTCCTTCAACCATGAACAACAGAGAGGGGATCATTTTTCCTCTTCATCTCCTGACTGTTACGCATCCTTCACCTTGTCACTCCATTTGTTCCTGGGCTACTGAACCTTCACTAACAGTTTTTCTGGTACCATGAGCCTCGCTCAATCACTGTAAGACACCCTCCCATGGAACCTGCCTGTGCGACAAGCGTACCAAAATTTGAGATATTGTTATCCCTTCTGCATCCTCCTCTGCTTCCACTTTTTCCTCTGGGACAACATCCTCCTCACGCAGACAATTCAAAGTGTGCTCCAGTATATAGTTGACCGGAATAGTGATGCTGATGATGGCATCATCAGCGCTAACCATCTTAGTAGCCATTTCAAAACTGTGCAGAAGGGTGTAGAGGTCCTTTATCTGTGCCCACTCTACAAACATGGTTTGCACCACATCTGGACTGATTTGCCCAAACTATGCAACAGGAAATACTGCAGCAGGGCTTGTTGCTGCTGCCACAGTCCCTGCAACATGTGCAGAGTGGAATTCCACCATGTTGGATCATCACAAATCAAATTGGAAGTTAGTATACAGTGACCATGCTTTCTGCATCAGAGCATCCAGGCTGAGATAGTGGCAGAGAAATTGCTGTACTGCCAGGTTGAGGACGTGTGCCATGCAAGGCACGTGTGGGAGGTTGCGCCGGTGTAGGGCCACCACAAGGTTTGCGCTGTTATCGCACATGGCCTTCCCTGGCTCCAGGTTCAGTGGATACAGCAATTGCTCTAACTCAGCCTGGATAGCTGCTCACAACTCTTGAGCTGGGTAACTGTGATCCCCAGGGCATAATAATTTGAACACTGCCTGATTGCGGTGAGGAATGGCTGTACAGTATGGAGGTGGTTGGATTCTATCTGCACTGTTGGAACACGGGTCGGTATAAGGGAGAGGTTGAAGGCACAGGTGGAGGCTCTAGAGGAGGTGGAGTAGACAGAAGCAGTGGAGGAAGTGTTAGATGCAGAGGTTTGTCCCGCAAGCCTTGTGAATTCCAAGACTTGTGGAGCAGCCACTTGACCACTTGCCCCAAAGCAACCAGAGTCACCCAGGGCCAAGTCAGTGAGCTGTAAAGCCGCCCCTGCCCATGTTTCCTCGTCCAGGTGTCAGTGGCGAAATTCACCCTGACAGACTTTCTTAGAGACTGGGAAACTGGTACTTGCCATCAACTTTTTGAAACTGTATCCATCAGGTGCAAAGGCAGCATTTCCATGGCCAATAGATTGGAGATAGTGGAGTTCAACATCTTAGCTTTGGCATGTATAGGATGAAACATCTTTTACATGACCACAACTGCAGGACCGAGGGCTGGCTGCTGTGCTGAGAGAAGGTGGAGTACAGAGAACAGAACAAACTGCTGGACTGATAGTGATGTGCAGGCGGAGATGTTATGGTTGAATGAGAAAGATGTTTTTTGCTAGGTGACACAAAAGCAGCAGTCATGTCTTTTTCTGTAACAGCTGATGGGCTCTCACTCGCCTTGACTGTAGAGGTAAACAAGTGTAGTTTGTGCGACTGCACAAACTACACTTGTTTACCCCCTACAGTCAGGGTGAGTGAGAGCCCATCAGTGTGAGAAGGCTTGGCATGGTGATGGAGAAGGAAGAAGCAGCGGATGGGGTTGATGGGACAGCCGATGGTTGGGGAGGCCAACTAGTCCGCATTTTAGCGCAGTAAGATTCCCACACTAAGGCATGTTGATCTCCCATATGCCCATTCATACATGTAGTTTGCAAATTATTGCAATTTTTGCCTGTATAATCTTTGCAAATTTGACAGATAATGTGTGCTGGGTCATCCTTTGCGGTCTCAAAAAATGCCCAGGCTATGCAACCCTTGCCGCCTCCTTGAACTGCACAGTCATGACCAGTGCTGGCCACAGGCAGAGTTGGGGCTGAGGATGCAGTGCTTGTCATGGTTTCATCACTTTGTGTCTATGTGGGAAGCCACAATGTAACTTCCTCCTCCTCCACCTCCTCTGCTATGCTAATCAACTGTGTACCTCTGGGTTCACACCAAGTGGGATCTACAACCTCATCTGTTATGAACTGGTGGTTTAGGAGCAACATGGGACGAGCTCTGAAGGAGGTGGTACCTGTACTGACCGCAGTCCCTAAGCTCAACACAACACTAGAAGTAGCCGTGGGATGCTCCTGTCACTCCCTAGGCACCTCGTCACAGCCTGAGAATTAACTACCCCTAAAGATAGAAACAGGAAAACTATCTTGCCTCAGAGAAAATCCCCAAAGGATAGATAGCCCCCCACAAGTAATGACTGTGAGTGGAGAGGGAAAAGACATACACAGAATGAAACCAGGATATAGCACAGGAGGCCAGCCTAGCTAGATAGATAGGACAGGATAGAATACTGTGCGGTCAGTATTAAAAACTACAAAAATCCACACAGAGTTTACAAAAATCTCCACACCTGACTAAAGGTGTGGAGGGTAAATCTGCTTCCCAGAGCTTCCAGCTTAACTGAATTAATCCATACTGACAAGCTGGACAAAACATAGAATGCACAGAACGAATAAGTCCACAACATGTGGACAGAAAAGAGCAAAGCAAGGACTTATCTTTGCAGAACTGGTCAGGATATCAGGGAAATCCAAGCAAAGATGTGATTCCAACCAGGAACCATTGACAAGTGGCACTGGCTGAAGGGAAGAGCCAGGCATAAATAGCCGAGCAGAAAGACAATCAGTGGAAGCAGCTGCAGACTGCTAAATCCAAGGAGCAGCCATTCCACTTAAAACCACCGGAGGGAGCCCAAGAGCAGAACTCACAAAAGTGCCACTTACAACCACCGGAGGGAGCCCAAGAGCGGAATTCACAACACTCATCATCATTCTCTCTGTTCTTACACTCCTCACCCTGAGAGTCACCCTCCTCCTCCTGCCCTCACACCACAGTACAGTCCGTGTGCACCTCTGGTATCTGAGTCTCATCAGAATCACCTCTACCCTTGGTGGTTAACGTCTGGTGATGAGGGTCTGGCTTCTGCTCGGACCCTATTTCATCTGGCCCCCAATCCAACATGGAAAAATTTGGGGCATCGGTGCAGAAGCTTTCCTCCTCTGGATTCTGTGATTCTTCGTAGCAGACCTCTGATGCCCATGGAATGGAATGTGTGAATAGCTCTGCTGAATGACCCATCTGTGGGTCAGTTGGGAATTTGGAAATTTTTGATATGGGGGAAAACAAGGGTGGTTGTGGTGCCACCTCTGAGGATTGTACTGTGTGTGATGTTAAGGTGGAGGTAGAGGAGGAGAGGCCACTTGGTGCAGCATTTGCCATCCACTGTAGCACATGCTCTTTCTGAGCCTCCTCTACAAAGTGTACTGTTATGCAGCTGCCAAAGGACGGGAGTGGACTAGCCTGTCCAGTAAAAGATGTTGTCTTGTCAGAGATCTTTGGATAGGACGATACTGTGTTTCTTCAGTTGAGCTTTCATTCACATTAACAACTAACCCACGTACACATCAAACACCAAGCCTATTACTCCTTTCACAACGTCCTCGCTTTTTCCTACTCATGTTGAAAGTAGCTCCCCCCTCTTGTAACCTGCTATTTCACAACCTTAGGCCCACAACTGTTAGTCACCTGTCACTAAATGAACAATCACTATTTACTTTCTTAGAAAGTGTACATGAATGACAATGTTATACCTAATGATTTTTAAGTGGAAATCAGGCCTTTTGATTTGCTGCTGAAACAGTTTATAACAAACGATTTGGAGAAGCTAATTGGGCCTCGTGGCTGCACCCCATTTAGACCTAATGATTTCTATGTGGAAATTTGGTCTCCTGATTTGCCATTGAATCATAGTTTTATCACAAACAAATTGGATTAGCTAATTCGGCCTCATGGCTGCACCCCAATATTAGGCCTAATGATTTTTAAGGGGAAATCTAGCCTTCTGAATTGAAAATGAAACAGTTTTATCACAAACAATTTGGAGTAGCTAATTGGACTTTGTGGCTGCACGCCAATATTGGGCCTATCGATTTTTAAATGGACATCTGGCCTTATGATTTGCCAATGAAACAAAGTTTTATCACAAACAATTTGGATTAGCTAATTGGCCTTCCAGGCTGCACTCCAATATTAGGCTGATAAAGGACTAGTTCCTGCCTAAAATACTAAATTATAGTTATTAGAGGGGAAATTCTCCCTGTGCCTCTATTGAGGTCCGATATTAACTATTAACGCCAAACTCAACTATTAATAATTAATAACCACTTTGTAATGTTTTAACGTTATCTGTTCCTTATACTATATACTAACTAAGACAAAACAGTGTATTAATAAAGGATATTTATTACACACAAGTCTACAGTCTATTACATACATATATATTTATACCCAAGCTGGAGACTATAAATATATATATACACATATACTGATACTACAACCTTAATACAGTAATATCACAACAATATCACACGTTCAAATCCACTATTAACTGACCGAATTAACCAAATCACACATGACATATTAGCCGACCCACCTATCACACTAAGGCCTAGTAAGTAAGAGGTTAGAGATACTCAGCCCATGTGTCCATCATTGAGTCCTAGGAGAAAAAGAGCGTCTAAAGCAGCATGTTTTTCTTCAGATTTATGTCCAGCCAAAAAGAGGTGTGTCCAACCCCAGGTGTGGGGGATGAGGTCTCAAGTAGATTGTCCACTGGCTAAGTTTCATCCCCCCAATCCTGATTAAACTGTTCTACAAGCACATAGCTGGACCTTTCAATGTCTTAGGCTAAGTTCACACTAGCGTTCGGAGGCTTTGCGGAGGGCTGTATACGTCCTCTGTTAAGCTCTGCCTACTTCTGCATACTTCTGCATGCATCCTGCATACCTAACTTTAACATTGGGTACGCATGAAATGAGGATGTATGTGGATGCGTTGTTTTGACATTCCTGTCAACAGCACGGGAATGCAACAAGTTGCATTTTGTGCAGATGGCAAGCGCGTCAAAACGACGCATCCACATATAACCGCATGTCCTGCGCACCCAATGTTAAAGATTAGGTACACAGGATGCATGCAAAAGTATGTGGGAGTAGGCGGAGCTTAACAGAGGACGTACACAGCCCTCTGCAAAGCCCCCAATCCAAAATGTGAACCCGGCCTTAAGGTAGTTGAGACACACACAAGAAATCCATGGCTCTCCACCTATATTTGGGACACTAGGGAGTAGTGAGGGCATTATTTATGTGGAATACATGTGGCTGGGACCATTTATATATACATATACACAGACACATATATATATATATATATATATATATATATATATATACACATACACAGTAGATATACATATACACACATATATTCATATATATATATATACAGTGGGGCAAAAAAGTATTTAGTCAGTCAGCAATAGTGCAAGTTCCACCACTTAAAAAGATGAGAGGCGTATGTAATTTACATCATAGGTAGACCTCAACTATGGGAGACAAACTGAGAAAAAAAATCCAGAAAATCACATTGTCTGTTTTTTTATCATTTTTTTTGCATTTTATGGTGGAAAATAAGTATTTGGTCAGAAACAAACAATCAAGATTTCTGGCTCTCACAGACCTGTAACTTCTTCTTTAAGAGTCTCCTCTTTCCTCCACTCATTACCTGTAGTAATGGCACCTGTTTAAACTTGTTATCAGTATAAAAAGACACCTGTGCACACCCTCAAACAGTCTGACTCCAAACTCCACTATGGTGAAGACCAAAGAGCTGTCAAAGGACACCAGAAACAAAATTGTAGCCCTGCTCCAGGCTGGGAAGACTGAATCTGCAATAGCCAACCAGCTTGGAGTGAAGAAATCAACAGTGGGGGCAATAATTAGAAAATGGAAGACATACAAGACCACTGATAATCTCCCTCGATCTGGGGCTCCACGCAAAATCCCACCCCGTGGGGTCAGAATGATCACAAGAACGGTGAACAAAAATCCCAGAACCACGCGGGGGGACCTAGTGAATGAACTGCAGAGAGCTGGGACCAATGTAACAAGGCCTACCATAAGTAACACACTACGCCACCATGGACTCAGATCCTGCAGTGCCAGACGTGTCCCACTGCTTAAGCCAGTACATGTCCGGGCCCGTCTGAAGTTTGCTAGAGAGAATTTGGATGATCCAGAGGAGTTTTGGGAGAATGTCCTATGGTCTGATGAAACCAAACTGGAATTGTTTGGTAGAAACACAACTTGTCGTGTTTGAAGGAAAAAGAATACTGAGTTGCATCCATCAAACACCATACCTACTGTAAAGCATGGTGGTGGAAACATCATGCTTTGGGGCTGTTTCTCTGCAAAGGGGCCAGGACGACTGATCCGGGTACATGAAAGAATGAATGGGGCCATGTATCGTGAGATTTTGAGTGCAAACCTCCTTCCATCAGCAAGGGCATTGAAGATGAAACGTGGCTGGGTCTTTCAACTTGACAATGATCCAAAGCACACCGCCAGGGCAACGAAGGAGTGGCTTCGTAAGAAGCATTTCAAGGTCCTGGAGTGGCCTAGCCAGTCTCCAGATCTCAACCCTATAGAAAACCTTTGCAGGGAGTTGAAAGTCCATGTTGCCAAGCGAAAAGCCAAAAACATCACTGCTCTAGAGGAGATCTGCATGGAGGAATGGGCCAACATACCAACAACAGTGTGTGGCAACCTTGTGAAGACTTACAGAAAACGTTTGACCTCTGTCATTGCCAACAAAGGATATATTACAAAGTATTGAGATGAAATTTTGTTCCTGACCAAATACTTATTTTCCACCATAATATGCAAATAAAATGTTAAAAAAACAGACAATGTGATTTTCTGGATTTTTTTTTCTCAGTTTGTCTCCCATTGTTGAGGTCTACCTATGATGTAAATTGCAGACGCCTCTCATCTTTTTAAGTGGTGGAACTTGCACTATTGCTGACTGACTAAATACTTTTTTGCCCCACTGTATGTGTGTTCACAGGTGCATCTCACAAAATTAGAATATCGTCAAAAAGTTCATTTATATCAGTACAAAATGTGAAACTCATATCAGATAGTCATTACAAATAGAGTGATGTATTTCAAGTGTTTATTTCTGTTAATGTTGATGATTATGGCTTACAGACAATGAAAACCCAAAAGTCATTATCTCAAGAAATTAGAATACTTTATAACACCAGCTTGGAAAACCGGAAATACTCTTTTATAGAGCCACGACAGCACCCACTTGAGAGAGGGCATCTGCCCCTAGGAACAGGAAACCCTATGGAGAGATAAAAGGGCGGTTGCCCTCGCTCCCACAGATGGGTTACAGAGAATGAGAGGAACCACCCACCAGTTTTAGTAGGCAAAAGAATATTTTAATTTATCTTTACTTAACTTAAGTATGACTAGCTAAATGAACCATTCACCCTTATCAGTGCTTTTATGCAAAATAGCTATTAAGGAGGGAAGTGAGTGGGTGTTGTCGTGGCTCTATAAAAGAGTATTACCGGTAAGTAATCCTTTTTTTTTTCCTTGCCACGACAGCACCCACTTGAGAGACTTTCAGAGATAGGTATTTGGGGGGATCACCGTGTTAAGGACTGATCTACCAAAAGATAAGTCAGTGGAGGAAAACAAGTCCAATCTACAGTGACTGTAAAAGGTAGAAGGAGAAAACCAAGTTGCGGCCTTATATATTAGTTCAGTTGGGACCTGCGCTCTTTTAGCCCAGGATGATGATGCTATTGCCCAGGCGGAGTATGCTTTAACAACCTCAGGTGGATTCTCACCTTTTGATGAATAAGCTAGGCGTATTGCATCCCAAATCCACCGGGATAACGTACTTTTCGTGACTGTTTTTAGGACAATTCTATCCTGGTATATTGACAGAAAGGGAGGATCTATTGACAACGCCTGAATGTCACCTACTCTTCTCGCTGATACTAGAGCAACAAGAAGAGCTGTCTTAAGGGAGACGTATTTTATGTGGGTTGAGTCTAGTGGCTCGAATGGGTCTCTTGCTAAGGCTTCAAGAGCTAGATTGAGATCCCATGGTGGTATGTTGGGAATTTTGACTGGTTCTGACCTTTGACATGCTGAAATGAATCGGGCTACCCACCTGTCTCCTGCAATACTGTAACTATATAAGGCCCTCAGCGCAGATACTTGTACTTTCAAAGTATTAACTGATAGGCCTAAATCACACCCTCTTTGAAGAAACTCTAAGATAGCGGAAATGGGATTTTCTTTTGACAGAGCTGCTGGGAAAAACTAAGAAATTTCCGCCATACCCTTACATATTTATTTGTTGTAGTCTTTTTCCTACTTAGTAGAAGGGTATCAATTACCGTATATACTCGAGTATACGCCGAGATTTTCAGCCCCAAAAAATGGGCTGAAAGTGCCCCTCTCAGCTTATACTCGAGTCATGGAAGGCGGGGGGGTCGGCGGGTGAGGGGGAGCGACGCCGGTCAAATACTCACCTGCTCCCGGCGATCCTGACGCGGTCCCTGCATGTCCCACGGTCTTCGGGCACCTGCAGCTTCTTCCCCTGTTCAGCGGTCACCGGTACCGCTCATTAAAGTTATGAATATGGACTCCACTCCCATAGGGGTGGAGCCTCATATTCATTACTGTAATGAGCGGTACCAGTGACCGCTCACCACAGAAAGCAGCTGCTGCTCCTGAAGACCGTGGGACATGCAGGGACCGTGTCAGGAGCGCCGGGAGCAGGTAAGTATCATATTCACCTTTCCGTGTTCCACTGCTGCCTCGTCTTCCCGTCCTCTTGCTGTGACTGTTCAGGTCAGAGGGCGCGATGACGTAGTGTGCGCGCCTCCCTCTGCCTGAACAGTCAGTCGGAGAGACGGGACGCTGAGGAGCAGCGACGAGAGGTGAGTGTGTCATTTTTCTTTTAGTGCAGCAGCAGCATTACATGTGGCACAATGCATTGCAAGAACTGCATGGAGCATTATATGGGGCATCTATGGGGCCATAACTGCATGGAGCATTATATGGGGCCATAACTGTATGGAGCATTATATGGGGCATCTATGGGGCCGTAACTGCATGGAGCATTATATGGGCATCTATGAGGCCATAACTGCATGGAGCATTATATGGGGCATCTATGGGGCCATAACTGCATGGAGCATTATATGGGGCCATAACGGCATGGAGCATTATATGGGGCATCAATGGGGCCATAACTGCATGGAGCATTATATGGGGCATCTATGGGGCCATAACTGCATGGAGCATTATATCAGGCATCTATGGGGCCATAAAAAACTGCATGGAGCATTATATGGGGCATCTATGGGGCCATAAAGAACTAAATGTAGCATTATATGGGGCAACTTATGGGGCCATAAAGAACTGCATGGAGCATTATATGGGGCATATTTTGTATGGAGCATCTTATGGGGTCATAAAGAACTGCATGGAGCATTATATGGGGCATATTTGTAAATGGGTCATCTTATGGGGCCAAAATGAACTATATGGAGCATTATATGGGGCCTATTTTGTATGGAGCATCTTATGGGGCCATAAAGAACTGCATGGAGCATTATATGGGGCATATTTGTATATGGAGCATCTTATGGGCCATAATGAACTGTATGGAGCATTATATGGGGCCTATTTTGTATGGAGCATCTTATGGGGTCATAATGAACTGTATGGAGCATTATATGGGGCTCTTGATTCAATATGGATATTCAAAAACACTTAACCTACTGATGTCTCAATTAATTTTACTTTTATTGGTATCTATTTTTATTTTTAACATTTACCAGGGATTCAAGCTTCAGGAGGCTAATTTGCATATTCCAGGTGCCTTCTGGGAGAAGCGAAGTCTCCCTAAGCTAGAAGATCGTTGGGTACAGCCGGGACCAGCTGCTTCGAAAGCATCACCAAACCGCGCGCCTTAAGGCGCGCGAATTTTTGCCTGTAGGACATTATTGCAAGAGAGCTTGGCTGAGTAGATTACACAAGAAGGAAAACACACAGCAAGTCAGCAGGATCTAGGAGCAACATGGCAGATGTGACAACCTACATGGTGAGCTGCAGCATGTGCTACATGTTCACAGATCGACCAGAAGAAGAATCCAATTTCACCTGTCAGAAGTGTAGACTAGTGGCCCTTTTAGAAGAAAAGGTGCGGGGTCTGGAAGAAAGAATAGCAACTTTGAAACTCATCAAAGAGAATGAAGACTTTCTAGACAGAACAGAAGCATCTCTACTGGTCACAGAAGGTGCAAAAAGTGTCAGAGAACCTCCAAAAGCAGATGAGTGGAAGCATGTGACCAAAAGAAGCAAGAAGACCATGGAGAAATCACCAACCACACAACTGAAGAACCGATATCAAATCTTTGTAGAGGATGAAGATGGCACACCTAAGAATGAAGCAATACCAGCAAGCAAAAAAGAAAAGGGCACACAGCAACAAGTGACAGCAAAAAGTACAGCCAAGAAGCAACGAAGAGTGGTGGTGGTGGGAGACTCACTACTGAGAGGCACCGAAGCAGCCATCTGCAGACCGGACATAACTGCAAGAGAAGTATGCTGCCTTCCAGGTGCGATGATCAAGGATGTGACCGATAGGATACCAAAGCTCTTCAGCTCCAAGGACGTCCACCCATTTCTTCTGATACATGTTGGCACCAATGACACGGCAAGGAAGGACCTACCGACAATCTGCAAGGACTTTGAAGAGTTGGGGAAGAAAGTAAAGGAACTGGATGCACAGGTAGTTTTTTCTTCTATCCTTCCAGTAGACGGGCATGGCACCAGGAGATGGAACAGGATCCTTGATGCAAACAACTGGCTAAGACGATGGTGCAGACAACAAGGATTTGGATTCCTGGACCACGGTGTGAATTACTGGTATGATGGACTCCTCGCCAGAGACGGACTACACCTCAACAAACCTGGGAAACACACATTCGCCAGAAGACTCGCTACACTCATCAGGAGGGCGTTAAACTAGAAGAAGAGGGGACGGGAAGAAAAACATTAGACTCGAACAAAGACGACCCAGGAAAACATACTCAGAAGGGAGGTAAGAACATTTCTAAAACAATCCACAGTGAGGAGATTGGAACAAAACAAAATCCTCTAAACTGCATGCTCGCAAACGCCAGAAGCCTGACAAACAAGATGGAAGAACTAGAAGCAGAAATATCTACAGGTAACTTTGACATAGTGGGAATAACCGAGACATGGTTAGATGAAAGCTATGACTGGGCAGTTAACTTACAGGGTTACAGTCTGTTTAGAAAGGATCGTAAAAATCGGAGAGGAGGAGGGGTTTGTCTCTATGTAAAGTCTTGTCTAAAGTCCACTTTAAGGGAGGATATTAGCGAAGGGAATGAGGATGTCGAGTCCATATGGGTTGAAATTCATGGAGGGAAAAATGGTAACAAAATTCTCATTGGGGTCTGTTACAAACCCCCAAATATAACAGAAACCATGGAAAGTCTACTTCTAAAGCAGATAGATGAAGCTGCAACCCATAATGAGGTCCTGGTTATGGGGGACTTTAACTACCCGGATATTAACTGGGAAACAGAAACCTGTGAAACCCATAAAGGCAACAGGTTTCTGCTAATAACCAAGAAAAATTATCTTTCACAATTGGTGCAGAATCCAACCAGAGGAGCAGCACTTTTAGACCTAATACTATCTAATAGACCTGACAGAATAACAAATCTGCAGGTGGTTGGGCATTTAGGAAATAGCGACCACAATATTGTGCAGTTTCACCTGTCTTTCACTAGGGGGACTTGTCAGGGAGTCACAAAAACATTGAACTTTAGGAAGGCAAAGTTTGAACAGCTTAGAGATGCCCTTAATCTGGTAGACTGGGACAATATCCTCAGAAATGAGAATACAGATAATAAATGGGAAATGTTTAAGAACATCCTAAATAGGCAGTGTAAGCGGTTTATACCTTGTGGGAATAAAAGGACTAGAAATAGGAAAAACCCAATGTGGCTAAACAAAGAAGTAAGACAGGCAATTAACAGTAAAAAGAAAGCATTTGCACTACTAAAGCAGGATGGCACCATTGAAGCTCTAAAAAACTATAGGGAGAAAAATACTTTATCTAAAAAACTAATTAAAGCTGCCAAAAAGGAAACAGAGAAGCACATTGCTAAGGAGAGTAAGACTAATCCCAAACTGTTTTTCAACTATATCAATAGTAAAAGAATAAAAACTGAAAATGTAGGCCCCTTAAAAAATAGTGAGGAAAGAATGGTTGTAGATGACGAGGAAAAAGCTAACATATTAAACACCTTCTTCTCCACGGTATTCACGGTGGAAAATGAAATGCTAGGTGAAATCCCAAGAAACAATGAAAACCCTATATTAAGGGTCACCAATCTAACCCAAGAAGAGGTGCGAAACCGGCTAAATAAGATTAAAATAGATAAATCTCCGGGTCCGGATGGCATACACCCACGAGTACTAAGAGAACTAAGTAATGTAATAGATAAACCATTATTTCTTATTTTTAGTGACTCTATAGCGACAGGGTCTGTTCCGCAGGACTGGCGCATAGCAAATGTGGTGCCAATATTCAAAAAGGGCTCTAAAAGTGAACCTGGAAATTATAGGCCAGTAAGTCTAACCTCTATTGTTGGTAAAATATTTGAAGGGTTTCTGAGGGATGTTATTCTGGATTATCTCAATGAGAATAACTGTTTAACTCCATATCAGCATGGGTTTATGAGAAATCGCTCCTGTCAAACCAATCTAATCAGTTTTTATGAAGAGGTAAGCTATAGACTGGACCAAGGTGAGTCATTGGACGTGGTATATCTCGATTTTTCCAAAGCGTTTGATACCGTGCCGCACAAGAGGTTGGTACACAAAATGAGAATGCTTGGTCTGGGGGAAAATGTGTGTAAATGGGTTAGTAACTGGCTTAGTGATAGAAAGCAGAGGGTGGTTATAAATGGTATAGTCTCTAACTGGGTCGAAGTGACCAGTGGGGTACCGCAGGGGTCAGTATTGGGACCTGTTCTCTTCAACATATTCATTAATGATCTGGTAGAAGGTTTACACAGTAAAATATCGATATTTGCAGATGATACAAAACTATGTAAAGCAGTTAATACAAGAGAAGATAGTATTCTGCTACAGATGGATCTGGATAAGTTGGAAACTTGGGCTGAAAGGTGGCAGATGAGGTTTAACAATGATAAATGTAAGGTTATACACATGGGAAGAGGGAATCAATATCACCATTACACACTGAACGGGAAACCACTGGGTAAATCTGACAGGGAGAAGGACTTGGGGATCCTAGTTAATGATAAACTTACCTGGAGCAGCCAGTGCCAGGCAGCAGCTGCCAAGGCAAACAGGATCATGGGGTGCATTAAAAGAGGTCTGGATACACATGATGAGAGCATTATACTGCCTCTGTACAAATCCCTAGTTAGACCGCACATGGAGTACTGTGTCCAGTTTTGGGCACCGGTGCTCAGGAAGGATATAATGGAACTAGAGAGAGTACAAAGGAGGGCAACAAAATTAATAAAGGGGATGGGAGAACTACAATACCCAGATAGATTAGCGAAATTAGGATTATTTAGTCTAGAAAAAAGACGACTGAGGGGCGATCTAATAACCATGTATAAGTATATAAGGGGACAATACAAATATCTCGCTGAGGATCTGTTTATACCAAGGAAGGTGACGGGCACAAGGGGGCATTCTTTGCGTCTGGAGGAGAGAAGGTTTTTCCACCAACATAGAAGAGGATTCTTTACTGTTAGGGCAGTGAGAATCTGGAATTGCTTGCCTGAGGAGGTGGTGATGGCGAACTCAGTCGAGGGGTTCAAGAGAGGCCTGGATGTCTTCCTGGAGCAGAACAATATTGTATCATACAATTATTAGGTTCTGTAGAAGGACGTAGATCTGGGTATTTATTATGATGGAATATAGGCTGAACTGGATGGACAAATGTCTTTTTTCGGCCTTACTAACTATGTTACTATGTTACTATGTTACCCGTAGCTGCTGCATTTTCCACCCTAGGCTTATACTCGAGTCAATTAGTTTTCCCAGTTTTTTGTTGCAAAATTAGGGGGGTCGGCTTATACTCGGGTTGACTTATACTCGAGTATATACGGTAATTTATCTGAAATGCCTCTTAGCTTTAGTAGCTGCCTCTCAAATTCCAGGCTGCCAACCGTAAACCCTTCACATGAGGGTGGTTGAAGGGGCCCTGGGACAGGAGATCCTGATCCTCTGGGAGAATCCCCAGATCCGAGATTGACATGGCTCTGAGCCAGGAGAACCATGGTCTCTTGGGCCAAAATGGTGCTATGAGAATCACATTTGCTCTGTCCTCCCTTATCTTCCCGATTACTGTCGGAAGAAGTGTCATTGGAGGAAATGCATATGCTTGCCGATATGTCCATGGAACTTGGAGGGCATCAAGGATATTGGGGTTGTCTGTCAGAAACAGTTAAGTGAATTTTTCGACTTGTCTGTTACTCCTTGTTGTGAAAAGGTCTATTTCGGGTGTGCCCCATCTCTCTGTTAACATTCTGAAGATGTGACGGTTGAGTACCCACTCTCTTTGGTGGAGGGTGTGTCGGCTGAGGAAATCCACTTTTTAATTGTCCATTCCTCTGACAAGCAGTGCTGACAAGGATAGAAGATGTTTCTCGGCTATAGTTAGGATGTTGTCTGCTATAGACATGAGAGCTCCTGATCTCGTTCCTCCTTGATGATTTATGTACGCGACAGATGTCATGTTGTCTGATAATATTCTTGTGTGTGTTCCTTGTAACTGCAGAAGGAATTTACACATGGCATGATAGATGGCTTTTAGTTCCCTTTCATTAGATGAATCATCTGACTCACTAATAGACCATTGTCCTTAAACTTTCTGATCTCCTAGACTTGCTCCCCAACCACTAGGACTAGCATCAGTAAAAATTGTTTTTGAGGGTTTAACCACCCAAGGAACCCCACCTACATGATAATTTCGCTCTAACCACCAGGTTAAGGACTCGATTACTTCTATTGGTAGGGATAGACGACTTCCTAAATGACCCTGTAGTCTCTCTCCTTCCTGCAGTATGGTATACTGTAGCCATCTAGTATGTAATTGAGCCCATGGGACAGCCGGAATGCATGATGTAAAGGAACCAAGAAGGGACATGCCCTCCCTAAGGGAAATTATAGGGTTATTGACTACCGATTGTACTTTATTCCTTATTATTAGTTGTTTAAATTCTGGAAGGAAACACCTCTGACGTACGGAGTCTAAGAGAAGACCTAGGCATGTTTGACGGGTTGTTTGGGACAATCTGGATTTTTCCTGATTAATTAACCATGCCAATTCCTGCAGAGATGAAATTGTATCAAATAGGCATTGCTGACACTATGAAGGGGAATTCCCCACCACTAGAAGGTGGTCTAAGTATGGAACTATAAGGGTGTCTTTTAACCTTAAGTATGACATCACTTCTGACATTAGTTTGGTGAAGATCCTGGGAGCTATTGATAGTTCAAAGGACATTGCTGTATATTGAAAATGACATACTTGTCCTTTCATCATGACCGCCACATGAAGATACTGCTGATGTTCGATATAAATTGGTAGATGGTAATACGCATCTTTTAGGTCGAGGACTGCCATAAAGCACCTGGGAAACAAAAGTTTTACAGTGGATCGGATAGACTCCATCTTGAAGGTTTGGTTTTCTAAGAAGATATTTGATTTCTTTAGATTTATCATAGTTCTATATGACCCATCTGGTTTTGGAGCCAAAAATAAAGGGGAGTAAAATCCCTTCCCCCTCCGATGGAATGGGACTGCAACTAAGACCCCTTTGGATAGGAGACTTATTATTTCCTGCTCCAAAAACCGGTGTTGAGATTGAGATTTTAAGGAAGTCAACAGGAAGGAGTCCGGAGGGACTCGGGCAAATTTTAATTTGAGGCCTGAAGTTACGAGGCTAGTTGCCCATGAGTTGGATGTTACTATTCCCCATTGTTGGGAGAAAAAAGACAATCTACCACCCACTGGTAAATCTGTCCTAACGTTGTTTGTCTTCCATTTTAAATGGAATTTTCCTGAAAAATGCAATTTTTTGTTTGGTATCTTTATTGGCCCAGCGGTCCTGGTTTCTAAAATCCTTTCTCTTATTTAATACAGGTTTCCGGAATGCTGTCCTATAAGACGGAAAATAATTATTAGGGAATCCCTTTTTCCTCTTATCTGCTTTGGTGAGAATTTCATCTAGTTTTGTACCAAACAGGTACTCACCATGGAATGTTAGGCCACAGAGTTTAGATTTCGTCTGAGCATCTCCTTTCCAACCCTTTAGCCAAAGTGCTCAGCGTGCTATGTTGGTCATGCCTGCTGATTTAGCTGCTAACCAAATAGAGTCAGCAGAAGAATCCACCAGGAAGGCTGTAGCACCTCTAATCAAAGGTATGGAAGAGATTAGTTTATCTCTGGAGAGACCGCTTTTTAAACCTTCCTCTAGATCGTTTAACCAGGATAACATGGACCTTACCATACATGTAGCTGATATTGCCGGTTTAAATGCCCCTGTACATGATTCCCATGACCTCTTTAGAAGGGAGTCAGCTTTACGATCCAGCAGGTCTTGTAAGGAACTCGAATTCTCTACTGGTAGTAAAGATTTTATGGACGTGATGCTACTGCAGCATCTACTTTTGGGGCTTTTGTCCATGTAGACAAATCCTCATCATTAAAGGGATAGCGCCTTTTTGATGATGAAGGCAACCCTTTTTGCCCCTGGCTCTCCCATTCCTTTTTGACCAAGTTTTTTATTGCTGCAATTACCGGAAAAGGTAGGTCTTTTTTTCTCTGATAAACCCGCAGACATGATGTCCTGTGAGGTTTTGGGGTCTTTGGTATCTTCAATACCCATGGTGTCTGGGACAGATTTAACGAGATTATCAATGCTTTGCTGTTGGAAAGCATGTGTCTTGTTCACCTTCTGAGGAAAGGTATTCCTGGGAAATATCTGTATACCTATCTTCATTATCAGTGGAATGGTCGGATTTTGGTGAATCATATTTTTTCTTTGTTTTAATTTCTGGAATACTATTTGAACCCCTTAAGGCTCGTAATTCCTCTTTGATCATTAGTCTAATATCTTCTAACCTTACTGAGGATTTTTCATGTAAGGTGGACTCAATACATGTGTGACACATCCTTTTTGTGTAACTATCCAGGAGGGGCTGGGAGCATATATCACATTGTTTGTGCTTAGAATTTTGAGTTTTTTTGCCTAGGGGGCATAGAAGAAAGAGGGAACAACAATCAGCTTAATAGGGTGGGAAACACACTCACCCCAGGGAAGCTTTCGGTCAAGGTATCGGCTGAAGAGGAGGAGACGGAGGCACAGGAAACCAACTGTGGGAGCGAGGGGGACCACCCCTTTTATCTCTCCATAGGGTTTCCTGTTCCTAGGGGTGGATCCCCTTTCTAAAGTGGGTGCTGTCATGGCAAGGAAAAAAAATGATTTTAACATCCGAAATGTTGGCCTACAGAAATGTATGTTCAGTAAATGCACTCAATACTTGGTTGGGGCACCTTTTGCATCAATTACTGCATCAATGTGCCGTGGCATGGAGGCAATCAGTTTGTGGCACTACTGAGGTGTTATGAAATAAACCAGAGAAAAACACACAGAGTATGAGTCTCATTTTGAAAAAGTATAAATACACATTATTATTCATAGAAACATCAAATACATTGCTTAGAAACAATTAATTAATATAGACATAATATGAACAGCAAGGAAATCTAAGGAAAACACTGAACCAGTCTATATGATGGCAGCCCCTGTGAACCTCTGATTATTTTCCATCCTAAAGTGCTAATAGTGCATGTCAAGGCAAGAAAACTACACGGACCGGGTTACTATTGGTCAATCCACATAATTCCCACAATGGGGTACCGATCACGTTTTAGCATATAAAGTGCCCAACCCGGTTCAATAGCTCTTACCCATTCCGCAGGTACACAGGGGTCACCGCCGGAGCCCCAACGCGCGTTTCGCATCGGCTTCGTCATTGGCCAACAAGTGCTAAGCATCTCTAGGAACTTCTTCAAGATTGTTGGAAGACCATTCCCGGTGACTACCTCTTGAAGCTCATCAAGAGTATGCCAAGAATGTGCAAAGCAGCCATCAAAGCAAAAGGTGGCTACTTTGAAGAACCTGGAATATAAGACATAATTTCAGTTGTTTCACACTTTTTTGTTAAGTATATAATTCCACATGTGTTAATTAATAGTTTTGATGCCTTCAGTGTGAATGTACAATTTCATAATCATGAAAATACAGCAAAATCTTTAAATGAGAAGGTCTGTCCAAACTTTTGCTCTACTGTATATATCTTTATTTTGGGGCACTTCCCTTCTACATAGGCCTAATGATTACTGATTTTAAATGGATGTCTGGCCTTCTGATTTGCCACTGAAACAGTTTTTTCACAGTCTGTCTGGATTAACTAATTGGCCCACTTAGCTGCACCTCAATATTAGGCCTAACGATTTTTAAGTGGAAGTCTGGCCTTCTGATTTGCCATTGAAGCACAGACAATTTGGAATACCAAATGGGGTTTCCGGAGACTGACACACAGTTTTTGCACAATCTACTTCGATGCTGATAGATCAATTTCACATAGGATAGGATCCTATATTTTCACTAACAAGTTCACTTTCAGCACCAGGACTAGCTCAGGAGCGACCTCTCTGCACTGTGACACTGAGACAATGGCGCCAGCAAAACAAGATGTCCTCTTTTTATATGGCCAAGGATATGTGACTTCAGCAACCTATCACAGAAGACCATGTGTCATAACGTTGTGGATGCTTTCTGAGCCCTCATTGGCTGCCAGAATCAACACACATAAAGTTAAGGGGAAAAAAGAGTGCACCACTCCTCTAACCTCTCCACACCCCTTCATGTCATCAGTTTTTTCAACCTGATTGTGCTTCTCTTTACCACACTATAATTACCATTACAGTATAATATATGAAGCGCTTTACTATTTAAATATATACTGTATGTCAAAAACATACTTTTCTAAATATGTTTTTCTAACAGAAATGTGTAACTTGCAATAAATAAAAGTATTATACTTAGACTAGTAGTTATATATCCAGCAAAATATTGTGGTAATAGTTGTAAAAGACACTTTGTCCTGAGCCTTTAAGTAGTTTTTGGAAACTTGTTTAAATGCCCTTTCTATGTCTCACAGGTATAAAAGATAAAGTAATCTGAGTCATTCACTTAAATTAATTTATTTAGCTTTTACTGTGTCAATAGCATCATCCATCCATGTCTTTCTTGGTCAGTGTCTTGATTTTCTTTCTTCGTCAAAAGTACATCATCTATCTTCTGCCTCTTATTTTACCCATTTCTCAAATGAAACCTTAGCAGCTAGGCCTCTATATACTGACTTTCTCAATGCCATTTCTAGCACCAGCTGTTTCATTACTGCTGACTCTTTCTGTTCACTGTATCCTGTGGGCTATTGCATTTATCATTCTAAAAAAGTTGCCATTTTGCTGTTTCAAGGTTTCTTTTAAAATGTATTTTTGAGTACAAATCTTTTGAGTTGTTGTTTAGCTATCAGTGGTTTGAAGCCACATTGTATATCAAATATTCGTCTAGTTAATCATATTGAAGGTAAAATATTTCTTGAATTTAAAAATACCAAGTTTCCAAAATGGAATTATAGGGTATATCCACCAATTTAACTATTTGGATTTCTCCAAAAATCAATTAAATTATTTAACTGAAAAAGAACCTTTAATAAAGATATTCTTCTTTAAACATTTTGTAGTTTGATCTTGTGGTCATACTCCCATTTGTCTACAGCTTATTGCTAGAATCACTTGGGTATGTACTCATTGGCATAATTTATGTTTATTACCTCTTTCTTTTCATGTGTCATGTTGCTCACCAATCTTAACAAAAGTTATATATTTGCAATACATGTTGCTAAAATTATAGTTGAAAAGGGTTGTCAAACTTCAGCAGAAAACTGCGCTTTATCATATGAAGAATCCTAAGTCTCTCTTTTCATATCCCCTATTGTTAAGACATACTGTATATGGTTATGCCCTAACAGATGCTTATGTATTTAGTCACACACAGACTAAGTTATTGGCATATAACTTATACAAGTGGCTTACAGTGAAAAAGTAATGTGAAAGGCAATGTCTAGTCACAGAAGAAAAGTCTGGAATCAAGACTCTGTGCAATGCACGTTCTATCATGATTCCCCTATATACCCCGTGTTGGAAGACCATCTTATGATTAGCATATTTGTTGAATAGACTCCTGTGCTTCTCTCAGTTTTCTTCTATTCAGAGAAGCTGTGTGAGATTAGTAATAAAGTGACCACAGTTATGCAAATCACAAACATGTACTCACATGACCACCCACTTCCATGGGAAATACAGGGGAATTGTGGCAGTGTGCACATTGACAGGATTCAGCAATATGCAGTTACATACAGTTGTATAGTGCAGACTTTTGTGAACCCAATGAGCCACTGGCAAGTCTTACACAGGAGGGGCATAACTAAGTGACTACCCGGTTTTCACTAGAGCATGTGATGATGAGTATAGGCTTTAGCCATTTGAATAGTTAACAGAGGCCACTCCAGGGAAGTCACCAGGCCTTCAGCAGCTGATCAAAGGGTCAGAGACAGGACAATAAGTGCCATGGACAAAGACAGAGAAAAAGTCAGACAGTCTGGGGTCAGGGTAGGCAGCACAGGATCAAAATATGAATCCAGCGTCATGAGCAGAGAGGTTAGTCAAATGAGTGAACAAGCTGGATCGATAATAGGAGAGTCAAAACAAACATGCACTTTGACAAATTTATAGAGACAGTCTGAAACTATGAACCTAAGTTCAGGCAAAGTGTGGAGTAAGGAGCAACTTAATATATTCCCTGCTGCCAGGGAATAGGCCATTGAAACAAAACTCTGCAGTGCATAGCGGGCTAAATTCCTGTAGAGTCTGACCCACCTCCCTATAGCAGGTGAAGACTCTCCAGTCACATGAGGAAGCAGCAGTGCCAGGAGTGCTGCAGGAGGCAGTTTAGCACGATGGCCTGACACTGGGAGGAACAGGGTGGCGAATGCAGTGAGTAGGACGGGGCTGAGAAGGCATACGAGTTACCGGCATGACAGAATTCATTCTACAGTTTGGTTTCTTTAGTGTATACATATGTGCAATAGATTAAATGGAAAACAGTAATCATATTGCCTCCATTAAAGTAGATATCTGAGAAATATTCTAAGATAGCTGCTGTCACTTATTTTACTTCTGGAATCTGTCCTAGGCACCCAATAGAAAAATTTGCAGCCTGAAGAACCACTGTTTAAGAGGTATGTTGACTGTCAAGCTTTGGAGCAGCATCATGAAAGAGCGTAACTTTTCTGCCCACTCAGTCTGACAATTATATAACTGGACACAAATTTGGATGGGAAAAAAGCATGCTCCGTGCATCTCCATGTTTAGCTGTATAATGTAATTTACAGAGCAGAGAAACTCTGTCAAGGAGTTACCGCAACAGAGCAGTGCCAGAAGACTGCAGCGTCTGATGACTCCTGCTTTGTCGCTGAGAAGAAGCACTTCTCTGGTGTATTAAATGTTTTTGTTTACTTTCAGCATGACAGGGGTTAATTGGCCATGTGCAAATCCCTGCATTCAGCTGTGCTCGGTTAGCCACTCCTCTCTCCTATAAAAACTAACCCTGGTGAATACCTCTGCTATTTGTGAGAGTATATTTTGTGTAAGTGGAATTTTCTTTTATACTTGTCTTTGTTCCCCTGTCTGTCGAGTTGGTGTACTGCGGTACACAGTAGCGCCTCTCTTCCCCTGGTGGGGGAATGGGACAGATGCAGGGCTGCAGCTAGGAGACAGGGCAAGGGCTGAGGCCCCAGCATCCCTGCCATCTGAGGTATCCCAGGGAACAGGGCAAGCTAGGGCACCCCCTACTGCTAGGGACAGGAAAAGTGCCCCTGGTCCCAGTTTACTCGCCAGTAGAGTTGAGCGACTTTTACTTTTTTAGGATTGAGTCAGGTTTCGCGAAACCCGACTTTGTCATAGGTCGGGTCGGGTGAAATCGTCCGATTATTTCGAAAAGTCGGGGGCCGACCGAAACACAAACCCAATGCAAGTCAATAGGGAATCAAAGTCGGCATTGAGTGGAGGACAGGAAAACACCTACAGTGCCCATTTTAATGCCAAAACATCAATTCTTATTTCTTAAGCTTGTCAATTTTAATTTACTTTATAATAATAGTTAGGCATTGAAAACAGGGGGTCATTTGGCTAAAGTTGTGGGGGGGTAGGGCTGGTTCAAGATTTTCGTGGGCCCAGGAAACACGGAATACGTCATGGCGGTGGAGCAGGGAGAGGTAAGTATTTCAACTTTGCAAGTGCTGTTATCCTGAGCAAGCGGGGGGGCCCACTCGTTGGCACTTGGTACTGGCACAGGGCCCCTCATAGTACGGCGGTGTGTTTGACGGCGGGTGGCGCCTCCCACTGCCAGAGACACTTTTGCATACTATGAGGGGTCCTGTGCCAGTGACGTCGCCAACAAGTATGCCCCCCACCTGATGAAGGAACCTGCACTTTCATCTGCACCTTCCTCTTTGTCTCCGTGTAAGGTGGTATAGTATGCGGGAAGGGGAACCTGACTTTCAGCAGGGTCAGATTCAGGCTGTGTAGAGTGCAAGGGGAATGTAGTGGTCTGGGTCAACATATATAGGCCCAAATAATAAAGGAGGCTAAATGCAATTCAAAATTGGTAACAGGACTAAAGAGGCGGCATAGCTTTGTTCAGTGGAGGACAACTGTAATGAGTGGCGAAGACACAGTTAGTAGGCCCAAAATAAAAAAGTAGGCTAAATGCAGTTCAAAATTGGTAACAGGACTAAACAGGAGGTCTAGCTTTGATCAGTGTAGGACAACTGTAATGAGTGGCGCAGACACAGTTAGTAGGCCCAAAATAAAAAAGTAGGCTAAATGCAGTGCAAAATTGGTAACAGGACTAAACAGGCAGCCGCGCTTTGTTCAGTGGAGGACAACTGTAATGAGTGGCACAGACATGGTTAGTAGGCCCAAATACAAAAGTAGGCTAAAAGCAGTTCAAAATTGGTAACAGGACTAAACAGGCGGAATAGCTTTGTTCAGTGGAGGACAACTGTAATGAATAGCGCAGACAAAGTTTGTAGGGCCACAATAAAAAAGTAGGCTAAATGCAGTTCAAAATTGGTAACAGGACTAAACAGGCGGCCTAGCTTTGTTCAGTGGAGGACAACTGTAATGAGTGGTGCAGACATGGTTAGTAGGCCCAAATACAAAATTAGGCTAAATGCAGTTCAAAATTGGTAACAGGACTAAACAGGCGCCATTGCTTTGTTCAGTGGAGGACGACTGTAATGAGTGGTGCAGACACAGTTAGTAGGCCCAAAATAAAAAAAAGTAGGCTAAATGCAGTTCAAAATTGGTAACAGGATTAAACAGTCGGCCTAGCTTTGTTCAGTGGAGGACAACTGTAATGAGTGGCACAGACATGGTTAGTAGGCCCAAATGCAAAAGTAGGCTAAAAGCAGTTCAAAATTGGTAACAGGACTAAACAGGCGGAATAGCTTTCTTCAGTGGAGGACAACTGTAATGAGTAGCGCAGACAAAGTTTATAGGGCCACAATAAAAAAAGTTGGCTAAATGCAGTTCAAAATTGGTAACAGGACTAAACAGGCGGCATAGCTTTGTTCATTGGAGGACAACTGTAATGAGTGGCGCAGACACAGTTTGTAGGCCCAAAATAAAAATGTTGTGTAAATGCAGTTCAAAATTGGTGACAGGACTAAACAGGCAGCCTAGCTTTGTTCAGTGGAGGACAACTGTAATGAGTGGCGCAGACATGGTTAGTAGGCCCAAATACAAAAGTAGGCTAAATGCAGTTCAAAATTGGTAACGGGACTAAACAGGAGCCACTGCTTTGTTCAGTGGAGGACAACTGTAATGAGTGGTGCAGACACAGTTAGTTGGCCCAAAATAAAAATGTTGGCTAAATGCAGTTCAAAATTGATAACAGGACTAAACAGGCGGTCTAGCTTTGTTCAGTGGAGTACAACTGTAATGAGTGGTGCAGACACGTTTACTGGCACAGGGCCCCTCATATTACGACTATGTGTCTGACGTTGGTTGTGCACCACCACCATCAGAGACACTTCATTGTACTATGAGGGACCCTGTGCCAGTGCCGTCGCCCAAGAGTGGGCGCACCCACCTGTCCAGGCAAATGGCACTCGCATGGATGCTTGCGCCAGGTGGTGACCACGGCCCTGTGGGGTGAGTCAGCCCATTTAGGGAGGTATAAAAATGGCCTATGGTGGACACTCAGCAGCTACAAATGGCGGAATTGGAGAAGTCAGTAAGAGGAGGCCAAAAGCAAGACATTTTTCAGGCAAGCTACGTGTCAGCAGGAGAAGGTGGGGCAAAATAATTTGAAATCCATGATTGGTTCATTTTAATGAAGGTTAGATCATCAACATTCTGGGTAGCCAGACGTGTCCTTTTTTCAGTCAGTATTGAACCAGCAGCACTGAAGACTAGAGTTGAGCGACCTTGACCTTTTTAGAGTCGAGCCGGGTTTCGCGAAACCCGACTATCTCAAAAGTCGGGTCGAGTGAAATCGGCCGATTATGACGTAAAGTCGGGATCGACCGAAACACGAAACCCAATGCAAGTCAATGGGGCAGCATAGTCGGCAGTGAGTGGGGGCCAGGAAAACACCTAGAGTGCCCATTTTAATGTCAAAACCATCCATTCTTCTTAATGAAGCTTGTCAAGCGTAATTTACCTTATAATAATTGGAAGGCATTTGAAATTGGGGGTCATTTGGCTAAAGTTGTGGTGGGTAGGGCTGGTTCAAGTAATTAGTGGGCCCAGGAAATCTGGACCACGTCACGGCAGTGGAGCAGGGAGAGGTAAGTATTTCAACTTTGCAAGTGCTGTGAACCTGAGCAAGCAGGGGGGGCCCACTCGTTGGCATTGGCACTGGCACAGGGCCCCTCAAAGTACAGCGGTGTGTTTGCACGGCGGGGGCGCCTCCCACCGGCAGCAACACTTTTGCGTACTATGAGAGGCCCTGTGCCAGTGACGTCGCCAACTAGTATTCCTCCCCCCCACCTGATGAAGGAACCTGCACTTTCATCTGCACCTTCCTCTTTGTCCCCGTGTAAGGTGGTATGGTATGCGGGAAGAGCAACCTGACTTTCAGCAGGGTCACAATGTTGTTGTGTAGCGTGCACGGGGAATGTTGCGTTATGGGTCAATGTACCAGCAGACTCATCTATCACTGGCTGGGCAATGGGCAGGATGAGGAGGAAACACAGATATAGGCCCAAAGAATAAAGTTGGCTAAATGCAGTTCAAAATTGCTAACACAGGAATAACCAGGGGGCATTGCAGTGGAGGACAACTGGAATGAGAGGCTGACACAGAGAGTAGGCCCAAATCAGTAAGTAGTCGAAATGCAGTTCAAAATTGGCAACCGTAGTAAACAGGCGGCACAGCTTTGTTCAGTGGAGGAGAACAGCAAGGAGTGGCAGACACCGATAGTAGGCCCCAACCCAACTAGTAGGCAAAATGCAGTCTAACATTAACAACTACTTAACGAGCTCCTGAAAACGGAATTTCAGGACAGGAAACCAGGAGAACAGCAAGGAGTGGCAGACACCGATAGTAGGCCCCAAACCAACTAGTACGCCAAATGCAGTTGTTCCGTTTAACCACAATTTAATGAGAGCCTGAAGATAGAAGTTCAGGAAAGGCAACCTGGAGAACACCTTGGAGTGGAACACACCATCTCTCTACACCCCATACCCAATTTGTAGGCCTAATGCAGTGTAGTTTCCAAGAACTACTAAACGAGAGCCGGAAGATCGAAGCTCAGGAAAGGCAACCTGGAGAACACCTTGGAGTGGAACACACCATCTCTCTACACCCCATACCCAATTTGTAGGCCTAATGCAGTGTAGTTTCCAACAACTACTAAACGAGAGCATGAAGATCGAAGCATTGGCGAGGAAACCTGGGGAACACCTTGGAGTGGAACACACCATCTCTCTACACCCCATACCCAATTTGTAGGCCTAATGCAGTGTAGTTTCCAAGAACTACTAAACGAGAGCCGGAAGATCGAAGCTCAGGAAAGGCAACCTGGAAAACACCTTGGAGTGGAACACACCATCTCTCTACACCCCATACCCAATTTGTAGGCCTAATGCAGCGTAGTTTCCAACAACTACTAAACGAGAGCATGATGATCGAAGCATTGGCGAGGAAACCTGGGGAACACCTTGGAGTGGAACACACCATCTCTCTACAGTGGAACACACCATCTCTCTACACCCCATACCCAATTTGTAGGCCTAATGCAGTGTAGTTTCCAACAACTACTAAATGAGAGCCGGAAGATCGAAGCTCAGGAAAGGCAACCTGGGGAACACCTTGGAGTGGAACACACCATCTCTCTACACCCCATACCCAATTTGTAGGCCCAATGCAGCGTAGTTTCCAACAACTACTAAACGAGAGCCGGAAGATCGAAGCTCAGGAAAGGCAACCTGGGGAACACCTTGGAGTGTAACAAACCCTCTCTCTACACCACGGAAGGGCTGATTCTTAGGAAGGAAGGCTGTCGGAAAGAAGCAGGGTGCGTCCGAGGGTGATTATATTCTTATTAGGTATATACTCACCCTCGGACGCGCCCTGCTTCTTTATTTGTAATGAATGTTTATTTGCAATGTGGTTTTGACTTACTCTATTTTTTTGGTAAATAATGATTTTATTATTTTCATTGTTTTGCATCTTCTTGGCAATAATATAAAGAAGACGCGACAGGACAACACTCGGTGGATGCCATATCTGTGTTTAAAATTGAAAAAACCTTTCAGTTAACTACTTGCAGGATAAAGTTATTGTAGCTGGTGGCCATTTTTAGTACTGTACCAGATTTTTGTTGTATGTGTTTGTTTTTAATGTTAAAATGTCTGCATTTGATATCTCTCCAGTATTTTCTTTTTTATAAGCAAAATACTTATTTTTATATTTTCTGATGTTGGTTCCACGGGTACACGGGCAGCAGTGGTGTGGTCAGTGGAGGCCTAGTGGAAGGAGTGACCGCAGACAGGCATCGAAGGCCTAAAATAATCACACATGGCTGTAGGCAATTTTAAATTGGTTCCAGGGGTACACGGGCAGCAGTGGTGTGGTCAGTGGAGGCCTAGTGGAAGGAGTGACCGCAGACAGGCATCGAAGGCCTAAAATAATAACACATGGCTGTAGGCAATTTTAAATTGGTTCCAGGGGTACACGGGCAGCAGTGGTGTGGTCAGTGGAGGCCTAGTGGAAGGAGTGACCGCAGACAGGCATCGAAGGCCTAAAATAATAACACATGGCTGTAGGCAATTCTAAATTGGTTACAGGGGTACACGGGCAGCAGTGGTGTGGTCAGTGGAGGCCTAGTGGAAGGAGTCACCGCAGACAGGCATCGAAGGCCTAAAATAATAACACATGGCTGTAGGCAATTTTAAATTGGTTCCAGGGGTACACGGGCAGCAGTGGTGTGGTCAGTGGAGGCCTAGTGGAAGGAGTGACCACAGACAGGCATCGAAGGCCTAAAATAATAACACATGGCTGTAGGCAATTTTAAATTGGTTCCAGGGGTACACGGGCAGCAGTGGTGTGGTCAGTGGAGGCATATTGTAAGGAGTGACCGCAGACAGGCATCGAAGGCCTAAAATAATAACACATGGCTGTAGGCAATTTTAAATTGGTTACAGGGGTACACGGGCAGCAGTGGTGTGGTCAGTGCAGGCCTAGTGGAAGGAGTGACCACAGACAGGCATCGAAGGCCTAACATAACAAAAATGTCAATACAATGGTATTGTCAGTGGCAGGCATTGAAGGATGTCAGCGCATAGACTAAACATTGGTGGAGCTGTGAGATAATTTTGCAAGTGGTAGAGCACTGTTTGAGCTGGGGTGGGGGGAAACTGTCTTGTGGCCGGCGGTACAGGCCCAGGGCCCCTCATATTACAACGGTGTGTCTGACGTTGGGTGCGCACCACCACCGCCAGAGACACTTTATTGTACTAGGAGGGACCCAGTGGCAGTGCCGTCGACCAAAAGCGGGCTCACCCACCTCTTCAGACAAACTGCACTCTCACGGGTGCTGTCGCCAAGTGTCGATACCACGGCCCCGTGTGGGGAGTTTGGCCATTTAGTGAGGTGTAAACATGTCGTATGCTGGACAATCAGGTGCAGAAAATTACGAGATTGGAAAAGGCATTCAGAATAGTCCACAGGCAAGACCTTTTCATAGGAAAGCTAGGTGTCAGCCGGGCAAGGTGGGGCAAAAGATTTCGAAATCCAGTTGTGGTTCATTTTAATGAAGGTTAGATCATCTACATTTTGGGTAGCCAGACGAGTCCTTTTTTCTGTTAGTATTGAACCTGCAGCACTGAATACTCTTTCTGATAGGACACTAGCTGCCGGGCAAGCAAGCTCTTGCAATGCATATTCTGCCAATTCTGGCCAGGTGTCTAATTTTGATGCCCAGTAATCAAATGGGAATGACGGTTGAGGGAGAACATCGATAAGGGATGAAAAATAGTTTGTAACCATACTGGACAAATGTTGTCTCCTGTCACTTTGAATTGATGCTGCAGTACCTGTCCTGTCTGCGGTCATAGCAAAATCACTCCACAACCTGGTCAGAAAACCCCTCTGGCCAACCGCACTTCTGATTTCTGCCCCTCTAACTCCTCTGGTCTGCTGGCCCCTGCAGCTCGTGTGAGAACGATCACGGGCGCTGTGTGCAGGGAATGCCAGAAGCAAACGGTCAACAAGAGTTGATTGTTTGGTTGCTAATATTAGTTCCAAGTTCTCATGTGGCATTATATTTTGCAATTTGCCTTTATAGCGAGGATCAAGGAGGCAGGACAACCAGTAATCGTCATCATTCATCATTTTAGTTATGCGTGTGTCCCTTTTGAGGATACGTAAGGTATAATCCGCCATGTGGGCCAAAGTTCCAGTTCTCAAATCTGCGGTTGTGCTTGGTTGAGGGGCAGTTTCAGGCAAATCAACGTCACTTGTGTCCCTCAAAAAACCAGAACCCGGCCTTGCCGCGCCACCAATTTCCAGTGGCCCCGGAAAAGCTTCCTCATTAAAAATATAATCATCCCCATCATCCTCCTCGTCCTCCTCCTCCTCTTCGCCCGCTACCTCGTCCTGTACACTGCCCTGGCCAGACAATGGCTGACTGTCATCAAGGCTTTCCTCTTCCTCAGCTGCAGACGCCTGATCCTTTATGTGCGTCAAACTTTGCATCAGCAGACGCATTAGGGGGATGCTCATGCTTATTATGGCGTTGTCTGCACTAACCAGCCGTGTGCATTCCTCAAAACACTGAAGGACTTGACACATGTCTTGAATCTTCGACCACTGCACACCTGACAACTCCATGTCTGCCATCCTACTGCCTGCCCGTGTATGTGTATCCTCCCACAAAAACATAACAGCCCGCCTCTGTTCACACAGTCTCTGAAGCATGTGCAGTGTTGAGTTCCACCTTGTTGCAACGTCTATGATTAGGCGATGCTGGGGAAGGTTCAAAGAACGCTGATAGGTCTGCATACGGCTGGAGTGTACGGGCGAACGGCGGATATGTGAGCAAAGTCCACGCACTTTGAGGAGCAGGTCGGATAACCCCGGATAACTTTTCAGGAAGCACTGCACCACCAGGTTTAAGGTGTGAGCCAGGCAAGGAATGTTTTTCAGTTGGGAAAGGGAGATGGCAGCCATGAAATTCCTTCCGTTATCACTCACTACCTTGCCTGCCTCAAGATCTACAGTACCCAGCCACGACTGCGTTTCTTTCTGCAAGAACTCGGACAGAACTTCCGCGGTGTGTCTGTTGTCGCCCAAACACTTCATAGCCAATACAGCCTGCTGACGTTTGCCAGTAGCTGCCCCATAATGGGAGACCTGGTGTGCAACAGTGGCAGCTGCGGATGGAGTGGTTGTGCGACTGCGGTCTGTGGATGAGCTCTCGCTTCTGCAGGAGGACGAAGAGGAGGAGGAGGGGGTGCGAACGGCTACAGCCAATTGTTTCCTAGACCGTGGGCTAGGCAGAACTGTCCCAAACTTGCTGTCCCCTGTGGACCCTGCATCCACCACATTTACCCAGTGTGCCGTGATGGACACGTAACGTCCCTGGCCATGCCTACTGGTCCATGCATCTGTTGTCAGGTGCACCTTTGTGCTCACAGATTGCCTGAGTGCATGGACGATGCGCTCTTTAACATGCTGGTGGAGGGCTGGGATGGCTTTTCTGGAAAAAAAGTGTTGACTGGGTAGCTCGTAGCGTGGTACAGCGTAGTCCATCAGGGCTTTGAAAGCTTCGCTTTCAACTAACCGGTAGGGCATCATCTCTAACGAGATTAGTCTAGCTATGTGTGCGTTCAAACCCTGTGTACGCGGATGCGAGGCTAAGTACTTCCTTTTTCTAACCATAGTCTCATGTAGGGTGAGCTGGACTGGAGAGCTGGAGATCGTGGAACTAGCGGGGGTGCCGGTGGACATGGCAGACTGAGAGACGGTGGGAGATGGTATTGTTGCCACCGGTGCCCTAGATGCAGTGTTTCCTACTACGAAACTGGTGATTCCCTGACCCTGACGGCTTTGGCCTGGCAAAGAAACCTGCACAGATACTGCAGGTGGTGCGGAAAATGGTGGCCCTACACTGCCGGAAGGGATGTTGCGTTGCTGACTAGCTTCATTGGCCGAGGGTGCTACAACCTTAAGGGACGTTTGGTAGTTAGTCCAGGCTTGCAAATGCATGGTGGTTAAATGTCTATGCATGCAACTTGTATTGAGACTTTTCAGATTCTGTCCTCTGCTTAAGGTAGTTGAACATTTTTGACAGATGACTTTGCGCTGATCAATTGGATGTTGTTTAAAAAAATGCCAGACTGCACTCTTTCTAGCATCGGATACCTTTTCAGGCATTGCAGACTGAGCTTTAACCGGATGGCCACGCTGTCCTCCAACAGGTTTTAGCTTTGCCATGCGTTTTGGCCCAGATACGGGCCCGGCAGATGGAACCTGTTGCGATGTTGATGCCTGCTGCGGCCCCTCCTCCTCCGCTTCAGAACTGCTGCCGCCTGCACCCTGTTCCCCCAATGGCTGCCAATCGGGGTCAAGAACTGGGTCATCTATTACCTCTTCTTGTAGCTCGTGTGCAACTTCGTCTGTGTCACCGTGTCGGTCGGTGGTATAGCGTTCGTGATGGGGCAACATAGTCTCATCAGGGTCTGATTCTTGATCAGCACCCTGCGAGGGCAATGTTGTGGTCTGAGTCAAAGGACCAGCATAGTAGTCTGGCTGTGGCTGTGCATCAGTGCACTCCATGTCAGATTCAACTTGTAATGGGCATGGACTGTTAACTGCTTCACTTTCTAAGCCAGGGACGGTATGTGTAAAGAGCTCCATGGAGTAACCCGTTGTGTCGCCTGCTGCATTCTTCTCTGTTGTTGTTTTTGCTGAAGAGGACAAGGAAGCGACTTGTCCCTGACCGTGAACATCCACTAACGACGCGCTGCTTTGACATTTACCAGTTTCACGAGAGGAGACAAAAGAGCTAGAGGCTGAGTCAGCAAGATAAGCCAAAACTTGCTCTTGCTGCTCCGGCTTTAAAAGCCGTTTTCCTACTCCCAGAAAAGGGAGCGTTCGAGGCCTTGTGTAGCCAGACGACGAACCTGGCTCCACAGCTCCAGACTTAGGTGCAATATTTTTTTTCCCACGACCAGCTGATGCTCCACCACTACCACTACCCTCATTACCAGCTGACAATGAACGCCCCCGGCCACGACCTCTTCCACCATACTTCCTCATTGTTTTAAAAACGTAAACAAACTAACGGTATTTGTTGCTGTCACACAAATTACACGGTGAGCTATAACTTCAGTATGATTTAGCTACCCCTTTACAGGTGAGTGAGACCACAACGAAAATCAGGCACAATGTTACACACTCTGTTGTTGGTGGCAACAAATGAGAGAGATGCCACACACGCAGGACTGTCACTGAAGCACAAATGTAAATATTAATCTCCCACTGATTTGATTTTTTTTTTTTTTTTCAGGGAGACTTTAGGAAAAAAAAAAAATAGAATAAAATGATTTTTTCAGGAAGAATTTAGAAACCAAAGAAAATAAAATGATTTTTTCAGGGAGAATTTAGAAAACAAATAAAACAAAAAAAGGCTTTCTATGGCCCACTGAGTGAGAGATGACGCACACAGGAGTCAGGAGTGGCACACAAGCCCAGAGGCCAATATTTATCTCCCACTGATTGATGTAGTGATTTTTTCAGGTAGATTTTGGAACCCAAATCAAGCTAAAAAAAATGATAGGCTTTCTATGGCCCACAATTGGAGAGAGAGAGAGAGAGAGATGGCACACCCAGGAGTCAAGACTGGCACACAAGCAGAAAGGGCAATATTAATCTCCCACTGATTTGTTTTTTTTTGTTTTTTTTTTTCAGGGAGACTTTAGGAAAAAAAAAATAGAATAAAATGATTTTTTCAGGAAGAATTTAGAAACCAAATAAAATAAAATGATTTTTTCAGGGAGAATTTAGAAAACAAATAAAACAAAAAAAGGCTTTCTATGGCCCACTGAGTGAGAGATGACGCACACAGGAGTCAGGAGTGGCACACAAGCCCAGAGGCCAATATTTATCTCCCACTGATTGATGTAGTGATTTTTTCAGGTAGATTTTGGAACCCAAATCAAGCTAAAAAAATAATAGGCTTTCTATGGCCCACAATTGGAGAGAGAGAGAGAGATGGCACACCCAGGAGTCAAGACTGGCACACAAGCAGAAAGGGTAATATTAATCTCCCACTGATTTGTTTTTTTTTGTTTTTTTTTTCAGGGAGACTTTAGGAAAAAAAAAATAGAATAAAATGATTTTTTCAGGAAGAATTTAGAAACCAAAGAAAATAAAATGATTTTTTCAGGGAGAATTTAGAAAACAAATAAAACAAAAAAAGGCTTTCTATGGCCCACTGAGTGAGAGATGACGCACACAGGAGTCAGGAGTGGCACACAAGCCCAGAGGCCAATATTTATCTCCCACTTTTTTTTTTTTTGTTCCAGGGAAAATTTATAAACCCAATAAAAAAAATAATAAATAGGCTTTCTATGGCCTACTATCTGAGAGACAGAGAGAGATGGCACGCTTAGGACTGGCACACAAGCCCAAAGGCCAATATTAATCTCCCTTTTTTTTTGTAAGGGAGAATTTATAAAACCAAAAAAAAATAAATAAATAGGCTTTCTATGGCCCACTATTTGTGAGAGAGATGGCACGCTCAGGACTGGCACACAAGCCCAGAGGCCAATATTAATCTCCCACTTTTTTTTTTTTCCAGGGAAAATTTATAAACCCAATAAAAAAAAAATAAATAAATAGGCTTTCTATGGCCCACTATCTAAGAGAGAGAGATGGCACGCTTAGGACTGGCACACAAGCCCAAAGGCCAATATTAATCTCCCACTGATTGATTTATTGATTTTTTCAGGTAGAATTTAGAACCCAAATAAAGCAAAAAAAAAAAAAAAATGGGCTTTCTATGGCCCACTGAGTGAGTGATGATGCACACAGGAGTCAGGAGTGGCACACAAGCCCTGAGGCCAATATTTTTCTCCCACTGATTGATGTAGTGATTTTTTCAGGTAGATTTTAGAACCAAAATCAAGCAAAAAAATAAATAGGCTTTCTATGGCCCACTGAGTGAGTGATGATGCACACAGGAGTCAAGAGTGGCACACAAGCCCTGAGGCCAATATTTTTCTCCCACTGATTGATGTAGTGATTTTTTCAGGTAGATTTTATAACCCAAATCAAGCAAAAAAATAAATAGGCTTTCTATGGCCCACTGAGTGAGAGATGACACAGACAGGGATGGCACTCTAGCAGAAATGTCAATCTTAATCTCCCACAAAAAAAAAAAAAAAAACAGGGAGTGTCCTTCAATTACTATCTCCCTGCAGTAATCTCAGCCAGGTATGGCAGGCAGCAATAAGGAGTGGACTGATGCACAAATTAAATAAAAAGTGTGTACAAACCAAAAAGATAGCTGTGCAGAAAGGAAGGAACAAGAGGATTTGTGCTTTGAAAAAAGCAGTTGGTTTGCACAGCGGCGTACACACAGCAATGCAGCTATCAGGGAGCCTTCTAGGGCAGCCCAATGAGCTACAGCGCTGAGGGGGAAAAAAAAAAAATGTAGCTTCCACTGTCCCTGCACACCGAAGGTGGTGTTGGGCAGTGGAAATCGCTACAGCACAAGCGGTTTGGTGGTTAATGGACCCTGCCTAACGCTATCCCTGCTTCTGACTAAGCGGCAGCAACCTCTCCCTAAGCTCAGATCAGCAGCAGTAACATGGCGGTCGGCGGGAACTCCCCTTTATAGCCCCTGTGACGCCGCAGACAGCAAGCCAATCACTGCAATGCCCTTCTCTAAGATGGTGGGGACCAGGACCTATGTCATCACGCTGCCCACACTCTGCGTTTACCTTCATTGGCTGAGAAATGGCGCTTTTCGCGTCATTGAAACGCGACTTTGGCGCGAAAGTCGCGTACCGCATGGCCGACCCCGCACAGGGGTCGGATCGGGTTTCATGAAACCCGACTTTGCCAAAAGTCGGCGACTTTTGAAAATGAACGACCCGTTTCGCTCAACCCTACTGAAGACTCTTTCTGATAGCACACTAGAAGCAGGGCAAGCAAACTCCTGTAATACATATTCTGCCAATTCAGGCCAGGTGTCTATTTTAGATGCCCAGTAATCAAAGGGGAATGACCTGTGAGAGAGAACATCGATAAGGGAGGAAAAGTGGTTTGTAACCATACTGGACAAATGCTGTCTCCTGTCACTTTGAATCGATGTAGCACTACCTGTCGTGTCAGTTTTCATTGTGAAATCACTCCACAACCTGGTCATAAAACACCTCTGTCCAATGCCACTTCGGATTTGTGCACCTCTAACACCTCTGCCATGTTGCCCCCTATGGCTCGTGTGAGAACCATCACCGCCGCTGTGTGCTGGGAATGCCTGAACCAAACGGTCTACAAGAGTTGCTTGTTTGGTAGCCAATATTTGCTCAAGGTTCTGTGGCATGACATTTTGTAATTTTCCTTTATATCGTGGATCCAGGAGGCAGGTCAATCAGTAATCGTCATTGGTCATCATTTTGATAATGCGGCGGTCCCTTTTTAGGATACGCAAGGCATACCCAGCCATGTGGGCCAATGTTCCAGGTGTCAATTCACTGCTTGTGCTGGGTTGAGGAGAACTTTCTTGCAAATCAACATCACTTGTGTCCCGCAAAAAACTCTGTACCTCACCTTGCAATGCCACCAGTTTCTATTGCCCCCTGTGAAGCATCCTCCTCCCATAAATATTCATCCCCATCATCCTCCTCCTCCTCCTCTTCATCCGCCACCTCGTCCAGGAGAGTTCCCTGAGCAGGCATTGGCTGACTGTCATCAAGGCTTCCCTCCTCCTCGGCTGCTGCAGACGCCAGCTCCTTAATGTGCGTCAAACTTTGCATCAGCAGACGCATTAGTGGGATGCTCATGCTTATGATGGTGTCATCTGCACTTACCAGCCATGTGCATTCCTCAAAACACTGAAGGACTTGACAGAGGTCTTGGAGCTTCGACCACTGCACATCAGACAATTCCATGTCTGCCATCCAACTGCCTGCCCGTGTACATGTATTCTCCCACAAATTAATTACAGCATGCCTCTGTTCACACTGCCTCTGAACCATGTGCAGTGTGGAGTTCCACCTTGTTGAAAAGTCGATTATTAGGCGGTGCTGGGGAATAGAGTTGAGCGACCTTGACCTTTTAGAGTCGAGCCGGGTTTCGCGAAACCCGACTATCTCAAAAGTCGGGTCGAGTGAAATCGGCCGATTATGACGTAAAGTCGGGATCGACCGAAACACGAAACCCAATGCAAGTCAATGGGGCAGCATAGTCGGCAGTGAGTGGGGGCCAGGAAAACACCTAGAGTGCCCATTTTAATGTCAAAACCATCCATTCTTCTTAATGAAGCTTGTCAAGTGTAATTTACCTTATAATAATTGGAAGGCATTTGAAATTGGGGGTCATTTGGCTAAAGTTGTGGTGGGTAGGGCTGGTTCAAGTAATTAGTGGGCCCAGGAAATCTGGACCACGTCACGGCAGTGGAGCAGGGAGAGGTAAGTATTTCAACTTTGCAAGTGCTGTGAACCTGAGCAAGCAGGGGGGGCCCACTCGTTGGCATTGGCACTGGCACAGGGCCCCTCAAAGTACAGCGGTGTGTTTGCACGGCGGGGGCGCCTCCCACCGGCAGCAACACTTTTGCGTACCATGAGAGGCCCTGTGCCAGTGACGTCGCCAACTAGTATTCCTCCCCCCACCTGATGAAGGAACCTGCACTTTCATCTGCACCTTCCTGTTTGTCCCCGTGTAAGGTGGTATGGTATGCGGGAAGGGGGACCTGACTTTCAGCAGGGTCACAATCTTGGAAACAGGAACACATGGGCTACTTGCACAGTGAACAAGTCTGTAAGAACATGTTCACACACCACCAAGAAACCTGAAGACACAAAAGAGAATGGTAAAACCAAAAACACTCAGTTTGAAAAAATGTTTGCAGTAATCCGCAAGTGCTAGTAAAAGATGTAAATAACAGGGTATTTGGTTGATACGTTTTTTGCAAAAAATGTATACTAAGCTGCTCTACCAATCTTCACGGTATACCCATATCAGAGCAGTCCTAACTAATGTATGCAATCCCTATCTGATGTATTTAAAAACCTGATCATCTGTATATTACCTGTGTGAACAGGGTTCAGAGAGGAAAAATCCATGTGTGCATACAGGGTAGAACAGCTTTTGTGCAGCTAGCCCAAGAGGAGTGGTGGAACTCCCCAGTCTTGTAGACACAAGAGAACAATTATGGAAACAGGAACACATGGGCTACTTGCACAGTGAACAAGTCTGTAAGAACATGTTCACACACCACCAAGAAACCTGAGGACACAAAAGAGAATAGTAAAACCAAAAACACTCAGTTTGAAAAAATGTTTGCAGTAATCCGCAAGTGCTAGTAAAATATGTAAATAACAGGGTATTTGGTTGATACGTTTTTTGCAAAAAATGTATACTAAGCTGCTCTACCAATCTTCACGGTATACCCATATCAGAGCAGTCCTAACTAATGTATGCAATCCCTATCTGATGTATTTAAAAACCTGATCATCTGTATATTACCTGTGTGAACAGGGTTCAGAGAGGAAAAATCCATGTGTGCATACAGGGTAGAACAGCTTTTGTGCAGCTAGCCCAAGAGGAGTGGTGGAACTCCCCAGTCTTGTAGACACAAGAGAACAATTATGGAAACAGGAACACATGGGCTACTTGCACAGTGAACAAGTCTGTAAGAACATGTTCACACACCACCAAGAAACCTGAAGACACAAAAGAGAATGGTAAAACCAAAAACACTCAGTTTGAAAAAATGTTTGCAGTAATCCGCAAGTGCTAGTAAAAGATGTAAATAACAGGGTATTTGGTTGATACGTTTTTTGCAAAAAATGTATACTAAGCTGCTCTACCAATCTTCACGGTATACCCATATCAGAGCAGTCCTAACTAATGTATGCAATCCCTATCTGATGTATTTAAAAACCTGATCATCTGTATATTACCTGTGTGAACAGGGTTCAGAGAGGAAAAATCCATGTGTGCATACAGGGTAGAACAGCTTTTGTGCAGCTAGCCCAAGAGGAGTGGTGGAACTCCCCAGTCTTGTAGACACAAGAGAACAATTATGGAAACAGGAACACATGGGCTACTTGCACAGTGAACAAGTCTGTAAGAACATGTTCACACACCACCAGAAACCTGAAGACACAAAAGAGAATGGTAAAACCAAAAACACTCAGTTTGAAAAAATGTTTGCAGTAATCTGCAAGTGCTAGTAAAAGATGTAAATAACAGGGTATTTGGTTGATACGTTTTTTGCAAAAAATGTATACTAAGCTGCTCTACCAATCTTCACGGTATACCCATATCAGAGCAGTCCTAACTAATGTATGCAATCCCTATCTGATGTATTTAAAAACCTGATCATCTGTATATTACCTGTGTGAACAGGGTTCAGAGAGGAAAAATCCATGTGTGCATACAGGGTAGAACAGCTTTTGTGCAGCTAGCCCAAGAGGAGTGGTGGAACTCCCCAGTCTTGTAGACACAAGAGAACAATTATGGAAACAGGAACACATGGGCTACTTGCACAGTGAACAAGTCTGTAAGAACATGTTCACACACCACCAAGAAACCTGAAGACACAAAAGAGAATGGTAAAACCAAAAACACTCAGTTTGAAAAAATGTTTGCAGTAATCCGCAAGTGCTAGTAAAAGATGTAAATAACAGGGTATTTGGTTGATACGTTTTTTGCAAAAAATGTATACTAAGCTGCTCTACCAATCTTCACGGTATACCCATATCAGAGCAGTCCTAACTAATGTATGCAATCCCTATCTGATGTATTTAGAAACCTGATCATCTGTATATTACCTGTGTGAACAGGGTTCAGAGAGGAAAAATCCATGTGTGCATACAGGGTAGAACAGCTTTTGTGCAGCTAGCCCAAGAGGAGTGGTGGAACTCCCCAGTCTTGTAGACACAAGAGAACAATTATGGAAACAGGAACACATGGGCTACTTGCACAGTGAACAAGTCTGTAAGAACATGTTCACACACCACCAAGAAACCTGAAGACACAAAAGGGAATAGTAAAACCAAAAACACTCAGTTTGAAAAAATGTTTGCAGTAATCCGCAAGTGCTAGTAAAAGATGTAAATAACAGGGTATTTGGTTGATACGTTTTTTGCAAAAAATGTATACTAAGCTGCTCTACCAATCTTCACGGTATACCCATATCAGAGCAGTCCTAACTAATGTATGCAATCCCTATCTGATGTATTTAAAAACCTGATCATCTGTATATTACCTGTGTGAACAGGGTTCAGAGAGGAAAAATCCATGTGTGCATACAGGGTAGAACAGCTTTTGTGCAGCTAGCCCAAGAGGAGTGGTGGAACTCCCCAGTCTTGTAGACACAAGAGAACAATTATGGAAACAGGAACACATGGGCTACTTGCACAGTGAACAAGTCTGTAAGAACATGTTCACACACCACCAAGAAACCTGAAGACACAAAAGAGAATGGTAAAACCAAAAACACTCAGTTTGAAAAAATGTTTGCAGTAATCCGCAAGTGCTAGTAAAAGATGTAAATAACAGGGTATTTGGTTGATACGTTTTTTGCAAAAAATGTATACTAAGCTGCTCTACCAATCTTCACGGTATACCCATATCAGAGCAGTCCTAACTAATGTATGCAATCCCTATCTGATGTATTTAAAAACCTGATCATCTGTATATTACCTGTGTGAACAGGGTTCAGAGAGGAAAAATCCATGTGTGCATACAGGGTAGAACAGCTTTTGTGCAGCTAGCCCAAGAGGAGTGGTGGAACTCCCCAGTCTTGTAGACACAAGAGAACAATTATGGAAACAGGAACACATGGGCTACTTGCACAGTGAACAAGTCTGTAAGAACATGTTCACACACCACCAAGAAACCTGAAGACACAAAGAGAATGGTAAAACCAAAAACACTCAGTTTGTAAAAATGTTTGCAGTAATCCGCAAGTGCTAGTAAAAGATGTAAATAACAGGGTATTTGGTTGATACGTTTTTTGCAAAAAATGTATACTAAGCTGCTCTACCAATCTTCACGGTATACCCATATCAGAGCAGTCCTAACTAATGTATGCAATCCCTATCTGATGTATTTAAAAACCTGATCATCTGTATATTACCTGTGTGAACAGGGTTCAGAGAGGAAAAATCCATGTGTGCATACAGGGTAGAACAGCTTTTGTGCAGCTAGCCCAAGAGGAGTGGTGGAACTCCCCAGTCTTGTAGACACAAGAGAACAATTATGGAAACAGGAACACATGGGCTACTTGCACAGTGAACAAGTCTGTAAGAACATGTTCACACACCACCAAGAAACCTGAAGACACAAAAGAGAATGGTAAAACCAAAAACACTCAGTTTGAAAAAATGTTTGCAGTAATCCGCAAGTGCTAGTAAAAGATGTAAATAACAGGGTATTTGGTTAATACGTTTTTTGCAAAAAATGTACACTAAGCTGCTCTACCAATCTTCACGGTATACCCATATCAGAGCAGTCCTAACTAATGTATGCAATCCCTATCTGATGTATTTAAAAACCTGATCATCTGTATATTACCTGTGTGAACAGGGTTCAGAGAGGAAAAATCCATGTGTGCATACAGGGTAGAACAGCTTTTGTGCAGCTAGCCCAAGAGGAGTGGTGGAACTCCCCAGTCTTGTAGACACAAGAGAACAATTATGGAAACAGGAACACATGGGCTACTTGCACAGTGAACAAGTCTGTAAGAACATGTTCACACACCACCAAGAAACCTGAAGACACAAAGAGAATGGTAAAACCAAAAACACTCAGTTTGTAAAAATGTTTGCAGTAATCCGCAAGTGCTAGTAAAAGATGTAAATAACAGGGTATTTGGTTGATACGTTTTTTGCAAAAAATGTATACTAAGCTGCTCTACCAATCTTCACGGTATACCCATATCAGAGCAGTCCTAACTAATGTATGCAATCCCTATCTGATGTATTTAAAAACCTGATCATCTGTATATTACCTGTGTGAACAGGGTTCAGAGAGGAAAAATCCATGTGTGCATACAGGGTAGAACAGCTTTTGTGCAGCTAGCCCAAGAGGAGTGGTGGAACTCCCCAGTCTTGTAGACACAAGAGAACAATTATGGAAACAGGAACACATGGGCTACTTGCACAGTGAACAAGTCTGTAAGAACATGTTCACACACCACCAAGAAACCTGAAGACACAAAAGGGAATAGTAAAACCAAAAACACTCAGTTTGAAAAAATGTTTGCAGTAATCCGCAAGTGCTAGTAAAAGATGTAAATAACAGGGTATTTGGTTGATACGTTTTTTGCAAAAAATGTATACTAAGCTGCTCTACCAATCTTCACGGTATACCCATATCAGAGCAGTCCTAACTAATGTATGCAATCCCTATCTGATGTATTTAAAAACCTGATCATCTGTATATTACCTGTGTGAACAGGGTTCAGAGAGGAAAAATCCATGTGTGCATACAGGGTAGAACAGCTTTTGTGCAGCTAGCCCAAGAGGAGTGGTGGAACTCCCCAGTCTTGTAGACACAAGAGAACAATTATGGAAACAGGAACACATGGGCTACTTGCACAGTGAACAAGTCTGTAAGAACATGTTCACACACCACCAAGAAACCTGAAGACACAAAAGAGAATGGTAAAACCAAAAACACTCAGTTTGAAAAAATGTTTGCAGTAATCCGCAAGTGCTAGTAAAAGATGTAAATAACAGGGTATTTGGTTGATACGTTTTTTGCAAAAAATGTATACTAAGCTGCTCTACCAATCTTCACGGTATACCCATATCAGAGCAGTCCTAACTAATGTATGCAATCCCTATCTGATGTATTTAAAAACCTGATCATCTGTATATTACCTGTGTGAACAGGGTTCAGAGAGGAAAAATCCATGTGTGCATACAGGGTAGAACAGCTTTTGTGCAGCTAGCCCAAGAGGAGTGGTGGAACTCCCCAGTCTTGTAGACACAAGAGAACAATTATGGAAACAGGAACACATGGGCTACTTGCACAGTGAACAAGTCTGTAAGAACATGTTCACACACCACCAAGAAACCTGAAGACACAAAGAGAATGGTAAAACCAAAAACACTCAGTTTGTAAAAATGTTTGCAGTAATCCGCAAGTGCTAGTAAAAGATGTAAATAACAGGGTATTTGGTTGATACGTTTTTTGCAAAAAATGTATACTAAGCTGCTCTACCAATCTTCACGGTATACCCATATCAGAGCAGTCCTAACTAATGTATGCAATCCCTATCTGATGTATTTAAAAACCTGATCATCTGTATATTACCTGTGTGAACAGGGTTCAGAGAGGAAAAATCCATGTGTGCATACAGGGTAGAACAGCTTTTGTGCAGCTAGCCCAAGAGGAGTGGTGGAACTCCCCAGTCTTGTAGACACAAGAGAACAATTATGGAAACAGGAACACATGGGCTACTTGCACAGTGAACAAGTCTGTAAGAACATGTTCACACACCACCAAGAAACCTGAAGACACAAAAGAGAATGGTAAAACCAAAAACACTCAGTTTGAAAAAATGTTTGCAGTAATCCGCAAGTGCTAGTAAAAGATGTAAATAACAGGGTATTTGGTTAATACGTTTTTTGCAAAAAATGTACACTAAGCTGCTCTACCAATCTTCACGGTATACCCATATCAGAGCAGTCCTAACTAATGTATGCAATCCCTATCTGATGTATTTAAAAACCTGATCAAGGCTTCCCTCCTCCTCGGCTGCTGCAGACGCCAGCTCCTTAATGTGCGTCAAACTTTGCATCAGCAGACGCATTAGTGGGATGCTCATGCTTATGATGGTGTCATCTGCACTTACCAGCCATGTGCATTCCTCAAAACACTGAAGGACTTGACAGAAGTCTTGGAGCTTCGACCACTGCACATCAGACAATTCCATGTCTGCCATCCAACTGCCTGCCCGTGTACATGTATTCTCCCACAAATTAATTACAGCATGCCTCTGTTCACACTGCCTCTGAACCATGTGCAGTGTGGAGTTCCACCTTGTTGAAAAGTCGATTATTAGGCGGTGCTGGGGAATAGAGTTGAGCGACCTTGACCTTTTTAGAGTCGAGCCGGGTTTCGCGAAACCCGACTATCTCAAAAGTCGGGTCGAGTGAAATCGGCCGATTATGACGTAAAGTCGGGATCGACCGAAACACGAAACCCAATGCAAGTCAATGGGGCAGCATAGTCAGCAGTGAGTGGGGGCCAGGAAAACACCTAGAGTGCCCATTTTAATGTCAAAACCATCCATTCTTCTTAATGAAGCTTGTCAAGCGTAATTTACCTTATAATAATTGTAAGGCATTTGAAATTGGGGGTCATTTGGCTAAAGTTGTGGTGGGTAGGGCTGGTTCAAGTAATTAGTGGGCCCAGGAAATCTGGACCACGTCACGGCAGTGGAGCAGGGAGAGGTAAGTATTTCAACTTTGCAAGTGCTGTGAACCTGAGCAAGCAGGGGGGGCCCACTCGTTGGCATTGGCACTGGCACAGGGCCCCTCAAAGTACAGCGGTGTGTTTGCACGGCGGGGGCGCCTCCCACCGGCAGCAACACTTTTGCGTACCATGAGAGGCCCTGTGCCAGTGACGTCGCCAACTAGTATTCCTCCCCCCACCTGATGAAGGAACCTGCACTTTCATCTGCACCTTCCTGTTTGTCCCCGTGTAAGGTGGTATGGTATGCGGGAAGGGGGACCTGACTTTCAGCAGGGTCACAATCTTGCAGTGTAGCGTGCACGGGAAATGTTGCGTTATGGGTCAATGTACCAGCAGACACATCTATCACTGGCTGGGCAATGGGCAGGATGAGGAGGAAACACAGATATAGGCCCAAAGAATAAAGTGGGCTAAATGCAGTTCAAAATTGGTAACACAGGACTAATCAGGGGGCATTGCAGTGGAGGACAACTGGAATGAGAGGCTGACACAGAGAGTAGGCCCAAATCAGTAAGTAGTCGAAATGCAGTTCAAAATTGGCAACAGTAGTAAACAGGCGGCACAGCTTTGTTCAGTGGAGGAGAACAGCAAGGAGCGGCAGACACCGATAGTAGGCCCCAAACCAACTAGTACGCCAAATGCAGTTGTTCCGTTTAACCACAATTTAATGAGAGCCTGAAGATAGAAGTTCAGGAAAGGCAACCTGGAGAACACCTTGGAGTGGAACACACCATCTCTCTACACCCCATACCCAATTTGTAGGCCTAATGCAGCGTAGTTTCCAACAACTACTAAACGAGAGCATGATGATCGAAGCATTGGCGAGGAAACCTGGGGAACATCTTGGAGTGGAACACACCATCTCTCTACAGTGGAACACACCATCTCTCTACACCCCATACCCAATTTGTAGGCCTAATGCAGCGTAGTTTCCAACAACTACTAAACGAGAGCCGGAAGATCGAAGCAATGGAGAGGAAACCTGGGGAACACCTTGGAGTGTAACACACCATCTCTCTACACCCCATACCCAATTTGTAGGCCTAATGCAGCGTAGTTTCCAACAACTACTAAACGAGAGCCGGAAGATCGAAGCTCAGGAAAGGCAACCTGGAGAACACCTTGGAGTGGAACACACCATCTCTCTACACCCCATACCCAATTTGTAGGCCCAATGCAGCGTAGTTTCCAACAACTACTAAACGAGAGCCGGAAGATCGAAGCAATGGAGAGGAAACCTGGGGAACACCTTGGAGTGGAACACACCATCTCTCTACACCCCATACCCAATTTGTAGGCCTAATGCAGCGTAGTTTCCAACAACTACTAAACGAGAGCCGGAAGATCGAAGCAATGGAGAGGAAACCTGGGGAACACCTTGGAGTGTAACAAACCCTCTCTCTACACCACGGAAGGGCTGATTCTTAGGAAGGAAGGCTGTCGGAAAGAAGCAGGGCGCGTCCGAGGGTGATTATATTCTTATTAGGTATATACTCACCCTCGGACGCGCCCTGCTTCTTTATTTGTAATGAATGTTTATTTGCAATGTGGTTTTGACTTACTCTATTTTTTTGGTAAATAATGATTTTATTATTTTCATTGTTTTGCATCTTCTTGGCAATAATATAAAGAAGACGCGACAGGACAACACTCGGTGGATGCCATATCTGTGTTTAAAATTGAAAAAACCTTTCAGTTAACTACTTGCAGGAGAAAGTTATTGTAGCTGGTGGCCATTTTTAGTACTGTACCAGATTTTTGTTGTATGTGTTTGTTTTTAATGTTAAAATGTCTGCATTTGATATCTCTCCAGTATTTTCTTTTTTATAAGCAAAATACTTATTTTTATATTTTCTGATGTTGGTTCCAGGGGTACACGGGCAGCAGTGGTGTGGTCAGTGGAGGCCTAGTGGAAGGAGTGACCGCAGACAGGCATCGAAGGCCTAAAATAATAACACATGGCTGTAGGCAATTTTAAATTGGTTACAGGGGTACACGGGCAGCAATGGTGTGGTCAGTGGAGGCCTAGTGGAAGGAGTGACCGCAGACAGGCATCGAAGGCCTAAAATAATAACACATGGCTGTAGGCAATTTTAAATTGGTTCCAGGGGTACACGGGCAGCAGTGGTGTGGTCAGTGGAGGCCTAGTGGAAGGAGTGATCACAGACAGGCATCGAAGGCCTAAAATAATAACACATGGCTGTAGGCAATTTTAAATTGGTTACAGGGGTACACGGGCAGCAGTGGTGTGGTCAGTGGAGGCCTAGTGGAAGGAGTGACCGCAGACAGGCATCGAAGGCCTAAAATAATAACACATGGCTGTAGGCAATTTTAAATTGGTTCCAGGGGTACACGGGCAGCAGTGGTGTGGTCAGTGGAGGCCTAGTGGAAGGAGTGACCGCAGACAGGCATCGAAGGCCTAAAATAATAACACATGGCTGTAGGCAATTTTAAATTGGTTCCAGGGGTACACGGGCAGCAGTGGTGTGGTCAGTGGTGGCCTAGTGGAAGGAGTCACCGCAGACAGGCATCGAAGGCCTAAAATAATAACACATGGCTGTAGGCAATTTTAAATTGGTTCCAGGGGTACACGGGCAGCAGTGGTGTGGTCAGTGGAGGCCTAGTGGAAGGAGTCACCGCAGACAGGCATCGAAGGCCTAAAATAATAACACATGGCTGTAGGCAATTTTAAATTGGTTCCAGGGGTACACGGGCAGCAGTGGTGTGGTCAGTGGAGGCCTAGTGGAAGGAGTGACCACAGACAGGCATCGAAGGCCTAAAATAATAACACATGGCTGTAGGCAATTTTAAATTGGTTCCAGGGGTACACGGGCAGCAGTGGTGTGGTCAGTGGAGGCCTAGTGGAAGGAGTGACCGCAGACAGGCATCGAAGGCCTAAAATAATAACACATGGCTGTAGGCAATTTTAAATTGGTTCCAGGGGTACACGGGCAGCAGTGGTGTGGTCAGTGGAGGCCTAGTGGAAGGAGTCACCGCAGACAGGCATCGAAGGCCTAAAATAATAACACATGGCTGTAGGCAATTTTAAATTGGTTTCAGGGGTACACGGGTAACAGTGGTGTGGTCAGTGGAGGCCTAGTGGAAGGAGTCACCACAGACAGGCATCGAAGGCCTAAAATAATAACACATGGCTGTAGGCAATTTTAAATTGGTTCCAGGGGTACACGGGCAGCAGTGGTGTGGTCAGTGGAGGCCTAGTGGAAGGAGTGACCACAGACAGGCATCGAAGGCCTAAAATAATAACACATGGCTGTAGGCAATTTTAAATTGGTTCCAGGGGTATACGGGCAGCAGTGGTGTGGTCAGTGGAGGCCTAGTGGAAGGAGTGACCGCAGACAGGCATCGAAGGCCTAAAATAATAACACATGGCTGTAGGCAATTTTAAATTGGTTCCAGGGGTACACGGGCAGCAGTGGTGTGGTCAGTGGAGGCCTAGTGGAAGGAGTGACCGCAGACAGGCATCAAAGGCCTAAAATAATAACACATGGCTGTAGGCAATTTTAAATTGGTTCCAGGGGTACACGGGCAGCAGTGGTGTGGTCAGTGGAGGCCTAGTGGAAGGAGTCACCGCAGACAGGCATCGAAGGCCTAAAATAATAACACATGGCTGTAGGCAATTTTAAATTGGTTCCAGGGGTACACGGGCAGCAGTGGTGTGGTCAGTGGAGGCCTAGTGGAAGGAGTCAACGCAGACAGGCATCGAAGGCCTAAAATAATAACACATGGCTGTAGGCAATTTTAAATTGGTTACAGGGGTACACGGGCAGCAGTGGTGTGGTCAGTGGAGGCCTAGTGGAAGGAGTAACCGCAGACAGGTATCGAAGGCCTAAAATAATAACACATGGCTGTAGGCAATTTTAAATTGGTTCCAGGGGTACACGGGCAGCAGTGGTGTGGTCAGTGGAGGCCTAGTGGAAGGAGTGACCGCAGACAGGCATCGAAGGCCTAAAATAATAACACATGGCTGTAGGCAATTTTAAATTGGTTCCAGGGGTACACGGGCAGCAGTGGTGTGGTCAGTGGAGGCCTAGTGGAAGGAGTGACCACAGACAGGCATCGAAGGCCTAAAATAATAACACATGGCTGTAGGCAATTTTAAATTGGTTCCAGGGGTACACGGGCAGCAGTGGTGTGGTCAGTGGAGGCCTAGTGGAAGGAGTGACCGCAGACAGGCATCGAAGGCCTAAAATAATAACACATGGCTGTAGGCAATTTTAAATTGGTTCCAGGGGTACACGGGCAGCAGTGGTGTGGTCAGTGGAGGCCTAGTGGAAGGAGTGACCGCAGACAGGCATCGAAGGCCTAAAATAATAACACATAGCTGTAGGCAATTTTAAATTGGTTACAGGGGTACACGGGCAGCAGTGGTGTGGTCAGTGGAGGCCTAGTGGAAGGAGTGACCACAGACAGGCATCGAAGGCCTAAAATAATAACACATGGCTGTAGGCAATTTTAAATTGGTTACAGGGGTACACGGGCAGCAGTGGTGTGGTCAGTGGAGGCCTAGTGGAAGGAGTGACCACAGACAGGCATCGAAGGCCTAAAATAATAACACATGGCTGTAGGCAATTTTAAATTGGTTACAGGGGTACACGGGCAGCAGTGGTGTGGTCAGTGGAGGCCTAGTGGAAGGAGTGACCGCAGACAGGCATCGAAGGCCTAAAATAATAACACATGGCTGTAGGCAATTTTAAATTGGTTCCAGGGGTACACGGGCAGCAGTGGTGTGGTCAGTGGAGGCCTAGTGGAAGGAGTGACCGCAGACAGGCATCGAAGGCCTAAAATAATAACACATGGCTGTAGGCAATTTTAAATTGGTTCCAGGGGTACACGGGCAGCAGTGGTGTGGTCAGTGGAGGCCTAGTGGAAGGAGTGACCGCAGACAGGCATCGAAGGCCTAAAATAATAACACATGGCTGTAGGCAATTTTAAATTGGTTCCAGGGGTACACGGGCAGCAGTGGTGTGGTCAGTGGAGGCCTAGTGGAAGGAGTGACCGCAGACAGGCATCGAAGGCCTAAAATAATAACACATGGCTGTAGGCAATTTTAAATTGGTTCCAGGGGTACACGGGCAGCAGTGGTGTGGTCAGTGGAGGCCTAGTGGAAGGAGTGACCACAGACAGGCATCGAAGGCCTAAAATAATAACACATGGCTGTAGGCAATTTTAAATTGGTTCCAGGGGTACACGGGCAGCAGTGGTGTGGTCAGTGGAGGCCTAGTGGAAGGAGTGACCGCAGACAGGCATCGAAGGCCTAAAATAATAACACATGGCTGTAGGCAATTTTAAATTGGTTCCAGGGGTACACGGGCAGCAGTGGTGTGGTCAGTGGAGGCCTAGTGGAAGGAGTGACCGCAGACAGGCATCGAAGGCCTAAAATAATAACACATGGCTGTAGGCAATTTTAAATTGGTTACAGGGGTACACGGGCAGCAGTGGTGTGGTCAGTGGAGGCCTAGTGGAAGGAGTGACCACAGACAGGCATCGAAGGCCTAAAATAATAACACATGGCTGTAGGCAATTTTAAATTGGTTACAGGGGTACACGGGCAGCAGTGGTGTGGTCAGTGGAGGCCTAGTGGAAGGAGTGACCACAGACAGGCATCGAAGGCCTAAAATAATAACACATGGCTGTAGGCAATTTTAAATTGGTTACAGGGGTACACGGGCAGCAGTGGTGTGGTCAGTGGAGGCCTAGTGGAAGGAGTGACCGCAGACAGGCATCGAAGGCCTAAAATAATAACACATGGCTGTAGGCAATTTTAAATTGGTTCCAGGGGTACACGGGCAGCAGTGGTGTGGTCAGTGGAGGCCTAGTGGAAGGAGTGACCGCAGACAGGCATCGAAGGCCTAAAATAATAACACATGGCTGTAGGCAATTTTAAATTGGTTCCAGGGGTACACGGGCAGCAGTGGTGTGGTCAGTGGAGGCCTAGTGGAAGGAGTCACCGCAGACAGGCATCGAAGGCCTAAAATAATAACACATGGCTGTAGGCAATTTTAAATTGGTTCCAGGGGTACACGGGCAGCAGTGGTGTGGTCAGTGGAGGCCTAGTGGAAGGAGTCAACGCAGACAGGCATCGAAGGCCTAAAATAATAACACATGGCTGTAGGCAATTTTAAATTGGTTACAGGGGTACACGGGCAGCAGTGGTGTGGTCAGTGGAGGCCTAGTGGAAGGAGTAACCGCAGACAGGTATCGAAGGCCTAAAATAATAACACATGGCTGTAGGCAATTTTAAATTGGTTCCAGGGGTACACGGGCAGCAGTGGTGTGGTCAGTGGAGGCCTAGTGGAAGGAGTGACCGCAGACAGGCATCGAAGGCCTAAAATAATAACACATGGCTGTAGGCAATTTTAAATTGGTTCCAGGGGTACACGGGCAGCAGTGGTGTGGTCAGTGGAGGCCTAGTGGAAGGAGTGACCACAGACAGGCATCGAAGGCCTAAAATAATAACACATGGCTGTAGGCAATTTTAAATTGGTTCCAGGGGTACACGGGCAGCAGTGGTGTGGTCAGTGGAGGCCTAGTGGAAGGAGTGACCGCAGACAGGCATCGAAGGCCTAAAATAATAACACATGGCTGTAGGCAATTTTAAATTGGTTCCAGGGGTACACGGGCAGCAGTGGTGTGGTCAGTGGAGGCCTAGTGGAAGGAGTGACCGCAGACAGGCATCGAAGGCCTAAAATAATAACACATGGCTGTAGGCAATTTTAAATTGGTTCCAGGGGTACACGGGCAGCAGTGGTGTGGTCAGTGGAGGCCTAGTGGAAGGAGTCACCGCAGACAGGCATCGAAGGCCTAAAATAATAACACATGGCTGTAGGCAATTTTAAATTGGTTCCAGGGGTACACGGGCAGCAGTGGTGTGGTCAGTGGAGGCCTAGTGGAAGGAGTCACCGCAGACAGGCATCGAAGGCCTAAAATAATAACACATGGCTGTAGGCAATTTTAAATTGGTTCCAGGGGTACACGGGCAGCAGTGGTGTGGTCAGTGGAGGCCTAGTGGAAGGAGTGACCACAGACAGGCATCGAAGGCCTAAAATAATAACACATGGCTGTAGGCAATTTTAAATTGGTTCCAGGGGTACACGGGCAGCAGTGGTGTGGTCAGTGGAGGCCTAGTGGAAGGAGTGACCGCAGACAGGCATCGAAGGCCTAAAATAATAACACATGGCTGTAGGCAATTTTAAATTGGTTCCAGGGGTACACGGGCAGCAGTGGTGTGGTCAGTGGAGGCCTAGTGGAAGGAGTGACCGCAGACAGGCATCGAAGGCCTAAAATAATAACACATGGCTGTAGGCAATTTTAAATTGGTTCCAGGGGTACACGGGCAACAGTGGTGTGGTCAGTGGAGGCCTAGTGGAAGGAGTCACCGCAGACAGGCATCGAAGGCCTAAAATAATAACACATGGCTGTAGGCAATTTTAAATTGGTTCCAGGGGTACACGGGCAGCAGTGGTGTGGTCAGTGGAGGCCTAGTGGAAGGAGTGACCACAGACAGGCATCGAAGGCCTAAAATAATAACACATGGCTGTAGGCAATTTTAAATTGGTTACAGGGGTACACGGGCAGCAGTGGTGTGGTCAGTGGAGGCCTAGTGGAAGGAGTGACCGCAGACAGGCATCGAAGGCCTAAAATAATAACACATGGCTGTAGGCAATTTTAAATTGGTTCCAGGGGTACACGGGCAGCAGTGGTGTGGTCAGTGGAGGCCTAGTGGAAGGAGTGACCGCAGTCAGGCATCGAAGGCCTAAAATAATAACACATGGCTGTAGGCAATTTTAAATTGGTTCCAGGGGTACACGGGCAGCAGTGGTGTGGTCAGTGGAGGCCTAGTGGAAGGAGTCACCGCAGACAGGCATCGAAGGCCTAAAATAATAACACATGGCTGTAGGCAATTTTAAATTGGTTCCAGGGGTACACGGGCAGCAGTGGTGTGGTCAGTGGAGGCCTAGTGGAAGGAGTCAACGTAGACAGGCATCGAAGGCCTAAAATAATAACACATGGCTGTAGGCAATTTTAAATTGGTTACAGGGGTACACGGGCAGCAGTGGTGTGGTCAGTGGAGGCCTAGTGGAAGGAGTAACCGCAGACAGGCATCGAAGGCCTAAAATAATAACACATGGCTGTAGGCAATTTTAAATTGGTTCCAGGGGTACACGGGCAGCAGTGGTGTGGTCAGTGGAGGCCTAGTGGAAGGAGTGACCGCAGACAGGCATCGAAGGCCTAAAATAATAACACATGGCTGTAGGCAATTTTAAATTGGTTCCAGGGGTACACGGGCAGCAGTGGTGTGGTCAGTGGAGGCCTAGTGGAAGGAGTGACCACAGACAGGCATCGAAGGCCTAAAATAATAACACATGGCTGTAGGCAATTTTAAATTGGTTCCAGGGGTACACGGGCAGCAGTGGTGTGGTCAGTGGAGGCCTAGTGGAAGGAGTGACCGCAGACAGGCATCGAAGGCCTAAAATAATAACACATGGCTGTAGGCAATTTTAAATTGGTTCCAGGGGTACACGGGCAGCAGTGGTGTGGTCAGTGGAGGCCTAGTGGAAGGAGTGACCACAGACAGGCATCGAAGGCCTAAAATAATAACACATGGCTGTAGGCAATTTTAAATTGGTTCCAGGGGTACACGGGCAGCAGTGGTGTGGTCAGTGGAGGCCTATTGGAAGGAGTGACCGCAGACAGGCATCGAAGGCCTAAAATAATAACACATGGCTGTAGGCAATTTTAAATTGGTTCCAGGGGTACACGGGCAGCAGTGGTGTGGTCAGTGGAGGCCTAGTGGAAGGAGTGACCGCAGACAGGCATCGAAGGCCTAAAATAATAACACATAGCTGTAGGCAATTTTAAATTGGTTACAGGGGTACACGGGCAGCAGTGGTGTGGTCAGTGGAGGCCTAGTGGAAGGAGTGACCACAGACAGGCATCGAAGGCCTAAAATAATAACACATGGCTGTAGGCAATTTTAAATTGGTTACAGGGGTACACGGGCAGCAGTGGTGTGGTCAGTGGAGGCCTAGTGGAAGGAGTGACCACAGACAGGCATCGAAGGCCTAAAATAATAACACATGGCTGTAGGCAATTTTAAATTGGTTACAGGGGTACACGGGCAGCAGTGGTGTGGTCAGTGGAGGCCTAGTGGAAGGAGTGACCGCAGACAGGCATCGAAGGCCTAAAATAATAACACATGGCTGTAGGCAATTTTAAATTGGTTCCAGGGGTACACGGGCAGCAGTGGTGTGGTCAGTGGAGGCCTAGTGGAAGGAGTGACCGCAGACAGGCATCGAAGGCCTAAAATAATAACACATGGCTGTAGGCAATTTTAAATTGGTTCCAGGGGTACACGGGCAGCAGTGGTGTGGTCAGTGGAGGCCTAGTGGAAGGAGTGACCGCAGACAGGCATCGAAGGCCTAAAATAATAACACATGGCTGTAGGCAATTTTAAATTGGTTCCAGGGGTACACGGGCAGCAGTGGTGTGGTCAGTGGAGGCCTAGTGGAAGGAGTGACCGCAGACAGGCATCGAAGGCCTAAAATAATAACACATGGCTGTAGGCAATTTTAAATTGGTTCCAGGGGTACACGGGCAGCAGTGGTGTGGTCAGTGGAGGCCTAGTGGAAGGAGTGACCACAGACAGGCATCGAAGGCCTAAAATAATAACACATGGCTGTAGGCAATTTTAAATTGGTTCCAGGGGTACACGGGCAGCAGTGGTGTGGTCAGTGGAGGCCTAGTGGAAGGAGTGACCGCAGACAGGCATCGAAGGCCTAAAATAATAACACATGGCTGTAGGCAATTTTAAATTGGTTCCAGGGGTACACGGGCAGCAGTGGTGTGGTCAGTGGAGGCCTAGTGGAAGGAGTGACCGCAGACAGGCATCGAAGGCCTAAAATAATAACACATGGCTGTAGGCAATTTTAAATTGGTTACAGGGGTACACGGGCAGCAGTGGTGTGGTCAGTGGAGGCCTAGTGGAAGGAGTGACCACAGACAGGCATCGAAGGCCTAAAATAATAACACATGGCTGTAGGCAATTTTAAATTGGTTACAGGGGTACACGGGCAGCAGTGGTGTGGTCAGTGGAGGCCTAGTGGAAGGAGTGACCACAGACAGGCATCGAAGGCCTAAAATAATAACACATGGCTGTAGGCAATTTTAAATTGGTTACAGGGGTACACGGGCAGCAGTGGTGTGGTCAGTGGAGGCCTAGTGGAAGGAGTGACCGCAGACAGGCATCGAAGGCCTAAAATAATAACACATGGCTGTAGGCAATTTTAAATTGGTTCCAGGGGTACACGGGCAGCAGTGGTGTGGTCAGTGGAGGCCTAGTGGAAGGAGTGACCGCAGACAGGCATCGAAGGCCTAAAATAATAACACATGGCTGTAGGCAATTTTAAATTGGTTCCAGGGGTACACGGGCAGCAGTGGTGTGGTCAGTGGAGGCCTAGTGGAAGGAGTCACCGCAGACAGGCATCGAAGGCCTAAAATAATAACACATGGCTGTAGGCAATTTTAAATTGGTTCCAGGGGTACACGGGCAGCAGTGGTGTGGTCAGTGGAGGCCTAGTGGAAGGAGTCAACGCAGACAGGCATCGAAGGCCTAAAATAATAACACATGGCTGTAGGCAATTTTAAATTGGTTACAGGGGTACACGGGCAGCAGTGGTGTGGTCAGTGGAGGCCTAGTGGAAGGAGTAACCGCAGACAGGTATCGAAGGCCTAAAATAATAACACATGGCTGTAGGCAATTTTAAATTGGTTCCAGGGGTACACGGGCAGCAGTGGTGTGGTCAGTGGAGGCCTAGTGGAAGGAGTGACCGCAGACAGGCATCGAAGGCCTAAAATAATAACACATGGCTGTAGGCAATTTTAAATTGGTTCCAGGGGTACACGGGCAGCAGTGGTGTGGTCAGTGGAGGCCTAGTGGAAGGAGTGACCACAGACAGGCATCGAAGGCCTAAAATAATAACACATGGCTGTAGGCAATTTTAAATTGGTTCCAGGGGTACACGGGCAGCAGTGGTGTGGTCAGTGGAGGCCTAGTGGAAGGAGTGACCGCAGACAGGCATCGAAGGCCTAAAATAATAACACATGGCTGTAGGCAATTTTAAATTGGTTCCAGGGGTACACGGGCAGCAGTGGTGTGGTCAGTGGAGGCCTAGTGGAAGGAGTGACCGCAGACAGGCATCGAAGGCCTAAAATAATAACACATGGCTGTAGGCAATTTTAAATTGGTTCCAGGGGTACACGGGCAGCAGTGGTGTGGTCAGTGGAGGCCTAGTGGAAGGAGTCACCGCAGACAGGCATCGAAGGCCTAAAATAATAACACATGGCTGTAGGCAATTTTAAATTGGTTCCAGGGGTACACGGGCAGCAGTGGTGTGGTCAGTGGAGGCCTAGTGGAAGGAGTCACCGCAGACAGGCATCGAAGGCCTAAAATAATAACACATGGCTGTAGGCAATTTTAAATTGGTTCCAGGGGTACACGGGCAGCAGTGGTGTGGTCAGTGGAGGCCTAGTGGAAGGAGTGACCACAGACAGGCATCGAAGGCCTAAAATAATAACACATGGCTGTAGGCAATTTTAAATTGGTTCCAGGGGTACACGGGCAGCAGTGGTGTGGTCAGTGGAGGCCTAGTGGAAGGAGTGACCGCAGACAGGCATCGAAGGCCTAAAATAATAACACATGGCTGTAGGCAATTTTAAATTGGTTCCAGGGGTACACGGGCAGCAGTGGTGTGGTCAGTGGAGGCCTAGTGGAAGGAGTGACCGCAGACAGGCATCGAAGGCCTAAAATAATAACACATGGCTGTAGGCAATTTTAAATTGGTTCCAGGGGTACACGGGCAACAGTGGTGTGGTCAGTGGAGGCCTAGTGGAAGGAGTCACCGCAGACAGGCATCGAAGGCCTAAAATAATAACACATGGCTGTAGGCAATTTTAAATTGGTTCCAGGGGTACACGGGCAGCAGTGGTGTGGTCAGTGGAGGCCTAGTGGAAGGAGTGACCACAGACAGGCATCGAAGGCCTAAAATAATAACACATGGCTGTAGGCAATTTTAAATTGGTTACAGGGGTACACGGGCAGCAGTGGTGTGGTCAGTGGAGGCCTAGTGGAAGGAGTGACCGCAGACAGGCATCGAAGGCCTAAAATAATAACACATGGCTGTAGGCAATTTTAAATTGGTTCCAGGGGTACACGGGCAGCAGTGGTGTGGTCAGTGGAGGCCTAGTGGAAGGAGTGACCGCAGTCAGGCATCGAAGGCCTAAAATAATAACACATGGCTGTAGGCAATTTTAAATTGGTTCCAGGGGTACACGGGCAGCAGTGGTGTGGTCAGTGGAGGCCTAGTGGAAGGAGTCACCGCAGACAGGCATCGAAGGCCTAAAATAATAACACATGGCTGTAGGCAATTTTAAATTGGTTCCAGGGGTACACGGGCAGCAGTGGTGTGGTCAGTGGAGGCCTAGTGGAAGGAGTCAACGTAGACAGGCATCGAAGGCCTAAAATAATAACACATGGCTGTAGGCAATTTTAAATTGGTTACAGGGGTACACGGGCAGCAGTGGTGTGGTCAGTGGAGGCCTAGTGGAAGGAGTAACCGCAGACAGGCATCGAAGGCCTAAAATAATAACACATGGCTGTAGGCAATTTTAAATTGGTTCCAGGGGTACACGGGCAGCAGTGGTGTGGTCAGTGGAGGCCTAGTGGAAGGAGTGACCGCAGACAGGCATCGAAGGCCTAAAATAATAACACATGGCTGTAGGCAATTTTAAATTGGTTCCAGGGGTACACGGGCAGCAGTGGTGTGGTCAGTGGAGGCCTAGTGGAAGGAGTGACCACAGACAGGCATCGAAGGCCTAAAATAATAACACATGGCTGTAGGCAATTTTAAATTGGTTCCAGGGGTACACGGGCAGCAGTGGTGTGGTCAGTGGAGGCCTAGTGGAAGGAGTGACCGCAGACAGGCATCGAAGGCCTAAAATAATAACACATGGCTGTAGGCAATTTTAAATTGGTTCCAGGGGTACACGGGCAGCAGTGGTGTGGTCAGTGGAGGCCTAGTGGAAGGAGTGACCGCAGACAGGCATCGAAGGCCTAAAATAATAACACATGGCTGTAGGCAATTTTAAATTGGTTCCAGGGGTACACGGGCAGCAGTGGTGTGGTCAGTGGAGGCCTAGTGGAAGGAGTCACCGCAGACAGGCATCGAAGGCCTAAAATAATAACACATGGCTGTAGGCAATTTTAAATTGGTTCCAGGGGTACACGGGCAGCAGTGGTGTGGTCAGTGGAGGCCTAGTGGAAGGAGTGACCACAGACAGGCATCGAAGGCCTAAAATAATAACACATGGCTGTAGGCAATTTTAAATTGGTTACAGGGGTACACGGGCAGCAGTGGTGTGGTCAGTGGAGGCCTAGTGGAAGGAGTGACCGCAGACAGGTATCGAAGGCCTAAAATAATAACACATGGCTGTAGGCAATTTTAAATTGGTTCCAGGGGTACACGGGCAGCAGTGGTGTGGTCAGTGGAGGCCTAGTGGAAGGAGTGACCGCAGACAGGCATCGAAGGCCTAAAATAATAACACATGGCTGTAGGCAATTTTAAATTGGTTCCAGGGGTACACGGGCAGCAGTGGTGTGGTCAGTGGAGGCCTAGTGGAAGGAGTCACCGCAGACAGGCATCGAAGGCCTAAAATAATAACACATGGCTGTAGGCAATTTTAAATTGGTTCCAGGGGTACACGGGCAGCAGTGGTGTGGTCAGTGGAGGCCTAGTGGAAGGAGTGACCACAGACAGGCATCGAAGGCCTAAAATAATAACACATGGCTGTAGGCAATTTTAAATTGGTTACAGGGGTACACGGGCAGCAGTGGTGTGGTCAGTGGAGGCCTAGTGGAAGGAGTCAACGCAGACAGGCATCGAAGGCCTAAAATAATAACACATGGCTGTAGGCAATTTTAAATTGGTTCCAGGGGTACACGGGCAGCAGTGGTGTGGTCAGTGGAGGCCTAGTGGAAGGAGTCACCGCAGAAAGGCATCGAAGGCCTAAAATAATAACACATGGCTGTAGGCAATTTTAAATTGGTTCCAGGGGTACACGGGCAGCAGTGGTGTGGTCAGTGGAGGCCTAGTGGAAGGAGTGACCACAGACAGGCATCGAAGGCCTAAAATAATAACACATGGCTGTAGGCAATTTTAAATTGGTTCCAGTGGTACCCGGGCAGCAGTGGTGTGGTCAGTGGAGGCCTAGTGGAAGGAGTGACCGCAGACAGGCATCAAAGGCCTAAAATAATAACACATGGCTGTAGGCAATTTTAAATTGGTTCCAGGGGTACACGGGCAGCAGTGGTGTGGTCAGTGGAGGCCTAGTGGAAGGAGTGACCACAGACAGGCATCGAAGGCCTAAAATAATAACACATGGCTGTAGGCAATTTTAAATTGGTTCCAGGGGTACACGGGCAGCAGTCTTGTGGTCAGTGGAGGCCTAGTGGAAGGAGTGACCGCAGACAGGCATCGAAGGCCTAAAATAATAACACATGGCTGTAGGCAATTTTAAATTGGTTCCAGGGGTACACGGGCAGCAGTGGTGTGGTCAGTGGAGGCCTAGTGGAAGGAGTCACCGCAGACAGGCATCGAAGGCCTAAAATAATAACACATGGCTGTAGGCAATTTTAAATTGGTTCCAGGGGTACACGGGCAGCAGTGGTGTGGTCAGTGGAGGCCTAGTGGAAGGAGTGACCACAGACAGGCATCGAAGGCCTAAAATAATAACACATGGCTGTAGGCAATTTTAAATTGGTTCCAGGGGTACACGGGCAGCAGTGGTGTGGTCAGTGGAGGCCTAGTGGAAGGAGTGACCGCAGACAGGCATCGAAGGCCTAAAATAATAACACATGGCTGTAGGCAATTTTAAATTGGTTCCAGGGGTACACGGGCAGCAGTGGTGTGGTCAGTGGAGGCCTAGTGGAAGGAGTCACCGCAGACAGGCATCGAAGGCCTAAAATAATAACACATGGCTGTAGGCAATTTTAAATTGGTTCCAGGGGTACACGGCAGCAGTGGTGTGGTCAGTGGAGGCCTAGTGGAAGGAGTGACCGCAGACAGGCATCGAAGGCCTAAAATAATAACACATGGCTGTAGGCAATTTTAAATTGGTTACAGGGGTACACGGGCAGCAGTGGTGTGGTCAGTGGAGGCCTAGTGGAAGGAGTGACCGCAGACAGGCATCGAAGGCCTAAAATAATAACACATGGCTGTAGGCAATTTTAAATTGGTTCCAGGGGTACACGGGCAGCAGTGGTGTGGTCAGTGGAGGCCTAGTGGAAGGAGTCACCGCAGACAGGCATCGAAGGCCTAAAATAATAACACATGGCTGTAGGCAATTTTAAATTGGTTCCAGGGGTACACGGGCAGCAGTGGTGTGGTCAGTGGAGGCCTAGTGGAAGGAGTGACCACAGACAGGCATCGAAGGCCTAAAATAATAACACATGGCTGTAGGCAATTTTAAATTGGTTCCAGGGGTACACGGGCAGCAGTGGTGTGGTCAGTGGAGGCCTAGTGGAAGGAGTGACCGCAGACAGGCATCGAAGGCCTAAAATAATAACACATGGCTGTAGGCAATTTTAAATTGGTTCCAGGGGTACACGGGCAGCAGTGGTGTGGTCAGTGGAGGCCTAGTGGAAGGAGTGACCGCAGACAGGCATCGAAGGCCTAAAATAATAACACATGGCTGTAGGCAATTTTAAATTGGTTCCAGGGGTACACGGGCAGCAGTGGTGTGGTCAGTGGAGGCCTAGTGGAAGGAGTCACCGCAGACAGGCATCGAAGGCCTAAAATAATAACACATGGCTGTAGGCAATTTTAAATTGGTTCCAGGGGTACACGGGCAGCAGTGGTGTGGTCAGTGGAGGCCTAGTGGAAGGAGTGACCACAGACAGGCATCGAAGGCCTAAAATAATAACACATGGCTGTAGGCAATTTTAAATTGGTTACAGGGGTACACGGGCAGCAGTGGTGTGGTCAGTGGAGGCCTAGTGGAAGGAGTGACCGCAGACAGGCATCGAAGGCCTAAAATAATAACACATGGCTGTAGGCAATTTTAAATTGGTTCCAGGGGTACACGGGCAGCAGTGGTGTGGTCAGTGGAGGCCTAGTGGAAGGAGTGACCGCAGACAGGCATCGAAGGCCTAAAATAATAACACATGGCTGTAGGCAATTTTAAATTGGTTCCAGGGGTACACGGGCAGCAGTGGTGTGGTCAGTGGAGGCCTAGTGGAAGGAGTCACCGCAGACAGGCATCGAAGGCCTAAAATAATAACACATGGCTGTAGGCAATTTTAAATTGGTTCCAGGGGTACACGGGCAGCAGTGGTGTGGTCAGTGGAGGCCTAGTGGAAGGAGTGACCACAGACAGGCATCGAAGGCCTAAAATAATAACACATGGCTGTAGGCAATTTTAAATTGGTTACAGGGGTACACGGGCAGCAGTGGTGTGGTCAGTGGAGGCCTAGTGGAAGGAGTCAACGCAGACAGGCATCGAAGGCCTAAAATAATAACACATGGCTGTAGGCAATTTTAAATTGGTTCCAGGGGTACACGGGCAGCAGTGGTGTGGTCAGTGGAGGCCTAGTGGAAGGAGTCACCGCAGAAAGGCATCGAAGGCCTAAAATAATAACACATGGCTGTAGGCAATTTTAAATTGGTTCCAGGGGTACACGGGCAGCAGTGGTGTGGTCAGTGGAGGCCTAGTGGAAGGAGTGACCACAGACAGGCATCGAAGGCCTAAAATAATAACACATGGCTGTAGGCAATTTTAAATTGGTTCCAGTGGTACCCGGGCAGCAGTGGTGTGGTCAGTGGAGGCCTAGTGGAAGGAGTGACCGCAGACAGGCATCAAAGGCCTAAAATAATAACACATGGCTGTAGGCAATTTTAAATTGGTTCCAGGGGTACACGGGCAGCAGTGGTGTGGTCAGTGGAGGCCTAGTGGAAGGAGTGACCACAGACAGGCATCGAAGGCCTAAAATAATAACACATGGCTGTAGGCAATTTTAAATTGGTTCCAGGGGTACACGGGCAGCAGTCTTGTGGTCAGTGGAGGCCTAGTGGAAGGAGTGACCGCAGACAGGCATCGAAGGCCTAAAATAATAACACATGGCTGTAGGCAATTTTAAATTGGTTCCAGGGGTACACGGGCAGCAGTGGTGTGGTCAGTGGAGGCCTAGTGGAAGGAGTCACCGCAGACAGGCATCGAAGGCCTAAAATAATAACACATGGCTGTAGGCAATTTTAAATTGGTTCCAGGGGTACACGGGCAGCAGTGGTGTGGTCAGTGGAGGCCTAGTGGAAGGAGTGACCACAGACAGGCATCGAAGGCCTAAAATAATAACACATGGCTGTAGGCAATTTTAAATTGGTTCCAGGGGTACACGGGCAGCAGTGGTGTGGTCAGTGGAGGCCTAGTGGAAGGAGTGACCGCAGACAGGCATCGAAGGCCTAAAATAATAACACATGGCTGTAGGCAATTTTAAATTGGTTCCAGGGGTACACGGGCAGCAGTGGTGTGGTCAGTGGAGGCCTAGTGGAAGGAGTCACCGCAGACAGGCATCGAAGGCCTAAAATAATAACACATGGCTGTAGGCAATTTTAAATTGGTTCCAGGGGTACACGGCAGCAGTGGTGTGGTCAGTGGAGGCCTAGTGGAAGGAGTGACCGCAGACAGGCATCGAAGGCCTAAAATAATAACACATGGCTGTAGGCAATTTTAAATTGGTTACAGGGGTACACGGGCAGCAGTGGTGTGGTCAGTGGAGGCCTAGTGGAAGGAGTGACCGCAGACAGGCATCGAAGGCCTAAAATAATAACACATGGCTGTAGGCAATTTTAAATTGGTTCCAGGGGTACACGGGCAGCAGTGGTGTGGTCAGTGGAGGCCTAGTGGAAGGAGTGACCGCAGACAGGCATCGAAGGCCTAAAATAATAACACATGGCTGTAGGCAATTTTAAATTGGTTCCAGGGGTACACGGGCAGCAGTGGTGTGGTCAGTGGAGGCCTAGTGGAAGGAGTCACCGCAGACAGGCATCGAAGGCCTAAAATAATAACACATGGCTGTAGGCAATTTTAAATTGGTTCCAGGGGTACACGGGCAGCAGTGGTGTGGTCAGTGGAGGCCTAGTGGAAGGAGTGACCACAGACAGGCATCGAAGGCCTAAAATAATAACACATGGCTGTAGGCAATTTTAAATTGGTTACAGGGGTACACGGGCAGCAGTGGTGTGGTCAGTGGAGGCCTAGTGGAAGGAGTCAACGCAGACAGGCATCGAAGGCCTAAAATAATAACACATGGCTGTAGGCAATTTTAAATTGGTTCCAGGGGTACACGGGCAGCAGTGGTGTGGTCAGTGGAGGCCTAGTGGAAGGAGTCACCGCAGAAAGGCATCGAAGGCCTAAAATAATAACACATGGCTGTAGGCAATTTTAAATTGGTTCCAGGGGTACACGGGCAGCAGTGGTGTGGTCAGTGGAGGCCTAGTGGAAGGAGTGACCACAGACAGGCATCGAAGGCCTAAAATAATAACACATGGCTGTAGGCAATTTTAAATTGGTTCCAGTGGTACCCGGGCAGCAGTGGTGTGGTCAGTGGAGGCCTAGTGGAAGGAGTGACCGCAGACAGGCATCAAAGGCCTAAAATAATAACACATGGCTGTAGGCAATTTTAAATTGGTTCCAGGGGTACACGGGCAGCAGTGGTGTGGTCAGTGGAGGCCTAGTGGAAGGAGTGACCACAGACAGGCATCGAAGGCCTAAAATAATAACACATGGCTGTAGGCAATTTTAAATTGGTTCCAGGGGTACACGGGCAGCAGTCTTGTGGTCAGTGGAGGCCTAGTGGAAGGAGTGACCGCAGACAGGCATCGAAGGCCTAAAATAATAACACATGGCTGTAGGCAATTTTAAATTGGTTCCAGGGGTACACGGGCAGCAGTGGTGTGGTCAGTGGAGGCCTAGTGGAAGGAGTCACCGCAGACAGGCATCGAAGGCCTAAAATAATAACACATGGCTGTAGGCAATTTTAAATTGGTTCCAGGGGTACACGGGCAGCAGTGGTGTGGTCAGTGGAGGCCTAGTGGAAGGAGTCACCGCAGACAGGCATCGAAGGCCTAAAATAATAACACATGGCTGTAGGCAATTTTAAATTGGTTCCAGGGGTACACGGGCAGCAGTGGTGTGGTCAGTGGAGGCCTAGTGGAAGGAGTGACCACAGACAGGCATCGAAGGCCTAAAATAATAACACATGGCTGTAGGCAATTTTAAATTGGTTCCAGGGGTACACGGGCAGCAGTGGTGTGGTCAGTGGAGGCCTAGTGGAAGGAGTGACCGCAGACAGGCATCGAAGGCCTAAAATAATAACACATGGCTGTAGGCAATTTTAAATTGGTTCCAGGGGTACACGGGCAGCAGTGGTGTGGTCAGTGGAGGCCTAGTGGAAGGAGTCACCGCAGACAGGCATCGAAGGCCTAAAATAATAACACATGGCTGTAGGCAATTTTAAATTGGTTACAGGGGTACACGGGCAGCAGTGGTGTGGTCAGTGGAGGCCTAGTGGAAGGAGTGACCGCAGACAGGCATCGAAGGCCTAAAATAATAACACATGGCTGTAGGCAATTTTAAATTGGTTCCAGGGGTACACGGGCAGCAGTGGTGTGGTCAGTGGAGGCCTAGTGGAAGGAGTCACCGCAGACAGGCATCGAAGGCCTAAAATAATAACACTTGGCTGTAGGCAATTTTAAATTGGTTCCAGGGGTACACGGGCAGCAGTGGTGTGGTCAGTGGAGGCCTAGTGGAAGGAGTCACCGCAGACAGGCATCGAAGGCCTAAAATAATAACACATGGCTGTAGGCAATTTTAAATTGGTTACAGGGGTACACGGGCAGCAGTGGTGTGGTCAGTGGAGGCCTAGTGGAAGGAGTGACCGCAGACAGGCATCGAAGGCCTAAAATAATAACACATGGCTGTAGGCAATTTTAAATTGGTTCCAGGGGTACACGGGCAGCAGTGGTGTGGTCAGTGGAGGCCTAGTGGAAGGAGTCACCGCAGACAGGCATCGAAGGCCTAAAATAATAACACATGGCTGTAGGCAATTTTAAATTGGTTCCAGGGGTACACGGGCAGCAGTGGTGTGGTCAGTGGAGGCCTAGTGGAAGGAGTCACCGCAGACAGGCATCAAAGGCCTAAAATAATAACACATGGCTGTAGGCAATTTTAAATTGGTTCCAGGGGTACACGGGCAGCAGTGGTGTGGTCAGTGGAGGCCTAGTGGAAGGAGTGACCACAGACAGGCATCGAAGGCCTAAAATAATAACACATGGCTGTAGGCAATTTTAAATTGGTTCCAGGGGTACACGGGCAGCAGTGGTGTGGTCAGTGGAGGCCTAGTGGAAGGAGTGACCGCAGACAGGCATCGAAGGCCTAAAATAATAACACATGGCTGTAGGCAATTTTAAATTGGTTCCAGGGGTACACGGGCAGCAGTGGTGTGGTCAGTGGAGGCCTAGTGGAAGGAGTCACCGCAGACAGGCATCGAAGGCCTAAAATAATAACACATGGCTGTAGGCAATTTTAAATTGGTTCCAGGGGTACACGGGCAGCAGTGGTGTGGTCAGTGGAGGCCTAGTGGAAGGAGTGACCGCAGACAGGCATCGAAGGCCTAAAATAATAACACATGGCTGTAGGCAATTTTAAATTGGTTCCAGAGGTACACGGGCAGCAGTGGTGTGGTCAGTGGAGGCCTAGTGGAAGGAGTCACCGCAGACAGGCATCGAAGGCCTAAAATAATAACACATGGCTGTAGGCAATTTTAAATTGGTTACAGGGGTACACGGGCAGCAGTGGTGTGGTCAGTGGAGGCCTAGTGGAAGGAGTGACCGCAGACAGGCATCGAAGGCCTAAAATAATAACACATGGCTGTAGGCAATTTTAAATTGGTTCCAGGGGTACACGGGCAGCAGTGGTGTGGTCAGTGGAGGCCTAGTGGAAGGAGTCACCGCAGACAGGCATCGAAGGCCTAAAATAATAACACATGGCTGTAGGCAATTTTAAATTGGTTCCAGGGGTACACGGGCAGCAGTGGTGTGGTCAGTGGAGGCCTAGTGGAAGGAGTGACCACAGACAGGCATCGAAGGCCTAACATAACAAAAATGTCAATACAATGGTATTGTCAGTGGCAGGCATTGAAGGATGTCAGCGCATAGACTAAACATTAGTGGAGCTGTGAGATAATTTTGCAAGTGGTAGAGCACTGTTTGAGCTGGGGTGGGGGGAAACTGTCTTGTGGCCGGCGGTACAGGCCCAGGGCCCCTCATATTACAACGGTGTGTCTGACGTTGGGTGCGCACCACCACCGCCAGAGACACTTTATTGTACTAGGAGGGACCCAGTGGCAGTGCCGTCGACCAAAAGCGGGCTCACCCACCTCTTCAGACAAACTGCACTCTCACGGGTGCTGTCGCCAAGTGTCGATACCACGGCCCCGTGTGGGGAGTTTGGCCATTTAGTGAGGTGTAAACATGTCGTATGCTGGACAATCAGGTGCAGAAAATTACGAGATTGGAAAAGGCATTCAGAATAGTCCACAGGCAAGACCTTTTCATAGGAAAGCTAGGTGTCAGCCGGGCAAGGTGGGGCAAAAGATTTCGAAATCCAGTTGTGGTTCATTTTAATGAAGGTTAGATCATCTACATTTTGGGTAGCCAGACGAGTCCTTTTTTCTGTTAGTATTGAACCTGCAGCACTGAATACTCTTTCTGATAGGACACTAGCTGCCGGGCAAGCAAGCTCCTGCAATGCATATTCTGCCAATTCTGGCCAGGTGTCTAATTTTGATGCCCAGTAATCAAATGGGAATGACGGTTGAGGGAGAACATCGATAAGGGATAAAAAATAGTTTGTAACCATACTGGACAAATGTTGTCTCCTGTCACTTTGAATTGATGCTGCAGTATCTGTCCTGTCTGCGGTCATAGCAAAATGACTCCACAACCTGGTCAGAAAACCCCTCTGGCCAACGCCACTTCTGATTTCTGCCTCTCTAACTCCTCTGGTCTGCTGGCCCCTGCAGCTCTTGTGAGAACGATCACGGGCGCTGTGTGCAGGGAATGCCAGAAGCAAACGGTCAAAAAGAGTTGATTGTTTGGTTGCTAATATTAGTTCCAAGTTCTCATGTGGCATTATATTTTGCAATTTGCCTTTATAGCGAGGATCAAGGAGGCAGGCCAACCAGTAATCGTCATCATTCATCATTTTAGTTATGCGTGTGGCCCCTTTTGAGAATACGTAAGGCATAATCCGCCATGTGGGCCAAAGTTCCAGTTCTCAAATCTGCGGTTGTGCTTGGTTGAGGGGCAGTTTCAGGCAAATCCACGTCACTTGTGTCCCTCAAAAAACCAGAACCCGGCCTTGCCGCGCCACCAATTTCCAGTGGCCCCGGAAAAGCTTCCTCATTAAAAATATAATCATCCCCATCATCCTCCTCGTCCTCCTCCTCCTCTTCGCCCGCTACCTCGTCCTGTACACTGCCCTGGCCAGACAATGGCTGACTGTCATCAAGGCTTTCCTCTTCCTCAGCTGCAGACGCCTGATCCTTTATGTGCGTCAAACTTTGCATCAGCAGACGCATTAGGGGGATGCTCATGCTTATTATGGCGTTGTCTGCACTAACCAGCCGTGTGCATTCCTCAAAACACTGAAGGACTTGACACATGTCTTGAATCTTCGACCACTGCACACCTGACAACTCCATGTCTGCCATCCTACTGCCTGCCCGTGTATGTGTATCCTCCCACAAAAACATAACAGCCCGCCTCTGTTCACACAGTCTCTGAAGCATGTGCAGTGTTGAGTTCCACCTTGTTGCAACGTCTATGATTAGGCGATGCTGGGGAAGGTTCAAAGAACGCTGATAGGTCTGCATACGGCTGGAGTGTACGGGCGAACGGCGGATATGTGAGCAAAGTCCACGCACTTTGAGGAGCAGGTCGGATAACCCCGGATAACTTTTCAGGAAGCACTGCACCACCAGGTTTAAGGTGTGAGCCAGGCAAGGAATGTGTTTCAGTTGGGAAAGGGAGATGGCAGCCATGAAATTCCTTCCGTTATCACTCACTACCTTGCCTGCCTCAAGATCTACAGTGCCCAGCCACGACTGCGTTTCTTTCTGCAAGAACTCGGACAGAACTTCCGCGGTGTGTCTGTTGTCGCCCAAACACTTCATAGCCAATACAGCCTGCTGACGTTTGCCAGTAGCTGCCCCATAATGGGAGACCTGGTGTGCAACAGTGGCAGCTGCGGATGGAGTGGTTGTGCGACTGCGGTCTGTGGACGAGCTCTCGCTTCTGCAGGAGGACGAAGAGGAGGAGGAGGGGGTGCGAACGGCTACAGCCAATTGTTTCCTAGACCGTGGGCTAGGCAGAACTGTCCCAAACTTGCTGTCCCCTGTGGACCCTGCATCCACCACATTTACCCAGTGTGCCGTGATGGACACGTAACGTCCCTGGCCATGCCTACTGGTCCATGCATCTGTTGTCAGGTGCACCTTTGTGCTCACAGATTGCCTGAGTGCATGGACGATGCGCTCTTTAACATGCTGGTGGAGGGCTGGGATGGCTTTTCTGGAAAAAAAGTGCCGACTGGGTAGCTCGTAGCGTGGTACAGCGTAGTCCATCAGGGCTTTGAAAGCTTCGCTTTCAACTAACCGGTAGGGCATCATCTCTAACGAGATTAGTCTAGCTATGTGTGCGTTCAAACCCTGTGTACGCGGATGCGAGGCTAAGTACTTCCTTTTTCTAACCATAGTCTCATGTAGGGTGAGCTGGACTGGAGAGCTGGAGATCGTGGAACTAGCGGGGGTGCCGGTGGACATGGCAGACTGAGAGACGGTGGGAGATGGTATTGTTGCCACCGGTGCCCTAGATGCAGTGTTTCCTACTACGAAACTGGTGATTCCCTGACCCTGACGGCTTTGGCCTGGCAAAGAAACCTGCACAGATACTGCAGGTGGTGCGGAAAATGGTGGCCCTACACTGCCGGAAGGGATGTTGCGTTGCTGACTAGCTTCATTGGCCGAGGGTGCTACAACCTTAAGGGACGTTTGGTAGTTAGTCCAGGCTTGCAAATGCATGGTGGTTAAATGTCTATGCATGCAACTTGTATTGAGACTTTTCAGATTCTGTCCTCTGCTTAAGGTAGTTGAACATTTTTGACAGATGACTTTGCGCTGATCAATTGGATGTTGTTTAAAAAAATGCCAGACTGCACTCTTTCTAGCATCGGATACCTTTTCAGGCATTGCAGACTGAGCTTTAACCGGATGGCCACGCTGTCCTCCAACAGGTTTTAGCTTTGCCACGCGTTTTGGGCAAGATACGGGCCCAGCAGATGGAACCTATTGCGATGTTGATGCCTGCTGCGGCCCCTCCTCCTCCGCTTCAGAACTGCTGCCGCCTGCACCCTGTTCCCCCAATGGCTGCCAATCGGGGTCAAGAACTGGGTCATCTATTACCTCTTCTTGTAGCTCGTGTGCAACTTCGTCTGTGTCACCGTGTCGGTCGGTGGTATAGCGTTCGTGATGGGGCAACATAGTCTCATCAGGGTCTGATTCTTGATCAGCACCCTGCGAGGGCAATGTTGTGGTCTGAGTCAAAGGACCAGCATAGTAGTCTGGCTGTGGCTGTGCGTCAGTGCACTCCATGTCAGATTCAACTTGTAATGGGCATGGACTGTTAACTGCTTCACTTTCTAAGCCAGGGACAGTATGTGTAAAGAGCTCCATGGAGTAACCCGTTGTGTCGCCTGCTGCATTCTTCTCTGTTGTTGTTTTTGCTGAAGAGGACAAGGAAGCGACTTGTCCCTGACCGTGAACATCCACTAACGACGCGCTGCTTTGACATTTACCAGTTTCACGAGAGGAGGCAAAAGAGCTAGAGGCTGAGTCAGCAAGATAAGCCAAAACTTGCTCTTGCTGCTCCGGCTTTAAAAGCGGTTTTCCTACTCCCAGAAAAGGGAGCGTTCGAGGCCTTGTGTAGCCAGACGACGAACCTGGCTCCACAGCTCCAGACTTAGGTGCAATATTTTTTTTCCCACGACCAGCTGATGCTCCACCACTACCACTACCCTCATTACCAGCTGACAATGAACGCCCCCGGCCACGACCTCTTCCACCATGCTTCCTCATTGTTTTAAAAACGTAAACAAACTAACGGTATTTGTTGCTGTCACACAAATTACACGGTGAGCTATAACTTCAGTATGATTTAGCTACCCCTTTACAGGTGAGTGAGACCACAACGAAAATCAGGCACAATGTTACACACTCTGTTGTTGGTGGCAACAAATGAGAGAGATGCCACACACGCAGGACTGTCACTGAAGCACAAATGTAAATATTAATCTCCCACTGATTTGATTTTTTTTTTTTTTTTCAGGGAGACTTTAGGAAAAAAAAAAATAGAATAAAATGATTTTTTCAGGAAGAATTTAGAAACCAAAGAAAATAAAATGATTTTTTCAGGGAGAATTTAGAAAACAAATAAAACAAAAAAAGGCTTTCTATGGCCCACTGAGTGAGAGATGACGCACACAGGAGTCAGGAGTGGCACACAAGCCCAGAGGCCAATATTTATCTCCCACTGATTGATGTAGTGATTTTTTCAGGTAGATTTTGGAACCCAAATCAAGCTAAAAAAAATAATAGGCTTTCTATGGCCCACAATTGGAGAGAGAGAGAGAGAGAGAGATGGCACACCCAGGAGTCAAGACTGGCACACAAGCAGAAAGGGCAATATTAATCTCCCACTGATTTGTTTTTTTTTTGTTTTGTTTTTTCAGGGAGACTTTAGGAAAAAAAAATAGAATAAAATGATTTTTTCAGGAAGAATTTAGAAACCAAATAAAATAAAATGATTTTTTCAGGGAGAATTTAGAAAACAAATAAAACAAAAAAAGGCTTTCTATGGCCCACTGAGTGAGAGATGACGCACACAGGAGTCAGGAGTGGCACACAAGCCCAGAGGCCAATATTTATCTCCCACTGATTGATGTAGTGATTTTTTCAGGTAGATTTTGGAACCCAAATCAAGCTAAAAAAATAATAGGCTTTCTATGGCCCACAATTGGAGAGAGAGAGAGAGAGATGGCACACCCAGGAGTCAAGACTGGCACACAAGCAGAAAGGGCAATATTAATCTCCCACTGATTTGTTTTTTTTTTTTTTTTCAGGGAGACTTTAGGAAAAAAAAAAAATAGAATAAAATGATTTTTTCAGGAAGAATTTAGAAACCAAATAAAATAAAATGATTTTTTCAGGGAGAATTTAGAAAACAAATAAAACAAAAAAAGGCTTTCTATGGCCCACTGAGTGAGAGATGACGCACACAGGAGTCAGGAGTGGCACACAAGCCCAGAGGCCAATATTTATCTCCCACTTTTTTTTTTTTGTTCCAGGGAAAATTTATAAACCCAATAAAAAAAATAATAAATAGGCTTTCTATGGCCCACTATCTGAGAGACAGAGAGAGATGGCACGCTTAGGACTGGCACACAAGCCCAAAGGCCAATATTAATCTCCCTTTTTTTTTAAGGGAGAATTTATAAAACCAAAAAAAAATAAATAAATAGGCTTTTTATGGCCCACTATTTGTGAGAGAGATGGCACGCTCAGGACTGGCACACAAGCCCAGAGGCCAATATTAATCTCCCACTTTTTTTTTTTTTTCCAGGGAAAATTTATAAACCCAATAAAAAAATAAATAAATAAATAGGCTTTCTATGGCCCACTATCTGAGAGAGAGAGATGGCACGCTTAGGACTGGCACACAAGCCCAAAGGCCAATATTAATCTCCCACTGATTGATTTATTGATTTTTTCAGGTAGAATTTAGAACCCAAATAAAGCAAAAAAAAAAAAAAAAGGGCTTTCTATGGCCCACTGAGTGAGTGATGATGCACACAGGAGTCAGGAGTGGCACACAAGCCCTGAGGCCAATATTTTTCTCCCACTGATTGATGTAGTGATTTTTTCAGGTAGATTTTAGAACCAAAATCAAGCAAAAAAATAAATAGGCTTTCTATGGCCCACTGAGTGAGTGATGATGCACACAGGAGTCAAGAGTGGCACACAAGCCCTGAGGCCAATATTTTTCTCCCACTGATTGATGTAGTGATTTTTTCAGGTAGATTTTATAACCCAAATCAAGCAAAAAAATAAATAGGCTTTCTATGGCCCACTGAGTGAGAGATGACACAGACAGGGATGGCACTCTAGCAGAAATGTCAATCTTAATCTCCCACAAAAAAAAAAAAAAAAACAGGGAGTGTCCTTCAATTACTATCTCCCTGCAGTAATCTCAGCCAGGTATGGCAGGCAGCAATAAGGAGTGGACTGATGCACAAATTAAATAAAAAGTGTGTACAAACCAAAAAGATAGCTGTGCAGAAAGGAAGGGACAAGAGGATTTGTGCTTTGAAAAAAGCAGTTGGTTTGCACAGCGGCGTACACACAGCAATGCAGCTATCAGGGAGCCTTCTAGGGCAGCCCAATGAGCTACAGCGCTGAGGGGGAAAAAAAAAATGTAGCTTCCACTGTCCCTGCACACCGAAGGTGGTGTTGGGCAGTGGAAATCGCTACAGCACAAGCGGTTTGGTGGTTAATGGACCCTGCCTAACGCTATCCCTGCTTCTGACGAAGCGGCAGCAACCTCTCCCTAAGCTCAGATCAGCAGCAGTAACATGGCGGTCGGCGGGAACTCCCCTTTATAGCCCCTGTGACGCCGCAGACAGCAAGCCAATCACTGCAATGCCCTTCTCTAAGATGGTGGGGACCAGGACCTATGTCATCACGCTGCCCACACTCTGCGTTTACCTTCATTGGCTGAGAAATGGCGCTTTTCGCGTCATTGAAACGTGACTTTGGCGCGAAAGTCGCGTACCGCATGGCCGACCCCGCACAGGGGTCGGATCGGGTTTCATGAAACCCGACTTTGCCAAAAGTCGGCGACTTTTGAAAGTGAACGACCCGTTTCGCTCAACCCTACTGGGGAAGATTGAGAGATCGCTGATGGTTCAGCATATGGCTGGAGTGTACGGGCGACCGGCGGATGTGCGAGCTAAGTCTTCGCACCTTCAGGAGCAGGGCTCGTAACTCTGGATAATTTTTGAGGAAGCACTGCACTACCAGGTTCAAGATGTGAGCCAGGCAAAGTATGTGTTTAAGTTCTGAAAGGCTATGGCAGCCATAAAATTCCTTCCGTTATCACTGACTACCTTTCCTGCCTCAAGATGTACACTGCCCTGCATTGACGGAGTTTATTGCTGCAAGTACTCGGCCAGTACTTCCACGGTGTGTCTGTTGTCACCCAAACGCTTCATTTCTAACACAGCCTGCTGACGCTTATCACTAGCTGTTCGATAATGGAACACCTCGTGTCCAACACTGGCAGCTGCGGATGGAGTGGTCATGTGACTGCGCTCTGTGGACGAGCTTTCGCTTCTGGAGGAGGAGGGGTGGTGAACACCTACAGCCAACTGTTTCCTAGACCATGGGCTAAGCAGAACTGTCCCACTATGGCTGTCCCCGTGGACCCTGCATCCACCACATTAACCCAATGTGCCGTCATGGACACGTAACGTCCCTGGCCATGCCTACTGGTCCATGCATCTGTTGTGAGGTGCACCTTTCTACTGACTGAATGCCTCAGTGCATGTACAATGCAATCTTTGACATGCTGGTGTAGGGCTGGGATGGCTTTTCTCACAAAGAAATGTCGACTGGTTAGGTTATAGCGTGTTACTGTGTAGGCCAACAGGGCTTTGAAACCTTTGCTTTCAACCAACCAGTAGGGCATCATCTCTAACAAGATCAGTCTAGCAATGTGGGCATTCAAACCCTGTGTACGTGGATGAGAGGATGAGTACTTTCTTTTCCTAATGATAGTCTCTTGTAGGGTGAGCTGGACTGGAGAGGTGTATATGGTGGAACTAGCGGTGGTGGTGGTGCTGGACATGGCGGATTGAGAGAGGGTTGGTGATGGTATTCTCGATGTTGGCCTACATACAGTGTTTCCTACCAATAAATTTGTGATTCCCTGACTGCTTTGGCCTTGCGACGATACCTCCACATTTGCTGCTGGTGGTGTCCTAATCAATGGCCTTACAGTGATGGAAGCAATGAAGAGTTGCTGACTACCTTCATTCTGAGCAGGTGCACCAATGGTACGGGACGTTTGGTAGTTAGTCCAGGCTTGCAAGTGCATGCTGGTTAAATGTCTAAGCATGCACATTGTATTTAAATTTTGAAGATTCTTCCCTCTGCTAAAGGTCTTTGAGCATTTCTTACAGATAACTTTTGACTGATCATTTGGATCTTGGTTAAAAAATTGTCACACTGCACTCTTCCTACTATGGAATACTTTTTCAGGCATTGCACGCTGTGCTACTTTCACCGGATGGTCACGCTGTCCAAAAACTGTTTTTGTTTTTGACAAATGTTTTTGGCCTGATACGGGCCTGCCAGATGTCAGCTGTTGCGATGTAGATGGCTGCTGCGGATCATCCTCCTCCGCTTCTGAGCTACTGGCAGCAACACCCTCTTCCTCCAATGGCTGCCAATCTGGGTCAACAACTGGGTCATCTATCACCTCCTCTTCAATGTCATGTGTACCTTCCTCTGTGTCTCCGTGTAAGGTGCTATAGCGCTCGGGACGGGGCACCATAGTCTCAGCAGGGTCAGATTCTGGCTCCGTACACTGCGAGGGCAATGTAGTGATCTAAGTCAATGGAACAGCATTATAATCTAGCTGTCGCTGTGCATCAGTGCACTCCATGTCCGATTCATCTTGTAATGGTCAGTTAACAATTTCCCGTTCTAACCCCGGCACGGTATGTGTAAAGAGCACCATGGAGTAACCTGTAGTGTCGCCTGACGCATCCTTCACTTTTGGTTTGGGTGAAGGACACCAGGAAACGTCTTGTTCCTGACCGGGAGCATCCACTGACGACTCGCTGCTTTTATATTTGGAACTTTCTTTGGAGGAGGCAAAAGAGCTAGAGGCTGAGTCAGCAAGGAAAGCCAAAACTTTTTCCTGCTTCTCTGGCTTTAAAAGCCGTTTTCCTACTCCCAGATAAGGGAGCCTTCGAGGCCTTGTGTAGCCAGACGATGACACTGGCTCAACACCTCCAGCCTTAGGTGCTATTGTGCTTTTGCCACTACCACCAGATGCACCACCACCACCATCAGTACCAGCTCGCAACCACCGCACACAGGCTCTTCCACCAGACATCCTCATTTTTTGGAAAATCTAACCAAAATAACAACCGTTATATGGTACTGTAAAACAAGGTAGAAGGTGTATATAAACATGTTGAGATTTTAAATCTCCATTTTTTGGGGGGGAGACTGAACAAAAAATCTGGCCCTGTGCAAAAAACAACACAATGTCAGTGGCTGAAAGTGGCTAGCTGATATACGACAAACTAACAGGACAGAAGAATATCCACTTTGTGAGAATTTGAATCTCCCCTTTTTTGAGGGGAGACTGAACCACAACTTAGGCCCAGTGTATATAACAACGCAATCTAAGTGGCAGAAAGTGGCTGGCTGATATACGACAAACTAACAGGACATAAGTATATCCACTTTGTGAGAATTTGTATCTCCCCTTTTTTTAGAGAGAGACTGAACCACAACTTAGGCCCAGTGTATATAACAACGCAATCTAAGTGGCAGAAAGTGGATGGCTGATATACGACAAACTAATAGGACAGAAGTATATCCACGTTGTGAGAATTTGAATCTCCCCTTTTTTGGGAGACTGAACCACAACTTAGGCCCAGTGTATATAACAATGCAATCTAAGTGGCAGAAAGTTGCTGGTTGATATACGACTAACTAACAGGACAGAAGTATATTCACTTTGTGAGAATTTGAATCTCCCCTTTTTTTTGGGAGACTGAACCACAACTTAGGCCCAGTGTATATAACAACGCAATCTAAGTGGCAGAAAGTGGCTGGCTGATATACGACAAACTAACAGGACAGAAGTATATCCACTTTGTGAAAATTTGAATCTCCCCTTTTTTGGGGGGAGACTGAACCACAACTTAGGCCCAGTGTATATAACAACGCAATCTAAGTGGCAGAATGTGACTGGCTGATATATGACAAACTAACAGGACAGAAGTATATCCACTTTGTGAGAACTTGAATCTCTCTTTTCTTTTAGGGAGACTGAACCACAACTTAGGCCCAGTGTATATAACAACGCTATCTAAGTGGCAGAAAGTGGCTAGCTGATGTACGACAAACTAACAGGACAGAAGTATATCCACTTTGTGAGAATTTGAATCTCCCTCTCTTTTGGGGGGAGACTGAACCACAACTTAGGCCCAGTGTATATACAACGCAATCTAAGTGGCAGAAAGTGGCTGGCTGATATACGACAAACTAACAGGACAGAAGTATATCCACTTTGTGAGAATTTAAATATCCCCTTTTTTGGGGGAGACTGAACCACAACTTAGGCCCAGTGTATATAACAACGCAATCTAAGTGGCAGAAAGTGGCTGGCTGATATACAACAAACTAACAGGACAGAAGTATATCCATTTTGTGAGAATTTGAATCTCCCCTTTTTTTGGGAGACTGAATCACTACTTAGGCCCAGTGTATATAACAAAGCTATCTAAGTGGCAGAAAGTGGCTGGCTGATATACGACAAACTAACAGGACAGAAGTATATCCACTTTGTGAGAATTTGAATCTCAGTTTTTGGGGGAGACTGAACCAAAACTCGACCCAGTGTATAAAGCAACACAATGTAAGTGGCAGAAAGTGGCTGGAAGATATATGAAAAAAATACAAGGACTGTAGTACAATTTCAATCTCCCTACAATGATCTCAGGAAAAGTATGGCAGCAATAAAAAGGTCTGCTGCACACAAAAGTGTGGACAAATAAACAAGATAACTGTGCAGAAAGGAAGGAGCAACAGGATTTGTGCTTTTAAAAAAGCAGTTGGTTTGCACAGCGGCATGCAAACAGCAATGCAGCTATCAGGGAGCCTTATAAGGCAGCCTAATAAGCTACAGAGCTGATGCACAAAAATATAGCCTCCACTGTCCCTGCAAACAAATGGTGGTGTTGGACAGTGGAAATCGCTACAGCACAAGCAGTTTCTGGGCTTAATCTTCCCTCCCTAACTATATCCCTTCTTCTGATGAAGCTGCGGCAACCTTTCCCTATGCTACGATCGCAGAAGTAAGATGGTGGCCGGCGTGCACTCCCCTTTATAGCCCCTGTGACGCCGCAGAAAGCAAGCCAATCACTGTAATGCCCTTCTCTAAGATGGTGGGGACCGAGACCAATGTCATCACGCTGCCCACACTCTGCGTCCTGTTGTGAATTCTGTGATCAAGCTCCCTCCTGTGGTCACGAGTGGTACTGCGGCTTCTGAGTTTCCTTCCTCAGGTGATGAGGTTAAGTCGTTAGGTGCTGCTCTATTTAACTCCACCTAGTGCTTTGATCCTGGCCTCCAGTCAATGTTCTAGTATTGGTCTTGCTTCCTCCTGTGGCCTGTCTGCTCAGCATAAGCTAAGTTCTGCTTGTGTTACTTTTGTTGCTATATTTTCTGTCCAGCTTGCTTTTTTGGTTTTGCTTGCTTGCTGGAAGCTCTGAGACGCAGAGGGAGCACCTCCGTACCGTTAGTCGGTGCGGAGGGTCTTTTTGCCCCTCTGCGTGGTTGTTCGTAGGTTTTTGTGGTGACCGCAAAGCTATCTTTCCTATCCTCAGTCTATTCAGTAAGTCGGGCCTCACTTTGCTAAATCTATTTAATCTCTGTGTTTGTGTTTTCATCTTACTCACAGTCATTATATGTGGGGGCTGCCTTTTCCTTTGGGGAATTTCTCTGAGGCAAGGTAGGCTTATTTTTCTATCTTCAGGCTAGCTAGTTTCTCAGGCTGTGCCGAGTTGCATAGGGAGCGTTAGGCGCAATCCACGGCTACCTCTAGTGTGGTTTGATAGGTTTAGGGATTGCGGTCAGCAGAGTTCCCACGTCTCAGAGCTCATCCTATGTTTTGTGGTTTTTGTCAGGTTACTTGTGTGCTCTGAACTTCAAGGTCCATTGTGGTTCTGAATTACCTATTCATAACAGTACTGGAGGACCAAAGTACTATGCTTCTCAATAGAGGGAAAAAAGAAGTTCTGAGACCATTTTTTTTTCTTTGCACTGTGTTTTGCCTTTTTTTTCCCCGAGACATTTGGGTGGTTCAGGACACAGGTGTGGTGATGGACATTAAAGGTCTGTCTTCATGTGTGGATCTTCTCACTGCAAGAGTACAAAATATTCAAGACTTTGTGGCTCAGAATTCTATGTTAGAACCAAGAATTCCTATTCCTGATTTGTTTTCTGGAGATAGAGCTAAATTTCTGAGTTTCAAAAATAATTGCAAACTGTTTCTGGCGTTGAAACCTCGCTCCTCTGGTGACCCAGTTCAACAAGTTAAGATCATTATTTCTTTATTACGTGGCGACCCTCAAGACTGGGCATTTTCCCTTGCGCCAGGAGATCCTGCATTATGTAATATTGATGCGTTTTTTCTGGCGCTCGGATTACTGTATGATGAACCTAACTCAGTGGATCAGGCAGAGAAAAATTTGCTGGCTCTGTGTCAGGGTCAGGATGAGATAGAGATTTATTGTCAGAAGTTTAGAAAGTGGTCTGTGCTCACTCAATGGAATGAATGTGCTTTGGCAGCAATCTTCAGAAAGGGTCTCTCTGAAGCCCTTAAGGATGTCATGGTGGGATTTCCTATGCCTGCTGGTCTGAATGAGTCTATGTCTTTGGCCATTCAGATCGGTCGACGCTTGCGTGAGCGTAAATCTGTACCTGAGCACGCCGCTATGCGGAGTTACGTAAAAGAATCCTTGGAGAAGGGTCATATTCGGCCGTCGTCATCGCCATTGGGAGCAGGGTTCTTTTTTGTGGCCAAGAAGGATGGTTCGCTGAGACCTTGTATTGATTACCGCCTTCTAAATAAAATCACGGTCAAATTTCAGTAACCCTTGCCGCTGCTATCTGATTTGTTTGCTCGGATTAAGGGGGCTAGTTGGTTCACCAAGATAGATCTTCGTGGTGCATATAATCTTGTGCGTATTAAATGGGGCGATGAATGGAAAACTGCATTTAATACGCCCGAGGGCCATTTTGAGTACCTGGTTATGCCATTCGGACTTGCCAATGCTCCATCAGTATTTCAGTCCTTTATGCATGACATCTTCCGAGAGTACCTGGATAAATTCCTGATTGTATACTTGGATGATATTTTGGTCTTCTCGGATGATTGGGAGTCTCATGTGAAGCAGGTCAGAATGGTGTTCCAGGTCCTGCATGCTAATTCTTTGTTTGTGAAGGGATCAAAGTGTCTCTTTGGTGTTCAGAAGGTTTCATTTTTGGGGTTAATTTTTTCCCCTTCTACCATCGAGATGGACCCTGTTAAGGTCCAGGCCATTTATGATTGGACTCAGCCGACATCTCTGAAGAGTCTGCAAGAGTTCCTTGGCTTTGCTAATTTTTATCGTCGCTTCATCTGTAATTTTTCTAGTATTGCTAAACCATTGACCGATTTGACCAAGAAGGGTGCTGATGTGGTCAATTGGTCTTCTGCTGCTGTGGAAGCTTTTCAAGAGTTAAAGCATCGTTTTTCTTCTGCCCCTGTGTTGTGTCAACCAGATGTTTCGCTTCCGTTCCAGGTTGAGGTTAATGCTTCTGAAATTGGAGCGGGGGCTGTTTTGTCGCAAAGAGGTGCTGATTGCTCGGTGATGAAGCCATGCGCCTTCTTTTCCAGGAAGTTTTCGCCTGCTGAGCGCAATTATGATGTTGGCAATCGAGAGTTGCTGGCCATGAAGTGGGCATTCGAGGAGTGGCGTCATTGGCTTGAAGGAGCTAAGCATCGCGTGGTGGTCTTGACTGATCACAAGAACTTGACTTATCTTGAGTCTGCCAAACGGTTGAATCCTAGACAGGCTCATTGGTCACTGTTTTTCTCCCGTTTTGACTTTGTGGTTTCGTACTTTCCGGGCTCTAAAAATGTGAAGGCGGGTGCCCTCTCTAGGAGTTTTGTGCCCGACTCTCCGGGTTTGCCTGAGCCGGCGGGTATTCTCAAAGAGGGAGTAATTGTGTCTGCCATCTCCCCTGATTTGCGGCGGGTGCTGCAAAAATTTCAGGTTAATAAACCTGATCGTTGCCCAGCAGAGAAACTGTTTGTCCCTGATAGGTGGACGAATAAAGTGATCTCTGAGGTTCATTGTTCGGTGTTGGCTGGTCATCCTGGAATCTTTGGTACCAGAGATTTGGTGGCTAGATCCTTTTGGTGGCCGTCTCTGTCGCGGGATGTGCGTTCTTTTGTGCAGTCCTGTGGGATTTGTGCTCAGGCTAAGCCCTGCTGTTCTCATGCCAGTGGGTTGCTTTTGCCATTGCCGATCCCGAAGAGGCCTTGGACACATATCTCTATGGATTTTATTTCGGATCTCCCCGTCTCTCAAAAAATATCGGTCATTTGGGTAGTTTGTGATCGCTTCTCTAAGATGATCCATTTGGTACCCTTGTCTAAATTACCTTCCTCCTCTGATTTGGTGTTATTGTTCTTCCAGCATGTGGTTCGTTTACATGGCATTCCAGAGAACATCGTTTCTGACAGAGGTTATCAGTTTGTTTCGAGGTTTTGGCGAGCCTTTTGTGCTAGGATGGGCATTGATTTATCTTTTTCTTGGCTTTCCATCCTCAGACAAATGGCCAGACTGAACGAACCAATCAGACCTTGGAAACATACCTGAGATGTTTTGTTTCTGCTGATCAGGATGATTGGGTGTCCTTTTTGCCGTTGGCTGAGTTCGCTCTTAATAATCGGGCCAGCTCGGCTACCTTGGTTTCACCGTTTTTCTGCAATTCTGGGTTCCATCCTCGTTTCTCTTCAGGGCAGGTTGAGTCTTCGGACTGTCCTGGTGTGGATACTGTGGTGGACAGGTTGCAGCGGATTTGGACTCATGTAGTGGACAATTTGACCTTGTCCCAGGAGAAGGCTCAACGTTTCGCTAATCGCAGACGCTGTGTGGGTCCCCGACTTCGTGTTGGGGATTTGGTTTGGTTGTCATCTCGTTATATTCCTATGAAGGTTTCCTCTCCTAAGTTTAAGCCTCGTTTCATTGGTCCGTATAGGATTTCTGAGGTTCTTAATCCTGTGTCTTTTCGTTTGACCCTTCCAGATTCTTTTTCCATCCATAACGTATTCCATAGGTCATTGTTGCGGAGATACGTGGCGCCTGTGGTTCCATCTGTTGATCCTCCTGCCCCGGTTTTGGTGGAGGGGGAGTTGGAGTATATAGTGGAGAAGATTTTGGATTCTCGTGTTTCGAGACGGAAACTCCAGTATCTGGTTAAGTGGAAGGGTTATGGTCAGGAAGATAATTCCTGGGTCTTTGCCTCTGATGTCCATGCTGCCGATCTTGTTCGTGCCTTTCATATGGCTCATCCTGGTCAGCCTGGGGGCTCTGGTGAGGGTTCAGTGACCCCTCCTCAAGGGGGGGTACTGTTGTGAATTCTGTGATCAAGCTCCCTCCTGTGGTCACGAGTGGTACTGCGGCTTCTGAGTTTCCTTCCTCAGGTGATGAGGTTAAGTCGTTAGGTGCTGCTCTATTTAACTCCACCTAGTGCTTTGATCCTGGCCTCCAGTCAATGTTCTAGTATTGGTCTTGCTTCCTCCTGGATCGTTCCTGTGGCCTGTCTGCTCAGCATAAGCTAAGTTCTGCTTGTGTTACTTTTGTTGCTATATTTTCTGTCCAGCTTGCTTTTTTGGTTTTGCTTGCTTGCTGGAAGCTCTGAGACGCAGAGGGAGCACCTCCGTACCGTTAGTCGGTGCGGAGGGTCTTTTTGTCCCTCTGCGTGGTTGTTTGTAGGTTTTTGTGTTGACCGCAAAGCTATCTTTCCTATCCTCGGTCTATTCAGTAAGTCGGGCCTCACTTTGCTAAATCTATTTCATCTCTGTGTTTGTGTTTTCATCTTACTCACAGTCATTATATGTGGGGGGCTGCCTTTTCCTTTGGGGAATTTCTCTGAGGCAAGGTAGGCTTATTTTTCTATCTTCAGGCTAGCTAGTTTCTCAGGCTGTGCCGAGTTGCATAGGGAGCGTTAGGCGCAATCCACGGCTACTCTAGTGTGGTTTGATAGGTTTAGGGATTGCGGTCAGCAGAGTTCCCACGTCTCAGAGCTCGTCCTATGTTTTGTGGTTTTTGTCAGGTCACTTGTGTGCTCTGAACTTCAAGGTCCATTGTGGTTCTGAATTACCTATTCATAACAGCGTCCTCCTTTATTGGCAGAAAAATGGCGCTGAAAGCGTCATATGAAACACGACTTTGGCGCGATGATCGCCGACCTCATGGCCGATCCCACACTAGGATCGGGTCGGGTTTCATGAAACCCAACTTTGCCGAAAGTTGGCGAGTTTTGAATGTGTCCGATCCGTTTCGCTCAACCCTACTTGCCAGTAGGGTTAAGCGAAACGGGTCGTTCATTTTCATAAGTCGCCGACTTTTGGCAAAGTCGGGTTTCATGAAACCTGACCCGATCCCTGTGTGGGGTCGGCCATGCGGTACGTGACTTTCGCGCCAAACTCGCTTTTCAATGATGCGAAAAGCGCCATTTCTCAGCCAATGAAGGTGGACGCAGAGTGTGGGCAGCGTGATGACATAGGTCTCAGTCCCCACCATCTTAGAGAAGGGCATTGCAGTGATTGGCTTGCTTTCTGCGGCGTCACAAGGGCCTAAAAAGGGGCGTTCCCGCCGACCACCATCTTACTGCTGCTGATCTGAGCATAGGGAGAGGTTGCTGCCGCTTTGTCAGAAGCAGGGATAGCGTTAGGCAGGGTCCATTAACCCCCAAACCGCTTGTGCTATAGCGATTTCCACTGTCCAACACCACCTTTTGTTTGCAGGGACAGTGAAGGCTACATTTTTTTCCCTCAGTGCTGTAGCTCATTGGGCTGCCCTAGAAGGCTCCCAGACAGCTGCATTGCTGTTTGTACACCGCTGTGGAAACCAACTGCTTTTTTCAAAGCACAAGTCCTGTTGCTCCTTCCTTTCTGCACAGCTTCCTTGTTTCTTTGTCCACACTGTTGACTTTTTTTGTGCAGCAGTCCACTCCTTGTTATTGCTGCCTGCCATACATTGCTGAGATTACTGCAGGGAGATAGTAATTGTAGGACAGTCCCTTTTTTTTTTGTTTCTTTATATCTCTTCAAGCCACTTTCTGCCACAGAAAATATACTCTAATACAGTGGCCCAGATTTATTCACTAGTCTCCCTGAAGAAGAAAAGAGTGCAGATTAAAATTGGCAAATCTGTATCAGTGGCAGTCCTGTGTGTGGCACCTGTCACAAATTGTGTGCCACATTAAACCTAGTGTGTAATACTGGGTCAGATTTCTTATAAATTCTCCCTGAAAAAAAAAATTGTGGGAGATTAAGATTGGCATTTCTGCTTCAGTGCCACTCCTGTGTGTGCCACCTGTCTCAAATTGTGTGCCACATTAAACCTAGTGTGTAATACTGGGCCAGATTTCTTTTAAATTCTCCCTGAAAAAAAAATAGTGGGAGATTAAGATTGGCATTTCTGCTTCAGTGCCACTCCTGTGTGTGCCACATTAAACCTAGTGTGTAATACTGGGTCAGATTTCTTGTAAATTCTCCCTGAAAAAAAATAGTGGGAGATTAAGATTGGCATTTCTGCTTCAGTGCCACTCCTGTGTATGCCACCTGTCTCAAATTGTGTGCCACATTAAACCTAGTGTGTAATACTAAGCCAGATTTCTTTTAAATTCTCCCTGAAAAAAAAAATAGTGGGAGATTAAGATCGGCATTTCTGCTTCAGTGCCACTCCTGTGTGTCCCACCTGTCTCAAATTGTGTGCCACATTAAACCTAGTGTGTAATACTGGGTGAGGTTTCTTTTAAATTCTCCCTGAAAAAAAAATAGTGGGAGATTAAGATTGGCATTTCTGCTTCAGTGCCGCTCCTGTGTGTGCGCCACCTGTCTCAAATTGTGTGCCACATTAAACCTAGTGTGTAATACTGGGTCAGATTTCTTTTAAATTCTCCCTGAAAAAAAAAATAGTGGGAGATTAAGATTGGCATTTCTGCTTCAGTGCCACTCCTGTGTGTGCCACCTGTCTCAAATTGTGTGCCACATTAAACCTAGTGTGTAATACTGGGCCAGATTTCTTTCAAATTCTCCCTGAAAAAAAAAATAGTGGGAGATTAAGATTGGCAGTTCTGCTTCAGAGCCACTCCTGTGTGTGCCACCTGTCTCAAATTGTGTGCCACATTAAACCTAGTGTGTAATACTGGGTCAGATTTCTTTTAAATTCTCCCTGAAAAAAAAAAAATAGTGGGAGATTAAGATTGGCATTTCTGCTTCAGTGCCACTCCTGTGTGTGCCACCTGTCTCAAATTGTGTGCCACATTAAACCTAGTGTGTAATACTTGGTCAGATTTCTTTTAAATTCTCCCTGAAAAAAAAAATAGTGGGAGATTAAGATTGGCATTTCTGCTTCAGTGCCACTCCTGTGTGTGCCACCTGTCTCAAATTTTGTGCCACAGAACATATACTGTATGAGAATGGGCCACATTTCTTCAATATTCTCCCAGAAAAAATAAAAAGGGGGAGATTTGAATTGTTAGTGTCTGCATCAGCGTCATTCCTGTTAGTGGCATATCTGTCTGCCACTGAAGCTGTGTACTGTTATACATTTGGCCTGATTTTCCCTGCAGTCTGACCCACCTATAAAGGGATATATAAATCCAACAGAAGTTTGAGTTCACCTTGTAACTGGTTTTACAGTAACAAATACCGTTAGTTTGGTTACGTTTTTCAAACAATGAGGAAGTCTGGTGGAAGAGGTCGTGGCCGTGGGCGGCCATTGCCAGCTGGTAATGATGGTAGTGGTGGTGGAGCATCAGGTGGTCGTGGGAAAAGCAATATAGCACCTAAGTCTCGAGTTGTTGAGCCAGGTTCGTCGTCTGGCTACATAAGGCCTCGAACGCTCTTTTTTCTGGGAGTAGGAAAACCGCTTTTAAAGCCAGAGCAGCAAGAACAAGTTTTGGCTTTCCTTGCTGACTCAGCCTCTAGCTCTTTCGCCTCCTCTTCTGAAACTGCTAAATGTAAAAGCAGTGCATCGTTAGTGGATGTTCACGGTCAGGGACAAGTCGCTTCCTTGTCTTCTTCACCAAGAACAACAGAGAAGGATGCGTCAGGCGACACAACGGGTTACTCCATGGAGCTCTTTACACATACCGTTCCTGGGTTAGAAAGTGAAACAGTTAACAGGCCATGCCCATTACAAGTTGAATCGGACATGGAGTGCACAGATGCACAGCCACAGCCAGATTACTATGCTGTTCCTTTGACTCAGACCACAACATTGCCCTCGCAGTGTACTGATCCAGAATCAGACCCTGATGAGACTATGGTGCCCCGCCACGAACGCTATACCACCGGCTTACACGGTGACACAGACGAAGTTGCACACGAGATAGAAGAGGAGGTCATAGATGACCCAGTTGTTGACCCCGATTGGCAGCCATTGGGGGAACAGGGAGCAGGCGGCAGTAGTTCTGAAGCGGAGGAGGAGGAGCCGCAGAAGGCATCAACATCGCAACAGGTTCCATCTGCCAGGCCCGTATCTGGCCAAAAACGCGTGGCAAAACCAGTTGTAGGACAGCGTGGACATCCGGTTAAAGAAGCTCAGTCTGCAATGCCTGAAAAGGTATCTTATAGTAGACAGAGTGCAGTCTGGCATTTTTTTAAACAACATCCAAATGATCAGCGCAAAGTCATCTGTCAAAAATGTTCAAGTACCTTAAGCAGAGGTCAGAATCTTAAAAGTCTAAATACAAATTGCATGCGTAGACATTTAACCACCATGCATTTGCAAGCCTGGACTCCCTACCAAACGTCCCTTAAGGTTGTAGCACCCTCGGCCAATGAAGCTAGTCAGCAACGCTACATCCCTTCCCTCACTGTAAGCCCACCATTTCCCGCACCACCTGCAGCAAATGTGCAAATTTCGTCGCCAAAGCATTAGGAAAAGGAAGTACTCATCCTCGCATCCGCGTACACAGGGTTTGAACACCCACAATACTAGACTAATCGCATTAGAGATGATGCCCTACCGGTTAGTTGAAAGCAAAGCTTTCAAAGCCCTGATGGACTATGCAGAACCATGCTACGAGCTACCCAGTCGACACTTCTTTTCGAGAAAAGCCATCTCAACCCTCCACCAGCATGTAAAAGACCGCATCGTCCATGCACTCAGGCAATCTGTGAGTACAAAGGTGCACCTGACAACAGATGCATGGACCAGTAGGCATGGCCAGGGACGTTACGTGTCCATCACGGCTCACTGGGTTAATGTGGTGGATGCAGGGTCCACAGGGGACAGCAATATTGGGACAGTTCTGCCTAGCCCACGGTCTAGGAAACAGTTGGCTGTAGGCGTTCGCCCCCCTCCTCCTCCTCCTCATCCTCCTGCAGAAGCAAGAGCTCATCCACAGACCACAGTCGCACGAGCACTCCATCCGCAGCTGCCACTGTTGTCCATTATGGGACACCTAGTGGCAAGCGTCAGCAGGTTGTATTGGCAATGAAGTGTTTGGGCGACAACAGACACACCGCGGAAGTTCTGTCCGAGTTCTTGCAGAAAGAAACTCAGTCATGGCTGGGCACTGTACATCTTGAGGCAGGCAAGGTAGTGAGTGATAACGGAAGGAATTTTATGGCTGCCATAGCCCTTTCACAACTGAATCACATTCCTTGCCTGGCTCAAACCTTAAATCTGGTGGTGCAGTGTTTCCTGAAAAGTTATCCGGGGTTACCCGACCTGCTCCTCCAAGTGCGCAGACTTTGCTCGCATATCCGCCGTTCGCCCGTGCACTCCAGCCGTATGCAGAACCATCAGCGGTCTTTGAACCTTCCCCAGCATCGACTAATCATCGACGTTGCAACAAGGTGGAACTCAACACTGCACATGCTTCAGAGACTGTGCGAACAGAGGCGTGCTGTTATGTATTTGTGGGAGGATACACATACACGGGCAGGCAGTTGGATGGCAGACATGGAGTTGTCAGGTGTGCAGTGGTCGAAGGTACAAGACCTGTGTCAAGTCCTTCAGTGTTTTGAGGAATGCACACGGCTGGTTAGTGCAGACAACGCCATAATAAGCATGAGCATCCCCCTAATGCGTCTGCTGATGCAAAGTTTGATGCACATAAAGGAGCAGGCGTCTGCAGCCGAGGAAGAGGGAAGCCTTGATGACAGTCAGCCATTGTCTGGTCAGGGAAGTCTACAGGACGAGGTAGCGGACGAAGAGGAGGAGGACAAGGGGGATGAGTATTTTTTGTATGAGGAAGCTTCTCCGGGGCCAATAGCAACTGGTGGTGTTGCAAGGCCGAGTTCAGGGTTTTTAGGGAGACAAGTGACGTAGATTTGCCTGAAACTGCCCCTCAACTCAGCACAACTGCAGATTTGCCAACTGGAACTTTGGCCCACATGGCGGATTATGCCTTACGTATCCTCAAAAGAGACCCACGCATTATTAAAATGATGACCGATGACGATTACTGGTTGGCCTGCCTTCTTGATCCTCGCTATAAAAGGCAAATTGAAAAATATCATGCCACATGAGAACCTCGAACAAATATTAGCAACCAAACAAGCAACTCTTGTAGACCGTTTGGTTCAGGCATTCCCAGCACACGGTGATGGTTCTCACATGAACTGCAGGGGGCAACAGGGCAGAGGTGTTAGAGTTGCACAAATCAGAAGTGGCGTTGGACAGAGGGGTTTTCTGACCAGCTTGTGGAGTGATTTTCGCAATGACCGCAGACAGGACAGGTACTGCAGCATCAATTCAAAGTAACAGGAGACAACATTTGTCCAGTATGGTTACTAACTATTTTTCATCCCTTATCGATGTTCTCCCTCAACCGTCATTCCCATTTGATTACTGGGCATCCAAAATAGACACCTGGCCTGAATTGGCAGAATATGCATTGCAGGAGCTTGCTTGCCCAGCAGCTAGTGTGCTATCAGAAAGAGTATTCAGTGCTGCTGGTTCAATATTGACCGAAAAAAGGACTCGTCTGGCTACCCAAAATGTTGATGATCTAACCTTCATTAAAATGAACCACTACTGGATTTCGAATTATTTTGCCCCACCTTTCCCGGCTGACACCATAGTAACATAGTAACATAGTTAGTAAGGCCGAAAAAAGACATTTGTCCATCCAGTTCAGCCTATATTCCATCATAATAAATCCCCAGATCTACCTCCTTCTACAGAACCTAATAATTGTATGATACAATATTGTTCTGCTCCAGGAAGACATCCAGGCCTCTCTTGAACCCCTCGACTGAGTTTGCCATCACCACCTCCTCAGGCAAGCAATTCCAGATTCTCACCGCCCTAACAGTAAAGAATCCTCTTCTATGTTGGTGGAAAAACCTTCTATCCTCCAGACGCAAAGAATGCCCCCTTGTGCCCGTCACCTTCCTTGGTATAAACAGATCCTCAGCGAGATTTTTGTATTGTCCCCTTATATACTTATACATGGTTATTAGATCGCCCCTCAGTCGTCTTTTTTCTAGACTAAATAATCCTAATTTCGCTAATCTATCTGGGTATTGTAGTTCTCCCATCCCCTTTATTAATTTTGTTGCCCTCCTTTGTACTCTCTCTAGTTCCATTATATCCTTCCTGAGCACCGGTGCCCAAAACTGGACACAGTACTCCATGTGCGGTCTAACTAGGGATTTGTACAGAGGCAGTATAATGCTCTCATCATGTGTATCCAGACCTCTTTTAATGCACCCCATGATCCTGTTTGCCTTGGCAGCTGCTGCCTGGCACTGGCTGCTCCAGGTAAGTTTATCATTAACTAGGATCCCCAAGTCCTTCTCCCTGTCAGATTTACCCAGTGGTTTCCCGTTCAGTGTGTAATGGTGATATTGATTCTTTCTTCCCATGTGTATAACCTTACATTTATCATTGTTAAACCTTATCTGCCACCTTTCAGCCCAAGTTTCCAACTTATCCAGATTCATCTATGCGCCAGTCCTGCGGAACAGACCCCGTCGCTATAGAGTCCCTAAAAATAAGAAATAATGGTTTATCTATTACATTACTTAGTTCTCTTAGTACTCGTGGGTGTATGCCATCCGGACCCGGAGATTTATCTATTTTTTTCTTATTTAGCTGGTTTCGCACCTCTTCTTGGGTTAGATTGGTGACCCTTAATATAGGGTTTTCATTGTTTCTTGGGATTTCACCTAGCATTTCATTTTCCACCGTGAATGCTGTGGAGAAGAAGGTGTTTAATATGTTAGCTTTTTCCTCGTCATCTACAACCATACTTTCCTCACAATTTTTTAAGGGGCCTACATTTTCAGTTTTTATTCTTTTACTATTGATATAGTTGAAGAACAGTTTGGGATTAGTTTTACTCTCCTTAGCAATGTGCTTCTCTGTTTCCTTTTTGGCAGCTTTAATTAGTTTTTTAGATAAAGTATTTTTCTCCCTATAGTTTTTTAGAGCTTCAATGGTGCCATCCTGCTTTTAGTAGTGCAAATGCTTTCTTTTTACTGTTAATTGCCTGTCTTACTTCTTTGTTTAGCCACATTGGGTTTTTCCTATTTCTAGTCCTTTTATTCCCACAAGGTATGCTTACAGTGCCTATTTAGGATGTTCTTAAACATTTTCCATTTATTATCTGTATTCTTATTTCTGAGGATATTGTCCCAGTCTACCAGATTAAGGGCATCTCTAAGCTGGTCAAACTTTGCCTTCCTAAAGTTCAGTGTTTTTGTGACTCCCTGACAAGTCCCCCTAGTGAAAGACAGGTGAAACTGTACAATATTGTGGTCGCTATTTCCTAGATGCCCGACCACCTGCAGATTTGTTATTCTGTCAGGTCTATTAGATAGTATTAGGTCTAAAAGTGCTGCTCCTCTGGTTGGATTCTGCACCAATTGTGAAAGATAATTTTTCTTGGTTATTAGCAGAAACCTGTTGCCTTTATGGGTTTCACAGGTTTCTGTTTCCCAGTTAATATCCGGGTAGTTAAAGTACCCCAAAACCAGGACCTCATTATGGGTTGCAGCTTCATCTATCTGCTTTAGAAGTGGACTTTCCTTGATTTCTGTTATATTTGGGGGTTTGTAACAGACCCCAATGAGAATTTTGTTACCATTTTTCCCTCCATGAATTTCGACCCATATGGACTCGACATCCTCATTCCCTTCGCTAAAATCCTCCCTTAATGTGGACTTTAGACAAGACTTTACATAGAGACAAACCCCTCCTCCTCTCTAATTTTTATGATCCTTTCTAAACAGACTGTAACCCTGTAAGTTAACTGCCCAGTCATAGCTTTCCTATAAAAAGGTCTTGCTTGTGGACTCGTCTTACTGACTGTTCCAATCTCTTAATTTGCAGCAGCTGTTTGTCCAGCATACAACATGTTTACACCTCCCTAAATGGGCTAACTCCCCCCACGGGGCCGTGGTCGCGCCACTTGGCGCAAGCACCCGTGAGAGTGCCGTTTGTCTGAAGAGGTGGGTGTGACTGCTTTTGGTCAACGGCTCTGCAACTGGGTTTCTTATAGTACAATAAAGTGTCTCTGGTGGTGGTGGTGCGCACCCAACGTCAGACACACCGTTGTAACATGAGGGGCCCTGGGCCTGTACCGCCGGCCACAAGAGAGTTCCCCCCCATCTCAAACAGTGCTCTACCACTTGCAAAATTATCTCTCACAGCTCCACCAATATTTAGTCTATGCGCTGACATCTTTCAATGCCTGGCACTGACAATACCAATTTGTTGACATGTATGATGCTAGTTAAAATAGTCAGGGTCAGTGTCCTATATTGACACCAGTAAATACTTAGCGCCAAATTACTATGTTTGAAACTCAGCAGAGGAGCCCACCCCTGTACCTAAGTATGCCACCCTTTTGTTTTTTGGTTTTGTTGTTTTGCGAGACATTAACATCTATTTATTTTTTGGGAGTACTAACTGTGTCAGACACTCCTTCCAATCGTCCTCCGCTGACCAAACCAATGCTGCCTGTGTACCTCTGCAAGATAATTCAAACTGAGCCAAATTTTTTTTTATTTTAGGCCTACTAAGTCTGTCTGCGGTCCCTCCTTCCAATTGTCCTCCGCTGAACACAACAATGCTGCCTGTGTACCCCTGCAAGATAATTGAAACTGCCTTGAGCCTAATTTTTTTAATTTTAGGCCTACTAAGTCTGTCTGCGTTCCCTCCTTCCAATTGTCCTCCGCTGAACACACCAATGCTGCCTGTGTACCCCTGCAAGATAATTGAAACTTCTTTGAGGCTAATTTTTTTATTTTAGGCCTACTAAGTCTGTCTGCGGTCCCTCCTTCCATTTGTCCTCTGCTGAGCACACCAATGCCGACCGTGTACCCATGTACATGTTTTTGTCATCCTGCAGTGAGCCTACTTTGTGGTGTAAGGCCTACTAGCAGTGTCTGTCTGCGCCACTTAATACAGCTGTCCTCCTCTAAAAAAAAAAAAATGTCGGACTTTCAGCTTGTCAGAATTATAAAATTGCATTGGGGCCACAAGTTTCGTTGTGGTTTACATACTGAGTCTTCCGCTCCAAGGTGTTCTCTCTGTTGCCTCTCCTTCGCGTCTATCTTGAAGCTCGTTAAGTAGTTGTTGAAACAACACTGCATTAGGCCTACAAGTTGGGTCTGGGTGGTAGAGACGGTGTCTCCCGCTCCAAGGTGTTCTCCAGGTTGCCTCTCCATAGCTTCAATCTTCATGGTCTTGTTAAGTAGTTGTTGAAACAACACTGTATTAGGCCTACAAGTTGGGTCTGGGTGGTAGAGACGGTGTCTCCAGCTCCAAGGTGTTCTCCAGGTTGCCTCTCCATAGCTTCTATCTTCATGCTCTTGTTAAGTAGTTGTTGAAACAACACTGCATTAGGCCTACAAGTTGGGTCTGGGTTGTAGAGACGGTGTCTCCCGCTCCAAGGTGTTCTCCAGGTTGCCTCTCCATGGTGTTCTCCAGGTTGCCTCTCCATAGCTTCTATCATCTAGCTCTCGTTAAGTAGTTGTTGAAACAACACTGCATTAGGCCTACAAGTTGGGTCTGGCTTGTAGAGACGCTGTCTCCCGCTCCAAGGTGTTCTCCAGGTTGCCTCTCCATAGCTTCAATCTTCATGCTCTTGTTAAGTAGTTGTTGAAACAACACTGCATTAGGCCTACAAGTTGGGTCTGGGTGGTAGAGACGGTGTCTCCCGCTCCAAGGTGTTCTCCAGGTTGCCTCTCCATGGTGTTCTCCAGGTTGCCTCTCCATAGCTTCTATCTTCTAGCTCTCGTTAAGTAGTTGTTGAAACAACACTGCATTAGGCCTACAAGTTGGGTCTGGCTTTTAGAGACGGTGTCTCCCGCTCCAAGGTGTTCTCCAGGTTGCCACATAATCAAAGCTGCATAGAGCCTATTTTGTTATTTTAGGCCTACTAAGTCTTTCTGCGGTCCCTCCTTACAATTGTCCTCCACTGAGCACACCAATGAAGACCGTGTACCCATGTAACCTTTTTTAAACCTGTGTCGAGCCAACTTTGTGGTGTAAGGCCTACTTGCAGTGTCTGGCTGCGCCACTCAATACAGCTGTCCTCTTTAAAAAAAATGACCTGCAATTATCAGGTTTTCAGCCTATCGGAATTTTAAAACTGCAGTGGGGCTACTACTTTGGTTGGGGCCTACTAACAGTGTCTGCCGCTCCAAGGTGTTCTCCTGGTTGCCTTTCCTGAGCTTCTATCTTCAGGCTCTTGTTAAATATTTGTTAAATGGAACAACTGCATTTGGCCTACTAGTTGGGTTGGGGCCTACTATCGGTGTCTGCCGCTCCTTTATATTCTCCTCCACTGAACAAACCAGTGCCGCCTGTTTACTTCTGTTGCCAATTTTGAACTGCATTTAGCCTACTTACTGATTTCGGTCTACTCACTGTGTCAGCCTCTCATTACAGTTGTACTCCACTGAACAAAGCAATTCCCCCTGGTTAGTCCTGTTACCAATTTTGAACTGCATTTAGCCCACTTTATTCTTTGGGCCTATATCTGTGTTTCCTCCTCATCCTGCCCATTGCCCAGCCAGTGATAGATGAGTCTGCTGGTACATTGACCCATAATGCAACATTTCCCGTGCACGCTACACAGCAAGATTGTGACCCTGCTGAAAGTCAGGTTCCCCTTCCTGCATACCATACCACCTTACACGGGGACAAAGAGGAAGATGCAGATGAAAGTGCAGGTTCCTTCATCAGGTGGGGGGAGGAATACTCGTTGGCGACGTCACTGGCACAGGGCCCCTCATAGTTCAAACACACCGCCGTACTTTGAGGGGCCCTGTGCCAGTGCCAATGCCAACGAGTGGGCCCCCCCTGCTTGCTCAGGATCACAGCACTTGCAAAGTTGAAATACTTACCTCTCCCTGCTCCACTGCCGTGACGTGGTCCAGATTTCCTGGGCCCACTAAATACTTGAACCAGCCCTACCCCCCACAATTTTAGCCAAATGACCCCCAATTTCCAATGCCTTACTATTATTATAAGGTAAATTAAGATTGACAAGCTTCAGTAACAAGAATGTATGTTTTTGCCATTAAAATGGGCACTGTACATGTTTTTCTGGCCTCTACTCACTGCCGACTATGCTCCCCCATTGACTTGCATTGGGTTTCGTGTTTCGGTCGATCCCCGACTTTTCGCGATAATCGGCCGATTCCACTCGACTCGACTTTTGAGATAGTTGGGTTTCGCGAAACCCGACTCGACCCTAAAGTGACATTCTCACTGAGCAGATCGGCTTTTTTCCCAGTCCACGTCCTATTGTATCACTGTCAATTTGAGTTACAAGCTATGCTTTTTCATGATGTTGCACCTCAGTTTGTCAGTCAAGACACATGCCTCAAGCAGCATTTCTTGAGGCTGCAATCCATTCATGAGCATGCCTAAGACATGTTCCAGTCTGAGAAACTTGATGTTGGCCATCTTGAATTAATTGTCAGAAAATACACTATAGTCAGCCAAACCCAACTATTTGGGCAGGACTGACAGACAATCTGATGTAAATGGGAGACTCCTGACACTCTCTCAACAGACTATGTCAGGAACGCAAAGGATATGGTAGCTGGAATTTCAACACCTGATAATTCTGTTTGCAGGAGAGATAATCTAATCCCTCACAACACTTTTCTATTTTTTTCTTGCTGAAAACACATGAATGCACAGCAAAGCTGAATGCTCATGTATATAAGCAAGTTAGGAGACATACTGTAGCTGTCTGCCGAATGTACGTTTGTCTGACCCCTGTCTTGTGTTTGGCCAGCTTTAGAGTAGACATGTCATTAGGATCATCAGCTGCAATCCCAATCTTAGTGCCATAATAGTACACCTAAAGTAGGAATACACTCCTACTGGCAGCTAAATATGAAACTATGCAGCAAGATGTTATAAGCAAAACCATGGAAATAATTGAAATCTCAGTTAAATACAATATGGAATGCACCATTCCACTTCAAAGACTAGCTGAGTCAGTTCAGTATTCTCCAATATACAATTCGTTCTGTGTATTTGAAAAATTCAAAATGAGTTGATTTTTACAGTCAGTATAATCTTAGTGATCCCATCTCAATAACCAGTAGCAATTGTAAAAATTAATGAACTTATCAAGTGGTGACATGATTTATATATTCCAATTTTCAAACATATGAAATTGTTATCTGATTTAAAAAATCAGTTTCCTATATTCTTTTAGGATACTGTATGTGTCATAAATGTGAATCGTAGACCCAATGTGCCATGGGCCAGGCTTACCCCTTTAAGTGTGTGGCAAGGGGCAACCTGGTCTTTAGTAGTGTTCCTGATGGTAGAGTTAGGTTTGCGCTCTTGTTAGCCACCAGATACACTTCTGGGCAGTCCCCGATACTGAAGTAGCTGACCCCAAAGTTCAGGATTCCAGTCATGGACATGGACTTGGAGTCCTTATCAGATATCAGAGCCTGTACAGACAGTGTGGATTCTGCAACACTAGCCAGGGCAGACAAGGGTTTCGGGAACAGGTTCCAATTCGGACAACAAAGGTCTCAGGAACAGGTTCAGACTCACGGACAGGGACCTGGCAATTTGCCAGTAACACACATACACTAAGTAGGGAAACTGCATGGGTTGCTTGGGCAACTCCCTACTGGGGAAGGTGCCTCATATAAATGATGCCTCCCAGCAATTGGCTGGGGACATTTCCAAAGTAGGCACACTACCAGGAGACCTGCGCAGCATGCGCAGGCCCATAGAAGCAGGAAACCACAGCAGGGTACGGGGACACAGCTGGGTGGCTGGGCCAGTGAGTATGTCCCTGCCGGGAGGACAGAGGGGGATCACGCAGGAAAGCCAACATTGGCGTTACAGTGTGAATATGAAGCAGAGAGTTCCTACAGACATCACCTTTCTTTCTGCTTCTTTTTCTATGGTGGACCTGTCCTCTCCATGCCTTATATGATGGCATTAAAATCAATAGACTGTCTATGTAACACTTAATTTTCCACGTAGCACGGCTGCACAATGGTTGAACATGTTCTGGCAGCTTCCATTGTAGATTACAGCGGCGGTTCCTATGTTCAGCATACTGTATGAGATATCCTTTTAACGAAAAAAAATCTCTAAAATATTCTCTTACCTCTATTTTAGTTAACACATGACTTTTACACCTTTGTAGGGAACATTACAAAACCAATTATTTAAGGAGACCAGTACGTGCAACAACATAGTCCAAGAGAGAATGAATGGAGTAGTGATTGTGCAAACAACCTGTTGCACCATTCTGTAACAATAAAACTTCACCATTGGCTCCCATGGAGACTATTGAAGTATGCCAGAATTACGTTTTTTTGGTCGCCGTGACATTGCATTAAAATGCAATAACGGGTGACCAAAAGACTGTATCTACACCAAAATGGTATCATTAAAAGCATCAGCTCGGCACGCAAAAATTAAGTCCTCACCCGACCCCAGATCACAAAAAGTGGAGATGCTCCGGGTATCGGAAAATGGCGCAATTCTTTTTTTTTTTACAAAATTTGGAATTTTTTTATATTACTTAGATAAAAAAAGAACCTAGACATGTTTGGTGTCTATGAGCTCGTACTGAGCTGGAGAATCATAATGGCAGGTCAGTTTTAGCATCTAGTGAACCTAGTAAAAAAGCAAAACATAAAAACTGTGGGATTGCACTTTTTTTTACAATTTCATCGCACTTTGAATTTTTTTCCCATTTTACAAGACAGACACAATGTGTTAAAACCAATGGTGTTGTTCAAAAGTACAACATGTCCCACAAAAAAACAAGCCATCAAATGGCCATATTGATGAAAAAAATAAAAAGTTATGGCTCTGTGAAGAAGAGGAGCAAAAAATGAAAATACCGACGTCATGAAGGGGTTAAAAGCCCTATGTTACCATTTGACTACAGTAAATGTATCACTTAAATATGAGCCATATATGAGGAAGCCGGAGTCAAGAGTAGGAGTCGGAGTCAGGGAAATTGAGGAGTCGGAGGTTTGGCTTACCAACTCCACAGCTCTAGAGCAAAGTATGTAATTGGCATACTCCGGCACTCTGTGGCCTTTCCCCATGCATGTGCAGAACAGTACTTTTCTCTGCCCACGGCAGGGCAGAGAGATATAGGGCCCTAATATAGTAATAATGTTCCCCAATTGGCTTAATACAGTAATAATGTCCCTCAAGTAAACCTGGACTTTACGTTGAATTGCAATTTTGGTTATGTTGCCACAGCTAATTAAGAGAAGGAATAAAAAAATATAAATATAATAGTGCAATTGTTAAAACCATATAAGGATAGACTGTTACATTTTAAGTGTATAGGAATCTACTACAGAAGGTACTGTGAAATTCATACTGGCCGTGTATTGTGTTGTGTTTATGACAGTTGAAGAGAAAATTGGCTGCTGTGTATGCCAAAGTTCAATAACTTTTCCTTCCCAGCCAAAAATAAGATAGATTGCCTGAACTTACTGTGTTTTGTGTGTTGTCAGAAATATGGGAAGAATGTGAATATTGCAGTTTGTAAAAAAGAAGAACAAAATTACACAAGAATGCTATCTCAAAAAAATATGTTGAAATTTAAGAAGGTTGGAGAAAAAAATGTAATCTTCTGTAATAATGATAAATGCCTTTGCTGAAATATTGAGTAAGTTATATATGATATTAGTGCTGTGATTACACATGATCTGATGTCAATTGTTTGTAGATATTGTTAGGAGTGTAAATTCCTAAACAGGAGGATGAACATACATTGGATATTGTGTAGATTCAATAGCTGGGAGGCAAAAAGGATTGTCCTTTTTGGAAAATACTTGTTTAAATGGTCCTGTTGAAAAACAGCTGATCACTGGTTATCTCACTGCTGTGGCCCCCTAAGATTCAGGTATATTCACCAGACATATCCTCCATAATTGAAATTAATCATTATGTTGTGCATATTGAAAGCATTGAGCTATTAATTCAAGGACGGCTTGCCTCTCTAGAGGAAAATTAATGGTACTTATATGTTGCTGCCTTTAATTGGTAGATGTGCGGATTGATGACCTTTCCTGATGTTTCTTTCAGTGCTCTAAAAGGGTATTTGTAAATGCATTTTCTTAACCAGGCAGCCCATTTAACCCTTTCACAGCCCCCCACCCACCCTGCTTTATGCCAGTCTCATACGTCCAGATAATTCCGGTACCGGAAAAATTGGTACCAGAATTATCTGTGTCCGTGTGCCGGTGCGTGTCTGTGGCACACCAGTGTGGCACATCAGTGTGGCACACGTGTGCCGCCCGTGTGCTCACTGGGTACCACACGCACCATGCCGGAGACAGCGCTAAAGTTTAGCGCTGCCCCCTGCATCTGGTGCTGAAGCCCCATTCATATCTTCCCTGCAGCAGCGTTTGAGGTAGAGAAGATATGAATAATTGTGTGTAAAATCAAGATCCAGGTCCCCACCCCCCTCCCTGGATCTTGATTTTACACACAATTATTCATATCTTCTCTACAGCAAACGCTGCTGCAGGGAAGATATGAATGGCAGCTTCAGCACCAGTGGGGGGACAGCGCTTAATGTAGCGCTGTCTTCTGCACGGCACACGGACTGCACACGGACAACATCCGTGTGCGGTGCGTGTTTTACATGGACGCATTGACTTTAATGGGTCCGTGTAATCCGTGCGCTCCCATGAACACTGACATATCTCCGTGTTTGGCACACGGAGACACGGTCCGCAAAAAATCAATGACATCTGCACAGATGCATTGATTTTATTGTGTCTACGTGTGTCAGTGTCTCCGGTACGTGAGGAAACTGTCACCTCACGTACCGGAGCCACTGACGTGTGAAACCGGCCTTAACCTTCCAGACCAGGTCAAATTTTGCAATTCTGACCAGTGTCACTTTATGTTGTAATAACTGTGAAATGCATCATCAGATTCCACTAATTCTGTGACTTTTTTTGTGATACATTGTACTTCATGATGATGGTAAAAATTTTTAGATATAACTTGTGTTTATTTTTGAAAAAAAACAGAAAATTGGTGAAAATTTAGCAATTTTCAAATGTTTAATTTTTATGCCCTTAAACCAAAAAGTTATGCCACACAAAATAGTTAATAAATAATGTTTCACGTATGTCTACTTTACATCAACACAATTTTTGAAATATATATTTTTTGGTAGGAATAGTAATGAGTAAACCCATGGATGTTCGGGTTCGCTCTGTGTTCGCAGAATATACAGTAAAAAGAATGGTTTGGATCCGTACTTATCCCCAAACTTGACCCCAGACCAGAACCCAATAAAGGTAAATGGGGACCCAAACATCAGTGCTTTAAATGGCTGTAAAATGGTCATGGTCAGGGCTAAGGTGATACAAAAGGAAGCAAATTGGGGGTAAGAGTAGGCCAAGTGCTCTGCTAACAAATGTGGATAGTGAAATTACTTAAAATAACATAGAATGAAAAAATAAGAAAAATTAATCATCTTGAACCAGGAGGAAGAGGTCCAAATGGAGGACGTGGTGGTGTACATGGAAGAGGCAGGGGTGGAGATGTCCAACACTGTTTTTGTGGGGCGGTTGTTTTTCTTAGGGAACTGACTTAAAAGAACATAGAATTTAAAAAAATAATAATATAACAATCTTGAACAAGGAGGCGGAGGTTCCAGTGGAGGAGGTTGAGGTGGAGCAGGAGGTTGAGGTGGAAGTGGAAGAGGCTAAAGAGGAGGTAGCCAACAATGGTTTTGTGTTTATTTGTTGTTGTTTTTGGAGGGAACACTGAAAACATGCAGTGTAATAATCTGCTGGCCACTGACTTTTAGTATACAGGCCATGTAATGCTCAGCATTTTTTTTGCAAATTATGCAAGCAGTCTGAGCTCCAAGTTACGCAGCAGCCACTTCTGCTTTTTGATGTCTCTTCTGGTAGTGGTTACGTGGGCCATGCACCTGGCGCTGGCCAACAATTGTTAGAGATTCGGTGCAATGATGCCCAACCACTTTTTTTGTTGGAGTATGAGGGTAGGGCACACTGTCAGAGGACCACTGCATCACATCTCTGATGTTGAACTGCAGGTTACTACTGCTGCAGCTTTCTGCTGTGTTTAGAGGGCAGGGGTGAGGCCTGGGTAGAACGTCATACAGAGAATTGCTATGCTTTTTTAGAGCACCATTGATTCTATGCTAAACATGAGGAGAGGATAGATACTAAACACAAACAAAAATTACAGTGAACAAACTAATAGTGACAGATACAGAGGGGAGAAGAAGACAGTAAAGGTACCTTCACACATAACGATATCGTTAACGATATTGTTGCTTTTTGTGACGTAGCAACGATATCGTTAAGGAAATCGTTCTGTGTGACAGCGACCAACGATCAGGCCCCTGCTGGGAGATCGCTGGTGGCTGAGGAAAGTCCAGAACTTTATTTCGTCGCTGGACTCCCTGCAGACATCGCTGGATCGGCGTGTGTGACACCGATCCAGCGATGTCTTCACTGGTAACCAGTGTAAACATCGGCTTACTAAGCGCAGGGCCATGCTTAATAACCCGATGTTTACCCTGGTTACCAGCGTAAAAGTAAAAAAAACAAACACTTCATACTTACCTACCGCTGTCTGTCCCCGGCGCTCTGCTTCTCTGCACTCCTCCTGCACTGGCTGTGAGCGTCGGTCAGCCGGAAAGCAGAGCGGTGACGTCACCGCTCTGCTTTCCGGCCGCTGTGCTCACAGCCAGTGCAGGAGGAGTGCAGAGAAGCTGAGCGCCGGGGACAGACAGCGGTAGGTAAGTATGTAGTGTTTGTTTTTTTTACTTTTACGCTGGTAACCAGGGTAAACATCGGGTTATTAAGCGTGGCCCTGCGCTTAGTAACCCGATGTTTACACTGGTTACCCGGGGACCTCGGGATCGTTGATCGCTGGAGAGCTGTCTGTGTGACAGCTCTCCAGCGACCAAACAGCGACACTGCAGCGATCGACATCGTTGTCGGTATCGCTGCAGCGTCACTGAGTGTGAAGGTACCTTTAGTTCAGGGGCTGCATCAGCTCTGGTTTTTCTGAGGTGGCAGCATGGGTCATTGCAGGCTATAAGCTGTTCTGAAGACATGGATTTTCAAGATCCGCTTGAAATTACCGAATGTAGGGGATAATAGAATGTGTTGGGCCACAGAGTTCTACAGGACGGGGAAAGTCTTGCAAGCAATTGAATGAGGAACGTATGATTGTAGAGGAGAGGGAGGTCTTAGGTGAACCAGAGAATACATGGTGGGAGATATTGGGAGATTAGTTCAGAGATATACGGGGGAGACAGTTTATGGACAGGTTTGTAGGTCAGTGTTAGTAGCTTGAAGTGGATACTGTAATGAGCAGTAATAGTTACTCTGTAGCGACTTGCGTTGGACAAGCAAGAGCACAGACACAAATGAATTTTCTGCAAGCCACCACTGCTAGGAAAGTCCTTAAGGGCCAGGATATTCTTCACCCACTCCCAAAGGTTAGGGGGGCTTTACAGAACCGTTCAAAGACTGCTGCCACAAGGTAGCTGGCTTCTGGTGACGCGGATCATGTGGAGTCAGGTACAAGAATAAATCCAAAGCTAGCAAAAAAACAAATGAAAGCCACATGGAAACCTCAGGACAGTAGCTAATAAAGAAGAACCAATAACTACCATTAGCAACTATTGAAAAACAATCAGAACTCAACAAGGAAGCAGTCACCATACACCTACACAATGGAACTGAATAAATAGCACTGAAATGGATTAAAAGCAGGACTTATAAAGCCAGCCCTAGTGCAAGGTGATATCAGGTGATGCATTCCTCCTAGTCATCTCAGGGATCCACTCCCTGCTCACCTGAACAGCAGGGTGCACAAATTCCCACCATTGGCTAACACCAGGCAAGGCAGCATCCATTGCCTGGTAGCCATGAGACACAGAGTCTTATGTCTCCCGTGCCGCCAAACAAGTGTGAAGCACTGCGTCCCGTCTTCACAAATTGCTCACCGTTTTCACATATTCACACATGAGGCACAACTGTAAGTAGTAGCACTACCAAAGTACGTGCCAGCTCCTCCCCCAAAGCTGATCGACTGGTGGAGCAGACTGGAAACAAGAGGAGGACGATTGAGTCCACAGCAGGTATTCCTAACAAATACATTCTGGAATTGGGAGACAATGAGGGAATTTGCAGAGGGGACACAAGTGGATTTGTAGGGCAACAGAGTAACGTAACGGACAGACTGAAGAAGTGTGATGATGCAATGGGAGATGATGAGGTCCTAGACCCCACATGGAATAAAGGCCATCTGAGTGACATGGGCAGTTTGGAGCAGGAGGTGGTGGTCACACTGCCCCAGTTGCACAGCAAATGAAGGAGCAGGATGCAAAAGTTCTGAGACCAGTCTCTAGCCATCAAGTTGGCTGCTACTGTGCATGGCAGCTGGCCTCTAGTCTTTTGTCTACCTGTGTGGGCCTTCAAGAAGGATGTGTGGGCCGTGATGTGCTGCTACAAGTACTCCATGAACATGGACGGCGCTGATGACACCATCATTAGCATTACTATACAACCTCTTTGCTTCCTTTAAATCAGGTGGTGGCAGAAGAGGAAAAGAGGAGGAAGATTAGTTCTGAGATATATGAGGGGGGGAGATTATGGATAGCTTTGTAGGTCAGTGTTAGTAGCTTGACGCGAATATGTCGTGGAATTGGTAGACTATGAAGGGATTTGCAGAGGGGAGAAGCGAATTAACTGAGTACACCAAAGCCTGCTCAATGGAACTCGCTGAAAAGATATGGGTGGTTTGCATTCTGTATTGTCAGAGACTGAAGCGGGGGAAAAATGTTCTTAACCTGAGTACCACCAGCATGTCGAGGCATCTGAATGCAAAGCACAAGGTGCAGAGGAGTACACACTTGAAAAAAGCAGGAGAAATCTGAGCCTCCTCCTGCAGCAGTCTTGGCCTTTTCCTCTCCCTCCAGAGCAACAGGGCCACCTGGCTACCCTCAAAGAGAGGATGTCAAAGCACCACTAACAGCAGTGTCATCGAGCATCTCCACACTGTCCCATTGAAGTGTTCAGCCATTCATTCCCAAAACACTGGATACCGTATTCTACATGTGGCCTCAAAAGTGATTTCTAAAGGGGTAACAATATGTTGGGATGATGGGAACCATAGTACCAGGAATAAACTGTAGGAGAGATCAGGGCAATAGGGTCTTATCCGATGGACACAAATTTAATTCAATTCAAATTGCACTAACCTGATAGATCTATTGGTAAGGCATATAGATCTCAATGAGGATCCCAGCTGCAGCAGATCCACGGGTCCGCAAGAGACCGTATCAATATGACAAGATAGAGGATTTTGTGGATTTAGTCTGCTCTGCCAAACCAGAGTACGTAATACCCAGCCACCAGTACTTTTGTGGCAGGCCATCCATGCCCTGCACGAACATGTTGTGCACAAAATCCGGTGTGCTCTGTGTAAAGCTATCAGTGTAAAAGTCCACATAACCACTGACACATGGACCAGTAAGCAGAGACAGGAGCATTATATCTCTCTAAGTGCCCACAGGCTAAATGTTATGGTGGCTGTGCCTATGGCAGAAAGCATTTTGGTGCATGTCCTACCATCGCAGAGGATTGCTGGATGTTTTGGGGATGTTTCTCTGTCCATGTTGCCTCCTCCTCTGCTTTCTCCAACACAGTCTCTTCCAGTCAGCCCAACACCTGCACCAACAACTTCAGCACAGCCAGGGGTAAACTGCAGCAGGCTGTTCTGAACTCACCTGTTTGTAGGAAAAATCCCACACTGTGCAGGAGCTGTGAATGGGGATTAAAGAACAAATAGATCTGTGGTTGGTCTGTCTAAACCTTAAGCCCAGTGTGGTGGCGAGTGATCTCAAAGTATCGTTGAGTCTAGTCGGTTTGATGCACATCTCATGCTTGGCATATGTGCTTAATTTAGTGGTGTAAAGCTTACTTAAAAAGTATGCAGAAATATCACAGCTGCTGCTGAAACTGCAGCCTATCTGTATATGTTTTCAGCATTCTCACCCTAATGCTGTTCGCCTGATTGCACAGCAGCTTCACTTCTTCACTTCTGCCTTCCCGCTCACCACCTCATATATCATGTACCAACAAGGTGGAATTCCATCTTTCACATACTGGAGATACTGTGTGAGAAGCAGTTGGAGATACTGGAGAGTATCTTAAGCTGCAGAACAACACCACTTCAAGACCAGCGAGTGGGCCTCCATGTGGGAGGTGCGTGCTATGTTTCTCTGCTTCGTGAACTCCAAGATCATGGCTTGCGCTGATGACGTCATCAATAGAGATGAGCGAACCTTTCAAGGTTTGGTTTGGATCAGCGAACATCCCAATGTTTGCCTATTTGCTTAACTGTTCAAAAAAGATAACCAAACCCGGTTGACATCAATGGAAGGCAAAAACCAAATGCGTAGACAACATATTCAGGGGTCCAAAAGATCTATAAATAAATACATTTAAAAAATTGATGTGGGTTCCACTGTATTTTTGATAACCAGCCAGGCCAAGTGGGGATCATATTTGTGGGGTTGATGTCACCGTTTTATTGTCCGGTGACATCAAACCCACAGCTTAGTAATGGAGAGGCATCTATAAGATGCCTATACATCACTAAACCTATAGTTATACTGTAAATAAACACACAGCTAGAATAAAGTCCTTTAATTGAAAGAATGACACAGACTCCTTTAATTAATCTAAATTAAACCATACTCACGTCATCACACATTCCACTGTAGCCATGGTCTCCTGTACTAAAACAAAAATAAAAAACAACCATATCCCTCACCTGTCCATCATTCTGCCCAATGACATAATTTATGCCAGGGGAAAAACAGTTTTCAACCTGTATTTTAACAAGTTGTGACTGTCCAAGTTGAGAACCACTGAGAAATGAGCTACTGTGAGTGCAGCATCAGTGACTAGCGGTGACATTATCGAGGTTTCAGGCAGTCACTGAGGCTGTATTCCCAGCTGGGCTCCTGGACTATGGGGACCTCCGTAACATCATCGCTAGCACAGTGAGAAAAAGCCTCACGGAGTAGCGCTGATCTCACCAAGTTTCCCGCAGTTCAGGGGCCCAGCAGTGAACGCAGCCTCAGTGACCAGCGGTAACCTAAATCATGTCACAATTAGTAACTGAGCCTGAGCTCGCAACTGCTCATTCCTCAGTGGTTCTAAGCCTGGATGGTTGCATCCATACATCTTCCAGTTCACAGAAGCCAATGTCTCCTTAACAGAATTAAAATAATAAACTACAATATTTCTCACCTGTCCGAAGAGAAGACAATGATCCATTTGTGACACGACGGGTCTAGCTATGCTACGTCTAGATGTCAGGTTTCATTGTTGCATGCTGCAACTATACAGCCTGCCATCCGGCAGAGACACTGAGCAGCGTGTGCTACCACTGCTCAGTATCTCACGGTGAACTCCTATGACCTGACTGACATCATCACGAGCGTGAGAAAGTTCCCAAGCTCGCTGTGCAGTCAGAAAGGTCCTGGGAGTTCACAGCCAATGAACTCAGTTCAACTGCCTGATGTCGGTGCGTGCGCTATTGCAACTTTTCCCAAGGGGGGGAACCCATGCTGTTTTTTAAATTATTTATTTAAATAATTAAAAAATATGGCGTGGGGACCCCTCTATTATTGATAGCAAACCTTGCTGAAGCTGTCAGTTTTGCCTGGCTGGTTATTCATAGTGCAAGAGACAGCTGATGAACAATCCAATCAGCCGCTGCCTGCTCTCCCTGTTGAATACAACAACCGTTGAATGCAACTAGCATTTATTCATAAGCAATACAGCAAAAGGTTGTGTACCCACTAGAAATGCATTAAACCTATAAATATGATACACAACTAAGATAATAGAAAATATTTTTATTGGTAATTATAAATCATAAAATAAGAAGAGAAAAGGAAAAAGGGGGGGGGGCCAATAGGTGGAAAATAGTACAGGGAGTGAAGGGTAAGTACATGCACAAATTAGTAATGGTAAATCACTATGACAAAAACATATACATGATCCAAATAAATAAGTACATGATACTGAATAAAACCAGAATTATATGCCCATCTCATCCAAAAATAAGTAAATAAATAGATAATTGTAATACGGTTAGAAAGCATAAAAAGTATTAGAGCGCATCATGCAAGGGGATTAGTATAGGTAAATGTCTGATATATACTGTATGATATCAAATGTGCAAAGTATCAAAATAATAGGGTCAGCTGCTGAAAAAAAAGTGCCTGTATCTGTCATAAGACCATAGGATACTAATTAGTTGATCGGGTAAGTATAGCTGCCATAAAAGTAAGAAATAAATTAATATGGAAGATAACTTACAAAAGTGTTATTAAAAAGTCATGGTTAGCCAAATCAAAAAGCAGGTATGGCATATAAAGGTGCTATATATAGTAAAGTGCAAATGAACCCCGCAACAGCCTGCACCTGCTCCGCGATTTGCATAAGCTTTGATCAAGGGATGAGAATACAACTCTCAACAATGTCCCCTGCTAGTGCTGATCGTAGGAGGTAAGCCTCCGTCAAGTTATTTACAATATGTGAATATTACCACATACTGCACTTAGAAGCATCTATGTTTTTCGTGAGTTTATTACCATTATCCTAAGCTTCATTCGTAAAATAACCTGAAAAGAAACAACCATTTAAGGATCATGAAGAAATCAATTGCACCACTATGCACCTGTAAGAGCTCGCTCAGACAACTGTATAATATGGATATGTGATATCGGAGTAAAAATCAGACAGCACACTGACCAAAGTAATGAAATGCTCAGAAGACTGTTTCTTCACATGGACCAAGTGTCTCTTGTGAAAAATATAGCAGCATGAACTATTCTCTTGCTTAGATCCGATGAGACTCACCCATTCAAGTCTATGGGCACTCAAAAAAAACTTGGATCCCATATGAAATATCCACATTGCAACCGATTTTTAAGGATGCAATGCATTTATTGACCTAAAAAACGGTGTTTTTTTAATGTACTGCACATTTTAAACTGTTTTTGTATGAATACATATCTTAATATACAGAAGCAAGGTTGACAATATGGATGAAAATCATCTGAGTTTTCAGGATGAAAATTGGATGATTATTTAAACACTCGTCTGACATCGGCCTTATAAACGTTTTAAAGACTAAAAATTCAAAGTTATTCAGGCATTTCCATCAGGCAGGCTTCATAGAAAACGTTCTGCTCAATATTAAAAATGAAGTTGAATCTTAGATTTAGATACCTGAGAGCTGGAACTTTATGATATGATTGCATATGCTGGCAAATGAAACTGAAATCATTTTCAGACATAAATATTTCAAAGGAGGATTGAGGCAGAAAATGCATAAATTTGGTGGTAAACATTTTCATAAATAAATGACTGATACAAAACATTTTTACGCTGTGTCTAGAAACGTTTCCAATTTCAATTTAGAGCAAACGGAATTGTGTAAAACAGCAGCTAAGATATCACGTTTGTGTTACATTTCCCTATGCCATTATGCAAACATCCGAGACAGAAAAAGTTAGAATTTGGCTTTTGATCAAGACATTTAAATCTCGAAATGCAGAGAGTTTGTCATTTCCCTTTGAACAAAACATTTGCCTGTAAAAAGAAGCATTTCATAAAACACTAATTCTCACTCACTAATAGAGGGGTCTTCTATTTTTAGAAGAAAGCCTCCTTCCATGATCTCTAAGAAGACGTTCCAGACACTGAAAGAAATAGCTGTTTGTGCTGCCTCAGTTTTTGTAAATATGAATGTGATTGACCTATATTCGTGCAGACGAGTTTAAAGCATCCTTCAAATCAAATCCTAAATATGCCAAAAATGTATGCCATCTGTTTTACAAGGTATTTTGCATAGGAGTTGAAATCATCATACTAATAGGACAACAGACTATGTCTATATGGATGACCTAATATGAAATTATGTGTGACCTCAACACAAGGAACATGCTAGGTAATGATCCGTGTAAATTAGTATAATCACAATACATATTTGAATTTGCATTCATTAAATGACTTTTGACAGTAAGAAGAACAGGCTTGGAGCAACCCTGCTGTTTGCTAAGTGTGTGGAGAAATATCTCTTCTTTAAATCAGTGCATAGATGAGCTGGCAGGAACATGGCAATATAGTCAGCATTAGATGTAGCTAAATGCCTGAATGCTAGATTTAAGTCAAAAGATAAATTGGTTCGAGTCACCTGTGCTTTTACACTTGTATGACTACTATTGAACAGTCCAACAATGTTCTATAAAGTTCTAAAAGTTTCTAGAAACTTCTAGATAATTCTGGAAAATTGTAGAAACTTCTGCACAATTCTAGCAGCTCAACAATACTCTAGAAGACAACTCAGTATTGAATATGAATCGAGAATTTTCCCGAAAACACACAAATTTCAAAATATCATTGTCCTGATCACAAAAGCAAAGTTTTTGTGGAACAACAACTATTTTCTATTTGTTTTAGGCATAACGGGTTAGGAAAACACACTTTGGACCCAAACTCGGCTTTGGGAAAATGGCCGCCGCGATCTCTTGTGCGCACGCGCGGCATCCCGCGGCCATTATCTTGAAGCCCCGTGCAGCAGAGCACTCCATCTGCGCACGCGCGGCCCCAGGAAGATGGCCGCCCCCACCGATGAAAGGGATGACAGCGCAGATCGCGCGCTGTGTCTTCACGTGGGCGCAGGGAATTCGGACCTTGGACATGCGCACACCACTACGCCACCAACGGAAAGCTGGGGAAGAAAAGAGCGCTGTGAACACGCCCACCTGACCAGACCAGCCTGATTGACAGGCGAAAACGGCGACTTTGGTAATGTATTTCTCAGCATACATGGGGAATCAGGGTACACTACATACACTATAGTAACGCACAGCGCAGGCCCTATTTAACAGTATTTATAGCTCAATCTGAAAAAACGGGGTGACAGGTTCCCTTTAACTGTCTATGCAAAATGGATGTGATTTCATGAAAACTGCACCTATTGTGCGCCCAAAGGCACCACTGAAATGTGTGGTTTTGGTGCTTTTTTTTCTAGAGGTTTCCATGTAGAGCAAAAACGCATGCATAAAACTGCAATTAATTTTTTAAGCGCAGAACCAAAGCTTTTCTCTACTTTAAAAAACCACTAAAAATGTTGCTTCACATCTGTATCAAAAATGTATCAAATAAGGGGGAAAAGGCAAAAACGGCAATAACCAGCACGTAGCTGTGGCCCTTGTTAGTACGGCCAAGAAGGAGAGCATGCCTAGTCAGTAGTTTGAAAAAGCCTCTGCGGCACACACAGGACGCCGTCCTCTCTCTGTCTGACACTGGCCAGTTCCAGTGTCCGAGAACGGCAAGCTCTCCTCACCAATCTCCAGCATCCACTCCTCAGCACCTCCGATGCTGGCTGGACAGTGAACCCACCTCATCTCTTCATCCTCCTCATTTCATACGAGTACAAAAACAATGTTTCCATCTCCATGCTTGACAGTGGCGATGGTGTTCTTCGAGTCATAGGCAGCATTTCTCTTCCTCCAAACATGGCGAGTTGAGTTAATGCCAAATACTTCAATTTTTGTCTCATCTGACCACAGCACCATCTCCCAATCACTCACAGAATCATCCAGGTGTGCATTGGCAAACTTCAGGTGGGCCTGAACATGTGCCTTCTTGATCAAGAGGACCTGCAGGATTTTATACCATCACGGCGTAATGTGTTACCAATGTTTTTCTTTGTGACTGTCGTCCCAACTTCCTTGAGATCATTAACACATTTCCCTCGTGTAGTTTTAGGCTAATCTCTCACCTTCCTCATGATCAAGGATACCCCACGAGGTGAGATTCTGCATGGTGCCAAAGATCGATGTCGATTGACAGTCATTTTGTACTTCTTCCATTTTCTTACTATTGCACCAACAGCTGTCTCTCACCCAGCGCCTTATGCATAGTTTTGTAGTCCATTCCAGTTTTGTGCAGGTCTATGATCTTGTCCCTGACATCCTTAGAAAGCTCTTTGGTCTTACCCATGTTGCAGAGGTTATAGTCTGACTGATTAATTCAGCCTGTGGACAGGAGCCTTTTATAAAGGTGACTATGTAAGACAGCTGTCTTTAACGCAGTTAACGAGCTGATTAGGAGAGTCTAACTGGTCTGTAGGAGCCAGAACTCTTAATGGATGGTAGGGGATCAAATACTTATTTCTCTCTGCAAAGTGCAAATAAATTTATACAATGTAATTTTCTGGATTTTATTTTTGATATTCTATCTCTCAATGTTAACCTTCCCTTAAAATTATAGACTGTTCATGTCTTTGTCAGTGGGCAAACTTACAAAATCAGCAAGGGATCAAACACTTATTTCTCCCACCGTAGATAAAGAAATAACTACATAAAAGCCTACATCAGTAGCACATATGGTCCTATATAAACAGTAGACTATACAAATGCAACTTACATACCTAGGCTTTATCCTGTTTTGATATTGGCCCAGCGGAAGGCAAACTGTATATATTGTATGTTATGTGCAGGTGATCTCCTGAGGCATATATCTTTGAATACTGTACTACTAACCTCTTACTGTAATATCTGTGGATTATCAAGCACTTGGCTTAAAGAAAAGCTTCTACCTTAGGCTTCTACCTTAGGCTTCTACCTTAGGCAAGCTTTACATCATATGAAAGCCTTCTGTCTAGTAAACCTAACTCCGATAAACCTGTATATTTCAGACTCTAATATTAATACCAATCCATAAATATGAATTGAGCAGCACTTGACAGCTTCTATGTCAACCACTGTCTCCTTACGGCATATTTATTTGTAGTCATTTGGGCACAGAAATATGGGAGTCTTATATTAAAGCTGCCAGTCAATTAAAGCTGCCAGTCAATTAATTCATATGTCTGGATTACAATAGAAATCAGGTTTGCAGAATCTATACAGTATATCTACATTTTTTTATTACAGGCCAATGGTGTACATTCTTATACAGTAAAAAAACATTTCATCCTACACCTTACAATAGGATCCAGATGAGTATTGGCAAAATAATCTACTTACCTTCTGGTCCATTTGATAGTAGTCAGTGTAGGAATATTGGGAGTCTTTTATGTTGTTGTGATGTGATGGGGGAATTGCATTTCTTTGATAGACATTCTGTGGAAGCAAAGTTTTCATCTGTAACAAATATTTAAAAAACCTGTTTCATATATTTAAAGATACCTATCACCAATCTGAGGTTGCAATTTTCTTTAAAAAGTGGACAGCCACAAATTGGTGTTTTTTTTAAATATCATCAATATCCTATCAGTGATTTGACAGCTATTGCTGTATGTATACAATACTAAAAAAGCTGCCAGACACTGATAGGACTGCCCAAATGGACATAAAAGGGCCTGTGTTCAAATGATTAAAACACAGGTTAAGGCTGAGTCAGACTGCCGTATAAGTCGTGCGAGGATCGCATCACACTGCACTGCACTGGCCTGGCACCTCTCCTGACCTGAGCTAGACAGTATGATGTATTTCTATGCAACTGTCAAGCTCAAGTCAGGAGAGGTGCCAGGCCAGTGCCAGGCTTATGATGCGATTCTCGCACAAGAAAAACGGCAGTCTGTCTCTGCCCTTATACTGAATCTTTCTGACAAAACTATATACAAGTGCTTCTCACAAAATTATAACATCATCAAAAAGTTAATTTACTTCAGTTCTTCAATACAAAAAGTGAAACTCAGATATTATATAGAGTCATTACAGGATGACCTATTTCAATGTTTATTTCTGTTAATGTTGATGATTATGGCTTACAGCCAATAAAAACCAAAAAGTCATTATCTCAGTAAATTAGAATAATTAACAAAAACACCTACAAAGGATTCCTAAGTGCTTAAAAAGGCCCCTTAGTCTGTTTCAGTATTCTCCACAATCATGGGGAAGACTGCTGACTTGACAGATGTCCAGAAGGCAGCCACTGACACACTCCACAAGGAGGATAAGCCACAAAAGGTCATTGCTAAGTAGCTGGCTGTTCAGAGTGCTGTATCTAAGCATATTAATGGAAAATACAGATTGGACTGTATTTTCCCTCTGTGCAACATCTTCATCGTTCCATAGCTCCTCCTGCTCAGGGGGTAATACTGGAAACTGCATTGCAGGCTCTGAACCTACTGTCAGAATATACTGGTAATCAGAGATACATTTATATTTAGCAGTGTATTACTATGTCCTGATATTCTAGAAGTGAAGAAAAAGTCAGATTTTTTTGTTCGTATAAAACAATTACTTATTGAGATATAGTCCTTTGAGGAATCAAACCAACAACCTACATCATTGCAAGCAATAATGAGCCACAGCCTACACTGACAGCTTTCAGATGATTTTCTATACTTGAAGCTGCATTGCAGGCTCTAAACCCACAGGCCAGTCCTATTAGTACATAGAGATACATCTGTGCATAGCAGTGTATTTCTACGTCCCTTTTTTCTAGAGAAAAAAAAAGATTATTTTTTTCTTCCTATAAAATCAATAAAAAATAATGAAAAATAAATGCAATAATGTCATTTTAACCCCTTAGCGACCGCCGATACGCCTTTTTACGGCGGCCGCTAAGGGTACTTAAACCACAGCGCCGTTAATTAACGGCGCTGTGGAAAAAGTAAATAGCGCCCCCCAGAGTCAGATTTTCTCCAGGGTCTCGGCTGCCGGGGGTAGCCGAGACCCCAGAGAACATGATTCGGGGGGGTTTTACCGACCCCGCATTTGCGATCGCCGGTAATTAACCGTTTACCGGCGATCGCAAAAAAAAGCGTGATTTCTTTTTAATTTCTCTGTCCTCCGATGTGTGTTATGGCTGGCAATCAGGCAACACAGCGTGCAGTAATCAGCACACATACAGAGATCTGGCAATAACCCAAAACAATAGGACGAGCTCTGAGACGTGGAATCTCTGTAGACTGCAGTACCTGATCTATCCTCACACAACTGAAAGCAGCAGTGGATTGCGCCTATCAACTACCTATGCAACTCGGCACTGCCTGAGGAGCTGACTAGCCTGAAGATAGAAATACAAGCCTGACTTACCTCAGAGAAATACCCCAAAGGAATAGGCAGCCCCCACATATAATGACTGTTAGCAAGATGAAAAGACAAACGTAGGAATGAAATAGATTCAGCAAAGTGAGGCCCGATATTCTAGACAGAGCGAGGATAGCAAAGAGAACTATGCAGTCTACAAAAAACCCTAAAACGAAAACCACGCAAAGGGGCAAAAAGACCCACCGTGCCGAACTAACAGCACGGCGGTGCACCCCTTTGCTTCTCAGAGCTTCCAGCAAAAGTTAATAGCAAGCTGGACAGAAAAAACAGAAAACAAACTAAAAGCACTTATCTAGCAGAGCAGCAGGCCCAAGGAAAGATGCAGTAGCTCAGATCCAACACTGGAACATTGACAAGGAGCAAGGAAGACAGACTCAGGTGGAGCTAAATAGCAAGGCAGCCAACGAGCTCACCAAAACACCTGAGGGAGGAAGCCCAGAGACTGCAATACCACTTGTGACCACAGAAGTGAACTCAGCCACAGAATTCACAACAGTACCCCCCCCTTGAGGAGGGGTCACCGAACCCTCACCAGAACCCCCAGGCCGACCAGGATGAGCCACATGAAAGGCACGAACAAGATCTGGGGCATGGACATCAGAGGCAAAAACCCAGGAATTATCTTCCTGAGCATAACCCTTCCATTTGACCAGATACTGGAGTTTCCGTCTAGAGACACGAGAATCCAAAATCTTCTCCACAATATACTCCAATTCCCCCTCCACCAAAACAGGGGCAGGAGGCTCCACAGATGGAACCATAGGTGCCACGTATCTCCTCAACAACGACCTATGGAATACATTATGTATGGAAAAGGAGTCTGGGAGGGTCAGACGAAAAGACACCGGATTAAGAATCTCAGAAATCCTATACGGACCAATAAAACGAGGTTTAAATTTAGGAGAGGAAACCTTCATAGGTATATGACGAGAAGATAACCAAACCAGATCCCCAACACGAAGTCGGGGTCCCACACGGCGTCTGCGATTAGCGAAAAGCTGAGCCTTCTCCTGGGACAAGGTCAAATTGTCCACTACCTGAGTCCAGATCTGCTGCAACCTGTCCACCACATAATCCACACCAGGACAGTCCGAAGACTCAACCTGTCCTGAAGAGAAACGAGGATGGAACCCAGAATTGCAGAAAAATGGAGAGACCAAGGTAGCCGAGCTGGCCCGATTATTAAGGGCGAACTCAGCCAACGGCAAAAATGACACCCAATCATCCTGGTCAGCGGAAACAAAACATCTCAGATATGTTTCCAAGGTCTGATTGGTTCGTTCGGTCTGGCCATTAGTCTGAGGATGGAAGGCCGAGGAAAAAGATAGGTCAATGCCCATCCTACCACAAAAGGCTCGCCAGAACCTCGAGACATTGCTTCACATGAGACTCCCAATCATCTGAGAAGATCAAAATGTCATCCAAGTAAACAATCAAGAATTTATCCAGATACTCACGGAAAATGTCATGCATAAAAGACTGAAAAACAGATGGAGCATTGGCAAGTCCGAACGGCATCACCAGATACTCAAAATGACCCTCGGGCGTATTAAATGCCGTTTTCCATTCATCTCCCTGCCTGATTCTCACCAGATTATACGCACCACGAAGATCAATCTTAGTAAACCAACTAGCCCCCTTAATCCGAGCAAACAAGTCAGAAATCAATGGCAAGGGATACTGAAACTTAACAGTGATCTTATTAAGAAGGCGGTAATCAATACACGGTCTTAGCGAACCATCCTTCTTGGCTACAAAAAAGAACCCTGCTCCCAATGGTGACGACGATGGGCGAATATGTCCCTTCTCCAGGGACTCCTTCACATAACTGCGCATAGCGGTGTGTTCAGGTACGGACAAATTAAATAAACGACCCTTAGGGAATTTACTACCAGGAATCAAATCGATAGCACAATCACAATTCCTATGCGGAGGTAGGGCATCAGACTTGGACTCTTCAAATACATCCTGAAAGTCCGACAAGAACTCTGGGATGTCAGAAGGAATGGATGACGAAATAGACAAAAATGGAACATCACCATGTACTGCCTGACAACCCCAGCTGGTTACCGACATAGAGTTCCAATCCAATACTGGATTATGGGTTTGTAGCCATGGCAACCCCAACACGACCACATCATGCAAATTATGCAGTACCAAAAAGCGAATAACTTCCTGATGTGCAGGAGCCATGCACATGGTCAGCTGGGCCCAGTACTGAGGCTTATTCTTGGCCAAAGGTGTAGCATCAATTCCTCTCAACGGAATAGGACACCGCAAAGGCTCCAAGAAAAATCCACAACGTTTAGCATAATCCAAATCCATCAGATTCAGGGCAGCGCCTGAATCCACAAACGCCATGACAGAATATGATGACAAAGAGCACATTAAGGTAATGGACAAAAGGAATTTGGACTGTACAGTACCAATAACGGCAGAGCTATCGAACCGCCTAGTGCGTTTAGGACAATTAGAAATAGCATGAGTAGAATCACAATAGAAACACAGTCTGTTCAGACGTCTGTGTTCGTGCCGTTCTACTTTAGTCATAGTCCTGTCGCACTGCATAGGCTCAGGCTTACTCTCAGACAATACCGCCAGATGGTGCACAGATTTACGCTCGCGCAAGCGACGACCGATCTGAATGGCCAAGGACATAGACTCATTCAAACCAGCAGGCATAGGAAATCCCACCATTACATCCTTAAGAGCTTCAGAGAGACCCTTTCTGAACAAAGCTGCTAGTGCAGATTCATTCCACAGAGTGAGTACTGACCATTTTCTAAATTTCTGACAATATACTTCTACATCATCCTGACCCTGGCATAAAGCCAGCAGATTTTTCTCAGCTTGATCCACTGAATTAGGCTCATCGTAAAGCAATCCCAGCGCCTGGAAAAATGCATCAACATTACTCAATGCAGAATCTCCTGGTGCAAGAGAAAACGCCCAGTCCTGTGGGTCGCCGCGCAAAAAAGAAATAATAATCAAAACCTGTTGAATAGGATTACCAGAAGAATGAGGTTTCAAGGCCAAAAATAGCTTACAATTATTTCTGAAGCTCAGGAACTTAGTTCTGTCACCAAAAAACAAATCAGGAATCGGAATTCTTGGTTCTAGCATCGATTTCTGATCAATAGTATCTTGAATCTTTTGTACATTTACAACGAGATTATCCATTGAGGAGCACAGAGCCTGAATATCCATGTCCACAGCTGTGTCCTGAAGCACTCTAATGTCTAGGGGAAAAAAAAGACTGAAGACAGAGCTAAGAAAAAAAAATGATGTCAGGATTTCTTTTTTCCCTCTATTGGAAATCATTGAATGGCTCCTTGTACTGTTATGGCTGGCAATCAGGCAACACAGCGTGCAGTAATCAGCACACATACAGAGATCTGGCAATAACCCAAAACAATAGGACGAGCTCTGAGACGTGGAATCTCTGTAGACTGCAGTACCTGATCTATCCTCACACAACTGAAAGCAGCAGTGGATTGCGCCTATCAACTACCTATGCAACTCGGCACTGCCTGAGGAGCTGACTAGCCTGAAGATAGAAATACAAGCCTGACTTACCTCAGAGAAATACCCCAAAGGAATAGGCAGCCCCCACATATAATGACTGTTAGCAAGATGAAAAGACAAACGTAGGAATGAAATAGATTCAGCAAAGTGAGGCCCGATATTCTAGACAGAGCGAGGATAGCAAAGAGAACTATGCAGTCTACAAAAAACCCTAAAACGAAAACCACGCAAAGGGGCAAAAAGACCCACCGTGCCGAACTAACAGCACGGCGGTGCACCCCTTTGCTTCTCAGAGCTTCCAGCAAAAGTTAATAGCAAGCTGGACAGAAAAAACAGAAAACAAACTAAAAGCACTTATCTAGCAGAGCAGCAGGCCCAAGGAAAGATGCAGTAGCTCAGATCCAACACTGGAACATTGACAAGGAGCAAGGAAGACAGACTCAGGTGGAGCTAAATAGCAAGGCAGCCAACGAGCTCACCAAAACACCTGAGGGAGGAAGCCCAGAGACTGCAATACCACTTGTGACCACAGAAGTGAACTCAGCCACAGAATTCACAACAGATGTGATACTCACCTATCTCCCCCGGTGCTCCTCGTGGCTCCCGGTGGGCGCCGCCATCTTCAAAATGGCGGGCGCATGCGCAGTGCGCCCGCCGGCCGGCACCGGGGGAATCTTTGGGGTCTCGGCTGCCGGGGTAGCCGAGACCCCAAAGAACATGATCGGGGTCGGTTTTACCGACCCCTGTTTTGCGATCGCGGTAATTAACTGTTTACCGGCGACCGCAAAAAAATAAATAAATCTGTAATTCTCTGTCCTCTGATGTGATCGCACATCAGAGGACAGAGAAATAGGGGGATTCGGGGACCCTATTATACTTACCGATGTCCCTGGATCCTCCTCTGCTGCACCTCCTGGTCTTCTTGGCAAAAGAAAATGGCGGGCGCATGCGCAGTGCGCCCGCCATCTGTCGCCATCTGCCGGCCGGCAGGAGAAGAGCAGTTGGGGCTAAAATTAGGGTTAGGGTTAGGGCTAGGGTTAGGGCTAGGGCTAGGGTTAGGGTTAGGGCTAGGGTTAGGGCTAGGGTTAGGGCTAGGGTTAGGGCTAGGGTTAGGGTTGGGGCTAAATTTAGGGTTAGGGTTGGGGCTAAATTCAGGGTTAGGGTTCTTTCACACTTACGTCGGTACGGGGCCGTCGCAATGCGTCGGCCCGACATACCGATGCACGTTGTGAAAATTGTGCACAACGTGGGCAGCGGATGTAGTTTTTCAATGCATCCATTGCCCAATCTATGTCCTGGGGAGGAGGGGGCGGAGTTACGGCCACGCATGCGCGGTCAGAAATGGCGGACGCGACGTACAAAAAAGTTACATTGAACGTTTTTTGTGCCGACGGTCTGCCAAAACACAACTGATCCAGTGCATGACGGACGCGACGTGTGGCCATCCGTCACAATCCGTCGGCAATACAAGTCTATGGGCAAAAAAACGCATCCTGCGGGCACATTTGGAGGATCCGTTTTTTGTCCAAAACGACAGATTGCGACGGATGCCAAACGACGCAAGTGTGAAAGTAGCCTTAGGGCTAGGGTTAGGGTTGGGGCTAAAGTTAGGGCTAGGGATGGGGCTAAAGTTAGGGTTAGATTTGGGGTTAGGGTTTGGATTAGAGATGGTATTAGGGTTAGGGTTGGCATTAGGGTTACGCTTGGGATTAGGGTTAGCTTTGGGATTAGGGTTAAGGTTAGGGTTGTGATTAGGGGATTAGGGATTAGGGTTAGGTTTGAGGTTAGGTTTGAGATTAGGATTAGGGGTGTGTTGGATTTAGGGTTTTGATTAGGGTTATGTTAGGGTTGACATTAGGGTTGTTTTGGGGTAAGGGTTGTGATTATCGTTAGGGTTAGTGATTAGGATTATGGATCGGGTTGGGATTAGGGTTAGGGGTGTGTTGGGGTTGGAGCTAGAATTGGGGGGTTTCCACTGTTTAGTTACATCAGGGGGTCTCCAAACACGACAGCCAATTTTGCGCTCAAAAAGTCAAATGGTGCTCCCTCCCTTCTGAGCTCTGCCGTGCGTCCAAACAGTGGGTTACCCCCACATATGGGGCATCAGCGTACTCGGGATAAATTGGACAACAACTTTTGGGGTCCAATTTCTCATGTTACCCTTGTGAAAATAAAAACTTGGGGGCTACAAAATCTTTTTGTGGAAAAAAATATATTTTTTTATTTTCACGACTCTGCATTCCAAACTTCTGTGAAGCACTTGGGCATTCAAAGTTCTCACCACACATCTAGATAAGTTCCTTGGGGGGTCTAGTTTCCAAAATGGGGTCACTTGTGGGGGGTTACTACTGTTTAGGTACATCAGGGGCTCTGCAAACGCAACATAACGCCCACAGACCATTCTATCTAAGTCTGCATTCCAAAACAGCACTCCTTCCCTTCCGAGCTCTGCCGTGCACCCAAACAGTGGTTTACCCCCACATATGGAGCATCAGCATACTCGGGATAAATTGGACAACAACTTTTGGGGTCCAATTTCTCCTGTTACCCTTGTGAAAAAAACTTGGGGGCTACAAAATCATTTTTGTGGAAAAAAAAATATTTTTTTTATATTCACGACTCTGCATTCTAAACTTCTGTGAAGCACTTGGGCATTCAAAGTTCTCACCACACATCTAGGGGGTCTAGTTTCCAAAATGGGGTCACTTGTGGGTGGTTACTACTGTTTAGGTACATCAGGGGCTCTGCAATCGCAACATAATGCCCACAGACCATTCTATCAAAGTCTGCATTCCAAAACAGCGCTCCTTCCCTTCCGAGCTCTGCCGTGCGCCCAAACAGTGGTTTACCCCCACATATGGCACATCAGTGTACTCGGGATAAATTGGACAACAACTATTGTGGTCCAGTTTCTCCTGTTACCCTTGTGAAAATAAAAACTTGGGGGCTACAATATCTTTTTTGTGGAAAAAAAAATATTTTTTATTTTCACGACTCTGCATTCTAAACTTCTGTGAAGCACTTGGGCATTCAAACTTCTCACCACACATCTAGATAAGTTCCTTGGGGGGTCTAGTTTCCAAAATGGGGTCACTTGTGGAGGGTTTCTACTGTTTAGGTCAGGGGTCCCCAACTCCAGTCCTCAAGGCCCACCAACAGGTCATGTTTTCAGGATTTCCTTTGCATTGCACAGGTGATACAATTATTACCTGGGCAAGACTAAGGAAATCCTGAAAACATGACATGTTGGTGGGCCTTGAGGACTGGAGTTGGGGACCCCTGGTTTAGGTACATCAGGGGCACTACAAACGCAACATAACGCCCGCAGACCATTCTATCAAAGTCTGCATTCCAAAACGGCGCTCCTTCCTTCCGAGCTCTGCCGTGCGCCCAAACAGTGGTTTACCCTCACATATGGGGTATCGACATATTCAGGAGAAATCGCACAACAACTTTTGTGGTCTAATTTCTCCTGTTACCCTTGTGAAAATAAGAATTTGTGGGCGAAAATATCATTTTTGTGTAAACAAATGCGATTTTTTATTTTCACGGCTCTACGTTATAAACTTCTGTGAAGCTCTTGGGGGTTCAAAGTGCTCACCACACATCTAGATAAGTTCCTTAAGGGGTCTAGTTTACAAAATGGTGTCACTTGTGGGGGGTTTCCACTGTTTAGGCACATCAGGGGCTCTCTAAACGTGACATGGCGTCCGATCTCAATTCCAGCCAATTCTGCATTGAAAAAGTCAAACGGCGCTCCTTCACTTCCAAGTTCTGCGGTGCACCCAAACAGTGGTTTACCCCCACATATGGGGTATTGGCGTATTCAGGAGAAATTGCATAACAAAATTTATGGTTACATTTCTGTTTCTACACTTGAGAAAATAAAAAAATGGTTCTGAATTAAAATGTTTGCAAAAAAAAGTTAAATGTTCATTTTTTCCTTCCACATTGTTTCAGTTCCTGTGAAGCACGTAAAGGGTTAATAAACTTCTTGAATGTGGTTTTGAGAACCTTGAGGAGTGTAGTTTTTAGAATGGTGTCGCACTTCGTTATTATCAATCATATAGACCCCTCAAAATAACTTCAAATGTGATGTGGTCCCTAAAAAAAAAGGTGTTGTAAAAATGAGAAATTGCTGGTCAACTTTTAACCCTTATAACTCCCTAACAAAAAAAAAATTTGTTTCCAAAATTGTGCTGATGTAAAGTAGACATGTGGGAAATGTTATTTATTAACTATTTTTTGTGACATATCTCTCTGATTTAAGGGCATAAAAATACAAAGCTTGAAAATTGCAAAATTTTAAAAATTTTCGCCATATTTCCATTTTTTTCATAAATAATCGCAAGTAATATCGAAGAAATGTTACCACTAACATGAAGTACAATATGTCACGAAAAAATAATCTCAGAATCAGCGGGATCCGTTGAAGCGTTCCAGAGTTATAACCTCATAAAGTGACAGTGGTCAGAATTGCAAAAATTGGCTCGGTCATTAAGTACCAAATTGGCTCTGTCACTAAGGGGTTAATGCACTTTTTATAAAATAATAAACATCACAAATCAGCAAATAACATTTTCATGTCCTTATAATCATAATGTCCCACACAACACAGAAATAAGATTATTTACAGTGATCAGTAAATGGCGTAAAAAAATGTCATGATATTTTTTTTTATCTATTAACCCCTTTCTGACATCGGACGTACTATCCCGTCCATGTGGGGTGGGCCCCTATGACCATGGACGGGATAGTACGTCCAGCGCGATCGGCGGCGCTCACGGGGGGAGCGCCGCCGATCGCGGCCGGGTGTCAGCTGTTTATCGCAGCTGACATCCGGCACTATGTGCCAGGAGCGGTCACGGACCGCCCCCGGCACATTAACCCCTGGCACACCGCGATCAAAGATGATCGCGATGTGCCGGCGGTGCAGGGAAGCATCGCGCAGGGAGGGGGCTCCCTGCGGGCTTCCCTGAGCCCCCCGCAGCAACGCGATGTGATCGCGTTGCTGCGAGGGTCTTACCTCCCTCCCTCCCTGCTCGTGCCCCGGATCCAAGATGGCCGCGGATCCGGGTCCTGCAGGGAGGGAGGTGGCTTCACAGAGCCTGCTCAGAGCAGGCACTGTGAAGGCTGCAGCGCTGCATGTCAGATCAGTGATCTGACAGAGTGCTGTGCAAACTGTCAGATCACTGATCTGTGATGTCCCCAAAGTAAAAAAGTTTAAAAAAAAATTTTCAAACGTGTAAAAAAAAATAAAAAAAAATATTCCAAAATAATGAAAAAAAATATATATATATTATTCCCATAAATACATTTCTTTATCTAAATAAAAAAAACAAAACAATAAAAGTACACATGTTTAGTATCACCGCGTCCGTAACGGCCCGACCTATAAAACTGGCCCACTAGTTAACCCCTTCAGTAAACACCGTAAGAAAAAAAAAAAAAAACGAGGCAAAAAAACAACGCTTTATTATCATACCGCCGAACAAAAAGTGGAATAACACGCGATCAAAAAGACAGATATAAATAACCATGGTACCGCTGAAAACGTCATCTTGTCCCGCAAAAAACGAGCCCCCATACAGCATCATCGGCAAAAAAATAAAAAAGTTATAGTCCTGAGAATAAAGCGATGCCAAAATAATTATTTTTTCTATAAAATAGTTTTTATCGTATAAAAGCGCCAAAACATAAAAAAATGATATAAATGAGGTGTCGCTGTAATCGTACTGACCTGAAGAATAAAACTGCTTTATCAATTTTACCAAACGCGGAACGGTATAAACGCCTCCCTAAAAAGAAATTCATGAATAGCTGGTTTTTGGTCATTCTGCCTCACAAAAATCGGAATAAAAAGCGATCAAAAAATGTCACGTGCCCGAAAATGTTACCAATAAAAACGTCAACTCGTCCCGCAAAAAACAAGACCTCACATGACTCTGTGGACCAAAATATAGAAAAATTATAGCTCTCAAAATGTGGTAACGCAAAAAATATTTTTTGCAATAAAAAGCGTCTTTCAGTGTGTGACGGCTGCCAATCATAAAAATCCGCTAAAAAACCCGCTATAAAAGTAAATCAAACCCCCCTTCATCACCCCCTTAGTTAGGGAAAAATTAAAAAAATTTATTTATTTCCATTTTCCCATTAGGGCTAGGGCTAGGGTTAGGGCTAGGGTTAGGGCTAGGGTTAGGGCTAGGGTTAGGGCTAGGGTTAGGGTTAGGGCTAGGGTTAGGGCTAGGGTTAGGGTTAGGGCTAGGGTTAGGGCTAGGGTTAGGATTAGGGTTAGGGCTAGGGTTAGGGCTAGGGTTAGGGCTAGGGTTAGGATTAGGGTTAGGGTTAGGGCTAGGGCTACAGTTTGGGTTGGGGCTAAAGTTACAGTTAGGGTTTAGATTACATTTACAGTTGGGAATAGGTTTGGGATTAGGGTAAGGGGTGTGTCTGGGTTAGAGGTGTGGTTAGGGTTACTGTTGGGATTAGGGTTAGGGGTGTGTTTGGATTAGGGTTTCAGTTATAATTGGGGGGTTTCCACTGTTTAGGCACATCAGGGGCTCTCCAAACGCGATATGGCGTCCGATCTCAATTCCAGCCAATTCTGCGTTGAAAAAGTAAAACAGTGCTTCTTCCCTTCCGAGCTCTCCCGTGTGCCCAAACAGGGGTTTACCCCAACATATGGGGTATCAGCGTACTCAGGACAAATAGGACAACAACTTTTGGGGTCCAATTTCTCCTGTTACCCTTGGGAAAATACAAAACTCGGGGCTAAAACATATTTTTTGTGGGAAAAAAAAAGATTTTTTATTTTCACGGCTCTGCGTTATAAACTGTAGTGAAACACTTGGGGGTTCAAAGTTCTCACAACACATCTAGATTAGTTCCCTGGGGGGTCTAGTTTCCAATATGGGGTCACTTGTGGGGGGTTTCTACTGTTTAGGTACATTAGGGGTTCTGCAAACGCAATGTGACGTCTGCAGACCATTCCATCTAAGTCTGCATTCCAAATGGCGCTCCTTTCCTTCCGAGCTCTGCCATGCGCTCAAACGGTGGTTTCCCCCAACATACGGGGTATCAGCGTACTCAGGACAAATTGGACAACAACTTTTGGGGTCGAATTTCTCCTCTTACCCTCGGGAAAATACAAAACTGGGGGCTAAAAAATAATTTTGGGGGGAAAGATTTTTTTTTTTAATTTTCACGGCTCTGCGTTACAAACTGTAGTGAAACACTTGGGGGTTCAAAGCTATCACAACACATCTAGATGAGTTCCTTAGGGGGTCTAGTTTCCAAAATGGTGTCACTTGTGGGAGGTTTCTACTGTTTAGGTACATTAGGGGCTCTGCAAATGCAATATGACACCTGCAGACCATTCCATCTAAGTCCTCATTCCAAATGGAGCTCCTTCCCTTCCGAGCCCTCCCATGCGCCCAAACAGTGGTTCCCCCCCACATATGGGGTATCAGCGCACTCAGGACAAATTGGACAACAAATTGTGGGGTCGAATTTCTACTGTTACCCTCGGGAAAATACAAAACTGGGGGCTAAAAAATAATTTTTGTGGGGAAAAATTTTTGTTTTATTTTTACGGCTCTCCATTATAAACTTCTGTGAAGCCCTTGGTGGGTCAAAGCGCTCAGCACACATCTAGATAAGTTCCTAAGGGGGTCTACTTTCTAAAATGGTGTCACTTGTGGGGGGTTTCTACTGTTTAGGTACATTAGGGGCTCTGCAAACGCAATGTGACACCTGCAGACTATTCCATCTAAGTCTGCATTCAAATGGCACTCCTTCCCTTCTAAGCCCTCCCATGTGCCCAAACAGTGGTTCCCCCCCACATATGGTGTATCATCGCACTCAGGACAAATTGGGCAACAAATTTTGGGGTCCAATTTCTCCTGTTACCCTCAGGAAAATACAAAACTGGGGGCTAAAAAAATAATTTTTGTGGGAAAAAAATTTTGTTTTATTTTTACGGCTCTGCATTATAAACTTCTGTGAAGCACTTGGTGGGTCAAAGTGCTCACCACACCTCTAGATAAGTTCCTTAGGGGGTCTACTTTCCAAAATGGTGTCATTTGTGGGGGGTTTCAATGTTTAGGCACATCAGTGGCTCTTCAAACGCAACATGGCGTTCTATCTCAATTCCTGTCAATTTTGCTTTGAAAAGTCAAACGGCGCTCCTTCCCTTCCGAGCTCTCCCATCCGCCCAAACAGTGGTTTACCCCCACATATGGGGTATCAGCGTACTCAGGACAAATTGTACAACAACTTTTGGGGTCCAATTTCTTCTCTTACCCTTGACAAAATAAAAAATTGGGGGCGAAAAGATAATTTTTGTGAAAAAATATGATTTTTTATTTTTACGGTTCTACATTATAAACTTCTGTGAAGCACTTGGTGGGTCAAAGTGCTCACCACACCTCTAGATAAGTTCCTTAGGGGGTCTACTTTCCAAAATGGTGTCACTTGTGGGGGGTTTCAATGTTTAGGCACATCAGTGGCTCTTCAAACGCAACATGGCGTCCCATCTCAATTCCAGTCAATTTTGCATTGAAAAGTCAAATGGCACTCCTTCGCTTCCGAGCTCTGCCATGCGCCCAAACAGTGGTTTACCCCCACATGTGGGGTATTGGCATACTCAGGACAAATTGTACAACAATGTTTGGGGTCCATTTTCTCCTGTTACCCTTGGTAAAATAAAACAAATTGGAGCTGAATTAAGTTTTTTGTGAAAAAAGTTAAATGTTCATTTTTATTTAAACATTCAAAAAATTCCTGTGAAGCACCAGAAGGGATAATAAACTTCTTGAATATGGTTTTGAGCACCTTGAGGGGTGTAGTTTTTAGAATGGTGTCACACTTGGGTATTTTCTATCATATAGACCCCTCAAAATGACTTCAAATGAGATGTGGTCCCTAAAATAAAATGGTGTTGTAGAAATGAGAAATTGCTGGTCAACTTTTAACCCTTATAACTCCCTAACAAAAAAAAATTTTGGTTCCAAAATTGTGTTGATGTAAAGTAGACATGTGGGAAATGTTACTTATTAAGTATTTTGTGTGACATATCTCTGTGATTTAATTGCATAAAAATTCAAAGTTGGAAAATTGCGAAATTTTCATAATTTTCGCCAAATTTCCGTTTTTTTCACAAATAAACGCAGGTACTATCAAAGAATTTTTACCATTGTCATGAAGTACAATATGTCACGAGAAAACAATGTCAGAATCACCAGGATCCATTGAAGCGTTCCAGAGTTATAACCTCATAAAGGGACAGTGGTCAGAATTGTAAAAATTGGCCCGGTCATTAACGTGCAAACCACCCTTGGGGGTAAAGGGGTTAAACCTCAAAACAAGCTATATAAATGTATCGCTTATGCAGTGTTCACACTTAGTGTAAATGCTGCATTTTTTTCTGCAAGTTTTCTGCAGGTGTCTGCACCACATGACACAATAACGATCTTCTCTGATTATTGCGTGTTTTGTTTCTTTTATACATTTTTTACTTTATTTGTGCGTTTTGGTGCAGATGTAAAGTGCAATAATAGTACAGAACAGCTTTCATTCTGCGCTTAAAAATGCCACAAACTTTTTTTTACATGTGGTTTTTTCAAGCTCCACATATAAACTGATAAAGATAAAGGCTATGTGCACACGTTGCGGATTGGTATGCAGATTTTTCCACACCGTTTTTGCAAAATCCACAGGTAAAACGCACTGCGGATTACCCGCAGATTTGCGGCGGATTTACTGCAGTTTTTGTGTGTTTTTTTGCGGATTCAAGCTGCGGTTTTACACCTGCAGATTCCTATTGAGGAGCAGGTGTAAACCGCTGCGTAATCCGCACAAAGAATTGACATGCTGCGGAATGTAAACCGCAGCATTTCCATGCTTTTTTCCGCAGCATGTGCACTGTGGATTTTGTTTTCCATACGTTTACATGGTACTGTAAACTCCTGGAAAACAGCTGCAGATCCGCGTGTTAAATCCGCTGGGGATCCGCAGCCAAATCCGCAACGTGTGCACATAGCCAAAAAGTTCCAACACGGAAAACTAAGGCAGCGTCTTTAGATGCACCAAGGGCGCTGTTTCCATGGAATCACATCCACTTTGCTAGTATATTTACAAGTAGTGTAAATGCTGCATTTTTTCTGCTACTTTTTTTGCACAGAAATTCTGCTGTGTTTTACGGTACAAGCAAAGTGGATGCAATTTCATAAAAACTACGCCCCCTGTGCGTCTCAAGATACCATATGAACTGTGCAGTTTTGGTGCTTTTTTCTCTAAAGGTTTCTATATTTAGCCTAAAAAAAGTATGTAGAAAAACTGCATTTGTATTTTTTTAAGTGCAGATTCAAAGCTTTCCTGTACTATAAAAAAAATGCTGCTTCACATCTAAATCAAAAAATCATCAAATAAAAGGAAAAAGGCATAAAAAATCTGCAACAATGCAATAATCAGAGAAGAATGTTACTGCGTAGTTTGGTGCGGACACCTATACAAATTGTATATGTATATCCATAGATTTTCACCCTGAGTTAAAAGGCGTAAAGGAGAAAAACACCCAGTATTACAACACTGTTGCGATAATTTCTTGATGTTTTTCCATAAAATCTAATATATAATTGCCTAGAATACTACTTCCTGCAATTTGTGCCAACTTCCGTGGCTTTGTCCGGAGCTAATGTCCGGAGCTAATGTCCAGAGCTAATGTCCGGAGCTAATGTCCGGAGCTAATGTCCGGAGATAAGTGACGTCAACAGTGTCCAGTGTCTGATTGGTTGCCGCCTGCTGCGAGCGACCAATCAGAAAGGTGCCGTACTGTGACACACTCCGCCCGCCATTTTGGTGTGATTTTTGAATTTTTACCTCACAGCAAGTTTCTACTGCGTGGAGGCGGGCCCAGTGACGTTGCTCTTCAAGCTCCTGCCGAATTTAGTCAAAAAAATGATAATACCATTTACCAAAACTATATATATTTAGTTGTGAAGTGGTTCAGTGACATTTTCACACCAATTTTGAACTTTTGTTTGGTGTTTTCTCCATATACTGCCTATTATTTTTGTTCTTTCTTACTATTATTTATTAATTGTATTATTCTTACATTTGAATAAATAAAGTATATATGGATTCTAGACTCCCGATTCTTTAGAATCGGGCTGCCATCTAGTTAAGAATAAAAGCCAAAGCCAAACCTTTTATCCTCAGGGTATGTGTCCACATTCAGGATTGCATCAGGATTTGGTCAGGATTTTATGCAGGTAAAATCCTGACCAAATCTGCACCTGAGGTCACTGGCAGGTCACCTGCGTTTTTCATGCAGATTTGTGTCTGTTTATGTAAGCTCAATAAAGATATACCAAAAAAAAAGGTGACGTCATTTCTTGTCCAACCTCTTCATTTACATACTCCATTGAAGAATAATGTTTACACACACAGACAGATGATAGATAACAGATAGATCGACAGATAGATGATAGATAATAGATAGATCTATCGTATCTATCTATCGTATCTATTATTTATCTATAAATATATCTATCGATAGATATACAGGATCTATAGATAGCTAGATAGATATATCAATAGATAGATACATAATAGATAAATAGATGATAGATAGATAGATAGATAGATAATACCAAGCCCGGTGTTTAGTATATCTATGTATCTTTATTCTGTCTGTCTGTCACGGAAAGCCCAAGTCGCTGATTGGTCGCTGCAAAACGGCCACTACCAATCAGCGACGGGCACAGTCCAGCAGTGAAATGGCCGCTCCCTACTCCCCTGCAGTCAGTGCCCCCTCTAGTCAGCAATCACACAGGGTTAATGGCAGCAATAACGGACCACGCTATGCCGGGGTGTAACGCACTCCGTTAACGCTGCTATTAACCCTGTGTAACCAACTTTTTTACTATTGCCTATGCAGCATCAATAGTAAAAAGATCTAATGTTAAAAATAATGATAAAAATACCCATTATATACTGACCCTCTGTCGGCCCCTGGATCCAGCTGAGGCTCCTTGCGACGCTCCGGTGACCGGTCCATGCATTGCGGTCTTGCGAGATGATGACGTAGCGGTCTCGCGAGAACGCTATGTCATCATCTCGCGAGACTGCAATGCACTCTTGGGACCGGAGTGTCGCGAGGAGCATCAGTAAACTCCTCGCCTGGATCCGGGGGCCGACGGAGGGTGAGTATAGAACTACAGTATTTTTTATTTTAATTCTTTTTTTTAACAGGGATATGGTGTCCCCATTGCTATATATTATGTGGGCTGTGTTATATACTACATCTCTGTGCTATATACTATGTGGGCTGTGCAATATACTATGTGGCTGTCGTATATATTATGTGGCTGGGCAATATACTACATCGCTGTGCTCTATACTACGTGGCCTGTGATATATACTGCATGGGCAGTGTTATATACTATGTCTCTGTGCTATATACTACGTGGCTGGGCAATATATTATGTGGCTGTGCAATATACTACGTGTCTGTGCTATATACTACGTGGCTGTTATATCTACTGTGTTGGCTGTGCTATATACTATACTACGTGTCTGTGCTATATACTACGTGGCTGTGCGTGGGCTGTGTTATATACTACGTGGGCTGTGTTATATACTACATTGCTGTGCTATATACTATGTGGCTGCTATATACTACGTGGCTGTGCTATCTACTGCATGGGCTGTGCTATATACTACATGGGCTGTGCTATATACTACCTCACTGTGCTATATACTACATGGTTGTGCTATATACTACATTGCTGTGCTATATACCACTCGGCCGGCCGTGACCAATCAGCGATATTGCAGCGGGATTTAAACACCACTTCATAAATAAAGTGCATACATATTCTAGAATACCCGATGCGTTAGAATCGGGCCACCATCTAGTAGATATATAATAGCAAGGCCGATGTTTATGAATGAACGTTTAATTTAAAAAAAGGGAAAAAAATGGCGTGGGCTCCTGTGCAATTTTCTGCACCAGAGGGGGAAAGCCGATGGCCGGGGGCCTATATTTGTAGCCTGGGAAGGGGGTAATACCCATGGCCCCTCCCAGGCTATGAATATCAGCTCGCAGCTGTCTGCGTAGCCTTTACTGGCTATTAAAATAGGGGGACCCCCAAAAAAAATGACGTGGGGTCCCCCCTATAATTTATAGCCAGAAAGGCTATGCAGACAGCTGCGGGCTGATATTCATAGCCTAGAGAGGGGCCATGGATATTGCCCCCCCCCCCCTTCAGCTAAAAATACCAGCCAACAGCCGCCCCTGAAATGGCGCATCTATAAGATGCGCCAATTCCGGCACTTAGCCCCTCTCTTCCCACTCCCGCGTAGTGGTGGGATATGGGGTAATAAGGGGTTAATATTACCATGCTATTTTAAGGTGACATTAAGCCGGGTTAATAATGGAGAGGCGTCAATAAGACGCCTATCCATTATTAATCCTAGAGTAGTGAAAGAGTTAAAAAAGAAATAAAGACACAGCCAGAAAAAAGTATTCTATTATTCTTAAATTCACCATACTTACCATACTCGATCGCCTGCAAAAAATGTAAAATAGTAAAATGTATATTCCCTGTCCAACACAGTCCAATTAATAATGAGTGTCCCATGATGATCTCCCCTATAGAACAGTGACATCGGGTGATGTCACTGCTCTATAGGACCTCCAGTGACACACTGACAGGAGACATTGGCTCCTGCAGTGCATCACTGAGAGGTTACTGTAGTTCACTGGTCTCACTTTATGGTAATTGCTGCGTGGGAACTTTCTCACACATCAATGCCAAAAGTGAGACTAGGGACTATTTTCTCACAGGGGCATAGGAATACATTGTGAAGAATACATTGTGGAAGGATACCTTCCATTATTGTATTCCTGGAGCCCCTGGAGAGCAGTCGCATCAGCTGATGCTGATGCTCTCCACGGGAGATCGTCGTGAGACACTCGTGGATTTCTGCGGACAGGGAGTATATTGGTTGATTGTTATTTTAATATTTTTTACAGGTGACACTGGCTTTGGGGATCAAAATGACAGGTAATGGTGAGTATGTAATCTATGTTATATTTACTTTATGTCTGTATGTATGTTGTATGTATGTACTGCATGTATGTGTTGTGTGTTGTATGGTGCATGTTGCATGTCGCATGTTGTCGCATGTTGTCGCATGTTGTCACATGTCACATGTTGTCGCATGTTGCATGTTGCATGTTGCATGTCGCATGTTACATGTTGTCGCATGTGGCATGTCACCTGTCACTGCATGTCGCATGTTGTTGCATGTCGCATGTTGTTGCATATCACATGTTGCATGTCGCATGTTGTCACATGTTGCATGTCACCGCATGTTACATGTCACCTGTCGCTGCATGTCGCATGTTGCATGTTGTATGTAGCATGTTGTCACATGTTGCATGTCACATGTTGTCGCATGTCGTATGTTGTTGCATGTTGTTGCATGTTGTCATATGTTGTGTGTCGCATGTTGTATGGTGTATGTTGTGTGTTGAATGTTGTTTGTTGTATGTGCACACAGTGTAGACGAGTCCGGCTCTGCTACAGCTGGATGCCTGACATCTAGATGTAGCAGAGCCGGTAGATGATCGCCAGAGAAAACTCTCCAGCGATCACCTACACTACAGCGTTCTCGCAAACAGCTGATCAGCTGTTTGCGAGAACCAGACTAGTGACCGGAGATAAGTCCCGGTCATGCATGTGCACGGCAGTTATGTTATCGCATGAACTGCAGTGGACGAGGGACTTCCGGCGGCGGGACAGGTGAGCCGCCGGCAGACATGCGTAGTAAGCTGCTTGTACGCAGTTTCTACGCATGTGACTAATCATTAGATGCGATGCTATCGCATCTAATGATAGTCTATGGTAAATATACAGCACGGTGATGGAGCGTCGCCGCTTTGTAAACAAACATGCTGCATTCTGAAAAGACGCGCCGCATGTCCGTTTTTGCCGGTCTGCTGCCTCCGTGTTTTACCACATAGTAGAGACGGGATTTTATTAAATCCCCTCAACTATGCTGTAACATCTGGACGCTGCGTGTTTGACGCTGCGGCTCTACGCAGCGTCAAACACGCAGCGTTACCTGAACGTGGAAACATACCCTTAGTCATGTGACTAAGAGTTAGAGAGTTGATATTGACTTTTAGAATTGCTACTTACTATAGGTGGCATTAAAAGTCTCCTTACCTCCGCATGTCAGGCTTGACAAGTCACTCTCTGCAAAGAGAAACTTTACAGGTATGTGCACACGTTGCAGATTCGTGTGCGGATTTTTCAGTGCAGATTCTAAAAAATCCACAGGTAAAATGCCCTGGATTTACCACAGATTTACCGCGGTTCTTGTGAGGATTTCACCTGCATTTTTACTCCTGCGGATTCCAATTATGAAACAGGTGTAAAACGCTGTGGAATCCGCACAAAGAATTGACATGCTGCGGAAAATAAACCGCAGCGTTTCCACGCTGACTTTTCCGCAGCATGTGCACCACGGATTTGGTATTCCATAGGTTTACATGGTACTGTACAATGCATGGAAAACTGCTGCGGATCCGCAGCATCAAATCCGCAACGTGTGCACATAGCCTACCACTTGGATCCTAGCCATATAGTCAAATGATTGCCAAGACCTGCATGATCAGATGAATGATGAATGGTATGACATCACTTGAACGGCAATCATTTGGCGGTAAGAAACATTTCTTTATTTTAAATTTTTACTCTCTTTCCTGTGGTCAGTTTTGCAAAAGTTGGGAAAAAAATGTTTTAGGCCAGGTTGACATGTTCCATATCTGATGACAAGTTTACACCCCGATTTCTAAACTGAAATCGGCTGTGTTGTAGTATCTGCACTAATTCATGCATTTTTTGTGTGTTTTCTGTCACAATAACACACTAATAAATGCATTAAGACTATGCCAGGCTAGTGGTTTAGCCTTCAGATTTAAGGTCCTCATTGAGAATGAATGTGTAAAATCTACTCCAAAAAGGTGCTTTGCGAAGCAGAAATTGGCTTCTTGTGGATTTAAAATAGTTTAGTCAGAACAAAAAACTGTGCAGTATATCTAAAAAAGATCCTAAAGACAAAATATGGGACAATCAGATCTACAGTGGGGCAAAAAAGTATTTAGTCAGTCAGCAATAGTGCAAGTTCCACCACTTAAAAAGATGAGAGGCGTCTGTAATTTACATCATAGGTAGACCTCAACTATGGGAGACAAACTGAGAAAAAAAAATCCAGAAAATCACATTGTCTGTTTTTTTATCATTTTTTTTGCATATTATGGTGGAAAATAAGTATTTGGTCAGAAACAAACAATCAAGATTTCTGGCTCTCACAGACCTGTAACTTCTTCTTTAAGAGTCTCCTCTTTCCTCCACTCATTACCTGTAGTAATGGCACCTGTTTAAACTTGTTATCAGTATAAAAAGACACCTGTGCACACCCTCAAACAGTCTGACTCCAAACTCCACTATGGTGAAGACCAAAGAGCTGTCAAAGGACACCAGAAACAAAATTGTAGGCCTGCATCAGGCTGGGAAGACTGAATCTGCAATAGCCAACCAGCTTGGAGTGAAGAAATCAACAGTGGGAGCAATAATTAGAAAATGGAAGACATACAAGACCACTGATAATCTCCCTCGATCTGGGGCTCCACGCAAAATCCCACCCCGTGGGGTCAGAATGATCACAAGAACGGTGAGCAAAAATCCCAGAACCACGCGGGGGGACCTAGTGAATGAACTGCAGAGAGCTGGGACCAATGTAACAAGGCCTACCATAAGTAACACACTACGCCGCCATGGACTCAGATCCTGCAGTGCCAGACGTGTCCCACTGCTTAAGCCAGTACATGTCCGGGCCCGTCTGAAGTTTGCTAGAGAACATTTGGATGATCCAGAGGAGTTTTGGGAGAATGTCCTATGGTCTGATGAAACCAAACTGGAACTGTTTGGTAGAAACACAACTTGTCGTGTTTGGAGGAAAAAGAATACTGAGTTGCATCCATCAAACACCATACCTACTGTAAAGCATGGTGGTGGAAACATCATGCTTTGGGGCTGTTTCTCTGCAAAGGGGCCAGGATGACTGATCCGGGTACATGAAAGAATGAATGGGGCCATGTATCGTGAGATTTTGAGTGCAAACCTCCTTCCATCAGCAAGGGCATTGAAGATGAAACGTGGATGGGTCTTTCAACATGACAATGATCCAAAGCACACCGCCAGGGCAACGAAGGAGTGGCTTCGTAAGAAGCATTTCAAGGTCCTGGAGTTGCCTAGCCAGTCTCCAGATCTCAACCCTATAAAAAACCTTTGGAGGGAGTTGAAAGTCCGTGTTGCCAAGCGAAAAGCCAAAAACATCACTGCTCTAGAGGAGATCTGCATGGAGGAATGGGCCAACATACCAACAACAGTGTGTGGCAACCTTGTGAAGACTTACAGAAAACGTTTGACCTCTGTCATTGCCAACAAAGGATATATTACAAAGTATTGAGATGAAATTTTGTTTCTGACCAAATACTTATTTTCCACCATAATATGCAAATAAAATGTTAAAAAAACAGACAATGTGATTTTCTGGATTTTTGTTATCTCAGTTTGTCTCCCATAGTTGAGGTCTACCTATGATGTAAATTACAGACGCCTCTCATCTTTTTAAGTGGTGAAACTTGCACTATTGCTGACTGACTAAATACTTTTTTGCCCCACTGTATCTCTACACAGCTCTACTCAGATGCTAAATCAATAACATAGTTACCGTAAATTGATAGCTATGCAAAGGGAATCTGACCTTCAAATACAGGTGAGTGAATGGCAAATATATTGGTACCTTTAGGCTATGTGCACACTCTACGGAAAGGTGTGCAGATTTTTCCGCATTGATTTTGATAAATCGCCAGGAAATCCGCACTGCGGATTTACTGCGGAATTACTGTGGATTTACCGCGGTTTTTCCGTGGTTTTTGTGCGGATTCCACATGTGATTTTACACCTGCTGATTCCTATTGAGGAGCAGGTGTAAACCACTGCAGAATCCACATAAAGAATTGACATGCTGTGGAATAAGCACTGCAGCGTTTCCGCGTGTTTTTTTCCGCAGCATGTGCACTGTGGATTTCCATAGGATTACATGGTACTGTAAGCTCATGGAAAACTGCTGCAGATCCGCGTGTTAAATCCGCAGTGCCAATCCGCTGCAGATCCACAGCAAAATCCGCAGCGTGTGCACATACCCTGATATCTGCTATCTGTTGCCTGATTTCAGTGACAACCACATTTTTTTGCAATATGTAAATGAGACCTTAAGAGCTTTGTCTTGCCCAGAGCCAGGGCCGGACTGGCCATCGGGCACTTCTGGCAAATGCCAGAAGGGCTGGTACCAGTAGTGGGCCGCTGCACTCTTTACCCCCCTCCCCCAGCCAGTGCCGCCGCCGCATTCAACTATACCGGCGTCTGTGACGCCGGTATAGTTCAATGCAATGATGGAGGAGAGAGCGTCCGCTGATGCTCCCTCTCCCATCATTCCCAGCTCTGCCTCTGACACTGCGAGTGCGCGATGACATCATATCATCGCGCACCTGCTGTGTCCCGGGCAGACTGCAGCCGCCGAGACAGGAGCAGCATGGGCAACAGGAAAGGTGAGGAGAGTGTTTATTTTAATTGGACTGTGGAGCCATTATCGGGGGGATGAGATGTGGGTTGTGCTGTGCATATACCACTGTGTGGGCTGTGCTGTGTATATACCACTGTGTGGGCTGTGCTGTGTATATACCACTGTGTGAGCTGTGCTGTGTATATACCACTGTGTGGGCTGTGCTGTGTATATACCACTGTGTGGGCTGTGCTGTGTATATACCACTGTGTGGGCTGTGCTGTGTATATACCACTGTGTGGGCTGTGCTGTGTATATACCACTGTGTGTATTATGCAGGCTGTACTATATACTATGCAAGTTGTGCTATATTATATGCGGGCTTTGATGTATACTATGGGAGGTATATTATATTCTATGGGGGAGGCCGTGTTATATACTATGTGGCTGTGTTATATACTATTGCGGGGGTATATTCTATTCTATGGGGGAGGCTGTGTTATATACTATGGGGGATATATTATATTCTATGGGAGAGGCTGTCTTATATACTATGGGGGGCTGCATTATATTCTATGGGGGCTACATTATATATTATGGTGAGGTGGGCTGCATTATATTATATGGGGGGCTGTATTAGATTTTATGGAGGAGAGAGCGTCCGCTGATGCTCCCTCTCCCATCATTCCCAGCTCTGCCTCTGACACTGCGAGTGCGTGATGACATCATTTCATCGCGCACCTGCTGTGTCCCGGGCAGACTGCAGCCGCCGAGACAGGAGCAGCATGGGCAACAGGAAAGGTGAGGAGAGTGTTTATTTTAATTGGACTGTGGAGCCATTATCGGGGGGATGAGATGTGGGTTGTGCTGTGCATATACCACTGTGTGGGCTGTGCTGTGTATATACCACTGTGTGGGCTGTGCTGTGTATATACCACTGTGTGGGCTGTGCTGTGTATATACCACTGTGTGAGCTGTGCTGTGTATATACCACTGTGTGGGCTGTGCTGTGTATATACCACTGTGTGGGCTGTGCTGTGTATATACCACTGTGTGGGCTGTGCTGTGTATATACCACTGTGTGGGCTGTGCTGTGTATATACCACTGTGTGGGCTGTGCTGTGTATATACCACTGTGTATATTATGCAGGCTGTACTATATTATATGCGGGCTTTGATGTATACTATGGGAGGTATATTATATTCTATGGGGGAGGCCGTGTTATATACTATGTGGCTGTGTTATATACTATTGCGGGGGTATATTCTATTCTATGGGGGAGGCTGTGTTATATACTATGGGGGATATATTATATTCTATGGGAGAGGCTGTCTTATATACTATGGGGGGCTGCATTATATTCTATGGGGGCTACATTATATATTATGGTGAGGTGGGCTGCATTATATTATATGGGGGGCTGTATTAGATTTTATGAGGGATGATTTCATCATACTCTTTCATGGGGCTGCATTATATTCTATGGGGAGGTGGGCTGTATTCTATTCTATTCGAGGCTACATTATATTCTATGGGGGGCTGTATTATATTTATATTCTATGAGGGGTGATTGCATCTTACTCTATGGGGGGGCTGCATTATATTCTTTGGGGGGTTACATTATACTCTGGGGTGGCTGCATTATACTCTGTAGGGTGGTGGCTGCATTATACTGTATGTGGGCTGCATTATACTGTATTGAGGACTATGGGGAATACGTTATACTATCTGAAGAACTATGGAGTTCACTATACTATGGGAAGTGAATTTTACTACATGGATGACTATGGCAGAGCATTATACTATATGGAGTACTATGAGGAGTGTATTATGCTATATGAAGGACTATGAGGAGTGTAATATACTATGTGGAGGACTGAGCAGTGTATTTTAATATATGGAGGACTATAGGGAGTGTATTATACTATATGGAGGACTGTGGTGCACATTATAATATATGGAGGACTACGGGGTGTATTTTACTAAACAAGTAAAATGCTGCATATTCAGACCTGTGTAACTTCAAATGCCAGGGCTGAATTTTAGTCCCGATCCGCAGCAAAATCTGCAATGTGTGCACATACCCTAAGAGCTCCGGATTGGCCGCTGCGGATTCGCAGCAGTTTTCCATGAGTTTACAGTACCATATAAACCTATGGAAAACAAAATCTGCAGTGCACATGCTGCGGAAAAAAAATGCACGGAAACGCTGCATTGTTTATTTCACAGCATGTCAATTCTTTGTGCGGATTCTGCAGCGGTTTACACCTGCTCCTCAATAGGGATCCACAGGTGTAAAGCTGGAGGTGGAATCCGCACAAAAAACGCGGTAAATCCGCAGTAATTCCTCAGTAAATCCGCAGTGCGTATTTCCTGCGAATTTACCAAAATCAGTGTGGAAAAATCCACACCTCTTCGCAGCATGTGCACATAGCCTCAGGCTATGTGCACATGTTGCGGATTGGTGTGCGGATTTTTCCGCACTGTTTTTGCAAAATCTGCAGGTAAACCGCACTGCAGATTAACCTCGGTTTTTGTGCGGATTCCACCTCCAGTTTTACACCTGTGGATTCCTATTGAGGAGCAGGTGTAAACCACGTTTTTTTCCGCAGCATGCGCAGTGTGGATTTTGTTTTCCATACATTTACATGGTACTTACAATGCATGGAAAACAGCTGCAGATCCGCAGCGTCAAATCCGCTGCGGATCCGCAGCAAAATCCACAACTTGTGCACATAGCCTTAATGAAATGTTGCCTCCTGAGGTTATTTACATCCTTAGTGCCTCCCTCTCTGTTGTGTGATAGTAAAATGTGCCTGTGACATCAGCTGCCAACACAGAAATTCCCACTTTTCTCTCTTTTGTGCACTAAGGTTCCCTGCTAAGGGCACTTGTTTCAGCAATCTTCTGTGCATGTCCTGCCCAGCCATGCTGTACACCTTCAAAAAGTATAAGGAGGATGTAGCACCCAAGTCCCGTCCTCGGACTGCCCCTCGGCCCTTACCTGTTGCCTCGGGGCTGTCGCTTCGACGCAGTGCCCGGTGGGGTTGCCGGTCTCCTGGGGCTTCCCTCTATGTCCTGCGCTGCCTGTTTTGGCTGCTGCTTCCAGGATGCTGCACACATCCCGCAGGTCTCCTAGCACTAAGGGTGCGCGCTCACACAGTCCCGGTCTCTTAAAGAGACAGCGTGCTATTTCCTAATTTTATGGCAGCCAATTGCTGAGTGTCTCATACTACTTCAGGCACCTCTGTCCTTAGGGAGGTGCCTGAGCAACAAGCATTTCCTGTTGTTAGTTTTTAGGTTTCCTGTGCCTGTGTGTTTGCTCAGCTTGCATCTTGCTTGCACTGTTTGTTTCCTCAGTGTGTCCACTGTGCTTCCACGCCTCCTGGAACTACACTTGCTACCCGCCAGTGCCATCTGTCTCCTGTCTGGTTATTTGTTACTTGGAGCACCTGCCCGCAAGTCAGCTACCACATACCCGAGGTATAACTGGAGGTAGCACCTTGCGTCCCCTGGGCTTCCATTCTGGCTCTGTTTGAGGGGTCTTACTACAAGAGTCCAAGGGTTGGTTAGTCACGCCCCCTTCTAAGCCCCCCGGGTTGTGGTCCAGTGATTCCACAATAAGTTGAATAAACGAATATGCACTTTACCATCTGTGCCTCCATTTCCATGCATTACAGAGAACACTTTGCAAGCCAGAGTTTACAATGTGGCAAGACAGCGCATGCGCAGTAGAAGGCAGAAGCCAGTGCCCTTAGCAGGGCACACTAGTATGCGATAGCAAGGAAAGCAGTGATCTAAGCAGCTGTTAGACTTCCTGGCTGGCGCCTCATGTCACAAATACATTGAGTTATCACTCAACATAGATGGAAGAGTTTTCTTAAGTGCTCTCGGCAAGGCCCCTATCACATGTTCAGCATTTGGTCAGTATTTTACCTCAGTATTTGTAAGCCAAAAGTGGAGTGGAATAATCAGAGGAAAAGTATAATAGAAAGAAAGTGGAAAAAACAGTGCACCACGTCTGCATTTTCACCTAATTTTGATTATGGCTTACTAATGATGATGTAAAATACTGGCCAAATCCTGAATGTGTGAATGTGGCCTTATAAGACAAAGCACTTAACACCTCATTTGTGCAGTGTGTTAATCTTTCACTGACCTATATGTCCAAATAAACAGTTTGGGGATGTTAATCTTGCCCACAGATTCTCTATAAGGCCGGGGACACACACAACGTATAAAAAATTTGTCCGTTTTTGTCGGACGAGAATCGCACACATTTTTACAAAACAGTGATCCGAGTGCAGTGCGAGGATGCGATTTTCTCGCATCAAATGATCCGTGTGACATCCGTATGGCATCCGTACTGCGTGTTTTTATCGCAGGCTTGCAAAACCAACATACGCCAATACAAGGGATCCATGTGTCAAAAAAAAACAAACATATATACTGTCTATATATATATATATATATGTCAGTAGACACATATATGTATATATATTATTATTTCATCCAGCGCGATATAGCAGAAAGCTGGTAATTCAATTACCGGCTTTTTCTTTCTCCTTCCTAAACCCGACATGATTTGAGACCTGGTTTACATACAGTAAACCATGTCTTCTCCCCATTTTTTTTGCATATTCCACACTACTAATGTCAGTAGTGTGTCTATGCAAAATTTGGCCGTTCTAGCTCTTAAAATAAAGGGTTAAATGGCGGAAAAAATTGGCGTGGGCTCCCGCGCAATTTTCTCCGCCAGAGTAGTAAAGCCAGTGACTGAGGGCAGATATTAATAGCCTGGAGAGGGTCCACGGTTATTGGCCCCCCCCCCTGGCTAAAAATATCTGCCCCCAGCCACCCCAGAAAAGGCACATCTGGAAGATGCGCCTATTCTGGCACTTGGCCACTCTCTTCCCATTCCCGTGTAGCGGTGGAATATGGGGTAATGAAGGGTTAATGCCACCTTGCTATTGTAAGGTGACATTAAGCCTAATTAATAATGGAGAGGCGTCAATTATGACACCTATCCATTATTAATCCAATTGAATGAAAGGGTTAAAAAAAACACAAACACATTATTTAAAATTATTTTAATGAAATAAAAACAATGGTTGTTGGAGTATTTTATTCTACGCCCAATCCAGTCACTGAAGACCCTCGTTCTGAAAGTAAAAAAACATAATAAACCAACAATATCCTTACCCTCCGCAGATCTGTAACGTCCAACGGTGTAAATCCTTGTGAAGGGGTTAAAACATTTTGCAGCAAGGAGTTCCGCTAATGCAGGCTGCTCCTTGCTGCAAAACCCCGGAGAATGAGGCTAAAAATAGATCAATGATCTATATTTAGCTTCATTTGCGGTGAGGCGCCCTCTGCTGGATGTTCATAGATCGTGGGAAATTTCCTAGAAAGCCTGGGAGCTTTTTTATCGCATTGCACTCGTCCGCATTACGGTCTAGTGTGACCCCGGCCTAAGACTTCCCTTACCCCTAATTTTGTCAAAGCATGCATTGGGTAGCAGTTTGGACCTTTATTTTTTTCCCGTGGACTGCAGTCATCTGAACATGGCCTTAAAAAAAAATTCCAAAGTGTAGTTAATTTGGGTTTAAAATACAGAACTCATTAGTCGTGATAACTTAATTTAATATATTTATTTGACTCTATCACTACATCCAGAGAATTAGTAATGAAAAAAATACATTGAATAATTAAGTTTTGCACTATTAAACAGTTACATAAATGAGCTTGTAATGGATTTATTTAAAAATGTTAATTGGTCTCTTCTCATGTACTTTGGCTGTAATCTTCATCTGATTTCCCTAAGTAATTTTTTTTCTATGAAGCAAATGACCTTGAGACAAGTCTGCTTCTGATTACCTTTGTTTGTACTTACTGAGAATCCAATGTTTAGGGCTTTGACTAGATAATAGCAGTCAGATATGGGAGCCATTTTGCAGTGCTTTGCTAAATCACCTCAGCACAAAGCCAGCAGTAAAGTTTTAGTGGAATGTAGTCAATCTGTGCAGCTTCCAATTATAATTGTAGATTGGTCATTTTTGAAAATAAAGCAATATCTGCAATGCATCATATTTATGTTAGCAAAATCTAAGAATAGCTTAGTAAAATGGAGTCGCTCCGTACTCCTGCGAAGCAGCCTAATTTAAACCAGCCATTAGTGCACCACTAAAATGCTTAATAACAGCGGAACGCGAAAACTGAAATGGCCATTTCAGGTCTAGAATACAATATGGCACTGTTCGTCTAAAAGGTAAAACGTGCAATAAAACCACAATTTTCTCTCCATTATTAATCTCTGTGTAACCCATTCAGCCCAGGCAGCAATCTCCAAGTGAACAATGTTTTAATCAGTTCATTTATTACACAGCCCACGTAACGATGAGACCTAGGGAAGACATTTTTACTTTGGCACGTTTTAAAAAAAAAAACATTCAGATTACATGGTAATAATCAGTGGAAGTATTCTTCAAAAGTTCTGAACTAAACCTGCTCCTATTTGAATCTTTTGCCTTAAAAATGGCTTCTGACAATTTCTCCGGCAGATGTTTAATTTTCAATCTAACATGATTCTGTGAATATAAAATAATACCTGTTCACCTGAGCAGAATAAAGGAGGTCCGGGACATAATCACTAAAATCTGATTGCAAACGAGAATTACTTTATGCTGCATTTCTGCCAAATCATCTTCCTTGTGTAATTCCTTGTAAATGTCGTACCCTTTCAGAACACTTTGTCAGGTAGATTGGAAATACATATTGCTTGTGTAAAAAAAAAGATCTAGCATAATACCGTATCATGACGCATCTAAAAAGCCAGATTTCTTCCTTGCAACATTTTTCTTTACAAAAGAATGGGAAAAAAAGGCTTTTGATTTATCAATATCTCTCCATATATTAAAGAAAGCATGACTATACAAACTGGGCAAAGAGTACAAGCCATGCAGTAGCGTACTACTAAGGCTAGTTTCACACATCAGTTTTTTTGTTTTCAGGCTAAAGAGCTAGAGAGAGAGACCCCGGAACGGAAAATCTGCATGATTTGCATGGAAAATGCTTTGAAAACCGGATCATTGTTTCACACCTCCGTTTCATGTGTTTTGGGCCGATTCCGTGACTGTGCGTTTTTTTCCGCCGGACAAAAAAACGTTGCAGTGGACATTTTCTCCATCTGCAGGAAACGACTATTTGAACGGATCCAGAAAAAAACGGATGAAACATCTGGCCATCAGGCTAATACAACTCTATGGGGAAAAAACGGATCCGGCGTAAGAAAAACGGATCCGTTTTTTTCCAAAAATTGCCAGATTGTGCCTGAAACAAAAAGCCTGATGTGTGAAAGTAGCTTAATAGAAGAAGACTATGCGGCTGCTACGGGGCCCGATCACCCCTGCATAGGCATCTCAATTTCAACAGCATCATTCATTCGCACAATGCAGATACAGATGAATCCAATACAGAAACAGATAGATGTTGGCTCCCTGTTCCACCATTGAGCCTGACTATCTCAGTCTGAGTCTCAGCACAGCAGGTGTGATGATGCCCATAGATAATACAAAGTAAATGCAATATTCCTAAATAGTAACAGGAGAAAAAGAAAAGGGAATAAAATCTACAAAAACTCTCAAAAATGCATGATATACACATGAAAAACACATGAAAGATGCAGAAAAAAATGCATGAAAAATCCATAAAAAAATGCACAAAACATATAAAAATACATAAGCACCCAGTAAAATGCACAGATCATAAAAATGAAAAAAAGTACAAAACACAATTAACACATAAAAACTGCACAAAAGACTAATTTCACATAGTACACACTCTTTGGAGCAGCAGGGAAATGGTGCAAAGTGAGTAGTTTTTAAGTGTAAGTACTTGGGGGGACTATGGTGTCAGCATACTGTGTGTGGGGGCTGTAATACTGTGTGAAGGGCTTTGATACTCCATGTGGGGGGCTGTGAGTCCATGATACTATGTGTGGGAATGCAGATCATCATACTGTGTGGTGGGGACTATAGCACTGTGTGCCAGCTACAGGGGCCTTCATATTATGGGTGGAGATGGTGTGGGGGCCATCATACTGTGCTTGGGATGACTGGAGGACATGACACTGTATGTTTGAACAATTGTGACGACATTTATTTAAAGAGAGATGCAGCCTGCAGCTATCAGGTTTGCCTGGCTGGTTATTAAATACTAGATGGTGGCCCGATTCTAACGCATCGGGTATTCTAGAATATGCATGTCCACGTAGTATATTGCACAGCCTATGTAGTATATTGCCCAACCACGTAGTATATTGCCCAGCCACGTAGTATATTGCCCAGTCACGTAGTATATTGCCCAGTCACGTAGTATATTGCCCAGCGACGTAGTATATTGCCCAGGATACGGTAAGGAAACACGGCACTCAGTAGATATGAGGGTTGGCGGTGCTCAAGTAGGGTGTCCACCCCGTATATTAAAGATGAATGAAACTTGGCACTCAATTTTTGAGAGGAAAAGCTTCTTAGTTTATTGATGCATCCAGACCAACAAAACCGCTAAACGTTTTCGGTCCACACCGGACCTTCGTCAGAGCGTTTCTTAGACATTGACTGGATGAGGAAGCTAATGAGCGTCAGCCAGAGCACGGGATATAGGAGCTGCAGTCTGCTGCAGGATCACAAAGGAAGGTGAAGCGCCAGAGGAGAGGCACAAAGCCTGGAGGGAGCTAAGAAGCTTTTCCTCTCAAAAATTGAGTGCCAAGTTTCATTCATCTTCATCTGTAGTATATTGCCCAGCCATGTATTATATTGCCCAGTGACGTAGTATATTGCCCAGCCACGTAGTATATTGCCCAGTCACGCCGTAGTATATTGCCCAGTTACGTAGTATATTGCCCAGTGATGTAGTATATTGCCCAGCCACGTAGTATATTGCCCAGCCACGTAGTATATTGCACAGCGACATAGTATACAGCACAGAGCCACGTAGTATACAGCACAGACACGTAGTATACTGCCCAGTCACGTAGTATATTGGCCAGTCACGTAGTATATTGCCCAGCTACATAGTATATTGCTAAGCCACGTATGTAACAGGTTAAAAAATTAAAAAGAAACATATACTCACCTTCCGAAGGCCCCTTGTAGTCCTGTCGCCTGTGTGCGGTGTACGCGGCAGCTTCCGGTCCCAGGGTTGGTATGAGTGCAGGACCTGTGATGACGTCACGGTCACATGACCGTGACGTCATGGAAGGTCCTTCTCGCATAGCATCTTTGGAACCGGAACCTGCCGCTTGCACTGTAAAAGGTCTAATTAACTGTTTCAACACTGTCATAATATTTATTATTGTAGTTGTAATGTGAAAAAAAGGTGGAAAAGTACATGGTTATAAATACTTTTCATTACACTGTGTATGTGCATATATATATATTGTGAGGGGTTGACTCACTCAGCTGCTTGCAAACATAAACACAGGAACGCCTCTTGTAAATCACCTGCTGGTTTATTAGAGCACATCTTTGTTTTTGATAGAGTTTCTTCCAGAGGAGCCTGGCTTTTGTCTGGGACACTCTGTGCAGCCCTCTTTTGCAATAAGTTCCAGAATAATGACAAATCCCGCCCCAGTATGACAGGATGTATCAAGTCCTTTACTATCCTAAGTTCATGGGATTTAATACCACACTCTGTTCCCATGGTTACTCTGGCCATAGGGTAGTCCTTGGCATATCAGTATAGCACTGATTAGGACCACTAGATTTCCTGAATCCAAAAGTCCAATAATCAGTACCCCATTGACGGACCTGGTACATGCCTGCAGCCCCTCGCCGGGTTGACAGTGCACACTGCAGGTCAGATAGGCGTAATAGGAGCAACACCTGCCTAGGTTGCAGTCCATTCGTTCAGGGGCCATATGACCCCGGGTGGCTATGTGTCAGGATTGTGACATCACCAACAAACTATGTCCATAATAACAGCCTTAGGGGACCCCTCAGTGGGATTGGGATGCCCTCCATTTGTGGGTCTAGACACCCTCTGTTGTGTGCCTACCCCCTTTTGGTATCCCAGTACAGAGAAGTGGCGACGCCTGGTTTCCCAAGGGATTTCTCAACAACCTGGTATCTCTCCACCAGGCTAACCAGGTCTTCCGCACTCTGAGGGTTGCCCTGGGCAACCTGGGTCTGTATTGGCCTGGGAAGGGAGTGGATGAACCTATCCATCAAAACACGCTTGGCCACCTGGACAGGAGTGGAAGCCTCTGGTTGCAGCCACTTTTGGGCTAGGTGCAACAAATCAAACAACTGCGAGCAAAGGGGTTTGTCACCAGCATACGCCCAGTGGTGGACTCGCTAATCTCTAATGGACATCATTGCTCCCAGGTATGCCAAGACTTCGGTCTTTAATTTGGTGTATTCTTTAGCATCCTGTAGTGTTAAGTCATAATATGCCTTTTGGGGATCGCCTGTCAAATATGGCGCCAGCACCTCCACCCTCTGCTCTGGCGGAAGTTTCTCCCATTCAGCTACCCTCTCGAAAACAGTCAGAAAAGCTTCCACATCATCCCCCTAGGTTATCTTTTGCATGGCTCATTTTAAAGCTTTCCGGACATGCAAGTCATCACCTGGAGTTGGGGAGGAGACTGTGAGGTATTCCATCTTCCGCATTAGCGCCTCCTTTTGCTGTCGGTGCGGCTGCTGTGCAAACAGTTTATTTGTTTCCTGTTGCTCCATTTGCTGCTGTTGACTTGCCAACTGTTGCTGCTGTTGGACCTGGACAAGATGCTTGACAAGCTCCTCAATGCTGCCGGACGTCTCGTGCTGGATGGTGGACTTTACCCAGGACATGCAGGTTGTCCACAGCCACTATGTGTGTTCTTGGATTGCTGCCCGCATTCAAAACACCATATGTGAGGGGCTGACTCACTCAGCTGCTGGCAGAAGTATACACAGGAGTGCCTCTTGTGGTAAATCACCTGCTGGTTTATTAGAGCACAGCATAAACCGTAGCAGAGTTGAACAAGGATTCACCCACAGGGAACACTCAAAGTCCTCAGCTCCTCCTGGAGCCAAGACTGGAGACTTTCCTCTCCAAACACACAACCAAGGAAAAACATAGTGGTTGAACTTTTAATTCCCCAGTCACACTCTTGAGGTGGAAATATGGTGAGTAGGCATCCCGTCCATCTCTTCAGCACATAGCATGATGGAGAGAAACATGGGTTTTTAGATCACAGGAGAAAGCAACCTTAGTGGCACATATCTCCCTGCTATGAAGGCAATCCAGTAACACAGTGTGCCAGCAATCAGAGCACATACAGTGATCTGACAATAACCCAAAAACAATAGAACGAGCTCTGAGACGTGGAATCTCTAGACCGTAATACCTGAACCTATCCTAAACACAACTAAAGGCAGCTGTGGATTGCGCCTGACACTACCTATGCAACTCGGCACAGCCTGAGGAACTGACTAGCCTGAAGATAGAAATACAAGCCTGACTTGCCTCAGAGAAATACCCCAAAGGAAAAGGCAGCCCCCACATATAATGACTGTTAGCAAGATGAAAAGACAAAACGTAGGGATGAAATAGATTCAGCAAAGTGAGGCCCGATATTCTAGATAGAGCGAGGATAGCAAAGAGAACTTTGCAGTCTACAAAAAACCCTAAAGCAAAAAACCACGCAAAGGGGGCAAAAAGACCCACCGTGTCGAACTAACGGCACGGCGGTACACCCGTTGCGTCTCAGAGCTTCCAGCAAAAACGAAAAGACAAGCTGGACAGAAAAAACAGCAACAAAAGCAAAGAAGCACTTATCTAAGCAGAGCAGCAGGCCACAGGAAAGATCCAGAAGCTCAGATCCAACACTGGAACATTGACAAGGAGCAAGGAAGACAGAATCAGGTGGAGTTAAATAACAAGGCCGCCAACGAGCTCACCAGAACACCTGAGGGAGGAAGCCCAGAAGCTGCAGTACCACTTGTGACCACAGGAGTGAATTCAGCCACAGAATTCACAACAGTACCCCCCCCTTGAGGAGGGGTCACCGAACCCTCACCAGAGCCCCCAGGCCGACCAGCATGAGCCACATGAAAGGCACGAACAAGATCTGGAGCATGGACATCAGAGGCAAAAACCCAGGAATTATCTTCCTGAGCATAACCCTTCCATTTAACCAGATACTGGAGTTTCCGTCTAGAGACACGAGAATCCAAAATTTTCTCCACAATATACTCCAATTACCCCTCCACCAAAACAGGGGCAGGAGGCTCAACAGATGTAACCATAGGTGCCACGTATCTCCGCAACAACGACCTATGGAATACATTATGTATGGAAAAGGAGTCCGGGAGGGTCAGACGAAAGGACACAGGATTGAGAATCTCAGAAATCCTATACGGACCAATAAAACGAGGTTTAAATTTAGGAGAGGAAATCTTCATAGGAATATGACGAGAAGATAACCAAACCAGATCCCCAACACGAAGTCGGGGACCCACACGGCGTCTGCGATTAGCGAAAAGTTGAGCCTTCTCCTGGGACAAGGTCAAATTGTCCACTACCTGAGTCCAGATCTGCTGCAACCTGTCCACCACAGAATCCACACCAGGACAGTCCGAAGACTCAACCTGTCCTGAAGAGAAACGAGGATGGAACCCAGAATTGCAGAAAAATGGAGAGACCAAGGTAGCCGAGCTGGCCCGATTATTAAGGGCGAACTCAGCCAACGGCAAAAAGGACACCCAATCATCCTGGTCTGCAGAAACAAAACATCTCAGATATGTTTCCAAGGTCTGATTGGTTCGTTCGGTCTGGCCATTAGTCTGAGGATGGAAAGCCGAGGAAAAAGATAGGTCAATGCCCATCCTACCACAAAAGGCTCGCCAGAACCTTGAAACAAACTGGGAACCTCTGTCAGAAACAATATTCTCAGGAATGCCATGCAAACGAACCACATGCTGGAAGAACAAAGGCACCAAATCAGAGGAGGAAGGCAATTTAACCAAGGGCACCAGATGGACCATTTTAGAAAAGCGATCACAGACCACCCAAATGACTGACATCTTTTGAGAAACGGGAAGGTCAGAAATGAAATCCATCGAAATATGTGTCCAAGGCCTCTTCGGGACCGGCAAGGGCAAAAGTAACCCACTGGCACGTGAACAGCAGGGCTTAGCCCTAGCACAAATCCCACAGGACTGCACAAAAGTACGTACATCCCGTGACAGAGATGGCCACCAGAAGGATCTAGCCACTAACTCTCTGGTACCAAAGATTCCTGGATGACCAGCCAACACCGAACAATGAAGTTCAGAGATAACTTTACTAGTCCACCTATCAGGGACGAACAGTTTCTCGGCCGGACAACGATCAGGTTTATTAGCCTGAAATTTTTGCAACACTCGCCGCAAATCAGGGGAGATGGCAGACACAATGACTCCTTCCTTGAGGATACTCGCCGGCTCAGATAAACCCGGAGAGTCGGGCACAAAACTCCTAGACAGAGCATCCGCCTTCACATTTTTAGAGCCCGGAAGGTACGAAATCACAAAATCGAAGCGAGCAAAAAAATAACGACCAACGGGCCTGTCTAGGATTCAAGCGCTTGGCAGACTCGAGATAAGTAAGGTTCTTATGATCAGTCAATACCACCACGCGATGCTTAGCTCCTTCAAGCCAATGACGCCACTCCTCGAATGCCCACTTCATGGCCAGCAACTCTCGGTTGCCCACATCATAATTACGCTCAGCAGCAGAAAACTTCCTGGAAAAGAAAGCACATGGTTTCAACACTGAGCAACCAGAACCTCTCTGTGACAAAACCGCCCCTGCTCCAATCTCAGAAGCATCAACCTCTACCTGGAACGGAAGAGAAACATCTGGTTGACACAACACAGGGGCAGAACAAAAACGACGCTTCAACTCCTGAAAAGCTTCCACGGCAGCAGAAGACCAATTAACCAAATCAGCACCCTTCTTGGTCAAATCGGTCAATGGTTTGGCAATGCTAGAAAAATTACAGATGAAGCGACGATAAAAATTAGCAAAGCCCAGGAACTTTTGCAGACTTTTCAGAGACGTCTGCTGAGTCCAATCCTGGATGGCTTGGACCTTAACCGGATCCATCTCGATAGTAGAAGGGGAAAAGATGAACCCCAAAAATGAAACTTTCTGCACACCGAAGAGACACTTTGATCCCTTCACGAACAAAGAATTAGCACGCAGGACCTGGAAAACCATTTTGACCTGCTTCACATGAGACTCCCAATCATCTGAGAAGATCAAAATGTCATCCAAGTAAACAATCAGGAATTTATCCAGATACTCACGGAAGATGTCATGCATAAAAGACTGAAAAACAGATGGAGCATTGGCAAGTCCGAACGGCATCACTAGATACTCAAAATGACCCTCGGGCGTATTAAATGCCGTTTTCCATTCATCTCCTTGCCTGATTCTCACCAGATTATACGCACCACGAAGATCTATCTTAGTGAACCAACTAGCCCCCTTAATCCGAGCAAACAAGTCAGATAACAATGGCAAGGGATACTGAAACTTAACAGTGATCTTATTAAGAAGGCGGTAATCAATACACGGTCTCAGCGAACCATCCTTCTTGGCTACAAAAAAGAACCCTGCTCCCAGTGGTGATGACGATGGGCGAATATGTCCCTTCTCCAGGGATTCCTTCACATAACTGCGCATAGCGGTGTGTTCAGGTACGGACAAATTAAATAAACGACCTTTAGGGAATTTACTACCAGGAATCAAATTGATAGCACAATCACAATCCCTATGCGGAGGTAGGGCATCGGACTTGGGCTCTTCAAATACATCCTGATAATCAGACAAGAACTCTGGGACCTCAGAAGGAGTGGATGACGAAATAGACAAAAATGGAACATCACCATGTACCCCCTGACAACCCCAGCTGGATACCGACATAGAGTTCCAATCCAATACTGGATTATGGGTTTGTAGCCATGGCAACCCCAACACGACCACATCATGCAGATTATGTAGCACCAGAAAGCGAATAACTTCCTGATGTGCAGGAGCCATGCACATGGTCAGCTGGGCCCAGTACTGAGGTTTATTCTTGGCCAAAGGTGTAGCATCAATTCCTCTCAACGGAATAGGACACCGCAAAGGCTCCAAGAAAAACCCACAACGTTTAGCATAATCCAAATCCAATAGATTCAGGGCAGCGCCTGAATCCACAAACGCCATGACAGAATATGATGACAAAGAGCATATCAAGGTAATGGACAGAAGGAATTTGGACTGTACAGTACCAATGACGGCAGACCTATCGAACCGCTTAGTGCGCTTAGGACAATCAGAAATAGCATGAGTGGAATCACCACAGTAGAAACACAGCCCATTCAGACGTCTGTGTTCTTGCCGTTCAACTCTGGTCATAGTCCTATCGCACTGCATAGGCTCAGGTTTAATCTCAGACAATACCGCCAGATGGTGCACAGATTTACGCTCGCGCAAGCGACGACCGATCTGAATGGCCAAAGATATAGACTCATTCAAACCAGCAGTCATAGGAAAACCCACCATGACATCCTTAAGAGCTTCAGAGAGACCCTTTCTGAACAAAGCTGCCAGCGCAGATTCATTCCACAGAGTGAGTACTGACCACTTCCTAAATTTCTGACAATATACTTCTATATCATCCTGACCCTGGCACAAAGCCAGCAAATTTTTCTCAGCCTGATCCACTGAATTAGGCTCATCGTACAGCAATCCGAGCGCCAGGAAAAACGCATCAACACCACTCAATGCAGGGTCTCCTGGCGCAAGAGAAAATGCCCAGTCCTGAGGGTCGCCGCGCAAAAAAGAAATAATAATCAAAACCTGTTGAACTGAATTACCAGAAGAATGAGGTTTCAAGGCCAGAAATAGCTTACAATTATTTTTGAAGCTCAGAAACTTAGTTCTATCACCAAAAAACAAATCAGGAATAGGAATTCTTGGTTCTAGCATAGATTTCTGATCAATTGTATCTTGAATCTTTTGTACATTTATAACGAGATTATCCATTGAAGAGCACAGAGCCTGAATATCCATGTCCACAGCTGTGTCCTGAAGCACCCTAATGTCTAGGGGAAAAAAAAGACTGAACACAGAGCTAAGAAAAAAAAATGATGTCAGAACTTCATTTTTCCCTCTATTGAGAATCATTAGTTTGGCTCCTTGTACTGTTATGAAGGCAATCCAGTAACACAGTGTGCCAGCAATCAGAGCACATACAGTGATCTGACAATAACCCAAAAACAATAGAACGAGCTCTGAGACGTGGAATCTCTGTAGACCGCAATACCTGAACCTATCCTAAACACAACTAAAGGCAGCTGTGGATTGCGCCTGACACTACCTATGCAACTCGGCACAGCCTGAGGAACTGACTAGCCTGAAGATAGAAATACAAGCCTGACTTGCCTCAGAGAAATACCCCAAAGGAAAAGGCAGCCCCCCACATATAATGACTGTTAGCAAGATGAAAAGACAAAACGTAGGGATGAAATAGATTCAGCAAAGTGAGGCCCGATATTCTAGATAGAGCGAGGATAGCAAAGAGAACTTTGCAGTCTACAAAAAACCCTAAAGCAAAAAACCACGCAAACTGGGCAAAAAGACCCACCGTGCCGAACTAACGGCACTGCGGTACACCCTTTGCGTCTCAGAGCTTCCAGCAAAAATGAAAAGACAAGCTGGACAGAAAAAACAGCAACAAAAGCAAAAAAGCACTTATCTAAGCAGAGCAGCAGGCCACAGGAAAGATCCAGAAGCTCAGATCCAACACTGGAACATTGACAAGGAGCAAGGAAGACAGAATCAGGTGGAGTTAAATAACAAGGCCGCCAACGAGCTCACCAGAACACCTGAGGGAGGAAGCCCAGAAGCTGCAGTACCACTTGTGACCACAGGAGTGAATTCAGCCACAGAATTCATAACATCTCCCATCACATACAGTGCCATTGACCCTGTCACAATATAAATATATATATATATGTACTGTATATATAAACAGTGCCTTGAAAAAGTATTCATACTGCCTCAAATCTATTTTACTGGAATTTCTTGTGATTTACTAATACTTAGTAGCAAGTGTTTGTGTAACAGTAATGATACATGGTTTTCTAAATATTTTAGATATATAAATCTGAAAATTGTGATGTAGATTTGTATTCAACACCCCCTGAGTTAATACGTTGTAGGACAACTTTTTGCTGAAATTGAAATTTCTACTTTGGTCTCATCTGACCAAGTCGTGTAGGGGACACAGCTAGCATGTGGAAGAAGGTGCTTTGTTCAGATGAGACCAAAGTACAACTTGTTGCGTTAAATGCAAAACGCTATGTGTGGGAGAAGACCAACACTGCAAATCACCCTGAAAATATCATCCCCACTATGAAACATGGTGGTTGCTGCATGATACTTTATACTGTCTGGATGATTTTCTTCATCAGGGACAATAAAGCTGGTCAGAGTTGATGTGAAGAAGGAAGATGTATGAAGCTAAATGCAGCGCAATCCTGGAGAAAAACCTGTTTAAGGCTGCAAAATACTTGATACTGGGGTGTAAGCTTGCTTTCTAGCAGGACAACAACCATAAACATATCGCCAGAGGTACAATAGACTGATTTAAATGAAAGTATATTTATGTGTTTTGAATGGTTCAGTCACAGTCTACACCTAAATACCATTTGGAATCTGTGGCAAGACTTGAAAGTTGCTGTTCACAGACAATCTCTATCAAATATCACTGAGATAGATCTAGTTTGCAAATAAGAATGGGCAAAACTTTTAGCCTCTAGATGTGCAAAGCTAGTAGAGACATACCCCAAAAGACTTGTACTAATTATAGTGAAAGGTGGTCTTAAAGTATTGACTCAGGTAGGATAAATACAAATGCAAATCACAATTTTCAGATTTATATTTTTGAAATATTTTGCAACCCATGTATTATTTCTAATGATGAGTGAGCAGTAAAATGCTTGGGTACTCGTTACTCAAGTCGATCACTTTATAATGCTCGGGTGCTCGATTCGAGTAACGAGTATAATGGAAGTCAATGGGAAACTCGAGCATTTTTGTGGAACCCCTTCTTAGAGGTCTTGAGGGGGTCTAAAAATTTATGAAAACTATGTAAACAGTGCTGAAATAGCATGGGAACAGCACCCTGGATGCATCTCTGAATCCCAGGTTGGTGCCTAGAACAATGTTGTCAGAGTATTATGCCACCTTTACAGACTGACAATGAAACATACACAACCGAAGATAAAATGGATTTGACTGGAAAAAATGTTAAAAAACAATATTTCCAGGATAGTGACTTATATATAAGGCAAAATAAATAAGAGAAAAAAATGCTCCTCCAAACCTTGGGCTATGTTCAAACGCAGTATTTTTGCTGCATTTTTGCACATTCGCATTGCTTTCAATACTGAAAAAAACATTCAACAGGAAATGTAATTTTATCATTTTAATACCTTCCTTGCCATGTGGTGTATGAGACATGATCAGACACATTGCAAGTCACTTTTTTTTTCAGGGCCATCAGTCAACCATCACTATTTGTAGAGTGCCCACAGGCAGACCTTTCTATTGTTAGGCTAGGTTCACATTGCGTTATGGCAGTACGTTTTACGGACTACATTACACCGTTGCATAAAATGGTGTAACGTAGTCCGTTAACGCTGCCAAAGACTGCAATGTCGGACGCATTGTTAGCGCACACCCACAATGGGCGTGCGGTAGCGATGTGCCGTCATTTGAGTGACAGACCCGAGACGCGGGCTGCAGCATTTCCGGGTCCGTCACTGCTAGCGCAGATGGAGCTAGCAGATGCTCCATCTGTGCTAGCGCTGTGCAAAGTCGGCACTTGCGTTAGCGCAGTCCATTTAACGAATGCATTGAATGGACTGCACTAACGCAATGTGAACCTAGCCTTAGAAAGCCAGAAGGTGTCTTTTAGACATATGAGACCAAGATAGTTTTTTTGCAAAGTAATTAATTCTACTCTGTACTGTTAATGAGGCCTCCAAATAAAAAAGCACAGTAATTACAGTAAAATATGGTGAAGGTTCAAAGATATTTTGGTCTTGTTTTGCTGCCTCTGGCCTTTTGTGCCTTGAATGTGAAGATTCCCAAAGGATTTTGGGTCACAATATACTGTCCGGGGTAATAAAGTTGTGTTTGCATCGTAAGTCATGGGTCTTGCAGTAGGACAATGACCATAAACATACTTCAAGAACTACCCAGAAAAAGATAGAAAAAAGCACTGGAGAGTTCAGAAGTGGCAATTCCAGCTCTAGTAGCATACAGTCTCCCATCACAACCTCTTACATACAGATGCTGGAGAGAAACTGTGAATGGACACATTAAATCAGTTAATTTTATCTGCTTTGATGAATTTCTGAGTACAGAACACTGTAAAAAACATGAATCAGTCAAGTGCATGGAAAAAAGCTAGAGCAAGGCTTAGAATTTATAAGGCGATACTCCCTGAATAGATGTCTGTCATACGCTATACCTACTGCAGCACCTCACTGTAGATGAATTACAGATAAGAGAGGTAGAATATAGTAGTGATTTGAACCGACCCTGTAAAGATTTTTATTGTACGTGGCAGACACAAAGTCTGGAGGAACACAAGAAACACTGGCAGCTTCGATGAATTCCTGATTACAGATTACTGTAAAAAACATGAATTGGTCAATGAGTGCATGGAAAAATGCAACATCAAGGCTTAGCATTTATAAAGCAATAATCCCTGTCTAGATGCCTGTCATATGCTATACCTACTGCGACACCTCACCGTAAACTAATTGCAGATAAGAGCTGTATTATTATAATAGAATAGAATCTATTTGAATTTGTCATGAAAAAAGTGATTTGTTTAATGTAGCAGCATCAAGGACTGTTATGTCATCAACCCTGCTGGGGAATATAGTGGAGCGTTTTGCATCTACCCAGCCTGATATAGAGGATACCATGATCTTCTGTACTTACTGTATGAACTCTACTGTCCTAGCTGTGAAATCCTGTATTCAGTGAGAACTCCCAGGCCAACTCACTATATGACGACCACCTGATAGCCCACAACAAGGCACTGTATCATATACTAATAGAACCCATCCACTCTTTTGGTTTCAAAAAATGTAACTGACTAGAAAGTGGATCCACAGAAAATATTTTTTCCCATTACTAAGGAGTGGGTCTGCTATACTGTTAAAGCGTATGAGCCAAGTGCAAGGGATTCCAAAAATTAGAAGGAGACACTCCTTAGAAGAGATGTAATTGAGTGCATCATAAATCATTTTTTCCCATTATTAATGAGTGGGTATCCTAGACTGGTAATTCCCATGCACTAAGTGCATGTGCTGAAAAATATTTACCCCTAGGGGTATACATATATATAAAAGAATGTTTGAGGTAGGCCTCAAAAATTGTCAATGCGGGCATCATACAAACCCTAAAAAATTTATAGTGAGGGTATCATGATTACCCTCTTTATATGGTGGATGAGGATGACACAAAAAGATGAAATACTGAAGATTATGCCTATGTTTGTGTGGGAAGAGGTACATGCGAATAGACCAGAAAAAAACTCGCTGGATTTGAGTTTATGTTCCAGTGGTGTACTTATACACTTTGATAAGAGTCAGCCTGTCAGCATTTTCAGTTGACAAGCGGATGCACCTATCGGTTATAGTATTCCCAGCGGTACTTAAAATCACTCAGAAAAAACGCTAGTGGCAGGGCGGGCCAGAACCTCCAAGGCATAGAGAGACAGTTCATGCCACTTATCTAGCTTAGATATCCAAAGTTGTAAGGCACAGAGGAATCATGGAGGATGCTGGTAAGGTCAGAAAGGTACTCCTTCAACATCTTCCAAAACATTTCCCTCTTTGTCAGAGTACCCTGCGCATCAGGGACTGGGCACTGTGAGGCTCTGATAAAACTGTCCCAGTGCTTTGAGAGTGTTCTCCTGCCTCTGCTGCATCTGGTGTGTGTCTCCATAGTCTCCACTCCTTGGCTGTCCAAGGAACATAGACCTTTGCTGCCAGTGTTGTCAGATGGGAATTTTTTTAATAGTTCTTCAACTAGGGTTTTATGGTACTGCAACATTTTGCCATGGGAAGGAGAGTTGTAAAGTATTCCTTGTAGTGTGGGTCAAGAAGGGTGACCAACAAGTAATTAGTGTTGGACAATGCATGGGTCACAGGAGCCATGTGTGCCAGACTGCTAACTGCCAAGACTTCCCTGTCCCCACCACGAGGGCAACTGTCCATGTTGTCCTCCTTGGTCTACTTCTCATCTTCAGATCATACATACTGAAGAGATGGGATGAAGGTGGTGTGGGTACTACTGTCTGTAGCGCAGGCATCCAGCTCCTATTCCTCCTCATCCTCCTCATTATCCCCCAATCTGCATTCAGAAGATGAGATGAGGCTGGTATGTGCAGTTTCTTGCTCCATCTCAGCTTGCTGCTCCTGTAAATCCAACTCTTTAAGGCCGGCATCACACTAAAGAGTTTTACAGATGTATGAGAGGCGCAAAAACTACGCATTGCACACGGACCAATGGTTCTCTATGGGGTAGCTCCTATCTGCCGTATATTTCGCAGCTGTATTTTACGTGCGTAGAAAATCGCAGCATGCTGCATTTGTCAGCATATTGCGCAAATAATCCACCAATGAAAGTCTATGGGGCGAGAAAAATACGGATTACACATGGACCATCAGTGTGACTTGCAAGAAATATGCAGCGGTATTCTATAGAAAAGCCGGCAATTCAGTGTGGTGTACAGTAAAATCACACTGACAGGTTAGAATAGAATAGATCAGATAAATGTCTACACATAGTATAGGTATATATATATAGAGAGAGAGAGAAAAAAAATTTGAACAGCATCAAATACTACCTTGACGACGTGCAAAGTTTCCCCAACCAATATTCAAATGGCTTAACAATAGAAATGAAAAAAGGAAAACAGCACAAAAAAATGAAAAAAGTGGACTTTATTGCCCAAACGGCATGGCAACGTTTCGGATATAGTATAATTTCTCAAGCAGTGAATACATAGAAGTGACAAGTTTTTATAGGAAACACATACATTGCTCATTAATAAAATCATTAAGAACAATGATGAAAAATAATAAATAGTGCATCAGTGACAAGTGATACATAAAGTGCATTAGAGCATAATCAGAAAATCCTTTAAGATTTATTGTCTACGTGGGTAAATCATTATAAATAATATGTGATAATCACAAAGATTCACTAAATAATCAATTAAACAAATTTCCACATCCAGGTGTCCCATCTCATGAAACATAATTAAACTGCACTGACAATAACATATTTCTCGTGCACACCAGATCCCCGGCATCCATGTGTGCCTACTGCGCATGTCCATGACATTTGTGTCTAGGACCCACAATGCTCAGGCACGCAGTTGCGCAGAACATTTTTAGAGAGCAGGGCACCATATTAACTAAGGTATTCCGTGATTATATGCCCACTGCGCATGTCTATGACAATTATGTCCAAAACCCACAGTATTCAGGTATACGAATGCGCAGAGCAATATCGGAAAACAAAGCACCGTATTAACCGTGGTACTCCTATTATTAATATATCCATATAAGACGAAATCTAAAAATAAATAACTGAGCAGAATTTTATTAAAAAACTCCAGTTCTCTCTATATGAGGACAATATAAGAGAACCTTAATCAAAAAGCGCAACAGAATTCTCTTCTCTTAAGGGACATACATGAAGGTGCCGCAGAGATACAGTGTCAGGACATAAGCCCAATACAGTGTCACTAAGTCTGGGAAATCCCTCCCCAATTAAGTGGAGCCTCCCATTTCAATGCATGGACCTAGAGATCCCAGGAGGCGGTTAAGCCCCCATGTTTCTCCGAACCATTCTGTGTGACACCTAAAGACCACAGATCTTTGGCCCCATAGTCCAAATCCCTTCTAGTGCATATAAAAACAAATGCACAAAGAGTTTAGAGTTGCTGATAGAAATTTATTTTAGTCTTTTACCATTTCATTGCCATCAAATGAGAATAGACATACGTTTTAATTCCATCAATTGCAATATATATAATTTATCAACACAAAAAATGCAAGAAAACAAAAAAAATAAAAATAAAAAATAATCAAAATAAAAATTAAAAAATGTTTGTTTCATAGGATGGGACACCTGGAAAGAGAAAGAAAAGAACAAACATTATTTTCAATCCAAAAGGATTTTTATATACAAACAGATCTATAATATAACGCTGGGAGCGTCACTCTGTCCGAAGCCTTTATAGACTGCGCAGGCGCAAGCGCCGGCGCAGTCTGGCCCCCACAGAGTGACGCTCCCAGGAGATCGCGGTATGCGTAAGCACTGAACGCATACCGCGATCTCCACCGGAGAGTCAGGGACCGCCAGGAGGGTAAGTATATTCACCTTTCCCCGTTCCAGCGCTGCGTGCGGCTCCGTCTCCCGGCTCCTCTGCTGTGACAGTTCAGAGGGCGCGATGACGCGCTTATTGCGCGCCGGCGCCGCCCTCTGACTTACCAGTCACAGGCAGAGGAGCCGGAGTGTGTCTTCAAGAAAATGGCGCCGGAAAGCGCGGACTGCACAGGCACCGATTCCTGCTGCCGGAATCGGTGCCTGTGCAGTCCGCGCTTTCCGGCGCCATTTTCTTGAAGACACACTCCGGCTCCACTGCAGGTGTGTCTTCAAGAAAATGGCGCCGGAAAGCGCGGACTGCGCAGGCGCCGATTCCTGCTGTCGGAATCGGCGCCTGTGCAGTCCGCGCTTTCCGGCGCCATTTTCTTGAAGACACACCTGCAGTGGAGCCGGACGATAGGTGAGTATGGTATATATTTTTTTTTATATGGCAGCAGCATACGGGGGCATACATACTGGAGCGTCTTATGGGGGGCATATAATACAATGGTGGCGCAGGATGGGAGCAGCACATGACAGAACGGGGGCAGGATGGCAGCAGTACATGACAGAACGGGCGCAGGATGGCAGCAGTACATGACAGAACGGGCGCAGGATGGCAGCAGCACATGACAGAACGGGCGCAGGATGGCAGCAGCACATGACAGAACGGGCGCAGGATGGCAGCAGCACATGACAGAACGGGCACAGAATGGCAGCAGCACATGACAGAACGGGCGCAGGATGTCAGCAGCACATGACAGAATGGGCGCAGGATGTCAGCAGCACATGACAGAACGGGCGCAGGATGGGAGTAGCACATGACAGAACAGGGGAGCAGGATGGGAGCAGCACATGATAGAACGGGCGCAGGATGGCAGCAGCACATGACAGAACGGGCGCAGGATGGCAGCAGCACATGACAGAACGGGCGCAGGATGGGAGCAGCACATGACAGAACAGGGGAGCAGGATGGCAGCAGCACATGACAGAACAGACGCAGGATGGGAGCAGCACATGACAGAACAGGGGAGCAGGATGGGAGCAGCACATGACAGAACAGGGGCGCAGGATGGGAGCAGCACATGACAGAATGGGGGCGCAGGATGGGAGCAGCACATGACAGAACGGGGGCGCAGGATGGGTGCAGCACATGACAGGATGGGAGCAGCAAATGACAGAATGGAGGCGCAAGATGGGACCAGCACATGACAGAACGGGGGCGCAGGATGGGAGCAGCACATGACAGAACGGGGGCGCAGGATGGGAGCAGCACATGACAGAATGTGGGCACAGGATGGAGCAGCACATGACAGAATGGGGAAGCAGGATGGAGCAGCACATGACAGGATGGGGACGCAGGATGGAGCAGCACATACCAGGACGGAGACCATATACCAATATAAATGCTCGCCACCCGGGCGTAGAACGGGTTCAATAGCTAGTAATATATAATCAGGAGAAGAGTATATACACTGTATGTTAAATAAGCTGGTTTAATTTAAAGTCTACATTTAAACCATGTGGTTTAAGAGTATTTAATTTCACTATCCACTCCAATTCCCTCTTTTTCAATAATCGCACCACGATCTCCTCCCCTCCTTTGGATATGTATCATATCTATTATGCGAAAACGCAATTGTTTCTCGGTATGTGATTTTTCCGCAAAATGTTTGGAAACTGGTAAATCCATGCGCTTTTTCCTTATGGTGTGTCGATGTTGATAGATTCTTGTCTTAAAATCACAAGTAGTTTCACCAACATACCATAAGGAACAAGGACATTGTAGTAAATATATCACAAATTCTAAATCACACGTCAAAAAGTGTTGTATCTTAAACTCCTCATTTGTTACAGGATGAGTGAAACTTGAGCCCTTTAGCATCAAACAACAGTTAACACAAGATAAATATGGAAAACAACCTTTTCTGTCATGACCAGTAAATGTTGGTTAACTGGATTTTTTAAAGGATCCAATATCAGACCTTATCAGGGTTGAAGCAATAGTACGATTACATTTATAGGAAAAAATTGGTGGCCTTGAAAATTCCCCACTTGTGGCAAACATTTATGTAACATCCCCTAATGTCTTGATATAATATCAGCAATTTTTCCACTTTCCTCACAAAAAGATGTCACAAAAGGGATACGATTAAGTTCCTTTGTTTTTAATTTTTTATGGAACAAATTTTCTCTCTTTAGTCCATCAACTTTATTTTTTTGAGTTTTCAAAAAAATTTGCTGATAACCCCTATCTGAGAATTTTTTTTAGCATCATTTCCATAGAATTTTTTAGTGAATTCTCATCACTCTCAATTCTTTTAATTCGCATGAGTTGACTGTAAAGAATAGATTCTTTTGTTTTTCTCGGATGTTGACTGCTGAAGAGCAACAAATCATTTCTAGTATACAATTGAGTAGTCAACTTATTGGACTAAATTTTTACATTAACATCCAAAAATTGTATGTCTATGTTTGAGTACACAAGGGTAAATTTAATTGTGTCATCAATCGTATTTAAATAATTATGAAAATCCAAAAGTAAATCTTCTGTTCCAGTCCAAATGAGGAAGACATCGTCTATGTATCTCCACCACGCGGCCACATAGCTGAAGTGGTGGGACACATAGATGAAGTCCTCCTCATTTGCGTATGCGGGAATCATGTTCACGCCCATGGCGGTCCCGCGTAATTGTAAATAAAAGTGTCTCCAAATAAAAAGTAATTCCTAGTTAGAAGCAACTTTAAAAGTTGCAAAATAAATTCCCTGGCTTCCAAAGAATAATGTGTAGTTAACAATTTTCTGTTAATTGCACCAAGCCCTCGACTATGATCAATTGATGTATATAGAGAAGTGACATCAAAAGATGCCAACATCACTTCTCCCATAAGACTAATTCCATTCACTTTCTCAAGAAAGTCAAATGTGTCTCTTATAAAGGATTCTGTACCACTAGCAATCGGATTGAGTAATTTGTCAAGAAAGATCCCAATGTTAGAAAAAATAGAATCACAACCTGAGACAATTGGCCTACCTGGAGGATGTACGAGAGATTTATGTATCTTTGGTAATATGCACATCACTGGAGTGATAGGAAATTAAACAGTCAAAAAATTATACAAATCCTGATCAATTATTTGTTTTTCAATGGCATCATCCAAAATAATTTTGATTTCCCTGGCAATCTCAAATTTAGTATCATGAGATAATCTCTCGTACACCTCCAGGTCAGCCAACTGCCCCTTAATTTCATCAAGATAGTCTTTTCTATCCATGATAACAGTTGCACCACCTCTATCTGCATTTTTTATGACTATCTCATCATCATGTGACAATTCATATAAGGCCTCAACTTCACCTCTTGTCAAATTAGGATATTTAAATTTTTTGGGACAGTCTTTCTTCAAATTTTCAATATCATTGCTCACAGCCGATATAAACGCCTCTATTACAGAGGAATTTTCAGATGGAATAAATTACTTTTTTTCTTTTAGTTTTTTTTAGAAAAATTCACAATTAAACCTGTTCCTTGCTCCTCATTACCACTTGCTTTTCCACTGATGATTTGTTTTTCCATTTTTTTCTCTTTTTTGCTGTCTCCAATGTTTCTTTCGTCCACTTTTCCTGCTGCTTTCGGTTTTTCCTTTGGGGGATCTGAACCTAGAAGAGTCATGGTTAAATAATAAAGATTTATCATTATACATATAAATATAGTTTCACTTTTGCCAATAACCTTTCTTCCTCCAGTTTCCTGAATTTTCTCTCTTCCATCTCTATCATCATCCATATCATGATTCCATTTTCTGCATTTCTCATCTTCTAGCTCTAAACGCAATGTGTCAAGCTTGATTTTTAAAAACTCATTAAACCCATTCCATTCATCTTCTTTTATGAGGCTTTTAATTTCAGACTCTAATATAGGTATCTCAGAATTACGTTTTCTTGTCTCTTGTTGCAGATATTCAATATTCAAAAGGATAATATCCAAACCATATTTGTTGGAAATCATGCTAAATCTTGCACCAAAAAATGAGTCATTAGTCATTAGATTGGGGCAACTATTAGAACGGAGACCCATAGAAATTTTTTAGCTTTATAATATTCACTAAGGGTGACCAAATGGAGTTTCATTGTTGTAGATTTTCAGATTTCAACTTCAAATCATACAGTGATGGTATACTCAAGAAGGTGGCATCCACCTCTACCTCACCGAGGATTCTTTCTCCATCTTCACTAGTATATGTAAAAACGCCAGGTTCGAACAAGTTGTTATCCATAGTCCACACAAAATATAATGAAAAAATGCAAAAAATGCAAAATATTAAAGAGCAAATAACAGAGAAAAAGAGTGAAAAAAATAAAAAGAAGCAAATTTCCACAGAAAACGTATAAAGAGAAAAAATTGGAACAGCATCAAATTTGTTTAATTGATTATTTAGTGAATCTTTGTGATTATCACAAATTATTTATAATGATTTACGCGCGTAGACAATAAATCTTAAAGGATTTTCTGATTGTGCAGTATTTATCACTTGTCACTAATGCACTATTTATTATCTTTCATCATTGTTCTTAATGATTTTATTAATGAGAAATGTATGTGTTTCCTATAAAAACTTGTCACTTCTATATATTTACTGCTTGAGAAAGGATACTACATCCGAAACGTTGCCACGCCGTTTGGGCAATAAAGCCCACTTTTTTTCAGTTTTTTGTGCAGTTTTCCTTTTGCTATCTCCTTATTAAACCCGGCAGGATATGAGGCATGGGTACATACAGTAAACCACTTTATATCCCTTGTTTTTTTTACATATTCCAAACTAATAATGTTAGTAGAGTGTGTGTGCAAAATTTGGTGTCTCTAGCTGTTAAAATAAAGGGTTAAATTATGGAAAAAAAACTGGCATGGGCTCCTGTTATGATCAGGTGACCTTGGAGCAGCATGAAAACTTTCACTGGAGTAGGTGGCAACTATACTGACCACAACCCTGATGTTATCACCGCAACTAGAAGTAGCTGTGGGGTGTGCCTAACAAAACCTAGACACCTCGACACAGCCGGAGGACTAAATACCCCTATAGATGGAAATAGGAATTTCTACCTTGCCTCAGAGCAGAACCCCAAAGGATAGGCAGCCCCCCACAAATATTGACTGTGAGTAGTAGAGGAAAATACACACACAGGCAGGAAACAGGATTTAGCAAATGAGGCACACACTAGCTAAATAGGAAAGGATTGGACAGGATACTAAGCGGTCAGTATTAAAAATCCTTCCAAAATATTCACAGCAGAAAATACAAAAACTCCACCATCTAACTAAAGATGTGGAGCGTATATCTGCATCTCCAGAGAATCCAACAAGACTGAGAAAACACTGACACAGTCTAAGCTGGACAAGAGAAAAACAAATGAATGGCACAGAATATAAGCACACTGCATGTGTGCCACAGAAACAAAAACCAGACACTTATCTTTGCTGAATTGACAGCTGAGCAGGAGAAGCCAGAAAGTGATCCAACACTTCAGAAGAAACATTGACAACTGGAAAGGACTAATTAATCCTGCACACCTAAATATCCCAGTCAGAACTGCAATCAGCAGATACACCTGGCCAGGACTGCGACTCAGAGACAACTGCATTCCCACCTACAACCACTGGAGGGAACCCAAGAGCAGAATTCACAACAGGCTCCTGTGCAATTTTCTCTGCCAGAGTGGGAAAGCCAGTGACTGAGGACAGATATTAATAGCCTAGAGAGGGACCATGGATATTGGCCCCCCCTGGCTAAAAACATCTGCCCCAGCCACCCCAGAAAAGGCACATCTGTAAGATGTGCCTATTCTGGCACTTAGCCACTCAATTCCCACTCCTGAGTAGAGGTGGTATATGGGGTAATAAAGGGTTAATGTCACCTTGCTAATGTAAGGTGACATTAAGCCTGGTTAATAATGGAGAGATGTCATTAAGACACCTATCCATTATTAATCCAATAGTAGTAAATGGTTAATAATACACACACATTATGAACAAAGTATTTTAATGAATAAATACACACATATGGTTGTAAAATCTTTATTATACGCTTTATCCACCTGAAGACCCTCATTCTGTAAAAAAAAAAAAAAAGCAACAATATCCCATACCTCACCGGCGCTCAGTCATGTCCCACGCTGTAAATCCATCTGAAGGGGTTAAATAATTTTACAACCAGGAGCCTGCTAATGCAGCTGTTGCTCCTGCTTGTTAAAAACTGGGGAATGAATGGAATGCAGGGGAACGTAGCATCGTAGATTGGGGTGTGGCGTCCCCTGCTGGCATAAACTCATATGAACTCTAGCATGGGAATTTTATGAATATTTTCTCACATTAGAGTTCATATGAATTTATGCCAGCAGGGTTCACAGCACCGCAAGTCTACGATTTTTTTTCAGGCTTGAAAAAGGCTCAGTGAGCCGAAACGTCGCGCAGTGATGTGGGTCGATTAAAACTTCACCTCTTTTTCACCTGAAACTTTTGGAGTGCTGCCTTCTTTTTTGCTATTTGGTATACATTTTGGATAAATGTTTGGACCATTTTATCCAGGGGGCTAGGCACCCACCACTGGTGAGCATTGTGCTGTTCCATTTTTTTCCTATATATATATATATATATATATATATATATATATATATATATATATATATATATATATATATATATATATATATATATATATGACTGTATATATGTGTTCACGAATATTTGAGCCAATGGATCCATTCTATGTCCATTTTGTAAGGTTGCGAGAAAAAAACGCAGTACGGATGCCATACGGACATAGAGGATGACATGCGTAAAATGCACAGCCACACCTTGCCTGCGGATGACATACGGATCACTGTTTTGGGATCATTTCTGCGCATTACGCCTGTAAAACATGGACCGTATTTCCCTACGCTCAGTGTGACCCCGACCTAATTGTGAGCAGCGAGCATTTCAGTAGATAGGGAAGCGGGATGGTAGCGTTGATTATGGTGTTATTGCCTCTCACCATCTTGGTAGAGTCCTCAAGGTTTTGGAGAACCACACAGTTGTCAGACATCCATGCCCATTCATCAGCTCTTACAGTGCCTTGCAAAAGTATTTGGCTCCCTGGAACTTTTCAACCTTTTCCCACGTATCATGCTTCAAACATAAAGTAAAGATACTGTGATGAAACGGGGTCAGTGGGTGCTCTCATCCGCTGGCCCGGCTGTCTTTAGCAAGACTGCATGGACCACGGCTCATACCACTGAACGCCCGCTCTATCTCCCAGTGGGCAATACACTAAACAGACAACACAGGGTTAAGGTAAAACATAGGGAGATGACCAAGAACTGTCCATAGAGTCCATACAAGGTCCAAAGTCAGTTGACACGATGTCAGAGCTCCCAGGGTGGCTACTTCATCTGTGGATGCACGCACAGAGAAGAGGTAACGACAAGCATAGGGAGATGACCTAGAACTGTCCATAGAGTCCATACAAGGTCCAAAGCAAGTTGACAACGAGAGTCACCACCTGGCTTATCTGACCATCTCCATGGAACCAGGCGACCAGCGGGTCCCAAACCTGGCTTTCTCCAAACATATCCATGGTTCAGAGATGGTCACTGGATCAGATCTGTGTCCTTCCAACCGGAGCTGAAAACCCCTAGGTTGTTTTCTATAGAATCATAGATCAGTGTCCCTCGTGATGGTGCCATGATGAATTGGCTGCAGTCCTTTCTCTTGTCTGTTGGGTGGTTTGCAGAATGTCTGGCTGGTAGCTTTGTGTTACTTCCATCTCCCAGGATGTGATCTCTGAGTCTTTTTATACCCAAGGCATGTAAGCTATTTTTAGAATTGCCCAGTGTCCTTCAGTCCAACATCAAGATAAGGTAAACAATGGTGATGGGATTAAGTAGCACTATTAGCATATAAGCACACATCAATAAATAAAGCTTAACACGCCCTATGTACAGTCACTATTACAGACTTACACAGTATGTTAGACAGTATATCAGTTGGCACGTCTGGGTATGTGCACACATCAGTATTTCTTGCAGAAATTTTCCTGACAAAAACCGGACATTTCTGCCAGAAATCCGCATGCGTTTTTTTCGTGTTTTTAATGCGTTTTTGTGCGTTTTTTCCCAAATGCATAGAATTGCGGGAAAAATGCAGAAAATCCGTAAAAATAATGAACATGCTCATTTTTTTACCGTGATGCATTTTTTTCGCGGAAAAAAACGCATCCATGTACACAAAACATGCAGAATGCATTCTAAATGATAGAATGCATAATGTATGCATTTTAATGCGTTTTTACAGCGTTTTTAGCATGAAAAAACGCGGAAAAAAACATGAAAAAACTGAACGTGTGCACATAGCCTCTGTCTTCTTGACCCACCAGACATAAACACTTACAGTCATGGCCAAAAGTATTGACACCCCTGCAATTCTGTCAGATAATACTCAGTTTCTTCCTGAAAATGATTGCAAACACAAATTCTTTGGTATTATTATCTTCATTTAATTTGTCTTAAATGAAAAAACACAAAAGAGAATGAAGCAAAAAGTAAAACATTGATCATTTCACACAAAACTCCAAAAATGGGCCAGACAAAAGTATTGGCACCCTCAGCCTAATACTTGGTTGCACAACCTTTAGCCAAAATAACTGCGACCAACCGCTTCCGATAACCATGAATGAGTTTCTTACAATGCTCTGCTGGAATTTTAGCCCATTCTTCTTTGGCAAACTGCTCCAGGTCCCTGATATTTGAAGGGTGCCTTCTCCAAACTGCCATTTTTAGATCTCTCCACAGGTGTTCTATGGGATTCAGGTCTGGACTCATTGCTGGCCACCTTAGAAGTCTCCAGTGCTTTCTCTCAAACCATTTTCTATTGCTTTGTAAAGTGTGCTTTGGGTCATTGTCCTGCTGGAAGACCCATGACCTCTGAGGGAGACCCAGCTTTCTCACACTGGGCCCTACATTATGCTGCAAAATTTGTTGGTAGTCTTCAGACTTCATAATGCCATGCACACGGTCAAGCAGTCCAGTGCCAGAGGCAGCAAAGCAACCCCAAAATGTCAGGGAAACTCTACCATGTTTGACTGTAGGGACCGTGTTCTTTTCTTTGAATGTCTCTTTTTTATCCTGTAAACTCTATGTTGATGCATTTGCCCAAAAAGCTCTACTTTTGTCTCATCTGACCAGAGAACATTCTTCTAAAACGTTTTAGGCTTTTTCAGGTAAGTTTTGGCAAACTACAGCCTGGCTTTTTTATGTCTCAGGGTAAGAAGTGGGGTCTTCCTGGGTCTCCTACCATACAGTCCCTTTTCATTCAGATGCCGACGGATAGTACGGGTTGACACTGTTGTACCCTCGGAATGCAGGGCAGCTTGAACTTGTTTAGATGTTAGTCAGTCAAGGTTCTTTATCCAACATCCGCACAATCTTGCGTTGACATCTCTTGTCAATTTTTCTTTTCTGTCCACATCTAGGGAGGTTAGCCACAGTGCCATGGGCTGTAAACTTCTTGATGACACTGCGCACAGTAGACACAGGAACATTCAGGTCTTTGGAGATGGACTTGTAGCCTTGAGATTGCTCATGCTTCCTCACAATTTGGTTTCTCAAGTCCTCAGACAGTTCTTTGGTCTTCTTTCTTTTCTCCATGCTCAATGTGGTACACACAAGGGCACAGGACAGAGGTTGAGTCAACTTTAATCCATGTCAACTGGCTGCAAGTGTGATTTAGTTATTGCCAACACCTGTTAGGTGCCACAGGTAAGTTACAGGTGCTGTTAATTACACAAATTAGAGAAGCATCACATGATTTTTCGAGCAGTGTCAATACTTTTGTCCACCCCCTTTTTTATGTTTGGTGTGGAATTATATCCAATTTGGCTTTAGAACAATTCTTTTTGTGTTTTTTTATTTAAGAAAAATTCAATGAAGATGATAATACCAAACAATTTGTGTTTGCAATCATTTTCAGGAAGAAAATGAGTATTATCTGACAGAATTGCAGGGGTGTCAATACTTTTGGCCATGACTGTAAATTCACAAGCCAATATACAGATAAAAAGCCAGTTCTTTTGGTTTGCAAAAAACATGGTAGTCTGGGAAATTAAGATACAATCTGGTTTCTTCACAGATACCAAATGTAAATTTTTGGTGAAGAATCAACAACAAGTGGAACACAATTGTGAAGCTGAACAAAATGTATTGTTATTTTAACATTTTTGGGAAATTCAAAAACTGAAAAGTGGGGCGTGCAATATTATTCGGCCCCTTTACTTTCATTGTAGCAAACTCACTCCAGAAGTTCATTGTGGATCTCTGAATGATCCAATGTTGTCCTAAATGCCTAATGATGATAAATATAATCCACCTGTGTGTAATCAAGTCTCCATATAAATGCACCTGCTCTGTGATAGTCTCAGGGTTCTGTTTGAAGCACAGAGAGCATCATGAAGACCAAGGAACACAACAGGCAGGTCTGTGATACTGTTCTGGAGAAGTGTAAAGCTGGATTTGGATACAAAATGATTTCCAAAACTTTAAACATCCCAAGGAGCACTATGCAAGCGATCATATTGAAATGGAAGGAGTATCATACCACTGCAAATCTACCAAGACACGGCCGTCCCTCTAAACTTTCATCTCAAACAAGGAGAAGACTGATCAGAGATGCAGCCAAGAGGCCCATGATCACTCTGGATGAACTGCAAAGATCTACAGCAAAGGTGGGACAGTCTGTCCATAGGACAACAATCAGTCGTACACTGCACAAATCTGGCCTTTATGGAAGAGTGGCAAGAAGAAAGCCATTTCTCAAAGATATCCATAAAAAGTTTTGTTTAAAGTTTGCAACAAGCCACCTGGAAGACACACCAAACATGTGGAAGAAGGTGCTCTGGTCAGATGAAATCAAAATCGAACTTTTTGGCAACAATGCCAAACGCTATGTGTGGCGTAAAGGCAACACAGCTTATCACCCTGAACACACCATCCCCACTGTCAAACATGGTGGTGGCAGCATCATGGTTTGATGCTTTTCTTCAGCAGGGACAGGGAAGATGGTTAAAATTGATGGGAAGATGGATGGAGCCAAATACAGGACCATTCTTGAAGAAAACCTGTTGGAGTCTGCAAAAGACCTGAGACTGGGACGGAGATTTGTTTTCCAGCAAGACAATGATCTCAAACATAAAGCAAGACCTACAATGGAATGGTTCACAAATAAACGTATCCAGGTGTTAGAATAACCAAGTCAAAGTCCAGACCTTATTCCAATCGAGAATCTGTAGAAAGAGCTGAAAACTGTTGTTCACAAACGATCTCCATCAAACCTCACTGAGCTCGAGCTGTTTGCCAAGGAAGAATGGGCAAGAATTTCAGTTTCTCAATGTACAAAACTGATAGCGACATACCCCAAGTGACTTGCAGCTGTAATCGCAGCAAAAGGTGGTGCAACAAAGTATTAAGTTGAAGGGGCCGAATAATATTGCACGCCCCACTTTTCAGTTTTTGAATTTCCACAAAAATTTAAAGTAAGCAATAAATTTTGTCCAACTTCACAATTGTGTTCCACTTGACGTTGATTCTTCACCAAAAACTTACATTTGGTATCTATATGTTTGAAGCATGATATGTGGGAAAGGGTTGAAAAGTTCCAGGGAGCCAAATACTTTCGCTAGGCACTGTATGTGCGAAGGCTCACCAGAATACCAACTTGCATGGTGTAGCTGATATCAACTACTGCCCTCTACTGCTCACAAAGCCTTTCCAACATATGTAACAATGAGTTCCAAAACATGGTAACTTTGCACACAAGTCGGTGAGCTGGAAGTTACAAATGCTATTGCGGCACTACCAGGGAGGCGGCAGCTGTAGCTGACTTTAAGAAATGTGCACACACGTGTCATACTTTCACAAGTAGCTCAGGCAGATCTGAGTAGCTTTAAAGAAACCGCTGAACCACTAAATTGAGCATGTGGGCCAAGCATGATACATTTGCACGGTTTGCAAGCTTTAGAGCTGCCACCAGGTTATGGCCATTGTTGCACATGACCATGCCTGGCTGCAGGCTCAGGGGTGAGAGCCACAAATCAGTCTGGTCTTTAATACCTTTCAACAACTCTGTGGAGGTGTGCAGTTTGTCACCTAGCAGATTAACTTCATGAGAGTTTCTTGCGGCTTGGCTGAAGCAGTGCTGCAGTGCTTCCAGCTTGTGATTGATGTTGACGTTGCGAGATGGAGGATGAGGAGGTACAGGAACTGCCAAAGAAGATGGGGGCATCCCTGATTAAACCAAGGCTCCCAATCCTCGGTGACAGTAGCATTCGTTCTTTCCCAGGGTCCAACTGGGTCCTGGCTTCCACAATGTTCACCCAGTGTGCCGTCAGGAAAATGTAGCATCCCTGGCCACAAGCACTTGTCCAGGTGTCTGAGGTTAAGCGGACATTCCAAGGCACAGCATTGCTCATGGAATGGCTAAATGTTATGAGACAAGTGCTTGTTTAAGGCGGGGACTGCACACTGGTAGAAATAGTGGCGGCTGGCGATCGAGAACTGAGGGACGGCGGCGATGAGGTTGTGGAAAGGTTCCGTTTCTACACATCTAAAGTGCAACATTTCCGGGGCAAGCAGTCTGGGCTGGAAATGTGGCCATTAAGTATTGTAGCCTGTGGGTGACTGCGTATTTACGCTTGCATTCCAAGGACTGGGGTAGGGACAACTAAACTCTGCTCTGAGACAAGGAAGTGGATGTGGTTGCAAATGTGCAATGACAAGTGCAGAGTGGGAAAAAAATTACTTGTCACTCAATATTTGAAAAAAATCGATTCCTTCTTTATTGTACATCCAGACCAAAGAAGAAGCCCCCTCACTCACCTGTGATATCGCCATATGACGGACTTGGGCAATAAGCACCATTCCCCTTGCAAGTTTCCTGCCAAGTTCTGGAGAGCTGTTCATCCCTTAGTGGTGCCATTCCTGTCACAAGTTCTTTGCATATTCAAGTAGCGCTGTCCCTATTCCCTATGTTTATGTGAATAGGCCCACCAGGTCCAGCTGGCATTACCGTCACCAGACCACATGCAGCCGCCTTTATTCCCATAATTTCATATGACACACAGCACAAAACTGTTAACTGTGGATTCGCTTTCTTCAACCGGGATATTATAACAAAGCGTTTATTTTCCAGTTTTCTCCGATAAGGTTATTCTGATGATGGTCCTATGATGGACCGAAAACATTTCATTTAGTTTATTTGGTCTGTTTGTACAATAAACAAGGAATCAATTTTTTTTCAAATATTGAGTGGCAAGTAATTTTTTCGCCTTATTGTATGGGTTGGATACCCAACTTGAACACCACCAGCAGTATTATTCCATGATGCATTATTTCCAAATGCAGAGAGGGAGTTAGCATTGCCAACATCATGGACAGGGGATTGGCGTGCAAGTAGAATGGTGAAGAGGCAGTGGTGTTAACCCCAGACACTGTTTCTGGACCCTGGAGTTTAGCCCAAGTAGTCAGGTGCTTTACTTGCATGAGCCTGAGCGTGCTGGTGGTGGTCAGGCTGGTAGCTGTACAGCCCCTGCTGATGCTGGCATGTCGATATTGCAAATGGCCTTTTTTGGGTTAAGTGGACGGTCATTAACCCCTTTCTGCCATCAGACGTACTATTGCGTCCATGGGGGGTGGGCCCTACTTCCCAAGGACGCAATAGTACGTCATATGCGATCGGCAGCGCTCACGGGGGGAGCGGCGCCGATCGCGGCCGGGTGTCAGCTGCCTATCGCAGCTGACATCCGGCACTATGTGCCAGGAGCGGTCACGGACCGCCCCCGGCACATTAACCCCCGGCACACCGCGATCAAAGATGATCGCGATGTGCCGGCGGTACAGGGAAGCACCGCGCAGGGAGGGGGCTCCCTGCGGGCTTCCCTGAGACCCCCGCAGCAACGCGATGTAATCGCGTTGCTGCGAGGGTCTTGCCGCCCTCCCTCCCTGCTCCAGGTCCCGGATCCAAGATGGCCGCGGATCCGGGTCCTGCAGGGAGGGAGGTGGCTTCACAGAGCCTGCTCAGAGCAGGCACTGTGAAGGCTGCAGCGCTGCATGTCAGATCAGTGATCTGACAGAGTGCTGTGCAAACTGTCAGATCACTGATCTGTGATGTCCCTTCCCCTGGGACAAAGTAAAAAAGTAAAAAAAAAAAATTCCAAATGTGTAAAAAAAATTAAAAAAAAATATTCCTAAATAATGAAAAAAAAAAAAAAATATTCCCATAAATACATTTCTTCATCTAAATAAAAAAAAAAAAAAACAATAAAAGTACACATATTTAGTATCGCCGCGTCCGTATCGACTCGCCCTATAACACTGGCACACTAGTTAACCCCTTCAGTAAACACCGTAAGAAAAAAAAAAAAAAAACGAGGCAAAAAACGACGCTTTATTATCATACCGCCGAACAAAAAGTGGAATAACACGTGATCAAAAAGACAGATATAAATAACCATGGTACCGCTGAAAGCGTCATCTTGTCCCGCAAAAAACGAGCCACCATACAGCATCATGAGCAAAAAAATGAAAAAGTTATAGTCCTGAGAATAAAGCGATGCCAAAATAATTATTTTTTCTATAAAATAGTTTTTATCGTATAAAAGCGCCAAAACATAAAAAAATGATATAAATGAGATGTCGCTGTAATCGTACTGACCCGAAGAATAAAACTGCTTTATCAATTTTACCAAACGCGGAACGGTATAAACGCCTCCCCCAAAAGAAATTCATGAATAGCTGGTTTTTGGTCATTCTGTCTCACAAAAATCGGAATAAAAAGCGATCAAAAAATGTCACGTGCCCGAAAATGTTACCAATAAAAACGTCAACTCGTCGCGCAAAAAACAAGACCTCACATGACTGTGTGGACCAAAATATGGAAAAATTATAGCTCTCAAAATGTGGTAACGCAAAAAATATTTTTTGCAATAAAAAGCGTCTTTCAGTGTGTGACGGCTGCCAATCATAAAAATCCGCTAAAAAACCCGCTATAAAAGTAAATCAAACCCCCCTTCATCACCCCCTTAGTTAGGGAAAAATAAAAAAATGTATTTATTTCCATTTTCCCATTAGGGCTAGGGTTAGGGTTAGGGCTAGTGTTAGGGTTAGGGCTAGGGTTAGGGCTAGGGTTAGGGCTAGGGTTAGGGTTAGCGCTAGGGTTAGGGTTAGGGTTAGGGCTAGGGTTAGGGCTAGGGTTAGGGCTAGGGTTAGGGCTAGGGTTAGGGCTAGGGTTAGGGCTAGGGTTAGGGTTGGGGCTAGGGTTAGGGCTAGGGTTAGGGCTAGGGTTAGGGCTAGGGTTAGGGCTACAGTTAGGGTTGGGGCTAAAGTTACAGTTAGGGTTTAGATTACATTTACAGTTGGGAATAGGGTTGGGATTAGGGTTAGGGGTGTGTCAGGGTTAGAGGTGTGGTTAGGGTTACCGTTGGAATTAGGGTTAGGGGAGTGTTTGGATTAGGGTTTCAGTTATAATTGGGGGGTTTCCACTGTTTAGGCACATCAGGGGCTCTCCAAAAGCGACATGGCGTCCGATCTCAATTCCAGCCAATTCTGCGTTGAAAAAGTAAAACAGTGCTTCTTTCCTTCCGAGCTCACCCGTGTGCCCAAACAGGGGTTTACCCCAACATATGGGGTATCAGCGTACTCAGGACAAATAGGACAACAACTGTTGGGGTCCAATTTCTCCTGTTACCCTTGGGAAAATACAAAACTGGGGGCTAAAAAATAATTTTTGTGGGAAAAAAAAGATTTTTTATTTTTACGGCTCTGCGTTATAAACTGTAGTGAAACACTTGGGGTTCAAAGTTCTCACAACACATCTAGATAAGTTCCCGGGGGGGTCTAGTTTCCAATATGGGGTCACTTGTGGGGGGTTTCTACTGTTTAGGTACATTAGGGGCTCTGCAAACGCAATGTGACGCCTGCAGACCATTCCATCTAAGTCTGCATTCAAATGGCACTCCTTCCCTTCCGAGCCCTCCCATGCGCCCAAACAGTGGTTTCCCCCCACATATGGGGTATCAGCGCACTCAGGACAAATTGGACAACACATTTTTGGGTCCAATTTCTCCTGTTACCCTCGGGAAAATACAAAACTGGGGGCTAAAAAATAATTTTTGTGGGAAAAAAATTTTGTTTTATTTTTACGGCTCTCCATTATAAACCTCTGTGAAGCCCTTGGTGGGTCAAAGCGCTCACCACACATCTAGATAAGTTCCTTAGGGGGTCTACTTTCCAAAATGGTGTCACTTGTGGGGGGTTTCTACTGTTTAGGTACATTAGGGGCTCTGCAAACGCAATGTGACGCCTGCAGACCATTCCATCTAAGTCTGCATTCAAATGGCACTCCTTCCCTTCCGAGCCCTCCCATGCGCCCAAACAGTGGTTTCCCCCCACATATGGGGTATCAGCGCACTCAGGACAAATTGGACAACACATTTTTGGGTCCAATTTCTCCTGTTACCCTCGGGAAAATACAAAACTGGGGGCTAAAAAATAATTTTTGTGGGAAAAAATTTTTGTTTTATTTTTACGGCTCTCCATTATAAACCTCTGTGAAGCCCTTGGTGGGTCAAAGCGCTCACCACACATCTAGATAAGTTCCTTAGGGGGTCTACTTTCCAAAATGGTGTCACTTGTGAGTGGTTTCTACTATTTAGGTACATTAGGGGCTCTGCAAACGCAACATGGCGTCTCATCTCAATTCCTGTCAATTTTGCATTGAAAAGTCAAACGGCGCTCCTTCCTTTCCGAGCTCTCCCATCCGCCCAAACAGTGGTTTACCCCCACATATGGGGTATCAGCGCACTCAGGACAAATTGTACAACAACTTTTGGGGTCCAATTTCTTCTCTTACCCTTGGAAAAATAAAAAATTGGGGGCGAAAAGATAATTTTTGTGAAAAAATATGATTTTTTTATTTTTACGGTTCTGCATTATAAACTTCTGTGAAGCACTGGGTGGGTCAAAGTGCTCACCACACCTCTAGATAAGTTCCTTAGGGGGTCTACTTTCCAAAATGGTGTCACTTGTGGGGGGTTTCAATGTTTAGGCACATCAGTGGCTTTCCAAACGCAACATGGCATCCCATCTCAATTCCTGTCAATTTTGCATTGAAAAGTCAAACGGCGCTCCTTCCCTTCCGAGCTCTCCCATCCGCCCAAACAGTGGTTTACCCCCACATGTGGGATATCAGCTTACTCAGGACAAATTGTACAACAACTATTGGGGTCCAATTTCTTCTCTTACCCTTGGAAAAATAAAAAATTGGGGGCGAAAAGATAATTTTTGTGAAAAAATATGATTTTTTATTTTTACGGTTCTACATTATAAACTTCTGTGAAGCACTTGGTGGGTGAAAGAGCTCACCACACCTCTAGATAAGTTCCTTAGGGGGTCTACTTTCCAAAATGGTGTCACTTGTGGGGGGTTTCAATGTTTAGGCACATCAGGGGCTCTCCAAACGAAACATGGCGTCCCATCTCAATTCCAGTCAATTTTGCATTGAAAAGTCAAATGGCGCTCCTTCGCTTCCGAGCTGTGCCATGCGCCCAAACAGTGGTTTACCCCCACATGTGGGGTATTGGCGTACTCAGGACAAATTGTACAACAATGATTGCGGTCCATTTTCTCCTGTTACCCTTGGTAAAATAAAACAAATTGGAGCTGAATTAAATTTTTTGTGAAAAAAAGTTAAATGTTCATTTTTATTTAAACATTCAAAAAATTCCTGTGAAGCACCAGAAGGGTTAATAAACTTCTTGAATGTGGTTTTAAGCACCTTGAGGGGTGTAGTTTTTAGAATGGTGTCACACTTGGGTATTTTCTATCATATAGACCCCTCAAAATGACTTCAAATGAGATGTGGTCCCTAAAAAAAAATGGTGTTGTAGAAATGAGAAATTGCTGGTCAACTTTTCACCCTTATAACTCCCTAACAAAAAAAAATTTTGGTTCCAAAATTGTGCTGATGTAAAGTAGACATGTGGGAAATGTTACTTATTAAGTATTTTGTGTGACATATCTCTGTGATTTAATTGCATAAAAATTCAAAGTTGGAAAATTGCGAAATTTTCATAATTTTCGCCAAATTTCCGTTTTTTTCACAAATAAACGCAGGTACTATCAAAGAATTTTTACCATTGTCATGAAGTACAATATGTCACGAGAAAACAATGTCAGATTCACCGGGATCCGTTGAAGCGTTCCAGAGTTATAACCTCATAAAGGGACAGTGGTCAGAATTGTAAAAATTGGCCCGGTCATTAACGTGCAAACCACCCTTGGGGGTAAAGGGGTTAAAGGGAACCTATCACCCGCAAAATCGACGGTGAGGTAAGTTCACCGTCATCAGGGGCTTATCTACAGCATTCTGTAATGCTGTATATAAGCCGCCGATGTTACCTGAAAGAGGAGAAAAAGACGTTAGATTATACTCACCCAGGGGCGGTCCTACTCCGATGGGTGTCTCAGGTCCGCTCCGGCGCCTCCCATCTTCATTCCATGACGTCCTCTTCTGGTCTTCATGCCGCGGCTCCAGCGCAGGCGTACTTTGTCTGCCCTGTTGAGGGCAGGCGCCGGAAAGGTCAGAGAGGCCCCTGATGATGGTGAGCTTATCTCACCATTGATTTTGGAGGTGACAGGTTCCCTTTAGAAAGGTGCCACAATCAGGAATACCTAACCTTTGACTTGGGAATTTCACCTGTGTTGGTGCTCTGGAGAACAGTGGCCACCCCACTGCCTCTTCCTGCCTGTTGTGGTGCTGCGGATCCCTCCCCCTGTGCACTCCTGCCCTTGCTCTGGATGTCACCTTCCTAGGTTGGGTCAGTGACTTCATCCTCCACCACCTCGTCTTCCACTTCCACACTGGCTAAAATGCAGCTTCAATTCTGTCCCTCTCTCAACAGCACCTTTCCCTACTCTGCCTCTTTCCGTGGTATAGTGTGCAGAGCATAGCATCAAGGATCTCACACCTGATGACGCTATGCAGCCAGCTAATCACAGAAATGCCACAACTAAGATGGCTACAGCATTACAGAGACTGGCAGGCAATCCTCACATGTTCATTGGCTGTCTAAAAAGTGCCAAATATGTAGGGAGGGGACTCAAGCTCTAGCTCAAACATTCAAAAAACACTTGCCATGTAAGGAGCATCCCGAGCACATGGATGCTAGAGCGAGTAATACTGTATCACATACAATTCCAATAAAATACATTATTTTATTTCTTATGATATGTTTCTATTACACTGTCACGCTGGAGTGGGGAGACGTGACGCCAGTCTGTGCATTGCAGTCTGATCTCAGACCAATTTGCACAGACTTATGAATGAGCCTTTAGAAAGAAGAGGCAGCTTTGATGTTGCGATGCGTCTCAGTTACATTTTTGCTTCCTGTACAATAGTGATCAAATATAAATCCAAACCAAATAGAACACTTTTGATATTATGATGCCCAAGAAACACGTCACCATTACCCTGTGTCTCAGGCAGTCTCTTTCGAGTGGACACTCCTGAATGCAGTAATACCCAAAAAGAAAAGGAGTACTCAGTCCAAAATTTGTAAAAATGTATATCAGTTTATTAAATAATCAGTTATTAACGTACCAACTAGTATGACAAACTTCTACATACAGAGGGATCAGGTCAGTCATAGGTATACTGGCAAAATGTCATAAAAACATAAAGTGCCTAGTGCTCATAATTACTATGGGAAGCATCCGCAATATAACCCACCATAAAGTGCGTTAACCAAATACAGATTCATTGCATGGTGACGACATTATAGTATATAGCGGTGCTTGTCAGGAATGCTTACCCATATAGTAGTATGGTGCCGGACCCATGTCTCGCCGCTACCGGCGCGCGTTTTGCTGTTCTTTCTCAAGCACCTTGACCTGATTCCTCTATATGTAGATGTTTGTCATACTTGTTTGGTACGTTAATAACTGATTATTTAATAAACTGATATACATTTTTACAAATTTTGGACTGAGTACTCCTTTTATTTTTGGGTATTACAATAGTGATCGAGCCTTGCCTCTCAAGCTTGACAATACAATACTCGGTACATGGAACATGCCACAACTTTTTTTTCTGAATGATGTATATATTGATGTAAAATTGTAGACATAGAGAGAAACCATAGATGTCCTATGCACTGCTATTCAACACCATGGAGTTAGAATATGGCGTGTGCATTATTAGCCTTACTGTAAGGATATGTGTCCACGGGCCAGTTTACATCCGGATTAGCTGCGAATTGAACACTGCATACAACTGCAGCGTTCAACCCGCAGCGTCCAGATGTTAGTGGAGGGGATTTTATGAAATCCCGCCTTCACTATGTGTGTGAACACGCACCCGGCGGCCCTGCGTTTCCAGACATGCGGCGCATCTTTCTAGAACGCAGCATGCTCCGTCGCCGCAAAATAAATCACAGGGCCCTATGCATAGGGTGTGGAGATTCTGGATGTGTGCAATGAACACATCCGGAATCACCGCACGTTCAGAAGGGGACGGCGCTTTGGGCAGAGCGGGTTTTCCGCTCCGTCAAAAGCACCGTAAATCTGGACAGTGGACACGCACCCTTAGGGTATGTTTCCACGCTCAAGATTGCATCAGGATTTGTTCAGGATTTGACGCAGGTAAAATCTGCACCAAATATGCACCTGAGGTGACTGGCAGGTGACCTGCATTTTTTATGCATTTTTCATGAATTTTTTCATGTGGATTTGTGTGTGTTTTTCTAAGCTAAATAAAGATATACAAAAAAAAAGAATTGTGATGTAATTTCTTATCCAACCTCTTCATTTGCATACTCCATTGAAGAATAATGTTTACACACAGAGATAGATAGATGATACATGGACGATAGATAGATAGAGAGATAGATAGATAGATATGGGATAGATAGATAGATAGATAGAGAATGGATTGATAGATCTATCGTATCTATCTATCGTATCTATCATATTTATCGCATTTATCTATTATCAATCGTATCTATTGTATCTATCTATCTATCTATCGTATCTATCTATTGTATCTATCTATAAATATTTATGTATTGATAGCTAGATAGATATATCGATAGATAGATAATAGATCGATAGATATGATAGATAGATAGATAGATAATAGATAGATATATAGATAGATAGATAGATAATACCAAGCCCAATATTTAGTAATAAATATAATAAAATGGTACATAAAGAGTTAGGCCGGGATCACACATGCGAGAAACTCGGACGAGTCTCACCTCAATACCCAGCACTGCCAACGGCACTCGGGAGCAGAGCGTGCTGTTGCATGTATTTCTATGTAGTCGCACTCTCTGCTCCTGGGTATAAAGATGCGAGGCTCATCCAAGTTTTTCGCATGTGTGATACCGGCCTTAAATAAAGACACACACACGAAATCTGCATTAGGCCAGGGTCACACTTTCAAGAAACTCGCACGAGTCTTGCACCTCAATACCCGGCACTGCCGCCGACACGTGGGACCGGAGTGTGCGGCTGCATGTATTTCTATGTAGCTGAACGCTCTGGTCCCGAGTGCCGGCGGCAGTGACGGGTATTCAGGTGAGAGACTCATGTGAGTTTCTCGCAATTGTGACCCCGGCCTTAAAAGCAGTATGTTTAATTTAAAAAAAAAATTGAAAAAAAATGGCGTGGGCTCCCACGCAATTTTCTGCGCCAGAAAGGGAAAGCCAGTGATGGGGGGACAGATGTTTGTAGCCTGGGAAGGGCTTAATACCCATGGATCTTCCCAGGCTATGAATATCAGCCCACAGCTGTATATTTAGCCTTTACTGGCTATAAAAATAGGGGGACCTAAAAAAAAAAAAAATGACGTGGGGTCCCCCTATAATTTATAGCCAGAAAGGTTAGGCAGACAGCTGCGGGCTGATATTCTTAGCCTAGGGAGGGGCCATGCATATTGCCCCCCGGCTACAAATACCAGCCCCCAGCCACCCCAGAAATGGCGCATTTGTAAGATGCGCCAATTCTGGCGCTTAGCCTCTCTCTTCCCACTCCCGAGTATCTGTGGGATATGGGGTAATAAGGAGTTTATGTCACCTTTGTAAGGTGACATTAAGCCGGCTTAGTAATGGAGAGGCGTCAATAAGATACCTAACATTACTATTCCTATAGATGTTAAAGGGTTAATAAAAATACACACACATGCAGAATAAAGTAGTTTAATGAAATAAAACACCACACAGCTTTGACCATATTTTTATTATACGCTGAATCCATACAACGCCCTCGTCTCCCGGAAAAAAGAAAAATAATAAACCAACAGTATACTCCATGAGTCCGACGTAGTCCTTAATAACGAGTGTCCCACAAAGAGTCCTGCTCTGCTACATCTCGATGTCTAACATAACTCTCCAGTGATCACCTACATTCTAGCACTCACTGTCAGCTGACCGTGAGAACCAACCTAGCGTGACCGGAGATAGCCCCCGATCACGTGCACGGCAGTTCTCACGGTAAGTTATCGCGAGAACTTAGCTTACCGTGAGAAGTGCAGTGGACGCAGACATCAGGCGGCAGGACAGGTAAGCCGGCATGTGAATTAGTAGACATGCGTAGTAAGCTGCGTTAACGCAGTTACTGCGCATGTGACTAATCATTAGATGCGGTTTTACCGCATCTAATGATTGTCTATGGTAAATTCTCGACACGGCAACAGAGCGTCACCGCATTGTAAGCAGACATGCTGCGCTCTGAAAAGACGGGTCTGCCGCCTGGTTTACACGGGTCTGCCGCCTGCGTGTTTTACTGCATAGTGGAGATGGGATTTCATGAAATCCCCTCCACTATGCTGTAACATCTCGACACTGCGTGTTTGACGCTGCGGCTCTATGCAGCGTCAAACATGCAACGTTTCCTGACAGTGGAAACACACCCTAAAGTTAAATAATAAGTAATGTATATGGGAAATGTCAATGATATAAGAATAAATTAGCACAAATTTGTAATTGCCGCAAAGTATAAAGTAAACCTTATAAAATATGGGCTTTGATGAATGGCTAATGTTAAGGTTTTTTTTTTTTATAACTGCTGGTCAATATAAAATATCATTTGATCAACAACAAATCACTCTATAATAGCATTTTCACGTATGATGAAGAAATAGTTCAATATATACAGCTCACAGTAATTCTAAGACATTACTGTTTTAAAGAAGATACAACAAATTATTTATGACAGATTTATTACATGTATTTTGTTGTGGGCTTACTACACTTTTCCTAGTTTAAGATTCCTTTAATTCATTTTGCATTATTACCTGTCCAATACCGCCACCTATATATGTCAACGAGTATAAATGCATGGACACCAGCTTCTTGCATCTAGCACTAGGGGAAAACTGCAAGCAAATAAAAATAAAGTAGAATTAGTACCCAAACATGTTAATTTTCTTTCTCACTATAAACTCAACTTCCAACGCATAATCTAACCCTAAGCACTTATAAGTAGCAATGTCTGCTAAACCACCTGGATATTTTGAAGAATATAAGAATTTAATTACATTATCATAGCTCCTTTCTATGCTCTGAGGAATCTATTTACATGAGTTATAGTGTATGCACATTTCAGGTACAGACATAGAAAGGCATTAACCTAATAGACTGTTCTAGATCCATGTAACTAAATTGAGAGAAGCTGTCTGGGAAATTTTGGAAAACTGAGAAAACAGTGTCAAGTAAACCACTGATTGTCATAATTAAACTTAGTCCTTATTTCCAATTAAAGGTGTTTTACGAGCTGAAAATAAGTCTGCAGACTTCCGAACTCTGACAGTGTGCAATGTGCACAGTGACCCAACTCCCCTGTATTCCCAGGGTGGTTGGACATTTATGTGACAATATGTTAACAACTGGCAAATACAGTTGTGCGAAAAAGTGTTTGCCTCCTTCCAGACTTCCTATTCTTTTGCATGTTTGTCACACTTAAATGTTTCAGATCACCAAACAAATGTAAATATTAGACAAAGATAACACAAGTAAGCACAAAATGCAGTCTTTATATGAAGGTCTTTATCATTAAAGGGAACCTGTCACCCCCCCCCCCCTCATGTGTCCCCCCCCAGGTGTTTGCAACTAAAAGAGCCACCTTGTGCAGCACTAATGCTGCATCCTGACAAGGTGGCTCTTTTAGTTATTGGTGCTGTAACTTCAGAAATAATCCATTTTATAATTTGTCCCAAATACCTTGAATCAGTCCTGGAGGCAGGTCTCCCCCCCCCCCTGCTGCAAACGCAGCGCCACCGTCACTCATGTCCTCTTGACGCTGGGCGCTGCCTCCTCAGCACTGTTTTCAAATGAGCCGGCGCCTGCGCTCTTTTATCATGCCTTGGGCATGTGTAGTGAACGCTGCCCATCCTCTGTCCTCATTTGCAGTCTAGCTGACTGCGCCTTTGCGGCCGCCCTGGCCGAGATCCCGTCTCGCAGTGTCTTCTGATTTATTCTCACTGCTGGGCTGGGATTCCTGGGCATGCGCAGTGCATATCTTCGCCTCTCACTCATCTCCCTTCGCCTTCTTCAGACTGTGCAGAGTCAGCTGATCCCTAATCGCCTGGGGGGGGTGACAGGTTCCCTTTAAGGTAAAAAAAAAAAAAGAAGTCCAAGCCCACAGGTCCATGTGTAAAAAAAGTTATTTCCCTTTCCCCCTTAAAGCATAAATTAACTGTGGTTTATCACATCTTTGGGAAGCTGAGTTCAAATTCTTTAGCCACAATCAAGAAATCACTTAAATAGGACCTGCCTGACAAAGTGAACTGGGCCAAAATATCCTCAAAAGTCAGATATCATGCCGCTACCCCAGAAATTCTGGAACAAATGAGAAATAAGGTAATTGAGATCTATCAATCTGGAAAAGATTGAGATCTATTATCTACAAATGGCAAAAACATGAAACAGTGGAGAACCTTCCCAGGAGTGGCCGGCTGACCAAAATTACCCCAAAAGCGCAGCAATGACTCATCCAAGAGGTCACAAAAACACCTACAACAACATCCAAAAAACCACAGGCCTCAATTGCCTCAGTTAAGGTCAGTGTTCATTACTCCACCATAAGAAAGAGACCGAGCAAAAATGGCATTCATGGCAGAGTTCCAAGATGAAACCACTACTGAACCATAAGAACAGAAAGGCCCATCTCTGTCTTGCCACAAAACATCTTGATGATCCTCAAGACTTTTGGAAGAACACTCTGTGGACTGACGAGACAAAAGTTCAACTTTTTGAAATGTGTATGTCCCAATAATGACAATATGAAACTACATTAAAGGGGACCTGTCAGAAACATTTAAACCTCACCCTCTCCCCAAACCAATGATTGTGTTGTCCTTTATAAGATAAGACAGTTGATCCTTCCATGACCCCATCACTGCTCCAGGAGCCAAAAATAAAATTGTGAAGTAGTGTCTGGAAATGCATTGGTGCATGACGATGCACTTCCAACTACTCCGCCTCCACTGTATTTCCTACCTAGCAGCCCCCTCCCCTTGCTGATTGACAGCTCAATGGCCATATACCAAAATAAAACAACTTATCAATCTGCCAAGTTGTTTGTGACTTCTCCATGCTGGAGCAGTGTTATGGGGTTGTAAGGGATGAGTGGCTTATCTTATAAAGGATTACACGGTCATATCAATTATTTTGGGGGGGTGTTAAAATGTCTGATAGATTCCTTTAATTTTGACAATGTATTGTGATTATTGAAGAGTGGTATATTGGCCCATTTTAAAGTTTGGTAGCTTTCTCCCGCTTACTATGTACTCTTTAAAATGTCATCTGCAAAGCAATTTCATAATGAAATCCCAGAACAAAATTCTATTAATCGCCATCACTGACTACGCTCGGGATATATTTTACAGAGTAATTTCTCACACATAAATATATGTACATATCAAAATAACTGTGTCTTTAAAACTAACATTATTTATGTCTTTTAATTTCAAAGGGGATCAGTAGTTTGTTAATTTACAGTCCATGAGCAGCATTAATCTTTTTAGTTCATTTAAAATACGCACTGCATAAAAATCCACTTCCCTAATGAATGAAATTTGTTTTGGCAGAGCACTTAAAATGTTCAGTGTTATTTATCTGCGAAGGTACTTTTACATAAAGTCTCCAAGATATTAGAAATATTTTACAAAACATAGACGCATGCTCAAGTTCTACTAGGAGGAAGAAACTGATGCTTCGCTTTGATATTTGTTCAGTATTACTCTGGTTAAAAATGCATCAACTTAAAGGGGTTCTAGAATTTTGCACAATTACGTTTGATCAGTGTCTATAAAAAGTTCTGATACAAAATGCAATGGAAGTTGATTTAAATATGACAGTATTCATGCGTAAATATCCATTCGTGTAAGTCCTATCAACTTGCAATGAGGCAATCAGGTTTCTGGTTGTTTTAGGCTGTTTTCACACAGTACGTTTTTGATGCGTTTTCTCGGCGTGTAAATTGGCAAAAACACTATGGAATCCTTATGCAAGCTAATTCATTGACAATCCTAAAGTGTTGTGCACATGATCAGTAATTTTCCTTGAGTATTTGCAGTGTGTTTTTTCTGAAGTATGTCAATTATTTTTGCGTTTCTGCAGCTTTTTTGACCCTTTGACTTCAATTGAGTCAATCAAATCTGCACCAAAACACTGGTATAAAAATGTGTGCGGATTTGCTGAGTTTTTGTTTGAATTTTACCGAATTCCTATGGTTTTCCCTTGCTGTCATGCTGGGGTCATTCTGTCAGATGTCAGTGTGACCCCACAGCTGTGACTGTGACCTACGGTAATGGTACTGCAGACTGTAGTTCAGAGCACTGCGGGGTCATGCTGTCTGATGTTAGCATGACCCCACAGCTGTGACTGTGATGAACGGTAAAATGATTACCGCATGTCAGCAGGCATAGACTGATGAGGCTACTGCTCCCATTGGGCTACGTCTGCTGTCACTGATGACAATGGGAGACGTAGTCTCATCAACCAGCGCCTGTGCTCACAGTTAAACAAAAAATAATAATAATTGCATAAACATTCAAATAGCAATAAAAACCCATTATACTCCCCTAACACCAAATCCCTGATTCCATCATATCCTAGAAAAATGTAAAATAATAAACCACCATATACTCGCCTGAGTGCCGTAGTCCACATAATCCACGGTGTCCCGCTGTGATCTCACGGGTAGAACAGTCACATTGGGAGATGTGACTGCTCTACCTGGCCGTCGACGATACACTGACAAGAGGTAATCACTCCCGCAGTGTATCACTGAGCTGCCGTGAGAGAGGTAACCGGAGTTCATCAGCCGATCAGTTCTGGTGCTCTCACTTATGGCACTGCTGCGTGAGAACTTTTTCATGGCAGCTCAGTGATATCCTGCGGGAGCAATTACCTTCTGTCAGTGTATCGCTGGCTGTCTTTGACAGCAGTCACATTAGTGACTGCTCTCAAAGTGATCAGGATTGTCGTGGTGCATTATGGATTAGCTTCTCTGTGGACAGGTGAGGAATATTGCGGTTTATTATTCTATCCTGACAAAGCCTAGCAGGCGAAACACACGTCGAGGTGCAGCACAGCACGATGCTGTGATGAATATCTGTCCCTTTACACAGGAACCATGACCTCAGGTACTATCCAAGGCTGTTTAGCCACCTAATAGCTCTTGTCAAACCCTCCTTTACCTATAGAGTGATCAATTCCTTACTGCTTTTTATATTGCATTTCCTTAGATACTGATAGGGTTTGTTCTGGTCAGCAAATCTGGCCAGTCTATTGGCTCTAAATAACATATCTATTGGACTAAATGTGAGTCCATGATTTATCTGTTCATTTATTTAAGATGCAAGATGGACAAAGGACACTATATTTAACCACCAAATTTGTGCCTTCCATTTTGATTTCACGTTGCTTTTGGATACTTATGTGTCAATATACATAGGGGCATGTGTTTTCATTTATATTTCTTGTGCTAAACCCCCTGCTTAAAGGTCAGATATTTTCATTCAGCCAAGTTGCCTTCTGTTTTTTGTCTTTGTATGTCCCTCTTCTGGGTCTCACACTTTTTTGATACTAATTGTAACCCAAATTATTTTTTATATAATATTAATAAAGTATTGTATTTTATAAACTAATTATTTCTGCTTCTTCTGATATCTTTCATAGTCATCATAGTTTATATTATTATATATGTTAGTATATGGATGCGATACATCTTTTGATCGAGTAAGACTACTTTTGTAGGTTACACACTATAAATTATCTTCTCTGTGGACAGGTAGGGAATATTGTGGTTTATTATTTTATTTTTGTTGCAGCAGACGTTGGCTTTGGTGGATTAGGCATTCGGTGGGTATTAGGGTTGAGCGAAACGGGTCGTTCATTTTCAAAAGTCGCCGACTTTTGGCAAAGTCGGGTTTCATGAAACCCGATCCGACCCCTGTGCGGGGTCGGCCATGCGGTACGCGACTTTCGCGCCAAAGTCGCGTTTCAATGACGCGAAAAGCGCCATTTCTCAGCCAATGAAGGTAAACGCAGAGTGTGGGCAGCGTGATGACATAGGTCCTGGTCCCCACCATCTTAGAGAAGGGCATTGCAGTGATTGGCTTGCTGTCCGCGGCGTCACAGGGGCTATAAAGGGGCATTCCCGCCGACCGCCATGTTACTGCTGCTGATCTGAGCTTAGGCTACGTTCACACTAGCGTTGCGCCGCCCTGCGTCGGCGACGCAACGCGCGACGCATGGAAAAACGCGCGCAAACGCGCGCAAAAACGCGCGCGTTTTGCAACGCGTGCGTCGTTTTTGATGAAAATCGGACGCACAGAAAATGCAACTTGTTGCGTTTTCGTGCGTCCGACGCCAGCGTCGGAAACGACGCACGTGGCGAAAAACGCCACCCAAAAAACGCACGCATCCCCTATGTTAAACATAGGGGCGCGTCGCCGCTGCGTCGCCGCTGCGTCGCCGACGCAACAGCGGCGCAACGCTAATGTGAACGTAGCCTTAGGGAGAGGTTGCTGCCGCTTCGTCAGAAGCAGGGATAGCGTTAGGCAGGGTCCATTAACCACCAAACCGCTTGTGCTGTAGCGATTTCCACAGCCCAACACCACCTTCGGTGTGCAGGGACAGTGGAAGCTACATTTTTTTTTTTTTCCTCAGCGCTGTAGCTCATTGGGCTGCCCTAGAAGGCTCCCTGATAGCTGCATTGCTGTGTGTACGCCGCTGTGCAAACCAAATGCTTTTTTCAAAGCACAAATCCTCTTGTTCCTTCCTTTCTGCACAGCTATCTTGTTTGTTTGTCCACACTTTTTATTTAATTTGTGCATCAGTCCACTCCTTATTGCTGCCTGCCATACCTGGCTGAGATTACTGCAGGGAGATAGAAATTGAAGGACAGTTCCTTTTTCTTTTTTCTTTTTTTTTTTTTGTGGGAGATTAAGATTGGCATTTCTGCTAGAGTGCCATCCCTGTCTGTGTCATCTCTCACTCAGTGGGCCATAGAAAGCCTATTTATTTTTTTGCTTGATTTGGGTTCTAAAATCTACCTGAAAAAATCACTACATCAATCAGTGGGAGAAAAATATTGGCCTCAGGGCTTGTGTGCCACTCCTGACTCCTGTGTGTGCCATCTCTCACTCAGTGGGCCATAGAAAGCCTATTTATTTTTTTGCTTGATTTGGGTTCCAAAATCTACCTGAAAAAATCACAACATCAATCAGTGGGAGAAAAATATTGGCCTCAGGGCTTGTGTGCCACTCCTGACTCCTGTGTGTGCCATCTCTCACTCAGTGGGCGATATAAAGCCTATTAATTTTTTTGCTTGACTTGGGTTCTAAATTCTACCTGAAAAAATCAATAAATCAATCAGTGGGAGATTAATATTGGCCTTTGGGCTTGAGTGCCAGTCCTAAGCGTGCCATCTCTCTCTCTCAGATAGTGGGCCATAGAAAGCCTATTTATTATTTTTTTTATTGGGTTTATAAATTTTCCCTGGAAAAAAAAAAAAAGTGGGAGATTAATATTGGCCTCTGGGCTTGTGTGCCAGTCCTGAGCGTGCCATCTCTCTCACAAATAGTGGGCCATAGAAAGCCTATTTATTTTTTTGGTTGATTTGGGTTCTAAATTCTACCTGAAAAAATCAATAAATCAATCAGTGGGAGATTAATATTGGCCTTTGGGCTTGTGTGCCAGTCCTAAGCGTGCCATCTCTCTCTCTCAGATAGTGGGCCATAGAAAGCCTATTTATTATTTTTTTTATTGGGTTTATAAATTTTCCCTGGAAAAAAAAAAAAAAGTGGGAGATTAATATTGGCCTCTGGGCTTGTGTGCCAGTCCTGAGCGTGCCATCTCTCTCACAAATAGTGGGCCATAGAAAGCCTATTTATTTTTTGGGTTGATTTGGGTTCTAAATTCTACCTGAAAAAATCAATAAATCAATCAGTGGGAGATAAATATTGGCCTCTGGGCTTGTGTGCCACTCCTGACTCCTGTGTGCGTCATCTCTCACTCAGTGGGCCCTAGAAAGCCTATATTTTGTTTTATTTGTTTTCTAAATTCTCCCTGAAAAAATCATTTTATTTTATTTGGTTTCTAAATTATTCCTGAAAAAATCATTTTTTTTGTATTTTTTTTTTCTAAAGTCTCCCTGAAAAAAAAAAAAAAATCAAATCAGTGGGAGATTAATATTGCCCTTTCTGCTTGTGTGCCAGTCTTGACTCCTGGGTGTGCCATCTCTCTCTCTCCAATTGTGGGCCATAGAAAGCCTATTAATTTTTTTGCTTGATTTGGGTTCCAAAATCTACCTGAAAAAATCACTAAATTAATCAGTGGGAGATAAATATTGGCCTCTGGGCTTGTGTGCCACTCCTGACTCCTGTGTGCGTCATCTCTCACTCAGTGGGCCCTAGAAAGCCTATTTTTTGTTTTATTTGTTTTCTAAATTCTCCCTGAAAAAATCATTTTATTTTATTTGGTTTCTAAATTATTCCTGAAAAAATCATTTTTTTTGTATTTTTTTTTCTAAAGTCTCCCTGAAAAAAAAAAAAAAAAAAATCAAATCAGTGGGAGATTAATATTGCCCTTTCTGCTTGTGTGCCAGTCTTGACTCCTGGGTGTGCCATCTCTCTCTCTCTCCAATTGTGGGCCATAGAAAGCCTATTAATTTTTTTGCTTGATTTGGGTTCCAAAATCTACCTGAAAAAATCACTAAATCAATCAGTGGGAGATAAATATTGGCCTCTGGGCTTGTGTGCCACTCCTGACTCCTGTGTGCGTCCTCTCTCACTCAGTGGGCCCTACAAAGCCTATTTTTTTTTATTTGTTTTCTAAATTCTCCCTGAAACAATCATTTTATTTTATTTTGTTTCTAAATTCTTCCTGAAAAATTCATTTTTTTGTATTTTTTTTTTCTAAAGTCTCCCTGAAAAAAAAAAAAAAATCAAATCAGTGGGAGATTAGTATTGCCCTTTCTGCTTGTGTGCCAGTCTTGACTCCTGGGTGTGCCATCTCTCTCTCTCTCTCCAATTGTGGGCCATAGAAAGCCTATTTATTTTTTTTTCTTGATTTGGGTTCCAAAATCTACCTGAAAAAATCACTAAATCAATCAGTGGGAGATAAATATTGGCCTCTGGGCTTGTGTGCCACTCCTGACTCCTGTGTGCGTCCTCTCTCACTCAGTGGGCCATAGAAAGCCTATTTTTTTTTTATTTGTTTTCTAAATTCTCCCTGAAACAATCATTTCATTTTATTTGGTTTATAAATTCTTCCTTAAAAAATCATTTTTTTTAATTATTTTTTTTTCCTAAAGTCTCCCTTTTAAAAAAAAAAAAACAAATCAGTGGGAGATTAATATTTACATTTGCGCTTCAGTGACAGTCCTGCGTGTGTGGCATCTCTCTCATTTGCTGCCACCAACAACAGAGTGTGTAACATTGTGCCTGATTTTCGTTGTGGTCTCACCCACCTGTAAAGGGGTAGCTAAATCATACTGAAGTTATAGCTCACCGTGTAAGTTGTGTGACAGCAACAAATACCGTTAGTTTGGTAACGTTTTTAAAACAATGAGGAAGTCTGGTGGAAGAGGTCGTGGCCGGGGGCGTTCATTGTCAGCTGGTAATGAGGGTAGTGGTGGAGCATCAGGTGGTCGTGGGAAAAAAAATATTGCACCTAAGTCTGGAGCTGTGGAGCCAGGTTCGTCGTCTGGCTACACAAGGCCTCGAACGCTCCCTTTTCTGGGAGTAGGAAAACCGCTTTTAAAGCCGGAGCAGCAAGAGCAAGTTTTGGCTTATCTTGCTGACTCAGCCTCTAGCTCTTTTGCCTCCTCTCGTGAAACTGGTAAAAGTAAAAGCAGCGCGTCGTTAGTGGATGTTCACGGTCAGGGACAAGTCGCTTCCTTGTCCTCTTCAGCAAAAACAACAACAGAGAAGAATGCAGCAGGCGACACAACGGGTTACTCCATGGAGCTCTTTACACATACCGTCCCTGGCTTAGAAAGTGAAGCAGTTAACAGTCCATGCCCATTACAAGTTGAATCTGACATGGAGTGCACTGATGCACAGCCACAGCCAGACTACTATGCTGGTCCTTTGACTCAGACCACAACATTGCCCTCGCAGGGTGCTGATCAAGAATCAGACCCTGATGAGACTATGTTGCCCCATCACGAACACTATACCACCGACCGACACGGTGACACAGACGAAGTTGCACACGAGCTACAAGAAGAGGTAATAGATGACCCAGTTCTTGACCCCGATTGGCAGCCATTGGGGGAACAGGGTGCAGGCGGCAGCAGTTCTGAAGCGGAGGAGGAGGGGCCGCAGCAGGCATCAACATCACAACAGGTTCCATCTGCCGGGCCCATATCTTGCCCAAAACGCGTGGCAAAGTCAAAACCTGTTGGAGGACAGCGTGGCCATCCGGTTAAAGCTCAGTCTGCAATGCCTGAAAAGGTATCCGATGCTAGAAAGAGTGCAGTCTGGCATTTTTTTAAACAACATCCAATTGATCAGCGCAAAGTCATCTGTCAAAAATGTTCAACTACCTTAAGCAGAGGGCAGAATCTGAAAAGTCTCAATACAAGTTGCATGCATAGACATTTAACCACCATGCATTTGCAAGCTTGGACTAACTACCAAACGTCCCTTAAGGTTGTAGCACCCTCGGCCAATGAAGCTAGTCATCAACGCAACATCCCTTCCGGCAGTGTAGGGCCACCATTTTCTGCACCACCTGCAGTATCTGTGCAGGTTTCTTTGCCAGGCCAAAGCAGTCAGGGTCAGGGAATCACCAGTTTCGTAGTAGGAAACACTGCATCTAGGGCACCGGCGGCAACAATACCATCTCCCACCGTCTCTCAGTCTGCCATGTCCACCGGCACCCCCGCTAGTTCCACGATCTCCAGCTCTCCAGTCCAGCTCACCCTACATGAGACTATGGTTAGAAAAAGGAAGTACTTAGCCTCGCATCCGCGTACACAGGGTTTGAACGCCCACATAGCTAGACTAATCTCGTTAGAGATGATGCCCTACCGGTTAGTTGAAAGCGAAGCTTTCAAAGCCCTGATGGACTACGCTGTACCACGCTACGAGCTACCCAGTCGACACTTTTTTTCCAGAAAAGCCATCCCAGCCCTCCACCAGCATGTTAAAGAGCGCATCGTCCATGCACTCAGGCAATCTGTGAGCACAAAGGTGCACCTGACAACAGATGCATGGACCAGTAGGCATGGCCAGGGACGTTACGTGTCCATCACGGCACACTGGGTAAATGTGGTGGATGCAGGGTCCACAGGGGACAGCAAGTTTGGGACAGTTCTGCCTAGCCCACGGTCTAGGAAACAGTTGGCTGTAGCCGTTCGCACCCCCTCCTCCTCCTCCTCGTCCTCCTGCAGAAGCGAGACCTCGTCCACAGACCGCAGTCGCACAACCACTCCATCCGCAGCTGCCACTGTTGCACACCAGGTCTCCCATTATGGGGCAGCTACTGGCAAACGTCAGCAGGCTGTATTGGCAATGAAGTGTTTGGGCGACAACAGACACACCGCTGAAGTTCTGTCCGAGATCTTGCAGAAAGAAACACAGTCGTGGCTGGGCACTGTAGATCTTGAGGCAGGCAAGGTAGTGAGTGATAGCGGAAGGAATTTCATGGCTGCCATCTCCCTTTCCCAACTGAAACACATTCCTTGCCTGGCTCACACCTTAAACCTGGTGGTGCAGTGCTTCCTGAAAAGTTATCCGGGGTTATCCGACCTGCTCCTCAAAGTGCGTGGACTTTGCTCACATATCCGCTGTTCGCCCGTACACTCCAGCCGTATGCAGACCTATCAGCGTTCTTTGAACCTTCCCCAGCATCGCCTAATCATAGACGTTGCAACAAGGTGGAACTCAACACTGCACATGCTTCAGAGACTGTGTGAACAGAGGCGGGCTGTTATGTTTTTGTGGGAGGATACACATACAAGGGCAGGCAGTAGGATGGCAGACATGGAGTTGTCAGGTGTGCAGTGGTCGAAGATTCAAGACATGTGTCAAGTCCTTCAGTGTTTTGAGGAATGCACACGGCTGGTTAGTGCAGACAACGCCATAATAAGCATGAGCATCCCCCTAATGCGTCTGCTGATGCAAAGTTTGACGCACATAAAGGATCAGGCGTCTGCAGCTGAGGAAGAGGAAAGCCTTGATGACAGTCAGCCATTGTCTGGCCAGGGCAGTGTACAGGACGAGGTAGCGGGCGAACAGGAGGAGGAGGACGAGGAGGATGATGGGGATGATTATATTTTTAATGAGGAAGCTTTTCCGGGGCCAGTGGAAATTGTTGGCGCGGCAAGGCCGGGTTCTGGTTTTTGGAGGGACACAAGTGACGTGGATTTGCCTGAAACTGCCCCTCAACCAAGCACAACCACAGATTTGAGAACTGGAACTTTGGGCCACATGGCGGATTATGCCTTACGTATCCTCAAAAGGGACACACGCATAACAAAAATGATGAACGATGACGATTACTGGTTGGCCTGCCTCCTTGATCCTCGCTATAAAGGCAAATTGCAAACTATAATGCCACATGAGAACTTGGAACTAATATTAGCAACCAAACAATCAACTCTTATTGACCGTTTGCTTCTGGCATTCCCTGCACACAGCGCCCGTGATCGTTCTAACACGAGCTGCAGGGGCCAGCAGACCAGAGGTGTTAGAGGGGCAGAAATCAGAAGTGGCGTTGGCCAGAGGGGTTTTCTGACCAGGTTGTGGAGTGATTTTGCTATGACCGCAGACAGGACAGGTACTGCAGCATCAATTCAAAGTGACAGGAGACAACATTTGTCCAGTATGGTTACTAACTATTTTTCATCCCTTATCGACGTTCTCCCTCAACCGTCATTCCCATTTGATTACTGGGCATCAAAATTAGACACCTGGCCAGAATTGGCAGAATATGCATTGCAGGAGCTTGCTTGCCCGGCAGCTAGTGTCCTATCAGAAAGAGTATTCAGTGCTGCAGGTTCAATACTAACAGAAAAAAGGACTCATCTGGCTACCCAAAATGTAGATGATCTAACCTTCATTAAAATGAACCACAACTGGATTTCGAAATCTTTTGCCCCACCTTGCCCGGCTGACACCTAGCTTTCCTATATAAAGGTCTTGCCTGTGGACTATTCTGAACGACTTTTCCAATCTCGTAATTTGCAGCACCTGATTGTCCAGCATCCGACATGTTAACACCTCCCTAAATGGCCAAAGTCCACACACGGGGCCGTGGTATCGCCACTTGGCTCCAGCACCCGTGAGAGTACTGTTTGTCTGAAGAGGTGGGTGTGCCCGCTTTTGGTCGACGGCACTGCCACTAGGTCCCTCATAGTACAATAAAGTGTCTGGCGGTGGTGGTGCGCACCCAACGTCAGACACACCGTTGTAATATGAGGGGCCCTGGGCCTGTACCGCCGGCCACAAGACAGTCACCCCCCCAGGTCAAACAGTGCTCTACGACTTGCAAAATTTTATCTCACAGCTCCACCAATGTTTAGTCTATGCGCTGACATCCTTCAATGCCTGGCACTGTCAATACCATTGTATTGACATTTTTCTTATGTTAGGCCTTCGAAGCCTGTCTGCGGTCACTCCTTCCACTAGGCCTCCACTGACCTGTCTACTGCTGCCCGTGTTCCCCTGGAACCAATTTTAAATTGCCTACAGCCAGCCCAATTTATTATGTTAGGGCTTCGAAGCCTGTCTGCGGTCCCTCCTTCCACTAGGCCTCCACTGACCTGTCTACTGCCGCCCGTGTTCCCCTGGAACCAATTTTAAATTGCCTACAGCCAGCCCAATTTATTATGTTAGGGCTTCGAAGCCTGTCTGCGGTCCCTCCTTCCACTAGGCCTCCACTGACCTGTCTACTGCTGCCCGTGTTCCCCTGGAACCAATTTTAAATTGCCTACAGCCAGCCCAATTTATTATGTTAGGGCTTCGAAGCCTGTCTGCGGTCCCTCCTTCCACTATGCCTCCACTGACCTGTCTACTGCCGCCCGTGTTCCCCTGGAACCAATTTTAAATTGCCTACAGCCAGCCCAATTTATTATGTTAGGGCTTCGAAGCCTGTCTGCGGTCCCTCCTTCCACTAGGCCTCCACTGACCTGTCTACTGCTGCCCGTGTTCCCCTGGAACCAATTTTAAATTGCCTACAGCCAGCCCAATTTATTATGTTAGGGCTTCGAAGCCTGTCTGCGGTCCCTCCTTCCACTAGGCCTCCACTGACCTGTCTACTGCCGCCCGTGTTCCCCTGGAACCAATTTTAAATTGCCTACAGCCAGCCCAATTTATTATGTTAGGGCTTCGAAGCCTGTCTGCGGTCCCTCCTTCCACTAGGCCTCCACTGACCTGTCTACTGCTGCCCGTGTTCCCCTGGAACCAATTTTAAATTGCCTACAGCCAGCCCAATTTATTATGTTAGGGCTTCGAAGCCTGTCTGCGGTCCCTCCTTCCACTAGGCCTCCACTGACCTGTCTACTGCCGCCCGTGTTCCCCTGGAACCAATTTTAAATTGCCTACAGCCAGCCCAATTTATTATGTTAGGGCTTCGAAGCCTGTCTGCGGTCCCTCCTTCCACTAGGCCTCCACTGACCTGTCTACTGCCGCCCGTGTTCCCCTGGAACCAATTTTAAATTGCCTACAGCCAGCCCAATTTATTATGTTAGGGCTTCGAAGCCTGTCTGCGGTCCCTCCTTCCACTAGGCCTCCACTGACCTGTCTACTGCCGCCCGTGTTCCCCTGGAACCAATTTTAAATTGCCTACAGCCAGCCCAATTTATTATGTTAGGGCTTCGAAGCCTGTCTGCGGTCGCTCCTTCCACTAGGCCTCCACTGACCTGTCTACTGCCGCCCGTGTTCCCCTGGAACCAATTTTAAATTGCCTACAGCCAGCCCAATTTATTATGTTAGGGCTTCGAAGCCTGTGTGCGGTCCCTCCTTCCACTAGGCCTCCACTGACCTGTCTACTGCTGCCCGTGTTCCCCTGGAACCAATTTTAAATTGCCTACAGCCAGCCCAATTTATTATGTTAGGGCTTCGAAGCCTGTCTGTGGTCCCTCCTTCCACTAGGCCTCCACTGACCTGTCTACTGCCGCCCGTGTTCCCCTGGAACCAATTTTAAATTGCCTACAGCCAGCCCAATTTATTATGTTAGGGCTTCGAAGCCTGTCTGCGGTCCCTCCTTCCACTAGGCCTCCACTGACCTGTCTACTGCTGTCCGTGTTCCCCTGGAACCAATTGTAAATTGCCTACATCCCAAATTTTGTTATGTTAGGCCTTCGAAGCCTGTCTGCGGCCCAATCTTTCCACTACTACTACACTGACCAGGCCACTGCTGCCCGTGTTCCCCTGGAACCAATTTTAAATTGCCTACAGCCAGCCCAATTTATTATGTTAGGCCTTCAAAGCCTGTCTGCGGTCCCTCCTTCCACTAGGCCTCCACTGACCTGTCTACTGCTGCCCGTGTACCCCTTGAACCAACATCAGAAAATATAAAAATAAGTATTTTGCTTATAAAAAAGAAAATACTGGAGAGATATCAAATGCAGACATTTTAACATTAAAAACAAACACATACAACAAAAATCTGGTACAGTACTAAAAATGGCCACCAGCTACAATAACTTTCTCCTGCAAGTAGTTAACTGAAAGTTTTTTTCAATTTAAAACACAGATATGGCATCCACCGAGTGTTGTCCTGTCGCGTCTTCTTTATATTATTGCCAAGAAGATGCAAAACAATGAAAATAATAAAATCATTATTTACCAAAAAAATAGAGTAAGTCAAAACCACATTGCAAATAAACATTCATTACAAATAAAGAAGCAGGGCGCGTCCGAGGGTGAGTATATACCTAATAAGAATATAATCACCCTCGGACGCGCCCTGCTTCTTTCCAACAGCCTTCCTTCCTAAGAATCAGCCCTTCCGTGGTGTAGAGAGAGGGTGTGTTACACTCCAAGGTGTTCCCCAGGTTGCCTTTCCTGAGCTTCGATCTTCATGCTCTCGTTTAGTAGTTGTCGGAAAGTAGGCTGCATTAGGCCTACAAATTGGGTATGGGGTGGAGAGAGATGGTGTGTTACACTCCAAGGTGTTCCCCAGGTTTCCTTGCCATTGCTTCGGTCTTCCGACTCTCGTTTAGTAGTTGTAGAAAACTACACTGCATTAGGCCTACAAAATGGGTATCGGGTGGAGAGAGATGGTGTGTTACACTCCAAGGTGTTCCCCAGGTTTCCTTGCCATTGCTTCGGTCTTCCGACTCTCGTTTAGTAGTTGTAGAAAACTACACTGCATTAGGCCTACAAAATGGGTATGGGGTGGAGAGAGATGGTCTGTTCCACTCCAAGGTGTTCTCCAGGTTGCCTTTCCTGAGCTTCTATCTTCAGGCTCTCGTTAAATTGTGGTTAAATGGAACAACTGCATTTGGCGTACTAGTTGGTTTGGGGCCTACTAACAGTGTCTGCCGCTCCTTGCTGTTCTCCTGGTTTCCTGTCCTGAAATTCCGTTTTCAGGCGCTCGTTAAGTAGTTGCTAATGTTAGACTGCATTTGGCCTACTAGTTGGGTTGGGGCCTACTATCGGTGTCTGCCACTCCTTGCTGTTCTCCTCCACTGAACAAAGCTGTGCCGCCTGTTTACTACGGTTGCCAATAGAGTTGAGCGACCTTGACCTTTTTAGAGTCGAGCCGGGTTTCGCGAAACCCGACTATCTCAAAAGTCGGGTCGAGTGAAATCGGCCGATTATGACGTAAAGTCGGGATCGACCGAAACACGAAACCCAATGCAAGTCAATGGGGCAGCATAGTCGGCAGTGAGTGGGGGCCAGGAAAACACCTAGAGTGCCCATTTTAATGTCAAAACCATCCATTCTTCTTAATGAAGCTTGTCAAGCGTAATTTACCTTATAATAATTGGAAGGCATTTGAAATTGGGGGTCATTTGGCTAAAGTTGTGGTGGGTAGGGCTGGTTCAAGTAATTAGTGGGCCCAGGAAATCTGGACCACGTCACGGCAGTGGAGCAGGGAGAGGTAAGTATTTCAACTTTGCAAGTGCTGTGAACCTGAGCAAGCAGGGGGGGCCCACTCGTTGGCATTGGCACTGGCACAGGGCCCCTCAAAGTACAGCGGTGTGTTTGCACGGCGGGGGCGCCTCCCACCGGCAGCAACACTTTTGCGTACCATGAGAGGCCCTGTGCCAGTGACGTCGCCAACTAGTATTCCTCCCCCCACCTGATGAAGGAACCTGCACTTTCATCTGCACCTTCCTGTTTGTCCCCGTGTAAGGTGGTATGGTATGCGGGAAGGGGGACCTGACTTTCAGCAGGGTCACAATCTTGCAGTGTAGCGTGCACGGGAAATGTTGCGTTATGGGTCAATGTACCAGCAGACTCATCTATCACTGGCTGGGCAATGGGCAGGATGAGGAGGAAACACAGATATAGGCCCAAAGAATAAAGTGGGCTAAATGCAGTTCAAAATTGGTAACACAGGACTAATCAGGGGGCATTGCAGTGGAGGACAACTGGAATGAGAGGCTGACACAGAGAGTAGGCCCAAATCAGTAAGTAGTCGAAATGCAGTTCAAAATTGGCAACAGTAGTAAACAGGCGGCACAGCTTTGTTCAGTGGAGGAGAACAGCAAGGAGTGGCAGACACCGATAGTAGGCCCCAACCCAACTAGTAGGCCAAATGCAGTCTAACATTAACAACTACTTAACGAGCGCCTGAAAACGGAATTTCAGGACAGGAAACCAGGAGAACAGCAAGGAGCGGCAGACACCGATAGTAGGCCCCAAACCAACTAGTACGCCAAATGCAGTTGTTCCGTTTAACCACAATTTAATGAGAGCCTGAAGATAGAAGTTCAGGAAAGGCAACCTGGAGAACACCTTGGAGTGGAACACACCATCTCTCTACACCCCATACCCAATTTGTAGGTCTAATGCAGCGTAGTTTCCAACAACTACTAAACGAGAGCATGATGATCGAAGCATTGGCGAGGAAACCTGGGGAACACCTTGGAGTGGAACACACCATCTCTCTACACCCCATACCCAATTTGTAGGCCTAACGCAGCGTAGTTTCCAACAACTACTAAACGAGAGCATGATGATCGAAGCATTGGCGAGGAAACCTGGGGAACACCTTGGAGTGGAACACACCATCTCTCTACAGTGGAACACACCGTCTCTCTACACCCCATACCCAATTTGTAGGCCTAATGCAGCGTAGTTTCCAACAACTACTAAACGAGAGCCGGAAGATCGAAGCTCAGGAAAGGCAACCTGGGGAACACCTTGGAGTGGAACACACCATCTCTCTACACCCCACACCCAATTTGTAGGCCCAATGCAGCGTAGTTTCCAACAACTACTAAACGAGAGCCGGAAGATCGAAGCTCAGGAAAGGCAACCTGGGGAACACCTTGGAGTGTAACAAACCCTCTCTCTACACCACGGAAGGGCTGATTCTTAGGAAGGAAGGCTGTCGGAAAGAAGCAGGGCGCGTCCGAGGGTGATTATATTCTTATTAGGTATATACTCACCCTCGGACGCGCCCTGCTTCTTTATTTGTAATGAATGTTTATTTGCAATGTGGTTTTGACTTGCTCTATTTTTTTGGTAAATAATGATTTTATTATTTTCATTGTTTTGCATCTTCTTGGCAATAATATAAAGAAGACGCGACAGGACAACACTCGGTGGATGCCATATCTGTGTTTAAAATTGAAAAAACCTTTCAGTTAACTACTTGCAGGAGAAAGTTATTGTAGCTGGTGGCCATTTTTAGTACTGTACCAGATTTTTGTTGTATGTGTTTGTTTTTAATGTTAAAATGTCTGCATTTGATATCTCTCCAGTATTTTCTTTTTTATAAGCAAAATACTTATTTTTATATTTTCTGATGTTGGTTCCAGGGGTACACGGGCAGCAGTGGTGTGGTCAGTGGAGGCCTAGTGGAAGGAGTGACCGCAGACAGGCATCGAAGGCCTAAAATAATAACACATGGCTGTAGGCAATTTTAAATTGGTTCCAGGGGTACACGGGCAGCAGTGGTGTGGTCAGTGGAGGCCTAGTGGAAGGAGTGACCGCAGACAGGCATCGAAGGCCTAAAATAATAACACATGGCTGTAGGCAATTTTAAATTGGTTCCAGGGGTACACGGGCAGCAGTGGTGTGGTCAGTGGAGGCCTAGTGGAAGGAGTGACCGCAGACAGGCATCGAAGGCCTAAAATAATAACACATGGCTGTAGGCAATTTTAAATTGGTTCCAGGGGTACACGGGCAGCAGTGGTGTGGTCAGTGGAGGCCTAGTGGAAGGAGTGACCGCAGACAGGCATCGAAGGCCTAAAATAATAACACATGGCTGTAGGCAATTTTAAATTGGTTCCAGGGGTACACGGGCAGCAGTGGTGTCGTCAGTGGAGGCCTAGTGGAAGGAGTGACCGCAGACAGGCATCGAAGGCCTAAAATAATAACACATGGCTGTAGGCAATTTTAAATTGGTTCCAGGGGTACACGGGCAGCAGTGGTGTGGTCAGTGGAGGCCTAGTGGAAGGAGTGACCGCAGACAGGCATCGAAGGCCTAAAATAATAACACATGGCTGTAGGCAATTTTAAATTGGTTCCAGGGGTACATGGGCAGCAGTGGTGTGGTCAGTGGAGGCCTAGTGGATGGAGTGACCGCAGACAGGCATCGAAGGCCTAAAATAATTACACATGGCTGTAGGCAATTTTAAATTGGTTCCAGGGGTACACGGGCAGCAGTGGTGTGGTCAGTGGAGGCCTAGTGGAAGGAGTCACCGCAGACAGGCATCAAAGGCCTAAAATAATAACACATGGCTGTAGGCAATTTTAAATTGGTTACAGGGGTACACGGGCAGCAGTGGTGTGGTCAGTGGAGGCCTAGTGGAAGGAGTCACCGCAGACAGGCATCGAAGGCCTAAAATAATAACACATGGCTGTAGGCAATTTTAAATTGGTTACAGGGGTACACGGGCAGCAGTGGTGTGGTCAGTGGAGGCCTAGTGGAAGGAGTGACCACAGACAGGCATCGAAGGCCTAACATAACAAAAATGTCAATACAATGGTATTGTCAGTGGCAGGCATTGAAGGATGTCAGCGCATAGACTAAACATTGGTGGAGCTGTGAGATAATTTTGCAAGTGGTAGAGCACTGTTTGAGCTGGGGTGGGGGGAAACTGTCTTGTGGCCGGCGGTACAGGCCCAGGGCCCCTCATATTACAACGGTGTGTCTGACGTTGGGTGCGCACCACCACCGCCAGAGACACTTTATTGTACTAGGAGGGACCCAGTGGCAGTGCCGTCGACCAAAAGCGGGCTCAACCACCTCTTCAGACAAACTGCACTCTCACGGGTGCTGTCGCCAAGTGTCGATACCACGGCCCCGTGTGGGGAGTTTGGCCATTTAGTGAGGTGTAAACATGTCGTATGCTGGACAATCAGGTGCAGAAAATTACGAGATTGGAAAAGGCATTCAGAATAGTCCACAGGCAAGACCTTTTCATAGGAAAGCTAGGTGTCAGCCGGGCAAGGTGGGGCAAAAGATTTCGAAATCCAGTTGTGGTTCATTTTAATGAAGGTTAGATCATCTACATTTTGGGTAGCCAGACGAGTCCTTTTTTCTGTTAGTATTGAACCTGCAGCACTGAATACTCTTTCTGATAGGACACTAGCTGCCGGGCAAGCAAGCTCCTGCAATGCATATTCTGCCAATTCTGGCCAGGTGTCTAATTTTGATGCCCAGTAATCAAATGGGAATGACGGTTGAGGGAGAACATCGATAAGGGATGAAAAATAGTTTGTAACCATACTGGACAAATGTTGTCTCCTGTCACTTTGAATTGATGCTGCAGTACCTGTCCTGTCTGCGGTCATAGCAAAATCACTCCACAACCTGGTCAGAAAACCCCTCTGGCCAACGCCACTTCTGATTTCTGCCCCTCTAACTCCTCTGGTCTGCTGGCCCCTGCAGCTCGTGTGAGAACGATCACGGGCGCTGTGTGCAGGGAATGCCAGAAGCAAACGGTCAACAAGAGTTGATTGTTTGGTTGCTAATATTAGTTCCAAGTTCTCATGTGGCATTATATTTTGCAATTTGCCTTTATAGCGAGGATCAAGGAGGCAGGCCAACCAGTAATCGTCATCATTCATCATTTTAGTTATGCGTGTGTCCCTTTTGAGGATACGTAAGGCATAATCCGCCATGTGGGCCAAAGTTCCAGTTCTCAAATCTGCGGTTGTGCTTGGTTGAGGGGCAGTTTCAGGCAAATCCACGTCACTTGTGTCCCTCAAAAAACCAGAACCCGGCCTTGCCGCGCCACCAATTTCCAGTGGCCCCGGAAAAGCTTCCTCATTAAAAATATAATCATCCCCATCATCCTCCTCGTCCTCCTCCTCCTCTTCGCCCGCTACCTCGTCCTGTACACTGCCCTGGCCAGACAATGGCTGACTGTCATCAAGGCTTTCCTCTTCCTCAGCTGCAGACGCCTGATCCTTTATGTGCGTCAAACTTTGCATCAGCAGACGCATTAGGGGGATGCTCATGCTTATTATGGCGTTGTCTGCACTAACCAGCCGTGTGCATTCCTCAAAACACTGAAGGACTTGACACATGTCTTGAATCTTCGACCACTGCACACCTGACAACTCCATGTCTGCCATCCTACTGCCTGCCCGTGTATGTGTATCCTCCCACAAAATCATAACAGCCCGCCTCTGTTCACACAGTCTCTGAAGCATGTGCAGTGTTGAGTTCCACCTTGTTGCAACGTCTATGATTAGGCGATGCTGGGGAAGGTTCAAAGAACGCTGATAGGTCTGCATACGGCTGGAGTGTACGGGCGAACGGCGGATATGTGAGCAAAGTCCACGCACTTTGAGGAGCAGGTCGGATAACCCCGGATAACTTTTCAGGAAGCACTGCACCACCAGGTTTAAGGTGTGAGCCAGGCAAGGAATGTGTTTCAGTTGGGAAAGGGAGATGGCAGCCATGAAATTCCTTCCGTTATCACTCACTACCTTGCCTGCCTCAAGATCTACAGTGCCCAGCCACGACTGCGTTTCTTTCTGCAAGAACTCGGACAGAACTTCTGCGGTGTGTCTGTTGTCGCCCAAACACTTCATAGCCAATACAGCCTGCTGACGTTTGCCAGTAGCTGCCCCATAATGGGAGACCTGGTGTGCAACAGTGGCAGCTGCGGATGGAGTGGTTGTGCGACTGCGGTCTGTGGACGAGCTCTCGCTTCTGCAGGAGGACGAAGAGGAGGAGGAGGGGGTGCGAACGGCTACAGCCAATTGTTTCCTAGACCGTGGGCTAGGCAGAACTGTCCCAAACTTGCTGTCCCCTGTGGACCCTGCATCCACCACATTTACCCAGTGTGCCGTGATGGACACGTAACGTCCCTGGCCATGCCTACTGGTCCATGCATCTGTTGTCAGGTGCACCTTTGTGCTCACAGATTGCCTGAGTGCATGGACGATGCGCTCTTTAACATGCTGGTGGAGGGCTGGGATGGCTTTTCTGGAAAAAAAGTGTCGACTGGGTAGCTCGTAGCGTGGTACAGCGTAGTCCATCAGGGCTTTGAAAGCTTCGCTTTCAACTAACCGGTAGGGCATCATCTCTAACGAGATTAGTCTAGCTATGTGTGCGTTCAAACCCTGTGTACGCGGATGCGAGGCTAAGTACTTCCTTTTTCTAACCATAGTCTCATGTAGGGTGAGCTGGACTGGAGAGCTGGAGATCGTGGAACTAGCGGGGGTGCCGGTGGACATGGCAGACTGAGAGACGGTGGGAGATGGTATTGTTGCCACCGGTGCCCTAGATGCAGTGTTTCCTACTACGAAACTGGTGATTCCCTGACCCTGACTGCTTTGGCCTGGCAAAGAAACCTGTACAGATACTGCAGGTGGTGCGGAAAATGGTGGCCCTACACTGCCGGAAGGGATGTTGCGTTGCTGACTAGCTTCATTGGCCGAGGGTGCTACAACCTTAAGGGACGTTTGGTAGTTAGTCCAGGCTTGCAAATGCATGGTGGTTAAATGTCTATGCATGCAACTTGTATTGAGACTTTTCAGATTCTGTCCTCCGCTTAAGGTAGTTGAACATTTTTGACAGATGACTTTGCGCTGATCAATTGGATGTTGTTTAAAAAAATGCCAGACTGCACTCTTTCTAGCATCGGATACCTTTTCAGGCATTGCAGACTGAGCTTTAACCGGATGGCCACGCTGTCCTCCAACAGGTTTTGGCTTTGCCACGCGTTTTGGGCAAGATACGGGCCCGGCAGATGGAACCTGTTGCGATGTTGATGCCTGCTGCGGCCCCTCCTCCTCCGCTTCAGAACTGCTGCCGCCTGCACCCTGTTCCCCCAATGGCTGCCAATCGGGGTCAAGAACTGGGTCATCTATTACCTCTTCTTGTAGCTCGTGTGCAACTTCGTCTGTGTCACCGTGTCGGTCGGTGGTATAGCGTTCGTGATGGGGCAACATAGTCTCATCAGGGTCTGATTCTTGATCAGCACCCTGCGAGGGCAATGTTGTGGTCTGAGTCAAAGGACCAGCATAGTAGTCTGGCTGTGGCTGTGCATCAGTGCACTCCATGTCAGATTCAACTTGTAATGGGCATGGACTGTTAACTGCTTCACTTTCTAAGCCAGGGACGGTATGTGTAAAGAGCTCCATGGAGTAACCCGTTGTGTCGCCTGCTGCATTCTTCTCTGTTGTTGTTTTTGCTGAAGAAGACAAGGAAGCGACTTGTCCCTGACCGTGAACATCCACTAACGACGCGCTGCTTTGACATTTACCAGTTTCACGAGAGGAGGCAAAAGAGCTAGAGGCTGAGTCAGCAAGATAAGCCAAAACTTGCTCTTGCTGCTCCGGCTTTAAAAGCGGTTTTCCTACTCCCAGAAAAGGGAGCGTTCGAGGCCTTGTGTAGCCAGACGACGAACCTGGCTCCACAGCTCCAGACTTAGGTGCAATATTTTTTTTCCCACGACCAGCTGATGCTCCACCACTACCACTACCCTCATTACCAGCTGACAATGAACGCCCCCGGCCACGACCTCTTCCACCATACTTCCTCATTGTTTTAAAAACGTAAACAAACTAACGGTATTTGTTGCTGTCACACAAATTACACGGTGAGCTATAACTTCAGTATGATTTAGCTACCCCTTTACAGGTGAGTGAGACCACAACGAAAATCAGGCACAATGTTACACACTCTGTTGTTGGTGGCAACAAATGAGAGAGATGCCACACACGCAGGACTGTCACTGAAGCACAAATGTAAATATTAATCTCCCACTGATTTGATTTTTTTTTTTTTTTAAGGGAGACTTTAGGAAAAAAAAATAATAGAATAAAATGATTTGTTCAGGGAGAATTTAGAAAACAAATAAAACAAAAAAAGGCTTTCTATGGCCCACTGAGTGAGAGATGACGCACACAGGAGTCAGGAGTGGCACACAAGCCCAGAGGCCAATATTTATCTCCCACTGATTGATGTAGTGATTTTTTCAGGTAGATTTTGGAACCCAAATCAAGCTAAAAAAATAATAGGCTTTCTATGGCCCACAATTGGAGAGAGAGAGAGAGATGGCACACCCAGGAGTCAAGACTGGCACACAAGCAGAAAGGGCAATATTAATCTCACACTGATTTGTTGTTTTTTTTTGTTTTTTTTCAGGGAGACTTTAGGAAAAAAAAAAAATAGAATAAAATGATTTTTTCAGGAAGAATTTAGAAACCAAATAAAATAAAATGATTTTTTCAGGGAGAATTTAGAAAACAAATAAAACAAAAAAAGGCTTTCTATGGCCCACTGAGTGAGAGATGACGCACACAGGAGTCAGGAGTGGCACACAAGCCCAGAGGCCAATATTTATCTCCCACTGATTGATGTAGTGATTTTTTCAGGTAGATTTTGGAACCCAAATCAAGCTAAAAAAAATAATAGGCTTTCTATGGCCCACAATTGAAGAGAGAGAGAGAGATGGCACACCCAGGAGTCAAGACTGGCACACAAGCAGAAAGGGCAATATTAATCTCCCACTGATTTGTTTTTTTTTTTTTTTTTTTCAGGGAGACTTTAGGAAAAAAAAAATAGAATAAAATGATTTTTTCAGGAAGAATTTAGAAACCAAATAAAATAAAATGATTTTTTCAGGGAGAATTTAGAAAACAAATAAAACAAAAAAAGGCTTTCTATGGCCCACTGAGTGAGAGATGACGCACACAGGAGTCAGGAGTGGCACACAAGCCCAGAGGCCAATATTTATCTCCCACTTTTTTTTTTTTGTTCCAGAGAAAATTTATAAACCCAATAAAAAAAATAATAAATAGGCTTTCTATGGCCCACTATCTGAGAGACAGAGAGAGATGACACGCTTAGGACTGGCACACAAGCCCAAAGGCCAATATTAATCTCCCTTTTTTTTTTAAGGGAGAATTTATAAAACCCAAAAAAAATAAATAAATAGGCTTTCTATGGCCACTATTTGTGAGAGAGATGGCACGCTCAGGACTGGCACACAAGCCCAGAGGCCAATATTAATCTCCCACTTTTTTTTTTTTTTCCAGGGAAAATTTATAAACACAATAAAAAAAATAAAAAATAAATAGGCTTTCTATGGCCCACTATCTGAGAGATGACACAGACAGGGATGGCACTCTAGCAGAAATGTCAATCTTAATCTCCCACAAAAAAAGAAAAAAAAACAGGGAGTGTCCTTCAATTACTATCTCCCTGCAGTAATCTCAGCCAGGTATGGCAGGCAGCAATAAGGAGTGGACTGATGCACAAATTAAATAAAAAGTGTGTACAAACCAAAAAGATAGCTGTGCAGAAAGGAAGGAACAAGAGGATTTGTGCTTTGAAAAAAGCAGTTGGTTTGCACAGCGGCGTACACACAGCAATGCAGCTATCAGGGAGCCTTCTAGGGCAGCCCAATGAGCTACAGCGCTGAGGGGGAAAAAAAAAAAATGTAGCTTCCACTGTCCCTGCACACCGAAGGTGGTGTTGGGCAGTGGAAATCGCTACAGCACAAGCGGTTTGGTGGTTAATGGACCCTGCCTAACGCTATCCCTGCTTCTGACGAAGCGGCAGCAACCTCTCCCTAAGCTCAGATCAGCAGCAGTAACATGGCGGTCGGCGGGAACTCCCCTTTATAGCCCCTGTGACGCCGCAGACAGCAAGCCAATCACTGCAATGCCCTTCTTTAAGATGGTGGGGACCAGGACCTATGTCATCACGCTGCCCACACTCTGCGTTTACCTTCATTGGCTGAGAAATGGCGCTTTTCGCGTCATTGAAACGCGACTTTGGCGCGAAAGTCGCGTACCGCATGGCCGACCCCGCACAGGGGTCGGATCGGGTTTCATGAAACCCGACTTTGCCAAAAGTCGGCGACTTTTGAAAATGAACGACCCGTTTCGCTCAACCCTAGTTGCCAATTTTGAACTGCATTTCGACTACTTACTGATTTGGGCCTACTCTCTGTGTCAGCCTCTCATTCCAGTTGTCCTCCACTGCAATGCCCCCTGGTTATTCCTGTGTTACCAATTTTGAACTGCATTTAGCCAACTTTATTCTTTGGGCCTATATCTGTGTTTCCTCCTCATCCTGCCCATTGCCCAGCCAGTGATAGATGAGTCTGCTGGTACATTGACCCATAACGCAACATTCCCCGTGCACGCTACACAACAACATTGTGACCCTGCTGAAAGTCAGGTTGCTCTTCCCGCATACCATACCACCTTACACGGGGACAAAGAGGAAGGTGCAGATGAAAGTGCAGGTTCCTTCATCAGGTGGGGGGAGGAATACTAGTTGGCGACGTCACTGGCACAGGGCCTCTCATAGTACGCAAAAGTGTTGCTGCCGGTGGGAGGCGCCCCCGCCGTGCAAACACACCGCTGTACTTTGAGGGGCCCTGTGCCAGTGCCAATGCCAATGAGTGGGCCCCCCCTGCTTGCTCAGGTTCACAGCACTTGCAAAGTTGAAATACTTACCTCTCCCTGCTCCACTGCCATGACGTGGTCCAGATTTCCTGGGCCCACTAATTACTTGAACCAGCCCTACCCACCACAACTTTAGCCAAATGACCCCCAATTTCAAATGCCTTCCAATTATTATAAGGTAAATTACGCTTGACAAGCTTCATTAAGAAGAATGGATGGTTTTGACATTAAAATGGGCACTCTAGGTGTTTTCCTGGCCCCCACTCACTGCCGACTATGCTGCCCCATTGACTTGCATTGGGTTTCGTGTTTCGGTCGATCCCGACTTTACGTCATAATCGGCCGATTTCACTTGACCCGACTTTTGAGATAGTCGGGTTTCGCGAAACCCGGCTCGACTCTAAAAAGGTCAAGGTCGCTCAACTCTAGTGGGTATAGTTTAATTAAGATTCATTAACCCCTTCATGACCCAGCCTATTTTGACCTTAATGACCTGGCCATTTTTTGCAATTCTGACCAGTGTCCCTTTATGAGGTAATAATTCAGGAACATTTCAATGAATCCTCGCGATTCTGAGATTGTTTTTTCAAGACATATTGGGCTTCATGTTAGTGGTAAATTTAGATCAATAATTTTTGTGTTTATTTGTGACAAAATTGGGAATTTGGCAAAAAAAATTGAAAATTTCACAATTTTCAAAGTTTGAATTTTTATTCTGTTAAACCAGAGAGGTATGTGACAAAAAATAGTTAATAAATAACATTTTCCACATATCTACTTTACATCAGCACAATTTTGGAAACAAAATTTTTTTTTGTTAGGGAGTTATAAGGGTTAAAAGTTGACCAGCAATTTCTCATTTTTACCACAAAATTTACAAAACCATTTTTTAAGGGAACAAATCACATTTGAAGAGACTTTGGGGGGTATATATGTCAGAAAATACCCCAAAGTGACACCATTCTAAAAACTGTACCCATCAAGCTGATCAAAACCACATTCAAGAAGTTTATTAATCCTTCAGGTGTTTCACAGCAGCAGAAGCAACACGGACAATGAACATTTAACTTTTTAGTCACAAAAAATGATCTTTTAGCAACAATTTTTTATTTTCCTAAGGGTAAAAGGAGAAAGTGGACCGCAAAAGTTGTTGTCCGATTAGTCCTGAGTACGCTGAAACCCAATATGTGGGGGTGGGAACCATTGTTTGGGCGCACCGCAGGGCTTGGATGTGAAAGAGCGCCATTTGACTTTTTGAATGGAAAATGAGCTCCAATCGTTAGCAGACACCATGTCATGTATGTGCCTAAACTTTGGAGCTCCAACACAAGTGACCCCATTTTGGAAACTAGACCCCCCCAAGGAACTTATCTAGATGGATAGTGAGCACTTTTAACCCCCAGGTGCTTCAAAAATTGATCCATAAAAATGAAAAGTACTTTTTTTAACAAAAAATTTCTTTTAGCCTCAATTTTTTTCATTTTCATATGGGCAACAGAATACAATGGATCCTAAAATTTGTTGGGCAATTTCTCCTGAGTGCACCGATTCCTTAAATGTGGTCATAAACCATTGTTTGGGCACACGGCAGGGCTTAGAAGGGAAGGAGCGCCATTTGACTTTTAGAATGGAAAATTAGCTCCAATCGTTAGCAGACACCATGTCGCGTATGGAGAGCGACTGTGTGCCTAGACATTGGAGCTTCCCCACAAGTGACCCCATTTTGTAAACTAGACCACCCAGGGAACTTATCTAGATGTGTTGTGAGCACTTTGAACGCCCAAGTGCTTCACAGACGTTTATAACGCAGAGGCATGAAGATAAAAAATCATTTTTTTTCCTCAAAAAAATCATTTTTTAGCCCGCAATTGTTTATTTTCACAAGGGTAACAGGATAAATTGAACCCAAAAGTTGTTGTCCAGTTTGTCCTGAGTATGCTGGTACCCCATGTGTGCTTTTACCCCACTGTTTGGGCACACGTCGGGGCTCAGAAGGGAGGTAGTGATGTTTTGAAATGCAGACTTTAATGGTACGTTTGGAGAGCCCCTGATGTGCCAATACATTAGAAACTCCCCACAAGTGACCCCATTTTGGAAATTAGGCCCCCAAAGGAACTTATCTAGATGTGTGGTGAGCACTTTGAACCCCCAAGAGCTTCACAGAAGTTTACAATGCAAAGTCGTGGAAATAAAAAATCATTTTTTTCCTCAAAAAATGATTTTTTAGCCCGCAATTTTTTATTTTCACAAGGGTAACAGGAGAAATTAGACCCCAAAATTGTTGTGCAATTTTTCTTGAGCATGCTGATGCCCCATATGTTTGGGTAAACCACTGTTTGGGCGCACGTCGGGGCTCGGAAGGGAGAGAGCACCATTTCACTTTTTGAACGCAAGATTGACTGGAATTAATGGTGGCGCCATGTCGAATTTAGAGAGCCCTTGATGTGCCTAAACAGTGGAAACCCCTCAATTCTAACTTCAACACTATCCCCAACACACCCGTAACCCTAATCCCAACCCTAAACATAACCTTAATCACAACCCTAACCCTAACACATTCCTTACCACAACCTTAACCCCAACACACCCCTAACCCTTATCCCAACCCTAACCATAACCCTAACCACAACCCTAACCCCAACACACCCCTAACCTTAATCCCAACCCTAACAATAACCCTAACCCCAACACACCCCTAAACCTAATCTTAACCCTAATTCCAACCCTAGCCCTAATTCCAACCCTAACTCTATTTCCAACCCCAACCCTAATCCCAACCATAACTCTAATTCCAACCCGAACTCTAATTCTAACCCTTACCCTAATTCCATCCCTAATTCTAACCCTAACCCTAATTCCAACGCTAACCCTAATTCCAACCCTAACTCTAATTCTAACCCTAGCACTAAATCTAACCCTAACCCTTATTTACTATTTTTTTTGTTTTGATCACTGGGTCACAGTGATCAAAATGTACCTGATATGAGTGAATCTGACGGCTGGCAGATTTGGCGGATGCACTGCGCATGCGCCTGCCATTTTGGAAGATGGCGGCGCCCATGAGGGAAGACAGACGGACACCAGAAGGGACATCGAGACTCGGGAGGTACAGGGGTGGGATTGGACCATGGGGGGAGCGGAGGACAGGATGGAGGGGAGAGGAGGACAGCGGAGGACAAGACGGAGGTGAGGAAAGACTGAAGATCGCCGCCGTCAGTCGGTGGCAGGGACAGATCGGGGTCTCCAACCGTGTCTGATGATATTGCAGCATCGGCCATGGCTGGATTGTAATATTTCACCAAGTTTCATTGGTGAAATATTACAATTGCTCTGCTTGTCTGTCTCACTTTCAACAGCCAATCAGAGTGATTGTAGCCACAGGGGGCAAAGACACCCCCTGGGCTCAAGTACAAGTCCCCCTGCAAGTACCTGCAGGTCAAGTGACATTTGAGTTAACTCTTTCACCTGACCTGCAGGAACGTGATCCCGCCATGACACCCCATAAGTGTCACAGGTCAGATTGGCAGCGACTTTCATGACACCTATGTGACGTCACAGGTCAGGAAGGGGTTAATGACCAGGCCAATTTTTACAATTCTGACCACTGTCCCTTTATGAGGTTATAACTCTGGAATGCTTCAATGGATCCCGGTGATTTCTCATGACATATTGTACTTCAGGATAGTGGTAAAATTTCTTTGATATGGCTTGCGTTTATTTGTGAAAAACATGGAAATTTGGCAAAAATTTAGAACATTTTGCAATTCAATTTTGAATTTTCAATTTCATGCCCTTAAATCACAGAGATATGTCACACGAACATTTGGAACCAACATTTTTTTTGTTAGGGAGTAATAAGGGTTAAAAATTGACCAGCGATTTCTCAGTTTTACAACACCGTTTTTTTTTAGGGACCACATCACACTTGAAGTCACTTTGAAGGGTCTATATGATAGAAAATACCCAAACGTGACACCATTCTAAAAACTGCTACCCTCAAGGTTTAAGAAGTTTATTAACCCTTCTGGTCCTTCAAAGGAATTTTTGGAATGTTTAAAAAAATTAACATTTAACTTTTTTTCACAAAAAGTTTACTTCAGATCCAATTTGTTCTATTTTATCAAGGGTAACAGGAGAAATTAGACCCCAAAAGTTGTACAATTTGTCCTGAGTATGATGATATCCCATATGTAGGGGTAAACCACTGTTTGGGCGCATAGCAGAGCTCGGAAGAGCAGGAGCGCCGTTTGATTGTTCAATACAAAATTGGCTGGAATTGAGATCGGACGCCATGTCACGTTTGGAGAGCCCCTGATGTGCCTAAACAGTGGACAACCCCCACAAGTGACACAATTTTGGATAGTAATCCCACTAAGGAACTTACCTAAATGTGTTGTGAGCACTTTGAACCCCCAAGTGCTTCACAGAAGTTTATAATGTAGAGCAGTACAAATAAAATAAATATTTTTTTCACAAAAATGATCTTTTTGCCCCTAATTTTTTATTTTCCCAAGGGTAACAGGAGAAAGTGGAGCCCAAAAGTTGTTGTTCAATTTGTCCTGAGTATGCTGATACCCCATTTGTGGGTGTAAACCACTGTTTGAGCGCATGGCAGAGCTCGGAAGGGAATGAGCGCCGTTTGACTTTTCAATGCAAAATTGGCTGGAATTTATATCAGATGCCATGTCACGTTTGGAAAGCCCCTGATGTGCCTCAACAGTGGAAACCCCCCAATGCTAACTCCATCCCTAACCCCAACATACCCCTAACCCTAATCTCAACCCAAACCATAAGCTTAACCACAAGCCTACCCCTAACACACCCCTAACCCTAATCCCAACCCTATACCTAATCCCAACCCTAACCCTAATCCCAATTGTAACCCTAACCCTAACTTTAGCCCAAACCCTAACCCTATCTTTAGCCCCAACCCTAACCCTAACTTTAACCCCAATCTTAACCCTAACCCCAACCATAACCCTAAGCTTAATGGGAAAATGAAAATAAAAAAAAAAAAATTATTTGATTATTTTTCCCTAACTAAGGGAGTGATAAAGGGGGTTTGATTTGCTATTTATAGTGAGTTTTTATGGCGGGTTTTTATGTTTGGCAGCTGTCACACAAAAATATGCTTTTTATTGCAAAAAATAGTTTTTGCATCACCACATTTTGAGAGCTATAATTTTTCCATATTTTGGCCCACAGAGTCATGTGAGGTCTTGATTTTTGCGGGACAAGTTGACATTTTTATTGGTACCATATTCGGGCACATGACTTTTTTTTAATCACTTTTTATTATGATTTTTGGGAGGCATGTTAAGGCTGGCAATCAGGCAACACAGCGTGCAGTAATCAGCGCACATACAGAGATCTGGCAATAACCAAAAACAATAGGACGAGCTCTGAGACGTGGAATCTCTGTAGACTGCAGTACCTGATCTATCCTCACACAACTATAAGCAGCAGTGGATTGCGCCTAACAACTACCTATGCAACTCGGCACTGCCTGAGGAGCTGACTAGCCTGAAGATAGAAATACAAGCCTGACTTACCTCAGAGAAATACCCCAAAGGAATAGGCAGCCCCCCACATATAATGACTGTTAGCAAGATGAAAAGACAAACGTAGGAATGAAATAGATTCAGCAAAGTGAGGCCCGATATTCTAGACAGAGCGAGGATAGCAAAGAGAACTATGCAGTCTACAAAAAACCCTAAAACGAAAACCACGCAAAGGGGCAAAAAGACCCACCGTGCCGAACTAACAGCACGGCGGTGCACCCCTCTGCTTCTCAGAGCTTCCAGCAAAAGACAATAGCAAGCTGGACAGAAAAAAAACAGAAAACAAACTAGAAGCACTTATCTAGCAGAGCAGCAGGCCCAAGGGAAGATGCAGTAGCTCAGATCCAACACTGGAACATTGACAAGGAGCAAGGAAGACAGACTCAGGTGGAGCTAAATAGCAAGGCAGCCAACGAGCTCACCAAAACACCTGAGGGAGGAAGCCCAGAGACTGCAATACCACTTGTGACCACAGAAGTGAACTCAGCCACAGAATTCACAACAGTACCCCCCCCTTGAGGAGGGGTCACCGAACCCTCACCAGAACCCCCAGGCCGACCAGGATGAGCCACATGAAAGGCACGAACAAGATCTGGGGCATGGACATCAGAGGCAAAAACCCAGGAATTATCTTCCTGAGCATAACCCTTCCATTTGACCAGATACTGGAGTTTCCGTCTAGAGACACGAGAATCCAAAATCTTCTCCACAATATACTCCAATTCCCCCTCCACCAAAACAGGGGCAGGAGGCTCCACAGATGGAACCATAGGTGCCACGTATCTCCTCAACAACGACCTATGGAATACATTATGTATGGAAAAGGAGTCTGGGAGGGTCAGACGAAAAGACACCGGATTGAGAATCTCAGAAATCCTATACGGACCAATAAAACGAGGTTTAAATTTAGGAGAGGAAACCTTCATAGGAATATGACGAGAAGATAACCAAACCAAATCCCCAACACGAAGTCGGGGTCCCACACGGCATCTGCGATTAGCGAAAAGCTGAGCCTTCTCCTGGGACAAGGTCAAATTGTCCACTACCTGAGTCCAGATCTGCTGCAACCTGTCCACCACAGAATCCACACCAGGACAGTCCGAAGACTCAACCTGTCCTGAAGAGAAACGAGGATGGAACCCAGAATTGCAGAAAAATGGAGAGACCAAGGTAGCCGAGCTGGCCCGATTATTAAGGGCGAACTCAGCCAACGGCAAAAATGACACCCAATCATCCTGGTCAGCGGAAACAAAACATCTCAGATATGTTTCCAAGGTCTGATTGGTTCGTTCGGTCTGGCCATTAGTCTGAGGATGGAAGGCCGAGGAGAAAGATAGGTCAATGCCCATCCTACCACAAAAGGCTCGCCAGAACCTCGAGACAAACTGGGAACCTCTGTCAGAAACAATATTCTCAGGAATGCCATGTAAACGAACCACATGCTGGAAGAACAAAGGCACCAAATCAGAGGAGGAAGGCAATTTAACCAAGGGCACCAGATGGACCATTTTAGAAAAGCGATCACAGACCACCCAAATGACCGACATTTTTTGAGAAACGGGAAGGTCAGAAATGAAATCCATCGAAATATGTGTCCAAGGCCTCTTCGGGACCGGCAAGGGCAAAAGCAACCCACTGGCACGTGAACAGCAGGGCTTAGCCCTAGCACAAATTCCACAGGACTGCACAAAAACACGCACATCCCGTGACAGAGATGGCCACCAGAAGGATCTAGCAACCAACTCCCTGGTACCAAAGATTCCTGGATGACCGGCCAGCACCGAACAATGAAGTTCAGAGATAACTTTACTAGTCCACCTATCAGGGACGAACAGTTTCTCGGCCGGACAACGATCAGGTTTATTAGCCTGAAATTTCTGCAACACTCTCCGCAAATCAGGGGAGATGGCAGACACAATGACTCCTTCCTTGAGGATACTCGCCGGCTCAGATAACCCCGGAGAGTCGGGCACAAAACTCCTAGACAGAGCATCCGCCTTCACATTTTTAGAGCCCGGAAGGTATGAAATCACAAAATCAAAACGAGCAAAAAATAACGACCAACGGGCCTGTCTAGGATTCAAGCGCTTGGCAGACTCGAGATAAGTCAAGTTCTTATGATCAGTCAATACCACCACGCGATGCTTAGCACCCTCAAGCCAATGACGCCACTCCTCGAATGCCCACTTCATGGCCAGCAACTCTCGGTTGCCCACATCATAATTACGCTCAGCAGCAGAAAATTTCCTGGAAAAGAAAGCACATGGTTTGAACACTGAGCAACCAGAACCTCTCTGTGACAAAACCGCCCCTGCACCAATCTCAGAAGCATCAACCTCGACCTGGAACGGAAGAGAAACATCAGGTTGACACAACACAGGGGCACAGCAAAAACGACGCTTCAACTCCTGAAAAGCTTCCACGGCAGCAGAAGACCAATTAACCAAATCAGCACCCTTCTTGGTCAAATCGGTCAATGGTCTGGCAATGCTAGAAAAATTACAGATGAAGCGACGATAAAAATTAGCAAAGCCCAGGAATTTCTGCAGACTTTTTAGAGATGTCGGCTGAGTCCAATCCTGGATGGCCTGAACCTTAACCGGATCCATCTCGATAGTAGAAGGGGAAAAGATGAACCCCAAAAATGAAACTTTCTGCACACCGAAGAGACACTTTGATCCCTTCACGAACAAGGAATTAGCACGCAGTACCTGGAAAACCATTCTGACTTGCTTCACATGAGACTCCCAATCATCTGAGAAGATCAAAATGTCATCCAAGTAAACAATCAAGAATTTATCCAGATACTCACGGAAAATGTCATGCATAAAAGACTGAAAAACAGATGGAGCATTGGCAAGTCCGAACGGCATCACCAGATACTCAAAATGACCCTCGGGCGTATTAAATGCCGTTTTCCATTCATCTCCCTGCCTGATTCTCACCAGATTATACGCACCACGAAGATCAATCTTAGTAAACCAACTAGCCCCCTTAATCCGAGCAAACAAGTCAGAAATCAATGGCAAGGGATACTGAAACTTAACAGTGATCTTATTAAGAAGGCGGTAATCAATACACGGTCTTAGCGAACCATCCTTCTTGGCTACAAAAAAGAACCCTGCTCCCAATGGTGACGACGATGGGCGAATATGTCCCTTCTCCAGGGACTCCTTCACATAACTGCGCATAGCGGTGTGTTCAGGTACGGACAAATTAAATAAACGACCCTTAGGGAATTTACTACCAGGAATCAAATCGATAGCACAATCACAATTCCTATGCGGAGGTAGGGCATCAGACTTGGACTCTTCAAATACATCCTGAAAGTCCGACAAGAACTCTGGGATGTCAGAAGGAATGGATGACGAAATAGACAAAAATGGAACATCACCATGTACTCCCTGACAACCCCAGCTGGTTACCGACATAGAGTTCCAATCCAATACTGGATTATGGGTTTGTAGCCATGGCAACCCCAACACGACCACATCATGCAAATTATGCAGTACCAGAAAGCGAATAACTTCCTGATGTGCAGGAGCCATGCACATGGTCAGCTGGGCCCAGTACTGAGGCTTATTCTTGGCCAAAGGTGTAGCATCAATTCCTCTCAACGGAATAGGACACCGCAAAGGCTCCAAGAAAAATCCACAACGTTTAGCATAATCCAAATCCATCAGATTCAGGGCAGCGCCTGAATCCACAAACGCCATGACAGAATACGATGACAAAGAGCACATTAAGGTAATGGACAAAAGGAATTTGGACTGTACAGTACCAATAACGGCAGAGCTATCGAACCGCCTAGTGCGTTTAGGACAATTAGAAATAGCATGAGTAGAATCACCACAATAGAAACACAGTCTGTTCAGACGTCTGTGTTCTTGCCGTTCTACTTTAGTCATAGTCCTGTCGCACTGCATAGGCTCAGGTTTACTCTCAGGCAGTACCGCCAGATGGTGCACAGATTTACGCTCGCGCAAGCGACGACCGATCTGAATGGCCAAGGACATAGACTCATTCAAACCAGCAGGCATAGGAAATCCCACCATTACATCCTTAAGAGCTTCAGAGAGACCCTTTCTGAACAAAGCCGCTAGTGCAGATTCATTCCACAGAGTGAGTACTGACCATTTCCTAAATTTCTGACAATATACTTCTACATCATCCTGACCCTGGCATAAAGCCAGCAGATTTTTCTCAGCCTGATCCACTGAATTAGGCTCATCGTAAAGCAATCCGAGCGCCAGGAAAAATGCATCAACATTACTCAATGCAGAATCTCCTGGTGCAAGAGAAAACGCCCAGTCCTGTGGGTCGCCGCGCAAAAAAGAAATAATAATCAAAACCTGTTGAATAGGATTACCAGAAGAATGAGGTTTCAAGGCCAAAAATAGCTTACAATTATTTCTGAAGCTCAGGAACTTAGTTCTGTCACCAAAAAACAAATCAGGAATCGGAATTCTTGGTTCTAGCATCGATTTCTGATCAATAGTATCTTGAATCTTTTGTACATTTACAACGAGATTATCCATTGAGGAGCACAGAGCCTGAATATCCATGTCCACAGCTGTGTCCTGAAGCACTCTAATGTCTAGGGGAAAAAAAAGACTGAAGACAGAGCTAAGAAAAAAAAATGATGTCAGGATTTCTTTTTTCCCTCTATTGGGAATCATTGGTGTGGCTCCTTGTACTGTTAAGGCTGGCAATCAGGCAACACAGCGTGCAGTAATCAGCGCACATACAGAGATCTGGCAATAACCAAAAACAATAGGACGAGCTCTGAGACGTGGAATCTCTGTAGACTGCAGTACCTGATCTATCCTCACACAACTATAAGCAGCAGTGGATTGCGCCTAACAACTACCTATGCAACTCGGCACTGCCTGAGGAGCTGACTAGCCTGAAGATAGAAATACAAGCCTGACTTACCTCAGAGAAATACCCCAAAGGAATAGGCAGCCCCCCACATATAATGACTGTTAGCAAGATGAAAAGACAAACGTAGGAATGAAATAGATTCAGCAAAGTGAGGCCCGATATTCTAGACAGAGCGAGGATAGCAAAGAGAACTATGCAGTCTACAAAAAACCCTAAAACGAAAACCACGCAAAGGGGCAAAAAGACCCACCGTGCCGAACTAACAGCACGGCGGTGCACCCCTCTGCTTCTCAGAGCTTCCAGCAAAAGACAATAGCAAGCTGGACAGAAAAAAAACAGAAAACAAACTAGAAGCACTTATCTAGCAGAGCAGCAGGCCCAAGGGAAGATGCAGTAGCTCAGATCCAACACTGGAACATTGACAAGGAGCAAGGAAGACAGACTCAGGTGGAGCTAAATAGCAAGGCAGCCAACGAGCTCACCAAAACACCTGAGGGAGGAAGCCCAGAGACTGCAATACCACTTGTGACCACAGAAGTGAACTCAGCCACAGAATTCACAACAGAGGCAGAAAGAATAAAAACCAGCAATTCATGAATTTCTTTTGGGGGGTGCGCGTTTACACGTGTGGTAAAATTTATAAAGCAGTTTTATTATTTGGGTCAGTATGATGACAGCGATACCTCATTTATATAATTTTTTTAATGTTTTGACGCTTTTATACAATAAAAACTATTTTATACAAAAAATAATTATTTTTGCATCCCTTTATTCTAAGAGCTATAACTTTTTTATTTTTCTGGTGATGGAGCTACATGGCAGCTTGTTTTTTGCAGGACAAGATGACAATTTCAGCAGTACCATGTTTATTTCTATCCGTCTTTTTTTTCAGGTGTTATTCAACTTTTTGTTCGGCGGTATGATGATAAAGCATTGTTTTTTTGGCTTTTTTTTTTTAATGGAGTTCACTAAATGGATTAACTAGTGGGACAGTTTTATAGGTCGGGTCGCTACGGATGCGGCAATACTAACTATGTGTAGTTTTATTGTTTAAATTTTTTTATTCAAATATGTATTTATTGATGGAATAAATATTGATTATTTTATTATTTTTTATTATTTTTTTAAATATTTTAACAATTATTTAAAAAAAACGTTTTATTTCATTCTTAGTTTTACACTTTGTCCCACTATGGGACACTCATTTTGTGCAGGCTGATCGCTTCTATTGCATGCAGATCTGCATGATATAGAAGCTGTCAGTACTGTAGCTTTTGTACACTAATCCTAGAGAATTCCTGACTTGCACTGAGCATGACAGGAAGTCTCTCAGCTCTGAAGACCCGGATGTCTCCATGTCAAGGACCGAGACCCCTCGGCATGCCTTTGCTGGTTAGATTTTATAGGGGGACTCTATGTCAATTTTTCTGGGTTCCCCCTGTAAACTAGCCAGTAAAGGCTAAGCAAACAGCTGTGAGCTGATATTAATAGCCTGGGAACCTTTATGGCTATTGGCTCCTTCCCAGAATATTAACATCAGCCCTCATCCATCGGCTTTCTCTCTGCTGGTTATTAAAATTAAGTGGGAGCCCACGCAATTTTTTTTTCTTTTTTTTTTCAATTTTTTCTTTAAAATTAACAGATGCATGGTTACAGCCTATGTACTTTCCTTCTGTTATCTGTTAGCGCTCCTACATATGCTGTTGACAATGTGTGTTTGTGTTTACTTATCAGCTTAGTAATGAAGGTGTCAGGCTGACATATTTTCATTACTAAACTATTATAAAAGCAAAAGAAAACATCAAAACACTTAGTAACAAAGTGGATACAACAAAATGACTAATTTAAAAAATAGAAAAGTATGTTCTCCAAACCTGATGGTAAATAGTGGATGCTAGTGAAGCAGGCCATTTAAATGGGTTTCCCATGAATTATGTAATGTCCCATGATAAATCTCTGATCCAGATGAGAGGTGTAATGATGGTTGTTGAAGGTTATAAGAAAGGATTGATTGCAGTTATTTATTCCAAAGGGTATGCAACCAAACATAAAGCTGAGAGTGCCAACAATTTTGTCAGGCCCATTTTTGGATTATTTCCTATTTGCCTTTTCGTCTGTTTTTTTTTTTGTGCTGTTACAGACAAGAAATAAACATGTATAATAAAGCATGTATAATTGCAATAATTTTCTGTGAGAAATACTTCATTTTCTATTAAAAATTTCAAGGATGCACTGCCAACCCTTTTGGCCATGACTGAATAAAAGTTTCAACATCGGGGGCGTGGCCTGACTGCATTGCAGACCAGTCGCACTGTCTGGGAGCTCCTGAAATACAGTGGAGTTAATTGTGTTTTCTGGCCACTGTGGCGCTGGTTTTCCCTCCTACGTGGCAATTCCTTTGCACTCCTCACTGAAGAGTCTCTGTGCCCGGAGTGTGCGCCTCTTTTCCTTGCTGGGATCTATGCTCTGGCCGAGTGGAGGGAGCCGCGGTAAAAAGGAGGGCCATTTTGTGACCTGCTGTGCTGCAAGTGGAGCCCGCTCCATCAGAGTCCCCACCGCTGTGCTCCATCTGCGCTCACCTGCTTCAACCCGCTGCCTGCCGGTGCTGACGCCCTGGCAAACTAGCCCGGACCGGACCCTGCACGGATGCCCAGCCTCCAGCTCCTGCGGCCCTCTCCTTCACCCACCTTTGGCTCCGGTGGGAGTGAGTTCCGATGAGGTCAGTGTCTGGAGGGGGAAAGCGGTGCGACCCGGCTGTCTCCCAGCTGTGACTCTCTGTTGCTCCTCTGTCCCGGTGGTGGATCCCACCCTGGTGTGCCTGTAAGGGGACGCCGAGCCCTCATCGGCTTTCCCGCCAAGATGAACTGCCCTTTGTGTCTATTTTCTCTCCCTTCAACAACTAAGCTATATATACTTGCTGACATCTGAAGGCTCTGTACATGGTGCCGTCCTTCCCCAGTTCTCTCTAAGATGCACCACAAAGGGAAATTTCTGTCTATTCAACTGTCATTTTCTAAGCTATGCTAGCACAATTTGGCTTTCTTTTTTCATTTTTTCTGCTAGTGACACCTAGTGCCCATACTAGGTACTGCGCTCTAATTCCAAACATAATGCTCTCTTAGGCTACTTTCACACTTGCGTTTTTCTACAGACATCGAAATGCGTCGTTTTGTGAAAAAAACTCATCCTGCAAAATCTCCTGCAGTATGCGTTTTTTTCCCATAGACTTGTATTGGCGACGCATTGCGACAGATTGTCATACGTCGTGTACGTCGTACGACGGATGCGTCGAAATTTGGCGACACGTCGTCTGAAAAAAACGTAGATTATAACTTTTTTGTCTCCGCCTAAAAAACGTGTCGCGACGCATCCTGCGGCATGCGTCATTGGCTACAATGGAAGCCTATAGACGCAGGATGCGTCGAGACACGTCGTACGACGCAATGCAGCGCTGCAATATGTTTTTTTACACTGAGCATGCTCAGATTCAGGATTTTATAGCAAATTCACCAGACAACCCCAAATCTATATAAACCTGGCCTGGGCCTTCAACCCCACATATGCCAGCAAGAAGACCGAGAAGAAGAAGCCTCTAGACAGACTCCAGCCTGCCAGCAAGAACCAGCCTGCAAGACCAAGCCTGCCAGCGAGACTCCGGCCTGCCAGTGAGACTCCGGCCTGCCAGCGAGAAGACTCCTGCCACACCGAGACTCCAGCCACCATAGAGCCAGTGTGAGTATTGCCCTTTTTGTGTGTGCATGTGTCTGCATGTCCATGTGTGCGTGTGCATTTGTGTCTGTATGACGTACTGACTACAGCAAGAGCTAAAAACCTGAATGTAGCCAGAGGCCTGCCATCGTCCTGCAACAGCCAGCATCCTGCCAGCGTCCAGATCCACCCTGAGGCCTGCCACTGAAGAGATCCATCTCCAGCCGGAGGCCTGCCAGCTTCCCAAACAGTGTGATTCGTGCCTTTTTTACGTGTGTATGTGTGCGTGTCTGTATGTGTCTTGTGTTTGGGTCTGCCTGTGTGCTTTTGTGCCTTTATAACGCATAATGTGCGTTTGTGTGTGTGCATGCACCTGTGTGCTGTCAGGCATGTGTGTGTTTTTTACTGTTGAAACCATTCACTGTTGTTATACTTGTATTTAAAATAAATAGCATTTTAGCTCCGAATTGTGATGTGAAAAAAAAAAAAGAAATTAATGAAATGTGTTGAAAAAAAATGTCCGTTGTATCATTTCAGGTAAAGGTAAATTTAAAACTGGTGTATGTACAAATGGCCACACATGCAATACAGAGTTGGTTGAGGTTTTTTTTTTTTATATAAAGGTAATTTTGAAAAGGTTTTTTTTTTGGGTGGGGGGAATTTTTCAAGGGATATTTGAAAATCAAATATGTGGTAAATACATTTGAAATGGTGGGTTGACATTTCAATTCCTTTTTTTTGGGGGGGGGGTGGAAATGATTAGGTGCATCTGGTGTATTTGTTTTTGGTTTTGGGTGTTGGCCTGCATGAACATTGCTCACAAAATTTGAGCAGGGTGGTTATTGTTAACATTACCTAGTTCGGGTGGTGGGTCTAACTATAAATTCTTTATACCTACAGATCCACCAGGTACCCAAGCTAGCCCACAGGGACCACCCAGACGTGCACACATCTGGAATTTTTACTTAAGTAAGTTTTTAAGACCCTAAATCTGCCAAATCAATGTATATAGCAGATTGCAAGTGTCTCTTTACTTACAGAGCCAACAGGACCACAGCCACCTCTGCCATCCCACAGGACCAGGGACCAGTGGCGTAACTACAAAGTTAGGGGCCCCGGTGCGAACTTCCAAATGGGGTACCCCCCTGCAGCCCTGCCATACAACTCAATGTAACCCCCATAGAATAATGGCCACACATGATGCTCAATACTGTATAACGGCCACCACACATGATGCTCCATACTGTATAATGGCCACACATGATGCTGCATACTGTATAACGGCCACACATGATGCTCAATACTGTATAATGACCCCCCTCCTGTATGCATGGCTCATCTCCCTCCTATCCCATATACATAGCTCATATTACCCCTCCTGTATGCATGGCTCATATTCCCCCCTGCATGGCTCATATTCCCCCCTGCATGGCTCATATTCCCCCCTGCATGGCTCATATTCCCCCTGCATGGCTCATATTCCCCCCTGTATGCAGGCTTAGCTCTCCGCTCCCGCTCGGCGCGCCGGCTTATGTCCTCCTTCATCCCCCCCCCCCCCGTCCCCCCGTCCCTCGTCCCTCATACTCACCTGTCTTCCCACTGCACGGCCATGCCGACATCCCTCGCGCTCTGTCCCGACTCCAGACGGCGGCGCCGGCGCAGCACCTTCTTCCTGCTTGAGCGGTCATGTGACACCGTTCATTAAGATCATGAATATGCGCATATTCATGATCTTAATGAGCAGTGTCACGTGACCGCTCAAGCAGGAACGAGCTGCAGTGCAGACGCCGAGACCATCGCTGGAGCAGGGTGAGTATTCAAGGCAGCGGCGGCGGCAGCGGCGGCGGGGAAGGGGGGGGGAGGCCCTGGAGCGGGGGGAGGCACTGCCAGTCCGAGCCTGCCTGCCGGGCCCGGGCCCCTGACCTGCCGGGCCCGGTCGCACTGGCGACCGCTGCGACCGCGGTAGTTACGCCACTGCCAGGGACCACAGCCACCTCTGCCATCCCACAGGGACCACCCAGATGTCCTTACATCTTGAACCTTTTCCTTAAAGTAAGTATTAAACACCCTAAATCTGCCAAATCAATGTGTATAGCAGATTACAGGTGTCTTTTTACTTACAGAGCCCACAGTACCACAGCCACCTCTGCCATCCCACAGGACCACAGCCACCTCTGCCATCTCACAGGGACCACCCAGACGTCCAAACATCTTCAACTTTTTCCTTAAGTAAGTATTAAAGACCCTAAATCTGCCAAATCAATGTGTATAGCAAATTACAAGTTGTAACAACTCTGCTGGCATCGCAGCATGGCCTCACATCTCTCACACAATCTTACCCACTGCTCCAGGCCATGATGTGCTTTCTCTTTAATGCCAGCTCCATGTTCTGTGTCTCTGCTCTCTGCATGCCTCATGGCTATGTGTATAGGGGGCCGGCGCCTGAACTCTCTGGTTCTTATAGGAATCAGGTGCACCTATCCAATCAGTTCCTGACCAATTACCAAGAGGCCTCCTGTATATAGTGCAGCTCCACCCTGTGGTCTGGGCCTGTGCAATGTGTTAGCTCAGTTAGTGTTTAGCTGCTGAGTTTGCCTGGCCTTGCTCTGAGTTACTCCCTCTCTGGAGGCTTTTCTCTGTGCTATTGCCTTGATCTTGTAGTCCGCCCTCCAGGAGGCAGAATATCCTGGTCCCTGTGTCTTTGTCCCTGTGTCTTGTTCTATTGCCTTGTCTGTACTTTGTCTTTTCTCGGTCTCCTTGTCTGTGGCTTTCTTCCCTGCTTTCTGTCCTTGTGTTTTCTGTCTGCTTTCACTCCGCACTCTTGCGGCTCTGCACTCAGACCTTGCTTCGCACTCTCTGGCTTTGCTCTGTGGCTCCGCTCTTTGCGGTTCCATCTGGCCCCGCTCTTTGCGGTACTATCTGGCTCCGCCTCCTGTGTTTCTGCATTTGGCTCCGTCTCTGCTCTTGGCTCCGCCTCCAGCGTCTCCGCTCTTGGCTCCGCCTCCAGTGTCTCCACTCTTGGCCCCGCCTCCAGCGTCTCCGCTCTTGGCTCCGCCTCCAGCGTCTCTGCTCTTGGCTCCGCCTCCAGCGTCTCCGCTCTTGGCTCCGCCTCCATCGTCTCTGCTCTTGGCTCCGCCTCCAGCATCTCCGCTCTTGGCTCCGCCTCCAGCGTCTCCGCTCTTGGCTCCGCCTCTTGCGGCTCCGTCCTTGGCTCTGCCTTCTCCTTCTCTTCTCTTAGTTCCACCTTCTACTTGTTACTTGGTCCTCCTGTGTGAACAGGTCCCTACCTGTTCCTTCATTCTCCTTTCCTTCTGGCTTGTTTCCGTACCTGCATCTTCTGTGTGTACAGGTCCCTACCTGTTCCTTCATCACACTCACAATAGGACTGCACTCGGGTGTCATCTGAGTGCAGCCTGATTCATACACCACATCAACCAGTCCTGTGTATCCTGTGTTCCTGCCAGTCCTGCCATTCCTGCCCTGCCTTCCAGTCCTGTGTTCCTGCTGTCCTAGCCAGTCCTGTTTCCTGCCGTGTCTCTGCCAGCCCTGAGTTCTCTGCCGTGTCTCTGCCAGCCCTGTCTCAGCCGTGCCAGCCTACTCGTCGGTGTTCCAGCCGTGCTCTTCTGCCAGTCCTGCCTAATGCCCGCACCAATCCAGGTGTTCCTGTCTCCCAAGTGGGATCAGCAGCCACAGCCAGACACCACCCTAGAGTAGCACCTGGCAGCTGCCTGCTGCACAAGCCTGTCCTCACCATCAAAGGCTCCAGTGAAAACCCAGGCAGCTGTCATAGTCACGCCCCTTCCAGGGTAGTCTGGTTTGTGGCACAGTGGGGCCACAAACCCCCCGAGCTCACGCCCACCAGTCAGGGCGTGAGCGTGACACAAGTGTCTTTTTACTTACAGAGCCAACAGGACCACAGCCACCTCTGCCATCCCACAGGACCAGGGACCACAGCCACCTCGGCCATCCTACAGGGACCACCCAGACGTCCAAACATCTTCAACTTTTTCCTTAAGTAAGTATTAAAAACCCTAAATCTGCCAAATCAATGTGTATAGCAGATTACAAGTGTATTTTTACTTACAGAGCCAACAGGGACCACATCCACAATGTCCTCTTCTGACAGCTCTCCACCAGAGCAACAGCATGTATCGGTAAGTTACCAAAAATTTTAAAATGTTTTTGTTTATACACTTTACATTTATGTTAATCATGACATTGCTATTGGTCGATCCTTCGAAGGGATGACACCCCTTTTCTATACCTTAACTTTAGGTATTCTAATCCCCCAAATAACAACAGACTCTGAGCTTGGATTATAAATGGCCACAGTGGCCTTTATTATAAACATACAACAAGAATAATAACGTAGGGAGGAGTCCTTGAAGCTCCAAACTGGTGGTCAACCATAACAGGGAGTGGACAGAAACAAACCATGTATTTACTCCCAGCCGTAACCATCCAGGCTCGGAAGCACCAAAATACCCCGAAGGGTTAACCATGTCCACTTTTAACCTGGGGATCCGGCCCACTGTTGCCAAGATCCCCCCCCCCCCCGAACCACCAGACCCGAAAACCAAGTTTACACCCACTGAAGGATCCGTACCCCGACGGATCCCCCAGGCCAATTTATCACCAACTCCAAGGACCCCTCCCACCGCCTCAGGCCACCATGACCCAACAATTACCCGAAACGCAACAATACCCAAACACGAAAAAAGGGGCGGGCGGGCGGGATCTTCTTGCTGCTCCAGAGCGGGAACTGGTAAGCCCCACCCCACCCTATCCTTATAACCCCTGCCTCATGCATATACTCCCTCCTCCCCAAATTAACCCCTTCCTCTCCTAATTCTCCCTCCCAAACCCCTGTCATGACGGCCTGCACGTACGCCGTCTGCGGGGGGATGGGACGGCTCGCTCTGGCCTGCTCTTGACATTGCTATTGGTCGATCCTTCGAAGGGATGACACCCCTTTTCTATACCTTAACTTTAGGTACTCTAACTCCCCCAAATAACGACAGACTCTGAGCTTGGATTATAAATGGCCACAGTGGCCTTTATTATAAACATACAACAAGAATAATAACGTAGGGAGGAGTCCTTGAAGCTCCAAACTGGTGGTCAACCATAACAGGGAGTGGACAGAAACAAACCATGTATTTACTCCCAGCCGTAACCATCCAGGCTCGGAAGCACCAAAATACCCCGAAGGGTTAACCATGTCCACTTTTAACCTGGGGATCCGGCCCACCGTTGCCAAGATCCCCCCCCGAACCACCAGACCCGAAAACCAAGTTTACACCCACTGAAGGATCCGTACCCCGACGGATCCCCCAGGCCAATTTATCACCAAATCCAAGGACCCCTCTCACCGCCACAACGAGGGTATTTGAAAACCTTAAATACCCGAGACCCCACCACACTTCACCGCTATTGCCCTTTCAATACCGGTCTGTAGACCCAAAGCCCACAAGTCAGTGCCCACAGCGTTCAAGTGAACACCATCACCCAGGAGGAAATCCCCCCCACCCTGTTCCAGCTCCAGATGACGGACAAACAAACCTCCATTCTTCACCACAAACTTGGCGACCGTCCGATTAACCTTAATCCTGGCCTTGTTGACCTTGTCCGCCGATCTGGCGTGCCTCCAACACCTCCTCGGAACAATGTCCGACCATACAACCAACACATTCCCAAAGGACGCCCATAATCTGCGAAGGTCATGCTTTATATCTCGGATCAGTTCCCTACAAGGGCGAATCCCCAAATCGTTCCCTCCAACGTGCAAGACCAGAATGTCCGGGAATTTGTCTAAACGAGCATTGTTATGCACTTCCTTCAAAACCCCGTTCCAGCCCAATCCCCGAAAACCCAACCATCTGACCACGGCCACCTCTTTGGAGAACCCGAGCTGCCGACCGTCCCGCCGAACGTCCACCCGTCTCGCGCCCCAGTACACGTACGAGTGACCGACGATCCAGATCAACAGGGGATTGGAACCTGAAAATACATAACAACTAAAATCCACAACCGTACTACAAATACAAACAACATAACAAAACACCCCCATCCTCCCTTTCATCCTTACTTAAGGTCTCACGTAACTCCTGTAACGCTTCGACTCCCATCCCCCAATCTGTTGCACCACTTCCGGTGCCAAACCACCCAACGCCGCCTCAGACGCAGCCCCAATTCGGAAGGAGTGAGAGGCAAAACGGGAAGCATCCAAACCCAACTCCCCCAGGGATCGTCTAAGCACTGCCACAAACTGAAACTTGGACAAAAAGGACCCATTTTCGTGACACAACAAAGGACCCTCTTTTGGGGGCTGAAAACAACTAAAAGCCTCCCAACAACTAACGGGACACATAAGCGAACCCACAACAGCGCCCAAAACCACACGTTTTCCTCTACCCTCCTGATCAGTCTTTGATCTACGCAACCAAAATTGTAACCCCCTTTCGGTAAGCACCACATCCCTGGCCCAAAGCCCCCCCCTGCACATACGTATTAGGCGACACGATCTCACTCACCCGCAGCGCGCCAAAAAATGCCAAGGAAAATGCCAGACGAAAAAGAGCCACCTCAAAGTCAGATGTGCAAATCTCACTGAGCTTCACACCTACTCGTTCCAACAAGCTAAAGGAAATCGAGCGCCTAAGATCACCCTTTCCCGCCCTCCTTCTAAATCCCTTCACCGCCTGCCTTACTAAAAACAACTTCGTTAAATCCCGTAAACCTCTAAGCTGAAAACCAAAAGCCAAGGCCGACCGAATGCTCTCCACTTTAGACGCCGACCATCCGTCATCAGCACCCCGTCTCAACCACAACAACAGGGCCCCCACATAATCATCCCCCATGTTACCCACCCCACAAGACACCAACCAGGCCTCCCAATCACTCCACACCGACCGGTATGCTGCCCAAGTGCTGGGTGCAAAAGACGCCTGAATCAAAGGTTCTGCAGCCCGGATACCACGCTCCAGAGTTCCTGCGGGCAGTCCCGACCCGTCTCCTCCGCCTCCGGAGCCAAAGCACGGAAACGCTCCCACTGAAACCGAGACAAAGAGTCAGCGATGGAATTCTCAACACCGGGCACATGAGTTGCCGAAACATACGCATTGATAGACATGCAGAACAACACTAACTGACGCCAAACCCGAATAACTGGGGGGGACGATGCCGTCAAACTGTTGATAACACAAACAACCGCCATGTTATCACAATTAAACCGTACCTTGCGATTGCGGAAATCCTCCTTCCACAGATAAACCGCCACCAAAATAGGAAAAATCTCCAATAAAGTTACGTTTTTTACCAGCCCGGAACCGAACCAGTCGTCCGGTCACCTTGAAGCACACCACCGACCCCCAAAAAAGGCGCCAAAACCAATCCCACCCGACGCGTCCGTGAACAAATCCAAGTCATGATTGCCCACCACTTCCTCCATCAGAAGCGATCGGCCATTGTACCGTGCCAAAAAACTATCCCAAACCTCCAAATCGGCTTTGTGCTCACTAGATAAGCGCACGAAATGATGGGGGGCCTTCACCCCCGCTGTAGCACCTGCGAGCCTCCGAGAAAACACTCTCCCCATGGGGATAATTCTGCACGCAAAGTTCAACTTGCCAAGAAGAGACTGAACTTCCCGCAGAGGCAACTTCTTCAAGCGACGCGCACGAGCCACCTCGCTTCTCAAACCGACCACCTTCTCCTCGCGTAACCGAAACTCCCATGCGACCGTATCAATGACGATGCCCAGGAATGAAATACACGTACTGGGCCCTTCGGTTTTTCCTGGCGCCAACGGAACACCGAACCGCCTTGCCACCCAAATCATTGTTTGCAAAACCATTTCGCAACAACCAGATTGAGCAGGCCCGATGCACAAAAAATCATCCAAATAATGGATGATGTAATCCAAACCAGACACATCCCGAACGACCCACTCTAGAAACGAACTGAAAGCCTCAAAATATGCGCAAGACAAAGAACAGCCCATCGGCAAACATCTGTCAACATAAAACCACTGGTCCCAATAACAACCCAACAATCTAACGCTGTCCGGATGGACAGGCAGTAACCGGAACGCCGACTCAATATCCGTCTTGGCCAATAGTGCTCCCCTGCCGCATCTACGCACCAAACGTGTAGCCTCATCAAAAGACGTATAAACCACGGAGCAAAGCTTCGGATCTATTCCGTCATTCACCGACCGCCCCTTAGGGTAAGACAAATGATGAATTAGCCTAAACTTGTTAGGCTCTTTCTTTGGAACCACACCCAATGGGGAAATAACCAAATCCTCAATGGGCGGACCGGTGAAAGGGCCAGACATCCTACCCAACGCCACTTCCTTGCTCAACTTTTCCGACACTACCGCCGCGTGTAACACTGCCGACTTCAGATTCCTTACAACCTGTGGAATACTAAAAGTAGGGGCAGGTATCCGAAAACCATCCCGAAAGCCCAAAAACAACAACTCCGCTTTCGGCCTATCTGGAAACCTATCTAGAAAGGGGGCCATCTCGTCCAACCTCACCGGCGTCGCCCCCTTTTGAATTACCGTCAGGCTTAGCCTTCTTCTTGAAGCACTTTTTAGCCCCATGGGAGGATCCACTGCAATGCGAGCACGCGTGCTTGAATTTACAGGTGGCCCCAAATTTGCACTGGCCGTCGTTAAACTGCCAGCACAAGCCGTGCTTCTGGCTCGCTTGGCCAGACTGACTTCCCGCTCCTGAACTGCCTTGTGCTGCGGTCTGGCCGGCATTTCCGGCCCCCCCTTGAAAGGAGTGACCAAACTTTGTGGGCGCCATCACTCGCAACCACAAGCCAATGTCCTTCTGATCCCACCGGATCTCCGGACGAACCGCCTTCCGCTGCCTAAACTGCTCATCGTACCAGAGCCAGGCCTGGCCCCCGTACGCTCTGTGCGCCTCCCCTATCGAATCCATATAACAGAAAAGTGGCGAACAATTTTCAGGAGCCTTCTCACCGACTACGCTCGCTAAAATTGCAAATGCTTGCAACCAGTTCACAAACGTCTGCGGAATAAGGCGCCACCTCCTTTTTTCTTCGTCCTCTTTCTTACTGTCCTCTTTTTTGCTCTTATCTAAATTGAACTTTTCTAAAGGCAGAAGCGAAAAAATTTCCACGTATTCATCTTTCCATATCTTCTCCCTTACTTCCTTCTTCAAATGGGCCCCAAGCGGCCCCTCAAAACAGACGTAAACCTCCCCCCGCGCTTTATCGTCTAAACGGATCCCGCCTTCCTTCTCCTTCTCAGTTTGTACCGACACCGACACCGGAACACTCGAACCTCTGGGTGCCAATACGCCCTCCCCAGATGCCCCGACGCCCAAATCCGTAGAACCAACCCACACGGCCAACGGGGACGGCACCGACCTAACCCCACCCAACCTCGCGAGCAACTCACGTACGCTAGACAGTAACTCACCAACCCCTTCGTTCCCTGAACTCCCCGCCTGCTCCCCCATAGCCCCTACCCCACTTGTCTGACTAGCCCCCACCACCGGGGAAAACAATCGTGTTGCTGACAAAACAGACACAGAGTCTTGCTCACCAAGCTGCAGAGGAACTGAAGTCCCCCCAGCCGCAGGCGTCGTCCTTGTCCTGTTGTCCTTGGCTCCTGGTCCACTCTGCCCGCGAGGCTGCGTCTCACCGCGGGATAATGAACGAGAGGATGCGGCCCCATCTCGGCCCGACGCTGAAGATCCCGATGCGGCCCGATAGGAAGGACTGCCCGGCACTGGCCCACCGTCCGATCCAGGCCTTGGGGACGCCCGGCCACTACTCCATCTGGATCCCACTTGTGATCCGGCTGACGCACCTTGCGACCTGGACGGGCCCGGCCGCACAGGGGACGAAGCGGCGCTGCCGGCCGCTGCAGAACCGGCTCTCCCTCGCTGTCTCGTTGCAGGAGCAGAGCGCCCAGCAGCGGCTACACTGCGGCGCCCCCCCGTGACGTCACTGACCATCGGCGCTCCAGCTCGTGAAGGCCCCGCCCCCTGAGCTGAGGAAGCTGGCCTCACCACCGCCGCAGGCCCTGTCGCCGCCTGTGTATTCCTCCCGGATCGGGCCCTGCTGGGACGCTTACCGGCGGGCACCCGGTCCGGAGGGTCCCTGGAGGGGCTCCTTTGCCGTCGCTGAGGCCGAATCGGATCCGGGGACAGCCGTTGAGGAGGCCGCACGCGCCGGGAGCGCCGCTCACCGCTGGCCGCCGTCTGGGCTCCGCCGCTGCCGCTACCGCTACCTCCGCCACTGCCGCTGCCGGTGCCCAGTATACTGGCGACCTGGGCCTCTAACCAGCCTGGAGGCTGGCTCTCTGCTGCCGCCCGCAGCTGCTGCAGGACACCATCTATCCCGGACATGGCTATCTTCTTGCTGCTCCAGAGCGGGAACTGGTAAGCCCCACCCCACCCTATCCTTATAACCCCTGCCTCATGCATATACTCCCTCCTCCCCAAATTAACCCCTTCCTCTCCTAATTCTCCCTCCCAAACCCCTGTCATGACGGCCTGCACGTACGCCGTCTGCGGGGGGATGGGACGGCTCGCTCCGGCCTGCTCTCTACATGCATTATGTTTAAACAGGAAACTGAAGCGGCCGAGGGCCTGTCAGAAGGGGACGAGACGAGTGGAGAGATGCAAATAGCGGAGGAACAGAGTGTAAGTTGTGGTGAAAAAGTTGCTTCACACATCACAGTGCACCCAACACAAAAATGATCTTCATACATCACTGTACACATAAAACATGTGCCTACATTAAAGATTATTTTCCTTTTTTTTCAGTCTGCTGCTGCTGCACAATCCGAACACCGTGAAGGTCCTCCCAGCCGCTCCCAGAGTCGGCGTCATCGCCGCCGCGGTCGGCCAGCGGTGAGTTGTATTTTTTTTTCTTCTTCTATTGGAAGTTTTGTGTTTCAGTGTACTAATTTTTTTTTTTTATTTAATTTTCAGTCTTCACAGCGTGCTCCCGAAACAGATGAGGAGGAGGGCATAAATGTGGACAGCCTCATTGAGGAGGTCCGCGAGCGGGAGCCGCTGTGGAACATGGCTGACCACAGGCATGCTGATACCCATGTCACCCGTCGGCTCTGGGAGGAAGTGTGCCAAAACCTGTTTCCGAGGTGGGAGGACCTTCATCCAAGGCAGCGGAGTAAAGAATGTAAGTATTCACTTTTCAGTGATGTTTTGAGCTGAATGTAATGTATTGTAATTAACAATTTTCTTTATTTCATTCTTGTCTTCACAGGTGAAAGGGTTAGGAAGCGGTGGCGGTCACTCAGGGATCGCTTCAAGAGGAAGTTTAACGAGGAGATGCAGGCCCCGAGTGGCTCAGCAGGAAGGAAATGTATTAGATATAAATACGGCCCTGCCCTGTCCTTCCTCAGGCAAACCATGCTGAGTCGAATGTAAGTATTCAACAGCCCATTAAATAACCATGTTAACCTGTCTAACTTTGTTTGGTTTCAGTCAGGGCTTTTTCCTATCAATATATTAATTGTTTTTGTTTTTTCTTCCACAGCACCTTCAGCAGCCATCGGGCGCCTGCAGCGACCTCGGTGCCCTCTGGAGCGATCTCTCAGGAGTTCGCCACCGAGGGCCACATCGGTAGGCCCCACACCTCTGACCCCTCTGTCCCATCCACTTCCACTGCCCCATCCACTTCCGCCGCCCCAAGCACTGGAGCATCATTGCAGCCTTCCTTACTTGCATCTGATGCTCAACAGTTAGCGTTCCCTTTACCCCACCCATCTGATCCTGCCACCTCTAGACCACCATTAGGTTCGTGGCGGCAGTGACAGAGGGGTCAGGAAAGGAGCTATGCTCCTGAATTCTTACATCTGAATGCATCCTTCCAAGGATCTTTCAAAAGTTTGGGAGAACAAGTGACTGCTGGTTTCAACATGGTGCAAGCACGCATCAGTGAAACCAGCAGGGAAACCAGCAGTCACTTGGATAGGCTGCATTCAGATGTAAGTCAATCTCCAGCCAACCTTTTTTTTTTTTCAATCCATGCTCAGGAGCATGGAAAAGCTTTCTTTTGAGCAGCAGATGCAGGTAATGAATAGCTGCCATGATGCTCTTCTTAAGGCCCTGTCCGAACCCCAAACTACCCCCACACCTCCCCACACAGCCACTACTACATTGCCACCCCAGGCCCCATTTCCACACCACGCCCCATCCCAGGCCCGATTTCAACACCAGGCCCCATCCCAGTCCCCATTTCCACCCCAGTCCCCCCATTACCAAACCCAGTCTCAATATCCACCCCAGTCTCAATATCCACCCCAGTCTCAATATCCACCCCAGTCTCAATACCCATCCCGGCCCACAAACCAAATGCCTTCCCCACTGTTTTCTTCCTTGCCCAGCTTTTCTTCCCCATTAAAGGGAACCTGTCACCCCAAAAATCGCGGGTGAGGTAAGTCCACCGGCATCAGGGGCTTATCTACAGCATTCTGTAATGCTGTAGATAAGCCCCCGATGTAACCTGAAAGAGGAGAAAAAGACATTATATTATACTCACCCAGGGGCGGACCCGCTGCTGGTCAGGTCAAACGGGCGTCTCTGGTCCGCTGCGGCGCCTCCCATCTTCATTACAAGACGTCCTCTTCTGATCTTCAGCCATGGCTCCGGCGCAGGCGTACTTTGCTCTGCCCTGTTGAGGGCAGACAAAGTACTGCAGTGCGCAGGCGCCGGGCCTCTGACCTTTCCGGCGCCTGCGCACTGCAGTACTATCCTCTGCCCTCAACAGGGCAGAGCAAAGTACGCCTGCGCCGGAGCCGTGGCTGAAGATCAAAAGAGGACGTCTTGTAATGAAGATAGGAGGTGCCGCAGCGGACCGGAGACACCCATCCGACCTGACCAGCAGCGGGACCGCCCCTGGTGAGTATAATCTAACGTCTTTTTCTCCTCTTTCAGGTTACATCGGGGGCTTATCTACAGCATTACAGAATGCTGTAGATAAGCCCCTGATGCCGGTGGGCTTACCTCACCCACGATTTTCGGGGTGACAGGTTCCCTTTAAGTATACCACCTACCCCAACACCACCCCCCTCTGGTCAGCTTCCCCCACCTATATTTCTTAAAAAGAAAAAATGTTTTCACTCAAAAAAAAAAAACATTTAAATAAATTGTTTTTTGATTTAAACTCTACTCTTTGTGTCTGTGCCTTCATTTAGGTAAGCTGGTATGGTAACTAATCAAAGGAAAAAAAAATTCAACACCACACGTTAAAAGGTATAACATATTGGGATTATTACCAAGAAAACCACACTTTTTGAAACTGATTTTTTTTGGGGGGTAAACACAATTTGTACAGAAATAAATCCATGAAACATTACATAAAGATGTCACACAATTGTGTCTTGCCATGGAACCTGACCGACAGGTGACACAAAATACTCCGCAATCTGGTCCCTCATTCTTGTAACAGAACCAGCGGAGCGAACGGAGCTGCTGCGGTAATCCCACAAGGTTGTCTCCAATTCTTCATCATCAACTGAAACTGGCTCCTTTGAAAGTACAAAGTTATGGAGCACCACACAGGCCTTCACCACCTCGTCAATGGTTTGGGTGTGCAGTTTGATGGCAGTGAGCAGAACTCTCCACTTTGCAGTTAATAATCCAAATGCACACTCGACCACTCGTCTGGCTCAAGTAAGGTGGTAATTAAATACCCTTTTTGTTCTTGTTAAGTCTCTGCTACCATATGGTTTAAGTAGGTGTGGCGATAACTGGAAAGCCTCATCACCAACACATAGGTATGGCATGGGTGGTTCAGTTGTTCCCGGGAGTGGTCTGGCTGGTGGGAAATCGTATGCATCTCCATACAAGCAACGGCCCATCGGAGAGTTTTTGAAAACTTGGGAGTCGTTGGACCGGCCATAGGCTCCAATGTCCACAGCCAGGAATCTGCAGTTGGCTTCGGCTATAGCCATGAGTACGATAGAGAAGTACTTCTTATAATTGTAGTACTCCGATCCAGATCCTGCCGGTTTTGCAATCCATATGTGTTTCCCATCGACGGCACCAACACAATTTTCGCAAACAAGTCTGCACTTGTCAGCCAGATGTTTATTGTTGGTTGGGGGATGTATTCCTGATGCAAAGTGTCACAAATCGCCCGACAGGTCTCTTTTACTATTCCGGAAATAGTAGAAATTTCAAGCCGGAATTGATAATAGAGTGACGTCAAGGATTCACCCATAGCAAGGAAGCTGTGAAAAAAAAAATAAACATGTTAAAATTAAATTGCACAGACCAACAACTTTTTTTTTTTTTTTTGGTAAAGTTTCAATAAATGGCACTGTGGAAAGTTTTGTTCTGACGGGACGCACAATAAAAACTGCATTGAACAGGTGTAAAACAGTTGTATGGCCAGAAACAATTAAAAAAATTACATGCTGCAGAAAATGCAACGCAATATTTCAGCGCAGTATTTTTTGCAGCATGTTACAAGACATTAAATCTGAGCAATTAAATAAAAAAAGAGGCAGTGTAATGGCCAGAAACAATAAAAAAAATTACATGCTCCAGAAAAATGCAACGCAATGTTTCAGCGCAGTATTTTCCGCAGCATGTTACATGACATTAAATATGAGCAATGACATTACAAAAAAGAGGCTTACCGCAGTGTCACCATCAGCCGCTCTGCCGGTGTGATAGCAAGCCTCATCCGTGTGTCCTGCCTCTGGATGACATCCCCAAGTATTTCCAGCAAATAATCAAAATGCTCCTGCCTCATCCGAACATAATTGTTTAATTTGTCTGGGTTCTGCCGCAACTCCAAATAGAGGGTTGACTGAACGCCCCGGGTCATCCGCAGTTCATTAATAGGATGTATCCATAGTCTTCTCCGTCGACGTTGCTGCAGAAGAATCCTCCATCTCGCTTGTTCCTCCTTCTCCCGCACTATAATATCCAGGCGATTAGTCTCGAAAATAACATCAGTTACCACACTCGCAATCCTCCCAAGTACTCCTTCCATCTCTGCCACTTTCTCAACCCTTTCAAAGATGGGCTGTAAATACAGTCAGTATATAGTTTTCCCTATTTTCCAGTAGCCAATCACATTTGGGAGACTCCCATTTTAAAAACGGATCCGTCATAAAAACGGATGCAATGGATGGTAAAAACGGATACAACGGATGCAACGCATACAGTATTTCGACGGAACAGTTTAGCGGATTTGCGACGGATCCGTCAAAATGGTGTATGCGTTGCATCCGTTTTTCACTATTTTTGACGCATCCGTTTTTTGCACAAAACGCATTTCGACGTCTGCAGAAAAACGCTAGTGTGAAAGTAGCCTTAAGCAAATTCTTCATATGTCCAAGTTGTGAACATAGCCTTTTCATGTTTTCAGACTCATTATGGTTAAATCACAAAAAGAACGTGAAAAAATAGCTAATAAAGCTGCTGCAGACGTACAGAAAAAAAATACACATGGGGACATAGACAAATATCTAAAGAAAAAAATCAGATGCCTCCCAAACTTCTGCAAGACGGTCCCTTAAAAAATCTAACTCTTTCGATATCTTAGACGATTCTGATCCCAGCAGAGACGACTCTGATAGTGACTTCATGATGGAAGACGCAGCTCCCATCTCTAGAGCCTTTATGAAAAAACTGATGGCCCAAAATATGAAACCTATCTTGGAAGAGCTGTCCTGCATGCGTTCGGATCTCCAACATCTGGGCCAAAGGGTTGAAGCCTTGGAATCTGCAAACTCAGACACAGTTGACACTCTCAATTGTCTTAATGAGCAAGTCCTCAAACAACAACAACAGCTCAACGTAGCCTTAAAAGCAGCAGAAGACAAGGAAAATAGGAGCAGAAGAAAATATTCGTATAAGAGGCATTCCTGAATCCTTCGCAAATGAAGCTTTAGGAAAGGTATCCAGAGAAATTTTTGCCAACATTCTTGGTCAAGACAGAGCTGCCGCTATCACTATTGAACGAGTACATCGAGCCCTGAGACCTAAACCAAAACAAGATGAGCCCCCGGAAGATCTACTCAAAGCTTGGGACTCTCTGGGCCTTTCTCCGATCGACCTGCCTTCATGGATGCCGATCGACACCAAATGGAGCCTTCCTCCCCTTACCAGATCGCAAGATTGGTCCCTAAAGAAGAAACATACCTCTCCTAAAATCAAGGAGCAAGATCCCAAAAAACACCCACCTTGATCTCGCAATACTCCAATCATTCTTTCTTATAGGACATTTATCTGATGTCCTAGGAATATTTTGCTCTACCCCTAATTTCTATTGTCTCTTTTCATCTGCGACTTTAACCCTTCCCCCCCAATGTTTGGGTCTATGTAAACATGTGGACACCACGTGCTTCCTGTTGCTGATGAGGCGGATAGTGAGCACTATTCTTGCAGCCCAGACTGGCGGTGTATACCGTGTGGCCCCTGCTTCATTCAGCAGTTTGTGCCTACCCCTTGAGCACTATTTTGCAGCCCATACTGGCGGTACATACCGCGTGCCTCCTGCTTCATTCAGCAGATAGTGTCAGTCCGTGACACATTACCCTATCTCAGTAGCTTGTTTCTACCTCATGCGCACTATTTTGCACCCCATACTGGCAGTACATTTCGCGTGGCTCCTGCTCCATCCAGCAGTTAGTGTCACTTGTGACACACCATTGTATCTCTGCGGCTTGTGCCTACCCCCGCGACCTATGTGTCTTCAGGCTTTTTATTGATGCAATCTAACATTGCTACTCGGGGCTTTTCTAAGCATACTAGTATATTAGCACACTGATGAAGGTCTAGTAACGACCGAAACGTTTGTGAATACTGTATGTAAATAAACCCCCCACTTTGCATCACAACACTTTTGGAGTGTGCTAGTCACTTGCATTTTACACTTTATAATTTAGACATACCTCAACCTATGAGAGAGTGTCCTGACGCTATGGAAAGCGCCCCAGGCCCAGATGGTTTTCCTGTTGGTTACTACAAGAAGTTTTTAGATATCCTCCTCCCCCACCTAGTTGACCTTCTCAACTCATTTCTGGAAGGGAAGGCCCCACCTAGTCAAACTCTGGAGGTGTACATTACTGTTATTCCCATGGAGGGCAGAGATGGCAGCCTTTGTTGTAATTATCGGCCTATCTCTTTACTCAATACTGACCTAAAACTATGGGCAAAGATCCTAGCCGCCAGAATTAATAGTGTTTTAGAAACACTAATCCATCCTGACCAAGTAGGTTTTGTTAAGGGAAGGGAGGGCAAGGATAATTCTATTAAAAACCCTCCTGGCTATTCTATCAACAGATGCCGAGAAGGCCTTCGATAGAATCAGATGGCACTACTTGATATGCACCTTACAAAAGTTTGAATTCCCCCCTCCGTGCACCAGACAGGGCTGTCCACTTTCCCCTTTACTGTTTGTCCTGGCCATTGAGCCTTTGGTGCAATCTATAAGAAAAGACCCTGATATTTCTGGCATTAAAATTAACCAAATGGAACATAAAATCAGCCTTTTTGTGGACAATATAATTCTATCAATCTCTAATCCTTACAACGCTATTCATAAAATTTTATCCCTGCTTCGGACTTTCTCAAAAATTTCCTACCTTAAAATTAACGACTCTAAATCTAACATTTTACAATTCAACCTAGATGCTAACCAAATCGCTGATATTAAGAAGTTAATGACTTGGCATTGGTCTGAAGACACTTTGACATACCTAGGTCTAAAATTCGTCAGGGACATAAACTCTTTGATTCAAACCAATTTTGAATCACTTTTCAAATCAATTCATACAGACCTCAATATATATGGAGGCAGAGGAATCTCTTGATGGGGTAAGATAATGACCTTTAAAACATACATATTGCCAAAGATTTTATATATCTTTAGATCCCTTCCCCTAAAGATTTCCCCCTCATTATTGACTAGTCTACAATCTCGCCTCCATCATTTTATTTGGGGAGACAAAAAGGCAAGAGTAGCAACACATACTCTTTATAAAAGTAAAACTCTAGGAGGTGCAGGCCTCCCAAATATTTCTGCTTACTACTATGCCTTTTTGATTAAAAATAGTTTACATTGGGGGCCGCATTCAGAAGTTCTGGCTTGGTATGATCTCAAACTATATTTTAATAACAATAAGTTGCCAAAAGGGTTAATTCTAGATTCCCTTCTTTTAAAAAAAGAAACAATCATCTCTCCATCCCATTTTTCAGCCAACTTTGGAAGCATAGAAAAAATTAGCATCTCCAAAAAGAGGCACCAATAAATTTGACTCTTTGAGGAATTTCTCCTTACACCTTATATGCTCTTGGTTTGGGCACGATATTGATCCCTTTTGGGCAACAAAAGGTATTAATAAGTTAAAGGACCTCCTCAATGATTGAAAGTGCCAACCATTCAGTTATTTTAAAAACAAGTACGATTTTCCATTCTCTCTTTTTTGTCAATATTTAATTTTAAAAGAGAATGTCAATAAGTTTCTGAAATCTTCCCCACGCATTTCTGAATCGGCTAACAATCTAATCAGTGTGTTTTTTGGGGTGTGAAATACATGTACAGTTGGATTAATAACTGCTCAAACTTTATCAAGACCCAAAATTTAATTAAATGGGAATCAGAGCTTCACTTAAATCCCAATACTACAGATTGGGAGATGGCATTTTCTACATCCCTTGCCTCCACCATTGCTATATCCCTCCAAGAGACCCATCATAAAATTCTGACTCGTTGGTACTATACCCCTGCCAGACTGGCAAAAATTAATAAGTCTTATCCACCAGATTGTTGGAGGGGATGTGGTCATCGTGGCAGTTTAGTTCATATTTTATGGCATTTGTTGTGAATTCTGTGGCTGAATTCACTTCTGTGGTCACAAGTGGTATTGCAGTCTCTGGGCTTCCTCCCTCAGGTGTTTTGGTGAGCTCGTTGGCTGCCTTGCTATTTAGCTCCACCTGAGTCTGTCTTCCTTGCTCCTTGTCAATGTTCCAGTGTTGGATCTGAGCTACTGCATCTTTCCTGTGGCCTGCTGCTCTGCTAGATAAGTGTTACTTTGTTTTTGTTTCCGTTTTTTCTGTCCAGCTGTGCTATTCTCTTTTGCTGGAAGCTCTGAGACGCAAAGGGTGCACCGCCGTGCCATTAGTTTGGCACGGTGGGTCTTTTTGTCCCCCTTTGCGTGGTTCTGCTTTAGGGTTTTTTGTAGACTGCATAGTTCTCTTTGCTATCCTCGCTCTGTCTAGAATATCGGGCCTCACTTTGCTGAATCTATTTCATTCCTACGTTTTGTCTTTTCATCTTGCTAACAGTCATTATATGTGGGGGGCTGCCTATTCCTTTGGGGTATTTCTCTGAGGCAAGTCAGGCTTGTATTTCTATCTTCAGGCTAGTCAGCTCCTCAGGCAGTGCCGAGTTGCATAGGTAGTGTTAGGCGCAATCCACTGCTGCTTTTAGTTGTGTGAGAATAGGTTCAGGTATTGCAGTCTGCAGAGATTCCACGTCTCAGAGCTTGTTCTATTGTTTTTGGGTTATTGCCATATCACTGTATGTGCGCTGATTACTGCACACTGTGTTGCCTGATAGCACAGCATAACAGTACAAGGAGCCAAAACCAATGATTCTCAATAGAGGGAAAAAAGAAGTCCTGACATCATTTTTTTTTCCTCAGCTCTGTCTTCAGTTTTTTTTTTTTTTTTTCCCCTAGACATTAGAGTGCTTCAGGACACAGCTGTGGACATGGATATTCAGGCTCTGTGCTCCTCAATGGATAATCTCGTTATAAATGTACAAAAGATTCAAGATACAATTGATCAGAAATCTATGCTAGAACCAAGAATTCCTATTCCTGATTTGTTTTTTGGTGACAGAACTAAGTTCCTGAGCTTCAAAAATAATTGTAAGCTATTTCTGGCCTTGAAACCTCATTCTTCTGGTAATCCTATTCAACAGGTTTTGATTATTATTTCTTTTTTGCGCGGCGACCCACAGGACTGGGCGTTTTCTCTTGCGCCAGGAGACCCTGCATTGAGTAATGTTGATGCGTTTTTCCAGGCGCTTGGATTGCTTTACGATGAGCCTAATTCAGTGGATCAGGCTGAGAAAAATTTGCTGGCTTTATGCCAGGGTCAGGATGATGTAGAAGTATATTGTCAGAAATTTAGGAAGTGGTCAGTACTCACTCTGTGGAATGAATCTGCACTGGCGGCTTGGTTCAGAAAGGGTCTCTCTGAAGCTCTTAAGGATGTCATGGTGGGATTTCCTATGCCTGCTGGTTTGAATGAGTCTATGTCCTTGGCCATTCAGATCGGTCGTCGCTTGCGCGAGCGTAAATCTGTGCACCATCTGGCGGTATTGTCTGAGAGTAAACCTGAGCCTATGCAGTGCGACAGGACTATGACTAAAGTTGAACGGCAAGAACACAGACGTCTGAACAGGCTGTGTTTCTACTGTGGTGATTCCACTCATGCTATTTCTAATTGTCCTAAGCGCACTAGGCGGTTCGATAGCTCTGCCGTCATTGGTACTGTACAGTCCAAATTCCTTCTGTCCATTACCTTGATATGCTCTTTGTCATTGTATTCTGTCATGGCGTTTGTGGATTCGGGCGCTGCCCTGAATCTGATGGATTTGGATTATGCTAAACGTTGTGGGTTTTTCTTGGAGCCTTTGCGGTGTCCTATTCCGTTGAGAGGAATTGATGCTACACCTTTGGCCAAGAATAAGCCTCAGTACTGGGCCCAGCTGACCATGTGCATGGCTCCTGCACATCAGGAAGTTATTCGCTTTCTGGTACTGCATAATCTGCATGATGTGGTCGTGTTGGGGTTGCCATGGCTACAAACCCATAATCCAGTATTAGATTGGAACTCTATGTCGGTAACCAGCTGGGGTTGTCAGGGAGTACATGGTGATGTTCCATTTTTGTCTATTTCGTCATCCATTCCTTCTGACATCCCAGAGTTCTTGTCTGACTTTCAGGATGTATTTGAAGAGCCCAAGTCTGATGCCCTACCTCCGCATAGGAATTGTGATTGTGCTATCAATTTGATTCCTGGTAGTAAATTCCCTAAGGGTCGTTTATTTAATTTGTCCGTGCCTGAACACACCGCTATGCGCAGTTATGTGAAAGAATCCCTGGAGAAGGGACATATTCGCCCATCGTCATCACCATTGGGAGCAGGGTTCTTTTTTGTAGCCAAAAAGGATGGTTCGCTAAGACCGTGTATTGATTACCGCCTTCTTAATAAGATCACTGTTAAGTTTCAGTATCCCTTGCCATTGATATCTGACTTGTTTGCTCGGATTAAGGGGGCTAGTTGGTTTACTAAGATTGATCTTCGTGGTGCGTATAATCTGGTGAGAATCAGGCAGGGAGATGAATGGAAAACGGCATTTAATACGCCCGAGGGTCATTTTGAGTATCTGGTGATGCCGTTCGGACTTGCCAATGCTCCATCTGTTTTTCAGTCTTTTATGCATGACATTTTCCGTGAGTATCTGGATAAATTCCTGATTGTTTACTTGGATGACATTTTGATCTTCTCTGATGATTGGGAGTCTCATGTGAAGCAAGTCAGAATGGTTTTCCAGGTACTGCGTGCTAATTCCTTGTTCGTGAAGGGATCAAAGTGTCTCTTCGGTGTGCAGAAAGTTTCATTTTTTGGGGTTCATCTTTTCCCCTTCTACTATCGAGATGGATCCGGTTAAGGTCCAGGCCATCCAGGATTGGACTCAGCCGACATCTCTGAAAAGTCTGCAGAAATTCCTGGGCTTTGCTAATTTTTATCGTCGCTTCATCTGTAATTTTTCTAGCATTGCCAGACCATTGACCGATTTGACCAAGAAGGGTGCTGATTTGGTTAATTGGTCTTCTGCTGCCGTGGAAGCTTTTCAGGAGTTGAAGCGTCGTTTTTGCTGTGCCCCTGTGTTGTGTCAACCAGATGTTTCTCTTCCGTTCCAGGTCGAGGTTGATGCTTCTGAGATTGGAGCAGGGGCGGTTTTGTCACAGAGAGGTTCTGGTTGCTCAGTGTTGAAACCATGTGCTTTCTTTTCCAGGAAATTTTCTGCTGCTGAGCGTAATTATGATGTGGGCAACCGAGAGTTGCTGGCCATGAAGTGGGCATTCGAGGAGTGGCGTCATTGGCTTGAGGGAGCTAAGCATCGCGTGGTGGTATTGACTGATCATAAGAATCTTACTTATCTCGAGTCTGCCAAGCGCTTGAATCCTAGACAGGCCCGTTGGTCGTTATTTTTTGCTCGTTTTGATTTTGTGATTTCGTACCTTCCGGGCTCTAAAAATGTGAAGGCGGATGCTCTGTCTAGGAGTTTTGTGCCCGACTCTCCGGGGTTATCTGAGTCGGCGAGTATCCTCAAGGAAGGAGTCATTGTGTCTGCCATCTCTCCTGATTTGCGGAGAGTGTTGCAGAAATTTCAGGCTAATAAACCTGATCGTTGTCCGGCCGAGAAACTGTTCGTCCCTGATAGGTGGACTAGTAAAGTTATCCCTGAACTTCATTGTTCGGTGCTGGCTGGTCATCCAGGAATCTTTGGTACCAGAGAGTTAGTGGCTAGATCCTTCTGGTGGCCATCTCTGTCACGGGATGTGCGTGCTTTTGTGCAGTCCTGTGGGATTTGTGCTAGGGCTAAGCCCTGCTGTTCACGTGCCAGTGGGTTGCTTTTGCCCTTGCCGGTCCCGAAGAGGCCTTGGACACATATTTCGATGGATTTCATTTCTGACCTTCCCGTTTCTCAAAAGATGTCGGTCATTTGGGTGGTCTGTGATCGCTTTTCTAAAATGGTCCATCTGGTGCCCTTGGTTAAATTGCCTTCCTCCTCTGATTTGGTGCCTTTGTTCTTCCAGCATGTGGTTCGTTTGCATGGCATTCCTGAGAATATTGTTTCTGACAGAGGTTCCCAGTTTGTCTCGAGGTTCTGGCGAGCCTTTTGTGGTAGGATGGGCATTGACCTATCTTTTTCCTCGGCCTTCCATCCTCAGACTAATGGCCAGACCGAACGAACCAATCAGACCTTGGAAACATATTTGAGATGTTTTGTTTCTGCTGACCAGGATGATTGGGTGTCATTTTTGCCGTTGGCTGAGTTCGCCCTTAATAATCGGGCCAGCTCGGCTACCTTGGTCTCTCCATTTTTCTGCAATTCTGGGTTCCATCCTCGTTTCTCTTCAGGACAGGTTGAGTCTTCGGACTGTCCTGGTGTGGATTCTGTGGTGGACAGGTTGCAGCAGATCTGGACTCAGGTAGTGGACAATTTGACCTTGTCCCAGGAGAAGGCTCAGCTTTTCGCTAATCGTAGACGCCGTGTGGGTCCCCGACTTCGTGTTGGGGATCTGGTTTGGTTATCTTCTCGTCATATTCCTATGAAGGTTTCCTCTCCTAAATTTAAACCTCGTTTTATTGGTCCGTATAGGATTTCTGAGATTCTCAATCCGGTGTCTTTTCGTCTGACCCTCCCAGACTCCTTTTCCATACATAATGTATTCCATAGGTCGTTGTTGAGAAGATACGTGGCACCTATGGTTCCATCTGTGGAGCCTCCTGCCCCTGTTTTGGTGGAGGGGGAATTGGAGTATATTGTGGAGAAAATTTTGGATTCTCGTGTCTCTAGACGGAAACTCCAGTATCTGGTCAAATGGAAGGGTTATGCTCAGGAGGATAATTCCTAGGTTTTTGCCTCTGATGTCCATGCCCCAGATCTTGTTCGTGCCTTTCATGTGGCTCATCCTGGTCGGCCTGGGGGTTCTGGTGAGGGTTCAGTGACCCCTCCTCAAGGGGGGGGTACTGTTGTGAATTCTGTGGCTGAATTCACTCCTGTGGTCACAAGTGGTATTGCAGCCTCTGGGCTTCCTCCCTCAGGTGTTTTGGTGAGCTCGTTGGCTGCCTTGCTATTTAACTCCACCTGAGTCTGTCTTCCTTGCTCCTTGTCAATGTTCCAGTGTTGGATCTGAGCTACTGCATCTTTCCTGTGGCCTGCTGCTCTGCTAGATAAGTGTTACTTTGTTTTTGTTTCCGTTTTTTCTGTCCAGCTGTGCTATTCTCTTTTGCTGGAAGCTCTGAGACGCAAAGGGTGCACCGCCGTGCCGTTAGTTCGGCACGGTGGGTCTTTTTGTCCCCCTTTGCGTGGTTCTGCTTTAGGGTTTTTTGTAGACTGCATAGTTCTCTTTGCTATCCTCGCTCTGTCTAGAATATCGGGCCTCACTTTGCTGAATCTATTTCATTCCTACGTTTTGTCTTTTCATCTTGCTAACAGTCATTATATGTGGGGGGCTGCCTATTCCTTTGGGGTATTTCTCTGAGGCAAGTAAGGCTTGTATTTCTATCTTCAGGCTAGTCAGCTCCTCAGGCAGTGCCGAGTTGCATAGGTAGTGTTAGGCGCAATCCACTGCTGCTTTTAGTTCTGTGAGGATAGGTTCAGGTATTGCAGTCTGCAGAGATTCCACATCTCAGAGCTTGTTCTATTGTTTTTGGGTTATTGCCATATCACTGTATGTGCGCTGATTACTGCACACTGTGTTGCCTGATAGCACAGCATAACAGGCATTGCCCTTATATTAGACCCCTATGGACGAATGTATCAAACTTAATCAATAAAATTCACTCCACGGATATCACAATATCTCCACAACTGGCTTTATTGTCTTTGGACACCCAATCAATCTCACCATCCTTGGTGGCGATTATTACTCATATCCTGCTTATTACCAAAAATTCCAATTTTAACACTGAAAATACCAGATCCCCCTTTATTTCAGGATATTATGGATAAAATCCACACTCACAATTCTTATGAACGTAAATTGGCTTTGATTGATAATAAATTTGATAAATACTCTAGAAAATGGTCCAGATGGATTGAATTGTTCTCTCAAACTTAATAAAGTTATGTTTTTATGTATACAACTCTGTGATTGTTCACAAGGACTTGCAGGTCCTTCTTGTTCCCTTCTTTTCCCTTTTATCCTTTTACCCTTTCCTTCCCCTCCTTCCCCTATTACAAATCTTTAAAATGTTTAATAAAAAGATTGAAAAAGAATTCCCCCCCTCCATTTATAGAGGCTATCATGACCCTCTATACGTTTCCAACGGCTAAAGTTAGAGTAAATGGACTATTTTCAAATTCCTTCATGATTAGAAATGGCTGCCCTCTCTCCGCTTCCCTTTTTGTGTTGGTGATGGAGACTTTTATTCAGAAAATCAGACAGGACCCTGATATTAGAGGCTTAGTGGTGGGCCAGACTGAATTCAAGACAGCTGCCTTTGCTGATGACCTTTTACTCTTGATCTCAAACCCTAAAACTGCCTTCTCTAATCTCTTAGATTTATTTAGTGAGTTCGGTATTATCTCAAACTTTAAAATCAATATGAGCAAATCTGAAGTCCTGAACATCTCGATACCGGAGGCAGAAGTCAATATTCGTAAACAAACTACCCCTTTCATTTGGCCTTCTGAGAAATTAAAATTCATAGGGATCTATCTGTCTGCTGATCCAACCACACTCTCTAAATTTAACTTTCTCCCTTTATTGACCAAGATACATACTTTGCTCAAATGTTACGACCTACCTTATCTTTCCTGGATAGGCAGGATTAATATAATAAAATCCTATATTCTCCCAAAAATTTTCTATGTAATGAATATAGTCCCCATCCCTCTACCTAGTTCCTTCTTCACTTTCGCAAATAAATTAGTTGCAAATTTTATCTGGAGAACTAAAAGAGCCAGACTCCCCCCTAAAATCCTTTCCTTACCAAAAAATAATGGTGGACTTGGGCTGCCCAACTTCAAAACTTACTACCATGCAATCTACCTTGCCAGATGGTTGCGTTTGGCTAAGACTAACCCAGATCTCAAAGCTTCAAATCTCGAATTTACCCTGTTTGGAAATAAGGCAGAGATTTTTCTCTGGTCCTCTTATGCGCCTCCCACCCGCTCACTCGATGCCATAACTCACAACACCCTAGCTATTCGGCACTCTCTGGTCCCTAATAAATTGCCTCATTGTCTTTTCTTAGACAATATCCCATTGAAAATCATCCCTTGGCTTACCGACCCCAATTACGTTGATGCTTTTGATCTGTGGGGATCCTTACCTAACTTACCAATTTCACACCTTCTTTCTAACCAAATTCCCAGCATAGAGGCTTGGCCTAAAGAGGCCAAGAAATGTCCCAGTGACCTACTACAAAAGCACCATGTCAATTTTATTATGCCCAAATTTAAGTCAGGACTAAAACATACCTCTGATTGGCTTTGGCTAGAATTTCTGGTAGTCCTAAAATCCCCACCCACCAAACTAATATCTAAACTGTATGCTAATCTCATTAATCCATCCACTCAATTCAAACCACTCTACTTATCCTCATGGGAATCGGAATTAAATCTGTCCTTGTCTCCCCAAGAATCGAACCAAATTTTGTGTAACTCCCACGGTTTCTCAAGATGTATTTTACTTCAGGAAAATTCTTTTAAAATCCTCTCACGTTGGTACAGAACCCCAGAACGACTATTCCATATGGGGTTAACTTCCTCTCCTCCCTGTTGGAGCTGTTTGGGTTCAGTGGGCTCCCTAGCTCATATATTTTGATTGTGCCCTACTATCTCTAAATACTGGTCAGATATTAACCCCTTCCCGACCTTTGACGCATACGCTGTATCATGAAAGTCGGTGCCATTCCGACCCATGACGCAGCATATGCGTCATGGAAAGATCGCGTCCCTGCAGATCCGGTGAAAGGGTTAACTCCCATTTCACCCGATCTGCAGGGACAGGGGGAGTGGTAGTTTAGCCCAGGGGGGGTGGCTTCACCCCCCGTGGCTACGATCGCTCTGATTGGCTGTTGAAAGTGAAACTGCCAATCAGAGCGATTTGTAATATTTCACCTAAAAAACTGGTGAAATATTACAATCCAGCCATGGCCGATGCTGCAGTATCATCGGCCATGGCTGGAAACACTAATGTGCCCCCACCCCACCCCACCAATCGCCCCCCCAGCCCCCCGATCTGTGGTCCGCTCCCCTCCGTCCTGTGCTCCGCTCCCCCGTCCTCCTGTCCGCTCCCCCCGTGCTCCAATCACACACCCCGCGCTCCAATCCAACCCCCCCGCACTCCGATCCCCCCCGCACAGCTATCCCCCCCCGTGCTCCGATCCCCCAACCCGTGTTCCAATCCACCCCCCGGGTTCCGATCCACCCCCCCATGCTCCGATCCACCCCCCGTGCTCTGATCCCCCCCCCCCCGTGCCCTGATCTCCCCCCTTTATACTTACCTAGCCTCCCGGGGTCCGTCCGTCTTCTTTCCTGGGCGCCGCCATCTTCCAAAATGCGCCCGCCGAATCTGCCGGCTGGCAGATTCGTTCCAGAGTGAATTTTGATCACTGAGATATAACCTATCTCAGTGATCAAAATAAAAAAATTATTAAATGACCCCCCCCCTTTGTCACCCCCATAGGTAGGGACAATAAAAAAATAAAGAATTTTTTTTTCCACTAAGGTTGGGGTAAGAACTAGGGTTAGGGGTAGGGTTAGGGGTAGGGTTAGGGTTCGGGATGTGCACACGTATTCTGGTCCTCTGCGGATTTTTCCGCAGAGGATTTGATAAATCCGCAGTGCTAAACCGCTGTGGATTTACCGCGGTTTTTCTGTGCATTTCACTGCGGTTTTACAACTGCGATTTTCTATTGGAGCAGTTGTAAAACCGCTGCGGAATCCGCAGAAAGAAGTGACATGCTGCGGAATGTAAACCGCTGCGTTTCCGTGCAGTTTTTCTGCAGCATGTGTACAGCGATTTTTGTTTCCCATAGGTTTACATTGAACTGTAAACTCATGGGAAACTGCTGCGGATCCGCAGTGTTTTCCGCAGCGTGTGCACATACCTTTAGAATTAGGCTATGTGCACACGGTGCGGATTTGGCTGCGGATCCGCAGCGGATTGGCCGCTGCGGATTCGCAGCAGTGTTCTATCAGGTTTACAGTACCATGTAAACCTATGGAAAACCAAATGCGCTGTGCACATGGTGCGGAAAATACCACGCGGAAACGCTGCGTTGTATTTTCCGCAGCATGTCAATTATTTGTGCGGATTCCGCAGCATTTTACACCTGTTCCTCAATAGGAATCCACAGGTGAAATCCGCACAAAAACACTGGCAATCTGTGGTAAATCCGCAGGTAAAACGCAGTGCCTTTTACCCGCGGATTTTTCAAAAATGGTGCTGAAAAATCTCATAAGAATCCGCAACGTTGGCACATAGCCTTAGGGTTAGGGTTGGGTTGGAATTAGGGTTGTGGTTAGGGGAGTGTTGGGGTTAGGGTTGTGGTTAGGGGTGTGTTGGGGTTAGGGTTGTGATTAGGGTTACGGCTACAGTTGGGATAAGGGTTAGGGGTGTGTTGGAGTTAGAATTGAGGGGTTTCCACTGTTTAGGCACATCAGGTGGTCTCCAAACGCAACATGGCGCCACCATTGATTCCAGCCAATCTTGTATTCAAAAAGTCAAATGGTGCTCCCTCACTTCCGAGCCCCGACGTGTGCCCAAACAGTGGTTTACCCCCACATATGGGGTACCAGCATACTCAGGACAAACTGCGCAACAATTACTGGGGTCCAATTTCTCCTGTTACCCTTGAGAAAATAAAAAATTGCTTGCTAAAACATCATTTTTGAGGAAAGAAAAATGATTTTTTATTTTCACCGCTCTGCGTTGTAAACGTCTGTGAAGCACTTGGGGGTTCAAAGTGCTCACCACATATCTAGATAACTTCCTTGGGGGGTCTAGTTTCCAAAATGGGGTCACTTGTGGGGGGTTTCTACTGTTTAGGCACACCAGGGGCTCTGCAAACGCAACGTGACGTCCGCAGGCCATTCCATCAAAGTCTGCATTTCAAAAGTCACTACTTCCCTTCTGAGCCCCGACGTGTGCCCAAACAGTGGTTTACCCCCACACATGGGGTATCAGCGTACTCAGGAGAAACTGGACAACAACTTTTGGGGTCCAATTTCTCCTGTTACCCTTAGGAAAATAAAAAATTCTGGGCTAAAAATTATTTTTGAGGAAAGAAAACGTATTTATTATTTTCACGGCTCTGCGTTATAAACTTCTGTGAAGCACTTGGGGGTTGAAAGTGCTCACCACATATCTAGATAAGTTCCTTTGGGGGTCTAGTTTCCAAAATGGGGTCACTTGTGGGGGGTTTCTACTGTTTAGGCACACCAGGGGCTCTGCAAACGCAACGTGACGTCCGCAGACCATTCCATCAAAGTCTGCATTTCAAAAGTCACTACTTCCCTTCTGAGCCCCGACGTGTGCCCAAACAGTGGTTTACCCCCACACATGGGGTATCAGCGTACTCAGGAGAAACTGGACAACAACTTTTGGGGTCCAATTTCTCCTGTTACCCTTGGGAAAATAAAAAATTGTGGGCTAAAAATCATTTTTGAGAAAAGAAATTTTTTTTTTAATTTTCATGGCTCTGCGTTATAAACTTCTGTGAAGCACTTGAGAGTTCAAAGTGCTCACCACACATCTAGATTAGTTCCTTTGGGGGTCTAGTTTCCAAAATGGGGTCATTTGTGGGGGATCTCCAATGTTTAGGCACACAGGGGCTCTCCAAATGCGACATGGTGTCCGCTAATGATTGGAGCTAATTTTCCATTTAAAAAGCCAAATGGCGTGCCTTCCCTTCTGAGCCCTGCCGTGCGCCCAAATAGTGGTTTACCCCACATATGGGGTATCTGCGTACTCAGGACAAACTGGAAAACAACATTTGTGTTCCAATTTCTCCGATTACAATTGGCAAAATAGGAAATTCCAGGCTAAAAAATCATTTTTGAGAAAAGAAAAATTATTTTTTATTTTTATGGCTTTGCATTATAAACTTCTGTGAAGCACCTGGGGGTTTAAAGTGCTCAGTATGCATCTAGATCAGTTCCTTGGGGGGTCTAGTTTCCAAAATGGGGTCACTTGTGGGGGAGCTCCAATGCATAGGCACACAGGGGCTCTCCAAACGCGACATGGTGTCCGCTAACAATTGGAGCTAATTTTCCATTCAAAAAGTCAAAAGGCACGCCTTCCCTTCCGAGCCCTGCCGTGTGCCCAAACAGTGGTTTACCCCCACATATGAGGTATCGGCGTACTCGGGAGAAATTGCTCAACAAATTTTAGGATCCATTTTATCCTATTGCTCATGTGAAAATGAAAAAATTGAGGCGAAAAGAAATTTTTTTGTGAAAAAAAGTACTTTTTCATTTTTACGGATCAATTTGTGAAGCACCTGAGGGTTTAAAGTGCTCACTAGGCATCTAGATAAGTTCCTTGGGGGGTCCAGTTTCCAAAATGGGGTCACTTGTGGGGGAGCTCCAATGTTTAGGCACACAGGGTCTCTCCAAACGTGACATGGTGTCCGCTAAAGAGTGCAGCCAATTTTTCATTCAAAAAGTCAAATGGCGCTCTTTCCCTTCCAAGCCCTGCAGTGCGCCCAAACAGTGGTTTACCCCCACATGTGAGGTATTAGCGTACTCAGGACAAATTGGACAACAACTTTCGTGGTTCAGTTTCTCCTTTTACCATTGGGAAAATAAAAAAATTGTTGCTGAAAAATCATTTTTGTGACTAAAAAGTTAAATGTTCATTTTTTCCTTCCATGTAGCTTCTGCTGCTGTGAAGCACCTCAAGGGTTAATAAACTTCTTGAATGTGGTTTTGTGCACCTTGAGGGGTGCAGTTTTTGGAATGGTGTCACTTTTGGGTATTTTCAGCCATATAGACCCCTCAAACTGACTTCAAATGTGAGGTGGTCCCTAAAAAAAATGGTTTGTAAATTTCGTTGTAAAAATGAGAAATCGCTGGTCAAATTTTAACCCTTATAACTTCCTAGCAAAAAAAAATTTTGTTTCCAAAATTGTGCTGATGTAAGGTAGACGTGTGGGAAATGTTATTTATTAACTATTTTGTGTCACATAGCTCTCTGGTTTAACAGAATAAACATTCAAAATGTGAAAATTGCGAAATTTTCAAAATTTTCGCCAAATTTCCATTTTTATCACAAATAAACACAGAATTTATTGACCTAAGTTTACCACTACCATGAAGCCCAATATGTCACGAAAAAACAATCTCAGAACCGCTAGGATCCATTGAAGCGTTCCTGAGTTATTACCTCATAAAGGGACACTGGTCAGAATTGCAAAAAACGGCAAGGTCTTTAAGGTCAAAATAGGCTGGGTCATGAAGGGGTTAATAAATATCTTCGTCACCTAGAACTGATTATACAGGACCTAACACCCCAGGAAGTTTTGCTTTCGCTTCCTACTAACGTGTTTAAACCTAAAAAACATGATTTACTCCCCCTTCTGTTAGCAGCGGCAAAACATTTGGTTTCAGCTCACTGGAGACAACCGTCCCTCCCCACTCCGAACGAGTGGATAAATAAAGTACAAGATATTTATAGAATGGAAGAGCTGTCAAGCTGGGACTCTCGCACACATGGAAACTTTTTACTCACTTGGCAGCCTTGGGTAAAATACTCCCACCCCCTTCCATGATGTTCCATACTCCTACCTTTCGATCACCTATGTCTCGGGTCTGCCTCTGCTGCCATGACCCTGGTGTATCACTAGAGCTGAAGTGACAGAGCCCGACCTCAACTAAAAGAATCATTATGTTTTGCTCGCCTGTTTTTTTCTCTTGCTTTTAATTGTCTTTTTGTGTCCTACTGACTCATTTTTATAGGTTTCCAGAAGTTGCAGTTTCGTTCTTTTGGATCCGTCACTAGAATGACTTAGTTTTTACTACCTGAATTGTGTTCTACTTCTTGTTTATCTTGTTTTATCGCTTATTTCCAGGCCGTTACAAGGCGCTGATCCGGCTGCTTTAATTCTGCTTTATAGTGCCGCATCTGTCATTTTCTGGATCAATGTTGTAATCCAATTTTTCATTGTTTATCTTGTGATTAGCTGTTGTGGCCCATCAGCCTTGTTTATTGTTATGTTTTGTTATGAAAATGACTTAAATAAAGAATTTTAAAAAAAAGTTTCAACATCACGCTTTCCCCCGTACCAGAAGTCTGCTGCCTTGGAGTAACCCTTGACTCTGCCCTGTCCTTCAAACCGCACATCCAAGCTCTTTCCACCTCCTGTCGCCTCCAGCTCAAAAATATCTCCAGAATCTGTCCTTTCCTCAACGGCCAATCTACTAAAATGCTTGTGCATGCCCTCATCATCTCTCGCCTCGACTACTGCAATATCCTTTTCTTGTGGCCTCCCTGCTAACACCCTTATTCCTCTCCAGTCCATCCTTAACTCTGCTGCCTGACTAATTCATCTCTCTCCTCGCTACTCCTCCATTTCCACCCTCTGCAAATCTCTTCAATGGCTCCTATTCCCTCAGCGTATGTAGTTTAAATTACTGATACTGACCTATAAAGCCGTCCATAATTTGTCTCCTCCATTTATCTCTCAACTAATCTCCCAATATCTTCCCTCATGTAATCTCCGGTCCTCCCAAGACCTCCTTCTCTCCTCCACACTTATTGGCTCCTCACCCAACCGCCTCCAAGACTTCTCCCGAATATCCCCCATCCTATGGAATTCTTTGCACCAACATGTCTGACTATCAACCACATTCGGATCCTTCAGACGGAACCTGAAAACCTATCTCTTCATGAAAGCTTACAGCCTGCACTGACCCTACTGCCTCCTCACCACTACCGGAGCTACCGCTTCACCAACACCGGAGCTCCTGCAATCCTCAACTTAATGTCCCCTTCCCCAACATCCTGTAGAATGTAAGCCCACAAGGGCAGGGTCCTCTCCCCTCGTTATCAGTCTGTAATTGTTAGTTTGCTTACTGTAAGTGATATCTGTAATTTGAATGTAACCCCTTCTCATGTACAGCACCATAGAATCAATGGTGCTATATAAATAAATAAATAATATTAACCCCTTCCCGACCCATGACGCCACGTAGGCGTCATGAAAGTCTGTGCCAATCCGACCCATGACGCCTATGTGGCGTCATTGAAAGATCGCGTCCCTGCAGATCGGGTGAAAGGGTTAACTCCCATTTCACCCGATCTGCAGGGACAGGGGGAGTGGTGGTACAGCCCAGGGGGGGTGGCTTCACCCCCCCCCCCCCCCCGTGGCTACGATCGCTCTGATTGGCTGTTGAAAGTGAAACTGCCAATCAGAGCGATTTGTAATATTTCACCTATTATAACTGGTGAAATATTACAATTCAGCCATGGCCGATGCTGCAATATCATCGGCCATGGCTGGAAACACTGATGTGCCCCCACCCCACCGATCGCCCCCCCAGCCCTCCGATCTGTCCGATACACTGCTCCGGCTCCCCTCCGTCCTGTGCTCCGCTCCCCCGTGCTCCAATCACCCCCCCTGCACTCCGATCCACCCCCCCCCGTGCTCCGTTCCACCCCCCCGTGCTCCGTTCCACCCCCCCGTGCTCTGTTCCACCACCCCCATGCTCCGTTCCAACCCTCCCGTGCTCCGTTCCACCCCCCCATACTCCGATCCCCCCCCCGTGCTCCCCCCCACCCCATCATACTTACCGATCCTGCCGGGGTCCGTCCGTCTTCTCCCTGGGTGCCGCCATCTTCCAAAATGGCGGGCGCATGCGCAGTGCGCCCGCCGAATCTGCTGGCCGGCAGATTCGTTCCAAAGTGCATTTTGATCACTGAGATATAATCTATCTCAGTGATCAAAATAAAAAAAATAATAAATGACCCCCCCCCTTTGTCACCCCCATAGGTAGGGACAATAAAAAATAAAGAATTTTTTTTTTCCACTAATGTTAGAATAGGGTTAGGGTTAGGGATAGGGTTAGGGTTAGGGCTAAAGGTAGGGTTAGGGCTAGGGTTAGGGCTAGGGCTAGGGTTAGGGGTAGGGTTAGGGTTAGGGTTAGGGCTAGGGTTAGGGCTAGGGTTAGGGCTAGGGTTAGGGTTAGGGTTTCGGTATGTGCACACGTATTCTGGTCCTCTGCGGATTTTTCCGCTGCGGATTTGATAAATCCACAGTGCTAAACCGCTGCGGATTTATGGCGGATTTACCGCGTTTTTTCTGCGCATTTCACTGCGGTTTTACAACTGCGATTTTCTATTTGAGCAGTTGTAAAAGCGCTGCGGAATCCGCACAAAGAAGTGACATGCTGCGGAATGTAAACCGCTGCGTTTCCGTGCAGTTTTTCTACAGCATGTGTACAGCGATTTTTGTTTCCCATAGGTTTACATTGATCTGTAAACTCATGGGAAACTGCTGCGGATCCGCAGCATTTTCCGCAGCGTGTGCACATACCTTTAGAATTAGGCTATGTGCAAATGGTGCGGATTTGGCTGCGGATCCGCAGCGGATTGGCCGCTGCGGATTCGCAGCAGTGTTCCATCAGGTTTACAGTACCATGTAAACCTATGGAAAACCAAATCCGCTGTGCCCATGGTGCGGAAAATACAGCGCGGAAATGCTGCGTTGTATTTTCCGCAGCATGTCAATTCTTTGTGCGGATTCCGCAGCGTTTTACACCTGTTCCTCAATAGGAATCCGCAGGTGAAATCCGCACAAAAAACACTGGAAATCCGCTGAAAATCCGCATGTAAAACACAGTGCCTTTTACCCGCGGATTTTTCAAAAATGATGCTGAAAAATCTCACACGAATCCGCAACGTGGGCACATAGCCTTAGGGTTAGGGTTGGAATTAGGGTTGTGATTAGGGTTATGGCTACAGTTGAGATTAGGGTTAGGGGTGTGTTGGGGTTAGTGTTGGAGGTAGAATTGAGGGGTTACCACTGTTTAATATAGCAAAAAGAGGGTAATGAACCACTCACTGAAAAAATGGGTGCCCAAAAAATTATGTATAAATAGCAAAAAGGGAAACCTAAAATATAACGTTTAATAAATACTAATTAAAAAACTATACGACACAACAATACATATAATGACAAACTAGTGTATTGACCAACAGGTCAATCAGACAGGGAACTGATAAACAGTCCAAAGAGAAAAGATCAGTAGTCAATTTGGAACCCTACACAACCTTCAGGGCTTATTTATCATAATATGCACCCAGTCAAGTAAAGCAGAGGAAACCAACATAACAAATATATACTACTGTGAAAAAAATATAACTTAAGGTTCTATATAAGGTGAATGGGGAAAATGCCACTATCTATCACCAATAAGAAACCTTCAAATACATGGGGATACACATAGAGCTATTGGAACAATCTCACCCAAATGTGATGCTACAGCATATTGAAATGTGTTCCCCATGTCAAGATCAGAGTCCTATGGATCAGGTTCCGACCATCTAGGATCCGTTGGACTCCCGGACCACTTCCTGCGTTAAAGACCACCTCCCTATATACCTAGGTGCATATTATGATAAATAAGCCCTGAAGGTTGTGTAGGGTTCCAAATTGACTACTGATCTTTTCTCTTTGGACTGTTTATCAGTTACCACTGTTTAGGCACATCAGGGGTCTCCAAACGCAACATGGCGCCACCATTGATTCCAGCCAATCTCGTATTCAAAAAGTCAAATGGTGCTCCCTCAATTCCGAGCTCCGACGTGTGCCCAAACAGTGGTTTACCCCCACATATGGGGTACCAGCATACTCAGGATAAACTGCGCAACAATTACTGGGGTCCAATTTCTCCTGTTACCCTTGTGAAAATAAAAAAATGCTTGCTCAAACATCATTTTTGAGGAAATAAAACGTATTTATTATTTTCACGGCTCTGCATTATAAACTTCTATGAAGCACTTGGGGGTTCAAAGTGCTCACCACACATCTAGATAAGTTCCTTTCGGGGTCTAGTTTCCAAAATGGGGTCACTTGTGGGGGGTTTCTACTGTTTAGCCACATCAGGGGCTCTGCAAACGCAACGTGACGCCCGCAGAGCATTCCATCAAAGTCTGCATTTCAAAACGTCACTACTTCAATTCCGAGCCCCGGCATGTGCCCAAACAGTGGTTTACCCCCACATATGGGGTATCACCGTACTCAGGAGAAACTGGACAACAAATATTGGGGTCAAATTTCTCCTGTTACCCTTGGAAAAATTAAAAAATTCTGGGCTAAATAATTATTTTTGAGGAAAGAAAACATAGTAACATAGTAACATAGTAACATAGTTAGTAAGGCCGAAAAAAGACATTTGTCCATCCAGTTCAGCCTATATTCCATCATAATAAATCCCCAGATCTACGTCCTTCTACAGAACCTAATAATTGTATGATACAATATTGTTCTGCTCCAGGAAGACATCCAGGCCTCTCTTGAACCCCTCGACTGAGTTCGCCATCACCACCTCCTCAGGCAAGCAATTCCAGATTCTCACTGCCCTAACAGTAAAGAATCCTCTTCTATGTTGGTGGAAAAACCTTCTCTCCTCCAGACGCAAAGAATGCCCCCTTGTGCCCGTCACCTTCCTTGGTATAAACAGATCCTCAGCGAGATATTTGTATTGTCCCCTTATATACTTATACATGGTTATTAGATCGCCCCTCAGTCGTCTTTTTTCTAGACTAAATAATCCTAATTTCGCTAATCTATCTGGGTATTGTAGTTCTCCCATCCCCTTTATTAATTTTGTTGCCCTCCTTTGTACTCTCTCTAGTTCCATTATATCCTTCCTGAGCACCGGTGCCCAAAACTGGACACAGTACTCCATGTGCGGTCTAACTAGGGATTTGTACAGAGGCAGTATAATGCTCTCATCATGTGTATCCAGACCTCTTTTAATGCACCCCATGATCCTGTTTGCCTTGGCAGCTGCTGCCTGGCACTGGCTGCTCCAGGTAAGTTTATCATTAACTAGGATCCCCAAGTCCTTCTCCCTGTCAGATTTACCCAGTGGTTTCCCGTTCAGTGTGTAATGGTGATATTGATTCCCTCTTCCCATGTGTATAACCTTACATTTATCATTGTTAAACCTCATCTGCCACCTTTCAGCCCAAGTTTCCAACTTATCCAGATCCATCTGTAGCAGAATACTATCTTCTCTTGTATTAACTGCTTTACATAGTTTTGTATCATCTGCAAATATCGATATTTTACTGTGTAAACCTTCTACCAGATCATTAATGAATATGTTGAAGAGAACAGGTCCCAATACTGACCCCTGCGGTACCCCACTGGTCACAGCGACCCAGTTAGAGACTACCATTTATAACCACCCTCTGCTTTCTATCACTAAGCCAGTTACTAACCCATTTACACACATTTTCCCCCAGACCAAGCATTCTCATTTTGTGTACCAACCTCTTGTGCGGCACGGTATCAAACGCTTTGGAAAAATCGAGATATACCACGTCCAATGACTCACCGTGGTCCAGTCTATAGCTTACCTCTTCATAAAAACTGATTAGATTGGTTTGACAGGAGCGATTTCTCATAAACCCATGCTGATATGGAGTTAAACAGTTATTCTCATTGAGATAATCCAGAATAACATCCCTCAGAAACCCTTCAAATATTTTACCAACAATAGAGGTTAGACTTACTGGCCTATAATTTCCAGGTTCACTTTTAGAGCCCTTTTTGAATATTGGCACCACATTTGCTATGCGCCAGTCCTGTGGAACAGACCCTGTCGCTATAGAGTCACTAAAAATAAGAAATAATGGTTTATCTATTACATTACTTAGTTCTCTTAGTACTCGTATTTATTATTTTCACGGCTCTGCATTATAAACTTCTGTGAAGCACTTGGGGGTTCAAAGTGCTCACCACACATCTAGATAAGTTCCTTTCGGGGTCTAGTTTCCAAAATGGGGTCACTTGTGGGGGGTTTCTACTGTTAAGCCACATCAGGGGCTCTGCAAACGCAACGTGACGCCCACAGAGCATTCCATCAAAGTCTGCATTTCAAAACGTCACTACTTCACTTCCGAGCCCCGGCATGTGCCCAAACAGTGGTTTACCCCCACATATGGGGTATCAGCGTACTCAGGAGAAACTGGACAACAACTTTTGGGGTCAAATTTCTCCTGTTACCCTTGGGAAAATAAAAAATTGCAGGCTAAAAGATCATTTTTGAGAAAATAATTTTTTATTTTTATTTTTATGGCTCTGCGTTATAAACTTCTGTGAAGCACTTGGGGGTTCAAAGTCCTCACCACACATCTAGATTAGTTCCTTTGGGGATCTAGTTTCCAAAATGGGGTCATTTCTGGGGGATCTCCAATGTTTAGGCACACAGGGGCTCTCCAAACGTGACATGGTGTCCGCTAATGATTGGAGCTAATTTTCCATTTAAAAAGCCAAATGGTGTGCCTTCCCTTCCGAGCCCTGCCGTGCGCCCAAACAGTGGTTTACCCCCACATATTGGGTATCAGCGTACTCAGGACAAACTGGACAACAACATTTGGGGTCCAATTTCTCCTATTACCCTTGGCAAAATAGGAAATTCCAGGCTAAAAAATCATTTTTGAGGAAAGAAAAATTATTTTTTATTTTCATGGCTCTGCGTTATAAACTTCTGTGAAGCACCAGGGGGTTTAAAGTGGTCAATATGCATCTAGATAAGTTCGTTGGGGGTTATAGTTTCCAAAATGGGGTCACTTGTGGGGGAGCTCCAATGTTTAGGCACACAGGGGCTCTCCAAATGCGACATGGTGTCCGCTAACAATTGGAGCTAATTTTCCATTCAAAAAGTCAAATGGCGCGCCTTCCCTTCCGAGCCCTGCCGAGTGCCCAAACAGTGGTTTACCCCCACATATTAGGTATCGTCGTACTCGGGAGAAATTGCCCAACAAATTTTATGATCCATTTTATCCTATTGCCCATGTGAAAATGAAAAAATTGAGGCGAAAAGAATTTTTTTGTGAAAAAAAAGTACTTTTTCATTTTTACAGATCAATTTGTGAAGCACCTGAGGGTTTAAAGTGCTCACTAGGCATCTAGATAAGTTCCTTGGGGGGTCTAGTTTCCAAAATGGGGTCACTTGTGGGGGAGCGCCAATGTTTAGGCACACAGGGGCTCTCCAAACCCGACATGGTGTCCGCTAACGATGGAGATAATTTTTCATTCAAAAAGTCAAATGGCGCTCCTTCCCTTCCGAGCCTTACCATGTGCCCAAACAGTGGTTTACCCCACAGAGAATCAAATAAAGTGTCCCTTATTCTAAACAATTCACCGACATATGACACCATAAAGGTACAGTAAATGACACCAATAAAACTTAACATTTACTAATTCAAATATTAAAACAATACACCATACACGACCTATAAAAACGTATAGCTGCTAATAAAGATACAGAGTGCACAAAATCCCTATAGGGCCAACTGTCTGTACCCTACCTTGCAGCAGAGGTTGGCACCCTATAAAACCTGCGCAATGGCGCCCCCGCTCAACGTAGACTAACCCAATCTGACCCTAATAGGCCCTATCGTGTGAAAAATAGGGTACCACTCAGCAGACCATACAGACAGACAAGACAAACAAAAAACACTAGGACTAAGAGAAGATATTGCACATATATATAAGATACATCTATTGTGCAATACAAAAGCTGTGCAACCAGTGTATAATAAAACACTCGTTAATTATATTGCACATATAACGCCTTACCCAGGAAAAACGAAACTGTACCTATAAATGCGCCCTACCTGCCTGCGGGGGTTGGAACCCTAATAACCTGCGCATATGGCGCCCCCGCTCCCGTCGACTATCCCTATTAAACCCTAAAATAGAAAAAAGGAAAATTAGAAAAAAGAGAGCAGACCAAAAATTAGTCCAAGAAAAAACTATTATTCTCTAAGGCAGGTGAGCCAACAAGGCACAGAAAAAGTGCAATAATAGTGCAAGAAAAGTGCAAAAAATATTAACTTAGCCCCAATGACCAAATGTATTATCTTATAGCATTAGATCTGCTTTGCTCATGTAAGCTTTTCTTATAGCATGGAGTATGCTTTGCTCGACGCGTTTCCCCAATGTAGGTTCATCAGGAGACATACCCATATCCAAACTAAAGAATGTAACTTATCTGACTGTGTTCAGAGAAGCGCTATATCCTCTACCGCAGTGGGGAGCAATGTCCATCCAGCAACTGCCGGTCTATATCAGCCTTGTAGTAAGTGTGGTAGCCATGCTCTTTATATCCTCGTGCGGTTATCATACCACGCCGACAGATGAACTTCCGGGTTACTTAGATCATACCTTGTTAAAAGGCTCTACTATACGACGCAAGAGCGTTCTCTTCACGCATGCGCGACTTCATTAAGAATGTGTAATCAAACTGGAGCGCAAATGCGTTCCACCTCACGCCTGCGCTGTAAACCTTATCCAGGACACTCATGCGCATGCGTAATCAAAACTGGAGCGCAAATGCGCTCCACTTCACGCCTGCGCTGTAGACATTATCCAGGACGCTCAAAGAACGGTAATACGTATCATTTTGCTTACAAACATATGCACACTTCAGAAGTCTTTTCTTATATACATTGATGCGCTACAAATAGTGGAGCGCTTAAGCGTCTGAGCCCAAAATATACACCAAAACTACGTACAATTCTGCGTATGCTTAATAAACACTCACTCGCAGAACGTACTCTTTTAGGAAATTGAGATATTGTATTGGTATATACCTGAAATTCTGTAAACGGCCACCTCTTAAGGCCCCTTCACACTAAGCGACGCTGCAGCGATACCGACAACGATCCGGATCGCTGCAGCGTCGCTGTTTGGTCGCTGGAGAGCTGTCACACAGACCGCTCTCCAGCGACCAACGATGCCGGTAACCAGGGTAAACATTGGGTAACTAAGCGCAGGGCCGCGCTTAGTAACCCGATGTTTACCCTGGTTACCATGCTAAAAGTAAAAAAAAACAAACACTAGATACTTACCTACCGCTGTCTGTCCTCCAGCGCTGCGCTCTGCTTCTCTGCTCTCCTCCTGTACTGGCTGTGAGCCGGAAAGCAGAGCGGTGACGTCACCGCTCTGCTTTCCGGCTCACAGACGGTACAGGAGGAGTGCAGAGCACAGCGCTGGAGGACAGACGGCTGTAGGTAAGTATCTAGTGTTTGTTTTTTTTTACTTTTAGCATGGTAACCAGGGTAAACATCGGGTTACTAAGCGCGGCCCTGCGCTTAGTTACCCGATGTTTACCCTGGTTACCAGTGAAGACATCGCTGGATCGGTGTCACACACGCCGATCCAGCGATGTCTTCAGGGAGTCCAGCGACGAAATAAAGTTCTGGACTTTATTCAGCGACCAACGATCTCCCAGCAGGGGCCTGATCGTTGGTCGCTGTCACACATAACGATATCGTTAACGATATCGTTGCTACGTCACAAATAGCAACGATATCGTTAACAATATCGTTATGTGTGAAGGTACCTTTACTAAAAGGACATACCCCCTCAACCTAAGACCGTGTGAAAAAACAAAAAAACACAAATAAATAAAGATACTATAATATAATATAAATAACGACCAATATCCTATCCTGGAACAATGGGTCACAAAGACGGAGACTGACCATTCGGGACTAATAGGGATTCATATAAAGCAACCAAAATGTAATTGATCGTTTAAACCCTTTGGTTTCATGCTTTTCATCCGAAAAATCCATTGGGCTTCCTTTTGGAGAATTAGCTTATCCCAATCTCCACCTCTTACTGATGGCATAACAACCTCAATCACGGAGAAACTACATATACTCAGGTCACCACCATGCACATTCCTCACATGTTCAGAGATAGGGGTATCCCTTTCATTCAAAATGTCCCCTATGTGTTCCCCCACCCTTCTACGAAATTCTCGCTTCGTTTTACCCACATAGTCCATGGGGCAACTACATTGAAAAAGATAAACTACACTTTCAGTTTTGCAATTGGCAAAATGTCTCATCTCATAAATCTTTTTTGTACTGGAGCTTACAAAAGTACTGCCCCTAGAGATATACCTGCAAAACTTGCATTTCCCACATCTGAAGGTGCCATTCTGTCTTCTCTCCAACCAGGTAGGGGATTTTTTAGGGGGGACAAAAGCACTATGCACCAATTGGTCCCTAATTGACCTACCTCTCCTAAATGTAATAGCAGGGACTTCAGGAATTACATCAGCAAGTTCTGGGTCCATTTTCAGAACACCCCAATACTTGTTAATCACCTCCCTCACTCGATGTGCCTGATTATCAAATGTGCCTATAATTCTCAAATCATTTTTGTCCTCCTCTTTAGTTCTTTTAACAAGTAGCGAGGACCTTTCCTTCGAACTCGAATTCTTAAAAGCTTCATTTAGTACATCCAAGGGATAACCCCTATCCACAAATTTATCTCTTAAATCTCTTGCCTGATGGAAAAAGCTAGACTCAGTAGAACAATTCCTCCTAGTACGGAGGTACTGCCCTTTCGGTATTCCTCTCTTTAAACTATTTGGGTGGTGACTCTCCCAGCGTAATAAATTATTTGTCGCCGTAGGTTTGTGGAAGGTTTCAACATGCGCATGAGCGTCCTGGATAAGGTTTACAGCGCAGGCGTGAGGTGGAACGCATTTGCGCTCCAGTTTGATTACGCATTCTTAATGAAGTCGCGCATGCATGAAGAGAACGCTCCTGCGTCGTATAGTAGAGCCTTTTAACAAGGTATGATCTTAGTAACCCGGAAGTTCATCTGTCGGCGTGGTATGATAACCGCACGAGGATATAAAGAGCATGGCTACCACACTTACTACAAGGCTGATATAGACCGGCAGTTGCTGGATGGACATTGCTCCCCACTTCGGTAGAGGATATAGCGCTTCTCTGAACACAGTCAGATAAGTTACATTCTTTAGTTTGGATATGGGTATGTCTCCTGATGAGCCTACATAGGGGAAACGCGTCGAGCAAAGCATACTCCATGGTATAAGAAAAGCTTACATGAGCAAAGCAGATCTAATGCTATAAGATAATACATTTGGTCATTGGGGCTAAGTTAATATTTTTTGCACTTTTCTTGCACTATTATTGCACTTTTTCTGTGCCTTGTTGGCTCACCTGCCTTAGAGAATAATAGTTTTTTCTTGGACTAATTTTTGGTCTGCTCTCTTTTTTCTATTTTTCCTTTTTTCTATTTTAGGGTTTAATAGGGATAGTCGACGGGAGCGGGGGCGCCATATGCGCAGGTTATTAGGGTGCCAACCCCCGCAGGCAGGTAGGGCGCATTTATAGGTACAGTTTCGTTTTTCCTGGGTAAGGCGTTATATGTGCAATATAATTAACGAGTGTTTTATTATACACTGGTTGCACAGCCTTTGTATTGCACAATAGATGTATCTTATATATATGTGCAATATCTTCTCTTAGTCCTAGTGTTTTTTGTTTGTCTTGTCTGTCTGTATGGTCTGCTGAGTGGTACCCTATTTTTCACACGATAGGGCCTATTAGGGTCAGATTGGGTTAGTCTACGTTGAGCGGGGGCGCCATTGCGCAGGTTTTATAGGGTGCCAACCTCCGCTGCAAGGTAGGGTGCAGACAGTTGGCCCTATAGGGATTTTGTGCACTCTGTATGTTTATTAGCAGCTATACGTTTTTATAGGTCGTGTATGGTGTATTGTTTTAATATTTGAATTAGTAAATGTTAAGTTTTATTGGTGTCATTTACTGTACCTTTATGGTGTCAAACAGTGGTTTACCCCCACATGTGAGGTATTGGTGTACTCAGGAGAAATTGCCCAACAAATTTTAGGATCCATTTTATCCTGTTGCCCATGTGAAAATGAAAAAATTGAGGCTAAAAGAATTTTTTTGTGAAAAAAAAGTACTTTTTCCTTTTTTACGGATCAATTTGTGAAGCACCTGGGGGTTCAAAGTGCTCACTATGCATCTAGATAAGTTCCTTGGGGCGTCTAGTTTCCAAAATGGGGTTAATTGTGGGGGAGCTCCAATTTTTAGGCACACGAGGGCTCTCCAAACGTGACATGGTGTCCGCTAAAGAGTGGAGCCAATTTTTCATTCAAAAAGTCAAATGGCGCTCCTTCCCTTCCAAGTCCTGCCGTGCGCCCAAACAGTGGTTTACCCCCACATATGAGGTATCAGCGTACTCAGGATAAATTGGACAACAACTTACGTGGTTCAGTTTCTCCTTTTACCATTGGGAAAATAAAAAAATTGTTGCTAAAAGATAATTTTTGTGACTAAAAAGTTAAATGTTCATTTTTTCCTTCCATGTTGCTTCTGCTGCTGTGAAGCACCTGAAGGGTTAATAAACTTCTTGAATGTGGTTTTGAGTACCTTAAGGGGTGCAGTTTTTAGAATGGTGTCACTTTTGGGTATTTTCAGCCATATAGACCCCTCAAACTGACTTCAAATGTGAGGTGGTCCCTAAAAAAAATGGTTTTGTAAATTTCGTTGTAAAAATGAGAAATCGCTGGTCAAATTTTAACCCTTATAACTTCCTAGCAAAAAAATATTTTGTTTCCAAAATTGTGCTGATGTAAAGTATACATGTGGGAAATGTTATTTGTTAACTATTTTGTGTCACATAACTCTCTGGTTTAACAGAATAAAAATTCAAAATGTGAAAATTGCGAAATTTTCAAAATTTTTGCCAAATTTCCATTTTTATCACAAATAAACGCAGAACTTATTGACCTAAATTTACCACTACCATGAAGCCCAATATGTCACGAAAAAACAATCTCAGAAACGCTAGGATCCGTTGAAGCGTTCCTGAGTTATTACCTCATAAAGGGACACTGGTCAGAATTGCAAAAAACGGCAAGGTCTTTAAGGTCAAAATAGGCTGGGTCATGAAGGGGTTAACTCAATCTCCACCCATCTAACTTGACTGATATCTCATCAGTGGCCTTCCTCCCTTCTTCTGCGGAATATACACCAGGGTTGCCAATGGCCCAGAAATTCCAGGACAGTCCATTAAAATAGAACACTTTTTTCTCCTGTCCATTAAATAAAATGAAAGCTGAAGGAACTTATGCAGAACATTTTGACAGTAATTTTACAGTTTACAGTGAAAGCAGATGATGTCTTCATATCAGATCAATGTTATTAGTTTCTATAAACATTCTGCCGTGGAGTCACAAAGTAAGAACACTACTCTCATCAGGTCTGAAAGTTCCAATTGCTAACGTAGACAGCTTGTATTGTGTAATCTGGTGACGGAGCCACTTTTATTGTTCAAACTTAAACGGAACCTCTCACCATGAAAATGTAGTCTAAACTGCATGCACCTACTCATAGAGCTGGAGGAGCTGAGCAGATTAATATATAGTTTTGTTGGAAAAGATTCAGTATAACCTGTGCTTCAATCATTTAAACCTCTGCTCTTTCTGGGACTTCAGTCAAGTGGGCGTTCCTATCAGTGACTGTCAGCTTTTTTTGTATAAGTGTACATAGAGATAACTGTCAATCACTGATAGAACCGCCCACTTGACCAAACATACCATAAAGAGCAGAGGATTAAATGAAGAAAATACAGGGGATACTGAAACTTTTCTTAGAAAACTGTATATTAATCTACTCAGCGCCTCCTGCTCTATCACGTGATGTCTGCATATTAGAATACATTTTCATGGTGACAGGTTCCCTTTAAATATTCACAGCTTGTATTACCCTTGATGGTCAATCAAGTAAAATATCACATTAGTTTTTAGTGAATTGATTGAGTTAATTAGGAATGGAACTTCATCATAAACTACACAGTTATACCTTGATTAAAACTCCGACTGCTTTTAGTAAAACCAAATTTCTATGCGGTGGAAGGGAAATGAGTCTTCAATTATTGGAATGAGAAAGCATGACAGTAGACATTTACCACTACATACAATGGGGAAAATAAGTGTTACACTGCCGATTTTGCAAGTTTTACCGTCTACAAAGAATAGAGCGGTCTGTAATTTTTATCGTATGTACACTTGAACTATGAGAGACAGAATCTTTAAATCCAGGAAATCGCATTGTATGATTTTTACATAATTAATTTGCATTTAAGTGCATGAAATAAGTATTTTATACAATAGATAAACAGAACTTAATATTTGGTACAGAAACCTTTTGTTTGCAGATGTTGGACGCTTCCTGTAGTTCTTGACCAAGTTTGCACAAACCGCAGCAGGGATTTGGGCGATAGATCTTTTCCAGGTCTTTCAGGTTTTGGGGCTGTCATTGGTCAACATTGAGTTTCAGCTCTCTTTATAGATTTTCTATTGTGTTCAGGTCTGGAGGCTGAGTAGGCCACTCCAGGACCTTGAAATGCTTCTTATGGAGTCACTCGTTAGTTACCCTGTCTGTGTGTTTTCGGTCATTATCAAACTGGAAGACCCAGACACAACTCAACTGAGGTTGCTAGCCAAAATATCTCTATACATGACTCCATCCATCCTCCCTTCAATACAGTGCAGTATTCCTGCCTCCTTTGCATAAAAGCACCCCTAAAGTATGATGTTTCCCTCACCATGCTTCACAGTTGGGATGACGTTCTTGGGATTGTACTCATCCTGCTTCTTCCTCCAAACATAGTGAGTTGAGTTGATACCAAAAAGTTCTATTTTGGTCTCATCTGACCACATAACCTTCTCCCATGCCTCCTCTGGGTCATCCAGATGGTCATTGGTGAACTTCAAATGGGTCTGGACATGTGCTGGCATAGGCAGGGAGACCTTGCGTGCCTTGCAGGATTTTAGTCCATGATGGCATAGTGTGTTACTAACAGTAATGTTTGAGACTGTGGTCCCAGTTCTCCTCAGGTCATTGACCAGGTCCTCCTGTGTTGTTCTGGACTGATTCCTGATCTTTCTTAGAATTATCCTTAAAGAGATCCTGTCACCCCCCAGGCATTTTTAACTAAAAGAGCCACCTTGTGCAGCACTAATGCTGCATTCTGTCAAGGTGGCTCTTTTAGTTCAGGTCCCTGCAAACGCTGAAATAATTGCTTTTAAAATGTGCCCCTCATACCTGAATTTGTCAGGGGGCATGTCTTTTCCCCCCTGACACAAATGCCTCCCAGCCGTCACTCAGGGCCTCCGTGCACCATGCGCCACCTCCATTTCCTTCCTGAACATCCCCGGCGCCTGCGCTGTAATTTTTTTTACTGGCATGCACAGTTTGCGCTGCCCTTTCAACTTACAGCGCAGGCGCCGGGGACGTTCATGAAGGAAATGGAGGCAGCACACGGAGGCCCTGAATGACGGCTGTGAGGCCAAATTCAGGTATGAGGAGCACATTATAAAAGCGATTATTTCAGCGTTTGCAGGGAACCGAACTAAAAGAGCCACCTTGATAGAATGCAACATTAGTGCTGCACAAGGTGGCTCTTTTAGTTAAAAACGCCTGGGGGTGGTCACAGGCTTCCTTTAACTCATGAGGCAAGATCTTACATAGAGCCCAAGACCGAGGAAGACTGACAGTCATCTCGTGTTTCTTCCATTTTCTATTGATTGTGCCAACAGGTGTTGCCTGTTGTCACAAAGCTGCTTGACTATTGCCCTGTAGCCCATCCAAGCCTCATGCAGATTTACAATTTTGTCTCTGGTGTCCTTAGACAGCTCTTTGGCCTCGGCCATGGTGGAAAAGTTAGAGTGTGATTGGTTAAGTGTGTGGACATGTGTCTTTTATACAGGCAACAATTTCAAACAGCTGCAACTAATAAAGGTAATGAATGCAGAGTTGTAGGGCTTCATAAAGAAAAACTTTCACGCCTGTGAGAGACAGACTTCTTGTTGGTAGGTGATCTAATACTTATTTCATGCAATAAAATGCAATTTAATTACTTAAAAATCATACAATGCGATTTTCTGTTCTTTATTTTTAGATTCTGTCTTTCATGGGCGAAGTGTACCTAAGATAAAAATTACAGACCTCTACATTCTTTGTAGGTCAGAAAATTTGCAAAATCATTAGTGTACCATATACTTATTTTCCCCACTGTACAACCTATGAAAGTTGAATCATTAATAATAAGAAATGTGTAGTTGGAAATTTCAAACCTCAATTCCAAAGAACTTTCTTTACAAAATAATTCAGAAGTTTCTAATCAAGGTAAATATAACCACCAGACGTGTACATAGTTTAAAATGTTAAAACAAAGATTTCATTTTCTTTAGCGATTTTCCAAAAATTCTTCTTTCTCCAGTAAGAAGGATATGTCACTGAAAGCTATAAATTAGATTAACTAATACTGTAATTGCCCAATTTTCAATTTTCAGGACAGTTACTGAAACACTTATCTAATTTATTCCTTCTCTATTTTATTCAAATTGCTTAATAAAGATCTGTCTGTTGCCATGTTCTTGGATTAATTAATGGGAAGAAGGATAAACAGATTTTTTTAGTGGAGAAATAGAAGTATTTAAAAATGATAATGAATATATGCAAAATCACACTTGTGTTTGTCTGTCAAGGGGCAATTCTGAAAAATACATATGTTCTTCCTTAGATTCCCAATATAGGGTGAATGCCATAGAAGATGGCCTCTAATATTGAAGAAAGCATTAAATGTAAGCATCTGTTAAAAGCAATTACAGAGCAAGCTTGCTTATGCTACTACTGATACGAATAAATGGTCTCAGAAAAGGGAAACTTTTTTGATAGGTTTCTCTAGATCAGTAGTTTCCAAACTCCATCCTCATGGCCCCCAGCTCTTCATGTTTCCAGGCTTTCCTTAGTGTTGCACAGATGAGAGATCTGTGGCAGTTTATGATGACTTAATAATAATTCCATCTTCCATCGCCTGTGCAGTACTAAGAAATCCTAAAAAAAATGACGTGTTGGAGGCCGTGAGGACTGGAGTTTGGGAAACACTGCGGTAGAGAGTAAGTTGGGACTGGTCTAGATGAAGCAATGAGAAATTGCTCAATCAGTTTGCACTAGACATGGGAGAATCTAATTGCAGTACTGTAGTCCATTGATCAGGTCACTAATCTGTGAAAGCTAGACAGAAGGCCTGCAAATCTCATTACCTATTGGCATTCCTGGCTCTTCTTTTTATTAACCAGGCTAGTTTGACATCATCATTTTGACGTGATTCATACAAGACCCAGGTACTGAAAAGAAGGGCTGGAATGCTGGAAGGTAAAGAGATTTGCATGTATCCGGATTCCTATGAATTAATTCTCCCATCTCTAATTATCCCATGACACAATCTCTTGTATTATTTTTTGGGGCTGTCCAGTTGCTCCAATTTAATCCAAACTGCTGCAAGCAGCCCAGTAAGTCAGACATCACTGAAATCAGGTTCTCTTCTCCAGCCAACATCATGATGCTCTCAGATGGGGAAGCAAAACCCAGGGAAAAAATTACCTTAAGGCCCTGTTCAAACATTCAGTACTTGGTCAGTATTTTACATTAATATTTGTAAGCCGATCAGGAGCGGGTGAAAAATGAAGAAGTGATGCACGTATTCCACTCCTTGTTTTGGCTTAAAAATACTGAGGAAAAATACGGACCAAATACTGAATGGGTGTGCCATGATCCAGTTCTGAGTTTTTGTTCAGCTGTCTTATCTCTGGACTGGTCATGTGGGAGTTAATCCCCTCTAAAAAAGGTCTCTCTTCAGAGTCCCTTATGAATGTTTTAGAATTTTGTCAGGGATAATAGCTAGGCAGGTCTCGTAGATTCCACCGCTGCCACCAGTTGATATGGATAACAGCTGGGGGGCTATACACATCCACCCACTGTCACCAGTTTAGAAAGGGAACACAACTCAGCTGCCTCCAATCATCAAGGCAATTACGAATTGACTGAGGAGGGATGGATGAGGCCGGGACTGCTTCCACTACTAGGCCGGTTATTGGGGAACTCACTGTGAGCGTATCGGATTCCAACGAATTAAATACTGTACATATATACCCTGGTAAGATCACTGCAAACTCCACAATAACAAAAAAAGGAACCACTACTAACTGCCACCACTAATACTTTATATCGGCCAATTGGACACGTGTAACAGATAGCTTATGGCTTCAGGGGATACGATTTACAGAGCAAGAGGAACAGAGCTTTAAAGTGGGAACAAAACAATACGGTATATACAATTACATGAAGTAGAAAGGGATAACAAAAGATAATTACTATACCTGGTGTTGCTGGAATGGCTCTTATCTTTTTGGAGGGAAGCACTCTGATTAGGAAAATAGAACACTCTCACTGAGCTCATGTGGGGGCTGGTTGTGGGATGTGCTAGGTCTGTTAGAATATCATGACGTCCCTAACTTTTGGGATATGTTCACCCCTAGAGATCCCAGGTGGTACGTATTGTCATCATGTTTCGTATCACAATTTTATCTGTCTATAGAGATGAGGCATGGTATGGATAGCACCATTTTTCGAAAAAATATTAACTTGGAGGGGGTTTTGCTGGCCTTACGACCCCCCCAGTCATCTAATAACCTTGATCGATCTTCTCTGCACCCGCTCTAGTTCAGCTATGTCTTTCTTATACACCGGAGACTAGAACTGTGCACAGTATTCTAAGTGTGGTCGAACTAGTGACTTGTATAGAGGTAAAATTATGTTCTCCTCATGTGCATTTATGCCTCTTTTAATGCATCCCATTATTTTATTTGCCTTTGTAGCAGCTGCCTGACACTGGCCACTGAACATGAGTTTGTCATCCACCCATACACCCAGGTCTTTTTCATTGACGGTTTTGCCCAGAGTTTTAGAATTAAGCACAAAGTTATACATCTTATTACTTCTACCCAAGTGCATGACCTTACATAACAAATCACAAACCCTAACTTGAGTGAAAAAGATCTTCAGAAAGATTTAGCAGATTCTGGAGTTAGGGTACATTGTTTTACTGTTCAGAGACATCTGCACAAATGTGGCCTTCATGGAAGAGTCATCAAAAGAAAACCTCTCCTGCGTCCTCATCATAAAATTTAGCATGGGTCCATTTTCCTTTCTGTAATTTTTAAAATGTAGAAGATGAAAATATTTTTTTTCCTAAAATACAAAGGAAATGTGTCATCTTTAACTTTAGTCCTTTTAGAGATCATTTTACCTTCAACTTGCTTAATTTACTGTTCACAATAACAGTAATTTCGACCAGAGGTGCTCAAACATTTTACGTGCCACTGTATAAAGATGCAAGATTTAGGATTAGCAACTGATGGCAAAAATATGCCTCATATAGTACAGAATGAGTATACAGATGCAACTAGAGCTACAAACTGAATCTTTGCCCTTGAATGGAAAGTCTTGTTCTAACTCTGTAATAATGACACTAATGACAGTCAGAAATCTCCAAACTTCTAAATGACGTACACTTTCTCACTCCTCTTGGTAGATAATTCATAGTACATACATAGTAGTAGTGCACCATGCTTGGCTCTACCCAAGAGTACATCCTATTGATAAATCTGCCTTAGGCTTAAAACAACATTGTTAGACTTGACCTTATTTTCTGATACTTCTGACGTTTTCTGTCACATGCAGATGGCGTAAATATAGAGATAAGTCTTACCTATTGATTATTATCATTAAGGGTGAATTTTAGATTCATTGTGATGTCACAATTTATGTTCTTTTATTTCATGATGACATGCTAGAAAATTACACACAGTAGGTAGAGTATATGAATGAAGGCTTTATTTCCAAAACTATATTCAAGCTCAATTGTGAACTACTCAATTAACAAAAAACTTACCGTATATACTTAAGTATAAACTGAGATTTTCAGCCCATTTTTTTAGGCTGAAAGTGCCCCTCCCACCTTATACTCAAGTTATTGTCCCAGGGGGTTGGCGGGGGAGCGGCAGGATTGGTGGCTGTCACATCATAATAACCCCCTCCTGGCGCATCCTCTGCTTCTCAGATGGTCTCCAGCACCGCCATCACTTCCTGTGTTCAGCAGTCACATGGTACCGCTCATTAAAGTAATGAATATGGATGCGACTCCACTCCCATAGGTGTGGAGCGCATGTTCATTACTTTAATGAAAGTTACCATGTGACTGCCCAGAACTGAAAGAAGCTGCAGGCCCTGGGACGAAGCAGGGAAGTGCAGAGACCATGCCATGATGGTGAGTATAACAGGGGAGGGTGAGCCATGCGATATTTACCTGTCCCTGTTCCACCGCCAGGCTTTGTCTTCCGCATCCTCTGGCTGTCACATTCCAGTCAGAGGGTGCGATGACGTGTTTAGTGCGCGCCCTCTGCCTGAACACTCACTGCAGAGACCCGGAAGACACAGCGGTGCACGGTGGTGGAATGGGGAAAGGTAAAAATTGCAAACGCCGGGGGCATGAGCCAGCAGCAACTCCGGCACCTGGCCCCCATAGCGTGCCGGTGTCCCTGCCTGTTCAGGACACCGACACCTGGCGAAGTGAGTATGTCATTTTTTTTTATCGCAGCAGCAGCAGCATACGCGTCATATTATTCTATGGAACACCTTATGGGGCCATCAGCCTTTATGGAGCAGCATATGGGGCATATTATTCAATGGAGCATCTTATGGGGCCATCAACCTTTATGGAGCATTATATGGGGCATATTATTCTATGGAGCATCTTATAGGGCCATCAACCTTTATGGAGCAGCATATGGGGCATATTATTCTACGGAGCATCTTATGGGGCTATCATTAACCTTTGTGCAGCATAATATTGGGCATATTTTTTTGTATGGAGCATCTTATGGGGCCCATCTTGAACTTTATGGAGCATTATATGGGGCGTATTTTGTATGGAGCATCTTACAGGGCCCAATATGAACTGTATGGAGCATTATATAAGGCTCCTGATTCAATATGGATATTCAAAAACATTTTAACCTACTGATGTCTCAATTAATTTTACTTTTATTGGTATCTATTTTTATTCTTGAAATTTACTAGTGGCGGGGGGCGTGGCCTGGACTGCTATGGCGTAGGTTGTGCGGTGCTGGAGCTCCTGAGGAAAATCCTCTATAATCAACCAAAATCGCCTAAAAAACGTTTTTATTGTCAAATCCTTGGTTGGATCTTATCCAGTGCCTCATCTGGGTCACTATGATCCGAAAATTATTTTAATTTTACCACATAAATTTTAGAAATCAGCCCTAGAAAAGTTTGGGCCTTCAAACTACAGGGTTGAGGTAATCCAGCCTCAGGAAGCTAATACCTTCTAACAAGCGGCTCAGCTAATAAGCCAAAGGACCTGAGGTAAAAAACATCAGATTTTATTATAAACTCCCTCTTTGGCTTTGGTAGTGAGGAGGAGGGAAGTGACAGCTACAGGCACACACTATGGAGCCGTCTCTGCACAGCTGCTGCTCCCTCCCCTATTGCCTGGGGATATACCGCCCTGTGCTCATTAGCATAAAGTGCTAAGCCTCCCCGGATTGAAAGACAGAGGCAGAAGAAAGCGATCCAGAAGCATCGGGGAAGACCCGGAGCAGTGACGTGATATCAGCTCCACACAGAAGCCGACGCTGACACTCCCCCAGACCTTGGAACTAAAGGCGGGAAAAGACGGCTGCCATTTTATTGGTGGACGGCGACAGATCAGAAGGCTTGAGAGACCAGAGTACACCAGCGACAGCAAAGAAGAAGATCTGCGCTGGTCAACACATCGCAGGCTCCGGATCCAAGCACCACCGGACTCAAACAGCGGTAAGTTCCGGCCCCCTGCTGGGAACGAAAATACACCGGCGGTCCAGCGGGGAAGACAGCGACGACCGACGGCTCCTGTGCAGGACAACGGTGGAACCACACAGACAGCCATCTCTGCAGGAGCGACAGGAAGACTCCAGTGCAGCATAAACTGTTGTTGAAACAGCTAGGAGCCCTGCAGGGCTCACAAAGCAAAAGAGCTATAGCCTACTATATCAGTCGCTGACAGGATCTAATCCAGGTAACTGGCTATTTTAGTGAAGCTGACTGGGAAGTCCTAAATCCAGTCATATTATTTGGAGAGTTTTATTTCTACCCTGATTCCTTCCTTATTAGCACATGTCTCTAGGAGAACAATCAGTTCTTGAAAGATATTTGTTTGTTTTGGGGAATTAACCTGCACCTTTTAACTAACAAACACAAAGTGTTATATAAGCATGCTCTGTTAGGAAAAATCTATTTGTATGCCCCAGTGATTTAATCTGCACTTTTTAATTCTCAGATGCTAGGTATTATCTAAGCATATTCTTCTGTAATTACTGTGAAACTATATACACCACCTGTTGACACAGCTAATTGCTTGTTTATATTCAGATGATTTCTATTACCACACTCACAGGGGTATTTCCATAGTTGCTCCCCTTTTGCTGTTTGAGACCACTTTGTGGGGATTTTTTATACACCAGGGCCAGCCTCACCAGGATTAACCTGAGATCAACATTGAGGACATTGTCTACAATTCCAGCTTTGCTTGGGGCTACTATTTGTGGAAAATCTTTAATCTTTATTCTGAGACCGTCCTAAGTAGACACTCTCTGCAAATCAGGCTATTGCTTGGGGATAACAATGAGCAAGAACCCGTCTGAACCCCAATTCTTAAACATGGCCTCATCTATACCTCAAAAACCCCAAAGGTACAAAGGTTCTGGGCGCAATCCATCAAAGGACTTAATAACCACAATAAGTCCCAATAGATCCAGGTCTCCATTAAAAGACGATGAGGAATTAGACTATGATAAACTCCCCAATTCAAACAGAGTAAAAAAGAACCTCCCAAACACTTTTGTAGAGATGGACTCATCTACATCTTTAAAGAGGAAAACTCCAGGGGCTATAGGAGAGAAATACACCACTCCTAATGATTCATCTGACGAGGTCTCAGAGATATTCTCTCCTAATACAAGCCCCTCCAAGCCAAAACCAAAAAAAAGTAATCCAAACCCCGACAATACTTAAGGATTTGATATGAATTCTGTTGGGAAACTTCTGTCTAATTTGACAGAAAAAATGGATAAGTTTGAAAACAGCATGAACGAAAGGTTTGATAAGCAAAATAAAATGTTCAAAGAATCATTATCCCTCCTCAGCAATAGGATGGACAAATTTGAAGATAGAATTAAAAAGATAGAGGAGAGGCCAGATAATATATCCAAAGTAAATAACGACATCATCAGAGAGATGCATAAGCTAAAGCTTAAGGTAGCAGATCTGGAAGACCGGAATCGGAGAAATAACATCAAAATTAGGGGGATTCCTGAGAATATAGGCCCAAATAAATTGGAAGAGTACACCAAGAAGTTATTCAGAAAAATAATCCCTACCCTGACTGATCAAGAACTAGAAATAGACAGAATCCACAGGTTGCGAAAACCGCCCACTATTCCTAAAGATCTACCTAGAGACACGTTAATGAGAATCCACTTTTTCAAAACAAAAGAAAAAATTCAAAATTACTTTAAAGAAAATAAAAACTTCCCTGAGCCATTTGAAAAACTCAAATTATATGCCGATCTCTCCAGAGATACGATCGAAGGGAGGAAAGCTTTCCAGAATATCACCATACCTCTCAGAGACAATGAGATCTCTTATAAGTGGGGATTCCCGCTAAAATTATTAGTAAATTACAGAGGCAATGTTATCGCCCTAAACTCCCCAGAGGAAGGCAGGGACTTCTTAAAATCCATCAATATCCCATTATATTCACGACACAAAGTTCACCCTGATTCTGACAGCAAGACATGAAAGGGTTTTGATATATTTATATTGAGTGATCTAAATGGGAAAACACCCGGGTACAATGCTATACCTTGCCCTAGGATGTTTAACTATTCTATTAATCTGTTATTGTTAGTAACGAGTTTATGTATTTAATATATTGAGTTTATGTTCATCAACAAAGAGGATGTTGCTCGGGAGCGAGTAACACGGACTTTTTCCCCCAACAGGTGAAGTCAGGTTCACTGAAGTGAACCCCTTCAAGTGGACATTCCAGTTTATTATTTATTGTTACCACTTGCATTAAACACTTATAGGTTTGTTAAGATTTTCTTCACAGGTTTGCAAAATAGACTTCCATATAATTTAGATCATAATGAGTTTAAAACTACTATCCTACAATGTAAGAGGACTTAATAGTCCACACAAAAGACATACACTTTGGAAAGAAATAAGTAAAAGTCAAGCTGAAATAATTTGTATACAGGAATCCAAATTCAAAGACAAGGCCAACCCAAAATTCTCACATAAAAATTTCCCATATATTTACAAGTCTGACAATGTGAAAAAGAAAGCCGGAGTCATCACAATCATCAAAGGCACAATTTAATTTGAATTCATAGAGGAGGTCAAAGATGTTAAAGGTAGATTCCATATTCTTATTTGTTCATTAAACAACCAGGTATGCACAATTATCAATATCTACGCCCCCAATACGGGTCAAATAAATTTCCTGAACAAAATAAATAAAAAAGTCATGTCAGTTAAGAGAGGTGCCATGATTTGGCTGGGAGATTTCAATCTGGTCCCAAACGCAAATATGGACTCCTCCACCCCAAATAGATACAGACCAAACAATTTAGACAACTGGATCCATCATAACGAATTATTTGACATCTTTAGGTGTCTTAACACCACATCAATCGAATTCTCCCATTTTTCTGACCCTCACCAATCAGCGTCACGTATTGACTTAATTTTATCAGACATTTTTACACTTCCCAAGTTCCATAGAATTAATATAGAAAGGAAAACCTTCTCGGACCACTCTCCAGTATCAGCTGAAGTACAAATAAGCCACACAATTAACAAAAATTCATTATGGAAATGCGACTCTAATCTGTTACACCATCCTGAATATAGATTACCAATAGAAAAATCATTAATAAATTATTTTACAGAAAACTCCCCTACAGATACAACCCCATTCATAAATTGGTGTGCCCATAAGGCGGTTATAAGAGGTACCATGATACAGATCTCTGCCAAAAGGAAAAGAAAATTTAGGACTCAGATTGAGGACCTTCAAAATAAGATAAAAGACAAGGAAAACGAGCAAATAAATTTAAATTCCCCCTCTACACAAATCAAAATTGATTTACTAAAACTCAGGCAGGATCTCATAAGAATCATATTTTCATCATACCATACCATGGTCAAAAACTCCAAAATGAAGCAATACTCTTCAATAAATAAGCCAACACGATACATGGTTAATAGATTGAAAAAGACTAGACAATCAAATAGGATCAACAAAATAAAGAACCAAAATGGAATAACGGTATCTCATCCTCAAGACATAGCTAATTCCTTCGCTGATTTTTATAATAAATTATACAATTTACAGTCACAAACTTCTACCCCAAAACCCAATACCTCTGACATTGAAAAATTCTTGTCCACAATTGAACTCCCCAAACTGACCCATGATGATTTAGAAAACCTAACTTCCCCATTCTCCCAAGAAGAAATTGAAAAGACCATTCTTCAACTCAAAGATTTTAAATCACCAGGCCCGGACGGTTTCGGGAATGAATACTACAAATCCTTCAACAAAATACTTTCCCCACACTTACAAAAAACTTTAATATAGCTAGTTCCTCAGGAAATTTCCCAGAAGAAATGTTAGAATCCACAATAATATTGATCCCCAAACACAATTCCGACCTGACTCTTGTAAATAATTACAGACCAATTTCCCTCATAAATGCAGATTTGAAGATATACTCCAAATTAATAGCGAATAGGCTCAAATCCTACCTACCATCATTGATAAATGGGGATCAGATCGGTTTTATCAAAGGTCGTCAAGCGACAGATGGCACTAGAAGACTGATTAATTCAATCAAACTGATACACTCCTCTAAATTGCCAACGGTAATTATAACTTTAGATGCCGAAAAGGCTTTTGACCGCCTAAATTGGCTCTATCTAACATCAGTTCTAAGTAAATTTGGTTTTAATGAAAAATATATTAACAGCATCATGGCACTTTACTGTAGGCCAAAAGCCAGAATATATACTAACAATTATTCTTCTGCACTATTTGACATATCAAATGGTACAAGACAAGGTTGCCCCCTTTCTCCACTTCTTTTTATACTGTCAATGGAACCATTGGCGCAATCGATCAGACAAAACAATAACATAAAAGGTTTGAAAACACAAACACGTCAGTATAAGATTGACCTTTTTGCCGACGACCTGATATTTACCCTGACTGATCCTTACAAATCAATCACAGAACTGCAAAAAACCCTTAAAACGTTCTCAAATATTTCCTTTTTTAAGATTAACGAAAATAAATAAAAAATCTTGCCATTTTATTTGAGCGACTTAGAAACAAAGAAAATTGAGAATATATCTTCACTAAGCTGGTCAGAGGGGGACTTAGAATATCTAGGCACGATCATCTCAAAAAACCTTGAGGCAATAATGAAGAAAAATCTGGACAAACTCTTAGAGACAATTAACAATGACCTTAATTTCTTTGGTACAAAAGACCTATCATGGTGGGGTAGAATATTGGTTATCAAAATTTTTATCATCCCAAAAATCTCTTATATACTAAGAACACTCCCCCTAAAAGTCAACACATTTTATCTAACCAGTATACAATCCACAATTAATTTGTTCATCTGGAATAAAAAAAGGGCCCGAATACCCACAAACATATTATATAAATGCAAAGAATTTGGGGGTATAGGCCTGCCCAATATAACCGCCTTATACTTATCGAACCTTATCAAACAAAGCCAATATTGGTTCATGCAAGAGGACTATCCAAATTGGCTTGATCTAGAAATTACCCACAATCATAATAAACCTCCCAAAGAATTAGTCTTCAACCATATTCTAAACAGAACCAACAATATTCACGTTAAACACCCTATTTTCTCTTCCATTATATATGCATGGGACAAACTTTCTAAAAGGAAAAGAGGATCCAACAAGAAAATTCTACTCTACAATACCCCTATTGATATTATTACGCTTACCCAAAACGCTGACCCCTCTCCCATGTGGCGAGAAAAAGGGATCCTAAAATTAAGCGATATTCATGATGGGGTTAAATTTATCAGTTTCAGCTCCTTGAAAGAAAAATTTAACATTCCCTCCTCAGCCTTTTTTCCTTATATGACACTGAAAGAACAAGCCCAAAATGTTATCATTAAAAAACCAAAAATCTCCGAAGCTACTACTAATTTATTAAAAAACCCCAAACATTACTTATTTTGGAGTAATAAGCAAATTTATCGGTGGTTCAACAACGACACAAAATTTGACAAGTTATCTTACATGAATAAATGGGAAAATGATTTGAACACGACATTTACTCCAGAACAGTGGGAAAACGCGATCCATTTCACCTATGCATCAAATATTTGCATGACACTACAAGAAGCATATTTTAAAATCATCACAAGGTGGTACTTCACTCCGGCTCGCCTCTCCCACCTGCCATCAGGAGGGTCTCCCCTGTGCTGGAGAGAATGTGGAGAATACGGAAGTTTGCTACATATGTTTTGGAAGTGTCCAAAGGTGAAACCCTTATGGAGACAGGCCACAAAACTAATCAACAAAATATTAAAAGATAACATCATAGTTACCCCAGCAATGGCCTTGTTGTCTTTACAATGGGAAAGCACTGACACAAATGCGAGACCTATTATAATCCACATTTGTTTAGTGGTTAAACAAATTATAGCATTCCATTGGAAAAATCAAATTTTACCAGCCTTTACTGAAATCATAGACCAAATTAACCTACATAAAGCCTATGAAGAAAACTTTGCAATAGCAAACAACTATTAAAAGAAATATGATAGGAAATGGAAGAAATGGGTTGAGGTATATCCCAACTTACCACATTAAAAGGAAAGGTGACAATTAATGTATACCTGTGAAGGTAATATATGTTAACCTGTTAATAATTGTTAATAATTAATTAAATTCTGTTATGACTGGACAGCATGTCCACAATTTTTCTCTTACCCTTTTCCCATTCCCACTTCCCTCACCTCCCGCCCTCTCCCCACCCTTATTTCCTTGAAAGTTGAATATATGATTATCTACAAAACACCATATTAAATTTCAAAATGCTTAATAAAAATCATTTGAAAGGGAAATTTACTAGTGGCTGTTGCATTTCCCACCCTAGGCTTATACTCGAGTCAATAAGTTTTCCCAGTTTTTTGTGGCAAAATTGGGGGTCTCGGCTTATACTCGGGTCGGCTTATACTCGAGTATAGACTGTAGTTATTACAATGAATTATTGGAAAAAAGGCAAACATTCTGATAAAAGGATTAACACCAGTGCAGAAATCTGTTAAACAGCCTTAGAAACAATTTGCCTTGAAAGTCAATGGTGTGTCAAATTTTCATTAATGGTACCAAAGCTCCTTTGTTCTAGCACATGAGAGTGGTTTACGCCCATGGACAATGTAATTTTCCTAATTCTATTATAATATTGAAGACATGATGTGGGATATTATTTTGACAGTATTAATATTCATTTTGATTTTAGAATTGTTCCTTACATTTTGATCAGGAGTTCAAACTGTTGACTTTGTGCTTTAATAATGAGGACAACTTGATACTAGTATTAATAATCTTTTAAAGAGAACCTAACAGTAGATTCAAGCTGTTCTAACCTTGGGCAGCACCAGAGGCACTATTGGAACCATGCATGTTTTACTCTGAAACTCTGCAGAATTTCAAAGTAAACATACTTTCAACAGCAGATCAGGCACCATGTGTCATTGATCACTTGCCTAAGACACTAGTCTCTGTTCTGCACCCCTAGAATGATAAGTCTCCCTAAAACATGCGCATGGGGAGAAATATGTCAGTTTAAAGGAATTGGCCAGGGAAAAAGACAGGAACCAGCTTCTTGGACTAGTCATCCAAGACACATAGGGCCCGATTCCTCAAGAACGATGATGAGGCGTGCTGGAATCAGATACTTCTCATTCATGATGATGCTTAAGATTCTTCACGAGTCAGGAGTATTGCAACAGTGGCGTGCATATCCGTTTTAACCTCGCCACAAATCATACTCCAGCCCCTGCTGGATTTAAATTTGTGGCATAGCAAACCCCTCCGACTGTCATTAATTTTAGTAGCAACAGTTGGCAAGACCCCTGTCCAGCCCCAGCTCTGCCCATTTCGCTGGGAGAAACGGGCATGAAGACACCAGAATTTTAAAATGTAACTTACAGTTTCTCCTACATTTTGTGACTTTTTAGGGTATGGGCACAGGATAAATAAATGCTGTGGGTTGGATGCTGCGTACTTATGTAGCACCCAACCTGTAGCATTTAGATGTTACAGCATAGTGGATGGGATTTCAAGAAATCCCATGCCCACTATGTGTGCACAGACACCCGCGGTTTACCTGTGGAGATGGACATGCGGCGTGTCTCTCCAGACCACAGCATGTCTATTTATTTTACGGAGATGCGAGACTCCGCAACATAAATTTCACTCGTACAATATATTGGACACAGTGAATCCACACCGTTCATTGAACACATGCAGATTCACCTGTGTTTAAAAGCCGGCAGCGCTTTGGGCGCAGCGGATATGTGCTGCATTTAAAGCGCTGCCAATTACTGAACGTTTACACATATCCTCAAACGTTTTTACTTCAGAATTCAGGCATGAAAGCTTGGATGAATCAGTCCCATAGTCCCCAGTCAGCTTCTCAAAGTCTACTTCTGAATTGCAGCAGCAATTCAGAATAGAACATGCATGATGTAATAATGCATTCAGTCTCCTATTTATGTTGCTATGGCTCATGTTCTTTTCAAAGAATACAGTGGGTACAGATTGTATTTATAATGTTAGGCGCCGGGATTCTCCTACTGCATGAGGTGGATCCCAAGCCTTGTCTCCCGCTGCAGTCTCCCATTCTTCTTCAACCGCAGTGGAGCCTGCTCAGCAGAGATGTTGGTCCTAGCCTCTTGCTCAGACTCATGCTGTTTGTCTAGTTACTGCTGGCTCTCCAGTCACAGCTATAGTAACTAGCAATAGGCGGCAGTGAGCAGTCGTTCCTGGGTCTAAGTCCAGAAATCACTCCACTGAGCATGCTCATGAGGTGACCTATCATTGGTGGTCGGTAGTCAGCTGCTCAGGTCCTGTGCGGCACCGGATTGGCCCGCAAGCAAGGTCCTGTCTGATTGGCACAATCTATAAAAGGATCTTTGGCGCCCCTGTTGGTGCGCTAAGATCATTTATGTTACTTGTGAGTGTGGACTTGTCTGTGTGTGCTCAGAGCAGGCGTTTAGCCTTTAGAATTCTGGCTTCTCCGGAGAGGAGTTTGTTTGTGTGCTCAGGGCAGGCGTATAGCCCTTAGAATTCCGGCACCTCCAGAGAGGTGTTCGTATGAGTGCATACGCTGTGACAGTGTCCACTACCTGTTCCCTTGCCCTGAGAGGGTAGCACTCTCTTGTGCAGTAACAAGGGATTTTGACATCGCGCCATTTTCACTAGCATGGCAACTAGCTGCGCCATACTGTTACTGCCCCTCTGTGAAGAGCTGGCTAATTACTTTCTGTTTCATACAGGGTGACATTTAACCCCGTGTGCTTTCAAGATCACTTGCCGCATGCTTCCGCCATTGTTCACTAGCTGCGGTTTTACATCTCCGCACGGTGGACCCTGGTTTGCGATCGTACTTCAACTTTATTTATATTTAATGCGATCCGCCAATCCTAACACATACCCCTTTAAATTTTAATTCAAAAAAGTTCATTTTTTTCTCATTAATGTACACTCTGCACCCCATCTTGACTGAAAAAAACAGAAATGTAGTATTTTTGCAAATTTATTAACCCCTTCATGACCCAGCCTATTTTGACCTTAATGACCTGGCCGTTTTTTGCAATTCTGACCAGTGTCCCTTTATGAGGTAATAACTCAGGAACGCTTCAACGGATCCTAGCGGTTCTGAGATTGTTTTTTCGTGACATATTGGGCTTCATGTTAGTGGTAAATTTAGGTCAATAAATTCTGCGTTTATTTGTGATAAAAACGGAAATTTGGCGAAAATTTTGAAAATTTCGCAATTTTCACATTTTGAATTTTTATTCTGTTAAACCAGAGAGTTATGTGACACAAAATAGTTAATAAATAACATTTCCCACATGTCTACTTTACACCAGCACAATTTTGGAAACAAAATTTTTTTTTGCTAGGAAGTTATAAGAGTTAAAATTTGACCAGCGATTTCTCATTTTTACAACGAAATTTACAAAACCATTTTTTTTAGGGACCACCTCACATTTGAAGTCAGTTTGAGGGGTCTATATGGCTGAAAATACCCAAAAGTGACACCATTCTAAAAAATGCACCCCTCAAGGTGCTCAAAACCACATTCAAGAAGTTTTTTAACCCTTCAGGTGCTTCACAGCAGCAGAAGCAACATGGAAGGAAAAAATGAACATTTAACTTTTTAGTCACAAAAATTATCTTTTAGCAACATTTTTTTTATTTTCCCAATGGTACAAGGAGAAACTGAACCACGAAAGTTGTTGTCCAATTTGTCCTGAGTACGCTGATACCTCATATGTGGGGGTAAACCACTGTTTGGGCGCACGGCAGGGCTTGGAAGGGAAGGAGCGCCATTTGACTTTTTGAATGAAAAATTGGCTCCACTCTTTAGCGGACACCATGTCACGTTTGGAGAGCCCCCGTGTGCCTAAAAATTGGAGCTCCCCCACACGTGACCCCATTTTGGAAACTAGACGCCCCAAGGAACTTATCTAGATGCATAGTGAGAACTTTGAACCCCCGGGGGCTTCACAAATTGATCCGTAAAAATGAAAAAGTACTTTTTTTTCACAAAAAAATTCTTTTAGCCTCAATGTTTTTCATTTTCACATGGGTAACAGGATAAAATGGATCCTAAAATGTGTTTGGCAATTTCTCCTGAGTACACCGATACCTCACATGTGGGGGTAAACCACTGTTTGGGCACATGGTAAGGTTCGGAAGGGAAGGAGCGCCATTTGACTTTTTGAATGGAAAATTATCTCCATCGTTAGCGGACACCATGTCGTGTTTGGAGAGCCCCCGTGTGCCTAAACATTGGAGCTCCCCCACAAATGACCCCATTTTGGAAACTAGACCCCCCAAGGAACTTATCTAGATGCATATTGAGCACTTTAAACCCTCAGGTGCTTCACAAATTGATCTGTAAAAATGAAAAAGTACTTTTTTTTTCACAAAAAAATTCTTTTCGCCTCAGTTTTTCATTTTCACATGGGCAATAGGATAAAATGAATCCTAAAATTTGTTGGGCAATTTCTCCCGAGTACGCCGATACCTCATATGTGGGGGTAAACCACTGTTTGGGCACACGGCAGGGCTCGGAAGGGAAGGCGCGCCATTTGACTTTTTGAATGGAAAATTAGCTCCAATTGTTAGCGGACACCATGTCGCGTTTAGAGAGCTCCTGTGTGCCTATGCATTGGAGCTCCCCCACAAGTGACCCCATTTTGGAAACTAGACCCCCCAAGGAACTTATCTAGATGCATATTGAGCACTTTAAACCCCCAGGTGCTTCACAGAAGTTTATAATGCAGAGCCATGAAAATAAAAAATAATTTTTCTTTCCTCAAAAATGATTTTTAGCCTGGAATTTCCTATTTTGCCAAGGGTAATAGGAGAAATTGGACCGCAAATGTTGTTGTCCAGTTTGTCCTGAGTACGCTGATACCCCATATGTGGGGGTAAACCACTGTTTGGGCGCACGGCAGGGCTCGGAAGGGAAGGCACGCCAATTGGCTTTTTAAATGGAAAATTAGCTCCAATCATTAGCGGACACCATGTCACGTTTGGAGAGCCCCTGTGTGCCTAAACATTGGAGATCCCCCACATATGACCCCATTTTGGAAACTAGACCCCCAAAGGAACTAATCTAGATGTGTGGTGAGGACTTTGAACTTCCAAGTGCTTCACAGAAGTTTATAACGCAGAGCCATGAAAATAAAATAAAAATTTTATTTTCTCTAAAATGATTTTTTAGCCTGCAATTTATTATTTTCCCAAGGGTAAAAGGAGAAATTTGACCCCAAAAGTTGTTGTACAGTTTCTCCTGAGTACGCTGATACCCCATATGTGGGGGTAAACCACAGTTTGGGCACATGTCGGGGCTCGGAAGTCAAGTAGTGACATTTTGAAATGCAGACTTTGATGGAATGCTCTGCGGGCGTTACGTTGCGTTTGCAGAGCCCCTGATGTGGCTAAACAGTAGAAACCCCCCACAAGTGACCCCATTTTAGAAACTAGACCCCGAAAGGAACTTATCTAGATATGTGGTGAGCACTTTGAACCCCCAAGTGCTTCACAGACGTTTACAACGCAGAGCCGTGAAAATAAAAAATCATTTTTCTTTCCTCAAAAATGATGTTTTAGCAAGCAATTTTTTATTTTCTCAAGGGTAACAGGAGAAATTGGACCCCAGTAATTGTTGCCCAGTTTGTCCTGAGTACGCTGATACCCCATATGTGGGGGTAAACCACTGTTTGGGCACATGTCGGGGCTCGGAAGTCAAGTAGTGACGTTTTGAAATGCAGACTTTGATGGAATGGTCTGCGGGCGTCACGTTGCGTTTGCAGAGCCCCTGGTGTGCCTAAACAGTAGAAACCCCCCACAAGTGACCCCATTTTGGAAACTAGACCCCCCAAGGAACTTATCTAGATATGTGGTGAGCACTTTGAACCCCCAAGTGCTTCACAGACGTTTACAACGCAGAGCCGTGAAAATAAAAAATCATTTTTCTTTCCTCAAAAATGATGTTTTAGCAAGCAATTTTTTATTTTCTCAAGGGTAACAGGAGAAATTGGACCCCAGTAATTGTTGCCCAGTTTGTCCTGAGTACGCTGATACCCCATATGTGGGGGTAAACCACTGTTTGGGCACATGTCGGGGCTCGGAAGTCAAGTAGTGACGTTTTGAAATGCAGACTTTGATGGAATGGTCTGCGGGCGTCACGTTGCGTTTGCAGAGCCCCTGGTGTGCCTAAACAGTAGAAACCCCCCACAAGTGCCCCCATTTTGGAAACTAGACCCCCCAAGGAACTTATCTAGATATGTGGTGAGCACTTTGAACCCCCAAGTGCTTCACAGACGTTTACAACGCAGAGCCGTGAAAATAAAAAATCATTTTACTTTCCTCAAAAATGATGTTTTAGCAAGCAATTTTTTATTTTCTCAAGGGTAACAGGAGAAATTGGACCCCAGTAATTGTTGCCCAGTTTGTCCTGAGTACACTGATACCCCATATGTGGGGGTAAACCACTGTTTGGGCACACGTCGGGGCTCGGAAGGGAAGGAGCACCATTTGACTTTTTGAATAAAAGATTGGCTGGAATCAATGGTGGCGCCATGTTGCGTTTGGAGACCCCCTGATGTGCCTAAACAGTGGAAACCCCTCAATTCTAACGCCAACACACCCCTAACCCTTATCCCAACTGTAGCCGTAACCCTAACCACAACCCTAACCGCAACACACCCCTAACCACAACCCTAACCCCAACACACCCCTAACCCTAACCACAACCCTAATTCCAACCCAACCCTAACCCTAAGGCTATGTACCCACGTTGCGGATTCGTGTGAGATTTTTCCGCACCATTTTTGAAAAATCCGCGGGTAAAAGGCACTGCGTTTTACCTGCGGATTTACTGCGGATTTCACCTGCGGATTCCTATTGAGGAATAGGTGTAAAACGCTGCGGAATCCGCACAAAGAATTGACATGCTGCGGAAAATACAACGCAGCGTTTCCGTGCGGTATTTTCCGCACCATGGGCACAGCGGATTTGGTTTTCCATAGGTTTACATGGTACTGTAAACCTGATGGAACACTGCTGCGAATCCGCAGCGGCCAATCCGCTGCAGATCCGCAGCCAAATCCGCACCGTGTGCACATAGCCTAATTCTAAAGGTATGTGCACACGCTTCGGAAAACGCTGCGGATCCGCAGCAGTTTCCCATGAGTTTACAGTTCAATGTAAACCTATGGGAAACGAAAATCGCTGTACACATGCTGCGGAAAAACTGCACGGAAACGCAGCGGTTTACATTCCGCAGCATGTCACTTCTTTCTGCGGATTCCACAGCGGTTTTACAACTGCTCCAATAGAAAATCGCAGTTGTAAAACCGCAGTGAAATGCGCAGAAAAACCGCGGTAAATCTGCCATAAATCCGCAGCGGTTTAGCACTGCAGATTTATCAAATCCGCTGCGGAAAAATCCGCAGAGGACCAGAATACGTGTGCACATACCGAAACCCTAACCCTAACCCTACCCCTAACCCTACCCCTAACCCTACCCCTAACCCTAACCCTACCCCTAACCCTACCCCTAACCCTACCCCTAGCCCTAACCCTAACCCTACCCCTACCCCTAACCCTACCCCTAACCCTAACCCTAACCCTAGTTCTAACTCCAACCTTAGTGAAAAAAAAAAAAATTCTTTATTTTATTATTGTCCCTATCTATGGGGGACAAATGGGGGGGGTCATTTACTGTTTTTTTATTTTGACCACTGTGATAGATTATATCACAGTGATCAAAATTCACAATGGAACGAATCTGCCGGCCGGCAGATTCGGCGGGCGCACTGCGCATGCGCCCGCCATTTTGGAACATGGCGGCGCTCGGGGAAGAAGACGGACGGGACCCCGCCAGGATCGGTAAGTATAAGGGGGGGAGATCAGGGCACAGGGGGGGGGGGAGATCAGGGCACGGGGGGGCGTCGGAGCACGGGGGGGGAGGGATCGGAGCATGGGGGAGAGTGATCGGTGTGCGGGCGGGTGGATCGGTGTGCAGGGGGGGTGGATCGGTGTGCAGGGGGGGTGGTTCGGAGCACGGGGGGGGGATCGGAGTGCGGGGGGGTTTGATTGGAGCGCGGGGGGTGTGACTGGAGCACGGGGGGAGCGGGCAGGAGGACGGGGGAGCGGAGCACAGGACGGAGGGGAGCGGGCCACAGATCGGAGGGCTGGGGGGGCGATCGGTGGGGTGGGGTGGGTGCACATTAGTATTTCCAGCCATGGCCGATGATATTGCAGCATCGGCCATGGCTGGATTGTAATATTTCACCATTTTTTTAGGTGAAATATTACAAATCGCTCTGATTGGCAGTTTCACTTTCAACAGCCAATCAGAGCGATCGTAGCCACGAGGGGGTGAAGCCACCCCCCCTGGGCTAAACTACCACTCCCCCTGTCCCTGCAGATCGGGTGAAATGGGAGTTAACCCTTTCACCCGATCTGCAGGGACGCGATCTTTCTGTGACACAGCATATGCGTCACAGGTCGGATTGGCACCGACTTTCATGACGCATACGCTGTGTCACAGGTCGGGAAGGGGTTAAAAAAGAAAAACTGAAATATCAAATGGTCATAAGTATTCAGACCCTTTGCTCAGCATTGAGTAGAAGCACCATTTTGAGCTAGTACAGCCACGAGTCTTCTTGGAAATGATGCAACAAGTTTTTTACACCTGGATTTGGGGATCCTGTGTCATTCTTCCATGCAGTTCCATCAGATTGGATGGTGATCATTGGTGGACAGCCATTTTCTGGTCTCTACAGAGATGATCAATTGGGTTTAGGTCAGGGCTCTGGCTGGTCCAGTCAAGAATGGTCACAGAGTTGTTCTGAAGCCACTCCTTTGCTATTTTAGCTGTGTGCTTAGGGTAATTGTCTTGTAGGAAGGTGAACCTTTGGCCAAGTTTGAGGTTCAGAGCACTCTGGAAGAGATTTTCATCCAGGATATCTCTGTACTTGACGGCATTCATGTTTCCTTCAATGACAACCAGTCGTCCTGTCCCTGCAGCTGAAAAACACCCCCATAGCATGATTATGCCACCACCTTGTGTCCCTGTTGGGATTTTATTGGGCAGGTGATGAGCAGTGCTTGGTTTTCTCCATACATACCGTTTAGAATCATCACTAGTGATGAGCAAATATACTCATTACTCGAGATTTCCCAAGTACGCTCGGGTGTCCTCTGAGTATTTTTTAGTACTCAGAGATTTCGTTTTTTTCGCCGCAGCTGGATGATTTACAGCTAGTAGCCTGCTTGATTACATGTGGGGATTCCCTAGCAACCATGCAACCCCCACATGTACTTAGCCTGGCTAATAGCTGTAAATCATCCAGCTGAGGCAATGAAAACTAAATCTCTGAACACTAAAAAATAATCATAGGACACCAGAGTGTGCTAGGGAAATCTCGAGTAACGAGTATATTCGCTCATCACTAATCATCACCAAAAAGGTCTATCTTCGTCTTATCAGACCAGAGAATCTTATTTCTCATAGTCTGGGAGTCCTTCATGTGTTTCTTAGCAAACGCTATGTGGGCTATCATAAGTCTTGCACTGAGAAGAGGCTTCCGTTGGGCCACTCTTCCACAAAAGCCTGACTGGTGGAGGGCTGCAGTGATAGTTGACTTTGTGGAATTTTCTCCCATCTCCCTACTGCATCTCTGGAGCTCAGCCACAGTGATCATGGGTACTTCTTTACCTCTCTCACCAAGGCTCTTCTCCCACAATTGCTCAGTTTGGCTGGACAGCCAGGTCTAGGAACACTTCAGGTGGTCCCAAACTTCTTCCATTTAAGGATTATGGAGGCCACTGTGTTCTTAGGAAACTTGAGTACTGCATAAATTCTGTTGTAACCTCAGCCAGATCTGTGCCTTGCCGCAATTCTGTCACTGAGCTCCTTGGCCAATTACTTTGACCTCATGATTCTCATTTGGTCTGACATGCACTGTGAGCTGTGAGGTCTTATATGGACAGGAGTTTGTCTTTCCAAATCAAGTCCTATCAGTTTAATTAAACACAGCTGGACTCCAATGAAGGAGTAGAACCATCTCAAGGAGGATCACAAGGAAATGGACAGCATGTGACTGAAATATGAGTGTCTGAGCAAAGGGTCAGAATACTTGACCATGTGATATTTCAGTTTTTCTTTTTTATTAAATTTGCTAAAATTTCTACAGTTCTGTTTTTTCAGTCAAGATGGGATGCAGAGTGTACATTAATGTGAAAAATATGAACTTTTTTGAATGTACCAAATGGCTGCAATGAAACAAAGAGTGAAAAATTTAAAGGGGTCTGAATACTTTCCGTACCCACTGTATGTACACTTAAATGGTCTCTGTCCTTTCAACAAACTTTAAATAAATTAATACTATGAGTAAATATAAGACATTTTTGAATTTATGAGCCACCATTTCTCCCTCCTATTTCCAGAACTTATCACTCACTTAAAAAAAAACTGCCAACATCTGTCTTACTCAAAACAGGCAGGCTGACAGCTCGCTAATGCATCTTTTTACAGCTCCTTATTGTAGTTTATGGAGTGGAGAGGAGGGGTGGAGGAGCAGAAAGACAGAACAGGCATTTAGAGCTTTCTAGTAAGTATTTTACCTCACCCCATAGGTAAATTTACAGCTATACTGCTAAGTACTACTGTATAATATCCTCTACAGTCCTGCAACTTCCGAGCATGTGCTAGATAGAAACAGAAGGACCGTAATTTCTCATGTCTGTGTGTGCTGTTTATGTGAGACATTGTCATAACAGCTAGTCTCCTTTCACTATATCCAGATGAGAGACAACCAAGAATTGAAGTGAATGAGAATGAAGAAGTGGAAAGCAGTGAAAAATTAACAAAATGTATATATTTATTCCATATTTACTATAAGCTATAAATGATGTATAGCATTTTACAAAGAATGTTTCAGAGGTGAAACTTAAAGCTCATAGATAACATTGTAAAATCTGTAATAGAGACCCTACCTACTGTACACCATTTATAATGCCATTTACTCATGGAGGGCTGTGGAGACACGGGGGCCAGCGGGTGCTCTAGTCTTCTAGCCAAAACCACATGGACCAGAGATCATCCCACCGAACGCCCGCTCTCCTTTCCCTGTGGGCGTAATACTACTCAGACAACACAGGGTGAGAGTAAACAGTGTGGCAAAACTTTATTGAACAACAAAACAGGCAAACAACACATAGAACAGTCCCAGCAAAACACCTGAGTTGGTGTAAAATTACAGAGTCTCACCCTTCTGCTGATTCGCCGGGATAATAGCAGCCGTGACTTCAGAGCTTCCAGAGCCAAATACCCCCACCAGTGGCATACACAGAGAGGAGGTAATGTCAAGCTTAAGAAGCTGACAGTCCCTTGAGGTACAAGGCCAGTTGACCGGAGGTCACTACCTGGCTTTTCTGAACATCTGCATGGAGCCAGGTGACTGATGGGTCCATTACTGGCTTTACCAAACGTATCCATGGGGCTCCGGTGACCAAAGGGACCAAATACTGACCTGGTACAATGATGGTCATTGAAGCAGATCTGTATTCTTTCAGCCAAGGCTGTGGTCCTGGCAACCTGGCAACATGTAGAATCTCAAATCTGTGTCGCTCATGATGGAGCAATGATTTGCCAGTTATCCTGTAATGTTCCTGGCTGTGGTTTTGTAAACAGTCTCTGGATCTCAGGATCTCTGATGTATGATGTTACAGAGGCGCATGTCCTTTTTTTAAAGTTAACAACTGTCCTTCAAGCCAGCATCCAGAGGTCAAGAAAAAGATTTGAAGAGGTTAAAGGTACTGTCACACTAGACGATATCGCTAGCGATCCGTGACGTTGCAGCGTCCTGGCTAGCGATATCGTCCAGTGTGACAGGCAGCAGCGATCAGGCCCCTGCTGGGAGATCGCTGGTCGGGGAAGAAAGTCCAGAACTTTATTTCGTTGCTGGACTCCCCGTAGACATCGCTGAATTGGCGTGTGTGACACTGATTCAGCGATGTCTTTGCTGGTAACCAGGGTAAACATCGGGTAACTAAGCGCAGGGCCGCGCTTAGTAACCCGATGTTTACCCTGGTTACCATCCTAAAATTAAAAAAACATACGCTACATACTTACCTACAGCCGTCTGTCCTCCAGCGCTGTGCTCTGCTCTCCTCCTGCTCTGGCTGTGAGCGTCGGTCAGCCGGAAAGCAGAGCGGTGACGTCACCGCTCTGCTTTCTGGCTGCCCGGCGCTCACAGCCAGACCAGAGAAGCAGAGCGCCGAGGACAGACAGCGGTAGGTAAGTATGTAGTGTTTGTTTTTTTTTACTTTTTAGGATGGTAACCAGGGTAAACATCGGGTTACTAAGCGCGGCCCTGCGCTTAGTTACCCGATGTTTACACTGGTTACCGGGGACATCGGGATCGTTGGTCGCTGGAGAGCTGTCTGTGTGACAGCTCTCCAGCGACCAAACAGCGACGCTGCAGCGATCCGGATCGTTGTCGGTATCGCTGCAGCGTCGCTATGTGTGACGGTACCTTAACTTGCATTGTTTGATTATTTATAGTTTACCCTTGAATGTTTGCAAGTCACCAAGCCACAGGACGTACACAATGGTCATTCAACATATTAAGCAAACATCCATTGTTCAATGAATCTGCATCACTGTCTTGCAAAAATAGCAGACAATAAGTTATAGGAGCTGATATAAGAGGCAATCATTAGCCATTCATCCATTTACAAATAACAATTTAAACTACAAGAAGAGTCAACATTTCAGACTCTTGACCAACTCAAGAACAAACACATGAATTCAAAAGTCAACATATACAGTCAATGACTCCTAACTTACTGAAAATAGACGTCTGGTTAAATAAGATAAAATGTTGTGTCATCACAAGAGCTTTATATGAAGTGTTTCCACTTGCAGCTGAAAAGTAATTAAATTATACATTTTTTTCCTACTATTGCTGTCTTTTAACAAGAAAGGTTTGGGGCCCACAGGTATCTGTGCTATAGTTACACATGGTAACCTCTGCAATGAAGTGGAAAAAACTGATTTATGGCTCCTTGTGTTGTTTTCTTACCTGAATTTAGAAGGTTATATATCATTTTTTTATTTATGTATGTACAACAAGAGAATGCATGTGGACTGATGCTGTTTTCTTATAGAACTCCAGATTGGTGTTGAAATGGTAAATGTTTTTCCGTGATGGAGTCTGCTTTCTGCTCGGAGAAGTTGTTGCTTATAATATCTGCAGCAATAAAGCAGAAGTTATGAAGCATTACCAATGAGAGTTACATGGGTTTTCTATTGCTGTGAATTTTCAAAGGTACTTTGAAAGCGAGCATGTAAACCACAAAAAAGAAAATGAGTGATGATTCCAACCCATGTTTACCATACTACACAGTATAATAAGGAAAGCTTTTATTTTTTTTGTTTTAGGATAATTTTTATTAGGCCTCCTTCACACATGTGTTTCTGATGAAATTGTACTTTTTCCATTTTTTTTAATTTACTCCTATTAACCCCTTCATGACCTTGGGATTTTTCATTTTTCCGTGTTCGTTTTTCACTCCCCTCCTTCCCAGAGCCATAACTTTTTTATTTTTCCGTCAATATGGCCATGTGAGGGCTTATTTTTTGCGGGATGAGTTGTACTTTTGAACGACATCATTGGTTTTAGCATGTCGTGTACTAGAAAACGGGAAAAAAATTCCAAGTGCAGTGAAATTGCAAAAAAAGTGCAATCCCACACTTGTTTTTTGTTTGGCTTTTTTGCTAGGTTCACTAAATGCTAAAACTGACCTGACATTATGATTCTCCAGGTCAGTACGAGTTCATAGACACCAAACATGACTAGGTTATTTTTTATCTAAGTGGTAAAAAAAAATTCCAAACTTTGCTAAAAAAAAAAAAAAAAATTGCGCCATTTTCCGATACCCGTAGCGTCTCCATTTTTCATGATCTGGGGTCGGTTGAGGGCTTATTTTTTGCGTGCCGAGATGACATTTTTAATAGCATTTTGGTGCAGATACGTTCTTTTGATCGCCCGTTATTGCATTTAAATGCAATGTCGCGGCGACCTAAAAAACGTAATTCTGGCGTTTCGAATTTTTTTCTCGCTACGCCGTTTAGCGATCAGGTTAATGCTTTTTTTTATTGATAGATCGGGCGATTCTGAACGCGGCGATACCAAATATGTGTAGATTTGATTTTTTTTTTTATTGATTTATTTTGATTGGGGCGAAAGGGGGGTGATTTAAACTTTTATATTTTTTTTATTTTTTTAACATTTTTTTTAACTTTTTTTTTTACTTTTGCCATGCTTCAATAGCCTCCATGGGAGGCTAGAAGCAGGCACAGCACGATCGGCTCTGCTACATAGCAGCGATCTGCTGTTCGCTGCTATGTAGCAGAAAATCAGGTGCTGTGAGCGCCGACCACAGGGTGGTGCTCATAGCCACCGGTGATCAGTAACCATAGAGGTCTCTAGGACCTCTATGGTTACCATTCTGACGCATTGCCGACCCCCGATCATGTGACGGGGGTCGGCGATGACGTCATTTCCGGCCGCCCGGCTGGAAGCGGTAGTTAAATGCCGCTGTCTGCATTTGACAGCGGCATTTAACTAGTTAATAGGTGCGGGCAGATCGTGATTCTGCCCGTGCCTATTACGGGCACATGTCAGCTGTTCAAAACAGCTGACATGTCCCGGCTTTGATGCGGGCTCACCGCCGGAGCCCGCATCAAAGCAGGGGATCTGACCTCGGACGTACTATCCCGTCTGAGGTCAGAAAGGGGTTAAAAATATGTAATGATTCTAAAGATACAGTTTTTATGTTTTATTATAATGATGGTGTCCTATACAGTTACTGATGCAGTCTACCTAGTGGTTCTGTGTATGTAACTGTATCTAGGTGGTCGTAAATCTTTATTATCTTGTCACTATCTGTGCTCAGCTGTAAAGTGTAATCCTCTGTCCCCTATGGCTCTGTTCATAGAGACAGCTACATACACAGAACCAGCAGGCTGCATCAGTTACTTCATGGGGCACAATCCTTATTATAAAACATACAAATATTTAGAAACATTCAATGTTTAATAGAAGTAAATTGAAAAAAAAAAAAAGTGCAATTTTCTTCACAAATAAATATAAATGTTGTGGCACAAGTGCTTGTTTATTGATTTTAGTTCCATAACCTTGTTGATGTTGTAATTTCAATGTTGAAGAGCATGTGTACATATATAGAGAGAGAGAGAGTACAGACCAAAAGTTTGGACACACCTTCTCATTTGAAGATTTTTCTGTATTTTCATGACTATGAAAATTGTAAATTCACACTGAAGGCATCAAAACTATGAATTAACACATGTGGAATTATATACTTAATAAAAAAGTGTGAAACAACTGAAATTATGTCTTATACTCTAGGTTCTTCAAAGTAGCCACCTTTTGCTTTGATGACTGCTTTGCACACTCTTGGCATTCTCTTGATGAGCTTCAAGGGGTAGTCACCGGGAATGGTTTTCACTTCAATATCAGATCGGTGGAGGTGCGACACCCGGCCCGCCTCCCGATCAGCTGGCTCCTCTAAACTGGTGGCAGCTGGATATGCTCATTTGTGGACCGGAACTACACAGCTTCACCAATTGTATAGTGGCACAGCCGGGAACTGCAAATTAACACCTGTTTATTTGAATAGGGGTGGATATGCAGTACCCATCTATGTAGTTCCTCTCCATAACGCATGATATCCTGACGCTGCTGGCATTAAGAACGTAGGTATCTGATATCGGTGTCCTATCTTAAGGATCAGACATTAATATAAAATAACAGACAACTCCTTTACAGGTAAATATATGAATTTCTTGGAAAAGAATCATCACTGACTACTTCTTTTCTGCACACAATAGTTCTGAAGGCACAGCTAAAGCAGTGCAAAATACACCAACTGATTGTGAAATCATGGATGCAGCCTGTGAGAGCATGGGATTAACTCAACTCTATAAGGCTATGTGCACACGTTGCGGATTCGTGTGCGGATTTTTCCGCACTATTTGTGCAAAATCCGCAGGTAAAACGCACTGCGGATTACCTGCAGATTCACCGGAGATTTCCTGCGGTTTTTGTGCGGATTCCATCTGCGGTTTTACACCTGCGGATTCCTATTGAGGAGAAGGTGTAAACCGCTGCGGAATCCGCACAAAGAATTGAAATGCTGCGGAAAATACAACACAACGTTTCCGCATGGCATTTTACACACCATGGGCACAGCGGATTTCGTTTTCCATACATTTACATGGTACTGTAAAGCGGATAGAAAACTGCTGCGATTCCGCAGTGGCGAATCCGCTGCGGATCCGCAGCAAAATCTGCAACGTGTGCACATACCCTAAACCCTGAATTTTAGGTTTTAATGGAGGGTGGTTAGTAAAGTACTTATTAGTATACATGTTTAGCAGTAAAATTGTGAAAGTGCAGACAGTATCCGCCTCTCTCAGACGTAGAAGACATTTTAAAGTAAAGGCAATTAGCACAGTAATTATTAATATTCTTTGGCTGTGGCTATGGAACACAATGCATAATTTTACCCAGCGTATTTCCAATATCCTAACACCCATTGAATTGTGCAAATAATAATGACGTGATGCAGAAGTGTAGAGCTTTCGCTAAGCCATTATAGGGCTTTTATGCCGTTGTGATATGAAACTGAAGTGCTCTAATGGCAATCAAGCACACTGTGTTAATTTAGAAACTTACAAAAAAGAGAGAAATTGACTTGGTATACAAGCAACAAATGTACATTTAGGCTATGTTTGGATATTGAGAGTTGTGCACATTTTCATGTACAATCTGCATGATTTCTTATTTTAGCGCCATTTAGTTAGATGCAAAGTGCAGCCGCTAAGCAAATGCTGTCCTTTATTACGTTACCAAGCAGCTATTGCTACTGTAATACCATTAGAGCAACATTTGTTTCAATTGCTTGTTTTTAACGCAGAAAGGTACATTCATTTTGTCCAACTTGCTTCAGAAACATCTATAAAGAATATGTTTAGCAGAACAGAATTGTTGGTGTTTTTATTATCCCAATGATGACGCTTATGTTTGATGTCATAAATAAATGCGAAAAAGATTGCAACCTAAACATGGAAAATATAATTATTTTCTTTCTGTTTCATACGGTATGAGAGAATCTATTTGAACACTGACATAACCAAAGAAACAATTATGTAAATTATGGATGTGCATAGCTTTATATTAAAACGGAGCCCATTATGTAAAAGCATTAGGATTTCAAGCACAAGTCATACACATCGGAGCACAGCCGGTGCCATGGTGCTTATTTGCATGCTACTGCTTTTTGGCAATGTGTGACATATAGACAAGTAAAATTAACATATATACACATCTAGCCGAATGAATGACTCTAACTAGGCAGAATTTATTTTGAAGGAATCAATGGCCATATATGTTCTTTATGTTAGGATTGTTCATTCTGAACAGCAATAGCACAAAAAGAGGATTCAGAGATCCTCCAAAAATTCTGAAAAAACAACAAAAAAGCAGAGATGCTTACCTGCCTAGGCCTCCAAACAAATGCACTATCAGGATGCAGTGGACCCATGTGGTTAAGATGGCGGCAACACAGGTGCAGAATTACCGATGAGGCAGCCACATACAGCCTACCAAACTAATGGAGGGGGTGGTGTTATGGACCTGGTGGTTAGGAGCACCCGAAAAGACCTGATGGTTAAACTAACAAAGGACAAGCTCTGGGAAGTGGGAGCTCTGCTGACCGCAACCCCTAATCCTATCACACACACTAGAAATAGCCGTGGAGCGTTCCTGACTCTCCGTAGACGCCTCTTCACAGCCTAAGAGCTAACTAACCCTAGAGATAGAAAATAAAGCCTACCTTGCCTCAGAGAAATTCCGCAAAGGTAAAGGAAGCCCCCCACATATATTGACTGTGAGTTAAGATGAAAGTCACAAACACAGAAATGAAACAGGTTTCAGCAAAGGGAGGCCAGACTTACTAAACATACTGAGGATAGGAAAGGTATCTTTGCGGTCAGCACAAAAAACTACAAAAAAACCAAGCAGAGTGTGCAAAAAGACCTCCGCACCGACTCACGGTGCAGAGGTGCCACTCTGCATCCCAGAGCTTCCAGCTAGCAAGGCAAAATCATGATAGCAAGCTGGACAAGAAAACAATGAACAAATAATAAACTAGCAGGGACTTAGCTTCTGCTGGAGTAGACAGGTCACCAGAAAGATCCAAGACCGAACTGAACCAGTACAAGAACATTGACAGCTGGCATAGAGTAACGATCTGAGTGGAGTTAAATAAAGCAGCCAGCCAAAGAATAAACTAAATCACCTGTGGAAGGAACCTCAGAAGCAGCAGCTCCACTCACAGCCACCAGAGGGAGTCCATGGACAGAACTCGCCGAAGTACCATTCATGACCACAGGAGGGAGTTCGATAACAGAATTCACAACAGGGTGGCTGCTTGGCATACAGTATAACACTACTTTGTCTTATGAGTACATACCATACGTTATATAAGGTGGCCCCAGGTTATGCTGCTGTCTTTCTTTAACTTTTTCTTTAAAGCACCACTTTAGTGAATTTTTTTTTCATTGCAGCGATGGAGTGGTGCTACTAAGTTAAGTTTCCTGGCCCTACTCTCATAATTACCAGATGACATCTTCATCTTTTATCAACGCCGCTCTGGTCAGTTTCCAGCAGTTTGTGACCAAACAGACCACTACAGTGTTTGTTCGAGCAATCAAGAAGTCACATCTAAATGTAAGTCTAGGAGAGCCAGAACTGGCCCAGAACTTGGCTGTCATAGGCTTACATTGCGAGCTTGTGACTGTTACCTCAGACTTGGGGAACTGTTATGTTTGCTAATGACAGGTGTTATGAAGGCAATCCAGAAACACAGTGTGCTTAGCGATCAGAGCGCACACAGTGATCTGACAAATACCCAAAAATACAAGAACGAGCTCTGAGACGTGGAAACTCTGTAGACTGCACACCTGATCCTATCCTAAACACAACTAAAAGCGGCTGTGGATTGCGCCTAACAACTACCTAGGCAACTCGGCACAGCCTAAGAAACTAGCTAGCCTGAAGATAGAAAAATAGGCCTGACTTGCCCCAGAGAAATTCCCCAAAGGAAAAGGCAGCCCCCCACATATAATGACTGTGAGTAAGATGAAAAGACAAAACGTAGGGATGAAATAGATTCAGCAAAGTGGGGCCCGATATTCTAGGACAGAGCGAGGACAGTAAAGCGAACTTTGCAGTCTACAAAAAACCCTAAAGCAAAACCACGCAAAGGGGGCAAAAAAAACCCACCGTGCCGAACTAACGGCACGGCGGTACACCCTTTGCGTCTCAGAGCTTCCAGCAAAACAAAAGACAAGCTGGACAGAAAAAAAGCAACAAAAAAGCAAAAAGCACTTAGCTATACAGAGCAGCAGGTCACAGGAACAATCAGGAGAAGCTCAGATCCAACACTGAAACATTGACAAGGAGCAAGGATAGCAGCATCAGGCGGAGTTAAGTAATGAAGCAGTTAACGAGCTCACCAGAACACCTGAGGGAGGAAGCTCAGAAGCTGCAGTACCACTTGTGACCACAGGAGTGAATTCAGCCACAGAATTCACAACAGGGAACTTAGGTTAGATTTAAAAAAATGCTGGAGTGGTGCTTTGACATTTTAAATGAAGAACATTTTTTTTGTTACCACTAGGAAAGATCAGGCAATGGCTATTTCCCCACCAAATGCAAGTCTATGGGGAAAATCTGCACATAAAACTCAGCTTGCCGCCAAGAGAAATGGACATGATGCGGATTTGAAATACATACCGCAGGTGAGTTTACGCTGCATTAAAATGAAGCACAGCGGATATAAATCCATGGAATCAATTGTGCTACATAAATCAATAATAATAATAAAAATAATAATAATAAATCCCATTCACTGTGCTGGAACTGATGTAGCAAAAATACTCCAGGGGCTGTGGTATGATCAGACTATGTTCCCGCACGGTCAGACACGGCCATTACACAGTACGCAACATTTTCGTAACACATCCAATTGTGAAACTTATTTCATTCCAGGATGTATTGATTAAAATGTACTTTGTTTGTGGGGAAAACCCTTTAAAGTTCCTGGTTAGAACTCCTGACATACATGCTAAGCATATTCACACACAGACCAGCCCAAAAAAATGTTATTTTGGTCTTAGTTGATTACCACAAGAAAAAGGTAGGAAATAGTGAAGTAGACTATGCTATCCCCAACAATGGTGTCCAATAAGACATTTTTACAGAGGAACATTTATGAGAATTCTTATATCTTGCAAGACAGCCTAGTGTATACATTAAAGAGAACCTGTCAGCAGGTTTGCCCCATATGAGGAAAGACCACCACCTTTCAGTCATTATATACAGGTCCTTCTCAAAAAATTAGCATATAGTGTTAAATTTCATTATTTACCATAATGTAATGATTACAATTAAACTTTCATATATTATAGATTCATTATCCACCAACTGAAATTTGTCAGGTCTTTTATTGTTTTAATACTGATGATTTTGGCATACAACTCCTGATAACCCAAAAAACCTGTCTCAATAAATTAGCATATTTCACCCATCCAATCAAATAAAAGTGTTTTTTAATAACAAACAAAAAAACCAACAAATAATAATGTTCAGTTATGCACTCAATACTTGGTCGGGAATCCTTTGGCAGAAATGACTGCTTCAATGCGGCGTGGCATGGAGGCAATCAGCCTGTGACACTGCTGAGATGTTATGGAGGCCCAGGATGCTTCAATAGCGGCCTTAAGCTCATCCAGAGTGTTGGGTCTTGCGTCTCTCAACTTTCTCTTCACAATATCCCACAGATTCTCTATGGGGTTCAGGTCAGGAGAGTTGGCAGGCCAATTGAGCACAGTAATACCATGGTCAGTAAACCATTTACCAGTGGTTTTGGCACTGTGAGCAGGTGCCAGGTCGTGCTGAAAAATGAAATCTTCATCTCCATAAAGCATTTCAGCCAATGGAAGCATGAAGTGCTCCAAAATCTCCTGATAGCTAGCTGCATTGACCCTGCCCTTGATGAAACACAGTGGGCCAACACCAGCAGCTGACATGGCACCCCACACCATCACTGACTGTGGGTACTTGACACTGGACTTCAGGCATTTTGGCATTTCCTTCTCCCCAGTCTTCCTCCAGACTCTGGCACCTTGATTTCCGAATGACATGCAAAATTTGCTTTCATCAGAAAAAAGTACTTGGGACCACTTAGCAACAGTCCAGTGCTGCTTCTCTGTAGCTCAAAAGTGGCTTTACCTGGGGAATGCGGCACCTGTAGCCCATTTCCTGCACACGCCTGTGCACGGTGGCTCTGGATGTTTCCACACCAGACTCAGTCCACTGCTTCCTCAGGTTCCCCAAGGTCTGGAATCGGTCCTTCTCCACAATCTTCCTCAGGGTCCGGTCTCCTCTTCTCGTTGTACAGCGTTTTCTGCCACATTGTTTCCTTCCAACAGACTTACCATTGAGGTGCCTTGATACAGCACTCTGGGAACAGCCTATTTGTTGAGAAATTTCTTTCTGGGTCTTACCCTCTTGCTTGAGGGTGTCAATGATGGCCTTCTTGACATCTGTCAGGTCGCTAGTCTTACCCATGATGGGGGTTTTGAGTAATGAACCAGGCAGGGAGTTTATAAAAGCCTCAGGTATCTTTTGCATGTGTTTAGAGTTAATTAGTTGATTCAGAAGATTAGGGTAATAGGTCGTTTAGAGAACCTTTTCTTGATATGCTAATTTATTGAGACAGGTTTTTTGGGTTATCAGGAGTTGTATGCCAAAATCATCAGTATTAAAACAATAAAAGACCTGACAAATTTCAGTTGGTGGATAATGAATCTATAATATATGAAAGTTTAATTGTAATCATTACATTATGGTAAATAATGAAATTTAACACTATATGCTAATTTTTTGAGAAGGACCTGTACAGTATTCTAATATGCTGTGTATATGCTCCTGATCCGGCCTGCAACAAGAGAAAAACATATTTTAATATACTTGCCTAGGGAGTAGCTGGGTCGATGGGTGTTGCTGTCTTGGCCCGGTGCCTCCCTTCTCCTTTCAATTCCGTCATCTTTCTGTGCTTCGTGTGGATGATGAGATATACATCATCCAAACAGTGTTCCCTGACATCACGCTCCTGCATAGGCATATTTCTCTTCCCTGACGTGCTGTGCACAGTGTATATACACATATGCTATGCACAAACAATGTATATACACACACATGCTGCTCACAAACAGTTTATATACATACACACTGCAAACAAATGGTGTATATGCACACACACTGCACAGACAGTGAATATACATACACTGTGCACTTTGTGCATGTAAGGAGGCTTATTTGCAGTGCTGCTTCCAACAGCCAAATCAGTTCTCATACTTTGCATTAACGAAGGGCAATACCTCGAAACACCGTGCCTGCAAATTGATATTCCAATTTGGCTTTTATCCTATCATGCAAGACTTCTGAAAAGGTCGATAGTGACTTCTAGAATTCCTGCTTCCAACAGGTGGTGTGAAGATCTGAGGATGCGGGTTGTAATAATCACCTAGGCAGGTTAACGGTGCAAGTATATTATTCTATACGTCCATGGTTTTCCAACAAATCCAGGTAAATGATCAAAATACAATGTCCACTAGATCCCCTCTCCAGGGCTGATAGTCCCATTGCCCCCATACCAGGCGATACCCACTGTCTCCCAACTTTTGGTTGGCCCACAGATTTGCTATCTCCCGTCAGTTTAATTTGTAGTCCAGTCCAGGCTCCTCCAGACAACAAATAACACAACCCACATCCATGTATCCAGGACCAACAATCCTTAGGAAAGTTTGTGAAATCCAGATGACAGATCTCTCAACCATAGCAGAGGATTGAGCACAGACGGCAACCAATCTCCAAAACTCCATCCATCTCAGCTTGGATCCTCTCCCTTCAAAGTCACTCCAACAACTACTGACTAAACCAGTGGTGTCTATTTCTCCCTCACCCTTAAACATTTGCATTTAGCTCAAAGAATTAAGCATATTCCATAAGCCCATCCCCTGGGCCTGCATGCAAGACCCCCTGTGGTGACTGCTCCCCTGGGTCTACTATCCCCATCCACACAGTGAGCCTAGGGCTGGGAGTACAATGGTTTCAGACCTTTCGATACAGATAAGATTAATAGAATGATTGCTTTACATTTACCTTTAGAAATCTCCTGTTTGGCCTAAGGTATACACAAGATCCAGCCTACATTCCTTCCTCTGCTTGCTGTCACTGAATGGAAAAAATTGATTCCTGAGGATAAACTGACAAGCAAGACAATCACTAATGAAACACAGCAAGCAAATATCTAATAAAACACAACAATATCAATGCAATTGGTGTTCTGTGCTGGGGAAGTCTGCATCCCGTAGAGCTGTGGACTCCACTCTATGGGCATTGGTCCAATAGTGTTTAGTAAGTGGCCAGCTCCTCACAGGTGGCACTATAGAATTCTAGTCCTCTTCCATTCTGGAGAGGCAATTTGCACAAATGTAAACACACACAATAACACTGAAGCATTGTCATGATCTCACCAGGGGATCAGTCAGCGGATGGCACAACATACACACAAAGGGATGGTATAGGCGAGACAAAGGCCCTACTGATAGGGAATGATGGATGGGGCACCTCCTGAGCTCCAACCTGAGCCTGTCCCTACAATCCCCTAATGTCCTAAGTGGGTCCTTCCCGCCACTGCTGTCACGAACCTCGTCCCTCGCTGTCACCTCACACTGCCCTGGCTAGTGCACTTACCAGCAAGGGTGATGGCCTCACCACTGCAGATGGTACAAAACAGGGGGTGGTGACAAACACGAGACAGACAAGGTATAAACACAATACTTAGCTTCCAGACTCCACTGCCAAGTTGCACACCACAGATGACACAGAAACAGGACTCTAAACTCCAGAAGTAGCTCACACCAGAGAGCTGCAACTGCATGGCTGGCCTCCATAGAGAAACTATCACCAACAATCAGCTGATGCATCAGGTTGCCATTTAACCCCTTAACCCCCTTAACCGCTTTTTTCGGTTTTGCGTTTTTGATTTTCACTTCCCTTCTTCCCAGAGCCATAACTTTTTTATTTTTTCGTCAAAATGGCCATGTGAGGGCTTGTTTTTTGCGGGATGAGTTGTACTTTTGAACTACACCATTGTTTTTACCATGTCGTGTATTAGAAAACAGGAAAAAAAATTCCATGTGCAATGAAATTGCAAACAAAGTGCAATCCCACACTTGTTTTTTGAATCTCCAGGTCATTACGAGTTCATAGACACCATACATGTCTAGGTTCTTTTTTATCTAAGTGGTGAAAAAAAATTCCAAGCTTTGTTAAAAACAAAAATTGCACCATTTTTTGATACCCATAGCGTCTCCATTTTTCATGATCTCGGGTTAGGTGAGGGCTTATTTTTTGCATGCTGAGATGATGTTTTTAATGGTACCATTTTGGTGCAAATACGATCTTTTGATCGCCCGTTATTGCAATTTAATGCAATGTCGCAGCGACCAAATAAACGTAATTCTGGCATTTTGACTTTTTTCTCGCTATGCTGTTTAGCAATCAAGTTAATCCTTCTTTTATTGATAGATCGGGCGATTCTGAACATGGCGGTACCAAATATGTGTATGTTTAATTTTATTTTTATTGTTTTATTTTGAATAGGGCAAAAGAGGAGTGATTTGAACTTTTTTTTTAATATTTTTAAAAACTTTTTTTAAATTTTTGGCATGCTTCTATAGTCTTCATGGGAGGCTAGAAGCTGCCACAACACGATCGGCTCTGCTACATAGAGGCGATGATCAGATCGCCTCTATATAGCAGATTTACTCACTTGCTATGAGCGCCGACCACTGGGTGCTGCTCACAGCAAGCCGGCACTGACAACCATAGAGGTCTCCAGGAGTCCTCTGGTTGTCATGCCATCACAAGTGATGGGGGTCACTGGTGTGTGTATTTCTGGCACAATTGCTGGAAGCGCTTGTTAGATGCCGCTGTCAGCGTTTGACAGCGGAATTTAAGGGTTTAATAACTGCAGGTGGATCGTGATTCCACCAGTGGCTATTCCGGGCACATGTCAGTTGTTTATAACAGCCGGTATGTGCCGGGAAAGCTGTGGGCTGCCAGAGCCCACATCAAAGGGAGGGAGTCCAACATTGGTGTACTATTACGCCAAATGTTGGAAATGGGTTAAAGGATGGTGGGAGTGGTCACCACCCACATCAGCTGACCTAGCAACTCTGCAGTTGCAGCAGGCTGCCAGCAGGGGAAACTGACATTAACTGGCCACTGGCCGGAAAGGAAAAATGCTACATTTAAAACATAGTGGAACCAGAACTGCCACAAATCCAAAAATGGATTGTGACATGCATGTACACTGACTATAAACAAGAATTGGAAATAAATAAAACCCATCTTGTCTGGCACATGTCTCCTTTGAGTAGGTGAATTCAGTATCTCCCTCCTCTCTGCTGAGACATAGCGGGGGAGGAGCACTGTCCCCGATGGGGCTCACAATCTAGATCCCCTACCAGTATATCTATGGAGTGTGGCAGGAAACTGGAGAACCCAGAGGAAACCCACACAAACATGAGGAGAACAAACAAACTCCTTGCAGATGTTGTCCTTGGTGGGATTTGAACCCAGGACTCCAGCGTTGCAAGGTTGCAGTGCTAACCACTGAGTCACCAAGAAATTCTAGCAATGCTAGCTACTTACCTGATTGGATAGATTTAGATGAATCTCAACCTACTCAATCCATTCATATAAGCAGTCATATCACATCAATTTTTTGGGGTAGTTTGATAAAAATTCACCATTGAGCAATACAAAAAAAGGTATTTTATGACAAAGTAGCATCCAAATACTCAGAACATGAAAACTTTGCAGCTGATTTGTCTGTAGCATAAAAAATGCACCACGTGTAAATATGTTTTAAATGATATGGATGATTAATCCATTGGTATGTTTCATGAAGTCATTAACCCCTTCCCGACCCATGACGCCACGTAGGCGTCATGAAAGTCGGTGCCATTCCGACCCATGACGCCTATGCGGCGTCATGGAAAGATCGCGTCCCTGCAGATCGGGTGAAAGGGTTAACTCCCATTTCACCCGATCTGCAGGGACAGGGGGAGTGGTAGTTTAGCCCAGGGGGGGTGGCTTCACCCCCTCGTGGCTACGATCGCTCTGATTGGCTGTTGAAAGTGAAACTGCCAATCAGAGCGATTTGTAATATTTCACCCATTATAACGGGTGAAATATTACAATCCAGCCATGGCCGATGCTGAAATATCATCGGCCATGGCTGGAAATACTAGTGTGCCCCCACCCCACCCCTCCGATCGCCCCCCCACCCCCCCGATCTGGCCGGTACACTGCTCCGGCTCCCCTCCGCCCTGTGCTCCGCTCCCCCCCGTGCTCGTGTCCGCTCCCCCCGTGCTCCAATCACCCCCCCGTGCTCCAATCACCCCCCCTGCACTCCGATCCACCCCCCCCCGTGCTCCGTTCCACCCCCCCGTGCTCCATTCCAGCCCCCCCGTGCTCCGTTCCACGCCCCCCGCGCTCCGTTCCACCCCTCCCGTGCTCCGATTCCCCCCCGTGCTCCGATCCCCCCCCCCGTGGTCCCCCCCCACCCTATCATACTTACCGATCCAGCCGTGGTCCCGTCCGTCTTCTCCCGGGCGCCGCCATCTTCCAAAATGGCGGGCGCATGCGTAGTGCGCCCGCCGAATCTGCCGGCCGGCAGATTCGTTCCAAAGTGCATTTTGATCACTGAGATATAATCTATCTCAGTGATCAAAATAAAAAAAATAATAAATGACCCCCCCCCCTTTGTCACCCCCATAGGTAGGGACAATAAAAAAATAAAGAAATTTTTTTTTTTCCACTAATGTTAGAATAGGGTTAGGGTTAGGGGTAGGGTTAGGGTTAAGGTTAGGGCTAGGGGTAGGGGTAGGGGTAGGGGTAGGGTTAGGGTTAGGGGTAGGGTTAGGGGTAGGGTTAGGGCTAGGGTTAGGGCTAGGGCTAGGGTTAGGGCTAGGGTTAGGGCTAGGGTTAGGGTTAGGAATGTGCACACGTATTCTGGTCCTCTGCGGATTTTTCCGCTGCAGATTTGATAAATCCGCAGTGCTAAACCGCTGCGGATTTATGGCGGATTTACCGCGTTTTTTTCTGCGCATTTCACTGCGGTTTTACAATTGCGATTTTCTATTGGAGCAGTTGTAAAACCGCTGCGGAATCCGCACAAAGAAGTGACATGCTGCGGAATGTAAACCGCTGCGTTTCCGTGCAGTTTTTCCGCAGCATGTGTACAGCGATTTTTGTTTCCCATAGGTTTACATTGAACTGTACACTCATGGGAAACTGCTGCGGATCCGCAGCGTTTTCCGCAGTGTGTGCACATACCTTTAGAATTAGGCCATGTGCACACGGTGCGGATTTGGCTGCGGATTCGCAGCAGTGTTCCATCAGGTTTACAGTACCATGTAAACATATGAAAAACCAAATCCGCTGTGCCCATGGTGCGGAAAATACCGCGCGGAAACGCTGCGTTGTATTTTCCGCAGCATGTCAATTCTTTGTGCGGATTCCGCAGCGTTTTACACCTGTTCCTCAATAGGAATCCGCAGGTGAAATCCGCACAAAAAACACTGGAAATCCGCGGAAAATCCGCAGGTAAAACACAGTGCCTTTTACCCGCAGATTTTTCAAAAATGGTGCGGAAATATCTCACACGAATCCGCAACGTGGGCACATAGCCTTAGGGTTAGGGTTGGAATTAGGGTTGTGGTTGGGGTTAGGGGTGTGTTGGGGTTAGGGTTGTGATTAGGATTATGGCTACAGTTGGGATTAGGGTTAGGGGTGTGTTGGGGTTAGTGTTGGAGTTAGAATTGAGGGGTTTCCACTGTTTAGGCACATCAGGGGTCTCCAAACGCAACATGGCGCCACCATTGATTCCAGCCAATCTCGTATTCAAAAAGTCAAATGGTGCTCCCTCACTTCCGAGCCCTGACGTGTGCCCAAACAGTGGTTTACCCCCACATATGGGGTACCAGCATACTCAGGACAAACTGCGCAACAATTACTGGGGTCCAATTTCTCCTGTTACCCTTGTGAATCTAAAAAAATGCTTGCTAAAACATAATTTTTGAGGAAAGAAAAATGATTTTTTATTTTCACGGCTCTGCGTTGTAAACGTCTGTGAAGCACTTGGGGGTTCAAAGTGCTCACCACATATCTAGATAAGTTCCTTGGGGGGTCTAGTTTCTAAAATGGGGTCACTTGTGGGGGGTTTCTACTGTTTAGGCACACCAGGGGCTCTGCAAACGCAACGTGACACCCGCAGACCATTCCATCAAAGTCTGCATTTCAAAAGTCACTACTTCCCTTCTGAGCCCCGACGTGTGCCCAAACAGTGGTTTACCCCCACATATGGGGTATCAGCGTACTCAGGAGAAACTGGACAACAACTTTTGGGGTCCAATTTCTCCTGTAACCCTTGGGAAAATAAAAAATTCTGGGCTAAATAATTATTTTGAGGAAAGAAAACGTATTTATTATTTTCACGGCTCTGCATTATAAACTTCTATGAAGCACTTGGGGGTTCAAAGTGCTCACCACACATCTAGATAAGTTCCTTTCAGGGTCTAGTTTCCAAAATGGGGTCACTTGTGGGGGGTTTCTACTGTTTAGGCACATCAGGGGCTCTGCAAACGCAACGTGACGCCCGCAGAGCATTCCATCAAAGTCTGCATTTCAAAACGTCACTACTTCAATTCCAAGCCCCGGCATGTGCCCAAACAGTAGTTTACCCCCACATATGGGGTATCACCGTACTCAGGAGAAACTGGACAACAAATATTGGGGTCAAATTTCTCCTGTTACCCTTGGGAAAATTAAAAAATTCTGGGCTAAATAATTATTTTTGAGGAAAGAAAACGTATTTATTATTTTCACGGCTCTGCATTATAAACTTCTATGAAGCACTTGGGGGTTCAAAGTGCTCACCACACATCTAGATAAGTTCCTTTGGGGGTCTAGTTTCCAAAATGGGGTCACTTGTGGGGGGTTTCTACTGTTAAGCCACATCAGGGGCTCTGCAAATGCAACGTGACGCCCACAGAGCATTCCATCAAAGTCTGCATTTCAAAACGTCACTACTTCACTTCCGAGCCCCGGCATGTGCCCAAACAGTGATTTACCCCCACATATGGGGTATCAGCGTACTCAGGAGAAACTGGACAACAACTTTTGGGGTCAAATTTCTCCTGTTACCCTTGGGAAAATAAAAAATTGCAGGCTAAAAGATCATTTTTGAGAAAATAATTTTTTTTTTTATTTTCATGGCTCTGCGTTATAAACTTCTGTGAAGCACTTGGGGGTTCAAAGTCCTCACCACACATCTAGATTAGTTCCTTTGGGGGTCTAGTTTCTAAAATGGTGTCATTTCTGGGGGATCTCCAATGTTTAGGCACACAGGGGCTCTCCAAACGTGACATGGTGTCCGCTAATGATTGGAGCTAATTTTCCATTTAAAAAGCCAAATGGCGTGCCATCCCTTCCGAGCCCTGCCGTGCGCCCAAACAGTGGTTTACCCCCACATATGGGGTATCAGCGTACTCAGGACAAACTGGACAACAATATTTGGGGTCCAATTTCTCCTATTATCCTTGGCAAAATAGGAAATTCCAGGCTAAAAAATCATTTTTGAGGAAAGAAAAATTATTTTTTATTTTCATGGCTCTGCGTTATAAACTTCTGTGAAGCACCTGGGGGTTTAAAGTGCTTAATATGCATCTAGATAAGTTCCTTGGGGGGTCTAGTTTCCAAAATGGGGTCACTTGTGGGGGAGCTCCAATGTTTAGGCACACAGGGGCTCTCCAAACGCGACATGGTGTCCGCTAATAATTGGAGCTAATTTTCCATTCAAAAAGTCAAATGGCGCGCCTTCTCTTCCGAGCCCTGCCGAGTGCCCAAACAGTGGTTTACCCCCACATATGAGGTATCGGCGTACTCGGGAGAAATTGCCCAACAAATTTCATGATCCATTTTATCCTACTGCCCATGTGAAAATGAAAAAATTGAGGCGAAAATAATTTTTTTGTGAAAAAAAATTACTTTTTCATTTTTACAGATCAATTTGTGAAGCACCTGAGGGTTTAAAGTGCTCACTAGGCATCTAAATTAGTTCCTTGGGGGGTCTAGTTTCCAAAATGGGGTCACTTGTGGGGGAGCGCCAATGTTTAGGCACACAGGAGCTATCCAAACGCGACATGGTGTCCGCTAACGATGGAAATAATTTTTCATTCAAAAAGTCAAATGGCGCTCCTTCCCTTCCGAGCCTTACCATGTGCCCAAACAGTGGTTTACCTCCACATGTGAGGTATTGGTGTACTCAGGAGAAATTGCCCAACACATTTTAGGATCCATTTTATCCTGTTGCCCATGTGAAAATGAAAAAATTGAGGCTAAAAGAATTTTTTTGCGAAAAAAAAGTACTTTTTCATTTTTACGGATCAGTTTGTGAAGCACCTGGGGGTTCAAAGTGCTCACTATGCATCTAGATAAGTTCCTTGGGGCGTCTAGTTTCCAAAATGGGGTCACTTGTGGGGGAGCTCCAATTTTTAGGCACACGGGGGCTCTCCAAACGTGACATGGTGTCCGCTAAAGAGTGGAGCCAATTTTTGATTCAAAAAGTCAAATGGCGCTCCTTCCCTTCCAAGCCCTGCCGTGCGCCAAAACAGTGGTTTACCCCCACATATGAGGTATCAGCGTACTCAGGACAAATTGGACAACAACTTTCGTGGTTCAGTTTCTCCTTTTACCATTGGGAAAATAAAAAAATTGTTGCTAAAAGATAATTTTTGTGACTAAAAAGTTAAATGTTCATTTTTTCCTTCCATGTTGCTTCTGCTTCTGTGAAGCACCTGAAGGGTTAATAAACTTCTTGAATGTGGTTTTCAGTACCTTGAGGGGTGCAGTTTTTAGAATGGTGTCACTTTTGGGTATTTTCAGCCATATAGACCCCTCAAACTGACTTCAAATGTGAGGTGGTCCCTAAAAAAAATGGTTTTGTAAATTTCGTTGTAAAAATGACAAATCGCTGGTCGAATTTTAACCCTTATAACTTCCTAACAAAAAAAAATTTTGTTTCCAAAATTGTGCTGATGTAAAGTAAACATGTGGGAAATGTTATTTATTAACTATTTTGTGTCACATATCTCTCTGGTTTAACAGAATAAAAATTCAAAATGTGAAAATTGCGAAATTTTCAAAATTTTCGCCAAATTTCCGTGTTTATCACAAATAAATGCAGAACTTATTGACCTAAATTTACCACTAACATGAAGCCCAATATGTAAAAAAAAAACAATCTCAGAACCGCTAGGATCCGTTGAAGCGTTCCTGAGTTATTACCTCATAAAGGGACACTGGTCAGAATTGCAAAAAACGGCAAGGTCTTTAAGGTCAAAATAGGCTGGGTCTTGAAGGGGTTAATTAGGCCTCAAGGGTTATATAAGTCAAGGCAATATCATCAGTTACTAATAGGAACAGCAGAACTTGGAGGTCTATCTTAGTATTTCAGACTTCATTGTCTAATATGAGGGAAAAATGACCTCATAAAGTCAAATTCATCTGTTATTGAGATGTCATTGCAGCAATATTTTTGTCTAATCAGTGATAGGTAAGAATGACATTGCCAGTAATGGTGGTGAGCAGAAACATAGTAAAACAAGGTCGGCGGAAACTGTCTCACATGTAACATTTTCAAGGTCTCTGTGATTATGATTGAATAGGAATAGAACATTACAGATGTGAGTGTAAAGCAGTCATATCGTCTTCTGACATCATCTCCTTCCATTTGCTATGGCTTAATTATTTATGCCGGCACCCCTGATGTTTCTCCAGCTGCTGGAATTGCATTGATAGTTTTGATTTGCTGTTTTAGTTCTTTGTTAGTATTCATAATTACTTTCGTCTTGCTGCTGAGTATTTCATGTCATACTGTTTCCTGAACTACCTTGAACCTATGGTGCTTAAATTGAAGGTATTGTTATCTCTTGTAATTACTTGCACGATGTTGTATCTCTTCTCTGGCTCCCATCCATACAAAGCATGATTTCTGAACATAAACCATTCTTCAACTGGCAGATTTGTACATTGATTACCATTTTGCAGTGAAACAGTCATTATCATAAAATTCTCATTTTTAGAGTTAAAAGATGGGTCATCACAAATGGGACTGCAAGCCCTTGTATGTAATAGAGCTTTCCCAACCATTCACGGCCACTACAAAGTGCATGGAGCCGCGCTTCACCCTGCACCAAAGACCCTGCTATTAGTTGATTGGTTGGGTGCCTTGTGTCATACACTTACCAATCTAATATTCATGACCTGTCATAAGGAAAGACTATCCATATTAAAGTTTATGAAATACCCATTATTATTATTATTTATTATTATAGCGCCATTTATTCCATGGCGCTTTACATGTGAGGAGGGGTATACATAATAAAAACAGGTACAATAATCTTGAACAATACAAGTCACAACTGGTACAGGAGGAGAGAGAACCCTGCCCGCGAGGGCTCACAATCTACAAGGGATGGGTGAGGATACAGTAGGTGAGGATACAGCTGGTCGTGCAGCGGTTTGGTCGATTGGTGGTTACTGCAGGTTATAGGCTTGCCGGAAGAGGTAGGTCTTCAGGTTCTTTTTGAAGGTTTCGATGGTAGGCAAGAGTCTGATATGTTGTGGTAGAAAGTTCCAGAGTAGGGGTGATGCGCGAGAGAAAACTTGTATGCGATTGTGGGAAGAGGAGATAAGAGGGGAGTAGAGAAGGAGATCTTGTGAGGATCGGAGGTTGCGTGCAGGAAAGTACCGGGAGACGATGTCACAGATGTATAGAGGAGACAGGTTGTGGATGGCTTTGTACGTCATGGTTAGGCTTTTGTACTGGAGTCTCTGGGTAATGGGGAGCCAGTGAAGGGATTGACAGAGAGGAGAGGCCGGGGAATAACGGGGCGACAGGTGGATTAGTCGGGCAGCAGAGTTTAGAATAGATTGGAAGGGTGCGAGAGTGTTAGAGGGGAGACCACAGAGCAGGAGGTTACTGTAGTCGAGGCGGGAGATGATGAGGGCATGGACTAGGGTTTTTGCAGATTCTTGGTTAGGAATGTACGGATCCGTGAAATATTTTTGAGTTGAAGGGGGCAGGAAGTGGAAAGGGCTTGGATATGTGGCTTGAAGGAGAGATCAGTGTCAAGGAATGCCCCGAGACAGCGGGCTTGTGGGACTGGGGAGAGTGGGCAGCCGTTTACTGTAATGGGTAGGTTCGTTGGAGGGGTCGTGTGAGATGGGGGAAAGACAATGAATTCTGTTTTGTCCATGTTAAGGTTTAGAAATCTAGCGGAGAAGGATGAAATAGTGGATAGACATTGAGGGATTCTCGTTAGTAGGGAGGTGATATCTGGTCTAGAGATGTAGATCTGTGTGTCGTCAGCATAGAGGTGATACTGAAAACCATGAGATTCTATGAGCTGTCCCAGGCCAAAAGTGTAAATAGAGAAGAGCAGGGGCCCTAGAAGTGAACCTTGCGGGACCCCGACAGATAGGGCACGAGGTGAGGAGGTGGTGTGTGAATGGGAGACACTGAATGTTCAGTCAGTTAGGTATGACGAGATCCAGGATAGGGCCAAATCTGTGATGCCAAGGGATGAGAGGGTCTTTAGTAATAGGGAATGGTCCACTGTGTCAAAGGCAGAGGACAGGTCCAGGAGGAGGAGGAGGATAGAGGATAGATACCCATAAAAGTGAACCTGTCAACAGTGGTTTACTATGTAGTTGAGAGCAGCATGATGCAGATGCAGAGACCCAGATTCCAGTGTTCTGTCACTTGAGGGTTACTTTTACGGCTTTCTCTGCTGAAGATCTATCAGAGCTCAGAATGGTGAGCCCTGTATAACCCTGCCCACACCACTGATTGGCCGCTTTCTGCATACATGCTACCTTGACAGAAAGCTGATAATCAGTGATTGGGGCAAGGTTACACATAGCAGTTGACTAAGGAGCATGAGACGCCTAGTCTGGTAGAGATAATCTCCTGCTGATAAAACACTGATTTTATTAAAAGCCTAGTAAGGCTACGTTCACATTAGCGTTTCGCTAATGTGCGTCGCTGTTGCGTCGGCGACGCAGCGGCGACGCGCCCCTATGTTTAACATGGGGGACGCGTGCGTTTTTTTGGTAGCGTTTTCCGACATGTGCGTCATTTTCGACGCTAGCGTCGGACGCAAGAAAATGCAACAAGTTGCATTTTTCGTGCGTCTGATTTTCGTCAAAAAACGACGCACGCGTCGCAAAACGCAGCGTTTTTGCGCGCGTTTTTGGTGCATCGCGCGTTGCGTCGCCGTTGCGTCGCCGACGCACCGGCGCGCAACGCTAATGTGAACGTAGCCTAAGTGATACGTTGCTGGAATCAGGCTCTATGCCACCACAATATGCTGCTCTCAGATTACACACCAAAAACCTGATGACTGATTTCCTTTGAAGGATGAAATAGCAAAAAAAAACTATTAAAAGTATGATGTATTAACCATTTGACTAAAAATGTGTTGTTGCTCTTATTGCTCGTATTAGAATATTTAGTAATGTTGGCATGTTTTGTCAGTATAGACTGTAATTCAAGTCCTGGCATTGAAAGGATTCATTATACCAATCTAATCGCAGTCACCTTGGTTAGCTGGATTTAAAAGAAACAACCATCAAAGAATGTCTTTTCACGTAGAGATTTTTTTTTGTCATGGGCCATGACTGACAGATGATTGCAAATATAACTAAACCCCTAAATTGACTGAAATTACAGTGCAGTGTCAGAAAACTATTCATTCATTAGCTGCTACTTTACTTGAGGCTTTTATTGGCCGTGGCCTATTTATTAGCCTTCATGCTAACACGTTACTTTGTATAAAGTGTTCTCCACTATTAATAGGTGAATACATTAGGACACGCTGTTTTTTGTGCAGGTAAATGGTGATCATTGTGTAAAGAATAGCACAAACTAAAAAGCATCTGGCAGCCATATAATACATTTTACCATTTCTGACAGTATTTAGTTGTCTGTATCGTTACAGCATTGATTTTGTTACATTTTGTATTAATTTTCAATATTTGTTCCCCTTTTAAATGCAATCATTAACCCCTTTACCCCCAAGGGTGGTTTGCACGTTAATGACCGGGCCAATTTTTACAATTCTGACCACTGTCCCTTTGTGAGGTTATAACTCTGGAACGCTTCAACGGATCCCAGTGATTCTGACATTGTTTTCTCGTGACATATTGTACTTCATGACAATGGTAAAAATTCTTTGACAGTACCTGCATTTATTTGTGAAAAAAATGGAAATTTGGCGAAAATTATGAAAATTTCGCAATTTTCCAACTTTGAATTTTTATGCAATTAAATCACAGAGATATGTCACACAAAATACTTAATAAGTAACATTTCCCACATGTCTACTTTACATCAGCACAATTTTGGAACCCAAATTTTTTTTTGTTAGGGAGTTATAAGGGTTAAAAGTTGACCAGCAATTTCTCATTTCTACAACACCATTTTTTTTTAGGGACCACATCTCATTTGAAGTCATTTTGAGGGGTCTATATGATAGAAAATACCAAAGTGTGACACCATTCTAAAAACTACACCCCTCAAGGTGCCCAAAACCATATTCAAGAAGTTTATTAACCCTTCTGGTGCTTCACAGAAATTTTTTGAATGTTTAAATAAAAATGAACATTTAACTTTTTTTCACAAAAAATTTAATTCAGCTCCAATTTGTTTTATTTTACCAAGGGTAACAGGAGAAAATGGACCCCAAACATTGTTGTACAATTTGTCCTGAGTAAGACAATACCCCACATGTGGGGGTAAACCACTGTTTGGGCGCATAGCAGAGCTCGGAAGCGAAGGAGCGCCATTTGACTTTTCAATGCAAAATTGACTGGAATTGAGATGGGACGCCATGTTTTGTTTGGAGAGCCCCTGATGTGCCTAAACATTGAAACCCCCCACAAGTGACACCATTTTGGAAAGTAGACCCCCTAAGGAACTTATCTAGAGGTGTGGTGAGCACTTTGACCCACCAAGTGCTTCACAGAAGTTTATAATGTAGTGTTAGGACTGGCGGAACGCACCAAGAAAGATGATATGGATGCGTTCACAGTCCGGGGTCCACCGTGCAGATAAAACCTGCTGCTAGTAAATGGCAGACTATATGGCGGTACTCAAAAGTATACACACGTGGGTTAACCTCACCCAGTGTGAAGAAAGCGATCCTGTTGCGTCACAGGACTGCGGTACCGCTCATAGAGCGTGAGCAAGTGGTCAGCGAACTTAACCCCAACTGGGATTGAAGTCCGATTAGACCCTTGCTGGCACAACACCACAACTGGGTGTGTAAAGAACCTTATTAATATATATGAGCACAAGAGTGTGTGCGAAGCCGCACTGATGGACGCCACTATCCACCCAGGCTTGGGTATGGAAAGCGCAAGACAAGCGCATGGCGCCATACTGGCGAACACAGCCACAGGGCGCTGCGAAGTGTGTAACGTGCAGATGGTTAGTCGGGTGCTAGAGAGCTACCCACATCCGCGAGCAGACAACAACACTAGGGAGGGATACTTAGGAGCTTTCATCCTTCGACATACATCCATCTACACACACACAATATAATAGTACACTAGCGCATGGTCGTGCGGTCATGCGCAGTTTATATAGTTGCAGCACAGGAAGTGGCCACAGAAACTTTGCCCTTCCAAGACCTGCCAAGAGGACCAATGGAATGTGCTGCAGAGTCTGAGCACATGACCCTCGATCTCCAACGGGAGATCTTGCCCTGGGCATGCTCAGTGTGTGCAAACAAGGACTTAGTCCCAGAGAAGTCCGCTCGCTGCTGACCAGCACTGGCTTCAATGGCAGGAGCAGAAGAAGCAGCAGTAACTCTCTGTACAGAGTGAGACTGAGCAAGACGCTGGGACCGTCGTCCCTGCTGAGCAGGCTCCACTGCGGCTGGACAAGAATGGGAGACCGCAGCGGAGACGGCTCGAGATTCCCCCTGTGCAGAAGCGGGAACTCGAGACCTAACATTACCCCCCCTCCTAGGGCCCCCCCCTCCCTGGGCCTCGCTACGCTCGAAGGCAGCAATGAGCTGTGGGGCCCGAATGTTTTCAGCAGGCTCCCATGATCGGTCCTCTGGGCCATAACCCTTCCAATCCACCAGATAGAACTTTTTGCCGCGTACCACCTTGCACCCCAAAATAGCGTTCACCTCATAGTTGTCCGTAGACGAACCCGATGTCCCGGCAGATGACTCGGAAAACCGGGACATGTATACGGGTTTCAAGAGGGACACATGAAAGGTGTCGGTGATACCCAAGCGTGGAGGAAGAGCCAGACGGTAGACCACAGGATTAACCTGTTCGAGAACCTTGAAGGGACCCAAGTAGCGAGGAGCAAACTTAGTGGACTCAACACGCAGCCTGATGTTACGGGCGGAGAGCCACACCAAGTCGCCAGGAGCAAAGGTCGGAGCGGGGCGCCGATGTGCATCGGCGGAGGACCTCATTCTCTCCTTGGAGGCCCGAATCGCATCCTGAGTGCGGTCCCAAATATCCCGTGCTTCCACAGCCCAGTCTGCCACCCTGGAGTCGGCGGAAGACACGGGCATAGGCACAGGTACCCACGGATGCTGACCATAGTTAAGGAGAAATGGGGTTTGTCCAGTGGAGTCGGCCACGGCGTTGTTCAGCGCAAACTCTGCCCATGATAGCAAGGATGCCCAGTCATCCTGCCTGGCTGAGACAAAATGTCGCAGATATGTGACCAAGGTCTGGTTGGCCCTCTCTACCAACCCGTTCGTTTCGGGATGATATGCGGAAGAGAGATTTAACTCAATGCTGAGAAGACGACAAAGCTCTCTCCAGAACCGAGACGCAAACCGGGGACCCCGGTCACTGACAATTTTGTCCGGCATACCGTGTAGGCGGAAGATGTGTTTTATGAACAACGCTGCCAAGGCCCGTGCAGAAGGTAACCGTGGAAGTGGGACCAAATGCACCATTTTAGAAAAATGATCGGTGACAACCCAAATGATGGTACAGCCACGAGACTTGGGCAAACCCACCACAAAGTCCATCCCGACCATCTCCCAGGGCCTGTCTGCCACCGGCAAGGGATAGAGTAACCCTGCTGGCCATTGTCGAGGAGATTTATTTTTGGCACAGTAGACACATGCCTGAATGTAATCTCTGACATCACGAACCATATGTGGCCACCAGTACGACCTCGCCAGCAGCTCAGATGTCCTTTTTGTCCCAAAGTGTCCACCCACCCTGGATGAATGAGCCCAAGAGAGAACCTCTGGTCGCAAATTAATGGGTACAAAAGTCTTGCCCGGAGGCACAGACTCTAGCGAAACCGGAGCTACGGTTCTCAGGCTCTCAGAAGGGACAATAAGCCGAGGCTCCCCTTCCTCCTCCTCAGATGACACAACAGAGCGAGAGAGGGCGTCAGCACGAATGTTCTTCTCCCCTGCGAGATAATGGAGGGTGAAGTGGTACCGGGAGAAGAACAAGGACCATCTGGCCTGGCGAGAATTTAGCCGCTGGGCTGTTTGCAAGTACACCAAATTTTTATGGTCTGTGAAGACTTGGAAGGGAAAACGTGCTCCCTCCAAGAGATGTCTCCACTCCGAGAAAGCCAACTTCATGGCTAGCAACTCCCTATCCCCGATGGAATAATTCCTCTCTGCTGGTGAGAAGGTCTTGGAGAAAAAGAAGCAAGGGTGCTTCCGACCTTGAGCATCCTTTTGGAAGAGGACTGCTCCTGCACCAACAGAAGAGGCATCCACCTCCATGATAAATGGCTTATCAACATCGGGGCGATGTAGAATGGGAGCGCTAGCGAAGTGTGACTTTACAGAGATAAAGGCTTTGGAGATCTCCTGAGACCACAATTTGGGATTCGCCCCCTTCTTGGTAAGGGCAACCAAGGGAGCTACCAAAGTTGAGAAGTGCGGGATGAACTGGCGATAATAGTTAATGAACCCCATAAAGCGCTGCACCGCTTTAAGAGAATTGGGTTCCTGCCAGTCCATCACAGCCTGTAGTTTGGCAGGATCCATAGCCAATCCCTGGGCAGAGATGATGTAGCCTAGGAAAGGTAAGGACTCCTGCTCAAACATACACTTCTCCAATTTGGCATAGATGGAGTTTGCCCGTAGGAGATCGAAGACTTTGCAAACATCTCTCCGGTGGGAGTCAATATCTGGAGAGTAGATGAGAATATCATCCAGATAGACTACGACCGAAGTGGAAAGCATATCCCGGAAGATATCATTCACAAAGTCTTGGAAAACGGCTGGGGCATTACAGAGCCCGAAGGGCATCACCAGATATTCAGAGTGCCCATCCCTGGTATTAAAAGCCGTCTTCCATTCGTCCCCCTCACGGATGCGAATCAGGTTGTAAGCACCCCGCAGATCTAATTTCGTAAATACCCTTGCTCCCCGGAGCCTATCGAATAGCTCAGATATCAAGGGCAAGGGATATTTATTCTTAACTGTGATGGCATTAAGACCCCTGTAGTCTATGCATGGACGCAATTCCCCACTCTTCTTCTGCACGAAGAAGAACCCTGCCCCAGCAGGAGACACTGACTTCCTAATGAATCCTCTTGCCAGATTTTCCTGGATGTACTGAGACATTGCCTCCGTCTCCGGGAGAGATAGCGGATAGACTCGACCCCGAGGAGGCTCAGCACCAGGCAAGAGGTCAATAGGACAGTCATAGGGGCGATGGGGCGGAAGAATCTCCGCCGCCTTTTTGGAGAACACGTCTGCATAAGATCAATACTGCTTGGGGAGAGAGGAAAGATCTGCGGGTACTTCTGTTGTAGCAACCTGAACGCACTCCCTCTGACACCTACCCCCACAAGATTCACCCCATCCCAAAATTCTGCCTGAGGACCACTCGATATGAGGAGAGTGATACCGTAGCCGAGGTATTCCCAACAGGACCTCATCAATTCCTTCCGGAATGACGAGCAGAGAAATAATCTCCTGATGAGATGGCGACATGGACAGTGTAAAAGGGATGGTCTGGTGTGTTATCTGTGAAGGCAGAGTCGACCCATTCACCACTCGTACCGTTACTGGTTGAGCTAGCATAACCAGGGGTATTGCGTGACGCTGGGCGAAGGCAGAAGACATAAAATTGCCCTCCGCCCCAGAATCCACGCAGAGCTTTACGGAGTGGGAAAATGAGACAATAGTAATTGTCCCCTTAAAGGACAATTTAGAGGCAAACGTCGCCGTGTCAAGTGTACCTCCACCGACTACCACTAGACGCTGACGTTTCCTCGACCGCTGAGGACATCTGGTGGCTAGATGTCCTGACTGCTGGCAAACATGACAGACCCTGAGTGCACAAGCGGTCCGGGACTTAGATCCCGCTTGTGACACTCTCCTGGTCTCAAGTGACTCAGGAACCAGGACCGGAGATTCCAGAGGTTTGGCGAAAGAAAGTAGGAGCCAGCCGAAACCTCTGCCTATACTGGGCTCGTTCTAACCTCCGCTCGTTAAAACGGAGGTCAATTCGAGTGGAGACAGTTATTAACTCCTCCAGTGTGGCAGGAATCTCCCTAGTGGCCAGAGCGTCCTTTACGTGGTCAGCCAGACCCCTCCAAAATATGGGGATAAGGGCCCTATCCGACCAATCCAGCTCAGATGCTAAAGTGCGGAATTGGACGGCAAAATGACTGACCAAGGACTCACCCTGAGTTAATGCCAGCAGTTGAAGCGCAGTATCATGGGTGACTTGAGGTCCCAAAAAGACCTGTTTCAGAGTGCTCAGAAACAGAGGAGCACTCTGCACCACATGATCGCCATAGCGGCGTAGCCCATTCCAACGCCCTGCCCGACAAGAGGGAAACAATGAATCCCACCTTAGCCCGCTCTGTGGGAAAACGTGCAGCCAGGAGCTCGAGGTGAATAGAGCACTGACTCACAAATCCCCTACAAAATTTGCTATCACCAGCAAATTTTTCTGGCAGTGGGAGGCGAGAAAATGTCGGAACAGGGGTGGCAATGGACATATTTGCTGCAGCCACGCTGGCAGCCTGTACAGCAACTGCGGTAACATCCACAGCTGAGGTTGCGTTCTCGAGAGCCGCCAACCTACCCTCCAGTTGCTGGATATACCGCAAAGATTGCTGCTTGTCCGCCATTACTAGCCAGACCCTGGCGCTAGTGTAACGTTAGGACTGGCGGAACGCACCAAGAAAGATGATATGGATGCGTTCGCAGTCCGGGGTCCACCGTGCAGGTAAAACCTGCTGCTAGTAAATGGCAGACTATATGGCGGTACTCAAAAGTATACACACGTGGGTTAACCTCACCCAGTGTGAAGAAAGCGATCCTGTTGCGTCACAGGACTGCGGTACCGCTCATAGAGCGCGAGCAAGTGGTCAGCGAACTTAACCCCAACTGGGATTGAAGTCCGATTAGACCCTTGCTGGCACAACACCACAACTGGGTGTGTAAAGAACCTTATTAATATATATGAGCACAAGAGTGGGTGCGAAGCCGCACTGATGGACGCCACTATCCACCCAGGCTTGGGTATGGAAAGCACAAGACAAGCGCACGGCGCCGTACTGGCGAACACAGCCACAGGGCGCTGCGAAGTGTGTAACGTGCAGATGGTTAGTCGGGCGCTAGAGAGCTACCAACATCCGCGAGCAGACAACAACACTAGGGAGGGATACTTAGGAGCTTTCATCCTTCGACATACATCCATCTACACACACACAATATAATAGTACACTAGCGCATGGCCGTGCGGTCATGCGCAGTTTATATAGTTGCAGCACAGGAAGTGGCCACAGAAACTTTGCCCTTCCAAGACCTGCCAAGAGGACCAATGGAATGTGCTGCAGAGTCTGAGCACATGACCCTCGATCTCCAACGGGAGATCTTGCCCTGGGCATGCTCAGTGTGTGCAAACAAGGACTTAGTCCCAGAGAAGTCCGCTCGCTGCTGACCAGCACTGGCTTCAATGGCAGGAGCAGAAGAAGCAGCAGTAACTCTCTGTACAGAGTGAGACTGAGCAAGACGCTGGGACCGTCGTCCCTGCTGAGCAGGCTCCACTGCGGCTGGACAAGAATGGGAGACCACAGCGGAGACGGCTCGAGATTCCCCCTGTGCAGAAGCGGGAACTCGAGCCCTAACATGTAGAACCGTAAAAATAGAAAATCATATTTCTTTTTTCACAAAAATTAAATTTCTGCCCCCAATTTTTTTATTTTCCCAAGGGTTAGAGAAGAAATTGGACCCCCAAAGTTGTTGTACAATTTGTCCTGAGTACGCTGATACCCCATATGTGGGGGTAAACCACTGTTTGGGCGCATGGGAGAGCTTGGAAGGGAAGGAGCACCGTTTGACTTTTCAATGCAAAATTGACAGGAATTGAGATGGGACGCCATGTTGCGTTTGGAGAGCCCCTGATGTGCCTAAACATTGAAACCCCCACAAGTGACACCATTTTGGAAAGTAGACCCCCTAAGGAACTTATCTAGAGGTGTGGTGAGCACTTTGACCCACCAAGTGCTTCACAGAAGTTTATAATGTAGAACCGTGAAAATAAAAAATCATATTTTTTCACAAAAATTATCTTTTTGCCCCCAATTTTTTATTTTCCCAAGGGTAAGAGAAGAAATTGGACACCAAAAGTTGTTGTCAAATTTGTCCTGAGTACGCTGATACCCCATATGTGCGGGTAAACCACTGTTTGGGCGGATGGGAGAGCTCGGAAGGGAAGGAGCGCCGTTTGACTTTTCAATTCAAAATTGACAGGAATTGAGATGGGACGCCATGTTGCGTTTGGAGAGCCACTGATGTGCCTAAACATTGAAACCCCCCATAAGTGACACCATTTTGGAAAGTAGACCCCCTAAGGAACTTATCTAGAGGTGTGGTGAGCACTTTGACCCACCAAGTGCTTCACAGAAGTTTATAATGCAGAGCCGTAAAAATAAAACAAAAAATTTTTCCCACAAAAATTATTTTTTTAGCCCCCAGTTTTGTATTTTCCCGAGGGTAACAGGAGAAAGTGGACCCCAAAATTTGTTGCCCAATTTGTCCTGATTGCGATGATACACCATATGTGGGGGGAACCACTGTTTGGGTGCATGGGAGGGTTCGGAAGGGAAGGAGTGCCATTTGAATGCAGACTTAGATGGAATGGTCTGCAGGTGTCACATTGCGTTTGCAGAGCCCCTAATGTACCTAAACAGTAGAAACCCCCCACAAGTGACACCATTTTGTAAACTAGACCCCCTAAGGAACTCATCTAGATGTGTTGTGAGAGCTTTGAACCCCCAAGTGTTTCACTACAGTTTGTAACGCAGAGCCGTGAAAATTAAAAAAAAAATCTTTCCCCAAAAAATTATTTTTTAGCCCCCAGTTTTGTATTTTCCCGAGGGTAAGAGGAGAAATTTGACCCCAAAAGTTGTTGTCCAATTTGTCCTGAGTACGCTGATACCCCATATGTTGGGGGAACCACCGTTTGGGCGCATGGGAGGGCTCGGAAGGGAAGGAGTGCCATTTGGAATGCAGACTTAGATGGAATGGTCTGTAGGCGTCACATTGCGTTTGCAGAACCCCTAATGTACCTAAACAGTAGAAACCCCCCACAAGTGACCCCATATTGGAAACTAGACCCCCCAGGGAACTTATCTAGATGTGTTGTGAGAACTTTGAACCCCCAAGTGTTTCACTACAGTTTATAACGCAGAGCCGTGAAAATAAAAAAAAAAATTTTTTCCCACAAAAATTATTTTTAGCCCCCAGTTTTGTATTTTCCCAAGGGTAACAGGAGAAATTGGACCCCAAAAGTTGTTGTCCTATTTGTCCTGAGTACGCTGATACCCCATATGTTGGGGTAAACCCCTGTTTGGGCACATGGGAGAGCTCGGAAGGGAAGAAGCACTGTTTTACTTTTTCAACGCAGAATTGGCTGGAATTGAGATCGGACGCCATGTCACGTTTGGAGAGCCCCTGATGTGCCTAAACAGTGGAAACCCCCCAATTATAACTGAAACCCTAATCCAAACACACCCCTAACCCTAATCCCAACAGTAACCCTAACCACACCTCTAAACATGACACACCCCTAACCCTAATCCCAACCCTATTCCCAACTGTAAATGTAATCTAAACCCTAACTGTAACTTTAGCCCCAACCCTAACCGTAACTTTAGCCCCAACCCAAACTGTAGCCCTAACCCTAGCCCTAACCCTAACCCTAACCCTAGCCCTAGCCCTAACCCTAACCCTAGCCCTAACCCTAGCCCTAATGGAAAAATGGAAATAAATACATTTTTTTAATTTTTCCCTAACTAAGGGGGTGATGAAGGGGGGTTTGATTTACTTTTATAGCGGGTTTTTTAGCGGATTTTTATGATTGGCAGCCGTCACACACTGAAAGACGCTTTTTATTGCAAAAAATATTTTTTGCTTTACCACATTTTGAGAGCTATAATTTTTCCATATTTTGATTCACAGAGTCATGTGAGGTCTTGTTTTTTGCGGGACGAGTTGACGTTTTTATTGGTAACATTTTCGGGCACGTTACATTTTTTGATCGCTTTTTATTCCCATTTTTGTGAGGCAGAATGACCAAAAACCAGCTATTCATGAATTTCTTTTGGGGGAGGCGTTTATACCGTTCCGCGTTTGGTAATATTGATAAATCAGTTTTATTCTTCGGGTCAGTACGATTACAGCGACACCTCATTTATATAATTTTTTTATGTTTTGGCGCTTTTATACGATAAAAACTATTTTATAGAAAAAATAATTATTTTTGCATCGCTTTATTCTCAGGACTATAACTTTTTTTTTTTGCTGATGATGCTGTATGGCGGCTCGTTTTTCAGCGGTGTCATGGTTATTTATATCTGTCTTTTTGATCGCGTGTTATTCCACTTTTTGTTCGGCGGTATGATAATAAAGCGTTGTTTTTTTTGCCTCGTTTTTTTTTTTTTTCTTTCGGTGTTTACTGAAGGGGTTAACTAGAGGGCCAGTTTTATAGGTCGGGCCGTTACGGACGCGGTGATACTAAATATGTGTACTTTTATTGTTTTTTTTTTTTATTTAGATAAAGAAATGTATTTAGGGGAATAATATTTTTTTTTTTTCATTATTTAGGAATATTTTTTTTAATTTTTTTTTTACACATTGTGAAAAATTTTTTTTTACTTTTTTACATTGTCCCAGGGGGGGACATCACAGATCAGTGATCTGCCAGTGTGCACAGCACACTGTCAGATCACCGATCTGAGAGCAGTGCAGGCTGCTTCACAGTGCCTGCTCTGAGCAGGCTCTCTGAAGCCACCTCCCTCCCTGCAGGACCCGGATCCGCGGTCATCTTGGATCCGGGCCTGGAACAAGCAGGGAGGGAGGTAAGACCCTCGCAGCAATGCGATCACATCGCGTTGCTGCGGGGGGCTCAGGAAAGCCCGCAGGGAGCCCCCTCCCTGCGCGATGCTTCCCTGCACTGCCGGCACATCGCGATCATGTTTGATCACGGTGTGCCGGGGGTTAATGTGCCGGGAGTGGTCCGTGACCGCTCCTGGCACATAGTGCCGTATGTCAGCTGCGATAGGCAGCTGACACCTGGCCGCGATCGGCCGCGCTCCCCCCGTGAGCGCCGCCGATCGCGCTGGACGTACTATCCCATCCGTGGTCATGGGGGTCCACACCACCTCGACGGGATAGTACGTCTGATGTCAGAAAGGGGTTAAAGGGTATATTCAGGACATTACAAAAAACAAAAAAATATTTCTGAGCACTAACAGGCCGGTAATTTCAACTTACCTATCTGTTGTGCCTGGCGCTGTTCTTCCCCAACACAGAACAGTCTCAGACCACTGGTGCCAGAGATTCAGCTATCTATGCTGATGCTATGAGGTGGGACTTCCGACATCATTCTGACTGACCGCCGCCTCTCCCAATTAGGCAGTGGCGATCCAGCTGTCCATCAGAATGATGCCAGAAGTCCCACTCCGTCGACAGAGCAGAGAGGAAAAGAGACGTGACATCATCAGAGACTTTGGAATCCCTGTCAGGAGCGGTCTGTGACCACTCTGTGCTGGGCAAGAATGGAGACGGGCACAACAGGCAGGTAAGTTGCAATTACCTGCTTGTTAGTGCTTAGATACATTTTTTGCTTTTTGTATAGTCCCAGAGATACCCTTTAAATTTAATCATATGATCATTGATCATGCCTAATCAAACATGCACTATATTGTCATGCAACCATGCAGGACTAAGCTACACTTCTATTAAGTTTATGCACATTTTTTTTCTGGAGGAGATTGATAAATGTGAACTGTTGAGCTTGCACTTATAAGTAGAGTTCAGCAAATTTGCTCAGGTTCCCTCTTATTCCGCAAGCTATAGAGCTTGCTGAATAAGCTGCAGAGGGAACCCAGCTTCCTGGAGCGTGCCGGCTGATCGGCACCACAGCTGCATGCTTCATGGCTGTGTCACAGTCATGACACATGCATGGAGAGCCTGTTTATTGGGCTGTCCATGCATGTGTCATGACTGTCACACAGCCACCACACATGCAGCTGCGGCACCAATCAGCTAATCGGCCAGCGCGACCCTCTGCAGGTTATTCGACAACCGCTATAGCTTGCCGAGTAAGAGGGAACATGACTAAGGACAGTGTAGTGTCCAAAAAGTATGGGTTGAAGTTTTAATACCATGTCAAACTGTACTTGGAGTTGTAACATTCTGAAATAAATTTGGTGGACAGGTTTAATCCAAACGAGCTGGAGATCTTCATTTGTGAGGATACAGAAGTATTATTTATGCTTCAGAAAGGCCAATTATGCCAGAAACGTTGCCTGCTTTGTCTTCCTGTTTTAACTAATATGGAATAAAGTTGAAGTTTTTATCAAGAACCTGCACCTTTGATGCCTCGGCTTCTTTGAATTTTCAACTTTGTTTTTGGACCTAGCGGGAGGCTCTGCCGAGCTAAGCACAAGTTTGGTCAGTGGTGCAATTGAATCTATTATCGGACGGAGATGGAATAGGGGGACCTGTGACATCACTTGTAGTGAATGGTGAATCCTGTGTTATCATTGTAATCCTACCTGTGGTGATAATGAAGCCGCTAAAAAGTTTTCTGTAAAAAAAAAAACACAAGTGTGAGTCTAAAACAGCCTCAGTGGAGGAAAATTGCAATATTTCTGATTTTCTTATGCTACAGAACAAAAATTATAACATTTAAAAAAATACATTTAATACACAAGCCTAATTTAAATAACCGGTCATTTTCTGTTGATACAAAAAGACTCATAAGATGACCCCAATAGCATTTTAGGATTAATGGCATACACGTAGATTCTATTTTCCATTATTTTCTTTATCCCACAACCTATAGTTTTGTAAGGAATCACTGGATACTCATGATAGATACTGCAGGACAATCATTAAGTCTTCCTCTATAAAAAATACTAAGCAAACTGCAGCAGCCAACTCTTTGTGAGCCTAGCTGCGAATGTGAATTAGACCATCCAGACATATATCAGCTTTCTCAGGAGAGGGGTTGCTCAGAGAGAAGGGGACCAATCATATATCCATCTTCATCATTCAGTGCTGTCAGCTTTCATCTAGTTTCGTGTATAAAGCTCTTGTTAAGAGTCATTATCGGCAATTAGTCACCAGGTTTCATCCAATTGAGTTCAAGCTCAAGAGTCCATGATTCATCTTCACATACAAAGTCATAATTGAGTAAAATCAGTTCAGACACTTTCCATCTGTATCAGGCCAGGTGCCGTGTCCAGGCTGTTCCACACCTGACTAAGATGTCTACTCTGAACTCTTTCTATACAGTACGTTTCACTTGTGTATACTGTAAGATAAGAGCAACTGAGTTTCACTGAGAAAGGCCACTAGTAAAGGCAGATTTTTGGCACATTTCTATTTATTATAGATTATACCAGGTATGTGTAAAAATATAGAAAAATATGCGGTAAAGCAGAATTTAAAAGCATAACAGCCAAATGGCAAAATATTTCTATAAATTGCCAAAAAAGCTGCTGGTACATAGTAGTTTAATGTTGGCAGATGTCACAAATCATATTGGAATAAGACAACAATCTAATATACCTAGAGCCCTTCAATTGTACACTGACAAAAGATATTGGGGGAATTAAGAATTGGCCAAAAACCAAGGAACACACGAGACAGGTAAAAGATAAAGTTGTGGAGAAGAGTAAAGCAGGGTTAAGTTTATAAAAACTCTAAACATCTCATGAAGCACTGTTCAATCCATCATCCCAAAATGGAAGGAGTATGGCACAACTACAAACCTTCCAAGACATGGCCATCGACCTAATCTTGCCGAAACAAGGAGAGCACCAATTAGAGAAGTAGCCAAGAGGCCCTTATAATAATATAATAATAATTTTTATTTATATAGCGCCAACATATTCCGCAGCGCTTTACAAGTTATAGAGGGGACTTGTACAGACAATAGACATTACAGCATAACAGAAATACAGTTCAAAACAGATACCAGGAGGAGTGAGGGCCCTGCTCGCAAGCTTACAAACTATGGGGAAATAAAGGCCCTTGGTCACATTGGAGGAGCTGCAGAGATCCACAACTCAGGTGATAGAATCTGTCCACTATTTGTCATATAGTCTTGAAATCTTGCCTTTATGGAAGAATGGGAAGAAGAAATCCCAATTACAGATTGCAAAAAGCCATGTAGGGGACACAACTAGTCTATGGAAGAAAGTGCTGTAGTCAAATGAAACCAAATCAGAACTTTTTGGGCTAAATGCAAATTGCTATATGTGATGGAAAACTAGCAGTGCACGTCACCATGAAAACATTATCCCAACCATCAGTCATGGTGGTGGCAGCATTATGCTGTGGGGATGCTGTTCTTTAGCGGCAACCAGGAAGCTGGTTAGAGTTGATAGGAAGATGGATGGAGCTAAATGCAGTGCAATCCTGGAGAACAATCTGTAAGAGGCTGCAAAATTCTTGAGACTGGAGTATAGGTTGACCTTCCAGCATGACAACGACCCTAAACATACTGCCAGAACTACAATGGAATGGTTTAAATCAAAGCAAATTCATTTGTTTGAATGACCCAGTAAAAGTCTAGACCTACTGTAAATCCCATTGAGAATCTGTAACAAGACTTGAAGATTGCTGTTCACAGTCGATCTCCTTCCAATCTCACTGAGCTAGAGCCAATTTGCAAAGAATAATGGGCAAAAATTTCAGCCTCTAGATGTGCAAAATTGGTAGAGATATACCCAAAAAGACTTACAGCAATTGTGGTGAAAGATGGTCCTGCAAAGCATTGACTCAGGGGGGTGCTAAATACAAATGCACATCACAATTTTCAGATTTATTTTTTTAAAGTATTTAGAAAACCTTGGAAATTAGTTGCCCGCCAGGGCAGTGGGGTACTCGGTACCGGGTCCTTTACTTAAAGGGATGTGTCATGGCAGCAGCGACCCGGTCCATGGCCCTGGGTGCTCATGTTAAAGGGATAGTCTTTAAATGGATTTTTGTAGAAATAAGGAAAGTTCGTGACGCCACCTGTGGTATTTGGTCAGGGGTGACCAACGCTGCTTAAAGGGGTCCACTGGGGTGATGTTATAGCAGCCAGAAGGTATAATTTCCCACAGATGAAGTAGGTGTAATAAGAAACAGAGGACACAAGGTTGCAGCCTCTTTACCTCTTTACTGAAGCAATTCAGGCAGCCACAGTCCAGTGTACCGGATCACAGGTGCTGGTGGTGGTCCGGCCAGCTTGGAAGCAAGTTGGGATTTCCCCTTTACCAGGTGGGGTTAGAAGCCTTCCATTTACTGCTGTGGTGTAGTTCCTTGCTGCCTATAGCTGTCCAACAAGGTTCTCAAGAGTTCTCTGTCCTTTGTGTAAATGAGACTCTAACCTGTATGACAGATGGCTCGAGCCATTTCAAAGGGTCTCTATTACGACCCGGGCTCTATACGCCACTGTGTCTTCAGGTGTTAGGGCGGGCAAGTGACCTGTAGTTCAGTTGTCCTGCCGGTTTCTGCTGTGAGTCTTAGAGCCCCTCACAACCTCGGTTTCCCGGCCACCGGTGTCTACGCTCTGTCAAGAGGTCGCTCAATTGCAGCTATTCTCCTCTGGTCTTAACTTTGCCTTTGCCTCTTTTCCCTTTCAGTCTCTTTATCAGTTGCTCTGTTCTGTCTTTCCTTCCCAGGAGCTGCACGGCTCCAGCTTTCCTTCCTCACTCATCGCTCTCCTCACACCAACTACTAACTCTTCCTAACTGCCTAGCAACTGCTTAGCAACTGACTCCTCCTCCTGACCAGAGAGAGCAGCTCCCCTAAAGTCGGGTGTAGAGTTCCCCCTTCTGACCTGAGGTCAGAATGGTGTTGTATGTGCTGATTACCTGTTAAATGGATACTTCCCTTCTTCAAAGCACGACATCACTCTCCCCGTGAGGAAAGCAATGCCACTGTAACAACCAGTTACCTGGGGTGTTACATATCAATCCCTTTTCAAATACAAATGCTTGCTATTTTGGGTTGGCATATCTCATAAAAACCCAATAAAATACTTTTGTTTGTGCGTGTAATGAGAAAAAAAAGTGGAAAAGTACATGGGTATGAATACTTTTTCATGTGTTCATGTATGTATACTCTGTCGGTATATGTACTGTATGCATATGTCCACTGTATTTGTATATGCATGTATGTCTGGAATACCTGCAGTATGTGGCCAATGTAATTATGCTTATGAGTAATAAAAAAAAGTTAGAGCAGAGACATTTTGCTTACAGAGCCACTCAAGATAATGGCTAAGAGCATCAATACGTCTTGTTAACACAATTATTAATGGAGGCAGATAATCAGCTATTCAACCAAGAGAAACATAAATTGTATAGGAATTTACAGATTGAAGAAAGTGACAAGAAAATGTCTTTGCTTCTACAAAATAATTTCCAAGCTGTAAAATGAAGCCTTGAGATTTTGCACCTTCGGGTGATCCTACCTTAGTGCCTCCTATGGAGTTGAATGGGAAAAAGCTTTCATAAAACAATATGCTTAAATTATATGTCTTTGGGGCAAAAACTTCTGTGAATGAAACAGCCAAAAAGACATCTAGCGAAACTGTACGACATTACCCCTGGACACACTATACAAATTGATATTCTATAAACAATTCAGCATGAAATTTCATTCCCCTGTAGGGAGATATTAAACATGTTTTAATATGCCTTTAGAATATTTTTAAATGAGTTAAAATTAAGATAAACTGCAGCTGACCCAAGGCATAATAAATGCCATTAAAACTCTCGCTCCAGTAGGGCCATCTGTTGCTTTGGAGGCCAGCTATTCATTAACCTTATTAGTGCTCGCCCCTACAGCCTTGAATTGACATTTCCCTGGCTAATAAGACCAGTTTTCTAACATATAACAAAAAAATGATTAAAGCATTTCTATGAATTGTCAATAACTCCAATAGTAGCAAACAGCAGCTGCCAGTAAATGCAGATTAGATTTTATTTACGGAGTATCTGCTTTCCTATTACTCCGCATCTCGACTACCAGCATCCCAATTTGCATGTCCTTGGAGTGTTTATAATGTTATTCTGCTGTTACTAATCACACTACTTAATGAGGATAATGTAGAAATCTCAGGAATCTGATTGTTTCTTAAAGTCATTTGCCTTAATAATAGTGCATGCTAAGACAAACAGAAACTCTATAATTAAGAAAGACGGAAGAAGTTGTACAGTATTTTACACCAAAAACAAAAGAAAACAGATACATAAATAAACATAAATGAAAAGGTACACGGGAAGTACGTTTAGCTCAACAGATACAGAACAATTCTTTAATCCCCTTAATCCAGCATTAACAGAACCCGACAGATGCCAGAATACCAGGTCTATCAGTTACAAAGGACAGTTTGCCAGCACTTTGGTTAGAGGGATAATCCCGTAATCCCAACTGAGACATTTATAGCATATGTACGGAATATGACATGAATGTATATAGAATAGATCGGAACCCATGCAGAGAACGGGTTCCCTGACTCCCATTTTCCCTTATTATGTTCCACCTTGATCCACATAGGATTGTTGGCTTTTTTTTTTACAGTGTCTCTGTCTTAATTTGGAATATTCCATGAAAAAGGCATAAAGGGAATGTTCATCAGATATTGACCAATTGTTTATATCAGATTTATAAGGGAAATAACATTTTAAAATATTTTTATTTTATTTTTTACATTTTTCTTTCAAAATTTATAATTAAAAAAATAGAAATCTTACAATTTTCAAATTTTCCAGTAAGCTTACTTCTAGACTCACACTTTATTTTCTTTTCAGCAGACACATGTACATAAGCAGAAATAGAGTGTCTTGACCTTATTGACGTTGAGGTTTTTCTGCTCATTGGCTAACTTGGACAAAGGTTATTGTGAAGGGGCAGGAGGCTGAGATGCGCGAACCCGAACAGTAAAGTAAACACCCACTCTTCGGACAAGGACATGAAAAACTCTCACAGTGCTAGCAGGGATCTCACCAAGGTCATGGCAGCTCAGGCTGGCTGGTAACGCAGCCTCAGTGACCAGAGGTAATCTCGATGATGTCACTGATGCTGCGATTGCAGCATCTCATTCACCAGTGCTTCTCAGCATGGACGGTCACATCTTGGCACCGTCCAGCTTAAAAACTCTTTATCACCCAAACATGGATTATGGCGTAGAACAGAACGAGGAATTTTGAGGGTTTTTTTTATTTTTGCTTTATGACAGAAGACGAGGGCTTTGGTGGAATAGGCGTTAGGTGAGTATAACTGTGTTTATTATTTTCAAATAAAAAAGTAAAATTGTGCTTTGTTTTATTTCAAATAAAATACTTTATTCTGGCTGTGTCTTTATGTGCCATGTAATTATAAAATTAGTAATGGATAGGTGTCTTATAGACGCCTCTCCATTACTAAGCTGTGGGATTGATGTCACAGAACAGTACAAAGATGACATCAACCCCACAAATATTAACCCCACTTACCACCACCACAGGGCAATTAGGAAGAGCAGGCCAAAGCGCCAGAATTGGTGCATGTAATAGATGTGCCTTTTCTGGGTGGCTGCGGGCTGCTAATTTTAAGTTGGGGCGTCAATATCCATGGCCCCTTAATAGCCTTAAAATACCAGCCCCCAGCTGTCAGCTTTAGTTGGGGGGACCCTACACCATTTTTTCCATTATTTATTTAAATAATTAAAAAGTATGGCATGGGGACCCCTCTATTCTTGATAACCAGCCCTGCTGAAGCTGATAGCTGAGGGTTGCAGCCCCCAGCTCTGAGTTTTGTCTGGCTGGTTACCAAAAATACAAGGGAACCCATGCTGTTCATTTTTAAATTATTAATTTACAGCGCAGGAGCCGGCTAATGAATATTCCCATCAGCCGCTCCTAGTCTTGCTGTTATTAGCAGTAGCAGGCATGGGATGATGGGAGCTGTAGTCCCATCAGCTGACACCAGTGACCGGAGGTATACTTTATACCTCTGATCACAGCTGAGCGCTCAGTTGACAGTGTGGGAACCGCGGCTCTCTGACCAGCGGGGCTGATTTCACTGCCGATCAGAAGCGGTATTTGCCGCTCTGTCAAGCACATGCCAGCATGGCAAACACTGGATGTTGGGACCCCCCATTCAAGTGACTAAAGACCGGGATCAGGTTCATGTCTGGATACTGTTCTGCTACCTGAACCCGAACTTTTTGTAACTGTTTGGCCAAAGCCACCGGACCTGAACGTCCAGCTGCCATCTCTAGCAGGAAGCTATGAGCTGTGATCATCCGCTATTCTTATTGTTGAATCCTGTGTTATCTACTGAATTCAGATAATACGTTTCCTTGTAATCCTATGTGTGATGATAATTTTATTATAATGAGAAATTATAATGAGACTGCTGAAAAGTCTCCTTTAAAAAATAGGGAATATGAGATTAATATTATGCCATGATGCCAGTGTCAAAATGACAAGATTTTCTATATCTTAATAAAGATAGTGAAATGAAAAAGTGAAAAAAATATCACACACTTTAAAAATTATATTCAACACATCAACCTGATTTATACGATATTTCTTTTCATGCTGACACATTTCTTTTATGCTGGCCATGCACAACAGATTAATGTCAACCAACAGCTGTGTCTCCCAACTCCAAAATAAACATGACCATCTCCAATTTTCCTATTGACATTATTTCCTATTCCTATTTCCTATTTTCCTATTATATGACATAACATTGGTGGGTTTGTGGTTTTAGTATCAGGAGCACAGAAAAATTGAAGTAAAGGATAAATTAGCAAGTGACATATCTTCTCTTTTTCCATAAGTATATGGAAGGTATTCTTAAGGAAACAATTTAATAAATAATTAATAGAGATAAGCAGATTATTATGTGGATGATTGCGTTCGAGTGGAATTCCCTGAAATCCACAGATCCGCGTGAATTCGAACACTTCGAGGTTTCAATAGAAATTTTGCCACCCAAAAAATGTTATATTACATGGTTGCGATGGCTTCTTGTGACAAATAGTGGATTATCATTCCTTGAACATAGGTGCTCAATCAGAGATCAGCGTTCTCAATTCAGCACAGTCGCACACAACAGGGGCGGACATACCGCATGTTCAGCCGGTGCGGCTGCACAGTGGCCCAGAGGTGGAGGGGGCCCCTGCAGGACGGCTAATAATGAGAGCAATCTGGCCCCCAGGGGCCCCTGGCCAGATTGCCCTCATGTGAGGTAAGCTCCGCTGCCTGCAAAAGAAAATGGAAATGGACTGAGATGCAGCGATCCCTTCTGCTCCCTTCCCACGTTTCCTGTCTCTCACACAGCGTTGCTGCTGTGCCAGAGAGAGGAAGTTGCCAGCGACGGTGATCCCCAGAGAGGCAAGTGTGTGCAGTCTTCTTCCCCCTGTGAGGCAGGTGTGTGTGCAGTCTTCTTCCCCCCTGTGAGCTCCTCTACCCCTCACACTGCTCCTCAGCACACTAACCACCCGTGATTGCTGACTTCAGACTAGATCTGCAACTTCACTTCAACTCCGACAAAGCTCCAGCTCTGCATGTGCTGAATCAGAGGACAGTGAAGTCACATTAGTAGCAGGTGAATGTGCTGGGGGGAGGTAAGGAGAAAATGAGGGCTCCTCCCTCTGGATTCACTTTACTGAGCATGCATCAGATAAACTTTACAGCCAAAGCTTTGTAGCAGTCATATGCAGCACGGCCAGGCTCCTTCTAGGAGACGCAGCAGCTGTGGAGGAGGCTGGCAGCAGGTCCTCAAGGAGAGCTGTGTGCAGGGGGTCGTCCACTGCAGACCATCCCCTCTGCCACCTGCTGCACTCCTATGGCAGCAAAGGAATCAGAGAATAAGGCTAGGTTCCCATTGCGTTAGGGCAATCCGTTAAGCGCTTAGCGCTAGCGGATTGCACTAACGCAATATTTATTTTTGATATGCGTTCGCCGTCCCCGCTAGCGCAGATCCCCGATCTGCGGTAGCGATGGACGGACCTCGGACACACCTCGGATGCTGCAAGCAGCGTCCGAGGTCCGTCACAAAAGAACGGCACATCACTAGCGATGCGCTACAGGCAGAAATAACATTGCTGTCAATGGGTGCGCTAACAGACCTGTTGCACGGCGTTAATTGTGAAATTTTCACCATGCAACGCTGTCCGTTAGCGTTAACCCATTAACGCAATGGGAACCTAGCCTAAGATGCAAAATTGTGGGATGTTACTATCTCTTTATCTGTCTATCCATCCCATATCTATAATCTATCTATTATCTATCTCCTATGTTTCTATTATCTATCTATCATCTATCTATCTCCTATCTATCTATCTCCTATCTATCTCCTATGTATCTCCTATCTATCTATCTATCTATCATTCCATCTATCATTCCATCTATCTATCTATCTATCTATCTATCTATCTATCTATCTATCTCCTATCTATCTACTATCTATGTATCCCCTATCTATTACCTATCTAGCTATTATCTATCTATCTATCCATCTTTCTCTCTATTATCTATCTATTATCTATCATCTATCTACTAGCTATTATCTATCATCTGTCTATATTCATTATCTGTCTATCTATATCTATCTATCTGTCTGTCCATCTATCTCATGTCTATCTACCCCCAACAATGGGAGCTCCTGGTGTATTTGGGATCTTGGGCAATGGAGACTCAATGGACCAGCTATGCGACTAACACTAAAGGCCTCTGTGCACATTAAAGAGCTCAACACAATTTGATCATTCTTGCAGGTCCAAGAGAGCAATTAATGTATAATCGGACCCCCCGAATCTCCCCAAAGGTGGAGAAAAGGATCAGGCTCTTTGAACGTTGACTACTGATCCTCTTCCCCCTGTGAGATAATCCACCATCAGTGTCTGGTAATGGCTTACTACCCACTCCTATTGGAAGCACCTACATTCCTAGCTCCACCCCCCCCACCCCCACCCCACACCCGGTTGGCTTTTTAAAGCATTTTTACTCTGAAATATCGCAGCATTTAAAGGTATAGCTTCCTGGTTGCAATCGTGCAGTGTCTGATTCAAGCTGCCCCTGGCCCGCATGCGTTTGACATTAGGATCCCTTTAAAGGGACTCTGTCACCTGAATCTTGCCTTGCGCAGGTGTGTACTACGGAGGACAGAGAATGAACTTCAATCCAATATTGCAGCCAGCATGCAGCCAGCGGGTAAGGAAAGGGTGAATCAAACACCTGAAAACCCCGCCCCTATGGCTGAAGATTATTCCCTCCAAATTCAGGTGACAGAGTCCCTTTAACAGAATGTCCTTTCTGCATATACTTCACCAGTTGTGGGGAAAAGGCAATGATGGTGGTGGTGGAAAGGACAATAATGGGGGTGGTGGAGGAGAAAGCAATGATGGAGGTGGTGAAGAGGGCAATGATGGGGGTGGTGGGGAAGGCAATGATGGAGCTGGTGAAAAGGGCAATGATTGGGGTGGGGGAGAGGACAATAATGGGATGTGGGGGGAGGAGGACAAGATGGGTGTGGGGGATTGGGATGGGAAGAAGGGGGATTTACAATGAATTTAGGAACAGGGAAGGTGGAGGAAGTATATAGTACAGTCCCTTAGTATATAGCGTACTCGCTTATTATTTTATGATGACGTCCCATATTTTATAGCTTCCTCTGCTATTATGTACAGTGCTGTCTCTTACATAGTGTATTCTTGTTATTTTTGTTATTCACAGCGCCCTCTTTTATTACATAGTCCCCTCCCTTGTTATATGTAAAATGGCTGCTGATGGAGGAGCCGGTGACCAGACGACCAGTCCATCAGCTCCTCCATTAAGAAGCATTCCCATTCTCCATCAGCCATAATTGCATTATACAGCTAACAAGACAGGACAGTATGTAATAAAAAAACAGGGCTCTATATAATCCAATATGTAAGGGACGGTACTGTACATGACAAGAGAGGGCACTGTATAATAAGGGACGGCAATATACATAACAAAGGAGACTATGTAATATATATACATGTATGTGTGTGTGGCTATATATATATATATGTACATATATATATATATATATATATATAATGTAGCTTTGTCGCCGTAGAAGGAGAGGGGCCCACAGACACATTTCTTGCACAGGGGCCCCAAGCTGTCAGTGTCCGCCCCTGGCACACAAGATTGGCAGTTAGCCAGCAAAATCGGTTTCCGTCTCCGATGGGTAAGTTGAACATAGATATCATATTGAAATCGCTCTCTTTCTTTCATTTAGTGAAGATTATGATTTTAAATTTCAAATGTTCATCTTTAACAATGAAAATCGCACTTGAGATCTTTTCATGGGTTGAATCCTATTTATTACATCTCAACTATTAGAACCTAAGATAAAAACAAATTGAGCATAAATCCTGTACTAAGTAAATAAATAGTAATAGTGGGTGCTTACTTAACATTCTTTGATAAAAAAACATAAAATCTTTCCCATTTATTATAGCTTAACCATGACAGAGATGATCAATGTCTATTGGAACTAGAGAAGCTGTGTGACCAAAACGTGTGAGTGTCAGTTGATCCAAGCCTTCCTGAGTGTCAGGTAGAACACCAGAGAGATCACTTAGATCCCACCCTGCCACCAATTTGTCAAGGAACACAACTCCACTGCCTCAAGTCATCAGAACAATTACACAATTGACAGACGAGAGATGGACGAGGCCGCTGCTGTTTCCACTACTAGGCTGCTTATTGGAGAACTCACAGTGAGCATATGGTATAATCACCTTTGATTCCAACGCACGGAATATACAGTACAGACCAAACGTTTGGACACACCTTCTCATTTAAAGATTTTTCTGTATTTTCATGACTATGAAAATTGTACATTCACACAGAAGGCATCAAAACTATGAATTAACACATGTGGAATTATATATTTAACAAAAAAGTGTGAAACAACTGAAAATATGTCTTATATTCTAGGTTCTTCAAAGTAGCCAGCTTTTGCTTTGATGACTGCTTTGCACACTCTTGGCATTCTCTTGATGAGCTTCAAGAGGTAGTCACCGGGAATGGCCTTCCAACAATCTTGAAGGAGTTCCCTGAGATGCTTAGCACTTGTTGGCCTTTTACCTTCACTCTGTGGTCCACCTCACCCAAGCCATCTCGATTGGGTTCAGGTCTGGTGACTGTGGAGGCCAGGTCATCTGGCGTAGCACCCCATCACTCTCCTTCTTGGTCAAATAGCCCTTACACAGCCTGGAGGTGTGTTTGGGGTCATTGCCCTGTTAAAAAATAAATGGTGGTCCAACTAAGCGCAAACCGGATGGAATAGCATGCCGCTGCAAGATGCTGTGGTAGCCATGCTGGTTCAGTATGCCTTCAATTTTGAATAACTCCCCAACAGTGTCACCAGCAAAGCATCCCCACACCATCATACCTCCTCCTCCATGCTTCACAGTGGGAACCAGACATGTAGAGTCCTTCCGTTCACCTTTTTTGCGCCGCACAAAGACACGGTGGTTGGAACCAAAGATCTCAAATTTGGACTCATCAGACCAAAGCACAGATTTCCACTGGTCTAATGTCCATTCCTTGTGTTCTTTAGCCCAAACAAGTCTCTTCTGCTTGTTGTCTGTCCTTAACAGTGGTTTTCTAGCAGCTATTTTACCATGAAGGCCCGCTGCACAAAGTCTCCTCTTAACAGTTGTTGTAGAGATGTTTCTGCTGCTAGAACTCGTGTGTGGCATTGACCTGGTCTCTAATCTGAGCTGCTGTTAACCTGCGATTTCTGAGGCTGGTGACTCGGATAAACTTATCCTCAGAAACAGAGGTGACTCTCGGTCTTCCTTTCCTGGGGCGGTCCTCATGTGATCCAGTTTCTTTGTAGCGCTTGATGGTTTTTGCCACTGCACCTGGGGACACTTTCAAAGTTTTCCCAATTTTTCGGACTGACTGACCTTCATTTTTTAAAATAATGATGGCCACTCATTTTTCTTTACTTAGCTGCTTTTTTCTTGCCATAATACAAATTCTAACAGTCTATTCAGTAGAACTAGCAGCTGTGTATCCACCAGACTTCTGCACAACACAACTGATGGTCCCAACACCATTTATAAGGCAAGAAATCCCACTTATTAAACCTGACAGGGCACACCTGTGAAGTGAAAACCATTCCCGGTGACTACCTCTTGAAGCTCATCAAGAGAATGCCAAGAGTGTGCAAAGCAGTCATTAAAGCAAAAGGTGGCTACTTTGAAGAACCTAGAATATAAGACATATTTTCAGTTGTTTTACACTTTTTTGTTAAGTATATAATTCCACATGTGTTAATTCATAATTTTGATGCTTTCATGTGAATGTACAATTTTCATAGTCATGAAAATACAGAAAAATCTTTAAATGAGAAGGTGTGTCCAAACTTTTGGTCTGTACTGTACATATATACCCCAGTACGGTCACCGCTAACTCCACATTAACAAAAGGAAGTACTAGCTCTTGCCACAATCTTTTTTATAGGACACCCTTTACAGATAGAGTATGGCTTCAGGGGTATGGTTTACAGAGAAAGAGGAATGGATCTACTAAATTTTATATATTTAATCTGGAAAAGTAGGCAGTGTTTAAAAAAATATGCAAAGGTGATACAAAATGGGAGCAAAACAATCCGGTATATACAATCACATAGAATAAAAGGGATTTAAAAAAGAAAAAATAGTAGAGGTACTCCTTAGAAAAACAAAACTAAAGCAAGTTGTACTTTCCAGGACAGACAAATGACAGCATTTTGATTTTTAAGGCATGTGAATGAGCCAAGGCCAGTGGTGTCAGCAAGTGGGGTCCACAGATCTGCAAGTAACCTAATGGGTGTTGGGTGAATAACCTCCTGTGCGTTCGGCAAAGAATATTTTGGAAAGACTTTGCAGGGGTTTAGGTGAAGGGTGAGGGAACATGTTGGGGACATCAACAATGATCGTGATACATCCACTGCTAAACATATTAATGGAGTATACAGGTGTGACACTTCATTTTTTAAATTTACACACTTCCAGACTATGTGAACTGTGTCATCACCCCCCTGATGGTCTTGTGGCACCCCTAGGGGTATTTGCCACAAAAATAGTTACTGACAGTAAATGCAAATACTAAAATAGCAAGACTGCACTACCACCTCCGGCCAGAAGGGGGAGCTCCAGAGACTCCCCTTGATCCATTCTGGTCTGAGAGAAGAACTGGCAGTTGGGCTAAGGAGCTGATAGTGAAAGGTCATACAGTTGAATCTCTAACAGCCCTGTGACTGTTACCAGGCCTAAATCACCGGCCTGAGGAGAAGAGGGATAGAGAAAAAGGACATTGTGAGAACCGGGTAGCATTAATCACTACCCAGAACAGGCGCAAAGACGGATACCGGATCCGTGGCTGTATTCATTACATATAATACAGCAACCGGAAAAACGTGAGGTGATATCAGCTTCACTAGGGTCGGACGCAGCAACAGACACAGAGTTCAGCGGTACTCCTGGAGGGGGTAAGCCGATAAAAGGACTCGGGTTGCCCGTCGAACCAGGACCCGGAGGGGACAGATTGGGCCGGCAGCCAGTTCACATACAGCAGCAGGGCCACACAGATATTGCGTACAATAAGAGGCGAAGACCCCGGCAGGGTCAAAGTAACTCAGAGTTCCCATACAGACTCCGGTGACAGGACTGGTTGTAAATCCTTTTTTGTTAAAGTAAACTGGTTAAACGTTTCAGTGCCTCAGCCTTTCATTTGGACAATAGCCATCTATCCAGGATTGGGATCATCACCGCTGGGAGAACCTGCTGCTGATCAAGTAAGTTCCTGTTCCCTCACGATACCCTTTACACTGTGCATTGCCTGAGGCCACAGCACCGGGTCAAGCCACCCGTGACACCCCCCTCAAGAGATAGACCCCATTGGTCCGGTGCTGGGTACCCCGGTCTCTTGGGCGTCACAATTGGCGTCACGAACAGGATCTAGCCAGCCCGTATACCGGGTATTGTGTGCCGTGATTGGAGCCCAAAACTGTGAAAACTTGGATGAAAAATCTTGAAAATTGACTTTATTAAAGAAAAATCCATTCTCCATTGAAAACTATTGAAAGTGACTTTTCCCCATTGGTTATAATGGAGTAAAGATGGCCGCCATCCCCTGAGGTAATCACTTCATAACCGTTAGGCACGAGACTGTTAATTGAGCTACGCCATCACCTGAGCCCCAGTCTAACTGAAAAACTTCAGAATCCGCCATTACAGAGCGCGGTGGGTGGGAGCAGCAGGGGGCGTGTCATTGTGGGCGGCACCAAGCTGAGCGCTCTGACATCAGAGCAAGGGGAAAATCGATCCTGCTGCACAGCGGAACGAATCTACACTATCCCGACGGAAGCGGAGGACCGGAAGGGTCAGGATTAACTAAGGGGGCACAGTATGTCGCAGCACGGAGACGCCGCAGCACCCGGCGACGCTAATGCAGCTGAAAGACAGAGTGTTGATAGAGAGTCCGGTAGCGCAGCGGTGCAAGGAGTGGCGCCCATCATGCCGGTGCTGATGCCATATACCCCGGGTGGCCCGTGGCTTCCAATGTATGAAGGTGAGCCTAATACCCTTGACGATTTCAGAGAAAAGATGCTGGCCCATTTTGACATGTTCCCTGTGGGTGAAGTTCAGCGTGTTAGTCTCCTGATGATGAAGTTAAGTGGCCATGCTAAGCGAGAAGTCACAGCATGGGCAGCTGATCTAAAAGGCACTGTTGAACGCATATTTGCTGGATTAAAAGCTACATTTGAAACCACTGCCAGCAGCAAAGCTAAAGTACGATTCTTTAATTGCAAACAAAAAGTTAATGAGGGCGTGAGAGACTTTGCCTTAAACCTGCAGGAAGCCCTTAAATCACTTACACTGGCTGAACCCATTTTTAACACCGGAGCGGATAAACTGCTAAGAGATCAATTTATTGAGGGACTCTACACCCCTTCTCACCGGGGGCATGTGAGCATGCTTGTTTTTAAGAACCCTGAATTGACATTTGCCCAATTAAAGGAGAGCGTTATACGTCTCCAGCTGGCAGAGGCACCTCGGGATCAGGATCCTGCGCAACTCATGGCAGAGGCTCTTCAACAACATGGAGTACCAGTGACATCAGCTATGTCCGGGGCCATTGCTAAGCCCCTGGGGCCCAGTACTAATGAGGCTCTTCAACAAAAGCTTGACTCTTTAACTGATGTTGTTGCTTCAATGGCTAAAACCATGCAGGAGATGAGAGGACCCAAGATGGAGTTGTCAAACCGTAGAGAAGGTGTTCCATGGATGAGACCCCGGAGATACCCGACATGGAGAGGACGACCCCGCGACCGCTACCAACCGGATGGACAGCCCATTTGCCGCCGTTGCCAGCAGCCAGGCCACTTTGCACGAGATTGTGATTTAAACGGGAATCCCCTGGGAATGCGGGCCGCTTCGCAGGAATGAACTTTCAAGGCCCAACACCCTGGCACGACAGGTACATCGGAGGACGACCCATTATCCCTATCGTGCTGGACGGAATGCCCCTCAACGCTTTGCTGGACACAGGTTCCCAGATTTCATCTATACCGTATATCCTTTATAAGAGGTACTGGGCTGATGCAGATATTGATAAAGGGCCCTCTGATGTTGAAATAGATATATGGGCCAGTAATGGTAAGTTGGTACCGAAACTAGGATTCAGGGAGATGACCATAAAGATTGGTAAAGTAGAATTGAAGAAACAGGGTATAATTGTTGTTGATGTTGACCGGCGGAACTGTGAACCAACTGTATTGATAGGAATGAATGTGTTAGAGAACTGCTTTTCCGAAGTCATTTCTGTCTTACAGCAAATTGCTGAAACTGCCCAATCCTGCCAGCAGAGAGTTCTCCGGAGGGAAATAAAAGTATTGATGTTAAGGCAACAGGTAGAAGTTGCAGGTGGAGAAATCGGCAGTGTGAGGGTAAGTGATCCAACATCTATTGTAATCCCACCAAAAACAGAAATGCTGGTATGGTGTAGAGCAGCCATTGGTACTAAGGGACGAGATTATCAAGCCTTAATAGAACCAGTGTACACCGACAGCAGGCCCACTATACTCACAGCACGAGGGATAGTCGAGGTACACCGGGGACGAGTGCCGGTACGACTTTTGAACTGTGGAGAGGAAGAGGTCACTTTGCCAAGGTATGCTACAATGGCAAAGCTATATACTGTTGACAACAATGCCATCACAACCATTGAGCCCTTAGAACCAACCTGTCAGGTGGAAGGCAATGGCTCAGATGGAGAAATGGAGGATTGGTGCCAACAGCTACACATGGGCATAAATTCAACACCTACCCATCAAAAACAAGGGGTGTATAGGCTAGTGACGGAATATGAACAAGTCTTCAGTAAACACCCATTGGACTTCGGACGGATAGAAGGGGTAGAACACACAATCCCCACCAGTGACCATCCCCCAATAAAAGAAAGATATAGACCCATACCGCCCGCTCACTATCAATGTGCAAAAGATATGCTGAGGGAGATGAAACAGGCCGGGGTAATAAGAGACAGCTGTAGCCCCTGGGCGGCCCCTCTAGTGCTTGTCAAAAAAAAGGACGGAACCATGAGAATGTGCGTAGACTACCGGAAGATTAATAACATCACCCATAAAGACGCCTACCCCTTGCCTAGGATAGAAGAGTCCTTAACTGCTTTGAAATCTGCTAATTATTTTTCCACCTTAGACTTAACAAGCGGGTATTGGCAAGTCCCTGTGGCTGAGCGAGATAAGGAAAAGACGGCATTCACCACACCAATGGGTCTATGTGAATTTAATCGCATGCCGTTCGGACTCTGCAACGCATCCGGTACCTTCCAGCGGCTGATGGAATGCTGCCTCGGACACAAGAACTTCGAGACCGTCCTCCTGTACCTAGATGATGTGATCGTCTACTCAAAGACTTACGAACAACACTTAATAGACCTGGCAGAAGTGTTCGAAGCCTTATCCAGGTATGGCATGAAAGTCAAGCCATCCAAATGTCACCTTCTCAAGCCAAAGGTACAGTACCTGGGACACATCGTGAGTTCGGAGGGAGTAGCACCAGATCCCGAGAAAATAAGCGCCATAAGGGATTGGCCAAGACCTACCAGCGCAAAAGAAGTGAGACAATTCCTGGGATTGGTGGGTTACTATCGCAGATTTATAAAAGGATTTACCAAGTTGGCAGCACCCTTGCAAGACACCTTGGTAGGGCAGACGAAGAAACCTTCAAACCGAAACCCTCCTTTTCAGTGGAACGACGAAAGGGAAGACTCCTTTGAACAACTAAAGAAGGCACTAACCGGAGAAGAAGTTCTGGCATACCCAGATTACCATCAACCTTTCATCCTCTACACCGATGCCAGTAATGTGGGACTAGGAGCGGTGCTGTCACAAAAGCAAGAAGGTCGGGAGAAAGTCATCGCCTTTGCAAGTAGAAAGCTCCGGCCTACTGAAAGAAATTCAGAAAATTACAGCTCCTTCAAATTGGAACTACTGGCAGTAGTTTGGGCTGTGACTGAACGTTTCAAACACTATCTGGCCGCTGCAGAATTTATTGTCTATACTGACAACAATCCGTTGACCCACCTGGACACAGCCAAATTAGGTGCGTTAGAACAGCGATGGATAGCCCGGTTATCTAATTACAACTTCAAGATCAAGTATCGAGCAGGTCGCAAGAATGGAAATGCCGATGCCCTATCCGGGATGCCACACTTGAGAGATGTAGAAGAAGAAATGGGGAAGCTTGAAGAAATTGAACTACCAGCCTTCCATCATCCCAAGGCAAAACATCATCAGTCAAGTACCTATCAGAAACAACAAGAGGTGAATTTTAATCCGTTAGCACACCATAGATGGGCTGACACCCAAGACAGCAATCCGGCTGTGAAGTTGGTGAAGGAACTGTTAACTGAGCAATGTGCATATCCCGATGAGGATGCCCCAGAAGAGACGCATCAACTCTGGAAAGTGAGAGGCAAAATGTTCCTGTATCAAGGGAAGCTCTGTAGAAGGTACACCAATCCGAAAACACATGAATTGGTTTGGCAGATTATCGTGCCTAAACAAGATGTCAAGATGGTCCTCGAAGCTTACCATAATGGTGCTGGTCACTTCGGTTGGAAAAAGTTAGAAGTACTTCTAAGAGAAAGATTTTATTGGGTCGGGATGAGAAAATCAATCGAACAGTGGTGCAGAAATTGTGGCCCGTGCAACCTCAGAAGAAACGATCAAAAGAACCAAAGAGCACCACTGCAGCCCATAATCACCAAACAACCACTTGAACTTGTAGCCATGGACCACGTGAAGTTGACACCAAGCCGGTCTGGCTATGTCTATGCCTTGACCATCGTGGACCATTATTCACGCTTCTTGGTAGTAGTACCCGTAAAAGATCTGACAGCAAAAACAGCAGCCAAAGCGTTCCAAACGTACTTTTGTAGACCCCATGGATATCCGGAACAGGTTCTCACCGACCAAGGTACAGCCTTTGAATCAGAGATCTTCAGAGAATTCTGTAATATGTATGGTTGCAAAAAGATCCGGACGACGGCCTATCATCCACAAACAAACGGCTTATGCGAGAAGATGAACCATATTGTAATAGAACTACTAAAGACTTTACCTGAGGCAGAAAGGAATCAATGGCCAGAGAAATTGCCTGACTTGGTGGATCTGTATAATCATGTCCCGGTGAGTTCCACCAATTGCACCCCAGCTTACCTTATGCGTGCAAGACCCGGCCAATTACCAATCGATCTAGAAATGGGAATTCTGAAACCAGACGCAGAAGTCCAAGACTCCAATTGGGATATCATACGGCAAAAGCAGTATCGCCAAGTGCAAGAGAGTGTGGAAAGAAGCCTTCAGCAAACTAGAGAAAGACAAGAGCGAACTTTCAACCAGAATGCTCTAGCGACCCCATTAAGACCAGGTGACCAAGTGCTCAAGAGAAATCGTCGAACCAATAAACTGGACAATCAGTGGGAAGCCGTACCCTACACAGTTTTACCAACAAGAGTGGATAATCCTAAAATGTGTCTCATTAGCAAAAACGGAGGCTTAACATCTGTACTAGTGTCAAGAGACAATCTTAAATTATGTCCGGAAGCATTGAAAGAGCCAGACGTTGTCCAGCCAGAACCAGAAGTTATTCAACCCATACAGGTTCAACCAGTAAAGGAAAAAGAAGAGGAAGTGTATCACACCTGTATAGGAGACTTTCCCCAAACCCTACTAACATACCATGGTGCAGTAGTGGTTCCCATGGTGGCCTTTTACCCAACACCAAACCCAATACCAGAAGTCCCAAGACAGGAAGAGGCTGACCCCGTACTACAGGAGGTTCCAGGCCAGGAAGAACAGATTCCTGGTCAGAGTAATCCCATTCACGGTGGACTTGCCAACTCCATAGTCGTGGAATTATCTTTAGCAGAGCGGGCAGATACTACATCCGCAGTAGACAGTAGTACACCACATGAAGAGACACCGCTATTACGTAGATCACAGCGTAGTACCCAGGGTCAATTACCGGCCAGGTATGCAGATTACCAACTATAAAGCTCATAATGTGAATTGTATATATGTTATGCCGTATATAGTTAAACAGAAAATGTAGTATAGTCATTGTTATCAGTCTGCAACGTTTAAGCCCAGTGCCTACAGAGACTTGTCTGTATGAACTTCTTGCATATTCTTGAACTTTTTATCAGCCCGGAGGCACTAAATCAAAGCTCCGGAAAGACTGCTTTTTGAACTTTGCTCCTCGCTCTTTTTGAACTTTCTTTAGACTTTATATTGATAACTCCGTTGGAAAAATGGAACTAAATTCCTGGACACAAAGTGCAGTGCCTTTCCTAGTACCTTCAAGGATAGAACTGTATTAATGGACGTTATTTGAAGTGACTTTGTACAGAACTATATTTTTGTTTCCTCGAGTGGTTTTTGTAACTTTTCATTTTTAAGACTCTGTACATATTAATTGTTATTTCAAAATGTTATTGTCCCACAGTCCCGGAGTACTGTTCTTAACTAAGGGGGAATGTGGCACCCCTAGGGGTATTTGCCACAAAAATAGTTACTGACAGTAAATGCAAATACTAAAATAGCAAGACTGCACTACCACCTCCGGCCAGAAGGGGGAGCTCCAGAGACTCCCCTTGATCCATTCTGGTCTGAGAGAAGAACTGGCAGTTGGGCTAAGGAGCTGATAGTGAAAGGTCATACAGTTGAATCTCTAACAGCCCTGTGACTGTTACCAGGCCTAAATCACCGGCCTGAGGAGAAGAGGGATAGAGAAAAAGGACATTGTGAGAACCGGGTAGCATTAATCACTACCCAGAACAGGCGCAAAGACGGATACCGGATCCGTGGCTGTATTCATTACATATAATACAGCAACCGGAAAAACGTGAGGTGATATCAGCTTCACTAGGGTCGGACGCAGCAACAGACACAGAGTTCAGCGGTACTCCTGGAGGGGGTAAGCCGATAAAAGGACTCGGGTTGCCCGTCGAACCAGGACCCGGAGGGGACAGATTGGGCCGGCAGCCAGTTCACATACAGCAGCAGGGCCACACAGATATTGCGTACAATAAGAGGCGAAGACCCCGGCAGGGTCAAAGTAACTCAGAGTTCCCATACAGACTCCGGTGACAGGACTGGTTGTAAATCCTTTTTTGTTAAAGTAAACTGGTTAAACGTTTCAGTGCCTCAGCCTTTCATTTGGACAATAGCCATCTATCCAGGATTGGGATCATCACCGCTGGGAGAACCTGCTGCTGATCAAGTAAGTTCCTGTTCCCTCACGATACCCTTTACACTGTGCATTGCCTGAGGCCACAGCACCGGGTCAAGCCACCCGTGACACCCCCCTCAAGAGACAGACCCCATTGGTCCGGTGCTGGGTACCCCGGTCTCTTGGGCGTCACAGTCTCCTCTGGCTCTAATGAGAAGCACCCCTCTCTCAGCCCTCAAGTGTTGATGTCACAGGCCGATCTTTATATAAATGCCCTTAATAGCATAGCCTTGTGACATATGACTTAGAGGCTATTAGGCACTCTTTATGTGAAACCCAAAAATGCCTTTACTGTGGCCTAGTGCCACTACATGGCCTGTTTTGGGATTGTAATGCTTAATTACATTTCAACCCTGTGACTGCATATTCCCCTGATGAGGCCTCTGTATCAAGGCTGAAACTAGTAAGGAAGGACCTTGACGATCACCAATATTAGGGCCACACTTGGGTTCTGCCCTTGTCAGGGCAGGAGTCCTTGCTTTAGTAATGACAGGATATTATAGGTATAGCACAACTACCCTTTGCCCTTTCTCCAGCACTTTCTTCCATGGGCAGTTTCTAAGGACACGGGTGAGATAATCCCGGTCTTCATTAACTGCACTGTTGTCACCGTGGGCACCTTATTGTCAATACCTTGTATTGCGTAAGTTTCATGCACAAGAATATGTATTGTTTTTACACTTATGTGTTCGCTTGTGTGTTTTTCAGTGTGACTTTTTTGTTTGTGATCATTGAACGTTACATTTTATTGGTACTCTTTGCTTTTAATATATGGATCAATGCAAACCTCAATATTCATCACTGACCACTGGCTCCAGAGCATCTGAGGCAATCCTTTGATCAGAGGAAGATGATTCATTTGAACAGAGAAAGCCCACGTACTTCTCCACCTCTAAGTATACAAATCCTAGCTTTAGTGACTAGCTCTTAGAGCAGATCTCTGTTGTGGTTACTTGTTCACAGCAGGAGGTCCTACTTCATTGAAGGTTGAAGTGGCAGCTCCCTCCCAGTTATAATTAGTTTCTCACTTTCCCAGTAAAATTAATCCCATATGTTAATGGTGAGGGTGATATGTCCCCTCTTTGGAGATGTATTTATGGATTTTACAATTTTTTTCTTTGACACTGAGTTGTTTATTTCTAGCTGTCCCTGAGACTCCTATAGTGATTTTTCCTATGACTGCCCCATTTCAATCATTCTACCAAAAAAGGTCTAGATTATAACTTAAAAAGGTGAGCACCAATTTAATGTTAACCGAATTACTGATGCACACGGTCATAAAAATAATTTCCATCTTTGCGTTTTTTAGCATTTCATGCTATCTTTATCATGATATCTGTTTTTATATATGGCATGACAAAAGTTGCAGAGCAACAAGTACAGTGAAAGTAGTTGTTTCCAAGTCATAGAGTCCCAGCGTTCATTAATAAATTAACCAATCTTTGATGACAAATCTTCTATAAATGTAGAGAACAATACAATTAAAAAAGACTCAATAAGAGCAGATCATTTAACTGTTATTAAATTATTATTAAAACTTCATTATGTGAAATAATAACATTATGGAACATTTCCTCTTTTGAAACTTGCATTTTATTTCAGAAAATATCTTGTATAAACTGAGTAGAAGCAGCTGGGTCTTACACAGACCACATATGCATCAATCCATCAAATAATAATATACCGTATGCTGCAAATGTTGTATATGAAGTGACAGTATCGCTTCCTACAAGACAAGTCAGACAGATGAATGAGAAAGTGACTAAAATCCATATTGATGCTTCATGAAAATCTCTAAATCTATGTATTCGGGAAAACACATTTGTCGCTACTGCCAAAAAAGAAGCTCTGATCTGACTGGCAACACAAAACAATTTGATTTCTTTGCTAAATCTACTTTATTATCTTTGCTAATTGGAGAATTTCATGGCCCATGCAACTATTTTGCATATACATCATAAGTGTTGAAATAAATGAGCTAAGAAATCCAGAAGACGATGAGCGGGTGGGGTCTGTTCTATTTTTCTGCAAAAGAAGAACTGCACATTTGGCAGCAGATTAGACAAAATATTTGTTTCTCCCCGAAATCTCACTACAAGTGCCAAAATATAAAAACATATGGGAAGTAAGTGCTATACAGTATCTTAGTATTAATCCACTGACATAGAGGGATTACAGTATATGACGGTCACACTACTGATGCGAAGAGTCAAAAAATGGTTTGAAATGTCAGTACACTTCCCTAGACAGATGATATTTCCTACCCTTCTGCACTCACAGTTCACATTTCTTATATCATTAGCACATACTGTATGTAAGGGGTGTGTTGGGGGTCAAGTCATGCCCTGCATTGCTTCCTGATAAAGCGGGTACGTTTTACGTGTAAAATGGTGTATTATGTGATGATAATGCTTTGTTGTGTAGTAAGATGCTAACTAATGTTATGATGTTTGTGTAATGTGTAAGTTATGCATCATTATGTCATTATGGACTAGGGATAGAGATATGGATGTAAGGGGGTGACTCGGTACGACACATGCCTCCGCTTCTTTGGATGCTATGCACATGTAATGCATATACTGTGATGCTAATGTAATGTGCTTTCCCCCCAGTGTTCATTGGTGTGTCTTGCATTGTAATGTGGTGTATTCAATATGTTTAGGATTAGGGATAAGATAGGATAGAGGTTAGTATAGGATAGTAGTGGGGTTAGCTTAAGGGTACCGTCACACTATACGATTTACCTACGATCACGACCAGCGATATGACCTGGCCGTGATCGTAGGTAAATCGTAGTGTGGTCGCTGGGGAGCTGTCACACAGACCGCTCTCCAGCGACCAAGATGCCGAGGTCCCTGGGTAACCAGGGTAAACATCGGGTAACTAAGCGCAGGACCGCGCTTAGTTACCCGATGTTTACCCTGGTTACAAGCGTTAAACTAAAAAAAAACAAACAGCACATACTTACATTCTGGTGTCCGTCAGGTCCCTTGCAGTCTCTGCTTCCCGCACTGTGACTGCCGGCCGTAAAGTGAAAGTGAAAGCACAGCCGCTGTGCTCTGCTTTCACTTTACGGCCGGCAGTCACAGTGCTGGAAGCAGACTGCAAGGGACCTGACGGACACCAGAATGTAAGTATGTGCTGTTTGTTTTTTTTTAGTTTAACGCTTGTAACCAGGGTAAACATCGGGTAAATAAGCGCGGTCCTGCGCTTAGTTACCCGATGTTTACCCTGGTTACAAGCGAACGCATCGCTGGATCGCATCGCTAGATCGCTAGATCGGTGTCACACACACCGATCTAGCGATGACAGCGGGAGATCCAGCGATGAAAGAAAGTTCTAAACGATCTGCTACGACATACGATTCTCAGCAGGATCCCTGATCGCTGCTGCGTGTCAGACACAGCGATATCGTAACGATATCGCTGGAACGTCACGAATCGTACCGTCGTAGCGATCGAAATGTTATAGTGTGACGGTACCCTAAGAAGGACACATTGGAGCAGAGTACTAGCAAATGATGGGATAATGAGATACGGGAAGCAAAGGGGATAAGAAGTTGAGAAGGGATATAGAGCAGAGCAGCACAGAGCAGGGATATAGGAGAAGCACTTCCTGGTAGAAGCCAGAGTAGCCTGGGCATCTTGCCCAAGGGCATGGAGAATACTGTTTATGGGACAGCCTTAGGAAGTGAAGGCAGAGCTGCTATGGAGGAGAGGGGCCTCAGGTCATAGGACAATGTGAATGGGCACCTGCTCAGTGGAATTTTCTCCAGGACAATTCCGGGATGTATGACCAGAATGGGAGCAGCTATAATAGTGTTCCTGGCACCTTTTCCTATGAAAGCTGGACAAGGGTATTATAAGGAGCAGGCAAAGCAGAAAATACAGATGGGACCATAATTGTCCACAGATGCAGCTAGAATTATTGAGAGAATGGAAGGAGAGGTCACAGGAGTGTTGAAGTTCACCTAGAAGCCAGAGAAAGAACAGAAGGTTAAACCTTGTTTAAAATATGCTGCCAAAGTGTTATGTGCCTGTGATTCCAGTAAAGTTGAAATGTTTGCAAAGGACTGTGACTCTGCAGTGATTTTTGTAACTTGGAACTCTGAAGCCAGAATGGCAGAAACTGTAAGTTTCACCTGTGAGGCACCAGGGTTAAGGAACGCTAACTCCTGTTGCCACGGCTACCACCCTGGTCCCCTTACAGGGGGATACAGTGTAAGAGTAAGGTCTTGTAAAAGTAATGAATAATTTACGGTTTAGTACAGTGGGGGACACTGTAGATTAGGAGATTAGATAAGTTTAGGATAAGAACTGGTTAAGAAATGGGGGATTTCCAGGGTAGTGATAATTGAGGCACTTACTTGGTTTAGTCAGTTAGAGAGAGGGATGAAGAACAGTAAGGTTGCTGCAGGAACAAGTTTCAGAAGAGGAGTCCAGCAGTTCAGGGCCTCGGGGCTGGAAGTCACACGAGCACGAGGGGACAAGAGCAGCATGAGAGTGACAGCGACTAGATTCAGTGAGAAATCCCGAAATGTCCAAAACCTATGGTCTGGAAAAGGTTGGAAAGCTCCATCTTTCATTTCACCCTTGAAGGGGAAAATGGGCGGGGGACCCCAAGCACAAACTGGTCTGGCTAGTCGGGATGCTGTGGTACCAGAGGGTACATTACCGGAATAAAGATTGCCAGGAGAGCAAGGGACAGCGCAGAGGAAAGGACCTAGGATCAATGAGAATTATTGTGCGATGTCTGTGACTGAACTGGGCATGCTGAGTAAAGTTGTTTTGTTGAAAACGAACTTGGACTCTATCAATCAGTGTGTTATGATATCGGAAATCGGGACCGTGCAACCTGAGGAGGACTCTAACCTAAAACTGAGTGACTTGCATTGCACACATATCACACAGCAAATAGGACATTGTAATTTCATTTCTGTGGTGCCAGGGTGTGGGAAAACAACAGCCCCTCGCCATGACTACCTCTCTGGCCACCTCACACATACAGTAAATTCCTTAAACGATCACTAAGTTATGTGATTGAAGCCAAGATGTCTAACATACTGCATTATTGTCATGATAGAAATATAGAGACCACTTCTTTGAAAGGACTACCCCCTTTTACAGACCAGATTTCTGTGACATATTGTCATAGAATCATAGAATGTTAGAGTTGGAAAGGACCTCAAGGGTCACCATGTCCAACCCCCCTTGTCAGTATGCAATGACCATTTTCTTTGAGAAGATCTATTTCAGCAATGTTGAGGGTTGATGATGGTTTTGTAAGGAAATGGACATGCTGCTCACGTTTCCCTCATAAAAAACAAATTTGTTGCTAAGAAATGTTTTGTGATTCAATATGAACTGTGATGTATAGTGTGACTTGTGATGCACATTAAAGGTGTTTAGTGTTAGCAATACTGATAGTGTGTGTTGTTTGGCCATGGGACAGTTAGAATTAATGTTTGGAACTAGCCCAGAGTGGGATTAGCTAAGTGGCAGGGAAAGTGAAAATTTCCTGAAGGGCATAGTGACATGACTTGAGGTTTGTTGTGAGCAGTGCTGTATTCTCCGGTGTCCTTAGAGTGAGAGGAGACAGAAGGAAAGAGATAGTGAGATCTGGAGCAGAAGTGACTAGAGACAGAGTGACCTTCGAGAGGCAGGTCTGAAGAGATGATGCCTAACAAAAAGGCCTAGATTTTACAGTTCGCAAGGTAACAGATCTAGACAGGACTGAGTATGAGAGACCAATAGATTGTCCCTGGTGAGAGTTCCAGAGTGTCAGGGAGATTGAAACTAAGTACAGCCATACAGGCACCCTATAAGGAAAGAAGACAAGTAGAGGTTCTTCTTGCTCGAGGTCTAACGGGTTAAAAGAAGAAATAAGGAAGGAAACTGTGTAGTAAATGCTTTGAGTTGTAAAGCAAATGTTCATAAGAATGTGTACCCGCTATCTTTGGAAACATTCCCTTCCAAGTTTCCATTCGGTATAAAGTTTACTTTTGACTGGTGGTCTCCATCATATACATCTGGTTCTATTAAACCAGCAATATCGGTTACATGCAGCCTGCACAAGCATAGCGCCCTCAAAGCACAAATCTACACACACAGACAGGACCTCTATTTTCATGTAAAATTCCGGGGCGTAAGAGACGGGTAACTTGCCCACTGCTACCATCCAACACCCTACTTTACACTTGGGGTGATGTGGGGAAGGCTCAAGTTACATGGAAAATAATGACCACTATGAGGTGTAAGATGGTGCCGAACAAGAGCTGTAAAATGTCAGTGAGTGGTGCAAAACAGCAAGAAGGCCCTGTCCATTGTTGGCATTAAAGAAGCAGAAGGGCATGTTAATCTGTCCAGCCCTTGGGAAGCTACATCCACTGGAGGGTGTTATTTAAATGCACTTTTGCTTTTTTACTTAGTTACATCATGGTTTTTGCTTACTTTTTTTATTTGTAGGTTTTAATGTTTTGTGGCCAATGTCAAAATGCGTTTAACCTCTGCATGTGTACCAACTCAAGTTAAGCTCAATTTTTGTGCTTTTTTACCCGCTGGAGGGAGTGCCACACCTGGAAATGCCAGCCCATGTCCATGAGTGTCCAGCCCCTTCGGGCAAGTGGAAGGAGATGGTCTGCCTGCTATAGATTGACAGCGAGGAGTGTGCAGAAACCTGGGAGAAATGGGTTGGCCAGCCAGAAGAGGCCCCACCTTGTCTGAAACAGGGCTATAAACCTGTCTGAAACAGGGCTCTGAAACTGGCTGCTGAGGGGTATGTGGGACCACCATTTTGTGAGAGAAAGTTGAAGAAGGCAGAAGTGCGATGGAATGAAGGTCCTGGATTGAGCGCACCGAGCTCTGGTATGTTGTGCCTAATCGGGGAGGACTGGATCACACTGAGTGAAAGTGGCTCATATCCTTTATGGAGAAAGAGGAGCGATCAGGCAGCCTGCTAAAGGAGGTAATCCAGTCCTCCTAGTCTGATTCAGAAACCAAGGCCAATACCACAGCTCAGTCTGTGGCTCAGACAGGCAAAACAGCTTAATACCCTGTTGGCTCAGTGTCCAGAAAGTTCTCCACCAACACCACCAAATGACTCATTCACGGCTGGATCCCGCATCCATTCAGACATTTTATCCAGATCATTTTGCAAAATTGTAATGTCAATGTCAGATTTTAGTAACCTCCGTAGTTTGGTGTTGTCAGGAAAGACTAATACTTTACTCTCAATCACATACACAAGGTCATTAATAACAGATTAACAATAATCGGTCCTAGAACAGATACATGCGGTACCCCACTGCTTACTATATCCCATTTAGAGAACGTACCATTTATGACGACTCTTTGTTTCCTGTCATTTAGCCAATTCCTTACCCATTTGCATATAGCTTCCCCCAGTCCCTACTTATGGAGCTTCAGTATAAGGCTGATATGTGGTACAGTATCAAATTCCTTTGCAAAGTCCAGATATATCACATCAGCTGCATTGCCAACATCCAGATTTGTACTGACCTCTTCATTGAAACCCAACATGTTAGTTAGACACGACTTATTCTTCATGTTCGTTGCCAGTTATTATATTATTCTCTGCAATGTATTTCTGCAGGTCATCTCTTATAATGCCCTCAAAAAATGAGCACACTGCTGATGTCAGGCGTCCCGAACGGTAGTTGCCTGGATCCACCTTCTTACCTTTCTTAAATATTGGTACCACATCCGCCATCCTTCAATCCTGTAGCACCACCCCTGTTACAAGAGAGTCTAAGAATATAAGATACAGTGGTCTGTCAATTACTGAGCTCAGTTCCTTCAGTATCCATGGATGAATGACATCTGGGACGGGGGATATGACAATGTTTAATTTGCTCAGATGCAGGCAAACTTCTTCTTGTGTTAAACTAGTTATAACAGGTTGTTAACTTTGATTTTTGCCTTGCTGAATGATCCCTGTAACGGACAGCTCCTTGGTGAACATGGATGAAAAGTGCCTGTTTAATAGCTCTGCCTTTTCTTTGTCCTCTATTATTATCTTGCTATTATCATCTTGTAAGGGGCCTATACCATCTTTTTTTTTCTTTTTGACATTGATGTATTTATAAAATTTTGGGGGTTTTATTTTAATATCGCTAGCAATTTGTTTCTCTTTGGATAACTTTGCCAGGTTGATTTCTATTTTCCATTTCTCTCTTAGATCTTTATACTCCAAAAATGCTATTTTTGTATTCTCGGCCTTCAAAATTTTGAATGTCCTTTGTTTTAGTCTTATTAAATTTGTACTGTCTTATTTATCCATAATGGTTTCTTTTTATTCCTTGACATTTTATTACCAGAGGGTACACGTTTTCTGGAGGATTCTAGCAGTATTTCGTTAAACACGCCCCATTTATGGTCGGTATCCCCAGTTACCATGACGTTGTCCCAGTCTACATGATTAAGCTCTTCCCTTAATTTGTTGAAATCAGCTTTCCTAAAGTTCCAGGTTTTCGCATTTCCCCTTTTGAATGTTTGATTGAAACTTATCATATTGGCTTGACTTATACCAAAATGTGTGGTACAAGATGAACAGATGTAAAAAAATGATATCATGATCTTCAGTTGGAAGAAATAAATGTTCTATGTGTCTGTATGTGGCAACAGTGCTTTTCATGTGAACTGCAGGGTCTTTTTGGCATGTCTCTATAATGCATTTTTTTTTATTAGATGAAATCGGACATATCTCTATCTGTGTCTATATGGATAGGTAGACATTAGACGCATAATTGAATATACACATGCATAATCATTTACACAAGTAAGAGAAGACATTATCCGGTGCGGTTTACTGCAAACATATGTAAATGAACCATAACGAAATACAATATGTTGAGAATTTTGAGAACTGAATAACAGGGCAGCAATATATTTAATATTTAAAGAAAAAGGTGAGCGTACACAGTCAAAGGCAAAAGTAGTGACCCAATAACAAACGCAAAGCCTCTCTGTAAACTAAGTTATGTAAATTGCAGAATGCCCTTACTGTCAGCAGGTATATTATTTCTTAGAAGACAGACAACTGTGTTAATCTCCTTCCTGCTTAATCCCTGTCTCTCTACAAATCATCATGTCGACAATTTAAACAGATTTAGATGTGACTGAAATCAAGAAAAAAGGATCTTGGGATGCTGGGAGTGATGTCGGCCTCCAAGAGGTAATTTTGTTTGTGGGAGAGAAAGTAAATCTAACATATCTAACAAAAGGAGCCCTCTGGCCCAGCCCTGAGGATCAAATCCAATTCTACCAAGATACACATTAAGCCCTGTCTATCACAGCTTCGCCCTTGAAGAGACGAATAATGATGAGATTCACCTGACTTTTTCTCAAGAGACACCAGAGGAACAAGACATTTAAAGAACCTACAGCACAACAATATCTGAAATGACTGTTTGTCTTCTGAAACATCTCCGATCATGCATAGAAGAATTAAAATCACACAGCAGAGAGTGATTTATAAAGAGATCAGATGTGTTCTGTGCCAGAAACTAGAAGAATATTGCATTCTATATTTCTTCCATATAATACCACTAAGCTACGAAGAATGAAATATTCATAACCAATGACTGCACTTTATGTTACAGTCAAACATTTTAAGCTGTTTGGCTTTGGTAACGTTCAGGATATGTGCTGATCACAAGGATTAAGCTTACAGGGTGTAGAAGAACTTGGGTTCACAGCTTCTTAAAGACACAGTGCTTCTTTACCAGCAATCAGTATATAAGATATTATTTGGAAGTTATTTAAGTTGCAGATAGTAAGCTAATATTATAATAAAGCCATAATTTGTAATCTAGAGCAAAGGCTACAATGGCTGCCCATCTTTGTTAGGGTTATGGCTTGTTCTATTTCTTTTTGAAGATCTTACTTTCTACTTTGGAACAATATTCGAAACATATCTTCAAGATTTTTGTCCTGCCACTTTAGTGCTTGGACAGGATATTGATAACTTTTTTTGGGTGGTTGAAGATGTAAAATATTGTCAAGTTAGTCAAGGACCTTTCTCATTTATTTAAAATATTCATATGATCTATGGATGGGCATTTCCTTTTATGCTGTTTTATATTTACATATGTCTAAGGCTTTACAGATATATATATTGACAAAGTCACTGGCACAGTGCTGGAGGGGAGATATGTTTCAATGAGGCTGTTAGCTTCAGTGATTTGAAACCCAGAAGTTTGCTCCAGCACACAGTGTGTTGAGAGGGGATATTAGGCCATTTTAAGGGCTGGGTTTTTGTGCACAACCATAGAGCAGGTGGGAGATTGTCCGTCTTATCTCCACCCCAGGTTGTGGTCTGGGGTTTAAATAGTCAACCTTATGAGGCATTCAGTGTTCAGTGTGTCTGGAGAGGCTAACTCCAGAGAGGTGCTGGTGTTGGTGCTAAACTGAACCATGTGTTTTTGCTAACCCTGAGTGGGCGGATCCCACCAGATGTTTGGACTGTGATATACTACTTTGTTTTGTTTTCCTGTTTTGCGCAAAGGGTTGTGGTTATTATTACTGCACCATTGTTTATGTTGCATGTGTAATAAACCAGTGAAGGACTTAAAGAGAAAGTGTTCCCTTGTCTATCTCTTTGTACAGCTGAGTGAGCTGATCTAACACAGGTAGGAGAGAATGCTGGCAATGTTCATAGGAACACATATAGCGGCTGTGGGCAAACCACATGTCCTGTGTAAAGGCAGTCATAAGTCAGGAGACTACAACAGACATAGTAACATAGTAACATAGTTATTAGTTATTAAGGTTGAAGGAAGACTTTAAGTCCATCTAGTTCAACCCATAGCCTAACCTAACATTCCCTAACATGTTGATCCAGAGGAAGGCAAAAAAAACCCATGTGGCAAATAGTAAGCTCCACTTTGGGGAAAAAAATTCCTTCCTGACTCCACATACGGCAATCAGACTAGTTCCCTGGATCAACGCCCTATCAAGGAATCTAGTATATATACCCTGTAACATTATACTTTTACAGAAAGGTATCCAGTCCCCTCTTAAATTTAATTTCCTTGTAACCCCTCTACTACACATCTTATTAAAGGATGCATGAAAACTTATTATTTTGTGATCGCTATTACCCATGTGACCCCCAACCCTTATATTTGCTATGCGGTCTGACCTGTTGGTTAATATTAGGTCTAGCAGTGCTCACCTTCTTGTTGGGTCCTGAACCAGTTGTGAAAGGTAATTGTCTCTCATAGCTGTCAAAAGCTGATTACCTTTGCTGGAACTGCAGGTTTCTGTTCCCCAATCTATTTGAGTCGCAGCTTCATCTATTTGCTTTACGAGGATATTCTCCATTGCTTCCATTATTTTTGTAGATTTATAACAAACCCCTATCAGCAATTTATTATTTTTTCCCCCTCCCTTTATCTCCACCCACAGAGACTCTACATTTTCATTAGATTCCCCTATATTATGACGCAGGATGGGTTTTAAGGATGATTTTACATATAGACACACCCCTCCCCCTCGCCTATCCATTCGGTCATTTCTGAACAGACTTTAACCCTGCAAGTTTACAGCCCAGTCATGGCTCTCATCCAGCCATGTTTCAGATATCCCCACCATGTCATAATTATGCTCCAACAACATTAGTTCTAATTCGTCCATTTTGTTGGCGAGGCTTCTGGCATTAGTATACATGCACTTGATGTTCCTCTCTGTACCTCTATTCTTTCTTAAATTATTAACTGTTCTAACCCCACCCCCCATGCCACCGCCACCCCCAACTTCCTTATTTGTGCCCAGGTCTATATCTGCACTATCCCCCCTCCTATAAAATGAATACCCTCCCCCAATCCCTAGTTTAAACACTCCTCCAACCTTTTAGCCATTTTTTCCCCCAGCACAGCTGCACCTTCCCCATTGAGGTGCAGCCCGTCCCTAGCGTAGAGCCTGTAGCCAACTGAGAAGTCGGCCCAGTTCTGCAGGAACCCAAACCCCTCCTTCCTACACCAATTCTTGAGCCACTTATTAACCTCCCTAATCTCCCGTTGCCTCTCTGGCGTGGCACGTGGTACAGGCAGTATTTCGGAAAATACCACATTGGAGGTCCTTTCTTTCAGCTTGCAGCCCAATTCCCTGAAATCATCTTTAAGTACTTTCCACCTAGCTCTAACTTTGTCATTTGTGCCAATGTGCACCATGACTGCTGGGTCCTCACCAGCCCCTCCCAGTAATCTGTCCACCCGATCAGTGATGTGTCAGACTCGAGCGCCAGGTAGGCAGCACACCGTTCGACCATCCCTGTCTTTGTAACAGATTGCCCTATCTGTTCCCCTAATAATTGAGTCCCCCACTACCAGCACCTGTCTGGCCTGCCTTGCTTTCCTATTTCCCTCCTTACTGTAGCAGTCATCCTCCGGCTTTCAAAGGACATGCCTGGCTGCAGCAGTGCTGCCCCTGTACTGGCACCCCCTCATCTGCCAACTTAGCAAACTTATTGGGGTGTGCCAGATCAGGACCAGCCTCCCTGGCACTCTTCCCTCTACCCGGCCTTCTAACTGTCACCCAGCTTGCTACTTCACCGTCCTGCAGCTCCATCCTACCATCCCCCCCCATCTATCCCATTGAGCGTCTGCTCAGTAAGCAGAAGACTCCTCTCCATATTGTCTATGGATCTCAGCGTTGCCAGCTGTACATTTAGATCCAGAATCTGGGCTTCCAAATGCACAATGTGCTCACATCTCGCACAGCAGTATGCACCCTCGACCTGCTGCTCAAGGATTGCATACATGTGGCAAGATGTGCACTGGATGGCATTAACAATAGTGGAGCACATTTCCTAATGGGGATTGCACCACACAGAAATATTAAATAAAAAAAACAAAAACAAATGCAAAGTATTAAGATACAGACAGCAATTCAGTAATTCCTCCCTTGGAAACTCCCTGAATCCAAAGTCACTGAATCACAAGTCACACTTACCGCCGTTCACAGTTACGCTCAAGATCACACTCAGCTCCTTCACACTAGCTAATCTAAAGATTTAAAGATTTTTTTTTCTTTTTCTTTCTCCCCTCAGCAGCAATGCACCTTGCTGTTCAATGCACTTCCAAAAAGTCAGCTGAGTGAGCTGATCTACCACAATTTATATATATTCATATCCATCTAAGTTAATAGTATTCCAATGATCACAGTCTCTAGGCCATAACGGCCACGTGTATTAGTAAACTTCAACTTTTAACCGCCAAGAGCAAGCGACACTACTCTGTCCTCCTCCTCCTCGACCTGTCGGCTGCCTTTGACACAGTGGACCATTCCCTATTATTACAAACCCTCTCATCCCTTGGCATCGCAGACTTGGCCCTATCCTGATTCTCATCATACCTAACAGACCGGACATTCAGCGTCTCTCACTCACACACCACCTCCTCACCTCGCCCTCTATCTGTCGGAGTCCCACAAGGTTCAGTCCTTGGGCCCCTGCTCTTCTCCATTTACACCTTTGGCCTGGGACAGCTCATAGAATCTCATGGCTTTCAGTATCACCTCTATGCTGACGACACACAGATCTACATCTCTGGACCAGATATCACCTCCCTTCTAACCAGAATCCCTCAATGTCTGTCCACTATTTCATCCTTCTTCTCCGCTAGATTTCTGAAACTTAACATGGACAAAACAGAATTCATCATCTTTCCCCCATCTCACGCGACCCCCCCAACAAACCTATCCATTACAGTAAATGGCTGCCCACTCTCCCCAGTCCCACAAGCTCGCTGCCTCGGGGTAATCCTTGACGCTGATCTCTCCTTCAAACCACATATCCAAGCCCTTTCCACTTCCTGCCGCTTTCAACTCAAAAATATTTCACGAATCCGTTCATTCCTCAACCATGAATCTGCAAAAACCCTAGTCCATGCCCTCATCATCTCTCGCCTTGACTACTGCAACCTCCTGCTCTGTGGCCTCCCCTCTAACACTCTCGCACCCCTCCAATCTATTCTAAACTCTGCTGCCCGACTAATCCACCTGTCCCCCCGCTATTCCCCGGCCTCTCCCCTCTGTCAATCCCTTCACTGGCTCCCCATTGCCCAGAGACTCCACTACAAAACCCTAACCATGACGTACAAAGCCATCCACAACCTGTCTCCTCCATACATCTGTGACCTCGTCTCCCGGTACTTACCTACCAGCAACCTCCGATCCTCACAAGATCTCCTACTCTACTCCCCTCTTATCTCCTCTTCCCACAATCGTATACAAGATTTCTCTCGCGTATCACCCCTACTCTGGAACCCTCTACCACAACACATCTGACTCTCGCCTACCATCGAAACCTTCAAAAAGAACCTGAAGACCTACCTCTTCAGACAAGCCTACAACCTGCAGTAACCACCGATCGACCAAACCGCTGCATGACCACCTCTATCCGCACCTACTGTAGTCTCACCCATCCCTTGTAGATTGTGAGCCTTCGCGGGCAGGGTCCTCATTCCTCCTGTACTAGTTATGACTTGTATTGTTTAAGATTATTGTACTTGTTTTTATTATGTATACCCCTCCTCACATGTAAAGCGCCATGGAATAAATGGCGCTATAACAATAAATAATAATAATAATAATAACTTTTTGCACTTTATATACATTAAAACAACTTTTTTTAAACTGTAAAGACACACTAAGGTTACTTATTACAGCCATGGTTTATATAAGAGAAGCAAATGTTATAGGTTAATGTAGTTTTCAACAAGATATCTTTATATTCCCTTAGTAGAGATGAACTATATAGATGACACTGCTCCCAAATAGTAATTTCTATCTCTATTTGGCCCATGATAAGTAGAGTTGGTGTGAGTTAATTTGCCAGTATACCGACTACACCAGTAATCTGTAGCTGCTGGTGGGAGCCCTGAAAATCACCTCCTAGCTCATGGTATTCTTGGTTCTTCTTTTGAATAGCCTGCCATGTGGTGTCACAACAATGACATTATGCCAGTCAAAAGAGCAGCATCAGAGGCCATCATCTAGAAGAGCGTTTTAATGACAAGACAACTATACATTTATTTTGTTATGTCATATCCTTCTTGTAATGTTCATTCCTGAGCACTGCATAGATTGTGGTGAGTTCTGAATAACTTTGCTTGTAGTAGGTATTCCATGTCATGCTATTCCTGTGCACGCATGACTTGTTCCCTGTGATATATGCACTAAAGAAACCAATAAAAAGAAAATGAATATAATTAAGTAGAAGTGCCAAATACCATTTTGGATATTCTGATGATTCCGTCTTTAACCATGAAATTCAGAATTTATTATTATTATTATTATTATTATTATTATTTATAGACTATTTTCACATTTAGGCTCCAACATTCATTTTTCTTTTCTTCGGTATGGGAACACTAAAACCCTAAATAATTGCAGTACCGGATCAATAACATGACAGATCCCAACGACTCCCGACTGACCACAATGACTATAATGAGTTTCATGTGGATTCTGTCACAGTCTTCTTATTTATGATGGGGAGCTACAAACATAGCCCTCAACACAGATGTGAATAAAGCCTTACTACAACTTTTTTTTCTAAAAGTGTAATTGATTCCTCTAACAGTTAGATTTGCTAGGAAAATATACTTTGTGACATTGTCTTCATAGCTGTGGATTGGAGTTTCGTCTTGAAATAATACTAAAGGGAAACTGTCACATCAAAAATGTTATTAACCTGCATATATGGTGTTAATCTGCAGGTTAATAGCGTTCTAAACCTGCTTTGTGCCCACACTTTGAACCCCACTTCTGGGAGGAAATTAACCTTATTCCCCCAGTAAGGCTTGACGTTCAATCACAGGGGATAGCACCGGCATAGTTTGTCACTGCTCTATGTGTAGAGACTGGCGGCTCTAGCCGCACCCCCACAACTGACTGCCAGTGGTCAGCATTAGACCTGGCTGTCGAGTTAGTGCCAGGTGCGCAGTTACGGATGCCGCTTTCTATACACCAAGCGGTGACTGAACCTGCACCAGCGCCACCCCCTTGACTGAACACTGAATGCCGCTGAGGAGAATAAAGTTCTTTTCCTCCTGGTAGCGGGTGCCCGGAAGTTCAGAACGCTGTTAACCTGCAGACTAACCCCATATCTTCAGGTTAATAGAGTTTTTTTAAGTGACAGGTTTCCTTTAAGAAAAAAATAAAATCTATCTAAAATATATATAAACTGATAAACCCCCAATAATTGTGAATCGAAATAAACCTACTTTCACTGTGTACTTTTGATTAAAATAAAATTTGACAATATTGAATATTTTCTGTATGTGCAGGTGGATCTATATCAGTCCATAGTTTAACCAAATATGAGTGGTAAAAATAGTCCATGTAAATTATATATATAAAAAATATATTATCATGCCCAAATTGACTCAACAATTCCAGTAAAAGGTTAGGATTAAATATCTACAGCGCTATAAAATCCCCTGGACTGAAAGTCTCTGTCACCTTGATTGATTGAAGAGAAACATATTTCACGCTATTCCAAAGAATAACATGTTTAGTCTAAGACTAAGATATCAGGTTAAATAGTACGTAAGGGTTTTCAATCAAATTTGCAAATTCTACATCCAATAAAGAAGAGATTTACCACATACATCATGCAAAGTTGTGGGTTTGGAAAAGCGAAATTTTTCTATTTTATCAGATCTAATAGCTGGAAATGAATCTTCTAATTTGACTCCTACTGTGCGCTCAGCGTATTGTCAGTGCGCATTTCTGTTTGTCATTATAATATATATGGACATTTTAATTCACATGAGAGCTGGCTCCACATATTCCCCATCTGTGATAAAGTGTCCATCTCTTTTTTTATTTTTTTAGCGAGAGAAATCTGCACAGTCCCTTGTGAGTACACGAACAGATTTACTATTAGGAATGAATTCTGAAATGTAATTAACCATTCTTCGTATCCTACATACATTTTAGCTTCTCGTTAATGCCTCAGAAGAAAAATGTGTATTTTGTTTTTAATTGTAATGAAGGAAGACAAATGAATGTATACACTAAATCTACGTAAATGCTTACTGCGGGCTGTAACAGCGTAGAATTGACTGCTAATTTATTGTTGTGAGGTCCCCATTCCTCAGAAGAGCAAGCAGACGGCACTGGTACTGTGATAGTCGGATGTAAAGCAAGTTCTTCGAGCAGCACGGAACGAGCGCTGCTGCTGTCCCAGAGGGTAAAAATGATTACATGGAAGTACCACTCACCTAGAACACCTGTGCTATTTTGCAATTTTAATCACCATCATTTTTCCAAGATTCTTACTTAAATTAAAAATGCAGTGTCCCAGATTTATCAAGTCGTTGAAGAAGCCTGCATTTAAAAATAGCTCTGAAAATCCAACCCCGTTCTATGACCTGCATGCTAGCGCATCGCTAAAATATTCCCGACCTCTTCTCAGAAATCTTTTGTCTATGTACATAACTTGAATATCCGAAACAGTGTATATTTGGAGAGTTGAAATATTTTTTGTCATGTCCACGCTTTTATTATTATGTTTAATGTATGCATTTAACCCCTTCCCGATGTGGCCAATTTCCATTTTTGCATCTTTGTTTTTACCTGTTCTTCTTCCAAGAGCCATAACTTTTCTATTTTTCTGTCCACGCAGACGTAGACGAATGAAGGCTTTTTTTGCCGGATCAGTTGTACTTTTGAATTACAACATTCATTTAACCACATAGTGAACTGGAAAATTGGACAAAACTCCAAGTGGGGTGAAATTGCAAAAAAAAACAACAGCCCGAAACACCGTGTCTGCGAATTGAGATACGAATTTGGCTTTTATCCTAAGTCATATTGCATGACCCGTTAAAAAGAGTTGATTGTGACTTGTAGGATCGCTACTTCCAACAGGTGGCGCTATAGAGTTAAGTCCTCTTTTTCTCAGAAGAGGCAATTTGCATAAACAAAGCACAATTCTGACATTGTTTTTTGGAAATTGATTTTACGGCGTACATTGTGTGGTTAAAATGACCTGGCAATATTATTCTCCCCAATCACGGGCAGAGTTCTTTGGGCAATTTTCTATTTCCCATCCTATATCTGTTTATTTGACATGATCTAATATTAAAAAAAGAAAGGAATGTCCAGCTTCACCGAATCCGTAAAAAAAGAGTTTTCTTTATTCACAAACGTTAAACATGGAGGATACAGACTTCAGCACGAACCATATGGGTAAGAATCTCAACGCGTTTCTGGAGACTAAACTCCCTTAATCATCACATGACATGAATAATTGAGCTGAACAAATGTGCTAATATCAAAATAGTTGTGCTTGAGGAATATCACGCACTTGGATCATGGACCCACTACGCCACAGTACGGGCTTACCCTTGGAGGGGCACCTGGCTTTCGTTAGAGCTCCTGATGATGGAGTTAGGCTTGAGCTGCAGGTGGCCACCTGATACTGCTCCATGGGCAGTGTCCGGAGTGCAGCAGTTGACCCCAAGGGTCAGAATCACAGACTCGGAGTCCAAGGCAGGACCAGAAGCTGACTGTCACGCTCACGCCCTGACTGATGGGTGTGAGCCAAGGGGGTTTGTGGCCCTATTATGCCACAAACCAGACAACCCTGGAAGGGGTGTGACTATGACAGCTGCCTTGGTCTTCTCTGGAGCCTCTGATGGTGAGGTCAGGCTTGTGTGGCAGCTGCCAGCTGCCTCTCCAGGGTGGTGTCTGGCTATGGCTGCTGATCCCACTTGGGAGACAGGAACACTAGGACAGGTGCGGGCGACAGGCAGGACTAGCAGATGAGCACAGATAAAACTCAGATGAGTAGGCTGGCACAGGGCTGGCAGAGACACAGGACTGGCAGGAATAGGAGATACACAGGGCTGGCAGGAACAGCAGAGACACAGGGCTGGCAGGAACGGCAGAGACACAGGGCTGGCAGGCACGGCAGAGACACAGGGTTGGCAGGCACGGCAGAGACACAGGGCTGGCAGGCACGGCAGAGACACAGGGCAAGCAGGAATGGCAGAGACACAGGGCTGGCATGAATGGCAGAGACACAAGGCTGGCAGGAACGGCAGAGACACAGGGCTGGCAGGAATGGCAAAGACACAAGGCTGGCAGGAATCGCAGAGACAGAGGGCAGGTTGGTGTGGTGTATGAAGGAACAGGTAGGGACCTGTTTACACAGGAGGTGCAGGTACGGATATGAAGAAACAGGTTGGGACCTGTTTACACAGGAGATGCAGGTACGGAAACAAGCCGGAAAGAAAGGAGTATGAAGGAACAGGTTGGGACCTGTTCACACTGGAAGAGAACTGCAAGGCTGCAGATAGGAGTGGTAGAGCAACAAGAGATAGAGTAGCAACAGGAGCTAAGCAGAGCGGAACCACAAGGAATGCGGAGAGGAGCTGCAGCAAGAGATTTCTGCAGCAGCAGAAGCTAAGCAAAGCAGAACCGCAAGGTATGTGGAGAGGAGCTGCAACAATAGATTTTTGCAGCAGGAGCAGAGCAGAGTAGAACGGAGCAGAACCACAGGAGTGTGGAGCAGAGGTAAAGATGCAAGAAAGCAGAGCACAGGCAAAGTCACAAGAGCCGCAAGAGTGTGAAGCATAAGCAAACAGAGAAGACACAAGGAAAGACAGCAGGGAAAGAAGCCACAGACAAGGAGACAGAGGTAGGACAAAGTTCAGACAAGGTAATGGAACAAGACAAGGTACAAGAACAAAGACACAGGGACCAGGATATTCTGCTTCCGGGAGGGCAGACAACAAGATCAAGGCAAGGCTAGAACAGAAACACTGAGACCAGGATATACAGCCTCCTGGAGGGCAGACAGAGAAAATCAAGGCAAAGCTAGGAGTAGAACCTCCAGAGAAGGAGGCACACAGAGCAAGGCCTGGCAGCTCAGAAGCAAAACACTAACTGAGTTAACACATTGCACAGGCCCATTCCACAGGGTGGAGCTGCCCTAAATACTGGAGGCCTCTTGGTAATTGGTCAGGAACACATTAGACAGGTGCGCCCTGATTTTATAAGAACCAGAGAGTTCCGGCGCAACCCCCCTATGCACACAGCCAGGAAGCATGCAGAGAGCAGGCAGAAAGCAAGAGACACAGAGCATGGAGCCAGCAGCAGACAGAAACTACAACATGACCTGGAGCAGTGGGTAAGTTGGTGTGTGAGAGATGAGAGGCCATGCCGTGATGCCAGCAGGGTTGTTACACCGACGCTGGTTCAGACAGTGCAGATCCTGAGACACTTGACAGGACAGACACTGGTTCAGGTTCAGACAGTGTGGATTCTGGAACACTTGACAGGATGGAAAACTGGTACTGGATCAGGTAACGACGGAGTGGCTTCAGGCTTAGTTACCGCCTAAGCAGCTTCAGGTTCAGATACTACTGGAGCGGTTTCAGGTTCAAGTACCATCGGAGTGGTTTTAGGCTCAGTCACCACCAGATCGGCTTCAGGCTTAGGTACCGCCAGAATGGTTTCAGGTTCAGGTAAAGCACGTTCGCTCCTCACTATTATGCACTTCTCTGCCCAATTTGAGCTATCTGCCCAATTCAAGCTTAGCAGATTCGCTCATCTCTAATAGATAGATACATAAATAGATACATTAATATATAGATACAATAGAATTAAATGTCATATAGAATAATCAACATAATATTCTACATATACTCTAAACTGAAAAAAATATACAGCATATATGATTATTTTCTACATTCAAGGTAAAATCATCTCATTTTCATGTTCTCTTTTCCCTTATTTTAATATTATATCATGTAGTTGAAAGGATTAATTTTCAGTTGTGCACAGAGCATATACTTAGCATGCCTCCTCACATCTTCTCTGTCTCTCTGGAATTGGAGTCATGTTATATATTGATTGCAGAATAACATTCTATTTACATCTTGCAGTAAAATACCATTATCCATTTTGATAAAAACCACCTGGCATCCGGTTCTTTGTTTTATACAAGACATTTCTTGCTACTGCTCACAGAAAACTTGCTAAATTATGAATGATTACCTTGAAAAACAATCTTGAATTTGTACCAATGGTGAATTCAGAAAATAGTCAAATCCATGTGTATTTTTGGCTGCATGGAGAAGTTTGCCATGATATTGTTGTTCTATATCACTTTGTCATTCCTTCCATTGAACATTTGGACTGGAGTTGGATGGTGCTAAATACAGTACACCGTCCTAGTCATCTGTCCGGAGTTCTCTCACCTTTCTGCTTTACCTCATGCAGCTCTTACCAATGGCAACTTTTATTCAGCCAATTTGCATAACAGGAGGATTTGACACTCCTTTCCACTATTAAATAATAATTCTGACAATGACATATATTAGGGAATTGACATATATGCATATTTTAATATGTGCATCAATTAAACAATTATTAACGTGGACCGGAAATGTTACCTTTTAGTAGAAACTTACCCGATGATGATAAAAAGATTTTCCACCTTTTGGGACAATTTTTTTCCTTAACTGCATATAAATGGAGCAATAAATAATTTTGGCAATTCGATTTCATCAGACATTGTGCATTGTTTGCCTTATATAGCCTCTGTGTTGCATTGTCTATTTCTGGCTGCAGAATGAGTTAACTGAGATGCTGTTAGTCAGCCCACCATGACAGTCTGATGAGGAGTTTATACTGTAACTCTTTTATCTGTATTTTTCTGAGCTGCTTTTATCTAATAAATGATCACAGACATCATAAAACCTGAATGTGCAGGGAAAAAAAAGCCTGTAAAAGCCAACTGGTACAAAAAATATTTTAAGTCCCATGTTTATGCCATTTAAGTAAATACACAGTATATATACAGTATGTATATATATATATATATATATATATTTACAGTACAGACAAAAAGTTTGGACACACCTTCTCATTTAAATATTTTTCTGTATTTTCATGACCATGAGAATTGTACATTCACACTGAAGGCATCAAAACTATGAATTAACACATGTGGGATTATATACTTAACAAAAAAGTGTGAAACAACTGAAATTATGTCTTATAATCTAGGTTCTTCAAAGTAGCCACCTTTTCCTTAGATGACTGCTTTGCACACTCTTGGCATTCTCTTGATGAGCTTCAAGAGGTAGTCACCAAGAATGGTTTTCACTTCACAGGTGTGCCCTGTCAGGTTTAATAAGTGGGATTTCTTGCCCTATAAATGGGGTTGGGACCATCAGTTGTGTTGTGCAGAAGTCTGGTGGATACACAGCTGATAGTCCTACTGAATAGACTGTTAGAATTTGTATTATGGCAAGAAAAAGCAGCCAAGTAAAGAAAAACGAGTGGACATCATTACTTTAGGAAATGAAGGTCAGTCAGTCCGAAAAATTGGGAAAACTTTGAAAGTGTCCCCAAGTGCAGTTGCAAAAACCATCAGGCGCTACAAAGAAACTGGCTCACATGAGGACCCCCCAGGAAAGGAAGACCAAGAGTCACCTCTACTTCTGAGGATAAGTTTATCCCAGTCACCAGCCTCAGAAATCGCAGGTTAACAGCAGCTCAGATTAGAGACCAGATCATTGCCACACAGAGTTCTAGCAGCAGACACATCTCAACAACAACTGTTAAGAGGAGACTTTGTGCAGCAGGCCTTCATGGTCAAATAGCTACTAGGAAACGACTGCTAAGGACAGGCAACAAGCAGAAGAGACTTGTTTGGGCTAAAGAACACAAGGAATGGACATTGGACCAGTGGAAATCTGTGCTTTGGTCTGATGAGTCTAAATTTGAGATATTTGGTTCCAACCACCGTGTCTTTGTGAAACGCAGAAAAGGTGAACGGATGGACTCTACATGCCTAGTTCCCATCGCGAAGCATGGAGGAGGAGGTGTGATGGTGTGGGGGTGCTTTGCTGGTGACACTGTTGGGGATTTATTCAAAATTGAAGGAATACTTCAATTGAAGGCATTCTATTCCATCCGGTTTGCGTTTAGTTATTATTATTTATTTTTCAACAGGACAATGACCCCAAACACACCTCCAGGCTGTGTAAGGGCTATTTGACCAAGAAGGAGAGTGATGGGGTGCAACGCCAGATGACCTGGCCTCCACAGTCTCCAGACCTGAACCCAATCAACATGGTTTGGGATGAGCTGGACCGCAGAGTGAAGGCAAAAGGGCCAACAAGTGCTAAGCATCTTGGGGGAACTCCTTCAAGATTGCTGGAAGACCATTCCCGGTGACTACCTCTTGAAGCTCATCAAAAGAATGCCAAGAGTGTGCAAAGCAGTCATCAAAGCAAAAGGTGGCTACTTTGAAGAACCTAGAATGTAAGACATAATTTCAGTTGTTTCACACTTTTTTGTTAAGTATATAATTCCACGTGTTATTTCATAGTTTTGATGCCTTCAGTGTGAATGTACAATTTTCATAGTCATGAAAATACAGAAAAATCTTTAAATGTGAAGGTTTGTATACACTGCTCAAAAAAATAAAGGGAACACTAAAATACCACATCCTACATATAACTGAATGAAATATTTCAGTTGCAAATCTTGATTCATTACACAGTGGAATGTGTTGAGAACAATAAAACATAAAAATGATCAAGGTAAATCAAAATTAATATCCCATGGAGGTCTAGATTTGGAATGATACTCAAAATCAAAGTGGAAAATCAAATTACAGGCTGATCCAACTTCAGTGGAAACGCCTCAAGACAAGGAAATATGTTCAGTTGTGTGTGTGTGTTGCCTCTATGTGCCTGTATGACCTCCCTACAATGCCTTGGCATGCTCCTGATAAGCAGCGGATGGTCTCTGAGGGATCTCCTCCCAGACCTGGACTAAAACATCCACCAACTCCTGGTCAGTGGTGCAACGTGATGTTGGTGGATGGTGCAAGACATGATGTCAAAGATGTATTCAATCGGATTCAGGTCTGGGGAACAGATGGGCCAGTCCATAGCTTCAATGCCTTCATCTTGCAGGAACTGCTGACACACTACAGCCACATGAGGTCTGGCATTATCCTGCATTAGGAGGAACCCAGAGCCAACCGCAACAGCATATGGTCTCACAAGGGGTCTGAGGATCTCATCTCGGTACCTAATGGTAGTCAGGCTACCTCTGGCAAGCACATGGAGGGCTGTGCGGCCCTCCAAACAAATGCCACCCTACACCATTACTGACTCACTGACAAACCTGTCATGCTGAAGGATGTTGCAGGCAGCAGATCGCTTTCCACAGCATCTACAGACTTTGTCACATCTTTCACATGTGCTCAGTGTGAACCTGCTTTCATCTGTGAAGAGCACAGGGCACCAGTGGCGAATTTGCCAATCCTGGTGTTCTGTGGCAAATGCCAATTGTACTGCACGGTGTTGGGCTGTGAGCACAACCCCAATCTGTGGACTTGGACACTCAAAGCATCCTCAAGGAGTCGGTTTCTAACCATTTGTGCAGACACATGCACATTTGTGGCCTGCTGGAGGTAATTTTGCAGGGCTCTGGCAGTGCTCCTCCTGTTCCTGTTCCTCCTTGCACAAAGACAGAGATAGCTGTCCTGCTGCTGGGTTGTTGCCCTCCTACGGCCCCCTCCATGTCTCCTGATGTACTGGCCTGTTTCCTGGTAGCGCCTCCAGCCTCTGAACACTACGCTGACAGACACAACAAACCTTCTTGCCATAGCTCACATTGATGTGCCATCCTGGATGAGCTGTACTACCTGAGCCACTTGTGTGGGTTGTAGAGTCCATCTCATGCTACCACGAGTGTGAAAGCACAACCAACATTCAAAAGTGACTAAAACATCAGCCAGAAAGCATTGGTACTGAGATGTGGTCTGTGGTCCCCACCTGCAGAACCACTCCTTTATTGAGTGTGTCTTGATAATTGCCAATAATTTCCATCTGTTGTCTATTCCATTTGCACAACAGCATGTGAAATTGATTGTCAAACAGTGTTGCTTCCTAAGTCAACAGTTTGATTTCACAGAAGTTTGATTTACTTGGAGTTATATTCTGTTGTTTAAATGTTCCCTTTATTTTTTTGAGCAGTGTATATACATATATAAAATACCCCTCTGCACTTGGCCAGGTATGTCTACCTGACCTAAAATATATATCTATAAATATTAGAATGACACAGCCTATATGTCACGTTTCTGTTGTCAGATTACCCGGGCCATTGGATCCTTCACTGTCCCTAATGCTACAGGTACCCTAGCTATTCCTGCTCACCAGATTACTCCTGATGAGGAAGATGCTGAGGCCATGTACCTTGCTGAACTCCTGAATGAGCCCTATATCTCTCCCCCTCCCCCATCCTGGGAAGTAGGGAGGAATTGTGTATGTAAATACACTAACCAGACAAACAAGGAAGGACGTACAGGGATAAATTAATATACCAATTATACAAAAATGCAACAGAGGGGACCACCAGGTAGAAAATGTAGGGGAACTAAATAAGAGAGGACAAGGGATTACATACAGCCAAAACACCTAGCAACAGGCTCAGATAAACATTCAAAAACACCTCTACAAACTACGGACTCCTCTCCCCTCATCAGGCAGTACAAGACAACGCTGGCAATCTAGATGTATCTAGAGTATATGTAGATCATCCAAGCAGGAAGAAAGCACAGACTCCAAGCTGAACAAATTAACTCATGCATTCCTAACAGAAACCTGTACCATTTAATAAGAAGGAGAAGTCCTTTTGATCAGTGCAGGAGTACGTGAAATCAGACGCTGCTGTCTTCTGGCCCCTTTCTATTGTGGTAAACCTGTGACACTATATTAATGAGATGTGAGCAGACTTCTATAAAGTGATACATAAATTATTCTTGGCTCCTACAAATATTGCTACAACGGCTCAATGTCCCTTCAAGTAAAGAAATAATCAAAGTTAATCTCAAATGACCATGCTCATGTAGTACACTGTCCAAATAATACTGCCGTCCTTGCCTACCTAATTTATGTTATATAGTGTCTAAATGTGTTATTTTATGTATGTTAGGTTCCCATATTGTCATTACCCTGACATGAAAACAACACATGATCCCGACCTTTGAATAACACAAAATGTCTCAATGTCATATAAAAATTTCTGACTAATTTTAAAAATTAGCTAGAAAAATTATTCATAACCCACACATAGGGCTTCCAGTCAGACCTAGAAAGTTTATTTTATTTTAGTCACTGATTTGTCACTTAAATGAGATCTTAAAATCATCAGACCTGTACAGGTCCTTCTCAAAAAATTAGCATATAGTGTTAAATTTCATTATTTACCATAATGTAATGATTACAATTAAACTTTCATATATTATAGATTCATTATCCACCAACTGAAATTTGTCAGGTCTTTTATTGTTTTAATACTGATGATTTTGGCATACAACTCCTGATAACCCAAAAAACCTGTCTCAATAAATTAGCATATTTCACCCATCCAATCAAATAAAAGTGTTTTTTAATAACAAACAAAAAAACCAACAAATAATAATGTTCAGTTATGCACTCAATACTTGGTCGGGAATCCTTTGGCAGAAATGACTGCTTCAATGCGGCGTGGCATGGAGGCAATCAGCCTGTGACACTGCTGAGATGTTATGGAGGCCCAGGATGCTTCAATAGCGGCCTTAAGCTCATCCAGAGTGTTGGGTCTTGCGTCTCTCAACTTTCTCTTCACAATATCCCACAGATTCTCTATGGGGTTCAGGTCAGGAGAGTTGGCAGGCCAATTGAGCACAGTAATACCATGGTCAGTAAACCATTTACCAGTGGTTTTGGCACTGTGAGCAGGTGCCAGGTCGTGCTGAAAAATGAAATCTTCATCTCCATAAAGCATTTCAGCCGATGGAAGCATGAAGTGCTCCAAAATCTCCTGATAGCTAGCTGCATTGACCCTGCCCTTGATGAAACACAGTGGGCCAACACCAGCAGCTGACATGGCACCCCACACCATCACTGACTGTGGGTACTTGACACTGGACTTCAGGCATTTTGGCATTTCCTTCTCCCCAGTCTTCCTCCAGACTCTGGCACCTTGATTTCCGAATGACATGCAAAATTTGCTTTCATCAGAAAAAAGTACTTGGGACCACTTAGCAACAGTCCAGTGCTGCTTCTCTGTAGCTCAAAAGTGGCTTTACCTGGGGAATGCGGCACCTGTAGCCCATTTCCTGCACACGCCTGTGCACGGTGGCTCTGGATGTTTCCACACCAGACTCAGTCCATTGCTTCCTCAGGTTCCCCAAGGTCTGGAATCGGTCCTTCTCCACAATCTTCCTCAGGGTCCGGTCTCCTCTTCTCGTTGTACAGCGTTTTCTGCCACATTGTTTCCTTCCAACAGACTTACCATTGAGGTGCCTTGATACAGCACTCTGGGAACAGCCTATTTGTTGAGAAATTTCTTTCTGGGTCTTACCCTCTTGCTTGAGGGTGTCAATGATGGCCTTCTTGACATCTGTCAGGTCGCTAGTCTTACCCATGATGGGGGTTTTGAGTAATGAACCAGGCAGGGAGTTTATAAAAGCCTCAGGTATCTTTTGCATGTGTTTAGAGTTAATTAGTTGATTCAGAAGATTAGGGTAATAGGTCGTTTAGAGAACCTTTTCTTGATATGCTAATTTATTGAGACAGGTTTTTTGGGTTATCAGGAGTTGTATGCCAAAATCATCAGTATTAAAACAACAAAAGACCTGACAAATTTCAGTTGGTGGATAATGAATCTATAATATATGAAAGTTTAATTGTAATCATTACATTATGGTAAATAATGAAATTTAACACTATATGCTAATTTTTTTAGAAGGACCTGTAACTCAGTGTTTAAAGACCTGCAGAAGTCTTCAATCCAAAGAAATGAGTTTAAAGCTATAGCTATTTCTCGTAAGACCTAAAAGTTCAGATGATTCAAGCATCGTGATCATCATCAGGCCAACATAGTACGGCTCTATGGAGGAGTGAAGGAGTGCCATTACACAATTTGGACAGTTCAGAAAGGAGGACTTGAATTAACAGAAATATATAAGCTAATCTGTTATTTTATTAGGGTGCGGCTCAATCATGCTGAAGTGTGAATGCATTTGTAAATTTAATGGAACAGTGATTTCTGTAAGAATGTAAATGTAAAAGTCGACATAACTTTGAAAAACACAAAAACTTTTTCATTTGTGCAGTGCTATTTCTATTATAATCTCAATTTACAACAGTGCAAGTTTTCTACACCATTATTTGCTAGAGCCGTGGATTTAAACAAAGCAGACATTGACGGAGTATATGACTTCACTAATTCTTCTTTTCAGACTAATAAAACACTCAACGAGTATGTTAATCTTGACTCTCTTTCACTATATTTTGCAAATTTCTCTTCTTTCTGCATTAGCATTTCAATGCCTATAATATCTAGACATTGAACTTTGACTGTCTAATTCACAAAGTAAGATTTCTGGCGTGACGCAAAGAGGTATATGTCATTCTTCAGAATCTCCAGATTTATGAAAAGTTTTAGTCCTCTTCATGAATCTGGAGCATCTGACTAAACTACGCCCTGTCATCAAGACCGGTGATGAATCATGAAGACTGGTCTTGAAGGATCATTCACCAGTTGGCTATTTCAACACATTCTCAGTGTTTTCTCTCTCTTTGTCAGTGTCTTGTCAGTGTACTATGCTCCAAAGACTCACAAAGTTTCTCAAGAAAAGAGAGCATGCTAAGCATGTGTTGTCTATGCTAATAAATGCTCTCTAAATGCTGGCAAGGACAATGAACTCACAGTGTGTGCACTGGTTGTCTATACCACTGTGTTCTCATTTCTTGCGAGTGTTTTGTCCGTGTGCTTTGCTCTGAAACACGGGCAAGGAGATAGAAAGCAAAAAAGGCTTCAGAGCAAAATTCACTGACAGAGCACAGGCAAGAAAACAGATCACACTTAGTATGCATTGGAATTGACAACCGGTGCATAGTCTGTGTGTTCTCTCTCTGTGGCAGCATTCAGAAAAGCTTTGGAGCAGAGCACACTGGCACTAAGCAGTAGAGCAATCAGAAGAGAGCAAGACAGACCAACCCTGTCACTAATGACAATCTGTTTCAAGAAAGAAGGGGCATTGAAATAATCAGGTAGGAGGGAGAAACCAATGAGCAAACATCAGTGATGACGTTCCATTTGAGACTCACCTATGAACGCTGGAAGTTTCAAACAAAGCATCATAGAAAGTAAAAATTCGAAAAATGCTTTGTTTTTAAAGATAGTTAGAGATGCAATTTAAGCTGTTGGACAATCCCTTTAATAATATTAACATTTTTATTTAGAGGATTATTTTCAATGTATTTGCCTATTACATCTAAAAAAATTCTGGATTAATAGATAGTGATGAGCGAATACATTGAACACTATTCGTTACTCACACGAATAGTATGGTATTCGGGCTATTCGTTACTTGGCAAATAATTAGGTATTCGCCTCGGTATATTTGAGTGACCCGCCCAGCATGTTTGGCGCTTTATTTGCAGCCAATGACCATGCTGGTCTGGCTAGCCAATCACAGTAATGCCGTTGCCATCTTTTGTGTGGCATTACTGTGATTAGCTGGCTTTCCAGCATCATAGGGAATATTTAAAGGCTGCCAGGCTGTGGGCGCCATCTTGCGCACATTGCAGCCTGAAACAGCGTAGGTAGAGCATAGTTTCAGCATTGGGATAGTGATAGAAAGTTATAGTGAGCATTATTTATACCATAAAGCTCCTTTAAGAGCTGAAGATTGTCAAGATTACTTGTTTGTTAGGTGGGGATTTAGTAGGGAGAGATTTAATAGGAGGGAAGGAGTCTGGGTGAAAGGCAGGCAGGCACCTGGGTGTTGTCATCATTGCAAGTATATGCTGCAGCTCTCTGCTATTTTCCACTTAAAATACCTAATATTTGTCTAGCTGTTGTGTGACCGGTGCAATCTGTGTAGAGAGATTAGCATACGTGACAATTTAGCAGGGGCAATAATCTTCATTACTCCGCATTTGGAGTGTGTCAGCAAGCCAATTGAAAAATCATAGCACTGATCAAAACAAAAAAATCATCAGCAAAGGTAATATGTCTATTTTATTGAGTTTGATGTGCTGATTCCAAAAATATGCTTCATTTTGCTCTATCACATAAAGTTTCTGAGATATAAGTATTTTTGTTTTTATGTTATTTCTGCATTTTTTGTGTATGTGGTTTTCCCTATGTCATTCCCATTTCTTTGCTTGTCTTATTTAATTGTGAATTTTCTTACAAGGACAACATTAGTAAAGGTTTTAGTGAGTTTTATGGGAAGGAATATTGACAGTGCAGTCAACCAATGACTGCTTCTCGGAAAGTCGCATGTTATAGGGAGGAGCTAACTGTTATGAGGCGGTAAGATTTGAGTCAGTCAGAAAAGGATGGTGATGGCAGCAAGGATCCGTATGTGAGACTGACAGGAGACAGGCCTCTACAGGGATCTGAACCCTGCCACTGGGAGATATAAGGGAAGGCAAAAGACAGCCGCCATTGTGAGAGGATTTTCACTGCATTTCTGGGAGGGCAAGTCATCTCAGAGAGAAGAAAACAGCTCAGCCACTGAGGTAACTGAGTGAGGGTCTCCATAGAGAAAGAACCTGAATGCAGCCAATATCACACTGAGAAACTGCCTGTCTGCAAATATTCATCTGTAAGGAATAGACTGACCCATTTACCTCACAACTGTATATTTTTATCTACCAGATTATCTCCAGTAAAATCAGTTCTAAATACAAGCTGCCTCTGTCATCTCTGGGGAAATATCTACATGTAGTCAGTTGGCTCATCGCATTTTTTTTTAGTTTGTCACCACCATTGAACTGAACTTACTCTACTGTTTGATCTGATTTAAAGGAGAAAAATGCCCCAACAGTGTATCAATCATCCAAATAGAGTCTGCTATGTGTGTGGTTCTTTTACACCAAAAGGACAAGCACGTTCAATCACTCATGATATTAAAAAGATGTACCAGATGTACTTTAAATGTCCACTTGGTGATCAAGACATTGTATTGTTAACGTTGTTACTTATGACTTTTGTGTTTGAAACTGTTAAACTGTAAAGCGCTGCGGAATATGTTGGCGCTATATAAATAAAGATTATTATTATTATTATTATTATCAAGACAAAAGCTGGGCCCATTATGTGATATGTTCAAGCTGTTAAAACGGTATTTGTGACTGGTTGAATATGAGGAAAGTGGCTATGCCATTTGCTGTTCCCATGATTTGGAGAGAACCCAAAAATCATTGTGACGACTGCTACTTTTGTTTTGTCACACAAAAGGGCTTTTCTACAAAGAACAAACATAAGATCAATTACCCTGAACTTGAATCTGTGATTAGGCCAGTTCCATATGATGGTACCTTGCCAGTTCCTGTACCACCATTGTCTGGATTGGATGAAAATGAAGTAGAACATGAAGACTATGGAGCTGAAGCTACTGGAGAAGACATGGAGACCTCAAGTCAAGATGAGTATGTACCTGATGGAGCAGCCAAGCAGCCAGAATGCTTTACTCAGCATGAATTAAATGATCTCATCAGAGACCTTTAATTGTCAAAAGATAAAGCTGAACTTCTTGCATCTAGGTTGAAACAAAATAATCTTCTTCATGAGTATATCAAAGTGTGTTACTATCAAAACAGAAGTAGCACTTTAACACAATTTTTCACAGTTGATAGACCAATGGTGTGCTGTAACAATGTGAATGGCCTCTTTGAAGAACTGAATCAAGAGTATTTTGTTGCAGATTGGCGATTGTTTATTGACTCATCCCAGAGAAGTTTGAAATCAGTGTTGCTTCACAATGGAAATATGAAACCATTTAATCCCTATTGCTCACTCATGTCATCTAAAGGAAAGTTATGAAAATCTGTCAGTTGTTCTGGATGCTATACAATATAAGCATCATCAATGGAATATCTGTGGAGATTTGAAAGTGATTGGTCTTCTAATGGGATTGCAAGGAGGTTTCAAAAAATATTGTTGCTTCTTGTGTTTATGGGACAGTAGAAATACAGTAGAGCATTATGTTCGTCGTGATTGGAGACAGAGAAACATCTATGCTCCAGGTAGAGTCAATGTTCAGCATAATCCTTCCGTTGCTCCAACAAAAATCTTTCTTCCTCCACTACAAATGAAGTCGGGATTGATTAAAAACTTTGTGAAAGCCATGGCAAAGACAAATACACATGGGTTCCAGTACATTTCACAGAAATTCTCCAGCATTTTAGCAGCAGCAAAACTTAAAGTAGGGGTATTTGTTGGTCCTTAGATCAGAGAACTTATGAGAGATGATGTGTTTGAAGGAACTCTAAATGATAAGGAATTGAAATCTTGGAAAAGCTTCAAGTGGAACTGTGAAAACTTCTTAGGAACAAAAAATCTTCAGAATATGTTGAAGGTGTTGAGGAACTGCAAAATGCATACCAGTGTCTTGGATGTCGCATGTCTCTGAAAATGCACATTTTGCATTCACATTTAGATTTCTTCCCTCAAAATCTTGGGGATGTAAGCAATGAACAATGCGACCGGTTTCACCAGGACATTAAAGTAATGGAACACCGCTACCAAGGTTTTTGGAATGACTCAATGATGGCAGATTACTGTTGGATGTTATATAGGGACAGCCCTTAAAAATCGTATCAACAATAGTCTAATGTCAAGCACTTTTAATTTCTGCTCATATTTTGGCTTCTATTTTGCATGTGAAATTATTTTGGTTAAATAAAAACTGTTTTGTAAGGCAAGGCATTTTTTTCTGATATGTAGATTACTGTTTTCTTAATGTCGCCAGCATATTTCCTGCACCTTATAATAATGATGCTGTTCCATGGAAACTATATGTGCTACAGAAAAACTACATATATTTTTTTGAATCAGGACAAAAAGATCATTCAGAAAAGTACAAAGTCATCTGCGATGATTACAAAAATATTTTCCTGTAGACCTGTGTAATTTTCTATTGGTAAAATAGCTTATCTTTATCTAGTAGTTGTGCGACTAGAGCAATCCGGGTACAGGTAATCTTACTTGACAATTTAGCAGGGGTAGTAATCTTCATTACTCCGCATTTGGAGTGTGTCAGCAAGGGAATTGATAGGGAGTACAAGTTTCACCATTGCAAAATGAGCCAAGTTTTCAAAAAGTACAAAACATTAGCCACGTGTGGTATGCATGTATGACCACTAAGTACTTGTTGCAGAAGGAGGAGGAGGTGATTTCATGAACAAAATGGGTTTGGATGGTAAGGGATGAATGTTAAAACAGCTTATTAAACAAAACATTAACATTAACATTAAGGCTGCTTTTACATTACGTTGCTGTCATCCATAGGGCTTACAAAGTCGCCAGAAATCCAGCCCTTGTTCAATTTTAGAAGAGTCAGTCTGTCTGCATTTTCCATTGACAGGCATGTGCACCTATCCATTATGATTAGACAAGCCAAACTAAAAACCTGCTCAGACAACACACTTGTACCAGGGCATGGCAGCACCTCCAAGGTGTAGAAGGATAGGTGAGGCCAAATGTGAAGCTTGGACAACCAATAGTGAAAGGGCACAGAAGAATAAGGTAGGACGCTGGTATGGTCACTTAAGTAGTCCTTCACCATCTTGGTCAACTTCTCCCTCCTTGTCATAGTTACACCCACAGATAGCCCTTGATGATGTGACGGTCTCATGAACATGTGTTGGTTGGTGGACATGCCCCCCGAGTTTCACCTGGCATGCGTGGCCCTCTCCTGAAATCCTTGTGGGTGAAAAGGGTCGGTACCTCTTCCAGCAGTGTTGTCTGAGAGTAATATTTTTAGCAAGTCTTCCACAATGGCCCTCTGGCATACATGCACTGAAAATAGCACGTCTGCCTTTGACGTGAGAGAAGCAAATTTCTCCTTGTACCTTGGGTCAAGAAAGGTGCACAGCCAGTATTTCATGTTGGACAAAATGCCTTTCACACAAGGATCTTGGGAAAGGCATCTGGACATGAACTCTGCCATGTGTGGCAGACTACACAGAGTCAAACGTTCAGTGTCCTCACCAGGAAGAACACTAACCATCCTCTCCTCCTCACGACGCATAGCCTTCTCTTCCTCCTTCTCCTCTTCAGGCCATCCATGCTGGAAAGGCATGAAGCTGGGATTGGCAGTCCCCTCTGTAGCGCATCGTCATCACCCAATGTCTATTGAGAATATTGTGTGAGGCTGAGCTGTGTGGTATCAGCCACTGTAAAACCTTGCTCCTTAGACACCTGCTCGGCATTCAATGTTTCTTCTTTGAGATTCTGCAGCAAATGTTTTAATAGACTGAGCATTGGGAGGGTTACGCTGACAATAGTGTCATCAGCGCTCACCATCTTGGTGCAGTACTCAAGGTTTTGAAGAACCTCAGAAATGTAATCGATCCACACCCACTTGGCAGTTGTTATGTGTGGGGACTGAGTGTTATCCTGACGAGCATGGAGAACCTGGAATTCCGACACTACTCTCTGCTGCTCACTAAGCTTTGTCAACATATGAACCTCCTACCATCTCAACACATTTATCTAACTATCTCTTTGTTGCCCAATCAAAATTTTCTTCATAACAAGAATCCTTGTATCTTGTTCTCACATGCTTTATGCATTTAATAGCCCTATGTGTCTGTGTCACGATCCAGTTCGGGTTTTGAGTCATGACTGCCCTTTTCCCAGGCAAGGGTTATCTTTGCTCTGCCTCATTCTGGGTTCAGGCTTGCTATTTAGCTCTGCTGCATCCTGCATGCGGTGTTAGTTATATTTTCTGTGTTCGGATGGAGTATCTGACTCTGGTAGTACCCTGATTGGTCCTGCTGTGCTCTCTGACCTTGCCCATGTACACTGTGTGCAGAATTATTAGGCAAGTTGTATTTTAGAGGATCAATTATTATATATTGATCAACAACTATGTTTTCAATCAACGCAAAAGACACAAAGCTTAATATTTTTGGAAGTTGGAGTGGGTTTTTTTAGATTTGGCTATCTTAGGAGGATATCTGTTTGTACAGGTAACTATTACTGTGCAGAATTATTAGGCAACTTAATAAAAACCAAATATATTCCCATCTCACTTGTTTATTTTCACCAGGTAAACCAATATAACTGCACAAAATTTAGAAATAAACATTTCTGACATGCAAAAACAAAACCCCAAAAATTAGTGACCAATATAGCCACCTTTCTTTATAATGACACTCAACAGCCTGCCATCCATAGATTCTGTCAGTTACTTGATCTATTTACGATCAACATTGCGTGCAGCAGCTACCACAGCCTCCCAGACATTGTTCCGAGAGGTGTACTGTTTTCCCTCCCTGTAGATCTCACATTTTATGATGGACCACAGGTTCTCTATGGGGTTCAGATCAGGTGAACAAGGGGGCCATGTCATTATTTTTTCTTCTTTGAGACCTTTACTAGCCAGCCACACTGTGGAGTAGTTGGAGGCACGTGATGAAGCATTGTCCTGTATGAAAATCATGTTTTTCTTGAACAATACCGACTTTTCCTATACCACTGCTTGAAGAAGTTGTCTTCCAGAAACTGGCAGTAGGCCTGGGAGTTGAGCTTTACTCCATCCTCAACCTAATAAGGTCCCACCAGTTCATCTTTGATGATAGCAGCCCATACAAGTACCCCACCTCCACCTTGCTGGCGTCTGAGTCGAAGTGGAACTCTCTGCCCTTTACTGATCCAGCCTCTGGCCCATCCATCTGGCCCATCAAGAGTCACTCTCATTTCATCAGTCCATAAAACCTTTGAAAAGTCAGTCTTAAGATATTTCTTGGCCCAGTCTTGACGTTTTATCTTATGTTTCTTGTTCAAAGGTGGTCATTTTTCAGCCTTCATTACCATGGCCATGTCCCTGAGTATTGCACACCTTGTGCTTTTTAACTTTGCAGCTCTGAAACATGGCAAAAAGGTTGGCAAATGGCATCTTGGCAGCTTCACGCTTGATTTTCCTCAATTTATGGGCAGTTATTTTGTGTTTTTTTTGCCCAACACGCTTCTTGCGACCCTGTTGGCTATTTGCCATGAAATGCTTGATTGTTCGGTGATCACGCTTCAAAAGTTTGGCGATTTCAAGACTGCTGCATCCCCCTGCAAGACATCTCACAATTTTGGTCTTTTCAGAGCTCGTCAAGTCTCTCTTCTGACCCATTTTGCCAAAGGACAGGAAGTTGCCTAATAATTAAACACACCTTATATAGGGTTTTGATGTCATTAGACAACACCCCTACTCATTACAGAGATGCACATCACCTGATTTACTTAATTGGTAGTTGGCTCTCAAGCCTGAACAGCTTGGAGTAGGACAACATGTATAAAAAGCATAATGTGATCAAAATACAACTTGCCTAATAATTCTGCACACAGTGTATTTTCCTCCTTCCCTGTCCATCCTGTCTTAGTGTTTCCTGATTGCTTTTGGATTTCCGTTTTTTGACTCGGCTTTGACTCTGACTTGACTTTGCCTCTGGTCCCTGGTACTTCTGCCTTTTGTCTGGTATTGATCCTTTGGCTCTCCACTGACTCTGTGATTGTTTTTTCCCTTTGTAGTGCATGATGGTCTAAGTTTTGACTTGGCTTGTTCGACTATTCTGCTGTCCTTGCAGACTTGTTACTTTCCTTCCACTCTATTGCCATCTGGTGGAAGTTGCAGGTACCTGCATAGCTGCAGCGTGACAGTTTGTACTTTTACACATACTGGTTGGTAACCGGTTCATGCAGCATTACATGAACAACCGATTTCTTACATTATGGCTGATCAGAACAATGAAAGCAATTGTTACCATCTACCATTCGTGTCTCCCCTATTTACATATAGATTATAAGCTTGCTAGCAGGGCCTTCATTCCTCTTGGTATCTGTTGTTTATGTGATTATTGCTATTCTGCAATGCTTTTATTCTCTGTACAAGTCCCCTCTAAAATGTAAAATGCTGTGGAATATGTTGGCGCTATAGAAATATAATTATTATTATTATTTATTGTTGTTATTATTATTTTTACTAAAAGTTGAATTATAGCTTGTGGGAAGGTCACAAATCAGTTTGTGACTAGGCAAATTAAAGCGATGCTGCAACAAAGCTAGCCCTCCGAAAGCCTGAGATGACTTTCGGAAATGTGTGCTGACACGCCGTACCTTGGCAAGTAGGTCTGGCAAGTCACGGTATGTTTTTAAAAAATGCTGTACAACGAAGTTCTGTACGTGGGCCATTCATGGAACATGTTTATTAGCTTGTCGAGCTTTAAAGCTGCCCATCAAGTTTCACCCATTATTGCACACAACCAGACCTGGTTGGAGTTTCAGATCGGTCTATCACCTTCAACAGCTCGGCTGCCTTGTTAGCTATATCACCTAAACAGATGAGCTTCAGCAGAGCGTGCTGCCGCTTTGCCAAGGCAGTGTTGTAGACCTCCCAGCTGGGGAGTGATGGGGACTAGTGATGAGCGAATATACTCGTGGCTCGAGATTCTTCGAGCATGCTCGGGTGTCCTCCGAGTATTTTTTTAGTGCTCGGAGATTTAGTTTTTCTTGCCGCGGCTGAATGATTTACACCTGTTAGCCAGCATAAGTACATGTGGAGGTTGCCTGGTTGCTAGGGAATCCCCACATGTACTTATGCTGGCTAACAGATGTAAATCATTCAGCTGCGGCAAGAAAAACTAAATCTCCACGCACTAAAAAATACTCGGAAGACACCCGAGCGTGCTCGAGAAATCTCAAGTAACGAGTAGATTCGCTCTTTACTAATGGGGACGCTACTTTTGGTGAGGAGGAGAGACAGGAACTGCAATACGAGGAGAATTGAGGTTGAGGACTCACAGGCCCAGCCTTTTTGCTACTGAGAATGGACTGTGTAGAAGACTTTGGGGTGCTGCTTGTCAACACACCGGAGCCTTTGTCTGTCATCCAACCCACAACATCCTGGCAATAGTCTGGGTTCGTCAGTGGTGTACCATGCTGACCACATTTTGACAGAAAGCTAGAACGAGATACAGTCACCTTCTGATCTGTAGCACAGCCTTGGCGGGCACCAGCACATCCATATCCCTTAACGTCACCCTTTCTCATATTGAATGTTTTATGCTTATGAAAAATATAATTTCCTGGCTAGATAAAGATACACTATTTATTAAACCAATAGAAAATGCGTATTCTTGTGCAGATTGGTCATTGACACTCCTGTCTCTGTCCCTTGACGAGGCTGCTTTCAAGTAAAATGAGGCTTGTACATGTTCCCAACATGGGTTCAGGCCTGACAGACTGACCACAATTGAGGCCCTCGCTTCTAATGCTTTTGGTGACTGGTAGAATCCAATTTACTGACATTGATCATACAGCTCCCCCAACTCCTGTAGTATATTCACCTTACATTGGCTTCCATTAGGAACCGGTGGCAAAAATAAAATGTGGAGCTTTCAAAACACAGGTTTCACAGTACCTGCTGGCCCTATGGTAATTGTCAGTGAGGGCCGCATAATGACATGGTGGTGAACATAGTGGTTGTGGCAGGCCAAATCCAAAATTCAAATTGGCATGTTTTATCTGGCATTGTAAAGTGATGGTGAATATTGTATTCCATTATCTGGCTAACTATTTGGCATGAGGGAGGGCCCTCCCAAATGTAGGAGTGAGAGCTCTCCCAAATGTATGATACAGGACCACCTGAGGGCCCTTACCAAACTCAGGTTTCATGGCACCTGCTAGCACTCTGCTAATTGTCAGTGAAGGCCGCATAATGACATGGCGATGGACATGGTGGTGGTGGCGGGCAAAACCCAAAATTCAAATGGGCATTTTTATCTGGCATTGTTAAGGATGGCAAATATGTATTCCACTATCTTACTATTTGGCATGATGGAGGGTCTTCCCAAATGTAGGAGTGAGAGCCCTCACAAATGTTAGAGTAAAAAATAAAGCCAAAACGCTACGTGTGAATATATGCTAATGGGAAGTTATAATCTTTCTATTCTTTTTGCTTTATATACATGCAATTATGAAGGAAATTCATAATTAAATCTTAGTATTTATCCCTTTAAAAAAAATATGGTTTGGTTTGGTAGGTCTTTTTAAAAATCCATAAAACCGGCACAATAGTCTGGCAACATTATTCCCAGATACCATATGCGAGTGTGAAAGGCATGCAGCAATCTTCTCCATGCTGTTTCCATTTAGTCTAGCTCTTTCCCATCCATTTCCATTTTTCTCATGCCTCCAGACCTGTTTGTTGTGTCCAGCAGAAAAATATTTGGATTTCCCATTGACTTGAATTGGATTCGTTGTTCGGTACAAATACACGGATATTAGAAATTATTCGTACCGATTTTCACAAATCCGAATATTTCACAATTCGATCATCACTATTAATAGAGAATAGATAGGAAAAAAATAAGGTAAAATATTACACAGAATCTTACTGTATATATTGTGTATTAAAAATAGCTTCTTAATTTACTTTTTAATCTCGTGTGAGCATCATAATATATAACAACATGCCTGTATGTATGTGTTTTTGAATCTGTTTTTATTCTGAACTAATTGGAGTAATCTCAGCAAGGGATTTCCCAATAGATGTACTTAATTCTGCATGGATTGGATCATAAAATTATTTTTACATTTATTTTTGAAGGGGTATCAGAACAGCCCACAGGATTAGGTTTACATTAGAACGACAGGGTTTTGTTCATACTTCTTTCTTTAGAATGATTTTCGAGTCATATATCACATAAACCTAGACTTAGTTTTTTTCTAAGACGAAGCATTTTTTTCTTGGAAGTGATGCATTTTCAGTTTTTCAGGATGAAACTTTAGATTTCTGTTAAAACTATTTGGCACAATAAATATAATTAACTTTAGTTAAAATATAAATGTAAAACTAAAACTGAAGCTAATTAATGAATTTTCAAAAGTCGTGTGAAGTTGGCTGAAGAAATACTTAAAGAAGCTCTCCATGCTCCAACTCTCTGATTACAAAGTTGGTGGGCTCCATCATATTAATATATGTTCTGATACAATTCTTTGATCCTATTTGCAGCAGTATTTTCATATTTTAGTATAGGTTAAGAAATTGTAAAGGTTTACAATGTATTCCAGCTGTCTTTTTATCTCTTTATTTTTCCATCTTATATTTAGCAAATCTAATAGATTCACTGAATATTTCTCTACTGTATTTATCCTATAAATGTCATGATCGAAGATACTGTGAATCCGTTGAACCTTTTTCTACAGTCAGGCGATGTTCACACATTGCGTTTTTGCGGCGATTTTTCCCACAGATAAAACCTGCACTCTTGGCAGTAAAGAAGATGAAGATGCTTACAAAAAACATGTTTTGCTGGGTGTTTTGCTGTGTTTTTGCTGCTATTGTATTGCTGTGTTTTTGATTCGCTTTTTGCTTCGTTTTTGCTGTCTCTTGAGCATGTTGATAAAGTTTAGTGGCCCAGCGGACAATTTTAATTAATTTATGTACTGTCATAAGAAAAATTAAATATGCACTTATTGAATTATGTGGATATATAGATCATCACAATAAAAACCAGTAAAATCTGGTGCTTTGTCATTTTTAAAATTATGTCAACAGAACCTAATGAACAACAAAAAAAGCATCTTAACTTAAAAAAAATGTCAAGTTAAACCATGGTATTAACTATTTAACAAAAACTGTGCCAAAATGCGGAAGCAGTGAGTGAAAAATTAAATACATCCTTGCTGCTTCCATAGCAATTAAGAGGGTAAGTAGCAGCCAGATGTTGCTAATAAAATGCTCTTGATTAATTGTTCATCAGCAAGTGTAACTTCCCCTATAAAAGCAGACATTTGGGCAGTTTGGTGATGTGGATAATAATAATAATAATCATCTTTATTTATATAGCGCCAACATATTCTGCAGCGCTTTACAGTTTAACAGTTTCAAACACAACAGACATAAGTAACAACGTTAACAATACAATAATTAAAGTGAAATAAGACGACCCTGCTCATGAGAGCTTACAATCTACAATGAGGTGGGGAGATACAAAGTACAGGTGCGTATTTACAATGATGTATTTACAATGATGGTCCAGCTATCTTCAGGGGGTGGGGGATAGATGGAGATAGTGAATGGGCTACACACACACACAAACATAACATGACTTGATTACTGAATGTTATAGGCCGCTCTGAACAAATGTGTTTTGAGCGAGCGCCTAAAACTATGCAAATTGTGGATGGTCCTAATATCTTAGGGTAGAGCATTCCAGAGGATTGGCGCAGCGCGGGAGAAGTCTTGGAGTCGGTAGTGAGAGGTACGGATTAATGCAGAGGTTAGTCGATAGTCATTTGCAGACCGCAACGGTCGGCTAGGCCGATAGACCGAAATGAGGGAGGAGATGTATGGGGGTGCCGCACTGTGGAGAGCTTTGTGGATAATTCAGGTGTGTGTTAATGCAAGCTAAAAAAGCAGAAAAGGGCTAATCATAAGGCTGGTTTCACACGTCAATTTATTTCTAGTACCGGAAAAACCGGTACCAGAGATATCCTTGTCCATGTGTCCATGTGTTCTACGTGCGGGACACATGTGGCAACCATGTGTCACCCATGTTCTGCATCAGTACCACACAGATGGCCACTGGGAAAGAAGCGCCTCAGTAAGTGCTGATCCACGGCAGCTGCTGCTGAAGCTGGCTCTCATCATTCTCCCCTGCTCTGCTGGCGATCGGCACGAGCAAAGGAGAATGATGAGAGTTATCTTAAAGTCCAAATAATGACAGGAGTTTGGGGGCCTGATGTGGGTTCCCCCCTATTTTTTTGAACCAACCAGGCAAAACTCACAGCTGGGGGCTGCAACCCTCAGCTGTCAGCTTCTGCAAGGTTGGTTATCAAGAATAGAGGGGTCTCTCAGCACCTCATTCACCAGTGGTTTTCAGGCAGGACGGTGGCATCTTGGCACCATCCAGGTTGAAAACTATTTAGCCCCCAGACATGGACTACAGCATGGGACACAACGACGGACAGGTATGGTATACTGTTCGTTTATTATTTTACTTTTATTACAGGTGATCAAGGCCTTCGGGGAATTAGGCATTGCAGTAAGTATGGTTTAATTTAGAATATTAAAGGAGTCTGTCAAACTGACAGCGCCCACTGGTGACCTCCATCACATGATTGGGGGTCATCGGTGCATCGGGATGACAATCAGAGGTCTCCTTGATTGTTCATGCTGGATTGCTATGAGCACCACCCTGTGGTCGTTGCTCATAGCAAGGCTGTAATTCTGCTACATAGATGTGATCTGTAGCTGAGCCAATCAAGTTGTGGCAGCTTCTAGCCTGTAGGCTATTCAAGCAGGTCAAAAAAAAAATGTTTTTAAGGATATGAAAAAATATATATATTAAAGTTTAAATCAACCCCCTCCCCTTTCGCCCTATCAAAATAAAGCAATAAAAGAAATCAAATCTACACATATTTGGTATTGCCACATTCAGAATCACCTGATCTATCAATAAAAAAGATTAACCTGATTGCTAAACAGTGTAGCGATAAAAAAAAGTCAAAACACCAAAATTACGCTTTTTAGGTCACCGCAACATTGCATTAAAAACGTAATAACGGGCGATCAAAAGAACATATCTTCACCAAAATGGTATCATTAAAAACGTCAGCTCGGCATGCAAAAAAATAAGCCCTCACCCAACCCCACATCACGAAAATTGGAGACACTACGGGTATCTGAAAATTGCACAATTTTTTATTTTTTTAGCAAAGTTTGAAATTTTTTTTCATCACTTAAATAAAAAAGAACCTAGGCATGTTTGGTGTCTAGGAACTCGTAATGACCTGGAGAATCATAATGGCAGATCAGTTTAAGGGTATGTGCACATGTTGCGGATTTTGCTGCGGAAAAAAGCGCAGAAAAGCTGCATTTGTTTATTCCGCAGCATGTTCATTCTTTGTGCAGATTCCGCAGCGGTTTGCACCTGTTCCATAATAGGAATCTGCAGATGTAAAACCGCAGATGGAATCCGCACAAAAACTGCGGTAAATCCGAGGTAATTCCAAGTAAATCCGCAGGTAATCCGCAGTGTGGTTTACCTGTAGATTAACAAAAACAGGTGTGGAAAAATCCACAGACATCCCACCTACGTGTGCACATACCCTTAGTATTTAGTGAACCTAGCAAAAAGCCAAACAAGTGTGGGATTGCACTTTTTTGCAATTTCACTGCACTGAATTTTTTTCTGTTTTCTAGTGCATGACATGGTAAAATCAATGGTGTAGTTCAAAAGTACATCTCGTCCCTTAAAAAATAAGCCCTCACATGGCCATATTGACGGAAAAATAAAAAAGTTATGGCTCTGGGAAGGAGGGGAGTGAAAAACGAAAACGCAAAACTGAAAAAAGATCCAGGATTTAAGGGGTTAAAGAAGCAATCCCACTATTTTTTCATTAAATGTGTGTACATACATGTTATATAGTATGGTGTGAGTGTATAATTATACTCACCTACCGCCGCTTTGTCCGGTGTCCAGTGCCGTTCTGTTCTCCTAATCTGTGACGTCACTGCTCTGCATACTGGGGCTCTTACTCATTTGTGAGAAAAGTGGTCTAGTGTAATTTGATAAAAAAATTGGATGGTCCACTGCCCAATATTAGTCTATGAGTCCCTGCTCACCTGCAATTTTTTTTGTCAGATCAGATCAGGCGGAGAAAAAAATGGCAGCATGCTACAATTGTCTTCGTATCTCGGATGAGACTCCCCAGTGCAGATCAATGGGTGCGAGTGTCATCTGATTTTTACACACCCTTGTCCTTGACAACCAAAAATTTCATCTGACGCGTACAGAATAATCACAGCGTGACCCAACAAAACAGAAAAGATAGAATAGATAAATACACATAGAATAGATAGATAGATATATAGATAGATAGATAGATAGATAGATAGATAGATAGATAGATAAATAATGCCAGTCACATATATGATTAGTACAGTGATTGTGTAGCTTACTGTACATGTATTTTATTACCAAGTAAATTATTTTCTGAGGAAATAGCATGGGATACCCCAAAATGTTATTAACTAGCACAGGGAAAGCGAGATCATTGTTGCAAAAGTTCTAATTGTGCTAGCGCTGACGTCATTCAGATGAAAGAAGTTCATTGGCTTTTAATTCTGATGACCTTTCTGATGAGACCGTGAGGATGAAGAATGAGGCTCAATAGGCTTTCCTTGCAACAACTACTTCTGGCTCATGCATAATGCACATAACGAGCCAGCAAGTATCAATTGCAGTGACATCACTCAAAAGCAGAGACGGACGGTGCTGGCAGCTGTAGAGAGCGGCAGTAGGTGAGTATATTTATACAGTAACACTACATCACATGCATGTACACACACATTTAATGAAAAAAAATGGTGGGAGTGCTTCTTTAAAAATTATTCATGTGAATGTACAATTGCATACATAGTGTCGAGTCGGAAGGTAATTAATGAGGTATACAGTGGCTTGCAAAATTATTCACTCCCTTGGCATTTTTTATGTTTTGCCACCTCACAACCTGGAATTTCACTGTTTTTTTAGGGTTTGAATCAATTCATGCAAAGAAAATGCCTACAACTGTGAACAGCTACTTATAAATAAAACATAATGACTGAAATTTGCTGTCGCTGTTGTATCATTAAATTGATTATATCTGATATATCTGAGGAATAATGAAGGCAATATTCTGTTGAATTGAAAAGCGTTGTCTAATTTTAATTTCTTATTTTCCATTCATACATATGGGATTGGAGAGGAACCCTTGCTGCAAGGTTCTTTAAAGCTGCAAACAAAACCACACAGTATTTGCTGATTTTTTACTCATAAACAAATGCCCACGAACCTGAAAGAACTTAAAGAGGTTAACTACTACTAAAGAGGCTGAGCCCTATGACCTTCTCAGTCTCTCACATCATTCTAGAGTAATTTTTGTCTACACTTCTTTCTGATGTTGCTTAGAGGGAACCTGTCACCCTCCATGGCGTTTTTAAGTAAAAGAGCCACCTTCAGCAGCACTACGGCTGCATTCTGTGAAGGTGGCTCTTATGTTTAGCATCCCTAGGAGGCGGCGCCCGGTGAGATGATGAACGGCTGCGAGGCGCTTGAGTCAGGGAGAAATCATACCTCCCTGACTCAATAGAGGTATGGCGCCAAATTTATAAAAGTGATTATTTCAGCATTCCTAGGGATGCTAAACATAAGAGCCACCTTCACATAATGCAGCTTTAGTGCTACTGAAGGTGTTTCTCTTATCTGTGAAGGTGGCTCTCTTACTTAAAAATGCCCTGGGGGGTGACAGGTTCCCTTTAAAGAGGTTGTCCACTAATTTTTTTGTATGACCTATCTTTAGAATAGCCAACAAAATAAAGCAGCACTCTGTAGCCCACTAGTATGAAAACATGAAATATATGCAATTTGAATTGCATTACTGCACTAAAAAATATGAGAAATTGAGAATTCTTAGTGCATAAATTGATCAATTCATGTGTACACGGCAGCCCCGGTTATATATGGAGATAGCTACTCTTAGTAAACACCTGTACACACCTGATTTCTGTTTGGAAGTGGCGGTCAGTCTTCTGATATTTTTATCTATAGGCGCTATGACTGAGCACTCCACGCATCAGCCTCTGGTGGTTTATATTACAGCAGGATCCTACCTTCCCATATAAATGTAGGCTGTCAGTGCAGGAGAGGAGTACCCACAGGATAGGTCCCAGCAAAGATATTCACCTTATCGCGGACACCAGGTACACATGAATTTTACGTGCTAAGTATTCTCAATTTTTTATATTTTCTAGTGCAGTAATGCAATTAAAATTTCATATACTTCATGTTTGCATGCTATAGTGCTACAGAGTACTACTTTATTTTGTTGGCTATACGGTACAGACCAAAAGTTTGGACACACCTTCTCATTTAAAGATTTTTCTGTATTTTCATGACTATGAAAATTGTAAATTTACACTGACTGCTTGCACACTCTTGGCATTCTCTTGATGAGCTTCAAGAGGTAGTCACCAGAAATGGTTTTCACTTCACAGGTGTGCCCTGTCAGGTTTAATAAGTGGGATTTCTTGCCTTATAAATGGAGTTGGGACCATCAGTTGTGTTGAGCAGAAGTCTGGTGGATACACAGCTGACAGTCCTACTGAATAGACTGTTAAAATTTGTATTATGGCAAGAAAAATGGGCTAAGTAAAGAAAAATGAGTGGCCATCATTACTTTAAGAAATTAAGGTCAGTCAGTCCAAAAAATTGAGAAAACTTTGAAAGTGTCCCAAAGTGCAGTTGCAAAACCCATCAAGCGCTACAAAGAGACTGGCTCAGATGAGGACCACCCCAGGAAAGGAAGACCAAGAGTCACCTCTGCTTCTGATGATAAGTTTATCCCAGTCACCAGCCTCAGAAATTGCAGGTTAACAGCAGCTCAGATTAGAGACCAGGTCAATGCCACACAGAGTTCTAGCAGCAGACACATCTCTACAACAACTGTTAAGAGGAGACTTTGTGCAGCAGGCCTTCATCGTAAAATAGCTGCTAGGAAACCACTGCTAAGGACAGGCAACAAGCAGAACAGACTTGTTTGGGCTAAAGAACACAAGAAATGGACATTAGACCAGTGGAAATCTGTGCTTTGGTCTGATGAGCCCAAATTTGAGATCTTTGGTTCCAACCACCGTGTCTTTGTGCAACGCAGAAAAGGTGAACGGATGGAGTCTACATGCCTGGTCCCCACCGTGAAGCATGGAGGAGGAGGTGTGATGGTGTGGGGGTGCCTTGCCGGTGACACTGTGGGAGATTTATTCAAAATTGAAGGCATTCTGAATCAGCTTGGCTACCACAGCATCTTGCAGCGGCATGGCATTCCATCCGGTTTGCGTTTAGTTGGACCATCATTTATTTTTCAACAGGACAATGACCCCAAACACACCTCCAGGCTGTGTAAGGGCTATTTGACCAAGAAGGAGAGTGATGGGGTGCTACGCCAGATGACCTGGCCTCCACAGTCACCAGACCTGAACCCAATCGAGATGGTTTGGGGTGAGCTGGACTGCAGAGTGAAGGCAAAAGGGACAACAAGTGCTAAGCATCTCTGGGAACTCCTTCAAGATTGTTGGAAGACCATTCCCGCTGACTACCTCTTGAAGCTCATCAAGAGAATGCCAAGAGTGTGCAAAGCAGTCATCAAAGCAAAAGGTGGCTACTTTGAAGAACCTAGTATATAAGACATATTTTCAGTTGTTTCACACTTTTTTGCTAAGTATATAATTCCACATGTGTTAATTCATAGCTTTGATTCCTTCAGTGTGAATTTACAATTTTCATAGTCATGAAAATACAGAAAAATCTGGAAAGCAAATACAGAAAAATCTGGAAAGCAAGAAAATTACAATTAATAGTCCAAAGTGGTATTCAAAAAATGCAAAATATATTTATTATATAAAAAATACACATCCAGGAAAGAAGAAATAAGAGTCAAGCACGTGTGTTTGGAAAACTCTGAGAAAGGGGTGGACAAGATGGGAGAAATTAAACTTGAATGTAAATATATATCTTAAACTTCATATTATGAATGTTGATGTATAATAGTCTTACTATATTGTTCAAAAAATCCTGCCAGTTTAACAATATATGTAGTGTCAAGGCTACATATAACCAGTGAATGCAGGACCTGCCAATATTTGCACGTCTGCCACAACACGCGTTATGGACCAGCTTTCATCAGGGGGCATGTTTGCAAACTATAGCGCTACACAGAGTGCTACTTTATTTTATTGGTTATATATGGAGATGGCTACTCTTGGTAAGCATCTGTACACACCTGATTTCTGTTTGGAAGTGACAGTCTTTTGATATTTCTATACTTAGGATGGGTCATCAATATGTGATCGGCCAGGGTCCGACACACCAATCAGCTGGTATCGGTGCCGCCACCAACCACTGGCCAGAAGTACTCGCGTGCCGAGCTGCTCCATCTTCTGAGTGGCTGATGTGTAACACTCTGCTGTGGCAACTATCAGAAAGAATGAAGTGAATACTTCCAGACGGGCAGCTGCCACCGACACCAATAACAGCTGATCGGCAGTGGGCAGGGTGTCGGACCCTGGCTGATCAGTCATTGGTGACCAATCCTAAGGGTAGTTTATTAATCGAAAAGTAGTGGACAACCTCTTTAAGCAACATCAGAAAGAAGAGTAGACAAAAATTCCTCCAGAATGATGTGACAGACTGATAAAGTCGTAGGTCTCATTCACATGTCCGTTTTCACGTACAAGTGCTATCCACACATTTCACCGATGGCTCTCATACCTATGAAGTCTATATTTGCAGAATGAGTGGTGTGTGCAAAACCACAGACTTTTGTCAGATATTGATTAGTGTCAGAACAAACTCAGCAATGCAAATCTATGGGTCAGTGAAAATATTGGGCAGCACTTGGATGCCCTCTGTGTGCTGTCCATTTTTTACTCACTCATAGCTAGTAGAGGGTGGAGTAACTTTTTATTCTTATCTGTGAAAAAAACTGATGAAATATTGACAAAACTCTGATGAAAATCACTGATGAAACTCAGTATGTTTTTCTCGTAAAACTGACATCTGAATAAGGCCCTGCTTAAATATTTTAAGTTGTTGGTTCTAAAAGTTGTTCATGGGATGTGCTTAATTTTCCACACACCACTTTTATAATTTTGCCTAGTGCTGTGAAATAAATAATGACATGGTAATGAGTGCAATTTGTCATGTGTTGTTGTTCATCTAAGATTGTATTTACCTACTTTTAAGACCTTCTAAGGAGTATTTTTTTTAGTATATCTTATACAAAACACTAGGATTCAAAGAGGGTGTGCTTTGTTTTAGCATGCCTGTATATTAATTAATCTCATAACAATTGGTAAGAAAGATAGTTTTGCACCATACACATAAATGTTGCACCAAATATGCCATGATTTGCTATTAAATAGCCGTTCTGCATGAGTGTGGAACAAACTATTAGGCCTAACCCGGCAAAACATGGAGATAGAGATTTTGTATGCGTCTATATTATATGATATGCATGTTTAAATACCTGCATTATAGATATGAGAGTGATATTACGCTTAGTATTACTTTTGCATCAGAAATTATTCAATGTGATATCTATGCAGTAATAGATGAAATCCGAAAAGAGACAGGTACTTGTACATACTTTGCACTGATCATGAGTCATTCTGAGCCAACAAGAAAAAAGACATCTCAGTGCTTTGTCAAGTGTACAAAAAACATGATCTTCAGCTTTTTCTGAAAATCAAATAAAAAGAAGTATATTTACCTTCCTGCATACAATGGAACTGAAAATAGAAAATATATCAGTTTCATTTCGGTTACATTGATTGAAAATTAACCAACAGGATGGTTTTTGGTGGGTGGAGGATTGGAAGTCTCAGGCACAAGCTAGAAAACATATGCAAGTGTCAACATAAATATTATTGCTTTTAATTTGCTAAATTTTTTCGTTGTAGTAACACGCAATACAATACTAACACACTGTATGATGCCAAAAAAGAGACGGCAAAATGTTCAAACAGCGATCATTGTTGCAGACATCCAGGACAGGATTATGAGAAGTCCAAGGATGTTGACACAAAAATTATGTCATCAAGAGGTAAAGCAGGGGAATAAACTTCACAAGAGCAGGCACATCATGGTACATGGCTATGGGTACACAGATTGTGAATTAAATCTTCTGTAATGAAAATATAAACCCACTCGTTTACATGAACATCTTTGAACATTTCAATGCACAATTAAAGAGTAAGTGGACTTTAACATCTTTTCAGAAACCAATATAACAAGAAGATAAGACATTTTGTTATATATCTTACTAGATGAAGGCCCGATGCTATCGCATCAGGAGGGCGGTAATGTCACAATGGGGGCAGGCTTTGAAGCATTGAGAATCTCTCCCCCATGTGCTCACCCTCCTATCCACTTTTTTTTCCCACGTGCTGACTTCTCCCATCTGTGCTCTCTTCTTTGACTTGTCTACGCCATGTGCAATCCCCCTTGTCTGCTGTCTCTCTCCTTCCTGTGCTGTGTTCTCCCCTCATGTGCTGTCCCGTTTGAGCTGTCTCCCCCCTGTGCTCTGTCTCTCTCACCCCTGTGCACTTTCTCTCTTCCCCATTTGCTGTCTTCTCCTCTCATGTCATCTCTTCTTTGACCTGCGTACCCCATGTGCTCTCTCTCGTCTGCTCTCTCTCTCCACCACTGTGCTATCTTCTTGTGTGTGTGAGTGTGTGTGTGTGTGTGTGGTGAGTAGTGTATAATTCAGATTATTCGTCAAACTCAATCTGACAGGTGCCCCGCCCCCTATCAAAGTGTATCAAAGTGTGTAACCCCTCCCCTCCCCTTGTCTGACGGCTGGTATCCAGCTGTCCCTCCTTGTTTGATTCCCCCTTTTGATATCGTTTAATTTGTTGTAGTTTTGATATTATTCCTCGTATTTTGTTTTTATACGTAGTCCGAGTTTGATTCTGTAAGCTGTGTTTTGAGAACTTATATAACACATGTTTATAATTATAGCCTAGTCGTGTATTTATTTTACACGTGGTTTATAACACCTTTCTCATTTGTTTTATATTAGATTTTATACGTAGCCCGAGTTTGATTCTGCAAGCTGTGTTTTATTCAGTGTATTCATATAGTGGAGAACTTAAAGCTGTCTATTTGTTTTTGTAAATGGTGAACACTAACTAAATGGTGAACATTACCTAAATGTTTAGGTTAACTGCGGTTCAGAGGTTTATAACACCTAGGTCAATTGTTGTTGTATTTGCGTACCCAATAAATGTTTATTTTCACAAGCAGAAGAGGCAGCTTTTCTGTTTGTACATGTATTGTACCTGAAGGTTATTGCGGGTCATGTGCCCAGGCATTGGTTTTTTATAACGCCGAATGTTTGATATTTGCTTTCTCTTTTTTGTGTCCTGAAGATGGCATCTGAGAAGTTATTTAGCTGTTATCTGTGGGGCATTGTAAGCTGTGTTTATTCACAGTGTAGCAGATTTTCTCCTTGTGGCTGCCTTATATACACAAACAGAAGAGTTACTGGACAACTTATTTCTGATATATATATATATATATATAATATGCACCAATGTTACAACACAAGCTATAATATGACCCAATGTTACAACACAAGTAAGAAGCGGCGTGTTTTATACGAATAAAAACCAAAGAAACTATATTGTAAAAAATTAAAAAAAAGATTTATTTCTCACAATAAAACAACAGCTCAAATTTTAAGTTAGCTAACAGCATGATGCTGGCAAATGCATCTTTGCGGTATCTGATAACGACACGATGAACAAAGAACTGCGCCTGAAAATCTTGATGTCACAAAATCTGATACGGCTCGATCATTATTCTGCATGTCAGACGTAAAATTTTGTAAAATCTTCTTAAATGGAAAGCCTCGCGCTAAATGGTATAATACATATATGCAATAATGACCGCATACACGGCTATACAAATCTTGAATTTGTGCGCTCTGATAACAATAAGAATAACAATTCTTGTTCAGGAATGTCACAAAAGCGCGTGGAAAGATAATATTATCCGCACGGAAGCCGTAACTGTCAAAAAATATGCCCGTCTTATCGTCGCAGAGTACGATTAATATCCAGTGGCGACCAGCTTGATTCGCCGGGTCTGTATTCACAATATATGCCGCGGGTCTCTGAGTCACTCTTTCTGCCGGAAGCAAATCACACGGAAACACACCGGCGAATATGCGGTCTGTATAATTATCGGACCGCGCTACAACTGTAAGCTGCAGACTGTCCATCGTTGCTTAATTAAAATCGTACAAGATCTCTCGCCTGTTATTAATTTCCAGAATGGTGTGGTTGACTGCAAAGACAATCATATTTATCGTGTGGGGTGTCGCTATCGCAAAGCGGACTTCAGCACGCAGATTACCTGTTTTAATGAGCGAGAAATGGCCGCCAGGCTCTTGATCAGGCGATAAATCAAAAGCAAATAGCGTGAAGCCAGCCATAAATTCTTCACGATCTATCGCCATGGCACAATCAGCCTTTTGCTTGCCCGATATATGGGCAAGCGCCATATATTCTCTGATAGCTAAATCAGCATTAAAATTAGGATTATAAGGCCTCGCGGGTATCTGCTGACCATCCAGATATAATGCCGCGTGGCTGACGTGGTAGTGGTGAAAGTCCAGTGGGTTTTTTGTATAAGAACCGCTGAAGCCCTCATTATCTACAAACCCCAATATAACAGTTTTTGGTATCTGTCCTAGGAAGAGGTTCTCGTGGTTCGTGATCCGGGTCCCTGCGGCGATGCTGTACACTTTCAGGCATGTTCGGTCAACAGCGTACTTGGCTGTAGCGGCTAGGAGGGCCTGGCTGTGGCCGATTCGGACAGCCGGTGATACCTGCACACTTTTCACATAGAGAGCCGCCTGCGAGATTTGTACCTTCAGCGGCTCGGCTTCTGCGGACATGAGGCAGAAAGTATCCTTATTTCTTGACAGCTTAACCTTAAGGTCAAGGCCGTTCAATATTAACTTTGGCTGGTTAAATATATCCCCAAAAATGGGTCCCAAAAGGTCGATGGGTTTTGAGTGAGAGGCGGCACTGGCTCTTTTGATAAATCCCGCATTTGCACCATCCAGGCGCCTGTCATTATGATGCCCCGCAGTGTCTTTATAGAACAAACCGGCTGTAAATTGCGATGCCAGCGTCTGTGAACTGTAATTTAAAAGGGTCTCTATGTACGCTCTATAGCTGTAGAGATTGTCCGATTGTGAGATAAGTCGGTCTCTCAGAGTAATATCGACCTGGTTAAAAAGAGTGGCTAGAGGGTAGTTTATGAGCGCCACACGCGCACCATCGGCGATGGCTGTATTATCCTGCTTCACGATGCGACAGCTTATGTACAGCAGCGTGTTGTTCAGATCATAATAATAATCACCGCTACCAGATATGTAAAACTCCAACGGTCCATTGTCTGACAGAGCAGCAACCGGCTGTACTTCTACAAATAGAGATTTCTCGATACTTGTTTGAGTCGGTGGTACGGCAAAAATATCCAGTTCAGATTTTGCGCACTCTACAGAAGCGTCATGCAGGAAAGCCATGGTAACTGATTAGAAGATGTCGTCCGCAGAGCGTCTTACTCGTTTCTGACGGGGCCGTCTCTTGGATGTAGTTTTATTCATGAGCATCGGCGGTAAAGGAGGGCAAACGCGCCGCTTTCTTTTTTGGGCTTTTTTAGCAACATAGATTATCCCAGAGCCGTCTTGCTGTGTTGGCGTATTTATCCTTTTCATAAGGGCCGTCGATGCTGATGTCACGGCATCTGCAGCGATGTTCCGGGCACCCGTCCGAACGTGTGGTTTTACTAATTCTAAGCCTTTTCTGAAAAGCGGCACGGCGCGACGAAATAAGCCTTTAAATAGTCCTGCCAGTCCAGAGCCATACATGTACTCGCTCCCGCGGAACCCCTCTAGTCCGTGCCCCGACTGGGCAGTATAGTAGCGGGCATAAACAGCAGGATCTCCATACACCCTTTGAGACAGCATTTTATCGTGTCAATGCTGGCGAGGTCTAAAATGTAATCGCACTATACACTTGCCGTAACTGAATTTAACCGGCGTGCCCTGGTCCGACATGACTGTAATGTTTATGGAGTCAAAGTGTTGCTTGCACAGCGGTATGTAATCGGGCCGTGAGTAGCGCACCGTGACAATATCATTATCATCGCCGCTAACTTCTACGGTTCGTAGCAGTTGAACGTAACTGTCGCCTACAAGTTGATGTTGAATTATATCAGTGTATACAAAAAGCGAATAAAAACCAGCTTTTGAATCGGGGTAAAAGCGGCGATTCCACGGCATTAAAGCAACGGGGGAGTCATCGACGGTCTGCAGTCCGAAAATAAATTTTAACTTAGTACCCAGAGCAAACTGTATAGGGGATGGGTCGGTCAGGATCACCTCGCGGCGTAGCTCATCATACCGTATTCTGTAGGCAGGCGTAGATAAATACAGCGCTTCTATTCGGGCATTGACCGCGCCAACTAGCTTAGGAATGGACGAGTAAAATCCTGATTTTATGTGATACTGTACTAAAGGTTCGCCGTGTTTAGCCGCGTAGAAGCTCCCTTCAAAAGCATCAAACGTGTTCCACGTATGGGGGTACTGTATTTCCGTTAACGCCACCTCATAATCTGCCGAAAGATGAACGGCCCGCGCTAACTTGGTATTGTACTCCGATATTGTGTTTTCAGGGTAGATTTTAATTGACGAATTACTGGGTAATGTCACGAAAAATGAGCCCGCTTCCATGGTTATATATCTGTCAACTCCGAGACCGGGATCCAACTATTGAATTTTTCGGGGTAGCCCAGCCATTTGACAAAGCAGTGACTCACACCCCTGACACGTTTTTTTCTCAAAATTTTTTCTACTCTGTAGACACGATCCTCATCCATAGGTATTTTTTGCAGCTCTTCCTTATAAAATGACCCCTCTACAGGCTCCCTGGCTAAATCACTGATTTTATAAAGGGGTTTATGAAATTTATTGGAGACGGCGGTAATTAAAAAAATCTCTTCGCTGTATGTCTTCTCATAGCCCTTACAGAAGGGCGATTTATAGCGCGATATTCTCACATGAGAGCCAACCGTTAAAGACGGTTTAATCGGTTTATTAGTAATAGTAGAACTGTAAATATTGCGCCAGATTTGCATCACGTTTCTCTCTGACACAGATGCGGGACTACAGCGGATCGTTGAGTGGTACGTATGGTTGTAGCTATGCCGTAAATCCGGTAAAATATCAATATACCTAAAGGTATTATGATGCGTAAGATAGCGCCACATACGGGTTTTTAATGTGCGATTAAAACGCTCGACCATAGCGGCTTTTACATCATTGTTTGTAAAAAAGTGATGAATATTGTGCGTATTACATAGTTGCTTGAGTGATGAATTTATAAATTCTTTGCCGCGATCCGTCTGCAGTTTCTTCGGTATGCGCTTATCATTTTGAAATATTAATTCGAACGATCTGGCGACACTAGCGCCTGTCTTGTTTGTCAAGGCCACGCACCATGCGTATCTCGATAGAACATCAATCACCGTCAGGATGTATTTGACATTATCATTTTCCCTTGAATAGTCAATTAAACTTACGAGATCCGCCTGCCACTGCGCATCAATGGCCGAGACGTAAATTTTATTTGTCAAAAAGCGTTTTCTAGCAGGCTTGTGTAGCGTGTAGGTGTCTTGCTTATTCAACCAAGCAATAACATCAGATTTCTTTATTCCGCGCGCTCTTGCAGATCTAAATAATTTGTCAATACCCGAGAATGATCCGGGTGCCTGGCTTGTAAAATATTGTTTTTCTAATATGGCATCATACGATTTAGACGTCATGATTGATTAAAATGATTGTGGCTCGTTAATCAACAGCCTGCTTCTTTCAGAAATTCAGCTGTATAAAAATTCCTGTTTTAATCCGGCTATATCATGCGTGAGTTAATGCATGCATTAATTGCATGTATGGTTGTGTTCTGGGTGTTAACAGAAGGCGTGTGATGGGCGTAACTGGGTGTGTTTCTGGGTGTTAACAGGTGAGCTGATTTCTGACACTCAGGATAAATACAGCTGACTGTCCCACTACAGTACATCAGACATTCACCAGAAGTCCGACTAGACTAAAAAAAGCAGAGCTATTCTAAATGTAAGTATATATGCCAGTTGTCTTATTATTCGCAAATGCTTAATTATATTTAACTATGCATCTCTAAACCATAATTAAGAGTGTTATTTGTTTAATAAGTTAGTGTTATACTGGAGGATAGCTGCATATTTAGTATCGTTGTATAATATAGTTTTACTGCATAAAACATATTCTGTGGTACATAATTAATATAGAAAGACTTATCCGCGGGCAACTATTATAACATAATTTATGTAATACAGTAGTTAATAACTGTTAATACGCCCTAACGAGCGCATGCAGCGCTTACTTACTACATGTGTTTTGTTTAACATAGACATATTTATAGTCATATTTATACAGTAGCGGTATATTTAGTGGGGCTGTGTAATATAGTTTTACCGCATAAATCATATTTGTGGCGCATAATTAATATAGAAAGACTTAGCCGTATTACCCATGATTTGCTTAGTATAAGAATATTTATACACGGGCCGCAGTTTTATTTGGTGTGTATATAATTGAGCTTGACGAGTGGTGGTGTGCGGTTAATATAGATTGCGCAAAAAATTTACACAGATAATTTATTTTAGATGGAATCCCAACATTTTTCGGCTTTTTCCAGTCAAGTTGCGGATTCGGTATTCGGTATGTTTCAAGATTTATATACATGTATCTGTTAGTGGCCCATTCTAAGTAAGGATTGTTTTATATATTATCTTTATATTGTTTATTCTTTCTTGTTTAAGATGAATTAATCAGGACCATCCCCGATAATCTAGATGAATTTACCAGGAACACCCCCGATGCTGTAGATGAATTTATCAGCAACTACAGCGATGATTTTTTAAACGGCTTCAGCGTGCCTACTCTGGAGTGTGGCGCTGCTGTGGGGGCTTTGACTCAGGACATCATAGGTGCGTTGTGTGACTGCTGTGTATGTGTGTGTGTGTGTGTGTATATAGCTTTTAAGTATTTAGACGTGTAAATATATATATATATTAATTCTTTACAGATGTCGACATGTTTCCAGAACCAACCACCTCGGAACACAATCAGCTACCTGTTGAGGAACTGATGTACCAGACCCCCACGCCGAGAAACAGTCCTGTTTCTAGAGCACCTAAAAAACAGCTCAGACCGGGGTGCCGGAAAGGAAAAGGTAATCGTATGAAAAGTTTTTTGCACAACCGCTCTGAGAAAATCCACCACGCCTCTACTAAGGCCTATATCTTTATTTATAGCTTGTAAACTGAAGCCTAGAAGAATTTTCACAAAAGAGAATATACCGGAGCTAATGGAGAGCCTCGCAGAAGCTACAGAAGACGCCACGGCAATCATTCACCACACATCGCTATCCCGTAAGTGTATATTTTGGTATACATGCACAGTCTCTGTACAATCAATGATACACGTGCTTCACCATTGAGATCCATGGCACACACATATCTGACACATGTATAATCTTTCCTGCAGCTAAGCGCAGCGGCCTGCGACGGTCTCACACATATCTGACACATGTATAATCTTTCATGCAGCTAAGCGCAGCGACCTGCGATGGTCTCGCACATATCTGACACATGTATAATCTTTCCTGCAGCTAAGCGCAGCGGCCTGCGACGGTCTCGCACATATCTGACACATGTATAATCTTTCCTACAGCTAAGCGCAAAGTCATGAGAAAAACACCTCCAGCACCTCTACAGCCGCTACAGATCACCGAGAATGGCGCAGCACCAGCGTGGCCGGCGATACAGACGGCTAATGGAGCTGTTAGAGCACATCCGCTATCACCGATCTGCGTGGTTCAGGACGCAGGAAACCCTGTGCCGTCGGACCATCGTGAAATACCCCATTCAAGCACCGGCCAGCCATCGACAATCCGTGTGAATGACCCCGCGCTACTATATCCAGAAGTGGTCGAGGCACCCAGAAAACATAGGCGAAAAACAAAACATGTTACAGAGCCACCAACTGCATCCTGCGCCGTGGGTGCAACAGCCACGATGACTCGTGAAGAGTATGATCGCGAGATTGATCAGCTCGCTGATGGTAAGCAACCATCCGTAGAACCGCTCATTATACGTATGTCCCACACTATGCAACCATCAGCGCCATGTGTAACGGGGCCTGCTAATGCCTCTGGGGTCGGACCCTCAGGACCCTCTAATTTGGGTGACATATCTCATGTCTGTGTATCTAACTCTGTTAATGTTAAGAAACGGCCAAAGAGGTCACGACCGGCTGATGTTAAGGTGTGTAAAGAGCTTAAGGTGTGTAAAAAGCCACGGATTCATGCGCCAGCTATAGATCTGCCGCATGAATCCCGCAGCTGGGGCCCCGTTGAAATGCTTGTGTTTCAGGAACACTTCGTCCGCTACTTACGCTACAAACGCTGGCTCCCCAAAATAATGTTTTTTTGCGATACTTTTGAAAAATTATTATCAACACAAAGCCCAACACAGGCTAATAAGTCCGAACTATACGCACTTCGGAGCCTGCTGCTGGATGGCGAGATAACAACTACAGCGACCCCATTATGACTAGATATGGTCGGCTACGGCATGCATAAACCGCCTAAACTAACACTACCCAGGTATAATAGGGCTAGAGTTATAAAGAGGGCTCTAAAATTGTTGGTCAGCGCTAGACGGGCGCTATGCTCTAGGGGGCGTCGTGGTGACATGTGTACTGCAGTGCCTCTACAGACACCACAGACGTCGTCACAAGAGTCAGAACAGCACTCACATAGCCCAGGCAGCTCTGCAGATGCCGCACATGCATCTACACAAAATTCACAAGCCTCAGACGCTGACGCTGCTGGTAATGTGCGGAGTCCCGATCATACAGTATTTTTGCAACACATCCATCATCATGAAAGAGCCCTCCGCAATTTAAACGGCCATATACATACAGATCATTTTAGATTTGTAAATTTAGAGCGTGTACGATCATTTGAAGAGGGCTTGAATATTGTTCATGAGGGCATTCAGGCATTACTGGATAGAATCATCAGGGACATTGAACCTGGCGACTTTGTACAGTTAAGGTTTGATGCCGGCGATACTTTAGACCCTATTTTCACTACAAAACAAACCCGTGAAGATTTTAATTCTGAATCTTTTTTAAATGCTGTTGCCCGCGCACTTCAAAGTAACAGTGAATGCATAGCATCCAATTCGCTAAAGCTAGTCGTCACCATCATTAAAAACCGACGCGGTGGTGTAAAAAGGCGCTTGAAATCTATAGCGAGCAGTCAGATCATTAAACAAAAGAGACAATGGCTGTATGATTTTAACAATTACACGACAAATCTGTGTTTGGCTGCTAGTGTGTGCGCCCTGATGGACGACACGGATGTCACTGATGGTGTTTTACTGAGCCGCTCTAAAAACATACACGCAGCACTGGGCATCCCTGATGATCAATTAGTGAGTTTTAGCGACATCCCTGCATTTGAAAAATATTTGGGGGTCACCATTAAAGTATTGTACTATAGTCAGGGTGATTGGCGTTACTTTCAGAGCGGTAATACACCTAATGGTAAAACAGTATTCATATTGTTCCATGATAATCACTACTACGGTATCAAAAATATGAAGGGTTTTATCGGTGCTAATTACTTTTGTGAGCTCTGCAATTCAGTGTTTCACCACAAAAACAACCACTCCTGCCAGTATTTTTGTAAAGCCTGTCAGAGAGAGAATTGCGAAGAAAGCGGTGCCGACCAACAGCCCAGATGTCCTGTTTGCAGAGTTTATTGCCGCTCGAGCGAGTGCTTAGATTATCACAAACAATTGGGATTAGGCGACCCGGCATTCTGCAGACTTAAAACATTTTGTGATAAATGCAACCTTTTTGTCCCCAGAAATAGCGAAACAGAGCATAAATGTAATGGTTTGCGCTGTCCTGTATGTCGCAGACATATAAATAAATTCGATGCCCATCTTTGTTACATGCGGAAGTATGTAGCACAGGATGAGTCAGATTGTTATATCTTTTATGATTTTGAATGTATGCAGGAGACAGGCACGCACGTCCCGAATTACATTTATGCTACAACGCTGTATGGCCACCCCTCCTGGGAGTTTGAGGGCGATACCTGTACACATGACTTTGTACAGTTCTTTACAAGCGGTAAATTTTCAGATCATACATTTATTGCCCACAATGGTGGAAGATACGACTCATACTTTATTGTTAAGGAACTGATTTCTGAAAAACTACAAGTACAGTTGATAACCCAAGGTGGCCGTCTCTTGTGTGTGTCGCTACCCGATTTGTCTATAAGGTTCATAGACTCTCTAAATTTTATCCCCATGAAACTCAGTAAATTACCACAGGCCATGGGCTTTTCAGGAGGCAAAGGGCATTTTCCACACTTTTTCAATACCCGAGAAAACCAAAACTATGTAGGTCCCATACCTGATGTAAAATATTATGGGGTGGAGTACATGTCACCTGGTGAGAAGGTAGAGTTCCTGGAGTGGTATGAGACACAGGTAAATACAACTTTTGACTTCAAGGCCGAGCTAAAATCTTATTGCAAACAAGATGTTGAAATTTTGAGACACGCCTGCGAGATCTATAGAGAGCGTATTATGCAGATGACGCAGAAAAATGTTAAAAAATACTGTAAGCGTCAAAAGCAAAGGATTGTAGTGAGCAGATGTGTTGATCCTTTTCAGCTCATCACCCTGGCCTCGGTGTGTATGACAATGTACCGGTTTAAATTTCTTCCAAAAAAGACAATCGCCATTTTACCTGGTGATAATTATCACAAGGCAAAAAAGCGCTACTCGACACCCGCTATACAGTGGCTCATGTATGTAGCCCACTCTGAGAACATCGACATACAGCACGCTTTGAGAGGCGGTGAAAAACAGGTCGGGAAGTATTTTCTAGATGGCTATGCCTATGTTAGCGGCCAGCACATAGCCTTTGAATTTCAGGGGTGTTTTTACCACGGCTGTCCCGTGTGCTATAATGAAAATGACACGAATAAGGTCACGAGTACGTCTTACGGTCAGTTATATTACACATTTTTAGCTAAAAAGCGTTACTTACAGTGTTGTGGGTACACAGTAAGAGTGATGTGGGAACATGAGTGGAATGAAATGGTTGAAAATGATTCTAACCTTCAAACATTTCTTCGCCAGATGGAATTCCCCGTTCCTTTAGACCCCCGTGATGCGCTTTATGGCGGGCGAACTAACGACATTAAGCTCTATCACCATCTGGAAGAAGGGGAGACTTTACACTACTACGATTTCACCAGTCTGTACCCCTTTGTAAACAAAACTAAAACATACCCTGTAGGCCATCCAGACATCATCTACGACAATTTTGGATTCATTAAAAAATACTTTGGCATTGCTAGAGTCAAGGTCTACCCGCCGAGAGATTTATTTTTTCCAGTTCTACCGGTAAAACTCAACAAAAAATTAATGTTTCCCCTTTGCTACACATGCGCTGCAAATTCCCAGGCAGATATTTGTGCCCACAGTGATGAAGAACGGGCGCTGACAGGCACCTGGTGCACTATAGAGCTCGAGATGGCTATAGAAAAAGGGTATCGGATCGCTCACATCTACGAAATATGGCATTTTCCTAAAACCACTGATGATCTGTTTGCTCCTTACATTAAATTACATCTTAGGGATAAGCAGGAAGCCTCTGGTTATCCTAGCTGGTGCACTGATGACGTCAAGAAACGGCAGTACATTGACTCTTTTCTTGAAAAAGAAGGTGTCCAATTACGGCCTGAAAATATAGCTGTCAATCCTGCTAAGCGACAGATCTCCAAGCTTTTCTTAAATTCTTTATGGGGAAAGTTTGCTCAGAGATCTAATCTATCATGTACCAGTATTGTTAGGGATCCAGATGAGCTTTTTAAGTATATGTTCCTGCCTTACTATGACATTTCGATGTTACATTTCCTTGATGATGACACCGCAACCATTAACTGGAAATATGCAAAAGGCCACCACACACTCAACAAAAACACAAACATTTTTATAGCGTGTTTTACAACAGCGTATGCTCGGTTAGAGCTCTATTCGCTGCTGGACCGGCTGCAGGAGAGGTGCCTTTATCACGACACAGACTCAGTTATTTTTGTACAGAGAGATGGTGAGTGGCAACCGCCTTTAGGCGATTACCTGGGGGAGCTGACCAGTGAAATACCCGATGGTACACACATCACAGAATTTGTATCCGCGGGACCCAAAACTTACGGCTACAAACTCAACACCGGTAAAACTGTCTTAAAAGTTAAGGGGATAACACTAAATGTTGGTAACTCTCAATCTATTAATTTCAACAGTCTGAAAGATCTAGTTCTAGACTACCCGCGCAATTCTGCCGCAGAAACTCAGAAACGTATTGTCGTACAGCAGGCGTCCATTGTGAGAAATAAAAAGTACTGGGATATTGAAACAAGGCCATTACGCAAAACACAAAAGTGCGTTTATACAAAGCGCCGACTATTAGATGATTTCACAACATTACCTTTTGGGTATTAGTTGAGTATTGTGATGGATACGCGTCTGCAACACCCGTTCTCGTGCATTCTAGCAGGACCGTCTAATTCTGGAAAGAGCTATTTTGTAAAACAGCTGCTATATAATATTGAAGCTAATTTTTCTCAGAAACCTGATAATATTGTATGGTTTTATTCGTGTTGGCAAAAACTATATGATGAAATCTCTCTCTCTTTTCCCCACGCCAGATTTGTGGAGGGTCTACCGAATACATTCGTAGATGACGAATTATTCCCACCGGAGAAGGTGAATTTGGCGATTGTTGATGATCTCATGGAGAGTGCTAGTGAGAATTGTGAGATAGAAAAAGCCTTTACCAAGTATGTGCACCACAGAAATCTCAGCATTTTCTACCTGGTGCAAAACATATTTTGTCAGGGTAAGAAAAGCCGTACGATAAATTTAAACACAAAGTACATGGTGCTTTTTAATAACCCCCGAGATAAATTACAAATTTTAACTCTAGCTCGTCAGATGTATCCCGGAAAAACACGTTTTTTCCTAGAAGCTTTTGAGGATGCCACGCGGGAGCCTTACGGGTATTTGCTTGTAGATTTGAGAGCTAATACTCCTGAGGATCTGCGTTTAAGGACTGGGCTGTTTCCACCCGCGTTGCCCGCTGTCTATGTTCAGAAGAAAAACACTTCTAAAAAGTGAATTTTACCCGGTATCAGACATTCTACGCTGTGTGCGTTGTGCTGTAAAGATGTCTGAGAGGCTCCGGCGTAACTGGGCTCTCTTAAAAACCCTAGTGAAAGCAACCCCCGCTGTCAGAAAGTCCATTTTGCGCGATGCAAGCAATGATTTAATTACAGCCATAGGCGAGATTGCTTTAAATATCTTAAAAGGCAGGATTCCGCTGAAAGAGCGCCAAAAAGGTATATTAAAGAAGTGGCGTAAAGCTATAAGAACCCTGAGCGACAGATCTCAGCCCATAAAGAAAAAGAAGCGCCTACTAAAACAGGCCGGCGGGTTTATCGGCCCTCTTTTAGCTTTTGCAATTCCAATAATAACAAGCCTGATCGCCGGAAGATAATGGAGCATGCAACGAAAATGTATCTAGTCCCCAAACAGGAGCTAGACAAACTAAGACCCGGTACTACAGATAACATACGCGACAGTGTTATTCGACGCCTTGATGGTGAAATTAGCGACATTTTACAGCGTCGTGACATTCCCGATGATGTGAAAATTAAAATGTATAGCTCTGTGCTACAACGCTACTTGGTACATACGAGGCACAGCTCAAAAGAAGTAACGGCTTTAAATCTCGTTAGCCCTCCTGATCCTGGTCAGCAGCAATTGCCAAATACCGACTCTGATAAAAATCATGAGATCGCTGAAATTGTCGGACATATAAACCAAAGATATAAAAAGAATGCTGAATTTTTACTAAACAGGCTGCTGCAGAATAAAAATGTCACAGCATGGAATAATAATGCTGAATTTATTTTCAAAGGATCCGTAATACCCGGGTCTAACTTACTGGATTTGGTACGTAGTACAACGCAGAGTCATGCTCTGAACAGTAGAAATTTACCGCCGGGTTGGGATTCATTTATGCAGGCTATGGCCGAGCTAAATATGCCGTCTACAGTTGTGGGTAACCCCGCTACTAGGAAGCTTTTAGATGAATTAAAAATTACCAACAGTGAGACACGCTCTGTATCTACACCGCTGAAGTTAGCGGCGGCACCCCGTACAATTCAATCTTTACATTCCCCGTCATTAGGTACCACACGTGGAACTTTGCTACCTAAAAAAAGGTCTCTACCGATGCTACAAACCATGTGGCTCACGATGTAAAGAATGTACTGGCTAAAATGCTGTACTCGCCTTGTAACGCTATATTAATTATTTTGTAAGAAGTGTAATGATGTATGTTCATTGTACTATTTAATGTTTTTTACTTTTTATATTCTGTAAGAATTTTTATAGTATTGAAATGTCTTTGAGATGCTGTTTTATTGTGAGAAATAAATCTTTTTTTTAATTTTTTACAATATCGTGTCTTTGGTTTTTATTCGTATAAAACACGCCGCTTCTTACTTGTGTTGTAACATTGGGTCATATTATAGCTTGTGTTGTAACATTGGTGCATATTATATATATATATATATATATCAGAAATAAGTTGTCCAGTAACTCTTCTGTTTGTGTATATAAGGCAGCCACAAGGAGAAAATCTGCTACACTGTGAATAAACACAGCTTACAATGCCCCACAGATAACAGCTAAATAACTTCTCAGATGCCATCTTCAGGACACAAAAAAGAGAAAGCAAATATCAAACATTCGGCGTTATAAAAAACCAATGCCTGGGCACATGACCCGCAATAACCTTCAGGTACAATACATGTACAAACAGAAAAGCTGCCTCTTCTGCTTGTGAAAATAAACATTTATTGGGTACGCAAATAGAACAACAATTGACCTAGGTGTTATAAACCTCTGAACCGCAGTTAACCTAAACATTTAGGTAATGTTCACCATTTAGTTAGTGTTCACCATTTACAAAAACAAATAGACAGCTTTAAGTTCTCCACTATATGAATACACTGAATAAAACACAGCTTGCAGAATCAAACTCGGGCTACGTATAAAATCTAATATAAAACAAATGAGAAAGGTGTTATAAACCACGTGTAAAATAAATACACGACTAGGCTATAATTATAAACATGTGTTATATAAGTTCTCAAAACACAGCTTACAGAATCAAACTCGGACTACGTATAAAAACAAAATACGAGGAATAATATCAAAACTACAACAAATTAAACGATATCAAAAGGGGGAATCAAACAAGGAGGGACAGCTGGATACCAGCCGTCAGACAAGGGGAGGGGAGGGGTTACACACTTTGATACACTTTGATAGGGGGCGGGGCACCTGTCAGATTGAGTTTGACGAATAATCTGAATTATACACTACTGTGGTGTGTATGGCATATACAGTGTGTGTGTGTGTGTGTGTGTGTGTGTATGTGTGCATGTGTGTGTGTGTGTGTGTGTGTGTGGTGCAATGGTGTTCCGCTGGCAGAACCACACAAGAGGCTGGTACCACCAGCAGTTTCCATATTGTGACACCCATCACTTGGGTGTCCCAATATGGTGGTCGATGAACTTCCGCTGCTTGGTATTCTGGGATCTGGACACACCTGGATGGAACAGGATGTGAAGACATTACAAGGTAAGTATTATAATAGATTAGAGGACTTTACTCTTTTCCCACTTATCATTCAATGCACTAATCATTCACTCTCAAAAACATTACATAATTTTAGATAGATAGATAGATACCATTTTCAGACTATAAGATGCACTTTTTTCCTATGAAAATGTGGAGGAAAATGGGGGTGCGTCTTATAAGTCCAGATGTACCTGCTCTGGCTGTGGATTGAGATGTGGGCGTGGCAGCGGCAGAGCAGCGGGTCACAGGAGGCAGGAATCGGTGGCTGCAGCCAACTCCTGTGCCTGCTGCTAAAGAGAAATGAACATTTACTGCATTCCACACCCATGTGCATGGAGGGTAGTACATTTTCATTTCTCTTTAATAGCAGACATGCTGTTAGCTGCAGCAGCTGGTTTCCTGCAGCTGCAGAGCGTTTGTGTGTGCCTTCTACTTAAGGCAATGAATATTCAACTGCTTTCAACTCCCATAGGTGTGGAGAGCAGTTAATATTCATCCCCTTTAGTAGCGGACACACGCGAACGCTCGGCAGCTGCAGGAAGCCAGCAGCTGCGGCTAACACTGTGACCGTTATTAAAGAGCAATAAATATTTTACTGCTCTCCATGCACATAGGCCCAGCATGGGGAGCAGTGAAAATTCCGGCAGCTTTCCTCGGCTTGTAAGCAGCACATGACATCACTGCCATGCGCTGCTTATAAGCATAAATCAGCTGCTAACATCAGAGCAAGACCCTGCGAGGGAGCACAGGAAGGTAAGTAGGATGGTTTATGAGGTTTTCTATGTTTTTCTGATGGGGCCAATCATACCAGGATAAGGATGGGGCCATGCATACCAGGGCAGAGATGGTGGCCCTGCAAACCAGGATAGGGATGAGGGGGCCATGCATACCAGGCTAGGGATAAGGGGGACATGCCTACCAGGCTAGGGATGAGGGGGTCATGCATACCAGGATAGGGATGAGGAAGCCATGCATACCAGGATAGGGATGAGGGACCCATGCATACCAGGATGGGGATGAGGGGGCCATGCATACCAGATTGGGGATGAGGTGGCATTGCATACCAGGCTAGGGATAATGGGGCATTCTTACCAGGCAAGGAATGAGGAGGCCATACATACCAGGATAGGGAGGAGGGAGGCATGCATACCAGGATAGGGATGCAGGGGCTGTACATACCAGGATGGGGATGAGATAGTCATGCATACCATGATGGTGATGAGGGGCCCATGCATACCATGATAGGGATGAGGGGGCCATGCATACCAGGATGGGGGACATGCATACCAAGATAGGGATGAGGAGGCTATGCATACCAGGATAAGGATGAGTTACCATCACTCTGTGCCCTTCATAGATCTGCACTTTCCTACATGACGTTTATCCAAAACACACATTTGTTGTACTTCTGAAGAAGAACAGGGTGAAAATGATTAAGTGGCCAAGTATATCTCCTTATCTGAGTCCAAGGGAAACTGAAAAGCAGGGCAGTACTCATAGCAATCTGGCAATGACAACCACAGAAGTTTGCTGCAGACTTCTGGTTGTTATGACTACCCATTGGTGACCCGCAATCATGTGACGGGGTCACCGATGGGTGGGATTAGTGATGCGTTTCCTGTAAGAGCGAACTAAATGCTGGCAGAGATTGACAGGGGTGTACTCATGTATGCTGAACACTGTATATATAATGAGCCTACAGAGAACAACTGAGTTAAATGCCCCAATAAAGTCAATACATGTGCTTAAATGGCTAGCTCAATGAACAAGACAACACTGTCCATTAAGATATATCAAAAGGTTCTTCATTGAATACAAAGTTAATAAAAACATGTAAAATACATAAAAAGTTACTCTAGATGAGTGGGCAAAGTGACAGCAATAAGGCAGGACTACTGAACAACAACAAAATATCTCTTGGCATGTACAAAGGGGCATGCTATGAAGTGGGATATCATGCTGTCTCTAATAGCTGTACAGGTCCCAAAATGTGCAGGAAACCTATCCTAATGTCAATAAATAGCTACTATGGGGCATGAACCCAAATGGTCATAATAAAGTATGCTAATTTAGATAAAGTGCCGCAAATAGTGCTCCCAGTAAAGTGCTTACCCATGTGGGGACTTAGTACGTTCCTGCTGTTTGCGTGGTGGGCTTCCTCGGGGGGGGTGTGGCTCATGTTATGGCAACTAATCTTGTATAGAGGCCGTCACAGGTGGATTTAGATGGACACCACCATCTTAGTTGGCACATGCGCTGTGGCCCCCGTCATGTCACTTCCGGCCATCCCGAAATCTAGTGCGGGTCAAAGGGAGTATTTCCTGTGACATCACTGACCCGCATCAGACCCGAATGGATGCCTTCCAGGATGCAAAAACGACATGCTGCCACCACGCATGCACACGATGTGGTGGAAATTCAATTTAAGGGCAGAACTACAGTATGTGCAATACACCGGGATAATAAAGTAAGTATGTAAATAGTATTAGTCCCAATTAACAATCAGACATCACAACAAATGGAGGCCATATCAGTATGAGAGAATACATAGTTAAGTCACTGATACAATTGCCGAAATGATAGTTCACTTTTCCCATACAATATATAGAAGAAAGGGAAGGTGAAGACATCATTGAGTCTGTCATTAGGTTTCCACAGAAAGGATGAATTAAGGGAACACTGTCCTCTTTTCACTTCTCCCTAAAATGGCGACTTAGTTGTCCAAATGAAGATGTAAAAACAGTATAACTAAAGAAAGGCCAATATACGTGTCATCAGACATCCACAGAAAGAGATAACTGTAAAAATAGAAAAAGTTAAAAACACACAAAATACACATAACATGAATAAAAAAGAGAGATTCAGGAATATATAGCCGTAAATCCTAACTAAAGAAACGATGCGAAAGATAATTTCTCGTTAAGGCCGTGAGGGGATGCCAGGATGCATTTGAGGTCTCCATCTCTAATGCCACAACGGACCCGATCTATGCCATGCACTGATAACCCTGCTGGATTAGAATCATGGCACAGCCTGAAATGCCTGGGGATTGTTTTAAGGACTGAGGTATCAGTGGATTCCTTAGCTGCCACAATGTCTCTCATGTGTTCCCTTGTCCTGATGCAAAGTTCCTGGGATGTAAGGCCCACATAAATACGATCACATGGGCATGTAGCGTAATAGACAACATCTCTAGTACTACATGAGATGTATGATAGAATCCGGCAATCCCTTCTCTCGTCAGATGATGAAAAAGAGGTGGCCCGCACAATGTTACCACACACGCGACAAGAGCTGCATGGGTAGCAACCCCACTTCTGTCCTGGGGTACCAAAGGGGCTGGGAGAAGTTGCCACATAGTTGATCCTCACCAGCAAATCCCTCAGGTTCCCTCGCAGTCATAAGTGGAGACTCTGGTAAGATCTGACTAAGGGATTGCTCAGTTTTTAAAAGAAACCAATGTCTCTGTAGGATCTGATGCATACCAACCCACTGATTGTTATAGGTCGCAATAAATCTTAAAGGTAGATCCTTGTTGGTGGTATGCGTGGATCCACAGAGAAGCTGGTCACGGGGAGTTCTACGGGCACGCTGATAGCCTCTCTTGATGCACCTGCTGTAGCCGTGCTCGTGGAACCTGGATTTAAGGTCTCGAGCCTGGCTCTCAAAAGCGCCATACGATGAGCAAACCCTCCTCATTCTCAAAAATTGTCCAATAGGGACAGCCTCTATAGTGGATGAATTATGGGCAGAAGCAGTAATAGTGCATTCACCGATGTCCCTTTTCTCTTCTTTGTTACTTTGTACTTTTGACTTGGTCATCATTTTTGGTATGATATCCTTTGTTAAACACTGTATATATAGATAGTAAAATAATACAGAGAATTATTGTGCTTGATCTTTGGAAACAATTAATCTAATGCTATAATACATATTAAAATAGAGTATTTTGAAGTCAAATATCCGTATTTCTAATTTTTCACCCATATATACCATTTTTAAGGTATTATTCACACTATTTGTTTTGGCTCTTCCGCATTCAACCTGTCCTCCTGGAATAACCAAGCTTTAGAAGACCTACTATTACAATAAGAACTTAATCCTCAGTGACCTGCAGATGTCTTTATCTCATACACATTTAAAGGGGAATTGAGGTCCTAGAGAAAGCAAACAATAATTATATTTTATGGAAAAATCTCTAAAACGCACATCAGTAAAACAAGCAGTGACGTGCCGTACAAGTCTTTCATATTTTAAATGCTGTAGGGAGACTGTTGGCGTAATATATTTGCAGAATAAAGCTAGAAAAATCAATATTAGATTTTCACGTGTTATTTATTTCTACTTACTTTTCATTTACAGGTTAAAACCACATCTACTACCTAAGAGTCCTTATTTGTCTTTTCTTTGAAAATATGAAGAAATATGTTGCTATTATCTGGTCCATCAGGTGGTAAGATGACGGTAAAAATCAATAGCGTTTGTTTTATTTTGACTGTTTTCTCATTGAGTGAAGCAGGACAATGTGACCTCTGCCGGTAGGTCCCTGATTGTCATCAACTGTAAATATGTCCCAGTTAAGGAGAAAACTATTGTTATTCGCCGAGTCCACCATTTCTTCACTACGGATAAAGAATCCGGTCTGGCACATAGGAAAGTCCTGCAAGGACAGATATAAATATACAATTTGATTATCCTTTCCTCTTAAAAACACACATTCAAGATGGAACAGAGTAGAAGCAGCCATGCATTAAATTACTAATAAATTAAATATAAATTAAGGATTGAACTTGACAGACTTTTTTCCAACCTTAATATCTATGCAGCTATGTAAACATTTGATTCATAATTAATGAAGTATGGTGCCACAGCAAAACAATAACTTTGAGATCAAATTACCCAACAATAGAGCATTTATAAAATATTGCAATTACAGATTAATTTATAGATAAGGCTTCACACCTCTGAAATGACAATTTTGTGCATAGTATATGCAAATTCCTATTTTCTATTTGCTTTGAAATGACAATTACAAGGCTTTCAAGATCCCAGCTGTAACTTAGCAGTCACAAATACGACTGGCTTCTTCTTACAGAAGGCCTGGGTTACTGCTCTTAAAGGGCCCTTCCAGTGGAATATTGCAATGACATTGGACCTGGACTTGAAGGTATGATTGGTGGGGTCTGGGAGATTACTTGAGTATATACAAGAGGTTTTTATAGGTTAATTACAGGCATTAAAGTAATGGAATTTGATCATTTATTCATAATTCGATTTTTTTATACCTATGGCAGCACGTATGTGAGTCATCCCTTTATTAACCAAACGTCTACTTTTTTTACTATGCAAGCAGTGAATAGCCAGGCCTTTCCCTGGGAAGGAACAACCACGGGAAGGGCAGCATCCTATGAAGGAAAGCCACCTATGCCAAGCATGGTATCCATCCACAGACAGCTGTTTCGGGGTTTTTGCCCCTCATCAGTGTGGAGTAGGAATCTGGCTATTAGGAGCAGTGCCTAGTAAAAAGGCTATAAAGGCACAGATGATTGGCCTCGGGGAGACCAAAACATCCAACACCGCGGAGACACCATCACGTGTTTCTCAACGCAGTGATTCCAGAACACTGCCCCCATCCCTTATGGGAAATATGCAGATGCATGTAAAGAAGCTGCGGAGACACCATCACGTGTTTCTCAACGCTTCTTTACATGCATCTGCATATTTCCCATAAGGGATGGGGGCAGTGTTCTGGAATCACTGCGTTGAGAAACACGTGATGGTGTCTCCGCGGTGTTGGATGTTTTGGTTTTCCCGAGGCCAATCATCTGTGCCTTTATATACTTTTTTTTACTACGTTATAGCCAGTTGCTATTTACCAATATTTAGTATACGGTATGTTAATTTACTTTACATTTCTCATTTGAAGGGCAATTCTTTATTATATGTTTATATTATATATAAAGACAACATTTCTAAGCCATTAGGTTTATAGAAAAGAATGTTAAAAAAGGAATTATATTTAACTCTACAGTGGTTCCTCACGATCTGACATTTATTTGGATACATAATAAATGTAGGTTTACACTGCCATCTCCTGTATTGTATACACAGTTTTCTTATAGCAATATATATAAAAAAAAACTTTGAAGATAGGAGCTGTAAGAAAATGCTTCTTTGTTATCTCTGACAGTCAGTGACAATCGTCTCCCCTCACTGTGGCTTCATACTTGCTTGTGCAGTAACTAATGCTGGTTGATATATGAACGTCAATGCACTGTTCAGAGAGACCATAAAGACATTTGTAGTCTATATGTGGTCAGTAAGTAGTTAAAATAACTGCAAATATGCAGTACTGTTAAAATATTTCTCCACGGATGAGTGTAAGCTTCAACTCCAAATATCCAACAAGCAGCGGAATAGATAAAAGCAGCACTCCAAACCTCCAATGTAAAAGTGATTTATTCACCTAAATGTCAGATACATGCCACATCTCAAGCCTTTCCCAGAACCACTAGCGCTGTGGAAGTGCTGAAACATAGCATGTAGCTGACATTTGGGTGAATAAATCACTTTTACATTGGAGGTTTGGAGTGCTGCTTTTATCTATTCCGCTGCTTGTTCATATATCATTGTATGATATGTTTCATAATAACAATATCAATTTATCCAGATTCCAAAGTCATTTTTAACAACCTGTGTAGTACCTACAGTATATGTTATTATAAAGCTTGTGACAGTGATTAATTGCTGTTATAGACAAAATAATACATACACAAAACATTTTAGGCTCTGGTTCATGATTTCCAGGGTTGTTTTAAGTCATTTTTCTTATTTTGTCTTATGCTATTCAATGTTGTATTTTTTGTGCCAAATTCTTCAAAATGGCAAAAGCAGTTCATGGTTTTTGTACAAAGCCAAAAATGGCCATTTTTTTTTTTTGTTCTTAGTGTTTTTTGTAATTTTTAGTGCAAGAAGCTAGCCAAATTTGGCACACATAAAATCACTCCAGTGTTGGATTGATGTATACTTACAACAAATTTTATGATTTTTGAAAAAGTAAAAAATGATCAGTAAGGCGAAAACATAAGGAAACCCTAAACTCCACCTATAGTGCCAAACTTAAAAAAAAAAAAAAAGGTAAACACATAAAACGACTTTAAAAAGGCAGAAATGGAAAAATTGATATGGTGCAAACTGAAAAAAGCACAAAACACAAAAAGTGATAAAAAAAAAACAGGCTTACATGTAAAAATAAAACAGGCTCCTAAAATACATAAGTTGCTCGTAGCTTGGCATATTGTGTATATCACTCTTTGTCTCTGTAGCTCCTCCCTATGTTTCCTCTCATTCTTCTCCCCATCGACTTCTATGGGCAGCATCTGTAATTTGATTCCTTAGTGAATGCTTTTTTCAAGAAATTTCTCACTCTGCAAGCCATGACATCAGTGAGGTGACCGGGGTTCATCAGTTATGAGCGCTGGTGACCTTTTTCACGTCAGCGCATTCTCAAGCTTCTGTCTCAGTGTGTTCTGGCTCGCTTGCTGAACAGTCACATCATGCCACTGCTAAACAAGCCACCCAGTTGTAGCAGAGCTGGAGTTCTTTGTGGGAAACATATGGATTATCCTCTCATTGGACACGTGAGGAATATGGTTGTTTATTGTTTTTTAATTTATACTAATAAATAGGAAAAAGAGGGACGGGGAGCATTTAATTAAAACAAAGGAGTCGGTGTCTTTAACTTAGAGGACATTTTTCTGGCTGTGTATTTTCTACAATGGGACTATGGGGTTAGTAATGGGGGCATTTTATAAACACCTCCACTTATAATCACTGGGCTTGATGTCAGCTGACAATACAAAGCTGACTACAACCCCAAACCCTATTACCCCACTTGCCACCGCACCAGGGCAAGTGGAAAGAGCGAGGCTAATTGCCAGAATTGGCACAACTTATGGAAGCGCCATTTCTGGGATGGCTGAGAGCTTATGTTCTTAGTCTAGGAGGGGGCCAAAATCCATGGCCCCTTCCAAGAGTATTAATATCAGCCGGCAGTTGTCTACCTAGACTATGTTGGATATTAATTATATGGGGGACCTCGTGTCATGTTTTGGAGTGAGGTCCCCTTTTTAATAACCAGTAAAGTCTAAGTAGACAGCTATGAGCTGATATTAATAGCCTGGGAAGTTCCATATCTATTACCCCCTTCCCATTCAAGGAACATCAGCCCTCAGCAGTCAGCTTTCTCTCAGTTGGTCAACCAAATTGTGGGGGATCCTAGTCCATTTTTATTTGGGTTAGTTTTTAATTATTGTAAAAACATGTTAAACAACTTAAAAAGTTGGGAAAGGAAATGCAAATGAAGAGAAAATATAAGGTCCTCATTTCCGAAGCAAACTCATCACTGATATAGGCCTAGTCATGTATTTAAAATTCAAAATCGTAATGAAAACATTACAAACAGCAAAATGAAAAAGCCACTTATGTGCAAAGATCTATCACTGGGGCCAAAAATTGTAGGCGGTCATAATAGAATTATGGCCTTTTCTCAGATCCCCGCTCTTGTTCTGCTATTGTCTCTCTTGGCGGAACTGGTACCAGTGACTCCTCTATTGTCTTGCCACTAGACCCATTGGAAAGGAAAGTGGAAGATATTAGAACAGCAAAATAATATAGATCAAGGATGCTTTATGCAATTACACGTATAGTGTGTTCTAAGATCAATGCTTGTACGGTGTTTATTTTACTTTAGGTGTCAGAAATGTGTTTGCTTGGGTGCTTTTGTTTTGGTTGAAAAAAATAGCACAATGTTTTGGGGGGTTTGTTCCATTTGTTTTTCCTCGGCTAAAAAATTACGACAATCATAATGAACCGTTTAGATTTGGTGTACTTACTTACAGTATATCCTCTTGAACTTGGTTGGAGCTGCTTTTATAACTGGGATACAGATCAAAGCAAATATAGCTCAAGGCTGTATGTCACTGACTGTTGTCTTCATACCATACCCTGCTTCCCTGCTGTCCCACAATTCAGGTCACTGATGCACCAGAACCAGCATCAGTTCCACGTTGAATGTGGAAAACATGGTCCTGGTTTCCATGGAGGTTTTTTTCCATTTATAACAGCCCTTGGGTCAAATGATGAGCTAATGCAAATTTCTGGATTTTGGATACATTTTATACGGACACAATAAGGATGGCATACACATGGTCCGTGTGCTGTGCGATTTTTTCCTCACACCTATTGACTTGCATTGGTGAGTCTCGCCTAATATACGCGGCCCCGCGCAGCATACTGTGATTTTTTTCTCAGTCAATCTGAGCTGAGAAAAAATAGCAGATGAGCTCTGAATCATTGAATAGCATTAGTCCAAGTGCAACCCGATTTTTTTTTTGGATTCCATTTGTCCGTTTTTCACGCAGATGAGTATGAGCCCTAAAGCAGATAAATGATCAGTGAGGGACTGGGTGTGAGGAGAAGAAAAGGCCCATGAATAGAAAATGAAACACATTTCTATGACAAGATATATTGCAAAGCTTAATATTATTGCTGATATGTTGCAAAGTAGTGTTATGCAGACTATTGCATATACTTGATCATTTCCAGTGGGGCACCTGCCTCTGTGGCTACCGTACAGTAGTACATGCTTGTGTAGAATTTGGGTACACCTCTGATTTCACACTTTTTGTCATCAATTACTGTGTAAATGTGTGCGCTATATTAAATGGCATTCTTATTCCACTGTGGACACAGTTAGTGGTGCAGCCAACATAACTCAAACTTAAGGTACCGTCACATTTAGCAACGATCCAGCGATATAGACAACGATCCGACCTAAACTAGATTGCTGGAGCGTCGCTGTTAGGTCGCTGTAGAGATGTCAAACACAGCAACTCCAGAACGATGCAGGAGCGATCCAGTGACGTACTTATCGTTCTCGCTGGTTGTTAGCTCTGTGAAAAAACATTGCTGGCATCGTTGCTTTTGCTGTCAAACATGACGAATTACGCCGACCTGATGACCAAATAAAGTTCTGGACTTTCAGCGACGACCAGCGATGTCACAGCAGGATCCTGATCGCTGCTGCGTGTCAAACACAACGAGATCGCTCTCCAGGACGCTGCAACGTCACGGATCGTTGTCATTCTCGTTGTAAAGTTGCTCAGTGTGACGGTGCCTTAACATCACTGTCTTTTCAATACTCAGAATGATAATTGCTACATTTATTCTGCAGGTATCAGAGTTACAGCGTAACAGTGCGCAGTGACGAGATACCGCATCAGACTTTCTGCTAACTACAGTCACATAATATATGAGGGAAAAGGAGGAGCAAAAATGTCCATATAATAAAAATTAAAAATAGGAAAAACTTTATTGGAGATCAGGAAGGTAATAAATAGATATGCACAAATGCTGAAAAAGGAGGCGCACATTCAGAAGCATAAAAACCAAAATACAGGTGTGGGGAGCAGTTATTCTACACAAGAATATACAGTAATAGCAGTAGGTGTATAGTACCACAGAGAATAACATTCAAACGGCAAATAGTCATGGTCGAAAGTGTGGGCACTCTTGAAATTGTTCCAAAAAATTAAGTATTTCTCCTAGAATTACAATTACACCTATTGTGTTATACATATGTTTATCTCCTTTGTGTGTATTTGAACAAAACAAATAAAACGGAGGAAAGAAAGGCAAATTGGACATAATTTCATACAAAACCTCAAAAATGGGCCGGACAAAATTGTTGCCACCTTTCCAAAATTGTGGGTAAACAACCTTGTTGCAAGCATGTGATCCTTACTCAAACTCACCTGTGGCAAGTAACAGGTGTGGGCGATATGAAAATCACACCTGAAACAAGATAAATAGGGAGAAATTGACTCAGTCTTTACATTGTGTGTCTGTGTGTGCCACACTATTCATGGAGAATAAAAAGAGAAGAGAACTGTCAGAGGACTTGAGACACAAATATATATCCTGAATGTTTCTCCTCCTTTTCCCTGATGAATTACTCCGATTGTCCTATTTTTGCCATTAACAGTCCTTTATAATTATACATGTAGTTCAACTTACATGTAGTAAGTCTGTAGGTCACAGACTTACCTCATACCTACCACCAGATTAACACTCCTACACGCTATTTCCTTTGTTATTCATTGTTAGTCACATAATACAGGCTGCCAACTACTGTATATGAATATATTTTGTCTTTACCTTTTTCTCTATTATTAAATGGTGCCAATAATAACATTAAACTAGAATCTTCTCCACTATAACACGCTGGGTGGCCCAAAGGCGAGAGTTTACTTGAATTCAGAAGTACTAATGTCAGTCATGAGCTAAACAATAGTGTCTTCATATAATTTAATACACACCAATACAACACCGAGATTACTTTCTCTTCGCCTTTTAATAAAAATATGAGCACTCAGCGCATTTTGTTGTGTTGTTTAATGTTTGTTTGTGAACACTGGAGAGCAATGAATGTTCTTCTTTCTTTTTTATTGCAGAAGCCAAGTGTGAACACCTGATGCTGTACAGAATTATAACTTCCAGCAATGTTGTTCCCATCATCAATTTATCAGCATCCTTTTTTATGGCTAAGAAATCTATCATTAATTTCTCGAAGGAGCTACTGCATCTAGATATTGAAGGCTGTAATCCTTTCCTTAAGTATCATATGTCTCTAACAGTACATTCCTCATCACCTTATCTTCATTTTATTACTTTCAACACTTTCCTTCCCACGATGAGACTTTATTCTGCACGTATTTGGGGCTATGAGTGACAACGGGGAATAACAACGCTCAGCTTTCTCTTTCCAAATGACAGCCTTAGTCATCTTCGAGGCAGGTACGTAGTCCTAGGATCCCAGAACCTACCAACCTCCCCGTTTATTTAAGGCTTCGAAGAAAAAAGGTTTTACGACTTAAGCTTCTCTTCCTTGCAAGAGCTTACGATGATAAACATGATCACTGACATGTGCAATAATGTACTTACATTTTAATGTTCTCGTAGAGCGAGAAAGAGTCGATTTTTAGATTAACAGTAGGATTTCTACAAAAACAAAGGTTTTGCCTTGAAGGAACATAAAACCTTTAAAAAAAAAATCATATACTTATTTGTCATTCTTCAAAACTTTTCAATCTCCTGAAACAAGCATGTGAAAAAATATATCTTAAACAGAGCTCTATTTCCTATCAATGACCTCTATTTTTGCTAGGAACTGACTGGAGGTGCACGGTATAACAAAAGGGATAGGGCTTTTGGGCAAATAGGAAATTGGCTGGCAGATATAAATAGGTATAAGGAGTTCCCTATATGTACTGTATAGCTATTTTCCCTGGGTGCACGGAAAATGTGGTACAGCCATGAGCTGATGAACATCCGACCTCTCCATATACCAAACCAGGCGTCACCTTAACTGAGGAAACTAAAGGAAATCAGGCTGAGCCCATAGTTAAAATCTTGCCTGCGATGGATGTGTATATAAGGGTGCTGAGACCTGGAGAGAGCTACTCTTCACCCCCCTCCCCACCCAATTTATACAGCAAAAAATGTCCCACACACCTTTAGTATGATATGAATGTACAGGTGCACAAACGCTAATTTGGCCAATATACAAACATATACCTACACTATGGCGCAGCATATTTCTGCACCTGTATATTAATTGAATACACATCAATTTGCATTGTACCATAGTACAGAAAGGCATCAAACAAGAAAAAGTTACTATAGTGAGTGTTGTTCATATTTATTTTCTATTTTCTTTCCTATTTTATAATTAGTGTCTCTTCAAATTGGGCATTTTGTTGAATAGTAACATTTTTTATTTTATTTTATTCTTTGCTTTTTAAATGATTACTTAACCATAAAACAGTAGAATGAACGTTGTCAGGCCAAATGTGCTATTTTCATTAAAGTACTGTGGTGGTAAATGAAACATGCTTGGCAGAAACATCATTAATATATTCATATATCATTTTGTGACATTAATAAATAAAAAGGACACAAAACATGAAATAATTTGAGTCTAGATTGAATATCACACTGCATGTGCTTTACTGACTAATGACCATTAAAGGTCTTCTCCAAATACTGAATATTTCAAGTGTCTGCATAATTTTAAAATCATTCTTGATGTAGAAGCTGGACCAAACTAATTATTTTTACATCAAAGAATTTTGGGAAACATATTCATTAGACATTTATTTCTATCCTCTAATTATAAATTAATTCCTGGTTCATCTAGCATAATTATTCATTGTAATCGGTTGCTAATGACTTTGCTTATTTTCCGTCCTTTCTTTTTTTTTTTTTTTAAGCAGGTACTTTAGAGAAAATAACAAGCACTTTCCAAAGTCGTACACTTTAGAAGACCTTTGCCTGGAAGTTATAAAATTTACAACCAATGAAATCTGAAAGAATTGGTAAAAAAAATGACTTTTATGCTAAACCCTCCATCTAATTGAAGATTATTTGCCTCAGGAAAATAGGTGGCAATTAACTAATAATAATCTCTTTTATGTGGTAGTTAAGTTGCTTGTAATTTATATTTGCTGTAATTGACTTCAGGTTCCCATGCACTGTGAACATGACAGCGAGAGCTCCTTCTCGGCATTTTGCCCAAGAATTGATCCTCCTTTTAATAAAAAATGATAGAAGAGAGAAGATCCTCTGAACATGAAATGGAACGAGCCTTATCTGCAGAAGACATTTTGAACAACCAATGCAGAGTTGAAATGTAAAGAATGGGAAAAAAAGAGAGCCAGGAAATATGTTTCATAAGATGCTTTTAGACAATATAGGCAATAGTAAATACAACAAAATACAAGTAAATGGATTTTTAGAATCAACAGCAAATATATGCAAAAAATTAGCATTTGCCAAAATGCAGATTTATTGTAATTTGCTTCTGCTCGGATTCAGCAAAATGGTGGCCACTGGCCGAACCATTAAGAGCCATCAAAAGGTAACAAACAGGTGATGGCAAGGAAATGTAAGCAGTAATGTTATATTTATTAATTTCTTGGGTCCGGAGAGGGACTCCTCAGCATAATAAGGGACATTATATTGGAGGAGAATAACTTCTCTGCAAATCGAGTATCATTAGGTAATTCGTATGAATTATGCCTGATTCACTCTTCTCTATAAAAGACACTTTGGTACATAATATGTTATGGAATTCCACAGATACTTGATTGTAACCAATTACCTATAGGGAGTTTCAGAGTGATCTTATTAAGATACATTTAGGCTTATATTTAAAGCATTCCCCGTTACCACAAGGCTATGATAGACACAAACTCATTTTGCAAAAATAGGCCAGGTGGATCATATGGACAGGAGCCGTAGGCCTAAGGTGCTTTACAGGGGTTGTACATTCCAAAATGATAAGTCTGCAGTCACTATGTGTCCCCCCGAGACTGCATTGTGCGCTGTGAGGATTCACAGATTTCTGGACCAGACAACCCTTTTAATAATAAGAACAATCTCAATGTGTTTCTTTCCGAAAAGCACTATAACAGTTGTTACAACACTCTGGAGATGTCTTTTTTATGGCTACCCTATGGTGCTCTATTTGATTAAGGGTATCATATATATTATGTGTTAAGGCACCATGACATTTGCCATCTGAGGACAATTCTTTTGAATATTATAGGTGGAATATCTATGCATATTATGCGTTGTGTTGAAAATCTTGTTTGATCATATGGAGGTACCTATATAGGTCCCTATGATGGTTTATTTATTTATATAGTTATCTATTTTTCACCACTGCTCTCTTTTTCTATATTGTTTTCCTGCCTGCACTGAGAGGGATATTGCAGGGGAGAGAGGGATAGCCTGCGGTGAGTGGGGGCGCCAAAAAATCGTTCCTTAGGGTGCCAACCTCCACAGCCAGGCAGGTGTAAGCAGTAGGTATATCTAGGGCCATAATAGGTTTTTTGTATATTTTTGTGACTGATAATTTTCTCCTTTTATTGGGTCTGGGTTTTATATTTCATATAAATAAAAGTAAAAGTTTTAAGGGATTATATGTACGTATATAACTCCACGATAACCCAAGAACTACTCGCTGCCACCACCAGTCGTCTATACAGGCTGACTGGATAATAAAAAAATAATCTTTATTTTTATATAGCGCTAACATATTACGCAGCGCTTTAATGTTTGCACAGATTCTCATCACTGTCCCTGATGGAGCTCACAATCTAGAATCCCTATCAGTATGTTTTTGGAATGTGGGAGGAAACCGGAGAACCTGGAGGAAACCCACTCAAACACGGGGAGAACATACAAACTAGACTGGATGCCTGATTTCTGATAGCATATGGCTTTCAGCAGTGTTCTTTACAGAACAAAAGGAACAAAACTATTACATTTTATATTTATCCAAAATGATAGGCACTATTCATAAAAAATATACAAAAGATTTTATAAAGGGGTCAAAACAATAGAGCATATACAATTACATAAAATAAAATGGATTAACAAAGAAACTTACTCCTCTGATCACAGAGATGGCTCAGCTTAGCAGATGGAAAATATCCGATTGGAAACTTACATAAACGTGGATCCAGCCTACACTGATATGTATCTTCCAGCAGAGAACAAAGATCATAATTGATCTTGTCCTTTTATCAGCACCTAAGTTACACCCACACTCCTCCCCTTGATGTCTCACAACTAGGCTGGCTATGGGATGTGGCTTCAGTTTCAGAAAATTATAATATTCACAATATCTTCACTCCTAACAATCACAGACATTCGATATCGCCGGCATATTTTTATTGGGATTTTACCTTTTCATAGATAGCTGACTACAGCCATGTCATCTTTACTATCTGACCACTATTGATCTGAGGCTTATAGGCAGGTGTCACAGTTATAAAAAATATGCATATAAAATTTCCTGATTAGTCCTGAACTTGGAGATGTATGTCCCATCAATATCGGATCTATACAAACCCCAATGTTGGTTCTTTTCGCACTGCGACACCATTCACCATCTTTGTTGCGCCACAAGTCTTCTCTAAAAAAATATTTTCAGGGCAAACCAATCCTGCCAATCACGCCAGTTTAGGTGTAAGGGACCATTTGTGGCAAGGTTTGCTTCACGGTCTCAAAGCATATGGCACACTGAGTGTGTGTAAATGATCTGGGGGTTCACTGTTGACCCCTATTCAGGGCCCTTGTAGCCCTTTCCTTCTATCAGCCATGGGGTATTCTGCCTCCCACAGCTCTGGTATGCTACAGCCATGCCCATTGCAGACTTGTAGATGCCTTTTTCCTTTTAGTTCTATCTCCACATTTCGGCCTTATAAGTAATGGTCAGTAGCTGGCAGAACTTGGTGTCAAACTAGCTATTTTCAATTTGTTTAGAACTCAATTCACTATTCACTTGTGGACCTTTTCTAACAGCAATACATCTTACTCATTTTGAAGCTTCTCTCCAACAGGAAACAAGTTCCTATGTGCTGCGGTAACTCCTCCCACCATGGGCTATCCTCTAACAGTTAGCCCTGTCCACAGGCTAATTGTTGGAACACAGATTATATAAAACCCACATGTAAAACAGGTAAGTGCATCACATTCATACAAATGTGATTCAGAAGGGGTGACGGCAGGTCTTCCACTCCTTTCTATGCATTGCCTTTGGGTGCACATTATGATAAGAATATTAATAGCTAATCTGAATCCCATGGCCCTATCAAATGTCGGAGTGTGGGACATTAGATTGTGAGCCCCACTGCAAGCAGGGAATTATTCCAGTGATCTGTGTATGCTGCTGGTGAAAATGGTGTAGCTAGAAGAAATAAATAATGAACAGACTGTAGATTAGACGCCAACCTACATTGCTGCAGACTAGCAGTGGCAAAGTATGATGACGGGCCCTATCAAATGTCGGAGTGTGCCTAGTATAGGGACATTAGATTGTGAGCCCCACTGCAAGCAGGGAATTATTCCAGTGATCTGTGGATGCTGCTGGTGAAAATGGTGTAGCTAGAAGAAATAAATAATGAACAGACTGTAGATTAGACGCCAACCTACATTGTTACAGATTAGCAGCGGCAAAGTATGATGACGGGCCCTATCAAATGTCGGAGTTTGCCTAGTATAGGGACATTAGATTATTAGCCCCACTGCAAGCAGGGAATTATTCCAGTGATCTGTGGATGCTGCTGGTGAAAATGGTGCAGCTAGAAGAAATAAATAATGAACAGACTGTAGATTAGGCACCAACCTACATTGCTACAGATTAGCAGCGGCAAAGTATGATGACTGATCATCTAAAAGCCTATAGACCAAAGTAAAAGTTGCTCACTGTGCGCTCTATGCTATATATGCCATGATTCTCAGCAATCTGAGTCCTGTTTACACAGGATCGTGCACTGACAAGTACGATGTGCAAGCACAAGAGATCATTGCACCCAATGATTGAGCATTTTGCTCATTCATCAAGTGATCAGCAACTTGTTTAGACGGCAAGATAATCATGAAACGCATTTTTAACCACGCTCGTTCAGCATTATCTTGCAATGTAAATGCCCTTTCCTCTTATGCAGTCGACAATGCTAAACGTACTAGTGATTAGAGGCAATTTATCTACATAGATATGCCCCAGAGACGACTATGTCACGCATCTGGACTAAGCATGGCATGCACTGGAACGTTAATTAGTAGTCTACAAAGGTCAGGTCTAATTTTGCCTTTGACAAGGGAACACTTTTCTTCTAACTTGTACTACAAGTCACCTGGACTAATATTCTGCTTCGAGCACGCAGGACCATCACAAGGGCGGCTGCTTGATGTAATGAATTCAGGCAGGAATGTTGAAGCTGGGTCTTTAGCCCAACGTCTAGTAATTACTGGATTTTCCCGCAATGTATATAACCCTTACTTTCACACAGAAGAGCTAATACACATCAATACTCAATCATGTAAACTGGTCTTCGGTCTCACAAATAGAGATCAACCTCTCGCAGCAAAGCAAGTGTGTAAATCATTCCAAACAATTCCCATTCATCTGGAATTAGCGTCAAGCCCACAAGGAAGCCCACACATTGTAACAAGATGCTACATCGGAAAATGACTTCTTGTTTTGTATGGGATGCACTTACCCAAACCAAATTGTGATCTCCAAATACTAATCTAAAGCAAGAGTGTGAAATAATCAATAGCCATATTTTACTGATGTCTAATCTATTCTAGAAAAATCAATATCAGTCATTTATTGAACTGATTGCGTGTATAAAGATGTTCTTATCGGTAAAGGAAAGCCCAAAGGGACATTTAGATCAATGGAAAGCATCTATAGCCGTCACAAGCTTTACATAATAAGAAAAGGTGCACATCTGTAACTAGTGGGCATATAATACAGCAGACACTACCTGTAATGGAGTCAGATAAATGGGAAACATAAACAATATGTATTGTATGGATCATAAACAGATTCATATCACATTGTTTTGCCCTTTGTGACTTTGTCCAGGCCACCTGCATATTCAGCTTGCAGGATTTCCGATTATGCAGGGTTGAAGAAGCAGAAAAAGATGAGTAACATTGCTTGTACCATTGAGAGTATTGATTACTGTGTGTATACAAAAAAGGCTGACTTTATTCATTGAATACCTCAATATCACTGCATGATCAGTTCACTAGAGGCTTCAAGTGCCTTTTCTTATAGGGCAATACTGCCATCTAGTGGATATCTACCATATTTTCAAATATGAAGAAAAGCGTACAGATGTAGCAGGGTTTATCACATCGCATTGTGGGGATGCAATATTATGCATCGTAATAACTACATATTAATATAGTCAGCAGTCCTGTGTAAAAACAAAAATTATATTGTGACAACTTAGCTCATAAAGCCATTAACTAAGCTTAGAAGTCATTATGCACATGGTGAGAGTGAATTCCAACCATCTGCTGAAACACAATGCTGAAAACTCAGTGAGCGTGCTAATGGTGTCATGCATTGCAACACGGCTTTCCCTGCACTGTGTAAGGATAGGAGCTCATAGCACACATGGCATAAAGAAAGAAAGAGGCCTAATGTGATTGTGGCATACTACGCCAGTGCGGATGTGCCAGACTGAAAATGGAAGCCATTGTCTCAGTCCCTGAATACTAATCCAATGCTTCAAGTGCTATATAGGGAACTGCTGTAGCTGTATAGTCAACCAGTGTGACTAGGAGGATTGAGGATACAACTAAACCCCTCATTGCTAATTGTGCAACTAAAAGCAAATTCTGAATTCGAAGTTTGCATGTCACTGAAGTGTGATTCTTGTATTTTTAGATGGGTACTTCTTGCACACCTGTTTGGATTGTCTACTTTAGGTGCCATACACCCCACAACCATAATGCTCTGTTGCCGCATGTTCATTTCTGGTGTTTAAGCAATTCTGCAGCCTAGCATTCTAGGTTTCCTTAAATTATGAATCAATTTGGTTGAAGAGGGAGGATCCCACCTTTCAGAGAAAGGTTTTAATTAAGAACTAAGCCTGGATCCCATGTCTTCCCTAGTTCACATGATGTCTACATGGACACATTAAAAGGTGGGCCCTTAGAGTTAGAGACCATCCAAAGTTAAGGTACACCGTGGTTGGTTGGCTTTTTCATTTCTTGGTAAAAAAAATTTTTTTAACTAAGTACCTTACGTTTTTTATGCCTATAGCAAAAATGGAGCTCATATCTGTTAGGTGTCGAGTTCCCGCCTCTGCACAAGGGGAATCTCGAACCATCTCTGCTGCGGTCTCCCATTCTTCTCCAGCCGCAGTGGAGTCTGCTCAGCGGAGACGTCGGTCCCAGCATCTTGCTCAGTCTCACTCTGTGCATAGGGTTACTGCAGCTTTTCCAGCTTGTGCCATTGAAGCCAGTGCTGGGCAGCGGCGAGCAGACGCTTTCGGGACTAAGTCCTGCTTTTCCCCTTCTGAGCATGCCCAGGGTGAGATCTCCCGTTGGAGATTGAGGGTCACATGCTCAGATACTGCAGCAGATCCCATTGGTCCTCCAGGAAGGTCCTGAAGGTGCTCAACTCCTGTACATGCTGCAGCTATATAAGGTTCGCATGACCGCACGACCATGCGCTAGTGTACATTTGTAAACGTGTGTGTGTTGTGAGTGAAAGTCGTTCATTAAAATCCCCTCCCTATTGGATGACTGCTTGCGGAAGGTGGATGATTGCTATCTAGCACCCTACTAAGCCATCAGCACGTAAAACACCATACAGAGTCTAATTGCTGTGACCGCCAGTGCGGCGCCATGCGCTTTCACAGAGCTTTCCTGACCCAAGCTTGGGTGGTTAGTGGTGTCTGCCAGTGCGGCACCGCACGCACACTCGTACAGCTTTAATTATTATTTTGGTTACACTGACACCCCATTAGAGGTGTCGAGCGCAAGTAGTCTAGACGGACTCAGATCCCAAGTCTTTGGACTGAGCTCGGTGACTCCTTGCTTGCGCTCTTTGTGCGGTACCGCGGCCCTGTGACTTAATAGGGTTCGCTTCCTTCACACAGGGTGAAGTGAACCCGTGTCTGTATTCACATTGTACCGCCATATAGTCCGTCACTACTTGGCAGCAGGTTCCATCTCTGCATGGTGGACCCCGGGCTGCGAACGCACCTTATTCTATCTTTCTTATTATTTGGTGCGTTCTGCTAGCCCTAACAATATGTTCATTAATTGCAGAGTATATGTTCAGTTTTTTTTAAGGGAGAGAATTGTCAATATAAAAAAAAAATTAATTACAAAAGAATTTTAAAAAAAGTAAAAGAAAATAAAGAAAAATAAAAAATCATAATAATTACAAAATTAAAATAAAAAAATAAAAGGTTAAGGCTTTGCAATAGTTTGATTAATTTCATTTAACAATCATAAACACCACAACAATAATTTTTCAACAATTCCTACCAACAATTTGAAGGAAAATTGGTAAATTAAATCCACAGTAAGTCGTGTGGATATTGGTGCAGATTTGTCGGTGTTGATTTACATGTCTGCTCTGTAAAGAAGAAAGAGATTGCAATGATTTTGAAATCCACACAAACGCATAACTTCATAATACACACTTCAGCTACTGCAGAATATCATAATACACAAACTCAGCTGCTGCATGATGTCAGCATACCTACCTCAGCTGCTGTAGAACATCATAATGTACACCTCAGCTGCTGCTGGACGTCATAATACACACCCCAGTTGCTGCAGAATCTCATACTACACACCCCAGTTGCTGCAGAATCTCATAATATACACCTCAGCTGCTGCAAGACCTCAGCATACACACCTCAGTTGCTGCAGAACATCATAATACTCATTTCAGCTGCTGGAGGATTTCATTAAACACACCTCAGCCTTAGATCCCAATGGTCCTGTATGTAACAAGTCTGTCATGATTTGAGGGGCCAATCCTGATTTCCACTATCTTTTCTCTGTCGTCACCTCTTCCTCCTCCTCGAGTGCAGGGCTGGGATCTCTGCACAGTCTTAGGCCGGCGTCACACACAGCGTATGAAAATACGGTCCGTATATTACGGCCGTAATACGCTGAAAAGTCCCGAAAATAGTGGTCCGTAGCTCCTCCGTAGGCAGGGTGTGTCACCGTTTTTTGCGCATTGCATCCTCCGTATGTAATCCGTATGGCAGCCGTAATGCGTGTTTTTATCGCAGGCTTGCAAAACCGACATACGGCTATACAAGGGATCCATGTGTAAAAAAAAAAACAACCCATATATACTGTCTATATATATATATATGTCAGTAGACACATATATGTATATATATTAATATTTCATCCAGCGCGATATAGCAGAAAGCCGGTAATTCAGTTACCGGCTTTTGCTTTCTCCTTCCTAAAACCCGACATGATATGAGACCTGGTTTACATACAGTAAACCATCTCATATTCCCATTTTTTTTGCATATTCCACACTACTAATGTTAGTAGTGTGTATATACAAAATTTGGCCATTCATAGCTAGTAAATTAAGGGGTTAAATGGCGGAAAAAATTGGCGTGGGCTCCCGCACAATTTTCTCTGCCAGAGTGGTAAAGCCAGTGACTGAAGGCAGATATTAAGAGCCTGGAGAGGGTCCACGGTTATTGCCCCCCCCCCCCCTGGCTAAAAACATCTGCCCCCAGCCACCCCAGAAAAGGCACATCTGGAAGATGCGCCTATTCTGGCACTTGGCCACTCTCTTCCCATTCCCGTGTAGCGGTGGGATATGGGGTAATGAAGGGTTAATGCCACCTTGCTATTGTAAGGTGACATTAAGCCAAATTAATAATGGAGAGGCGTCAATTATGACACCTATCCATTATTAATCCAATACTAGTAAAGGGTTAAAAAAAAAACACACACATTATTAAAAATTAATTTATTGAAAAAAACACAAAGGTTGTTGTATTAATTTATTCTACTCTCAATCCACTCACTGAAGACCCTCGATCTGTAAATAAAAAAAAAATAAATAAACCAAGAATATACATACCTTCCGAGGATCTGTAAGGTCCAACGATGTAAATCCATCTGAAGGGGTTAAAATATTTTGCAGGCAGGAGTTCTGCTAATGCAGCGCTACTCCTGCCTGCAAAACCCCAGCGAATGAAGGTAAAGTAGGTCAATGACCTATATTTACCTTCATTTGCGGTGAGGCGCCCTCTGCTGGCTGTTCCTAGATCGTGGGAACTTTCCTAGAAAGCTCCCTGGCTCGAGTTCATATGAGGACAACCAGCAGAGGGCGCCTCTTATGATCTCGAGCCTGGGAGCTTTCTAGGAAAGTTCCCACGATCTAGGAACAGCCAGCAGAGGGCGCCTCACCGCAAATTAAGCTAAATATAGGTCATTGACCTACTTTACCTTCATTCGCTGGGGTTTTGCAGGCAGGAGTAGCGCTGCATTAACAGAACTCCTGCCTGCAAAATATTTTAACCCCTTCAGATGGATTTACATCGTTGGACCTTACAGATCCTCGGAAGGTATGTATATTCTTGGTTTATTTTTTTTTTTTTATTTACAGATCGAGGGTCTTCAGTGAGTGGATTGAGAGTAGAATAAATTAATACAACAACCTTTGTGTTTTTTTCATTAAATTAATTTTTAATAATGTGTGTGTTTTTTTTTAACCCTTTACTAGTATTGGATTAATAATGGATAGGTGTCATAATTGACGCCTCTCCATTATTAATTTGGCTTAATGTCACCTTACAATAGCAAGGTGGCATTAACCCTTCATTACCCCATATCCCACCGCTACACGGGAATGGGAAGAGAGTGGCCAAGTGCCAGAATAGGGGCATCTTCCAGATGTGCCTGTTCTGGGGTGGCTGGGGGCAGATGTTTTTAGCCAGGGGGGGCCAATAACCGTGGACCCTCTTCAGGCTATTAATATCTGCCCTCAGTCACTGGCTTTACCACTCTGGTGGACAAAAAATTGTGCGGGAGCCCACGCCAATTTTTTCCGCCATTTAACCCCTTAATTTACTAGCTAGAACGGCCAAATTTTGCATATACACACTACTAACATTAGTAGTGTGGAATATGCAAAAAAATGGGGATATGAGATGGTTTACTGTATGTAAACCAGGTCTCATATCATGTCGGGTTTAGGAAGGAGATAGCAAAAGCCGGCAATTGAATTACCGGCTTTCTGCTATATCGCGCTGGATGAAATATTAATATATACTGTATACATATATGTGTCTCAATGACATATATATATATATATACACCTATTCTATGTGTACACATTTATTCTACCTATTCTACTGTAAGTCAGTGTCAGTGTGATTTTACTGTACACCGCACTGAATTGCCGGCTTTTCTCTCTAACAGTGCTGCGTATTCCTCACAAGTCACACTGCTGGTCCGTGTGTAATCCGTATTTTTGGGGCTTCCATAGACTTTCATTGACGTTTTATTTGCGCAATACGGTGACAAACGCAGCATGCTGCGATTTTCTACGGCCGTAGAAGGCCGTATAATACTGATCAGTTTAATACGGCAGATAGGAGCAGGGGCATAGAGAATAATTGTGCCGTATTTTTTGCGAGTTTTACGGACGTAGTTTCTGCGCTCTTACGTCCGTAAAACTCGCAAGTGTGACGGCGGCCTCACAATTAATTAAACCACTTTTTTATTTTCTTGCGATTAGGTCTCCCTCGGACTCAAACCCACAACTTCTATCAAGTTGCAAATCAAGGAGAAACTGAGTCATAAAATACTACAATTATAAAGATTTTATTGTTACAAAAGATTGCAATAAATACATTAACAATATTAAATTTGTATGGGTACAAGGAGGTTTGATCTATAGGTGAAAAAATGGAGGCCAGAGACTTGGTCAGGATATTGTGACTAAAATGCGGACAACCAAGTAATTTTATTCAAAGACTTCACAAAAGATAACAGCATCAACTAGTATGTGTCAAGTAACCCTGAGGAAGCGACATTGACTACACTCCTTCTGTATGTATAGCTTGCCCCAGAAGCTTGCTTGACACTTCACAATAGACTCCATATCACAGTTTCTGTCTTAAATTGCCCTATTGCCACTACTTATATATATAGTATAGAGTATAGAGTAATAATGGAACAATTGAACTTAAGAGTACTAGCTGATCCTGTTATCTTTTGTGAAGTCTTTGAATAAAATTACTTGGTTGCCGCAGGCCGCAGCTGATGGGTTTCCCCTGGCGATGAGGGAGAGGAAGCATCCCCGGAGTCCAACATCCCTGAGCTGAGGTGTCCGGGAAAAACTTTGGGACGTGTTGCTCAAGAGTCGGGGGCTGACACCTGATACCCGAACTTAATATACCGGATCGCCCCTTCTATGTGAGGTTCAGACATTATTACAACTCGACTGATTCAGGCAAGGGGGTTCCACGTTTGATTAAACATGTTAGGGAATTCCATGGAGGAAACCCAGAGGTACTTTCTTTTGCTGGCTTAGAAAGGGTGTCTCTTCTAGTGCAAGGAGATCTGCATAAGCTTCTACTAAAAAGAGAGACCGTATGGATTATGCGCACTCGACTGCAGGAATCCGCTGGTTTGAATGAAAGATTGGATATGTCCATTTTCCAGTAATAAGCCGGTTTTATTGTGTTTTTGTATTGTTTTCATTTGTTTTCTAAATGCATTTTAATTTTTACGTATAGCTGCTGCACGTGTTCAAGCACCGGGGTGGGGTTTAGCTGCCTCCCCCTGTTAACCCCTTTACCTCCACTGTCCCTTTATGAGGTTATAACTCTGGAACGCTTCAACGGATCCCGCTGATTCTAACAATGTTTTCTCGTGACATATTGTACTTCATGATAGTGTTAAAATTTCTTTGATATTACCTGCATTTATTTGTGAAAAAAATGGAAATTTGACGAAAATTTTGAAAATTTCGCTATTTTCCAAATTTGAATTTTTATGCCCTTAAATCACAGAGATATGTCACACAAAATACTTAATAAGTAACATTTCCCACATGTCTAGTTTACATCAGCACGATTTTGGAACCAAAATTTTTTTGTTAGGGAGTTATAAGGGTTAAAAGTTGACCAGCAATTTCTCATTTTCATAACATCATTTTTTTTTAGGGACCACATCACATTTGAAGTTATTTTGAGTGGTCTATATGATAGAAAATAACCAAGTGTGACACCATTCTAAAAACTGCACCCCTCAAGGTGCTCAAAACCACATTCAAGAAGTTTATTAACCCTTCAGGTGTTTCACAGGAATTTTTGAAATGTTTAAAAAAAATGAACATTTAACTTTTTTTCACCAAAAAATTTACTTCAGCTCCAATTTGATTTATTTTACCAAGGGTAACAGGAGAAATTGGACCCCAAAAGTTGTTGTACAATTTGTCCTGAGTATGCCGATACCCCATATGTGGGGGTAAATCACTGTTTGGGCGCATGGCAGAGCTCGGAAGGGAAGGAGCGCCGTCTGACTTTTCAATGCAAAATTGACTGGAATTGAGATGGGACGCCATGTTGCGTTTGCAGAGCCCCTGATGTGCCTAAACATTGAAACCCCCCACAAATGATACGATTTTGGAAACTAGACCCCCAAGGAACTTATCTAGATGTGTGGTGAGCACTTTGACCCACCAAGTGCTTCACAGAAATTTAAAATGCAGAGCCGTAAAAATAAAAAAATCATATTTTTTCACAAAAATGATCTTTTTGCCCCCAATTTTTTTATTTTCCAAAGGGTAAGAGAAGAAATTGGACCCCAAAAGTTGTTGTGCAATTTGTTCTGAGTACGCTGATTCCCCATATGTGGGGGTAAACCACTGTTTGGGTGCATGGCAGAGCTCGGAAGGGAAGGAGCGCCATTTGACTTTTCAATGCAAAATTGACTGGAATTGAGATGGGACACCATGTTGCGTTTGAAGAGCCCCTGATGTGCCAAAACAGTGGAAACCCCCAATTCTAACTGAAACCCTAACCCAAACACACCCCTAACCCTAATCCCAACCACACCCCTAAAACCAACACACCCCTAACACTAATCCCAACCCTAACCACACCCCTAACCCTAATCCCAACCATAACCCTAACCACACCCCTAACCCTGACACACCCCTAACCCTAATCCCAACCAAAAATGTAATCCAAACCCTAACCCTAACCCCAACCCTAACTCTAGCCCCAACCCTAACCCTAGCCCTAATCCTAACCGGAAAATGGAAATACTTTTTAATTTTTCCCTAACTAAGGGGGTGATGAAGGGGGGTTTGATTTACTTTTATAGCGGGTTTTCTAGCGAATTATTATGATTGGCAGCCGTCACACACTAAACGACGCTTTTTATTTCAAAAAATATTTTTTGCGTTACCACATTTTGAGAACAATAATTTTTCCATATTTTGGTCTACAGAGTCATGTGAGGTATTGTTTTTTGCGGGACGAGTTGACGTTTTTATTGGTAATATTTTCGGGAATGTGACATTTTTTGATCGCTTTTTATTCCAATTTTTGTGAAGCAGAATGACCAAAAACCAGCCATTCATGAATTTCTTTTGGGGGAGGCGTTTATATCGTTCCACGTTTGGTAAAATGGATAAAAGAGTTTTATTCTTCGGGTCAGTACGATTACAGCAATACCTCAGTTATATCTTCTTTTATGTTTTGGCGCTTTTATATGATAAAAACTATTTCATAGAAAAAATAATTATTTTTGCATCGCTTTATTCTGAGAACTATAACTGTTTTATTTTTTTTCTTTACGGTGTTCACTGAAGGGGTTAACTAGTGGGAAAGTTTTATAGGTCGGGTCGTTACGGATGCAGCGATACTAAATATGTGTACTTTTATTTTTTATTATTTAGATAAAGAAATGTATTTATGGGAACAATATTTATTTTATTTTTTTAGGAATTTTTTTTTAATTTTTTTTTTACACATCTGAATATTTTTTTTTACACTATAACATTGCACAAGGGGGTGGGGGGGCATCATGTTATTGTGTAAGACGTGCACTGCAGAGAGGCTTCCCGGCGCCTGCGATGAGCAGGCACTGGTAAGCCACCTCCCTGCAGGACCCGGATGCAGCCCCGCGGCCATTTTCGATCCAGAGCCTGCAGGGAGGAGACGCTCGGAACAACGCGAGCACATTGTGCTGTACCGAGGGTTTCAGGGAAGCACGCAGGGAGCCACCTCCCTGTGCGATCCTTCCCTATGCCCCCGGAACACGGCGATCATGTTTAATCGCAGTGTTTCGGGGGTTAATGTGCCAGGAGAGGTCCGTGACTGCTTCTGGCACATAGTGCCGGATGTCAGCTGCGATAGTCAGCTGACACCCGGTCGCGATCGGCCGCGCTCCCCCCGTGAGCGTGGCTGATTGCTATGACATACTATCCCATCGGTGAGCATACGGGCCCACCCCACCTCGACGCGATAGTACGTCACATGTCAGAAAGGGGTTAAGAGGTGAATTCAGTCTCACTCACCTGTGTGACCAGTAGAAGCGCCACTGCAGCGTGAAACGGCTGACATCCATTCCACTCCTGCTATCTTTATTTTATTCACTTTGGCACGTGACCATTATGTTGTATAGGTCCACTGTTGATATCCCACATAGGCTATAATTCATGCATATTGGTTCATTTTTATTGATTTATATGATATATGTAATGTCCTGATACGTACACACTTTGTCTATTTAGTATTTAACTTTTATTCATTTTTCTGTATCACTGCTACTAGTGAATAAATAAATATTTCCTGTATTATATGATCCTGTCGGGTCTTCCATGGTGTATCCATAGCTTTGGTGATTGGGTTGTTTTCTGGTTTTGAGTGGTTTCCATTTTTTCTTTGTTATAACACTAAGGGTAATTATTGTAATATTTTTTTTTAATAATTTTAATTTAGTTTATGATTTTATATATTGATTCCCGAGGTGATATACTATTCTAATACAGAGCTCCTGTGCATAATGCCACTGGTGATCACTGTATTACCTGTATACTTACACTGTACATGGTATAGTACAGGGGTGTCAAACTGCATTCCTCAAGGGCTGCAAACAGGTCATGTTTTCAGGATTTCCTTGTACTGCACAGGTGATAATTTAATCACCTACACACATAATGATTACAGCACCTTGTGCAAAGCTAAGGAAATCCTGAAAACACACATGGTTTGCGGCCCTTCGAGGAATGCAGTTTGACACCCCTGGTATAGTATGTACAGAGCTCCTGTGTATAATAGCACTTACGGTAATATTGTTTTTTTTAATTAATGATCAGTACTGTAGTATTCAGTCACTTTGTGGTGGTAACATGTGTTGTCTGGTCATGGTGTGGCGGTATTTGTTCCTTGTATGTGGTATTATTCGGTCACTACGTGGTGGTAATATGTGGTCCGGCGATGGTGTGATGGTATTTGTCCCTTGTATGTGGTATTATTGGTCATTTTAAAAAATGTATGTGATACATTCCCTTAAATAAAAATAATAATAATTTTTTCATGTTCAAAAAGTACACCTGTTTTGCCTCCCTTGTAAAGTGAATAATTTAGGATGGCTTGTGATAAAGTACCATATTAAGCTATTAATACTTCCTAAGCAGGGATCATTTTTGCTGGTTGAAAATGCCATGGCATCTTCCGTTTGCACCACTGGTGTATAATGAACAACAAGGCATAATAAGGGACAATTTTGTACCTTTTATACAATATAAATAACTTACCACTGCTGAAAGTGCTGTGTGTGGTGAAATGAACAGCTGGTTACCACCCCTTACCATCTATTTTCCCCTTGCCAGGTTGAATTCCTTTGAAAATTAAAAAAGCTCAAAACAGATTCAATAGATTCCAAAGGGTGTTATGAACTGGTGATTTAGAACCACAATGGACCTGGTGGTTAAGAGCACAGAAAATGACCTGATAGTTACTAATAACATAGGACGAGCTCTGAGACGTGGGAACTCTGCTGACCGCAATCCTTAATCCTATCACACCACACTAGAAGTAGCCGTGGAGCGCTCCTGACCAGACCTAGGTGCCTCGGCACAGCCTAAGAAACTAGCTAACCCTGAAGATAGAAAAATAAGCCTACCTTGCCTCAGAGAAATTCCCCAAAGGAAAAGGCAGCCCCCCACATATAATGACTGTGAGTAAAGATGAAAATACAAACACAGAGATGAAATAGATTTTAGCAAAGTGAGGCCCGACTTACTGAATAGACCGAGGATAGGAAAGATAGCTTTGCGGTCAGCACAAAAACCTACAAACAACCACGCAGAGGGCGCAAAAAGACCCTCTTCACCGACTAACGGTACGGAGGTGCTTCCTCTGCGTCCCAGAGCTTCCAGCAAGCAAGACAAACCAAAAATAGCAAGCTGGACAAAAAATAGCAAACAAGAAACACAAGCAGAACTTAGCTTATGCAGGGAAGACAGGCCACAAGAACGATCCAGGAGAGAGCAAGACCAATACTGGAACATTGACTGGAGGCAAGGAGCAAAGAACTAGGTGGAGTTAAATAGAGTAGCACCTAACGACTTAACCTCGTCACCTGAGGAAGGAAACTCAGAAGCCGCAGCCCCACTCACATCCACCAGAGGAAGCCCATGGACAGAACCAGCCGAAGTACCACTCATGACCACAGGATGGAGCTTGACCACAGAATTCACAACAGTACCCCCCCTTGAGGAGGGGTCACCGAACCCTCACCAGAGCCCCCAGGCCGACCAGGATGGGCCAAATGAAAGGCACGAACCAGATCGGCAGCATGAACATCAGAGGCCAAGACCCAGGAATTATCTTCCTGACCATAACCCTTCCACTTAACCAGGTACTGGAGTTTCCGTCTCGAAATACGAGAATCCAAAATCTTCTCTACCACATACTCCAACTCCCCCTCAACCAAAACTGGGGCAGGAGGATCAACGGATGGAACCACAGGTGCCACGTATCTCCGCAACAATGACCTACGGAATACATTATGGATGGAAAAAGAAGCTGGAAGGGTCAAACGAAACGACACAGGATTAAGAACCTCAGAAATCCTATATGGACCAATGAAACGAGGCTTAAATTTAGGAGAGAAAACTTTCATAGGAATATAACGAGACGACGACCAAACCAAATCCCCAACACGAAGTCGGGGACCCACACAGCGCCTGCGGTTAGCGAAACGTTGAGCCTTCTCCTGGGACAATGTCAAATTGTCCACTACATGAGTCCAAATCTGTTGCAACCTATCCACCACAGTATCCACACCAGGACAGTCCGAAGACTCAACCTGCCCTGAAGAGAAACGAGGATGGAACCCAGAATTGCAGAAAAACGGCAAAACCAAAGTAGCCGAGCTGGCCCGATTATTAAGGGCGAATTCAGCCAAAGGCAAAAAGGACACCCAATCATCCTGATCAGCAGAAACAAAGCATCTCAGATATGTTTCCAAGGTCTGATTGGTTCGTTCAGTTTGGCCATTTGTCTGAGGATGGAAAGCCGAGGAAAAAGACAAATCAATGCCCATCCTAGCACAAAAGGCTCGCCAAAACCTCGAAACAATCTGGGAACCTCTGTCAGAAACGATGTTCTCCGGAATGCCATGTAAACGAACCACATGCTGGAAAAACAATGGCACCAAATCAGAGGAGGAAGGCAATTTAGGCAAGGGTACCAAATGGACCATCTTAGAGAAGCGATCACAAACCACCCAAATGACCGACATCTTTTGAGAGACAGGGAAATCCGAAATAAAATCCATAGAGATATGTGTCCAGGGCCTCTTCGGGACCGGCAAGGGCAAAAGCAACCCACTGGCACGAGAACAGCAGGGCTTAGCCCAAGCACATGTCCCACAGGACTGTACAAACGAACGCACATCCCGCAACAGAGACGGCCACCAAAAGGATCTAGCCACCAAATCTCTGGTACCAAAGATTCCAGGATGACCAGCCAACACCGAACAATGAACCTCAGAGATAACTCTACTCGTCCATTTATCAGGAACAACAGTTTCTCCGCTGGGCATCGGTCAGGTCTATTAGCCTGAAATTTTTGCAGCACCCGCCGCAAATCAGGGGAGATGGCAGACAAAATTACCCCCTCTTTGAGAATACCCGCCGGCTCAGGCAAACCCGGAGAGTCGGGCACAAAACTCCTAGACAGGGCATCCGCCTTCACATTCTTAGAGCCCGGAAGGTACGAAACCACAAAGTCAAAACGGGAGAAAAACAGCGACCAACGAGCCTGTCTAGGGTTCAACCGTTTGGCAGACTCGAGATAGGTCAAATTCTTGTGATCAGTCAACACCACCACGCGATGCTTAGCTCCTTCAAGCCAATGACGCCACTCCTCGAATGCCCACTTCATGGCCAGCAACTCTCGATTGCCAACATCATAATTACTCTCAGCAGGCGAAAACTTCCTGGAAAAGAAGACACATGGTTTCATCACCGAGCCATCAGAACTTCTCTGCGACAAAACAGCCCCTGCTCCAATCTCAGAAGCATCAACCTCGACCTGGAACGGGAGCGAAACATCTGGCTGGCACAACACAGGGGCAGAAGAAAAACGACGCTTCAACTCCTGAAAAGCTTCCACAGCAGCAGAAGACCAATTGACCACATCAGCACCCTTCTTGGTTAAATCAGTCAACGGTTTAGCAATACTAGAAAAATTATTGATGAAGCGACGATAAAAATTAGCAAAGCCCAGGAACTTTTGCAGACTCTTCAGAGATGTCGGCTGAGTCCAATCATAAATGGCCTGAACTTTAACAGGGTCCATCTCGATAGTAGAAGGGGAAAAAATGAAACCCAAAAATGAAACCTTCTGAACACCAAAGAGACACTTTGACCCCTTCACAAACAAAGAATTCGCACGCAGGACCTGGAACACCATTCTAACCTGCTTCACGTGAGACTCCCAATCATCCGAGAAGACCAAAATATCATCCAAGTATACAATCAGGAATTTATCCAGGTACTCTCGGAAGATGTCATGCATAAAGGACTGAAAGACTGATGGAGCATTGGAAAGCCCGAATGGCATAACCAGGTACTCAAAATGGCCCTCGGGCGTATTAAATGCTGTTTTCCATTCATCACCCTGTTTAATACGCACAAGATTATACGCACCACGAAGATCTATCTTGGTGAACCAACTAGCCCCCTTAATCCGAGCAAACAAATCAGACAGCAGCGGCAAGGGGTACTGAAATTTGACTGTGATTTTATTAAGAAGGCGGTAATCAATACAAGGTCTCAACGAACCATCCTTCTTGGCCACAAAAAAGAACCCCGCTCCCAATGGCGATGACGACGGGCGAATATGACCCTTCTCCAAGGATTCCTTTACATAACTCCGCATAGCGGCGTGCTCAGGCACAGACAAATTAAACAGTCGACCTTTAGGAAACTTGCTACCAGGAATCAAATCGATAGCACAATCGCAATCCCTATGCGGAGGTAGGGCACTGGATTTGGGCTCATCAAATACATCCCGGTAATCCGACAAGAACTCTGGGACCTCAGAAGGGGTGGATGATGAAATAGACAGAAATGGAACATCACCATGTACCCCCTGACAACCCCAGCTGGACACAGACATAGATTTCCAATCCAATACTGGGTTATGGACCTGTAGCCATGGCAACACCAACACGACCACATCGTGCAGATTATGCAACACCAAAAAGCGAATATCCTTCTGATGCGCATGAGCCATGCACATGGTCAGTTGGGTCCAGTACTGAGGCTTATTCTTGGCCAAAGGCGTAGCACCAATTCCTCTCAATGGAATAGGATACTGCAAGGGCTCAAAAAAAAAACACAGCGCCTAGCAAACTCCAAGTCCATCAAATTCAGGGCAGCGCCTGAATCCACAAATGCCATGACAGAATAGGATGACAAAGAGCAGATCAAAGTAAAGGACAAAAGAAATTTCGACTGTACCGTACCAATGGTGGCAGACCTAGCGAAACGCCTGGTGCGCTTAGGACAATCGGAGATAGCATGAGTGGAATCACCACAGTAAAAACACAGCCCATTCCGACGTCTGTGTTCTTGCCGTTCATCTCTGGTCAAAGTCCTATTACATTGCATAGGCTCAGGTTTATGCTCAGATAATACCGCCAAATGGTGCACAGTTTTACACTCACGTAAGCGTCGATCGATCTGAATGGCCAAAGACATAGACTCATTCAGACCAGCAGGCATAGGAAATCCCACCATGACATCCTTAAGGGCTTCAGAGAGACCCTTTCTGAAAATTCCTGCCAGAGCACATTCATTCCATTGAGTGAGCACAGACCACTTCCTAAACTTCTGACAATATATCTCTACCTCATCCTGACCCTGACACAGAGCTAGCAAGATTTTCTCTGCCTGATCCACTGAATTAGGTTCATCATAGAGCAATCCGAGTGCCAGAAAAAACGCATCAATATCACATAATGCAGGATCTCCTGGTGCAAGGGAAAATGCCCAGTCTTGAGGGTCACCACGTAATAAAGAAATAATGATCTTCACTTGTTGAACTGGGTTACCAGAGGAGCGGGGTTTCAAAGCCAGAAACAGTTTACAATTATTTTTGAAACTCAGAAACTTAGCTCTATCTCCAGAAAACAAATCAGGAATAGGAATTCTAGGTTCTAACATAGAATTCTGAACCACAAAGTCTTGAATATTTTGTACTCTTGCAGTGAGATGATCCACACAAGAAGACAGACCTTTAATGTCCATCACTACACCTGTGTCCTGAACCACCCAAATGTCTAGGGGAAAAGAAAGACAAAACACAGTGCAGAGAAAAAAAAATGGTCTCAGAACTTCTCTTTTCCCTCTATTGGGAAGCATTAGTACTTTGGGCCTCCAGTACTGTTATGAACTGGTGATTTAGAACCACAATGAACCTGGTGGTTAAGAGCACAGAAAATGACCTGATAGTTACTAATAACATAGGACGAGCTCTGAGACGTGGGAACTCTGCTGACCGCAATCCCTAATCCTATCACACCACACTAGAAGTAGCCGTGGAGCGCTCCTGACCAGACCTAGGCGCCTCGGCACAGCCTAAGAAACTAGCTAACCCTGAAGATAGAAAAATAAGCCTACCTTGCCTCAGAGAAATTCCCCAAAGGAAAAGGCAGCCCCCCACATATGACTGTGAGTAAAGATGAAAATACAAACACAGAGATGAAACAGATTTTAGCAAAGTGAGGCCCGACTTACTGAATAGACCGAGGATAGGAAAGATAGCTTAGCGGTCAGCACAAAAACCTACAAACAACCACGCAGAGGGCGCAAAAAGACCCTCCGCACCGACTAACGGTACGGAGGTGCTTCCTCTGCGTCCCAGAGCTTCCAGCAAGCAAGACAAACCAAAAATAGCAAGCTGGACAAAAAATAGCAAACAAGAAACACAAGCAGAACTTAGCTTATGCAGGGAAGACAGGCCACAAGAACGATCCAGGAGAGAGCAAGACCAATACTGGAACATTGACTGGAGGCAATGAACAAAGAACTAGGTGGAGTTAAATAGAGCAGCACCTAACGACTTAACCTCGTCACCTGAGGAAGGAAACTCAGAAGCTGCAGCCCCACTCACATCCACCAGAGGAAGCCCATGGACAGAACCAGCCGAAGTACCACTCATGACCACAGGAGGGAGCTTGACCACAGAATTCACAACAAAAGGGATTCCAAATGCACTTTTTTAATTATGGGAATCGCAACAAATAGTTGACGAATTTGAATGACAAAATATCCTCTCATCTTCATGCAGAGGTAAAGCTCACTCAGGCCATGTTCCCAACTGCATTTTTTCCACTGCATTTTTTTCTGAAGGTTTTTGCGATGAAATCTGGAATTGAAATCTAGTTTGATTTTTGCTGCATTTTCTGCTTCTTTCTTATATTCCTCCACAACCTCCAAGGGCATCAATACATCATAGTGGTCATGGACTATGCAACCCAGTACCCTGAAGCAATACCACTAAGGAACTCTTCGGCTATGAGTATCGCCAGGGAACTTGCCCAGATCCACATGTAAGGATGAACCTCAAGCCCTATAGAATTCCCAAAGCACGAAACTCAATGGTGAGTGGCGATTTTGCAATGATTACCGCAAACTGAATGAGGTCTCCAATTGTGATGTGCATCCGATACCCCACGTGGACAAACTCATTGAGAGACTTGAAACCGTGAGGTACATAACAACCCATGACCTGAGGAAGGGCTACTGGCAGATCCCCATGTCCCAGAGTGCGAAGCCTTCTCGACACCTGATGGGTGTTTCTAATACACCAGAATACCCTTCAGACTGTAGGGAGCCCCTGCAACCCTCAAGAGGGCTATGGATCAGATCCTTGCTCTGCATAAAAAGAATGCCGCGGCCTGCCTAAATGACATTGTGGTCTTCAGCCCTGACTGGGGTAGTCATCTACCAAAGGTACAGAAGATCCTGGATGCATTGAGAAAGGCTGGATTCACCCTAAATCCGAAAAAGTATGCCATAGGGAAGGAAGAGGTCAAGTACTTAGGCTACGTCATCAGGAGAGGCAAAATCAAGCCACAGTTAAACAAGATTATTATTATTATTTATTTATATAGCACCATTGATTCCATGGTGCTGTACATGAGAAGGGGTTACATACAAGTTACAAATATCACATACAGTAAGCAAACTAACAATGACGGACTGATACAGAGGGGCGAGGAAACTGCCCTTGCGGGCTTACATTCTACAGGATTATGGGGAAGGAGACAGTAGGTTGAGGGTTGCAGGAGCTCCGGTGTTGGTGAGGCGGTAGCTCCGGTGTTGGTGAGGCGGTAGCTCCGGTGTTGGTGAGGCGGTAGCTTCGATAGTGATGAGGCAGCAGCGGTGTCAGTGCAGGCTGTAGGCTTTCCTGAAGAGATGAGTTTTCAGGTTCCGTCTGAAGGATCCGACTGTGGTTGATAGTCGGACGTGTTGCGGCAGAGAGTTCCAGAGGATGGGGGATATTCGGGAGAAGTCTTGGAGGCGATTGGATGAGGAGCGAATAAGTGTGGAGGAGAGAAGGAGGTCTTGGGAGGACCGGAGGTCACGTGAGGGAAGATATCGAGAGATTAGTTCAGAGATATATGGAGGAGACAGGTTGTGGATGGCTTTGTAGGTCAGTATTAGCAATTTGAACTGGATACGCTGAGGGAATGGGAGCCAGTGAAGAGATTTGCAGAGGGGGGAAGCGGAGGAGTAGCGAGGAGAGAGATGGATTAGTCGGGCAGCAGAGTTAAGGATGGACTGGAGAGGTGCAAGGGTGTTAGCAGGGAGGCCACAGAAAAGGATGTTGCAGTAGTCAAGGCGGGAAATGATGAGGGCGTGCACAAGCATTTTAGTAGATTGGGGGTTGAGGAAAGGACGGATCCTGGAGATATTTTTGAGCTGGAGGCGACAGGAGGTGGAAAGAGCGTGGATGATAGATAGATAGATAGATAGATAGATAGATAGATAGATAGATAGATAGATAGATAGATAGATAGAGGTTATTCAGAAGTGGCGGCAACAGCTTTCCAAGAAGTAAGTGAGGGAGTTTCTTGGAATTTTGGGATATTATCGGCAGTCTATTCCAAGTTTTGCCCTAATTGTTGCACCATTAACAAATCTCCTTAAATGCACAAAATCGATGATGATTAAATGGTCTGGTGAGACTGTGATGGCTTTCCAGGAGTTGAAGCAGGCTTTGTGTACACATCTGGTTCTGGTCGCACCGGACTTCAGCAAAGAATTTGTGGTCCAAACAGATGCATCAGATGTTGGCTTGAGAGCCGTGCTGTCTCAAAAAATAAATGAGGAAGAACATCCCATCCTATATCTGAGCCAGAAGCTCTCTTCATGCAAGAGAAATTATGCCATCATCGAGGAGTGCTTAGCCATAAAATGGGCCATAGATACACTGAAATATTACCTGCTAGGTCGTAGATTAAAGCTGGTGTCAGACCATGCTCCTCTGAGATGGTTGAGGGAAAATAAGAATAAGAATGCCCGTGTGACTAGGTGGTTTTTAGGCCTCTAACATTTCAGTTTCCATGTAGAGCATAGACCCAGGAAGTTACACAGTAACGCGGATGCTCTCTCCCAAATTCCCTGTTTGGTGTCTGAAGGTGCCAAAACTCCTGGCTTTGGGCAGAGGGGGAAATAAGTGACAGGGTCAGGGACTGTGTGTACGGGGAGATATATATCATGCAGATTGCTTTCTTCCGTGATCTAAAACCCATAAGTTTCTCTCCAGTATATTATGTACTAGATTGTGGCCTGATTCTAACGCATCGGGTATTCTAGAATATGCATGTCCCCGTAGTATATGGACAATGATGATTCCAGAATTCGCGGCAGACTGTGCCCGTCGCTGATTGGTCGAGGCAACCTTTATGACATCATCGTCGCCATGGCAACCATTATGACATCTACGTCAATACTGTGCCCGTCGCTGATTGGTCGAGGCCTGGCGGCCTCGACCAATCTGACGCGGGATGTCAACGTCCTTTATGACTTCATCGTCGCTGTGCCCGTCTGGCCTGGCGGCCTCGACCAATCAGAGACGCGGGATTTCCAGGACAGACAGACAGACAGACAGACGGAAAAACCCTTAGGCAATTATATATATAGATTGAAGAGGGTTAAACCAGTTGTTTCAAGGGTCTGGATTTTTGGTGAGTAGGTGAGTAATGGGCGGGACGCCTACTCACCATATCTCCACCTTCAAGGGTGTGGTTGGCAGAGTTAAATGTTCAGGGACTGTGCTTGTTTGTTTTTTTTTTGGAAGAAGAAGGACGTTGCCATACACAAGCTCCATATAATAAAATGTATGGAGAGTGAGGCCATGCCCTCTGTTCAGAAGTATTGTTAAGACATACATGCCCTTCAGTCCCGGGTTGGAAACCAGCGAATCCCTGCAGCGCACAGTGCGTGCGCTGGGGGGGATTCATAAGTCTGTAGTCACACAGCGTGACTGCTGACATATTGTTTTGGACCCCTTTATCTCTCAGTAACTTGGTGTTACTAGTTCAGATTTGACATTACCGAAGCCAATCACCTTGGAGACACATACCTACTATCCAGGACCTTTCCTCCTGCTTTCTTACAGTACATTGACATGTCCCATGTGTACATTCTCCAATATTTCAGATTGAAATATGGACATAAAAATAGATTTATATGTTAATAAAAAATTTTTAAAATAATAACTAAAAACAGACATAGTGCAGGCTATTAGTCCATATACAAAACGTTCTGTATGGCATATCAGGTGCCATATGTTTAGAGATATTCTTTCCTTGTATCAAAGCTTATAGGTGAGAATACATCTGAGTATACTGTCCAATGGAAGATACATTTCTCCATAGGAAATTTGAGACACATGGAGAAACAGTCAAGGCAATGCATATCTCAATATAAAGCTCTGTGCATGCTGATAAACCTAGCAGTAATACAGTTGTGTGCATAATCCCAAGCAATAAGAAATGTGAAGCAATTTTAAGATAAAAATAAATCCAATGCAGTATGAGAAGGGCATACCTAACGTTCTGTACACTCAGGGGACTGCATCTCCATTATATGAGGTTACAAATACACCTTCCCTACACTACACACCTCTGGGAATCTGGGAACATTAGTATTTTCTAGTGTAAATAAAGATAATATACGGCAAATAGGTTTCCTAGGAAGTCTGCTCCGTGTGTGTCCACAGTTGGTAAAGTTGGCTGTAATTTTCACTGAGGCAGGGGTTTTATTGAATGAATAAAATCTCACTGTATAAATAAAGGTAAATAATATTGTAAATGTAAGACATATTATTACTCGGATTGTACAACAATCAGCCATAACATTAAATCCACTGACCGAGAATTGAATAATATTGATTTTCTCATGACGATGGCACCTTTCAATGAGTGGAATATAATAAGCAGCAAGGGATTGTTCTTGAAACTGATGTATAGGAAGCAAGAAAAAAGGGCCAAGTGTTAGGCAAATGTGACAGGGACCAAATTATGATGGGTTTAAAATGGAATCATCCCCAAAATAGTAAGTCTGAGTGCAGTAGTTAGCACCTACTAAAAGTGGTAGGAGAAATGCAGTCAGTATTTTATCAGCAAGAAATTATCACTACCAGGCTAGGTGTCTCCTGCCTCCTAGTCAACTGTTCTGTGTAACCTCGCCCCCAACACTGATTAAAACCTTTCTGGCAATATTGAGTGTAGACAGAAACATATAGAAGCAGTCCGCTCACCTATGTATGCCCAGGCATGGAATCACACAATATCAGCAGCAAGTCAGGTTCCCAGAAAAAAAATTCCAGGGGCCAGATACAGGAAAGATATATATCTTGGTACCGTGTTAGCCAGTAGATAGAAAAATATTTAGAATTGAGAGTCCTCAGTGGTTGATACCTTTTAATGGCTAACTGAAAAGATGGTAGCAAATTGCAAGCTTTCAAGACTACACAGGTCTCTTCATCAGGCATAGACTAAGACAACATCGGAAGAATCACATATTTATACACAACACAGCACAGAACTGTCATTATGGGAGAGTGATAAACAGTTGTGTCCATAAATATTGGAACAGTTCCTTGATTAGGAGTGAATTTTTTTGTTATCCTCTGATTGGGGTCTGGTACTGTTATGATGACCCCACATTGCCTGAAGTGCAAATTCCTTATTTGATGTAAAAAGACATAAATCCATCTGACACGTTCATTCCTGCACTAAGTGTGTCAAAGTTTGCCATAAATTTGTACACCCAAATTCTCCGGTCTCTCTTAGATTTGAAGTTACCCTTCAATACAAGTAATTTTCATGTCCATAATGTTATGATTGGGGAGACAAAAATGTTTGGCCACAGGTAGATCCATTCTTTTTTCTCTTATTGTATGGCGGTGAGAATTTATCCTTGTTCTCAGTTTCCGCCCTGTCTCCCCAACATACAGACCCCCAGTTGGACATTTAGGGTCCAGATTCAAATCCAGTTTGTTAAAACTTGTTTGTCATGTCACGCATTGCATATAACTTAAAAGTATAAGTCCCAGGAAGACATCACATAAGGTCAATCAGTGGAGTGGGCAGGGTTATAAAGCATTCAGAGCCCTGCAACATCAGCAGAGAAAACTGTAATTTTTTTCACAACTTCTACAAGCATTAAATTAAGTGACATGTCATTGGAATCATGGCCTCAGTCCCTACATCATGCTGCTCTCGGTTGAGGAAGCAACAAATGGTGTCAATAGCGAGGAGGCATCTTGTAGAAAAGGCACTCTCCTCAACAGAGAGGTGCCTGAGCAACCTCTATAGTTTCCATAGTTGTAGTGTGTGCAACTGTATGTTACTAGGTCCACTGCCCTCAGTCTATTATAGCTAATTCTTTATCCAGCATGGTTCCTGTAGTCTTGTGCAGTGCATACATGACCCTGAAGGTGCTCCGGCGTACGCAGAACCATTTCCAGACCCTCTTGCTTGAGCAAGAACCAATCCCCAAATTCCACGTTGTCGGGACTGTCTATCAGTCTCCAAATCTTGCCTGTCAGTGACTTCGGTCTCATGTCACCATTCAGCAAACCAGACCCTTGGGGTCGGCAGCTGGGGTACCAGGGACTGCCTAGGAGTGGCACCTGGTAGATAAAGTAGATCTGTAGATCAAGTCTGACTCCACCATTAGGAGCTCCAGTGAATCCCAGGTAGCGTATAACTACGCCCCTCCTAGGCAAGCCAGGCCCCATGGCGTAGTGGGTCCACGAACCAAGTGCATTACTTGAAAGTGTGACATTACCCTTTGGAAAATGCAAAATTTAGGTATAATTCAATATTTTTGTGCATAAAAGGCAACATTTTAAATTTTTTCTTATCCACATTGCTTTAATTCTGGTGAAGCCCCTCAAGGGTTAATAAACTTCTTGCATGTGGTTTTGAGCTATTTAAAATTGTGTCAGTTTTGGGGAATATGAGAGACACCAGATCCAACAATGCGGATGAGTGGAGGCTGCTATCAAAGCAACCTGGGCTTCCATGACACCTCAGCAGTACCACAGACTGATCCCCTCCATACCATATTGGTGCAGTATTTGATGCAAAAGGAGCCCCAACCAAGTATTGAGTGCTTTTACTGAATATACATTTCAGTAAACCAACATTTCGGATTTTAAAACTATTTTTCAAGCTGATTTTATAAAGTGTTCTAATTTACTGAGATAATGACTTTGGGCTTTTCATTGGCTGTAAGCCATAATCATCATCATTAACAGAAATAAACACTTGAAATAGATCACTCTGTTTGTAATGACTCTATATAATATATGAGTTTCACTTTTTGTATTGAAGAAGTTAAATAAATTAACTTTTTGATGATATTCTAATTTTGTGAAAAGCACCTGTATGTGTACTTTGCTTTGTTTAGTTTTGTTTTATCACAAGCACTTCGTTTTGTGTGGAAAACGGATTTTAGGGACTTGTGTGTGCTTTTTTGTGTGTTTCTTTCTATTTTTACATATTTTATGTAACTTATTTCACTAAGTCCCACTGAGGGACATGTATAATTTTCTTTTTGATCACTGTTCTCATACACTGCAGTACTCGTGTACTGCAGTGCATGAGACTGTTAGGCTCTGTGCACACAGTGTATTTTTGATGCATTTTCGCAGCATTTTCTCCGCACAGAAATGGGGCCAAAAATGCTATGGAAACTTTATGCAAGCTAATTCAATGACAATCCTGAAGTGTTGTGCAAATGATAACTAAATTTCTTTAGAGTTTTTGCAGTGCGTTTTTTTTCTGCAACATGTCAATTTTGTGCGGATTTATAGCGTTTTCCACAAATTGACTTCAAGTGAGTCAGTCAAATCCATAGCAAAAACGCAGGCATAAAAATGTGGATTTGCTGAATTTTTGTTTGCGCTTTTACCGGCTTCCTATGGTGTTTCCTCCACTGTCATCTGTGTGACAGCATGGGAAACACCAGAGAAAGATGACCTTTGGCACTCAATAAGATCCAAAATGACTTGAACTTTCAAACGGTAGATTTATTGAACAGCCGATAATCAATCAACAGACATCACAATTTCCAACGTTTCGGCAACATACGCCTTTGTCAAGGAAGTCTATACATAGAAAAAGTAACATGAACAATCCATTATATTGTCATGGATAAAAAATCTAAACACATCATATAAATACAAATATATTGGCCTGCACTCTATAATTGAGTCGGGGTGCTGGTGTGACAGACCATAGGGTCTATAACAAGTATTGTAATAGGATCCACCGCACTCCCTATGTGGAATATCTTATACAGAAATTCAATTTTTTTGAAATTTGCTAATTTATTTTGTGCAAAAGAACAATCATACAGGTATATCAGATCAAATCAGAATTATTACAAAAATTGTGAATGCGACTCAATATGATTTCGACGTTTCGACCCTTCCCGGGTCTTCACTGGGTCAAACGAGTTTCTTCATACTCCGGTACAGGAACTAAAGACTCGTGACTACGAAAAAGAAAGACGTAGATTTATCTCATATGATCTCCACTGCACCACTCTGGCAGAGTATCATAAACAGAATAAAATCCCCAGGGGACTTAGGAGTAATTTACGTCCCACTCTATTCTCCGATAATCAGGAATTTTGTGAGAAATATAAGAAAATTCTCAATAAATGCTCCCTAGATCTCATTATTCTAACTGTGGAATATCTTCAGAAATCAATTAGTGAGACTAAATTGAATATACAGGCGATTGAGACACAATTATCCACCACCCTTTCTTCAACCGAATGGACTAACCTTAAAAGTAAAACGGACAAAATTCTGACTGATTATCAAAAGACTCTACAGGAAAGGAAGAGGCAAAAGTTTCAAAGAGACAACGAGGACTACTTGAAAGATCAGGTCTATAGATGGAACACCTCCTACACTACCTGGCGTCGACCACCCAACCAAAGGAGACAAGGATCCTTCAGTTCCAGCAGCGACTCTTCAGCCAACACAAACCGATACCGTTTTTTATCGAAGGGCCGCAGGGGAGGACTACAACATACAGACGTACCAGACGATCGAGGCGAAAGGATGACCACAAGGTCCCAGGTAAGTCTACAAACCTGGTAATTAATATCTCTAGTTACCTTGGTTAATCTGGTAGACTGGGACAATATCCTCAGAACTAATAATACAGATAATAAATGGGAAATGTTTAAGAACATCCTAAATAGGCAGTGTAAGCGGTTTATACCTTGTGGGAATAAAAGGACTAGAAATAGGAAAAACCCAATGTGGCTAAACAAAGAAGTAAGACAGGCAATTAACAGTAAAAAGAAAGCATTTGCACTACTAAAGCAGGATGGCACCATTGAAGCTCTAAAAAACTATAGGGAGAAAAATACTTTATCTAAAAAACTAATTAAAGCTGCCAAAAAGGAAACAGAGAAGCACATTGCTAAGGAGAGTAAAACTAATCCCAAACTGTTCTTCAACTATATCAATAGTAAAAGAATAAAAACTGAAAATGTAGGCCCCTTAAAAAATAGTGAGGAAAGAATGGTTGTAGATGACGAGGAAAAAGCTAACATATTAAACACCTTCTTCTCCACGGTATTCACGGTGGAAAATGAAATGCTAGGTGAAATCCCAAGAAACAATGAAAACCCGATATTAAGGGTCACCAATCTAACCCAACAAGAGGTGCGAAACCGGCTAAATAAGATTAAAATAGATAAATCTCCGGGTCCGGATGGCATACACCCACGAGTACTAAGAGAACTAAGTAATGTAATAGATAAACCATTATTTCTTATTTTTAGGGACTCTATAGCGACAGGGTCTGTTCCGCAGGATTGGCGCATAGCAAATGTGGTGCCAATATTCAAAAAGGGCTCTAAAAGTGAACCTGGAAATTATAGGCCAGTAAGTCTAACCTCTATTGTTGGTAAAATATTTGAAGGGTTTCTGAGGGATGTTATTCTGGATTATCTCAATGAGAATAACTGTTTAACTCCATATCAGCATGGGTTTATGAGAAATCGCTCCTGTCAAACCAATCTAATCAGTTTTTATGAAGAGGTAAGCTATAGGCTGGACCACGGTGAGTCATTGGACGTGGTATATCTCGATTTTTCCAAAGCGTTTGATACCGTGCCGCACAAGAGGTTGGTACACAAAATGAGAATGCTTGGTCTGGGGGAAATTGTGTGTAAATGGGTTAGTAACTGGCTTAGTGATAGAAAGCAGAGGGTGGTTATAAATGGTATAGTCTCTAACTGGGTCGCTGTGACCAGTGGGGTACCGCAGGGGTCAGTATTGGGACCTGTTCTCTTCAACATATTCATTAATGATCTGGTAGAAGGTTTACACAGTAAAATATCGATATTTGCAGATGATACAAAACTATGTAAAGCAGTTAATACAAGAGAAGATAGTATTCTGCTACAGATGGATCTGGATAAGTTGGAAACTTGGGCTGAAAGGTGGCAGATGAGGTTTAACAATGATAAATGTAAGGTTATACACATGGGAAGAAGGAATCAATGTCACCATTACACACTGAATGGGAAACCACTGGGTAAATCTGACAGGGAGAAGGACTTGGGGATCCTAGTTAATGATAAACTTACCTGGAGCAGCCAGTGCCAGGCAGCAGCTGCCAAGGCAAACAGGATCATGGGGTGCATTAAAAGAGGTCTGGATACACATGATGAGAGCATTATACTGCCTCTGTACAAATCCCTAGTTAGACCGCACATGGAGTACTGTGTCCAGTTTTGGGCACCGGTGCTCAGGAAGGATATAATGGAACTAGAGAGAGTACAAAGGAGGGCAACAAAATTAATAAAGGGGATGGGAGAACTACAATACCCAGATAGATTAGCGAAATTAGGATTATTTAGTCTAGAAAAAAGACGACTGAGGGGCGATCTAATAACCATGTATAAGTATATAAGGGGACAATACAAATATCTCGCTGAGGATCTGTTTATACCAAGGAAGGTGACGGGCACAAGGGGGCATTCTTTGCGTCTGGAGGAGAGAAGGTTTTTCCACCAACATAGAAGAGGATTCTTTACTGTTAGGGCAGTGAGAATCTGGAATTGCTTGCCTGAGGAGGTGGTGATGGCGAACTCAGTCGAGGGGTTCAAGAGAGGCCTGGATGTCTTCCTGGAGCAGAACAATATTGTATCATACAATTAGGTTCTGTAGAAGGACGTAGATCTGGGGATTTATTATGATGGAATATAGGCTGAACTGGATGGACAAATGTCTTTTTTCGGCCTTACTAATTATGTTACTATGTTACTATGTTACCTTCTCTCCCCTGCAGAGTTATCACTTCTACAGAAAGGGCTATCCTTTTGCCCAACCCCCAGTTGGGATGATTTTCAACTGGAGAGGGAACTACAGCGCTTTTTTCGGACAGTTAGACTTAAGACTCATTTTGGAACAAAGGATGATACCAACAACAACGCTACAGTATCGCAAGGAACAACCTCTGTCCCAGTGGTATCTATTTCATCACTGGGTCTACGGAATCCCAGCAACTACAAACCACCACGTTCCTACCACGCCACAGAGACCTTTATTGAGCTAGTGGATCGAGAGGTTAAGCAACTCTCGCACCAACAAAAACTGGGTTTGTTTCCAACACACCCTAACCTAGCACCAAGTGAGAAAAGGGCACTAAAGTCACTGACTGAGAATAAGGGGATTATCATAAAGCCAGCGGACAAGGGTGGGGCGACTGTAGTCATGGACCGACATACTTATTGCCAGGAAGTCCATAGACAATTGTCAGATACTGAGACCTACCAAGCCATACCAAGGGATCCCACTTTTGATATTGACCGAAAGATTAAACATATAGTTAAATCATATCTTGACCGGAATATCATAGACCACAAAACAGCCACTTTTCTGTCACACCCTCATCCGATCACACCCGTGTTTTATATCCTACCAAAGATACACAAATCACTCATCAACCCGCCAGGGAGACCAATTGTAGCTTCAACGGAGTCTATCCTCTCGCCCCTATCTGTCTTCCTGGAAAAGATACTAACTCCTCTAGTTAGGAAAACTAAGTCCTTTCTATTAGACACCGGACACTTCCTAACCATCCTCAAACAACTTGGGTCAGTCTCCCCGGACAGTTTACTAGTAACTTTTGACGTTAATAGCCTCTATACATCGATCTCACACGACAAGGGGATTGAGGCTACCAAATCACTACTAGAGGAATCCAATCACACACCAGATACGGTCCAACTTTGCCTGGACCTCCTGAGTTTGGTTCTCTATGAGAACTATTTCCTATATGAAGACACGTTCTATAATCAACAACGGGGTACCGCGATGGGGTCTAACATGGCACCGGCCTATGCTAACGCTTTTATGAACCATTTTGAGGTTAGACATGTCTTTACTAATCCATTATTCCAACAAAATGCTATTTGCTATCACAGGTTCATAGATGACATATTCCTCATCTGGAAAGGCACGACCACCACTCTTGACAAATTTTTTACCTTCCTTAACTCCATTTACCATGAATTGAAGTTTACCATTCACCATGATAACTCCGTATCATTCCTTGATACATTAGTAGTCAAAGATTCAATGGGCAATCTCCAGACTGACTTATTCTGTAAACCTACGGATTGCAACAGTATACTACACTATACTAGTTGCCATCCCAAGAGTACAAAAAATAGCATACCTCGTTCACAATTCCATAGGGTTACACGAATTGTTTCTGAAACGACCACAGCTACTACCAGACTTGAAACAATGGCACAAAAATTTCAAGAACGCAGCTATCCATCTAACTTAATAGCCAAAGAAAAAATCCGAGCCCTAACTCCATCTTCACCTCCTCCACGTATGCAACAGAATGAAAGGGTGCCGTTTGTGCATACATACCATCCCCTTATGCCTAAAGTCCACTCTATTATTAGGAAACACTGGCCACTTTTAGCCCGGGCCTATCCCAATATTGAATCATTCAATAACCCCACATTAATGTGCACCAAGAGGGCAGCCAATCTGAGAGACAAACTGGTACGAGCGGACATAGGCAGCGCTCAACCAACAGTCACACAGAGACTATTGGGTACGAGACGTAATGGTACATTTCCCTGCCTCAGTTGTGCTTCCTGCTCTAACGTCATAAAATCAGAAAATATTGTGCATCCCAGAACTGGTAAATCCTACCCCATAAAAGGATATTATACCTGCAATTCTAACTTTGTTGTGTACCTGGTGAAATGCCCATGTGGCCTCCTATATGTAGGAGAGACCACACAACATATAAAAGACAGGATATCCAGTCACAAATCCACCATAAGATGCAGCAAGACCTGGCTCCCCCTACCAGACCACTTCTTAAAAAATCACCATTCGATAGCACAACTCAAATTTCAAGTAATAGAGCAAATAGACCGCCCTAGGCGTGGGGGCGATCGTGTGAGGACCCTTAAACAAAGGGAGAGTTATTGGATCCACACCCTGGATACGTTAGAACCCAGGGGTCTTAATAGGGAAATCAATTGGCTAATATAATACTAACCGTTCTTCCTTTTTACTCCTTTTTTAGACACGCTGATGCCATTCGGTTCTAGGTGAGTGTCTACTCCTGGCTCCCCGGGTTCTATTTTTTCTGTTTTATTTTTTTCTGTTTTATTTTATTTAGATTTTTATTTTATTTTTTCATTTTATTTTTTCTATTTTTTCATTTTTTCTGTTCCATCTTATTTTTATTTTTATTTTAGTTTATTTTCACTTTTGTCTACATATGCATTCATATAATCGTTTTTTTCATCCCCCCTTGCAATTTTATTTTTATTTATTATTTTCCGGTTTTTCCATCCAGGCTTATTGTATTTTGTATTTTTATATTTATTTTTATTTCCTTTTGTTCATTATTTTCCAATTTAAATCTCCTATTTTCATTTTATTTGTCTGCATTACTTTATCCTATATCCGGTAGGATGGTATATCCCTCAGCCCTCCAAGCTCCTCAAGATATAGATAGGGACATGAATAATTTCCTGCTTCCTTCTATCAGTAGCCATGACTTATCCCTGGGACACATGATAGCACATCCATAGAGGACGCTACATCCTGACACACCCCCTCCCTGTGACAGCGCTATGCCACATCCTACTAAGGATTTCTCCCTCACACGCAGCGGCGCCAGGCAGATTCAGAGACATGCGCACAAGCGCATAAGAGGCGCTGTATGACGCACCTATCACTGGCCCCCTGCATTTAGCTTAGAGCGGCGCCATGAATCCACATGGAACGCCGGGGCATGCGCACACACACTGTTCCAGGGCGCATTACATCACTTCCGGTTATCCATAGAGCGGCGATAGTACATAAGGGGCTCCACAGGACAGAAAACATGCCTCACATCAGGACACAGGAGCGCGATTCACCGGCCACTACAGGTACAATTATGCAGACCCCTCATTACTTCTGGAAGTAGGTGCCATACATTGTATCACACTTATTTGTTTGACTTTGATCCCTATAGGGTTATATGCCATTACAAACAACAGCAAGACGCGGATGCGCCGCTGTTACCACAGTCCAAGGTAATGATCGTTCACCCTCCCTGGGACACTCCTATATAAATAACCATTTCTCACTGGATCAACCTATGATATTTCAGGTTTTCCCTGGAAACACTATACCCAGAAGGCTGCATGCACCTTACCTATTACCTATAGTACATAAATCATTACGGCCGGAGGAGGTAATTACCTTTTACCATGATCATGGGGCTTTGTATATTTTATCTAATCTACTTTATTTTCTATATCATATTACCACTATACATATAACTTTCCAGATTGTACCGAAAGGCGAACCAGCCCCTAAACTAAATAACAATCATCAGCAGGACACTGAAACATCACCATTGGTCTTTATTAAGGTAACCACTTTGTTCAATCTCTTTGGGATTCTATTACCCACTATTACTCACAGTTGTATGTGACTTTACAGGTCACATCCAGAGACAGATCAATCTCGAGGCTGCACTTAAATATCAAAAGACTATACCTGGTAATTTACCTTCCTAGATACATATACTTGACCTTGACCTATGATATTCACCGCCGGATATTAATTTTATTTATGTAATTATCATTTTCCATAGCCCCTGGATATTACAGGGACATCATTTCTGTTCTAAGAACTATTGACGTAGCCTGGACTAAGGTAATAATCCTACTTGATGAGATTGAAGTTCTCGTGAGATACTATGTCACTTGACAGACTCCCTCTACAGTGTTCACCAGAGCCCAGCCTCATAGTATTAATAGTTTACAGATGGGGAGCACTTACTAAAGAATCAAACTATAATGTATATATTGTACCATATATTTGTCTGTTGTATTGTATTTGTTAATAATCTATGTTTATTATCGATGTTTAGATTTGTATATATCGTTTTATATTCACAGTGCGACCATAAGAATAAGACCCGGGAAGGGTCGAAACGTCGAAATCATATTGAGTCGCATTCACAATTTTTGTAATAATTCTGATTTGATCTGATATACCTGTATGATTGTTCTTTTGCACAAAATAAATTAGCAAATTTCAAAAAAATTGAATTTCTGTATAAGATATTCCACATAGGGAGTGCGGTGGATCCTATTACTAAACACATCATATGGCTGAACAAGTCCTATAAAATTGAAAAGGAAAAGGAAACTAGCAATGAGTTTGGAAATAGTGATGTCTGTTGATTATCGGCTGTTCAATAAATCTACCGTTTGAAAGTTCAAGTCATTTTGGATCTTATTGAGTGCCAAAGGTTATCTTTCTCTGATCTTTACCTATTCCTTTGAGCACCTCCTGACATTATAGAGTGCGCCATTTCTGACCCTAACATTATATGTTTTGTTGAGTTGGCTGCACCATAGAGGATTTGGAATCATGTCGTTCAACACGTTGTCCTATGGTCAAGCGGAGGCGGATGAAATTATTTCCCATGTGAAAATCCCTGGAGAATTTCTGCACACCCCTGCTGAGGAGATTCGTTCTAGAGACTGGGAACGTGAACTCAGGAAGAAGACGTCCTTGGAACTGCACTATGTGACTTTGGCTGAGTATCATAAAGTGAAGCGTATACCTCGTGGCTTACCGGTGTCTTTACGACCCACTTTATTTCAGGAAAAAACGGACTATTGTTTGAAGTTTGAGGGGATCCTCAATAAATGTTCTATGGACATAATTTTATTGACTATCGAATATCTTCAAAAAGAAATTTCTGACTTAGATAAACAGATTGAAGTCATACAACAACAGCTTTGTAATACCTTAGCTACTGCTAAATTTGATAGTCTTAAACAAAAAATTGACAAAACTATTGATGATTTTAGAATTATATTACAGGAGAGAAAACGTTCCAAATTCCTACGTGATACGGAGGACTATCACCGCAAAACAGTGTACAAATGGCGAGATGCTAATGTTCAACGGGATCGACGTCCATTTAGGAGGGACTATTTCACTACCTCCTCTAGTTCCGAGAGTGAGTCTAATCCCCGTACCACCTCTCCTTGTTTAGAACAAAGGCGGGTCAGCCAAACAAAGGCCGATGAGGAGGGGCTCAAGATCTCGTAAATGGCAGTGCCAGGATCAGAACCCGGTCACAGGTAGGGACCAATTGGTCTACAATATTTCCTCCTACAACCTTTCACCATTTGAACTGAGTGTTCTACAAAAAGGTCTGTCATTTTGCCCCACTCCATCCTTTAATGAATTCCAGTTAAATCAGGAACTCCAGAGATTTTTCAGGAATTTGAGACTTAAGACACATTTTATGACTACCAAATTGAATCAAGTTAGTGATCATTCAGTTACATCCCCTGATCCTGCACAAACTACATTTAGTCATATAGGACTTAATTTGACTTTACCTAGTAACTATAATCCTCCGAAATTCTACCACCCGGAGTTGGAGTCACACAGGACATACAGAGGAAATGTACACAGATTAATCAAGGCTTGCTACCAGTTAAGAGGAATTGTACCCCATTAGAGAAGAGGGCCCTTGGGAGTCTAAAGGGAAATAAATCTATTACTATTAAACCTGCCGACAAGGGGGGAGCGATTGTTGTTATGGATACCTCCTTTTACATGACAATGGTTCGTCAGCATTTAGATGATTCTAACACATATCTACCAGTTGACAGGGACCCCACTTGGGACATCTTTAGGGAAATTTAACAGGTCATAAAGACATATAGGGAACGTAATGTTATTGATTCTAAGCTTAGTGAATTTTTATTAAATTTGCACCCAGTCATCCCTGTCTTTTATGCGTTGCCCAAGATTCACAAACATCTAACTTGTCCTCCTGGACGTCCTATAGTGGCGTCCACTAATTCCGTCCTTTCACCACTTGCTAGGACTGTTGAGAAGATTTTAACCCCCCTCCTTGTACATATTACATCATTTATGAAAGATACTTCAGATTTTCTCAAAGGCCTTGGCTCAGTGGGTACCCTACCTAAAGACTGTTATCTTGTTACTATGGACGTGAACAGTCTATATACGAGTATAGACCATGTTAAAGGGATTGAGGCAGTTCAGTGGTTTCTTGACATATATACCGATTTTTCTCTGACTCAGAAAGACTTTTGTTTGACATTACTGAAGTTGATTTTGACAAAAAAAAATGTTCTCTTCGGCGACCAGTTTTTTATACAGAAGGTCAGGACCGCGATGGGATCAAATGTGGTGCCTCCATACGCCAATATCTTTATGGCTTCTTTTGAGGAACACTTTGTGTACACCCATAATCTCTTTTAACAGTACTCTGTGTACTGGAAGAGATTTATCAACGACATACAGTATTTTTAATATGGAGGGGAGATGAGGCTTCCTTAACACAGTTTTTTTCTGATATGTATACTCGGATTCCTAACCTGACATTTTCTATTTCTAGTAGCCAACATAGTGTCAATTTTTTGGACACTTTGGTAATTATTAAAGAGGATGGATTTCTTGAGTTTGATCTCTATACTAAGTCTACTGATAGAAATAGTTTGTTACTTTATTCGAGTTGCCACCCTTCCCATGTTAAACATTCCTTGCCAAAATCCCAGGTTCAACGCGTTAAACGTATTGTTACCAACCCTGATTTAAGAACACAACGCACTGTTGAGATGAACAAAAAATTTTTTGATCACGGTTATCCACCTTCACTTCTGGATAGGGCGACACAATCTACTCTCAATCGGGAGAAAAAATCTGAGAGAGTCGCTTTTGTCACTACCTATCATCCCTACACAAATTTCTTTAAGGGATGCATATTAGAACACTGGCCATTATTAAGTAAGGCTTATCCTTCCATTCCAGAATTCTCCAATGCTCCATTAATATGTTACAAGAGACCAAAGAATATTAGGAATTTGTTAGTTAAAGCGGATATTGGTTCAGCAAAAATGTTACACCAGTCCCTCCTAGCGACCCAGAGACAAGGTACTTTCACCTGTTTACACTGTCCGCAGTGTTCAAATGTTACTAAAGGTAATACTTTTTCCCATCCAAGATCGGGGAAATTGTTTCAGATAAATGGTTTTTTTACATGTGATTCTACCCATGTTATCTATCTGATCAAATGTCCATGCGGTCTCGGATATGTTGGTGAGACCACCCAACATATCCGAGACCGCATTTCTCAACATAAGTCTACCATCCGGTGCAAACGCATGATGTTGCCTGTACCATTTCATTTCATCACAGCTGGACATTCCATCTCCCAGCTTAAATTTCAAGTACTTGAGGGTATTTCCTTCCCTAGACGTGGTGGTAACAGGATTCAGAGGTTAAAAGAGAGAGAAGCCTTTTGGATATTCACTCTTCAAACACTCCATCCACGAGGGATGAATAGGGAATATGAGGCTTTGCAGAGATGATCTCCATAAGTCTTTTTTCTATGCTTGTTATTTGGAATTCCAAGATTATTGTACCTTCGTACTGTTTGGGTTCTGTTTCTGTGTTTTTCATTGTGTCTCTCTGATTTTCCCTTTTCTAGATGCCATCATGATCATTATTCTCCTTCCTTATAGCCCGTCTTCCAACTGAGTGACACCTCTTCCCTACTCTATAAGTAGCATCTGAATGTCACATTTGGGTGTTCAGTCTTATTTACATATGTTTGTTTATTCATGTATATCACTCCTTTTTTTACTGGGCCCCTTGTAATAGATTGCCGTTCATTACACCAGTCATGCTATTAGTTACGTATTTTTCTCCCGTTGTTTGCTTATATATGCGGGCTGGCTCACCTCTGTGCGCACTGCTGATCTCTTCTGTTCAATTACGCATGCGCTGGATCATGATTCTAGGTCCTCCTGCACCTCACATTAGGTTGCTTCTGATATGCTCTCTACTGCGTACGCGTCTTTTTTCCCCTGCTCTGGGGATTCCCCAGTTCCGGTCTAGTACTATGCTCTGCTTGGCAACACAAATACTGGATATGTCTGCGCACGCGTCTGGCTCACTTCTTCAGGTATTCCCCCTTGCATGACGCACATTTAACCGGATATTACCACACGGGCTTTGCAGCATTTATACCTGATTTGTGGCATACTGTTCACTTCACCTCCCTAGTTGTTGGACGCACGCCGATCGTATTGCTACTACAGGTATCGTTTGGACCTTGTGCTTTGTCTTTCCCTGTTATCACGTCTTTCCATAGCTATATATACTGTGGGTTTCATTGACTTTTTTCCTTTCTTTTAGCCTGTTCTGCCATTTTCCTTATTAGCACATTGTGCTTATGTTTCCCTAAGGCAGTTATCATTACTTACAGGTATACATTTTTTTGTTCTCTGTGGGACGTGATTCCCCTTAGTTTTTGTGCTGGTTCACATTACATTTTATGCATGCATTCATATCTTACAAGTGGGTCACCGGTTAGTTTGCATTCTATATATAAAAAATCCCATGAGTGATATATTATTAATAAAATACATATCAGTCTTGGGATTTTTTCTTTCTTTTTTTCTTTTATTCGCTATAGGTTGAATCCTTGTTCACATTCCCCTCCCTCTTCCCCTATGGATCACGGTTGGGTCTTATACGGTTATTAAAATCACTTTTGAATGAGGTTTCTGTGTTCCCTCTTTTTTCATTTACCTGTTTTTTTTCCCTATTTTTTTCTTATACTCATTGCTAGTTTCCTTTTCCTTTTCAATTTTATAGGACTTGTTCAGCCATATGATGTGTTTAGATTTTTTGTCCATGACAATATAATGGATTGTTCATGTTACTTTTTCTATGTATAGACTTCCTTGACAAAGGCGTATGTTGCCGAAACGTTGGAAATTGCGATGTCTGTTGATTGATTATCGGCTGTTCAATACATAGTAACATAGTAAGGCCGAAAAAAGACATTTGTCCATCCAGTTCAGCCTATATTCCATCATAATAAATCCCCAGATCTACCTCCTTCTACAGAACCTAATAATTGTATGATACAATATTGTTCTGCTTCAGGAAGACATCCAGGCCTCTCTTGAACCCCTCGACTGAGTTCGCCATCACCACCTCCTCAGGCAAGCAATTCCAGATTCTCACCGCCCTAACAGTAAAGAATCCTCTTCTATGTTAGTGGAAAAACCTTCTATCCTCCAGACGCAAAGAATGCCCCCTTTCAATCTACCGTTTGAAAGTTCAAGTCATTTTGGATCTTATTGAGTGCCAAAGGTTATCTTGCTCTGATCTTTACCTATTCCTTTGAGCACCTCCTGACATTATAGAGTGCGCCATTTCTGAGCCTAATATTATAGCATGGGAAACACCGTCATGGTGATTCTTATCAGCAGTAACGCTACTGCCTGTAACTACGGAAAGTATAGAAAGCTAGCACTCAATCTGTAGAGTCCACGGTGCAAGTGAACGGGGTACTAGATCCCACAAGTCATAAAGTTCAAAAAGGATCACTGCACACGTATAGTATAACTTTGCATATCTCAAAAGTTTATTTGATTTCCATCAATAGAAAAAGGTATCAGGCGAACAATTGACGTTTCGGCCAGCTCCGTGGCCTTGATCACAATATCGCTGTAACAAGCAAAGGACAAAACACTATTAATAACAGACAGACGTATATACATATTTACATATTTACATAGAGGAACCCATGTCACAAGGTTACGATAGTCATGGTGAGACATACACCATCAGGATAAAGATTATACACTGAGATCAAAAAACTAAAGCATAGTTACATAGCGGAGAGAGGTACAAAGGAGACCATTATATAAGTATCTGCGGTACAATTGGAAAGGAGACATACCCTATTGAGATCTGTTGCTTATAAAGGAAGGACACAGAATGACCGATGAGTCGGGTACATGGATGATGTGGTAACCTGGAAGGAGTAATCCAGAGTAAGCTAGTGATACTACGTTCATGTGTACACAATAAGAGAGAACTCAATCATCCCTGTAAGACTCAAGGCTGGAGGACCACCACCTAGGTTGTATAAATACTGCAGCAAAAACGCTAGAGAGTAAGATGGTATTCTGAGCGTACATGTGCCATGTTGTCTCTGTGTGCATGGCTCTAACCATAAAGGTGGATTACATGTCATAACAGTACTGACCAGACTGATAAATTAGCGAATGCTTGCCACCGTACAGCAAGGCCTTTAATTCCGGCTGGAAGGAAACCTGTGGCTGTAATTGATATACATAAGGATCAGAGGAAGGACCATAACGCTTAACTTAATTTAAGGTACATAATGAGTAAAAGGGGGGTACCTGTCCTGTATGTATAATCGGGGCCGTGGATAAGGTAGTAACCTTCTAGGGTTTTCTTGGAATGACCCGGAGGGAACAAGGAAAACAATTGCGCTGTGGGCAAAACATACACGGCTAAGGTCTCAAGGGAATAGTTGAGAGAGTGAATGCTTAGCGAAAGCACTGAATAAAGTACTGGGTATACCTGTGTCATATATACGGTCACGGGCACAGACGAATGCAGGTTCACATTTGCAGTACTGAACTCCCCATTTACTGTGGTATATGGCAGGTGGAGCAAGGTATAGCGTCCCTATTAAGTAAGGGGAAATAGCCAGCTTATAGGTATAGTTAGAGTAAAGGTACACTTATCTGAGCGATGTACTGGACTTACTCGTCCAGGTCTCCTTGTCCAGATACGGGGGCAAGCGTTGGTGGTGAAGTGGAGCAGGCCGACACAGACCTGTGTCACGGCGGTGAAGAGGCTTAGAGTAAAATGACAAAGTCCGGCGTTAATATAGCTCCCAGGCCGGTCATGTGACCTGGATATGCAGGATTCAGCAGTGAATCCTCTAGGGTTCTGAACGAGACCGGAGATGGACTATTTACATCCCAAAAGAACCCTAGACTTCCATTCGTACATAATCATCACCCTACAATGCGGAGAGTACACAACCTAATTCGGGCACATTGGCCACTTTTGAATAGAGCGTATCCCACTATTCCCGTGTTTAAAGAACCCCCACTGATGTGCACCAGAAGGCCCAGGAATATAAAAGACAGGGTCGTAAGAGCTGACCTAGGCACACAAAAAACACTAACTAACAGAACACTCTCAGGTCAAAAGCGTACAGGGACCTTTCCGTGTTTGGGCTGCATGAGCTGTTCTAACGTTATTAAGGGCAGTGAAGTGATACACCCACGGACCGGTAAGTCGTACAAGATTAAGGACTATTACACCTGTGAGACGAATTTTGTAGTCTACATTATAAAATGCCCTTGTGGGCTATTATATGTAGGGGAGACCACTGAGGCAATAAGGGACCGAATATCTAACCATAAATCCACGATTAGATGTGGTAAGCTGTGGCTCCCGCTCCCCCTTCATTTCAAAGAAGCCAATCACAATGTAGCACAACTTAGGTTCCAGGTCATAGAAAGGGTCCCCCGTCCCAGGAGAGGTGGTAACCACGTGAAATTATTGAAACAGCGTGAGACTTTTTGGATTTACACGCTTGACACCCTACACCCGCGTGGCCTAAACCGAGAGATAGACTGGCTAACCTGATTTTATCTCCCATGTAGATCGATTGACTTCTTGCACAGACAACCTCTGTTTCACACGTGGTCAATCTGGTAAGATGCATACCCCTCTAGTTTTTACATAAGTTTCATTTTTTAGTCTCCCCTTTTGCCACATTTTCTTTTATTTTATCCCAACTTTGTTTTGGGTATTTTTTTCTCCAATTTTTTCACCAATTTTTCTCCTTGTTTTATCTTAATGGTTTCACTTTTATTATTTTTCCCAATTTTTGATTATTTAATATTATTTAATATAATTTTGTTTCCTCCTCCCGATTCTTTTCTTTTCTTTTATTTAGTTTGGACTCCTACCGGTTATTGATATAGTTGTTGTGTACTGAATGTTTGACCCATATCTTTATGCTCATTATACTTATGGCTGGCCCACACAGTAGTATACCCATAGACCTTAGCAGCGGACACCTTGTTCCCTGCTCTATTCCTTTTCCGGACATAGGACCAGCCTAATTTGCATAGATGCAGCCAAGCCTTTCTATCACACAACTCTGCACCATTAGACAAGTCTGGGTCGGGTACATTACACTATCATACATCTTAACAGGGGCACACCTATATCTGGGACGCAAGCGCTAAGGACTAGTGTCATTGCGCAAGCGCCGATCTCTGGGGTCGCTACACAGGCGCACATCCAGCGCCCAGTACGCAGATACCGCTGTGACGGTACTTTGACTCCAAGGATCGGCGCTATAGCGCATGCGCCGGCATCACCGCACATTTCCGGTCACATGACCGGCCGGAGCGCTATCATCCACTACACATTAGCGCTACTGAGCATGCGCTAGCGTCTCTACGCATATCCAGGTCACATGACCGGCCTGGGAGCTATATTAACGCCGGACTTTGGCATTTTACTCTAAGCCTCTTCACCGCCGTGACACAGGTCTGTGTCGGCCTGCTCCACTTCACCACCAACGCTTGCCCCCCGTATCTGGACAAGGAGACCTGGACGAGTAAGTCCAGTACATCGCTCAGATAAGTGTACCTTACAGCTCATGCAGCCCAAACACGGAAAGGTCCCTGTACGCTTTTGACCTGAGAGTGTTCTGTTAGTTAGTGTTTTTTGTGTGCCTAGGTCAGCTCTTACGACCCTGTCTTTTATATTCCTGGGCCTTCTGGTGCACATCAGTGGGAGTTCTTTAAACACGGGAATAGTGGGATACGCTCTATTCAAAAGTGGCCAATGTGCCCGAATTAGGTTGTGTACTCTCCGCATTGTAGGGTGATGATTATGTACGAATGGAAGTCTAGGGTTCTTTTGGGATGTAAATAGTCCATCTCCGGTCTCGTTCAGAACCCTAGAGGATTCACTGCTGAATCCTGCATATCCAGGTCACATGACCGGCCTGGGAGCTATATTAACGCCGGACTTTGGCATTTTACTCTAAGCCTCTTCACCGCCGTGACACAGGTCTGTGTCGGCCTGCTCCACTTCACCACCAACGCTTGCCCCCCGTATCTGGACAAGGAGACCTGGACGAGTAAGTCCAGTACATCGCTCAGATAAGTGTACCTTTACTCTAACTATACCTATAAGCTGGCTATTTCCCCTTACTTAATAGGGACGCTATACCTTGCTCCACCTGCCATATACCACAGTAAATGGGGAGTTCAGTACTGCAAATGTGAACCTGCATTCGTCTGTGCCCGTGACCGTATATATGACACAGGTATACCCAGTACTTTATTCAGTGCTTTCGCTAAGCATTCACTCTCTCAACTATTCCCTTGAGACCTTAGCCGTGTATGTTTTGCCCACAGCGCAATTGTTTTCCTTGTTCCCTCCGGGTCATTCCAAGAAAACCCTAGAAGGTTACTACCTTATCCACGGCCCCGATTATACATACAGGACAGGTACCCCCCTTTTACTCATTATGTACCTTAAATTAAGTTAAGCGTTATGGTCCTTCCTCTGATCCTTATGTATATCAATTACAGCCACAGGTTTCCTTCCAGCCGGAATTAAAGGCCTTGCTGTACGGTGGCAAGCATTCGCTAATTTATCAGTCTGGTCAGTACTGTTATGACATGTAATCCACCTTTATGGTTAGAGCCATGCACACAGAGACAACATGGCACATGTACATTCAGAATACCATCTTACTCTCTAGCGTTTTTGCTGCAGTATTTATACAACCTAGGTAGTGGTCCTCCAGCCTTGAGTCTTACAGGGATGATTGAGTTCTCTCTTATTGTGTACACATGAACGTAGTATCACTAGCTTACTCTGGATTACTCCTTCCAGGTTACCACAGCATCCATGTACCCGACTCATCAGTCATTCTGTGTCCTTCCTTTATAAGCAACAGATCTCAATAGGGTATGTCTCCTTTCCAATTGTACCGCAGATACTTATATAACGGTCTCCTTTGTACCTCTCTCCGCTATGTAACTATGCTTTAGTTTTTTGATCTCAGTGTATAATCTTTATCCTGATGGTGTATGTCTCACCATGACTATCGTAACCTTGTGACATGGGTTCCTCTATGTAAATATGTAAATATGTATATACGTCTGTCTGTTATTAATAGTGTTTTGTCCTTTGCTTGTTACAGCGATATTGTGATCAAGGCCACGGAGCTGGCCGAAACGTCAATTGTTCGCCTGATACCTTTTTCTATTGATGGAAATCAAATAAACTTTTGAGATATGCAAAGTTATACTATACGTGTGCAGTGATCCTTTTTGAACTTTATTCTTTGCTACTGCCTGTAAGACTGTCAGGCAGAGCGCTGCAGGGTCATGCTGTGAGATGTGAGCATGACCCCGCCGCTGTGACCGTGACCCGCAGTGGTGACCCACGGTATAACGCTTATGGCAGGTCAGCAGGCATTGGATGATGAGAGACTACTCCTCCCATCAGCCTTCATCTGCTGTCACTGACAACAGCGATGGCAGGAGCCGCTGATGGGAGATGTAGTCTCTCTTCAAGCGCCGCCTGTGCTCACACGGGTGACCTCCGAGTATTTGTTATTGCTCGGAGATATAGTTTTCATCGCCTCAGTTCAATGATTTACGGCTTCCAGATACGCTGAATACATGTGAGGAATGCCTGTTTGTTAGGGAATTCCCACATGTATTCAGCTTATCTGGAAATCATAAATCATGCAACTGAGGCGATGAAAACTATAGCTCCGAGCAATAACAAATACTCGGAGGTCACCCGAGCGTACTCGGGAAAACCCAAGCAACGAGTATACTCGCTCATCACTACACAACATGTTAAATAATTACATACATGTTCAAAAAAAAAATCACATTATACTCACCTAACACCAAATCCCCGACGCCCTCGTCTCCTAGAAAAAATGTAAAATAAAAAAAACACATATACTCACCTTATCGCCCAATCCCCGATGCCCATGTCTCCTAGAAAAACTAAAAAATAATAAACCACCATATGTTAGGACTGGCGGAATGCACCAAATAATAATTAGAGAGGATATGAGGTGCGTTCGCAGTCCGGGGTCCACCGTGCAGAAAGGACACCTGCTCGGTAATGGCGGACTAGATGGAGGTATAATGTGAATACACACACGGGTTAGCTTCACCCGATATGAAGGAAGCGAACCCTGTTGCATCACAGGGCCACGATACCACACAGAGAGCGCAAGTAAAGAGTCACAGAACTCTGTCCCAAGACATGGGGAAAGAGTTCCTCTAGGCCTCTTACGCTCGACTCCGCTACTGTGGTGTCAGGGATAGAGCTGAAGTAATAATTTATCGCACAATAATGCGTACAACGCCGCTCTGGCTGACGGCCCCTAACCACCCTAACCTGGGTCAGGAAAGCGCATTAAGCGCACAGTGCCGCATTGGCGGTCGCTGCTGAGAGATGCTGAATTGTGTGCTGGATGCGCAGAGTAGCAATGTCTGGCGCTAGGTAGCTTACACCATTCGCGAGCAGGCAACAACACTAGGGATGGGAATGATTTGGAGCTTTCATCCATCAACAGGCATACATCCACACACACACATTAGAAAGTTTACACTATCTTTTTCTTTTATTTTTATATAGCGCTAACATATTCCGCAGCGCCACTCGACCATGCAAACCTTTTAGAGCAGTAGCACTCCAGGACCTTCCTGATGCAATAGGAGCCGCAACAGGACCTGAGCATGTGACCCCTGACCTCCAATGTGAGGTCGTCCCGTGGGCATGCTCAGTATGGGAAAAGCAGGACTTAGTCCCAGAAAGGCCTGCTCGCTGCTTATCAGTGCTGGCTACAAAGGCAGAGCCTGGAAAGGAAGCAGTAACCATTTGCACAGTATCAGCTTGAGCTGATACTGGTCTGTCAATGATTTGAGACTTGGACAGAGGTTCACCTTCCAACAAGACAATGACCCAAGGCATACTGCTAAAGCAACACTCAAGTGGTTTAGTGGAAACATGAAAATGCTTTGTAGAGGCCTAGTCACAGACCAGACCTTAATCCGATTGAGAATTTGTGATCAGACTTGAAGATTATTGTTCACCAGAGGAAACCATATAACTTGTATTAGCTGGAGCAGCTTTGCCTTGAAAAATGAGCAAAAATCTCAGTGGCAAGATGTGGAAAACTCAGACTAGTGATGAGCGAATATACTCGTAACTCGAGATTTCCCGAGCACGCTCGGGTGTCCTCCGAGTATTTTTTAGTGCTCGGAGATTTCGTTTTTCTTGCTGCAGCTGAATGATTTACATCTGTTAGCCAGCATAAGTACATGTGGGGGTTGCCTGGTTGCTAGGGAATCCCCACATGTACTTATGCCGGCTAACAGATAAAAATCATTCAATTGCGGCAATAAAACTAAATCTCCGAGCACTAAAAAAATACTCGGAGGTCACCCTAGCGTGCTCGGGAAATCTCGAGTAACGAGTATATTCGCTCATCACTAATAGAGACTTATCTAAAGTGACTATCAGCTGTCTTTGCCACAAAGGAGGCTTTACAAAGTACTGACTTTAGAGGGGTGAATAGTTATGCACACTGAAGTTTTCAGCTATTTTGTCCAATTTGTTGTTTGCTTCACAATAAAAAGAAAAAATAATAATAATAATAATCTTTATTTATATAGCGCCAACATATTCCGCAGCGCTTTACAGTTTCAAACACAACAGTCATAAGTAACAACGTTAACAATACAATAATTAAAGCAGAACGTGGTAAGCCGCTCTGAACAAATGTGTTTTGAGCGAGCACCTAAAACTATGCAAATTGTGGATGGTCCTAATATCTTGGGGTAGAGCATTCCAGAGGATTGGCGCTGCAGGGGAGAAGTCTTGGAGTTGGGAGGTTTGGATTAGTGCAGAGGTTAGTCGAAAGTCATTTGCAGAGCGCAGTGGTCGGTTAGGCCGATAGACAGAAATGAGGGAGGAGATGTAAGGGGGTGCCGTACTGTGGAGAGATTTGTAGGTGAGAGCAATTACTTTGAATTGTATCCTGTAATGAATGGGCAGCCAGTGTAACGACTGGCGAAGAGCGGACGCGTCCGAGTAACGATTAGCCAGATTGACGATACTGGCTTCTGCATTAAGAATAGACTGGAGAGGGGAAAGTCGAGTGAGGGGGAGGCCAATGAATAAAGCATTGCAGTAGTCCAGGCGGGAGTGGATCAGGGCAACAGTGAGGGTTTTTGTTGTTTCCATGGTAAGAACAGGGCGGATTCTAGAGATGTTCTTTAGGTGTAAGCTGCACGAGCGGGCAAGAGATTGTATATGGGAGGTGAAGGAGAGATCGGAGTCAAACATAACACCCAGACAGCGTGCCTGCTGCCGGGGCGTTGTTATGGTGCCACCCATGGAGAAGAAAATGTCAGATTTACTGAGGTTAGTAGATGGCGGGAGCAGAAGAAGTTCAGTTTTGGAGAGGTTGAGTTTCAGATAGAGAGCGAACATGATGTTGGAGACTGCAGACAGTCAGTGGCGTTTTGTAGTACAGTGGGGGTAAAGTCAAGGGCTGACATGTATAGTTGTGTGTCATCAGCATAAAGATGGTACTGAAAGCCAAATCTTCTGATGGTCTATCTGTCCAATTGGGGCTGTGTAGAGAGAGAAGAGAAGGGGGCCAAGGACTGAGCCCTGAGGTACCCCGACAGTGAGAGGAAGAGGAGATGAAGTGGAGCCAGAGAACAGAACACTGAAGGAGTGGTCAGAAAGATAAGAGGAGAACCTGGAGAGAGCAGTGTCCTTAATGCCTAGTGACTGGAGCCTAGAGAGTAGGAGAGGGTGGTAAACAGTGTTGAAAGCTGCAGAAAGGTCGAGAAGAATGAGCAGAGAGTGGTCACCGTTACATTCTGCTGTCAGAAGGTCATTGGTCACTTTGATGAGTGCAGTTTCTGTTGAATGTAGGGGGCAGAAACCGGACTGTGAAGGGTCTAAGAGGGAGTGAGTGGAGAGGTAATGGGTAAGGCAGGAGTAGATCAGGCGCACCAAGAGTTTAGAGATGAAGGGGAGATTGGAGACCGGTCTGTAGTTGTTTGCGCAGGATGGGTCGAGGGTGGCATTCTTTAGTAATGGAATAATGAAGAGTGTTTTAAGGAGGAGGGGAAAATGCCAGAGGGGAGGGAGAGATTAAAGATTGTAGTTAGGCGAGTTGTGACGACTGGAGAGAGAGACTGGAGGAGGTGTGAGGGAATGGGGTCAGTGGTGCATGCAGTCGGACGAGGAGAGGAGCTTGGAGACTTCTTCTGTGATGGGATCGAATGTGGAGAATGAGCCAGGGGAGATGCAGGGCTGTTTCACTCTGTGTTTGGAGGTTTTGAAGGTGAGGGGAGCTACTTGGTCAAGGATGCTTCTAAGAGTGTCATTGAAGTGATGTACAGCCAGATCAGGACAGGAAAAAGAGATTGGGGACAACGATGAGCGTAGGGAGTCTGAAAGTGCATGAGGATTAATAGCATGTAGATTTCTGAATGCGTGGTAGTTAGGAGTGTGCTGGGGTGGGCGAGGATTTGTGAGTGTGAAGGAGAGAATGTTGTGGTCAGAGAGGGGAAGCGGTGAGTTATCTATGTAGGGGATTGAGCAGAGCCGGGCGAAAACCAGGTCCAGGGTGTTACCGTCTTTGTGTGTTTCAGAGGTTGAGAGCTGTGAGAGGCCTAGATAAGTAGTTAGTGATATAAGCTGGGATGCAGATGTGGAAGTGGGGCTGATAATGGGGATGTTGAAGTCTCCCAGGATAAGGGTTGGGAGTTCTGAGGACATGAAGTGCGGCAGCCAGGCAGAGAAATGGTCCAGGAAGTGGGTGGGCGAGCCTGGGGGCCGGTATAAGACTGCTACCCTGAGGGAGAGGGGACGAAAGAGCCTGATGGTGTGGACCTCAAAAAAAGGGAATGAGAGTGATGGAACTGGGGGGATGACCTGGAAAGTGCATTGTGGGGAAATGAGTATGCCAACTCCACCACCATGTCTGTTTGTGGGTCTCAGTGAATGTGAGAATTGTAAGCCTCCATGGGAAATGGCAGCAGGGGAGACAGTGTCAGAAACCTGAATCCAGGTTTCCATGAGGGCCAACAGATTCAGAGAGTTTTTCAGAAAGTAATTGTGTATGAAAGGAAGCTTGTTACATACAGACCGTGGATTCCAAAGGGCACAATTAAAAGAAGGACATGAAGGAGTGCAATTAATATTAGTAAGATTATTAAGGTTTCGATGTGCGGTGGGGTAGGGGTTGAGGTTGGTGGATGGTGGATAAGGGGTGGGGGAGAAGTCCCCTGAAATCAGTAGGAGTAGAAAGATAAAAAGCAAGTAGTTTTTGGAATTGTATGAAGTTTTTTTGTGCAGTGTGTTTGGGCAAGATGGGCTGAGGTTTTTCAGGAAGGTGAGAAGTGCACGGGAGCTGTACATGGGAGAGGGAAGGAGAGAGGAGCTGCTGTATATGAGTTGTGATGGAGGGGGGGATTGGGCGGTGAATGTGGATTGCAAGGGAGCATAGGAGGATAGGAATAAAGCACATGGATAGAAGGGAGAGCAGAGTGTGGGTTACCTGACTCCTGCCCTGACTAACTGCCATGGAATAACTGCTGTATCACGACGCTTAGCTTTGTGACGCTTTGCTTCTGGGATGCTTGCGTGCACTCCCACATGCGTGCACCCCTAAGGATGTTTCTAAATTTATAGTCCAGACTGCTGGGTCTGAAGAGATGGATTGCGGGAACTGGTTGGGGATAATTTGGCAGCTGGGGCCAGCACGCCAGGGTTTTTTTTTTAGATGATCAAAGACATTTAGCGTGGCAACATCTATTTTAACACCTTCCACCAGATAAGACATACACAGTCATGGATATGCAACAGTGAATATTAAGTACAATGCACCAAATGAATTATACCAATGAATTAGCAGGCACATTAAAATATGTTTCTAGATGGTAAAGCGGCAGATGACAGACAACAGACAGCAAGCAAAGGGAAATTGTACCATTAGAGGCTATAGCAGCAGATGAGACAGCAAGCTTAGGTGGGAAATTGTACCATTAGAGTCTATTGCAGCAGATGAGACAGCAAGCAGAGGTTGGAAGTTGCACCATTAGAGTCTATTGCAGCAGATGAGACAGCAAGCAGAGGTTGGAAGTTGTACCATTAGAGTCTATTGCAGCAGATGAGACAGCAAGCAGAGGTTGGAAGTTGTACCATTAGAGTCTATTGCAGCAGATGAGACAGCAAGCAGAGGTTGGAGTTGTACCATTAGTCTATTGCAGCAGATGAGACAGCAAGCAGAGTACTTATGATGGCTATCAGATGTAAATCATTCAGCTGCGGCAATAAAAACTAAATCTCCGAGCACTAAAAAATACTTGGAGGACACCCAAGCATGCTCGAGAAATCTCAAGTAACGAGTACACTCGCTCATCACTAATAGAGACTTATCAAAAGTGACTATCAGCTGTCTTTGCCACAAAGGAGGCTTTACAAAGTACTGACTTTAGAGGGGTGAATAGTTATGCACACTGAAGTTTTCAGTTATTTTGTCCAATTTGTTGTTTGCTTCACAGTAACAAGAAAACCAAATGTTCACAGTTCTACGCATGTCCTTTACATGAACTGATGCAAACCCTAAAATGAAACAGTGAAATTCCAGGTTGTGATGTAGAAAAATACAAAAAAAAAATCCAAATTAGGTGAATAATTTCACAAGCCACTGAATTTTAATGGTTTAGTTATAAATTAATCAGATGCTATATTCAACGCGATCCGGATCCTGGATTGAAACATGTAGCCAAAAATACTCTGTATTTCACTTCCTGGGTTCTTTAATCACAATCTGTGGAAACCACTATTGGTTTCTATGGCAGCAGAAAAAGGTCCATCTTTACTTGAACAAAACCACATTTGACATAGAATGTACTGGTATGTACTATGTCAGGAAGGGGTAAATTGATCAAGACTGTAAAAAAAAGTAATATTGACTCACTGCTGTGTCTTTCTGCAACATCCCAAGGGGGAATCCTCATCGCTAAGGCATAATTTTAGAGTCTACGCCAGGGCATCCACACTCAATTCGGAGGGTCCCTTACACACTGTGCAGAGACTGCTGTTATAAGAAAAGGTAAATAAGTGGAATCATGAATGTATTTGTATAAAAAATTGTATAGTTTCTGGTTACAGAAATAACAAAAATGAAAAACAAAATATTCTATTAAATTAAATGGCAGTCATGAACTGGAGATTAATGAATTGGCTAATAGTACTCGCTGACAACATGGCAGTTTGTAGTTTGGTGGAAAGCGAATTTTAACAGTCTGTATTAGTATAACTCCAGTCCTATGTTCTATACCATTGTTATAGATGCATAAATAACTGGCATCAGTGCTTTGTAACAACACTAAGTGAATTCTGCATTTTGAACACTAGAGGGCAATGGTGTTCTTGAAGCTGAGGATTTCCATTTTCCCACAAAGATGGCCTACAGTTTTGCAAAATATATTAACATTGTACAACATAACCTTACAAAATTACTAGTCCATGCTTTGAGCTGTTTTAAGCAGGAAATTTAGAGCCACAAATCCATATTCCTTATATCAGGGAAAAGCAGATTACTGAGAGCTTGAGGTCATAATTAAAGGGAATGTCATACAAAATGACAGTTTGAATCAAGTTTTTGTGTTAAAAGTACTCTAATGGCAATGTTTTTTATCCCCATAACCCAATATTGATTAAAAATGAAAAATCTTGCAATTTTCACCTCTACTGAGTCTTTCTTTGACTTAACCTTCTTGTTTCAGGAAATCCACATGAACATTAGCAGCAATGAAAAGAGTCAGACTCTCTTTTGCAATGAGTGCCTGTCCAATGGTCATTGTTAAGGAACGGGGAGAGCGTCAGCTGTGACATCATCTATTGCGAACAGTAGAATATTTGGGGCCAGCCGTGTATAGAGGTGTTACATGTCATTGTAATCCCAGATAACTTTTGCAAAATGGAAATTGAGGAGTCTTTCAGGAAGCGATAACGTGCCAGATTACCATTTTTGTATTTTAATAAATATATGAAAATTATCAAAAAAAGTGATTGCCAAAAAAAAGAAAAAAAACACGAAAATACATTTAAACAAAAGGTAATTTTCTGATGAGACATTTTCTTTATAAAATCATAGATGTGGTGCCTTTCCTAATGGCAATATATAGGGTACTGCGGACACACCGATAGGCTTAGACATCACTGGGGAGGACTGGTGGGGAATCGACATCACTGGGAGGGCTGGGGGGCATAGACACCACTGGGGAGAGCTGGAAAGCATACACAGGGGTTTCTCACAAAAATAGATCATCAAAAAATTAATTTATTTCAGTTCTTCAATACAGAAAGTGAATCTCATATTATATAGAGTCATTACAGAGTGATCTATTTCAAGTGTTTATTTCTGTTACTGTTGAGGCATTAGGGACACTGCTCTCTCCTGGTTCTCTTCCTATCTTTCTGACCGCTCCTTCAACACTAGACCTCAAGCAGCTTGGATTGTGCGTCTCTCCACTCTTCCACCAGACTCTGGGACCTTGATTTCCAAATAAAAAACAAAAATTACTTTCATCTGAAAACAACACCTTGGACCACTGAGCACCAGTCCAGCTCTTTTTCACCTTGGCCCAGCTAAGACGCTTCTGGAATTGTCTATTGGTCCTGAGTGGCTTGACACAAAGAATGCGACACTTGTAGCCCATGTCCTGGATACGTCTGTGTGTGGTGGCTCTTGAAGCATTGACTCCAGCAGCAGTCCCCTCCTTGTGAATCTCCCCCAAATTTTTGAATGACCTTTTCTTAACAACCCTTTCAAGGTTGTGGTTATCCCGGCTGGTTGTGCACCTTTTTCTACCACACTTTTTTCCTTCCACTCGTCTTTCCATTAATATGCTTGGATACAGCACTCTGTGAACAGCCAGTTTCTTTAGCAATGAACTTTTGTGGCTTGCTCTCCTTGTGGAGTGTGTCAATGACTGCCTTCTGGACATCTGTCAAGTCAGTAGTCTTCCCCATGATTGTCAAGCTACTGACACAGACTAAGGGACCTTTTTAATCAATTAGGAAGCCTTTGCAGATGTTTTTTGTTAATGACTAATTTACTGAGATAATGACTTCTTTTTTCATTGGCAGTAAGCCATAATCATCAACATTAACAGAAATAAACACTTGAAATACACCATTCTATTTGTAATGACTCTATATAATATCGGAGTTTCACTTTTTGTATTGAAGAACTGAAATAGAATATCATCAAAAAGTTAATTTAATTTTGTGAGAAGCACCTGTACAGCATTGGGAGTATATACATCACTGGGGTGGGCTGGGGGGTATAGGCAGCACTGGGGACAGAGGGGCTGCCGCTGCTCTTTTCATCTGTGGGGAGCACGTTGCGCTAGCTCCGCCCACAAAATACTTCCTCAAAGATGCCAGAGTGACGATGAGAGATGAGTGAATTTGATTGGGTTCCCTCTTATTCAGCAAGCTATAGCGCTTACAGAATAAGTTGCAGCGGCAAAAGATTCCTGGATTGCTCCGAATGATCAGTTGTTCGGCCCTGCAACTGCATGTGTCATGGCTGTGTGACAGTCACGACACGGGCATGGAGAGTCCAACAAAAAGGTTCTCCATGCATGTGTCATGACTGTCACACAGCCGCGACACATGCAGCTGTGGAGCTGAATAGCTGATCAGCCGGAGCGATCCAGGAAGCCAGGTTCCCTCTGCAGTTTATTCGGTAACTGCTATAGCTTGCCGAATATGCCCTGACCCGATCAAATTCGCTCATCTCTAGTGTGGATGTAATCCTTCAATGGATGCGGTCCCCAGGATTCTGTCTAGGAGCCGCAGAAAAGGTATCCGCTGTCCATGGGCTGGACGGTCCCCACCCCTGCTTTAGAATGAAAAAAAAATTCCCTTGAATGTATAACATTCTTAGAGTGGATCAACAATCAGACCATGAAATCGGTTAAACATGATGTAAATACGACTTTTCTCAACCGTACTATACAAAGTTTTGATGTTTAATTGCTTCCGGACTGCCAAAAAATGTTAAACATCTGGGTGATCTGCATAGATCTCTGCAATTACATTTTAGAACGTCAGTGCAGAATTAGCAGCTGCAGGGGACTGAATTACCCGTATATAAGACTGTACAAGAATACACAGGGCCCTATGAGGACAGTGTATACAGTATATGAAGTCCTAATACAGCCACCTCCTAGGAAGGAGCAAGAGTTGCTGGGTCTTAGTAGGCTAAATTTTCTCTGCAACTAGGACTAAAAATATATAGCAACCCCAATTGCGTGGGAAGTCAGCAACCATTATGGTATATTCGAATTTTGGATTACAAGAGGAGGAAGACCAGCGAGGACTTCGACATTAAAATTTACCTTTTTGAAGTCCAACCTTTAGGTATTCAGAAAGAGGGTAGGAAAGGTCCAATAGCTGGATGTTCTAAAGGACAAATGTCCAAGAAGGATGTGAGATTTTGGTAAATGAAATTCTCACTGCACAATCGGTAAGAATCTTGTGAAGATCTGAGGTTGTGGATTGGAATAGTCACTTAGGTTAATGATGCAACTATTTTTTATTCCTGGAAATGACAGAAAAACGACTGGCATATCCAGCCAGTCGTTTTTCTGTCATTTCTATGTTAGCTTACTGACTGAGCACTCCTCCCTTCACCATGTGGTTTTTAATTACATCTAATCACACTTGGTTCCGGCCAACCCATATGTAGGCTTTGCTGACAGAGGTGTCCACATTCACCCAGGCATACAGACATTGGCCTTTTGAAAGTGTTCACATTTAGACAGGGAGGTCAGGGACCCATCAGATTAATGAGACCACCTTGACGATGGTTGATGGGCTCACACTATTTGATCAAATTCTGTGCAAAGCGTCTCTCAAATATTTTTCCTAATGTTTAAAAGCCATTTTGCTATTCATATTTCATTTATTTCCTATTAGACATGCTTTGACACGATAGAGAGCAACCTTTTTTTGTATATTTTTTATTCCTTACATCCATGGTTTTACAATAACCCCAGGTAGATGGCCAAAATACATTGCCCCCAGTCCACAATATCCCCTTCCTGGGGTCAGTAGTCCCACTGCCCTCGTACCAAGCGATACTCCCTGTCTCCCAACTTTTCGTTGGTCCACAGATTTTGTATTTCCCGCCAGCACACGAGTCTCGTAGTCTATAGTCACAGTCCACGCTCCTCTAAATGACAGGTAACACAACCAAACCCCATGTATCCTGCAGCAATGATCCTTAAGAAAGTTCTTTAAAGCCAGACGACTGATCCCTCAACAGTAGCACGTATGTCCAGCCCAGCCGGCAACCGATCTCCAAACTCCATAGGCCATCCACACGTGTTCCGGGACCTCATTCTACATCTTTTCCCTTCGATCTCACCACAACTCTGACTAAACACGTGGCTTCTTTTTCTCTCTCCCCCTTAAACATTTGCTTTTAACTCAAAGAATAAGAATATTCCACAAGCCGATCACCTGGGTTTGCATGTGAAACTCCCTGTAGTGATGGCTCTCCATTCACGCAATGGGACTATGGGCTGGAAGAACAATTGAATGATGGAGTTCCTGGATTACTAATCTTGGGTCTGGCCTTATGCATGCATGTGATCTACTGTAGTCTGATGCATGCATGAGATCTAGCCTGCATATCTTCCTTTGCTTATTGTCACTGAAAGGAAACATTGATTCTTGAAGCTTTACTGACGAGCAAGCAAATCTCCAATAAAACACAATATCGACGCAACCGATGTGCAGTGATGGAAAATGTCTGCATTCCCTTAGAGCCGCGGACTCCACTCTACATCAATTCATCAGATAATCTTTAGTAAGTGGCCAGCTTCTCATAAATCCAAAAAAGGAAGAATTGGAAGCATTTAAAAGCATGGATCAACACAGAACTTACAGTGAACCTGTCACCGGGTTTGGCCGATAAGAGATGCGGCCATCACCTTTCAGGGCTGATATACAAGATTCTATAATGCTGTATATCTGCCCCCAATCCGACCTGCAAGAGAAGAAAAATATACTCACATGCGAGGCGGTCTGGTCCAATGGGCGTCGCTGGTCTTGGTCCAGCGTCTCCCTTCTTGTGATGCCACCCTCCTGCTTGCTTCGCATGAATGATGTGTCTCCTCGGCACCGCGCACCTGCGCAGGTGTACTTCTCTGCCCTGTTGAGGGCAGAGCAAAGTACTGCAGTGCGCAGGTGCCAAGAAAGGTCAAAGAGCTATCAACAGGGCAGAGAAGTACGCCTACGCAGGAGCACTGGCGAGGAGACTGTGTAGATGACAAAGGGATGCATCATCAACACGAAGCAAGTAGGACGGAGATGGTAAGAAGATGGGAGGCACCAGACCAAGACCAGCGATGCCCATCGGACCAGACCGCCCCGCAGGTGAGTATAAGAAAAGTTATTTTTCATCTCTTACAAGTTGGGGGCAGTTATACAGCTTTATAGAATACTGTATATCAGCCCTGAAAGGTGATGGCCGCATCTCTTATCTGCCAAACCAGGTGACAGGTTCACTTTAATCATTAGTTAATAAGGAAAAAAAATGTATATATTAAATGGACAGAGGGGGGCATAGCTAAAGAAGAATATAATGCTGTTTGCAGGGAATGCAGGGTAGGCGCGAGACAAGCAAAAGCCAGTAATAAAGTGAGGCTTAAATTGGATAAATTGGAGACCAGAACCAGTAAAAAAAAAAAAAAAAAAGATTTTGTGTGCATGTCAAAAGCAAAAGAAAAGTCAAAGATGTTAAAGGATTTTAACAGGATGAAAAGAGTGAATTGGTAAAAAATGATGATGAGAAGGCCAAAATGTTACTTTTTTTTAAGAAAGCAATTGTGTGATCAACTGATCTTCACTGTGCCATCGGAGGAATAAAATAATCCACACCATTTATAAACAGAGACATGGGAAGGGTACACTTAGCTAATTTAAATAAATTTAAATCTCCTGGTGCAGATAAATTACATCCTAGGGTACTGAAAGCGTTCGAGGAAATTGCAGAACCACTAGTCAGAATCTTTGAAAAATCATTGAGAACAGGTGTCCCAGAAGATTGGAGAAGGACAAATGTCCATATGTTCAAAAAAGAAGATGAAGCCAGAAAATTACAGAACAGTGAGTCCTGCAATAACTTGGATAAGAATACGGTAATTAACAAAGCCAGCATGGGTTTGTAGCAAACAAGTCATGCCTGACTAATCTAATTTCATTTCATGATGGAAACAATGACTGGGTGGATCAGGGAAATGCGGTAAAGTATCTCTCGACTTTGGCAAAGCATTTGATAAAGTATCTCATACTATCCTTATTGAAAAAAGGACCAAGTATGGAATTGACAAGGCTACGGTTAGGTGGATTCATAACTGGTCCAGTGATCGTACTCAAAGAGTGGTAATGAATGGTTGAACATCCATATGGACAAGTGTTTCAAGTGGGGTACCACAAGGCTCTGTCCAGGCACCAGTGGTATTCAACATTTTTATAATTTATCTAGGTAAGAGAACTGAAGGTAAGCTAGTCAAATTTGCAGATGAGGCAAAGCTAGGAAAAATAGCTAGCACTAGAGAAGATAGAGAAAGGATTCAGAAGGATCTAGGTAAGCTTTAACAATGGGCAGCGACTAATAGAATGGTATTTAACAGGGAGAAATGCAAGATTCTACAACTGGGCAAGAAAAGAGAAAATTACATCTACAGAATGGAAGGAATAGAACCAAGCAACAGCACGTGTAAAAAAGATTTGAGTATACTAATAGATCACAGACTGCACATGTACAACCCCTGACAAAAATTATGTAATCACCGGCCTTGGAGGAAGTTCATTCAGTTGTTTAATTTTGTAGAAAAAAAGCAGATCACAGCCATGGAACAAAACTAAAGTCATTTCAAATGGCAACTTTCTGGCTTTAACCCCTTCCCGACCCATGACGCCACGTAGGCGTCATGAAAGTCGGTGCCAATCCGACCCATGACGCCTATGTGGCGTCATGGAAAGATCGCGTCCCTGCAGATCAGGTGAAAGGGTTAACTCCCATTTCACCCGATCTGCAGGGACAGGGGGAGTGGTAGTTTAGCCCAGGGGGGGTGGCTTCAACCCCCCCCCATGGCTACGATCGCTCTGATTGGCTGTTGAAAGTGAAACTGCCAATCAGAGCGATTTGTAATATTTCACCTATTGTAACTGGTGAAATATTACAATCCAGCCATGGCCGATGCTGCAATATCATCGGCCATGGCTGGAAACACTAATGTGCCCCCACCCCACCCCACCGATCGCCCCCCCAGCCCTCCGATCTGTCCGGTACACTGCTCCGGCTCCCCTCCGTCCTGTGCTCCGCTCCCCCCATGCTGCTCTTGTCCGCTCCTCCCGTGCTCCAATAACTCCCCCCGTGCTCCAATCACCCCCCTGCGCTCCGATCCACCCCCCCCGTGCTCCGATCCACCCCTCCCGTGCTCTGATCCACCCCCCCCGTGGTCCAGCTTCCCCCCCGTGCTCCCCCCCACCCCATCATACTTACCGATCCTGCCGGGGTCCGTCCATCTTCTCCCTGGGCGCCGCCATCTTCCAAGATGGCGGGCGCATGCGCAGTGTGCCCACCGAATCTGCCGGCCGGCAGATTTGTTCCAAAGTGCATTTTGATCACTGAGATATAATCTATCTCAGTGATCAAAATAAAAAAAATAATAAATGACCCTTCCCCCCTTTGTCACCCCCATAGGTAGGGACAATAAAAAAAATAAAGAATTTTTTTTTTCCACTAATGTTAGAATAGGGTTAGGGTTAGGGCTAGGGTTAGGGTTAGGGCTAGGGTTAGGGTTAGGGGTAGGGTTAGGGCTAGGGTTAGGGCTAGGGCTAGGGTTTTGGTATGTGCACACGTATTCTGGTCCTCTGCCGATTTTTCCGCTGCGGATTTGATAAATCCGCAGTGCTAAACCGCTGTGGATTTATCGCGGATTTACCGCGTTTTTTCTGCGCATTTCACTGCGGTTTTACAACTGCGATTTTCTATTTGAGCAGTTGTAAAACCGCTGCGGAATCCGCACAAAGAAGTGACATGCTGCAGAATGTAATCCGCTGCATTTCCGTGCAGTTTTTCCGCAGCATGTGTACAGCGATTTTTGTTTCCCATAGGTTTACATTGAACTGTAAACTCATGGGAAACTGGTGCGGATCCGCAGCGTTTTCCGCAGCGTGTGCACATACCTTTAGAATTAGGCTATGTGCACACGGTGCGGATTTGGCTGCGGATCCGCAGCGGATTGGCCGCTGCGGATTCGCAGCAGTGTTCCATCAGGTTTACAGTACAATGTAAACCTATGGAAAACCAAATCCGCTGTGCCCATGGTGCGGAAAATACCGCGTGGAAACGCTGCGTTGTATTTTCCGCAGCATGTCAATTCTTTGTGCGGACTCCGCAGCGTTTTACACCTGTTCCTCAATAGGAATCCACAGGTGAAATCCGCACAAAAAACACTGGAAATCCGCGGAAAATCCGCAGGTAAAACGCAGTGCCTTTTACCCACGGATTTTTCAAAAATGATGCTGAAAAATCTCACACGAATCCGCAACGTGGGCACATAGCCTTAGGGTTAGGGTTGGAATTAGGGTTGTGGTTAGGGGTGTGATTAGGGTTATGGCTACAGTTGGGATTAGAGTTAGGGGTGTGTTGGGGTTAGTGTTGGAGGTAGAATTGAGGGGTTACCACTGTTTAGGCACATCAGGGGTCTCCAAACGCAACATGGCGCCACCATTGATTCCAGCCAATCTCGTATTCAAAAAGTCAAATGGTGCTCTCTCAATTCCGAGCCCCGACGTGCGCCCAAACAGTGGTTTACCCCCACATATGGGGTACCAGCATACTCAGGATAAACTGCGCAACAATTACTGGGGTCCAATTTCTCCTGTTACCCTTGTGAAAATAAAAAAATGCTTGCTAAAACATCATTTTTGAGGAAAGAAAAATGATTTTTTATTTTCACGGCTCTGCGTTGTAAACGTCTGTGAAGCACTTGGGGGTTCAAAGTGCTCACCACATATCTAGATAAGTTCCTTGGGGGGTCTAGTTTATAAAATGGGGTCACTTGTGGGGGGTTTCTACTGTTTAGGCACACCAGGGGCTCTGCAAACGCAACGTGATGCCCGCAGACCATTCCATCAAAGTCTGCATTTCAAAAGTCACTACTTCCCTTCTCTGCCCCGACGTGTGCCCAAACAGTGGTTTACCCCCACATATGGAGTATCAGCATACTCAGGAGAAACTGGACAACAACTTTTGGGGTCCAATTTCTCCTGTAACCCTTGGGAAAAAAAAATATTCTGGGCTAAATAATTATTTTTGAGGAAAGAAAACGTATTTATTATTTTCACGGCTCTGCATTATAAACTTCTATGAAGCACTTGGGGGTTCAAAGTGCTCACCACACATCTAGATAAGTTCATTTCGGGGTCTAGTTTCCAAAATGGGGTCACTTGTGGGGGGTTTCTACAGTTTAGCCACATCAGGGGCTCTGCAAACGCAACGTGACGCCCGCAGAGCATTCCATCAAAGTCTGCATTTCAAAACGTCACTACTTCAATTCCGAGCCCCGGCATGTGCCCAAACAGTAGTTTACCCCCACATATGGGGTATCACCGTACTCAGGAGAAACTGGACAACTATTGGGGTAAAATTTCTCCTGTTACCCTTGGGAAAATTAAAAAATTCTGGGATAAATAATTATTTTTGAGGAAAGAAAACGTATCTATTATTTTCACGGCTCTGCATTATAAACTTCTATGAAGCACTTGGGGGTTCAAAGTGCTCACCACACATCTAGATAAGTTCCTTTCGGGGTCTAGTTTCCAAAATGGGGTCACTTGTGGGGGGTTTCTACTGTTTAGCCACATCAGGGGCTCTGCAAACGCAACGTGACGCCCACAGAGCATTCCATCAAAGTCTGCATTTCAAAACGTCACTACTTCACTTCCGAGCCCCGGCATGTGCCCAAACAGTGGTTCACCCCCACATATGGGGTATCAGCGTACTCAGGAGAAACTGGACAACAACTTTTGGGGTCAAATTTCTCCTGTTACCCTTGGGAAAATAAAAAATTGCAGGCTAAAAGATCATTTTTGAGAAAAAATTTTTTTTATATTTTCATGGCTCTGCGTTATAAACTTCTCTGAAGCACTTGGGGGTTCAAAGTCCTCACCACACATCTAGATTAGTTCCTTTGGGGTCATTTCTGGGGGATCTCCAATGTTTAGGCACACAGGGGCTCTCCAAACGTGACATGGTGTCCGCTAATGATTGGAGCTAATTTTCCATTTAAAAAGCCAAATGGCGTGCCTTCCCTTCCGAGCCCTGCCGTGCGCCCAAACAGTGGTTTACCCCCACATATGGGGTATCAGCGTACTCAGGACAAACTGGACAACAACATTTGGGGTCCAATTTCTCCTATTACCCTTGGCAAAATAGGAAATTCCAGGCTAAGAAATCATTTTTGAGGAAAGAAAAATTATTTTTTATTTTCATGGCTCTGCGTTATAAACTTCTGTGAAGCACCTGGGGGTTTAAAGTGCTCAATATGCATCTAGATAAGTTCCTTGGGGAGTCTAGTTTCCAAAATGGGGTCACTTGTGGGGGAGCTCCAATGTTTAGGCACACAGGGGCTCTCCAAACGCGACATGGTGTCCGCTAACAATTGGAGCTAATTTTCCATTCAAAAAGTCAAATGGCGCGCCTTCCCTTCCGAGCCCTGCCGAGTGCCCAAACAGTGGTTTACCCCCACATATGAGGTATCGGCGCACTCGGGAGAAATTGCCCAACAAATTTTATGATCCATTTTATCCTATTGCCCATGTGAAAATGAAAAAATTGAGGCGAAAAGAATTTTTTTGTGAAAAAAAAGTACTTTTTCATTTTTACAGATCAATTTGTGAAGCACCTGAGGGTTTAAAGTGCTCACTAGGCATCTAGATAAGTTCCTTGGGGGGGTCTAGTTTCCAAAATGGGGTCACTTGTGGGGGAGCGCCAATGTTTAGGCACACAGGGGCTCTCCAAACGCGACATGGTGTCCGCTAACGATGGAGATAATTTTTCATTCAAAAAGTCAAATGGCGCTCCTTCCCTTGCGAGCCTTACCATGTGCCCAAACAGTGGTGTACCCCCACATGTGAGGTATTGGTGTACTCAGGAGAAATTGCCCAACAAATTTTAGCATCCATTTTATCCTGTTGCCCATGTGAAAATGAAAAAATTAAGGCTAAAAGAATTTTTTTGTGAAAAAAAAGTACTTTTTCATTTTTACGGATCAATTTGTGAAGCACCTGGGGGTTCAAAGTGCTCACTATGCATCTAGATAAGTTCCTTGGGGCGTCTAGTTTCCAAAATGGGGTCATTTCTGGGGGAGCTCCAATTTTTAGGCACACGGGGGCTCTCCAAACGTAACATGGTGTCCGCTAAAGAGTGGAGCCAATTTTTTATTCAAAAAGTCAAATGGCGCTCCTTCCCTTCCAAGCCCTGCCGTGCGCCCAAACAGTGGTTTACCCCCACATATGAGGTATCAGCGTACTCAGGACAAATTGGACAACAACTTTCGTGGTTCAGTTTCTCCTTTTACCATTGGGAAAATAAAAAAATTGTTGCTAAAAGATATTTTTTGTGACTAAAAAGTTAAATGTTCATTTTTTCCTTCCATGTTGCTTCTGCTGCTGTGAAGCACCTGAAGGGTTAATAAACTTCTTGAATGTGGTTTTGAGTACCTTGAGGGGTGCAGTTTTTAGAATGGTGTCACTTTTGGGTATTTTCAGCCATATAGACCCCTCAAACTGACTTCAAATGTGAGGTGGTCCCTAAAAAAAATGGTTTTGTAAATTTCGTTGTAAAAATGAGAAATCGCTGGTCAAATTTTAACCCTTATAACTTCCTAGCGAAAAAAAATTTTGTTTCCAAAATTGTGCTGATGTAAAGTATACATGTGGGAAATGTTATTTATTAACTATTTTGTGTCACATAACTCTCTGGTTTAACAGAATAAAAATTCAAAATGTGAAAATTGCGAAATTTTCAAAATTTTTGCCAAATTTCCGTTTTTATCTCAAATAAACGCAGAATTTATTGACCTAAATTTACCACTAACATGAAGCCCAATGTGTCATGAAAAAACAGTCTCAGAACCGCTAGGACCCGTTGAAGCGTTCCTGAGTTATTACCTCATAAAGGGACACTGGTCAGAATTGCAAAAAACGGCAAGGTCTTTAAGGTCAAAATAGGCTGGGTCATGAAGGGGTTAAGAATCACTAAGAGTATGTGTCCACGTTCAGGATTTCATCAGGATTTGATGCAGGTAAAATCTGCACCTGATGTCACTGGCAGGTCACCTGCGTTTTTGATGCATTTTTACATGCGTTTTTCATGTGGATTTGTGTGCGTTTTTGTAATCTAAATAAAGATATATATATATATATATATATATATATAAAGAATTGTGATGTCATTTCTTGTCCAACCTCTTCATTTACATACTCCATTGAAGAATGTTTACACACACAGCTAGATAGATATGATAGATATCTATCTATCGTATCCATCTATTGTATCTATCATATCCATCTTTCGTATCTATCGTATTTATCTATGGTATCTATCTATCAATATATCTATTATCAACTGATATATCTATCTATATATAGATATATCAATAGATATATTGATTGATAGATAATAGATACGATAGATGGATACGATAGATGGATAACTCTCCAGCGATCACCTACATTCTAGTACTCACGGTCAGCTGACCGTGAGAACCAGCCTAGTGTGACCGGAGATAGCCCCCGTTCACGTGCACGGCAGTTCTCGCGGTAAGCTAAGTTATCGCGAGAACTTATCTTACCACGAGAACTGCAGTGGACGCGGGGCTTCCGGCGGAGGGACAGGTAAGCCGACATTTGACATGCGTAGTAAGCTGCATTCATGCAGTTTCTACGCATTTCACTAATCATTAGATGAGGTTTTACTGCATCTAATGATTATCTATGGGAAATTTACTGCGCGGCGACGGGGCGTCGCCGCACTGTAAACAGACATGCTGCGTTTTGAAAACACGCGCCGCATGTCCGTTTACGCGATCATGAAATTCCCTCCACTCTGGACGCTGCGGCTCTACGTAGCTTCAAATACACAGCGTTTCCTGAACGTGGACACATACCCTTAAAGAAATCAAGAACAAAAAATGTGGTAGTCAGTAATGTTACTTTTTTTAACCAAGCATAGGGAAAAATTATGGAGTCATGAAAAACAAAAAAACACTCCAAAACATCACTAGTATTTTGTTGCACCACCTCTGGCTTTTATAACAGCTTGCAGTCTCTGACGCATGGACTTAATGAGTGTCACACAGTACTGTTCATCAATCTGGCTCCAACTTTCTCTGATTGCTGTTGCCAGATCAGCTTCGCATTTTGGAGCCTTGTCATGGATCATTTTCTTCAACTTCCATCAAAGATTTTCAATTGGATTGAATTTCACCTGTCAGAAGTGTAGACTAGTGGCCCTTTTAGAAGAAAAGGTGCGGGGTCTGGAAGAAAGAATAGCAACTTTGAAACTCATCAAAGAGAATGAAGACTTTCTAGACAGAACAGAAGCATCTCTACTGGTCACAGAAGGTGAAAAAAGTGTCAGAGAACCTCCAAAAGCAGATGAGTGGAAGCATGTGACCAAAAGAAGCAAGAAGACCATGGAGAAATCACCAACCACACAACTGAAGAACCGATATCAAATCTTTGTAGAGGATGAAGATGGCACACCTAAGGATGAAGCAATACCAGCAAGCAAAAAAGAAAAGGGCACACAGCAACAAGTGACAGCAAAAAGTACAGCCAAGAAGCAACAAAGAGTGGTGGTGGTGGGAGACTCACTACTGAGAGGCACAGAAGCAGCCATCTGCAGACCGGACATAACCGCAAGAGAAGTATGCTGCCTTCCAGGTGCGATGATCAAGGATGTGACCGATAGGATACCAAAGCTCTTCAGCTCCAAAGACGTCCACCCATTTCTTCTGATACATGTTGGCACCAATGACACGGCAAGGAAGGACCTACCGACAATCTGCAAAGACTTTGAAGAGTTGGGGAAGAAAGTAAAGGAACTGGATGCACAGGTAGTTTTTTCTTCTATCCTTCCAGTAGACGGGCATGGCACCAGGAGATGGAACAGGATCCTTGATGCAAACAACTGGCTAAGACGATGGTGCAGACAACAAGGATTCGGATTCCTGGACCACGGTGTGAATTACTTGTACGATCGACTCCTCGCCAGAGACGGACTACACCTCAACAAACCTGGGAAACACACATTCGCTAGAAGACTCGCTACACTCATCAGGAGGGCGTTAAACTAGAAGAAGAGGGGACGGGAAGAAAAACATTAGACTTGAACAAAGAAGACCCAGGAAAACATACTCAGAAGGGAGGTAAGAACATTTCTAAAACAATCCACAGCGAGGAGATTGGAACAAAACAAAATCCTCTAAACTGCATGCTCGCAAACGCCAGAAGCCTGACAAACAAGATGGAAGAACTAGAAGCAGAAATATCTACAGGTAACTTTGACATAGTGGGAATAACCGAGACATGGTTAGATGAAAGCTATGACTGGGCAGTTAACTTACAGGGTTACAGTCTGTTTAGAAAGGATCGTAAAAATCGGAGAGGAGGAGGGGTTTGTCTCTATGTAAAGTCTTGTCTAAAGTCCACTTTAAGGGAGGATATTAGCGAAGGAAATGAGGATGTCGAGTCCATATGGGTCGAAATTCATGGAGGGAAAAATGGTAACAAAATTCTCATTGGGGTCTGTTACAAACCCCCAAATATAACAGAAACCATGGAAAGTCTACTTCTAAAGCAGATAGATGAAGCTGCAACTCATAATGAGGTCCTGGTTATGGGGGACTTTAACTATCCGGATATTAACTGGGAAACAGAAACCTGTGAAACCCATAAAGGCAACAGGTTTCTGCTAATAACCAAGAAAAATTATCTTTCACAATTGGTGCAGAATCCAACCAGAGGAGCAGCACTTTTAGACCTAATACTATCTAATAGACCTGACAGAATAACAAATCTGCAGGTGGTCAAGCATCTAGGAAATAGCGACCACAATATTGTACAGTTTCACCTGTCTTTCACTAGGGGGACTTGTCAGGGAGTCACAAAAACACTGAACTTTAGGAAGGCAAAGTTTGACCAGCTTAGAGATGCCCTTAATCTGGTAGACTGGGACAATATCCTCAGAAATAAGAATACAGATAATAAATGGGAAATGTTTAAGAACATCCTAAATAGGCAGTGTAAGCGGTTTATACCTTGTGGGAATAAAAGGACTAGAAATAGGAAAAACCCAATGTGGCTAAACAAAGAAGTAAGACAGGCAATTAACAGTAAAAAGAAAGCATTTGCACTACTAAAGCAGGATGGCACCATTGAAGCTCTAAAAAACTATAGGGAGAAAAATACTTTATCTAAAAAACTAATTAAAGCTGCCAAAAAGGAAACAGAGAAGCACATTGCTAAGGAGAGTAAAACTAATCCCAAACTGTTCTTCAACTATATCAATAGTAAAAGAATAAAAACTGAAAATGTAGGCCCCTTAAAAAATAGTGAGGAAAGAATGGTTGTAGATGACGAGGAAAAAGCTAACATATTAAACACCTTCTTCTCCACGGTATTCACAGTGGAAAATGAAATGCTAGGTGAAATCCCAAGAAACAATGAAAACCCTATATTAAGGGTCACCAATCTAACCCAAGAAGAGGTGCGAAACCGGCTAAATAAGATTAAAATAGATAAATCTCCGGGTCCGGATGGCATACACCCACGAGTACTAAGAGAACTAAGTAATGTAATAGATAAACCATTATTTCTTATTTTTAGGGACTCTATAGCGACGGGGTCTGTTCCGCAGGACTGGCGCATAGCAAATGTGGTGCCAATATTCAAAAAGGGCTCTAAAAGTGAACCTGGAAATTATAGGCCAGTAAGTCTAACCTCTATTGTTGGTAAAATATTTGAAGGGTTTCTGAGGGATGTTATTCTGGATTATCTCAATGAGAATAACTGTTTAACTCCATATCAGCATGGGTTTATGAGAAATCGCTCCTGTCAAACCAATCTAATCAGTTTTTATGAAGAGGTAAGCTATAGGCTGGACCACGGTGAGTCATTGGACGTGGTCTATCTCGATTTTTCCAAAGCGTTTGATACCGTGCCGCACAAGAGGTTGGTACACAAAATGAGAATGCTTGGTCTGGGGGAAAATGTGTGTAAATGGGTTAGTAACTGGCTTAGTGATAGAAAGCAGAGGGTGGTTATAAATGGTATAGTCTCTAACTGGGTCGCTGTGACCAGTGGGGTACCGCAGGGGTCAGTATTGGGACCTGTTCTCTTCAACATATTCATTAATGATCTGGTAGAAGGTTTACACAGTAAAATATCGATATTTGCAGATGATACAAAACTATGTAAAGCAGTTAATACAAGAGAAGATAGTATTCTGCTACAGATGGATCTGGATAAGTTGGAAACTTGGGCTGAAAGGTGGCAGATGAGGTTTAACAATGATAAATGTAAGGTTATACACATGGGAAGAAGGAATCAATATCACCATTACACACTGAATGGAAAACCACTGGGTAAATCTGACAGGGAGAAGGACTTGGGGATCCTAGTTAATGATAAACTTACCTGGAGCAGCCAGTGCCAGGCAGCAGCTGCCAAGGCAAACAGGATCATGGGGTGCATTAAAAGAGGTCTGGATACACATGATGAGAGCATTATACTGCCTCTGTACAAATCCCTAGTTACACCGCACATGGAGTACTGTGTCCAGTTTTGGGCACCGGTGCTCAGGAAGGATATAATGGAACTAGAGAGAATACAAAGGAGGGCAACAAAATTAATAAAGGGGATGGGAGAACTACAATACCCAGATAGATTAGCGAAATTAGGATTATTTAGTCTAGAAAAAAGACGACTGAGGGGCGATCTAATAACCATGTAAAAGTATATAAGGGGACAATACAAATATCTCACTGAGGATCTGTTTATACCAAGGAAGGTGACGGGCACAAGGGGGCATTCTTTGCGTCTGGAGGAGAGAAGGTTTTTCCACCAACATAGAAGAGGATTCTTTACTGTTAGGGCAGTGAGAATCTGGAATTGCTTGCCTGAGGAGGTGGTGATGGCGAACTCAGTCGAGGGGTTCAAGAGAGGCCTGGATGTCTTCCTGGAGCAGAACAATATTGTATCATACAATTATTAGGTTCTGTAGAAGGACGTAGATCTGGGGATTTATTATGATGGAATATAGGCTGAACTGGATGGACAAATGTCTTTTTTCGACCTTACTAACTATGTTACTATGTTACTATGTTACAGGCCATGGCACTGACCTTATGTGTCTTTTTTTCAAGGAATGTTTTCACAGATTTTGCTCTATGGCAGGATGCATTATCATCTTGAAAAATGATTTCATCAGGGCGTGGTTTGCCAGGGGAAGAGAGAAGTCCTGCTTCTTAGGAGCTCCCACAATATCCCCTGAAAAAAGCGTACTTAAAGTGGATTTTTGGACTCCTGGAGCATTTATAACATGCCAGGAGCCAACCAAGCTCGGAGGGGACCAGATCCTACAAAGAATGACCCTGTTTGGAGAAAGAGAGGGGCAAGGAGGAACAGCGGCCTAACAACACACGGAAGGACTCAGACCGGGTCTGCAGTTACAAAGCCTGGCCCTCCCCACACAGCATAAGCCGAAGCTGCAGGAAACACCGCCGCACAAAAAGACCCTGACCAGCAGGACACTCACCACTGCCGCAGCTCCAGATCAGTTCCGCAGCGCTAAGGATAGAGGCCGGGACAAAGCGGTGACTCAGCACGTCGGGAGCAAACCGGGATGTGACATGGTGCCTTCGCCGTCGCAGCTGAGGCACAACGCTCTGGAGTATGTGCCGAAGCTGCGGACAGCTGCTGAATCACAACCACAGGACACAGCGGCGTCAGAGTGACGCGCTGCTGCAGCGGGTCCGGCCCGGGGAGTCTCATGCCGGACTGAATGCGGGAGCCAGCTGTGGAACTTACACGGAGGCAGGAGATTGCACAGGGAGAGAAACAATGGCAGCGGCTGTTAGACAGAAAGGGGACGCTCCTGCACGCTGGAGAAGCTGGGGAGAACAGAGCAGGATTCCGATTCCAGCAAAAGCAAAGCATGATAAAAAAATAAAGGTAAGCAGACCTTCTCAACCCCAGATTCCCCACATAATCCACAGCCCATATTAGGGGAGAAAACTGGGGAAAAAGATTTTCATGCCCCAACCTCACAAACTAATATGCATTATACTGTGGCCATGCGTCCTCCCCACAGCCCCACATCAGACAATCAGGATGTGACACTAAAGGTCCAACTTTCTGAGAGTCCTCCAAGACACCTGGGAAAACCAAAAATTACTTACCCGATTGGTACTCCTATATGTGCAAGCTTATTGACACCAATTTCAAGAAATATGAATCCTCTTTTCAGACCTTGGGGGATAGAGGCGATGAGTTCAACCAGACAAATCACTCAGCTAGCCCTCATAGATCCATTGAAAGCCTAAATAGTATAAGACCAGAAGAACAGTCTGAAGTTACAGATACATCGGACTATATTAAAAATGACTTATCTGACACCTCGTCTACACACTCTTCGGTTAGCGACTTATCGCGTGAGAACCATTCACAGGTTGAAAACTCTGATTTAGGTGGATCCTCCCCTGGTTTATTACTTATGAAAGAGATCCCTGCTTCTGACAATCAGCCAACAAAGCGTTTCATGATTGACATACTCAAAACCTTCTTAACATCAGTGAACCTTTTGAAAAACGAAGCTGAACTTAGAATTCCCTTCGAAAACAAGTCTTGATCTTGACCCTCAAAAAACTCCCCAACAGCGGTTATCACGTCGCTAATGTAGTCAAATTTCTTGCCCCGGAGGTGTTCCTTGAGCTGAGGAAAGAGAAAGAAGTCACTGGGGGCTAGATCTGGCGAATAGGGGGGTGTTCCACCAGTTCAAAGCCCGCTTCTTGAATGGTAGCCATGGCAACTGCAGCCGGTGCGTTATCTTGGTGAAACAGCACTCCAGCCCTCAGTTTGCCGCGCCTTTTCTCCTTGATAGCCTCCTGCAATCTTATTTGTTCTGCGTAGTAGGAGCCCGTAATAGTGGCTCACTTCTCCAAATAGTCCACCATAATAATTCCTTCAGCGTCCCTACAAATGGACGCCATAACCTTCCTTGCTGAGCTTGACACTTTGAATTTCTTCGGCGTCAGCTCGTTTCCATGTCATCGATTGTTGAAGAAAGAAAAAGGGAATATCCAGCACGTCCATCCAGTGTAAGTAAAATATTCAAAATTTATTGAAGCATTTTAAAAAACAATATTAAAAAAGAGAGAGAGAGACTCTCTCTGCCTGACGCATTTCTGGCGCACCACGGCACCCTTAGTCATAGGAACTAATACCATATAGATGAACAGGTTTATATATAGTAAGGAACCAATCACAGACATAGCAATCAATTACATTGAAAAAAGCTGCAGCTAAACACACATAAGAAGACTTTTTTCTCCTATTTCAAATACATTGAAATTGCATAAATACAGTTATGTCCATATATATTTGGACAGAGACAACATTTTTCTAATTTTGGTTATAGACATTACCACAATGAATTTTAAACAAAATAATTCAGATGTAGTTGAAGTTCAGACTTTCAGCTTTCATTTGAGGGTATCCACATTAAAATTGGATGAAGGGTTTAGGAGTTTCAGCTCCTTAACATGTGTTACTCTGTTTTTAAAAGGACCAAAAGTAATTGGACAGATTCAATAATTTTAAATAAAATGTTCATTTTTAGTACTTGTTTGAAAACCGTTTGTTGGCAATGACTGCCTGAAGTCTTGAACTCATGGACATCACCAGACACTGTGTTTCCTCCTTTTTGATGCTCTGCCAGGCCTTCATTGCGGTGGTTTTCAGTTGCTGTTTGTTTTGGGCATTTCTGTCTGAAGTTTAGTCTTTAACAAGTGTAATGCATGCTCAATTGGGTTGAGATCAGGTGACTGACTTGGCCATTCAAGAATATTCCACTTCTTTGCTTTAATAAACTCCTGGGTTGCTTTGGCTTTATGTTTTGGGTCATTGTCCATCTGTAGTATGAAACAACGACCAATCAGTTTTGCTGCATTTGGCTGGATCTGAACACACAGTATGTCTCTGAATACCTCAGAATTCATTTGGCTGCTTCTGTCCTGTGTCACATCATCAATAATCACTAGTGACCCAGTGCCACTGGCAGCCACGCATGCCCAAGCCATCACACTGCTTCTGCCATGTTTTACAGATGATGTGGTATGCTTTGGATCATGAGCTGTACCACGCCTTCGCCATACTTTTCTGTTTTCCATCATTCTGGTAGAGGTTGATCTTGGTTTCATCTGTCCAAAGAATGTTCTTCCAGAACTGTACTGGCTTTTTTAGATGTTTTATAGCAAAGTCCAGCTAGCCTTTTTATTCTTGATGCTTATGAGTGGCTTGCACTGTGCAGTGAACCCTCTGTATTTACTTTCATGCAGTTTACTCTTTATGATAGATTTGGATATTGATACGCCTACCTCCTGGAGAGTGTGGTTCACTTGGTTGGCTGTTGTGAAGGGATTTCTCTTCACCATGGAGATTATTCTGCGATCATCCACCACTGTTGTTTTCCGTGGGCGCCCAGGTCTTTTTGCATTGATGAGTTCACCAGTGCTTTCTTTCTTTCTCAGGATGTACCAAACTGTAGATTTTGCCACTCCTAATATTGTAGCAATTTCTCGGATGGTTTTTTTCTGTTTTCGCAGCTTAAGGATGGCTTGTTTCACCTGCATGGAGAGCTCCTTTGACTACATGTTTACTTCACAGCAAAACCTTCCAAATGCAAGCACCACACCTCAAATCAACTCCAGAACTTTTATATGCTCAACTGAGAATGACATAACGAAGGGATTGCCCACACCTGTCCATGAAATAGCCTTGGAGTCAATTGTCCCATTACTTTTGGTCCCTTTAAAAACAGGGTGGCACATGTTAAGGAGCTGAAACTCCTAAACCCTTCATCCAATTTTAATGTGGATACCCTCAAATGAAAGCTGAAAGTCTGAACTTCAACTGCATCTGAATTGTTTTGTTTAAAATTCATTGTGGTAATGTCTTTAACCAAAATTAGAAAAATGTTGTCTCTGTCCAAATATATATGGACCTAACTGTATATGCTTTAAATTGCCGCAAGATCTATCTGTTAGTTCAATATATGTAAAAAAGGTCATTCCTGTAATTCATACTGTGTGGATGTTTAGTGTCTAAAGTCAGAATCCAAAAGGCTTCCCGCAGTGCTAATTGTTTCTTCCAATCTCCACCTCTAGGTGACTGACTAACCCTTTCTATGCCAAAAAATGAAAAATCTGATAAGTCTCCTTTATGTACAGAAATAAAATGTTTTGTAGCCCCAGAATAGCCTGAATTATTATTTATATTTGCTATGTGTTCTGAAATTCTTTTTTTGATTTTCCTTGTGGTGTAACCTATATAGCAAATGTTGCAAGCCTTACATTTTATGCAGTATATGACGTGGTCAGAATCACAATTAATAAATGATTTTATATTATAAGGAAAAAGTAGTTCTTTTGTTGTCTGCAAATTGGCAGACATTACATCTGTTACCAGAAAATTTAAAAAAACCTTTTATTGATAGCCATGATGTGGGAGTTTTTTTCTGGCGCACCATACTGGGAGACAAAATATTCCCCAGTGTGCAACCTCTCCTGGCCACTACTCTGCATCCATTCTGAAGAATTGTGCATGAAGATTTGTCCTGATTGACTACAGGGAGATATTTAAGAATGATCTGTTTAATATTATTGTACTGACTGCTATAAGCGGTAGAAAAAGTAATCTGCGTTTCAGGAGCGGCACTTGCATTTTCATTGTCAGAATAGAATAAATCAGCACGTGGAATTTTGGAAACATGTCTGAATGCATGTCTTGTTTATATCCCCTATCAAATAATCTATTAAAAATAAGATGACTTTCCTTGTGGAAACTTTCCTCACTAGAGCAAATTCTTCTCGCTCTCGTGAGCTCACCCCTAGGAATGGCATGAATGGTATGTCGAGGGTGTGCGCTTGAAGACATCAGGATTGTGTTTCCAGAATTGTCTTTTCTATAAAGAGAAGTATTAACCCTATGTGTTGTATTGCTGCCTGTAAGGAGCACATCCAAGAATGAAACCTCGTGCGATGGAATGCCGCTGGTGAAACGCAGGTTACACTTGTTGTTATTCAAATAGAGCATGAAATCAGAAAACTTAGTCACACCCCCTTGCCAAATTAGCAGAATATCATCCACAAATCTCCCATACCAATTAAGGTATGGGAGAAATGGATTATCATCTGTGAATATGTAGGTTTCTTCCCACCATGCCATAAATATACCGGATTACTCACACGTAATGCTCTTTTATAGAGCCCACGACAGCACCCACTAGAGGGGATCCGCCCCTAGGAACAGGAAACCTACAGAGAGATAAAAGGGGCGGCCCCCCCTCGCTCCTCAGTTGTTTTACAGAGAATAGGAGGAACCGCCGCCAGGTTTTAGTTAACAGGTTCAGGTATATACAGTGGGGCAAAAAAGTATTTAGTCAGTCAGCAATAGTGCAAGTTCCACCACTTAAAAAGATGAGAGGCGTCTGTAATTTACATCATAGGTACACCTCAACTATGGGAGACAAACTGAGAAAAAAAAAATCCAGAAAATCACATTGTCTGTTTTTTTAACATTTTATTTGCATATTATGGTGGAAAATAAGTATTTGGTCAGAAACAAAATTTCATCTCAATACTTTGTAATATATCCTTTGTTGGCAATGACAGAGGTCAAACGTTTTCTGTAAGTCTTCACAAGGTTGCCACACACTGTTGTTGGTATGTTGGCCCATTCCTCCATGCAGATCTCCTCTAGAGCAGTGATGTTTTTGGCTTTTCGCTTGGCAACACGGACTTTCAACTCCCTCCAAAGGTTTTCTATAGGGTTGAGATCTGGAGACTGGCTAGGCCACTCCAGGACCTTGAAATGCTTCTTACGAAGCCACTCCTTCGTTGCCCTGGCAGTGTGCTTTGGATCATTGTCATGTTGAAAGACCCAGCCACGTTTCATCTTCAATGCCCTTGCTGATGGAAGGAGGTTTGCACTCAAAATCTCACGATACATGGCCCCATTCATTCTTTCATGTACCCGGATCAGTCGTCCTGGCCCCTTTGCAGAGAAACAGCCCCAAAGCATGATGTTTCCACCACCATGCTTTACAGTGGGTATGGTGTTTGATGGATGCAACTCAGTATTCTTTTTCCTCCAAACACGACAAGTTGTGTTTCTACCAAACAGTTCCAGTTTGGTTTCATCAGACCATAGGACATTCTCCCAAAACTCCTCTGGATCATCCAAATGCTCTCTAGCAAACTTCAGACGGGCCCGGACATGTACTGGCTTAAGCAGTGGGACACGTCTGGCACTGCAGGATCTGAGTCCATGGTGGCGTAGTGTGTTACTTATGGTAGGCCTTGTTACATTGGTCCCAGCTCTCTGCAGTTCATTCACTAGGTCCCCCCGCGTGGTTCTGGGATTTTTGCTCACCGTTCTTGTGATCATTCTGACCCCACGGGGTGGGATTTTGCGTGGAGCCCCAGATCGAGGGAAATTATCAGTGGTCTTGTATGTCTTCCATTTTCTAATTATTGCTCCCACTGTTGATTTCTTCACTCCAAGCTGCTTGGCTATTGCAGATTCAGTCTTCCCAGCCTGGTGCAGGGCTACAATTTTGTTTCTGGTGTCCTTTGACAGCTCTTTGGTCTTCACCATAGTGGAGTTTGGAGTCAGACTGTTTGAGGGTGTGCACAGGTGTCTTTTTATACTGATAACAAGTTTAAACAGGTGCCATTACTACAGGTAATGAGTGGAGGAAAGAGGAGACTCTTAAAGAAGAAGTTACAGGTCTGTGAGAGCCAGAAATCTTGATTGTTTGTTTCTGACCAAATACTTATTTTCCACCATAATATGCAAATAAAATGTTAAAAAAACAGACAATGTGATTTTCTGGATTTTTTTTCTCAGTTTGTCTCCCATAGTTGAGGTCTACCTATGATGTAAATTACAGACGCCTCTCATCTTTTTAAGTGGTGGAACTTGCACTATTGCTGACTGACTAAATACTTTTTTGCCCCACTGTACATTATATATATATATATATATATATATATATATATACATACATACACATATTTACAACCTTATGTTACTTCCTTCTAATATTTACACCTCACCAAAAAAGCACCACGTGCAACTATATAAAAAAAAGGGAGGGATGTGAACGGGTGCTGTCGTGGGCTCTATAAAAGAGCATTACCGGTGAGTAATACGGTATTTTCTATTCGCCACAACAGCACCCACTAGAGAGAATTTCAGAGACTATAGATTGGGTGGGTTTACTGAGTCAAGGACCGATACCCCAAAGGTCAGATCAGAAGCAGAAGATAGGTCTAATCTATAATGTTTATAGAAGGTATTAGGTGAAGACCAAGTTGCAGCCTTACATATAAGGTCTATTGGCACGTTCGCCCTTTCTGCCCAGGAAGTCGACAAGGCTCTTGTAGAGTGTGCTCCTATATGCATTGGAGGATCTCTTCCTCCAGCTTTATACGCCAAGATTATGGCCTCTCTGATCCAGCGAGATAATGTGTTCTTTGTCACTCTGGTACCTTTGGTTTTACCCTGGAAAGACACAAAGAGAGCCCTACTCTTCCTCCAGTCCCTAGTTCTCTCTAAATAGGCCAAGGCAGTCCTTTTTACATCTAGGGTATGAAGTTTTACTTCTTCTGGAGTTGAGTGGTTCTCATAAAAGGTAGGTAACAAGATCTCCTGGGATCTATGAAAAGTAGTGGCTACTTTAGGAAGATAACAAGGGTCTGTTTTCAAAATTATCCTATCTGATGTTACCGATAAAAAGGGAGGATCTATAGATAATGCATGGAGATCGCTCACTCTTCTAGCAGAAACTAATGCCACTAACAATACAGTTTTCAAAGAAATATTTTTTAGTGAGGCTGTATGGAGAGGCTCAAAAGGCAGCTGTGTCAATGCTTCCAGAACTATGGATAAATCCCACTGAGGAACCTGCGGTATGCTAATTGGTCTTGAACGCTCACAAGCAGATATAAATCAGGATATCCACCTATTACCCGCAACATCATAATTAAAAAGAGCTCCTAAAGCTGAAACCTGAACCTTCAGAGTGCTTACGGAGAGTCCTAATTCCAAACCTCTTTGTAGAAACTCTAACACTGGAAATATAGGAACTTCAGATGAAAGTTGTGCAGTATGGAATTGAAGAAATTTTCTCCAAATTCTAACATAAATTCTGGTAGTTGAAGGTTTTCTACTCTTCATAAGAGTGTCGATTAACCCACTAGAAAACCCCCTCAGACTTAGTAATTGCCTCTCAAACTCCAGGCAGTCAAGTTCATGCCCTTTGCCTGAGGATGGAGGAATGGTCCCTGAGAGAGCAAGTCCTTGGACTGAGGCAGAATCCACGGGTCTGACACTGACATCGCCCTCAGCCATGAAAACCATGGCCTTTTGGGCCAGAATGGGGCTATTAACAGAACTCTTGCGCCCTCCTCCCTTATTTTTCTTATTACTATAGGTAATAGATTCCATGGAGGGAAAGCATAGGCCAGGTCGAATGTCCATGGTACCTGGAGGGCATCGAGTATGTCCGGCTTGTCCTCCCTGCATAGAGAGGCAAACATCTTGACCTGACGGTTGGCTCTTGTGGAAAACAAGTCTATTTGAGGAACACCCCATCGAGCTGTTATTAATCTGAAAATCTTCCTGTTCAGCATCCATTCTCCCTGATGAAGAGTGTGACGGCTGAGGAAATCGGCACGAAAGTTGTCTATGCCCCTGATGTGCACTGCTGACAAGGATAGCAGATGACCTTCGGCCAACTCCATGACGTCTGAAGCCACTTCCCTGAGTTTGTCTGACCGCGTACCTCCTTGATGGTTCAGATAAGCCACCGCAGTGGTGTTGTCGGAGAATACTCTTGTGTGAGAGCCGCTGAGCTGAGGAAGAAAGTGAAGTAGGGAGTAGTATATAGCCCTCAACTCTTTGACATTTGAGGAATTATTAAGTTCTGAACTGGACCAAAGACCCTGGACCAACTGATCCTGAAAATGTGCCCCCCAGCCTTCAGGACTAGCGTCTGTGGTCACTATACTAGAAGGGGTGATTACCCATAGAACCCCTCTCGAAATATTTTTTCGATTCAACCACCACATAAGGGAGTGTACTACTTCTGACGTTAGGAAAACTGTTTTATCCAGACATCCTCTATTTTTAATGTCCTCATCCAACACAAATTTTTGTAGATGCCTAGTTTGGAACTGTGCCCACTGGACTGCAGGAATGCACGAAGTCAGAGAACCCAGTAGTGACATGACATTCCTTAATGACATACTACGCTTTCTGATCGCTAAGGACACTTTATCGAATATGGAAGTTTTCTTATCCTCAGGAAGCTTACAAATCTGGTCAACCGAATCCAAAAGGAGCCCAAGGAATTTCTGACACGTTACTGGCTGGAGTCTGGATTTTTCCCAATTAACCAGCCAGCCCAGGTTTTGCAAGGATGACACTACCTCCTGTAATCTCTGCTCACACTGTAGGGAGTTTTTACCTACAATCAATAGGTCATCCAAATACGGAATGACCAAAGTATCTTTTACCCTTAAAAAGGACATTACTTCCGATAATAATTTAGTAAAAACCCTTGGGGCCATAGATAAACTGATGGGCATTGCCCTGTATTGTAGATTACGAATTTGCCCCTCTGTACAAACTGCTACCCGAAGAAATTGCTGGTGTAAATGGTGTATAGGAATATGGTAATAAGCATCCTTAAGATCCAATACTACCATGTAACAGTTTGGAAATAGATTTTTTATAGCCGAACGAATGGATTCCATTTTAAATGTTCTGGGTCTTATAAAGGAGTTCAGGTTTCTCAAATTAATTATAGTTCTGAAAGAGCCATCAGGCTTACTAATCAGAAACAAGGGAGAGTAAAATCCCCTCCCTATCTGGGAAGATGGAACCTCTACTAGGACTTGTTTGAGTAAGAGGGATTTAACTTCGGTTTCAAGTGCCTCTTGCTGAGGCCTGGATCTTAAGGTGGTAAGGAGGAAGGAGTCCGGAGGCGCTCTAATAAAGTCTAATGTGAGGCCTGAAGATATTAAATTAATGGCCCATGGATTAACCGTTATCTCTTTCCACTGTTTACTAAATTGTTTTAGTCTTCCTCCCACCGGTGAAATATAATCAACGGAATTTATCTGCTGGCTTGAAGGGGCGTTTATTAAACAAATTTCCTTTTTGTTTGAAATCTTTGTTATTCCATCGGTCTCTGAAGCCTCCCTTCCTTCCGAATGGTGGCTTCCTGAACGCCCTTCTGTAAGAAAGAATAAAGGGATTAAGGAACTCCTTCCTTTCACCCGCCTTAGTGAGAATTTCATCTAAGACAGTTTCAAAGAGGTACTCACCCTGGCAGGGTATAGTACACAATTTAGCCCTGGACTGGGCATCCCCTTTCCAATTCTTTAACCATAAAGCGCGCCGCGCTGTATTAGTGAGGCTGGCTGTTCTGGCTGCCAGGCGGAGTGAGTCTATAGAGGCATCAGAAATGAAGGCTGCAGCCCCCTTAATCAAAGGAATAGAGGCACGTAGTTTCTCCCTGGATACACCACTCTTAATATTTTGGTCCAACTGCTCCAGTCAGACCAGCATAGATCTACTAGTGGACGTGGCTGAGATCGCCGGCTTAAATGCCGTGACACAAGCTTCCCATGACTTTTTAAGCAGAGCGTCTGATTTTCTATCCATGGGGTCAGGCAAGGAGCCCGCATCCTCTACGGGTAAGGAGGATCGGCGAGAAGTTGATGCTACAGCCGCATCCACTTTAGGAATTTTAGACCAAACTGCCAAGTCCTCATCATCAAAGGGGTACCGCCTCTTACATGATACCGGCACAAAGCCCTTCTGTCCTTTACCCCACTCTTTTTTAACAAGGTCTTTAATGGCCTGATTCACAGGGAATACCTGGCCCTTTCGCTGCGATAAACCTGCGAACATGATGTCCTGCGGTGTCTGGGGATCTTTAGACTCTGACACCCCCATTGTTCCTCTAAAGGTACCGTCACACTTAGCGACGCTGCAGCGATACCGACAACGATCCGGATCGCTGCAGCGTCGCTGTTTGGTCGCTGGAGAGCTGTCACACAGACCGCTCTCCAGCGACCAACGATCCCGAGGTCCCCGGTAACCAGGGTAAACATCGGGTAACTAAGCGCAGGGCCGCGCTTAGTAACCCGATGTTTACCCTGGTTACCATCGTAAAAAAACAAACAGTACATACTTACATTCAGCTGTCTGTCCCTTGCCGTCTGTTTGCTGCACTGACTGCTGGCCGCAAAGTGAAAGCAGAGCACAGCCACAGCGGTGAGTCACCGCTGTGCTGTGCTTTCACTTTCACTTTGCGGCCAGCAGTCAGTGCAGCAAACAGACGGCAAGGGACAGACAGCTGAATGTAAGTATGTACTGTTTGTTTTTTTACGATGGTAACCAGGGTAAACATCGGGTTACTTAGCGCGGCCCTGCGCTTAGTTACCCGATGTTTACCCTGGTTACCAGTGAAGACATCGCTGAATCGGTGTCACACACACCGATTCAGCGATGTCTGCGGGGAGTCCAGCGACGAAATAAAGTTCTGGACTTTCTTCCCCGACCAGCGACAGCACAGCAGGGGCCTGATCGCTGCTGCCTGTCACACTGGACGATATCGCTAGCGAGGACGCTGCAACGTCACGGATCGCTAGCGATATCGTCTAGTGTGACGGTACTTTTACAGCTTTAACCAAATTATTTACATTGTCTGTAGGAAAGCAGACATAATCTTCCTCCTCCGAGGAATCCAATCTCTGAGAAATGTCTGAGTCCACCTCTCCACTTTCTGCTGATGTGTCGGGCATAGGTGAAAGAGTTCTCCTAGTTCTCCTTTCCATATTAACCGCCGGACTACCTCTCAAGGACTGAAGCTCTTCCCGGATCATGAGGCGTATGTCATTCATCCTGACCGAACTCTCCTGCTGCAAAGTGTTATCTATGCAATTTTGACATAGCTCCTTAATATGAGTCAGGTAGGGGCTCATTACATATTTTACACTGCTTATGTTTAGATTTTGACGTCCGCTTAGCCTATAAAAAAGACACAAGCAGAGGAGACTACTGTAAGAGATATGAAGCTATATATACACTTATTCGGAAAATAAAATATATACCGGCTGCAGAGTTGTCTGATCGGCCTGGGGTTTGGAACGGGACGATTTTTTCACTGATTTATCCGTGGAATCACTCATTTTTGAGTGTCCACTGATTTTCTTCTTAGCATCACCACTAGGCAGGACTACGACCTCCAGTGGGCGCTCAATATCTTCCTGAGACGACATGGTGCGCACAGTGCCATGTGTCTTCAGCCTTATATAGTGTAGTTCTTACAGAGGATACACGCCCCCATCTTTCCTCCCCCTTTATTTTTTACCTGAATAACTTTATTGGTCACCTCTCCACCGCTGTTGAGCGCCGAGGCGTCCATACCAGAACGCTCGACTGACCCCGCATACCCGGAAGTTCATCTTTTACATCCGGGTACGCCGACCATACAGCGCCTGCATGTGCGCTCGCGCGTCTTCCCTCTATGCTGCCGAGGAAGAGAAGCTCCTGCTACAGCGGCCGTTCATGCTGCCCCACTGAAAGGTGGCCAGAGGGTAAGCGCTTTCCGTAGCGACACTTACTTGATGTGCCGACGGGGATTCTTTAGGCGGTGGAGCAAAAACAACGGTCTCCCAACAGGGAGACTGTTGTGATCCCGGCATCCTGCTGATGCATCCAGATGAGGGGGGAACCAACAGGAACACCAGTCTCTGACGCTCGCTCTGGAGCCCCTGTCGCTCAACAGAGACGTACAGGCTGTGTTTCAGGCGAGCTTTCCTCTTCTTAGCTGCAGAGATTCTCTCTGAGGGTTTCCTCCTTAGGAACAGGAAACCAACTGAGGAGCGAGGGGGGGCCGCCCCTTTTATCTCTCTGTAGGTTTTCTGCTCCTAGGGGCGGATCCCCTCTCTCTAGTGGGTGCTGTCGTGGCGAATAGAAAAAAACGGCTAAAGATGGGGAGAATTTAGACCCCATAGGAGCACCCATGGTCTGGATGAAGTACTCATTTTGAAACATAAAAAAATTATGCTTTAGTAAATAATGTAGAGACGCAAGAATGAACTATTTCAATGAATCTGAATAGCTACTATACTTACTTAGATGATGTTCAATTGCTGTCATAGCCAAAGAATGGGGAATGCATGAATATAAATTTGTGACATCGCAAGTTACAAAAGAATAATTATGACACCATTGAGAAGTATCAAAAACCTTTAAAACTGTTGAGGTGTCTTTAAGGTACCCTGGAATTCTTGGGATCAAAGGTTGGAGATACTCATCAATCAGATGACTGAGGTTTTCATTAAGGGAACCCATCCCAGAAATTATAGGTCGTAACGGTGGGGGAAAAACGTTTGGCATCAATGTGAATATGCACGTAGAAAATCTGTGTCTTTTTCTTCATCGGAATATAATCCATAAGATTGTGAAACAGATGCTTCTTTCTCCAGTGCAGATGCCAGACACGTTCACAGCACTGCTATGTCAAAAAATGCAGGAGGAGGAGGGGGGGCAAAATGAGTACTTCATCCAGACCATGGGTGCTCCTATGGGGTCGAAATTCTCCCCATCTTTAGCCGTTTTATTTATGGCATGGTGGGAAGAAACCTACATATTAACATAGTAACATAGTTAGTAAGGCCGAAAAAAGACATTTGTCCATCCAGTTCAGCCTATATTCCATCATAATAAATCCCCAGATCTACGTCCTTCTACAGAACCTAATAATTGTATGATACAATATTGTTCTGCTCCAGGAAGACATCCAGGCCTCTCTTGAACCCCTCGACTGAGTTCGCCATCACCAGCTCCTCAGGCAAGCAATTCCAGATTCTCACTGCCCTAACAGTAAAGAATCCTCTTCTATGTTGGTGGAAAAACCTTCTCTCCTCCAGACGCAAAGAATGCCCCCTTGTGCCCGTCACCTTCCTTGGTATAAATAGATCCTCAGCGAGATATTTGTATTGTCCCCTTATATACTTATACATGGTTATTAGATCGCCCCTCAGTCGTCTTTTTTCTAGACTAAATAATCCTAATTTCGCTAATCTATCTGGGTATTGTAGTTCTCCCATCCCCTTTATTAATTTTGTTGCCCTCCTTTGTACTCTCTCTATCCTTCCTGAGCACCGGTGCCCAAAACTGGACACAGTACTCCATGTGCGGTCTAACTAGGGATTTGTACAGAGGCAGTATAATGCTCTCATCATGTGTATCCAGACCTCTTTTAATGCACCCCATGATCCTGTTTGCCTTGGCAGCTGCTGCCTGGCACTGGCTGCTCCAGGTAAGTTTATCATTAACTAGGATCCCCAAGTCCTTCTCCCTATCAGATTTACCCAGTGGTTTCCCATTCAGTGTGTAATGGTGACATTGATTCCTTCTTCCCATGTGTACAACCTTACATTTATCATTGTTAAACCTCATCTGCCACCTTTCAGCCCAAGTTTCCAACTTATCCAGATCCATCTGTAGCAGAATACTATCTTCTCTTGTATTAACTGCTTTACATAGTTTTGTATCATCTGCAAATATCGATATTTTACTGTGTAAACCTTCTACCAGATCATTAATGAATATGTTGAAGAGAACAGGTCCCAATATTCACAGATGATAATCCATTTCTCCCATACCTTAATTGGTATGGGAGATTTGTGGATGATATTCTGCTAATTTGGCAAGGGGGTGTGACTAAGTTTTCTGATTTCATGCTCTATTTAAATAACAACAAGTGTAACCTGCGATTCACCAGCGGCATTCCATCGCACGAGGTTTCATTCTTGGATGTGCTCCTTACAGGCAGCAATACAACACATAGGGTTAATACTTCTCATTATAGAAAAGACAACTCTGGAAACACAATCCTGATGTCTTCAAGCGCACACCCTCGACATACCATTCATGCCATTCCTAGGGGTGAGCTCACGAGAGCGAGAAGAATTTGCTCTAGTGAGGAAAGTTTCCACAAGGAAAGTCATCTTATTTTTAATAGATTATTTGATAGGGGATATAAACAATCTAATATAAGACATGCATTCAGACATGTTTCCAAAATTCCACGTGCTGATTTATTGTATTCTGACAATGAAAATGCAAGTGTCGCTCCTGAAACGCAGATTACTTTTTCTACCGCTTATAGCAGTCAGTACAATAAAATTAAACAGATCATTCTTAAATATCTCCCTGTAGTCAATCAGGACAAATCTTTATGCACAATTCTTCAGAATGGATGCAGAGTAGTGGCCAGGAGAGGTTGCACACTGGGGAATATTTTGTCTCCCAGTATGGTGCGCCAGAAAAAAACTCCCACATCATGGCTATCAATAAAAGGTTTTTTTAAATGTTCTGGTAACAGATGTAATGTCTGCCAATTTGCAGACAACAAAAGAACTACTTTTTCCTCGAATCACAATGTTACTTATAATATAAAATCATTTATTAATTGTGATTCTGACCACGTCATATACTGCATAAAATGTAAGGCTTGCAACATTTGCTATATAGGTTACACCACAAGGAAAATCAAAAAAAGAATTTCAGAACACATAGCAAATATAAATAACAATAATTCAGGCTATTCTGGGGCTACAAAACATTTTATTTCTGTACATAAAGGAGACCTATCAGATTTTTCATTTTTTGGCATAGAAAGGGTTAGTCAGTCACCTAGAGGTGGAGATTGGAAGAAACAATTAGCACTGCGGGAAGCCTTTTGGATTCTGACTTTAGACACTAAACATCCACACGGTATGAATTACAGGAATTACCTTTTTTACATATATTGAACTAACAGATAGATCTTGCGGCAATTTAAAGTATATATTTATGCAATTTCAATGTATTTCAAATAGGAGAAAAAAGTCTTCTTATGTGTGTTTAGCTGCAGCTTTTTTCAATGTAATTGATTGCTATGTCTGTGATTGGTTCCTTACTATATATAAACCTGTTCATCTATATGGTATTAGTTCCTATGACTAACGGCGCCTTGGTGCGCCAGAAACGCGTCAGGCAGAGGGAGTCTCTCTTTTAATATTGTTTTTTAAAATGCTTCAATAAATTTTGGATATTTTACTTACACTGGATGGACGTGCTGGATATTCCCTTTTTCTTTCTTCCACTTCAGCTGAAATCACCAGCAGGTACGGCACCCACCAGCTATATTCATTTGCAACGGTTTACAGATGTATATCTCGGCGTGTCAAGCTCCTAACCTTCCCTCTCCCCCCTCCTCTTTTCTTGAATGGTCATCGATTGTTGTTTAGTTTCGGGATCAAAGTGGTGGATCCAGGTCTCATCCATGGTCAAAAAACGTGACAAAAAATTCTCCTTGTCTGCTTGGAACTTTTCAAGATTTGCTATTGAAATGTCAACTCGTGTCTGCTTTTGCTCGTCGGTTAACATTTTTGGCACCCAACGTGCGGAGACCTTTCTCATATGCAATTCTTTTGCAAGGATTCTTTGAATACTGCTGCCATATTAGATCCCTGTGACCTCAGCTACATGCCTGATAGTCACTCTTCGATCTGCCAATACAACTTCACCTTTTTTCACGTTTTCTTCATTGAGGGACGTGGATGGGCGTCCTTCACGATGTTCATCTTCCGTCGATGTTCTTCCCAGCTTAAATTCCTTGGCCCAGCGTGCAACTGTGGAATATGGAGAAGAGTTCCCCAATGTTTCCACCAAGTTGCTGTGTATGTCTTTGGTAGACATTTTTTTCAAGCAGAGGTATTTGATGACAGCTCTGAGCTGGTTTTTTTCCATTATGATGTTCACTCCTTGGCAGTTCATATTCAAATGAATGTAGCTCCCGGGAATCGTGGCCTATTTAAGTGATTTTTTTCCCTGGACTAGTGGGTACCTAAGAGATGGGTGAACCTAACCTCTCTGCCTGAGGTGAGCGGCAAAATGGCACTCCCTGTGGGCCCCCCCTTTTAACACATACTACGATTCATGATGCAGATACAGCACAGAAATATAGCACAGCCACGTAGCATATAACAGAGCCCACGTAGTATATAACACAGCTCACGTAGCATATAGCACAGCTCACGTAGCATATAGCACAGCCACGTAGCATATGACAGCCCACGTAGTATATAACACAGCCCACGAAGCATATAGCAGTCGGGTAGCATATAACAGCCCACATAGCATATATCACAGCCCACGTAGCATATAACAAAGCCATTGTAGTACATAGCACAGCCACGTAGCATATAACAGCCCACGTAGCATATAGCACAGCCACATAGCATATAGAACAGACACGTAGCATATAGCTCAGCTTATATTTATTCTTTAACTCTGGGCCATGTTCACACATTGCAGGAAATATCCGCTGCGGCTTTGTGAGTGAATCCGCAGGTTACTGATGAGTTCACCCTACTCAGGCTATGGTCCGCAGCAGGTTTCACACCCTGCATTTTTCTGCAGTGTGTGAATGGGATGGTGAAACTCCCGCTACCTGTATAGTACTATTGATTGCTGCAGACGTGTGCGGAATCCACAGCAAGGTCTGGACGTGTGAACTTGTAAAGGATCAGCGCTCCATCCAGGTGTGGTAATTCAAGAACAAGTTTATTCTGCCATGTCAGAGCAACGTTTCGACCATAAAGGTTTTTTTCTTAAAAAAGACCTTTATGGTCGAAACGTTGCTCTGACATGGCAGAATAAACTTGTTCTTGAATTACCACACCTGGATGGAGCGCTGGTCCTTCACTATTTCTGATCACTTGGAGTATCCAGTAAGGTTCCCTGGATTTGGAACGGGCGCCCCAATAAGTGAGTGCTGTCAGTCTTTTTCGCTCTTCTTGGTGTGAACTTATAAAATCTGCAGCACAAACAGAACTGTGAACACGCACTACTGCACCTGGTCCCTGACACACCCAGCTCTCTGCCAGTCACTGCAGCCGCCCGATAGTGTGCGTGGAGGAGCACAGAACAATGAGGCCGCCGTACCTCAGCAGCGGAGCTGCACAGAGCAGCAGTGGCCGGAGCACATACTTACCATACTGGAGAAGACTACATCCGGGAGGTAGAGGACCTTTCATGATGTCACGAGCATGTGATCAGTCACGTGTTGTCAGTGATGTCGCAGCTGAGCTAATGTTGCAGGAGGTGCAGAACCTGGCCAGTCACACGCCCTGTATAATAGAGTACTAACTGAACCTGCGTCTCCAACGCAAATTCAGTTACTACAGCAGCAGAATCTGCCGCCCCGTCACCTCAGTGACGGCATTGCTGCCTGAGGCAAAGCGCTCAACTTGCCACATGGTAGCAGCGCCCCTGCTAAGAGAGAAGAAAACATTTTATTTTAATTTCTGTGTGCAATAGAAATAACCGATCATTACTTTTGGATCGCCCCTCGTACATTACATCAATGGTATCTCACTTGTTTCAACAAAAAATTCTTAATAAACAGACTGTTCAGAACACACAGACCATCATCTCTTCCCCAGGACGTTCCGATGGATGTAATTGTCACCTTCTATCCCAATTGGATAAGAAATGCACTTCTCAACATATCAAAGGAATCAGAATTTCTTGCTTCGCCATATAGCCACCTGGTTTTCTTTAAAGACCTATCAAAAGAAACTCTACAAAGTAGCAAAGCATTTTCCCACATCACGTGTGGACTCAGACGGGCCGGGATCCTCTACACTTGGACACAGGAATCAACTATCAAAGTGAACTATGCTTTATGCCGCCTCTCTATCACCTCTCCGAGCGAGGGTAAAGCTTTTCTACAAGCAGCCAGAATATACCGCCCTACGGCCTCCTATGGATCTTCCTCTAGATCCTCTGCTACGCCGACACCAGACCTGAACTACGATGGAAGACTGCAACATTCTATGACCTCCTCTGGATCTCCCTCTACGCTATTGGATCTGGACTCTGACGGAGAATTCTGAACCAGACTTGTCTATCTCCACTTTGAAGCTTTTTGATTGAACCGAACATTGGCCCCCAATGGGTCTGAAGGTTACCTAAGGGTGCACCAGGACAATACAGACGTCCATATTTATACGTTAGTAAATGCATACTGATATAGCCATTCTTTTTTTCTCTAGATACGGAGTTCAAGCAACAGACTTTCAGCTAATTTTAAGCATATGCAGGTCTGTCACTTTTTTTAGGTATAGATACTAAGCAACTGATCATATGGTGAATTCTACTTGTATTCTTATATGCCTGTCTCTCCTTCCTTTCCCCATGTCCCTTTCCCCCACTCCCTCTTCCTGCCCCCACTTCCCCAACTGAGAAGCATATTATCTACAAAACGCAATGTTAAAGTTCAAAATGTTCAATAAAGATTTGAAAAAAAAATGGTATCATCCCCAAACATCCTTTCAATTGATGGGATAAAAAAAAGTGTCCAAAACATCAACATAAATTTGTGCATTTATTGAAGATGTAATGACAGCCATCTCCCCAGTGCCTTTACCAGACATGCAGCCCCATATTATCAATGACAGTGGAAATTTGCATGTTTTCTTCAGGCAGTCATCTTTATATATCTCATTGGAATGGCACCAAACAAAAGTTCCAGCATCATCACCTTGCCCAATGCAGATTCCCGATTCCTCACTGAATATGACTTTCATCTAGTCATCCACAGTCCACGATTGCTTTTCCTTAGCCAATCGCAACCTTGCTTTTTTTTTTTTTTCTGTTTAGGTGTTAATGATGGCTTTTGTTTAGCTTTTCTGTATGTAAATTTTATTTCCTTTAGGCGGTTTCTTACAGTTCGGTCACAGACGTTGACTCCAGTTTCCACCCATTCGTTTCTCATTTATTTTGTGCATTTCCCGTTTTGGAGACATATTGCTTTAAGTTTCTGGTCTTGACACTTTGAGGTCTTCCTTGGTCTACAAGTATGTTTGCCTTTAAAAACCTTCCCATGTTGTTTGTATTTGGTCCAGATTTTAGACACAGCTGACTGAACAACCAACATCTTTTGCAACATTGCATGATGATTTACCCTCTTTTAAGAGTGGGATAATCCTCTCCTTTGTTTCAAGTGACATCTCTCCTGTAGGAGCCATGATTCATGTCAGTCCACTTGGTGCAACAGCTCTCCAAGGTGTGATCACTCCTTTTTAGATGCAGACTAATAAGCAGATCTAATTTGATGCAGGTGTTAGTTTTGGGAATGAAAATTTACAGGGCGATTCCATAATTTTTTTCCTCAGAATTGACTGACTCCATAATTTTTACCCTATGCTTGGTTACAAAAAGTAACCATTTCTGACTACCACATTTTTTGTTCTTGATTTCTTTTACTGTTTCTTAAAGCCAGAAAGCTGCAATTTGAAATGACTAGTTTTGTGACACATCTGTGATCTGCTTTTTTTCTACAAAATTAAAAAACTGAATGAACAACCTCCAAGGCCGGTGATTACATAATTTTTGCCAGGGGTTGTAGTCAACAGTGAGATGCAACAGCAGCAAAAAAAGGCAAATCGTTAGAGGATGTATTAAGAGATCTAGATCATGTGACGTAATTATCCCCTCTACTCCTGCTTGTTCAGACCTCTCCTGGAATACTGTATCCAGTTCGGGGCAGCATATTTAAAATAAATTAAAAAAAAAAGGACATTGAAAATCAGGAGCAAGTTCAGAAGAGCTACAAGGATGACGAGTGGACTGCGAAAAATGTCCTACGAGGAGCGGTTAAAGGGAATGTTTAGCTTACAAAGAAAAGGCTAAGAGGAGCCTTAGGCTAGGTTCACATTTGCGGTTGAGTCTGCAGCGTACCGTCCGCAAACGCATGATAACGCAGCATTTTTAACCGGCATCAGCTTACGCATGATGGCAAAAAAAACGCAACATTTGCATGCGTTGGCGCTTATTATGCGCATGTGTTTGATATTTCCAGGAGGGCGTGTCAAAATCAGTTCCTGGACATGCGCAGTCTGAAGTACGCAAGCGCATCGAACGCATGCGTTCACATACAGTAATGCTTTTTTTAATGCACTCATGCGCATGTCTGCGCACATTTAACCCCTTAACGACCGCCTATACGTTAAGGGTACTTAAACCACAGCGCCGTTAATTAACAGCGCTGTGGAAAAAGTGAATAGCACCCCCCAGAGTCGGATTTTCTCTGGGGTCTGGGTTAGCCGAGACCCCAGAGAACATGATTCGGGGGGTTTGTACCGACCCCTGGGTTTAGATCGCCGGTAATTAACAGCTTACCGGCGGTCGCCAAAAAAAAAAAAAAAAAAATGCGATTTTTTATTTTGTTTCTTTGCCCTCCGATGTGATTGCACATCAGAGGACAGAAATGGGGTCCCCAATGGCCCCCCGATACTCACCTGTCTCCCCCGATGCTCCTCGTGGCTCCCGATGGGCGCCGCCATCTTGTTCCGGCCAAAAAAGGCGGGCACCCGGAAGATCTTTGGTGTCTCGGCTGCCAGGGGTCCCCAAAGAACATGATCGGGGGTCGGTTTTTACCGACCCCTGTTTTGTGATCGCTGGTAATTAACTGTTTACCAGCGGCCACAAAAAAAAAAAAAGCTATGTGTCATTCTCTGTCCTCTGATGTGATCGCACATGAGAGGACAGAGAAATAGGGAGATTCGGGGACCCTGTTATACTTACCGGTGTCCCTGGGTCCTTCTGCATCCCCTCCTGCCCGCCGGCTTCTTCATCCGGTAAGAAAATGGCGGGCGCATGCGCAGTGCGCCCGCCATGATCTACCGGCCGGCAGCTAGAGGAGTTGGGGCTAAATTTAGGGTTAGGGTTGGGGCTAAGTTTAGGGTTAGGGCTAGGCTTCTTTCACACTTGCGTCGGTACGGGGCCGTCGTAATGCATCGGCCCGACGTACTGACGCACGTTATGAAAATTGTGCACAACTTGGGCAGCGGATGCAGTTTTTCAACGCATCCGCTGCCCAGTCTATGTCCTGGGGAGGAGGGGGCGGAGCTACGGCCACGCATGCGCGGTGGAAATGGCAGACGCGACGTACAAAAAAACGTAACATTGAATGTTTTTTGCGACTGTCTGCCAAAACACAACGGATACAGTGCACGATGGACGCGACGTGTTGCCATCCGTCGTGATTCGTCGGCAATACAAGTCTATGGGCAAAAAACGCATCCTGCGGGCACATTTGCAGGATCCGTTTTTTTGTCCAAAACGACAGATTGCGACGGATGCCTGACAACGCAAGTGTGGAAGTAGCCTTAGGGTTGGGGCCAAATTAGGGCTAGAGTTCGGGTTAGGGCTAAATTTAGGGTTGGGGCTAAAGCTAGGGTTAGAGTTGGGATAAGGGTTAGGGTTTGGATTAGGGTTGGTATTAGGGTTAGGGTTGGCATTAGGGCTACGTTTGGAATTAGGGTTAGGGGTGTATTGGGATTAGGGTTAGGTTTGAGGTTAGGGTTGAGATTAGGATTAGTGGTGTGTTGGATTTAGGGTTTTGATTAGGGTTATGGTTGAGATTAGTGTTGTTTTGGGGTTAGGGTTGTGATTATCGTTAGGGTTGTGATTAGGATTATGGATCGGGTTGGGATTAGGGGTGTGATGGGGTTAGGGTTGGAGTTAGAATTGGGGGGGGGTTCCATTCTTTAGGTACATCAGGGGGTCTCCAAACAAGACAGCCAATTTTGCGCTCAAAAAGTCAAATGGTGCTCCTTCCCTTCTGAGCTCTGCCGTGCGCCCAAACAGTGGTTTACCCTCACATATGGGGCATCAGCGTACTCGGGATAAATTGGACAACAACTTTTTGGGGTCCAATTTCTCCTGTTACCCTTGTGAAAATAAAAACTTGGGGGCTAAAAAAATCTTTTTTTGTGGAAATTTTTTTTTTAATTTTCATGACTGCATTATAAACTTCTGTGAAGCACTTGGGGGTTCAAAGTTCTCACCACACATCTAGATAAGCTCCTTGGGGGGGTCAAGTTTCCAAAATGGGGTCACTTGTGGGGGTTTCTACTGTTTAGGTACATCAGGGGCTCTGCAAATGCAAGCTAACGCCCGCAGACCATTCTATCGAAGTCTGCATTCCAAAACGGCGCTCCTTCCCTTCCGAGCTCTGCCATGCGCCCAAACAGTGGTACCCCCCACATATGGGGTATCAGCATACTCAGCATAAATTGCACAATACATTTTGGGGTCCAACTTCTCCTGTTACCCTTGTGAAAGTAAAAATTTGTGGGTGAAAAGATCATTTTTGTGGAAAAAATATGATCTTTTTATTTTCATGGTTCTACATTATAAACTTCTGTGAAGCAGTTGGGGGTTCACAGTGCTCACCACACATCTAGATACGCTCTTTGGGGGGTCTAGTATCCAAAATGGGGTCACTTGTGGGGGGTTTCTACTGTTTAGGTGCATCAGGAGCTCTGCAAATTCAACATGATGCCCGCAGACCATCCCATCAAAGTCTGCATTCCAAGCGGCGCTCCTTCCCTTCCGAGCCCCGATGGGTGCCCAAACAGTGCCCCCCACATATGGGGTATCAGCATACTCAGGACAAGCTGGTCAACAGATTTTGGGGTCCAATGTCTCCTCTTACCCTTGAGAAAATAAAAAGTTGCAGGCTAAAAAATCATTTTTGAGGGAAAAAAAGGATTTTTTATTTTCACGGCTCTACTTCATAAGTTTCTGTGAAGCACTTGGGGGTTTAAAGTGCTCACCACACATCTAGATAAGTTCCTTACGGGGTCTTGTTTCCAAAATGGGGTTTCTACTGTTTAGGCACATCAGGGGCTCTCCAAACGCGACATGGCGTCCGATCTCAATTCCAGCCAATTCTACATTGAAAAAGTAAAACGGCACTCCTTTTCCAAGCTCTGCGGTGCGCCCAAACAGTGGTTTACCCCCACATACGGGGTATCGACGTACTCAGGAGAAATTGCACAACAACTTTTGTGGTCTACTTTTACCTGTGTGAAAATAAAAAAATTTTTTTCACAAAAATGATCTTTTTGCCTCCCAATTTTTATTTTCATGGCTCTGCATTATAAACTGTAGTGAAACACTTGGGGGTTCAAAGCTGTCAAAGCACAGCTAGATAAGTTCCTTAGGGGATCTACTTTCCAAAACGGTGTCACTTGTGTGTGTGTGGGGGAGGGGGGGGGGGGTTCAATGTTTAGGCACATCAGGGGCTCTCCAAACGCAGACATGGCATCCCATCTCAATTCCTGTCAATTTTGCATTGAAAAGTCAAACGGTGCTCCTTCCCTTCCAAGCTCTGCCATGCGCCCAAACAGTGGTTTACCCCCACATATGGGGTATCAGCGTACTTAGGACTAATTGCACAACAACTTTTGGGGTCCAATTTCTTCTCTTACCCTTGGTAAAATAAATCAAATTGGAGCTGAAGTAAATTTTGTATGAAAAAAAGTTAAATGTTCATTTTTATTTAAACATTCCAAAAATTCCTGTGAACACCTGAAGAGTTAATAAACTACTTGAAATGTGGTTTTGAGCACCTTGAGGGGTGCAATTTTTAGAATGGTGTCATACTTGGTTATTTTCTATCATAGACCCCTCAAAATTACTTCAAATGAGATGTGGTCCCTAAAAAAAATGGTGTGGTAAAAATGAGAAATTGCTGGTCAACTTTTAACCTTTATAACTCACTAACAAAAAAAAAATTTGGTTCCAAAGTTGTGCTGATGTAAAGTAGACATGTGCGAAATGTTCCTTAAGTATTTTGTGTGACATATCTCTGATTTAAAAGCATAAAAATTCAAAGTTGTAAAATTGCCAAATTTTCAAAGTTTTCGCCAAATTTCCATTTTTTTCACAAATAAACGCAAGTCTTATCGAATAAATGTTACCACTATCATGAAGTACAATATGTCACGAGAAAACAGTGTCAGAATCATTAGGATCCATTGAAGCGTTCCAGAGTTATAACCTCATAAAGGGACAGTGGTCAGAATTGTAAAAATTGGCCCGTCATTAACGTGCAAACCACCCTTGGGGTTAAGCGAACAGAATTATTGAGGGTCCATTTGCAAGTAGAAAAGTACTGGAAATGAGACCAAAACAAGGATTTTAGTGTTGAACGTGTTTCAATGGTTAAACAGTCTTCATCAGGTGGAAGTTGGTTGGTTGGTGGAAGCTGATGAAGACGGTTTAACCGTTGAAACGCGTTGTGGTTCAACACTAAAATCCTTGTTTTGGTCTCATTTCCAGCGCTCCTAGGACAATCATTACTATTCTTTACTGCATTTTGAATCCTCCTAGAAGGTTAATGGCTGGAGCTTTGGTGGACCTTTTGCTTTCAATTTTAACTGACACTCACAGTGCTCCCTAGTGACCGCTTTCTTTTCCCTTGAATTTCATTTGCAAGTAGAAAGCCTTCAATACGATGAACGCAGACAAGGAATTGGTAATTTGAGGAACAGATTAGCAAAAATTCAGAACAACAGCGGGAAGCTAAGGTACATCAAAATCTTGACTTTTTATTTTAATATAAAAATGCAGCTCTGGAAACCCACCATACATATATGTCCCTAACATAATGCTTTAGGTCTTAAAAATAAAGTACTAATTCTATATACATCACAGGTACCATACAAAATGTATCCAAAGGTTTCTATTGCTACAAGCTTCTAAATTAGAACAGGTTACCTAAACCCATTTTGTTGAGGGGAGAAAAGAAAAAAAAAAAAAAAAAACACACAAAAGCAACCTCATGTTCCATAACAGATTTTGATGCATATTTCTTCGAAAGCATGTTGATAGTTATGTGCCTGAAATAAAATATGTTAATAGAATTTTGACAAAATTAAATTTTCATTTAAAGCAAATTAACGGTTTTTACAAACAAACCAGGCACATATAAGTAAACATATATATATATTTTTGTATATAAAAAAAATAAAATCTATGGGAGAAAGGTAGTGGGAATTTAGAGAGAACAATGTGCTGAAGTAACCCTCTTCTCCAAAAGATTAAAAAATATATAAAAAGTGAAAACTTAAAATAACTGGGGGGTTGGTGGGATTGCTGCAACGAGTGCAACAGGGAGACACCATCTTTCAAAGACAACACGTTTTGCCCATATTTTCTGCCAAATTAGAAAGCTCCATCGGCAAAATGCAGTGACGCAGGGAAAAAAGAAAGCTTCTTAAATAATAATATACAGCATGTTAAATGGGCAGGGAATGACAAAACTGCGAGGATCTAGACACCAGCCTTAATAACCAAAGGCCAGTGGATTTTTCCAATGCCTGGTAGAAAGAAAAAAAAATAATCATACGTAGTAGCACATTGTCCTCTTTTCCAGGGTAAATACATCATTTAAAATACTTATATAATTACAGTAGTCAAAATAGGAAAGTGGACAAGCTAGGCAGCAGTATATTATTAAATATATTTTAAACATAGCCGATTTCCAATCTAGCATATTAAAATAAAAAAAATAAAAAAACAAATAAAGGTAAAGTGGTGCTAAGGCTCAACCAATAAAAAAAAACAAAAAAAAAACAACTCTAAATTTTAAATCAAATTAAAACAAAAAAATAATAATAATAAACTAGTTGTCAGGTTTTAGCCTGAAGGGAATTTATGAATCATCTCCAAGTCAGAATAAGTTAAGTGTTTCCCAATATACAATTATGTACACATTATGAACACTATAAACATAATAACATATAACAACTTTAGTGGAAGCTCCTCCAAACTACATTAAAATCATCCAAATGGCAGCAATAGGTTCATGCTCCTGTACAAAAAACATCTTCACCCATTCAAAGGTTAGGAATTGTGTCTTCAATACATTCTTTCCGAGGAAGAGGTTAGAAATAAAGCTTAAAGAGTACATGAGGCGTGTTGTGTCTTCGGAGCACCTTCCTTAGTCAATATCACTGAAGTCGCTAACGGATTCCCCTTGAACCCTACTTAAATGGTTCAATGCACGATCATAAGCCACACGCACCGCCTTTCGAATGCTTGAGTTGCGTCCTTCCATCATTTTCAACTTGTCAATTGTTTCATCAATGCCAAGAGGAACCATTTTGGATTTTGGAAGCCATTGCCTAAAGCATAATAAAAAGTTAAATGTCAAACAACAAGTAAGGCAGCAGTCACTGAGGACCGAAGCACATTTTTTATCATATACTTTTTTTTATTAAAGCTTTCAAATAAAACAGACAAAACTAATATAACCTCCCCTCAACATAAACCCCTTATTCCCATAAGTGAGAAATGTGTCATTAAAAATACAAAAGGATAAAGTATTTGGTTAATAACATGAACAAGCACGGTGGCTCAGTGGTTAGCTCTGCAGCCTTGCAGCACTGGAGTCCTGGGTTCTAATCCCACCTTGGACAACATCTGCAAGGAGTTTGTATGTTCTCCCCGTGTTTGCGTGGGTTTCCCCCGGGTTCTCCGGTTTCCTCCCACATACCAAAGACATACTGATAGGGAATTTAGATTGTGAGCCCCATCGGGGACAGTGATGATAATGTGTGCAAACTGTAAAGCGCTGTGAAATATGTTAGCGCTATATAAAAATAAAGATTATTATTATTATATTAACACAGAAAACTCATGATCTTTGCTCAAGACTACCAAAGGACATGTATATGAAATATATGAATATATATATAAAATATATGAAATATCTTGCAAAAGTAAGACACTCCATGAAGAAAAACACCTTCATTAATTCCATAATTACTAAATTACCTTAAATTAGATACCAAACAGCTCCAAAAAAAATCCCTTTCTTAGGCCACATCCACATGTTCAGTATTTTACATCAGTATTTGTAAGTCAAAACCAGGAGTGGATGAAAAATGCAGAAGTGGTGCATATGCTTCTATTCTACTTTTTCTCCGATTGCTAAACTCCCGATTTTGGTTTGCATATACTGATGTACAATACTAACCAAATACTGAACGTGTGAATGTGGCCTTACGAGAACCAACCCTGGCACGTAACTATGTGGAGCTCATAGTTCATCTTTTACAATGGACATGTTTTTCCATCAACAACCAATTGGCTTTATTTTTAAATTCAGCTATTGTTGGTGGCAAGACGTCAATACAATGCTGAGCCAATAGCTTCTTTGCCATATATACCCAGTCATGTTGAGAAAAATCTTCCACATACCCAAGAATACACACAAATATAGCTAAAATCATGATCTATGAGGTACTGCATGGCTTTCACAGGAGAATTGTCATGACAAGCACTTACTGTATTTTTTAGACCATGGAACGCACTTTTTCCCCCCAAAAAAAAATTGGGGGGGAAAATGGGGGTGCGTCTTATGATCGGAATATATTTACAAGTCCTGTGGATCCAGGCCTGGTGGCAGCAGTCCAGATGCAGCCTCCCTTCCCAGGCTGGTGCGGCTGTGGCTCTGTGCTGCGTGGGGGGCTCCGCCAGCATTACATCAAAGCTCCATTGCTGCAATGCTGTGGCCTCCAAGAAAACGACATTCGGGGGCAACGCATGCTCAGATTCAGATCTCTGGATGAGATCCACACAGCACAGAGTCGCGCTGCCGCCCCAGCACAGAGTCCATCCACCGCACCAGCCTGGGATGGGATTTCGCAGATGCCACCACACCAGCCCGGACCACCGACCGACCCCTGTGACCACTCCTCCACCTGTGCCGATTCCTTCCCTGGTAAGCTGAATTCGGACTGTAAGACGGACCACCCCCAATTTGACATTTTATTTCCCCATTTTCCTTCTGAAAATTTGAGATGCGTCTTATGGTCCGGTGCGTCATCTAGTCCAAAAAATATGGGAGGTCTTCAGCAGACCTCGGCTGTCATGGCAACCCATTGGCAGTCCGTGATGTCACAGGCACGCCGATGGAAACCGGGTACGACGCGGTCCCCCTGCCTGCATGTCTGAATTGTTGCAGTCACAGACTGACATCGGCTTTTAACAGGTTAACAGCCGTGCGTGGAGCTTAGCTCAGCTCCACCCATGGCTGTTAAAGGGACATGACGGCTGATTAAATCAGCCATCACCTGCCAGGAAAGATGCAGGACCGGAGTACGAGCCCCCAAAGTCAGGGACACGACATATGATGTAAATGTACATAATATTTGTTAAGGAGTTAAAGAGATACTTGCTGAATGTTTATTGGTTAGTCCATAGGTAAGGTATTTTACATTCATGTGCTGTTACATTCATGCTAGGAGCACTGTTCATTCAGTTGTACCACGTAACTCTCACTTTCTCTGAATCGTACAGGCTATGTTTCTCTAGGCATTTCTATGACAGTCAAAACGAGGACCACCATAGGAATTCTCAGAGAAAACAGAAATGAGGACCGAATAAAGAGGCTGTGTTATTTGAGAGTCAGAGTGCAGGTCATTAAGATACAACTTCTGGGCTAGAACAGAGCTGATGATTAAGGCATACAACCATAATTACGCAAGTTAACAGCACAACCAAGTTTACATTACTAATGAACCAAATCATGAAAAAAAAAAAAGTTGTGACGGTAATTAAAATGTTAAGCACTGTCGAGTACTACTGTACTTACCAGCTCCTTTTAGTGTCAAAAAACAGGACCAAAAATAGCTTTTCTTCAGCTCTTGTTTGCATCTGTTCTCCAGTTTTTAGTACATCCATAGGAGGAACGGGTATTGCAACACCATTGTGATGACAGCCAACTCGTGGCATCTTCGGGTCTATTATCTAACAGAGAACATGTATCAGATTCTGCACAAATATCAGGAATGAAAGACTACGTCTACAATGGCAGCTACATGATGTACATGACATTATGGCAACTGATGTCTTCTAGAAAAATAAAAGCAGTTCTTACCAATGCTGGATAAGAAGGATAACCACTGCACTTGGCCCACACCACTTTTAAAGGTTCAAGAAAGGCTGCAGTTGCACTTGTAGATACCCACATATTTGTTTGTCCAACTTCTTAAAAAAAAATAAAAAAAATACGAAAGAAAAAAAAACAAAAACAAAGAAATTTGCAGGTTTTAGCACGCGTTGAAAATGCAGCAAAATATCAAATTTTTGATTACACTTAAGACTACATAGTGTGGTCGTATAATGGCAAACCTCAGACAAATTGTGCAACCAAAACTGTGAATTGTTATTGCAAGACTATTTTTGGGTTGTGATTTCACTGCAAAAAAAAAAAAAAAAAAAAAAAAAAACAGCCAAATCACAGCTGCACATGACTTACACTGCAAGACGCATGCAACCAGAGACCAAAAATCCAATTAAGATTGCGACTCATTTGTAATGTTGCAATGTAAAACTGAAATTTTATACTGCAAGACACAGAGTATTCCTAGCCTTAAAGGAGATGTCTTGTCTTGTTAAATGGGTAAAACTGTAAACAAGCAACTTGGAAATTTACCAATTATTAAAAGGGAATCTGTCACAAGGTTTTTTCCACCTAATCTAAGATAAGATTGTTTATCTGCAGATCGTCAATGTAGGACTATAAAACCTGCTGGCATGTACTCCGCCACATTCATGAGCTCTGTATAACCCTGTCCTTCTGCCTATGCACAGGGTACACAGAATGATGCCAATCAGTGTTGTAGGCAGGGTTATACAGAGCTCAATATTCAAGGAATTGGTAGACTTGCATCAGATAAAACAATTTTGTAAAAAATACAGCAAGCAGCCCAGTAAGTGACACATTGCTGGAATCAGTATCTCTGGCCTTACATTACATCATCTCAGATGGGGAACCAAAAACCTGGTGACAAATGCCCTTTAAAAATCCTCTGCCTTCCCAATAACAGAGGGATTTTTAATTTAGTACTGCTCTTGTCTAGGTTACCAGCCACCTCTACAAGCTATCAAATGTGACTGATTTTCTAGACAAGGAGCGTGCTGGCAAGAGCTGCTCTGAAGCTGGCTGATGACTTGACCTGCTCAACTTCACTTCCTTTGGCACTTCTCAGCTGCTGAAGGAGCAAGGCGGCCTCCGGAAGTGCACAGTGCGACCTACTGAGCAGTTGGTCAAACTTGTCAATAGGAAGGCTGAATTTACCGTATATACTCGTGTATAAGCAGAGATTTTCAGCCCCAATAAAAATGGGTTTAAACTTCCCCTCTCGGCTTATACTCGAGTCATGGCCGGCGGTGGGGGGTGGGGTGTCGGCAGGTGAGGTGGAGCGATGACGGTCACATACTCACCTGCTCCTGGCACGGTCCCTGCTTATCCCATGGTCTCCAGCGCCTTCTTCCCCTGTTCAGCGGTCACGTGGTAAAGCTCATTAAAGTAATCAATATGGACTCCACTCCCATAGGGGTGTAGCCATATATTCATTCCTGTAATGAGCGGTACCATGTAACCGTTGAACGGAGGAAGAAGCTGCCGCGCCCAGAGACCATCTGTCCGGGAGAAGCTGCCAGGGACCACACAACAGGGAGCAGGTGAGTATTTCATATTCACCTTCCCTCGTTCCACCGCCGCCCAGTCTTCAGCGTCCTCTGCAGTGACTGTTCAGGTCAGAGGGCGCGATGACGTATTAGTGTGCGCGCCGCCCTCTGCCTCAACAGTCAGTGCGGAGAGAAGGGACGCTGAAGAGCAGCGGGCAGCAAGTGAGGTGAGCATGTCTTTTTTTTTTTTGTTGCAGCAGCAGCATTATATGTGGCACATTTTATATGGAGCATCTTATGGGGCCATAATCAGCATTTGTGCAGCATCAATTTTACTTTTATTGGTATCTATTTTTATTTTTGACATTTACTGGTAGCTGCTGCATTTTCCACCCTAGGCTTATACTCGAGCCAATAAGTTTGTCCAGTTTTTTGTTGCAAAATTGTGGGGGTCGGCTTATACTCGAGTATATACGGTACATGTTATGAGCAACTATAGACTGAACTGCAGACTGACAAAACAGACACTGAGCAACTTAGTTTAGTTTTCAGAAGGGTTCTCCAATTATATAAAAAAAAAAATTGGAAAAAAAAAAAATGGCTGCGTCACGCAATTCCAACACCAACCAACCAATTCTAGTTACAATTCTCAGAATGGGCAGCAGTGTGAAGAAACAACTCCTGAGAGCAGTGTCTCCACTGACAGAGAACTGCTTTAACTCCTGTGAATTTAAATCTGTAAATACCCTCCTCAGACCCCATTTATCTGTCACAGGTCTCCAGAGCTATGTTTATCGAGACTGCAGGCGCTCCTGAACATGTTAATGTGACGGGCTGTTGGAATTACATGATGGGGCCATTTTATTACATTCTTGGAGAATTCCTTTCATTTGCAGGCATCGTTAATATAGTGATCGAAATCTAAATTTTCCTATATCAAAAATACTAAGTCCAATTTTATAGATAACCTGCATTTAACCACTAAGAGCCCCGCTCTCAGCCACTAAGCGGAGTAACGCATGTGGGAACAATGCACCTTTCAAATGAGGAACTCAAAAGCCTCATTCTTGGGAGCAAAGTGTGGGAGACATTTTTGGCGTTTGAGAGGAAATTAGAGGATTATTGGATAAATCTACCTTCCAACTCGGACAATACAGGTGTTGTCCAGATTCAGCCAGAGTTCTGTAAAGAACAGTGCTATCCTTTCATCAGTTCTAATATAAACACGATAGGAATAATGCATCAATTGATCACTGCCCTTCAAGATAAATCCAATCCCTAAGCCAAGTTCTATAGCGCAAAAGAAAGCCAATGGAGTGGTTGAATATATGGAAAAGATACCTGCTGCAATTCTTGCTGCCCTTGCATAATTCCCATTTTCTATGCAAGATATTAGCTCACTGCGATCTTCTATTGTGTGACGTCGTACAAGTGCAGGTTTACCTTTGCCGCACTTTGGCAAAGTAAAGGTGCTAAATATAAAAATAAATAGAATTAAAGCAACATTGTGCCAATATATCTCCAATAATTTAACTGTACATTTAACAAAGGATTAATAATAAAAAGATGATCGATGCCATGAACATTTCTTGGCTCAAACTAAATGAAGAATCATGTACAAGAACAGAAGGTTTTACCTGGAGCAATTCTGTGCAACACATTCAAGAAACGTGCGTCTTAGGCAAGTTTCACACTAGCGTTTTCCTGATCTGCGGACTTCCTCCGTGAAGCGCCGCCCTCGGCCGCACCTCCGCCTACTTCTCCATGCGGCCCGCTTGCGACCTGCGTGCCTATCTTTAACATTAGGTACGCAGGTCGTGCGGCTGTATGAGGATGCTTCCGCATGCGTCGTTTTGATGATGTGGAGGAAAAAAAAATTGCTACAAGCTGCGTCCTACGCTGGTCGCCACATCGTCAAAACGACGCATGCAGAAGCATCCGCATATAGCGGCACGACCTGCATACCTAATATTAAAGATAGGTACGCAGGCCGCATCCAAAAGTAGGCGGAGCTAGTGGCAAAGGTGCGGCTGAGGGCGGGGCTTCACGGAGGAAGTCCGCAGCCCTCCGCAGATCACCAAAACGCGAATGTGAAACCGGCCTTAGATGTGTTATGTCTGGGCAAGTGCACTCAATATTTTGAATTATTGCATGTAATATTTTTATAAGGTTGTTCAACAAGTAGCCCATCAAAATTTCTATTCTGTAATCCATCCTGATAATCTATGTAATGATATGCAAATATATTAATATCCTTATAGATCATCTCCTTCCCAGGTGTCAGGCGTTGCTGTGATCCCACGTGACCACGCTGCAGCTTTACCGGCTCACAGCATGTAATGTAGGGTGAGGTAGCTGCTTTCCTAGTGTAAGTCTATGAAACTCAGAGCCAGGATTCGTAGACTTACATTGAGAAAGCGACTCTCAGTCGATACAAATCCCTGTGTAAGCCAGCTAGGCCGATTTCTGGTCACGTGAGCCAGAAGAGGACCGGAGAGGCCCTTCAAACAAGGGAAGATGGTGATAGGCAAGCATTTTTATGCTCGCACACATCATTGAATACTTATATACAATGGATTATGGAATATAAATTTTGATGAGACTTCCTTCAGGTTATTTAATTCTGGTTTGACAAATGTGCTATGTAGGACGATATTGGATGGATGCTGGAGTGGTAACCATGCTGCAGGGCTACAAAGTTGTGGAGTCAAACTAGTTAAGCGTTGAGAAATGTACCTACACCAGCTAAAAAAAAGTTCTATAAATACATTTTAATATAGAAAAGTTTAGAAATGGACCATTTTATAGTATGGAAGAGTCTTCCTGTGATGGGGAAGGACGCGGAGTCCACATTCTCCTCAATTACAGAGAGCTTCTCCATCTCCTACTGTCTGATCAGTGCAGGGCAGGAGAGGATGTTGCCAGGAACAGCACGGGAAACTGCACGTCCCGAGTAGCTGAAGGACCTTCCAGGTTGTGTGATCAGTCACATAGCTGGAAAGAACATCAATGATGGAGCTAAACTGAGTATATAGCAGAGCTGGGCATAGTGGGCATGCTGTAAAGCCATGTGTACTCTACTGTACTACAACTTGTGATATTGACCCCACAATGTCCTTACACAGTCATGGAAATTTTAATTAGCAGGCAACATTTTTTTCCATTTTCTGCTGTCTAAGACTCTGGCATGTCATAGTAAGGTGCGTCCTATAACCCAGATTGGCTTTACTTTCTTGTGTAGTGACAGTTTGCCTTTTTTTCGGCATGGTTTGGTTTAACACACCATTTGCTTCTACGGGTCCATGTGACCCGTAGAAGTGCTATCCGCACGAAACGGCCGTTGTCCTCCTGCACTCTCCGCACCCCTGTAACTTCTTAGCAAGAGACTGTATTAATCTGTACATGGATTAAATACTGCGCATCAGCAAATTGGTGAGTGCCGCTGTTTTCTTATTCTTTTTATGGGATTTCGTATTGCATTACTCGCACACAGCTGAGCACCAAAAACCGATTGCACACTAATGTTGGCACGTGAAGGAGAAATGTGATCGCAGGATTGCAAGTTTTCGTGCTGCTGAGTAGCTGGTCCGAGTGCCATTCCAATTCTGAAGATTTCTACGACATTCATAAGATTATCTCAGCACAGGAACATTTTATTTAATCACATCCAATTGTGGAAATTATTATTTAAAGTTGTATTGTTTAAAATCAACTTTAACTTTGTTCAAGGAAAAACTTAAGTGATAATTAGATTTAACAGATCTGGCAGATTATGGCAATGTGTGCCCAGTGATGCTAGAACTGTTGACTGAATTTGATTAACATGATTTATTAATTAAAGGGTCAAATATTTTCATCAAACAGGGCGAGATAGGTCCGAACAGCTTCCCCCCTCTATTTTCAAGAAATATTAAAATTCACAACAGCATTTTTTACTTGCTAATATTAAAAGTACTTTGTTCACTTGAAAAATTTAGGTGCAACAAAAATGTACAAACAGAAACTGGGAGTTTTTTGTGACATGAAAAGCTATTAAAATACATATTTTATATATGGCCCCCTTTCCATTGCATGTGGTAGAACTATGGCTGCAGTTTGAGAAAGCGGTGGTCTAGTTTGTACAGCATATATGATCGGCTACAGGTCATCACCTTATCCAGCAGACATCACAATACTGACAACTGTGCATATTGATGTTCATCACCTTTCACTTCAACATTTTTTTCCCAACAAACGAATAAAAAAGAAAAATGTAATGACTGCACACTCACACCATAAGTACATGGGAAAGTGTGTGATTCATTACTATATGCTAGGTGCAAAAATAAAACCACCTGTACCTTGAATTACACAGAACGCTGTTGTTGGAGGAAATACTAGATTCTGAAGCGCATCTTCTGCGTGGTTCCACTTTCCGTACTGGAGCTACCTCTATATCTTTATCCTTATCACCTCCTTCAAAACCGTTTGGAAGACCTAAAAACAAGCATAAAACACAACCAAACATTCAACATGGCTGCAAGTTCACTCAAGCTGAAGACAAGAAGTCTCTAATCAATTAGGAGGCAGACCATACATTGCTAAAATCTGGATTTAAATCTACATCTTCTCTAGTCAATGTATACATAGAAAGCAGGTGCTGCAAAAGCTGGGAAATTCTCCAAAACTGTATTTAACCAAGTTATATCCGTGGTAGAATGGAGTGGCAGTACACACATTCATGCACTAAGAAACTACCAATCTTTGCATTATCCTTCAGTAGTATAGAGAATTAACAGAACAGCGGTCAAGCATGTGCACTGCCGCCATTCTACTAAGGCCGGTGTCACACTTGCAACTGCAATGCGAGAAACTCGCACGAGTCTCTTGCCTCAATACCCGACACTGCAGTTGCAAGTGTGACACCGGCCCTGTGGGGGAAAAAAAAAAGTATCCTGTTGTCCTGATCAGTTGAGGCTCCTTTGGTTGGGCACCCACGGATCTAAAAGTTATCACCCATCTTAGATTGCAGCCTCGGGCTTTCAGTCACAGAGGCGTGGCCAAGTGTGTCTTCAGTACATAGTGAGCAGCAGCTGAAACAAAGCCCCCCACACAACACTGACAGCCGGCTCAGCAAGTGCATCATGATGGGTCACAACACATCAATCCCAACTCCGCACACTTTGTTGGAGCGGTTATAAAATGGCGCGAGGGATAGGGCCCTTCGTCTTATCTCCACTTGCGATGCTATCAAGGTCTCAGCAATGATATGGAACAGCAATGTGCAATTTTTCCTCCTTTAGGCACAGTAGGCTCATTTTTATCAATCTGCCAGCAACAATAGTGTAAGGTGTTTTCTGCTCTTTTTGAAGATATTACAGAGAGTAGATAACTATACAAAATAATGACTTCCACCAATACAAATGCTTCCCCCAGAAATCTTCCTCCTGCTCTGGTGCTGCCATTCCAATGGCCTCCACCGGGACCAGAAAAGGTGATATCCCGACCGCCAGTCGCGCTGAAGCCACTGACTGGCAGGATCAGGAGATTGGTTCGTCACGATTTACAGCTCCAGGGAAAAGGCAACGCTTCAGTGAGAATGGGGAATTTTAGGGATATTTGTTCTTTCTTAAATATAGTTCAATCCCTATCGTATTAACATCTTCAAAAATAGCAGACAACTCCTTTAATAATCTGTAGCTACTGCTACTTAATCAGCTTCTAGTCTTGACAATTTCAACATACTACTAATTTTTGCTGATCAAAAGTGCAAGACCTTTTTGGATTATACCAGACGCTGCAGGAACTGCCGCGAAGGATAACATTGCACATGGCTCACTGACTAGAATAGGCAATAGGGGTAAAGACATTCCAAAAAGCTAAATTAGGAAAGCAGTCGTTAGTACCAGCACAAATCCTAAGGAACAAAAAAACAAAGCAAGCATATTGTAAAGAGGAAAAGCCACACACACAACCAAGATTTAGAGGTAGAGTGCACATCCCTACTATAGAGAATACTGTATCCGTATATGAAGACTACAAACATATGTTTTACCAGCCCAGTAATAAAATACAAAGCATAATCCAAGAGTTTGCCTACCATAACAGTGTAAGGTGGAAATTTATGGAAAACGGTAGCATGCTAGAGTGGAATGGAAAAATATGTTTTATGCACTCCAAATAAAAGTTGCAGTAACTGGTTCCCAGAAGCATATAGCCTGAATATGTAAGCTTTGTAGGTCGTGGTACAAATACTATGTGGCATGTTCACCAATTTTGGTATGAAAGCGCCGAATTTGCAGAAATGATCATTTCTGCCTCTCAGCAACGGGTTATAGATACAGTGCCTTGCGAAAGTATTCGGCCCCCTGAACCTTTTCCCACATATCATGCTTCAAACATAAAGATACCAAGTGTAAATTTTTGGTGAAGAATCAACAAGTGGAATACAATTGTGAAGTTGAACAAAATTTATTGGTTATTTAAAATTTTGGTGGAAATTCAAAAACTGAAAAGTGGGGCGTGCAATATTATTCAGCCACAATAACTTAATACTTTGTTGCGCCACCTTTTGCTGCGATTCCAGCTGCAAGTCGCTTGGGGTATGTCTCTATCAGTTTTGTACATCGAGAGACTGAAATTCTTGCCCATTCTTCCTTGCCAAACAGCTCGAGCTCCGTGAGGTTTGATGGAGATCGTTTGTGGACATGCAGTTTTCAGCCCTTTCCACAGATTCTCGATTGGATTGAGGACTTTGACTTGGCCATTCTAACACCTGGATACATTTATTTGTGAACCATTCCATTGCAGATTTTGCTTTATGTTTGGGATCATTGTCTTGTTGGAAGACAAATCTCCAGCCTAGTCTCAGGTCTTTTGCAGACTCCAACAGGTTTTCTTCAAGAATAGTCCTGTATTTGGCTCCATCCATCTTCCCATCAATTTTAACCATCTTCCCTGTCCCTGCTGAAGAAAAGCAGGCCCAAAACATGATGCTGCCACCACCATCTTTGACAGTGGGCACGGTGTGTTCAGGGTGATGAGCTGTGTTGCCTTTACGCCAAACACATCGTTTGGCATTGTTGCCAAAAAGTTTGATTTTGGTTTCATCTGACCAGAGCACCTTCTTCCAATGTTTGGTGTGTCTCCCAGGTGGCTTGTTGCAAACTTTAAACGCCACTTTTTATGGATATCTGAGAAATGGCTTTCTTCTTGCCACTCTTCCATAAAGGCCTGATTTGTGCAGTGTATGACTGATTGTTGTCCTATGGACAGACTGTCCCACCTCAGCTGTCGATCTCTGCAGTTCATCCAGAGTGATCATGGGCCTCTTGGCTGCATCTCTGATCAGTCTTCTCCTTGTTTGAGATGAAAGTTTAGAGGGACAACCGGATCTTGGTAGATTTGTAGTGAATCGATACTCCTTCCATTTCAATATGATCGCTTACACAGTGCTCCTTGGGATGTTTAAAGTTTTGGAAATCATTTTGTATACAAATCCAGCTTTTAACTTCTCCACAACAGTATCACGGACCTGCCTATTGTGTTCCTTGGTCTTCATGATGCTCTCTGTGCTTCAAACAGAACCCTGAGACTATCACAGAGCAGGTGCATTTATATGGAGACTTGATTACACACAGGTGGATTATATTTATCATCATTAGGCATTTAGGACAGCATTGGATCATTCAGAGATCCACAATGAACGTCTGGAGTGAGTTTGCTGCACTGAACGTAAAGAGACCGAATAATATTGCACGCCCCATTTTTCAGCTTTTGAATTTCCACAAAAAAAGTAAAATAACCAAAAAATGTCATTCAACTTCACAATTGTATTCCACTTGTTGTTGATTCTTCACCAAAATTTACCGTACATTTGGTATCTATGTTTGAAGCATATGTGGGAAAAGGTTAAAAAGTTACAGGCAGCTGATTACTTTCGCAAGGCACTATCATCATGTACTGAACGATAAAACCTCGTCTATGAAGGCAGTAAATCGAAGTAAATCAGAAAGGAGACAACTCAAGAAAATAGACTAGTTTTGATAAGGGAAAAACACCAATGAACCGTAGAAACAGAAAGAAAAGTTATTCATTTTTCCATGCCATGTCGTACCACATCCTAAAAGAAGTTGCCACTGTCCACTAGAATGTGAAAAAGCCATGCATCTTCACCCCGTGTTAGCGACCAGGAGACTCCGACTGGCCAACAGAGACCCCGACCTGACCTGCTGCTGGGCACAGACACAGTCAGGACTCCACAGACTTATTCAAGGCCTTACATGCTAAAAATGACTATGGCCAGTATAGAGCTTGGCAGAGGCTGTGCTTTCTCTTTCATCCTATCAACCCTCAATTATTTCATAGCAAGACAAGGGGTTGTCATGGCAATTAACCCTGCTGTTCTGTTCGGTCTGGGGAGACCTATTTTGAACTTTGGTATTTTTTGGGGTGTTCAAGATGCGGTTCTGAAACTTGTGGTTGATTGACTTAAATGAGGATGGGTCGGTCGGCCACGGGTTTCAGAGCCGCATCTTGAATATTTTAAAGAATATTGAAGTTCAAAGTCGGTCATTTTTGACCAACAGAACAGCAGGGTTAAAGGCCTAACAATGGTCTTGGGGTCAGCATTAGATTCATAGTATTGTACAAAAATAATAAAACAGAAATAAACACTATAAATTTGGTATCAAAATGTCCCAACAGAATAAAGTTAATAAGTTTCGTGCAGCGAATAAAAAGCGTTAAAAAACTTTTTAAAAATAAAATGCAGAATAGCTGTTTTTCTATTTCTTCCCATGGAGAGTTAAAAGGTATTATCTACTGTATACCAATTTTAGCCCATAGCACAGGGAGGGTAATAAAGGTCAGGGTTTTTTTTTTTTGTTTTTATTGAAATATTTAAAAAATCTCTTATCCAAACAGTATTAATGAGCAAGGAGAAATGTGATTGGTTCATTTGTTCTTTGACGTCACCTTGTTATGTTGTATAATCTTATATATGTACCCAAAATAGTATCACTGGAAGAAAGAAAATGATGGCTTTAGGAATGCGGGGAAAAATAGCTTGTGCTTAGTTTAAAAAAATAAATAAAAATTAGGCCCATTTCTTAGAGGGTTACAAATCAGCTCTGCACGTGCTTCCCAATGGCATGAGTATTAAAGGGAAGACTGATCACCAGGCATCACCGGATGCCCATGGCAGCAAAGAACGTGCAGGTGTAGTCCCTACCTATGGGAAACACTCCCCCCCCCCCCAGGATAGGCGGCCTTTAGTGTTACTTTAATATACAAGCATGTCAGGAAATTCTAGCTACATTCACCAACAGGGGATTAATGAGAAATTAAAGCCCCCACATGGAGCAATAACAAGAACATCTAAAATCAGGGGTGCACAAACTTTTCTGGTCCAAGGTCCATTGTCATGTTGATTCACTCTGAAGGGCCATAATAAAAACTTATAGGGGCATTACCATCTGATACATTTCTGGCACACACAGTTACAGTTGTGCTCAAAAGTTTACATACCCCGGCAGAATTTTTGCTTTCTTGGCCTTTTTCAGAGAATATGAATGATAACACCACAACATATTTTTCACTCATGGTTAGTGATTGGGTGAAGCCATTTATTGTCAAACTACTGTGTTTTCTCTTTTCAACCCCTTAACCCCCAGAGCTTTTTTCAGTTTTTCTTTTTCGGTTCTCGCTCCCCTCCTTCCCAGAGCCATAACACTTTATTTTTCCTTCAATATGGCCATGTGAGGGCTTATTTTTTGCGGGACTAGTTGTATTTTTGAACGACACCATTGGTTTTACCATGTCGTGTACTAGAAAACGGGAAAAAAATTCCAAGTGCGATGAAACTGCAAAGAAGTGCAATCCCACACTTTTTTTTTTTTTTTTTTTTTGCTAGGTTCAGTGAATGCAAAAACGGACCTGCCATTATGATTCTCCAGGTCATTATGAGTTCATAGACACCAAACATGTCTAGGTTCTTTTTTTATCTAAGTGGTAAAAAAAAATTCCCAACTTTGCGGGGGAAAAATTGTGCAATTTTGATACCCATAGCGTTTCCATTTTTCGTGATCTTATTTTTTTCTTATTTTGCATACCGAGCTGACGTTTCTTAATGATACCATAATTGGTGCAGATACGATCTTTTGATCGCCCGTTATTGCATTTTAATAATATATCGGGGCGACAAAAAAAAACGTAATTCTGGAATTTTTTTCTCACTACTCCATTTAGCGATCAGGTTAATCCTTTTTTAAGTGATAGATCGGGCGATTCTGAATGCAGCGATACCAAATATGTGTATATTAGATTTTTTTTATTGCTTTATTTTGAATGGGGTGAAAGGGGGCGGTGATTTCAACTTTTATATATATATTTTTTTCATATTTTAATTTTTTTTTTTTTTTTTTTTTAACTTGGCATGCTTCAATAGCCTCCCAGAAGAAGAAGCTGCCACAACTTGATCGGCTCTGCTACATAGAGGCAATGATCAGATTGCCTCTATGTAGCAGAATTACTGCATTGCTATGAGCGCCGACCACAGACCTCTGGTTGTCATGCTGGCCCACCGATGACCCTCGACCATGTGAGGGGGGTCAGCGGTGCACGTATTTCCGGCCTGATGGCCGGAAGCGTGTGTTAAACGCCGCTGTCAGAGTTTGACAGTGGCATTTAACTAGTTAATAGGCGCGAGTGGAACACAATACCATCTGCACCTATTGCGGGCACATGTCAGCTGTTCAAAACAGATGACATGTCCCGTCTTTGATGCGGGCTCACCACTGGAGCCCACCTCAAAGCGGGGGATACTGCCAGCTGACGTAATATACCGTCCGATGGCAGTAAGGGGTTAAATCATAATGGTAACCCAAAACATCCAAATTACCTTGATCAAATGTTCACATATCCCATTTCTTAATACCATGTAATGCCCCCTCTATCATCAATGACAGCTTGAAGTCTTTTGTGGTAGTTGTGGATGAGGTTCTTTATTTTCTCAGATGGTAAAGCGTCCCACTCTTAGCAAAAATCCTCAAGTTCCTGTAAATTCATGGGTTCTCTAGCATGAACTGCGCGCTTGAGATCTCCCCAGAGTAGCTCAATGATATTGAGGTCAGGAGACGGAGATGGCCACTCCAGAACCTTCATTTTGTTCTGCTGTAGCCAATGACAGGTCGACTTGGCCTCGTGTTTTGGATCATTGTCATGCTGGAATGTCCAAGTACGTCCCATGCGCAGCTTCCGGGCTGATGAGTGCAAATTTGCCTCCAGTATTTGCTCATAACATGTTGCATTCATCTTTCCTTCAACTTTGACCAAGTTTCCTGTGCCTTTGTAGCTCACACTTCCCCAAACCATCAGCGATCTACCTCCGTGCTTTACACTAGGAATGGTGTTCCTTTCATCATAGGCCGTATTGACCTCTCTCCAAATGGAACGTTTATGGTTGTGTGGTCAAAAAGTTCAATTTTGGTATCATCACTCGAAATTACTTTGTTCCAGAAGTTTTGAGGCTTGCCTGTGCCGTTTTGCGTATTGTAGGAGATACTTTGTGACATTTGCGCAGTAATGGCTTTCTTCTGGCAACTCGAACATTTTTTTCAGGTTTTCCAGTACTTTGCATGGTTGAATGGACAGGGTCATTCAAAAGTACAACTGGTCTCTCAAAAATCAAGCGTTCACTTCTCTATCGATAAAAACAAGTTATGGCTCTTAAAAGCTGAGGAAAAAATGTAAAAATGGCAATGTTGGGTAGAGAACATAGTACAATATATATACCACAGCTGTGACATCCAGTCCGCAAGGCCAAGTTTCCAGTAAGCCAGATAGAATTCCTTTTCTGGTAGGGAAAATAACCTTTTGATGTAGAATATAAATGTTTACTGCACAATTATATGCAGAAAAAACGGGCCTGTCAGACCAGCAATGACAAGGCAAATATTTAAAAAGGATACAGACATGGTTCCTTTTCAGTAGTGCACCATTGAATTGGGCAGAGTTAACGTGAATGGGGCCTTTAACAACACCCGCCATTACACAGCACCAAAATGACCAACCAACTTGATCCAAGCCAGAAAAGTGTCCTTTCCACAACACGGAGAGCACTACGCCTAATGATGTTCAGCGGACATTAGGTCCATATAATGTAAAAATAATTGCAGCACGCATTGGTGTCTTCGTACTTCAGATGAATTCAAGTCAATGAGCATGCAGAAAAATACATCCGATTCCATGCAGATACAAGTGCCATCCAATTTTTATACAGGGTCATTAACGTAGGAAACTGCTCGGGGGTCTTGTAAATTTAACTTAAAATCGATAAAAATGATATAGATTATATATATATATATATATATATATATATATATATATATATATATATATATATATATATATATATATATATATATATATATATACACACACACACACACACACACACACGTATACACACACACACGTATACACACACACACATACACACACACACGTATACACACACACGTATACACACACACGTATACACACACACGTATACACACACACGTATACACACACACACAATGTATATACACACACATACATATATACATACATATATCAGATCGCATATGGATGAGAACAGGCATAACAAAAAATTTGTTTTTTTCGATGAAAGACCTTTTCAACCGACTGCATGAATTTAGTTTCACAATTACATGGATTATGCTGTGTAGTCTATAGCTACATTAAGGTTGTTTGTCCTGTCTTCTAAATAAAGTCAGCACATGTCCGAATCCTGATTGTGTGTGATGTGCATGCTGTCAGGATTGCCCAGTATTGGCAGAGAGTGTCACACCGGTGGCATGCGATTAGCATTACTCAGCCACATTCTGACTGGATGCATTAGCATTTTCTTCATGCAATTGAATTAAAAGAAGCAGAGAACTTTTACATTACACATGACCTCTTGTATGCACATTGCTGATCAACTCTCACCAGCAGTATCAATGATTGGCAACAGCAGGTGCACCACACGCTATCAGGATTATAGTCTGCAATCACTTTGTAGCTGCAAACGTCTGAATTTTAAGACTGGACCGTCCCTTTAAAGTGGTTTTCCCCTTAATAGGCATTTGTCACCTAGTCACAGAATAATCTGAGTGCTGGGGGCCTCACCCCTGTAACAGATGTCCTGAGCCCCATTCCTTTTCCCATGAGCATGGGTTTTTTTGGGGGGGGAACCTGAAACTCCTTTATAGTGATCAGCGGGTCTCAAAGCAACCAGACATTTATTTCCTACAAGCCATGTGCATCAGAACATCCCCATATCAGGAACGGTGTTACAGAGGGTCACCGGAGGAACAATATTCTCCAATTCACGTTCCTGATCTACTGCTATGCAGGTCCTGAGCAGGTAGGGTTCCTCTGACTTTCTATTAGACTAAACGTATACATAGTCTGACAGCTGTAAACCCCCACAAGTGCAGCCACACAACAAGGTGAAAGGCATTTTCTATTCTGTGACTACAACTCTGGAATCAAGACGACTATAGGGACCCCTTCCTAAGCTGGTCAAGTGCCCACTAATGGGAGAGGCTCAGAGAAGGAAGGAAATGTGACAGTAGGACAGTAGTTTTACACTCAAGTAAATAAGGCAGCACACTGCAGCGCTAGAACATACAAACTTGAAAAACGAAATTTGAACTGCATTACTGCACTAGAAATATGAAAAGTGAGAGCTTTTAGCGCATAAAAATGGCCAATTTTATGTGTACCTGGTAACCCCTTTACGGCATCTCTCTTATACCAGGTCCTACGCTTGCCTTACCTCGTGCACTCCGCCTCCTAGCTTCAGGTGTTTTAATTACAGCAGGTCCAATACCCCTCCACAGAGAGAGAGAGAATTTTAGTCTAGTAAGAGGTTTTCACATGTACCCATTCAGATGGAGACGTTTATTCTCAGCGAGGTAAGGCAAGTTTAGGACCTGGTATAAGAGAGATGCCGTAACGGGGCTACCAGGTACACATAAAATTGGCCATTTTTATGCGCTAAAAGCTCTCATTTTTCATATTTCTAGTGCAGTAATGCAGTTCAAATTTCGTTTTTCAAGTTTGTATGTTCTAGCGCTGCAGTGTGCTGCCTTATTTACTTAACTATATACGAGTTGGCGACTCTAGGTTCAGCACCTGTTCACACTGAGTCTATGTTTGGATGTGCAGGTCAGGTTTTTGAAAAGTAGTTTTACACTCGACAGGTTTTCGTTTGATTACACACAGCATCAAAAATGGTTTTCCGCTGCGTTATTAAACCTTATATAGGAAGGCCATCTTTCTAAAAGTCACATTAACCCCCTGAATCCTCCTCACACTCCAGGATTTTTTCTGGCTCCAACTGTCTGCTGGCTACAAGTGATGAAGTCCTGGACCACAAGGGCTTTAGAGGGGGCAGATTGCAGTGGAAAGATCACTTTTTATTTTAGAAGAGGGTGACATCCCTATGTAAAGATTTCATGACAAAGTGGAAAATCCCTTTAACCCTGCTGTTGTCTTCGGTCTGGGGAGACCGATTTTGAACTTTGGTATTTTTGGGGGTGTTCAAGATGCGGTTCTGAAACTTGTGGTTGATTGACTTAAATGAGGATAGGTCGGTCGGCAATGGGTTTCAGAGTCTTGAATATTTTAAAGAATATTGAAGTTCAAGGTCGGTCGTTTTTGACCGAAGACAACAGCAGGTTAAACCCTTACCGACCCATGACGAACTGGTACATCATATGACGGCTCCCTGACTATAATTGGAGCGGAGCCCACATCTTTGCCAACAGATGATGACCGCCGCTAACTTCCAACCGGAGGTAGCTCCACCTGCAGCTCATAACCTTTTACATGCTACCGTCAATCTGTGACAGCGGTATTTCCAGTACACGGTTTTCTAACAGCCCACCATTACCCCCGCCATGCTATCACAAGGTGCCTATAGTTTGTCTGCTGGAGACCCCCATGCCCATCCAGACAGTACCACTATAGAACCCAGCCTGTGGCTGGAGATCATATGAAACTGAATTTTGCTATACACAGCAGTACTGTGATATTTCCGGTGTCTGGTAAAAGCAGGTTAAAAAGTCACCTGGGGGCACTACAGAATACAGTAAAAATAGGGATTTGTGTGTACTCACCGTAAAATCCTTTTCTCCGAGCCATTCGTTGGGGGACACAGGACCATGAGTGTTATGCTGCTGCCACTAGGAGGACACTAAGCTAACACAGAAAGATAACTCCTCCTCTGCAGTATACACCCTCTCATTGGGCCATATTCAACCAGTTCTGTATTAAAGGGATACTGTCACCTGAATTTGGAGGGAATAATCTTCAGCCATGGAGGCGGGGGTTTTTGATTCACCCTTTACTTACCCGCTGGCTGCATTATTGGATTGAAGTTCATTCTCTGTCCTCCATAGTAAATGCCTGCGCAAGGCAAGATTACCTTGTGCAGGCATGTACTACGGAGGACAGAGAATGAACTTCAATCCAATATTGCAGCCAGCGGGTAAGGAAAGGGTGAATCAAAAACCCCGCCTCCATGGCTGAAGATTGTTCCCTCCAAATTCAGGTGACCGTGTCCCTTTAAAGCAGTAGGAGTATTAAACATAAGACAATAAAACTATGTCAAAACCAAGAAGCAACAACAAGCCAATAGGCTAACAGGGTGGGTGCTGTGTCCCCCAATGATTGGCTCCGAGAAAAGGATTTTACGGTGAGTACACAAAAATCCCTATTTCTCCTACGCCTCCTTGGGGGACACAGGACCATGGGAAGTCCTAAAGCAGTCCCTGGGTGGGGAGCAACATAGCTGCTATTACCCCATGTACCATAGGCTTACAGCTAAGGTACCACTGCCGACTGCAGAATGCGCTTGCCAAGGGCAGCATCTGCAGAGGAAAAAGAATGAATGTGGTAATGCTTTGCAAAAGTATGCAAGCTGGACCAAGTCGCTGCTTTGCAGACCTGTTGTGCTGACGCCTGGTACCGAATGGCCCAAGAGGCGCCCACTGACCGAGTAGAATGGGCCTTAATCCCTGCTGGGATAGGAGCACCCTTAACACGATAGGATTCCTGAATAGCTATCGGATCCACTTGGCTAGAGTGGCCTTGGAAGCAGGTAAGCCCTTTCCTTGTCCCTCTGGAAGCACGAACAGGACATCCGACTTGCGGAAGGGAACTGTCTGTGAGATGTACCGTCGAAGAGCCCTAACCACATCAAGAGTGTGCAGAGCTTTCTCAACTCGATGGACTGGTGCTGGACAAAATGAAGGCAGAATAATCTCTTCATTGAGGTGAAAAGAAGAGACGACTTTGGGTAGAAAAGAGGGGGGAAGTCCTCAAGACTGCCTTATCCGGGTGAAAAACCAGAAATGGGGGTTGGCAGGATAGAGCCACTAACTCCAAGACTCACCTGAATGACGTAATAGCCACTAGAAAAACTAACTTCCAGGAAAGGAAGGTCAGAGAGACATCCTGCAGTGGCTCGAAAGGTGCCTCCTCAAGAGCTCCAAGGACCAAATTAAGATGCCATGGATCCAAGGGCATTTAATAGGGAGGCACCACACGGAAATCTCCCTGAATGAACGTCTTCACCTGTAATCTGGTGGCAATTTTGCGTTGGAACAGGACTGACAATGCTGACACCTGTCCTTTGAGAGAGCTAAGCTCGAGACCCGACTCTAGGCCTGAATGGAGAAATTCCAATATGGAAGGAATGGAGAATACCAGAGGAGATCGTCCATGGGCGTTGAACCAAGCGAAGAAGTTTCCTCAGGTACGGTGGTAAATGCGCATGGACACGGGATTCCTAGCCTTGATCATGGTGGAGGATACCACTGGGGAGAATCCAGCTTGGGCTAGAACCCAGGATTCAACGGCCACACCGTCAAAGACAGGGCCCTGGAGTTCTGGTGGCAAAAAAAAAAAAAAATAGGGCACTGTGAGAGAAGGTCCATGCGATCTGGAAGCCGCCATGGGACGTCGGTAACCAGCTGAACCAGTTCCGCGTACCATAACCGATGCGGCCAGACCGGTGCAACCAGGATCACTGGTACCCCCCTCCGCCCTGATCTTCTTGATAACCCTCGGTAGCAGAGGAAGAGGATGAAAAATGTACGGGAGGCGGAATTGATGCCACGGCAGGATGAGAGCATCTTCTCCGACGGCACGTGGGTTGAGGGATCGGGCAATTAACTATGGGACCTTGTTGTTTAGCCTTGAAGCCATGAGGTCCACATCCGGGGTACCCCAGTGATGACAAATCTGCTGGAAAACTTCCGGGTGAAGGGACCACTCGCCCGAGGCAAGACCCTGGCAACTGAGAAAGTCCGGTGCCCAATTTTCCACACCTGGTATGTGGATCGCCGAGATGGGTGAATGGTTGCTCTCGGCCCAGCGGAGGACATGGGTCACTTCGAGCATGGCCGTCTTGCTGCGACTTCCCGCCTGATGGTTGATGTACGCCACCGCTGTGGCGTTGTCGGATTGGATTCTGATGGGGTGACCTGCCAGGAGATGGCGAAAGCTGAGTAACGCTAGTCTGATCGCTCGTATTTCCTGGATATTGATGGGGAGATGCGACTCTCGAGTGGACCACCGCCCCTGTGCTGTGTGGTGGTTGAAAACCGCACCCCAGCCCAACAGGCTGGCATCAGTGGTCACCACCAACCAGTGCACTGGGAGAAGAAAAAAAAAAAAAAACACACTTTCCCTGGTACAGGGAGGACTTGAGCGTCCACCACCTGAGGGTCTGCCTGACCTGCCAAGACAGATGAAAACGACGGTCGGGAGAGGATGGGGTCCCGTTTCATGCCGACAGTAGCGCATGTTGTAAGGGACGGAGGTGGAACTGCGCAAACGGAACTGCTTCCATGGCTGCCACCATTTTTCCCGAGGATGCGCATGCTGAAACGAATGGAGTGAGGGACTGGATGGGAGAGACTCCGAGCTCCCTGCTGCAAGGCCAAGGCCTTTTCTGGAGGGAGAATGACCAGAAGCAGAAAGTGTCCAGTGTCAGTCCAAGAAAGGAAACCCGCTGAGACGGGGTCGGAGAGGATTTTTCGAAGTTTATCTTCCAACCCAGGCGAGAAAGAGTATCCACTGTGGTAGTGACTGACTCCTCGCAAGCTGGATATGACTGAGCTTTTATCAGCAGGTCGTCCAGGTACGGGAGTACCACCACTCCCCGAACATGAAGGATTGCCATGACCGCTGCCATGACCTTGGTAAAAACTTGGGGAGCAGTGGTGAGGATGAAGGGTAAGGTGACAAATTAAAAAAGTTTTCATCTCGAAAAGCGAAGGAACTGTTGGTGAGGAGGGAAGATTGGGATGTGGAGGTAAGCATCCTTGATGTCTATGGATGCTAGGAACTCTCCATTTTCCATGGACGCGACGACAGAACGGAGAGATTGCATTCTGAAATATCGGATTTTGATAAAGTTGTTGAGAAGCTTTAGGTCCAGCATCGGTTGCAGTGATCCATCCTTTTTTGGGACCACGAATAGGTTAGAGTAAAACCACTTGAACCTTTTGTCTCGGGGAACCGGAATGACGACTCCGTCCCCTTGTAGTGCCCTTATGGCCTGAAGAAAAACAGTCTATTTTGGGAGAACGCGACTGGAAAAAACATGTCGGGGGAAGAGAATAAAACTATCTTGTATCCGGAGGACACCAGTTCTCTGACCCACTCATCGTGGACGACAGAGCCAGGCTAGGCGGAACAAAAGCAAACGGCCGCCTACTTTGTCCATGTCCTCCGGATGTTGCAACGAGTCATTGAGTGGAAGATCTAGATGATCTGGATCCCTTAGATCCAGACATCCCAGGGTCTGGGTTTCCAGCTACGGTTAGGCCTGTACGAGGCCTGGGAACCTCTGTTTCCGCGCGAGGCTCGTGCTGATTCGGGGAGTACATGACTAATTGGGATTGTTACGAAAGGGCCGGAAGCGAGGCTGTTGTTGAAATGGAAACGGCCATGTAGGTTTTTGTTGAGGAAGAAATTTACTCTTTCCTCCGGTAGCATCAGAAATAATTTGGTCTAACTTTTCTCCGAATAGGCGACACGCTTAGGTATGATTTTTTGGAAGCAAAATCTGCTCGCCAATCTCTAAGCCACAGGGCTCTTTTGATGGCGATAGCATTTAAGGCTGCCTGTGCAGAGCAATTGGCCGCATCTATTGAGGTGTTAACCACAAAGTCCCCGGCTTGGGTTATCTGGTTAGCTAGGTTGACCGCCTCTGGAGGGAGATTACTGTTGTGGACAGTTGTGGTAAGCACCTCAGCCCAAGCGACCATAGCCTTAGCCACCCAAGTGGCGGTGAAAAATGGAAAGTGACGCTGCAGTGGCCTCGAAGACAGCGTGAGCCAGGTAGTTAATTTGACCGTCAGCAGGGTTTTTGACTGATGAACCGTCAGACAAAGATAGGAGGGTTTTGGAAGCGAGGTGCGATACAGCAGGATCTACAGGAGGAGACTGCAGCCAGTCCTTCATTGGTTCCTGAGCAAAAAAGTATTTGGTCTCTATAGGCTTTCGGCCCGTGAAACGTTTGTCGGGCCGGTCCCCATGTTTCTGGACAATGTCCTGAAATTCAGGATGAGTGACGAATACCTTTTGAACATGTTTAGTCCTTTTAAAAGACACTACGTGTTCTTGCGTGGATACAGCCTCCTCGTCCACCTTCAGGGTCTTGTTGACCGCATCAATAAGAGTATCAAGTGTCTCTTGAGAAGTCAAGGAGTCATGAACTAAAGATGCATCAGACTCTTATTCAGAGTCCTGTGCATTGGGGTTCTCAGGAGAAGGGGAACGAGAAATTGAGCTTGTGGAAGCTGAAGGACAAGCACGGCTGTAGTCAGGGGACGCGACATGAGCCAGTTTTCTGGAACCCCCATCCTTGACAGGTCCGCACCGTCGCCAGAGTCCTCTGCGGTAGTCTGGCTTAAAGAAGGACCCCGGAGGGAATTTATTGCCTTTGTCAGGGAGTCCATAGAACGCGAGAGGGAAGCAACCCACTCAGGGGGACTCGGCTCCACATGGTCAGAGGCGGCGTTGACTGAACACAGGTCGAATCACAATCCGCACATAACGGGGTAGTGTAAGCTTGAGGCAAGGCAGTACTGCAAGTGGCACATGAAGTGAAAAACACTGTGCTTTTTGTTAGCCTTCTTGACTTCTTTAGGTTGAGACATAGTGTTTTAGAGATAAGGGGCTAAATAGGCAGGATATGTGCTGAAGGGCCGGGCAGGCTGCAGAGAAAGGGTCAAGCCTTTTGTGTAGAGCTTACCCACGGTCCTGTGTTGGTTGTCCCCAGGGAGAATAGGACAGAGGGAGGTCCCATCTGTCTGGAGCTGTCAGCGGCGTGATTCCCTGCAGCAGAGTGATGCAAGATGGCGTCAGAGATTTGCAGGGCGTTTCTCGTTCTAGACTAGTAGCGCCGATGATGGTGGGTGGAGCTTTGGCGTCGGTGGAGCAATAGATTGCAGCCTAGTCTGGCTGAAAAGCCGGGGGCTAAATTTCTGAAATCTGCCGGCGATGCGCATTGGCGGCCGCGACGGGCCAGGTGCTGGCAGCCGGCCAATGTTTCCCTCCCTGGGGATCAGGACCGCACCTTCCAACACAGGATTGCGAGGAAGGGAGATACTCACAGCCTGCAAGCAGTACCGAGGGTGCAGCGCCTCCTTCACTGTCAGGACCGCTGGTATGAGCTGAATCCTCTTCCGTCGGGGGATGGAGAGAAAAAAAAACACCTCCATCCATCTTTGTCAGCTTTCATGGGGCTGCGATGACGCCATAAAGTGTGGGGCCTTGGAAAGGTGGTTGGGCCCAGGAGAGGGACATAAGAGTCAGACTATGTTCTCGCCATCATGCAGGTGGGAGATCGGGACAATTAAAGGAACAGTCGCCCAAGAATATAAAAGGCGTGTCCCAGTCGTTGCAGGAGGGTACGGGGAGGTATACACCGCGTGCTTGCCTGTTGAAGGCTCGGGGGAGAGCGGACCCTAGAAAGGAATCCGTCGCCCCCCTTCATTCCCGTTAATCAAAAAATAAAAATTTAGAGAAAAAATAAATTTGGGGTCTGAAACAGACCCAAGTGCCTCCTACAGACACTAAGAACTGGTTGAATGTGGCCCAGTGAGAGTGTGTATACTGCAGAGGAGGAGTTATCTTTGTGTTGACTTAAGTGTCCTCCTAGTGGCAGCAGCATAACACCCATGGTCCTGTGTCCCCCAATGAGGCGTAGGAGAAAGTAGTTTTAACAATGTAAAAGGGAAAAAAATGAAAGTTCAAATCACTTCCCACCCATTTTCCCCACATTAAAAATACAAAAGAAAATATGGCATCTCTAACTCAGATTATTGAAATATAAAATTTATTTGATTGGCAACTTGTGTATTGAGATAAAATACAACTCTACTGTTCTGAATTTTTATTTGCCTGCCACATAATAAAGAAAGCTATAAAAACAACTAAAACAGTAACTGCATAATTGAGTTTTTTATCTTTGCAGTTTTGCTGCACTTGGAATTTTTCTCCCACTTTCCAGTATATAATAAAGTGGATGGTGTCTTTCAAAAGTACAACAAACAAAAAAAAAACATGAAAAATGAAAAACCGGAATGGCTCTTGGGAGAATTTGAGAAAAAAAAAATGAAAGCACAAACAGAAAACTGCCGTCGTGAAGGGGCTTAAGTTAAGAGAACTTTTTATATTCTATTTAATCCCTTCCTGCAAGGCCAATTGTTTTTTTTTTTAATTTAAATAGATTTTTATTAACGATAAACAGAAAAAGAGAAAACATCATTCTCTCATCCACATTTCAATATGTTACATACATCTTTTCTTAATTTAAGAATCCCCAACATACCCACAACAACCCCCCCCCCCCCCCCCCCCCCTCTCCAGGACAGCTCATCCCAAGTCTAAACTCCCCTGAGGCCACCAGTGCCTCAAGTAGTTCTCACCTATCTGAAGCCTATAGTACCCAACTTCTATTACTCCTCATCCCAATTCAAGCCATGGAGACCACATTTTATTAAACATCTCTATTTTCCCCCGTCTCTTGTAAACCCCTTTTTCCAGCTTTAGCCCATGTTGTACATATTGAAGAAATTCCCTCCTCGCAGGTGGTTCTGCCTTTATCCAGTTCCGTGCTATCACTTTCCGAGCCATATACAGTAACCTAGCGATTGCAATCTTCCAGGTGTTGTCCACTCCTATTTCATCCACGTATCCCAACAAGCATATTATCGGATCTCTCAGGACTCTACATTTATACGCTCCTTCCACCCGACTCAAAACTACCACCCAAAAAGCGGCCAATCTAGGACACGTCCACATCATATGATAAATTCCTGCATTCTCACACCCACACCTTGGACACTCAGAATCAGCACGCAACCCCGCTTTATGTAGCACTTCCGGAGATTTATATACTCTGTGTATAATATAGAGCTGCGACAACCTATACGGCTCACTCAATGACAATCGCGGAACCCACTCCAGCACCGATTCCCATGTTTCCTTCTCCACCGGACCCAAGTCCCTCTCCCACTTAGCTCTGGCCTTTATGGGGAAATCTAACAGATACGTGTGCATAAGGTCCTTATATAGGGTGGAAATAACTCCCTTTGTAGTCCCGTCACCACATACATACTCCAATACTATATCCTCCTGAATCCCAATGTCAGTACTCTTTTTTTGAGCTCCAAAAGCATGTCTCATCTGTGCATACTGATATTCTCCTGCGGGCCTCAGACCAAACTCTGCTTGCAATTGGGAAAAGGACTTCAACGCTCGTTGTTGGACTATTTGGTGTACAAAGCAAATTCCTTTAGTCTGCCACTCCATCAGACCTCCCAGAGCCGCAAATTCCTTTAAATTACTGTTAGACCATATTGGTGTAAATTTGGTTAACCCTGTAACCCCCCGAATCTGCCTCAATCTGTTCCATAATTTACGTATCAGGAACAGGGTTGGATATAGCTTCCCCAATGCTCCCAAGGAGCCATCCTCTAAGCATTGCATTACCGGGCGTCGGCCTGTCACCCCTTCCATCAGGTGTTGTACTGCACTGGATGACGCCTCCCGCGCCCAGCCCTTCAAATGCTGACTCTGGGCTGCAAGAAAGTATACTTCAGGGTTGGGCAAAGCCAAACCACCATCTTCCTTGGGTCGCTGAAGCGTCTCCAGGCTAATACGTGGGTACTGTCTCCCCCATATCAAGCTTCTAAAGAGGGCATTAATCTGTCGGAATTTCCCCCGCGGGATCCAAATTGGCGCGTTATGTAAAACGTATAAAATTTTAGGCATCAGGACCATCTTAATGAGATTGATCCTTCCAACCACCGACAAATGTAACTTATTCCAAGCATCTACCTTTGCCTTGAGCACCCCCATAACAGGAGTCAGATTTCTATGCAGGAACTCCGCGACTGGAACCGAAATCCATATCCCAAGGTATTTAAAATGAGATACCACCTTAAGCCGCTCATCACCCACATTCACACTTGCATTCTCTCCTACTCCATCCACCTTAAACAGAACCGATTTGTCCCAATTAATTGTTAGCCCCGATACGGACCCGAATCTTTCAACAATTTCAATGGCCCCTCCCAGTGAATCAACCGGATCAGCCAAAAACAGCAACAAGTCATCGGCATATAGCGCTATCTTTTCCTCAACTTCCCCATATCTAAACCCAGGGACCCCATCAGATTGTCGAATCTTGGCGGCAAGTGGTTCCACAGCCAACGCAAACAAGAGAGGCGAAAGCGGACATCCCTGCCTAGTGCCTCTAGCCAACTTTATAGGCTGAGAATTCCCCGTTCACCCTGATTCTAGCCGTCGGCAGCGAATACAACAGCTGAATCCAGGCCACAAACTGCGGACCAAAACCCATACTCTTCAACACCTGCCATAGATATCCCCACTCTACACTGTCAAACGCCTTATGGGCATCCAGTGACGCAATCACCCTCCGGCCACAATTGTCAGACTTCAGCTGTAAATTCACATATAACCTCCGCAGATTGATTGCCGTCGACCTATCAGGCATAAAGCCAGACTGATCTGGATGCACCAGGCCCGTAATGACACTAGACAGACGGGAAGCTAACACCTTGGCCAGAAGCTTGGACATCAATAGTTAGCAAAGAGATTGGGCGATATGACTCAGGTTTCCCCAAATCCTTATCCTCCTTTGGAATAACCACTATTATGGCCTCCCTCATAGAAGCTGGTAAGCACCCCCGGGACCTAGCTTCCTCCAGAACCGTCTTTAATCTAGGAATTAACACTTCTCCCAAACTTTTATAGATCTCGGCGGGCAACCCATCGACCCCAGGCGCCTTCCCATTGGCCATGGACATCAATGCCCGACTCAGCTCCTCCTCCGTGATAGGGGCTTCCAAGCTCTCCCTATCCACCTCATTCAGTCTCGGCAGATCCAGACCCTCCAAGAAGGTCAATGTATCTCCGACCGACTCACCGACCCGGGAAGAATATAAGTCTGCATAAAAGTCCGCAAAAGTCCTCAAAATCTCCGGTGTTTCAGATACTCTGCTTCCACTTACAGGCTCCAATGAGTGTACATATGAAGTACCCCTCTGAGCAGCCACTACCAGCGACAGCATATGACCCACAGTTTCTCCCTCCTGGTAATACAACACTCTTTGAAATTCCTGCTTCCTATCAGCTTTTTCCAACAGTACTTTTTCCAGTTGATTTTGTGCATTTTTCAGCCTTTTCCCCGCCTCAGGAGTTCCCAGTGTCGCCATCCCATCCTCTGCATCCTTCAACTCATCAACTGCCGCCCTTTCTGCCTCTCTCGTCCTTCGCTTACACCTACTAATGTCTCTAATCAGTAGTCCTCTCAGATACGCCTTCATTGCATCCCAAATCGTAAGAGCGTCTGTACTCCCATCATTCAAAAAGAAGAACTCCGCCACCTCCCGTCCTATACCTTCCATCTCAATACTATGTAACCAACTAGGATGTATCTTCCATTCCCTCCCATTTACAGACTGTGTTCCCGCCAATTTAAACTCCACCTCAATTGGACTGTGGTCCGACAAGGCCCTTGGGAGATATCTCACCTCCCCAACTAGTGTGTCTAATAGCTTATTTCCCAGAGCCATGTCAATTCTAGAGAGCGTGGCATGCGCCGGCGAATAACATGAATACCCTCTCTCCCCAATATGTCTAACCCTCCAAAGGTCAATCATACCTATCTCATGTACATAGGTGCCAAATGTTGTTGTATGTCCCCCCGACCTATTCTGGGTGTTTTTATTTTTATCCCAGAAGTCGTCACAGATGTTATTTAGGTCTCCAATAATCATCAGTGGTGTCGGCCCCCATCGTTCCACTCGCTCCAAAACTTCTCTAATCTTCCTGCTTGAGTAGGGAGGCGGAACATACATAGCTGCAATACACACTCTCACTCCATACAATATACACTGTATTAGTACGTACTGACCATCTGCATCTACACAAACTTTCACCTCCTCATACTGTACTCCCGCTGGGACCAAAATTGATACACCTCTCGCATACGTTGAGAAGGTAGAGTGATATCCCTTCTGAATCCAGCGTCTATTTAAGACATTCACTTTCTCCCTTACCAAGTGCGTCTCCAGCAAACATATCATTGAGGCCCGTTGGTCTCTTGCATACTGCAAAGTCGCGGCTCGTCTGGATTTCTCCGCCAGGCCTCTCACATTCCAGCTCAAAATCTTAAAACGGCCCCCCATCAATTGGCTCATCTTCTCTAACTATATCATTATTCTTGACCATGAGCTGTCTAACGTCCCTAACCCCCCCTATCCCAACTCCCTTTCCCACCCTTCCCCTCTCACAACTAACCGTTCTGCCTCTTTTCAAGAGTGGGGCATCATCGCCCATAGCGAACACTCCGATTGGCAGTACCTTCCCAACCCTCTTCCCGCCACTGTACATAGCAGAATTCCATACATTCTTTAACATGTCACAAGATTTCAACATTGATTAACCTGCAAATACAAGAAACCTAAACAAATTTATAATACGCCGCTTACCCTTCCTCCCCCTTCCCCAGCAGCCGTTATAGCATTCCCTTAACTGTAGCTGATTACAACCCAGCTCCACCCTTCAGCTTTCACATCCCATAACCCCTAAGTTGTTAATTACAAGTCTCTTTTCCAACTGACAGAGAAATAATCGCATTCAGAGTCCCCCCTCAGTTTCAGTCTCCTTTTCCTTTAAGCCTTTTAGCATTAATGTCAATCCACTGAGTTGCTTCCTCCGGCTTCTGAAAAAAGTGAATTTTCTCAAACGCCACCACCCTCAGTCTTGCTGGAAACATCATGGAGTACTGCACTCCCAACTCCCTCAGCCGTCTCTTGATACCCGTGAACATCATCCGTTGTTTCTGAACCAGGGCAGAATAGTCTGGGTAAATCGCAATTCTTTGGCCTTCAACTGTCAGATCCGTCATGTCTCTGGCCTTCCTCAGGATAATGTCTCTGTCTCTGTAATTTAGGATTTTGGCGAGCATGGTATGGGGATTCGCTCCAGGGACAGGTGGTTTCGGTGGGACCCTATGCGCTCTCTCCACCGCGAACACTTGTCAGCACCGTATCTCCAAAAGTCTCTAACAGCCATTTTTCAATATACTCAGTTGGATTCCTTCCTTCAGCTTTTTCAGGGATGCCCACTATGCGTATATTATTTCTTCTGGACCTATTCTCAAGATCCTCATTTTTTGCTGCCAATTCAGCTATTGCTTGAGTGAACTTCTTCTCAGACTTTTGCAGCTGCACTATATGATCTTCTGTAGTGCTCACTCTCTCCTCTACCTCCCCCACACGTTTGTCAATCTTCTGCATGGCTGCGTTTATCTGGGCTGTGTCCCCCTTAACCTCCTGTATCTGTTGGGTCAGAGACTGTTTACATTCAGAAACCAACGCAAAAACGTCTCTCAGGGTAGGCTCAGCTTCTGGCGCCATGTCCTCAGATCCCCCTACTGCCACCGCCATATTGTTCTCCTGTCTCCCCTGTTGTACCTCATGCTCTCCTGCTGAGTTCTCTTCCTCCTCCTCTGTATCAGCTCCGGTTTCCTCCTCTGCAGCCTCCACTCTTACAAACTGCTGAAGCTTTGCCGCCACCTCCATGCGTTTCTTACATGCGGCGTTCTCTTTATCCGCCATCTCCCTTGCATCGGCGCCATCTTGGCTTGCGCCTGCATCCCCGGCTCCCGCGTCCTTCTGCCTTCTCCTAGTCATTCTCTCCGTTCACGGAGCTACCGCTCAGCACCGCCGAGCTCTCTGGGTCACCCCGCAGACGGTAAGCCTCCCCTGGAGCCGTTCAGCGGCGGCTATACAGGATTTTATAATGCACAGCAGCGGGAGCTCTCTGCCGCACGTCCGCTCACATGGACACTCAGGCCACGCCCCCCTGCAAGGCCAATTTTAAATTTTTACAATTTAATTTCCCCCTCCCCTTCTTCCAACAGTGATTAAACTTTTTATTATTTTTCCATCGACATAACTAATAATTTTTTCCTTTTTGCAGGTTGATTTTTAACTACACCGTTCATTTTACCATAGCTGTAGTTATTGGTAACATTGTGGGGTACATATGACATATTGGCTGCTTTTCATTGAATTTGCATAATAGCAATTCTACCATTCCTATTTATTTTAAGGGTCATTTTATTTTTATTTTAATGCCTACTCTACCGTATTTTTTATTTTTTTTTAAAGGAGCAATTGGGTTTCAAGTCCTCAATGAAAAAGGCTAAAAAACATGCTAATCTTTATTTTTATATAGCGCTAACATATTACGCGGCGCTTTACAGTTTGCACACATTATCATCACTGTCCCTGATAGGGAATTTAGAGTGTGAGCCCTATCAGTACGTCTTTGGATCAGTATTCTAAGCAAAATGATAACCTATGAGGTTTCAAAGGGGTACAAAGAAGGCAGCCATGGGGTCCTTCACAGGCATCCAGTGATACCTCATGACTGTGGTGATTGTTAGAGGTGGTGTGGGGTGCCTGAACCAAACACTCCTTTAAGCCAGTGTTTGACAGGCATTTAAGGGGTTAAAAAGCTGGATCCTGCCACGAGTGGCATGGATTACACTGCAGTGTTCCCCAACTCCAGTCCTCAAGAGCCACCAACAGGTCATGTTTTCAGGATTTCCTTAGTAGGAATTATTGCCTGTGAAGGTGATTCAATTATCACCTGGGCAATTCTAAAGGTACCCTCACACTGAGCGACTTTAGAACGATAACGATTCGTGACGTTGCAGCGTCCTGGATAGCGAAATCGTTGTGTTTGACACGCAGCAGAGATCTGGATCCTGCTGTGAGATCGCTGGTTGGAGCTAGACGGCCAGCACTTTATTTCGTCGCTGGATCACCCGCTGACATCGCTGAATCGGCGTGTGTGACGCCGATTCAGCGATGTCTTCACTTGTAACCAGGGTAAACATCGGGTTACTAAGCGCAGGGCCGCGCTTAGTAACCCGATGTTTACCCTGGTTACCATTGTAAAAGTTAAAAAAAAAAAAAACAGTACATACTTACATTCCGGTGTCTGTCCCCCGGCCTCAGCTTCCCTGCACTGTGTCAGCGCTGGCCGGCCGTAAAGCAGAGCACAGCGGGGACGTCACCGCTGTGCTCTGCTTTACCCCCAAGGGTGGTTTGCACGTTAATGACCGGGCCATTTTTTACAATTCTGACCACTGTCCCTTTATGAGGTTCTAACTCTGGAACGCTTCAACGGATCTAGGCGATTCTGACATTGTTTTCCCGTGACATATTGTACTTCTTGATAGTGGTAAAATTTCTTTGATATTACCTGCGTTTATTTGTGAAAAAAATAGAAATTTGGCGAAAATTTTGAAAATTTTGCAATTTTCCAACTTTGAATTTTTATGCAATTAAATCACAGAGATATGTCACAAAATACTTAATAAGTAACATTTCCCACATGTCTACTTTACATCAGCACAATTTTGGAACCAAAATTTTTTTTTGTTAGGGAGTTATAAGGGTTAAAAGTTGACCAGCAATTTCTCATTTTTACAACACCAATATTTTTTAGGGACCACATCACATTTGAAGTCATTTTGAGGGGTCAACGATAGAAAATAGCCAAGTGTGACACCATTCTAAAAACTGCACCCCTCAAGGTGGTCAAAACCACATTTAAGTTTATTAACCCTTCAGGTGTTTAACAGGAATTTTTGGAATGTTTAAATAAAAATGAACATTTAACTTTTTTTCACAAAAAATTTACTTCAGCTCCAATTTGTTTTATTTTTGTCCTGAGAACGCTGATACCCCATATGTGGGGGTAAACCACTATTTGGGCGCATGGCAGAGCTCGGAAGGGAAGGAGCGCCATTTGACTTTTCAATGCAAAATTGACTGGAATTGAGATGGGATGCCATGTTGCGTTTGGAGAGCCCCTGATGGGCCTAAACATTGAAACCCCCCAAAAGTGACACCATTTTGGAAAGTAGACCCCCTAAGGAACTTATCTAGATGTGCGGTGAGCACTTTGACCCACCAAGTGCTTCACAGATGTTTATAATGCAGAGCCGCAAAAATAAAAAATCATATTTTTTCACAAAAATGATCTTTCACCCCCAATTTTTTATTTTCCCATGGGTAAGAGAAGAAATTGGACCACATAAGTTGTTGTGCAAATTGTCCTGAGTACGCCGCATAGCAGAGCTCGGAAGGGAAGGAGCGCCATTTGACTTTTCAATGCAAAATTGACTGGAATTAAGATGGGACGCCTTGTTGCGTTTGGAGAGCCCCTGATGTGGCTAAACATTAAAACCCCCACAAGTGACACCATTTTGGAAAGTAGATCCCCTAAGGAACTTATCTAGATGTGTTTTGAGAGCTTTGAACCCCCAAGTGTTTCACTACAGTTTACAACGCAGAGCCGTGAAAATAAAAAATCTTTTTTTTCCCCCCACAAAAATGATTTTTAGCCCCCCAAATTTTTATTTTCCCAAGGGTAACAAGAGAACTTGGACCCCAAAAGTTGTCCAATTTGTCCCGAGTACGCCGATACCCCATATGTTGGGGTAAACCCGTTTGGGCGCATGGGAGAGCTCGGAAGGGAAGGAGCACTGTTTTACTTTTTCAACGCAGAATTGGCTGGAATTGAGATCGGACGCCATGTCGCGTTTGGAGAGCCCCTGATGTGCCTAAACAGTGGAACCCCCAATTCTAACTGAAACCCTAATCCAAACATACCCCTAACCCAAACCCTAATCCCAACCGTAAAAGTAATCCAAACCCTAACCTTAGCCCAAACCCTAACTTTAGCCCCAACCCTTACCCTAACTTTAGCCCCAACCCTAACCCTGACTTAAGCCCCAACCCTAGCCCCCTTCTTTTGGGGGAGGCGTTTATACCGTTCCGCGTTTGGTAAAATTGATAAAGCAGTTTTATTCTTCGGGTCAGTACGATTACAGCGATCTCATTTATATCTTTTTTTATGTTTTTATATGTTATATGTATATGTTTATGTTTTTATGTTTTGGCGCTTTTATACGATAAAAACTATTTTATAGAAAAAATAATTATTTTGGCATCGCTTTATTCTCAAGACTAACTTTTTTATTTTTTTGCTGCTCGTTTTTTGCGGGACAAGATGACGTTTTCAGCGGTACCTTGGTTATTTATATCTCTTTTTGGTCGCGTGTTATTCCACTTTTTGTTTGGCGGTGTGATAAAGCGTTTTTTGCCTCTTTTTCTTACGGTGTTTACTGAAGGGGTTAACTAGTGGGACAGTTTTATAAGTTGGGTCGTTACGGACGCGGCGATACTAAATATGTGTATTTGTATTTTTTTTTATTTAGATAAAGAAATGTATTTATGGGAATAATATTTTTTCATTCTTCAGGAATTTTTTTTTTTTTTTTAATTACATATGTGGAAATTTTTTTTTTTTACCTTTTTACTTTGTCCCGGGGGGGGGGGGGGACATCACAGATCGCTGATCTGACAGTTTGCACAGCACTGTCAGATCAGCGATCTGACTTACAGCACTGCAGGCTTACCAAGCGCCTGCTCTGAGCAGGCACTTTGTAAGCCACCTCCCTCCCTGCAGGACCCGGATGCCGCGGCCATTTTGGATCCGGGCCGGCTGCAGGGAGGAGAGGAAAGAGACCCATTGCAGCAACGCGATCACATCGCGTTGCTCCGGGGGTCTCAGGGAAGCACGCAGGGAGCCCCCTCCCTGCGCGATGCTTCCCTGTACCGCCGGCACACTGCGATCATGTTTGATCGCAGTCTGCCAGGTGTTAATGTGCCGGGAGCGGTCCGTGACTGCTCCTGGCACATAGTGCCGGATGTCAGCTGCGATAGTCAGCTGACACCCGGCCGCGCTCCCCCCGTGAGCGCGGCCGATCGCGTATGACGTACTATCCCGTCGGTGGTCATACGGGCCCACCCCACCTCGACGGGATAGTACGTCATATGACAGAAAGGGGTTAAAATATAAAAAATTTGTTCCAAAGTAAATTTTTTGTGAAGAAAAAAAATAAGTAAAAATGTTAATTTTTTTCCTTAAACACTGCTTTAGTTCTCGTGAAGCACCTGAAGGGTTAATAAACTTCTTGAATGTGGTTTTTGCGCACCTTGAGAGGTGCAGTTTTTAGAATGGTGCCACTTTTAGGTATTTCCTGTTATATTGACCTCCTCCAAACTAACTTCAAATGTGAGGTGGTCCCTAAAAAAAAAAAAAAAAAAAAAAAAGGTTTTGTTGGAAAACTGAGAAATCGCTGGTTAACATTTAACCCTTATAATGTCCTAACAAAAATGTTTCCTAAATTGTGCTGATGTAAAGTAGACATGTGGGAAATGTTATTTATTAACTATTTTGTGTGACAACTCTGATTTAAGGGTACAAAAAGTTTGAAAATTGAAATATTTTTGGAAAATTTCCGTTTTTTTCATAAATAAATGCAAGTTATATCGATGAAATTTTACCACTAAGAAGAAGTACAATGTCATGAAAATAAAAACAGTCTCAGAATCAGCGGGATCCGTTGAAGTGTTCCAGAGCTATAACCAAAGTGACAGTGGTCAGAATTGTAAAAATTGAGTTGGTAAATAAGTACCAAATTGGCCCTGTCACTAAAGGTACCTTCACACTCAGCAACTTTCCAACGAGAATGACAGCGATCTGTGACGCTGCAGCGTCCTGGATAACGATCTCATTGTGTTTGACACGCAGCAGCGATCTGGATCCCGCTGTGACATCGCTGGTCGGAGCTAGAAGTCCAGAACTTTATTTGGTCGTCAGGTCGGCGTGTATCGTCGTGATTGACAGCAAAAGCAACGATGCCAGCAATGTTTTACATGGAGCCAACAACCAGCGAGAACGATAAGTGAGTTGCCGTTACGTCACTGGATCGCTCCTGCATCATTCTGGAGTTGCTGTGTTTGACGTCTCTACAGCGACCTAAACAGCGACGCTGCAGCGATCGGCTCGTTGTCTATATCGCTGGAGCGTCGCTGAGTGTGACGGTACCTTAAGGGATTAAATGGTTTGTATCCTATAGGATAGCGCAAAACTTATTGTTGGGGGTCTGGGGATCTCACCAGTTTTGAGAACGGGGTTCCGCACAATGAATAAAGTGGAGATGAAGCATGCCCACCTCTGCTCTACTCACACTAAGACAGTCCGAAATAGCTTACCACCTTCTCTACCATACCGCCCCAATACTCTCTTCCAGGAAATCTGGCAGTGGGATCAACCATCCTAAGCAGTCTACTGATCTGATTTCTTATTCCGGAGAAATCCAGCTTTTTGTTATGGATGAATGAGTTGTTACCTCTTCCTGACATAGCCAATATCTGCTTTTTTGTTTTTCGTTTTTACTCCAATCCTTCCAAGAGCCATACATTTTTTTCTTCTGATTAAAAAGATGTTTGAGGACTTGTTTTTGGTGTTACAAGTTGGAGGAGGCCCCCATGCCAGCGAATGGTTAATGACGCTGTCAAAGTTTGACAGTGGCATTTAACTGGTTAACAATTGCTGGGGGAAGCTCGCAGTGGAAAAATATTCAATGACCGCCAATTCTTCTTTTTACTGACCTGAGATATAAGAGACTAGCATCCCCATACATGACACAATCCAGCATCTGTCGGCTGTACACTATAGCTGACAACGTGCTGCATCAGCCACGATTAGTGTTGGCACCGACCTTATCCGTTTAACCCCTTGGATGCTGCTGTAAATCGTGACTAAATCATAAATGGTTAACAGAGTTTGGGGGTTTCCTCTTTATCCCTATTGGTACCCTAAGATCATGATTGTGTGGTTCTTGTGTCTGAAATGGCAATTCATGGCAAAATAGCGACCTTAGAGTCTCCTGGCTGTTGTAACCTGCTCAGAAGTTAGTGACATTTAGGTGGTAAATACACTTTTCCATTCCAGTCATGTCACTTTGCATGACCTCCTGAAAATCACCTGGAGGGTTAATGAACTGACAGCAGTTTTTAATATGTTGAGGGGTACGGTTTTTAAAATGGTATCACTTTTCGGGGCATTTCAATATATAGGGCCCCTAAAAGTCACTTGAAACCTGGATAGCTCCTTAAAAATATGTGTTGAAAAATTGCTGCTACATTTTTAAACCTCCTAAAATGCTAACGAATTAAAATAACATTTTACAAATGGTGCAGATGTTAAGCAGAGATGAGGGAAATGTTATTTATTAATGGTTTTCTGTTGTATGACTATCCGGATTAAAGGGAATCTGTCACCTACTTTTTCGTATATAAGCTTCGGCCACCACCATTAGGGGCTTATCTACAGCATTCTGTAATGTTGTAGATATATTTCAGGTTACATCGTGGGCTAAGAAAAACAAGTTAGATTATACTCACCCAGGGGCGGTCCTTGTCCGGTTGGTGTCGCAGGTCCGGCGCCTCCCATCTTCATACGATGATGTCCTCCTCTTTGTTTCCTGCTGCGGCTCCTGCACAGGCGTACTGATCGGCCCTGTTGAGGGCAGAGCAAAGTACTGCAATGCGCAGGTGCCGGGTAAGGTCAGAGAGGCACACTGCAGTACATTACGCTGCCCTCAACAGTGCAGATCAGTACGCCTGCGCCGCAACAGAAGCAAGGAGGATGACAATATCGTATGAAGATGGGAGGCGCCGGACCGCGACGCACATCGGACCGCACCCAGGTGAGTATAATCTAACTTGCTTTTCTTATCTTTCAGGTTACATGGGGGGGGGGGGGGTGTTATCTAGAGCATATACAAAAATGTAGGTGACACATTCCCTTTAAAGGAATAATCAAAGTTTGAAAATTGCTAAAAAATTTTTACATTTCTGTAAAACATCTGATACTAGTTGGCCCGTGTGAAATTTTCGCACATTGGTTGTCGGGGGCGCAGGCAACTGCAGGAAAATCAAGCCGGTCAGATGTAAATGTATTTAATGAGATGATGAACACAGAGGTATGCGAATATATTATTTTTTTTTAGACTGTATATACGTTTTCACAAATATTCTTTTGCTTCTCCCCTGCCCAGGAGCTGTGGTATGATCAGACTATGTACCTGTACGGTCAGACACAGCCATTACACAGTACACAGCAGGGACACTTTTATATTATCTCAGCACAGCAACATTTTATATAAACACATTCAATTGTGGAAATTATTATTCTTCCCAAGATCTATCGATTAAAAATCTGTTCATGAGAAAATCTCTTTAAGCCCATCCGGGCAACAAGTGCCCAGGTTGAAAATCCAGAACTCCTCACATGGTAAGCAGGCGTTTCCTAGTGCCTCCACCTCAGTTTATAATCGAAAGAGACAACACTGCAAAGATGTAGTCTGTCACTGACGTGTCTAGACGCATGTGAGAATTCGTTACAGTGCTAAAATCAGAAAAATGTTCAGAAACCGGCACTTTTAATCATCTACAGGTACAGCAGACTTACATTTTTTTTACACAACACACAGTATTATGATGTAGTCTACAATAAGAGAATTACAATTCAGGACTTAATTCTAAAGACTTGCGACTCATTAGGATTAGTAAAATGTCAAGTAACACGTTCTTCATCTGTCTGTTCCACTTTTGAAGAAGACCTCACAGTCCAACCAAGTTCTATGTGGTTTACTAGAATTAAATAAATTAGGGAGAGGATGCGGCTTATGGATTTCCCCCCTTTGGCCACAACGGAACAGGCTGAATGAAGTAGAGAGAATAATGTCCTCGTATAGTATTGGTAGCAATCTATGGAGAATGCATTTAATCTGAATTGCAGAGAAAGGACGGGTTTTGATGTTTAGGAATGTTTATTGTGAAAAGGGATAAGATGATCATCTCGATTTTTTTCTACTAGCCATGTAGCAGCCGGGTATAAGAACGCAGGTAGCGTTCAAAACGCATTTAGAGTTCTCTCACACCTGTTATCCCCAGCTCACACCTATGCTAAGGTGCATGAAGTACTTGCCATGTTTAAAAAATAAAAAAAACTGTAGATTTTATGGACTGCATGTAGATGGATCTCTCCCTTCCTTGCAAGCCACATTTAACCTCTTCAAAACCTTGGGATTTTCAGTTATTGTGTTTCCACTCCCGTTCTTCCCAGAGCCATAACATTTTTAGGTTTCCATCAGTATGGCCATATGAGGGCTTGTTTTTTGTGGGACGAGTTGTACTTTTTAACGACACCTTTGATTATACCATATAGTGTACTGGAAAAAAGGAAAAATAAATTCCAAGCGCTGTGAAATTTCAATAAAAGTGCAATTCCATAACAGTTTTTGTTTTTTTAACCATGTTCGCAAAATGCTAAACCTAACCTGACATGTTTCTCCCGGTCATTACGAGTTAGTAGATATCAAACACGTATAAGTTCTTTTTCAATGAAAGTGGTGACAAAAAAAAAATTCCAAGGTTTGTATTATAAAAAAAAAAAAAAAAAAAAAAAAAAAAAAAGCGCCATTTTTCAAGCCCTGTAGAGTCTATTTGGCTGGAGTCACACTAGAGAATTATACGGACGAGTCCTGTGTGAGGAAAAACAAAAAACTGCATAGCCCTCGGATCACTTAATCTATGGGGCAGCTCCCATCATTTATCTCGTACGAGTGAAATCACAACATGCTGCGATTTGCAGCTTATATCGGCCAAGTCTCACCAATACAAGTCTATGGGTGCGAGAGAAAAAAACGGACACCACACGGACCATCAGTGTGACTTGCGAGAAATACACACACATTCTCATTTCAGCCCATTGAGCCATAAAATTCAATGAAGAACAGCAGTGACAAATGTAAAGCCAAATGTAAATCGCATCATTGCATTGCAAACGGACTACATACGAATCAACATACAGAGAACATTGGTGCGATTCTCGGCCGAGAGAATTGGACCGATTTTTCATACAGCAAGTGGGACTCCAGCCTTTTTCGGGATCTGGGACTTGGTGAGGGCTTATTTGTTTGTGTGCTGAGCTGACAGTTTTGTTGGTACCATTTTGAGGTAAATACAATGTTTTGATTGCCTGTTATTGCATTTTATTGCCATCTTGTGGTGACCAAAAAACATAATTCTGAAGTTATGGTTATTTCATGTTATGCAGTTTTCCGATCGGATTAAATGACTTTATAATTTGATAGGGTGTTTCTGAACCCAGCGTTAGCAAAATGTGTTTTTTTTTTATTATTTTGAATGGGGTAAAAGCAGGGGGATTTGAATTTTTTTTTCCACCCATTTCAATAGTCTCTGTAGGAGACCTGAAGCTGCAATAATCAACAGGCGCTTCTCACAAAATTAGAATATCAAAATTTTATATATTTGAGTTCTTCAACACAAAGTGAAACTTATTATATAGAGTCATTACAAACAGTGATCCATTTCAAGTGTATTTTTGTTAATATTGATGATTATAGCTTACAGCCCATGAAGTCATCTCAGTAAATTAGAATAGTTAACAAAATCATCGGCAAAGACTTCCCAAGTGCTTAAAAAAAGGCCCCTTAGCCTGTTTCAGTAGGTTCCACAATCATGGGGAAGACTGCTGACTTGACAGATGTCCAGAAGGCAGTCATTGACACTCCACAAAGAGGGTAAGCCACAAAAGGTCATTGCTAAAGAAGCTGGCTGTTCACAGAGTGCTGAATCCAAGCATATTAATGGAAAGTTGAGTGGAAGGAAAAAGTGTGATAGGAAAAGGTGCACAAGCAACCGAGATAACTGCAGCCTTGAAAGGATTGTTAAGAAAAGGTAATTCAAAAATTTGGGGGAGATTCACAAGGAGGGGACTGCTGCTGTTGTCATTGCCTCAAGAGCCACCACACGCAGACATAGCCAGGACATGGGCTACAAGTGTCGCATTCCTTGTGCCAAGACACTCATGATCAGTAGACAACGCCAGAAAAGTCTTACCTGGCAAAGGAGAAAAAGAACTGGACTGTTGCTCAGTGGTCCAAGGTGTTTTCAGATGAAAGTAAATTTTGCATTTGGAAACCAAGGTTCCAGAGCCTGGAGGAAAAGTGGAGAAGCACACAATACAAGCTGCTTGAGGTTTTGTGTGAAGTTTCCGCAATTAGTGATGGTTTGGGGAGCCATGTCATCTGCTGGTGTAAGTCCACTGTGTTTTATCAAGACCAAAGTCATGCAGCCATCTGACAGGAAATTTTTTTTAGAGTACTTCATGCTTCCTTCTGCCGACAAGCTTTTTTGGAGCCAATAGTACCAATGCCTGGTTTAAAAACAACAGTATCACTGTGCTTGATTGGCCAGCAAACTCACCTGACCGTAACCCCATAGAGAATCTATAGGGTATTGTCATGAGGTTAAGGAGAGCCTCCAGACCCAACAATGCAGACGAGATGAAGGCTGCTATCAAAGCAACCTGGGCTTCCATAACACCTCAGCAGTGCCACAGGCTGATGGCCTCCATGCCATACTGATACAAAAGAAACCCCAACCAAGTATTGAGGGCATTTACTGAACATACATTTAAGTAGGCCAACATTTCGGATTTTAAAATCATTTTTCAAGCTGGAGTTACAAAATATTCTAATTTACTGAGATTACTTTTGGGTTTCCATTGGCTGTAAGCCATAATCAACATGAACAGAAATAAACACATGAAATAGATCACAGTTTGTAATTACTATATAATATAAGAGATTCACTTTTTTGAATTGAAGAACTGAAATAAATTAACTTTTTGATGATATTCTAATTTTGTAAGAAGCACCTGTATGTATAGCAGTAAATGATCATCTCCATAGGAGATCTGCATTGAAAAGCACAGGGGTCTTCTGAAGATCCTGGCTGTCATGCCAACCCATCGGTGCCCCGCGATCATGAGACCAGGGCGACAATGGGCGGGGTTTGTGGGTCATTTCCGGTAAGCACTAATTAAATGCCGCTGTCAAATTGACAGTGGCATTTAACATGGTAACTAACAGCCATGGGTGGTTCAGCTGTCATGTGCCTGAAAAGCTAGGGGCTCAGAGTCGTAGACCGCATCAATAAGGAGGGAGGCGAAGTTTGATGTACCTATACGTCATAGGTAGTTATTGTGCTAAAATCCAAGGGGAATAACACCTAGTTTAGGAATTGGATAATTCATTACAAAGTCTATCATTATCGCTGCAGTTCCTTTTAATTCCCCCCAACGGTATAGCTTTTGTAGTATTCTTGGGATAACTACTAGATGCATGAAAAATAGCATTGCCAGGCAAAGATATAGATAAAGTGGATAAAATTATTACATTATTAACACCTTTCAGGTGAAGATCCAAAAACAAAATGTGCGTGGGATCAAATTTAAAAATAAAGATTACAATGATTATCGAGATGCTGCATGAATTAGGGTATGACACATCCCCCTCCAGACGGCATATCATCGATGTATCTGCCACACCAGAACACAGACTAAAATAGGTTGTCAGGAACATACAAATAATTCTCCCAAAAGGACATCACTAGTTTAGCCAATGATGGTTCACATTTCTTTTTGGGATCTTCAACTGAATGGTGTTATGATAAAATTACTACATCCACTTTTTCCAAACCTTTGTCTGGCAAGTCTACTCTTCATGCATCTAGTAGTCATCCCAAGCATACTACAAAGGCTATACTGGTGGGGGAATTTACAAGAATTAAAAGGAACTACAAAGATAATTATAGGCTTTCTAATGAATTATCCAATTTCAAAACTAAAATTAGCAAAGAGGGGTTACGCCACACTGGATTTTACATAGGGCTGCTGATATGGTTAGCAGAAAAAAAATTAGATGATCTCCTTATCTTTTTGCATAATAAACATCAAAACCTGTTCTTACAGTGCAATTCAGATTAAATCCATTCTCCATAGATTGCAACCAATACTCTACAAATACTCTATGAAGACACTATTCTCTCTACTCTGCTTCATTCAGCCTGGTCTGTTGTAGCCAAATGGGGCGAAATCCAAAAGCAGCATCCTTTTCCTAATTTATTTAAAGGGAACCTGTCACCCCAAAAATGGAAGATAAGCTGCGGCCACTGGCATCAGGGGCTTATCTACAGCATTCTGTAATGCTGTAGATAAGACCCCGATGTATCCTAAAAGATGAGAAAAAGAGGTTAGATTATACTCACCCAGGGGCGGTTGAGCAAAGTACTGCAGTGCGCAGGTGCCAGGCCTCTCTGACCTTTCCCAGCGCCTGCGCACTGCAGTACTTTGCTCTGCCCTCAACAGGGCAGACAAAGTTGCCTGCGCCGGAGCTGCGGCATGAAGACAAGAGGACGACATCGTAAGAAGATAGGAGGCCCCGGACCGCGACACCCATCGGACCCGGACTGCAGCGGAACTGCCCGTGGGTGAGTATAATATAACCGTTTTTTCCTCATCTTTCAGGATACATCAGGGGCTTATCTACAGCATTACAGAATGCTGTAGTTAAGCACCTGATGCCAGTGGCCGAAGCTCATCTTCGATTTTTGGTGTGACAGGTTCCCTTTAATTCTAGTAAACCACATAGAACTTGGTTGGACTGTGAGGGTTTCTTCAAAATGAGGTACAGACAGATGAAGAACATGTCAACATGTATACGTCACTTGACAATTTACTTATCCTAATGAGCCACAAAACTTTAGAGTTAAGTACCGTAATTCATTAATTGTAATTTTCGAACTTTGGAGGAAAAAGGTGAGTCTACTAATCCAAAAAATACGGTAAGCTTTGGGGGCAGATTCTCATACAGATCAGTGTCCAGCCCATAGATCTTAACAGCTCATTTGCATATGAGTAAAACACAGACTGCTCTAGAATAAGACATCAGATCGCAGATATCAAGGTATCAATTTATTCAACTTTCTGTGACCTACATCTTCCTATGGAAGGCTTAGGAAGGTTGTCCTACTGACCGATTTCCTATAACTTACTTCTCCAGCAAAACAGACCTTGTAAAAGAAACTTTAAAACTATTCTTTACTACACAACTCCAGTGTGATTTTTGTAGATTGTGATCCCTGGAGGCAAAGGTCTGTATTTCTGATGTAGTGGTCTGTTATTTATTAAGGTCATGTTTATTGTACTTGCGGTCTATAACGCGTGTGCATATTATATAGTCAACCCCCTCTGGATTTCATATGTACAGCACCATAAAGTTAACAGCGCATTACACATTAAGAAACAAAGAATTGATGAGGATGTACCAAAGTATATTACATGCAGATGTAAAATAAACAGGGAAAAGCTACAGAAAGATGCCATATTTCATGCACAAAGGATGCGGCTTTAATCAGCATGTTAGGAGGCAAGAGATGGGAAAAGTCAGTCAGAAAATTGCTTGTCAAATGAGCAGGTGACAACACAGTTAAAATGTTAATGACCTCAAGAACATAAAAGTAAAAAACTACAGAAATCTTATGCTCTGCATTGGTCTATAGCATCCATGATAATAAAACTTAAATGATTATTGGAGAAGTAAATGAATGTATTTACCTGAATCCAAGCGCTTTACGGGGGACTCGACGTCATGTTCCGAATCTCCACACGAGCTCCTTGACCTTTTTCTTGGCTGCAGTAGTGTTTCCAACCTTGGAAGGACTACAGACAAAAAGGTTTTGGGCCCTAGCTGTGGTGAAGTTGGCTGGGTTTCATTGTTCTTTGCCGGCTTTTGGGGGCTTACACTTTTTGAATTGTGGAAGAGAATGGATGTACGTCTGTTTACATCAGCTGAGGACTCCGCTACTTCACAATCTGTCGAATCACTTAGATTACTGTCCTTTAGTAAATGTTCTGAATTGTGTCCATTTACCATTTCATCCTGAACAGTAGTGCTATGTAATTCATTATCAAATGTGACTCTTTTGTATAGTTTACTCTGCTCTGGATTGAGTTCTATTGGTTTGAGGGTTGGCGGTTCTGAATTAGTCTCCGAGTTTGACGGTAGAGGTAATGCATCAGATGGTTCAAGTTTAGGGGGAGATTTATCTCCTGAAAAATTATAAATAAAGTGCCATTTTTGAAAACTGTATGAAATGATAAACGTTCTCTATGATACAAATCTAATCTAATAAACTTAAGGTTCACTTAAAACAGTAACAAATTGTACAGAAAACAGTAAAACACTTAACACTACTGGACTGATAATCGAGAGATATATATATGTGTGTGTGTGTGTGTGTGTGTGTGTGTGTGTGTGTGTGTGTGTGTGTGTGTGTGTGTGTGTGTGTGTGTGTAAGGCACAACCAAAATTGAAGCAAAACCTGAGTATGCTTACAGGTTTTTCAATTTAGTCAAACATAAAATTGGAATTTTAATTTAATTTTTACTTGTGAATAAACCCGCCATCTAGGAAGTCATACTACACCAAATAGAAACCGTAAGTCATTATCTGTTGAATAGGCTGTCAGATAAGGTGATGTACTGGTGGGATGAAACATACAGGCAGGAATGTTCCTATGATAGCAAGCAATAGCGTATGGCTAGGATAAGAGTTGTGAGAAGGCCACATATTCTCAGAATGAGGGAGAACAGCACAGGCAGTCATTTTCTGCATGGCAGGTCTGTTCCAGATCCTTGCATAGGATGTGCTCGAGAACAGCGGAGTCTCCTAATTCAGGTACGGTAGATGGTAAGGACTGCTACCAAATGATATGACATCACTTTCTATTACAGGAAAACCTCCAAAGTAGAGTCCCATAAAATGAATTCAGAAGAAGGTTAACACTCAATGGACTGAATTACAAAGAGCTAATAAGTCACTGATGAGTGTAGTGCGTAGTAATGATTATGAACTTCATGAGGTTCTCCACGCCAATGTTTTTGTTGACCTTTCTATAAGGATATGTCATCAATATCCGATTGTTGGGGTTCCGACCCACGGCACCATCAACGAATGGCACTGTTCAAGATCTACATCTGGCCACTGTCAGAACTGCAGCTTATCAGTGTCGGTGTAAATGGGATATTGATAACCTATCCTGAGGCTAGGGCAATAACTTAATTTGCCTAAAGAACACCTTTAAAAGTAAAGGCTGCCGTATGAGAAAAATAATACATGCCATGATGCTACTCACAGTGCTGGTTTCTGAAGACACATGCCATTAGCCCCGATTGCGATGTAATTACCATTTTACACCTTGAGAGGGCATCTTGTGGATACAGTTACATTCTGTAGTATTATTGCAGTAGGTCACCACAGGCCACTAGCTGTTAAAGTGGTTGTCCGATACTAGGACAACTTCTCATTCTCCACGCTCAGCCCCAGATTATAGGCTTTTTTTTTTTTTTACTCCCCTCCCGTGCCGACACTGTTCCTGCAGTGTGAGCACTCACGGTCTCGGGGCTCTCGCGCAGTTACAGGTGCCCAATCAGCGCTGACGTTACTGTCTCCGCCTTCAGACAAACGGCACATGAAGCAGAAGTCCAGGCTGCAGTTGAAATCTGACTTCATCTTCATGTTCAATATTTTTGAAGGCGGGGTACAGTAACATCAGCGCTGATTGGGTATCACGTGTCATGCAATTGAACGAGAGCCCCGGGACCGCAAGTGGTGACAACAAAGGAACGGCACCAAAGTAGAATATCGGGGCCAAGTGTGGGGAATGAGAAAGGGTTGAACGAGTGATGGATAAATCCTTTATGAGGGTTGTAGGCAATTTAACTGAAATCGCTCTCATGACATTTCCCCATTAGAACGGTCACTTTTTCATACAATTTCGAAGTTGAAATGTTAAGTTGAGAAACTAACTATATGCATCAATTTTAAGTTCTTGCTTTTTCTTTTTTTTACTATACTTATCTGTTCTATAAAGAAGCCAGCAGAATTCTTACTTGTAGTTAATCTATATTCTGCCATTTAGTATGCACTTAAGAGCTTAGTTGTAAATGTGTAACATTCATTTATGCTCCAGTTGTCTGGTAACTGGAATCCAGAACTGGGAACGTACGTTTTCAAACAGAAAAGTGCAATTATTAACAGGTACAAAATAAGTAAAGCAAACAACTTAAAAAGGGATTTAAAGGGAACCTGTCAGCAGGATTGTGCACAGTAACCTACAGTGTCGTTATACTGAATAAAATGATACCTTGGTTGATGAAATCCATCTTGTGGTTGTTGTTTAATCTTTATTTTCCGTTTTGAGTTCATGATATGCTCATGCTTCGGGGCGGCCTGTGGAAGGGGGGTCTTTATGTGGTGCACGTATTATAAATTCATAATGCAGATTGCTGACAGGTCACTGATCCCTCACTGACCTGTCCCATAGTTTACATACTGAATATATGTAAATACTGCAAAAAAAAAAAACCTTCTGCAGGCAGGTGCCGGCCGTGGCATCTGCACTGCAGTATAATCGCATTTTAGGGGCCTAGTAATAACTGTTCTTGAGCAAGTACAAAAAAAAAAAAATCAATATGAAAAATAGTGCCCACCGTGCCTGCACAGTAGCAGCTATAGGTGTGTATAGAGATCCAATAGCTGCTATTGAGCAGGGAGCGCCATCTTGTTGGAGAAGGAAAAAAAATGTACACCTCCAAGATGGTGCTGCCTGCGCAATTGTTTTTTGCACACTCTCAATATCAAGAACAGTTATTACTAGGATACTAACCATGCGATTATATTGGAGCAGCCACGGCCGGCACCTGCCTGCAGAAGGGGTTTTTTTGCAGTATGTACATATATTCATTATGTAGGGGGCAGGTCAGTGAGGGATCAGTGACCTGTCAGTAGTCTGCATTATGAATACCTAATCAGAGCACCACATGAAGACCCCCCACAGGCCGCCCCGGGGAATGGGCATACCATTAACTCAAAACGGAAAATAAAAGGTTAAGAAACAACCACAAGAAGGATTTCATCAACCAAGACATCAATGTAATCAGTATAACGGCGCCGACCTGACAGTGTGTGTAGGTTACTGTGCACAATCCTGCTGACAGGATCCCTTTAAGAGGTACAGTACCAAGCTGTTACAGCTGCTGCTCAATCTGCACTGAGTGGTGACTGAAGCCAGGCCTCTAACTGAAAGCTGGAGGATGTTGGGAGGAATAAAGTCAATTTCTACCTAGTAGCCAGGTATTCAGTGCGGTAGCCGCACAGATTTAGAAAGCTATTAATCTGCAGGTTAATAGTGTTTTTTGACTTGACAGGTTCCCTCTAAAGAGGATCTTACACCAGGTTGAGCATGTTAATCTGGCTGCATCAAGGTAAAGTAGTAGGTGCAGAACTTAACTAATCATTTTTATTTTTTTATTTTTTTTTTATAGTTCAATGGGGTTTTACTATATTTGTCTCTAGTAGTGTGTACTTTTCCCCTGCATGAGGCTGACCAATCATAAGCAGGCAGCAACACAGGATTATAAAAAAAAAAAAGCACTCCTTTCTTCTCACTGATCTCTGCAGCTACTGTGTAGAAAAACAGCAGAGCGGAGTTATGTGAAGAAAAAAAAAAAAAAAAAGAAAGCAGTTATAAAAATTCCTATCTTTGTGTTGTCCTTGTTAAAAAGTGCATGATACACATTTAAAACATTTGAAACCCTCAGGAAAGAGTTCCCTTTGGAGCATACTAAGTTCTACCAGTATCTACAGCTGCGACACGCATTCTCTAGACAGTGGAGGTTGTCACCGATAGTGATACAGAGTGACATTATGTTGAATATACTTGGTACACAGAGGGGTACTAGGGGTCTTATATAGCTAATTTTCAGGGGACTGCTGGATACGTTTTTGGATCGACACCCATTGATGGCTAGATCCAAATGGACAAGGGATTTGGGAGACATTGGGGGAGGTTTTCTTGTTATTGGAGGGGGGGGAAGGATGTGTTTGGTGTATTTACATTTATTAAAAAATGGGTAAAGCATTATCATTTGTATTCTAATGCATGCTTATGTATGTAATGTTATCCTTTTTGCATGATACAGAGAGCCAAGTTACCCATCATTGCCAGGTCTCATCTCACAGTAATTAGAGTAGAGGGAGAGGTAAGAGCCAACATCAGGAGGATGAGATCTGGAAGTGCTGGTAATGATGCATAACTCCGCTCTGCTCAGTCTCTACACAGAAGCGGATGAGATCAGTGAGAGGAGGAGGGTGTACTTGATTTGCCCCTGCCTGCTTATAATTGGTCACCCTCCTGCAAGGGAAGGAGTGCACACACCCAAAGACAAAACTGGCAACATCAAGTTAAACCTTACATTAATTATTCCCTAAATGTTGCAAGCATATATTTCCACAACGGATGAACAAAGGAGCAATTATAAAATAAAACCCTTTACTTAGCTGTGCAGCTACTAATCCATACTGTGGCCAGTGTAACATGCTCAAACTGGTGAAAAGTTATCTTCACACAGGGGTTGGATGTATTTATTTATTTTTTAAGTAGAGTACATTGCTCCTCAGCTTTCTGGCCATAATGCTGGCCAGGGGCAATGCGCTCCTTAAAGGGAAGGTGCCATAAAAAAATAAAAAAACATTCCAGCGATTGAAAAAAATGTAAAGAATTAATGTTTAAATTTTCTTAAAAAAATAATATAATTTGTCTATAATTTAGTAAAATATGAAAAATAATTTTAAGAGGTTTGGCATTTCCACTTTTAAACACTAGGGGGAGCAGCTAATGAAATTTGACAAAAACCTAGTGTACAACTAGCTCACATTACTGCACTGCAGTAAATATGGGCAGAGTCTGCTGACATGGCTGTGAACCCAGTGAGAAGCCATTTTGTTGGTGACTGCAAAGTTATACTGACAAGTAGACAGTCACCGAGGATGGCAGGCAGCAAGGATTCTGGGAGATATGTGGTGGAGGGAGCAGGGTGACAGCAGCACAGAGTATTTCAGGAGAGCAGTGTGCTGGTCTATAGGGGCCCCCTGTTTGGTGCGCGGAGCAGCCAGGGATTGTACATAGAGCGCTGTCTTTTATACACATGGATGGACCGTCTGCTCCACAGAAATCCAGGAAACATTTCTGCGGATTGATGGCCTGGTCTGATCCAGACTTTGCATGCAGACCCCATTCCCCTCCTCAGATCCTGTCTTCTCCATCCTGTCCTGGCAATGTGTGAAAGCGAGGCGACAGGCGCAGTCCGGGGTGACGCTGGGAAGGAAATGTAGCCATATAGTAACAATAAAAATGAGACCCCTCTCTTCAGCTACCTCACCAGCCCTCCCCTGACTACACCTAACTGGAGGTCATGCTGTCCCCTCTATTACCCCAGACCCGCGTGCAGGTGCTCAGCCAGAACCACCATAGAATGGGTCCGCTTTCTGAAGATAATACTGCCATAGTGTTCTCACATAATACTATCCTATAGTTCTCACATAATGCCACCATATAGATCACAAATAACGATGCCATAGTGTTCTCACATACCGCCATATAGATCACACAATACCGCCATATACTTCACACATAACGACGCCATATAGATCTCACATACCACCAGTGTTCTCACAATATCATATCACATAATACCGCCATATAGATCACACAACATGGGGGAGAGGAGTGCATAGAAGAGAATTCGATACACGGCCCAGCAGTTAGTATCACACATAGCAGGATTAGATACACAGCTCAGCAAAGTATCACACAGGATAGGATTAGATACACGGCTCAGCAGACAATATCACGCAGGAGAGCATTAGATACACAGCTCAGTCAGTATTACACAGGGTTGGATTAGATACACGGCTCAGCATACAGTATCCCACAGGAGAGGATTAGACACACGGCTCAGCACACAGTATCCCACAGGAGAGGATTAGATACACGTCTCAGCACAGCATCACACAGGATAGGTTTAGACACACGGCTCAGCACACAGTATCACACAGGATAGGATTAGATACACATCTCAGCACAGTATCACACAGGGTAGGATTAGATACACGGCTCAGCACACAGTATCCCACAGGAGAGGATTAGATACACAGCTCAGCAGACAGCATCACACAGGACAGGATTAGATACACAGTCAGCACAGTAACACACATAGGAGGAGATACACTGCTCAGAGTCAGCATCACAAAGGATAGGATTAGATTACCTCTCCCCCGCCAATATTATTTCACTTGCTGCCGGCGCTGCTCCTTTCTCCCTCCTGTGCAGTCCTTTGTCTCCTCCTCCTATAACAGCAGGGCTCTCAAGTGGAGCTCACAGATGCACTGAGCTCCAGAAAGATGGCGCCGATCTCCTGCCTCTGCTGTGGTGTGGATGGTTCAGGGGGCATGGCCAGATCACAGCAGGGAGCAGCTCAATGCAAAATATAGGGTCGGATGCTGACCGCAGATCTCTATGCCCAGGGCTGCCGTATTTGCATAGTGTAAGTGTCGTGCAGCTACACTTGCAAAGCAAAATGGCGGCGCCCAGTGGCTGGAAAAAAAAAAGTTAGCTAAAAAATGTAAATTTGTATTAAAAATAATTGTTTATATAAACAGTCATTTTTAATACAAAAAATAAAATGTGGCACCTTCCCTTTAAGATTGACAGTTCAAGTTGATAGTATTGGAGAAGTGCAGAGGAACTGAAACTGGCCAGATACAATTATATGGCTTGTTTCAGAGCAGCACTTACAAGCTCTAAAGCATTTAAGTCCTTGCAGGTGCACCAACAGTAGTTTTTCGCCCAAGTATGAAGCCGCATGACATTTAAGAAAACAGAATCTTAAAGGGCTGATGGGGAGCACAAAATATATATATATATACATACATACACACACACACACACATATACATATATACACACACACACCTATGTACATTTTTTTTAAATATATAAAGCAAACACCATAGACAAATTGAACAATCAAGGCTAAAGTACAGCAGGCAAAACTGAAAGGGTTTACTCGCCCCTTAAAAAATAGTGAGGAAAGAATGGTTGTAGATGACGAGGAAAAAGCTAACATATTAAACACTTTCTTCTCCACGGTATTCACGGTGGAAAATGAAATGCTAGGTGAAATTTCAAGAAACAATGAAAACCCTATATTAAGGGTCACCAATCTAACCCAAGAAGAGGTGCGAAACCGGCTAAATAAGATTAAAATAGATAAATCTCCGGGTCCGGATGGCATACACCCACGAGTACTAAGAGAACTAAGTAATGTAATAGATAAACCATTATTTCTTATTTTTAGTGACTATAGCGACAGGGTCTGTTCCGCAGGATTGGCGCATAGCAAATGTGGTGCCAATATTCAAAAAGGGCTCTAAAAGTGAACCTGGAAATTATAGGCCAGTAAGTCTAACCTCTATTGTTGGTAAAATATTTGAAGGGTTTCTGAGGGATGTTATTCTGGATTATCTCAATGAGAATACTCTTTAACTCCATATCAGCATGGGTTTATGAGAAATCGCTCCTGTCAAACCAATCTAATCAGTTTTTATGAAGAGGTAAGCTATAGGCTGGACCACGGTGAGTCATTGGACGTGGTATATCTCGATTTTTCCAAAGCGTTTGATACCGTGCCGCACAAGAGGTTGGTACACAAAATGAGAATGCTTGGTCTGGGGGAAAATGTGTGTAAATGGGTTAGTAACTGGCTTAGTGATAGAAAGCAGAGGGTGGTTATAAATGGTATAGTCTCTAACTGGGTCGCTGTGACCAGTGGGGTACCGCAGGGGTCGGTATTGGGACCTGTTCTCTTCAACATATTCATTAATGATCTGGTAGAAGGTTTACACAGTAAAATATCAATATTTGCAGATGATACAAAACTATGTAAAGCAGTTAATACAAGAGAAGATAGTATTCTGCTACAGATGGATCTGGATAAGTTGGAAACTTGGGCTGAAAGGTGGCAGATGAGGTTTAACAATGATAAATGTAAGGTTATACACATGGGAAGAAGGAATCAATGTCACCATTACACACTGAATGGGAAACCACTGGGTAAATCTGACAGGGAGAAGGACTTGGGGATCCTAGTTAATTATAAACTTACCTGGAGCAGCCAGTGCCAGGCAGCAGCTGCCAAGGCAAACAGGATCATGGGGTGCATTAAAAGAGGTCTGGATACACATGATGAGAGCATTATACTGCCTCTGTACAAATCCCTAGTTAGACCGCACATGGAGTACTGTGTCCAGTTTTGGGCACCGGTGCTCAGGAAGGATATAATGGAACTAGAGAGAGTACAAAGGAGGGCAACAAAATTAATAAAGGGGATGGGAGAACTACAATACCCAGATAGATTAGCGAAATTAGGATTATTTAGTCTAGAAAAAAGACGACTGAGGGGCGATCTAATAACCATGTATAAGTATATAAGGGGACAATACAAATATCTCGCTGAGGATCTGTTTATACCAAGGAAGGTGACGGGCACAAGGGGGCATTCTTTGCGTCTGGAGGAGAGAAGGTTTTTCCACCAACATAGAAGAGGATTCTTTACTGTTAGGGCAGTGAGAATCTGGAATTGCTTGCCTGAGGAGGTGGTGATGGCGAACTCAGTCGAGGGGTTCAAGAGAGGCCTGGATGTCTTCCTGGAGCAGAACAATATTGTATCATACAATTATTAGGTTCTGTAGAAGGACGTAGATCTGGGGATTTATTATGATGGAATATAGGCTGAACTGGATGGACAAATGTCTTTTTTCGGCCTTACTAACTATGTTACTATGTTACTATGATTAATGCAAGAATCTAACCCTCTACAAATGACACGGCTGAGTTTGAGGATGGTCTTCCATTACTGTATTTGCATAAAAAACAACTTTGCTAGGAAAATGTTAAAATAAAAAACAAAGTCAGAATCCACAGGTCAATATAACCCAAGTGTAGGCGCAAAACCAAGACATTAGCCCCTTCATGGCTTCCGAAATTGGGCTGAGGGGTACAACATATGGCCCATTCATTGCTAGCTGAAGACGTGAGCACAATAGGATGCAAGTGAACAGCTGCTGGACATGGGCATCGCATTATCAAACAATAAGCTTCTCAAACAGGTCCCTGGAAATGATGCTTTGGTGCCACAACAAAAAGAATAAGGATGAGAGCAAAGAAAGGACTTCAGGGGGAAGAAAAAAAAAAAAAAACAAAACAGCCAAATTACTGTTTTCGTTTTGTGAGCAATCATGCACTATTGCAGGGACGGCCCCTGGCTTACAGCGCTGCTAGCGTCTCCCTCCGTTACTGCATTCCTAAGGAACAGAGGGAGACGCTAGCAGCGCTGTGAGCCAGGGGCCGTCCGAGGGCGAGTAGATCCATGTTTTTTATTTTTATTCTTCATTTTTTACATGAATATGGATCCCAGGGCCTGAAGGAGAGTCTCCTCTCCTCCAGACCCTGGGAACCACACGCCGACATCCAGGATCGCTCCCTGCACACGCCGTACCCGGCGTATAAGACGACCCCAGACTTTTGGGACAATTTTTAGGGGTCAAAAAGTCGTCTTATACGCCGGAAAATACGGTAGATTAAAAGGGATAATCATTTAAAGTTTTAAAATAGCTAATTTTAAATTTTTTCTCAAATTTCTGATATGTTTTGTCTTTATTTATAAAAAAAATATCAACCTAAATTTTCCATTATCATAGTATAATGTGTCACGAAAAAAAAAAACAATCTCAAAATCACTGGGATTTGTTGAAGCGTTCCAGAGTTATTACCACAAAGTGACATTGGACAGATTTAAAAAATTTGGCTCCGTCACTAAGGGGTTAATAGTTTGGGAGATTCATCTAAGCACAACAGAGAGCAGAAACATGCATTAACCCCTAAGGGTATGTGCTAGTGATGAGCGTGTATACTCGCTGCACGGGTTTTCCTGAGCACGCTTGGGTGACCTCCGAGTATTTATGACTGCTCGGAGATTTAGTTTTCATCATGGCAGCTGAGTGATTTACAGTTGCTAGGTAATCCCCACATGTAATCAAGCTGGCTACTAGCTGTAAATCATGCTGCTGAGGTGATGAAAACTTAATCTCTGAGCAGTCATAAATACTCAGAGACCACCAGAGTGTGCTCGGGAAAACCCGAGCAACGAGTACACACGCTCATTACTAGTATGTGCCCATGATCTGGAGTTGCTGCGGGTTTGATGTCTACTATGCGACCACAGACGCATGCGGCTCACCCATGGAGACGGACATGCAGCGCTTCTTTCCGGACCGCAGCATGGCAAATTCTCTTGCGGAGACAGGAGTCTTTGCAAGAGAAATGACATCAATAGTATGTATTAAATGTAGTGAATCTGCACGGTTCAGTGAACACATGCAGATTTGCCTGCATACAATAGACGACAGCGCTTTCCAGATCGTGAGCACCCGGCCTTAATGACCACGGCTGACACAGCCTTAATAGCAAATTTTTTGTGTTTTCGCCTCTCCACATTTGTTTGCGCAACTTGTTTTGTTTTGCCTGACGTAGCTGTAAGAGGCCTTATTTTATGCTATTTTGTCTCACCGTTTAGGGGTTCAAATCAATTAGATGTAGCATTTTCTTTTATGACAACACATAATATTTATACTGTTCACATTTACACTAAGTGCTTGTTTCAATTTATCCAGCCCCTCAGCCTTTTATTCTCTAATGTGGCAGTTGAAACGGTAGAGGGAAACCGATGTGGGTACAGACTGGATCCCATGGTTTGCTATGGCACTGTTCATATTCATACAGCTGGACTGCTCCCCCAGGCTCCACCTACTTCAGTATATATGTGTGCGTGTGCATATACATGTGTGTGTGCGTGCATGTACACACACTATTTAACATGCACACACCAGAAGTGCGTCAAACCACGCCCATCGGCCCCCCGTCACATGATCGCGGGTTGCTGATGGGCTGGCATGACAACCAGGGGTCTGCAGGAGACCCCTGTGGTTGTCATAGCCGATCTGCCATGAGCACCACCCAGTGGTCAGTGCTCATAGCAGATGGTCATTTTAGCTTTGTGTAGCAAAAGCTTCAGCTTCAAGTCTCTTACGGAGTCTATTGAAGCGTGTAAACAGTGGGGGATTTAAAAATTAAAAAAATAAAATAAAGTCCGCATCACCCCCATTTTGCCCCATTCAAGAAAAAAAAAAAAAAAACTAAAATAAAAATTTATTAACCCCTTTCTGACATGGGACGTACTATCCCGTCGAGGTGGGGTGAGCCCCCATGACCACGGACGGGATAGTACGTCCAGCGCGATTGGCGGCGCTCACGGGGTGATCGCCGCCGATCGCGGCCGGGTGTCAGCTGTTTATCGCAGCTGACATCCGGCACTATGTGCCAGGAGCGGTCACGGACCGCCCCCGGCACATTAACCCCTGGCACACCGCGATCAAAGATGATCGCGATGTGCCGGCGGTACAGGGAAGCTTCCCGCAGGGAGGGGGCTCCCTGCGGGCTTCCCTGAGCCCCCCGCAGCAACGCGATGTGATCGCGTTGCTGCGAGGGTCTCACCTCCATCCCTGCTTCCTCCAGCCCCGGATCCAAGATGGCCGCGGATCCGGGTCCTGCAGGGAGGGAGGTGGCTTCACAGAGCCTGCTTAGAGCAGGCACTGTGAAGGCTGCAGCGCTGCATGTCAGATCACTGATCTGTGATGTCCCCCCCTGGGACAATGTAAAAAAGTTAAAAAAAATTTTTCAAAATGTGTAAAAAAAAAAAAATAGAAAAAAATATTCCTAAATAATGAAAAAAAAAAAAAAAAAATTATTCCCCTAAATACATTTCTTTATCTAAATAAAAAAACAAACAATAAAAGTACACATATTTAGTATTGCCGCGTCCGTAACGACCCGACCTATAAAACTGGCCCACTAGTTAACCCCTTCAGTAAACACCGTAAGAAAAAAAAAAAAAAACGAGGCAAAAAACAACGCTTTATTATCCTACCGCCGAACAAAAAGTGGAATAACACGCGATCAAAAAGACAGATATAAATAACCATGATACCACTGAAAGCGTCATCTTGTCCCGCAAAAAACGAGCCGCCATACAGCATCATCAGCAAAAAAAAAAAAAAAAAAGTTATAGTCCTGAGAATAAAGCGATGCAAAAATAATTATTTTTTCTATAAAATAGTTTTTATCGTATAAAAGCGCCAAAACATAAAAAAATGATATAAATGAGGTGTCGCTGTAATCGTACTGACCCGAAGAATAAAACTGCTTTATCAATTTTACCAAACGCAGAACGGTATAAACGCCTCCCCCAAAAGAAATGCATGAATAGCTGGTTTTTGGTCATTCTGCCTCGCAAAAATCGGAATAAAAAGCGATCAAAAAATGTTACCAATAAAAACGTCAACTCGTCCCGCAAAAAACAAGACCTCACATGACTCTGTGAACCAAAATATGGAAAAATTATAGCTCTCAAAATGTGGTAACGCAAAAAATATTTTTTGCAATAAAAAGCGTCTTTCAGTGTGTGACGGCTGCCAATCATAAAAATCCGCTAAAAAACCAGCTATAAAAGTAAATCAAACCCCCCTTCATCACCCCCTTAGTTAGGGAAAAATTAAAAAAATGTATTTATTTCCATTTTTCCGTTAGGGTTAGGGCTAGGGTTAGGGTTTGGGCTAGGGTTAGGGGTAGGGCTAGGGTTAAGGCTACAGTTAGGGTTGGGGCTAAAGTTAGGGTTAGGGTTTAGATTACATTTACAGTTGGGAATAGGGTTGGGATTAGGGTTAGGTGTGTGTCAGGGTTAGAGGTGTGGTTAGGGTTACTGTTGGGATTAGGGTTAGGGGTGTGATTGGATTAGGGTTTCAGTTATAATTGGGGGGTTTCCACTGTTTAGGCACATCAGGGGCTCTCCAAACGCGACATGGCGTCCGATCTCAATTCCAGCCAATTCTGCGTTGAAAAAGTAAAACAGTGCTCCTTCCCTTCCGAGCTCTCCCGTGTGCCCAAACAGGGGTTTACCCCAACATATGGGGTATCAGCGTACTCAGGACAAATAGGACAACAACTTTTGGGGTCCAATTTCTCCTGTTACCCTTGGGAAAATACAAAACTGGGGGCTAAAAAATAATTTTTGTGGGAAAAAAAAAGATTTTTTATTTTCACGGCTCTGCGTTATAAACTGTAGTGAAACACTTGGGGGTTCAAAGTTCTCATAACACATCTAGATAAGTTCCATGGGGGTCTAGTTTACAATATGGGGTCACTTGTAGGGGATTTCTACTGTTTAGGTACATTAGGGGTTCTGCAAACGCAATGTGACGCCTGCAGACCATTCCATCTAAGTCTGCATTCCAAATGGCACTCCTTCCCTTCCGAGCCCTCCCATGCGTCCAAACGGTGGTTCCCCCCAACATATGGGGTATCAGCGTACTCAGGACAAATTGGACAACAACTTTTGGGGTCAAATTTCTCCTCTTACCCTCGGGAAAATACAAAACTGGGGGCTAAAAAATAATTTTGGGGGGGGGGAAAGATTTTTTTTTTTCAATTTTCACGGCTCTGCGTTACAAACTGTAGTGAAACACTTGGGGGTTCAAAGCTCTCAACACATCTAGATGAGTTCCTTAGGGGGTCTAGTTTCCAAAATGGTGTCACTTGTGGGGGGTTTCTACTGTTTCGGTACATTAGGGGCTCTGCAAATGCAATGTGACACCTGCAGACCATTCCATCTAAGCCTGCATTCCAAACGGCGCTCCTTCCCTTCCGAGCTCTCCCATCCGCCCAAACAGTGGTTTACCCCCACATATGGGGTATCAGCGTACTCAGGACAAATTGTATAACAACTTTTGGGGTCCAATTTCTTCTCTTACCCTTGGGAAAATAAAAAATTGGGGGCGGAAAGTTAATTTTTGTGAAAAAATATGATTTTTTATTTTTACGGTTCTAGATTATAAACTTCTGTGAAGCACTTGGTGGGTCAAAGTGCTCACCACACATCTAGATAAGTTCCTTAAGGGGTCTACTTTCCAAAATGGTGTGACTTGTTGGGGGTTTCAATGTTTAGGCACATCAGGGGCTCTCCAAACGAAACATGGCGTCCCATCTCAATTCCAGTCAATTTTGCATTGAAAAGTCAAATGGCGCTCCTTCGCTTCCGAGCTCTGCCATGCGCCCAAACAGTGGTTTACCCCCACATGTGGGGTATTGTCGTGCTCAGGACAAATTGTACAACAATGTTTGGGGTCTACTTTCTCCTGTTACCCTTGGTAAAATTAAACAAATTGGAGCTGAATTAAATTTTTTGTGAAAAAAAAGTTAAATGTTCATTTTTATTTAAACATTCAAAAAATTCCTGTGAAGCACCAGAAGGGTTAATAAACTTCTTGAATATGGTTTTGAGCACCTTGAGGGGTGTAGTTTTTAGAATGGTGTCACACTTGGGTATTTTCTATCATATAGACCCCTCAAAATGACTTCAAATGAGATGTGGTCCCTAAAATAAAATGGTATTGTAGAAATGAGAAATTGCTGGTCAACTTTTAACCCTTATAACTCCCTAACAAAAAAAATTTTGGTTCCAAAATTGTGCTGATGTAAAGTAGACATGTGGGAAATGTTACTTATTAAGTATTTTTTGTGACATATCTCTGTGATTTAATTGCATAAAAATTCAAAGTTGGAAAATTGCGAAATTTTCAAAATTTTCGCCATATTTCCGTTTTTTTCACAAATAAACGCAGGTAATATCAAAGAAATTTTACCATTGTCATGAAGTACAATATGTCACGAGAAAACAATGCAAGAATCACTGGGATCCGTTGAAGCGTTCCAGAGTTATAACCTCACAAAGGGACAGTGGTCAGAATTGTAAAAATTGGCCCGGTCATTAACGTGCAAACCACCCTTGGGGGTAAAGGGGTTAAAGGATAGGGATGAGGGGGCTGTGCATACCTGGATCAGATAGATAGAGTTATGTACCAGAATTGGGGATATTAATATAGAATTGACCACATTTTTTTTTCTATTTTCCTCCTCTAAAACCTAGGTGCGTCTTATAGTCCAAAAATAAGGTTTTTATGGCCTCAAAAAAATTTTTTTGCAATTGTGTATCATTAAAAATTGGCAGTTTCTTCTGTAGCCCCTGTGCTGCAGTCTATTGCTGACTGCAGCATGAGTTATCCGAGTGTCGATCAGTGAGCACGTTCTCATGAGAGACTATAACGCTTACCTTCCTTTTGGAGAACTCCACACCAATGATTTATAACGAGATGTTGAGATGAACTCTGGTCATAAATCAGTTCAAAGAAAAAGGAAGGCAAGAGTTACAATCTCTCCCATCAGAACCAGCTTAGGGGCCATATCTTTTTAGGCTGTCACAGACAGGTCATATACTACTAAAGGTACCGTCACATTAAGCGACGCTGCAGCGATCCAGACAACGATCCCGATCGCTGCAGCGTCGCTGTTTGGTCGCTGGAGAGCTGTCACACAGACAGCTCTCCAGTGACCAACGATGCCGGTCCCCTGGTAACCAGGGTAAACATCGGGTTACTAAGCGCAGGGCCGCGCTTAGTAACCCGATGTTTACCCTGGTTACCAGCGTAAACGTAAAAAAAACAAAAAAAACAACACTACATACTTACCTTCCGGTGTCTGTCCCCCGGCGCTGTGCTTCTCTGCACTGACTGAGCGCCAGCCGGAAAGCAGAGCGGTGACGTCACCACTGTGCTCTGCTTTCCGGCTAGCCGGCACTCACAGTGCAGAGAAGCACAGCGCCGGGGACAGACAGCGGAAGGTAAGTATGTAGTGTAGTAACCCGATGTTTACCCTGGTTACCAGTGAAGACATCGTTGAATCGGCGTCACACACGCCGATTCAGCGATGTCTGCAGGAGGTCCAGCGACGAAATAAAGTTCTGGACTTTCTGCTCCGACCAACGATGGCACAGCAGGATCCAGATCGCTGCTGCCTGTCAAACTCAACGATATCGCTATCCAGGACGCTGCAACGTCACGGATCGCTAGCGATATCGTTTAGTGTGACGGTACCTTATCAATATCACAGTAGTAAAGCTTTTTTCTAGAGATAGAAGTATAAACTAGTTACAGTAGGTCATGTGTAATAAAAAAAAAGGCTACATAAAAACTTAAAGGGTTGACCCCCACCAACTCAGAGAACTAAAAATGGAGAGGACGTCAAGCATGTGCTCATGTGCCTTATTATGTGATTGCCATAGTCAGTACAGTGCTCAGCCATTTCCAGCATCCTCATTCTTTGGGTCAGTGGGGGTCCTGGAGAACATACCTGAGGCAGGCAATAAGTTATTCCCTAATTTATGGAGAGAGGCTATTTGACAAACTCTATACAAACGCTTTCAATCCTAAAAGTAAAGAAGTATAGGTAATTCAACAATTTCAGAAGTGAACTGCAGTTGGAGGTTCTGTTATAGACAAGCATTTGTATATACAGCAGGTCCATTCTTTACTAGCATTGTATCAAGAGAGGACAAGAGAACACATGAGTGCTAATAGGGGTAACATTGGACATGTCAGAGAGCAATCTGTCCCAGAAATAGAGGACTGGAGAAGTGTGGCATAAAACAAAAACAAGTGTAGAAAAGACATTGTTTAACGTAAATTTAAAAGCTGCATTTTCTTTCCCAATGGAGGCCACAAAAATTGTTAAATTCTGCACAGCCCGGTCAAAAAAATGTTATTCAAATTTATTTTTAGCATCCTATAAAAATGTATCTATTGGTACTCATCGTTTTAAAACGCCCCCTATATCTCCAGCAGTAGGCTCCTGTATTATTTCCCCAATTATCGCAGCCACTGCTCCCAGGAGTCACAGCGGTCTCCCTACCCCCAGAGTAGTCGGAGTAAGCCCTGCTGTTCCCTAGTGGTCAGTCGCAGATCCCTCCCCCAAAAGTCACAGCAGTCTTCCTGCCCCCAGAGTAATCGGAGTAAGGTCACTTCACTGAATGGTTGGTTTTATAGTTATCTCCATTATTGTAATTCACTGTCTAATCCAATTAGAGTAATTTATTAAACTATCACCTTTATGATTGAATTTTAGAAGTTCCGTCACACAATTAGAGTTTGATTGAAAAGTTAATTAACACAGCCTAGACATTGAACTACACTGACAATTCTTTGGTTAGCCCTATATTAAGAATATATTAAGGTGCAATAAGGTGTCACTTCTGACACCGCAACAGTCTGATTTAGGAAACAACTATGTCAGAATTGGGACCCCTTATCGCACACCTTAAATTATTATTAATATAGGGTTAACGAATAACTATACTAACAAGCTCTAGTTCTGTGAGATGATAACTAAGTTTTTAATCAAAACTAATTGTGTGATTGTGGGACTTTTAAAATTCAATCAAAAGTGATATTTTAATTAATAAAGAATTTATGGTCTCCTTGGCTTGATTTGGATTGAGGAGTATAGTCGTCGAGTTTCCTAAGACCTGGATGAGGATAAATTACACGAGGCAGAGAAGGCCTCAGTGGGGTGAAGATTGAGACTGAGCTGTCGTAGGGGGGAGGGGGGTTGTTGGGGTAATGTTGGGGTTTATTAAAATAAGAAAATGTGTATGTGATATAATGCAATGTAAATGGCATTCTGATGTTCCTCTTTATATTGTTAATAAAAATCTAAACAAACAAAAAAAAAATTAATAAAGAATTAATGTTAGGCTACATTCACAAGTTCAGAATTTAATCAGTTTTTAACCTCAGTATTTGAAATCCAAAAACCAGGAGTGGGTGAGAAATACAGGAGTGGTGACGTGTTTGTATTATACTTTTGCTTGGGTTGTTCCTTCTGATTTTGGCTTACACATACTGATATAAAGTACCGACCAAATACTGAACGTGTGCACGTGGCCTAAGCGCTTTTATTTTTCCAGTTTTCACAGACACCGATCCCCTCCAAAACCCCCAGGATTGACAGCTATCTTCCTGCTCAAAGTGTAGTCAGTGTAAGCCCTTCCATTTCCCCAGTGGTCACAGCAGTCCATAGCCCTGACAACCTAGCACCCCACCCCATTTTCTCACTTGATTTGCAGATTTCTTCTAAACATGATCTATGTAGATTTACAGCTAAATTAAAGGGAACCCGTCACCTCGTTTTGCCAATATAAGATGCGGCCACTGCCTTTCAGGGCTTATCCACAGCATTCTGTAATGCTGTAGATAAGCCACCAGTCCAACCTGAAAGAAACAAGTTAGATTATACTCACCGGGGGAAAGCGGTCCGGTCCAATGGGTGTCGCAGGTCCAGCGCCTCCCATCTTCATACGGTGTCGTCAGCCTCCTTGCTTTGTGCCACGCTCCTGCTCAGGCGTACTTTTCTGCCCTGATGAGGGCTGAGCAAAGAACTGTAGTGCGCAGGTACCGGAAAAGGCCAAAGAGGCCCAGCGCATTGCATTACTTTGCTCTGCTCTCAACAGGGCAGATCAGTACGCCAGAGCAGGAGCACAGCACGAAGCAAGGAGGCCGACGACACCGCATGAAGATGGGAGGCACCGGACCTGGGACCTGCGACACCCATCGGACCGGACCTCCCCCGGGTGAGTATATTAAAGATTTTTTTTCCTCTTGCAGGTCAGATAGGGGGCTTATCTACAGCATTATAGAATGCTGTAGATAAGCCCTGAAAGGCAGTGGCTGCATCTTATAGCGGCAAAACAAGGTGACAGGTTCCCTTTAAATGACGCATTACCAATAGAGTATTACAAAATTACAAAAACACCTCACAAAATGGTATTCAACGACGGGAATTTAATTTGTTCTATTTTATACTGTCAGAAAACCAGCTTGATGCACAAGGGTTGGATTTATGGTGAACATTTCTGTAAAAATCTGCAGGAGGAAGACCTGATTAGATCTCCAAACATTCACAGATTTTATGGCCCATGTGTACCTACCCAAAGGCCTCATTCACACGTCAGTGTGTAAATACAGACTTGCATTGTCCCATTCAATATGTGATGCCAATAAAAAACACGGACATGTCTACGCAAGTTTTGCATGGACACCGTCCATGAAAAAAATCACAGATCATAATGGGCATGTTGGGTCAGTGAAAAAAAACGAATACAATACATCTATGCAACGTGGACGTGTGAATAAGGCCTTATTTGAGATGCCCATCCAATATGACAAAAAGCCAGCTACAGTTAAAAGACAGCAGCATCTTACCATCTTCTTCGCCATCGTTTTCCACTATTGACCCGTTCTCCTCTTCGAAGCTTCCAATGCCAGATTCTATCTGTGGGGGCTGAACATGCTGCTGTGACAGTAACAGCCGGACATTACTAATCTCCCTCTTTAACAATTTTAAGCGTTTACTTCGAGATCCACTTGATTTCATAGCATAAGTCAAGTCTAGTTTCTCCAGCATCTCTTTCAGTTGTTCTTCCAAGGGCATGTGGACACGATTACTAGGATTCAGCAGCTTATCAACTGCAGAAAGCAAGGAAAAAGTCAGATCACTAAAAATTCCTATTCACCACTGTATTTTCCAGCTACACCGGTATAACACATGAAATACAGTCAAACCTCAATTCAGATCTCCAGCTGGTGACTGATATAGTGGCTCATCCTGCCGCCTGAACAGAATTCACTTCTGTCTAAATTGGTCAAACATGTGCTGATAGTTTTATTAGTATATCCTTAAGTGAAATGGAGCTTGATTTTACTGTTATAAAGCTCCAAATCCCCAGCATATCCTTAGGGTTAAACTAGTACAAGATTAGAAAACATGCATTAACATACAGAAAAAAAAAAAGCCCTTACCATCTTCCCATGAGAACTGTGGTGGTGGTTCAATTTTTGGTGGTTCTGGCAAATGTATCCCCGTCTCTTCATCAAAACCAACGGCGTTGGCATCTCGCCTTGCTTGCCTTAACAAAACGCCGCCTTGATCCCTCAACCGAACGGCAGCACGATAGAACATGGTGTCCTTGGCATTATACTTCATGCAGTTCTCAATGATGAGATTGAAGTCCTCTTCAAACGCATTTAGATTTGGGTACCTCTGCTCCTCCAACTGTTTCTTCATGGTAGAAAAGTCCATGGGATGTTTGATGTGATCCAAATAATCAGGAACCTTGAAGAAATATGTTGTGAAAGGCTCATCAGAAACATACCTGTTTTACTCCGAGACGAGATTGTGTGTAGGGGTGGAAGCAGGCTGGTACACATTATCTATCAGGCATCAGCCGCAAACACCCACCTCTGAAAGATTCACGGGCTGTGCAAATATGTGAGCTGGATCCTTCTCCTGCAGTTGTTCGAGCAGCGATCGCAGTATTACTGTCAGTGGTGTCAACTGCAGCTCCATAGCCACCTGCTCAACTTTAACCTAAGGAACAAGGAATATTACAAACTGAACGTCCTGCGTGAAGAGAGGATGGGGTATTTGATATATGCCAGTAATGAGCCTATAGCACGCTAGAGTCCCACACCTAGCCCGAAGCAGAAAAGTATCACTCTGATAGAGCCTAGAGGAAGAGAATCTTGGTGGAGAAATAAAGACGACACGTTGGGGCAGAGTAATGTTTGACTAGAATGTTAGTGTAGAGGCGCCAATGTTATAACCATGGTTCATGCACGATGAAACATTTGGTGCAGTTTTAGACCCTTACTTTACATCAATCTTTGAGAACCCTTGTATTTTATGCCACTCGTCCTTGGCAAAGGAGTCTCAAAAAAGATTCTAAAGCACGTAAATATTGTATACAAATGAAAGCACACACAAAAAAAATGTAAAGACTTTGTATAAAGATGTTTGTTATAATTAAGTTCCTATACGAATTGACTGTGCCTCCACAAAAAAAGCATGGTAGCCACACTTTTCTACACAGTGGGGAAAACATGTCAACAGGACAGTGTTGATATATGCTGTGTACATTGGGGACTACGGCCATAGAAAGTCAGAAAAACATCAGGTGAAAGAGCACAGGCTCGCGTGTGCACACATCAAGTAGCACCGGAGGTACATTCATCCGAGGGGTAGATGGAATAGGTACCTGTTCACGTTTTAACTTTTCCCTTTTCCGGATAAGTTCAATAAGTAACCGCGCTCTCTCAAGGTCATGCCGCAACCGCTGCCAGTATTTTAACTTCTTTTTCAATGCCTGGACTTCCTCATCATCTTCTCTCTGAAACAAATGAACATGATGAAAAGAAAAAAAGAATCTACATGAAATATATACCTGTAGTCAATATCAAGACACGGAAGTATTGGTAATATAGGAAAGGACAGACAATTCTGCGGGAGGGAATCAGTCAATATGTGAAGGGAGGGTACAAAGGATCACTTCTTCAGGACAGTATGGCCTCCAAATCTTCTGCTATTACTCGTCTATTTCCAGATTTGTTGCAATTTCGCTTAAAGCTGGACATTCTTTTTTCTGTGATCATCAACTACATGTAGAGATGCTACTGTTCACTAAACCCAAGATGCATCTTAGGAGCTGAATAAATTGAAGGGTGTAGAGTTTTAGGTTCGATCCATAGAAGTTAGAGAGCAGCTGTTGGCCTAACATTTGCTCAATGTATTCCTCCGAACCCCCCAAATACAGTCTGAGTCAGCTGGTTCATGTGTGGTATAGGGAGAGGGAAGTCATCAGCAGAGACACTCTGCCACCAATCTGTTCTGCCAGTTATCTTCCCCAGTAAGGGAAAAGTCAGGGTAGCATAGTATACAATAGATCAGGGGTGGGCAATACATTTTCTCGAGGGGCTACATGAGAGACAGTCAACGTTGTGGAGGGTGGAAACATGAGGCTGGAATGAATTCTGCTCAATATTATTATAATTTTATATTAACCGAATTCCTTAATAGTGAGCATAATTAAATATACTAACACCCCCTTGTGCATCTAATATGAGCCCACACATTGCCCCCTATATGCAGTATGAGCAGTCACAAAGTCACTTATACACAAGACACACAATGATACATATAGCAAAAACACACCTCGCTCCAGTTCCCTCAGTGCACTTATGCGTCACACAACTGAAGCAAAGTATTAATGTGAGTGATGAGCGAACGTGCTCGGATAAGGCGTTATCTGGGTATGCTACCCGACTGACTTCGGCGTAAGCGGCTGCTCGAAAGCCACAACACACATGCATGGATAGCCTGTTTGTTAACCATTCCCTGCATGTGTTGTGACTAACACCAGCGAGATATGCAGCCACGGGGACTCAACATATTTTTCGTGCACGCCAAAGTCACTCGGTTAGCACAGGACCATGCTCGTACAACAGCTTATCTGAGTACATTCGCTTATCACTAATTAACGTCTGTCTCAATCGCACACGCTGACTGATGAAAGCAGGAGCCAGCGGCTCCCTCCTCCATCATCATTATATTTACTGCAATGAGCATCGGGAGGATAGCGGTGACATCAAAAAGTTGGGCGGCCACATGGTCCGGCCTATCCACCATTGTTTTCAGTCCTTTGGCTGTCTTGATCCAAAGGCCGGGTTGGAACAACCAGATGTGGGCAGGACCAGCCAGTGGCACAAAAAAAAAAAAAAAAAAAAAAAAAAAAGCTTTCGACAGACATGATCACCTTAAACTACTGCAGGATCACCCATTGACTTCAAATTTCTGGGCACTTTGCATATAACACGGCAATGACGTGGTAAATTATAATTACATAGAAAGTGTGATGGCCACAACGTGAAAAAATAAATAAACTACAAAAGTAAATTAAAAACTAAATAAATCTTGCTAACAGTCTGAATAACTGCTTCGAGCACCACGTTGTCGGTAATATTAATAAAAAAAAGTATCCAACAAATAAAAACCCATTTTTAATGGAAAAGGAACCTTAATTTAAGATGTATTAAAAAAAAAAAATGAAAAACAGACTTAAAAAAAAAAATAGAAATTAGGCCCCAAGTTCCCAAAAAAGGAATAAACTATGAATATACTAATGATATTAATATTTTTAGAGCTCTTGAAATGTATATATGAAAATGTGTCTGGTCATTAGATGAAAATGGCACATTCTAGAACCGGTTTATCGGATTCCTGATGTAAGAATCAGGCCAGGGTCACACAAACGCATGTTCTCTCGTACAAAAGAATTGGGCTGATCAGTGCACTGGTCATCTTGCAGGACAGGTAAGGAAGAGACGGAGAATGTCATTTCTTTATCTCCTCCATTGCTGGTGTCTTCGGATGACATCTGAGTGCAGTGTGATGCTTCACATGCATAGACTTGTACGAGCGCATTTAATCCGATTCTTGGATGCACCACCAGGATTATTGCAATCGTTTTCTGAGAAAACAATGGCCATCTACACTAAACCATAGTATAACATTAATCTGAATGCAATCCATTTTTACTCGGATTTATGTGCTCGTGTGAGCGAGCCCTAAAGGAGAAGAACAGATCGCCTATAACCTCAAACTGACTTTGAGAAAACAAATCCATTGATGTAAGAAAACAGCACACACGGCTGCCCTTCTCCACCCGGCAAATCAGTTTCACTGATTTCTACATCCTGGGGGTGCAGATATATGGAGGAGGAAGGAGCTGTAAGGTCTCTCTCCCATCATTCAGCCTAGAATTTAGCGCAGCGGGCATGAGGACGCCACTAGATGGCGCCTGCTGTGCGGAGTCTCAGTGTGCACACAACAAAGACTGAAGCACATCCTGGGAGAGGAATGAGGGAAAGGTGTGGTGTGTAGGATTTACTCCATTATTATTATTATTTACTATTATAGCACCATTTATTCCATGTGAGGAGGGGTATACATAATAAAAACAAGTACAATAATCTTAAACAATACAGGTCACAACTGGTACAGGAGGAGAGGACCCTGCCAGCGAGGGCTCACAATCTACAAGACCATTATTCACTTGTGGGGCAATATGTGGGTCCTAATGCTGTATGTGTGCGTGGTGGCAATCATACTGTACGCCCGTACCTGTTGTATGTTCCTCTGAGACTGTAAGCTGGACTGGAGCCGTCTGAGTAAGGGAATGCCATTCCTCGAGAGTCTCTTTAGCAACCAGTAACTCTGCACCCGCTCAACAAATTGCTTTTTCCGTTGAATGGATACCTGGTTTATTATTTTGTTAATTCTACAGGGGAGGGGAAAAAAAAAAGTGTTAATTGAACATCAGAACAAAATATATTTCAGTGATCATGCAGTTTCGGCACTAAACAAAAGCTTGCTGGAGTAAAATAAATGACATTTATTAATAGGCACATTGCCTCAATACATCATAAACCTCACTTAGGCAGCATTCTGATGTCCGTCCGCTTCAGAGGAAAAAAGAAAAAGACCATCATCAGCTGGATTTCAGCGCACTGAATAGGAGCACTTGATCCATGATTCAGACTGCAGATCAAAAATAGACGTGTATTATTCTTGCTCACACTCCATCTATAAATAAGACAGCCCCAAAAAAGATGTCCATGTCCTTTAAACAAAGGTCAGACCCTTAATAATAAGGGCTTGCTAACATCTAGCTTTTATGCGTATTTTTCTGTACGCAAAAATAACAGCATTTTCAAATAATTGCAAATTAAATGAGATTTCTAAAATCTGATTCACATGGTACGTTTTGATTCCTTGTTTTCTTTCCCTAGCAGTGTTTAGGTTTTCTAAACATTAGCGTGCCAATTATCCCCTTCACGACATGCGCCGTACTAGTACTGCGAATGTCGTGTCTCCCCCTTCGATGTGGGCTCCGGCGGTGAGCCCACAGCAAAGTCGCGACATGTCAGCTGTTTTGAACAGCTGACATGCGCGCATAATAGTGGCAGGTGGAATCGCGATCCACCCGCCGCTATTAACTAGTTAAATGCCACTGTCAAACGCTGACAGCGGCACTTAACTACCGCCTCTGGCCATAGGGACGGAAATGCGCGCATTGCCGACCCTCGTCATGTTATCGGGGGTCAGGGATGCGTCAGCATAACAACCAGAGGTCTCCTTGAGACTTCTATGGTTGTTGATGCCGGCTTGCTGTGAGCACCACCCTGTGGTCAGCGCTCATAGCAAGCCTGTAATTCAGCTGCATAGGAGAGATCTGATGATCGCTCCTATGTAGCAGAGCCAATCCAGTTGTGCCAGCTTCTAGCCTCCCATGGAGGGTATTGAAGCATGGCAAAAGTTAAAAAAAAAAGTTTAAAAAAATATGAAAAAAGAAAAAAAAAAAAGAAAAGTTTAAATCACCCTCCTTTCGCCCCATTCAAAATTTTAAAAAAATTAAAAAAAAATAAAAAACTCAAACCTACATATATTTGGTATCGCCGAGTTCAGAATCGTCCGATCAATTAAAAAAAAGGATTAACCTGATTGCTAAACGGCGTAGCGTGAAAAAATTCATAACGCCAGAATTACTTTTTTTTGGTCGCCGCGACATTGCATTAAAATGCAGTAACGGGCGATCAAAAGAACATATCTGCACAAACGTGGTATCATTAAAAATGTCAGCTCGGCACGCAAAAAATAAGCCCTCACCCGACCAGAGATCCCGAAAAATCGAGACGCTACGGGTATCGGAAAATGTCGCAATTTTTTATTTTTTTTTTTAGCAAAGTTCAGAATTTTTTTTCACCACTTAGATAAAAAAAGAACCTAGCCATATTTGGTGTCTATGAACTCTTAATGACCTGGAGAATCACAATGGCAGGGCAGTTTTAGCCAAACAAAAACAAGTGTGGGATTGCACTTTTTTTTGCAATTTCACTACACTTGGAATTTCTTTTACCGTTTTCTAGTACAAGACATAGTAAAACCAATGGAGTCATTCAAAAGTACAACTTGTCCTGCAAAAAATAAGCCTTCACATGGCCATACTGACAGAAAAATAAAAAAGTTATGGCTCTGGGAAGGAGGGGAGCGAAAAACGAAAACGGGCTGCGTCTTGAAGGGGCTAAAGGGGTTGTCCGATATAGAATGACATGTCTGCTGTCCTTGTGTGTGACTGCAGACCTGTGACTACTCCCAACCCATATACTGTGTGACTGTGTGCTGCAAGAATTCGCTGGTGTCTGCACTGGGAAAGCAGGGCTGTGGGGTCAGAGTCGTGGAGTCGGAGCCCATTTTGGTGGAGTCTGAGTGGGTGTCATGGAAATTGAGGATTTGGAGGCTTGGCTTCCCAACTCCACAGACCTGTGAGAAAGGCTGTCAAGTATGGGATATGTACACTCCAGGGCAGAGCCGTCCAGTGGGCATGGTCTCGCTCAATACACAGCGCATGCACTAGGATTCACAAGCCAGCGCAGAGTGACTGCAGACTAGTCACTCTAGACCGGACAACCCCTATAATTAAGCGTTTTTAATTGCCGTTTCCCTCATTGCAAACAATAGCTTAGCACCTAAAACAATTACTGCAGCAATTTTCTGGCAATAACCTGCATTTTTCATGTTGAAAGCAAAAACAAAAAAAAGATTATGTGCACACGTTGCGGATTAGCCTTAGGAATTTCTGGTGCGGATTCTGCCTCTCCTGGCAGAAAACGCAGCTGCGGATTTGTCGTGTTTTTTGTGCGGATCCGCAGCGTTTGTGCTGCGGATATACTGCGTTTTTTTACCCCTGCGAATTTCTATAATGGAATGGGTAAAAAAACGCTGCAGATCCGCAAAAAAGTAGTGACATGCTACTTCTTTTAATCCGCAGCGTTTCCGCAGCAGATTTTCCGCTAAGTGTGCACAGCTTTTTTTTTTTTTTCTCCTTGATTTACATTGTACTGTAAATCAATTGCGGATCTGCAGCGTTTCTGCACAGCAAAAAATGCTGCGGATCTGCAGAGAAGCCGCAACGTGTGCACATACCCTAAAGCAATTCAGGAACCTACCCTTAAAGATACTGATAAGTGTGCTGTTTTGTTGTGGGGAGCATTTTCCCAAAACTGACAACAGGATGCCAACCATACTGGCATTAGTTTCTGGGTAAATGGTCACTTTGAAGCTAACAAGCAGCAACATGGCAAAAACTCTGCAAGCAAAAATCATTTACCACACAAAAGCCACAGCCTTAACCACCATGGCTATTCATTTACCTTGTGTGCTACTACTTGTCAAGTGAGCCTTTAAAACGAACTTTATTCTCCCTGCAGCGTTTGGCTTCAAGTCATCATGGACGGAGTCGGCGTGGGTTCAGTCACCGCTGAGTATACAGAAAGCGTCTGTAACCGCACCCCCGAACCTGACTGATAGCCGACACAATGCTCATCATAGCAACCTCTAAACACCTGTCCTGAAGCTGGAAAGTGAACAGCCGTGCAGGCTACAGAGACGGATTAGCAGCCAGCCAATTTCCTGTAGGATACATTGCTGCCATTTGACACTATCCTCATTTCCCATAAAATCCAGTCCATCATTACAAATGTAAAGCATAGTCTTGGATGTAATGCAATAGCATGCAAACACATTCTCTCCGGTAACATCTAGCACCACATAGGAAGCGTGACGCACAGCGTTCCTGCAGACACCAATGTGTGCACGCGGTCACCAATTGTGAAGCCTTTTCTTATAAACGGAAAGCCATCTTTAAAGGGAACCTGTCACATTAACAGTGCTGTTCAATGCTAGAGCAGCATGCACAGAGCCAGAGGTGTTACAGGATAGGACATAGCATTCTGCAGGCAGCTCAGACTCCATGATAAATGTTAACAGCTTCCCTTGAGGCCAGTCTCACACGTCCAGATAATTCCGGTACCGGAAAAATCAGTACCGGAATTATCCATGTGCTTATGTTGAACATCAGTGTGGCACACATGCGGCAGCCGTGTGCCGACTGAGGACCACATGGACCATGCAGGAGACAGTGCTAGAGTTGAGCGCTGTCCCCTGCGTGCGGTGCTGAAGCCGGTATTCATCCCTTCTTCCCAGCAGCGTTCGCTGGAAAGAAGGAATTAATAATTTTATTTATTTATTTCTGTTTTTAAAATAAAGTTGCCGGTAATCTGTCCCCTCCCATCCCCCCCCCCCCCCCCCCCCCCCCCCCGCTGGCATTAAAATACTTACCCAGCTCCCTTGGCGCTTACATCCTCTCAGCGTCGCTGCTTGTCCTGTATGAGCAGTCACGTGGTGCCGCTTATTACACAGTAATGAATATTCATCACTGTAATGTGCGGCACCACGTGACCACTCATACAGGACAAGCAGCGACGCTGAGAGGATGTAAGCGCCGAGGGAGCTGGGTAAGTATTTTAATGCCAGCGGGGGGGGGGGGGGGGGGGCACAGGGGGTGGGAAAGGGCAGATTACCGGCAACTTTATTTTAAAAACAAAAATAAATAAATTAAAAAAAATTATTCATTCCTTCTTTCCAGCAAATGCTGCTGGAGAGAAGAAATGAATGGGGCTTCAGCACCACACGCGGGGGGGGGGTTAGGGGACAGCGCTCACAGTAGCACTGTCTTCTGCACGGCACACAGACAACATCCATGTGCGGTACGTGTTTTACACGGACCCATTGACTTTAATGGGTCCATGTGATCCGTGTGCTCCCACGAACACTTACATGTCTCCGTGTTTTCCAAACGGACACACGGTCCGTGAAAACACGCTGACATGTGCAGAGACACATTGATTTTAATGTGTCTACGCGAGTCAGTGTCTCCGGTACGTGAGGAAACTGTCACCTCACGTACCGGAGCCACGGACATGTGAAACCGGCCTTAAACAGGGGATGAAGCTTCAGAAGTGATGCAGAAGGCAGAACATAGGCTGCAGCGGTCAGGTCACAAGAAGAGGTCAGGGAACTATCTGATCACCTGCTGTTCTCGTCATTGACCGCTGCAGAAATCCAAACGGACTGGGCATCACTTCCGAAGCAGCCTTGCCGCGTTGGAAGGCAAGTATTGCCCATTTTTTGTATGTTAAGCGCATCAATGCTTTAAAAGGTCAATAGAAGCTATCCAGCAATGGTAAACCCTAATAAACCATGCCACAGATGTGAATGGAGCTCACTGCCAACATGGGAAAGTACTATACGCTGAAGAAAGATACCAATGAAGGCTCGGTTCACCCCATGCTTTATGTATGGGACAGGAAATCTCCTAAAACAGGACCAGCCACCAAACACCGTTAGGCAAGTATACACCGGTATTCCCTTTTGCAACTGTATAGGAAAGCGAAGACAGTGGTGTTTCCTACAATTTATAATGTAAGACCAGCCTAAACTCTGGACCAAAATGCAGAAATTGCGGTAATGAAATACATTTAAGGCAGGTCCGTCAGTAGATTTTGCAATACAAACTCAATACAGTTCTTAGATCTGATGAAGCTGCTGTACTTACTGCAGAACGGCTGTATAATACAGATATTAAAGTCAGCACTTTAGGAGTCCAGCCTGAGTGGGGGAGTCCAAGTGCACTCACTCTCTGCCCAGCTAACCTGTCAGCTGCAACTTGTACTCAGCCTTGCGAGATTGCTCTAGCAGGTAAGAGGGACACTGAGGAGCCGTCTATCAGGCTAGGTGGGCAGATTGAGGCAACGTTCCTAAAAGGATTATAAAGCAATTCTGATATAGCGATCACAGTAGATAAACCAGCCCCATCAAGTCTAAGATCTGATAATAAACGCAGTTTGTATTTTGAAATCCAATGATTGATCCATTTTACACTACCCACCTTTTGATCTTTGTGCATATGTAACATACAAAGGTTATCAAAAAGGTGAACGCGTGCATTAATAAATGGCCATACACCCATAAAAGCATAAGTTACCAGCTGGATCCTATCAGATGATAACCATGTGCCAGGATGACCGAATCGGACATCATTACGACAAGGCAGCTCCTCTTACCTCTGTGGTGGAATATCGGGTACACTGACCGTCGGTACCACTGTACAGGTTTCAGTCACTGCTTTTTTGGATTTCTTAGCTTTTTTCCTCACTTTTGATGTTGACCTCAAGGACTTATCATTGCCTTTCCTACAAATGCCATTTTTGGCTTCTGGTTCTTCATATATATTTAGTGGCCTCCTGACCCACCCTGAAGGCGTATGAGCATCACAGTACGCAGTCTTTTTTACAGAAAATGTTGTGCCACTGACAGTCACTTCCTTCACAGGCTCCATTCTCATGTAGAGCCCAGCCTTCTGGGCACAGGTTACATGAAACGCTGTGTAACAGTTCGCCTTATGGCACTGAATGCAGGCACCAAAACCTTTCTTCTTGCAGAGGTAGCAAGTTAATTTCCATCTAGCAGGGGGAATGTTCCGAACGCCATCAATCGGTTCAATAAAAACGGTGTTTGCAAACCCTACTTCCGGTATCCATAGAGCGCAGACAACATGTCCCCATCGGTCATCGTCAGTCTTTTTAAAGGCACCTCCCTTGTTTGGGCACAATACGCATTCGATAGCTGTATTTCGTGACTGTAGACAATGCCTGCATAGCCACTGTCCTTCTGGGATGTATGGCACACCGTAACACTCTTGGTGTACTGCTAAATTACACATATCACAAAACAAGATAACATTACTGTTCTGACATTCACCATCCATGCAAATACAACAGACCGCATCCTCATCGATTAATGACTGCTGGTCGCCCTGCTTTTGGTTTTCAAAGTAAGATTCTTTTTCAAATCGGTCCATGAGAAATTCAAATATGTCTTGAGACACTATGGAGAAACCCTCACTTTTCCGTTTCTCGTTTATCATTTCCAACCACGCATAATCCTCCTCATCCATGTCATATTCCACTTCTTCATCCAGCTCTTCTGAGGACTTTTCCTGAAATGTGTAGTATGCAGCGGACCTACTGGGAGCAGATGGGGGGCTACATTCTATGACACGGACTTTGGGTTCTGGAAGAGTGCTGGTGGTTGCATGACCATGGGTGGTTGGAAGAACTTCACTTTTCTTTTTTGCCTTGCTCGCTTTGTTCCTTTTTGACCGCAGACAAACTTGGGGAGGCTGCTCACTGTTTTCTTTATTGCTGTTGCACTCACTCATTTCTTGAGCAGTGGGGTCGTCGTCAGAAATAATATCTAGAGGATCAAATATACTTATTCTGTGCAAGCGGCCTTCGATTTCAATTTCAACCATTCTCTGTGCCTGGGCATAGGTCAAGGTCTCTCGAGTAGGGGAATGTTTAATACTACATGGCGAAGTAGAAGTTCTGGGGGCAGAAACCCTATGCCAACGTCCTTTTCGCCTCATCTTGGGAAATCTAAAATAAATAAAATAATCAACAAATGTCAATTAAGAAATAATAGCATTTCTTGCTTACTTTTACTTTATTAAAAGTACATTTTGATAAAAGATCGCTTACACATTTGTAGTAATTCAATGCATGGCTATCAAGGCCCTGCCTTTCCATAACATACTCTCTATGAAATATTCTCAGACTACAAGCATATTCAGAATTGAGGGAAGGGAAATCATTACTATCCAATATGTAGAGGAGAATAAGGTGACAAAACCCATAGAAGCGGAGTATTACCCAATGAAACAAAAAAAAAAAAAAAAAAAGTCGAAAAAAAATAGTCGGTTATGGCCGACAGAGATGCCAGCAGAGTAGAGCTCCTACATGCGAGCCTGTTGATCTGCCACAAGTGTCAAATTCAGCTTACATGACATGTATGGCCAGCTTCAGGTATCAAAGCATTATTAGAAGTAAACATATAAATCCAGGGAAGGCGCCCGTTACCCATAGAGACCAGGGAAGGCGCCCGTTACCCATAGAGACCAGGGAAGGCGCCCGTTACCCATAGAGACCAGGGAAGGCGCCCGTTACCCATAGAGACCAGGGAAGGCGCCCGTTACCCATAGAGGCCAGGGAAGGCGCCCGTTACCCATAGAGACCAGGGAAGGCGCCCGGTTCCCATAGAGACCAGGGAAGGCGCATGTTACCCATAGATACCAGGGAAGGCGCATGTTACCCATAGATACCAGGGAAGGCGCTCGTTACCCATAGATACCAGAGAAGGCGCTCGTTACCCACAGAGACCAGGGAAGGCGTCCATTACCCATAGAGAATGAAGAATAATTTCAGCAATGTGCTACTGACTTTAAAAAGAAAAAGTCACCATGGATGTGGTTTTCCATAGACATAGCAGTTTAAAGATTTTTGGCAACTTTGTCAACTAAGCGTGCAAGCATATAATTATGGAGCATACATCATTTCAGAACGTGACAAGCTTAGGAGAAGCTCATATCGTAAAAATGGTCACTGGCGAGACGTTAAATCCCAGCTTGATGACTGTCACTGGTCTGCACAATAGTCATGCCACCAATAATAACAGATTCTACCACAACTGGTTCACTTAATGGAGTGCTGCAGTGCTGAGGTAAACCGTGCGCGCAGTCAGTGAAACTGTGGTGCCGAGGTAAACCCTGCGCGCAGTCAGTGAAACTGTGATGCCGAGGTAAACCGTGCGCGCAGTCAGTGAAACTGTGATGCCGAGGTAAACCGTGCGTGCAGACAGTGAAACTGTGGTGCCGAGGTAAACCATGCGTGCAGTCACTGAAACTGTGGTGCCGTGGAAAATCATGCGTGCAGTCACTGAAACTGTGGTGCCGGATAATCATGCGTGCAGTCACTGAAACTGTGGTGGTGGATAATCATGCGTGCAGTCACTGAAACTGTGGTGCCGAGGTTAGCTGTGAGCACCACCACTAAACCTGTACTGCCAAGGTAGACCATGCGCACCTCCACATCCTCATTCTGATATCCATAGAAACTAAAGAAAGCATGAGAGTGGATTCAACTAAGGAAAATCCAGGAAAGCATAAGGCTATGTTCACATACGACAGATTTGTTGCAGATATTTATCTGACAATCCCACATGTCTGAATGGATTTTGTTAAAATGTAATGCACATACTGCACAACAATGTCAATTTACGTGCAGTCAATAAATCTGCTATGCATGAACAGGGTTCCTCCATCCCAGCACATGAAATGACAAATCAGAAGTTCATGGCAGAGCCTGGAATGCGGACGTTCTGTGGTACCACCACCAAGCATGAAACCATTGACAAAATGCCCTCAGGACCAGGCAGATGCTGTAATATATTTCCCAACACACCTGAGACAGCTGTGGATCCCCATCCATAAAACGTGAATGCTCAGAGGGCAGAACACTCAGGCAAAAACTGCTGCAAGCATTTTGGGGGCAGTTTATCCCTGAAGAATACAAAATGGCCAGTGCTCCTGACATTATCTGACGGGGCACCCATACACATCTGATGGTCATTCAGTCCCAATTAAGTCAGCAGGCTCCGACGACTTAAGGATATATTAAGAAATTAAGTTTTTATACCCACAATATTTTCGGGGGCATGACAGTCTAAAAACCAAGCACGTGAACATATGGGCAGGACTCCATCCTTTTGACTTCTTTTTTTATCGGTGTTATCACTCTGAAATGTAACTGTTGCATTTTTTTTCCTCCATTTTCTACACATTATTCCGATGACAAAAGTATATACAAAAGAAGAAAACTCCACTTTATCCTAGGAGAAACATGATAATGCAAATCCCAGAACCTAAAGCAAATCTAACAGAGCGGACTGACTAGATTGGGCGATGCCTGCTCCTATCTATAAGCACAGCTATTTTACATTAAAGGGAAAGCCGGAAATCACATAGTAGGCCCACCCACTGGACTCCTAAGCTCCCAATCAGTAGGGATTTAGAGGAATAAATTACAAGCTCTATTGAATATCTTTTCCCACCAACCTACATCTCTCCCGCTCCATAACATGATGCAGGCAGACCAGGCAGTGCGACAGGCTCCCATAAATCAGTAGCCAAGAACTACAGATTGTGTCTACGGCCAGCTTTGGGAAGAGACCCCCATGCCCAGTGTGGGCCTGGTAAGGTGGCAATAACTTATAGTAAGGAATCAGATGTCCGTTTTTTTTTCCACATACGACAAAATCGGATCGATCATTCTGAACAGAGTGTGGTATGAGAACCATCCACTTTTCTTGTTTGGGACTATAAAAAAAAAAAAAAAACAACACACTTTCTCCATTCTGACAGTCCGTGAAAATCAGACTGCACTCGAACCAAAATCAGACGTGTCTCTGATATTTTCCGCAGACCACTCGGATATGTGAATGGCTCCATAGACTATCAGAGGTATGAGAATCACAAATGGCACTCGTATGCGAAAGTTGGACGTCTGAGAGACCCATCACTAAGTAGCCTGTCCTGTCTCGTATTCTATTCCTGCTGCTCCCCTGATAAGTCAGCAATGTCTTGGGTGTTATAAATCCGCCATAGGGAGCCAGAGATCTGGGCCTGCTTATTTAGAGCCAGTTTGTATAGTGATGTGTGTGGCTCTCAGGATTATCTGGGGACGTCTTTAGGCTGCTCTGCAGAACTAACATGTGGTCCAAGCCTTGTGCAGACCTTAAGTAATAGCTGGAAATAAGAAGGTCCAGATCTCTGGAGCTGGATGGTGGGTTTACAGAAAAACAAAACCGCACACTGGAAAGCAGCAGGAATAACAGAGAGCCAAAAACTGGTGACAGGTCCTCTTATCACATGAAAGAAAATGCTGGCTTCTTATTGCAGGTGTCATTAGTAAAGAGAACACTTCACATTAGAGATGGAGGATACGACTGGCAGGACGGCGGTCCGTCGGCCAGGTACATCATCTGTGACCGCTGGATGGGAGGCCGGGGCAATGTGGGGTTTGCATCATTCTAATAGAGCCAGGAACGCGGGGGGCGAGGAGCCACATGCCCCCATCCAGGGGCCACAGATATCACCGCTCCCATACTTACCATGTATCTGATGGCGTGCACGATGCCCGGAGTTATGGAAGAGTGTAGCCACTGCCATGGTCTCTTACCTGCGGTAATGCTCAGGCCCCGAGGACGAGCCCAGCGTTCAGTGACAGCCTGAGGAGAGCGCGGCTACATGCCAGGCTGTGGTGACATGTCATTCACAATCCTGAGACAGCCCGCTACACCCAAGCATAAAGCTTGCAGGCTGTTACTCCCTGTTATCAGCCAGGGTCTGCCCCAGGTCACATGGGTGAAGTGTATGTGTCCTGCGCCTTTAAGGCCGTGCAGCCGCACACAGCCAGTGCTGATAGGCAGCTCACTCACGTTTGATGACAACACGCCGGCTCAGCTGCCGGCCCCCCGCGGCACAGAGTGTCCCCCCAAACTTGGGCCAGGAGCCAGCCCCGTGACGTCACTGCACCACTTTTCCCGGGCCCGTTCAAACCAATGGGTGGCCGTTAGAGCGGCCGGGAGCAGCGGCGTCAGGGCCGAGCGCTGCAAACATGGCGGCCAACGACACAAGCGTACAAAGCAGCAGACACAGGAGCCTGCCGCCGGCTGGGGGAGGAGAGCTGTGCTGCGCACGGGAATGGCAGCCGTTACCTGAGGACAGCGCCTAATGGCGACCGCTCGCCCTCCCAGTCTGACCGCGAACTGTGGCCACGGAACGATCACAAAAGCTTCCCCTCCTCTCTCTCCAGACCTTCCGGTTGTGCCTCCCTCCCCTCACCAGGCGAGTGGAGGAGGAGGGGCCCCGGAGTGAGCCGAGCGCCGCGCTCCTGGATCCGTGCGGGCGTCCTGGCCTGTCCCCGGGTGCACGCACGGCGGCCGCGGCTCGGCCCGGATTCTTCCTTTGAAACAAACAATGCGGTTTCACCACAACGCGTGCCGCCCCTCTCCGCTGGACACACGCAACGGCGTGACGTACGCTACGTGCCGCCATCATAGGGGAGGCAAGTGTTCTGCCCAGGGTTGTCATGGCAACGAGGCAGCGCGGATGCCTCTCTGCTCCGTCAGGCCCCTCCCCTTCCTTCGTGCTTATGCTCTGGGCTTGTGGCCATGGCAAGTAATGAGACGTTACCACCGCTGGTGACCAGAGGCTGCACAGCCACGGGGCCACTGACGAGGCCTGATGCATTGCAGCTCGCTGTGTGCCGCTCATGTGCGCTACTGACAGCAAGCAGGGCTATGGAAAATGGCCACTGACCGTATCAGCAATGACAGCAAGCAGGGCTATGGAAAATGGCCACTGACCGTATTAGCAATGACAGCAAGCAGGGCTATGGAAAATGGCCACTGACCGTATCAGCAATGACAGCAAGCAGGGCTATGGAAAATGGCCACTGACCGTATTAGCAATGACAGCAAGCAGGGCTATGGAAAATGGCCACTGACCGTATCAGCAATGACAGCAAGCAGGGCTATGGAAAATGGCCACTGACAGTATTAGCAATGACAGCAAGCAGGGCTATGGAAAATGGCCACTGACCGTATCAGCAATGACAGCAAGCAGGGCTATGGAAAATGGCCACTGACCGTATCAGCAATGACAGCAAGCAGGGCTATGGAAAATGGCCACTGACCGTATCAGCAATGACAGCAAGCAGGGCTATGGAAAATGGCCACTGACCGTATCAGCAATGACAGCAAGCAGGGCTATGGAAAATGGCCACTGACCGTATCAGCAATGACAGCAAGCAGGGCTATGGAAAATGGCCACTGACCGTATTAGCAATGACAGCAAGCAGGGCTATGGAAAATGGCCACTGACAGTATCAGCAATGACAGCAAGCAGGGCTATGGAAAATGGCCACTGACCGTATCAGCAATGACAGCAAGCAGGGCTATGGAAAATGGCCACTGACCGTATCAGCAATGACAGCAAGCAGGGCTATGGAAAATGGCCACTGACAGTATCAGCAATGACAGCAAGCAGGGCTATGGAAAATGGCCACTGACCGTATCAGCAATGACAGCAAGCAGGGCTATGGAAAATGGCCACTGACCGTATCAGCAATGACAGCAAGCAGGGCTATGGAAAATGGCCACTGACCGTATCAGCAATGACAGCAAGCAGGGCTATGGAAAATGGCCACTGACAGTATTAGCAATGACAGCAAGCAGGGCTATGGAAAATGGCCACTGACAGTATCAGCAATGACAGCAAGCAGGGCTATGGAAAATGGCCACTGACCGTATTAGCAATGACAGCAAGCAGGGCTATGGAAAATGGCCACTGACCGTATCAGCAATGACAGCAAGCAGGGCTATGGAAAATGGCCACTGACAGTATTAGCAATGACAGCAAGCAGGGCTATGGAAAATGGCCACTGACCGTATCAGCAATGACAGCAAGCAGGGCTATGGAAAATGGCCACTGACAGTATCAGCAATGACAGCAAGCAGGGCTATGGAAAATGGCCACTGACCGTATCAGCAATGACAGCAAGCAGGGCTATGGAAAATGGCCACTGACAGTATTAGCAATGACAGCAAGCAGGGCTATGGAAAATGGCCACTGACCGTATCAGCAATGACAGCAAGCAGGGCTATGGAAAATGGCCACTGACCGTATCAGCAATGACAGCAAGCAGGGCTATGGAAAATGGCCACTGACCGTATCAGCAATGACAGCAAGCAGGGCTATGGAAAATGGCCACTGACCGTATCAGCAATGACAGCAAGCAGGGCTATGGAAAATGGCCACTGACCGTATTAGCAATGACAGCAAGCAGGGCTATGGAAAATGGCCACTGACTGTATCAGCAATGACAGCAGGCAGGGCTATGGAAAATGGCCACTGACAGTATCAGCAATGACAGCAAGCAGGGCTATGGAAAATGGCCACTGACCGTATTAGCAATGACAGCAAGCAGGGCTATGGAAAATGGCCACTGACCGTATCAGCAATGACAGCAAGCAGGGCTATGGAAAATGGCCACTGACAGTATTAGCAATGACAGCAAGCAGGGCTATGGAAAATGGCCACTGACCGTATCAGCAATGACAGCAAGCAGGGCTATGGAAAATGGCCACTGACAGTATCAGCAATGACAGCAAGCAGGGCTATGGAAAATGGCCACTGACCGTATCAGCAATGACAGCAAGCAGGGCTATGGAAAATGGCCACTGACAGTATTAGCAATGACAGCAAGCAGGGCTATGGAAAATGGCCACTGACCGTATCAGCAATGACAGCAAGCAGGGCTATGGAAAATGGCCACTGACCGTATCAGCAATGACAGCAAGCAGGGCTATGGAAAATGGCCACTGACCGTATCAGCAATGACAGCAAGCAGGGCTATGGAAAATGGCCACTGACCGTATCAGCAATGACAGCAAGCAGGGCTATGGAAAATGGCCACTGACCGTATCAGCAATGACAGCAAGCAGGGCTATGGAAAATGGCCACTGACCGTATCAGCAATGACAGCAAGCAGGGCTATGGAAAATGGCCACTGACCGTATCAGCAATGACAGCAAGCAGGGCTATGGAAAATGGCCACTGACCGTATCAGCAATGACAGCAAGCAGGGCTATGGAAAATGGCCACTGACCGTATCAGCAATGACAGCAAGCAGGGCTATGGAAAATGGCCACTGACCGTATCAGCAATGACAGCAAGCAGGGCTATGGAAAATGGCCACTGACCGTATCAGCAATGACAGCAAGCAGGGCTATGGAAAATGGCCACTGACCGTATTAGCAATGACAGCAAGCAGGGCTATGGAAAATGGCCACTGACAGTATCAGCAATGACAGCAAGCAGGGCTATGGAAAATGGCCACTGACCGTATTAGCAATGACAGCAAGCAGGGCTATGGAAAATGGCCACTGACCGTATCAGCAATGACAGCAAGCAGGGCTATGGAAAATGGCCACTGACAGTATTAGCAATGACAGCAAGCAGGGCTATGGAAAATGGCCACTGACCGTATCAGCAATGACAGCAAGCAGGGCTATGGAAAATGGCCACTGACAGTATCAGCAATGACAGCAAGCAGGGCTATGGAAAATGGCCACTGACCGTATCAGCAATGACAGCAAGCAGGGCTATGGAAAATGGCCACTGACAGTATTAGCAATGACAGCAAGCAGGGCTATGGAAAATGGCCACTGACCGTATCAGCAATGACAGCAAGCAGGGCTATGGAAAATGGCCACTGACCGTATCAGCAATGACAGCAAGCAGGGCTATGGAAAATGGCCACTGACCGTATCAGCAATGACAGCAAGCAGGGCTATGGAAAATGGCCACTGACCGTATCAGCAATGACAGCAAGCAGGGCTATGGAAAATGGCCACTGACCGTATTAGCAATGACAGCAAGCAGGGCTATGGAAAATGGCCACTGACTGTATCAGCAATGACAGCAGGCAGGGCTATGGAAAATGGCCACTGACAGTATCAGCAATGACAGCAAGCAGGGCTATGGAAAATGGCCACTGACCGTATTAGCAATGACAGCAAGCAGGGCTATGGAAAATGGCCACTGACCGTATCAGCAATGACAGCAAGCAGGGCTATGGAAAATGGCCACTGACAGTATTAGCAATGACAGCAAGCAGGGCTATGGAAAATGGCCACTGACCGTATCAGCAATGACAGCAAGCAGGGCTATGGAAAATGGCCACTGACAGTATCAGCAATGACAGCAAGCAGGGCTATGGAAAATGGCCACTGACCGTATCAGCAATGACAGCAAGCAGGGCTATGGAAAATGGCCACTGACAGTATTAGCAATGACAGCAAGCAGGGCTATGGAAAATGGCCACTGACCGTATCAGCAATGACAGCAAGCAGGGCTATGGAAAATGGCCACTGACCGTATCAGCAATGACAGCAAGCAGGGCTATGGAAAATGGCCACTGACCGTATTAGCAATGACAGCAAGCAGGGCTATGGAAAATGGCCACTGACAGTATCAGCAATGACAGCAAGCAGGGCTATGGAAAATGGCCACTGACCGTATTAGCAATGACAGCAAGCAGGGCTATGGAAAATGGCCACTGACCGTATCAGCAATGACAGCAAGCAGGGCTATGGAAAATGGCCACTGACAGTATTAGCAATGACAGCAAGCAGGGCTATGGAAAATGGCCACTGACCGTATCAGCAATGACAGCAAGCAGGGCTATGGAAAATGGCCACTGACAGTATCAGCAATGACAGCAAGCAGGGCTATGGAAAATGGCCACTGACCGTATCAGCAATGACAGCAAGCAGGGCTATGGAAAATGGCCACTGACAGTATTAGCAATGACAGCAAGCAGGGCTATGGAAAATGGCCACTGACCGTATCAGCAATGACAGCAAGCAGGGCTATGGAAAATGGCCACTGACCGTATCAGCAATGACAGCAAGCAGGGCTATGGAAAATGGCCACTGACCGTATCAGCAATGACAGCAAGCAGGGCTATGGAAAATGGCCACTGACCGTATCAGCAATGACAGCAAGCAGGGCTATGGAAAATGGCCACTGACCGTATTAGCAATGACAGCAAGCAGGGCTATGGAAAATGGCCACTGACTGTATCAGCAATGACAGCAGGCAGGGCTATGGAAAATGGCCACTGACAGTATCAGCAATGACAGCAAGCAGGGCTATGGAAAATGGCCACTGACCGTATTAGCAATGACAGCAAGCAGGGCTATGGAAAATGGCCACTGACCGTATCAGCAATGACAGCAAGCAGGGCTATGGAAAATGGCCACTGACAGTATTAGCAATGACAGCAAGCAGGGCTATGGAAAATGGCCACTGACCGTATCAGCAATGACAGCAAGCAGGGCTATGGAAAATGGCCACTGACAGTATCAGCAATGACAGCAAGCAGGGCTATGGAAAATGGCCACTGACCGTATCAGCAATGACAGCAAGCAGGGCTATGGAAAATGGCCACTGACAGTATTAGCAATGACAGCAAGCAGGGCTATGGAAAATGGCCACTGACCGTATCAGCAATGACAGCAAGCAGGGCTATGGAAAATGGCCACTGACCGTATCAGCAATGACAGCAAGCAGGGCTATGGAAAATGGCCACTGACCGTATCAGCAATGACAGCAAGCAGGGCTATGGAAAATGGCCACTGACCGTATCAGCAATGACAGCAAGCAGGGCTATGGAAAATGGCCACTGACCGTATCAGCAATGACAGCAAGCAGGGCTATGGAAAATGGCCACTGACCGTATCAGCAATGACAGCAAGCAGGGCTATGGAAAATGGCCACTGACCGTATCAGCAATGACAGCAAGCAGGGCTATGGAAAATGGCCACTGACCGTATCAGCAATGACAGCAAGCAGGGCTATGGAAAATGGCCACTGACCGTATCAGCAATGACAGCAAGCAGGGCTATGGAAAATGGCCACTGACCGTATCAGCAATGACAGCAAGCAGGGCTATGGAAAATGGCCACTGACCGTATCAGCAATGACAGCAAGCAGGGCTATGGAAAATGGCCACTGACCGTATTAGCAATGACAGCAAGCAGGGCTATGGAAAATGGCCACTGACAGTATCAGCAATGACAGCAAGCAGGGCTATGGAAAATGGCCACTGACCGTATTAGCAATGACAGCAAGCAGGGCTATGGAAAATGGCCACTGACCGTATCAGCAATGACAGCAAGCAGGGCTATGGAAAATGGCCACTGACAGTATTAGCAATGACAGCAAGCAGGGCTATGGAAAATGGCCACTGACCGTATCAGCAATGACAGCAAGCAGGGCTATGGAAAATGGCCACTGACAGTATCAGCAATGACAGCAAGCAGGGCTATGGAAAATGGCCACTGACCGTATCAGCAATGACAGCAAGCAGGGCTATGGAAAATGGCCACTGACAGTATTAGCAATGACAGCAAGCAGGGCTATGGAAAATGGCCACTGACCGTATCAGCAATGACAGCAAGCAGGGCTATGGAAAATGGCCACTGACCGTATCAGCAATGACAGCAAGCAGGGCTATGGAAAATGGCCACTGACCGTATCAGCAATGACAGCAAGCAGGGCTATGGAAAATGGCCACTGACCGTATCAGCAATGACAGCAAGCAGGGCTATGGAAAATGGCCACTGACCGTATTAGCAATGACAGCAAGCAGGGCTATGGAAAATGGCCACTGACTGTATCAGCAATGACAGCAGGCAGGGCTATGGAAAATGGCCACTGACAGTATCAGCAATGACAGCAAGCAGGGCTATGGAAAATGGCCACTGACCGTATTAGCAATGACAGCAAGCAGGGCTATGGAAAATGGCCACTGACCGTATCAGCAATGACAGCAAGCAGGGCTATGGAAAATGGCCACTGACAGTATTAGCAATGACAGCAAGCAGGGCTATGGAAAATGGCCACTGACCGTATCAGCAATGACAGCAAGCAGGGCTATGGAAAATGGCCACTGACAGTATCAGCAATGACAGCAAGCAGGGCTATGGAAAATGGCCACTGACCGTATCAGCAATGACAGCAAGCAGGGCTATGGAAAATGGCCACTGACAGTATTAGCAATGACAGCAAGCAGGGCTATGGAAAATGGCCACTGACCGTATCAGCAATGACAGCAAGCAGGGCTATGGAAAATGGCCACTGACCGTATCAGCAATGACAGCAAGCAGGGCTATGGAAAATGGCCACTGACCGTATCAGCAATGACAGCAAGCAGGGCTATGGAAAATGGCCACTGACCGTATCAGCAATGACAGCAAGCAGGGCTATGGAAAATGGCCACTGACCGTATCAGCAATGACAGCAAGCAGGGCTATGGAAAATGGCCACTGACCGTATCAGCAATGACAGCAAGCAGGGCTATGGAAAATGGCCACTGACCGTATTAGCAATGACAGCAAGCAGGGCTATGGAAAATGGCCACTGACCGTATCAGCAATGACAGCAAGCAGGGCTATGGAAAATGGCCACTGACCGTATTAGCAATGACAGCAAGCAGGGCTATGGAAAATGGCCACTGACTGTATCAGCAATGACAGCAGGCAGGGCTATGGAAAATGGCCACTGACAGTATCAGCAATGACAGCAAGCAGGGCTATGGAAAATGGCCACTGACAGTATTAGCAATGACAGCAAGCAGGGCTATGGAAAATGGCCACTGACCGTATCAGCAATGACAGCAAGCAGGGCTATGGAAAATGGCCACTGACCGTATTAGCCAAGAGGGCAGGGCCGGGGCCCATTTTGGAGGGAGGCCCATTTTTCAAGGTGTTGCAATATGTAATGCAAAAACACAAAATGAAACGAACGCAAGTTTATTTACAAAAAATCATTTATGCAGAGTAATTCAGGTAAAATCATTCATTTTTTACAATCCGGGCACTTTCCTTGATTTTTGTGCTGCAAAATCACTAATGATGTCACTAAAGTCCAATTCAGGCCGGTTTCACACGTCAGTGGCTCCGATACGTGAGGTGACCGTTTCCTCACGTACCGGAGCCACTGACACACGTAGACACATTGAAATCAATGCATCTGTGCAGATGTCATTGATTTTTGCGGACCGTGTCTCTGTGTGCCAAACACGGAGACATGTCAGTGTTCGTGGGAGCGCACGGATTACACGGACCCATTAAAGTCAATGGGTCCGTGTAAAACCCGTACCGCACACGGATGCTGTCCGTGTGCTGTGCAGGAGACAGCGCTACAGCAAGCGCTGTCCCCCCCACTGGTGCTGAAGCCGCGATTCATATCTTCCCTGCAGCAGCGTTTGCTGTAGAGAAGATATGAATAATAGTGTGCAAAATCCAGATCCACCCATAGGGGTGCAGCCGCATATTCATTACTGTAAATGAGCTGCCCCACGTGACCGCTCATACAGTAGAAGGTGCGGCCAGAACAGGAAGCAGCGAGGGTGCCGGGTGAGTATTTTAATCACAGCGGGGAGGGGGGGGGGGGGCCTGGATCTGGATTTTCCACACTATTATTCATATCTTCTCTACAGCAAACACTGCTGCAGGGAAGATATGAATGGGGCTTCAGCACGATGCAGGGTACAGCGCTAAACTTTAGCGCTGTCTCCGGCATGGTGCGTGTGGTACCCAGTGGGCACACGGGCGGCACACGTGTGCCACACTGATGTGCCACAGAAACGCACCGGCACGTGGACACAGATAATTCCGGTACCGATTTTTCCGGTACTGGAATAATCTGGACGTGTGAGACTGGCCTCACACAGTATATCTGACTCGATGCTCATGATAGCCAAATTTACAAGTCGTTCCTGCTTCATGGATCTCCTTAATCGGTTTTCAACTAATTTGAGTTTTGAGAAGGAACGCTCACCACTGCAGTTTGTTACCATCAAAATTAGATATATCCTTAGAGCTATCTCAATATTTGGGAAAGTGTCCTGCACACCCTTTTCCATGATAAGCTTATACATTAAAAGTTCAGTGCTGATATCTTTTGGCACCTCGTCTGTGAAATTGGCGAATGTTACAAACTGACACAGTTCATCAATAAATGTAATGTCCAAGTCATCTGAATAAGACCTGACGAGTTGCTCTGCTGTGGCCTTAAGCTCATCTGAAGACAATTCTTTCAGATGGCTAAAAAAGCTAAATTTGATATATCTTTATATGCTTGAAAACGGTGGCCAAGAGAAGCGATAAACTCATCAACGATAGGCAAGAACGTTTCTGTTCTGTATCTCCGCGGTGGAGAATCCTCTTCTCGCGCCGACATCGTGGCTCCGTCTCCTTCCTCGAAGGTAGCTGAACAAACTCTCATCTGATCTAATCCGAGGGAGCGATCATTTAGCTGAATAGGTAGGGCTTAGGAGCTTCTGTTGGGATCGGAGAAGGCTGCCGCATGCCATTAGCTAAGCATTAGGTACAGGGAGGGTACTAAGGAAGTCTGGCTAGGCTAGCCAGGTCAGTGGATACTGACACAGGTCAGGTGCCATGACTCTGCCGCTCTGCGCCAGCCACTGAGATGTAAGACCGTAGCCAGGTCTCTACACTTTCAATAGTTTCCCTTTTGTTAAATGTTCCTTATCATTAGAAACCGTTCACAGCAAAGAGACGTGTATTTTACATGTTTTGAGATATTTATCCCTATATCGGTGGGAGGCCCCCGCTTGGTGGGTGGCCCCTTGGCCCTCCCCTAAATCCGGGCCTGCATGAGGTATTCCACTCCACCCACCGTGATTATCTAGCCCTACGCTAGTACACAGTGCAGGTATCCAGGACTCCTGTGGGGTACATCGGCGGCTCAGGTGGGCTCTACACTGTTAGATGACATTATAGAGGAGCTTGGTGCTCCGCGGTGAGGGACTTTCCTACACTCCTCGACTACGGCGCTTTCCTTCAGCGCTGATTACAGCATTATCCCCCAGCAATCTGGCTGAAGAACGTCCATGGTTTGGGACCGAAACATTACTGCAGGACACTGCAGCGCTGTACACGGTTAGTGGCTGCTCTGGGGTACTGCACGTCAGACCCGTACATTGGCTGATCTGCAGTACCTGAGGTCACCACTACACAGTGTGCCAGACCTGCAGTGTTGTGCTGGTATACTGGTAACAGCTGATTCATGGGCGGCAGGTATTATTATCAGTGTAGAAGAAAACCCCTCTAATGATCACCCAGTGGGCCATCAGGGAAATGTAGCGTCCCTGGCCGCAAGCACTTGTCCACATGTGGGTTAAGTTGACAATGCTAGTAATTGCGTTGGTAAGGGTACGGGTGATATTCTTGGACACGTGCTGGTACAAAGCAGTGATGCCACATCGGCAGAAAAACTGGCATCTGGGGACCGAGTACCTAGGGACAGCTGCCACCATGAGTCAGCGGAAAGGCTCTGTGTCTACAAGCCTAAATGGCAACATTCCCACAGCAAGCAGCCTGGAAATATGCCCGCTTAACCTTTGAGCCTGTAGGTGGCAGGGAACTTTCTTTTGCTTTCCAAGGCCTGGGGTAAGGACAACTGAACACTGGGCTGGGATATAGATTTGAAAGTGCCAGATGATGGTAAGTCAGAATGTGCAAGTACAGGTGCAGGACAGGAGGTATCTGCGCCAGTGTTTTGGACGGGATTGGAAAGCACCTAGCACAGGGAAAGAGGTGGTGTCACCTGATGGCACCAGGCATTCAGGCACCATATCTGGTGCTTAGATGACGTGCCTGATCATGCAGGTGGTTAGGCTCTTATTTGTCAGGTAGCTGCTGATCTTAGCATGGCACAGGTTACAAATTACCTTTTTTTTGTCTCAGAACGCTCATTAACCCCTTAATCCCATATGACGTACTATCCCGTCAAGGTGACCATTGACTTAATGCCCAGTGACGGGATAGTACATCATATGCGATCGGCCGCGCTCACGGGGGGATCGCGGCCGGGTGGCAGCTGACTATTGCAGCTGACATCCGGCACTATGTGCCAGGAGCGGTCACGGACTGCTACCGGCACATTAACCCCCCGCACACAGCGATCAAACATGATCGCAGTGTTCCGGGGGCATAGGGAAGCATCGCGCAGGCAGGGGGCTCCCTGCGTGCTTCCCGGAAACGATTGGTACAAGGCAATGTGCTCACCTTGTATTGAGCGTCTCCTCCCTGCAGGCCCCGGATCCAAAATGGCCACGGGGCTACTTCTGGGTCCTGGAGGGAGTACGTCCGGGTCCAGAGCAGGCTCTAGTAACCAAGCAGCAAGGCACGCCAGATCACTGATCTGACACAGTGCTCTGCAAAGTGTCAGATCAGCGATCTATCACTATACAGTGATGTTCCCCCTGGGACAAAGTAAAAAAAAAAATTTTCGATGTGTAAAAAAAAAATGAAAAAAAAATTCCTGAATAAAGAAAAAATATTTATATATATTGTTCCCATAAATACATTTCTTTATCTAAATAAAAAAAACAATAAATGTACACATATTAAGTATCACCGCGTCCGTAACGACCTGACCTATAAAACTGTCCCACTAGTTAACCCCTTCAGTGAACACCATAAAAATAAAAAAAAAAGGCAAAAAACAACGCTTTATTATCATACCGCCGAACAAACAGTGGAATAACATGCGATCAAAAAGACAGATATAAATAACCACGGTACCGCTGAAAACGTCATCTTGTCCCGCAAAAAACGAGCCGCCATACAGGATCATCAGCGAAAAATAAAAAAGTTACAGTCCTCAGAATAAAGCGATGCAAAAATAATTATTTTTTCTATAAAATAGTTTTTATCGTATAAAAAGCACCAAAACATAAAAAAATGATATAATTGAGGTATCGCTGTAAACGTACTGACCCGAAGAATAAAACTGCTTTATCCATTTTACCAAATGCGGAACTGTATAAACAACACCTTTCCCCCCCCCCCCCCCATCAGAAGAAATTCATGAATAGCTAAGTTTTTGGTCATTCTGCCTCACATAAATCGGAATAAAAAGCGATCAAAAAATGTCACGTGCCCAAAAATGTTACCGATAAAAACGACAACTCGTGCCGCAAAAAACAAGACCTCACATGACTCTGTGGACCAAAATATGGAAAATTATAGGTCTCAAAAATGTGGTAATGCAAAAAATATTTTTTGCAATAAAAAGCGTCTTTTAGTGTGTGACGGCTGCCAATCTTATAAATCCGCTAGAAAACCCGCTATAAAAGTAAATGAAACCCCCCTTCATCACCCCCTTAGGCTGGTTTCACATTTGCGTTTTTTGGCGCTGCGTTTTAGCGCAAAAAACGCATGCGTTTTTTTCCTATATTTAACATTAAAAACGCATGCGTTTTTTTGTATGCGTTTTGCCGCATTTGCTTGCGTTTTGTTGCAGAAATGCAACATGTAGTAATTTCTACAGGCGTTTTTTTGCCAAAAAAACATTGCTGTCTATGTAAACGCATGCGTTTTTAAGCACATGCGTGTGGTTGCGTTTTTAAATGCATGCGTTTCCATAGAAAAAATCAAGTCTACACACTGATAAGCCACCCCCCACCATCAAGGTGATAAAGGGATCCAAACCCTAACCCTAACCCCCCACCAGCAAGGTGATAAAGGGATCCTAACCCTAACCCCCCACCATCCAGGGACGCTGCTTCCATTAGGCGATTTGAGCCCTTTGGCTCAGGTGGCAGAAGAGAGGGGGCGGCAGATTCCGTAGTAACTGGATTTGCGCTGCTAGGTTTTTTTTTGTTTTTTTTTTTTATAAAACTCCGGGGTCAAGTGCCCGCCCCCCCTCCTCCCTTCCTCCTTCCCGCCCCCCCCTCCTCCCTCCCTCCTTTACCTCCCTGAAGATGTAATACTCACCTTCCTCCAGCGGTGGCTGCAACTGAGTCTCAGCGCCGGCAGCACGTCCTGTCTTCAGCGGTCACATGGTACAGCTCATTTAAGGTCATGAATATGCGCATATTCATGACCTTAATTAGTGCTATCATGTGACCGCTGAAGACAGGAAGGAAGACGCTGCAGAAGAGATGCCAGGAAGTTCTGTTCTGTGCCACAAAGTGAGTATGACAGAGAAAAAGGATGGGGAGCCATGCACGCAGGGAGGGAGGATAGGGGAGGCATGCACGCAGGGGAGAAGGATAGGGGAGCCAAGCACGCAGGGAAGAAGGATGGGGGAGCAATGAACGCAGTGGAGAAGGATGGGGAGCCGCGAACGCAGGGGAGAAGGATGGGGAGCCGTGAACGCAGGGGAGAAGGATGGGGGAGCCATACACACAGGGTGGGAGGATGGAGTATAAATATGGAGTATAAATACTAGGCCCTATAGGGGGGACACAGTGTGAGAGGACAGTGTGAAGAGGGGGCCGGTATAGAAAGGAGAGGTCAGTGTGAAGAGCATGTACCATAAGAGGGACAGTGTGGGGGTCATATTTTGTGCAGACAATATAGTGAGGGGCAATTTTTCATTCCGGAGCATTATAATGACACTTGTATCTTTAAGGGCGTCTTGTGGAGATTTTCTGCAAAAGAGCGGAAAAGATGGAAGTCTGCAGAGACGGCTGTGGCTGAGAAAACTCATCATGGGGTCTGGACAAGATGAAGAAAAGAAGAACGGCTCCAGAGTCAACGCCATCTATAAGGTACCTGGATGTAAATGTTATTTGTGATACTAACTAATTCTCATGTTTTTATTTATGTTAGGAGCTTTAAAAGGGTTGTCAAGGTTTGTAATGAGTCTGCAGTCATTCTTTGTGACTGCAGACTTCTGACTTCTCACAGTGCGAACTGCATGCTGTCAGGATTCTCTCGTGCTGGTGATTTACATACACGCGGTCACGTGCTGACTAGACATGTGTAGCCTCCGTCACTGAAAATGAACTAAGCGAGGCCGGGCACGTCTAGGCGGAATGTGGTCAGAAGTATACAAATCACATGCTTGTGCTGACATGACCGTCCACCGGCAAGGGAGAATCCTAGTAGTGTGCAGTGCATGCGTTGTGAGAATTCAGAAGCTGCGATGTCAGGATTCAGCTCTGCAGGTTCCAGTAGTCGTCACATGGACACTTCACTGTTATGAACAGGTGATTCAGAACCACAATGGACCTAGTGGTTAAGAGCACACAAAGTAACCTGATAGTTACTAACATAGGACGAGCTCTGAGACGTGGGAACTCTGCTGACCGCAATCCCTAATCCTATCATACCACACTAGAGGTAGCCGTGGATTGCGCCTAATGCTCCCTATGCAACTCGGCACAGCCTGAGAAACTAACTAGCCCTGAAGATAGAAAAATAAGCCTACCTTGCCTCAGAGAAATTCCCCAAAGGAAAAGGCAGCCCCCCACATATAATGACTGTGAGTTAAGATGAAAATACAAACACAGAGATGAAATAGATTTTAGCAAAGTGAGGCCCGACTTACTGAATAGACCGAGGATAGGAAAGATAGCTTTGCGGTCAGCACAAAAACCTACAAACAACCACGCAGAGGGGGCAAAAAGACCCTCCGCACCGACTAACGGTACGGAGGTGCTCCCTCTGCGTCTCAGAGCTTCCAGCAAGCAAGAAAAACCAATATAGCAAGCTGGACAGAAAATATAGCAAACAAAAGTAACACAAGCAGAACTTAGCTTATGCAGAGCAGACAGGCCACAAGAACGATCCAGGAGAGAGCCAGACCAATACTGGAACATTGACTGGAGGCCAGGAACAAAGAACTAGGTGGAGTTAAATAGAGCAGCACCTAACGACTTAACCTCGTCACCTGAGGAAGGAAACTCAGAAGCCGCAGCCCCACTCACATCCACCAGCGGAAGCTCAAAGACAGAACCAGCCGAAGTACCACTCATGACCACAGGAGGGAGCTTGATCACAGAATTCACAACAGTACCCCCCCCTTGAGGAGGGGTCACCGAACCCTCACCAGAGCCCCCAGGCTGACCAGGATGAGCCAAATGAAAGGCACGAACCAGATCGGCAGCATGAACATCAGAGGCAAAGACCCAGGAATTATCTTCCTGACCATAACCCTTCCACTTAACCAGGTACTGAAGTTTCCGTCTCGAAATACGAGAATCCAAAATCTTCTCCACTATATACTCCAACTCCCCCTCAACCAAAACCGGGGCAGGAGGATCAACGGATGGAACCACAGGTGCCACGTATCTCCGCAACAATGACCTATGGAATACGTTATGGATGGAAAAAGAAGCTGGAAGGGTCAAACGAAAAGACACAGGATTAAGAACTTCAGAAATCCTATACGGACCAATGAAACGAGGCTTAAACTTAGGAGAGGAAACTTTCATAGGAATATAACGAGATGACAACCAAACCAAATCCCCAACACGAAGTCGGGGACCCACACAGCGCCTGCGGTTAGCGAAACGTTGAGCCTTCTCCTGAGACAATGTCAAATTGTCCACCACATGAGTCCAAATCTGCTGCAACCTATCCACCACAGTATCCACACCAGGACAGTCAGAAGACTCAACCTGCCCTGAAAAGAAACGAGGATGGAAACCAGAATTGCAGAAAAACGGAGAAACCAAAGTAGCCGAGCTGGCCCGATTATTAAGGGCGAACTCAGCCAAAGGCAAAAAAGACACCCAATCATCCTGATCGGCAGAAACAAAACATCTCAGATATGTTTCCAAGGTCTGATTGGTTCGTTCAGTCTGGCCATTTGTCTGAGGATGGAAAGCCGAGGAAAAAGACAAATCAATGCCCATCCTAACACAAAAGGCTCGCCAAAACCTCAAAACAAACTGGGAACCTCTGTCAGAAACGATGTTCTCCGGAATGCCATGTAAACGAACCACATGCTGGAAGAACAATGGTACCAAATCAGAGGAGGTAGGCAATTTAGACAAGGGTACCAAATGGACCATCTTCGAGAAGCGATCACAAACAACCCAAATGACCGACATTTTTTGAGAGACGGGGAGATCCGAAATAAAATCCATAGAGATATGTGTCCAGGGCCTCTTCGGGACTGGCAAGGGCAAAAGCAACCCACTGGCACGAGAACAGCAGGGCTTAGCCCGAGCACAAATCCCACAGGACTGCACAAACGAACGCACATCCCGCGATAGAGACGGCCACCAAAAGGATCTAGCCACCAAATCTCTGGTACCAAAGATTCCAGGATGCCCAGCCAACACTGAACAATGAATCTCAGAGATAACTCTACTCGTCCATTTATCAGGGACAAACAGTTTCTCCGCTGGGCAACGGTCAGGTCTATTAGCCTTAAATTTTTGCAGCACCCGCCGCAAATCAGGGGAGATGGCAGACAAAATTACCCCCTCTTTGAGAATACCCGCCGGCTCAGACAAACCCGGAGAGTCGGGCACAAAACTCCTAGACAGGGCATCCGCCTTCACATTTTTAGAGCCCGGAAGGTACGAAACCACAAAGTCAAAACGGGAGAAAAACAGCGACCAACGAGCCTGTCTAGGATTCAACTGTTTGGCAGACTCGAGATAAGTCAAGTTCTTGTGATCAGTCAAGACCACCACGCGATCCTTAGCTCCTTCAAGCCAATGACGCCACTCCTCGAATGCCCACTTCATGGCCAGCAACTCTTGATTGCCAACATCATAATTACGCTCAGCAGGCAAAAACTTCCTGGAAAAGAAGGCGCATGGTTTCATCACCGAGCCATCAGAACTTCTTTGCGACAAAACAGCCCCTGCTCCAATCTCAGAAGCATCAACCTCGACCTGGAACGAGAGCGAAACATCTGGTTAACACAACACAGGGGCAGAAGAAAAACGACGCTTCAACTCTTGAAAAGCTTCCACAGCAGCAGAAGACCAATTGACCACATCAGCACCCTTCTTGGTTAAATCAGTCAACGGTTTAGCAATACTAGAAAAATTATTGATGAAGTGTCGATAAAAATTAGCAAAGCCCAGGAACTTTTGCAGACTCTTCAGAGATGTCGGCTGAGTCCAATCATAAATGGCCTGAACTTTAACAGGGTCCATCTCGATAGTAGAAGGGGAAAAAATGAAACCCAAAAATGAAACCTTCTGAACACCAAAGAGACACTTTGACCCCTTCACAAACAAATAATTCGCACGCAGGACCTGGAACACCATTCTGACCTGCTTCACGTGAGACTCCCAATCATCCGAGAAGACCAAAATATCATCCAAGTATACAATCAGGAATTTATCCAGGTACTCTCAGAAGATGTCATGCATAAAGGACTGAAACACTGATGGAGCATTAGAAAGCCCGAATGGCATAACCAGGTACTCAAAATGGCCCTCGGGCGTATTAAATGCTGTTTTCCATTCATCGCCCTGTTTAATGCGCACAAGATTATACGCACCACGAAGATCTATCTTGGTGAACCAACTAGCCCCCTTAATCCGAGCAAACAAATCAGACAGCAGCGGCAAGGGGTACTGAAATTTGACCGTGATTTTATTTAGAAGGCGGTAATCAATACAAGGTCTCAGCGAACCATCCTTCTTGGCCACAAAAAAGAACCCTGCTCCCAATGGCGACGACAACGGGCGAATATGACCCTTCTCCAAGGATTCCTTTACGTAACTCCGCATAGCGGCGTGCTCAGGCACAGACAAATTAAACAGTCGACCTTTAGGAAACTTACTACCAGGAATCAAATCGATAGCGCAATCACAATCCCTATGCGGAGGTAGGGCACTGGACTTGGGCTCATCAAATACATCCCGGTAATCCGACAAGAACTCTGGGACCTCAGAAGGGGTGGATGATGAAATAGACAGAAATGGAACATCACCATGTACCCCCTGACAACCCCAGCTGGACACAGACATTGATTTCCAATCCAATACTGGGTTATGGACTTGTAGCCATGGCAACCCCAACACGACCACATCATGCAGATTATGCAACACCAAAAAGCGAATATCCTCCTGATGCGCAGGAGCCATGCACATGGTCAGCTGGGTCTAGTACTGAGGCTTATTCTTGGCCAAAGGCGTAGCATCAATTCCTCTCAATGGAATAGGATACTGCAAGGGCTCCAAGAAAAACCCACAGCGCCTAGCATACTCCAAGTCCATCAAATTCAGGGCAGCGCCTAAATCCACAAATGCCATGACAGAATAGGATGACAAAGAGCAGATCAAAGTAACGGACAAAAGAAATTTTGACTGTACCGTACCAATGGTGGCAGACCTAGCGAACCGCTTAGTGCGCTTAGGACAATCGGAGATAGCATGAGTGGAATCACCACAGTAAAAACACAGCCCATTCTGACGTCTGTGTTCTTGCCGTTCAGCTCTGGTCAAAGTCCTTTTGCATTGCATAGGCTCAGGTTTATGCTCAGATAATACCGCCAAATGGTGCACAGTTTTACGCTCACGTAAGCGTCGATCGATCTGAATGGCCAAAGACATAGACTCATTCAGACCAGCAGGCATAGGAAATCCCACCATGACATCCTTAAGGGCTTCAGAGAGACCCTTTCTGAAAATTGCTGCCAGAGCACATTCATTCCATTGAGTGAGCACAGACCACTTCCTAAATTTCTGACAATATATCTCTACCTCATCCTGACCCTGACACAGAGCCAGCAAGATTTTCTCTGCCTGATCCACTGAATTAGGTTCATCATAAAGCAACCCGAGCGCCAGAAAAAAACGCATCAATATCACATAATGCAGGATCTCCTGGCGCAAGGGAAAATGCCCAGTCTTGAGGGTCGCCACGTAATAAAGAAATAATGATCTTTACTTGTTGAACTGGGTCACCAGAGGAGCGGGGTTTCAAAGCCAGAAATAGTTTACAATTATTTTTGAAATTCAGAAACTTAGCTCTATCTCCAGAAAAAAACTCAGGAATAGGAATTTTAGGTTCTAACATAGGATTCTGAACCACTAAATCTTGAATGTTCTGAACACTTATAGCGAGATTATCCATCAAAGAGGACAGACCTTGAATGTCCATGTCTACACCTGTGTTCTGAACCACCCTGATGTAAAGGGGAAAAGAAAGACAAAACACAGTGCAAAGAAAAAAAAATGGTCTCAGAACTTCTCTTTTCCCTCTATTGAGAAGCATTAGTACTTTGGGCCTCCAGTACTGTTATGAACAGGTGATTCAGAACCACAATGGACCTAGTGGTTAAGAGCACACAAAGTGACCTGATAGTTACTAACATAGGATGAGCTCTGAGACGTGGGAACTCTGCTGACCGCAATCCCTAATCCTATCATACCACACTAGAGGTAGCCGTGGATTGCGCCTAACGCTCCCTATGCAACTCGGCACAGCCTGAGAAACTAACTAGCCCTGAAGATAGAAAAATAAGCCTACCTTGCCTCAGAGAAATTCCCCAAAGGAAAAGGCAGCCCCCCACATATAATGACTGTGAGTTAAGATGAAAATACAAACACAGAGATGAAATAGATTTTAGCAAAGTGAGGCCCGACTTACTGAATAGACCGAGGATAGGAAAGATAGCTTTGCGGTCAGCACAAAAACCTACAAACAACCACGCAGAGGGGGCAAAAAGACCCTCCGCACCGACTAACGGTACGGAGGTGCTCCCTCTGCGTCTCAGAGCTTCCAGCAAGCAAGAAAAACCAATATAGCAAGCTGGACAGAAAATATAGCAAACAAAAGTAACACAAGCAGAACTTAGCTTATGCAGGGCAGACAGGCCACAAGAACGATCCAGGAGAGAGCCAGACCAATACTGGAACATTGACTGGAGGCCAGGAACAAAGAACTAGGTGGAGTTAAATAGAGCAGCACCTAACGACTTAACCTCGTCACCTGAGGAAGGAAACTCAGAAGCCGCAGCCCCACTCACATCCACCAGCGGAAGCTCAAAGACAGAACCAGCCGAAGTACCACTCATGACCACAGGAGGGAGCTTGATCACAGAATTCACAACACTTTACTCATATGCGATTTTCATACTTATGGTCCTGTGACAACGAGCTTCTCTTCTGCTTCTCTCAGTTTTTCACTGAACATTGAGAGCATTAGGGAGAGGAGCTCGTGGGTACATGACTAAGTGTGCAAATCGCATATGTCCTTGGTGGAGGGGGGGCACCAAAATGAATTCTTGTCCCTGGTGCCAGAAACCCTAGATACACCTCTGCCGGTATGCCACTGCGAGCGGCGATTACCGGGTCCGGTGGAGGGATGTGTGTGCACAGGCAGTGAGGCAGGGACTGTGGAAGGGGGGCACCATTTTTCCGTTCGCCTCAGGCAGCAGAGAGGCTAGGTTCACCCCTGCCACCATCAAGGTGATAAAGGGATCCTAACCCTAAAGGTACCTTCACACTGAACAACTTAACGATATCGCTAGCGATCCGTGACATTGCAGCGTCCTGGATAGCGATATCGTTGTGTTTGACACGCAGCAGCGATCTGGATCCTGCTGTGACATCGTTGATCGGAGCAGAAAGGCCAGAACTTTATTTCGTCGCTGGATCTCCCGCAGACATCGCTGAATCGGCGTGTGTGACGCCGATTCAGCGATGTCTTCACTGGTAACCAGGGTAAACATCGGGTTACTAAGCGCATGGCCGCGCTTAGTAACCCAATGTTTACCCTGGTTACCAGTGTAAATGTAAAAAAAAAAAACACTACATACTTACCTTCCGCTGTCTGTCCCCGGCGCTGTGCTTCTCTGCACTGTGAGCGCTGGCCAGCCGGAAAGCAGAGCACAGCGGTGACGTCACCGCTCTGCTTTTCGGCCGGCCGGCGCTCACAGTCAGTGCGGGAAGCTGAGGCCGGGGAACAGACACCGGAATGTAAGTATGTACTGTTTGGTTTTTTTTTTACATTTACAATGGTAACCAGGGTAAACATCAGGTTACTAAGCGCAGCCCTGCGCTTAGTAACCCGATGTTTACCCTGGTTACCAGGGGACTTCGGCATCGTTGGTCGCTGGAGAGCTGTCTGTGTGACAGCTCTCCAGCGACCACACAGCGACGCTGCAGAGATCGGCATCGTTGCCTATATCGCTGCAGCGTCGCTTAATGCGACGGTACCTTAAGGATCCAAATCCTAACCCTAACCCTAGGTATCCAAACCCTAACCCTAACCATAGGGACCCTAACCCTAAGGATCCTAACCCTAACCCTAACACAAACTCTAACCCTAAAACACAAACTCTAACCCTAACCCAAACTGTAAAAAAAACTCTAACACAAACCCTAACACAAACCCTAACCCAAACTCTAACCCTAACCCTAGGGATCCTAACCCTAACACAAACCCAACCCCTAACCCTAACCTTAGGGATCCTAACCCTAACACAAATTCTAACCAGGGTGGATAAAAATCAATGTTTAACCCCTTCACCCCCGGAGCTTTTTCCGCTTTTTCATTTTCCTTTTTTGCTCCCCTCCTTCCCAGAGCCATAACTTTTTTATTTTTCCGTCAATATGGCCATGTGAGGGCTTATTTTTTGCGGGACGAGATGTACTTTTGAACGATACCATTGATTTTACCATGCCATGTAACAGAAAACAGGAAAAAAATTCCAAGTGTGATGAAATTGCAAAAAAAGTGCAATCTCACACTTGTTTTTTGTTTGGCTTTTTTGCTAGGTTCACTAAATGCTAAAACTAACCTGCCATTATGATTCTCCAGGTCATAGACACCAAACATGTCTAGGTTATTTTTTATCTAAGTGGTGAAAAAAATTTCCAAATTTTGCTAAAAAAAAAAAAAAAAATTGCGCGATTTTCCGATACCCGTAGCGTCTCCAATTTTCGTGATCTGGGGTCAGGTGAGGGCTTATTTTTTGCGTGCCGAGCTGGCGTTTTTAATGATACCATTTTGGTGTAGATACGTTCTTTTGATCGCCCGTTATTGCATTTTAATGCAATGTTGCGGCGACCAAAAAAATGTAATTTTGGCGTTTTGATTTTTTTTCTCGCTACGTCATTTAGCGGTCAGGTTAATCCTTTGTTTTTATTGATAGATCGGGCGATTCTGAACACGGCGATACCAAATATGTGTATGTTTGATTTTTTTTTAATTGTTTTATTTTGATTGGGGCGAAAGGGGGGTGATTTGAACTTTTATATATTTTTAATTTTTTTTATATTTTTAATCACTTTTTTTTTTTAATTTTAGCATGCTTCAATAGCTAGAAGGAGGCTAGAAGCATGCATAACTCGATCGGCTCTGCTACATAGAGGTGAAGTACAGATCACCTCTATGTAGCAGAAATGCAGGGTTGCTTTGAACGCCGACCACAGGGTGGCGCTCAAAGCAATCGACCATCAACAACCATAGAGGTCTCAAGGAGACCTCTGGTTGTTATGACGATGCACTGCTGACCCCCGATCATGTGACGGGGGTCAGCAGTGTGAGCATTTCCGGCCGCGCGGCCGGGAGCGCTAGTTAAATGCCGCTGTCAGCGCTTGACGGCGGCATTTAACTAGTTAATGAGCGCGGGCGGATCGCGATTCCGCTCGCGCTCATTGCGCGCACATGTCAGCTGTACAAAACAGCTGACATGTCGCGGCTTTGAGGTGGGCTCACCGCCGGAGCCCACCTCAAAGCAGGGGATCTGCCAGCTGACGTACTATTCCGTCAGCTGGCAGAAAGGGGTTAAAAAAAAAAAAAAATCGGATTTTTTTGATTTAAATCGGATTTTTTTTATTTAAATCGGATTTTTTTTCAATAAACTGCTTTTTGAGGAAAATATTTTACCATCCAAAGGTTCTTCCATCATGAGATAAAGCTGAGTTGTTTAACTCAGTAGAATAAAGGCTGTATATGTGTAACATTCACAATGTCATGCTCTTCCAGAGGTTTCTGTAGGATTAGTGGGCAGTTTCTCTCCTATATTATCACAGACGCTCGCTTTACTTACGCAGTTCTCAAAACTGAATTTGACTCCGCAGAGGTCCCAGCCTCTTCTTCATGGCAAAAATGTGACAACATGAACAGAGTTGAGAAAAAGACCTTAATCATATTGTTCTACAAACCTATGAATACAGAATCAACCCCTTCAGTGCCAAGTCCAAGAAGTTAGACAATATGTTTCTGAGTGTTTGGAGTGGAATAGATCTGCACAACACAAGAAGAATGTGAATCTAAGTGTGAGGAGGAGGAAGGGCAAGCAGACAAGAAAATGAAAGTGAAACTTTGAGCACAATACTGCAGCATAGCCACAGACAGACAAGTCTGGATCTGTTTGTGTGTACGATCTGAGGTTTATTACATTCTTTCCTTATAATGGCAGCAGGCCGTAAAAGAGACCCAGTTTGGGTCATCTTCATGACCGCACTTCTCATGATGTTGCCTCATTCGCGCCACCAGGCCTTGCATCTCTTTGTTGCATCGTTTGCATTTTGCACGCATGCCTGCCTTACCGATAGGCGAAGGAGCTTCATTAAAATATTCCCAAACTGGGTCTCTTTTACGGCCTGCTGCCATTATAAGGAAAGAATGTAATAAACCTCAGATCGTACACACAAACAGATCCAGACTTGTCTGTCTGTGGCTATGCTGCAGTATTGTGCTCAAAGTTTCACTTTCATTTTCTTGTCTGCTTGCCCTTCCTCCTCCTCACACTTAGATTCACATTCTTCTTGTGTTGTGCAGATCTATTCCACTCCAAACAATCAGAAACATATTGTCTAACTTCTTGGACTTGGCACTGAAGGGGTTGATTCTGTATTCATAGGTTTGTAGAACAATAGTATTAAGGTCTTTTTCTCAACTCTGTTCATGTTGTAACATTTTTGCCGTGAAGAAGAGGCTGGGACATCTGCGGAGTCAAATTCAGTTAGGTAGAAACTTTGATTTAAATCACTGATTTAAATCAAGCCTTACTGACTAGTGATTTAAATCGTGATTTAAATCAGTTAGATTTAAATCAAATCCACCCTGACTCTAACCCTAACCCTAAAACACAAACTCTAACCCTAACCCAAACTGTAAAACAAACTCTAACACAAACCCTAACACAAACCCTAACACAAACCCTAACCCAAACTCTAACCCTAACCCTAGGGATCCTAACCCTAACCCAAACCCTAACCCTAGGGATTCTAACCCTAACCCAAACCCTAACCCTGGGGATCCTAACCCTAACACAAACCCCAACCGTAACCCTAACCCTAAGGGATCCTAACCCTAACCCTAGGGTTAGGGTTAGGATCCCTAGGGTTAGGGCTAGGGTTAGGGTTAGAGTTTGTGTTACAGTTTGAGTTAGAGTTTGTGTTTTAGGGTTAGGGTTTGTGTTAGGGTTTGTGTTACAGTTTGTGTTAGAGTTTGTGTTAGAGTTTGGGTTAGAGTTTGTGTTTTAGGGTTAGGGTTTGTGTTAGGATCCATAGGGTTAGGGTTTGTGTTAGAGTTTGTGTTAGAGTTTGGGTTAAAGTTTGTGTTTTAGGGTTAGGGTTAAGGTTTGTGTTAGGGTTAATAATAATAATCTTTATTTTTATATAGCGCTAACATATTCCGCAGCGCTTTACAGTTTGCACACATTATCATCACTGTCCCCGATGGGGCTCACAATCTAGAATCCCTACCAGTATGTCTTTGGAATGTGGGAGGAAACCGGAGTGCCCGGAGGAAACCCACGCAAACATGGAGAGAACATACAAACTCTTTGCAGATGTTGTCCTGAGTGGGATTAGAACCCAGCACCCCAGCGCTGCAAGGCTGCTGTGCTAACCACTGCGCCACCGTGCTGCCCGTTAGGCTTAGGATCCCTAGGGTTAGGTTTAGGGTTTGTGTTAGAGTTTGTGTTACAGTTTGGGTTAGAGTTTGTGTTTTAGGGTTAGGGTTTGTGTTAGGGTTAGGATCCCTAGGGTTAGGTTTAGGGTTTGTGTTAGAGTTTGTGTTACAGTTTGTGTGTTAGGGTTAGGGTTTGTGTTAGGGTTAGGATCGCTAGGGTTAGGGTTAGGGTTTGTGTTACAGCTTGTTTTACAGTTTGTGATAGAGTTTGTTTTAGAGTTTGTGTTAGAGTTTGTGTTTTAGGGTTAGGGTTGGGGGGTGGCTTATAAGTGTGTATTCTTGTGTTTTTCTATAAAAACGCATGCAAACGCATGTGTTTAAAAACGCATGCATTTACATAGACATCAATACGTTTTTTTGCCGCGAAAAAACGCATGCGTTTTTTCGCGGCAAAAAAAACGCCGCTACATTAACTACATGTTGCATTTCTGCAACAAAACGCATGCAGATAAAAACGCATGCGTTGCAAAAACGCGTCAAAACGCATACAAATAAAGCATGCGTTTTTAATGTTAAGTATAGGAAAAAAAAAGCATGCGTTTTTTTCATTTTTTACCGCAAAAACGCAAAAAAAAACGCAAATGTGAAACCACCCTTAGTCAGGCACTATACCCTTTTTCTTCAATGTCACAAAATGAAGACAAGTTGCATAGTTGGTCATTAAAGGTGTTGTCCAGCCAAAAAAATATTTTAAAATATGTCAGACTTAGTAACATACTTTTATTATGATTTTAGGTTTGGTGTGCTGGTTTCACCGCTGATCCACCTTCACTTCTGTGTTTATTGGGACACAAAAAGAAAACTTCCCCCATTGTTGGCATATGACCACCAGTGCTGTATATAAGGGAGATGATAGTGAGGCTTATTTTAGTAGTTAATAGGCCAGCCTCCTTCTATGTTACAGGTAATACAGATACAGAAGGGGGCTGGGTTAGTTATTTTATTCAGCCTCACCCCGCCAGTTCCCCTTTTATAAAGGTAAATCAACAAAAGACGCATGGAGTTTGCATGTTCTACCCGTATTTGTGTGACTTTCCTCATCATGTTCTGGTTTCCTCTTGAACTGCATAAGCAAACGGTCAGGCAAATTGACTTTCTACAAAGTGACCCCTAGTGTGTATGTAAGCACCATTTCTAAAATGGATTGCAATGATTTATGACAATCTCTGTACATTGCTCTGAAATATCTTGATTAAGGAGACTTTAGCCATTTGCTCCATTTTTTTATGGTAAAGATGTAAATGATGGTGCACAATATGCAGGGACAGCTCCAGTTTTTCGTGTGCCCCGGGCGAAAGTGTCTCAGTGGGTCCCTTTAACACATACCATGATTCATAATGCACAAATACGGCAGAGACATATAGGTACAATACTGTCACGACTCAGTTGTCTGGTGACCCGGGATTCGGTGCTCCTACCCTGTTCCTAACTCTAGGCATGGTCCCCGGATTACTTCTGAATGTGAAGATGCCGTGGCCACCAAACTTGCCTTATCTCCTGCATATGCCCTTCATGAGTTCTCTTCCCCCTCCCACGGAAGAGGGGACCAACCCTGCACCGCAGTACACAAACAAGATGAACAAGGTAACATGTACAAGGGCAACTGAAAATACCAGTCATACAAATATTCAGTCACATATAACAGAGTAATGCACCAAGGAATGGAGGATGTGGAAAAAGCAAAGTAAGAGGAGGAAAAGGAATTATCACACTTACAAACCTAAGCAAACTCCACCAAACTCCTTCTCATATAACCACCAAACAACTCTCCTCCAAGCCAAACAGCATAAGCTAGCTCTGTGTTGTGAATTCTGATTTTGGGCTTCCTCCGGTGGTTGTAGATGGTAATGCAGGTGTGCCTGGACTGCAGGATTGGACAGGTGTATCTGCTAATTGCAAGGCTGACTGGGGTGTTTAGCTTTGCAAGACTCGTTAGTCCTGCCAGTTGTCAATGTTCCTTGTTAGGTGTTGGATCACTTTCTGGCTTCTCCTGCTCACTGCCAATTTCAGCAAAGATAAGTGTTTGGTTTTTGTTTCTGTGCCACACTGCCGGTGTGCTTGTTTCAGTTTTATTCCTGCTCTGATTGTAGGATTCACTGGAGTTGCAGATATACGCTCCTGCATCTTTTAGTAGATGTAGGAAGTTTTAGTATATTCTGCTGTGGATGTTTTGAAGGGTTTTATACTGACCGCACAGAACTCTGTCCTATCCTGTCCTATTATTGTGAATTCCGTTCTTGGGCTCCCTCCGGTGGTTGTAAATGGCACTTTTGTGAATTCTGCCCTTGGGCTCCCTCTGGTGGTTTTGAGTGGAACTGCCGCTCCTTGGGTTTAGCTTTAGCAGCTGCTTTCACTAATCGTCTCTCCTGGCTCTGCTATTTAACCTGGCTCTAGTCTTCAGCCTATGCCACTTGTCAATGTTCTCTGGCTGGATTCACATCTCTGCTTGGATTCTCCTGGTTTCCTGACCAGTTCTGCAAAGATAAGTTCTGGCTTTGCTTATTTCAGTCCACATGTTGTGGACTTATTGTTCTGTGCATTCTATTTTTGGCCAGCTTGTCATTATGGATTTTTTCTGTTAGCTGGAAGCTCTGGGAAGCAGATTTACCCTCCACACCTTTAGTCAGGTGTGGAGATTTTGTAAACTCTGTGTGGATTGTTTTGTAGTTTTTATACTGACCGCACAGTATCCTTTCCTGTCCTATCTATCAAGCTAGACTGGCCTCCTATGCTAAAATCTGATTTCATCTCTGCGTATGTTATTTTCCCCTCCTCTCACCGTCAATATTTGTGGGGGGCTATCTTTCCTTTGGGGATTTTCTCTGAGGCAAGATAGGTTTCCTGTTTCCATCTTTAGGGGAAGTTAGATCTTAGGCTGTGCCGAGGGGTCTAGGGAGCGTCAGGTACCCCCCACGGCTATTTCTAGTTGCGCTGCTAGGTTCAGGGTCTGCGGTCAGTACAGATACCACCTCCTTCAGAGCTTGTCTCATGTTCTTCCTAAACCACCAGATCATAACACCTATCTAGCTAGAGTGGCCTCCTGTGCTAATCCTGTTTTTCTGTCCGGGTATATGTTTTTCCCTCTCCGACTCACCGCCAATATTTGTGGGGGGCTGTCTATCCTTTGGGGATTTTCTCTGAGGCAAGATAGTATTCCTATTTCCATCTTTAGGAGTATTTAGTTCTCCGGCTGTGACGAGGTGTCTAGGTGTGTTAGGTACACTCCACGGCTACTTCTAGTTGCGGTGTTAAGTTCAGGATTGCGGTCAGTACAGTGGCCACTTCTCCAGTGAAAGTTCTCATGCAGCTCCTAGGTCACCGGATCATAACACTCTGACGATGTGTTTCAGTTAAGATTATATAGGGGATAGAAGTGGCTCAGAGCTGAGAGCTGAGAATGCTAGAGCTCCCAAAATGGCTGATTAACCCCAGTACTGCCAAAATAAATTAACACCATTTGAAAAGAAGGTGGAGTGCTTCTTTTCAGTGCAGGAGTAGTAGCAATCAGACACTTTGGTGTTCTGGCTAATCTCTGTTGTGGTAACCCCATGACAAGTACAATGGCAAAGTTTTCACTTATTTCTTACATTACATGTGTGAGATCTATTGTAAATTCTACAATAGCTCAGAAATCAGACAGTATAAAGCAAAATATGGGACTTATTATTCTGTATGCAGCACTGTGTGCCCAGAATATTGTATTGAGCAATATATGGGGTTCATTAGTTTGTATTGAGCACTATGTGTGTCCATATTGTGGCAGCCATGGAACATAACAATGAGAAGTAACATATACAGCTAATGGATTGCTGTATAAAATGAAGACATAAGGAAGCAGATCATTGATTTTAAACATATTTTATTAAATACAGTCTCTACCTCTACCTAAAGCCAATGATCCAGAAGAAGGCACAAAACCTGAACACGTTCAGCTAATGTGTGTTACAGGGAAAAAATTCCTTCTTGACCCCGAGAAGAGGTGATCAGTTTGAGAACCCTGGACCAAGGCCATGCTACAACTAATTAACTAATATATATGTAGAGCAACGATATTCAATATGGTGACTGTTAGGGGTCGAGTTCCCGCTTCTGCACAGGGGGAATCTCGAGCCACCTCCGCTGCGGTCTCCCATTCTTGTCCAGCCGCAGTGGAGTCTGCTCAGCAAAGACGTCGGTCCCAGCGTCTTGCTCATTCTCACTCTGTTCTGAGAGTTACTGCTGCTTCTCCAGTCTCTGCCATTAAAGTCAGTGCTGGTCAGCAGCGAGCGGACTTCTCTGGGACTAAGTCCTTGTCTGCACGTACTGAGCATGCCCAGGGTAAGATCTCCCGTTGGAGATCGAGGGTCATGTGCTCAGGCTCTGCAGCACATTCCATTGGTCCTCTTGGCAGGTCTTGGAAGGGCAAAGGTGCTGTGGCCACTTCCTGTGCTGCAGCTATATAAACTGCGCATGACCGCACGGCCATGCGCTAGTATTGTCTTACAATTGTTTATGTGTGTATGTTGTGAGTGCAAGTCGTCCTTGGATACCCCTACCCTATTGAATGTCTGTTCGCGGAAGGTGTATGGTTGCTATCTAGCGCCCGACTTATCCTACAGCACTAATCACACATTACAGCGTCCAGTTGCTGTGACCGCCAGTACGGCGCCGTGCACTTCCTCTGTGCTTTCCTTACCCAAGCCTGGGTGGTTAGTGGCATTCGTCAGTGCGGCACCGCATGCACTCTTGTGCCTTAATATTGTTGTTCAGTTTCCTTACACACCCAGTTGCGGTGTTGTGCCAGCAAGGGTCTAATCGGACTTCAATCCTAGTTGGGGTTGAGTTCGCTGACTACTTGCTCGCGCTTTAGGTGCGGTACCGCGGTCCTGTGACTCAACAGGATTGCTTCTTTCACGCTGGGTGAGGTTAACCCACGCGTGTATACTTTAGTGTACCGCCATATAGTCTGCAAATTGCTAGCAGCAGGTTTTCACCTGCACGGTGGACCCCGGACTGCGAACGCATCTATATCATCTGTCTTGGTGCGTTCCGCCAGTCCTAACAGAATACTAGCGCCAGGGTCTGGCTAGTAAAATGGCGGACGACCAGCGTTTACAGCGGTACATCCAGCAGCTGGAGGGAAGGTTGGCGGCTCTTGAGCGTACAACCTCAGCTGTGGATGTCACTGCTGTAGCTGTGCAGGCTGCAAGTGTAGCCGCAGCCAGTTTGTCCGCTGCCACCCCTGCTCCGACTTTATCCCGTCTCCCGCTTCCTGACAAGTTTGCTGGCGACAGTAAACATTGTCGCGGATTCGTGAGCCAGTGCTCTATACATCTTGAGCTCCTGGCGTCACGTTTTCCTACGGAGCGGGCGAGAGTGGGATTTATCCTATCTCTCTTGTCGGGCAGGGCGTTGGAGTGGGCAACGCCACTCTGGGAGCGAGATGATCGTGTGGTACAGAGTGCTCCTCTCTTCTTGGACACTCTGAAGCAGGTCTTTTTAGGGCCTCGGGTTACCCACGACACCGCACTCCAATTGTTGTCTATTACACAGGGTACGTCCGTGGTCAGCCAGTTTGCCATCCAGTTCCGGACTCTAGCTTCAGAGTTAGAGTGGCCAGACAAAGTTCTTATTCCGGTGTTCTGGAGGGGACTAGCAGACCATGTGAAGGACGCCTTGGCCACTAGGGAGATACCGGCCACACTGGAGGAACTTATTTCTGTGTCTACCCGCATCGACCTCCGTTTTCACGAGCGGAGGTTGGAGCGGACCCAGTGTAGGCAGAGGTTTCGGCTGGCTCCAACTTTCGCCAGACCTCTGGAATCCCCTGTCTTGGCGTCAGATTCCCATGAGGCCATGGAGGTTTCTCGAGCGGGACCTAAATCTCTAGCCGCTCGAGTACCCGTGGTTTGTAATAACTGTCAACAACATGGACACTACGCCAATAAATGTCCGCGGCGGTCGGGAAACGATCGCGTCTAGTAACCATTGGGGGAGGTTCACTAGACACAGCAGCATTCTCCTCCAAACTGTCCTTTAAAGGGACAATCCTGTTAGGCTCCTCCACTCTAACAGTCGAGCTTTGTGTGGATTCAGGAGCAGAGGGAAACTTCATGTCCTCTGCTTTTGCTACACGTCATGCTATACCACTAGTCATGCTCGCCAAACCAATAACGGTTAGAGTTGTGAATGGGGCGACACTCCCACTGCAAATCACACACCAGACAGTTCCGTTCTCGCTGTCCATATCTCCTTCCCACCAGGAGATTATTTCCCTTCTTGTCCTTCCTGAGGGAATGGATGAGATTTTGCTGGGAATACCCTGGCTCCGTTTCCACTCCCCACATATTGAGTGGTCCTCAGGGAGAATATTGGGTTGGAGTAAGTCTTGTTTGGGCAGGTGTGTGAGAGTGAGTGTGTACAGGTCTCTACTACCGAGGTACCCGCAGATCTTTCATCACTTCCCAGGTATTATTGGTGTTATGCAGACGTGTTCTCTAAAAAGGCTGCTGAGACTCTACCGCCCCATCGCCCTTACGACTGTCCTATCGACCTCTTGCCTGGAGCCGAACCTCCTCGGGGAAGGGTATATCCCCTCTCTCTCCCTGAGACGGAGGCTATGTCTCAATACATTCAGGAGAATTTGGCAAGAGGGTTTATAAGGAAGTCAGTGTCACCGGCAGGGGCGGGATTCTTCTTCGTGCAAAAGAAGAACGGGGAGTTACGTCCTTGCATCGATTACAGGGGTCTCAATGCTATCACTATTAAGAACAAATACCCGTTGCCCCTGATATCGGAGCTCTTTGACAGATTAAGGGGAGCTAAAATATTCACCAAATTAGATCTGCGGGGTGCCTACAATCTGATTCGCATCCGTGAGGGGGACGAGTGGAAAACGGCTTTCAATACCAGGGATGGGCACTATGAGTACCTGGTGATGCCTTTCGGGCTCTGTAATGCCCCAGCCGTTTTTCAGGACTTTGTCAACGATATCTTCCGGGATATGCTTTCTACCTCGGTCGTAGTCTATCTGGATGATATTCTCATCTTCTCTCCAGATATTGACTCCCACCGGAGAGATGTTGGCAGAGTCTTCGAACTCTTACGGGCGAATTCCTTATATGCAAAGTTGGAGAAGTGTGTGTTTGAACAGGAGTCCTTGCCTTTCCTGGGCTATATCATCTCGGCCCAGGGATTGGCTATGGATCCTGCCAAACTACAAGCAGTGATGGACTGGCAGGAACCCCATTCTCTTAAAGCGGTGCAGTGCTTTATGGGGTTCATAAATTACTATCGCCAGTTCATTCCCCACTTCTCAACTTTGGTAGCTCCCTTGGTATCCCTCACCAAGAAAGGAGCGAATCCCAAATCGTGGTCCGAAGGGGTCTCCAAGGCCTTCACTTCTATAAAGTCCCATTTTGCTAGCGCTCCCATCTTACATCGTCCCGATGTGGGTAAGCCATTCCTTTTGGAAGTGGATGCCTCATCCGTTGGTGCTGGAGCAGTCCTCTATCAAAAGGATGCTCAGGGTCGGAAGCACCCATGCTTCTTTTTCTCAAAGACCTTCACACCAGCGGAGAGAAATTACTCCATCGGGGATAGAGAGTTGCTGGCAATGAAGTTGGCCTTTTCGGAGTGGAGACATCTCTTGGAGGGTGCTCGGTTCCCATTCCAAGTTTTCACGGATCACAAGAATTTGGTCTATTTACAAACAGCCCAGCGGCTGAATTCTTGTCAGGCCAGATGGTCCTTGTTTTTCTCCCGGTTCCACTTTACCCTACATTATCTCGCCGGGGAGAAGAACATTCGTGCTGACGCTCTCTCTCGCTCCTTCGTGTCAGCTGAGGAGGAGGAGGACGAGCCTCGGCTCATTGTCCCTTCGGAGAGTCTGAGAACTGTAGCTCCGGTTTCGCTAGAGTCTGTGCCCCCGGGCAAGACTTTTGTTCTCATCAATTTGCATCCGGAGGTTCTCTCTTGGGCTCATTCGTCCAGAGTGGGTGGACACTTTGGGGCAAAAAGGACATCCGAGTTACTGGCGAGAATGTACTGGTGGCCACATATGGTTCGTGACGTCGGAGACTACGTTCAGGCATGTGTCTCTTGTGCCAAGAATAAGTCTTCCCGACAACGGCCAGCTGGTTTGTTATACCCTCTGCCGGTGGCAGACAGGCCCTGGGAGATGGTCGGGATGGATTTTGTTGTGGGTCTGCCCAAGTCTCGTGGCTGTACCATTATTTGGGTAATCACCGACCATTTTTCTAAAATGGTGCATTTGGTGCCGCTTCCCCGGTTACCTTCTGCACGGGCCTTGGCAGCGTTGTTTGTCAAACACATCTTTCGTCTTCATGGTATGCCAGACAAAATTGTCAGTGACCGAGGTCCCCAGTTGGCGTCTCGGTTCTGGAGAGAGCTTTGTCGTCTTCTCAGTATCGAGTTGAATCTCTCTTCGGCTTATCATCCCGAGACGAATGGGTTGGTAGAGAGAGCCAACCAGACCTTGGTCACATATCTGCGACATTTTGTTTCTGCTAAGCAGGATGACTGGGCATCTTTGCTACCGTGGGCGGAGTTTGCTCTTAATAATGCTGTCGCTGATTCCACTGGACAGACTCCATTCCTCCTTAACTATGGTCAGCATCCGCGGGTACCTGTGCCCATGCCCGTGTCTTCCGCCGATTCCAGGGTGGCAGACTGGGCTGTGGAGGCACGGGACATTTGGGATCGCACTCAGGATGCCATTCAGGCTTCCAAGGAGAGAATGAGGTCCTCCGCCGACGCACATCGGCGCCCCGCTCCAACCTTTGCTCCTGGCGACTTAGTGTGGCTCTCCGCCCGTAACATCAGGCTGCGAGTTGAGTCTACCAAGTTTGCACCTCGCTACTTAGGTCCTTTTAAGGTCCTCGAACAGGTTAATCCTGTGGTTTACCGTCTGGCCCTTCCTCCACGCCTAGGTATCACCGACACCTTTCATGTGTCCCTCCTTAAGCCCGTCTACATGTCCCGGTTTTCTGAGTCATCTACTGGGACGTCGGGTTCGTCTACGGACGATTAGGAGGTGAACGCTATCTTGGGGTACAAGGTGGTTCGTGGCAAAAAATTTTATTTGGTGGACTGGAGGGGTTACGGTCCTGAGGATAGATCCTGGGAGCCTGCTGAGCACATTCGGGCTCCGCAGTTCATTGCTCCCTTCGAACGTAGCGAGGCCCACGGAGGGGGGGGGCCATGTTAGGGGTCGAGTTCCCGCTTCTGCACAGGGGGAATCTCGAGCCACCTCCGCTGTGGTCTCCCATTCTTGTCCGGCCGCAGTGGAGTCTGCTCAGCAAAGACGTCGGTCCCAGCGTCTTGCTCATTCTCACTCTGTTCTGAGAGTTACTGCTGCTTCTCCAGTCTCTGCCATTAAAGTCAGTGCTGGTCAGCAGCGAGCGGACTTCTCTGGGACTAAGTCCTTGTCTGCACGTACTGAGCATGCCCAGGGTAAGATCTCCCGTTGGAGATCGAGGGTCATGTGCTCAGGCTCTGCAGCACATTCCATTGGTCCTCTTGGCAGGTCTTGGAAGGGCAAAGGTGCTGTGGCCACTTCCTGTGCTGCAGCTATATAAACTGCGCATGACCGCACGGCCATGCGCTAGTATTGTCTTACAATTGTTTATGTGTGTATGTTGTGAGTGCAAGTCGTCCTTGGATACCCCTACCCTATTGAATGTCTGTTCGCGGAAGGTGTATGGTTGCTATCTAGCGCCCGACTTATCCTACAGCACTAATCACACATTACAGCGTCCAGTTGCTGTGACCGCCAGTACGGCGCCGTGCACTTCCTCTGTGCTTTCCTTACCCAAGCCTGGGTGGTTAGTGGCATTCGTCAGTGCGGCACCGCATGCACTCTTGTGCCTTAATATTGTTGTTCAGTTTCCTTACACACCCAGTTGCGGTGTTGTGCCAGCAAGGGTCTAATCGGACTTCAATCCTAGTTGGGGTTGAGTTCGCTGACTACTTGCTCGCGCTTTAGGTGCGGTACCGCGGTCCTGTGACTCAACAGGATTGCTTCTTTCACGCTGGGTGAGGTTAACCCATGCGTGTATACTTTAGTGTACCGCCATATAGTCTGCAAATTGCTAGCAGCAGGTTTTCACCTGCACGGTGGACCCCGGACTGCGAACGCATCTATATCATCTGTCTTGGTGCGTTCCGCCAGTCCTAACAGTGACTCGTTTACGGATATCAGATCTTCTTAGTCCTGGTAACACGCCTCACCTCTCCTCATCAGCTCGGATTCTGGAGATCATAGCTTGACTACATTCATCTCACCTGTAAAAATACAGAACACTACCCCCTAGAACCACTGCCCCCTACAAACACTACCTTCTACAAACACTACTCCCTAAGATAAGACAGTTGTATCATATCAGGTCACTTATGCAATTGGATCAGTCAGCAGACACCTATATATTATGATGTTATGATTTACTGATTCTAGAATTAATTAGATCCATATAATCAGTATCTCGTGACACCATGAGACAACAGTTATAATGTACAGACATATTAAATGATTAACACTAAACAATCGCATGAATCTTGTAAGATTCTTCGTTCTTCCTTCCAGGATCCAGATACCGTCCCTGGTAAGAAAAAAAAATAATATGAGGAGAAATATCGGGCAAAGACCTATAGAAAAGCAGTCATAAATATATTGTACTTTATACCTGTTAATCAGGCCATCTTTTCTATGCATTTTTAAGTTTTGACGTAGGTACTTATAAATGGTGAAATAAATTTGATGGAAAGAAAGATATATAAGTAAAATAAACAGTAAAATAAATAAATAGAATGTCCATAAATAAATATAAGTCCCCCCAATGTATATACACAAACCTCTCTCCCATGTAGGAGAATTATGGTTGATTTTTTTGCCCCCAAAATCTTAAATTAAAGTTACAGAACCACCTCCAACAATCTGTGCCAGCCACAAATACTAGTTGAAGTGTCACTGACCGATGTAGCTACTGCAGTGTCTCCATCCGAGGTGCCATCTTTGTGCTGACCTCTGTGATAGTCCCAGAGAAGTCCCTATGTTTGCTGCAGAGAACTCTCTGTATCCAGCATTCCGCTGTGTGACCTCACAAAGAACATTCATAACCCAAGTGTAGAGATTCTACCAGAAGGGCCTGAAGAAATCTAGTACTTTGAAGCCAAAACCTGTAGACTTGGAGGGTCCATGTTGGCGCTAAATTCACAAACTTAAATACCTATAAGGTTTCTCATTTTCCTGTGTCCTCGATCCAGGAACTTCCACTCTCCTCATCTTTATCTCCTGAAAAGAGAATCTGTATCCTCGATCCTGGTTCCTCCGCTCTTCTTTTCTTCATCTCCTGAAATGAGCATTTGCCCTCTGAGCACCCGTTTATGTAGACACCAAGTCATTGTCACATCATGCTGTGAGGTAACAATGGCCTCTGATATTTGATAAGGTCACATATGACCATGAGTTATAGCTCCACATGCATTCATTTACATTGATAGCACGTAGTAATAATATGGCAGACCACATTGGTTAGCATCAAGGCTGTGATGAGCAGGGCGATTAAGGAAAAATTTCCGAAAGTAAAATGCATTTACTGTGTCTGAAAATAAGAAAGGACTTTATAATAATTTACTTCAGATGTAATTAAATTCTAGGCCCTATGACAACACTTACCTCCCTTTTACAATATTCCACCATTACCATAGGAATAAAGATCTAATTTAAAAAACTATCACAGTTTTTGTGAAACTAAAACTCAAACCATTCTCAACGTACACACAGGATAAATATGAACAGCACCTTATTCTGATTTTTATGAAGCAGAACTAACAAATAAAAAAGCATTCAAGAATTGCTTTTTATTTTTTTTATGAAATTCACCGTGCGGTATAAGTGATAAGATGGTTTTATTCTTTAGGTCAGTACGATAACAGCAATACCAGATTAATTCTGATATTTTGGACTCTGAATGAACAAAAATCAGTATTACAAGAATTTTTTTTTATTATTTACTTTTTTTATGCCATTCATTGTGTGGTAAAAGTGACACAACAGGTTTATTATGTACTAGATGGTGGCCCGATTCTAACGCATCGGGTATTCTAGAATATGCATGTCCACGTAGTATATTGCACAGCCCACATAGTATATTGGCCAGCCACGTAGTATATTGCCCAGCTACGTAGTATATTGCCTAGCTACGTAGTATATTGCCTAGCTACGTAGTATATTGCCCAGCCACGTAGTATATTGCCCAGCTACGTAGTATATTGCCTACCTACGTAGTATATTGCCTAGCTACGTAGTATATTGCCCAGCCACATAGTATATTGCCCAGTCACGTAGTATATTGCCCACCTACGCAGTATATTGCCCAGCCACATAGTATATTGCCCAGCTACGTAGTATATTGCCCAGTGACGTTGTATATTGGCCAGCCACATAGTATATTGGCCAGCCACGTAGTATATTGGCCAGCCACGTAGTATATTGGCCAGCCACGTAGTATATTGGCCAGCCACGTAGTATATTGGCCAGCCACGTAGTATATTGGCCAGCCACGTAGTATATTGGCCAGCCACGTAGTATATTGGCAAGCCACGTAGTATATTGGCCAGCCACGTAGTATATTGCCCACTCACATAGTATATTGCCCAGTCACATAGTATATTGTCCAGTGAAGTAGTATATTGCCCAGCTACGTAGTATATTGCTCAGTGACGTAGTATATTGCCCAGCCACGTAGTATATTGCCCAGTGACGTAGTATATTTTGCCCAGCCACGTAGTATATTGCCCAGCCACATAGTATATTGCCAAGCCACGTAGTATATTACCCAGTCACGAAGTATATTGCCCAGTCACGTATTTTGCTCAGTCATGTAGTATATTGCCCAGCCACTTAGTATATTGCACAGTGACGTAGTATACAGCACATAGCCACGTAGTATACAGCACAGACACGTAGTATACTGCCCAGCCACGTATGTAACAGGTAAAAAATAAACATATACTCACCTTCCGAAGGCCTCTTGAAGTCCTGGCACCTGTGTGCGGTGCACGCGGCAGCTTCCGGTCCCAGGGTTGGTATGAGCGCAGGACCTGTGATGACGTAGCGGTCACATGACCGTGACGTCATGGCAAGCCCTTCTCGCATAGCATCCTTAGAACCGGAGCCTGCCGCTTGCACTGCCGAGGACAGGACACCACATCGGAGGGTGAGAATAACTTTTTTTTTATTATTATTTGTAACATTAGATCTTTTCACTATTGATGCTGCATACGCAGTATCAATAGTAAAAAGTTGGTCACACAGGGTTAATAACTGCGTAACCAGAGAGCGTTACACCGCGCTCCGGTAACTCTGGCATTAACCCTATGTGAGGGCTGACTGGATGACTGGAGGGGAGTATGGAGCGGGCACTGACTGCAGGGAGGAAAGAGCGACCATATTGCCGCCGGACTGTGGCCGTCACTGATTGGTCGTGGCAATGGTCGTGGGCCTTTTGCCACGACTAATCAGCAACTTGGATTCCATGACAGACAGAGGCCGCGACCAATGAATATCCGTGACAGACAGACAGAAGGACAGACGGAAGTGACCCTTAGACAATTATATAGTAGACTAGATTGTGGCCCGATTCTAACGCATCGGGTATTCTAGAATATGCATGTCCCCGTAGTATATGGACAATGATGATTCCAGAATTCGTGGCAGACTGTGCCCGTCGCTGATTGGTTGAGGCAACCTTTATGACATCATCGTCGCCATGGCAACCATTATGACATCTACGTCGATACTGTGACCAATCAGACGCGGGATATCTACGTCCTTTATGACATCATCGTCGCTGTGCCCGTCGATGATTAATCGAGGCCTGGTGGCCTCGACCAATCAGAGACGCGGGATTTCCAGGACAGACAGACAGACAGAAAAACCCTTAGACAATTATATATATAGATCAGTTCATATTTGGGCCACAACATTGTAAAACAGGTAGACATATTTACCCACTGACCTTACTATTCATAAGGAACTGTTGTCTGCACTTTAGTTGCCCACTGTATATAGTCAGTGTGGGGATGTGGGCTACAGAACAACACAGGGTGATGACACTGCTACCTGAACCCTTCAGCTGCCCTACAATATACAGGGAGTAAAACCAGTACAAAGTATGGCAGCCTCCCTGCAGAGCTGTCAAGGGGCGGACTGGGACAAAAAAAGCGGCCCTGCCACACAAACCCCACCAGCCCACATACTATAAAACTGCCCCCACACCCGATCAGTGGATTTTGCTAGACTGTGCTGTGCCCTTCAACATGCCGCCACAGTGCGCATTATCGACCTCTTCTTTAGGGTGCCGGTTATTGAGATCATGGGGGTCACAGCAGTCGGACCTCAGCAACTACAAAGTTCACAGGAAAGAAGATAACTTAAATGGGTTTTCCAATATATATATATATATATTTATTTTTTTCCCCCTAGGAATACTGAAAATAAACCAATATTAACCCTCCCAAACACTAATGTCACTTCTCTGAGAGTAGGACAGGAGAAGTGGCACTGTGCAGTGTATATATACAGGACAGGAGGAGTGGTACTGTGCAGTGTATATATACAGGACAGGAGGAGTGGTACTGTGCAGTGTATATATACAGGACAGGAGGAGTGGTACTGTGCAGTGTATATATACAGGACAATAAAGTGGTACTGTGCAGTATATATATACAGGACAGGAGGAGTGGTACTGTGCAGTGTATATATACAGGACAGGAGGAGTGGTACTGTGCAGTGTATATATACAGGACAGGAGGAGTGGTACTGTGCAGTGTATATATACAGGACAGGAGGAGTGGTACTGTGCAGTGTATATATACAGGACAGGAGGAGTGGTACTGTGCAGTGTATATATACAGGACAATAAAGTGGTACTGTGCAGTATATATATACAGGACAGGAGGAGTGGTACTGTGCAGTGTATATATACAGGACAGGAGGAGTGGTACTGTGCAGTGTATATATACAGGACAGGAGGAGTGGTACTGTGCAGTGTATATATACAGGACAGGAGGAGTGGTACTGTGCAGTGTATATACAGGACAGGAGGAGTGGTACTGTACAGTGTGTACAGTATATATACAGGACAGGAGAAGGGGTACTGTGCAGTGTATATATACAGGACAGGAGGAGGAGTGGTACTGTGCAGTGCATATATACAGGACAGGAGGAGTGGTACTGTGCAGTTTATATATACAGGACAGGAGGAGTGGTACTGTGCAGTTTATATATACAGGACAGGAGGAGTGGTACTGTGCAGTGTATATATATACAGGACAGGAGGAGTGGTACTGTACAGTGTGTATATACAGGGCAGTGGTACTGTGCAGTGTATATATACAGGAGGAGTGGTACTGTGCAGTGTACATATACAGGACAGGAGGAGTGGTACTGTACAGTGTGTACAGTATATATACAGGACAGGAGAAGGGGTACTGTGCAGTGTATATATATACAGGACAGGAGGAGTGGTACTGTGCAGTGCATATATACAGGACAGGAGGAGTGGTGTTATGGCTGGCAATCAGGCAACACAGCGTGCAGTAATCAGCGCACATACAGAGATCTGGCAATAACCAAAAACAATAGGACGAGCTCTGAGACGTGGAATCTCTGTAGACTGCAGTACCTGATCTATCCTCACACAACTATAAGCAGCAGTGGATTGCGCCTATCACTACCTATGCAACTCGGCACTGCCTGAGGAGCTGACTAGCCTGAAGATAGAAATACAAGCCTGACTTACCTCAGAGAAATACCCCAAAGGAATAGGCAGCCCCCCACATATAATGACTGTTAGCAAGATGAAAAGACAAACGTAGGAATTAAATAGATTCAGCAAAGTGAGGCCCGATATTCTAGACAGAGCGAGGATAGCAAAGAGAACTATGCAGTCTACAAAAAACCCTAAAACGAAAACCACGCAAAGGGGCAAAAAGACCCACCGTGCCGAACTAACAGCACGGCGGTGCACCCCTTTGCTTCTCAGAGCTTCCAGCAAAAGTTAATAGCAAGCTGGACAGAAAAAACAGAAAACAAACTAGAAGCACTTATCTAGCAGAGCAGCAGGCCCAAGGAAAGATGCAGTAGCTCAGATCCAACACTGGAACATTGACAAGGAGCAAGGAAGACAGACTCAGGTGGAGCTAAATAGCAAGGCAGCCAACCAGCTCACCAAAACACCTGAGGGAGGAAGCCCAGAGACTGCAATACCACTTGTGACCACAGAAGTGAACTCAGCCACAGAATTCACAACAGAGTGGTACTGTGCAGTGTATATATACAGGACAGGAGGAGTGGTACTGTGCAGTGTATATATACAGGACAGGAGGAGTGGTACTGTGCAGTGTATATATACAGGACAGGAGAAATGGCACTGTGCAGTGTATATATACAGGACAATAAAGTGGTACTGTGCAGTGTATATATACAGGACAGGAGGAGTGGTACTGTGCAGTGTATATATACAGGACAGGAGGAGTGGTCCTGTGCAGTGTATATATACAGGACAGGAGAAGTGGCACTGTGCAGTGTATATATACAGGACAATAAAGTGGTACTGTGCAGTGTATATACACAGGACAGGAGGAGTGGTACTGTGCAGTGTATATATACAGGACAGGAGGAGTGGTCCTGTGCAGTGTATATATACAGGACAGGAGGAGTGGTACTGTGCAGTTTATATATACAGGACAGGAGAAGTGGCACTGTGCAGTGTATATATACAGGACAATAAAGTGGTACTGTGCAGTGTATATATACAGGACAGGAGGAGTGGTACTGTGCAGTGTATATATACAGGACAGGAGGAGTGGTCCTGTGCAGTGTATATATACAGGACAGGAGGAGTGGTACTGTGCAGTTTATATATACAGGACAGGAGAAGTGGCACTGTGCAGTGTATATATACAGGACAATAAAGTGGTACTGTGCAGTGTATATATACAGGACAGGAGGAGTGGTACTGTGCAGTGTATATATACAGGACAGGAGGAGTGGTCCTGTGCAGTGTATATATACAGGACAGGAGAAGTGGCACTGTGCAGTGTATATATACAGGACAGGAGGAGTGGTACTGTGCAGTGTATATATACAGGACAGGAGGAGTGGTACTGTGCAGTGTATATATACAGGACAGGAGGAGTGGTACTGTGCAGTGTATATATACAGGACAGGAGGAGTGGTACTGTACAGTGTGTACAGTATATATACAGGACAGGAGAAGGGGTACTGTGCAGTGTATATATACAGGACAGGAGGAGTGGTACTGTGCAGTGTATATATACAGGACAGGAGGAGTGGTACTGTGCAGTGCATATATACAGGACAGGAGGAGTGGTACTGTGCAGTTTATATATACAGGACAGGAGGAGTGGTACTGTGCAGTGTACATATACAGGACAGGAGGAGTGGTACTGTACAGTGTGTACAGTATATATACAGGACAGGAGAAGGGGTACTGTGCAGTGTATATATACAGGACAGGAGGAGTGGTACTGTGCAGTGTATATATACAGGACAGGAGGAGTGGTCATGTGCAGTGTATATATATACAGGACAGAAGAAGTGGCACTGTGCAGTGTATATATACAGGACAATAAAGTGGTACTGTGCAGTGTATATATACAGGACAGGAGGAGTGGTACTGTGCAGTGTATATATACAGGACAGGAGGAGTGGTCCTGTGCAGTGTATATATACAGGACAGGAGGAGTGGTACTGTGCAGTGTATATATACAGGACAGGAGAAGTGGCACTGTGCAGTGTATATATACAGGACAATAAAGTGGTACTGTGCAGTGTATATATACAGGACAGGAGGAGTGGTACTGTGCAGTGTATATATACAGGACAGGAGGAGTGGTCCTGTGCAGTGTATATATACAGGACAGGAGAAGTGGCACTGTGCAGTGTATATATACAGGACAATAAAGTGGTACTGTGCAGTGTATATATACAGGACAGGAGGAGTGGTACTGTGCAGTGTATATATACAGGAGGAGTGGTACTGTGCAGTGTATATATACAGGACAGGAGGAGTGGTACTGTGCAGTGTATATATACAGGACAGGAGGAGTGGTACTGTGCAGTGTATATATATAGGACAGGAGGAGTGGTACTGTGCAGTGTATATATACAGGACAGGAGAAGTGGCACTGTGCAGTGTATATATACAGGACAATAAAGTGGTACTGTGCAGTATATATATACAGGACAGGAGGAGTGGTACTGTGCAGTGTATATATACAGGACAGGAGGAGTGATACTGTGCAGTGTATATATACAGGACAGGAGGAGTGGTACTGTGCAGTGTATATATACAGGACAGGAGGAGTGGTACTGTACAGTGTGTACAGTATATATACAGGACAGGAGAAGGGGTACTGTGCAGGGTATATATACAGGACAGGAGGAGTGGTACTGTGCAGTGTATATATACAGGACAGGAGGAGTGGTACTGTGCAGTGTATATATACAGGACAGGAGGAGTGGTATTGTACAGTGTGTACAGTATATATACAGGACAGGAGAAGTGGTACTGTGCAGTGTATATATACAGGAGGAGCGGTACTGTGCAGTGTATATATACAGGACAGGAGGAGTGGTGCTGTGCAGTGCATATATACAGGACAGGAGGAGTGGTACTGTGCAGTTTATATATACAGGACAGGAGGAGTGGTACTGTGCAGTGTATATATACAGGACAGGAGGAGTGGTACTGTGCAGTGTATATATACAGGACAGGAGGAGTGGTACTGTGCAGTGTATATATACAGGACAGGAGAAGTGGCACTGTGCAGTGTATATATACAGGACAATAAAGTGGTACTGTGCAGTGTATATATACAGGACAGGAGGAGTGGTACTGTGCAGTGTATATATACAGGACAGGAGGAGTGGTCCTGTGCAGTGTATATATACAGGACAGGAGAAGTGGCACTGTGCAGTGTATATATACAGGACAATAAAGTGGTACTGTGCAGTGTATATATACAGGACAGGAGGAGTGGTACTGTGCAGTGCATATATACAGGACAGGAGGAGTGGTCCTGTGCAGTGTATATATACAGGACAGGAGAAGTGGCACTGTGCAGTGTATATATACAGGACAATAAAGTGGTACTGTGCAGTGTATATATACAGGACAGGAGGAGTGGTACTGTGCAGTGTATATATACAGGACAGGAGGAGTGGTACTGTGCAGTTTATATATATAGGACAGGAGGAGTGGTACTGTGCAGTGTATATATACAGGACAATAAAGTGGTACTGTGCAGTGTATATATACAGGACAGGAGGAGTGGTACTGTGCAGTGTATATATACAGGACAGGAGGAGTGGTACTGTGCAGTTTATATATATAGGACAGGAGGAGTGGTACTGTGCAGTGTATATATACAGGACAGGAGGAGTGGTACTGTGCAGTGCATATATACAGGACAGGAGGAGTGGTACTTTGCAGTTTATATATACAGGACAGGAGGAGTGGTACTGTGCAGTGTATATATACAGGACAGGAGGAGTGGTACTGTGCAGTGTATATATACAGGACAGGAGAAGTGGTACTGTGCAGTGCATATATACAGGACAGGAGGAGTGGTACTGTGCAGTGTATATATACAGGACAGGAGGAGTGGTACTGTGCAGTGTATATATACAGGACAGGAGGAGTGGTACTGTGCAGTGTATATATACAGGACAGGAGGAGTGGTACTGTGCAGTTTATATATACAGGACAGGAGGAGTGGTACTGTGCAGTGTATATATACAGGACAGGAGGAGTGGTACTGTACAGTGTGTACAGTATATATACAGGACAGGAGAAGGGGTACTGTGCAGTGTATATATACAGGTCAGGAGGAGTGGTACTGTGCAGTGCATATATACAGGACAGGAGAAGTGGTACTGTGCAGTTTATATATACAGGACAGGAGGAGTGGTACTGTGCAGTGTACATATACAGGACAGGAGGAGTGGTACTGTACAGTGTGTACAGTATATATACAGGACAGGAGAAGGGGTACTGTGCAGTGTATATATACAGGACAGGAGAAGTGGTACTGTGCAGTGTATATATACAGGCCAGGAGGAGTGGTACTGTGCAGTGTATATATACAGGACAGGAGAAGGGGTACTGTGCAGTGTATATATACAGGACAGGAGAAGGGGTACTGTGCAGTGTATATATACAGGACAGGAGGAGTGGACTGTGCAGTTTATATATACAGGACAGGAGGAGTGGTACTGTGCAGTGTATATATACAGGACAGGAGGAGTGGTACTGTGCAGTGTATATATACAGGACAGGAGGAGTGGTACTGTGCAGTGTATATATATACAGGACAGGAGAAGGGCTACTGTGCAGTGTATATATACAGGACAGAAGAAGGGGTACTGTGCAGTGTATATATACAGGACAGGAGGAGTGGTACTGTGCAGTGTATATATACAGGACAGGAGGAGTGGTACTGTGCAGTGTATATATACAGGACAGGAGGAGTGGTCCTGTGCAGTGTATATATACAGGACAGGAGAAGGGGTAATGTGCAGTGTATATATACAGGACAGGAGGAGTGGTACTGTGCAGTGTATATATACAGGACAGGAGGAGTGGTACTGTGCAGTGTATATATACAGGACAGGAGGAGTGGTACTGTGCAGTGTATATATACAGGACAGGAGAAGGGGTACTGTGCAGTGTATATATACAGGACAGGAGAAGGGGTACTGTGCAGTGCATATATACAGGACAGGAGGAGTGGACTGTGCAGTTTATATATACAGGACAGGAGGAGTGGTACTGTGCAGTGTATATATACAGGACAGGAGGAGTGGTACTGTGCAGTGTATATATACAGGACAGGAGGAGTGGTACTGTGCAGTGTATATATATACAGGACAGGAGAAGGGCTACTGTGCAGTGTATATATACAGGACAGAAGAAGGGGTACTGTGCAGTGTATATATACAGGACAGGAGGAGTGGTACTGTGCAGTGTATATATACAGGACAGGAGGAGTGGTCCTGTGCAGTGTATATATACAGGACAGGAGAAGGGGTAATGTGCAGTGTATATATACAGGACAGGAGGAGTGGTACTGTGCAGTGTATATATACAGGACAGGAGGAGTGGTACTGTGCAGTGTATATATACAGGACAGGAGGAGTGGTACTGTGCAGTGTATATATACAGGACAGGAGAAGGGGTACTGTGCAGTGTATATATACAGGACAGGAGAAGGGGTACTGTGCAGTGCATATATACAGGACAGGAGGAGTGGACTGTGCAGTTTATATATACAGGACAGGAGGAGTGATACTGTGCAGTGTATATATACAGGACAGGAGGAGTGGTACTGTGCAGTGTATATATACAGGACAGGAGGAGTGGTACTGTGCAGGTATATATATACAGGACAGGAGAAGGGGTACTGTGCAGTGTATATATACAGGACAGGAGAAGGGGTACTGTGCAGTGTATATATACAGGACAGGAGGAGTGGTACTGTGCAGTGTATATATACAGGACAGGAGGAGTGGTACTGTGCAGTGTATATATACAGGACAGGAGGAGTGGTACTGTGCAGTGTATATATACAGGACAGGAGGAGTGGTACTGTGCAGTTTATATATACAGGACAGGAGGAGTGGTACTGTGCAGTGTATATATACAGGACAGGAGGAGTGGTACTGTACAATGTGTACAGTATATATACAGGACAGGAGAAGGGGTACTGTGCAGTGCATATATACAGGACAGGAGGAGTGGTACTGTGCAGTTTATATATACAGGACAGGAGGAGTGGTACTGTGCAGTGTATATATACAGGACAGGAGGAGTGGTACTGTGCAGTGTATATATACAGGACAGGAGGAGTGGTACTGTGCAGTGTATATATACAGGACAGGAGGAGTGGCACTGTGCAGTGTATATATACAGGACAATAAAGTGGTACTGTGCAGTGTATATATACAGGACAGGAGGAGTGGTACTGTGCAGTGTACAGTTAGGGCCAGAAATATTTGGACAGTGACACAAGTTTTGTTATTTTAGCTGTTTACAAAAACATGTTCAGAAATACAATTATATATATAATATGGGCTGAAAGTGCACACTCCCAGCTGCAATATGATAGTTTCCACATCCAAATCGGAGAAAGGGTTTAGGAATCATAGCTCTGTAATGCATAGCGTCCTCTTTTTCAAGGGACCAAAAGTAATTGGACAATGGACTCTAAGGGCTGCAATTAACTCTGAAGGCGTCTCCCTCGTTAACCTGTAATCAATGAAGTAGTTAAAAGGTCAGGGGTGGATTCCAGGTGTGTGGTTTTGCATTTGGAAGCTGTTGCTGTGAGCAGACAACATACCGTCAAAGGAACTCTCAATTGAGGTGAAGCAGAACATCCTGAGGCTGAAAAAAAAGAAAAAATCCATCAGAGAGATAGCAGACATGCTTGGAGTAGCAAAATCAACAGTTGGGTACATTCTGAGAAAAAAGGAATTGACTGGTGAGCTTGGGAACTCAAAAAGGCCTGGGCGTCCACGGATGACAACAGTGGTGGATGATCGCCGCATACTTAATTTGGTGAAGAAGAACCCGTTCACAACATCAACTGAAGTCCAGAACACTCTCAGTGAAGTAGGTGTATCTGTCTCTAAGTCAACAGTAAAGAGAAGACTCCATGACAGTAAATACAAAGGGTTCACATCTAGATGCAAACCATTCATCAATACCAAAAATAGACAGGCCAGAGTTAAATTTGCAGAAAAACACCTCAAGAAGCCAGCTTAGTTCTGGAAAAGTATTCTATGGACAGATGAGACAAAGATCAACCTGTACCAGAATGATGGGAAGAAAAAAGTTTGGAGAAGAAAGGGAACGGCACATGATCCAAGGCACACCACATCCTCTGTAAAACATGGTGGAGGCAACGTGATGGCATGGGCATGCATGGCTTTCAATGGCACTGGGTCACTTGTGTTTATTGATGACATAAGAGCAGACAAGAGTAGCCGGATGAATTCTGAAGTGGACCGGGATATACTTTCAGCCCAGATTCAGCCAAATGCTGCAAAGTTGATTGGACAGCGCTTCATAGTACAGATGGACAATGACCCCAAGCATACAGCCAAAGCTACCCAGGAGTTCATGAGTGCCAAAAAGTGGAACATTCTGCAATGGCCAAGTCAATCTCCAGATCTAAACCCAATTGAGCATGCATTTCACTTGCTCAAATCCAGACTTAAGACGGAAAGACCCACAAACAAGCAAGACCTGAAGGCTGCGGCTGTAAAGGCCTGGCAAAGCATTAAGAAGGAGGAAACCCAGCGTTTGGTGATGTCCATGGGTTCCAGACTTAAGGCAGTGATTGCCTCCAAAGGATTTGCAACAAAATATTGAAAATAAAAATATTTTGTTTGGGTTATGTTTATTTGTCCAATTACTTTTGACCTCCTAAAATGTGGAGTGTTTGTAAAGAAATGTGTACAATTCCTACATTTTCTATCAGATATTTTTGTTCAACCCTTCAAATTAAACGTTACAATCTGCACTTGAATTCTGTTGTAGAGGTTTCATTTCAAATCCAATGTGGTGGCATGCAGAGCCCAACTTGCGAAAATTGTGTCACTGTCCAAATATTTCTGGCCCTAACTGTATATATACAGGACAGGAGGAGTGGTCCTGTGCAGTGTATATATACAGGACAGGAGAAGTGGCACTGTGCAGTGTATATATACAGGACAATACAGTGGTACTGTGCAGTGTATATATACAGGACAGGAGGAGTGGTACTGTGCAGTGTATATATACAGGACAGGAGGAGTGGTACTGTGCAGTGTATATATAGAGGACAGGAGGAGTGGTACTGTGCAGTGTATATATACAGGACAGGAGAAGTGGCACTGTGCAGTGTATATATACAGGACAATAAAGTGGTACTGTGCAGTGTATATATACAGGACAGGAGGAGTGGTACTGTGCAGTATATATACAGGACAGGAGGAGTGGTACTGTGCAGTTTATATATACAGGACAGGAGGAGTGGTACTGTGCAGTGTATATATAGAGGACAGGAGGAGTGGTACTGTGCAGTGTATATATACAGGACAGGAGAAGTGGCACTGTGCAGTGTATATATACAGGACAATAAAGTGGTACTGTGCAGTGTATATATACAGGACAGGAGGAGTGGTACTGTGCAGTATATATACAGGACAGGAGGAGTGGTACTGTGCAGTTTATATATACAGGACAGGAGGAGTGGTACTGTGCAGTGTATATATACAGGACAGGAGGAGTGGTCCTGTGCAGTGTATATATAGAGGACAGGAGGAGTGGTACTGTGCAGTGTATATATACAGGACAATAAAGTGGTACTGTGCAGTGTATATATACAGGACAGGAGGAGTGGTACTGTGCAGTGTATATATACAGGACAGGAGGAGTGGTCCTGTGCAGTGTGTACAGTATATATACAGGACAGGAGAAGGGGTACTGTGCAGTGTATATATACAGGACAGGAAGAGTGGTACTGTGCAGTTTATATATACAGGACAGGAGGAGTGGTACTGTGCAGTGTATATATACAGGACAGGAGGAGTGGTACTGTACAGTGTGTACAGTATATATACAGGACAGGAGAAGGGGTACTGTGCAGTGTATATATACAGGACAGGAGGAGTGGTACTGTGCAGTGTATATATACAGGACAGGAAGAGTGGTACTGTGCAGTTTATATATACAGGACAGGAGGAGTGGTACTGTGCAGTGCATACAGTGGGGCAAAAAAGTATTTAGTCAGTCAGCAATAGTGCAAGTTCCACCACTTAAAAAGATGAGAGGCGTCTGTAATTTACATCATAGGTAGACCTCAACTATGGGAGACAAACTGAGAAAAAAAAAATCCAGAAAATCACATTGTCTGTTTTTTTAACATTTTATTTGCATATTATGGTGGAAAATAAGTATTTGGTCTGAGACATAAAATTTCATCTCAATACTTTGTAATATATCCTTTGTTGGCAATGACAGAGGTCAAACGTTTTCTGTAAGTCTTCACAAGGTTGCCACACACTGTTGTTGGTATGTTGGCCCATTCCTCCATGCAGATCTCCTCTAGAGCAGTGATGTTTTTGGCTTTTCGCTTGGCAACACGGACTTTCAACTCCCTCCAAAGGTTTTCTATAGGGTTGAGATCTGGAGACTGGCTAGGCCACTCCAGGACCTTGAAATGCTTCTTACGAAGCCACTCCTTCGTTGCCCTGGCGGTGTGCTTTGGATCATTGTCATGTTGAAAGACCCAGCCACGTTTCATCTTCAATGCCATTGCTGATGGAAGGAGGTTTGCACTCAAAATCTCACGATACATGGCCCCATTCATTCTTTCATGTACCCGGATCAGTCGTCCTGGCCCCTTTGCAGAGAAACAGCCCCAAAGCATGATGTTTCCACCACCATGCTTTACAGTAGGTATGGTGTTTGATGGATGCAACTCAGTATTCTTTTTCCTCCAAACACGACAAGTTGTGCTTCTACCAAACAGTTCCAGTTTGGTTTCATCAGACCATAGGACATTCTCCCAAAACTCCTCTGGATCATCCAAATGCTCTCTAGCAAACTTCAGACGGGCCCGGACATGTACTGGCTTAAGCAGTGGGACGCGTCTGGCACTGCAGGATCTGAGTCCATGGTGGCGTAGTGTGTTACTTATGGTAGGCCTTGTTACATTGGTCCCAGCTCTCTGCAGTTCATTCACTAGGTCCCCCCGCGTGGTTCTGGGATTTTTGCTCACCGTTCTTGTGATCATTCCGACCCCACGGGGTGGGATTTTGCGTGGAGCCCCAGATCGAGGGAGATTATCAGTGGTCTTGTATGTCTTCCATTTTCTAATTATTGCTCCCACTGTTGATTTCTTCACTCCAAGCTGGTTGGCTATTGCAGATTCAGTCTTCCCAGCCTGGTGCAGGGCTACAATTTTGTTTCTGGAGTCCTTTGACAGCTCTTTGGTCTTCACCATAGTGGAGTTTGGAGTCAGACTGTTTGAGGTGTGCACAGGTGTCTTTTTATACTGATAACAAGTTTAAACAGGTGCCATTACTACAGGTAATGAGTGGAGGAAAGAGGAGACTCTTAATGAAGAAGTTACAGGTCTGTGAGAGCCAGAAATCTTGATTGTTTGTTTATGACCAAATACTTATTTTCCACCATAATATGCAAATAAAATGATAAAAAAAAACAGACAATGTGATTTTCTGGATTTTTTTTTCTCAGTTTGTCTCCCATAGTTGAGGTCTACCTATGATGTAAATTACAGACGCCTCTCATCTTTTTAAGTGGTGGAACTTGCACTATTGCTGACTGACTAAATACTTTTTTGCCCCACTGTATATACAGGACAGGAGGAGTGGTACTGTGCAGTGCATATATACAGGACAGGAGGAGTGGTACTGTGCAGTTTATATATACAGGACAGGAGGAGTGGTACTGTGCAGTTTATATATACAGGACAGGAGGAGTGGTACTATGCAGTTTATATATACAGGACAGGAGGAGTGGTACTGTGCAGTTTATATATACAGGACAGGAGGAGTGGTACTGTGCAGTGTATATATACAGGACAGGAGGAGTGGTACTGTGCAGTTTATATATACAGGACAGAAGGAGTGGTACTGTACAGTGTGTACAGTATATACAGGACAGGAGGAGTGGTACTGTGCAGTGTATATATACAGGACAGGAGAAGTGGTACTGTGCAGTGCATATATACAGGACAGGAGGAGTGGTACTGTGCAGTGTATATATACAGGACAGGTGGAGTGGTACTGTGCAGTGTATATATACAGGACAGGTGGAGTGGTACTGTGCAGTGTATATATACAGGACAGGAGGAGTGGTACTGTGCAGTGTATATATACAGGACAGGAGGAGTGGTACTGTGCAGTGTATATATACAGGACAGGAGGAGTGGTACTGTGCAGTGTATATATACAGGACAGGAGAAGTGGTACTGTGCAGTGTATATATACAGGACAGGAGGAGTGGTACTGTGCAGTGTATATATACAGGACAGGAGGAGTGGTACTGTGCAGTTTATATATACAGGACAGGAGGAGTGGTACTGTGCAGTGTATATATACAGGACAGGAGGAGTGGTACTGTACAGTGTGTACAGTATATATACAGGACAGGAGAAGGGGTACTGTGCAGTGTATATATACAGGACAGGAGGAGTGGTACTGTGCAGTGCATATATACAGGACAGGAGGAGTGGTACTGTGCAGTTTATATATACAGGACAGGAGGAGTGGTACTGTGCAGTTTATATATACAGGACAGGAGGAGTGGTACTGTGCAGTGTATATATACAGGACAGGAGGAGTGCTACTGTACAGTGTGTACAGTATATATACAGGACAGGAGAAGTGGTACTGTGCAGTGTATATATACAGGCCAGGAGGAGTGGTACTGTGCAGTGTATATATATACAGGACAGGAGAAGGGGTACTGTGCAGTGTATATATACAGGACAGGAGAAGGGGTACTGTGCAGTGTATATATACAGGACAGGAGGAGTGGACTGTGCAGTTTATATATACAGGACAGGAGGAGTGGTACTGTGCAGTGTATATATACAGGACAGGAGGAGTGGTACTGTGCAGTGTATATATACAGGACAGGAGGAGTGGTACTGTGCAGTGTATATATACAGGACAGGAGAAGGGGTACTGTGCAGTGTATATACACAGGACAGGAGAAGGGGTACTGTGCAGTGTATATATACAGGACAGGAGGAGTGGACTGTGCAGTTTATATATACAGGACAGGAGGAGTGGTACTGTGCAGTGTATATATACAGGACAGGAGGAGTGGTCCTGTGCAGTGTATATACAGGACAGGAGAAGGGGTACTGTGCAGTGCATATATACAGGACAGGAGGAGTGGACTGTGCAGTTTATATATACAGGACAGGAGGAGTGGTACTGTGCAGTGTATATATACAGGACAGGAGAAGGGGTACTGTGCAGTGCATATATACAGGACAGGAGGAGTGGTACTGTGCAGTGTATATATACAGGACAGGAGGAGTGGTACTGTGCAGTGTATATATACAGGACAGGAGGAGTGGTACTGTGCAGTGTATATATACAGGACAGGAGGAGTGGTACTGTGCAGTGTATATATACAGGACAGGAGGAGTGGTACTGTGCAGTGTATATATATACAGGACAGGAGAAGGGGTACTGTGCAGTGTATATATACAGGACAGGAGAAGGGGTACTGTGCAGTGTATATATACAGGACAGGAGGAGTGGTACTGTGCAGTGTATATATACAGGACAGGAGAAGTGGTACTGTGCAGTGTATATATACAGGACAGGAGAAGGGGTACTGTGCAGTGTATATATACAGGACAGGAGGAGTGGTCCTGTGCAGTGTATATATACAGGACAGGAGAAGGGGTACTGTGCAGTGCATATATACAGGACAGGAGGAGTGGTACTGTGCAGTGTATATATATACAGGACAGGAGAAGGGGTACTGTGCAGTGTATATATACAGGACAGGAGAAGGGGTACTGTGCAGTGTATATATACAGGACAGGAGGAGTGGTACTGTGCAGTGTATATATACAGGACAGGAGGAGTGGTACTGTGCAGTGTATATATACAGGACAGGAGAAGGGGTACTGTGCAGTGTATATTATACAGGACAGGAGGAGTGGTACTGTGCAGTGTATATATACAGGACAGGAGGAGTGGTCCTGTGCAGTGTATATATACAGGACAGGAGAAGGGGTACTGTGCAGTGTATATATACAGGACAGGAGAAGGGGTACTGTGCAGTGTATATATACAGGACAGGAGGAGTGGTAGTGTGCAGTGTATATATACAGGACAGGAGGAGTGGTACTGTGCAGTGTATATATACAGGACAGGAGAAGTGGTACTGTGCAGTATATATATACAGGACAGGAGAAGTGGTACTGTGCAGTGTATACAGGTACGGACTGGGGCTGAAATTCAGCCCTGGCATTTGAAATCACACAGGCCCATATTGTTCCCGTCCCCATGAACCAGATGGGATATATTTCTAACTAGATGGCAGCCCGATTCTAAAGAATCGGGAGTCTAGAATCCATATATACTTTATTTATTCAAATGTAAGAATAATACAATTAATAAATAATAGTAAGAAAGAACAAAAATAATAGGCAGTATATGGAGAAAACACCAAACAAAAGTTCAAAATTGGTGTGAAAATGTCACTGAACCACTTCACAACTAAATATATATAGTTTTGGTAAATGGTATTATCATTTTTTTGACGAAATTCGGCAGGAGCTTGAAGAGCAACGTCACTGGGCCCGCCTCCACGCAGTAGAAACTTGCTGTGAGGTAAAAATTCAAAAATCACACCAAAATGGCGGGCGGAGTGTGTCACAGTACGGCACGTTTCTGATTGGTCGCTCGCAGCAGGCGGCAACCAATCAGGCACTGGACACTGTTGACGTCACTTATCTCCGGACATTATCTCCGGACATTAGCTCCGCACATTAGCTCCGGACATTAGCTCCGGACATTAGCTCCGGACAAAGCCACGGAAGTTGGCACAAATTGCAGGAAGTAGTATTCTAGGCAATTATATATTAGATATTACCCTGGATGGAGGAAAGGAAGATTTACTACAAAACCAGTATTTCTAATGATACCCGTGGCCTGCAGGGGTAAGTGACGGAGTCAGCGACTTTGTGCTCCATCACAACTCTTCACAGTATAGGTATCTTGAGAACACTGATTCTGTTAACAATGTAGCAGACAAGGCAGCCCACGACCAGACAGGCCCTTCTGGCATTTGCCAGAATTGCCAGATGGCCAGTCCAGCCCTGAGTGTATATATACAGGACAGGAGAAGTGATACTGTGCAGTGTATCTATACAGATGTTTAGATTTACACCACGCAGGCAATATATATATATATATATATATATATATATATATATATATATATATATCACAACTGAGCAGCACCAAATCTTTAAAGGGGTTGTCCACGACTAGCCCCGATAAATTAATAAAGCCTATATGGATCGCCCCCAGTGTAGGGCAATGGGGTACTCGGATCCGGGCCTTTCTGTAGTCGGTGGGGATGTCACGGTGGCTAGACCCGGTCCATGGCCCTTTGAGGGGCGTCCAATAAAGGACAACAGTTTATAGGATAGTGTTCATGACGCCACCTGTGGTATTCGGTCAGGGTGACCGACGCTGTTTAGGGGTCCACTGGGGTGATGTTATGGCAGCTAGATGGTATACCTTCCCACAGGTGAAGTATGTCCCCAGGGCTTCCCAGAGTGTAGATGGTGGATGGTGCAAGGCGCAGTGAATAACGAGGACACAGGGGTGCAGTCTCTTTACCTTTTACTGAAGGCTTCAGCATCCACAGTCCAGGGTAGGGACCACAGGGTAGGCAGAGTTCGGCCGGTCTGAAGGCAAATCCAGAGTCCCCTTATCCAGGAGGAATTCAATAGCCTTCCCCAGCGCACAGTAACACAGTAGGTCCTTACTTGCATAAGCTCCAATAAGGTCCTTACTGTTATTTCTCCTCTCTGTTACCCAGCTGGTGTGGATAGGACAAACCCGTATGACTGATGGCCGGAGGCTTTTTATAGGGACGCCCCGGCCCCCACAAGTTGCCGTGTCTTCTTAGGTATTGACCCCTTTCTGACCTCGGACGGGATAGTATGTCCGAGGTCAGAAGCCCCGCTTTGATGCGGGCTCCGGCGGTGAGCCCGCACCAAAGCCAGGACATGTCAGCTGTTTTGAACAGCTGACATGTGCCCGTAATAGGCGCGAGCAGAATCACGATCTGCCCGTGCCTATTAACTAGTTAAATGCCGCTGTCAAACGCAGACAGCGGCATTTAACTACCGCATCCGGCCGGGCGGCCGGAAGTGACGTCATCACCGACCCCCGTCACATGATCGGAGGTCGGCGATGCTTCTCCATTGTAACCATAGAGGTCCTTGAGACCTCTATGGTTACTGATCGCCGGTAGCTGCGAGCGCCACCCTGTGGTCGGCACTCACAGCACACCTGCAATTCTGCTACATAGCAGCGATCAGCAGATCGCTGCTATGTAGCAGAGGTGATCGTGCTGTGCCTGCTTGTAGCCTCCCATGGAGGCTATTGAAGCATGGCAAAAATAAAAAAAAAAAGTTAAAAAAAATATGAAAAAAATAAAAAAAATATAAAAGTTTAAATCACCCCCCTTTCGCCCCAATCAAAATAAATCAATAAAAAAAATCAAATCTACACATATTTGGTATCGCCGCGCTCAGAATCGCCCGATCTATCAATTAAAAAAAAGCATTAACCTGGTCACTAAACAGCGTAGCGAGAAAAAAATTTGAAACGCCAGAATTATGTTTTTTTGATCGCCGCGACATTGCATTAAAATGCAATAACGGGCAATCGAAAGAACGTATCTGCACCAAAATGCTATCATTAAAAATGTCATCTCAGCACACAAAAAATAAGCCCTCAACCAACCCCAGATCATGAAAAATGGAGACACTACGAGTATCGGAAAATGGTGCAATTTTTTTTTTTTTTTTTAGCAAAGTTTGGAATTTTTTTTCACCACTGAGGTAAAAAATAACCTAGTCATGTTAGGTGTCTATGAACTCGTAATGACCTGGAGAATCACAATGTCAGGTCAGTTTTAGCATTTAGTGAACATAGCAAAAAGGCCAAACAAAAAAGTGTGGGATTGCACTTTTTTTGCAATTTCACCGCACTTGGAATTTTTTTCCTGTTTTCTAGTACACGACATGCTAAAACCAATGATGTCGTTCAAAAGTAAAACTCGTCCCGCAAAAAATAAGCCCTCACATGGCCAAATTGACGGAAAAATAAAAAAGTTATGGCTCTGGGAAGGAGGGGAGTGAAAAACGAACAATCCCAAGGTCATGAAGGGGTTAAGGTAAGGCAGCTAACGTGGAATTACCTGTCCTGCCAGTCTCTGAAGTAACGGCATAGAGCTCTTTACTCCCTCGGTGTTCTGGCTACCGGATCTGCGCTTCAGATGCAGGCAGTCTGCTTTTAGCTGGTCTCCCACTGATGTTTCACTCCTGTTGCTATGACTTCTTTTCTCACTCACTACAGCACAATTCTCTTCGTGTCCTTTCCTGGGATGCTGCCGCAAGGGATGCAGGCGCAGCTCCGTGTACCCTCGTCCTCCTCAGACCGCAGTCTGGATCTGACTGGAGATCACTCCAGCCAGCTCGACCTGGAGACCTTTCTGCCTCAGTCTCCAGCCAGGAACTCCCTAACTTTCCCTACCAGTTTTACCTAACTGTGAGGAGTGGCCTAGAAGATAGAACCTTTGCTCCCCCTGGTTGACTGGAGTGTGAAGTGTGTGTAATGGTTGTGATACCTCGACAGAGGATCTTCTTCATTGCCTTCAGACGTAACATCACTCCCCCTGGTGGAAGAATAACGGTACTGCAACGAACCAGGACCCTGGGGCGCTGCATATACTCACCTCCTGTGCCGGCGCCGTTCCCACAGTGGCTGTGATGTGGTGTCATGACACGTGATGCCCGGCACCAATCAGTGCTGGTGTCACTGTCTCCACCTTCAGACAAACTGAACTGCGGTATGTACGTTGTATAGGTTATACTACTGTGTGTAATATACTGCGACCGCTATGTATAGCCCATATAGGCCAGCCGCAGTGTGTTTGTGTGTATATATACATATACACTGCGGCTGACCTATATGGGCTATACACAGCGGTCGCAGTATATTACACAGTGTGATTGCAGTACAGGTCCTTCTCAAAAAATTAGCATATAGTGTTAAATTTCATTATTTACCATAATGTAATGATTACAATTAAACTTTCATATATTATAGATTCATTATCCACCAACTGAAATTTGTCAGGTCTTTTATTGTTTTAATACTGATGATTTTGGCATACAACTCCTGATAACCCAAAAAACCTGTCTCAATAAATTAGCATATCAAGAAAAGGTTCTCTAAACGACCTATTACCCTAATCTTCTGAATCAACTAATTAACTCTAAACACATGCAAAAGATACCTGAGGCTTTTATAAACTCCCTGCCTGGTTCATTACTCAGAACCCCCATCATGGGTAAGACTAGCGACCTGACAGATGTCAAGAAGGCCATCATTGACACCCTCAAGCAAGAGGGTAAGACCCAGAAAGAAATTTCTCAACAAATAGGCTGTTCCCAGAGTGCTGTATCAAGGCACCTCAATGGTAAGTCTGTTGGAAGGAAACAATGTGGCAGAAAACGCTGTACAACGAGAAGAGGAGACCGGACCCTGAGGAAGATTGTGGAGAAGGACCGATTCCAGACCTTGGGAAACCTGAGGAAGCAGTGGACTGAGTCTGGTGTGGAAACATCCAGAGCCACCGTGCACAGGCGTGTGCAGGAAATGGGCTACAGGTGCCGCATTCCCCAGGTAAAGCCACTTTTGAACCATAAACAGCGGCAGAAGCGCCTGACCTGGGCTACAGAGAAGCAGCACTGGACTGTTGCTAAGTGGTCCCAAGTACTTTTTTCTGATGAAAGCAAATTTTGCATGTCATTTGGAAATCAAGGTGCCAGAGTCTGGAGGAAGACTGGGGAGAAGGAAATGCCAAAATGCCTGAAGTCCAGTGTCAAGTACCCACAGTCAGTGATGGTGTGGGGTGCCATGTCAGCTGCTGGTGTTGGTCCACTGTGTTTCATCAAGGGCAGGGTCAATGCAGCTAGCTATCAGGAGATTTTGGAGCACTTCATGCTTCCATCGGCTGAAATGCTTTATGGAGATGAAGATTTTATTTTTCAGCACGACCTGGCACCTGCTCACAGTGCCAAAACCACTGGTAAATGGTTTACTGACCATGGTATTACTGTGCTCAATTGGCCTGCCAACTCTCCTGACCTGAACCCCATAGAGAATCTGTGGGATATTGTGAAGAGAAAGTTGAGAGACGCAAGACCCAACACTCTGGATGAGCTTAAGGCCGCTATTGAAGCATCCTGGGCCTCCATAACATCTCAGCAGTGTCACAGGCTGATTGCCTCCATGCCACGCCGCATTGAAGCAGTCATTTCTGCCAAAGGATTCCCGACCAAGTATTGAGTGCATAACTGAACATTATTATTTGTTGTTTTTTTTGTTTGTTATTAAAAAAACACTTATTTGATTGGATGGGTGAAATATGCTAATTTATTGAGACAGGTTTTTTGGGTTATCAGGAGTTGTATGGCAAAATCATCAGTATTAAAACAATAAAAGACCTGACAAATTTCAGTTGGTGGATAATGAATCTATAATATATGAAAGTTTAATTGTAATCATTACATTATGGTAAATAATGAAATTTAACACTATATGCTAATTTTTTGAGAAGGACCTGTATATTACACCGTGTGATTGTGGCATGTTTGAAAGCAGAAGGGAAGGTACCAGAAGTTAGTGATAAGTTGAAGAGCTGGGTTAGAAATTGGATAATTGTGGAGGAGAGGTTATTAGCTTTGATAATCTGATGAGTGCCCTGCAGGTTCTGCAGACAGGATTATATTCTTCTTTAGATATGCCTCCCTCTTTCCATTTGATAAACATTTCTTTCTTCCTTTTTAGCATGTATTGAAGTTCTGTGTTCATCCATCCTTGTTTTCTTAAATGCTTCCTATTTTTCTCTCTTTTAGGATTGTTAATGATTGTGCTGTGAGAATCTAATTTTTCAAAATTTCCCATCCTTCCTGATACAGGAAAGAAATATATCTTGGTACCGTGTTAGTATTCTTAAACCCCTGGTAAAAGATACACCCAGCTAAGATACCATCCTTCCTGGACATTTTTGTCCTTAACCTCTTCATGACCCAGCCTATTTTGACCTTAATGACCTGGCCATTTTTTGCAATTCTGACCAGTGTCCCTTTATGAGGTAATAATTCAGGAACGCTTCAACGGATCCTAGCGATTCTGACATATTGGGCTTCATGTTAGTGGCAAATTTAGGTCGATATTTTATGCATTTATTTGTGAAAGAAAAAAAAAATCGGAAATTTGGCGAAAATTTTGAAAATTTTGCAATTTTCTAATTTTTACTTTTTATTCTCTTAAACCAGAGAATTATGCGACACAAAATAGTTTATAAATAACATTTCCCACATGTGTACTTTACATCACCATAATTTTGGAAACAACATTTTGTTTTGCTAGGAAGTTATAAGGGTTAAAATTTGACCAGCAATTTCTCATTTTTACAACAAAATTTACAAAACCATTTTTTTTAGGGACCACCTCACATTTGAAGTCAGTTTGAGGGGTCTGTATGGCTGAAAATACCCCAAAGTGACACTATTCTACAAACTGCACCCCTCAAGGTGCACAAAACCACATTCAAGAAGTTTATTAACCCTTCAGGTGCTTCACAGCGGCAGAAGCAACATGGAAGGAAAAAATTATCATTTAACTTTTTAGTCACAAAAATGATCTTTTAGCAACAATTTATTTATTTCCCAAGGGTAAAAGGAGAAACTGGACCCCGAAAGTTGTTGTCCAATTTGTCCCAAGTACGCCAATACACCATATGTGGGGGGGGGGGAAACCACTGTTTGGGCGCATGACAGGGCTCGGAAGGGAAGGAGCGCCATTTGACATTTTGACAGAAAAATTGGCTCCAATCTTTAGCGGACACCATGTCGCGTTTGGAGAGCCCGTGTGCCTAAACATTGGAGCTCCCCCACAAGTGACCACATTTTGGAAACTAGACCCCCCAAGGAACATATCTAGATGCATAGTGAGCACTTTGAACCCCCAGGTGCTTCACAAATTGATCCGTAAATATGAAAAAGTACTTTTTTTCCCCAAAAATTTTATTTTAGCCTCAATTATTTTAATTTTTACATGGGCAACAGGATAAAATGGATCCTAAAATTTGTTGGGCAATCTCTCCTGAGTACACCAATACCTCACATATGGGGGTAAACCACTGTTTGGGCGCACGGCAAGGCTCAGAAGGGAAGGAGCGCCATTTGACTTTTTGAGTGATAAATTGGCTCCAATCGTTAGCAGACACATCACGTATTGAAAGTATGTAGTGTATGTCAGGTTGGTATGTGGTGTAGTGTACGTCAGGTTGGTGTGTGGTGTAGTGCACGTCAGGTTGGTGTGTGTGGTGTAATATACACCACACACACCAACCTGACGTGCACAACGCCCCACACACCAACCTGACACGCTACGTCAGGTTGGTGTGTGTGGTGTAGTGTACGTCAGGTTGGTGTGTGGTGTAGTGTACGTCAGGTTGGTGTGTGGTGTCGTATAGTGTACGTCAGGTTGGTGTGTGTAGTGTGGTGTATACTACACCACACACACCAACCTGACGTACACTACACCAACCTGACATACACTACACCACACACACCAACCTGACGTAGTGTGTCACGTTGGTGTGTGGTGTGGTATAGTGAACGTCAGGTGTGTGTGTGTGTGTTGTTGTGTATGTCAGCCAGGTGTGGGTGAGTTCTGTAGGGGAATGTCAGGATGTGTTCAGTCAATGGACATGTGATGAATTCTGAAGCATTCATTCAAACACAGTCCAGGTTTGTCAGGACACGTTTCACATTGGAAATGAGTTGTTTTTCTTGTCCCCCTTTTATAGCACACGCGGTACCTTCTTCTTGTTGTCCCCTCACTGGGAAAATGTTGCCCTGGTACCATACGGGAAACTTGAGTTCCAGGGGTGCTGGGGCCCGCTCCTTCCTCGTCCCCAAACATTAGGGCCTTTATCACCGCCTCCTGGAACTGAAGGAAGGTGTTGTTGGTCTAACCTGCACATCGTGATAGCACGTATGCGTTATACAGTGCCATTTGTATGATGTGCACAGCCAGTTTTTTATACCACACCTTAGTCTTCCGCATGGTACTATAGGGCTGGAGGACTTGATCAGAAAGATAAACTCCCCCCATGTGTTTGTTGTACCCCAGGGCACAGTCCGGTTTGTGGACCTGTGCTGTGGTTCCTCGAATGGTGGTGCCCGTGGTGCCGGGACCATGGATTGTTGTCAAGAAAAAGACGTCCCTTTTGTCATTGAACTTGACCACAAGCATGTTGCCGCTACATTGGGCTCGGCTCTCACTCTTTGGGAGAGCCTGCTCAATTAGTGACAAAGGGAGACCCCTCTGGTTTCTGCGCATGGTACCGCAAGCGACGGTAGCTCTGGCAGAGAGGGATTGAAAGAGTGGGATGCTTGTAATAAAGTTATCAATGTACAGATGGTAACCTTTATCAAGCAGTGGGTGGACCAAATCCCACACTATTTTTCCACTCACCCCCAGAGCAGGTGGACATTCTGGGGGCTGGATCCTGGTGTCCTTTCCTTGATAAACTCTAAGACCGGCATCACACTAGAGAGTTTTACGGATGTATGAGAGGCGCAAAAACTACGCATTGCACACATACCAATGATTCTCTATGGGGCAGCTCCTATCTGCCTTATATTTCTCAGCCGTATTTTACGGGCTGAGAAGATCGCAGCATGCTGTGTTTCTCAGCGTATTGCGCGAAAAATCCACCAATGCAAGTCTATGGGGGCGAGAAAAATACGGATTACACACGGACCATGCATGTGACTTGCGAGAAATACGCCCTGGTGTTCTAGAGGAAAGCTGGTAATTCAGTGCGGTGTACAGTAAAATCACACTGACAGGTTAGAATAGATCAAATAAATGTCTACACATACATATATATATATATATATATATATATATATATATATATTTATATTTAATACAGCGCTAGATAGCAAACAAGCCAAACTACTAATGTTAGTAGAGTCTGTGTGCAAAATTTGGGGGCTCTAGCTGGTAAAATAAAGGGTTAATTCAGGAAAAAAACTGGCGTGGGATCCCGTGCAATTTTCTCCGCCAGAGAGGGAAAGCCGGTAACTGAGGGCAGATATTAATAGCCTAGAGAGGGACCATGGTTCTTGGCCCCCCTGGCTAAAAACATCTGCCCCCAGCCACCCCAGAAAAGGAACATCTGTAAGATGCGCCTATTCTGGCACTTAGTCTCTCTCTTCCCACTCCCCTGTAGCGGTGGGATATGGGGTAATAAAGGGTTAATGTAACCTTGCTATTGTAAGGTGACATTAAGTCTGGTTAATAATGGAGAGGTGTCAATAAGATACCTATCCATTATTAATCCAATAGTAGTAAAGGGTTAATAAAACACATACACATTAGGAAAAAAGTATTTAATTGAAATAAAGACACAGGGTGTTGTAATAGTTTATTATGCTCTTAATCCAAATGACGACCCTCGTTCTGTAAAATAAAAAAAATAAAAAAGCAACAATATACCATATCTTTCTGGCACTCAGTCACGTCCCACGCTGTAAATCCATCTGAAGGGGTTAAAAATTTTTACAGCTAGGAGCCTGCTAATGTAGCTGTGCTTCTGAATGTAATATCCGGGGAATTAATTGAAAGCAGGGGAACGTAGCATCATAGACTTGCTGTGCTGCGCCCCTGCTGGCATGACCTCATATGAACTCTAGCGTGGGAATTTTTCAGAATATTTTCTCACGCTAGAGTTCATATGACTTTATACCAGCAGTGTGCGCAGCACCGCAAGTCTATGATGCTACTTTCCCCTGCTTTCAATTCGCCAGATTTTACAGTCAGGAGCACAGCTGCATTAGCAGGCTCCTGTTCCTGGCTGTAAATTTTTTTAACCCCTTCAGATGGATTTACAGCGTGGGACGAGACTGAGTGCCAGAAAGGTATGGGATATTGTTGCTTTTTTCTTTTTTTTCTTTTACAGAACGAGGGTCATCATTTGGATTAAGAGTACAATAAACTATTACAACACCATGTCTTTATTTCAATAAAATACTTTTTTCCTAATGTGTATGTGTTTTATTAACCCTTTACTACTATTGGATTAATAATGGATAGGTGTCTTATTGACACCATTCCATTATTTACCAGGCTTAATGTCACCTTACAATAGCAAGGTTGCATTAACCCTTTATTACCCCATATCCCAGTGCTACAGGGGAGTGGGAAGAGAGAGGCTAAGTGACAGAATAGGCGCATCTTACAGATGTGCTTTTTCTGGGGTGGCTGGGGGCAGATGTTTTTAGCCGGGGGCAATAATCATGGTCCCTCTCTAGGCTATTAATATCTGCCCTCAGTCACTGGCTTTCCCACTCTGGCAAAGAAAATTGTGTGAGAGCTCACGCCAGTTTTTTCCGCGATTTAACCTTTTATTTTAACATCTAGAGCCCCCAAATTTTGTGCACAGACTCTACTAACATTAGTAGCGAGGAATATGCAAAAAATAAGGGATATGAAATGTTTCTCTGTATGTAAACCATGTCTCATACCCTGTCGGGTTTGGGAAGGAGATAGCAAAAGCCGGCAATTGAATTACAGGCTTTTCTGCTATCTTGCGCTGCATGAAATATCTATAAGGCTGGGAGCGTCACTCTGTCTGAAGCCTTTATAGACTGCGCAAGCGCCGGCGCAGTCTGGACCCCACAGAGTGACGCAGCCCAGGAGATCGCGGTATGCGTAAGCACTGAACGCACACTGCGATCTCCAACAGAGAAGCAGGGACGTGGCAGGAGGGTGATTATAAGCTATATTCACCTGTCCCGTTCCAGCGCTGCGTGCCACTCCATCTTTCGGGTCCTCTGCCTGTGACGTTCACAGTTCAGAGGGCACGATGACGCGTGTTATGATCCGGTGACCTTGGAGCCGCATGGAACTTTCTCTGGAGTTGGTGGAAACTATACTGACTGCAAATCCTGAACTTATCACCGTAACTAGAAGTAGCCGTGGGGTGTGCCTAACAAATCCTAGACACCTCGACACAGCCGGAGGGCTAAATACCCCTATAGATGAAAATAGGAATACTACCTTGCCTCAGAGCAGAACCCCAAAGGATAGGCAGCCCCCCACAAATATTGACTGTGAGTAGTAGAGAAAAGACACACGCAGGCAGGAAACAAGATTTAGCAAAAGAGGCCACTCTAGCTAAAATAGGAAAGGATAGGATAGAATACTAAGCGGTCAGTATTAAAACCCTTCCAAAAATATCCACAGCAGAAAATACAAAAAACTCCACCATCTAACTAAAGATGTGGAGCGTATATCTGCAACTCCAGAGAATCCAGCAAGACAGAGAAAAACACTGACACAATCTAAGCTGGACAAGAGAAAACAAATGAATAGCACAGAATGATTAAGCACACAGCATGTGTGCCACAGAAACAAAAACCAGACACTTATCTTTGCTGAAATGGCAGCAAGGCTGGAGGAACCAGACAAAGATCCAAAACCTCCCAGAACCATGGACAACTGGAAAGGACTAATGAATCCTGCACACCTAAATATCCCAGTCAGAACTGCAATCAGCAGATACACCTGGCCAGGACTGCGACTCAGGGACAACTGCATTCCCACCTACAACCACTGGAGGGAACCCAAAAGCAGAATTCAAAACAGACGCGCTTAATGCACGCCGCCCTCTGACTGAACAGTCACAGCCAGAGGACCCGGAACACGGAGCGGCACGCAGCGCTGGATCAGGGCTAGGTGACTATAGCAAGTGTCGGGGGCCTGAGCTAGCGGCGACTCTGGCACCTGACCCCCACAGCGCGCCGGCGCCCAGCGACGATAGGTGAGTATGTTTTTTTTTTTTATATATCGCAGCAGTATACGGGACATATACTATGGAGCATCTTATGGGGGCTATAAACCTTTATGGAGCAGTGTACGGGGCATATACTATGGAGCATTTTATGGGGGCCATAAACCTTTATGGAGCAGTGTACGGGGCATATATTATGGAGCATTTTATGGGGGCCATAAACCTTTATGGAGCAGTGTACGGGGCATATACTATGGAGCATTTTATGGAGGCCATAAACCTTTATGGGGCAGTGTACGGGGCATATACTATGGAGCATCTTATGGGGGCCATAAACCTTTATGGAGCAGTGTACGGGGCATGTACTATGTAGCATCTTATGGGGGCCATCAACCGTAATGGAGCAGCATATGAGGCATGTACTATGGAGCATTCTTATGGGGGCCATCAACCTTTATGGTGCAGCATACGGGGCATATACTATGGAGCATCTTATGGGGGCCATAAACCTTTATGGAGCAGCATACGGGGCATATACTATGGAGCATCTTATGGGAGCCATCAACCATAATTCAGAAGCATACGGAGTATTTACTATGGAGCATCTTATGGGGGCCATCAACCATAATGGAGTAGCATATGAGGCATATACTATGGAGCATCTTATGGGGGCCATCAACCATAATGCAGCAACATACGGGGCATATACTATGGAGCATCTTATGGGGGCCAGCAACCATAATGGAGCAGCATATGAGGCATATACTATGGAGCATCTTATGGGGGCCATCAACCATAATAGAGCAGCATACGGGGCATATACTATGGAGCATCTTATGGGGGCCATCAACCATAATGGAGCAGCGTATGGGGCATATGGATGAGAGCAGCAAATTACAGAACGGTGGCGCAGGATGGGAGCAGCACATGACAGAACGGGGGCGCAGGATGGGAGCAGCACATGACAGAATAGGGCAGCACATGACAGAACAGGGGTGCAGGATGGCAGCAGCACATGACAGAACGTGGGGTGCAGGATGGAAGCAGCACATGAGAGAACGGGGGTGCAGGATGAAAGCAGCACATGACAGGATGGGGGCGCAGGATGGGAGCAGCAAATGAGATTGGAGGCGCAGGATGGGTGCAGCACATGTCAGAATGGAGGCGCAGGATGGGTGCAGCACATGACAGGATGGGGACGCAGGATGGAGCAGCACATACCAGGATGGAGACCATATACCAATATAAATGCTCGCCACCCCGGCGTAGAATGGGTTCAATAGCTAGTGTATATATATATATGTCTCACTGACATACATACATATATATACACACATATATATACACATATATATATATATATGTTTTCACAAATATTTGAGCCCATGGATCTATTCTATGTCTATTTTGCAAGCCAGTGAGAAAATCTCACCGTACGAATGCCATACGGAGGTTTACATGTGCAAAACACGCAGCCACGCCCTGCCTACGGATGACATACGGATCACTGTTTGGGATCATTTCTGCATATTACACCTGTAAAATACGGACCGTATTTCCCTACGCTGAGTGTGACGCCAGCCTAAAGCTGAGAGTGTACCATGAGGTACTCTCACAGATCTTTTAGAGCTTTATCCCGTACCTCGCCCTCTTTCTGGGCAGGTACTGATGGAACTGAAGCCTCCCTTTGAAGTGGATGAGGGATTCATCCACACAAATTTCCCTTTGGGGTATGTACACTACAGCAAACTTGTTGCTGAAGTGATCGATGACCGGACGAATTTTGAACAGTATCAAAATTCGGGTCATCGCGGGGAAGGATGTCCGTATTGTCCCTAAAATGAAGAAATTTATGAATCATCTCAAAACATTTGCGAATCATAACCATGCCATATATTGGAGTTTGATATAAAATATCAGTACTCCAGTATTGGCGAATTTCTGGTTTCTTCACAATCCCCATGTGAAGGACCAGTCCCCAATATTTCAACATTTCTAGAGAGTCAACGGGACTCCAAGCAGAAAATGATGAAATTGGGTTTTGGGCAAAAAATTGCAGGGCATACAAGTTAGTTTGCTCCACCATGAGACGATTGACTCCGAGAAAGACTTTGAAAAAGTCTATTTCCCTGAGGTTAGCAGTCTCGAATTGGATTCCTGATTGGGGAATAAAATCAGGAATCCGTGGAGCAAAATTTTCCGGGAAGGGGGGTACTAGTGCTAGCTTGGGTGTGACTAGCACTAGGTTGGGGGTTACTCACACTTGGCTGTGGGTCTTCTCCTCTGGGCTCCAGACGATTTCTCATCCTGCGACATCTTGGTGGCGAGTCCGTGTCACTGGAGGATGAAGAGTGGGAGGAAAACAGAAAAGTGGGGTCCTCTCCCTCACTATCAGCTTTGAAGGCAATAAAGGAATATGCCTCCTCAAATGAGTACAGCCTTTGTGACTGGGATGAGCAGGACATTGTGTGTGTGTGTGTGTGTGCGTGTGTAAAAAAAAAATCTAAAGTTTATTATAGTGTTGCGTGTGTGTGTATGTGCGAGTGTTTGGTGAAACTCTTCTGCAGAAGGAGGCTCCCAGGTGTGGGCTGTCAGGCGTGGGGGGCTGTCAGGCGCAGGAGGGGGCTGAGGAGATGTAGCATGAGATGTAGATGGAGCTGGCAGCAGCAGGTGATCAGGGGGGCAGGAGGTGATCACCAGGGGTGGATGGGGCTGCCAGGCGCAGGGGGGGGGGGTCAGAAGGGGAGCAGAGTACCAGCTACAGATGGAGTCGGCAGAAGCAGGTGACCAGAGAGCAGGGGGTGATCACTGGAGGGGTGATCACCTGGGGAGGATAGAGCTGTCAGGCGCAGGGGGGCAGGGGAGGAGCAAATGGAGCCGGCAGCAGTGGGTGGTAAAAGAGTGCAGGGGGTGATCACCAGGGGAGGATGGAGCCATCAGGCACGGGGGGCAGGAGGGGATCAGAGGATGAGCTGTAGATGGAGCCGGCAGCAGGTAAGCAGGGGGTGATCAGGGGGCAGGGGGTGACCACCAGGGTAGGAGGGGGTGACAGGTGCGGGGGGCGGTAGGAGAGGAGAAAATAGAGCGGCAGCAGGTGATAAAGGCGGGCAGGGGGGAGGGAGCAGAGGTTGAGGGGAGTGGGGGACAGGAGAGGGGAGGTACCTGTCCTCAACAGCAGCAGTGGTGCTGGCAGTGGCAGTGGGGGAGGCGGTGCTGTGAAGAGGTGTGCAGCGGTGGCGGCGATCGCGGTGTCTGGGGGGCAGGTGAGCAGTCAGGCACCTCAGCTTCCATGGATGGGATGAAGCTGAGGAGCGAGGCAGACATTGTTTTTCTCCGCCCCTCCACATCTGATTGGAGGGCTAGCGTCACATGGACGCTAGCTCCAATCAGATCTGAGAGATGTGACAAAAAGGGTCACCAGGAGTGATCGTAGCCCCGGTTGGGCAAAGCCACCCCCCTGGGGTCAAGTATAGGTCCCCCTGCACCTGCGAGTCGGGTGACCTTTCATTAACCCCGGTCACCCAATCCGCAGTAACGCAATCCTTCTGTGACACAGCATATGCGTCACAGGTCGGATAGGCACCGAATTTCATGATGCATACGCTGTGTCACAGGTCAGGAAGGGGTTAAGGACATCCAGCCATTGGATCCCTCCTATCCTCTTTCCGAGTCCCTTGAAATCTGCCTTTCTGAAGTTCAACCTTGATGTCCGAGTCTTCACAAATCTTCCTCCTCTAGTTATCCAAAATTCTATGATGGCATGATCGCTGCCTCTTAGGGTCCCAGCCACCCTTACCTCCTCAACCATTTCCTCCCTGTTTATAAGGATTAGATCCAAGGTAGCAGATCCCCTTGTTTTCTCCTCTACCCTTGAAAAGATAATGTTGTCAGCAAGAGAGGAATAAGAATTTGCTGGACCTGTTACTTTTGCCTGAGAGAGATTCCCAACAAATGTATGCATAGTTGAAATCTCCCATGATCACTGTCATTTTTTTGACAACTTGGCAATCTGATGCATAAAGAGGTCATCCATATCTTCAGCTATCCCAGGTCGCCTGTAGTAAAAGCCTACAATAATGTAATTTCTGTTGTCCTCTCCGTATGTTCTTACCCAGACAGTTTCCACGGAACTCTCTGTCTCTGAAGCTTCAATCTCTGTGGACCGACACCTCCTCACTATTTAATAAGTCTGTTTCTTTTAAAGGGAACCTGTCACCCCGGTTTTTCAGTACAAGATAAAAATACTGTTAAATAGGGCCTGAGCTGTGCGTTACTATAGTGTATTTTGTGTACCCCGATTCCCCACCTATGCTGCCGAAATAACTTACCAAAGTCGCCGTTTTCGCCTGTCAATCAGGCTGGTCAGGTCAGATGGGTGCGGTGACATCGCTGTATCTTCCCCCAGATCTTGCATATATTTCCGTTGGTGGCGTAGTGGTTTGCGCATGCCCATCTTCTGAATCCACTGGGCAGGAGAAGAAAAAACGCGCGATCGGCGCTATTTCCCTGGTGATCTGTGGGGGCGGCCATCTTCCTGAGGCCGCGCGTGCGCATATGGACTCCTCTGCTGCCCGGTGCTTCAGGAAAATGGCCGCGGTATGCCGCGCGTGCGCAGATGGAGATCGCGGCGGCCATTTTCCTGAAGCCGAGTTCGCATCTCAACTTCAGGAAAATGGCCGCCGCGATCTCCATCTGCGCACGCGCGGCATCCCGCGGCCATTTTCCTGAAGCCCCGGGCAGCAGAGGACTCCATATGCGCACGCGCGGCCTCAGGAAGATGGCCGCCCCCACAGATCACCAGGGAAATAGCGCCGATCGCGCGTTTTTTCTTCTCCTGCCCAGTGGATTCAGAAGATGGGCATGCGCAAACCACTACACCACCAACGGAAATATATGCAAGATCTGGGGGAAGATACAGTGATGTCGCCATGCCCATCTGACCCGACCAGCCTGATTGACAGGTGAAAACGGCGACTTTGGTAAGTTATTTCGGCAGCTTAGGGGTGGAATCAGGGTACACAAAATACACTATAGTAACGCACAGCTCAGGCCCTATTTAACAGTACTTTTATCTCGTACTGAAAAACCGGGGTGACAGGTTCCCTTTAAATAAGTTGTATTTTTCTAGCCTTATATGCCAATCATGTATATCGTTCCACCAAGTTTCTGTGATACCAATGACATATTTCCTTTCCTACGTTAGTAGTCCCAATTCTCCCCTTGTTTATTGCACATGCTCTGTGCATTTGTATAGAAACATTTTAGTTTGTGATTGGTTGCTCTTCATCCAATATTCTTATTATCCAGATTTTTCCGCAATGTTCTAGTTTAAAGCTCTCCTAATGAGTATAGCAACGCAACTTCCACATATTTGATTTCCAGGCTTGGTAAGGTGCAGCCCATCTCTAGCAAGTAGTCCATCGTATAGGTAATTCACTCCATAATCCAGCAATCCAAATCCTTGCTGACAGCACCACTGACAAAGCAAGTTATTTACATGTAGAATCTTGCTCCACCTTCTTGTTCCATGGCCACTGGGAGGATGGATGATAAAACCACCTACTCGCCCAGTTCTTTCACTTTCTTGCCTAAGTCTTCAAAGTCACTGTAGATGGGTTCCAGGTCTTTTCTTGTGGTGCAATTTGTCCCCGCATGTATTAGCAGGAATTGGTAGTCATCTGTAGTTCTGAAGGGTCTTGATATCCTGTCAGACACATAGTTGATTTTTGCACCTGGAAGACAGCACATTTCTCTTGAGGTTATACCTGGTCTGCAGATAGTTGCCTCTGTTCCTCTGAATCCCCCATGGCCACCACTCTCTGTTACTTCACTTTTTTTTCTCCATCCAAGAGGACTGAGTGCTAAGGCTACATTCACATTTGCGTTGCATCGGGCGCAACCGCGGCGATGCATGCGTCATGCGACCCTATATTTAACATGGGGGCGCATGGACATGCATGGTCTTGCGTTTTGTGACGCATGCGTCATTTTTGGCGCAAGCGTCAGGGCACAGAGGACGCTGCATGTTGCATTTTTTTGCGTCCAAAATCAAGCCAAAAATGGATGCATGCGTCAGAAAACAATGTGTTTTGCATGCGTTGTGCGTTGCGTCACAGACGCAACGCCCAACAACGCAAATGTGAACGTAGCCTTACATTGTTGTTCTTTGTGGGTAAATTCTTATCTTGATCTATTTAATCATCATTCTCCTGCGTGAGAACCAGGTACTGGTTCCTGAGCAGTATTGGTGCCGACTGCCTCCAATACTCTTGCTTCTTTGAGTCGGTGGAGCTTGTGTTAAAATTGCTGCCAACCTAATGGGAGCCTGGCAGCTGACCTGAGTGCGCCCATCGCAGGCGGCGCATGACAATGATGTAATACGCACCAACGTCAAAGTTCATCGTGACATGCAATGCGGCAGTTCAGGTAATGAACGATGTGTGCGCACGCCCCTACATATTATTCTGAATCTGGGGAGACAGAGGCAGAAGAGCTCTGAACACAGCCAAAATCTCTTAGATTTGAAAAACTGATAGAGAGGTATCTGTCTCAGTTGACCTATATGATCTGAGAACCCACCTGATGGGAACGGCATCTCTTAATTATCAAGAGGTCTATAATTCTCCCTGTAACTCTCCTCCGACAGGTTTCTTATATTTTGTAACGAAAGTTCTGACATACTTTTAGTGAAATACGAATTCTGGAGTTTAGATGGGCCTCTTTTTCCCTAGATCTAGGATTGTGGTCTTGAATGGACCTGTGCCCACTGAAATGCCAGGATAAAGGCGTTTCAGTGATGTTAAGGTCCAAAAAATTCACATTGGTTCCTTATTATTACTTAAGACTTGAAGAGAAGGTTTCTGATCAAGGAAACTTTCTGAACTTAACAGAAAGGAAAAAGCAATTCATGTGTCTCGAGTTTAACACAGTCCCCAAACATGTCAGACTTTGAAGAGTGACTATACAAGATTTTTAAAATGTACCATCCAACCTAGACGAGGTAGGATTTCTATTACTTTATACTATTTTTAAGGCATCTTTGCTGAATATCATATCTCTGCAAAATGATCTTTGATATTTCTGGGAGGGAGAGAAGGGGAAACCTTTAGAAGCCTGGGCAAGAATATAGTATACGCAAGAATTGAAAACAAAGAATCCCTCACATGGAATGGTGCATAAACTGAACAGAGAGTCATAGTTACCAACAGAGGCATAGCTAGGGTTTTGGTTCAGGGGGGCGAAACATCTGAGTGGGCCCCTAACCAGGTAACCTTGATTACAACTCGGTGACGCACCCTAAGGCCGGGATCACACATGTGAGAAACACGGCCGAGTCTTGCATGTTAACACCTGGCCCTGCTGTCTGCACTCCGGAGCGGAGCGTGCGGCTGCATAGCAATACATGGAGCCACATGCTCCGCTCCTGAGTGCCGGGTGCAGTATCGGGTATTAACATGCGAAACTCGGCAGTGTTTCTCGCATGTGTGATCCCGGTCTAATAGTGGATGTAGGAGATGACTGCGCTGCTACTGAAAATAATCTAATATATAAAGCTGAATGTGTGTATGTATGTGTGTGTGTGTGTGTGTATATCCGGGATTGGCATCTGCACCGTCGCAGCTACAGCCACAAAATTTTGCACAGTCACACGTCTGGACCCCGAGAGCGTCATAGGCTATGTTGTGAGGCGAAATTTTAACCCTGTGCTTTCCAATTCACCAAACAATTTTGCCCCTATCTACATAATGGGGAAAAAGTGAAAGGAAAAGTGTTGGAGGCGTCGCAGCTACAGCCACAAAATTTTGCACAGTCACACGTCTGGACCCCGAGAGCGTCATAGGCTATGTTGTGAGGTGAAATTTTAACCCCGTGCTTTCCAATTCACCAAACAATTTTGCCCCTATCTACATAATGGGGAAAAAGTGAAAGGAAAAGTGTTGGAGGCGTCGCAGCTACAGCTACAAAATTTTGCACAGTCACACGTCTGGACCCTGAGAGCGTCATAGGCTATGTTGTGAGGTGAAATTTTAACCCCATGCTTTCCAATTCACCAAACAATTTTGCCCCTATCTACATAATGGGGAAAAAGTGAAAGGAAAAGTGTTGGAGGCGTCGCAGCTACAGCCACAAAATTTTGCAGTCACACGTCTGGACCCCGAGAGCGTCATAGGCTATGTTGTGAGGTGAAATTTTAACCCCGCGCTTTCCAATTCACCAAACAATTTTGCTCCTATCTACACAATGCGAAAAATTGAAAGGAAAAGTGTAGGAGGCAAATTGACAGCGGCCAGATGTGAACAAGGGGGACTTAAAGAATGAGAGCGATGGCGCCAAAGAGTATATACCGTACAGTTGCTAAGGTGGGGCCCCGACATGGGATACTCACCACACACGGGGATATAAACACACACACAAAATGCGCCACACACTACCACATGCTTGAACACATATTACCCTCAGCACACATTTCACCACAAATACACCAACCTCGCCACATAAAAGTCGAAACACAAAAGTCGCCACTCAAAACTCGCCACGCGCAGAACTTGCCACATGCAAAAACTAGGCTCTTGCAAAACTCGCCACAAGTGCAAAACTCACCTCATGGAAAACTCGCCACACGCAAAACTCGCCACGCGTTATACTCGCCACATGCAAAACTAGGCTCACGCAAAACTCGCCACACGTGCAAAACTCACCTCATGGGAAAACTTGCCACATACAAAACTTGCACCCACAGAAAAATTGCCACATGCACAAAAGTTGCAACACATGCAAAAGTTGCCTCACACAAAACTTGCACATACTCAAAAGGCACCACACATAAAACTCACCACGCGCAAAACTTGCTGCACACAACTTGCTACACTAACCTGTCACATGCAACTCAACACAAAAAGTTGCTACACGCATGTCGCCACACAAAACTCATCTCACAAAAGTCGCTACATGCATGTTGCCACACGCAACTCAACACACACAACTTGACACACGAAACTCGCCCTAAAACACACACAAGTCTGGTATTATCCTTCAAAAATAAACATCTGATTAATAAGCAGACAAACTACAAGAGCAACAAATGTACCATATAGGAAATACGCCAGCTGTCAGTCACATGACCTGTCTATTATGTGTATGTGTGAGCTAATATACACTGCCAGGGGGAGGGCTTCCTGTTGGCTGGGGATTTATCAGGCTGCCAATTTAGCTTACAAATACTGAGGTAAAAATACTGATCAAATAACATGTGAACGAGGTCTAATACAGGAGATGACATACAGATATATAGTATGTACAGGGGAGATAACACACAGGTATATACAGGAGACATGACACACAGGTATATACTATATAGAGGAGATGACATACAGGTACATACTATATACAGAAGGAGATGACACACAGGTATATACTATATACAGGAGCAGATGACCTACAGGTATATACTATATACAGGAGCAGATGACCTACAGGTATATACTATATACAGGAGGAGATGACATACAGGTATATGCTATATATAGGAGGAGATGACATACAGGTATATACTATATACAGGAGATGACACACAGATATATACTATATACAGGGGAGATGACACACAGGTATATACTATATATAGGAGGAGATGACATACAGGTATATACTATATATAGGAGATGACATACAGGTATATACTATATACAGGCGAAATGACACAGCAGGTATATACTATATACAGGGGAGATGACATACAGGTATATACTATATACAGGAGATGACATACAGGTGTATACTATATATAAGGGAGATGACATCCATGTATATACTGAGGTGAAAATGAAAAGGTGTGAGTGCAAAATGAGAGGAGTGAGGGAAAATAGTGGAGTGATCGGAAAATGACAGATGTGAGGTCGAAATGACAAGTGTTAGGGGGAATGAGAGAAGTGAGGGGAAAATGAGAGGTGAGGGAGAAAATGAGAGATGTGAGAGGGAAAATGAAAGATGTGATGGGGAAAATGAGAGGCGTGATGGGAAAATAAGAGAAGTGAGGTGCTATAACTAACCACAGATATTTACTATGCCCAGGCAACGCCGGGCTCTTCAGCTAGTCTCTATATATAGACCAACATGGATATTACCGCCAGTCCTACAGAACATATAAGAGATTACAGCACAGTTACAGATGGTGACTTACTGCTGACGTTCTCTCTGAAGGAATGGTTCACTTTTTATGTCTTTTCCATCTGGCCCAGACCAACATGAAAACTTCTTCCAGCCAGGACTCAGCTGCAGAGAATACAACAAAGACACATTTCACGACATATTTTCAGCATTGTTCCCAATGGGACTATTCCCAATCTGCACAAACTCCTCATCCTGCTGATAACCCAATGCTGAGGTGCTGCTGCCGTATGTGTCCCTATTACTGCACCTGCTGTGCGGTTCTCTGTGCCCTTTAAATTTTAAAGCAACTCTCTATAGTAATACCGTGTGCAAGTGCTCTAGAAAACAGAGCCCACATTGTGTCCCCTAGAAAGTAATAATGCCCTGTGTGTGCCCCTTTGACATAGCAAGTAATGGTAAACTGACTGAACAGCGAACTAGTCTGAACTGGTGCATAACCAAAAAACAACTTACATAGCAAATAGATGAATTGCTGCACTCAATTGTACTAAAGCAAGGGAATGTGCGATACATGAAATGTGAATAGCATAATGGCTCGTGAAATCTATAAAAAAACACATGAGATGCTTAGCACAAAATGTGGTTTTGAGCCCATCCACCAAACGTCAAGGTAATCTCATGGATCGGATGGGTCCCTGACGTGACTGCCTAGTGTGAACACTGGGCTCACATTTTTAGGCCAAATTTTGTGCTAAGCATCTCATGTGTTTTTTCATAGATTTCACAAGCCATTATGCTATTCACATTTCATTTCATCACACATTCCCTTGCTTTAGTACAATTGAGTGCAGCCATTCATCTATTTGCTATGTGCCCCTTTGACAGTCACCGTAACCCGAGTTCCCCTATGATAAGTGCCCACTTCACATTTAATAATGTCCCGAGTATCCCCCCATACAGCTCCCCTATACACAGTATGATGGTCTCTTATACACAGTATAATGCCCCCTCATTGTATATATACTGACCCCTTAGTATCCCCCCAAACTGTTTGATTGCTCCAACACTGTATGATAGCCTCGTCATTGTAATCTCCATTAGATAGCCTCCATTTAGTATAATGCACCAAATAGACCTCAATATAGTATAATGCACCCCCATAGGCAGCCTTTAATATAATGAAGCCCCTCATAGCCAGACATTAGTATATGCACCCCCCAGGCAGACTCTAATATAATGCACCCCCCAGGCAAACTCTGATATAATGCAGCCCCCCATAGGCAGACTTTAATATAATGCACCCCCTAGGCAGACGCTTATATAAAGCAGCCCCCATAGTATCTATAGTATGATGCACCTCCATAAAAAAAAAATCTAATACTCACCTCTCTTCCTCCTGGTTCCTCCGATGCTCCCGCTCATCTCCTGACAGCGGGCGCTGGATAGTGACGTCATTGCACCCGCTGTCAGTGTTTGCGTCAGACGCTGACAAGGGGATGATGGGAGAGGGAGCGTAATGCTCCTCTCATCAATGCGTTTAGGTGTATCGGCATGTAGCCGATACAGTTGAACCTGCGATGATGGGCGGGGGCCCCACTGCTGGCACCAGGCCCCCCGCCAGCTCAGGGGCCCCATAGCGGCAGGGCAGTAGTGCAGAGAGATCGATTCTCCCTGCTCTGCTGCAGAATGTAACTGTATTGGCGTGCTGTGCACGCAGATGCAGTTGCAATAGTGTGGCTCTGGGTGGGCCCCCTCAGAGCGCGGGGCCCGGGGCAATGGCTCCCTCTGCCCTCCAGTAGCTGTGCTACTGGTTACCAATTTTTTTAATCATCAAGCCCTATGGGCTGAATCATAAGAATGGTGGATCTAGCCACTAATCTAATAGTATTAGCATAGGCATCAGCAGAGGAATCTTCAAATTTCTGGATGACCAGCAGAAAGGACTGAATTTAGAATCTTTCCATTTTAAAGGGACACTGTCACCTGAATTTGGAGGGAACAATCTTCAGCCATGGAGGCGGGGTTTTTGATTCACCCTTTCCTTACCCGCTGGCTGCATGCTGGCTGCAATATTGGATTGAAGTTCATTCTCTGTCCTCCATAGTACATGCCTGTACAAGGCAAGATTGCCTTGTGCAGGCATGTACTACGGAGGACAGAGAATGAACTTCAATCCAATATTGCAGCCAGCGGGTAAGGAAAGGGTGAATCAAACACCCCAAAACCCCGCCTCCATGGCTGAAGATTGTTCCCTCCAAATTCAGGTGACAGTGTCCCTTTAATTGGGTTGCTATCTGCTCAAGCCTTAAAATCAGGGATCCAGTGGTGCAAGTACTGGCTATACCTGGTTTAAACAGGGAAACCCCCAATTCCCAAGACCTTCTCAGGAAGCTCTCCACTTTGCAACTTTTCGGCAACTGAAATTCCTCTTCTCAGCAAGAGCCATTCTGATAATGAGTCATCTTACAGGCTGTGTTAGGAGCGGATTTACACTTCAAGGCAGAACGAACCTCACTCTTAACCTGTGACGCTAGTCACTTCTCACAGCCAAACCGTGAGTCAGAGTGGTCAAGGAGTTCAAGGTCAGAAGCCAGGAAGGGACGTCATAAATAGAAGGAGGAGACAAAAGCATAGTCAGGTAACATTCCGAGGTCAGAGTACTGGGAAACTCAGCTCAGTTAAGCAGCATGACCATTAAGTGGAATAATCAACACGACACAGCCAACGCCTCACAGTCTCAGATTGGATAGTCGAGCTGTCAATCAACACAGACAGCTCAGCATGCCCCTGAACCAGATTGGATGGCCAAGCTGTCAATCACAGTACTGACAGCTTCAGCACACCCCTATACCAGAATGGAAGGTCAAGCTGTCAGTAACTGCATCCCAGACACCCTGAGGTGTGGAACCGTGACATAACTGTTTCATATTTTTAAACACGAAAGGGGACTCTTCTGCATTGGTTTAGTCAATACACTTTTGGTATAGTAACTTAGCGTAAGATGAGCTAGATTAGTTTTACATAAAGCACACTCATTTTTAGTTTTTGCAGTAGCTTTTCTAGGCTTAGCCTACAAATCAGCAGGAAGAATACAAAAGGTAGTGTTAGGCCTCCTTCACAAGTCCATATAAAATACATAGTGAAAAAGCGGTACCTTTGTCAATAGTGTTTTCTATCAGTGTGTCATCAGTTTGTTTATTCCTACTATCAATGTGGTCACCAGTATCATTCCGGTATGGATAAAGAAATAAAAAAATTGCAAATCTTCTATACTTTGCAATGCTAAATATGGATGGCGCACAGATGGCATCCATGTGCTGCACATGATTTCCACAAACCCATAGACGTGTATTGGGCATTACCATCCATGCTGCCAGGAAAAAATGGACATGTCTCTGTGTGTTTTGCACCGACACACAGAGTAAAAACATGGATGTGCATAGCACCGTAGGTTGTAATGGGTACATGTGGTATCCTTGAAAAGAACAAATACCACACGCACTGGAGGAAACATGGACGTGTGAAAGAGGCCTAGGTACTCAACTTGGCTTACAGCCACTCAACCATACCGCCCATAATACCATAACAGAAGAAGTTGAAGGATCCCAATTAGCTTTTCCGTGACTCTCCATAACTCCTGTCCTGAAAGCCTCCTCAGATGACTGGGACATACCTTCTTATCAGGTGTAGGTGATCACTGGGCTGGTAGCAAAAGACCTCTGTATCTCTTCCATTAGCTGAGGAGTGAGCACTCCTTTGCAGCCCAGAAAGAGGCTGTTGCTGTCGCCACATGCGTCTCCCATGGGAAGCTGCCATAATCCCTCTAATGATGCAATGACCGCTGCCCCACACTGCCAGTAGTTTATTTCTAGGTGCGCAATGCCACTGTGATGTCACACACACACCATTGCGACCTTCAAAGCTTCAGCTAGGGAGGCAGGGCGCTGGTGGACAGCCTGGAGAGTAGCACAAAATAAAACTTTACCCTCATCCGGGACAAACAGTCACAACCAAAGCCAACTGGAAAACTATCTGAGCCAGTCATGGGACCTACAGGATTCTGCATCCTTGTAAAACCATTTAAGTAGCATGAGAGGCATTGCCTTTCATACCTACAGGTTTCCTGAACAATAAGGCGGACCCTCTCTTTTGCTGAAAAGAGTGATTAGTCAGTTGAGCGAAATGGGTGGTGAGGAAATCTCCTAGGTTATGTGCACACATTCAGTATTTGCAACAGAGAAATCTGCTGCAAATACAGTTGACAGGAAAACCGCAGCATAAAATACATGCGTTCTGACGCATTTATTGCATGCTTTCTTTATGCATTTTTCCTTTTATTAGTATGGGTGAAATGTGGATCTAAAACACTGAAAGAATTGACACGCTGCATATTTAAATCTGCTAGGAAAAACAAGAAATGTACCCATGAGACTTCAAGAGTCTACAGTGGGTACAGAAAGTATTCAGACCCCTTTAAATTTTCACTCTGTTTCATTGCAGCCATTTGGTAAATTCAAAAAAGTTAATTCCCAGCCGGGATGAACTGTGGTGACCTCAGGACCGTGGGAAAATGCCAGTGATGAGGTCACTGCAGTTCAGCCCGCCTGGGAACGCAGCCTCATTGACGTCACTGAGGCTGCGCTCGCAATCTCATTCATCAGCCTGGACGGTTGCATCTTGGCACCGTCCAGGATGAAAACTAATTATTCCCCATACATGGGACAGAACGACCAACAGGTATGCTATATTGTTGATTGAGGGCTTCGGTGGAATAGGCGTTTGGTGAATATAACTGTGTTTTGCTTTATCTAATATATAATTGCCTAGAATACTACTTCCTGCAATTTGTGCCAACTTCCGTGGCTTTGTCCGGAGCTAATGTCCGGAGCTAATGTCCGGAGATTAATTGCCTAGAATACTACTTCCTGCAATTTCTGCCAACTTCCGTGGCTTTGTCCGGAGCTAATGTCCGGAGCTAATGTCCGGAGATAAGTGACGTCAACAGTGTCCAGTGTCTGATTGGTTGCCACCTGCTGCGAGCGACCAATCAGAAACGTGCCGTACTGTGACACACTCCGCCCGCCATTTTGGTGTGATTTTTGAATTTTTACCTCACAGCAAGTTTCTACTGCGTGGAGGCGGGCCCAGTGACGTTGCTCTTCAAGCTCCTGCCGAATTTCGTCAAAAAAATGATAATACCATTTACCAAAACTATATATATTTAGTTGTGAAGTGGTTCAGTGACATTTTCACACCAATTTTGAACTTTTGTTTGGTGTTTTCTCCATATACTGCCTATTATTTTTGTTCTTTCTTACTATTATTTATTAATTGTATTATTCTTACATTTGAATAAAGTATATATAGATTCTAGACTCCCGATTCTTTAGAATCGGGCTGCCATCTAGTTTCTAATGAAAGACTTTATTCTGGCTGTCTTTATTTACCATATTATAACTATAGGATTAGTAAAGGATAGGTGTCTTATAGACGCTTCCCCATTACTAAGCCGTGGGCTTGATATCGCCTGACAATACAAATGTGACATCAACCCCACAAATATGAACCCTACTTGCCACCAATACAGCGCAAGTGGGTACAGGGCAAGTGGGAAGAGCCGAGCAAAGTGCCAAAATTGGCGCATCTAATAAATGTGCCTTTTCTGGGCTGCTGCGGGCTGCTATTTATAGGCTGGGGGGGCCTGTATCAATGGTCCCTTACCAGCCTGAGAATACCAGCCACCAGCAGTGAGCTTTAGCAAGGCTGGCTGTCAAAAATGGGGGGGACCCCACGCTGTTTTTTTAATTATTTAAATAATTTTTAAAAAAACAGCGTGAAGACTCCTCTATTCTTGATAACCAACCTTGCTGAAGCTGACAGCTGAGGGTTGCAGCCCCCAGCTGTGAGTTTTGCCTGGCTTGTTATCAAAAATAGGGAGGAACCCACGCCGGGTTTTTCATTCACTTATTTAGTTATAGCGCAGGTGGCGAATGAGGAATACCCCCATCATCTGCTCTTGCTGTCACTGTTATTAACGACAGCAGGCGTAGGTTTATGGGAGTAATAGTCCCAAAAGCCCCCACCTGCTGTCATTGTCCTGACTTGAATATGTCATCATTCTCTTCTGCTCGTGCCAATTGGCGGCAGGGCAGGGGAGAATGATGAGAGCCGGCTTCAGCACCCGGCACTAAGGAATAGCGCTTACTGTAGCACTTCTTCCCCCACGTTGATGCGTGTCACACATGCGTGACATCCATGTGTGTTCTTCGTATGCAGGACGTTTTGCAGACCGTGCCGACGGTAAAAAAATGGACATGTCAGCGTGTTTTGCCCACGGATACACGGTCTGTGGAAACACACTGACATGTGCAAAGACCCATAATGGGTTCATGTGTGTAAATGTCTCCGGTACGTGTGAAAACTGTCACATGTACCGAAATTTCACAGTTGTGTGAAAGAGGCATCAAGGGCATAAAAATTAAAAGTTTGAAAGTTTCAAAATTTTAGTCATATTTTGGATTTTTTCACAAATAAACGGAAGTCATATCAAACAAATGTTACAACTATCATATATGTCATGAAAAAATTATTTCAGAATCAGTGAGATCCGTCAACTGTTACATAGTTATTACCTGGTCATGAAGGTAATTTGCAAGCGTTTTTAGCTTGCAGAATGCTTGCGCTTTACAAGCGATTTGAAGCATCTCTTGGAAAAGTGATTGACAGGTTGGTCACACTGGTCAAGCATAGTTCTTGACAAGTGTGACCAACTTTATACTATTGATGCTGCCTATGAAGCATCAATAGTAAACGATAGAATGTTAAAAATAATTAAAAAAATAAAAAATATGGTTATTCTCACCTTCCGACGACCCCCGATCTCCTCAGCGGCGCTCCCGATACGTTCCGTTCCCAGGGATGCTTTGCGCAGGACCTTTGTGATGTCACGGTCGCGTGACTGCGACGTCATCTCAGGTGATTCGCGCAATGCATCCTTGGGAACAGAAGCTGCCACGTGCGCCGCCGAGAGGCGGGAGGACTCTGTGGGCAATCGGAAGGTAAGTATATCCCTGTTTTTTATTTGAATTCTTTTTTTTTACAGGAATACGATACCCAGGGCCTGGGGAGAGTCTCCTCTCCTGCAGACCTGGGTACCATCCGCACATAAAGCGCTCACTCATGGTGTGCATAGCCACATGTGTAAAGTGAGCATTTCAATGCAATCCTATAGCGGCGGAATTGCCACGATTCCGCAGAAATAATGAACATGGTGCGGATTTTACCGCTATGCTATTCCGCAGCGGGAAAATCCGCAGCATGGGCACAGCAACTGCGTAATCCCATAGGATTGTATGGGAATGCGTTTTTTAAGCATTTCCGCTGTGGCGAAAACACATAAAAAACGCAACGTGGGCACACAGCCTAACTCCCATGGTACCTCCATGTACATATGGTATGCGTAGCCATAGGCCAAGCCCCCATTGACACTTGTATATGGTTCCTCCCTGTACATGTAGACATAGGCTGAGTTCTAAGTGGCACACTTGATTATGGCTCTTCCCTGTACATATGCTACATGCACATAGGCCGAGCGCCAATTGACACACTTGATTGCGGTTCCTCCCTATACATATGGTACGTGTAGACGTGGGCCAATCCCAAATTGACACAGTTGATGATGGTTCCTCCCTGTACATATGCTACATGTAGACGTAGGCCGAACTCTGATTGACACACTTATGGTTTCACTCTAAACATATGATGTGTAGGCGTAGGTCGAACCCCAACTGACATGTTAGATCAGAGATCTCCAACTTGTAGCTCGGGAGACACATGTGGCTTGTGGAACCGTGATGTGTGACTCGCGGCTGGCTTGCTAGCTTGGTGCATTGGCACCAGGTCTAGACAACAGCGAGGAAGGGCAAGTCTTCAGATAATGTCTTTTAGGCCGGGGTCACACTCGCGAGTTCAATGCGAGAAACTCCCGACACTGCCCCCGACACTTGGGAATGGAGCGTTCAGCTGCGTAGAAATACATGCAGCCGCACACTCCGGTCCCGAGTGCGGGGACTTGGTGCCAGAGACTTGAGCGAGTTTCTTGCATTGAAATCGCAAGTGTGACCCGGCCTTATGAGTATGTGCATATGCTGGCCTCACGGTGGCAGAGAAATTAAGTACTGGACATAGGGTGATCCTGTGGGATAGAGGAGGTGCTTGGACATAGATGGTTAACCTGGCGGAAGTGCTTGATGTAAGACTATCAAATGAGGACAAGGTGGGAATCTCCTGATCTGGAGAATCAGAATGGCTGCTCAGTTTTAGCATGTAGAGAACAGTGTAAAAAGCCAAACAAAAAACAAGTGTGGGATTGCACGTTTTTTTTCAATTTCACCTCAGTTGGAATTCTTTTCCAGTTTTCTAGTAAACATGGTAAAACCAATGGTGTCGTTCAAAAGTACAACTCGTCCCGCAAAAAACAAGCCCTCACATGGCCGAAAATTCCTCTAGTAATGAAGGGGTTAACCTGCAGATTAACCCTAGATCTACTGGTAGCGCTATATGACAGTTTCCCTTCCATCTCAGCCACAAGACCCAGGATGGGACCTGAATTACTGCCAGAATGTCGCACACAGGCCACACTGCGGCCATGCGCCTCTTCCTTAATGCTCAGTTCCTTAGAATTACGTTGTCCCCTTTGTCCATTCGCTGAGTGAAGTCTCCCGATAACCCCGCGTTTGCCTTCACTCCACAGAACAAAGGCCGTAATCCCGTTGTCTCCTCAGGACTTGGCTGTTCCGGCTCACCCCACCCTGGCTGCAGGCAGGCACAAGTGCTCCGGAAACCCCGTGCACAGCGACTGCCATCTGCCAAAACAAACGCGACGCGCGCAGGAGGGCGGGAAGGCGTGGCCGCCTCTGTATGAGTGACTGACTGTGTGTGGACTGGGGCGGAGCCGCTCCCCGCCCTCACGCGCTGACGCCATAGTGCAGCCGCCTGCAGGAAGCCGCCATTTTGAGAACCTTTGACTCGGTGACGTAGAGGCACGCAGGCCGCGCTCCGCCTCTCGTCTTCATCTCGCCGTCGGACGGAGCGTCGCGTGAACGGGAGGGAGACAAAGCATTAAACTAATGAATGGGGCAGTGAGAGCTCCGGCTGGCCTGCGGGGAGTGAGCGGCTGCTGAGCCCTAGGAGAGGCTGCTGAGCGCCGGGTAAGTGCCCCGGGAGCGGGCGGCTGTGTGAGAGGACAGCGGAGATGGCAGGAGTTCCGGTCTGAGGAGGGGAGTGCGAGCAAGGCCTGAGCACACTGACCTGCAGTCCGACCATTGTGCTGCGGTGCCACATGGCCACGGAAGGGCTGTCAGCTACACACATGGCCACCGGGAGTGTGGGGAAACGCTTTGTGCACCTGTGCTGCCGTCCGGGGCTGGTTGGTGCTCTGCGCCGCCGTCCGTGGCTGGTTGGCCGCTCTGCGCCGCCGTCCGTGGCTGGTTGGCCGCTCTGCGCCGCCGTCCGTGGCTGGTTGGCCGCTCTGCGCCGCCGTCCGTGGGTGGTTGGCCGCTCTGCGCCGCCGTCCGTGGCTGGTTGGCCGCTCTGCGCCGCCGTCCGGGGCTGGTTGGCCGCTCTGCGCCGCCGTCCGGGGCTGGTTGGCCGCTCTGCGCCGCCGTCCGGGGCTGGTTGGCCGCTCTGCGCCGCCGTCCGGGGCTGGTTGGCCGCTCTGCGCCGCCGTCCGGGGCTGGTTGGCCGCTCTGCGCCGCCGTCCGTGGGTGGTTGGCCGCTCTGCGCCGCCGTCCGTGGCTGGTTGGCCGCTCTGCGCCGCCGTCCGGGGCTGGTTGGCCGCTCTGCGCCGCCGTCCGGGGCTGGTTGGCCGCTCTGCGCCGCCGTCCGGGGCTGGTTGGCCGCTCTGCGCCGCCGTCCGGGGCTGGTTGGCCGCTCTGCGCCGCCGTCCGGGGCTGGTTGGCCGCTCTGCGCCGCCGTCCGGGGCTGGTTGGCCGCTCTGCGCCGCCATCTCAACTATAAGAACAGAGATTTTATTTTTTCCATTTGGATTAAATGGTGAAAGCAGCTGTAGTCACTGGACATTGTTAATGCTGGAGACATGACACTGAGATTAGAGGAAGGAGAGAAGTGTAAAGTCTATTTTCTTGTCATAGTACACACTGGGGCTGTTAGGATGTTCCAGTATTGGTTTATCCCTTATTAATAGCCCCAGTGTTCACTATAGCATTAAAATAAACTCTACCAGACAACCCATTTAAGGTCGGGTTCACATTAGCGAATCTGTGCGCTGCGTATGATCTGCATAGATCCACATGCGTACATATCTTTAACATGATATACGCAGGGACGTGCGTTTGTATGCAGATGCATACGTGTGCGTCATTTCGCAGTGTCCTGCGAACGCAGCCTGTTGAATTTTTTGAGGCATTAAATATTGCACATTACTGTCTATGGGAACGTATTGGTTCACAAGGACATGCGTACGCATGCGTTCTTCAGACTGCGTATGTCCAGGAAATGATTTTACCACCTCCACCATGTGCATAAACAACACAGATGCATTTAAACGCATGCACACGCAGCGGGGTTTTTTTGTGTCATTCGTAAGATGATGCAGAGGCGTAAGCATGTGTTTTGACATGTTTGCGCATGCAGATAAGCTGCGTACAAACGCTAATGTGAACCTAGCCTCACAAGTTGCGTCAAATACAAGCATAGTTGTACTCTGTCTGACCATACCGGTCTATGCTTTGCTGAACATTACCTTTTAATACATTTTAACGTTTTTTAAACATGCTGTCTGTCCTAATATAAACCAACCTTTAACCCTGTCATATCTCATCCAAATTCCTTAGCTAGCCCTTATTTTCTTGGTGAGTAAAGGGCTGCTTCTATAATCATCCTGGATTTACAAAGCAAGATAAGAATCTTTGCAGGTTAAAGGCACAAATGCGTATCCTAAAAATACTGCGCCTCATGTTGAACAGCTCAATACACAGCTACGTAAGAAGCAGGAGGCGCATGATGTTGGGTGTTCAGACTTTGGTGTGTCCCCTCTGACGATGTCTCCTGTCAGTCATGTACCAAAAACATTGCATTCAATTTCATTTAAGCAGAATAACTTTGGCTGGACACAATGGTGAAGATTACACTGGTCACGTGACATTGGTTATTTCCTGAGACTAGTGGTGATGCAGTGCTCCCAGGAGACACGTATAAACAATTGGTTAGAGTACGTGCCCATGATCTGGAATTGCTGCTGCGTCAAACCCGCAACAGCCAGTTGCTATAGCATAGTAGATGGGATTTCTAGAAATCCCACCCTCTGTGTGCATGTGCACTTGCGGATCACCCGTGGATACGGACGTGTGGCGCGTCTTTCCAGACCGTGGGATTGTAGCCCAAGTTGTTCTTCAGTAGTGGACGTTGCCTTTATAGAAGGTTGTCAATGTTGGGGTATGTGCAGTTGACCAGGAATGGGCAGCACTTTGGACGCAGCACATGTCCGTTGTGTCCAAAGCTGCTGTCTATTGAACGCAGGTGATTCCGTATGTGTTCACAGAACCGTGCGGATTCACCGCGTCCGATATATTGTACTGGTGATGTTTATCTTACAGAGACTTGCGTCTTTGCAAGATAAATTGACATTCTGCGGTCTGGAGAGACGCTCCACATGTCCGTCTTTGCAGGTAAGGCTACGTTCACATTTGCGTTGTTGGGCGCAGCGTCGGCGACGCAACCCACAACGCATGTACACAACGCAGCTTTTTGCGACGCATGCGTTGTCATAAGATCCTACAGATCAGGAATTTGGCGCAGGGAAAACGCTACAAGTAGCATCCTCTGCGCCCTGTCTTGTGCGTCTATATGACGCATGCGTCGTAAAACGCATACCGGCGCATGTCTATATGCCCTCCATGTTAAAGATAGGGGCGCATGATGTATGCGTCGCCGACGCTGCGCCCAACAACACAAATGTGAACGTAGCCTAAGCTGCTGGCGTCTGCACGCTTGGTGAGCATGCAGCATCCAACCCGCAGCTTTTACTTATCGTGTGCACATACCCTGAGAGGGCAAAGTCTGCAGTCACCCTACGTGCACACGCTCAACTCTCCAGGAGTGCTGATGCGAGTAAGTGGTCACAAGACAGCATATATGAAGTCTGCCTAATAATAATCTCAGCTGGATTCTCAATAGAAGTGATTTCAGAGAAGCTGCACATGACCAGAAGTATGGAAATCTAGTACATGCTGTCATATGACAATTTACCCACATCGGCAGCACTGGGGAATCTATCCGCACTCTGTCACGATTCAGAAATCTGCAGACTTTGCCCTCTAACATGGACAACCCTCTTTAAATAGATTCTTTTTTTTGTAAAGCTTTAAAAAATATAAAAAGCAGTATGTTAGATAAAGGTAAAACTGATTTCATGTAGTGTGGTTAAGAAGCAGTTTCTGAAAAAAAGAAAACCACACAACTATGCAAGCACACACTGCTGCATTTTCAGTTTTGTTTCATTATGAGGTTAAAGGGGTGGGGAGACAAGATATGCATACAAGCAACAGACACTTGCAAACTAAGTGGATATAGCTGTTAGAGAAAGTACTAGATCACTAGAAAATGCCATTAGATTTGTAGATCACCATTCTCTGGATCAGAATGGGTACCACTGGTTGTTCCACCAGCAATCACTAAAGGTATCTTCACACTGAGCGACTTAACAACGATAGCGATCCGTGACGTTGCAGCGTCCTGGATAACGATCTCATTGTGTTTGACACGCAGCAGCGATCAGGATCCTGCTGTGAGATCGCTGGTCGGAGCTAGAAGGCCAGAACTTAATTTCGTCGCTGGATCACCCGCTGACATTGCTGAATCGGCGTGTGTGACGCCGTTTCAGCGATGTCTTCACTTGTAACCAGGGTAAACATCGGGTTACTAAGCGCAGGGCCGCTCTTAGTAACCCGATGTTTACCCTGGTTATCTAAAAAAAAAAAAAAAAACACTACATGCTTACATTCCGGTGTCTGTCGCGTCCCTCGCTGTCAGCTTCCCGCACTGACTGTGAGCTCCAGCCGTAAAGCACAGTGGTGACGTCACCGCTGTGCTTTACGGCCTGCGCTCACAGTCAGTGTGGGAAGCTGACTGCGAGGGACGTGACAGACACCGGAATGTAAGTATGTAGTGTTTTTTTTTTTTTTTTTAGATAACCAGGGTAAACATCGGGTTACTAAGAGCGGCCCTGCGCTTAGTAACCCGATGTTTACCCTGGTTACCCGGGGACCTCGGCAACGTTGGTCGCTGGAGAGCTGTCTGTGTGACAGCTCTCCAGCGACCACACAGCGACGCTGCAGCAATCGGCGTCGTTGTCTTTATCGCTGCAGCGTCGCTTAATGTGACGGTACCTTAAGTTGATACATGGCCTTTAATCAGGCTATACCAAAATCTCCTGCACAATTCGTGGCTAGTTTTGCGGGGAAAAACTTTAAACATTGCCAATCCATCTCCTTCAGATATGTTATGCTCTTGGCAGAGAAAGGGTTAAATCCCACTTTGTCAAACCAACAAAAAGCAGTAATGTTTATTTGTGAAGTAACATTAACACTAGATCTGGCGGCTTCATAGTTTCCGATTGAAAGACTACAGCAGTCCCTCAGGTTAACCATAAGAATGATGTTTAGTAAATAAGTGCACGCGCACACACGTGTCCATGTGACTGATTTATGACCAACCGCCGTGTGTCTTGTTACATAGAAATCTGAGGCTGACCCTTGGATTTGTAACGTGGATTTGCAGTTAGCACTGCTGCTGATCCTCTCAAAGATTAGTCCCATTGTAACGTAATGTGGCTAATCCGTGCATTTCCACCCAAATTAAGTGACTAACTACTTAAGAAAAAAATGTATCAATTTATTCTGTAGCAGTGCTAAAATTGTGCATATGAACAGGGTTACAGGAACTCAATCTTCGTGTATTGGATTCTGATGTCACGACATAATGCTAGAATTCCCCTACCCATTAGATGGCTGTCGGCCAATTATTCAGGCGACTAAAATTTTCCCCGTAACTCTGCCATACACAGGAGCGTTCCTGTGTTCTGTGAGAAAGCTGCTGTCGGATTGTTCTGCCGGTGGCTATCTCCTGGAGAAACAAATGAAATCCTTTCCTGCAAATTCTTGTTGGCACCCGCTGACTGACCGCTACTAGCTCCACTCACCTAATGCACAAGCGAGTGAACATGGGCAGCCCTGTGTAAAGGGGCTTTGATGATAAGACAACCAGTTTGTTCCCAATATATCTGATGTAACATGAAATTCTTTCTTGGGTCTTGCTCTTTGATTGTCTGTCCTGAAGCTGCCGCTGTTAGTTTTTGTTGCACAATACTGGTTAGTGGACGTTGACCTTTTGATTGTGCATGTTTTCTGGTGATTTAATGATGTAATTATCCTGTGTAATAGAGACGGCCAGTATGTTAAAGGTACCTTCACACTGAACAACTTAACGATATCGCTAGCGATCCGTGACGTTGCAGCGTCCTGGATAGCGATATCGTTGTGTTTGACACGCATCAGCGATCTGGATCCTGCTGTGACATCGTTGGTCGGAGCAGAAAGGCCAGAACTTTATTTCATCGCTGGATCTCCCGCAGACATCGCTGAATCGGCGTGTGTGACGTCGATTCAGCGATGTCTTCACTGGTAACCAGGGTAAACATCGGGTTACTAAAAGACATGTTCGTTAATTAGATCAGCAAAAACGGGTTCATGGAAGGTCTGGCGGTAATAGCTGCAAAGATATTCATATAGGAAGCCTATACATTGGGCTTTAATATTATCAGAATTCTATCCCCATATGCTATAATGGCGGTGCAAGGTAATGTACATTCAGTTATTTAACACACTCCTATAGTAGTAAGTACCCAAGACCTAACTTATTACTCCTAACTTAGGGATCACTATGGTAACTGACAGCACTTCCGGGTTGTTCTCTATTGGTTCCGGTAGCCTTTTTATACTGAGCACTATTGATTCTGACATGCCCCCTGACGAAGGCTGTGCCGAAACGCGCGTCGGGGCAACGTGGAAGCTACTGGTGTGTCCCTTCATTAGGATCCTGGCGGTTGCTTGTCATATACTTGGTAAGATCATGACCTGGATATCTTATATTGTGTGACATCAGATGTAATAAGTTAGGTCTTGGGTGCTTACTACTATATGAGTGTGTTAAATAACTGAATGTACATTACCTTGCACCGCCATTATAGCATATGGGGATAGAATTCTGATAATATTAAAGCCCAATGTATAGGCTTCCTATATGAATGTCTTTGCAGCTATTACCGCCAGACCTTCCATGTCCCGTTTTTGCTGATCTAATTAACGAACATGTCTTGTGGGAGTACCCACTGTTTCACCTGTTTTATTGTATTTATATAATAAAGATTTGTTATACTTTTTTCAATACATCTTGGCCTACGGATCGTTTTCTCTTGTGTGTTTTACTTTCACTCTTGCGTCGTGTGAAGTACGTCGCAATGCGTAGTTTGGGAGAAAAAACGCATCCAGCAAAGTTGCCCGCAGGATACATTTTTTTCTCCATAGACTTGCATTAGCCGACTCATTGTGACGTATGGCCACACGACGCATTGCGACGTATGGCCACACGTCGCATCCGTCGTGCGACGGATACTTCGTGTTTTGGCGGACTCTCGGCACAAAAAGTTACATGTAACGTTTTTTGTGCATCGAGACCATTACCGACCGCGCATGCGCGGCTGGAACTCCGCCCCTCCTCCCCGAACATTACAATGGGTTAGCGGATGCATTGAAAAACTGCATCCGCTGCCCCCGTTGTTAATATTTTTCACAACCTGCGTCGGTACCAACACAAGTGTGAAAGTAGCCTTAGCCATTTTGTGTAAGGCTTCCCTCAGAAAAGTTTGTTGACAATGACAAAAAAAAAAAACCTTAACATTTTTCAATGTGCTGCATTTGTTGTTGGTCCATTTGTCAGGTTTATTTTTAACTTTTTTTGGTCTGGCTCAAAAAAAAAAAATCTGCAAGACTAAATCCAGATATCTACTATATAATTGTCTAAGGGTCACTTCCGTCTTTCTGTCTGTCCGTCTGTCACAGATATTTATTGGTCGCGGCCTCTGTCTGTCATGGAAATCTAAGCCGCTGATTGGTCGTGGCAAAACGCCCACGACCAATCGGCGACGGGCACAGTCCGCCGGCAAAATGGAAGCTCCTTCCTTCCCGCAGTCAGTGCCCGCTCCATACTCCCCTCCAGTCAGCCCTCACACAGGGTTAATGCCAGCGTTAATTGACCGCGGTGTAACGCACTCCATTAACGCAGCTATTAACCCTACGTGACCAACTTTTTACTATTGATGCTGCGAATGCAGCATCAATAGTAAAAATATCTAATGTTACAAATAATAAAAAGAAAACGTTATTCTCACCCTCCGACGTCGCGCCCTGTTCTCGGCAGTGCAAGCGGCAGGTTCCGGTGGCAAGGATGTTATGCGAAAGGGACCTGCCATAACGTCACGATCATGTGACCGCGACGTCATCACAGGTCCTGCGCTCATACCAACCCTGGGACCGGAAGCTGCCGCGTGCACCGCACACAGGCGCCAGGACTACAAGGGGCCCTCGAAAGGTGAGTATATGTTTATTTTTTATTTTGTCTTTTTTAACCTGTTACATACGTGGCTCTGTGCTGTATACTGCGTGGCTCTGTGCTGTATACTGCGTGGCTCTGTGCTGTATACTGCGTGGCTCTGTGCTGTATACTGCGTGGACATGCATATTCTAGAATACCTGATGCGTTCGAATCGGGCCACCATCTAGTACTGTATAAGCCTGTCAATCTAATATATAAAGCTGAATGTGTGTATGTATGTGTGTGTGTGTGTGTGTATATCCGGGATTGGCATCTGCACCGTCGCAGCTACAGCCACAAAATTTTGCACAGTCACACGTCTGGACCCCGAGAGCGTCATAGGCTATGTTGTGAGGCGAAATTTTAACCCCGCGCTTTCCAATTCACCAAACAATTTTGCCCCTATCTACATAATGGGGAAAAGTGAAAGGAAAAGTGTTGGAGGCAAATTGACAGCTGCCAGATGTGAACAAGGGGGACTTAAAGAATGAGAGCGATGGCGCCAAAGAGTATATACCGTACAGTTGCTACGGTGGGGCCCCGACATGGGATACTCACCACACACGGGGATATGAACACAAACACAAAATGTGCTTGAACACATATCACCCTCAGCACACATTTCACCACACATACACCACCACATAAAAGTCGAAACACAAAAATCGCCGCTCAAAACTCGCCACGCGCAAAACTCGCCACATGCAAAAACTAGGCTCACGCAAAAATCGCCACAAGTGCAAAACTTACCTCATGGAAAACTCGCCACACGCAAAACTTGCACACGCGGAAAAATTGCCACATGCACAAAAGTTGCAACACATGCAAAAGTTGCCTCACACAAAACTTGCACAAACTCAAAAGGTACTACACATAAAACTCACCACGCGCAAAACTTGCTGCACACAACTTGCTACACTAACCTGTCACATGCAACTCGACACACAAAAAGTTGCTACACGCATGTTGCCACACAAAACTCAACACACACAACTTGACAAACGAATTTATCCTTCAAAAATAAAAATCTGATTAATAAGCAGACAAACTACAAGAGCAACAAATGTACCATTTAGGAAATACGGCAGCTGTCAGTCACATGACCTGTCTATTATGTGTATGTGTGAGCTAATATATACTGCCAGGGGGAGGGCTTCCTGTTGGCTGGGGATTTATCAGGCTGCCAATTTAGCTTACAAATACTGAGGTAAAAATACTGACCAAATAACGTGTGAATGCGGTCTAATACAGGAGGAGATGACACACAGGTATATACTATATACAGGAGGAGATGACACACAGATATATACTATATACAGGAGGAGATGACATACAGGTATATACTATATACAGGGGAGATGACATACAGGTATATACTATATACAGGAGCAGATGACCTACAGGTATATACTATATACAGGAGGAGATGACACACAGGTATATACTATATACAGGAGCAGATGACCTACAGGTATATACTATATACAGGAGGAGATGACACACAGGTATATACTATATACATGCGGAGATGACACACAGGTATATGCTATATAGAAGATGACATACAGGTATCTATATATATAATTGCCTAAGGGTTTTTCCGTCTGTCTGTCTGTCCTGGAAATCCCGGCTCTCTGATTGGTCGAGGCCCCCAGGCCTCGACCAATCAGAGAGCGGCACAGCATCGACGTAGAAATCCCGCGTCTCTGATTGGTCGAGGCCGCCAGGCCTCGACCAATCAGCAACGGGCACAGCGACGATGATGTCATAAAGGACGTAGACATCTCACGTTTCTGATTCAGCGAGGGCACAGTATCGACGTAGATGTCATAATGGTTGCCATGGAGACGATGATGTCATAAAGGTTGCCTCGACCAATCAGCGACGGGCACAATCTGCCGCGAATTCTGGAATCATCATTGTCCATATACTACGGGGACATGCATATTCTAGAATACCCGATGCGTTAGAATCGGGCCACAATCTAGTATACTATATACAGGAGGAGATGACACACAGATATATACTATATACAGGAGGAGATGACATACAGGTATATACTATATACAGGAGGAGATGACACACAGTTATATACTATATATAGGAGGAGATGACATACAGGTATATACTAAATACAGGGGAGATGACACACAGCAGGTATATACTATATACAGGGGAGATGACAAACAGGTATATACTACATACAGGAGATGACATAAAGGTGTATACTATATATAAGGGAGATGACAAACATGCATATACTGAGGTGAAAATGAGAGGTGTGAGGTGAAAATGAAAAGGTGTGATTGCAAAATGAGGAGTGAGGGAAAATAGTGGAGTGATCGGAAAATGACAGATGTGAGGTCGAAATGACAAGTGTTAGGGGGGAATGAGAGGAGTGAGGGAGAAAATGAGATGTGAGGGGGAAAATGAAAGATGTGATTGGGAAAATGAGAGGCATGATGGGAAAATAAGAGAAGTGAGGTGCTATAACTAACCACAAATATTTACTATGCCCAGGCAACGCCGGGCTCTTCACCTAGTAGATTATAAATGGTATATGTTCTATCCGTGAAAAACAAGGATCGAGAATAAGACGTCTGAATGAGACCTCCAAGGGAATGTTTCTGCTATAGCCTTTTTGCAAATTAAAACCAGACAGCCACCTGACCTGAGTGTTGGCAGCATCCACATGAACTGTCCTGCAGGTGGCCATAGTGTGGACCTGTTAATTGACTTCTATAGGAGAGTTAGCCAGTGTGCTGAGAAGGTGAGCTGTCTCACGTATTTTGGACAGTGTGATCACGTGTTACCGATATCTAGATGATATGTTTTCAACCCTCCCTATGAGGATGTTATGTCTGAAAAGACAGCCGTTATGAGCCTAATATTAATCTTGGCTCTTTCACAACATCTTCCAAACATGTTACAAACAGGTGTGTACAGTGGGCTCACAAGGTGAGCCGTCTCATACCTGGCAGATCCTGGCTGTGTTACAGCCAGGACCTGCCTCAAAGAATCATGGAAGGAGCCAAGCTCTGCCCATGATTGTTAACCTGTTAACTGCTTCTGTCGATCTCTGAACGCAGCATTCAACATGCGCCAGCATGGGGGTGTGTCATTACATGCGCCTAGTGCCACGCCCATGACTAGAATGCGGGTCACCGATGGGTTGCTATGACAGCTGAGGGTCTGTTGAAGATCTCTGTGCTTGTCATTACGGAGCTTCTTTGAAGCCCTGCCTGTGGCTGAGATTCAATGGAGACCGTGACTTTTTCTATATGCAGCAATACTAAGACATCCCTGAATATAGCTCAAGCGATCACACTTGCTGTTTCAAGCAAGAATATTGAAACGAAAATGTTTTTTAACCCCTTCTAGACCTATGACACAGCATATGCATCATGAAAGTCGGTGCCAATCCGACCTGTGACGCATATGCTGTGTCACAGAATGATCGCGTCCCTGCAGATCGGGTGAAAGGGTTAACTCCAATTTCACCCGATCTTTGCCCCCACGTGGCTACGATCGCTCTAATTGGCTGTTGAAAGTGCAACAGCCAATCAGAGCAATTTGTAATATTTCACCTATGAAAAGTGGTGAAATATTACAATCCAGCCATGGCCGATGCTGCAATATCATCGGAAACACTGATCTGCGTTGTATTTTCCGCAACATGTCAATTCATTGTGCGGATTCCGCAGCATTTTACCCCTGTTCCTCAATAGGAATCCGCAGGTGAAATCCGCACAAAAAACACTGGAAATCCGCGGTAAATCCGCAGGTAAAATGCAGTGCCTTTTACCTGCGGACTTTTCAAAAATGGTGCGGAAAAATCTCACAGGAATCCGCAACGTGGGCACATAGCCTTAGGGCTAGAGTTGGAAATAGGGTTAAGATTAGGCTTGTGGTTAGGGTTATGGTTAGGGGTGTGTTGGGGTTAAGGCCCCTTCACATTAAGCGACGCTGCAGCGATACCGACAACGATCCGGATCGCTGCAGCGTCGCTGTTTGGTCGCTGGAGAGCTGTCACACAGCTCTCCAGCGACCAACGATGCCGGTAACCAGGGTAAACATCGGGTAACTAAGCGCAGGGCCGCGCTTAGTAACCCGATGTTTACCCTGGTTACCATCCTAAAAGTAAAAAAAACAAACAGTACATACTTACCTACCGCTGTCTGTCCCCGGCGCTCTGCTCTGCACTCCTCCTGTACTGTCTGTGTGAGCACAGCGGCCGGAAAGCAGAGCGGTGACGTCACCGCTCTGCTTTCCGGCTGACCGACGCTCACAGCCAGTGCAGGAGGAGTGCAGAGCACAGCGCCGGGGACAGACAGCGGTAGGTAAGTATGTACTGTTTGTTTTTTTACTTTTAGGATGGTAACCAGGGTAAACATCGCGTTACTAAGCGCGGCCCTGCGCTTAGTTACCCGATGTTTACCCTGGTTACCAGTGAAGACATCGCTGGATCGGTGTCACACACGCCGATCCAGCGATGTCCGCGGGAGATCCAGCGACGAAATAAAGTTCTGGACTTTGTTCAGCGACCAACGATCTCCCAGCAGGGGCCTGATCGTTGGTCGCTGTCACACATAACGATTTCATTAACGATATCGTTGCTACGTCACAAAATGCAACGATATCGTTAACAATATCGTTATGTGTGAAGGTACCTTTAGGGTTGGGATTAGGGTTAGGGGTGTGTTGGGGTTAGGGTTGTGATTAGGGTTATGGCTAGAGTTAGGATTAGGGTTAGGGGTGTGTTGAGGTTAGTGTTGGAGTTAGAATTGAAAGGTTTCTGCTGTTTAGGCACATCAGGGGTCTCCAAACGCATCATGGCGCCATCATTGATTCCAGCCAAAAAGTCAAATGGTGCTCCCTCCCTTCCGAGCCCCAACATGCGCCCAAACAGTGGTTTACCCCCACATATGGGGTACCAGCATACTCGGGACAAACTGGGCAGCAACTATTGGGGTCCAATTTCTCCTGTTACCCTTGTGAAAATAAAAAAACTGCTTGCTAAAACATAATTTTTGAGGAAAGAAAAATGATTTTTTATTTTCACGGCTCTGCGTTGTAAAATTCTGTGAAGCACTTGGGGGTTCAAAGTGCTCACCACATATCTAGATAAGTTCCTTTGTGGGTCTAGTTTCCAAAAAAGGGTCACTTGTGGGGGTTTTCTACCGTTTAGGCACATCAGGGGCTCTGCAAACGCAACGTGACGCCCGCAGACCATTCCATCAAAGTCTGCATTTCAAAACGTCACTACTTCCCTTCTGAGCTCCGACGTGTGCCCAAACAGTGGTTTACTCCCACATATGGGGTATCGGCATACCCAGGACAAACTGGGCAACAACTTTTGGGGTCCAATTTCTCCTGTTACTCTTGTGAAAATAAAAAATTGCAGGCTAAAAAATAATTTTTGAGGAAAGAAAATTTTTTTTTTTATTTTCATGGCTCTGCGTTATAAACTTCTGTGAAGCACTTGGGGGATTAAAGTGGTCACCGCACATCTAGATTAGTTCCATGGGAGGTCTAGCTTCCAAAATGGGGTCACATGTGGGGGAGCTCAAATGTTTAGACACACAGGGGATCTCCAAACGCGACATGGTGTCCGCTAACGATTGGAGCTAATCATTCATTCAAAAGTCAAATGGCGCTCCTTCCCTTCCGAGCCTTGCCGTGTGCACAAACAGTGGTTTGTGACCACATATGAGGTATCGGTGTACTCAGGAGAAATTGCCCAACACCTTTTCGGATCCATTTTATCCTGTTGCCCATGTGGAAATGAAAAAATTGAGGCTAAAAGAAATTTTTTGTGAAAAAAGTACTTTTTCATTTTTACGGATCAATTTGTGATGCACCTGGGGGTTCAAAGTGCTCACTATGCATCTAGATAAGCTCCTTGGGGTGTCTAGTTTCCAAAATGGGGTCACTTGTGGGGGAAGCTCCAATGTTTAGGCACACGAGGGCTCTCCAAACGCGACATGGTGTCCGCTAAAGATTGGAGCCAATTTTTCATTCAAAAAGTCAAATGGCGGTCCTTCCCTTCCAAGCCCTGTTGTGCGCTCAAACAGTGGTTCTCCCCCACATATGGGTTATCGGCGTACTCAGGACAAATTGTACAATAACTTTTGGGGACCAGTTTCTCTTTTTAACCTTGGGAAAACAAAAAAAATTGTTCCGAAAAGATCATTTTTGTTACTAAAAAGTTAAATGTTCATTTTTTTCCTTCCATGTTGCTTCTGATGCTGTGACGCACCTGAAGGGTTAATAAACTTCTTGAATGTGGTTTTGAGCACCTTGAGGGGTGCAGTTTTTAGAATGGTGTCACTTTTGAGTATTTTCAGCCATAGACCCCTCAAATTGACTTCAAATGTGAGGTGGTCCCAAAAAAAATGGTTTTGTAAATTTTGCTGTAAAAATGAGAAATCGCTGGTCAAATTTTAACCCTTATAACTTCCTAGCAAAAAAAAAAATTTGTTTCCAAAATTGTGCTGATGTAAAGTAGACATGTGGGTAATGTTATTTATTAACTATTTTGTGTCACATAGCTCTCTGGTTTAACAGAATAAAAATTCAAAATTTGAAAATTGCAAAATTTTCAAAATTTTAGCCAAATTTCCATTTTTTTCACAAATTAACACAAAAATTATCGATCTAAATTTACCACTGACATGAAGCCCAATATGTCATAAAAAACAATCTCAGAACCGCTAGGATTCGTTGAAGCGTTCCTGAGTTATTACCTCATAAAGGGACACTGGTCAGAATTGCAAAAAACGGCCAGGTCATTAAGGTCAAAATAGGCTGGGTCATGAAGGGGTTAAAAAAAATCTAATATAATTCAAATCCCTCCTCTTTCCATTTTTAAAACTAAAGATGTTAAAAAAAAAAAAAAAAAGTACAAATGTGGTATCGCCACGTTAAGGCAAACCTATCAAAATATAAAAATAATGATCGGTAAACACTGTAAATGGAAAAAAATCAAGAAGGCCAAAATTAATGTTTTTTTTTTTATCTTGCAGTTCCAGAAAAATTGCTGTAACAAGTGATCAGACTATCTTGTCTATCCCAAAATGGTATCAATAAAAATGTCGTCTTCTCCTGCAAAAAATAAGCCGCCATCACAACGCTCCATCGGCCGGAAAATAGAAATGTTATGGGTCTTGGAAAATAGCGTCACAACATGAAAAATTTTTTCTTTGCAAACTTCTGATTTCTTTTTCTTCCTTTCACCACTAGAAAAAAACAAACAAAAAAAAAACACCCATGTCTGGACATGTTTGGCATTGCCGCAATCGTACTAATGAGCAGAATCCTGTTGTAGAGTCATTTTTACCAGTGTGCACGGTCAAAAACAATTCTCAAAAAACATGTCAGAATTGGGGGTTTTTTTCACAATTTTTACCCACTTGATTTTTTTTCCCATTTCCAGTACATTATTTGGTAAAACTACCGTATATACTCGAGTATAAGCCGACCCGAGTATAAGCCGACCCCCCCTAATTTTGCCACAAAAAACTGGGAAAACTTATTGACTCAAGTATAAGCCTAGGGTGGAAAATGCAGCAGCTACCGGTGAATTTCAAAAATAATAGATGCTCCATACCGTTTATTATGGCCCCATAGCTGTGCCATATAGTGCTCTGCACCATTCATTATTGTCCCATAGATGTACCATAGAATGGTGTGCCATATAGTGCACTGCACCGTTCATTATTGCCCAATAGCTGTGCCATATAGTGCTCTGCACAGTTCATTATTGCCCCATAGCTGTGCCATATAGTGCTCTGCACAGTTCATTATTGCCCCATAGCTGTGCCATATAGTGCTCTGCACCGTTCATTATTGCCCCATAGCTGTGCCATATAGTGCTCTGCACCGTTCATTATTGTCCCATAGCTGTGCAATATAGTGCTCTGCACCGTTCATTCTTGCCCCATAGCTCTGCCATATAATGCTCTGCACCGTTCATTATTGCCCCATATCTGTGCCATATAGTGCTCTGCACAGTTCATTATTGCCCCATAGCTGTGCCATATAGTGCTCTACATGTTCATTATTTCACCATAGCTGTGCCATATAGTGCTCTGCACAGTTCATTATTGCCCCATAGCTGTGCCATATAGTGCTCTGCACCGTTCATTATTGCCCCATAGCTGTGCCATATAGTGCTCTGCACCGTTCATTAATGCCCCATAGCTGTGCCATATAGTGCTCTGCACCGTTCATTATTGCCCCATAGCTGTGCCATATAGTGCTCTGCACCGTTCATTATTGCCCCATAGCTGTGCCATATAGTGCTCGGCACCGTTCATTATTGCCCCATATCTGTGCCATATAGTGCCCTGCACCGTTCATTATTGCCCCATATCTGTGCCATATAGTACTCTGCACCGTTTATTATTGCCCCATAGCTGTGCAATAGTGCTCTGCACCGTTCATTATTGCCCCATAGCTGTGCAATATAGTTCTCTGCACTGTTCATTCTTGCCCCATAGCTCTGCCATATAGTGATCTGCACCGTTCATTATTGCCCCATAGCTGTGCCATATAGTGCTCTGCACCGTTCATTCTTGCCCCATATATGCTCCTTATAAAGCTGTGCACCGTTCATTCTTGCCCCATATATGCTCCTTATAAAGCTGTGCACCGTTCATTCTTGCCCCATATATGCTCCTTATAAAGCTCTGCCATTGCTGCTGCTGCTGCAATAATAAAAAAAAAAAAAAAAAAAAATGCCATACTCACCTCTCTTGATTGCAGCTCCCGGCGTCTCTGCACTGACTGTTCAGGCAGAGGGCGCCGCGCACAATATATGCGTCATCGCGCCCTCTAACCTGCACAGTCAGAGCGCAGAGACGCCGGGAAGATGGAGCGACGCCCGGCGTGTGGAACGCGGACAGGTGAATATAAAATACTCACCTAGTCCTGGCACTCCTGACGCTGTCACACTGTCTCCGGGTGCCGCAGCTCTTCCTGTCAGCGGTCACTGGCACCACTCAGAGGAATGAATATGTGGCTCCACCCCTATGGGAGTGGAGTCCATATTCATTTAGCTAATGAGCGGTCCCACGTGACCGCTGAACAGGGGAAGAGCTGCCGCACCCGAAGACCGTGTGACAGGCAGGGGCAGCGTCAGGAGCGCCAGGACTAGGTAAGTATGCCTCAGCGCCCTCTCCCCCTCACCTGCCGCACCTGCTGCCCACCGTGATTCGAGTATAAGCCAAGAGGGGCACTTTTACCCTTCGCCACGACAGCACCCACTTTGAGAGAGGGACCCGCCCATAGGAACAGGAAACCTACAGAGATAAAAAGGGCGGTCCCCCTCTCCTCCTCAGTTGGTTTCCTGTTCCTATCGGAAATCCCTGGAATACCTACAGATGGAGGTGGTTGGAGCACCTCCGCTTTTCTTTCCTACCTGAGCCTATGCACCCGCCTGTGTGGTTCTCTCGGTGACAGCAGGGGCTGCGGCATCAGAAGCAGCGGCGGGGGAGACACTGCATGCAGCCTCCCCCCTCGTCTGAGTGCTGGCCGGCAGGTTCCGGGCATGGAAGTCCGGCCTTCGGAGGGAGCGTGTGCATGGGGGCCGGTTCCGAGCGGTGCCGACCCTGACGCGCAAGTAAGTCTGCGCTGCTTCAATTGAACCGGAAGTGGTTGGAGCACTTCCGGTTCGCGGTGGGCGGCACGCTGCTGGGAGCCGCGCGATTCAAATGTGAGGCCGGGACGCAGAGCTGGTGCTCAACATGTCGTTCCCGGCAGAGAGTGAGCTTCCACTGGTAGTGGAACGCGACAGCGCTGATAAAAGCAGCGCTAAAAGTTCTAAATCTTCAGCGAAAAAGAGTGGTCGTTCCATGGAGGGATCTGACACTCACAGAAGTAAATCAAGGAGTACGGATACAGTACTCAGACCCCGCACAGCGTCTCCTCCTCCAAGACCGGTATGATCATGGAAATGAAGGCTTCACTGGGTGAGTGTTACAAAAAATCCTCTACCTATAAGCTGATTCCTTCCTTCTCTGATCTCCCCTAGGCTAAGAAGACCAATAAGTCTAAACATAAAGAGTGTGCTTTGTGCACGCAGCCCTTGCCGGACACATATCCTAAAAGGCTGTGTCAGTCCTGTATAAGTCAAACCTTACAGGATGAGGCGGCTGTTACAGCCACAAGTATTAGAGCCATAATACGGCAAGAAATACAGTCTCTGGGATCAGGGTCCATAAAAAAGCATGATAATAAACGCCAGTCTCCTGACCCCAGTTCAGAATCTGAAGAAGGCTTAATTCATTCATCCAACACCTCAGAATCATCTCATAGTTCCTCTGAAGATGAAGGTGGAGCATGTTTTTCCGTTGAAAGCATTGACAGCCTTATAAAATCCATCAGAAATACTATGGGGTGCCCAGACACTAAAGGGGCCAAATCTGCTGAAGATATTATGTTTGCAGGTCTGGGTCATTAAAAAAGACGAGCGTTTCCAGTAGTTTCTGCCATCAAGGACCTGGTAAAGAAAGAATGGGACAAACAGGGGAAGGGGTTTCTCCCGTCCTCTTCTAAGAGGCGTTACCCCTTTAGCGATGAGGACTTAGCAGTATGGTCTAAAGTCCCAAAAGTCGATGCAGCTGTGGCATCCACCTCGAAACAGTCATCTCTTCCTGTGGAAGATGCAGGAATCTTGCTAGATCCCTTAGACCGCAAAACAGAGGCTCTCCTGAAAAGATCCTGGGAGACGAATACAGGAGCTTTCAAACCGGCCATATCAGGCACGTGCACAGCCAGGTCCCTATTAGTCTGGGTAGACCAACTGGAGCAACAAGTAAGAGGCAAGGTCTCAAGAGATAAAATCCTCCAAGCTTTGCCACTGATTAAAAGTGCCACGGCATTCTTAGCTGACGCTTCAGCGGACTCCCTCCGTTTAGCAGCGAGGTCAGCAGGTCTGGTCAATGCAGCTCGGCGTGCCCTTTGGCTCAAAGGATGGAAGGGAGATGCTCAGTCAAAAACTAGACTATGTTCAATCCCATGCCAGGGTGAGTTCTTGTTCGGAAAGGTCCTAGATGACCTACTTAACAAAGCTGGAGAGAGAAGGAAAGGCTTCCCTAAACAGTTTCTTCCTTCTTACAGGAGAGCGTTTAGAAGACGACCATTTAACAGGAGGAGGCCGTACGAGCCACAAAAAGATCGCTGGGAATCAAGACACCAAGCCGAAAGGTGCCGTATATAGTAACCCCGAAACATCTAGGCGGGGGCGATACTATCGGTAATGAAATCCCAGTTGGTGGCAGACTGAAGTTTTTTTTATCATAAATGGGAAGAGATAACATCAAATCAGTGGATTCTCCGTCTAATAAAAACTGGACTAAGACTAGATTTCTGTAAATTACCACAGGATAACTTTGTAGTAACATCATTAAAAGCGCCGGAACAACAAGAAGCGCTTCAGTTAGAAATTCTGAGCCTTTTGGCTAAGAATGTTCTCATCGAAGTACCATACAGTCAGAAAGGGAGGGGATTTTATTCCCCTTTATTTCTGGTTCCGAAACCAGATGGTACTTTTCGTACTATAATTAATCTAAGAAAATTAAATTCCTTTTTGCATGGGCATACCTTTAAGATGGAGTCAATAAGATCAACCATAAAACTTTTGTTTCCTAGGTGCTTTATGGCAGGGCTGGATCTAAAGGATGCATATTATCATCTTCCAATCCATGCAGACCACCAACAATATCTCAGGGTGGCGATAAACCTGCAAGGCCGGGTCCGTCACTTCCAGTTTACGTCCATGCCATTCGGCCTTTCTATGGCTCCTCGAGTTTTCACGAAAGTCATGCTAGAGGTGATGGCCTATCTACGTCATCAGGACACGCTGATTGTGCCCTATTTAGACGATTTCCTAATAATTGGTAATTCAGCATCTCAGTGTGAAGAACGCTTGTCTAATACCATTTCATCGTTGCAGGCTCTAGGCTGGATTGTAAACTTCAAAAAATCAAGGCTGCTTCCAGAAACTCTTCAGTCCTTCCTAGGACTACTCTTGGACTCTGTAAGTCAAAAATGTCTCTTACCAGAAGCCAAAAAATCAATCATAATTTCAAAAATCATTACAGCAAGATCTAGTCCTCGTATGTCCCTTAGAGGCCATGTCTCTCCTAGGTTCACTCTCCTCCTGCATTCCGGCGGTTCAATGGGCCCAATACCATACTAGGGCTCTACAACACCAGATACTCCATGCCCAGTCATATTGCCAGGAGCATCTAAATTCAAAAATTACCTTATCTGATGACGTGCTTCAATCACTTCTTTGGTGGTTGAATAAAGACCATTTGTCCAGAGGAGTCTCATGGACAATTAGATCCCCTAAATTACTCACTACTGACGCAGGCCCAGAAGGGTGGGGAGCCCATCTAGACCAAAATATAGCCCAAGGTCGCTGGAATGCTTTAGAGATTCAGCAGTCTTCCAACTGGAAAGAACTAAATGCAGTATATTATGCTTTGAAATTTTTTCTTCCCCAGCTTCGTGGTTCTCATGTCAAGATCCAATCGGACAACACAACTGTCGTCGCATATTTAAATCGGCAAGGCGGAACACGATCGGGAAGTCTGATGTGTTCAGCGGCAGAAATATTCGATCTAGCAGAACCCAATTTCCTTTCTCTCATGGCTGTCCATATCAGAGGAATAGAAAACTTAAGAGCCGACTTCCTAAGTCGTCACATGCTCCGCCAGGGAGAATGGACCCTCAATCCTCGCATATTCAAAAACATAGTGGACATATGGGGTCTTCCGCAGATAGACTTGTTTGCAACCAGGAGCAACAGGCAGGTACCAATGTTTGCTTCCCTGAGTCTGGCAGATCGTCCAGATATAGTAGACTCACTCCAGTATCCTTGGAATTACGATCTAGCCTACGCCTTCCCACCAATGATGCTAATTCCATTGGTGGTCAAGAAAATAAGAGAAGAAAAATCGAGGGTGATTCTGATAGCTCCATTTTGGCCGAAGAGGCCCTGGTTCTCCTGTCTTCGAGCGATGTCAGTTTGCGATCCATGGATTCTGCCAATGACACCAGATCTACTCTCCCAAGGTCCATTCTACCATCCACAAGTGAAGGGCCTCCACCTCACGGCGTGGAACTTGAGAGGCAGATACTGACTTCGAGAGGGTTCTCTCAAGAGCTAATTAACACACTACTGTTAAGCAGAAAAAAGTCTACAACTATAATATATAGTAGGATATGGAGAAAATTCCTCGACTTCTATACAAAACCTTTTTCCAGCAAGGTCCCTATTAATGCTATCCTTGAATTTTTACAAAAAGGCCATGAGCTGGGGTTATCAGTCAATACTTTGAGGGTTCAAGTATCTGCCCTGGGAGCCCTTTATAGTGCTATTACTGCTGCTAATAGATGGATAAAAAGATTTATTAGAGCATGTGAAAGATGTACACCAGTACATGTCCCACGTTTGCCTCCCTGGGATTTGAATTTAGTCCTAGATGCCTTAACGGGACCTCCCTTTGAGCCCTTGCATTCTATCCCTTTAAAAAATATTACATACAAGGTAGCTTTATTAATAGCCTTGACCTCTGCCAGAAGAGTGGGAGATATCCAAGCTCTTTCCATAGATCCTCCGTTCCTAATGACATATCAGGACAGAGTAGTTCTCAAACCCGATCCTTTATATCTCCCTAAAGTAGCTACAAAATACCATAGATCCCAAGAAATTTTTCTACCTTCCTTTTATGATAATCCAGCAAATTCAGAGGAGGAGATGCTACATATGTTGGATGTAAAAAGAGCGGTCCTGAGCTACATAGAGAGAACCCAGTCCTACAGACAGAGTAGGGCTCTGTTTGTCTCTTTTCAGGGTCATCGAAAAGGCTACGGGGTCACAAAAGCTACCTTGTCTCGATGGATCAAAGATGCCATCTGTCTTGCATACTTGTCAAAAGGCAAAGATCCTCCAGAGGGAGTAAAGGCGCATTCAGCTCGAGCCGTATCATCCTCATGGGCGGAGAATAAAGACATCTCCATCGAGCTTATATGTAAGGCCGCAACCTGGTCGTCGCCTTCAACATTCTATAAACACTATAGACTTGATCTGTCTTCCACCTCTGACTTGGCATTCGGGAGAGCCGTCCTTAGTACGGTAATCCCACCCAGGTGAAGGTTCTCTGAAAGTCTCTCAAAGTGGGTGCTGTCGTGGCGAAGGGTAAAAAGCCGGATTACGTACCGGTAATGCTCTTTTAATGAGCCACGACAGCACCCTGTATGTTTATTAATACTAAAATATTCGCATGGGTGATTATAGATATGATAAGATATACTTGTAATTAAGGATGTACACTAATTTTAACAACGGCGGTTCCTCTCGTACTCTGAAAAACAACTGAGGAGGAGAGGGGGACCGCCCTTTTTATCTCTGTAGGTTTCCTGTTCCTATGGGCGGGTCCCTCTCTCAAAGTGGGTGCTGTCGTGGCTCATTAAAAGAGCATTACCGGTACGTAATCCGGCTTTTCAGCCCAAAAATTTGGGCTGAAAATCTCGGCTTATACTAGAGTATATACGGTAATAGTCACTTCAATGTAAAACTCGTCCTCATATGTCTATATATACATAGAAAAATGAGTTATGGTTTTGGGAAGAAGGGGAGGAAAAAACTTAGATGGAAATTGGCCCAGTTAGAGGTTAATTGGTGATTTCAAGTGTTTTTTTTTTTAGTGTAAATGGTTTATTTAAATTTTCTATATTACTAACCTCGTTCTATTATTATTATTATTATTATTATTATTATTATTATTATTATTATTATTACGCCATTTATTCCATGGCGCTTTACATGTGAGACGTATAAATAATAAAAGGCAAGTACAATAATCATAATCAATACAAGCCATAACTGGTACAGGTGGAGAGGACCCTGCCCGCGAGGGCTCACAATCTACAAGGGATGGGTGAGAATACAGTAGGTGAGGATAGACCAAACCGCTGCATGACCAGCTCTATCGGTGGTAACTGCATGTTGTAGGCATGTCGGAAGAGCTGGGTCTTCAGGTTCTTTTTGATGGTTTCCACGGTAGGTGAGAGACTGATCTGTTGGTGTAGAGAGTTCCAGAGGAGGGGGGAAGCGCGGGAGAAATCTTGTATGCGATTGTGGGAAGAGGAGATAAGAGGGGAGTAGAGAAGGAGATATTGTAAGGATCGGAGGTTGCGTGTAGGTAAGTACCGGGAGACGAGGTCACATATGTATGGAGGAGACAGGTTGTGGATGGCTTTGTATGTCATGCTTAGGGTTTTGAACTGGAGTCATTGGGTAACGGAGAGCCAGTGAAGGGATTGACAGAGGGGAGAGGCCGGGGAATAGCGGGGGGACAGGTGGATTAGTCGGGCAGCAGAGTTTAGAATAGATTTGTTTTCCAGCCTTAATAAATTGATCCTAAAAATGGGTCATGGATTAAGATCAGCTGTTTTCATCTCTGACTGCATCTGGTGTCAATAGTGAATGGAGCTACACAACAGAGCTGTGTGCACACTGTGTAGTGGTAAGTCAGGTACTGCAGCTCAGCTCGCATTCTTGCCTCATACCCAGGACTTCATTGTGGGCAGTCAATAGTGTCTTCCATGTTAAAGGGAACCTGACAGCTGATCCATGGGCATCGTTACACACTGGCTGCACAATGTATGTTTGTCTCTGAAACTCTTGTATTTTAGAGAAAAACAGATTAAAAGCCACTGAGGACCGAGCCATATGACAGACTAGTTGGACAAGCAGGTCCCTGGCTGCTTCTCCCTACCTGCTGCCCTGGAGTGCCAGATCTTCCCGTACAATGCATCTAATTTGTATTTCAATAAAAGACGAATTTCAGTACAGCAGATGATGTTGTAATGGGTATCTTTCGCAATGTTTTTACACTGTTCTATCCTGCACTACTTTTGTTCAGGGGTTATTTTACTGTCAGGGTTCACACATAAATCGTGAATAAAGATCTCTGAAATTCTCAGCTGTTTCCATAATCAAGTGTTTGAGCTTGACAACAAAACACACACTGCATGTCAACGCAGTCATGCTTTCGGTGGATACATGATAGTTTTCCTGCAATACATTTTTAAAGAGTTTTATGTTAAGTTGCTTTTAGTTTTTATACAGCATGAACATAAGGCCTCTAGTGCCTGCCCAGGTCCTGGCTACATTTTAAGGAAGAGGTTGAACTCTTAGTATTTTCTCAGAGCAGTTTTTGTCATGTTGGTTCTGGGCCGCAGAGTTACGTGATCGTTCAATTTCCTGTTATATCTATAAGTAAGTGCAGTGTAGACTCAAATCCCTGAATGTGTTAAGGTACTGTCACACTCAGCGATGCTGCAGCGGTATAGACGACGAGCCGATCGCTGGAGCGTCGCTGTTTAGGTCGCTGTAGAGACGTCAAACACAGCAGCTCCAGAACGATGTAGGAGCGATCCTGTGACATAACGGCGACTCACTTATCGTTGTAGCTGGTTGTTAGCTCCATGTAAAACGTTGCTGGCATCGTTGCTTTTGCTGTCAAACACGACGATGCATGCCGACCTGACGACCAAATAAAGTTCTGGACTTCTAGCTCCGACCAGCGATATCACAGCGGGATCCTGATCGCTGCTGCGTGTCAAACACAACGAGATCGCTATCCAGGACGCTGTAACGTCACGGATCGTTGTCGTTCTCGTTGTAAAGTTGCTGAGTGTGAAGGTACCTTTACAGCAGAACTTGTGCCGAGTCTTATCATTCTACTATCCACCAGAACTGTCACTGGAGACCAGCATGCCAGAAACCAGGAAATAGAGATTGCAAAGTTGGGGGCTGCTTAACCCCTCTTAATGGCCACCAAATATGCTTTTTTATTGATCAAAGAAATAAAAGAATGTCATCCTCCTCTGACAGGTGAAAATGCATCATCTGTACACTATAGCAGACACCCTGCTGCATCAGCCACATCCATGGGCATTTAAAATCCTAGATGCTTTTGTTAGGTGACAGCGGCATCTAAATGGTTAAAAGAGCATAGGGGCTCAATCTTTAACCCCATTGGCACCATGAGATAGTGATTGTGTGGTCCTGATGGTTTTCACGGCAATCCAAACCAAGTAATGGCCTTAGTATGCGTAGTGTTAGCAACATTTTAGTGGTAAAAATATAAGATTTCATTTGTCATTCCTTTTGGAGTTAAATCTTTAAAAGCACCAGAAGAGTTTATAGGGGTTATCCATGACTAATTTATTTTTTGATTTGTATGCTCAGTTAATTTTGATCAAGGTTTCTGACCTTAATTAGCCCGTTAGGGTTATGGCTTGTTTACGATCATCGTTTGGAAATGCCTGGTGATACAAATTTCCAAGCTTTATGCCTCCTCTTTACCTTGTGCCCAAAAAGGCAGCCATGGGTTCTTCTAGGCAGCTGCCTAGCACTCTGAAATTGAAAATGGTGGAGCACCACAAAGCAAGAGAAGGGTATAAGAAGATAGCACAGCATTTTCAAGTTGCCCCTTCCTCAGTTCGAAATGTATTTAAGAAATGGCAGCTACCTGTAACAGTGTAGGTCAAGATAAGGTCTGGAAGACAAAAAAAAAATTTCAGAGACAGCTACTTCAGTAGGCTGTTTTAGAGAGGCAAATACGAACCCCACTTAACTGCAAAAGACCTTCAGAAAGATTTAGCAGACTCTGGAGTTATGGTACATTGTTCTACTATTCAGACACACCTGCACAACTATGGCGTTTATGGATGATTCATCAGAAGAAAACCTATCGTGCATCCTCACCATAAAATTCAAGGTCAGAAGTATGTAAAAGAACATCTAATCAAGCCTAATGCATTTTGGAAACAAGTCTTGTGGACCTATGAGGTTAAAATAGAACTGTTTGGCCATAATGATGAAGTGTATGTGTGGGGGGAAAAAACGGGCACAGAATTTCAGGAAAAGGACTTCTTGCCAACCAATTGAAAAGGAATCTGTCGCCTCATTTTTCGCATATAAGCTGCGGCCACCGCCATTAGGGGCTTATCTACAGCATTCTGTAATGCTGTAGATGAGTCCCTGATTTAACCCGAAAGATAAGAAAAAGTTAGATTATACTCACACGGGGCGGTCCGGGTCCGAAGCCTCCCATCTTCATGCAATGATTTTAGAATGGCCCTCATAGTCCCCTGATCTGAACATCACTAATTATCTCTGGTTAGTCCTCAAATAGCAGTGCATGCAAGATGACCCAGGAATCTCACAGAACTGGAAGAATTTTCCAAGGAAGAATGGATGAAAATCCCTCAAACAAGAACATGTTTTTTTGCCCAAAATATAAAGGAAATCTGTCATTATCTTTAGGCCTTTTAGAAATTATCTAAGAGATCATCTTCATCTTGCTTAACTGTTCACAATAACCAGTAATTTAACCAAGGGTGCCTAAACTTTTACATGCCATTGTATACCTGCCTGTTCCGACTACCGGCGATCTCTGGCTGCTCAGTGGTCACAGACCGCTCCTGCTAGCGACTCTGCGGCTTCTGCTGACGTCACGTCTGCATTTCAGCTGCTTCTCAACCTCTACTCTGTTGACTGGGCATGACTGGCGATGTCATGCTATAAAAACAGCAGGCTCCCCACTGCTTAACTGGAGGGCCAGCTTTGTTGGGCCTCTTTTACACTTCCGTCTTTCAGCATCCGTCACAATCCGTCGTTTTTTTGAGAATGCAGGATCCTGCATTTTCCCATAGACTTGTATTAGCGACAGATTGTGACGGTCATCCGTTTCATCCGTCTTTCACTGGATCCTGCATAAAAAAAAGGTCCGTCGGGCAGAGGAACGTTTTTTTCTGCACGTCGGAAAATCGGTCAGTGACGCTGCCTGTGAAAAGCAGGAATCCAGCGACGGGTCCTGCCTTTTCAAAGAGCGCATGCGTGGAAGAATTTCCTGTCAGGGAAATTCTCGCTCGATCTTTCTCTTTTTACGATTGATGCTGCCTATGCAGCATCAATAGTAACAAGATAGAATGTGAAAAATAATAATAATTAAAAAAAATCACAATATTCTCACATACCGGCGTTCCCGCGCAGCGTCACCGATGCTCCCGGCAGCTAGTGTTACTTCCTAGTAATACAACGCAAAATCTCGCGAGATTTCGCAATGTAGTGCTAGGAATGCTAGCTGCCGGGACCATCGGTGCGCAGAAACGCCAGTAGGTGAGAATACTGCGATTTTTATTTTATTTTTTTTACATTTTTTAACCTGGTTTGTGCTGTGTATGCGTTTTTGCAGCGGAAAACTGCTGCGAAGACGCATACACAACAGGTGCACATAGTCCGTCAGAAAGACGGGCCCAGTGCACACGTTTTCCACAATCTGCACAGGATCCGTCACTTCAACTCCTTGACGGATCCTGTGCAGATTTGGAAGACGGACGTGTGAAAGAAGCCTTAGCATGACACTCCATCCACAAAGCAGCCTGCTCGAAGAAAAGCTCATCTGACGTGGGGAGGCAGAATCACTGGCAACAGCATCAGGACTGTGGACTACTAAAATAAATACTGCATTGAACTACTGTAACAAATTATGTGCTGGAAATGTTTTCTTTAGAATTTGGGAAAGTAATTAAATGTCTGTTTCTGATGTAAGGATCTCGTCTTTCAGTTGAGATGAATCTGTGCTGCACTTTATGCACATGCTCAGTAGTGAGACAGGGCTGTGGAATCGGGAGTCAGGGAAATTGAGGGGTCAGAGGTTTGATTTACCGACTCCACAGCCCCGAACAGCGTTTTATGACCACTCTGCACTTGCGCCAGGTAGAAGCAGGTTGGTTCCCGAAGTCTCTTCAAATCTGAGTAGGTCTGTAAAAAATAAGTTTTGTAAATTTCCTTAAAAAAAAAATAAAAAACAATTGCTGTTAAAGTTTTAAATTTAACATCTGAGCAAAATAAAATGTCATTTAACAAATGGAGTTGATGTAAGGTAGACATGGGAAATGTTTTGTAGTAACGATTTTGTGTGATGTGACTTTGGACTAAGGGTATAAACAATTGCACATTTTTTGAAATTTTTATAACTTCTGTTATTTTCATAAACGGAAAACCAAAACCTATCAATTCAACCTCACTACAAATATATAACATAATGTCAAGAAAAATCACTTTGATATGTGGAAGCCCTCCAGAATTATCATAGAAAGTGATAAATGTCAGATAAAGAAATTGGCTTGGTCACTAAGGGGTTAAAGGGAACCTGTCACCTGAATTTGGCCGGACAGGTTTTTGGTCATATGGGCGAAGTTTTTGGGTGTTTGATTCACCCTTTCCTTACCCGCTGGCTGCATGCTGGCCGCAATATTGGATTGAAGTTCATTCTGTGTCCTCCGTAGTACACGCCTGCGCAAGGCAATCTTGCATGCTCGTTTGCTAACAGAGTGACTTCGGCATGCTATGTTCGAGACCCTGCACATCTTGCGGCTGTTCAACAGCACCAACACATGCAGGGATTGCTTGTTTGTTACGCGGTCCCTGTATGTATTGCAGCTGTCGAACAGCTGTGAGAGATGCAGGTGCGGGGGGGCTCTGAACATATTTTTTTGAGCACACCGAAGTCACTCTGTTAGCACTCAAGCATTTTCTGACAAGGCCTTATTCAAGCACGTTCGCTCATCTCAACTTCTTATAATTATTATTATTTTTTTTTTCTCCCCTAATATTGAGCAGAATTGTCCGGTGACTAGCTGCTACAGCTGCTACCTGTTACGATAGGTCTTATTGTAAAATCTATTCTGATCAGAGGCCACACTTTGCCCACATCAGGTCTAGTCAAATAGAGACTGTAAATTTGTTTCCTGGAAGGTTTTTGGCTTTATTTAGGGTGGGACCTTTTTTAACATCTAACGTGCTGCTGTACAAGTGGTGTAAGGCAAGGTACCGTATGTTTGGTGTGAAGATCGGCCACAGTCCAGTTTTCTTACAGCTCCATTACTGAGGCTCAAGTGGGAATAAGAACATTTTATTTGCCAAGATGAAGATCTCTTCTGGTCAGTCGTTGACTACCACATACTAGTAGAAGTAGAGCTAGAATCCAGTTGATTGCTCTAAATACCAGTTGTCTATAGTATTGGTGTGTGTATACAAGGAAAGTAATTTTCTTATTCATTTTCTTTCAGGTGACAGTTATGGCCAAAATGGAAGTCTTTCGGTAATTAAATATACCGATAAAAAGTGCTTCAGGTATTTTAGAATTCTATATTTATGCAGAGTTATGAATACTGTAAAAAAGTAATCAATGGGTGACAATGGCTATAACCCTTATAGACTGTTATGTATAGACCTTTTTCCTGGATGACCTCCAGACTAGATTTTTCTCTAGTAGGCATGTGCAACCGATCTGTGCAACTTTGCTTTTTTTTCCTCATTGTCTATTTTGGATTAGGTTGTTTTGAAAATGCCTTAGGCTACTTTCACACTAGCGTCGTGTGACGGACGTCGCAATGCATCGTTTTGGAGAAAAAAAATGCATCCTGCAAAGTTGCCCGCAGGATGCGTTTTTTTCTCCATGGACTTGCATTAGCGACGTATTGCCACATAACGCATCCGTCGTGCGACGTATGCGTCATGTTTTTGGTGGCCGCGACGCACAAAAAACGTTCAGTGTAACGGTTTTTTGTGCGCTGGGTCCGCCATTTTCGACCGCGCATGCGTGGCCGAAACTCCACCCCCTCCTCCCCGGAACTCACAATGGGCAGCGGATGTGTTGTAAGACTGCATCCACTGCCCACGTTGTGCTAATCAATCACACTGTCCGTCGGGCCGACGGTTTGCGACGGCCCGTACCGACGGACTAGTGTAAAAGTAGCCTTATTGGTAACCTGGTCCTTTGTGTCATTTGGGGCCTGACCCTTTATTAGCAATCCACCAGATATGTAGTAATAGCTTGAGATCCAACCTCTGGGACCCCCATTAATCCCAGGAGCACAGCTCTGAAATGCCCTGTCAGAATGAAACCATGGCCATACATGTGAATAGGTGATAACTTGCCAAGTTGGCATTAACCCTTTAGTATCTTGTGTGTTGTAAACGTGGAGCAAGTCATTGCTGCCCTGCTATTTTTTGTTTATGCAGCCATAGATTCATGACCTTTTGTTACGAAAATAAAATGCATGATTTCAACTTATCTTGTTAATTTTCACAAAAAAGTGGTATAGCAGTGCTTAAAGAAGCACTCACAACAGTTTTTCCCCTAGTCAATTTCTAATTAATCTGCTCTCCACCATATTTCCTAGTTTTCAGCACCACTCTGGTCTTCTTCTAGGCTGTGTCCTAAATTTGGACTCGCCAGATAATACAGAAGTCACTTTTAAAATAAGTCTATGGATCTTTGTTCTGAGGCCACATAGACTTACACTGGGAAAGTAGAACATCCCACACAGAGGAGGTCTCACATAACCTAGAAGAGGATGGGAAAGACGGCATGTGCAAATCTATTAACACATCTACACTACATTACATCCATGGTGATACAGAATTAGGAATAAAGAAACTGTTGGAAGTACTTCTGTAACCCCTTCACAGCCTGCCCCTTTTTCGTTTTTGATTTTTTTTTTTCGCTCCCCTTCTTCCCAGAGCCATAACTTTTTTTTATTTTTCTGTCGATATGGCCATGTGAGGGCTTATTTTGTGTGGGACAAGTTGTACTGTTGAATGACATCATTGGTTTTACGATATTGTGTACTCAAAAAAGAAAAAAAAATTCCTAGTGCAGTGAAATTAAAAAAAAAAAAAAAAAAAAGGGCAATTCCGCAACTGCTTATTGGATTTTTTTTTTTTTTTACCATGTGCACCAAATGCTAAAACTGACCTTCCATTCTCCAGGTCATAACGAGTTCATAGACACCAAACTTGTCTAGGTTCTTTTTTAAGGGGTGAAAAAAAAAATCCAAAGTTTGTTTAAAATAAAAAAAAATTGCATCCTTTTCTGAGACCTGTAGCTTCTCCATTTTTCATGATCTCGGGTTGGGTGAAGACTTATTTTTTGCATGCCCAGCTGACGTTCTTAACGATACCATTTTGGTGTAGATACGATCTTTTGGTCACCCGTTATTGCATTTTAATGCAATGTTGCTGCGACCAGTAAAACGTAATACTGACGTTTTGACTTTTTTTGTTACGCCAGTTAGCAATTGGGTGATTTGAACTTTTTACTTATATATATATATATATATATATATATATATATATATATATATATATATATATATATATATATATATATATATATATATATATATACACACACAAGCTTTTTTTGTTGTTTTTTTTTACTTTTTGCATGCCTCAATAGTCTCCATAGGAGACTAGACGCTGCAATAACCCGATCGGCTCAGCTACATACAGGCGATTATCAGATCACCTGTATGTAGCAGAATTGTGGACTTGCTATGAGCACCGACCACCGGGTGGCGTTCATGGCAATCCGGCAATGACAACCACAGGGGTCTCCTGCAGACCCCGGGTTGTCATACCAACACCCGGTCATGTGACACAGGCGCTCATAGCAATCTGGCAATGACAACCATAGAGGCCTGCAGGAGACCTCTGGTTGTCATGCCAACCCATCGGTGACAGACCACTCCAGCAAGCGATTCTCTGGTTTCCTGTGATGTGAACAGAGGAGCTCCTTCTTTTTCTAAGCCGAACTGTGGGGAGCCGACTCAGTCAGCATGACAGAAAGCACTGCTCTGTTGACGTGAAATGCAGCAGGAGTCACCACCTGAGCTGGGAAAGATCATTGCTGGGCAGAACAGGCATGTTAGCAGCTACCTTCCGTTAAGTTATTGGTCCCAATGCAAAAAAATAACCAAAGTTCTGGAAAACCCTTCAATATTAAATGACCATAGCCCTAAAATAGCAAAACTGATCATTAAAAAGCATCTTTGGTAAACTTACAAGCCGGAAGCCTTTTTTGAAAAATGAGTTATCCTCTTGTAAGAACTTTGCAGAAGAAGCTTTTAATTGCCTAGAGGATGATCGCACCCCTGCTCTGTTAACCATTGAGCAATTTGAAACTATTGGCACCAGTGCTTCAGTCTAACAATGGAGAGACTTACTTTCTAAATGTCAGTCTATTGCAATTTGTGCTAAAAGCATTGCTCCACATATGTTTATGTATTTGAGACCCTTAGGGTACCGTCACACTATACGATTTACCTACGATCACGACCAGCGATACGACCTGGCCGTGATCGTAGGTAAATCGTAGTGTGGTCGCTGGAGAGCTGTCACACAGACAGCTCTCCAGCGACCAACGATGCCGGTAACCAGGGTAAACATCGGGTTACTAAGCGCAGGACCGCGCTTAGTAACCCGATGTTTACCCTGGTTACCAGCGTAAAAAAAACAAACAGCACATACTTACATTCCGGTGTCCGTCAGGTCCCTTGCCGTCTGCTTCCCGCACTCACTGACTGCCGGCCGTAAAGTGAAAGCCCAGCACAGCGGTGACGTCACCGCTGTGCTCTGCTTTCAGTTTACGGCCGGCAGTCAGTGAGTGCGGGAAGCAGACGGCAAGGGACCTGACGGACACCGGAATGTAAGTATGTGCTGTTTGTTTTTTTTTTTTACATTTACGCTTGTAACCAGGGTAAACATCGGGTTACTAAGCGCGGCCCTGCGCTTAGTAACCCGATGTTTACCCTGGTTACAAGCGAACGCATCGCTAGATCGCATCGCTAGATCGGTGTCACACACACCGATCTAGCGATGACAGCGGGAGATCCAGCGACGAAAGAAAGTTCCAAACGATCTGCTACGACGTACGATTCTCAGCAGGATCCCTGATCGCTGCTGCGTGTCAGACACAGCGATATCGTAACGATATCGCTGGAACGTCACGAATCGTACCGTCGTAGCGATCGAAATGGCACTGTGTGACGGTACCCTTAGAGTGCCTCTGCTTGATGATGGGGCACATCTTTGTAGGGAAATGAGTGTGGCTTAAAGGGAATCTGTCGCCTACTCTTTCGTATATAAGCTTCGGCCACCGACTTCAGGGTCTTATCTACAGCATTCTGTAATGTTGTAGATAAGCCCACGATGTAACCTGAAAGAGAAGAAAAACAAGTTGGATTATACTCACCTGGGGGGGCAGTACAGTGCAGTCCGGCGCCTCCCATCTTCATACAGTGTCGTCCTCTTCTTTGCTTCCTGCCGCGGCTCCTGTGCAGGCGTACTGATTTACCCTGTTGAGGGCAGAGCAAAGTACTGCAGTGCGCAGTGCCGGAGCCGCAGCAGGAAGCAAAGAGGACATCATCATATGAAGATGGGAGTCGCCAGACCTGCGACACCAACCGGACCAGGACCGCCCGCAGGTGAGTATAATCTAACTTGTCTGTCTTATCTTTTAGGTTACATTGGGGGGGGGGCTTATCTACAACATTACAGAATGCTGTAGATAAGCCCCTAACGGCGGTAGCCGCAGCTTATATACGAAAAAGTAGGTGACCCATTCACTTTAATACGTGATGCAGTGTGCCAAAACTTGACAGTCTAAAATGCACCAAATTTGTTATCCAACATGAGCCACTCTGATGAGTTTGGCACATTTTTCTTTTAAGTGAACAGTCTTGTTAAAATGATGCAGTATTGGTAATGTGTAGTGATGAGTGAATATACTCATTATTTGAGATTTCCTGAGCACGCTCTGGTGTTCTCCGAGCAATTTTTAGTGCTCGGAAATTTGGTTTTCATCGCTGCAGCTGAATGATTTACATCTGTTAGCCAGCATAAGTACATGTGGGGGTTGCCTGGTTGCTAGGGAATCCCCATATGTAATCAAGCTGGCTAACAGATATAAATCATTCAGCTAAGGTGAGGAAAACTAAAACTCCGAGCACTTACAAATACTCGGAGGACCCCTGGGCATGCTCGAGAAATCTCGAGTAACGAGTATATTCGCTCATCACTAGTAATGTGTGTAATTTGCATACAAAACACTATCTGCAATAATAAAATGGCTAGTTTTATACCACAGTCTTAATTAAATGCTCACTGGAGAATGATGCTCCAAATTCATTAAGAGGCACACATCACTTAATAAATTCTGCACAACTTATCAGTAATGTGTGCCTTTTTGCACCTTGTTATGAATGCTGTTATAGTCAAGAGACTGGAGTAGGATTTCTGGCATAGAAAACACCAGCACTAATGCAGTATAGAGTGGGCGTCGCTTTGGTTACTCATTTTAGGGAAGCTGCTTCAAACTGATTTAAAAATTGCAACATTTTTGTGCAACTCTGCAGGGCTCAAAAAAATCTGCAACTTTTCAAAAGCATTTTACACCAGTATTCTGGCAAAAAAAATTGCCGCCATAATCTTAAGGTCTAGACAACGATGCCGATCGCTGCAGCGTCGCTGGAGAGCTGTCACACAGACAGCTCTCCAGCGACCAACTATGCGAAGTCCCTGGTAACCAGGGTAAACATCGGGTTACTAAGCGCAGGGCCGCGCTTAGTAACCCGATGTTTACCCTGGTTACCAGTGCTAATGTAAAAAAAAAAAAACACTACATACTTACATTCCGGTGTCTGTCCCCCGTCGCTGTGCTTTCCTGCACTGACTGTGAGCGCCGGCTGGCCGTAAAGCACAGCGGTGACGTCACCGCTGTAATCTGCTTCACGGCTGGCCGGCGCTGAGGGCCAGGGACGCGACAGACACTGGAATGTAAGTATGAAGTGTTTTTTGTTTTTTTTTTTACGTTTACACTGGTAACCAGGGTAAACATCGGGTTACTAAGCGCGGCCCTGCGCTTAGTAACCCAATGTTTACCCTGGTTACCAGTGAAGACATCGCTGAATCGACATCACACACGCCGATTCAGCGATGTCTGCTGCAGATCCAGCGACGAAATAAAGTTCTGGACTTTCTGCTCCGACCAACGATGTCACAGCAGGATCCAGAACGCTGCTGCGTGTCAAACACAACGATATCGCTATCCAGGACGCTGCAACGTCACGGATCGCTAGCGATATCGTTGTGAAGTTGGTCAGTGTGAAGGTACCTTTAGTACAGAGACATAGAGAAAAGGAAATTGTTTTGTCCTGTGAAGTAAATAACGTCTTGGTTTTCTCATTAGTAGTACACTCCATGGCCTAAATTCATCAAAACTCTTTTCCTTTTTTTTTTTTTTTTCCTCACCTCAGTCTTAATGAGGAGCGTGGTGGAGTCAGATGCTTCTGATTCATTAAGAGGGGCTTGCCTTATAATGGATCAGGAGCATCTAACAATTGTTGTGCCCTTCACAGATATCTGGCAGCGTAAAGAACACGACAGCATGTCATAAATTTGAGCTGTGGCATCATGCCCCCGTTGCACTCCAGTTCAGCTTTTTTTAGTAGAGATTAGTTGCAAAATGGTTGCACAACTCTGATTTCCGCAAAAATGTTGTGACATTTCAAACCTTTTGACAGTAGTCTTGATGAATTTGGGCCAATATTTCGAGCCTGGATTGCACAGTGAGGATGGATAGATAGATAGATAGATAGATATCGAAAATAAAATCCAGAAAATCGCATTGTATAAATTATATAAAATTATTTGCATTTTGCAGTGAGAAATAAGTATTTGATCCCTCTGGAAAACAAGGGATATTATAGACTGTTCGTGTTCATGTCTTTGTCAGTGGGCAAACTTGCAAAATCAGCAAGGGATCAAATTATTATTTCCTTCACTGTATAGTTTGAGAGGGAGCAAAAGGTTAAACAGAATTTGTCATTAGGGGCACTAATACTGTGGGATCTAAGGGAAGACTGTAGCGGTATAAGGCAACACTTCACTTCTAATTAAGAAATATCATTCTTTGGCACATTTTAAGACAGTCTATTCTTGTTTAGAGTCTAAAAACGAGACCATTTAAACGTAAAGGAAATTTGTCATCAGATTAATTCAGTCCAAACCACAGGCAGCATGAATGAGATGTTGGCTGTACATTTGTGGAGAAGTATGTTTTACTATGAAAAACTACACTTTTTCAGATTGAACTTTCTTTGAAAAGTTGGCCTTCGACCCATGTGTGTGTCAGCCTGCTTCTGCTCTGACCTGCTCTCATAGACTGATGGATCTTTTCGTATGTATGTATGGATGTATGTATGGTGAAGCCAGCCAGGGACCAGCCCCAGATACATTTTATGGGAAACAGCCCTCAGCCCTCTTTTTCCCTTTTTAACCCTCTTTCCCTTTTTAATGTTTACTTTTGATGAGATGCATAAAATATTTTACTCAAACTGGAAATTACAGGCTTGTTGTGTCTAATTTGTAAAGTCCAAAATCAATCAAGCATTAGTTTAAAGTGTTTATTTTTATTTATTTTTTCCCTTCCTGTTTTTTTTTTTTCATCCTGTAAAATAAGGCTTAGGAAAAATGACTTCTATGTTTTGATAATGTACACTATTATCTGTTTTACTTAGTGATCTATTTTCTTCCCTTCTAGGCAAGCTTATTTATTGCAATTCTGCAAATGGCAAAAATACTCAAACAGAAAAGAATCAGATGATACTTCAACATAGAAAGCCTAAAAGAATGCCTGTACGGACCAAACTTACTACAACATTCTGCTGAAATTGGATGACCTGTTTTTAGCTTTACTAGAATAATTTTCAGTTTTAAGTGATGGCAAAGGAGGCCTCTGTTAATACTGAACATAATCTCACAATGGAAAAAATTAATGCTATAAAAGTTGAAGATGATGATGAAATGGTTAGTGGTGATGATCAAGTGCAGATCAAGATGGAGGCAGATGGTATCAAACAAGCTGAAAGTGGCGATGAACAAGACGACCAAGAACAACATTGTGCAGATACCTCACACAACTTATCAAATGAGAACGAGGAAGATTATGGTGTTCTGTTTTCACAGTACACTACCAGTCTCTATGATGCAGCAATGGAGGCTGTTACACAGAGCATAATTACAAACAAAAATATGAGTAACCGAAAAAAGTCCCCAGCTTGGAATCATTTCTTTATTTCACCTCGGGACAGTACCAAAGCTATATGCATGTACTGCATGAAAGAGTTCAGCAGGGGCAAGAACGAAAAAGATCTAAGTACCAGTTGTTTGATGCGACATGTAAGGAGAGCACATCCCAGAGTTCTTGTCTCAGAAAATGGAAATATGCCAAGCATATCATACTCCCCTCCTACCTTAGTACTACCTCTGCAGCCTGCTGATGTTGTGGATAACATTGCAACCCCAACAAAAATGAGGAAACTCAAAATATCTCCTCCTGAAAAAATGGTAGAGGAACCTTTATCTGTGCTCTCTTCTGATGAAATCTCCTCAGACGTGTCCGTATCTGAAAAAAATGTGAAAGAAGAAGTTACCGTTTCTCCTTCACCTTTACCAAATAATCAGAGTGACGAAGCTGTCGAAAATGTCACAGAAAAGCAAATGTCTATTCAAAAAAATTCATCAGGTTCTAGGAGAAGATCTGCCGTTTGGAAACACTTTTATTTGTCACCACTGGATAATTCTAAAGCAGTTTGTATCCACTGCATGAATGAATTTAGCAGAGGAAAGAATGGAAAAGATCTGGGTACCAGCTGTCTCATAAGGCACATGTGGAGAGCTCATCGGTCAATTGTTTTACAAGAAAATAGTGGTGGCACAAACTTACCCCCTCCATATTCAATCCCACCTACATTGTTGCCATCTCTCTTATCAACAGATAGTGATGTTATTTCCACTTCAGTTTCTCCAGGAAAAAATTGGAAGGAAGCAATTTCCGTTCCCTCCTCCCCTGAAAGAGTTTCAGAAGACGTTCAGTACATTGTCCCTAATGATGAATTGATTGACGGCAGGGCAGCAGTTTTGCATTCTTCAGAAAATATTGGTGAAGCGTCTGTATCTTCGCCTGAAAAACGTAACTGTCACAAATCAGTTGTGTACGACTCTCCTCTTTTCTTTCAGCAGAATAAGAAGGCTATGAAACGATTGAAGTCTGAGGTTTGGCATCATTTTACATTATCGCCTACTGACAACCTGAAGGCCGTGTGTAGATATTGTAACTGCATGATCAGCAGAGGTAAAAAGGGAGATCTAGGCACTAGCTGCTTAATGAGACATCTTTATAGACGACATCCCGAAATAGTTTTAAACCAAAAAAGCTTTGACATTAGTCTTGCAAATTCTCCGTATGCTACCTTGGCATCTGCAGAATGCTCATCCTCAAAAGTTATTGAGCTTTCAACTGCTGCACCTCATGATAATCCAATAATTTTTCCATCAAACAGCAAAAAGACCTCAAAACTGTGGAATCATTTCTCAATTTGTTCTGCAGATTCAACTAAAGTTATATGTATGCACTGTGGGCGCACAATAAGCAGAGGGAAAAAGCCAACAAATTTAGGCACCAGTTGTCTCCTGAGGCACCTGCAGAGGTTCCACAGCAATGTGTTACAGAACAATGGTGTTTCAGAAGCCTTACCGTCTGCTGATGGTCACATGCAAGTCAACACTGGTTTGACAGCCGTCTCTTTCGATGAAACCAATGATAAGTTCAGTGACATGCATCCTGTTGCCAAAAAAATCACTAGTCTTGTAGCGGAAATGATTGCACTTGATCTTCAACCATACTCTTTTGTAGATAATGTTGGTTTTAATAGACTTCTTGAATACCTGCAACCTCAATATTCATTACCATCTCCATCATACTTTTCTAGGATGGCAATACCAGATATGTATGAAAATGTGAAGCACATAATTGTCTCCCATCTTAAAGAAGCTGAGTGTGGCATGATCCATTTTACTGCAGGAATCTGGATGAGCAGTCAGACACGGGAATATTTAACACTTACTGCTCACTGGGTTACCTTTGACTCTTCATTCAAGCCACACAGTGAAGATTACCACTGTTCTGCACTTCTACACGTCTCTCAGATTGATTGTGATTACAATGCCTTGAGTGTCCAAAAGCATCTAGAGTACTTGTGGGAGTCTTGGATAACCTCATACGGCCTTCAAATGGGCATCACTGTAACAGGTAATCATAGCATAGGAAAAACCCTAAATGAAAGTGATCACTCTAGTGTCGAATGTTTTGGGCACACCGTTGACTTAATTGTAAATGAAGCTATTAAGAGTCAAAGAATGGTCCAAAACCTTCTGAGCATTGCACGAAAAATTTGTGAACGTGTTCACAGATCAACAAAGGCAAAGGAAAAATTGGCGGAATTGCAAAAGGAATACGGGTTGCCTCAACATCAGTTAATTCAAGATGTTCCTTCAAAGTGGAATACATCATTTCACATGTTAGAACGTTTAATTGAGCAAAAAAGAGCCATTGATGAGCTGTCAATTGAGTGCAACTTCAGGGAGTTGATAAGTTGTGATCAGTGGGAAGTCATTCAGTCTGTTTGCCATGCATTGAAACCTTTTGAGGCTGCTAGTAAAGAAATGAGCATGCACACAGCTACTCTAAGTCAGGTAATTCCAATGATCCACATTCTAAACCGAAAGGTAGAAATGCTGTTTGAAGAAACAATGGGCATAGACACCATGCTTAAGTCTCTGAAGGAGGCCATGGTTTGTCGCCTGTCGTCAACACTTCACGATCCAAGATACATTTTTGCCACTCTTCTAGACCCTCGGTACAAAGCATCCCTATTTGCTGAAGAGGAAGCTGAGGAATATAAACTTGGATTAATCAGGGAACTGGAAATACTAAACTCTACCTCAGATGATACACCTGTTGTCAACGGGTGTACCAAGCATTCACCACCCAACCATAAGGATGACAATATCTGGTCACTTATGGCCAACATGAAAAGATCCAAGAATTTAAAGGAGAAATTGCCTGAAGACATTGTGTTAGCTTATCTAGAAGAAGAAGTGCTTGAGCATAACTGTGATCCACTAACGTATTGGAACTTGAAAAAATCCTCTTGGCCAGTTTTGTCAAAATTGGCAGTGCGATTTCTTGGCTGTCCGCCAAGTGTCATTCCTTCCGAGAAACTCTTTAACACCTCAAACGAAAGTGGCAGTTTTAATCAGTCTAGGTTAATGATGGAACACTTTGAGCAGCTAATATTTTTAAAGGTTAATCTCCCGTTGATTTGCTTTCAGTATTGAAACAGTCAGGTGAAAATTCTTGTTGCTTAACGAATTACTGAATTTTGTATGTAATGGTAAATTGCTCCCTTTGGGGCCATGTATGACATTTAAGTGACTGTAGTTTTCTATTGTGTCACAATGTTTTGCTTTAAAATCTTGTCTTCATGTGCCTTACTCAGTTCTTCAGGCAGCCAGACCTTGTATAATTTTCTATCACTCTACAAAAAACTAGTCTTCTCATATCTAGGAAATTGTTTTGTCTTCAGAATTGTAAATGCATATGTAAAAATTTTAGACTGGGGAGAAGATGTAAACAATTTTATTCTGTAGTTTTATTTCAAGTATGTACAAAATGGAAAGGTACTGTATTTTATCACAATTCTTTGAAATGGTGTGTTTTATTTTGTGTGTTTTGAATAAAGCGGCATTTATAGTTCAGGTTCTTTCCATTATAGGTGCTAATTTATTGTAGTCTAAAACAGTTTGCATTTTTTTTGTAGCTTAGAATATTTCAAGAAGATTGGAATACGTCAATAGGATCTGCTACCCTTCTAAGCCGTCTATATGGACAATGCCGGTCATAAAAAGCTGAATAAATTGATACCTTGATATCTGTAATCTGACATCTTATGCCTGAAAAATCCACGTTTTTTTTTTAAATATGTAAATCAGCTGTTAAGATCTATGGGTTGTTCACTGATCTCCCTGAGAATCTGCCTCCAGAGATTATTTTAACCCTTTACGACCAATGACTTATATTTGTCATCGGCCTTGTCCTTGCCTTTGATTGGGCTCCGGCGTAGCTTTCCCCACACTTGATGGCTGATTTAAAAAGCCACCAAGTGCCCCGAACAGCTGCATGTGTATCAGAGATCCACCCATGGCTGTTAACAAGTTAAATGCTGCTGTCAATCAATGACTGATTCATTTAACATGTGCTGGCCAGAAGCACGTTACAAGTTCTGCCCATTGGTGTGGTTTTCTTCACGTTACTCCCGTGTATGCCAACCCTTGGCCTACGTTCATAGGAGATTGTGATTTCTGCTATGTATAGCACAGGCGAGATCGCATTGCTGCCCCTCATTTTTGGTCTGTTTGTTTCTAATATCTAATTCATTTCACTCTTGTTACTTGATCTCAGCACCTTTTTCTATATGATTCAAGAAACTATTGTGGCGCATGGCCCCACTAAGTCTTATACCTTTTAAGTACATATATACTTAACATGCACTTTTAATGTATCATGCAAGCTTTTCACATTTGCTTATCAGTACATTATGTGGTAAAATTGATGGTGTCATTCAAAAGTACAACTCGTCCTGCAAAAAAAAAAAAAAAAAGCCCTCATACGGCGGCCATATTGACGGAAAAAGAAAGTTATGGCTTTTCAAAGAAGGGAAGAAAGAACTGAAAATCCTTCAGGGGTGAAATGAAAGGGGACTTTACCAGTGTAAGAAATGTTGATCAGGAGAGAAGACTACAAGTACAAGACATTTAATGACTGCCTCCACAGCTTATTATAAGTAAAAGGGGAAGTTGTCAGAGTATCAGGGAGATCTATGTCCGTCCCAAAGATCTTGACAGCTCCTTTACATATTCAGAAAAATGTAGATTTCTCTGGAATACAATTTTGGATCGCATATATCAAAGCATCATTTTATTCCATGCTTTCCTTAAATAGCGCCATCATAGTCCACAGCTCTTTAGAGATATTATCATTTCTGTCCCCATTGGTGTGTGTGGGTTTCCACTGGGTACCCTAGTTTCCTCCCAAATACGGGGAGATCATGCCAACTTGTAGATGTTGTCCTTGCTGGGATTTGAACCCAGGACACCTGCGCTGTAAACAGTGCTAACCACTGAGCCACCATGCCACCCTTTCATCCAGCTTCGTATTGATCCTACTGACAGATTTCCTTTTAAATTGGGCTCTATTGCTCCAGAACATTGGCCCTGTCCGCCTCCTGTTTGTGATTGAGAAATGTTTACAGCCCTGTCTTTAGTCTCTTGTGCATTTAGTGTTACACAAATGTCAAAGTAAAAAAAAAAAAAAAAAACTATTTGTGGAACACGCAGTGTAGCAGAGGAGACTGACATTTACATTATATGAAATCTACAACTGTTTAATATTCAATGTCACATTAAAAAAAAAAAGATTTTGTGAACTAACACTGATCCTGTGACATTGCCTAACTGGCAGGAATCTTTCTGCACACAAGGCATATCAGCAAGCGCCCAGTACACTCCTTATACCTAGTTTATGATACATTTTCAACTGGTGTTTTTTTTGTTTTGTTTTTTTTTTTTGCTTTACAAAATTATGTAACTGTTTTGGTTGTATATATGGGCTATAAATCAACTTGTTTTATTTTCTAAAATGACTTTTCCACCTTAAATCTACAAATCTAAATGAGTGATTATTTGCTACCCTGGGACATGTCTCATTGGTCTGTTGTATTTTTTTTTTGTTACTGTATATTACCTTTTAACTGTAATTTTGTTCATGATGTACTGAAGTCAGTTTTAATTTTTTTTACATCAATGTATTAGTGTATTTATAAATGGTCAACAGATGTTTCTGAAATTAAACCATTATTTACAGCATTTTGGACTAATTTATGGCAAGTTTGTGGTTTTTATTTGTTTGCATGGGCAGTGATTATTTAATGAATCAAGTCACTATCATCAGGATAGTTGATGGCTTAAAGTATACCTGAAGCTTTATATTTGCTGTTGTAAAAAAGAAATTGCAGCATTCACCCGGTCATAAAATTCAGACTTTATTTTCAAATGGCTAAAAGGAATGACATGGTAGGGCATGCACGCCTATGTATCGAAAACAGCTGGTTCACACAGAGCAAGTTCTTTTTCCTGGTCCCAAGTACCATCCAGGTAGCATTCCTGTGTATTACTTGTCAGGGCAAACCACACTCATCCATTTAAAAGCACTTGGATAGATAAAACTATAAAGCTTACAAAATATTATGAAAATAAGCACCTCGTATAACCGGGGACAAATATGATACATTATGAAAATATATACACTATCGTTATAGAAATGCACGCAATGATTGCGCTAATTCATACCTAGAGCACTGAGTGCATCAGTACATGTAATCCAATATGTCTCCCTTTGTGGAAGAAGTGTGTGTCTATCCACTGAAGACTCATCCTTTAAAATGTATTCAATACTAGCAAACTTAAGTTTTTTTTTTTGTTTGTTTTTTTAATCACTACTGTAATTATTCCTGAAGCTACTTTATTTAGGTTGGGTTTACTGAAACCTGTATAGTGAGCGTGTATGTTCCTTCATTATATAGTGAGTAGTGTTGAGCGATACCTTCCGATATCGGAAAGTATCGGTATCGGTTTGGATCGGCCGATATTCAAAAAATATCGGATATCGCCGATACCGATACCCGATCCCAATGCAAGTCAATGGGACCAAAATATCGGAATTAAAATAAACCCTTTCTTTCCTTGTAGGTTCATTCTACATGAAGGAAAACAACTAAGAATAATGTAGGATGTATGGGGGAGGTGGCGGAGACATTAAAGGCAATGAGGATTAGTCCAATCAAACAGAATAGCATGTTTTTTTTTTTTAAAGACGTTCGGATTGAAAAAGATATTGACTATGTAAATTTTTTTTATTTTGTCAGATATTGATGTTTCACTATTCCACGCCCTTCCCCTTCTTTTTTTTCTTTTTTTTTTTTTCTTTTCCCACACTTTCATCTTCATCATCATCAGCATCTTTGACATCAACTTCTTCACCTTATTCATCTTCTTCTTCATCTTCTACCTATTTTTTTTTTTTTATTACATTCTTCATATTCATTTTCTTCAACTATTATTATTCTTCCTATTCTACATATTCTTTTTATTCCACTGTTATTATTCTTCCTATTCTACTTCTTCATCATATTCTCATTTGTGACAGGCATTCCCGTAGTTGTTATCTATAAAAGTTGGAAGATTACACCTTCCGTTCTGCCAGTCACAAAAGTTACATTTGTCCGCGTTCAGTTTGGCCTGCAGCATCAGGCTTTATCCAGGGGCACCACGAGGAGGAACTGACTCACCCCCATACACTGCTTAGTCTTCTTCTGCATATAATTTAGATAATATCTTTTGCTCTGATATTAAGTCTTATGCTTAATGTTCTTCTGCTCTTTGTTCTGCAGCCTCTTGTTCTTCTGCTTCTCGGTCTTCCATGTTGTCGTCTCCAGGGTCGTCGTCTCCAGTGTCGTCATCTCCGCCGTCGTCGTCTCAGCCGTCGTCGTCTCCGCCGTCGTCGTCGTCGGGGTGGTCTTCCGGGTTGTCGACGTTAGGGTCTTCAACTTGGAAATGTAGCAGAAGGTACAAGAAGGCTGAGAAAATGCCAAGAACCAGCTGATGGAACTGGAACTCGGATGGCTACCCGAAGGTTCAAGAGCCTATGGAACTACCGAGGACCAGCTGACGTTACTGGAACCCGGTTACTAAGCAGGAGGTACCCGTGCTAAAAAGCACTACCAAGGACCGCCTGACGTTGGCGGAACTCTGATACCCAGAAGGAGGCACCTAAGCCAAAGGCTCTGCCCGGAACCAGATGACGTTACTGGAACCAGGATGGGGAGCAGAAGGTACAAGAGCAAAAGACACTGCCGAGAACCAGCTGACGGTGCTGGAACCAGGTGGTGGACCCGAAGGCCCACAGGAGAGGAGAGAACAGCTAGGCCGCGAGGCAGCCGCAGTTACCGAACCCCAACAGTCCTACAGGGGGAGCTGGGCCTACTGGCACTACAGAACCAGCCTTGAGTACCAGTTCACGCAGCCCACATAGGAAGCTCCTAAACTGGAGGCACCCTGGAGTTGGCTAACTCGACCGCCCCACGACGGGGCAAGCATAGGCATCTCAGTGAAGTTGACACAACCCGGAAACAGCTGACGGTGCTGAAACCAGGCTTGGCACGAGGGAGTACCTGTGACAAGAACACTGCCGAGAACCAGCTGGCGGTGCTGGAACCCGGATGCGTTGCCCCAGTGTGCAAGAGCCAATGGCACGACCGAGGACCAGCTGACGGTGCTGGAACCCGGTTACTAAGCTGTAGGTGCCCGCGCTTAAAAGCACTACCAAGGACCGCCTGGCGTTGGCGGAACTCGGATACCCAGGAGGAGGCACCTAAGCCAAAGGCTCGGCCCGGAACCAGCTGACGGTGCTGGAACCAGGTGGTGGACCCCAAGGCCCACAGGAGAGGAGAGAACAGCTAGGCCGCGAGGCAGCCGCAGTAACCGAACCCCAACAGTCCTACAGGGGGAGCTGGGCCTACTGGCACTACAGAACCAGCCTTGACTACCAGTTCACGCAGCCCACATAGGAAGCTCCTAAACTGGAGGCACCCTGGAGTTGGCTAACTCGACCGCCCCACGACGGGGCAAGCATAGGCGTCTCAGTGAAGTTGACACAACCCGGAAACAGCTGACGGTGCTGAAACCAGGCTTGGCACGAGGGAGTACCTGTGACAAGAACACTGCCGAGAACCAGCTGGCGGTGCTGGAACCCGGATGCGTTGCCTTGCCTATTAAAGATTGTCTTCCTAGAGCCCCAACTAGCGGTGTTGGAGCAAAGGGTAAGCAGGGGGAGATGAGTGTAGGCCGAAGCCTGCACTGGAGGCAGCTTTGTGTCTGCGTTGCGTTTGCAGGACACTTTGCCGGCTACACACTGGGGGAACAGCTGGCGTTGCTGAACCCCACTAACACAATGGCGTGTGTTTTTATCTGTGCAGCTAGCACTTGCGGGCAAAAACTAGCGATGTTAGAGCCCGTGTTGAAGCAGGAGGAGGAGGAGAGGAGTAGAGTGTAGGCCGAAGCCTAGTTGAACCAATTTCAAAGGAAACCTTTAACCCCCCCCTCAGGTGTTACAAAGTACAAGAGACACACCTTGTGCAGTATTAATGCTGCACAAGTGAAAGGTTGCTCTATTAATTTGTCTACTTGCACACGCTGAATGAAAGACATACACAATTTACCCCATTCTACAGTCAAACTGTAGTGGATGCGTGACTTGGTTTTTTGATGAGACGCAGCACAGGTGTCCAAAATAACGCCTTGGTGCTTGGCGCAGCTTCCTGAGCGTTGTTATTTGCTGTACAGGAGTCTGCGCTCTTGTGTTATCCCTTGGCAATGCCCTGTTAGCGCTGCCCATCTTATGACATCATTTCATGTTGGCCGGTGCGGTTAACGATGGCCATAAATCCCAGACCCACAGTGTCTTTTCATAAAGCCACACTGCGGTGCTGGGATTCGTGGCCTTGAGCAGTAAATATTTTGGCCGCTCACACACGTCCTTACACCTGCTTCAGACTGGGCGGCCTCTGCTGATCCCTTCTCGCATGCCGCGGCCATGAGGCTGCACAGTCTGAAGAAGGCGGAAGGAGATGAGTTAAGACAGGCGAAGATATGCACTGCTCGTGCCCATCAATCACACCCTCGCAGTCAAAATAATTAAGACAACGAGGAGCATTTTATTCAGGCAGGGCGGACGAACAGGCGCAAGTAGCCAACCAATGATGTCAGAAGACGGGAAGCGCTACCAAGGGGGGTGCTGCGTATCATTAGAAAGGAAAGTCACACCTCAGGGACAGTGGAATGGTCTCAAAGAGACACATTTTGTACATGTTGAGTTCCACGTGGGCAAGGAGAAAACATCAGCCACCTTGTACAAATGCAGCAGTACTGCTGTACAAGGTGGCTGTTATACATAGAAACACCTGGGGGTGGGGGCCAGGCTCCCTTCAATTTCAGTTCATGTGCCTGCGTGGCGTTTGCAGGTCACGTTGCAAGCTGCACAGCAGGGGAACAGCTGGCGGTGCTGAACCCCACTAACACATTGGCTGGTGTTTTTCTCTGTGCAGCTAGCATTTCCGGGCAAAAACTAGCGGTGTTTGAGCCCAAGGTCAGCAGGAGGAGGAGAGGAGCAAAGTGTAGGCCGAAGCCTGCACTGGTGGCAGCTTTTGGTCGGTTGTGCCAGCGTGGCTTGTGCTGGACACGATGCCGGCTACACAGCGGGGGAACAGCTGGCGGTGCTGAACCCCACTAACACATTGGCTGGTGTTTTTCTCTGTGCAGCTAGCATTTCCGGGCAAAAACTAGCGTTGTTAGAGCCCAGGGTCAGCAGGAGGAGGAGAGGAGCAGAGTGTAGGCCGAAGCCTAGTTGAACCAATTTCAAAGGTTACCTTTAACCAGGTGTTACAAAGTACAAGAGCCACTCCTTCTGCAGCATTAATGCTGCACAAGTAAAAGGTTGCTCTATTAATTTTTCTACTTGCACAAGCTGAATGCAACACGTAGACTATTTAGCCCATTATACTGTTAATCAGTAGTGGAGGCGTGACTTGTCTTTTTAAAGAAAAGCAGCACAGGTGTCGAAAACAACACCTTTTTGCATGGGCGCAGCTTCCTGAGCGTTGTTAGTTGCTGTACAGGAGTCTGCGCTCTTGTGATCCTTTGGCCATGCGCTGTGAGCGCTTCCTGTCTTATGACCTCATTTCATGTTGGCCGTTGCGGTTAGCGATAGACATGAATCCCAGACCCACAGTGTGTTTTTAAAAAATCACACTGCGGTGCTGGGATTCGTGCCCTGGTGCACTAAATATGTTTGCCGCTCACACATGTCCTTACACCTGCTTCAGACTGGGCGGCCTCATCTGATCCCTTATCGCCTGCCGCGGCCATGAGGACACCCAGTCTGAAGAAGGCGGAAGGAGATGAGTGAACACAGGCAAACATATCCACTGCACATGCCCATCAATCACACCCTCGCTGTCCAAAAAAATAAGACACCGTGGGGCGTTGTTTCGAGCAGGGGAGATGCACAGGCGCAGCCAGCTAACCAATGATGTCAAAAGACGGGCAGCGCTAACAAGGGTGGTGCTGCGTGTCATTACAAAGGAAAGTCACACCTCAGGGACATTGTAATGGTCTCTAATGAGACACATTTTGTACGTGTTGAGTTCCACGTGGGCAAGGAGAAAAAGTCAGCCACCTTGTACAAATGCAGCAGTACTGCTGTACAAGGTGGCTGTTATACATAGAAACACCTGTGGGTGGGGGGCAGGCTCCCTTCAATTTCAGTTCATGTGCCTGCGTGGCGTTTGCAGGTCACGTTGCAAGCTACACAGCAGGGGAACAGCTGGCGTTGCTGAACCCCACTGACACATTGACTGGTGTTTTTCTCTGTGCAGATTGCATGTCCGGGCAAAAACTAGCGGTGTTAGAGCCCAGGGTCAGCAGGAGGAGGAGGAGAGGAGCAAAGTGTAGGCCGAAGCCTGCACTGGTGGCAGCTTTTGGTCGGTTGTGCCAGCGTGGCTTGTGCTGGACACGATGCCGGCTACACAGCGGGGGAACAGCTGGCGGTGCTGAACCCCACTAACACATTGGCTGGTGTTTTTCTCTGTGCAGCTAGCAGTTCCGGGCAAAAACTAGCGGTGTTTGAGCCCAGGGTCAGCAGGAGGAGTAGAGGAGCAGAGTGTAGGCCGAAGCCTAGTTGAACCAATTTCAAAGGTTACCTTTAACCCCCCCCTCAGGTGTTGCAAGGTACAAGAGCCACACCTTGAACAGCATTAATGATGCACAAGTCAAAGGTTGCTCTATTTAATTTTGCTCCTTGCACACGCTGAATTAAACACGTACACTATTTAGCCCATTATACTGTCAAACAGTAGTGGAGGCGTGACTACTAGTCTTTTTAAGGAGACGCAGCACAGGTGTACAAATTTACACCTAGGTGCTGTGCGCAGATTCCTTACCGTTGTTATTTGCAGTACAGGAAACTGCGCTCTTGTGTTATCCCTTGGCAATACCCTGTTAGTGCAGGCCGTCTCATGACCTCATTTCATGTTGGCCGGTGCGGTTAACGATGGCCATAAATCCCAGACCCACAGTGGCTTTTCCTAAAGTCACACTGCGGTGCTGGGATTCGTGGCCTTGTGCAGTAAATATGTTCGCCGCTCACACATGTCCTTACACCTGCTTCAGACTGGGCGGCCTCAGCTGATCCCTTATCGCATGCCGCGGCCATGAGGCCGCACAGTCAGAAGTAGGCGGAAGGAGGGGAGTGAAAACAGGGGAACATATGCACTGCTCGTGCCCATCAATCACACCCTCGCAGTCAAAATATGAGACAACGGGGGGCGTTGTGTCGGGCAGGGGGGATGCACAGGCACAGCCAGCCAACCAATGATGTCAGGAGACGGGCAGCGCTAACAATGGGGGTGCTGCGTGTCATTAAAAAGGAAAGTCACACCTCAGGGACATTGTAATGGTCTGTAATGAGACACATTTTGTACTTGTTGAGTTCCACGTGTGCAAGGAGAAAAAGTCAGCCACCTTGTACAAATGCAGCAGTACTGCTGTACAAGGTGGCTGATATACATAGAAACACCTGTGGGTGGGGGGCAGGCTCCCTTCAATTTCAGTTCATGTGCCTGCGTGGCGTTTGCAGGTCACGTTGCAAGCTACACAGCAGGGGAACAGCTGGCGTTGCTGAACCCCACTGACACATTGACTGGCGTTTTTCTCTGTGCAGATTGCATGTCCGGGCAAAAACTAGCGGTGTTAGAGCCCAGGGTCAGCAGGAGGAGGAGGAGAGGAGCAAAGTGTAGGCCGAAGCCTGCACTGGTGGCAGCTTTTGGTCGGTTGTGCCAGCGTGGCTTGTGCTGGACACGATGCCGGCTACACAGCGGGGGAACAGCTGGCGGTGCTGAACCCCACTAACACATTGGCTGGTGTTTTTCTCTGTGCAGCTAGCATGTCCGGGCAGAAACTGGCGTTGTTTGAGCCCAGGGTCAGCAGGAGGAGGAGAGGAGCAAAGTGTAGGCCGAAGCCTGCACTGGTGGCAGCTTTTGTTCTGTTGTGCCAGCGTGGCTTGTGCTGGACACGTTGCCGACTACACAGCAGGGGGACAGCTGGCGGTGCTGAACCCCACTAACACATTGGCTGGTGTTTTTCTCTGTGCAGCTAGCATTTCCGGGCAAAAACTAGCGGTGTTTGAGCCCAGGGTCAGCAGGAGGAGTAGAGGAGCAGAGTGTAGGCCGAAGCCTAGTTGAACCAATTTCAAAGATTACCTTTAACCCCCCCCTCAGGTGTTGCAAGGTACAAGAGCCACACCTTGTGCAGCATTAATGCTGCACAAGTAAAAGGTTGCTCTATTTGTTTTGCTCCTTGCACACGCTGACTAAAACACGTACACTATTTAGCCCATTATACTGTCAAACAGTTGTGGAGGCGTGACTTGTCTTTTTAACGAGACGCAGCACAGGTGTCAAAATTTGCACCTAGGTACTGGGCGCAGCTTCCTGAGCGTTGTTATTTGCTGTACAGGAGTCTGCGCTATTGTGATCCCTTGGCCATGCGCTGTGAGCGCTTCCTGTCTTCTGACCTCATTTCATGTCGGCCGTTGCGGTTAGCGATGGACATGAATCCCAGACCCACAGTGTGTTTTTAAAAAATCACACTGCGGTGCTGGGATTCGTGCCCTGGTGCACTAAATATGTTTGCCGCTCACACATGTCCTTACACCTGCTTCAGACTGGGCGGCCTCATCTGATCCCTTATCGCCTGCCGCGGCCATGAGGACACCCAGTCTGAAGAAGGCGGAAGGAGATGAGTGAACACAGGCAAACATATGCACTGCACATGCCCATCAATCACACCCTCGCTGTCCAAAAAAATAAGACACCGAGGGCCGTTGTTTCGAGCAGGGGAGATGCACAGGCGCAGCCAGCTAACCAATGATGTCAAAAGACGGGCAGCGCTAACAAGGGTGGTGCTGCGTGTCATTACAAAGGAAAGTCACACCTCAGGGACATTGTAATGGTCTCTAATGAGACACATTTTGTACGTGTTGAGTTCCACGTGGGCAAGGAGAAAAAGTCAGCCACCTTGTACAAATGCAGCAGTACTGCTGTACTAGGTGGCTGTTATACATAGAAACACCTGGGGGGGTGGGGCCAGGTTCCCTTTTAATTTCAGTTCCTGTGCCTGCATGGCGTTTGCAGGTCACGTTGCCGGCTACACAGCAGGGGAACAGCTGGCGTTGCTGAACCCCACTAACACATTGGCTGGTGTTTTTCTCTGTGCAGCTAGCACTTCCGGGCAAAAACTAGCGGTGTTTGAGCCCAGGGTCAGCAGGAGGAGGAGAGGAGCAGAGTGTAGGCCGAAGCCTGCACTGGTGGCAGCTTTTGTTCTGTTGTGCCAGCGTGGCTTGTGCTGGACACGTTGCCGACTACACAGCAGGGGAACAGCTGGCGGTGCTGAACCCCACTGACACATCACCTAGTGTTTTTTCTGTGTAGACAACACTTCCAGGTGGCAACTGACAGTGTTGAAACCCAGGGAATCAAAGAGGAGCAGAGTGTAGGCCGAAGCCTGCAGTGGAGCAAGTTGAAAGGGAACCTTTAACCCCCCCCCCCCCCCAGGCATTTGTTGCTGAAAGAGCCATCTTGTACAGCAGTAATACTGCACATGGAAAATGGTGGCTCCGAAAATTATGCTCCTTGCAAACGCTGAAGTACACACTCATATAATGTGTCCCCTCACACCGTCAAACCATCCCGGAAGTGGGACTTTCCTTTGTAATGTGACACAGCACAGCCGTCATTCCAACCCCCTTGGTGTCGGGCACCACCTCCTCAACGTTGTTTGGTTCTGTCACGGAGCCCGCACTGTAATGTTATCCCTTGGCCATGCACAGTTAGCGGTGCCCGTCTTCTGACATCATGTAGGTGTCAGGCTGGCAGTGCCTGTGCGTCCAAGCTGCCCGAGATCCAACCTTGCAGTGTCATCTAATGTAGTCCCACTGCGGGCCAGGGATCCATGGGCATGCGCAGTGCATATCATCGCCTCTCACTCACCTCCTTCCTGCTTCTTCAGACTGTGCGGCGTCACGGCCGTGGCATGCTATTAGGGATCAGCTGACGCCGCCTAGTCTGAAGAAGCGTGAAGAAGGGGAGTGAGAGGCTAGTATATGCACTGCGCATGGCCATGGATACCAGGCCCACTGTGGGATCACATTAGACGACACTGCGAGGTGTGATTTCGGGCAGCGTGGACGCACAGGCGCAGCCAGGACGACAACAAATGATGTCAGAGGACGGGCAGCGCAAACTGTGCATGGCCAAGGGATAACATAACAGCGCAGGGTCCATGACGGAATCAAACAACGCTAAGGAGGCAGCGCACGGTGCCAAGGGGGTAGCAATGACGGCTGTGCTGCGTCACATTACAAAGGAAAGTCCCACCTCCGGGACGGTTGGACGGTGTGAGGGGACACATTACATGAGTGTGTAGTTCAGCGTTTGCAAGGAGCATAATTTCAAGAGCGACCTTTCCCTTGTGCAGTATTAGTGCTGCACATGGTGGCTCTTTCAGTAACAAACGCCTAGGGGGGGGGGGGACAGGTCCCCTTACATTTTAGTTGTGCCAGCGTGGCGGTCGCATGACACGTTGCCGGATACACAGCTGGGGATCAGCTGACTTTACTGAACCCCAATAACAGAGGAGCGACTGTTGACTGTGCACACAGCACTTCCAGGCACCAACTGGCGGTGTTAGAGCCCAGGGACAGCAGGAGGAGCAGATTGGAGGTATTGCCGCACACACAGCTGGGGATCAGCTGACGTTACTGAACCCCAATAACAGAGGAGCGACTGTTGACTGTGCACACAGCACTTCCAGGCACCAACTGGCGGTGTTAGAGCCCAGGGACAGCAGGAGGAGCAGATTGGAGGTATTGCCGCACACACAGCTGGGGATCAGCTGACGTTACTGAACCCCAATAACAGAGGAGCGACTGTTGACTGTGCACACAGCACTTCCAGGCACCAACTGGCGGTGTTAGAGCCCAGGGACAGCAGGAGGAGCAGAGGAACAGAGTGTAGGCCGAAGCCTGATTGGAGCAAGTTGAAAGGAAACCTTTAACCCCCCCCCCCAAGACGTTTGTAGCTGAAAGAGCCATGTTGTGCAGCACTAAGGATGCAAAAGGAAAAGGTTGCTCTTTTAATTATGCTCCTTGCAAACACCGAAGTAAACACTAAAAATGTGTCCCTTTATACCGTTAAACCGTTCCGGAGGTGCGAATTTCCTTCGTAATGGGACACAGCACAGCTGTCATTCCTATCCCCTTGATGCCGTGCGCTGCCTCCTCAGCGTTGTTTTAAGCTGTCACGGAGCCTGCGCTGTTCTGTTAGCCCTTGGCCATGCCCAATTAGCGCTGCCTGTCTTCTGACATAATTTGGTGTCAGGCTGTCAGTGCCTGTGCGTCCACGCTGCTCCAGATCCCACCTCGCAGTCTCATCTAACGTAATCCCACTGCGGGCCTTGGAACCATGGGCATGCACAGTGCATAACCTCGACTCTCACTCCCCTCCTTCCCTCTTCTTCAGACTGTGCGGTGTCACGGCCGTGGCATGCTAGGGATCAGCTGACGGCGCACAGTCTAAAGAAGGCGGAGGGAAATGAGCGAGAGCCCGAGGGGAAGATATGCACTGCGCATGCCCATGGATCCCAGGCCCGCAGTGTGACTCAATCAGAAGACACTGCGAGGCGGGATCTCGGGCACCGCGGCCGCACAGGCGCAGCCAGCCTGACACCAAATTATGGCAGAAGACAGGCAGCGCAAATAGGGCATGCCCAAGGGATAACAGAACAGCGCAGGCTCCGTGACAGCTTAAAACAACGCTGAGGAGGCAGCGCATGGCACCAAGGGGGTAGGAATGACGGCTGTGCTGCGTCACATTACGAAGGAAAGTCCCAGCTCCGGGACGGTATAACGGTATCAGTGAACACATTTTATAAGTGTTAAGTTCTGCGTGTGCAAAGAGCTAAAAAAAAAGAGCTACCTTTTCCTTGCGCAGCATTACTGCTGCACAAGATGGCTCTTTCAGTAACAAACGACGGGGGGGGGGGGGGGACAGGTTCCCTTACATTTAGGTTGTTGTGCCAGCGTGGCGGTCGCAGGACACATTGCCGGCTACACAGCTGGGGATCAGCTGACGTTACTGAAACCCAATAACACTGGGTCGTATGTTTTTACTGTGCAGCCTGCACTTCTGAGCCGCAACTGGCGGTGTTGGAGCCCAGCAGTTCAGGTGGTAGAAAGATGAACACAGCAGGAGACCTGGATGACACCCAATTACTTAATCAGGCAGAGGAGTGGCAAATTCCTGCGAGATCCAGGCCTGGTTCATTTTCAGGAAAGTAAGCCGGTCAACGTTATCGGAGGATAGTCGCATGCGACGGTCTGTTAGTACACCACCTGCGGCACTAAAGACACGTTCCGATAAGACACTAGCCGCAGGGCAAGCCAGCACCTCCAATGCATACTGGCTTAGCTCTGGCCATGTATCCAGCTTAGAGACCCAAAACTTGAACGGGGAAGAGCCGTCTGGGAGTACAGTAAGAGGGCAAGCCATGTAGTCTGTCACCATCTGACGGAACCGTTGCCTCCTGCTGACTGGAGCCGCCGGTGATGGTGTAGACATTTGGGGCGGGCACACAAAAGTGTGCCAGAGTTGTGCCATACTGGGCTTGCCTTGGGCAGAGGCACTGCTTCTGCTCCCTCTTTGGGCAGAGCCTCCCCCACTGCCTCGACGCACTGAGCTGCTTTGTAAAGCACTAGCAGCACTCCTCTCAGTTGGACAGGAGAAGATGATGGAATTCACCAGTGTGTCGTGGTACTCCCGCAATTTACGCTCCCGGGTCAACGCAGGGATGAGGTTTTGGACGTTGTCCCGGTAGCGAGGATCGAGGAGGGTGAACACCCAATAATCAGGCATGTTGAGAATGTGGTCGATGCGGCGGTCGTTTCTCAGGCACTGTAGCATGAAATCCACCATGTGCTGCAGAGTGCCAACCGGCCCAGAAACGCTGTCCCCTGCTTGAGACATGATCTCTGCCCGCTCGTCATCACCCCACCCTCGCTGTACACACTGACCACTGGACAATTGTGTCGCTCCCTCCTCTGGACGGAGCTCTTCCTCCTCCATTGACTCCTCCTCATCCTCCTCACAAATTGGCCCCTGCGTACCCCTTTGTGAGGAACCACGTGGCGCTGACTCTCCAGAAGCTGATGGAAAAGGTGACTCCTCATCCTCCACCTCTTCCACCACATCATCCCTTAACCCTTGCAAAGTTTGCTGAAGCAGGCAGATAAGGGGGACAGTCATGCTGACTAGTGCATCATCTGCACTTGCCATCCGCGTGGAATAATCAAAAGGACGCAAAACCTGGCAGACGTCCTTCATAGTGGCCCACTCTGTGGTTGTGAAGTCTGATCGGCGCTGACTGCGACTTCTTTGCGCCTGATGCAGCTGGTACTCCATAACTGCTTGCTGCTGCTCACACAACCGCTCCAACATATGTAACGTGGAATTCCACCGGGTAGGTAGGTCACATATGATGCGGTGTTCCGGAAGGCGGAATCGGCGCTGCAGAGCAGCAATGCGGGATCTGGCCAAGCTGGAACGCCGCAAGTGAGCACACTCTAGGCGGACCTTGTGCAGCAGGGCATCAAGATCCGGATAGTCCCTCAGAAAACTCTGCACAACCAAATTGAGCACATGTGCCAGACATGGGATGTGAGTGAGGTTGCCAAGGGCCAAAGCTGCCACCAGATTTCGGCCATTGTCACACACTACCATGCCTGGCTGGAGATTCGCTGGCAGTAACCACACATCGCTCTCCTGCTTTATGGCATTCCAGAGCTCCTGCGCTGTGTGGCTTCGATGCCCCAATGAAACTAGTTTCAAGACGGCCTGCTGACGTTTGGCCACGGCTGTGCTCATGTCGGTCATAGGTAAACGTTCACGGGTCCATGTGGGGGTGGACTGTGACGGATCCTGCAGAGAGGAATCAGAGGAACTGGTGTAAGAGGAGGAGTCGATGCGTACAGACTGGATTCCTGCAATCCTTGGAGTGGGCAGGACACGTCCTGCGCCACTCGCACGATCTGTACCTGGCTCAACAACATTAACCCAATGGGCAGTGAGGGAAACATATCGCCCCTGTCCATGCTGACTGGTCCACGCATCGGTGGTGAGGTGGACCTTGCTACTGACGGCGTTCAGTAGCGCATGTTTTATGTTTGCCTCAACATGCCTGTGCAGGGCAGGGACAGCCTGCCTGCTGAAGTAAAAGCGGCTGGGCACCTTGTACTGTGGGACTGCCAATGCCATCAAGTCACGGAAGCTGTCAGTCTCCACCAGCCTGAACGAGAGCATTTCCAGGGACAACAGTTTGGCAATGCCTGCATTCAGAGCCTGTGCTCGGGGGTGGTTGGCCGAGAATGCCCGCCTTTTCTCCCATGCCTGTACTACCGATGGCTGTAGAGTAGACTGGGAGTGTGAGGATGACTGGGAAGGTGGTGCTGTGGGTGGAATTACACAAGGTCTCTGGGAGGAAGCCAAACCAGCTGTGCGTGAGCTGGAGGAAGAGGCAACACGAGCTGAAGAGGTGGTAGCTGCCGCTGTTGGTTGGCCTACATCTTCAGTGTGTTTCTGTAACTCCACCGCGTGCCTGGTCCGCACATGTTTCCACATATTTGTGGTATTGAGGTTGCTGACATTTTTCCCTCTTTTTACTTTATGATGACACAGCTTGCATTTGACAAAACAAATGTCATCTGCAACTGTGTCAAAAAAGGACCAGGCACTGCAAGTCTTGGGAGCGCCCTTTTTGGCTTTGGAAAGAGACAGGCTCCTAACGGGTGCCAAAGTGGAGGCTACAGGCTCCGCAGTCTTCCCCCTCCCTCTCCCTCTTTGGCCCGTAAGAGGAAGCTCTTCCTCTGAGCTGCTCCCACCACCTTCCTGTTCCTCACGCCACGATGGGTCAAGGACCTCATCATCTCCACTACCCTCTGCCACCAACTGCTCCTCCTGGGTAGTCTCAGCAGCACAGTACGCACGAGAAAGCGGCACCTGAGTTTCATCATCAGATGCGTACTGCGCTGTGGTCACCGGAGGCACTGGCCCACCTGCCTCTTCAGAGTCAGAGAGAAAAAGGTGTTGGGCATCACTGCACACTGCCTCTTCTTCCATTTCTCCAATGCTGCTTGGCTGGCCCCCTGTTTCCAAGCCAAGAGATTCAGAGAACAGAAGTAGAGACGGCTCCTGTCCTGGGCTCTCTGACTGCCTGGCCAATTTGGCAGGTGGTGAAGAGACAGATGGCTGCTCTCCAGTGCTCTGTGCCTGAGAGGATGTGGCACTAACTGAAGTCGATGCCGAGGCGTTAGCTGCCATCCACCCGACAACGGCTTCAATTTGGTCTTCACGCAGCAGCGGTGCACGGCGCTCTCCGACAAAGCTGCGCATGAAGGACTGTTCCCTGCTGAAACTGAGTGACGACGAGTCACCGGCGCCCGCAGCAGGCACAGAATCACCACGTCCTCTCCCTGCTCCTCTCCCTGCTCCGCGCCCACGCCCACGTGCCTTACTCCCTGCCCTCTTCATCTTGGTTGACAGATAAAGATAAGCAGAAAAGTACTAAGGCCTTAGTGTGCTTATTCCTGTAATGCTCCTCCTAACAGGTGTAAGAAACACTAATGTTGTAAATTGTGGACTAAACTTTATTATTTTTCAAATGTGGCCTACACAAGTGTAAGTTGTGTTTGGTGAACTTAACCTTTTTTTTGGTGCAGATCGGGCTACAGAGCTAGTTTAAATCACACGGAGACCGTGCAGACAGCCGTAAACGGCGCTGCAAGGCCAAGAAACCCTCCTCTAGGTTATCCTATATAGTGTTTTTCCACTATTTAGCTGGATACAAGTGGAAAGACACTAATAGGAATTTTTTTTTTCAAATTTTAAACTGGCTGCACTATTTGAAAAAAAGGAAATTGTTTTTCAAGGTATGAGGCAGTAACGCACCCTGAGCTGAATCCAACCGGCTATGGCTGCACACAGACTACAGGGCGAGCTGCGCTCACACAGAGACCGTGCAGACAGCCGTAAACGGCGCTGCAAGGCCCCAAAAAAACCCTCTAGGTTATCCTATGTAGTGTTTTTCCACAATTGAGCTGGAGACTGGTGGAAAGACACTAATAGGAATTTTTTTTTTTTCAAATTTTAAACAGGCTGCACTATTTGAAAAAAAGGAAAATTTTTCTCAAGGTATGAGCCAGTAACGAACCCTGAGCTGAATCCAACCGGCTATGGCTGCACACAGACTACAGGGCGAGCTGGGCTCACACGGAGACCGTGCAGACAGCCGTAAACGGCGCTGCAAGGCCAAAAAACCCTCCTCTAGGTTATCCTATATAGTGTTTTTCCACTATTTAGCTGGATACGAGTGGAAAGACACTAATAGGAATTTTTTTTTTCAAATTTTAAACAGGCTGCACTATTTGAAAAAAAGGAAAATTTTTCTCAAGGTATGAGCCAGTAACGAACCCTGAGCTGAATCCAACCGGCTATGGCTGCACACAGACTACAGGGCGAGCTGGGCTCACACGGAGACCGTGCAGACAGCCGTAAACGGCGCTGCAAGGCCAAAAAACCCTCCTCTAGGTTATCCTATATAGTGTTTTTCCACTATTTAGCTGGATACGAGTGGAAAGACACTAATAGGAATTTTTTTTTTCAAATTTTAAACAGGCTGCACTATTTGAAAAAAAGGAAAATTTTTCTCAAGGTATGAGCCAGTAACGAACCCTGAGCTGAATCCAACCGGCTATGGCTGCACACAGACTACAGGGCGAGCTGGGCTCACACGGAGACCGTGCAGACAGCCGTAAACGGCGCTGCAAGGCCCAAAAACCCCCCTCTAGGTTATCCTATGTAGTGTTTTTCCACAATAGAGCTGGAGACTGGTGGAAAAACACTAATAGGAAATTTGAGAAAAAATGTGCAGCAGGCTGCACTAAGAGCAAAAAAGAACAACTGTGTGAGGCAGGGTGAACCCCCCCTGAGCTGAATACAACCGGGTATATGGCTGCACACAGACTACAGAGTGAGTTGCACACACACACACACACAGAGACCTTGCAGAACGCTGTTAAAACAGCGCTGCAAGGCAAGAGCAAGGTGAACAGTGAAGAACACACAGCGTTTTGCTAAATTAGCCTTTGGAAAGGAAAATAAAGCAATTAGCAAGCTCAACTGGCCCTCAGTTAGAACACAGCGTCCTGTCCCTAACTGAAATCACAGCAGAGTGAGCGCAAAATGGCGGCAGCGCTTTTTTATAGTGCAGAGTGACATCATTTCAGCAGCCAATCCAAGCCTTGCCAGTACTTACATGCCCACCATGCTAAACAGGATGTGCCCACACTTTCATTCATTCCTCATTGGCTGCTGCGTTCAATTTGAATTCTGGGAACTTCCGATTCCGGTATCCGATACGCGGGAAGTATCGGAATTCAGTATCGGAATTCCGATACCGCAAATATCGGCCGATACCCGATACTTGCGGTATCGGAATGCTCAACACTAATAGTGAGTGAATAGTTTTTTGCCTACATAAAGGCCACAAAGCACAACATAAACAGCAAAATCACTTTTGCATGCGATGAAGCTACAAACCTATATTAAAGAATCAGGGCGTGACCAGAAGTGGAGGGGAGCAGACTTGATTGTGAGAGCTCCAGAGCCAGAATCCCTGCAATCCAGTAAGTTAGAGGCCCCATCACAAGCCCTACAACCCTCCACAGACTATCTCATTGTGGGGAGAATTTTGATACCATTTTTGTGGTTGTGTAACACTGCCGTGAGTTGCGGCCTACCCGGGCTCCAAGACCACAGTCTTTCCTACAGGACCTTGATGCTGGGGGCAGTTATATCTCTGGAGCCTCCAGCTGGCAGTGGTGTGCTTGTCTGGTAGGCTGAAGGGGAGTGCAGTCACTGGACTTGCTTTATTTTAACGGTGTTGTTTGCTTATCATGTTGTGCAATAAAAACTTTTTGATATTTTTTTGCTTACCATTTAATCCTGTTGATCTCCTTTACAACATGTCTTCTATGTGGTATTCTGGTGACTTTATTCATGTTGAGGGGGATTCGGGACATTCCTGATTATAGGTTATATGTGAGGTGGTGCCCTCCATTTTTAATGTTATATACGACTTGCTTTATTCAGAACACCAAAGCTTGTTCCCCTCTGAAGGGCCTCTCTGACAACCCACCTTGGGCACCTACGCGGTCTATTTTCATAGGGAGCTTGTTCCCCTCTGAAGAGTCTCTCTGACATCCATTGTTAGCACAATGCAGGATACCTGCTCCGACAAGCAGAATCTCCAGCGTGTCACTTCACTCACCCGTGCTGTGTTTGGTGCTCCCCTTCCCCATGCTGTGCATGCTTCCAGCCGGGCCTCCAGCCATGTCCTTAGAGCATGCGCGTGCTCCTGCCCTCTTAGAGGGTCAGTGCATTCACTTGCTATTTCCTCCCCAGCCAATGGTTGTGGGGCATTATGTATATATTGTTTCCTCTCCTCTGGGGAGGTGCCTGAGCAACCTTCCTGTTCTGTAGTCTAAAGGTACCTTCACACTAAACGACGCTGCAGCGATCCAGACAATGATCCGGATCGCTGCAGCGTCGCTGTTTGGTCGCTGGAGAGCTGTCACACAGACAGCTCTCCAGCGACCAACGATGCCGGTAACCAGGGTAAACATCGGGTTACTAAGCGCAGGGCCGCACTTAGTAACCCGCTGTTTACCCTGGTTACTATCCTAAAAGTAAAAAAAACAAACGCTTCATACTTACCTTCCGCTGTCTGTCCCCGGCGCTGTGCTTTCCTGCACTCACTGTGAGCACAGCGGCCAGAAAGCAGAGCGGTGACGTCACCGCTCTGCTTTCCGGCCGCTGTGCTCACAGTGAGTGCAGGAAAGCACAGCGCCGGAGGACAGACCGCGGAAGGTAAGTATGAAGCATTTGTTTTTTTTACTTTTAGGATAGTAACCAGGGTAAACAGCGGGTTACTAAGTGCGGCCCTGCGCTTAGTAACCCGATGTTTACCCTGGTTACCAGCGAAGACATCGCTGAATCGGCGTCACACACGCCGATTCAGCGATGTCAGCAGGAAGTCCAGCGACGAAATAAAGTGCTGGACTTTCTGCAGCGACCAACGACATCACAGCAGGATTCTGATCGCTGCTGTGTGTCAAACTGAACGATATCGCTAGCCAGGACGCTGCAACGTCACGGATCGCTAGCGATATCGTTTAGTGTGACGGTACCTTAAGTTGTGTAAGGTTGCGTAACAGTCCTTGCTGCACTCTGGTGCAGATCCTGCCTGCTGCACCATCCAGTTTGTCCTTCTGGGTCCAGCTGCTGATCATCCGTTGGTTTGTCCTGGAGTGGCAACTGGCATTCATCCGTAGCAAAGTCTAACCTCACCATCAGAGGCTCTAGTGAACAGTGCTCATTTAGTCATGCTCTCCGTGGTCGGAGGCACAGTGTTTCCACAAACCACATCTGTGCCAGTTTGCTCAGGCTATGGACCCCGCTGGATCCCGCCTGATCAGACCATGTACCAAGAGCTTTGCTGACAGAAAAGCATGCAGGAGAGGTTGTTGACGAAGTTGCAGTCCCTGATTACCAAGTTGGAGGCCTTAAACATCTCTCTAGAGTCTCCTCACATTCAAGCAGCCGTGTCTTCTCCACAAACGTCTGTCTGCTTAGTTCGAGCTTCAGGTCCCCAACTCGCAGCCCCACCCTGCTTTGATGGCATTCCGAAGCTGCGGAGGCTTCATAAATCAGCGCCGGCTACATTTTGAACTTTTTCCCCATCACTTCCCGTCAGACCTAACAAAGGTAGCATTCCTTATGTCGCACCTTGGAGGTGAGGCCCTGGTGTGGTTGAACCCATTATGGGAAAGAGCGGATCCCATTAGCTCAAATTTGGCCATATTCCTGGAGGTTTTCTGCAAAATATCATATGAAACCGGACGAACCACCTCTTCAGCTTCCACTCTTCAGTTTACGTCAGTCCAACTCTTCTGTGGGACAGTATGTGGTACGCTTCCGTACTCTGGCGTTCAAACTCAAAGGCAATAATGAAGCTTTGGTGGTGACATTCTGGGAGGGGCTTTCCGGAAACATTAAGGATGAACTAGCTAGTCGAGACCTACCAACTACCTTCGATGACCTGATATCCCTCGCCATCCATATAGACCTTAATATTCAAGAGTGTGCTCGTGAGGTGGCACGTGAAAGAGGATCGTGGCATCTGGTAACATCCTTTCAAATTCTGCTTGTTCCTCCACTCTCCCTTGTCGATGCCTCACTGGAACCCATACAGGTCGACCACTTTGCCCTTGCCAGTCAGCAACAAAGGGATCTCCATGCTAAAGACCATTTGCGCCTAATCCGCATTTGCCGGGGAGACAAATGGAAGACTGACTTCAACACCAGTGATGGACGTTATGAATACCGAGTAATGCCCTTCGGTCTCAGTAATGCACCGGCAGTTTAAGAGGACTCAGGATGGATCCTGAGAGTCTTCCATCCTTAAATGGACCCAGCCTGCTGGAGTCAGAACAATACAGAGATTCCTCGGCTTTGCTAATTATCGACTGTTTATTCCTCACTTCTCCGCTTTGACGCACCCATCTCTGCTATGACCCGAAAAGGAGTCGATCAAAAGAACTGGTCCTCTGAGGCTGAAGAGGCCTTCCGTTCTCTTAAACAATCCTCCTCCACCGCTCCCGTTCTGCATCTTCCGGATTTGAACAAGCAGTTCTTCCTAGGGGTGGATGCATCCTCTTTAGGGGCTGAAGCTGTGCTCACTCAGAAATCTTTCTCGGGTCGCCACGTGTCTTGCGGTTTCTTCTCTGCTCCAGAGCGTAACTACTCCATTGGTGACTGGGAGTTACTCACCATTTAGATGGCTTTGGAGGAGTGGCGATATCTTCTGGAGGGCGCAGTCTACCCTGTGGTCATCTACACGGATCATAAGAACCTGGCGTACCTTCAGTCTACTCAGAGACTTAATCCACACCAGGCCAGGCGGTCTTTGTTTTTTTCCTGCTTTAACTTTTTATTACACTTCAGGTCCAGTGACAAGAATGTCAGAGCCGCTGCCCTCTCTCGCTCATTTCTGTCTGGGGATAAAGAGGAGGATCCTCAGTTTATCATTGAACCGTCCAAGATGGTTACTGTCGCTCCAGTCAGCCTGTCACCAATTCCCCCAGGAAAAACCCTTGTGGCTGAATTTGAGAAGGAGTGAGTTTTCTCATGGGATCACTTGTCCAAGGTGGCTGGTCATGCTGGACAAAGGAAGACAATACAATTAATTTCTCGCCACTACTGGTGGCCATCCATGAGAAGGGAGATCTGTGCTTACGTGGCTGCCTGTCCTATTTGTGCCCGCAATAAGGTTCCCAGACAACTTCCTACCAGTTCTCTCCTGCCGTTACCCGTGCTGTCTGGTAGATGGCTGCATATAGTAATGGACTTCATTACAGATTTGCCAGTATTATTTATATAGCACCATTGATTCCATGGTGCTGTACTTGAGAATGGATTACATACAAATTACAGATATCACTTACAGTAAGCAAACTAACAATTACAGACTGATACAGAGGGGCGAGGACCCTGCCCTTGTGGGCTTACATTCTACAGAATGATAGGGATGGAGACAATAGGTTGAGGGTTGCAGGAGCTCCGGTGTTGGTGAGGCGTAGCTTCCGTAGTGCTGAGGAGGCAGCAGGGTCAGTGCAGGCTGTAGGTTTTCCTGAAAAGGTGGTTTTCAGGTTCCATTTGAAGGATCCAAATGTGGTTGATAGACGTGTTGGGGCAAAGAATTCCAGAGGATGGGGGATATTTGGGAGAAGTTTTGGAGGCGGTTGGGTGAGGAGCAAATAAGTGTGGAGGAGAGTAGGAGGTCTTGGGAGGACCAAAGATTACTTGAGGGAAGATACCGGAAGATTAGTTCAGAGATATATGGAGGAGACAGGTTATGGATGGCTTTGTAGGTCCGTATTAGTAATTTGAACTGGATACGCTGAGGGAATGGGAGCCAGTGAAGGGATTTGCAGAGTGGGGAAGCAGAGGAGTAGCGAGGAGAGAGATGAATTAATCGATCATCAGAGTTGAGGATGGACTGGAGAGGTGCAAGGGTGTTACAGTAGTCAAGGCGGGAGATAATGAAGGCATGCACAAGCATTTTAGTAGATTGACAGTTGAGGAAAGGACGGATTCTGGAGATATTTTTGAGCTGGAGGCGACAGGAGATGGAAAAGCTTGGATGTGCGGTTTGAAGGACAGGGCAGAGTCCAGGGTTACTCCGAGGCAGCGGCCTTCCAGTACGGGGGAAAGCGTGAAGTCGTTAATTGCGATAGGTCAGGTAAGAAAGATCTATGAGATGGAGGAAAGCTGATGAGTTCAGATTTGTCCAGATTGAGTTTGAGGAAGCGAGAGGAGGATATGGCTGATAGACACTCCGGGATTCTGGACAGCAGCAAGGTGACGTCTGGACCATAAAGTTAGATCTGAGTGTCATCAGCATAAAGGTACTGGAATCCATGGGACTGAGTTGTCCCAGTCCAAGTGTATAGGTTGAGAAGAGTAGGGGTCCTAGAACAGACCCTTGGGGGACTCCAACAGAGAGGGTGGGATGAGGAGGTAGAGTTGGAGATGCTGAATGTGCGGTTGGAAAAGTATGAGGAGATCCAGGATAGGGCGAGGTATTTGATGCCAAAGGAGGAGAGGATCTGTAGTAAGAGGCAGTGGTCAACTGTATCGGAAGCAGAGGACAGGTCTAGAAGGAGGAGTACAGAGTATTGTCCATTAGGTTTGGCTGTAAGTGGGTCATCAGTAATTTTGGTCAGGGCTGTCTCAGTTGAGTGATGGGGCGGAAACCAGATTGTAGATTGTCAAAGAGCAAGTTAGATGAGAGGTGGGAGGAAAGTTCAGCATGGACGTGCTGCTCTAGGAGTTGGGAAGCGAATGGGAGCAGTAATATTGGGCGATAGCTAGATATAGCAGTTGGATCGAGGGTTGGCTTTTTAAGGATAGGTGTGATTGGCATGTTTGAAAGCAGGATACTAATAACTTTGTGGGGGCACCACAGAACATGAACAATTGGGATCCAACCCTGACCTCAGAAAACGAATCTGCACAAAAACAAGAAAAAGCAGAGGCCATACAAAAAGGGGATCACCAAACAGCATAGATTTGTACAAAAAAACAACACTGCTTTATTAAGGTGCAAATACAGGACAGATCATTTTAAAAACACTTAGAACAATGCCTATAATATGGCAAGTGCCTGTACACAAGGTGAAAGGGGGAAAACAGGAACACATACAGATATGTATCTCAGTGACCTATATGGACAGCATATTAATAAAGTGCAAAGAACATGATAACACAAATAAGGCCTAAATAGCTAATAGAGCTGCACATGAAAAAATATACTGTGGCACAGGAAGTGTGCTAAAATATGCAACATATGACAGTACTAAACATGGGATCCTGAGATCATTAGTAAGGCCCCATAGATAGATGGCACGTAACGCAGTACACATAAATAAACAACACTATCTGAGTATATAAACTGCTAAGATATACAAAATGTGCTGAAGGCATACAGAGTGCCAGCCTTAGTGGAACCTGTTTATGTGGTGTGTTGATGGTTTATTAGAGGCAGCTATGGTCTATTGCAGTCCCTGTCTTCTACACCGGTCACCAATATCTAGCAGTAGTGTATAATAGAAATGATTAGTCAAACTCATTCTGACAGGTGCCCCGCCCCTATCAAAGTGTGTAACCCCGCCCAGCCTCGTCAGCCAGCTGTCCCGGTGTGTCTGATTTCCCTTTTGATATAGTTTGATTTTGCTAATTTGATCCTGTGATTATTAACCCAGTATTTCTTTTTATATTAGATTTTCTTAATTTGTTTATTTTATATCCTATTAGATTTTCATATTATATGTATGTTGCAGTAGCTGCTATGAGTATGAATGCGTCTGATACTATAACTGCTAGCATCTGCTAAAATGTCTCTACTAACCATTAACTAAATGATGGTCATCTCATTTACGCAGAGTATCCGGCGATTATAACACCATTCTCATTATATGGGTCATATTATATATACATGACCCGTGTTACAACACCCGCAAGTATGAAGCAGTGTGTTTTATACGTTTATAAAAGCAAAGACACGATATTGTAAAAGTTTAAAAGATTTTATTGTTGCAAAATAAATACATCTCAAAGACATTTCAATATAAAAATTCTTACAGAATATAAAAAGTAAAAACATTAAATAGTACAATGAACATACATCATTACACTTCTTACAAAATAATTAATATAGCGTTACAAGGTGTGTACAGCATTTATCCAGTACATTCTTTACATCGTGAGCCACATGGTTTGTAGCATCGGTAGAGACTTTTTTTTTTAGGTAGCAGAGTTCCGCGTGTGGTACCTAATGACGGGGAATGTAAAGATTGAATTGTACGGGGTGTCGGAGCTAGCTTCTGTGGTGTAGATACAGAGCATGTCTCACTGCTGGAAATTTTCAATTCATCTAAAAGCTTCCTAGTAGTGGGGTTACCCACAACTGTAGACGGTATATTTAGCACGGCCATAGCCTGCATAAATGAATCCCAACCCGGAGGTAAATTTCTGCGGGACAGGGCATGACTCTGCATTGTACTACGTACCAAATCCAGTAAGTTAGACCTTGGTATTACGGATCCTTTGAAAATAAATTCAGCTTTATTATTCCAGGCTGTAGCATTTTTATTCTGCAGCAACCTGTTTAGTAAAAATTCAGCATTCTTTTTATATCTTTGGTTTATATGGCTGACAATTTCAGCGATCTCTTGATTTTTATCAGAGTCGGTATTTGGCAATTGTTGCTGACCAAGATCAGGAGTGCTAACAATATTTAAAGCCGTTACTTCTTTTGAGTTGTGCCTCGTATGTACCAAGTAGCGTTGTAGCACAGAGCTATACATTTTAATTTTCACATCATCGGGAATGTCACGACGTTGTAAAATGTCGCCAATTTCACCATCAAGGCGGCGAATAACACTGTCACGTATGTTATCTGTAGTACCTGGTCTTAGTTTGTCTAGCTCCTGTTTGGGCACTGGATACATTTTCTCTGTATGTTCCATTATCTTTTGGCGAGCAGGCTTGTTATTATTGGAATTGCAAAAGCTAAAAGAGGGCCGATAAACCCGCTGGCCTGCTTTAGTAGGCGCTTCTTTTTCTTTATGGGCTGAGATCTGTCGCTCAGGGTGCTTATAGCTTTACGCCACTTCTTTAATATACCTTTTTGGCGTTCTTTCAGCGGAATCCTGCCTTTTAAGATGTTTAAAGCAATCTCGCCTATGGCTGTAATTAAATCACTGCTTGCATTGCGCAAAATAGACTTTCTGACAGTGGGGGTTGCTTTCACCAGGGTTTTTAAGAGCGCCCAGTTACGCCGGAGCCTCTCGGACATCTTTACATCACAACGCACACAGCGTAGAATGTCTGATACCGGGTAAAATTCACTTTTAGAATTGTTTTTCTTTTGAACACAGACAGCGGGCAACGCTGGTGGAAACAACCCAGTCCTTAAGCGCAGATCCTCAGGGGTATTAGCTCTCAAATCTACAAGCAAATACCTGTAAGGGTCCTCAAAAGCTTCTAGGAAAAAAACGTATTTTTCCGGGATACATCTGACGAGCTAGAGTTTCCGGGATACACGTCTGCAGCACCCATTCTCATGCATTCTAGCAGGCCCGTCTAATTCTGGAAAGAGCTATTTTGTAAAACAGCTGCTATATAATATTGAAGCTAATTTTTCTTAGAAACCTGATAATATTGTTTGGTTTTATTTGTGTTGGCAAAAACTATATGATGAAATCTCTCTCTTTTCCCCACGCCAGATTTGTGGAGGGTCTGCCGAATACATTCGTAGATGACGAATTATTCCCACCAAAGAAGGTGAATTTGGCTATTGTTGATGATCTCATAGAGAGTGCTAGTGAAAATTGTGAGATAGAAAAAGCCTTTACCAAGTATGTGCACCACAGAAATCTCAGCATTTTCTACCTGGTACAAAACATATTTTGTCAGGGTAAGAAAAGCCGTACGATAAATTTAAACACAAAGTACATGGTGCTTTTTAATAACCCCCGAGATAAATTACAAATTTTAACTCTCGCTCGTCAGATGTATCCCGGAAAAACACGTTTTTTTCTAGAAGCTTTTGAGGATGCCACGCGGGACCCTTACGGGTATTTGCTTGTAGATTTGAGAGCGAATACCCCTGAGGATCTGCGCTTAAGGACTGGGTTGTTTCCACCAGCGTTGCCCGCTGTCTGTGTTCAAAAGAAAAACACTTCTAAAAAGTGAATTTTACCCAGAATCAGACATTCTACGCTGTGTGCGTTGTGATGTAAAGATGTCTGAGAGGCTCCGGCGTAACTGGGCGCTCTTAAAAACCCTGGTGAAAGCACCCCCGCTGTCAGAAAGTCTATTTTGCGCAATGCAAGCAGTGATTTAATTACAGCCATAGGCGAGATTGCTTTAAACATCTTAAAAGGCAGGATTCTGCTGAAAGAGCGCCAAAAAGGTATATTAAAGAAGTGGCGTAAAGCTACAAGAACCCTGAGCGACAGATCTCAGCCCATAAAGAAAAAGAAGCGCCTACTAAAGCAGGCCGGCGGGTTTATCGGCCCTCTTTTAGCTTTTGCAATTCCAATAATAACAAGCCTGCTCGCCGAAAGATAATGGAACATACAGAGAAAATGTATCTAGTGCCCAAACAGGAGCTAGACAAACTAAGACCAGGTACTACAGATAACATACGCGACAGTGTTATTCGCCGCCTTGATGGTGAAATTGGCGACATTTTACAACGTCGTGACATTCCCGATGATGTGAAAATTAAAATGTATAGCTCTGTGCTACAACGCTACTTGGTACATACGAGGCACAGCTCAAAAGAAGTAACGGCTTTAAATATCGTTAGCACTCCTGATCTTGGTCAGCAACAATTGCCAAATACCGACTCTGATAAAAATCAAGAGATCGCTGAAATTGTCAGCCATATAAACCAAAGATATAAAAAGAATGCTGAATTTTTACTAAACAGGTTGCTGCAGAATAAAAATGTTACAGCCTGGAATAATAAAGCTGAATTTATTTTCAAAGGATCCGTAATACCAAGGTCTAACTTACTGGATTTGGTACGTAGTACAACGCAGAGTCATGCCCTGTCCCGCAGAAATTTACCTCCTTGTGGGTAACCCCACTACTAGGAAGCTTTTAGATGAATTAAAAATTTCCAGCAGTGAGACATGCTCTGTATCTACACCACAGAAGCTAGCTCCGACGCCCCGTACAATTCAATCTTTACATTCCCCGTCATTAGGTACCACACGCGGAACTCTGCTACCTAAAAAAAAAAAAAAGGTCTCTACCGATGCTACAAACCATGTGGCTCACGATGTAAAGAATGTACTGGATAAATGCTGTACACACCTTGTAACGCTATATTAATTATTTTGTAAGAAGTGTAATGATGTATGTTCATTGTACTATTTAATGTTTTTACTTTTTATATTCTGTAAGAATTTTTATATTATTGAAATGTATTTGAGATGTATTTATTTTGCAACAATAAAATCTTTTAAACTTTTACAATATCGTGTCTTTGCTTTTATAAACGTATAAAACACACCGCTTCATACTTGCGGGTGTTGTAACACGGGTCATATATATATAATATGACCCATATAATGAGAATGGTGTTATAATCGCCGGATACTCTGCGTAAATGAGATGACCATCATTTAGTTAATGGTTAGTAGAGACACATTTTAGCAGATGCTAGCAGTTATAGTATCAGACGCATTCATACTCATAGCAGCTACTGCAACATACATATAATATGAAAATCTAATAGGATATAAAATAAACAAATTAAGAAAATCTAATATAAAAAGAAATACTGGGTTAATAATCACAGGATCAAATTAACAAAATCAAACTATATCAAAAGGGAAATCGGACACACAGGGACAGCTGGCTGACGGGGCTGGGTGGGGTCACACACTTTGATACACTTTGATAGGGGCGGGGCACCTGTCAGAATGAGTTTGACTAATCATTTCTATGATACACTACTGCTGGATATTGGTGACCGGTGTAGAAGACAGGGACTGCAATAGACCATAGCTGCCTCTAATAAACCCATCAACACACCACATAAACAGGTTCCACTAAGGCTGGGTTCACATTGCGTTATAGGCGTCCGTTAGACGGACTACGTTATACCAGGGCATAACGCGGTGTAATGCAGGCTGTTAACACCCCCATTAAGTCCTAGGTTGGACGCATCACTAGCGATGTGCCGTCATTGAGTGACGGACCCTGGGACGTGGTCTGCAGTGTTTCCGGGTCCGTCACTGCTAGCGCATATGGAGCATCTGCTAGCTCTATCTGCACTAGCGCGATGACCTAACACAAGTGACGATAACAGCAGCCCGTTAACGCATGTGTTCAACGAGCTGCTATTAACACAATGTGAACCTAGCCTAATACATAATCATCAAAATAAGAGGCCATATGCGCATAAAGGGACAAAAATGGGTTGGCAAAAAGGACACTCACAAAACATGATTCCTACAAGTAACTCACGGAGTTAGGGTATGTGCACATGTTGCAGATTTTGCTGCGGATCTGCAGCAGTTTCCCATGAGTTTACAGTACAATGTAAACCTATGGGAAACCAAAAACGCTGTGCCCATGCTGCGGAATAAAACGTGTGGAAACGCAGCGTTTTATTTTCTGCAGCATGTCAATTCTTTGTGCGGAATCCGCAGTGTTTTTACATCTGCTCCAATAGAAAACTGCAGATGTAAATCCGCAGCGGAATCCGCAATAGAAAACGCGATAAATCCGCAGGAAAAACCGCAGCGGTTTTGCACTGCGGATTTATCAAATCCGCTACGGAAAAATCCGCAGTGTACCATTCCACGTGTGCACATACCCTTATGAGTCCAATCCACATGTGAGTAAAATGCATGAAAATGTATTCCAAAAAATAAACATAAAGTAGTATACAGACTAAAAAAACAAGGTACAGCCAGAGCTCATATGTGAAGGACAAACACCACTGTAATAGCAGGAGAGGGTTAACTCACACATATATGATCGCACCCTACAGATCTATCCATGAGACCTGTTTCAAAAAGTGCATAGTGCAAGTGAAGGTGCAAAGCATAGCTAATCAGTTTTTTTTTCGAGTAATAGTCATTATAGAATACTAGTACGTACAAAGCCTAGGGGAACAACCCATAAGGGGATACAGGTCTTACCCATCAGTCTCTGCCAGTGTGTGTCCTATTTGCAGCCCCACACCCCACGTCTGTCCTGACATCCACATGATGTGTGCATGAGACTCAAGCATGATGGAACAAATCTAAAACAAATTTGGACTTCTGAGAGTGAGACATCCTGTGTGACCGCCTTTTAACCTAGCTCCTGCCTATACAGTCCAATCTGTTAGATCCCACCACTGTCAGAAAATAGTCTGCATGGGATTTGCCCCCGACACTGCTGACTTTCAGGAGCTGTAGCCTTTTTTTCTTCTTTCTGGAAGCCCTGTGTGTGGATCACACAACATTAAAAAGGAGGAGCCTGTGGACTGCGCGAAAGTACTGGTGTGGTTCTCCTGATGACCATTTCTATAACGGGACATTAAGGTCAAAGCCAAACACAGTGCCTGCCGACTGCACAACTCTCCTCTTGCTTACTATCCGGAGATATATGCAGCAAATATACACCACTCCTTACCCACTTAGACACTGCCATCCAAGACTGATATTGTAATCGAACTATGACAGTCTTTCCTCTCCCCAACCCACTGCGGCCTGTAACCTGTTAATCCGATTACCTCCTCTTCTGTCGACTGCCCGTTTACCTCACCCTAATTGTGGGAATTGTAATGGACAAATATCTAATAAAAACCCAAGCAGAGAAATTCACCCGTTCACATGTGCCTTCATTGCTCTGTGCACAATCGTCATCCACAATGCACAAAAGCAAACCCACCTTGAAAACACCTAAACAACCTGCTAAAAGCTCACGCCACCAACCCTCTTCTCAATCGCCTGTGTTACAGATGGATGACAGTTTACCTGTACCATAGCTCTCCCTGTTGTTGAGCTGCTCCGAATCCTCTAATCAATACCCTGCACAGGCAACTTTGGTGGCCTAAGAAGTCTCCAAGCTACTGATGCCACCATTTGACAAACGGTTTGACATTCTTCATGCCTCCATCAATACAGCTATGGCTCAAATTACAACTAAGTCTCATAAAATTACTGAACTGGAAAATAGAGTTCAATCCAATGAAATGGACGGACCTCTCTCCAACAAAGCCAAGCCACAGACCGAGAACTGCGTTATAAGATAGAGGACTTGGAAAAGAGACCACTGTAGCAATCTGCGTTTTGTGGGTGCCCCGAAATCAGTGGGCGGTGAACGTCTTATGGAATACCTTACCAAAGATATCCCTGCTGCCCTTCAGTTGGACCTTGGGAAAGACCCAATGATGATAGAATGAGCACACAGTATAGACCCCCAAAGTCCTACCCAAAATGGCGGAAATATCAGGCCTCGCCCGGTTATAGCAAAATACCTTAATTGTGCCATGAATGAAAGGGTCTTAAGAGCATATCGTCGACATCGAGAACTGACTATCCATGATTCTAAGATTCTAATCTTCCAGGACTTTTCTGCAGCTGTAGCTCAGAAACTCAAGGCATTTGTACCTATCTGTCATCTACTTATCGAAGAAAACATTAGGTTTCAACTGCTCTACCCAGCTAAACTGAAGGTCCAAGATGGAGAATGTGTAACTATTTACGAAGATCCAGAGGTTGCAAACAGAAGATTCCGTCATGCTCGAGATGTCGCAGTGGGGTGATCTACAAAACTCGTTAAACATGTTATCTTATTCTAGGAGGACTGTTGTTTCCGTTATGGAATGTTCTCTTTGGTGATGGCATGGCTCTCCCGGTACACTCCCTGCAAGCTTCTATCACCGATCCGTAAAGTTAACTATGTTGTTTTGTTTGTTGTTATCTATTGCCTTTACCCTCCTGTGCTTCCCCCCCCTTCTCAAATCAGGTACTAAAGGTACCTTCACACTGAACAATTTAACAACGATATCGCTAGCGATCCGTGACGTTGCAGTGTCCTGGATAGCGATATCGTTGTGTTTGACACGCAGCAGCGATCTGGATCCTGCTGTGACATCGTTGGTCGGAGCAGAAAGGCCAGAACTTTATTTCGTCACTGGATCTCCCGCAGACTTCGCTGAATCGGCGTGTGTGACGCCGATTCAGCGATGTCTTCACTGGTAACCAGGGTAAACATCGGGTTACTAAGCGCAGGGCCGCGCTTAGTAACCCGATGTTTACCCTGGTTACCAGTGTAAATGTAAAAAAAAACACTACACACTTACATTCCGGTGTCTGACCCCCGGCGCTCTGCTTCCCTGCACTGTCAGCGCCGGCCGGCCGTAAAGCACAGCGGTGACGTCACCACTCTGTTTTACGGCCAGCCAGCGCTCACAGTCAGTGCAGGAAGCAGAGCGCCGGGGGACAGACACCGGAATGTAAGTGTGTAGTGTTTTTTTTACACTTACACTGGTAACCAGGGTAAACATCGGGTTACTAAGCGCGGCCCTGCGCTTAGTAACCCGATGTTTACCCTGGTTACCAGGGGACTTCGCATAGTTGCTCGCTGGAGAGCTGTCTGTGTGACAGCTCTCCAGCGACCACACAGCGACGCTGCAGCGATCGGCATCGTTGTCTAGATCGCTGCAGCGTCGCTAAATGTGACGGTACCTTTATATATACGGGACTCACCCTCAATGACACGTTTAATATTTGTTCATGCCTGCAGCTCGCTGTGTGTGAAAGGGATGAACCTGGGATCCAGGATGAGTATGCCTCAGACACCAGACTCCTACACCTCACCACATTTTTGTTTTTTGTCATGGAATGTGGCGGGCCTTAACACCCCCCTTAAATGCAAAAAAGTTTTAATACACATGAAATGATTTTTGCCAGATGTGATCTTTCTTCAAGAGACACATTGGAGGGCTGACAACCCTGGCAAATTGTTATTTTCAAGTCAAAAATTGAATTAAGTTTATTTGAGATATTTATTATTCTCTTTCCATGAGGAAATGAGTGGTATCCTTTAGATAAGATCTCATAAGAGGTACAAGTGGAGATAAAATCTTCTCCAATGTGATCGCAAGTGGTGATAGTACGGAATTGATCAAAAATTGGGAGAATTCCTGATTAATAATTATCCGGTTATCCCAGTACTATACACATTGCCGAAGATTCATAAAAATCTGCTTAGACCCCCAGGGAGACCCATAGTGGCCTCCACTAATTCCGTACTATCACCACTTGCGATCACATTGGAGAAGATTTTATCTCCACTTGTACCTCTTATGAGATCTTATCTAAAGGATACCACTCATTTCCTACAATTAATTAGAGATTTGGGCCCTTTGCCCTCCGGCAGCATACTGGTTACCATGTATGTGTCGAGTCTATACACTAACATTGATCATCAGGAAGGTCTTCAGTCAGTTATCAAATATGTCACCACACATGCTAAATTCTCTGATAATCAGTTACAGTTTTGTATTGATGCACTAACCATTATTCTTACCAAGAATTATTTCCTGTTTGAAGACCAATTTTATATTCAAAAGAAAGGCACAGCAATGGGGTCAAACGTTGCGCCCCCATTTGCCAACATATTCATGGACTTCTATGAAACATCGTATGTATATTGTCACCCATTGTTTACATCAAATGTTTTGTTTTGGAGACGTTTTATTGATGACGTATTTTTTATTTGGACTGGTGACGTAACAACCCTCCAGGGTTTTCATGCGGACTTAAACTCTTGTACACCTAACATCACTTTTTCTTTACAGCATAGTAATCAATCAATTAATTTTTTGGATACTTTAATGAAGATAGGGGCGGATGGTATGGTTGACACTGACCTATATGTAAAGTCTACGGCCAAAAAGAGCTTACTTCTATATAGCAGCAACCATCCACGCCACGTTAAGAAAGCACTATCTAAGTCTCAACACGACAGGAGAATTGTCTCCAATCCAGTCCAACGTACTACAAGACATATTGAAATGGATAAGAAATTTCAAGATAGAGGTTATCCTTCAACTTTGAGTGATAATATTGGGGTAACCAATAGACCTATGGAGACACCTAAACATCCTAGAATTGCCTTTGTTAGTGTCTTTCATCCATTCAAATAGCGTATTCAACAAAGTATATTGAAACATTGGAATATTTTACAAAATTCATATCCCACTATTCCCAAATTCAATACCAGACCTATCTTTTGTGACAAGAGATCTGACAATTTGAGGAATTTTTTAGTAAGGGCAGATGTGGGTTCCTCTAGACTTCCGGTGACACAGGGCGTCTTTAGTACCCCACGTAATGGGACATTCCCTTGTTTGGGATGCCTACAGTGTTCAAATGTGATGAAGGGGGACTCATTTACTCACCCACGTTCAGGACAAAGATTTTCCATAAAAGGACACTTCACGTGTAATTCATCATTCATCATATATTTGATTAAGTGTCCATGCGGTCTCGGATATGTTGGCGAAACCACCCAACATATCCGGGACCGCATCTCCCAACACAAGTCTACCATTAGATGTGGGCGTACTCTCCTTCCGGTTCCTGCTCATTTTTCCCAAAACAACCATACAATTGCCCAACTCTGATATCAAGTGATTGATTGGATACCTCCTATGAGAAGAGGTGGTAACAGAATAGAAAAATTGAAAATACGGGAATCCTATTGGATTCATAAGTTACAAACCCTTTCTCCATTTGGCCTCAACAGGGAATATGAGGTTATGTATTAGGTGACCTTATTCTCATAGACCCGATACTATCTATCCCTATTCTTTATTTCAATCTTGGTCCATGTATACATTTCATAATGCACATTATAATTATATGCTATTTGCATGGTATAGTATATATATATTTTATTATTTTCTAATATTTGCGTTTGTATATCCCAAATATTATGATAGTGTGCACTTTATATTATAAGTGTCTAACATTTTGGTTTTTTTCTCATGGTCTTTTTCTTCTTCACAGACAGGCGCTGACCTGCGCTGAGTTATAAATAGGAAGAGTCACATGATCGGCCGGACTTTTTCGGCTTTTTCCGGTGGCTTTCTGCCTGATTCGGCTTGCTAGCCGCGCATGCGCACTTCACATTGCCACCCGGAAGTGCTATCATACCGGGTTCACCCAGGCAGCTTAAGAGGACGCATGTTCTCAGCGTCCTGGCACCGCACTTCGGTCCTCGGCAAGCTACCGATTCACTGCCTCGGGTAAGACCATGTCACCTTCTATTTGTCACGCTATCTGGCGGCTGCCAGTATGGGGGATTTCACTTCATCTAATTACACCGCACCCCGGACCTCTTTTGTTTCTCATTGGTTTCATATTATCTTGCATTGGGAACGATTTTCCCTGTCATATCTCTGGAATATTATTGTCCTGTGGACTTATTACATGTTTTTTCTCCTTGTTTTTTCTCCCGGTCTCACTTCCTGGTTTCCTTATAGTGAATCATATACTCACGGACATAACCTTTCAGTAGATTATCGGCAGCATGATATGTACTTTTTTTGATATCTTATAGTGAGACACATATTTATATTTTTGGCAGTGAGATTCATAATTTTGGCAGCAATACTTTCAGTCCTTTCTTCTTTATATTTATCATATTGGACTCAACCTGGTATTGTTAGTAGTATGACTATGGGACAATATCTATTTTTCGTTTCTTACTCAGTAGGGGGACTTGATTTTGACATCAATTATCTGTGCTCCTTGCATGTATGATGGAGTCTTTCATTTTTTACTGTTATTCAATTCAAGTTTATTACAAAATTATGTATATACTTTATTTCATTCTATTGTTTTGTTCAATTTTTATGTACTAAATACAATTTTGTATTGTCTTATATTCAGATATCTCTTGATAAAGGCTTATGATATAGCCGAAACGTTGAATTACGATACCCATGTCATATACCTCTATGGTCCTTATGTTGTGCGATATTGATTTGAATTGATCTGAATATGGAAAGAGAATAATAAATATCTCAAATAAACTTATTTCAATTTTTGACTTGAAAATAACAGTGTGCCGGATTTTTTTCTTGAGACTGTTTGATATTTTCCAGAGCACCTGTTACTATTAAGCAGTGAGCCACTCCTTGATCTACTCTGAAGCCTGGCAAATTATCAGCACCTTGGATAGGCGATTGTTATACTGCCTCACATACTTCATCGTCACGTGGAGTAGCCATCCTTATTAAAAAGAGCCTACCATGTTCCATCCAAGACTCTATCAGCCACAGCCAGGATAGATATCTGATTCTGAAAGTGGAAATAGCCGGTAAACTATATATTTTTGGTCAATCTCTATGCTCCCAACCATGACCAACATCACTTCTACTTATCATTTCTCCAGATTCCTTTAGGACTTGGGCCTAACCATTTAATAGTAGGAGTAGATTTTAACTTAGTACCATGTCCTGCCTCAGACTGCTCCTCACCCTCCCCACAGACCTCAGTAGCCACCGCTTTTCTCCTAGACTTTATGGAACATGTTGTGAATTCTGTTATCGAACTCCCTCCTGTGGTCATGAATGGTACTTCGGCGAGTTCTGTCCATGGACTCCCTCTGGTCGCTGTGAGTGGAGCTGCTGCTTCTGAGGTTCCTTCCACAGGTGACGTGGTTTATTCTTTGGCTGGCTGTTCTATTTAACTCCACTCAGATCGTTACTCCATGCCAGCTGTCAATGTTCTTGTACTGGTTCAGTTCGCTCTTGGATCTTTCTGGTGACCTGTCTACTCCAGCAGAAGCTAAGTTCCTGCTAGTTAATTATTTGTTCTTTGTTTCCTTGTCCAGCTGGCTATCATGATCTTGCCCTGCTAGCTGGTGTAACAACTCTGCTGGCATCACGTCATGGCCTCACATCTCTCACACTATCTTACCCACTGCTCCAGGCCATGATGTGGTTTCTGTTTCATGCCAGCTCCATGTTCTGTGTCTCTGCTCTCTGCATGCCTCATGGCTATGTGTATAGGGGGCCGGTGCCTGAACTCTCTGGTTCTTATAGGAATCAGGTGCATCTGTCTAATCAGTTCCTGACCAATTATCTAGAGGCCTCCTGTATATAGTGCAGCTCCACCCTGTGGTCTGGGCCTGTGCAATGTGTTAGCTCAGTTAGTGTTTAGCTGCTGAGTTTGCCTGGCCTTGCTCTGAGTTACTCCCTCTCTGGAGGCTTTTCTCTGTGCTATTGCCTTGATCTTGTAGTCCGCCCTCCAGGAGGCAGAATATCCTAGTCCCTGTGTCTTTGTCCCTGTGTCTTGTTCCATTGCCTTGTCTGTACTTAGTCTTATCTCGGTCTCCTTGTCTGTGGCTTCCTTCCCTGCTGTGTCTTTCCTTGTGTTCTCAGTCTGCTTACACTCCGCACTCTTGCGGCTCTGCCTGCTCTGTATCTTGGTGGCTTTGCCGCTGCTCCGCACTCCTGCGGTTCTGCTCCGTTCTACTCTGCTCCGCTCCCGTTGCTGCAGAAACCTTTTGCTGCAGTTCCTCTCTGCAATCCTTGCGGTTCCACTCTGCTTAGCTTCTGCAGTATCTCTTGCTGCAGCTTCTCTCCACATTCTTTGTGGCTCTGCTCAGCTTTTGTTGCTACGCTTTCTCTTGCTGCTTTTCCACTCCTATCTGCAGTCTTGCACTCCTCTCCTGTGTGAACAGGTCCCTACCTGTTTCTTCATACCTCATTCCTTTCTGCTTGTTTCCTTTCCTGCACCTCCTGTGTGAACAGGTCCCAACCTGTTCCTTCATATTTCATATCTGTTCCTGCACCTCCAGTGTGAACAGGTCCCTACCTGTTCCTCCAAACTACATATCTGTACCTGCACCTCCAGTATGAACAGGCCCCTACCTGTTCTTCCAAACTACATATCTGTACCTGCACCTCCAGTGTGAACAGGCCCCTACCTGTTCCTCCAAACTACATATCTGTACCTGCACCTCCAGTGTGAACAGGCCTCTACCTGTTCCTTCATATACCACATCAACCAATCCTGTGTTCCTGCCAGTCCTGCCGTTCCTGCCCTGCCTTCCAGTCCTGTGTTCCTGCTGTCCTAGCCAGTCCTGTGTTCTCTGCCGTGTCTCTGCCAGCCTACTCGTCTGAGTTCCAGCCGTGCTCTTCTGCCAGTCCTGCCTAATGCCCGCACCAATCCTGGTGTTCCTGTCTCCCAAGTGGGATCAGCAGCCACAGTCAGACACCACCCTGGAGTAGCACCTGGCAGCTGCCTGCTGCACAAGCCTGACCTCACCATCAGAGGCTCCAGTGAAAACCCAGGCAGCTGTCATAGTCACGCCCCTTCCAGGGTAGTCTGGTTTGTGGCACAGTGGGGCCACAAACCCCCCGAGCTCACGCCCACCAGTCAGGGCGTGAGCGTGACAGTTTGCACAGGCCATGGCCTCCGCTGTATCCCATGTCATACCGCTCTGGCATGTCATACCGCTTCCTGGTGGCCTTCCGTAAAGTCTTTGACATGCCTCGTCCTGCTGCTCCTGTGAAGTCTTCCCCATCTAGATCCGAGAGGCGCTCCAGACGGGCGAAACCCGTGAAGAAACCTCCACATCAAGCCATGACTGTCTGTGATCCTCCAGTTCCTCTACCCGTTAAAGCAGCTACTCAAATAGAACCCAAAAAGACTGTCAAGAGTGGACTGGCAAAGCACCAGTCTAAGACCAGTCGTAAGAAGGGCTTACTATGTCGCTGCTGTTGTGAGGGACACCTGGATAGCCTCTGTCCAGGGGATCTAAAGCTCCAAAACCTCGGGCCAGTAGGAGAGACTGCCCTAGGTGAGAATAATTCCCTTCCGCTAAAGTCTGTGTCTGTTCCGGTGCCTTGTGGGAGCTTCGGCCCTGCAGATATATTCAAGCTGCTAACCAGACGGAGTCTAAATGTGGTTCCTGTTCCACTATTCCAGAATCCTGTGAAGGTGTTTGGTGATGCTCGAGCCCTACTTATGAACAGGGCAGTGAGAATCTGGAATTGCTTGCCTGAGGAGGTGGTGATGGCGAACTCAGTCGAGGGGGTCAAGAGAGGCCTGGATGTCTTCCTGGAGCAGAACAATATTGTATCATACAATTATTAGGTTCTGTAGAAGGACGTAAATCTGGGGATTTATTATGATGGAATATAGGCTGAACTGGATGGACAAATGTCTTTTTTCGGCCTTATTAACTATGTTACTATGTAACAGTCCAGTGTTGAAGGGACAACTACAGCTCCAAATGGGAGCATTATATGCGGAGAAATTTGTTTTCCACTTGTTGACCAGTCCGCGCGTCGGTCGTTCTGAACCGGATACCCTGCTGCCCGTTCCGGCCCGAAGACCCAGCGTGGTTCTGCGTTTGGAACTATCAAGTCTCCAGAAGTTTCTTGTTCCTAAACTGCAAGGTCAATGTACAGTGTTGATATCTTCTCCACCTAATCAGCTGGCTATTGAGTCACAGTGTGCTGACCTCACTGAAGTAAAGGAAGCAGTGGCGTCCTCTCCGCACACCTCCAGTGACCAGTTCCCATGAACATCCCTGTCACTTAAAAAATTTTCCCTGAACTTTGGGAAGAAGATGCTTCCTGTAATGATGCCTTCAGATTCCATGTGGCAGGTGGATGAAGAAGTTGAAGCTGAAGCTCTTGCATCCCTGTTCTTCACCAGTCCGGAGGAAGAGATGGTCCAGTTTTGTCTGAGTAACAAGCTGATGGGGCTTCCTGAATGTATGGCTTCTGCTTCCAAGTGGCTACTTGATACTAAGACAGAGACTTACTCATCCTCTAATCTAGAAGAAGAGGTCCAGTTTTTTCAGGGTACCAGGCTGAAGATGTTTCCTGTATGTATGCCTCCAGTTTCCATCTGGCTATTTGGTGAAGATCCCAAGACAGAAGTATTCTCATCTCTGCTTCCCACCGGTCTAAAGGAGAAGGTCCAATTTTCTTGTAATGATGGGCTTAAGTTGGATCCAGTGAACGTGTCTTCAGTTTCCAAGGAATCACATTATGTTGTGGTCAAATCGCAAGCTTCCAAGTCCCTGCTTTCAATTAACCAGGTGAAAGAAGTCCTGGCCCTTGCATCTTCTGTGTGGGAAGCTAATCTTACTGGACTCAAAGAGACTGGGCAACCTGAGATCTCTAATGTCTCATATACCTCATTCTACCAGGGGAATATTGTGATGGCTCTGACTATGTGTGCTCCTATCCTTCGTCTACAAGTTATTCTGGCGAGCTTGAAGAAGAGGGGCCGTAAAGGGGGGGGGGTACTGTAACAACTCTGGCATCACGTCATGGCCTCACATCTCTCACACTATCTTACCCACTGCTCCAGGTCATGATGTGGTTTCTGTTTCATGCCAGCTCCATGTTCTGTGTCTCTGCTCTCTGCATGCCTCATGGCTATGTGTATAGGGGCCGGCGCCTGAACTCTCTGGTTCTTATAGGAATCAGGTGCATCTGTCTAATCAGTTCCTGACCAATTATGTAGAGGCCTCCTGTATATAGTGCAGCTCCACCCTGTGGTCTGGGCCTGTGCAATGTGTTAGCTCAGTTAGTATTTAGCTGCTGAGTTTGCCTGGCCTTGCTCTGAGTTACTCCCTCTCTGGAGGCTTTTCTCTGTGCTATTGCCTTGATCTTGTAGTCCGCCCTCCAGGAGGCAGAATATCCTGGTCCCTGTGTCTTTGTCCCTGTGTCTTGTTCCATTGCCTTGTCTGTACTTAGTCTTATCTCGGTCTCCTTGTCTGTGGCTTCCTTCCCTGCTGTGTCTTTCCTTGTGTTCTCAGTCTGCTTACACTCCGCACTCTTGCGGCTCTGCCTGCTCTGTATCTTGGTGGCTTTGCCGCTGCTCCGCACTCCTGCGGTTCTGCTCCGTTCTACTCTGCTCCGCTCCCATTGCTGCAGAAACCTTTTGCTGCAGTTCCTCTCTGCAATCCTTGCGGTTCCACTCTGCTTAGCTTCTGCAGTATCTCTTGCTGCAGCTTCTCTCCACATTCTTTGTGGCTCTGCTCAGCTTTTGTTGCTACGCTATCTCTTGCTGCTTTTCCACTCCTATCTGCAGTCTTGCACTCCTCTCCTGTGTGAACAGGTCCCTACCTGTTTCTTCATACCTCATTCCTTTCTGCTTGTTTCCTTTCCTGCACCTCCTGTGTGAACAGGTCCCTACCTGTTCCTTCATATTTCATATCTGTTCCTGCACCTCCAGTGTGAACAGGTCCCTACCTGTTCCTCCAAACTACATATCTGTTCCTGCACCTCCAGTGTGAACAAGTCCCTACCTGTTCCTCCAAACTACATATCTGTACCTGCACCTCCAGTGTGAACAAGTCCCTACCTGTTCCTCCAAACTACATATCTGTACCTGCACCTCCAGTGTGAACAGGCCCCTACCTGTTCCTCCAAACTACATATCTGTTCCTGCACCTCCAGTGTGAACAGGTCCCTACCTGTTCCTCCAAACTACATATCTGTACCTGCACCTCCAGTGTGAACAGGCCCCTACCTGTTCCTTCATATACCACATCAACCAATCCTGTGTTCCTGCCAGTCCTGCCGTTCCTGCCCTGCCTTCCAGTCCTGTGTTCTCTGCAGTGCCTCCCAATCCTGTGTTCCTGCCGTTCCTGCCCTGCCTTCCAGTCCTGTGTTCCTGCTGTCCTAGCCAGTCCTGTGTTCTCTGCTGTGTCTCTGCCAGTCTACTCGTCTGAGTTCCAGCCGTGCTCTTCTGCCAGTCCTGCCTAATGCCCGCACCAATCCTGGTGTTCCTGTCTCCCAAGTGGGATCAGCAGCCACAGCCAGACACCACCCTGGAGTAGCACCTGGCAGCTGCCTGCTGCACAAGCCTGACCTCACCATCAGAGGCTCCAGTGAAAACCCAGGCAGCTGTCATAGTCACGCCCCTTCCAGGGTAGTCTGGTTTGTGGCACAGTGGGGCTGTGAAGAGGCGTCTAGGCCGTGTTAGGTACGCTCCACGGCTATTTCTAGTTGTGTGATAGGATTAGGGGTTGCGGTCAGCAGAGCTCCCACTTCTCAGAGCTTGTCCTGTGTTGGCTTAACCATCAGGTCGTTCCGGGTGCTCCTAACCACCAGGTCCATAACAGTACAGCTGGCCCGAAGTATTAATGCATCTCAATAGAGGGATAAGAGAAGTTCTGAGACCATTTTTTTTTCTCTGCAGTGTTTTTTGTCTTTCTTTTCCCCTAAACCTTTGGGTGGTTCAGGACACAGGTGTAGATCATCTCACTGCAAGGGTACAAAACATTCAAGATTTTGTGGTTCAGAATCCGATGTTAGAGCCTAGAATTCCAATTCCTGATTTGTTTTCTGGGGATAGATCTAAGTTCCTGAATTTCAAAAATAATTGTAAACTGTTTCTAGCTTTGCAACCCCGCTCCTCTGGTGACCCCATTCAACAAGTAAAAATCATTGTTTCTTTGTTGCGTGGTGACCCTCAAGACTGGGCATTTTCCCTTGCGCCAGAGGATCCTGCATTGCGTGATGTAGATGCGTTTTTTCTGGCGCTTGGATTGCTTTATGATGAACCAAATTCAGTGGATCAGGCAGAGAAAATCTTGCTGGCTTTGTGTCAGGGTCAGGATGAAGCGGAGGTGTACTGTCAGAAGTTTAGAAAGTGGTCTGTGCTTACTCAGTGGAATGAGTGTGCCCTGGCAGCAATTTTCAGAAAGGGTCTTTCTGAAGCCCTTAAGGATGTCATGGTGGGATTTCCCACGCCTGCTGGTCTGAATGAGTCTATGTCCTTGGCCATTCAGATCGATCGGCACTTGCATGAGTGCAAAGCTGTGCACCATTTGGCGGTATTCTCTGAGCATAGGCCTGAGCCTATGCAATGTGATAGGACTTTGACCAGAGCTGAACGGCAAGAACACAGGCATCGGAATGGGCTGTGTTTTTACTGTGGTGATTCCACTCATGCTATCTCCGATTGTCCTAAGCGCACTAAGCGGTTCGCTAAGTCTGCCACTATTGGTACGGTACAGTCTAAATTTCTTTTGTTCATTACTCTGATTTGCTCTTTGTCGTCCTATTCTGTTATGGCATTTGTGGATTCAGGCGCTGCCCTGAATTTGATGGACTTGGAGTTTGCCAGGCGCTGTGGTTTTTTCTTGGAGCCCTTGCAGTATCCTATTCCATTGAGAGGAATTGATGCTACGCCTTTGGCCAAGAATAAGCCTCAGTACTGGACTCAATTGACCATGTGCATGGCTCCTGCACATCAGGAGGATATTCGCTTTTTGGTGTTGCATAATCTGCATGATGTGGTCGTTTTGGTGTTGCCATGGCTACAGGTCCATAATCCAGTATTGGATTGGAAATCTATGTCTGTGTCCAGCTGGGGTTGTCAAGGGGTACATGGTGATGTTCCATTGCTGTCAATTTCGCCTTCCACTCCTTCTGAAGTCCCTGAGTTTCTGTCGGATTACCGGGATGTATTTGAGGAGCCCAAATCCGGTGCCTTACCGCCTCATAGGGATTGCGATTGTGCTATTAATTTGATTCCTGGTAGTAAGTTTCCTAAGGGCCGACTGTTTAATTTATCTGTGCCAGAGCACGCCGCTATGCGGAGTTATATAAAGGAATCCTTGGAGAAAGGTCATATTCGCCCGTCGTCATCACCGTTGGGAGCAGGGTTCTTTTTTGTGGCCAAGAAGGATGGCTCTTTGAGACCTTGTATTGATTACCGCCTTCTTAATAAGATCACAGTCAAATTTCAGTACCCTTTGCCGTTGCTGTCTGATTTGTTTGCTCGGATTAAGGGGGCTAGTTGGTTCACCAAGATAGATCTTCGAGGGGCGTATAATCTTGTGCGAATTAAACAGGGCGATCAATGGAAAACAGCATTTAATACGCCCGATGGCCATTTTGAGTACCTGGTTATGCCATTCGGGCTTTCTAATGCTCCATCTGTGTTTCAGTCCTTTATGCATGACATCTTCCGAGAGTACCTGGATAGATTCATGATTGTATATTTGGATGATATTTTGGTTTTTTCGGATGATTGGGAGTCTCATGTGAAGCAGGTCAGAATGGTGTTCCAGGTCCTTCGTGCGAATTCCTTGTTTGTGAAGGGGTCGAAATGTCTCTTTGGGGTTCAGAAGGTTTCATTTTTGGGTTTCATTTTTTCCCCTTCTACTATCGAGATGGACCCTGTTAAAGTTCAGGCCATTTATGATTGGACTCAGCCGACATCTGTGAAGAGCCTGCAGAAGTTCCTGGGCTTTGCTAATTTTTACCGTCGCTTCATCGCTAATTTTTCTAGTGTTGCTAAACCGTTGACTGATTTGACCAAGAAAGGTGCTCATGTGGTCAATTGGTCCTCTGCGGCTGTAGAGGCGTTTCAGGAGTTGAAGCATCATTTTTCTTCTGCCCCTGTGTTGTGCCAGCCAGATGTTTCGCTCCCGTTTCAGGTCGAGGTTGATGCTTCTGAGATTGGAGCAGGGGCTGTTTTGTCGCAAAGAAGTTCTGATGGCTCGGTGATGAAACCATGTGCCTTCTTTTCTGGAAAATTCTCGCCTGCTGAGCGCAATTATGATGTTGGCAATCGAGAGTTGTTGGCCTTGAAGTGGGCATTCGAGGAGTGGCGACATTGGCTTGAAGGAGCCAAGCATCGCGTGGTGGTCTTGATGGATCACAAGAATTTGACTTATCTCGAGTCTCCCAAACGGTTGAATCCTAGACAGGATCGATGGTCGCTGTTTTTCTCCTGTTTTGATTTTGTGGTTTCGTACCTTCCGGGCTCTAAGAATGTGAAGGCTGATGCCCTGTCAAGGAGTTTTGTGCCTGACTCTCCGGATGTTCCTGAGCCGGCGGGTATTCTCAAAGAGGGGGTAATTTTGTCTGCCATCTTCCCTGATTTGCGGCGCGTGCTGCAGAAGTTTCAGGCTGATAGACCTGACCGTTGCCCAGCGGAGAAACTGTTTGTCCCTGATAGATGGACTAGTAGAGTTATCTCTGAGGTTCATTGTTCGGTGTTGGCGGGTCATCCTGGAATCTTTGGTACCAGAGATTTGGTGGCTAGATCCTTTTGGTGGCCTTCTTTGTCACGGGATGTGCGTTCTTTTGTGCAGTCCTGTGGGACTTGTGCTCGGGCTAAGCCCTGCTGTTCTCGTGCCAGTGGGTTGCTTTTGCCCTTGCCGGTCCCGAAGAGGCCCTGGACGCATATTTCCATGGATTTTATTTCAGATCTCCCTGTCTCTCAAAGGATGTCGGTCATCTGGGTGGTTTGTGATCGCTTCTCTAAGATGGTCCATTTGGTACCCTTGTCTAAATTGCCTTCCTCCTCTGATTTGGTGCCATTGTTTTTCCAGCATGTGGTTCGTTTGCATGGCATTCCGGAGAACATCGTCTCGGACAGAGGTTCCCAGTTTGTTTTGAGGTTTTGGCGGTCCTTTTGTGCTAAGATGGGCATTGATTTGTCTTTTTCTTCGGCTTTCCATCCTCAGACAAATGGCCAAACCGAACGAACTAATCAGACTTTGGAAACATATCTGAGATGCTTTGTTTCTGCTGATCAGGATGATTGGGTGTCCTTCTTGCCTTTGGTGAGTTCGCCCTTAATAATCGGGCCAGCTCGGCTACTTTGGTTTTGCCTTTTTTCTGTAATTCTGGTTTCCATCCTCGTTTCTCTTCAGGGCAGGTTGAGCCTTCGGACTGTCCTGGTGGTGGACAGGTTGCAGCAGATTTGGACTCATGTGGTGGACAATTTGACGTTGTCCCAGGAGAAGGCTTAATGTTTCGCTAACCGCCGGCGCTGTGTTGGTCCCTGACTTCGTGTTGGGGATTTGGTTTGGTTGTCATCTCGTCATGTTTCTATGAAGGTTTCCTCTCCTAAGTTTAAGCCTCGTTTCATTGGTCCGTATAAGATTTCTGAAGTTCTCAATCCTGTGTCATTTCGTTTGGCTCTTCCAGCTTCTTTTGCCATCCATAATGTGTTCCATAGGTCATTATTGCGGAGATACGTGGCGCCTATGGTTCCCTCCGTTGATCCTCCTCCCCCGGTGTTGGTCGAGGGGGAGTTGGAGTATGGGGTGGAGAAGATTTTGGATTCTCGTATTTCGAGACGGAAACTCCAGTACCTGGTCAAGTGGAAGGGTTATGGTCAGGAAGATAATTCCTGGGTTTTTGCCTTTGATGTTCATGCTGCCGATCTAGTTCGTGCCTTTCATTTGGTTCGTCCTGATCGGCCTGGGGGCTCTGGTGAGGGTTCGGTGACCCCTCCTCAAGGGGGGGGTACTGTTGTGAATTCTGTTATCGAACTCCCTCCTGTGGTCATGAATGGTACTTTGGCGAGTTCTGTCCATGGACTCCCTCTGGTGGCTGTGAGTGGAGCTGCTGCTTCTGAGGTTCCTTCCACAGGTGACATGGTCTATTCTTTGGCTGGCTGTTCTATTTAACTCCACTCAGATCGTTACTCCATTCCAGCTGTCAATGTTCTTGTACTGGTTCAGTTCGCTCTTGGATCTTTCTGGTGACCTGTCTACTCCAGCAGAAGCTAAGTTCCTGCTAGTTAATTATTTGTTCTTTGTTTCCTTGTCCAGCTGGCTATCATGATCTTGCCCTGCTAGCTGGAAGCTCTGGGATGCAGAGTGGCACCTCCGCACCGTGAGTCGGTGCGGAGGTCTTTTTGCACACTCTGCGTGGTCTTTTGGTAGGGTTTTGTGCTGACCGCAAAGTTACCTTTCCTATCCTCAGTCTGTTTAGTAAGTCTGGCCTCCCTTTGCTAAAACCTGTTTCATTTCTGTGTTTGTGACTTTCATCTTAACTCACAGTCAATATATGTGGGGGGCTGCCCTTTCCTTTGGGGAATTTCTCTGAGGCAAGTTAGGCTTTATTTTCTATCTTTAGGGCTAGTTAGCTCTTAGGCTGTGAAGAGGCGTCTAGGTCGTGTTAGGTACGCTCCACGGCTATTTCTAGTTGTGTGATAGGATTAGGGGTTGCGGTCAGCAGAGCTCCAACTTCTCAGAGCTTGTCCGGTGTTGGCTTAACCATCAGGTCGTTCCGGGTGCTCCTAACCACCAGGTCCATAACAGGAACAGCTCTCACTCTGTGATCCGTGGAGAGTGACTGACTCTTCAGTTAGCGAATACACGTCATTCCCTTACTCACCAGTCCTTCTCCTGTATTGACTATTTCCTCATCTCCACACAACTATTTACCCAACATCATGATTCTCGCATCCACCCAATACTGATCTCAGATCATGCTCCCATTTCATTATCCCTGACTTTAACAGACCCAAGCCCCCAGACATGACATTGGAGATTTCCATCCTACCTGACAGAATCAGAGGATTTCAAAACCTTTCTTAAATTACACTGGAATGACTTCCTAGATGACATCATCCATTCGGACAATATCCCTCTACTCTGGGCCACTTCTAAGGCTGTCATGAGAGGCCATATCATCGGTTAACTGTCATGCAGGAAAATACATAGAAAGAAATTTGATGCCTTACATGCCTCCCTCCTTCAGACTCAGACAACACTTGCCCTGTCCCCATCCCCTGATGCACAACAAGCTTATTCTATGGCTAAACATCTCCTGGACTCTTATACATTCCGAATCACACTGGCAAATCCAATTAACCTGAAATAAATTTTACTGCTGAGGAAATAAGACTGGCAAATTGCTAGCTATCCTAAATAAAAGAAAACCCACCCTACAAACCAGTTATAAAACTGCAGAACCCCATAACAGTGACTGCTATTAGGACCTACACAGAGCCTCCCCTGCCAATCTCGCCACAATTAACTCCTTTTTGAACTTTATTAACCCCTTTCTGACATTAGACGTACTATCCCGTCGAGGTGGGGTGGGCCCCTATGACCACCGACAGGATAGTACTTCATACGCGATCGGCCGCGCTCAAGGAGAGAGCGCGGCCGGGTGTCAGCTGCCTATCGCAGCTGACATCTGGCACTATGTGCCAGGAGCGGTCACGGACCGCTCCCGGCACATTAACCCCCGGCACATCACGATCAAACATGATCGCGATGTGCCGGCGGTACAGGGAAGCATCGCGCAGGGAGGGGGCTCCCTGCGGGCTTCCCTGAGCCCCCCGCAGCAACGCGATGTGATCGCGTTGCTGCGAGGGTCTCCCTACCTCCCTCCCTGTAGCAGGCCCGGATCCAAGATGGTCGTGGCATCCGAATCCTGCAGGGAGGGAGATGGCTTCACAGAGCCTGCTCAGGGCAGGCACTGTGAAGCCTGCAGTGCTCTGAGACACATCAATGATCTGACAGAATGCTATGCAAACCAATCTGTGATGTCCCCCCCCCCCCCGGGACAAAGTAAAAAAGTTAAAAAAAAAATTTCCAAATGTGTAAAAAAAAAAAATAAAAATAAAAATATTCCTAAATAATGAAAAAAAAATATATATTATTCCCATAAATACATTTCTTTATCTAAATAAAAAAAACAACAATAAAACTGCACATATTTAGTATCGCCGCGTCCGTAACGACCCACCTATAAAACTGGCCCACTAGTTAACCCCTTCAGTAAAAACCGTAAGAAAAAAAAAACGAGGCAGAAAACAACGCTTTATTATCATACCGCCGAACAAAAAGTGGAATAACACGTGAACAAAAAGACATATATAAATAACCATGGTACCGCTGAAAATGTCATCTTGACCCGCAAAAAACGAGCCGCTATACAGCATCATCAGCAAAAAATAAAAAAGTTATAGTGAGAATAAAGCGATGCAAAAATAATTATTTTTTCTATAAAATAGTTTTTATCGTATAAAAGCGCCAAAACATTAAAAAATGATATAAATGAGGTGTCGCTGTAATCGTACTGACCCGAAGAATAAAACTGCTTTATCAATTTTACCAAACGCGGAACGGTATAAACACCTCCCCCAAAAGAAAATCATGAATAGCTGGTTTTTGGCCATTCTGCCTCACAAAAAACAAGACCTCACATGACTCTGTGGACCAAAATATGGAAAAATGTGGTAATGCAAAAAATATTTTTGCAATAAAAAGCGTCTTTCAGTGTGTGACGGCTGCCAATCATAAAAATCCGCTAAAAAACCCGCTATAAAAGTAAATCAAACCCCCCTTCATCACCCCCTTAGTTAGGGAAAAATTAAAAAAATGTACTTATTTCCATTTTCCCATTAGGGTTAGGTCTAGAATTAGGGTTAGGGCTAGGGTTAGGGTTGGGGCTAGGGTTAAGGCTACAGTTAGGGTTGGGGCTAAAGTTACGGTTAGGGTTTAGATTACATTTACAGTTGGGAATAGGGTTGGGATTAGGGTTAGGTGTGTTAGGTCTCGAATTCCCGCTTCTGCACAGGGGGAATCTCGAGCCATCTCCGCTGCGGTCTCCCATTCTTATCCAGCCGCAGTGGAGCCTGCTCAGCAGGGACGTCGGTCCCAGCGTCTTGTTCAGTCTCACTCTGTACAGAGAGTTACTGCTGCTTCTTCAGCTTCTGCCATTAAAGCCAGTGCTGGTCAGCAGCGAGCGGACTTCTCTGGGACTAAGTCCTTGTCTGCACACACTGAGCATGCCCAGGGCAAGATCTCCCGTTGGAGATCGAGGGTCATGTGCTCAGGCTCTGCAGCACATTCCATTGGTCCTCTTGGCAGGTCTTGGAAGGGCAAAGTTTCTGTGGCCACTTCCTGTGCTGCAGCTATATAAACTGCGCATGACCGCACGGCCATGCGCTAGTGTACAATTGGTAATGTGTGTATGTTGTGAGTGCAAGTCGTCCTTGGATACCCCTACCCTATTGAATGTCTGTTTGCGGAAGGTGTATGGCTGCTATCTAGCGCCCGACTTATCCTACTGCACGAATCACACATTACAGCGTCCAGTTGCTGTGACCGCCAGTACGGCGCCGTGCACTTCCTCTGTGCTTTCCTTACCCATGCCTGGGTGGTTAGTGGCGTTCGTCAGTGCGGCACCGCATGCACTCTTGTGCCTTAATATTGTTATATAGTTTCCTTACACACCCAGTTGCGGTGTTGTGCCAGCAAGGGTCTAATCGGACTTCAATCCTAATTGGGGTTGAGTTCGCTGACTACTTGCTCACGCTCTATGTGCGGTACCGCGGTCCTGTGACGCAACAGGATCGCTTCCTTCACGCTGGGTGAAGTTTAACCCACGTGTGTATACTTATGAGTACCGCCATATAGTCCGTCATTACTTGGCAGCAGGTTCCATCTCTGCACGGTGGACCCCGGGCTGCGAACGCACCATACTCTATTTGTCTTAATATTTGGTGCGTTCCGCTAGCCCTAACAAGGTGTGTGTCAAGGTTAGAGGTGTGGTTAGGGTTACTGTTGGGATTAGGGTTAGGGGTGTGTTTGGATTAGGGTTTCAGTTATAATTGGGGGGTTTCCACTGTTTAGGCACATCAGGGGCTCTCCAAACGTGACATGGCGTCCGATCTCAATTCCAGCCAATTCTGCGTTGAAAAAGTAAAACAGTGCTTCTTCCCTTCCGAGCTCTCCCGTGTGCCCAAACAGGGGTTTACCCCAACATATGGGGTATCAGCGTACTCAGGACAAATAAGACAACAACTTTTGGGGTCCAATTTCTGCTGTTACGCTTGGGAAAATACAAAACTGGGGGCTAAAAAATTATTTTTGTGGGAAAAAAAAAGATTTTTTATTTTCTCGGCTCTGCGTTATAAACTGTAGTGAAACACTTGGGGGTTCAAAGTTCTCACAACACATCTAGATAAGTTCCCTGGTGGGTCTTTTTTCCAATATGGGGTCACTTGTGGGGGGTTTCTACTGTTTAGGTACATTAGGGGCTCTGCAAACGCAATGTGACGCCTGCAGACCATTCCATCTAAGTCTGCATTCCAAATGGCACTCCTTCCCTTCCGAGCCCACCCATGCGCCCAAACGGTGGTTCCCCCCACATATGGGGTGTCAGCGTACTCAGGACAAATTGGACAACAACTTTTGGGGTCGAATTTCTCCTCTTACCCTCGGGAAAATACAAAACTGGGGGCTAAAAAATAATTTTGGGGGGAAAGTTTTTTGTTTTTTTTTTCACGTCTCTGCGTTACAAACTGTAGTGAAACACTTGGGGGTTCAAAGCTCTCACAATACATCTAGATAAGTTCCTTAGGGGGTCTAGTTTCCAAAATGGTGTCACTTGTGGGGGGGTTTCTACTGTTTAGGTACATTAGGGGCTCTGCAAACGCAATGTGACACCTGCAAACCATTCCATCTAAGTCTGCATTCCAAATGGCGCTCCTTCCCTTCCGAGCCCTCCCATGCGCCCAAACAGTGGTTCCCCCCACATATGGTGTATCATCGCACTCAGGACAAATTGGGCAACAAATTTTGGGGTCCAATTTCTCCTGTTACCCTCGGGAAAATACAAAACTGGGGGCTAAAAAAATAATTTTTGTGGGAAAAAATGTTTGTTTTATTTTTACGGCTCTGCATTATAAACTTCTGTGAAGCCCTTGGTGGGTCAAAGCGCTCAAAACACATCTAGATAAGTTCCTTAGTTCCTTCCCTTCCGAGCTCTCCCATGCGCCCAAACAGTGGTTTACCCCCACATATGGGGTATCAGCGTACTCAGGACAAATTGGACAACAACTTTTGGGGTCGAATTTCTCCTCTTACCCTCGGGAAAATACAAAACTGGGGGCTAGAAAATAATTTTGGGGGGAAAGTTTTTTTTTTTAATTATTTTCACGGCTCTGCGTTACAAACTGTAGTGAAACACTTGGGGGTTCAAAGCTCTCACAATACATCTAGATAAGTTCCTTAGGGGGTCTAGTTTCCAAAATGGTGTCACTTGTGGGGGGTTTCTACTGTTTAGGTACATTAGGGGCTCTGCAAACGCAATGTGACACCTGCAAACCATTCCATCTAAGTCTGCATTCCAAATGGCGCTCCTTCCCTTCCGAGCCCTCCCATGCGCCCAAACAGTGGTTCCCCCCACATATGGTGTATCATCGCACACAGGACAAATTGGGCAACAAATTTTGGGGTCCAATTTCTCCTGTTACCCTCGGGAAAATACAAAACTGGGGGCTAAAAAAATTATTTTTGTGGGAAAAAATGTTTGTTTTATTTTTACGGCTCTGCATTATAAACTTCTGTGAAGCCCTTGGTGGGTCAAAGCGCTCAAAACACATCTAGATAAGTTCCTTAGTTCCTTCCCTTCCGAGCTCTCCCATGCGCCCAAACAGTGGTTTACCCCCACATATGGGGTATCAGTGTTCTCAGGACAAATTGTACAACAACTTTTGGGGTCCAATTTCTTCTCTTACCCTTGGGAAAATAAAAAATTGGGGGCGAAAAGATAATTTTTGTGGAAAAATATGATTTTTTTATTTTTACGGTTCTGCATTATAAACTTCTGTGAAGCGCTTTGTGGGTCAAAGTGCTCACCACACCTCTAGATAAGTTCCTTAGGGGGTCTACTTTCCAAAATGGTGTCACTTGTGGGGGGTTTCAATGTTTAGGCACATCAGGGGCTCTCCAAACGCAACATGGTGTCCCATCTCGATTCCAGTCAATTTTGCATTGAAAAGTCAAATGGCGCTCCTTCGCTTCCAAGTTCTGTCATGTGCCCAAACAGTGGTTTACCCCCACATATGGGGTATCGGTGTACTCAGGAGAAATTGTACAACAACTTTTGGGGTCCATTTTCTCCTGTTACCCTTGGTAAAATAAAACAAATTGGAGCTGAAGTAAATTTTTTGTGAAAAAAAGTTAAATGTTCATTTTTATTTAAACATTCCAAAAATTCCTGTGAAGCACCAGAAGGGTTAATAAACTTCTTGAATATGGTTTTGAGCACCTAGAGGGGTGCAGTTTTTTGATTGGTGTCACACTTGGGTATTTTCTATCATATAGACCCCTCAAAATGACTTCAAATGAGATGTGGTCCCTAAAAAAAATGGTGTTGTAAAAATGAGAAATTGCTGGTCAACTTTTAACCCTTATAACTCCCTAACAAAAAAAAATTTTGGTTCCAAAATTGTGCTGATGTAAAGTAGACATGTGGGAAATGTTACTTATTAAGTATTTTGTGTGACATATCTCTGTGATGTAATTGCATAAAAATTCAAAGTTGGAAAATTGCGAAATTTTCATAATTTTTGACAAATTTCCGTTTTTTTCACAAATAAACGCAAGTAATATCAAAGAATTTTTACCACTATCATGAAGTACAATATGTCACGAGAAAGCAACGTCAGAATCATTGGGATCCGTTGTAGCGTTCTAGAGTTATAACCTCATAAATGGACAGTGGTCAGAATTGTAAAAATTGGCCCGGTCATTAACGTGCAAACCACCCTTAGGCGTAAAGAGGTTAATTTACCATCTCTGACCACTGACGATCAAGTGATGTTAGAGTCAAATATAAGAGGATGGAGTGAGACAAGCTATAACAGATGCATCTAACGGTAAGACCCCAGGCACTGATGGTCTCTGATGAATATTATAAGATTCTCTCCCCTGACTTAGTGCCCATTTTAACTAACCTTTTTAATGAAGCTTTTCTTCAAGGGGCTTCTATCGACCTATATACTTACTCATGCACAATAGGTATCCTTAAATCTAATAGAGACTCATTATTGCCACAATCTTACTACCCAATCTCACTCCTCAACCATGATTATAAACTCTTGGCGAAGATCCTAGCAAACCATCTATAAACGTTGCTGCCTGGCCTTCTATGTGAGGCTCAGACAGGCTTTACCGAGGAACGGAGCAGTGTGGCAAATATACGCATGGCGGTCACGGCCACGCTCTTCGCCCAAGACACAACAAGACCAACTGCAATGCTGATGAGTCTGGATTACAAAAAGGCCTTTTATAGAGTGGCAATGCCTTTCTTATATGAAATCCTGGGCAGGGGAAATTTCGGCCCAAGATACCTACAGTATGTCCAATACTTTCATACAAATGCAAATACTTGTGTGACGGTTAACCGATATAGGGCACCAACAATAGATCTCTTTCGGAGAGTCAAACAGGGATATCCTTTGTCACCCCTCCTATTCAACCTCTATAGACCCCCTTACTACGCCACCTATTGCAGACCCCTATTTTTAGGGGGCTTACGATGGGCTCTAGAGAATTAAAGGTTGCAGCATTTACAGATGATATTCTGCTGGTAGTAACTAACCCCAAACAGGTCTTGCTCATTCCCTTATACGAGAGTTAGAAGATATGGCAGGGGGGGCATGGTTTGCAAGGGAACAGGAGCAGACCTATCTTATAGGAGCTCCTGCAATTTCCCTGATTCAAATTGCTAAAGCTTACAAAAAAGTGGAAATTTTGGACCCAAGTATGCCAGGAACCAGTTATAAGAAGAGAGGACCCACTTTTGTGGAGAAGATTCCTTCCCCAGGACGGGAAAGCCGAGGGAGCTCTGGAGGAGCCTTTCCCGCGCCAGGAAGCAAACATGCCGAACCTGCAGCCTGGAAGCCGACACCCTGCCGGGCCCCGGCGAAACCGGTGACTTCTAATAAGCAGCTGACCCGTGGGACACTGTCCGGGATGAAAATCCCTCTCTCCGCGGCCCCAGCGGTGACAGGCGGCGGCGGAGGGAAGAAACAGAGAGCCGCGGTGGACCCGGGCGCCGGGGGGAAGTACACAGCGGCTGAGGATGACTCAGCGATTCTCCTACAGCAGGCTCCCAGCAAGACGCAGCCTAACAGCTGGAGCCAGAGGAGCAGCCTGAATCACACAGCACAGGAATTTGTGCCGAAGACTTGTGCAGCAGCCGGAGCCTGAGCTCTGAGTGCAGCATCGCCGACACAGGAGGGAGCACCACCGCTTGCAGAGGAGGCAGACACAGAGACACGCCGGGGCATCTCCGACATGGAGGAGGAAAGCACCATGCTAGGCACAGCAGACAGGAGACCGCGCTCTGGACAGGGGACAGGAGGGGGCCAGTGGACTTCAGCGCTGGTAAGCAGACCGCAGCATATTCCCTCACAACTTATACAAACACCCCCATATAATCATATTTCGGGGGATTTAAGGGGGATCACCTGCGCTGATTGGAAGCGTGACCTTAATTTACAGTCAGATGGTAATAACCTCACTGATATTAGTTCTTCCTGCCACACTACCAAAAGCACACAGAATGAGAGCCTTAAAGGGACGTTACCAGGAGAGGTCCCTGAAAGCTCTGGGATTCTAATGAACACTCCCGTGATTAATTCAGAGTTCTATAGGGCTCTGAGCACATGCTTTGAGAGATTTGATGCTTCACTGAGAGCACGGGGATATGGAGGAGACGAGAGCGTATTGATAGAGTCACCTGACAGCTTTACAGGATCTTTGGAGAGCCTGGAGGGTTTACACTCAAATGAGCCCTTTGATCCTTCTGACATTTCTGACTATGATTCAAGTGACTTCTCTGAAAGCTCCTCATTAAATGAGGTTCCAAGTGAGAAATCTAAACCTATTGAAAAACAAAATTCTCAAAGTCCTTCCCCCAATTTACTACTACTACTGGAAGAGATTCCCGCATCAGATGATTACCCGACAGAGGGCTTCATGGTGTCACTTCTTAAAGCATTTCTAATCACAATGAACCTTTGCGGTAAAAGAGTAAATCTTGGATTTAAACAAATAGGCTGAACTGGATGGACAAATGTCTTTTTTCGGCCTTACTAACTATGTTATGTTACTATGTTAAATAATACATACATGCTAGCCACCTTAGGGAGAGACCCAAGTTGGGCTAAATGTAGCGGGACGAAAGAGACCGAAAAGCCCTCTACTCAAAGGAAATACATAGTGGATGCTTTCCTGAAACGGAAAGTACTTGCAAGCAGCATAATACAAAGAATAGGTTTACCCAGAATCCTTTGCAGTAGGCGGAGCTATGCAAATCATCTCTTTCCACCCCTGTCTAATCCACAGCGCTTGGAACCGCCAAGCGTGCAATGCTGCGGATTAGTTTCTAAATTTACACAGCCAACCACAGGTAGGAATTGGTTGGCTGTGTAAATTTAGAAACTAATCCGCAGCATTGCACGCTTGGCGGTTCCAAGCGCTGTGGATTAGACAGGGGTGGAAAGAGATGATTTGCATAGCTCCGCCTACTGCAAAGGATTCTGGGTAAACCTGCTATTCTTTGTATTATGCTGCTTGCAAGTACTTTCCGTTTCAGGAAAGCATCCACTATATGTTAAATAAACAACTCAAAGGCAACCGAAGCTTTCTTAAAAAAACGTTTTAGAAAGATACTAGTTTCAGTAAATAATGACATTGAGTTAACTCCTTCTACCATATCTGTTGGCGATTAGACTGTCCCAGAATCATCTGCATCTATCAACAAAAATAAAAAGAATGAACATAGCAGTTCTCAGACCGTGCCCAAGACCCCAAAATCACTGGAGGAGATTCAAAAAGATATGGATCTCTTCAAAACCAACTTAACTAATTTTGAGGATTTTAGAAGGAAGAACAACATTAAGATCAGGGGTATACCAGAGGCGATCCAGTCTTCCCAGTTGGAAAGCTATGTTTCCTCAATGATCTGTCATTTATTCCCTAATGCCAATGAAAGTCTTTTGATCGAAAAAGCCGTTAGAATACGTAGACCGCCCTCGCTTCCAAAGGAACTGTCCAGAGATGTTATTGTTTCATTTTACCCAAATTGGGTGAGGAACGCGCTCCTTGGTACGTCAAAGGAACCGAGATTTCTCTCATCCCCATACAAACACTTGGTCTTTTACAAGGACCTGTCAAAAGTCACTCTGCAAAAGAGAAAAGCCTTCTCACATATCACGCGTGAACTTTTACGGGCCGGGCTTCCTTATGTCTGGACTAGATCTTCAACCCTCCAGATGAAACATTCGTCAGGATTAATTCACGTTTCTTCTCCGGATGAGGGCATTAAATTCCTCAAGTGTGCTGGAGTTAAATTCTCTAGGGCCTCCTTCGGATTACCCTCCACAATGAGGCTGGCTATTTGCCCCAGCTGACCATTCTCAATGCGGGCAATCTGCGACTAGATACTTGAGTAATTGAAATAACTCTTTTCCACTTTGAAAGCTTTCTTTTTCTTTTTATTTATTTTTTGGATCAAAACCGAACTTTCCGCCACAAAGTCTTAGGGTCGCCAAAGGGCAACCCAGGACGCGGCAGGCATTGTTTTGCATATTACAATACATGACCTAATCAACCTTTGCATCAAAGACTTTTAGGTTCCTCATCCGAGCATATTAATACTACTGAACAGCTTACAATACTGAGTCGCCAATGATACTATTTAGTACTTTACTTTCAGATCTGACACGAAAGCATCAATTATTTTCTGTGCTATTCTACGCTTAAGCTGCTTCTATTTTTGTTAAAAGTACCTATTGATCTAATTCTAGGTCCAGTTCTTAAGGAACATTTAATTCTGTTAATGTTACATGTCGTTGTACTACATTGAAAGGATGCTTTATTCTTAGGTGCTAATACGGAGCGACAGTTATTATGAGTATATTTATGCTACTGTACGTTTGTATGTTTTTTACAGATTTTTAGGTTCATTACCTGGACATATCAGTTTTATTTCTACGCTTAGTTTTTTTTTCTTTAAGCAACATTGCATTCTATTAATATTTCATGTTGATTTACTACTTTAAAAGGTTGCTTTACTTTTAAGCGCCAATACGAAGCGACGGCTATATTGGGTAAATTTATGCTACTGTATGTTGGTTTTTACATATGCCTGTCTTTCTTCTTTCCTCATTCCCCATAATACCTGGGGATTTCTTTCCCTTCCCTATCCCTATTTTTTCCCTACCCCTTTATCCATATCCCTTATATAATGAAAAATCAATAAAAAAAAATTTGAAAAAGAAGATATGGCAGGCTTATTGGGCTATAATATTAATTGGAATAAAACAGAGGTGATGATGCTGTGTGGCCCCTCCAAACCGTTATGGGTATCAAGGTTCCCATGTCAGTTTACTACTGGCTCATTAAAATATTTGGGAATACAGGTGACAAGACACCCAGCTAAATTGTACAAAACCAATATTAATGCATGTCTCAAAAACTTAGAATCCACCTCAGCCAAATGGAAGGATTTTAGCTTGTCATACCTAGGCAGAGCCAATTTAATTAAAATGACAGAATTTCCACGTCTTCTCTACCTCTTCCATACTCTCCCAATTTCTTTAGCTCCTAAAGAAGAGAAGCGGAACAATTATTTGTTCCGCTCATTTATCTGGGAGAGAAAAAAGCCCTGTATAGTCTTTAAATTACTCCAACCGCTGAAGGGAAATGGGGAGGATAAACTTCCCTGATATTAGACACTATAACCTAGCATCCCTATTCCGGGTGGTGGTGAACTGGCTGGGAGGGATGTCCTGTTATGCCCAATACGACTTGGAGTGCTGTCTCACCCCGGGGCTAGCTCTCCCTGCCCTCTTTCACCTCCCTTATACTGAACTGCCGGCTGAAGAAAGAGTTAACCCACTCCTGATGTCTACATGGAAGGCATGGCAGAAAATGCGCCCACTGTTCCGGCTCTCTCCCTGGGTGTCTCTCTTTCATCCACTCGTTGGTAATCCTCACTTTCAAAGTGGAAATTCTCACCCCGTCTTCTATCAATGGCACTCTCAGGGTATAACATCTATTAAACACCTAGTCTACCTCGAGGCACGCAGAATATTATTATTATAGCGCCATTTATTCCATGGTGCTTTACATGTGAGAATATATATATTCCCTTCCTTCCAATACTTACAAGGTAAAAGATATGTAACAAAAATACTAGCACATCTTCCTTAGCACGAGTGGAGAACATGCCTGCTTAGATAGTTCACTAAATCCAATTGTTTGGCCAAATAGTCACCAATTGCAAATTCATCCATGCAGCCCTGGATTATGAGCAATCCCAGTTTCCGCTAACAAAATGGCAGATCGAGGAGCCCAGTTTGTCCTGCAACACCATTCTGAAAGCTCTAGATCAAGCCTACAAATTCCTCCCTTCGGCTCATTTCCTAGAAATGAGACCGAAAATCTGTCATAGATTCTACCTAAGTCTGCAAAAAGGTTATAGAATGGGGCTGTATACAACCTCCAAATGTTTCAAATGTCACTCCCCAGAGGCCAACTTGTTCGATTGCCTGTGGGCATGCCCAGTCATCATACCATTTTGGGTCAGAGTACGACAGTTCATCATTACACATCTGACAAACGTTGCTCCTGACAAACCTCTATGGGCCATTTTTGGATATTTAAAAGCAGATAAATACACCTGCTCTCCAAGGGCCCGTAAACTACTACATTTAGTAGTGGCAGCAGGTACTGAGGCCAATCTACAAACATGGATCCACGACCATGCCCCTCCTTTCAAGATCTTTCTAGAAAAACTGTCGTTTCTGCTTCAGATGGATTGGGCTGAGGCCTCCTTGCATAGAGGGAAGGGTGCAGTCCTTTTTTTTGAAACTTGGGAAAGTTTCATCTCTCTGCTTCCACAACACATCCAGGATGACACTAAAACTTGTTTTCAACCCACAATCTGGTATATCAAGAGCAGCTACTATTGGGAGAGACACCTATATAGTTATATCTCTGGGAGAACCGCTACATAGAGACACTTCTGAGTGATGGGGGTCTACTCAGGTGTCGTTGGGTCTTGAGCTTGAAGTTAAGCACCCATGATGGGTGTCCGATATGTAAAAAATGTACCTGTTTCTGACATATTTTCTCCCCCCCCCTCCTTCCCTCCCCTTTCCAATTGTTTTGGGGGGTTTATTTTCATTTGAACCAATGCAATTTCTGGAATAGATGTTTTGACATATATGCCTCAGGTAATGTTTGCATTGATGTATGTAAGGAAAAAAAATTCTATTCAATAGAAACAAGGTTTAAAAAAAAAAAATCAAGGAACATATTCGCTCACTGAATAAAGGTTTTGAGAGCTGTTTGCCTGTACTGCTGCTTTTAAATGGATGGGTACGGTTTGCCCTTATGAGTGAATAAAAAGGTGTACTACCTAGGCAGTACTTGGGACCAGGAAAAAGCATAAAATGGCTGTTGTCCGTACATAAGAGTATGCCAATCGCTACCACGCTGTTACTTGTTTTGTACCTATTTGAAAATAGAAAGCGTTTTATGTACAGGTGAGTGACGTAATTCCTTCACTTCTACTACAATACTGTTGGACTTTCTATGTATTCATTGCTGAGCACCAGTATCACAATTCACACCGTGATCGTCACTCCTACGTCACGGATCGGGGTGACGTTAGGCCAACAGACGGCTATCACATGTGCAGGGGGCTTATCTTAGTTATCCCTCCACTCCACAATGTGATGAAAAAAACACACAAGGCTATTGACCTCTTAGTTTACAGCAGGGGCTTATTCTAGGTATCCCACTGCTCTTCAATATACCACGAACTGCAGGGATTTATGTATATCCCGCTTACAGTTCCACTTAAAACTTGCAGCTCTCTGGCGCCCCCCTTACTCTCAGGTCAGATTAGGTACTGAACCTGGGGTAATTAGTCGCCAGACAGGCTGCCTGCTATGTACTGGCTATTGGGCACGCTGCAGCAACGTGATCAACTACTCCCGCTCAGGCACGAACAATAATTATCAAGGCCGCAGTCGCTACAACAACACCCAAAAGCCTGCACACGGTAAGCTGCCACCAGCTTCGATTAAACGGGTCCGAAGCTAACCCAAAAACAGTAGCGTAATTCCCTTCGGGAGACAGGGTAGAACATGAAGAACGAAAACTAGTAATTTATATATTTTACTCCGTTAAAATTTAGGCAGTGTTTATATAAAAATATTACAAGGCTGTTACAAAATGAGACAATTGAAAATGTACAAGGGTAATTATAAAATAAACAGGGATTAAATAAGAAAAGGTACAACTCACATGTTCTTAGTTCCTATCAGGCAAAAACCATGCTGCATGCACAGCCCAGATGTCCCAATGCATGGGGACTGGCAGTCAGGGCTTCCCAGGTAGAACTCAGCCACACATAGGCTCCAGCAGAAGACTGCCTCCTGGAGTCTGGCAAAACAGTTATCGCTCAGCTTGGTGACATCACCAAAAGGGCTGAGTTAAGATCGCCCTCCTCTTTCTTCAGTCTTAGTAATTCAACCTTAAATTTGTCTAATTTCTATAACTCCGCTCCAGAACATGTCATGGTCATAACAAACCCAGCATTCATCTCGTATTAACATTGGCATTCTAATGAGATCAAATATGTCATATGTGTGATGCGTCATTACAGAGAAATCCCTACTTTTTTACCTGATGGAGGTAGAAGCTCAGGTTTACCGTGATGGATAGATCCACCGAGGGAAATTAAGAATATGCATTTTCCTGTTCCTATCTTAAATGGTTGGCCCAATATCTTACACTAATGGAACAAAGGACTTCCATGGATTCTAGAAGATTCTCTAATCCAGTTCCTGCTGGAGGAAGATTCTAGCCTGGTCGTAAAAATTCCTATAGGAGGGGCAGGAAGGGTTTGGGAGCTGAAAGTCAGGAATTTGCAAGAAGCCATAAAAGCTTTCCTACACACACATTCCCAAGGCACGCTAAACACAGAGTGAAGGGGGGGGGGAATGCCACCCACCCTATGTGTGCTGGCAGCGAACTAAACTTATATGATATTTCATACAATATCGTGACAACCAGCAAAAGTGAACCGAGATAGCATAACACATTTTTGTGGAGTGCCGATGGTTTTTCTTTCTATTAGGGTATGTTTCCACGGTCAGGATTGCATCAGGATTTGACGCCGGTAAAATCTGCACCCATTCTGCACCTGAGGTCACTGGCAGGTCACCTAGGTGTTTGATGCGTTTTTCATGCGTTTTTTTTTTTGCGGATTTGTGTGTGTTTTTGTAAGCTAACTAAAGAGATTATATATATATATATATATATATATATATATATAAAAAAAAGAATTGTGATGTAATTTCTTGTCCAACCTCTTCATTTACATACTCCATTGAAGAATGATGTTTAGACGCACAGGTAGATTTAGCTATAGATAGCAAAGAAAGAGAACAAAAAAGACCAAACTCATGCCCAAATATACAGTTAGGGCCAGAAATATTTGGACAGTGACAATTTTCGCGAATTGGGCTCTGCATGCCACCACATTGGATTTGAAATGAAACCTCTACAACAGAATTCAAGTGCAGATTGTAACGTTTAATTTGAAGGGTTGAACAAAAATATCTGATAGAAAATGTAGGAATTGTACACATTTCTTTACAAACACTCCACATTTTAGGAGGTCAAAAGTAATTGGACAAATAAACATAACCCAAACAAAATATTTTTATTTTCAATATTTTGTTGCAAATCCCTTGGAGGCAATCACTGCCTTAAGTCTGGAACCCATGGACATCACCAAACGCTGGGTTTCCTCCTTCTTAATGCTTTGCCAGGCCTTTACAGCCGCAGCCTTCAGGCCTTGCTTGTTTGTGGGTCTTTCCGGCTTAAGTCTGGATTTGAGCAAGTGAAATGCATGCTCAATTGGGTTTAGATCTGGAGATTGACTTGGCCATTGCAGAATGTTCCACTTTTTGGCACTCATGAACTCCTGGGTAGCTTTGCATGTATGCTTGGGGTCATTGTCCATCTGTACTATGAAGCGCCGTCCAATCAACTTTGCAGCATTTGGCTGAATCTGGGCTGAAAGTATATCCCGGTACACTTCAGAATTCATCTGGCTACTCTTGTCTGCTCTTATGTCATCAATAAACACAAGTGACCCAGTGCCATTGAAAGCCATGCATGCCCATGCCATCACGTTGCCTCCACCATGTTTTACAGAGGATGTGGTGTGCCTTGGATCATGTGCCGTTCCCTTTCTTCTCCAAACTTTTTTCTTCCCATCATTCTGGTACAGGTTGATCTTTGTCTCATCTGTCCATAGAATATTTTTCCAGAACTGAGCTGGCTTCTTGAGGTGTTTTTCTGCAAATTTAACTCTGGCCTGCCTATTTTTGTTATTGATGAATGGTTTGCATCTAGATGTGAACCCTTTGTATTTACTGTCATGGAGTCTTCTCTTTACTGTTGACGTAGAGACAGATACACCTACTTCACTGAGAGTGTTCTGGACTTCAGTTGATGTTGTGAACGGGTTCTTCTTCACCAAATTAAGTATGCGGCGATCATCCACCACTGTTGTCATCCGTGGACGCCCAGGCCTTTTTGAGTTCCCAAGCTCACCAGTCAATTCCTTTTTTCTCAGAATGTACCCAACTGTTGATTTTGCTACTCCAAGCATGTCTGCTATCTCTCTGATGGATTTTTTCTTTTTTTTCAGCCTCAGGATGTTCTGCTTCACCTCAATTGAGAGTTCCTTTGACCGCATGTTGTCTGCTCACAGCAACAGCTTCCAAATGCAAAACCACACACCTGGAATCCACCCCTGACCTTTTAACTACTTCATTGATTACAGGTTAACGAGGGAGACGCCTTCAGAGTTAATTGCAGCCCTTAGAGTCCATTGTCCAATTACTTTTGGTCCCTTGAAAAAGAGGACGCTATGCATTACAGAGCTATGATTCCTAAACCCTTTCTCCGATTTGGATGTGGAAACTATCATATTGCAGCTGGGAGTGTGCACTTTCAGCCCATATTATATATATAATTGTATTTCTGAACATGTTTTTGTAAACAGCTAAAATAACAAAACTTGTGTCACTGTCCAAATATTTCTGGCCCTAACTGTATTAATTGGTATTTATTAAAGAATAGGATACACCATGTGGTAGGGGGAAAAAGAAACAAAAAAATGCGTTATACCAGGAGACAGAGGAATATTTTAAACAGAATATTAAAGTCGCTGAATAATAATGACATAAATATTGGTAAATAATTAAATAAATAAATAAATACATATATAACACCAACAATTGGATAAATAAGTAAAATATACACAAGGGTAAACAAAAGATATGTACAAGGAAAAGACCTTGCGGATTAAGGAGCATGTGCAACAACACTATATATTGAGATAGTGCCATGTTGTGAATTCAGCTTTTGGGCTCCCTCCGGTGGTTGTAGAGGGTAATGCAGTTGTGCCTGGATTACAGGAGTGGACATGTGTATCTACTAATTGCAGGACTGACTGGGGTATATAGCTTTGCAGGATCCTTTAGTCAGTGCCAGTTGTCCATTGTTCTTGAAGGATTCACTTCCCTGCTGGTCTCTCCAGTTTGCTGTGTTTTTCTACAAAGATAAGTCATGGCTTTGTTTTTGCTGTCCACCTGCAGTGGACCTTATAGTTCTGTGCATTTTCATGTTTTTGTCTTGTCCAGCTTGGTCTGTGAAGGATTTTTTGCAGCCTAGCTATTTCTCTGGAGTTGCAGATATACCCCCCATGTCTTTAGTTAGATGTGGTGATCCGTATTTTCTGCGGTGGATATTTTCTAGTGTTTTTATACTGACCGCATAGTACTCTGTTCTATTCTTTCTTTTTAGCTAGTATGGCCTCCTATGCTAAAATCTGATTTCATATCTGTGTATGTTTTTTCCCTCATCTCTCACAGTCAATATTTGTGGGGGGCTATCTATCCTTTGGGAATTTTCTCTGCGGCAAGATAGGTTTCCTGTTTCTGTCTTTAGGGGTAGTTAGATCTTAGGCTGTGCCGAGGGGTCTAGGGAGTGTTAGGTACCCCCCACGGCTACTTTTAGTTGCGCTGCTAGGTTCAGGGTTGGCGGTCAGTACAGGGACCACCTTCTCCAGAGTACGTCTCATGCTGCTCCAAGGCCACCAGTTCATAACAGTACAACTGGCCAACAATGTTAGGGCTAGCGGAACGCACCAAATACTAAGACAGATAGAGTATGGTGCGTTCGCAGCCCGGGGTCCACCGTGCAGAGATGGAACCTGCTGCCAAGTAATGACGGACTATATGGCGGTACTCATAAGTATACACACGTGGGTTAAACTTCACCCAGCGTGAAGGAAGCGATCCTGTTGCATCACAGGATCGCGGTACCGCACATAGAGCGCGAGCAAGTAGTCAGCGAACTAAACCCCAACTAGGATTGAAGTCCGATTAGACCCTTGCTGGCACAACACCGCAACTGGGTGTGTAAGGAAGCCAAACAACAATATCAGGGCACAAGAGTGCATGCGGTGCCGCACTGACGAACGCCACTAACCACCCAGGCTTGGGTAAGGAAAGCACAGAGGAAGTGCATGGCGCCGTACTGGCGGTCACAGCAACTGGACGCTGTAATGTGTGATTCGTGTTGTAGGATAAGTCGGGCGCTAGATAGCAACCATACACCTTCCGCAAACAGACATTCAATAGGGAAGGGGTATCCAAGGACGACTTGCACTCACAACAAACACACGTATGCAAATGTACACTAGCTCATGGCCGTGCGGTCATGCGCAGTTTATATAGTTGCAGCACAGGAAGTGGCCACAGAAACTTTGCCCTTCCAAGACCTGCCAAGAGGACCAATGGAATGTGCTGCAGGGCCTGAGCACATGACCCTCGATCTCCAACGGGAGATCTTGCCCTGGGCATGCACAGTGTGTACAGACAAGGACTTAGTCCCAGAGAAGTCTGCTCGCTGCTGACCAGCACTGGCTTTAATGGCAGAAGCTGAAGAAGCAGCAGTAACTCTCTGTACAGAGTGAGACTGAGCAAGACGCTGGGACCGACGTCCCTGCTGAGCAGACTCCACTGCGGCTGGATAAGAATGGGAGACCACAGCAGAGATGGCTCGAGATTCCCCCTGTGCAGAAGCGGGAACTCGAGACCTAACATTACCCCCCCTCCTAGGGCCCCCCCCCCTTCTTGGGCCTCGCTACGCTCGAAGGCAGCAATGAGCTGTGGGGCACGAATGTTTTCAGCAGGCTCCCATGACCTGTCCTCTGGGCCATAACCCTTCCAATCCACCAGATAGAACTTTTTGCCACGTACCACCTTGCACCCCAAAATAGCGTTCACCTCGTAATCGTCCGTAGACGAACCCGATGTCCCGGCAGATGACTCGGAAAACCGGGACATGTATACGGGTTTCAAGAGGGACACATGAAAGGTGTCGGTGATACCCAAGCGTGGAGGAAGAGCCAAACGGTAGACCACAGGATTAACCTGTTCGAGAACCTTGAAGGGACCCAAGTAGCGAGGAGCAAACTTAGTGGACTCAACTCTCAGCCTGATGTTACGGGCGGAGAGCCACACCAAGTCGCCAGGAGCAAAGGTCGGAGCGGGGCGCCGATGAGCATCGGTGGAGGACCTCATTCTCTCCTTGGAGGCCCGAATGGCATCCTGCGTGCGGTCCCAAATGTCCCGTGCCTCCACAGCCCAGTCTGCCACCCTGGAGTCAGCAGAAGACACAGGCATGGGCACAGGAACACACGGATGCTGGCTGTAATTTAGGAGGAATGGAGTCTGACCGGTGGAGTCGGCTACGGCATTGTTAAGTGCAAACTCTGCCCACGGTAGCAAGGATGCCCAGTCATCCTGCCTGGCAGAAACAAAATGTCGTAAATATGTGACCAAGGTCTGGTTGGCCCTCTCTACCAACCCATTCGTCTCGGGATGATATGCCGAAGAGAGATTCAACTCAATACTGAGTAGACGACAAAGCTCTCTCCAGAATCGAGACGCAAACTGGGGACCCCGGTCACTAACAATTTTGTCTGGCATACCGTGTAGGCGAAAGATATGCTTGACGAACAAGACAGCCAACGCCCGTGCAGAAGGTAGCCGTGGAAGAGGCACCAAGTGTACCATTTTGGAAAAATGGTCGGTGATCACCCAGATAATGGTGCAGTTACGAGACTTGGGTAAGCCCACCACAAAGTCCATCCCGACCATCTCCCAGGGCCTGTCCGCCACCGGCAGAGGATAAAGCAAACCAGCTGGCCGTTGCCGAGGAGTCTTGTTCTTGGCGCAAGAGACACACGCCCGAACATACTCTGCGACATCACGAGCCATATGCGGCCACCAGTATGTCCTCGCCAGTAACTCAGATGTCCTTTTGGTACCAAAATGTCCACCCACCCTGGACGAGTGTGCCCAAGAGAGAACCTCCGGTCGCAAACTGGATGGTACAAAAGTCTTGCCCGGAGGCACAGACTCTAGCGAAACCGGGGCCACAGTTCTCAAGCTCTCGGTGGGGACAATAAGCCGAGGCTCCTCCTCCGCAGATGACACAACGGAGCGAGAGAGAGCGTCGGCCCGAATGTTCTTCTCCCCAGAAAGAAAATGGAGGGTGAAATGAAACCGGGAGAAGAATAAGGACCATCTGGCCTGGCGAGAATTCAACCGCTGGGCTGTCTGCAGGTACACCAAATTTTTATGGTCTGTGAAGACTTGGAAGGGAAAACGTGCTCCCTCCAAGAGATGTCTCCACTCCGAGAAAGCCAACTTCATGGCTAGCAACTCCCTGTCCCCGATGGAATAATTCCTCTCTGCTGGTGAGAAGGTCTTGGAGAAAAAGAAGCAAGGATGCTTCCGACCTTGAGCATCCTTTTGGAAGAGGACTGCTCCAGCATCAACAGAAGAGGCATCCACCTCCATGATAAATGGCTTATCAACATCGGGGCGATGTAGGATGGGAGCGCTAGCGAAGTGTGACTTTATAGAGTTAAAGGCCTTGGAGACCTCCTCAGACCACAATTTGGGATTCGCCCCCTTCTTGGTGAGGGCAACCAAGGGAGCTACCAAAGTTGAGAAGTGCGGAATGAACTGGCGATAATAATTAATGAACCCCATAAAGCGCTGCACCGCTTTAAGAGAATGGGGTTCCTGCCAGTCCATCACCGCCTGTAGTTTGGCAGGATCCATAGCCAATCCCTGGGCAGAGATAATGTAGCCTAGGAAAGGTAAGGACTCCTGCTCAAACATACACTTCTCCAACTTGGCATAGAGGAAGTTTGCCCGTAGGAGGTCGAAGACTTTGCAAACATCTCTCTGGTGGGAGTCAATATCTGGAGAGTAGATGAGAATATCATCCAGATAGACTACGACCGAGGTGGAAAGCATATCCCGGAAGATATCGTTCACAAAGTCTTGGAAAACGGCTGGGGCATTACAGAGCCCGAAGGGCATCACCAGGTATTCATAGTGCCCATCCCTGGTGTTAAAAGCCGTCTTCCATTCGTCCCCCTCACGGATGCGAATCAGGTTGTAAGCACCCCGCAGATCTAGTTTAGTAAATACCCTTGCTCCCCGAAGCCTATCGAAGAGCTCAGATATCAAGGGCAAAGGATACTTATTTTTAACGGTGATGGCATTAAGACCCCTGTAGTCTATGCATGGACGCAATTCCCCATTCTTCTTCTGCACGAAGAAGAACCCTGCCCCAGCAGGTGACACTGACTTCCTAATGAATCCTCTTGCCAGATTTTCCTGGATGTACTGTGACATTGCCTCCGTCTCCGGGAGAGATAGCGGATAGACTCGACCCCGAGGAGGCTCAGCACCAGGCAAGAGATCAATAGGACAGTCATAGGGGCGATGGGGCGGAAGGATCTCCGCCGCCTTTTTGGAGAACACGTCTGCATAAGACCAATACTGCTTGGGGAGAGAGGAAAGATCTGCGGGTACCTCTGTAGTAGCAACCTGAACGCACTCCCTCTGACACCTACCCCCACAAGATTCGCCCCATCCCAGGATTCTGCCAGAGGACCACTCGATATGAGGAGAGTGGTACCGTAGCCAAGGTATTCCCAACAGGACCTCATCAATTCCCTCAGGAATGACGAGCAGAGATATAATCTCCTGATGAGATGGCGACATGGACAGAGTAAAAGGGATGGTCTGGTGTGTTATCTGTGAGGGCAGTGTCGACCCATTCACCACTCGTACCGTTACTGGTTGAGCTAGCATAACCAGGGGTATTGCGTGACGTTGGGCGAAGGCAGAAGACATAAAATTGCCCTCCGCCCCAGAATCCACGCAGAGCTCTACCGAGTGGGAGAATGAGCCTATAGTAATTGTCCCCTTAAAGGACAATTTAGAGGCAAACGTCGCCGTGTCTAGTGTACCTCCACCTACTACCACTAGACGCTGACGTTTCCTCGACCGCTGAGAACATCTGGTGGCTAGATGTCCTGACTGCTGGCAAACATGACAGACCTTGAGTGCACAAGCGGTCCGGGACTTAGATCCCGCCTGTGACACTTCCCTGGCCTCATGTGACTCAGGAACTAAGACCGGAGATTCCAGAGGTCTGGCGAAGGTAGGAGCCAGCCGAAACCTCTGCCTACACTGGGCTCGCTCTAACCTCCGCTCGTTAAAATGGAGGTCAATTCGAGTGGAGACAGTTATTAACTCCTCCAGTGTCGCAGGAATCTCCCTAGTGGCCAGAGCGTCCTTAACGTGGTCAGCCATGCCCCTCCAAAATATGGGGATAAGAGCTTTATCCGACCAATCCAGCTCAGAAGCTAAAGTGCGGAATTGGACGGCAAAATGACTGACCAAGGACTCACCCTGAGTTAATGCCAGCAGTTGGAGCGCAGTATCATGGGTGACTTGAGGTCCTAAAAAGACCTGTTTCAGAGTGCTCAGAAACAGCGGAGCACTGTGCACCACATGATCGCCACGCTCCCACAGCGGCGTAGCCCATTCCAACGCCCTGTCCAACAAGAGAGACACTATAAATCCCACCTTAGCCCGCTCTGTGGGAAAACGTGCAGCCAGGAGCTCGAGGTGAATAGAGCACTGACTCACAAATCCCCTACAAAATTTGCTATCACCAGAAAATTTTTCTGGCAGCGGGAGGCGAGATAATGTAGGAGCAGGGGTGGCAATGGACAGGGTTGCTGCAGCCACGCTAGCAGCCTGTACAGCAACTGCGGTAACATCCACGGCTGAGGTTGCGCTCTCAAGAGCCGCCAACCTACCCTCCAGCTGCTTGATATACCGCAAGGACTGCTGTTTGTCCGTCATTACTAGCCAGACCCTGGCGCTAGTGTAATGTTAGGGCTAGCGGAACGCACCAAATACTAAGACAGATAGAGTATGGTGCGTTCGCAGCCCGGGGTCCACCGTGCAGAGATGGAACCTGCTGCCAAGTAATGACGGACTATATGGCGGTACTCATAAGTATACACACGTGGGTTAAACTTCACCCAGCGTGAAGGAAGCGATCCTGTTGCGTCACAGGATCGCGGTACCGCACATAGAGCGCGAGCAAGTAGTCAGCGAACTCAACCCCAACTAGGATTGAAGTCCGATTAGACCCTTGCTGGCACAACACCGCAACTGGGTGTGTAAGGAAGCCAAACAACAATATCAGGGCACAAGAGTGCATGCGGTGCCGCACTGACGAACGCCACTAACCACCCAGGCTTGGGTAAGGAAAGCACAGAAGAAGTGCACGACGCCGTACTGGCGGTCACAGCAACTGGACGCTGTAATGTGTGATTCGTGCTGTAGGATAAGTCGGGCGCTAGATAGCAACCATACACCTTCCGCGAACAGACATTCAATAGGGAAGGGGTATCCAAGGACGACTTGCACTCACAACAAACACACGTATGCAAATGTACACTAGCGCATGGCCGTGCGGTCATGCGCAGTTTATATAGTTGCAGCACAGGAAGTGGCCACAGAAACTTTGCCCTTCCAAGACCTGCCAAGAGGACCAATGGAATGTGCTGCAGGGCCTGAGCACATGACCCTCGATCTCCAACGGGAGATCTTGCCCTGGGCATGCTCAGTGTGTGCAGACAAGGACTTAGTCCCAGAGAAGTCTGCTCGCTGCTGACCAGCACTGGCTTTAATGGCAGAAGCTGAAGAAGCGGCAGTAACTCTCTGTACAGAGTGAGACTGAGCAAGACGCTGGGACCGACGTCCCTGCTGAGCAGACTCCACTGCGGCTGGATAAGAATGGGAGACCGCAGCGGAGATGGCTCGAGATTCCCCCTGTGCAGAAGTGGGAACTCGAGACCTAACAAACAATGAGTTAATTGCATCTCAGAAGAAGGGTGGAAAGATTTTGAACCATTTTTTTTCTCTTAGCCTGTTTGGTCTGTTCCTCCCTCTTTACCTCTGGGTGGCTACAGAGTCTAGTATTAACATGAATGTTCAGGAGTTAGTTTCTCGGGTGGATCAGCTTGCTGCTAGGGTACAGGGTATTTCAGATTTCATTGTTCAAACTCATGCCTTAGAACCTTCTTTGGTGACAGATCCAAATTTTTGAGTTTCAAAAATAACTGTAAACTGTTTTTTGCATTGAGACCCCGGTCTTCTGGTGATCCTATTCAGCAGGTTAAAATCATCATATCTCTGCTGCGTGGTGACCCACAGGATTGGGCATTTTCCCTGGAATCTGGCAATCCTGCTTTGCTTAATGTTGATTCGTTCTTTCAGGCATTGGGGTTGTTGTATGATGAGCCTAATTCTGTGGATCAGGCTGAGAAAATCTTGTTAGCCCTGTGTCAAGGTCAAAAAGCGGCAGAATTGTATTGCCAGAAATTTAGAAAATGGTCTGTACTGACTAAATGGAATGAGGATGCCTTGGCGGCAATTTTCAGAACGGGTCTTTCTGAATCCGTTAAAGATGTTATGGTGGGGTTCCCCACGCCTTCTGGTCTGAGTGATTCTATGTCTCTGGCCATTCAGATTGATCAGCGCTTGCGCGAGCGCAGAATTGTGCACACTGTGGCGTTGTCCTCTGAGCGGAGCCCTGAGCCTATGCAGTGTGATAGGATTTTGTCTAGAGCTGAACGTCAAACATTCAGGCGTCAGAATAGGTTGTGTTTTTACTGCAGCGATTCTGCTCATGTCATTTCTGATTGCCCTAAGCGTACTAAGAGAATCGCTAGTTCTGTTGCCATCAGTACTATACAACCTAAATTTCTGTTATCTGTGACCTTGATCTGCTCATTATCATCATTTTCTGTCATGGCATTTGTGGATTCAGGCGCCGCTCTGAACTTAATGGACTTAGAATTTGCCAGACGTTGTGGTTTTCCCTTGCAGCCTTTGCAGAACCCTATTCCTTTGAGGTGCATTGATGCTACACCGTTGGCTAAAAAAACCCCTCAGTTTTGGACACAGCTGACCATGCGCATGGCGCCAGCCCATCAGGAAGTTTGTCGTTTTCTGGTGTTGCATAATTTGCATGATGATATTGTGCTGGGTTTTCCATGGTTGCAGCTACATAATCCGGTGTTAGATTGGAAATCCATGTCTGTGACTAGTTGGGGTTGTCAGGGGGTTCGTGATCAGGTTCCTTTGATGTCAATCTCCTCTTCCCCCTCTTCTGAAGTTCCTGAGTTTTTGTCTGACTTCCAGGATGTATTCGATGAGCCCAAATCCAGTTCCCTTCCACCGCATAGGGACTGTGATTGTGCTATTGATTTGATTCCAGGTTGTAAGTTCCCTAAGGGCCGACTTTTCAACCTGTCTGTGCCTGAACATACCGCCATGCGGAGCTATATTAAGGAGTCTTTGGAGAAAGGCCATATTCGGCCTATCTTCTTCACCATTGGGAGCGGGGTTCTTTTTTGTTGCCAAGAAGGATGGCTCCTTGAGACCCTGTATTGATTATCACCTCTTGAATAAGATCACGGTCAAATTTCAATACCCCTTGCCTTTGCTTACTGATTTGTTTGCTAGGATTAAGGGGGCTAGCTGGTTTACTAAGATTGACCTTCGAGGGGCATATAATCTTATTCGTATCAAGCAGGGTGACGAATGGAAAACTGCATTTAATATGCCTGAAGGCCATTTTGAATACCTTGTGATGCCATTCGGACTCTCTAATGCCCCATCTGTGTTCCAATCCTTCATGCATGATATCTTTCGGAGTTATCTTGATAAATTCATGGTTGTATATTTGGATGATATTTTGATTTTTTCCAATGATTGGGAGTCTCATGTGAAACAGGTCAGGATGGTATTTCAGATCCTCCGTAATAATGCTTTATTTGTGAAGGGGTCAAAGTGCCTCTTTGGAGTGCAGAAGGTTTCTTTTTTGGGTTTCATTTTTTCTCCCTCATCTATAGAAATGGATCCGTTTAAGGTTCAGGCCATTCATGATTGGATTCAGCCCACATCTGTGAAGAGCCTTCAGAAATTCTTGGGCTTTGCTAATTTTTATCCTCGTTTCATTGCCAACTTCTCCAGTGTGGTTAAACCTCTGACCGATTTGACCAAGAAAGGCGCTGATGTGACGAATTGGTCCTCCGCAGCTGTTTCTGCCTTTCAGGAGCTTAAACGCCGATTTACTTCTGCCCCTGTGTTGCGTCAGCCAGATGTTTCTCTTCCATTTCAGGTTGAGGTTGACGCATCTGAGATTGAGGCAGGGGCCGTTTTGTCTCAGAGGAATTCTGATGGTTCCTTGATGAAACCGTGTGCCTTCTTTTCTCGGAAGTTTTCGCCTGCGGAACGCAATTATGATGTCGGCAATCGGGAGTTGTTGGCTATGAAGTGGGCATTTGGGGAGTGGCGACATTGGCTTGATGGGGCCAAGCACTGTATTGTGGTCCTGACCGATCATAAGAATCTGATTTACCTCGAGTCTGCCAAACGGCTGAATCCTAGACAGGCTCGATGGTCCCTGTTTTTCTCCCGTTTTGATTTTGTGGTCTCGTACATTCCTGGTACTAAGAATGTTAAGGCGGATGCCCTCTCTAGGAGTTTTTTTCCTGATTCCCCTGGGGTTCTTGAGCTGGTCGACATTTTGAAGGAAGGGGTGATTCTTTCTGCCATCTCCCCTGATTTGCGACGGGTTCTTCAGGAATTTCAGGCTGATAAGCCTGACCGCTGTCCTATGGGGAAACTGTTTGTTCCTGATAGATGGACTAGTAAAGTGATTTCTGAGGTTCATTGTTCTGTGTTGGCTGGCCATCCTGGGATTTTTATAGTACCAGAGATTTGGTTGGTAGGTCCTTTTGGTGGCCTTCTTTGTCACGGGATGTGCGCTCTTTTGTGCAGTCCTGTGGGATTTGTGCGCGGGCTAAGCCTTGCTGTTCCCGTGCTAGTGGGTTGCTTTTGCCAATGCCGGTCCCTGAGAGACCTTGGACGCATATTTCTATGGATTTTATTTCCGATCTTCCTGTTTCCCAAAGAATGTCGGTTATCTGGGTTGTCTGTGACTGATTTTCTAAGATGGTTCATTTGGTGCCTTTGCCTAAATTGCCTTCTTCTTCTGATTTGGTTCCGTTGTTTTTTCAGCATGTGGTACGTTTGCATGGTATTCCGGAGAATATTGTGTCCGACAGAGGTTCCCAGTTTGTTTCTAGGTTTTGGTGGGCCTTTTGTGCCAAGCTGGGCATTGATTTGTCTTTTTCCTCTGCATTTCATCCTCAGACAAATGGCCAGACTGAGCGAACTAATCAGACCTTGGAGACCTATTTGAGATGCTTTGTGTCTGCTGATCAGGATGATTGGGTGGCTTTTTTGCCATTGGCCGAGTTTGCCCTTAATAATCGGGCTAGTTCGGCTACTTTGGTTTTGCTTTTTTTTTGTAATTTTGGTTTTCATCCTCGTTTTTCTTCTGGGCAGGTTGAGCCTGCTGACCTTCCTGGTGTGGATTCTGTGGTCGACAGGTTGCAGCAGATTTGGGCTTTTGTGGTGGACAATTTGGTGCTGTCTCAGGAGGAGGCTCAGCGTTTTGCTAACCGTCGTCGGTGTGTTGGTTCCCGGCTTCGGGTTGGTGATTTGGTTTGGTTATCTTCCCGTCATGTTCCTATGAAGGTTTCTTCCCCTAAGTTTAAGCCTCGATTTATTGGTCATTATAGGATTTCTGAGATTATTCATCCGGTGTCCTTTCGCCTGGCGCTTCCGGCCTCGTTTGCTATTCATAATGTCTTCCATAAATCTTTGTTGCGGAAATATGTGGAGCCCGTTGTTCCCTCTGTTGATCCTCCGGCCCCTGTATTGGTCAATGGGGAGTTGGAATATGTTGTTGAGAAGATTTTGGATTCTCGTTTTTCGAGGCGGAAGCTTCAGTACCTTGTCAAGTGGAAGGGTTATGGCCAGGAGGAAAATTCATGGGTTTCTGCCTCTGATGTCCATGCCGTTGATTTGGTTCGTGCCTTTCATCGGGCTCATCCTGATCGGCCTGGGGGCTCTGGTGAGGGTTCGGTGACCCCTCATCAAGGGGGGGTACTGTTGTGAATTCAGCTTTTGGGCTCCCTCCGGTGGTTGTAGAGGGTAATGCAGTTGTGCCTGGATTGCAGGAGTGGACATGTGTATCTACTAATTGCAGGACTGACTGGGGTATATAGCTTTGCAGGATCCTTTAGTCAGTGCCAGTTGTCCATTGTCCTTGAAGGATTCACTTCCCTGCTGGTCTCTCCAGTTTGCTGTGTTTTTCTACAAAGATAAGTCATGGCTTTGTTTTTGCTGTCCACCTGCAGTGGACCTTATAGTTCTGTGCATTTTCATGTTTTTGTCTTGTCCAGCTTGGTCTGTGAAGGATTTTTTGCAGCCTAGCTATTTCTCTGGAGATGCAGATATACCCCCCCATGTCTTTAGTCAGATGTGGTGATCCGTATTTTCTGCGGTGGATATTTTCTAGTGTTTTTATACTGACCGCATAGTACTCTGTTCTATTCTTTCTTTTTAGCTAGTATGGCCTCCTATGCTAAAATCTGATTTCATAACTGCGTATGTTTTTTTCCCTCTCCTCTCACAGTCAATATTTGGGGGGGCTATCTATCCTTTGGGGATTTTCTCTGAGGCAAGATAGGTTTCCTGTTTCTGTCTTTAGGGGTAGTTAGATCTTAGGCTGTGCCGAGGGGTCTAGGGAGTGTTAAGTACCCCCCACGGCTACTTTTAGTTGCGCTGCTAGGTTCAGGGTTTGCGGTCAGTACAGGGACCACCTTCTCCAGAGTACGTCTCATGCTGCTCCAAGGCCACCAGTTCATAACAGTGCCACCTAGAGTGTGCTCTAGGGATAAAGTGCATATAGTGATTACTATATCTGTTAAGGACCGGCGGAACGCACCAAGTATAGATGATATGAAACTAGGTGCGTTCGCAGTCCGAGGTCCACCGTGCAGGTAAAGACCCTGCTGCTAGTAAGACGGACTATATGGCGGTACTAAGTATACACACATGGGTTAACTTCACCCTGCGTGAAGGAAGCGATCCTGTTGCATCACAGGACCGCAGTACCGCACATAGAGCGCGAGCAAGAAGTCAGCGAACTCAACCCCTGCTCAGGATTGAAGTCCGATTAGACACTTGCTGGCACAACACCGCAACTGGGTGTGTAAGGAAACTAATAAATAGAATATAAAGGCACGAGAGTGCGTGCGGTGCTGCACTGACGGACGCCACTAACCACCCAGGCTTGGGTAAGGAAAGCGCAGAGGAAGCGCACGGCGCCGTACTGGCGGACACAGCAACTGGACGCTGTGATGTGTGTTACGTGCAGATGGCTAGTCAGGTGCTAGATAGCTACCATCATCCGCGAGCAGTCAACAACACTAGGGAGGGATACTTAGGAGCTTTCATCCATCGACATACATCCATCTACACACACACATTATCAAGACAATACTAGCACATGGCCGTGCGGTCATGCGCAGTTTATATAGTTGCAGCACAGGAAGCTGCTACAGAAGTTTTGCCCTTTCAGGACCTGCCAGGAGGACCAATGGGATGTGCTGCAGTACCTGAGCATGTGACCCTCGATCTCCAATGGGAGATCTTGCCCTGGGCATGCTCAGTGTGTGCAAATAAGGACTTAGTCCCAGAGAAGCTCGCTCGCCGCAGATCAGTGCAGGGTACAACAGGAGAGCCAGAAAAGGCAGCAGTAACCCTCTGCACAGAATCAGTCCCAGCGAGACGCTGGGAGCGACGCCTCCGCTGAGCAGAGCCCACTGCGGCCGAAGAAGAATGGGAGACTGCAGCAGACACGGATCGAGATTCCCCCTGTGCAGCAGAGGAAACTCGACTCCTAACATTACCCCCCCCTCCTAGGGCCCCCCCTCCTTGGGCCTCGCTACGTTCGAAGGCAGCAATAAGCTGCGGAGCCCGAATGTGCTCAGCAGGCTCCCAGGACCTATCCTCAGGACCGTAACCCTTCCAGTCCACAAAAAAAAATTTTTTGCCACGTACCACCTTGCACCCCAAGATAGCGTTCACCTCGAAATCGTCCGTAGACGAACCCGATGTCCCGGCAGATGACTCAGAAAACCGGGACATGTATACGGGCTTAAGGAGGGACACATGAAAGGTGTCGGTGATACCAAGGCGTGGAGGAAGGGCCAGACGGTAGACCACAGGATTAACCTGTTCGAGGACCTTGAAGGGAACCAAGTAGCGAGGAGCAAATTTAGTGGTCTCAACTCGCAGCCTGATGTTACGGGCGGAGAGCCACACCAAGTCGCCAGGAGCAAAGGTCGGGGCACCGATGAGCATCGGTGGAGGACCTCATTCTCTCCTTAGAGGCCCGAATGGCATCCCGAGTGCGGTCCCAAATATCCCGTGCCTCCACAGCCCAGTCTGCCACCCTGGAGTCTGCAGAAGACACGGGCATAGGCACAGGTACCCGTGGATGCTGACCATAGTTGAGGAGGAATGGAGTTTGTCCAGTGGAGTCGGCTACGGCGTTGTTCAGCGCAAACTCTGCCCATGATAGCAAGGATGCCCAGTCATCCTGCCTGGCTGAAACAAAATGTCGCAGGTATGTGACCAAGGTCTGGTTGGCCCTCTCTACCAACCCATTCGTCTCGGGATGATAAGCGGAAGAGAGATTCAACTCAATACTGAGAAGACGACACAGCTCTCTCCAGAACCGAGACGCAAACTGGGGACCCCGGTCACTGACAATTTTGTCAGGCATACCATGTAGGCGGAAGATGTGCTTAATGAACAACACAGCCAAGGCCCGTGCCGAAGGTAACCGTGGTAGCGGCACCAAATGCACCATTTTCGAGAAATGATCGGTGATGACCCAAATGATGGTACAGCCGCGAGACTTGGGCAAACCCACGACAAAGTCCATCCCGGCCATCTCCCAGGGCCTATCTGCCACCGGCAAGGGATAGAGCAACCCAGCTGGCCTTTGACGCGGAGATTTATTTTTGGCGCAGGAGACACACTCCAGAATATATTCCCTGACATCCCGGACCATATGCGGCCACCAGTACGTCCTCGCCAGTAGCTCAGATGTCCTCTTTGTCCCAAAGTGTCCACCCACTCTTGACGAATGAGCCCAAGAGAGAACCTCCGGTCGCAAATTAATGGGCACAAAAGTCTTGCCCGGAGGCACAGACTCCAGCAAAACCGGCGCTACGGTTCTCAGGCTCTCAGAAGGGACAATAAGCCGAGGCTCCTCTTCCTCCTCTTCAGTTGACATAAGGGAGCGAGAGAGAGCGTCAGCACGAATATTCTTCTCCCCGGCGAGAAAATGAAGAGAAAAGTGGAACCGGGAAAAGAACAAGGACCATCTGGCTTGGCGAGAATTTAGCCGCTGGGCTGTTTGTAAGTAGACCAAATTTTTGTGGTCCGTGTAAACCTGGAAGGGAAACCGCGCACCTTCCAGAAGATGTCTCCACTCTGAAAAGGCCAACTTCATTGCTAGCAGCTCCATATCCCCGATGGAGTAGTTTCTCTCCGCTGGCGAGAAGGTCTTAGAGAAAAAGAAGCATGGATGCTTCCGACCTTGAGCATCCTTCTGATAGAGGACTGCTCCAGCACCAACGGATGAGGCATCCACCTCCATTAGGAATGGCTTATCCACATCGGGACGATGTAAGATGGGAGCGCTAGCAAAGTGGGACTTAATAGAAGTGAAGGCCTTGGAGACCTCTTCCGACCACAATTTAGGATTCGCTCCCTTCTTGGTGAGGGCTACCAAGGGAGCTACCAGAGTTGAGAAGTGGGGAATGAACTGGCGGTAATAGTTAATGAACCCCATAAAGCGCTGCACCGCTTTAAGAGAATGGGGCTCTTGCCAGTCCATCACAGCCTGTAGTTTGGCAGGATCCATAGCCAATCCCTGGGCGGAGATGATATAGCCCAGGAACGGTAAAGACTCCTGCTCAAACATACACTTCTCCAACTTAGCGTAAAGAGAGTTTGCCCGTAGGAGGTCGAAGACTCTGCCAACATCTCTCCGGTGGGAGTCAATATCTGGAGAAAAGATGAGAATATCATCCAGATAGACTACAACTGAGGTGGAAAGGATATCCCGGAAGATGTTGACAAAGTCTTGAAAAACGGCTGGGGCATTACAGAGCCCGAAGGGCATCACCAGATACTCATAGTGCCCATCTCTGGTGTTAAACGCCGTTTTCCATTCGTCCCCCTCACGGATGCGAATCAGGTTGTAAGCACCCCGCAGATCTAATTTAGTAAACACTCTAGCTCCCCGAAGCCTATCGAAGAGCTCGGATATCAAGGGCAAAGGATACTTGTTCTTAACGGTGATAGCGTTAAGACCCCTGTAGTCTATGCATGGACATAGTTCCCCATTCTTCTTCTGCACGAAGAAGAACCCTGCCCCAGCAGGTGACACTGACTTCCTGATAAACCCTCTTGCCAGATTTTCTTGAATGTACTGAGACATGGCCTCCGTCTCCGGGAGAGATAATGGATAAACTCGACCCCGGGGAGGCTCCGCACCAGGCAAGAGATCGATAGGACAGTCATAGGGGCGATGGGGAGGAAGGGTCTCTGCCGCCTTTTTGGAGAACACGTCTGCGTAAGACCAATATTGCTTGGGGAGAGAGGATAGATCTGCGGGTACCTTAGTAGTAGCAACCTGAACGCACTCTCGGTGACACCTACCCCCACATGATTCACCCCATCCCAGAATTCTGCCTGAGGACCACTCGATGTGAGGAGAGTGGTACCGTAGCCAAGGTATCCCCAACAGGACCTCATCAATACCCTCAGGAATGATGAGCAGAGAAATAATCTCCTGATGGGATGGCGACATGGACAGAGTAAAAGGGATGGTCTGATGTGTTATCTGTGCGGGGAGTGTCGACCCATTCACCACTCGTACCGTTACTGGTTGAGATAGCATAACCAGGGGTATTGCGTGACGTTGGGCGAAGGCAGAAGACATAAAATTGCCCTCCGCCCCAGAATCCACGCAGAGGTCTACCGAGTGGGAGGATGAGCCAAAGGTAATTGTCCCCTTAAAGGACAATTTGGAGGCAAATGTCGCAGTGTCCAGTGCACCTCCACCTACTACCACTAGACGCTGACGTTTCCTCGACCGCTGATGACATCTGGTGGCAAGATGTCCTGACTGTTGGCATACATGGCAACCCTGGAGTGCACGAGCGGTCTGGGACTTAGATCCCGCTCGTGACACCACCTTAGGTTCATGGAACTCAGGAGCCTGGACTGGAGATTCCAAAGGTTTGGCGAAGGTGGGAGCCAGCCGAAACCTCTGCCTACACTGGGCTCGCTCTAACCTCCGCTCGTGAAAACGGAGGTCAATGCGAGTAGATACTGTTATTAACTCTTCCAGTGTGGCGGGAATCTCCCTAGTGGCCAGAGCATCCTTAACGTGGTCAGCCAGCCCCCTCCAAAATATAGGGATAAGGGCTTTATCCGACCACTCCAGCTCAGATGCTAGAGTTAGAGTGCGGAAATGGACGGCAAAAAGGCTGACCAAGGACGAGCCCTGAGTCAGTGCCAACAGTTGGAGCGCCGTATCATGGGTGACACGAGGTCCTAGAAAGACCTGTTTCAGAGTGCTCAGGAATAACGGAGCACTCTGCACCACATGATCGCCACGCTCCCACAGCGGCGTAGCCCACTGCAATGCCCTGTCCGACAATAAGGAAATTATAAAGCCCACCTTAGCCCGCTCTGTAGGAAAACGAGAGGCCAGAAGCTCGAGATGTATTGAGCACTGACTCACGAAACCCCTACAGGACTTACTGTCACCAGAAAATTTCTCTGGTAGCGGGAGGCGAGATAGCGTCGGTACAGGGGCGGCAGTGGACAAGGTAGCTGCAGCCACACTTGCAGCCTGAACAGCGACAGCAGTAACATCCACAGCTGAGGTTGAACGCTCTAGAGCCGCCAACCTTCCCTCCAGCTGCTGGATGTACCGCTGTAGACGCTGATCGTCCGTCATTACTAGCCAGACCTTGGCGTTAGTATTATGTTAAGGACCGGCGGAACGCACCAAGTATAGATGATATGAAACTAGGTGCGTTCGCAGTCCGAGGTCCACCGTGCAGGTAAAGACCCTGCTGCTAGTAAGACGGACTATATGGCGGTACTAAGTATACACACATGGGTTAACTTCACCCTGCGTGAAGGAAGCGATCCTGTTGCGTCACAGGACCGCAGTACCGCACATAGAGCGCGAGCAAGAAGTCAGCGAACTCAACCCCTGCTCAGGATTGAAGTCCGATTAGACACTTGCTGGCACAACACCGCAACTGGGTGTGTAAGGAAACTAATAAATAGAATATAAAGGCACGAGAGTGCGTGCGGTGCCGCACTGACGGACGCCACTAACCACCCAGGCTTGGGTAAGGAAAGCGCAGAGGAAGCGCACGGCGCCGTACTGGCGGACACAGCAACTGGACGCTGTGATGTGTGTTACGTGCAGATGGCTAGTCGGGCGCTAGATAGCTACCATCATCCGCGAGCAGTCAACAACACTAGGGAGGGATACTTAGGAGCTTTCATCCATCGACATACATCCATCTACACACACACATTATCAAGACAATACTAGCGCATGGCCGTGCGGTCATGCGCAGTTTATATAGTTGCAGCACAGGAAGCTGCTACAGAAGTTTTGCCCTTTCAGGACCTGCCAGGAGGACCAATGGGATGTGCTGCAGTACCTGAGCATGTGACCCTCGATCTCCAACGGGAGATCTTGCCCTGGGCATGCTCAGTGTGTGCAAATAAGGACTTAGTCCCAGAGAAGCTCGCTCGCCGCAGATCAGTGCAGGGTACAACAGGAGAGCCAGAAAAGGCAGCAGTAACCCTCTGCACAGAATCAGTCCCAGCGAGACGCTGGGAGCGACGCCTTCCGCTGAGCAGAGCCCACTGCGGCCGAAGAAGAATGGGAGACCGCAGCAGACATGGATCGAGATTCCCCCTGTGCAGCAGAGGAAACTCGACTCCTAACAATATCTTGCCGCAGGCGTGTGTATATGGTTATGTCAGAGTAAGTGCAAATGCACAGCCATTGTGAATAAAGGGAATGCCAGATACAGGTAAATGCTCAGAAGTACTGAAGGATATATTACTTAATACTGAGGATTAATGCTAAGATATAATGATAATAGTGACCAGAGCCAAGATTACCTGTAGGGAGACCATCTCCTGGATGTGCCTATCCCCGACGCGCGTTTCGGAGTCAGCCTTCGTCAGGAGATGGCATCATCCAGAAGAGGTAAAGTATTTAAAGGAGGAGCAGCCAATGATCAGAGGGAATGAGTGTGGAACGACGCGCACAGCCATTGAATGTAACCATGGTGATATCCGCCGCCAGCCCATGTGATCCCTGCCGCCGCGTTCAGATGACGCACCCACGAGGGACATGAAGCCGGCAGACGGGCACTAGAACTAAAATCTAGATTTATGGATCGTAGGTACAGTTGTTGTAGCATAAAAAGTGCTTATAACAGAGCCATGCACTCATCCAGAAATACTGTACTCAGGCAGTATCGGATTACACTAATGAGCTTCAGCTGTTGTGTTAAAAATAAATAACTTATCTGGGAGTGAAATATATTACATAGGTCTGGAATATTTGGAATAAATACAACATCTAATATGAAATTTTATACAATTGAATTTCTGAAAGAAGCAGGCGGATGTTGATCAACGCCACACAATGAATAAGTCATGCTATATTAATTTTACACCATAAATACTGGTTATACCGTAAAACTATAACAGCTATTAACTATTGTATTACACAAATTATGTCATAATAAATATACGGTTAAATTATTAAAACAAATAATGCCGCTAGCCATCAATATAATACTAAATTATTAAAACAGATACACCATAAACAGGGGTTATTGTTATGATCAGGTGACCTTGGAGCAGCATGAAAACTTTCACTGGAGTAGGTGGTAACTATACTGACCGCAAATCCTGATCTTAACACCGCAACTAGAAGTAGCCGTGGGGTGTGCCTAGCAAATCCTAGACACCTCGACACAGCTGGAGGACTAAATACCCTTATAGATGGAAATAGGAATTCTACCTTGCCTCAGAGCAGAATCCCAAAGGATAGGCAGCCCCCCACAAATATTGACTGTGAGTAGTAGAGGAAAAGACACACGCAGGCAGGAAACATGATTTAGCAAAAGAGACCACTCTAGCTAAAATAGGAAAGGATAGGACAGGATACTAAGCGGTCAGTATAAAAATCCTTCCAAAAATAACTACAGCAGATAATACAAAAACTCCACCATCTAACTAAAGATGTGGAGCGTATATCTGCAACTCCAGAGAATCCAATAAGACTGAGAAAACACTGACACAGTCTAAGCTGGACAAGAGAAAACATGGTGATATCCGCCGCCAGCCCATGTGATCCCCGCCGCCGCGTTCAGATGACTGTTGTGAATTCTGTTGTCGGGTTCCCTCCTGTGGTCATGAATGGTACTTCGGCTGGTTCTGTCGATGGACTTCCTCTGGTGGGTGTTTCTGAGTTTCCTTCCACAGGTGATGAGGTTAATTCGTTAGCTGGCTGCTCTATTTAACTCCACTTAGATCTTTGCTCCATGCCACCTGTCAATGTTCCAGTATTGGTCTAGTTCTCTCCTGGATCATTCTTGTGACCTGTCTTCCCAGCAGAAGCTAAGTTCCTGCTAGTATTTCTTTGGTTTGCTATTTTTCTGTCCAGCTTGCTATTTTTATTGTTGTCTTGCTTGCTGGAAGCTCTGGGACGCAGAGGGAACGCCTCCGCACCGTGAGGGTCTTTTTGCGCCCTCTGCGTGGTCTTTTTGTAGGTTTTTGTGCTGACCGCAAAGCAACCTTTCCTATCCTCGGTCTGTTCAGTAAGTCGGGCCTCACTTTGCTAAATCTATTTCATTTCTGTGTTTGTATTTTCATCTTTACTCACAGTCATTATATGTGTGGGGCTGCCTTTTCCTTTGGGGAATTTCTCTGAGGCAAGGTAGGCTTTATTTTTCTATCTTCAGGGCTAGCTAGTTCCTTAGGCTGTGCCGAGTTGCATAGGGAGCGTTAGGAGCAATCCACGGCTATTTCTAGTGTGTTTGATAGGATTAGGGATTGCGGTCAGCAGAGTTCCCACGTCCCAGAGCTCGTCCTTTATTATCAGTAACTATCAGGTCATTCCGTGTGCTCTTAACCACCAGGTCCATTATTGTCCTGACCACCAGGTCATAACAGTACAGGTGGCCCAAAGTACTAATGCATCTCAATAGAGGGATAAGAGAAGTTTTGAGACCATTTTTTTTCCTTTGCAGTGTGTTTTGTCTCTCTTTTTCCCTTTACCTCTGGGTGGTTCAGGACAGAGGTGTAAACATGGACATTCAAGGTCTGTCCTCTTGGATGGATAATCTCAGTACAAGAGTACAAAACATTCAAGATTTTGTGGTTCAGAATCTGATGTCAGAGCCTAGGATTCCAATTCCTGATTTGTTTTTTGGTGATAGATCTAAGTTCTTGAATTTCAAAAATAATTGTAAATTGTTTCTTGCCTTGAAACCTCGCTCCTCAGGTGACTCTGTTCAACAAGTAAAGATCATTATTTCTTTGTTACGTGGTGACCCTCAAGACTGGGCATTTTCCCTTGCGCCAGGAGATCCGGCATTGCATGATGTTGATGCGTTTTTCCTGGCGCTTGGATTGCTTTATGACGAACCTAATTCAGTGGATCAGGCAGAGAAAATCTTGCTGGCTCTGTGTCAGGGTCAGGATGAAGCGGAGATATATTGTCAGAAGTTTAGAAAGTGGTCTGTGCTCACTCAGTGGAATGAATGTGCCCTGGCAGCAATCTTCAGAAAGGGTCTCTCTGAAGCCCTTAAGGATATCATGGTGGGATTTCCCATGCCTGCTGGTCTGAATGAGTCTATGTCTTTGGCCATTCAGATCGATCGACGCTTGCGTGAGCGTAAAGCTGTGCACCATTTGGCGGTACTATCTGAGCATGGGCCTGAGCCTATGCAATGTGATAGGACTTTGACCAGAGCTGAACGGCAAGAACACAGACGTCGGAATGGGCTATGTTTTTACTGTGGTGATTCCACTCATGCTATCTCCGATTGTCCTAAGCGCACTAAGCGGTTCGCTAGGTCTGCCACCATTGGTATGGTACAGTCTAAATTTCTATTGTCCGTTACTCTGATTTGCTCTTTGTCATCCAATTCTGTTATGGCATTTGTGGATTCCGGCGCTGCCCTGAATTTGATGGACTTGGAGTATGCTAGGCGCTGTGGTTTTTTCTTGGAGCCCTTGTAGTATCCTATTCCATTGAGAGGAATTGATGCTACGCCTTTGGCCAAGAATAAGCCTCAGTACTGGACCCAATTGACCATGTTCATGGCTCCTGCACATCAGGAGGATATCCGCTTTCTGGTGTTGCATAATCTGCATGATGTGGTCGTTTTGGGGTTGCCATGGCTACAGGTTCATAATCCAGTATTGGACTGGAAGTCTATGTCTGTGTCCAGCTGGGGTTGCCAGGGGGTACATGGTGATGTTCCATTTTTGTCTATTTCGTCTTCCACTCCTTCTGAAGTTCCAGAGTTTTTGTCGGATTATCGGGATGTATTTGATGAGCCCAAAGCCAGTACCCTACCTCTTCATAGGGATTGCGATTGTGCAATTAATTTGATTCCTGGTAGTAAGTTTCCTAAGGGCCGATTGTTCAATTTATCTGTGCCAGAACACGCGCTATGCGGAGTTATATAAAGGAATCCTTGGAGAAAGGCCATATTCGCCCGTCGTCATCACCGTTAGGAGCAGGGTTTTTTTTTGTGGCCAAGAAGGATGATTCTTTGAGACCTTGTATTGATTACCGCCTTCTTAATAAAATTACAGTCAAATTTCAGTATCCTTTGCCGTTGCTGTCTGATTTGTTTGCTCGTATTAAAGGGGCTAGTTGGTTCACCAAGATAGATCTTCGAGGGGCGTATAATCTTGTGCGTATTAAACAGGGCGATGAATGGAAAACAGCATTTAATACGCCCGAGGGCCATTTTGAGTACCTGGTTATGCCATTCGGGCTTTCCAATGCTCCATCAGTATTTCAGTCCTTTATGCATGACATCTTCCGAGAGTACCTGGATAAATTCCTGATTGTGTATTTCGATGATATTTTGGTCTTTTCGGATGATTGGGAGTCTCATGTGTAGCAGGTCAGAATGGTGTTCCAGGTCCTTCGTGCGAATTCCTTGTTTGTGAAGGGGTCAAAGTGTCTCTTTGGAGTTCAGAAGGTTTCATTTCTGGGGTTCATTTTTTCCCCTTCTACTATCGAGATGGACCCTGTTAAAGTCCAGGCCATTTACGATTGGACTCAGCCGACATCTGTGAAGAGCCTGCAAAAGTTCCTGGGCTTTGCTAATTTTTATCGGCGCTTCATCGCTAATTTTTCTACTGTTGCTAAACCGTTGACTGATTTGACCAAGAAGGGTGCTGATGTGGTCAATTGGTCTTCTGCAGCTGTAGAGGCTTTTCAGGAGTTGAAGTGTCGTTTTTCTTCTGCCCCTGTGTTGTGCCAGCCAGATGTTTCGCTCCCGTTTCAGGTTGAGGTTGATGCTTCTGAGATTGGAGCAGGGGCTGTTTTGTCGCAAAGAAGTTCTGATGGCTCGGTGATGAAGCCATGTGCTTTCTTTTCTAGAAAGTTTTCGCCTGCTGAGCGTAATTATGATGTTGGTAATCGTGAGTTGTTGGCCATGAAGTGGGCATTCGAGGAGTGGCGTCATTGGCTTGAAGGAGCCAAGCATCGCGTGGTGGTCTTGACAGATCACAAGAATTTGACTTATCTTGAGTCTGCCAAACGGTTGAATCCGAGACAGGCTCGATGGTCGTTATTTTTCTCCCGTTTTGATTTTGTGGTTTCGTACCTTCCAGGCTCTAAGAATGTGAAGGCTGATGCCCTGTCAAGGAGTTTTGTGCCTGACTCTCCGGGTGTTCCTGAGCCGGCGGGTACTATCAAAGAGGGAGTAATTTTGTCTGCCATCTCCCCTGATTTGCGACGGGTGCTGCAAAAATTTCAGGCTGATAGACCTGACTGTTGCCCAGCGGAGAAACTGTTTGTCCCTGATAGATGGACTAGTAGAGTTATCTCTGAGATTCATTGTTCAGTGTTGGCTGGGCATCCTGGAATCTTTGGTACCAGAGATTTGGTGGCTAGATCCTTTTGGTGGCCGTCTTTGTCACGAGATGTGCGTTCTTTTGTGCAGTCCTGTGAGACTTGTGCTCGGGCTAAGCCCTGCTGTTCTCGTGCCAGTGGGTTTCTTTTGCCCTTGCCGGTCCCGAAGAGGCCCTGGACGCATATTTCTATGGATTTTATTTCGGATCTCCCCGTCTCTCAAAAGGTGTCGGTCATTTGGGTGGTTTGTGATCGCTTTTCTAAGATGGTCCATTTGGTACTTTTGTCTAAATTGCCTTCCTCCTCTGATTTGGTGCCATTATTTTTCCAGCATGTGGTTCGTTTACATGGTATCCCGGAGAACATCGTTTCTGACAGAGGTTCCCAGTTTGTTTCGAGGTTTTGGCAATCCTTTTGTGCAAGGATGGGCATTGATTTGTCTTTTTCCTCGGCTTTCCATCCTCAGACAAATGGCCAAACCGAACGAACTAATCAAACTTTGGAAACATATCTGAGATGCTTTGTTTCTGCTGATCAGGATGATTGGGTGTCCTTTTTGCCGTTGGCTGAGTTCGCCCTTAATAATCGGGCCAGCTCGGCTACTTTGGTTTCGCCGTTTTTCTGCAATTCTGGTTTCCATCGTTTCTCTTCAGGGCAGGTTGAGTCTTTGGACTGTCCTGGTGTAGATACTGTGGTGGATAGGTTGCAGCAGATTTGGACTCATGTGGTGGACAATTTGACATTGTCCCAGGAGAAGGCTCAACGTTTCGCTAACCGCCGGCGCTGTGTGGGTCCCCGACTTCGTGTTGGGGATTTGGTTTGGTTGTCGTCTCGTTATGTTCCTATGAAGGTTTCCTCTCCTAAGTTTAAGCCTCATTTCTTTGGTCCGTATAAGATTTCTGAGGTTATCAATCCTGTGTAATTCCGTTTGGCCCTTCCTGCTTCTTTTGCCATCCATAATGTGTTCCATAGGTCGTTATTGCGGAGATACGTGGCGCCTGTGGTTCCATCCGTTGATCCTCCTGCCCCGGTGTTGGTTGAGGGGGAGTTGGAGTATGTGGTGGAGAAGATTTTGGATTCTCGTGTTTCGAGACGGAAACTCCAGTACCTGGTCAAGTGGAAGGGTTATGGTCAGGAAGATAATTCCTGGGTTTTTGCCTCTGATGTTCATGCTGCCGATCTGGTTCGTGCCTTTCATTTGGCTCATCCTGGTCGGCCTGGGGGCTCTGGTGAGGGTTCGGTGACCCCTCCTCAAGGGGGGGGGGTATTGTTGTGAATTCTGTTGTCGTGCTCCCTCCTGTGGTCATGAATGGTACTTCGGCTGGTTCTGTCGATGGACTTCCTCTGGTGGGTGTTTCTGAGTTTCCTTCCACAGGTGACGAGGTTAATTCGTTAGCTGGCTGCTCTATTTAACTCCACTTAGATCTTTGCTCTATGCCACCTGTCAATGTTCCAGTATTGGCCTAGTTCTCTCCTGGATCGTTCTTGTGACCTGTCTTCCCAGCAGAAGCTAAGTTCCTGCTAGTATTTCTTTGGTTCGCTATTTTTCTGTCCAGCTTGCTATTTTTATTGTTGTCTTGCTTGCTGGAAACTCTGGGACGCAGAGGGAGCGCCTCCGCACCGTGAGTCGGTGCGGAGGGTCTTTTTGCGCCCTCTGCGTGGTCTTTTTGTAGGTTTTTGTGTTGACCGCAAAGCAACCTTTCCTATCCTCGGTCTGTTCAGTAAGTCGGGCCTCACTTTGCTAAATCTATTTAATCTCTGTGCTTGTATTTTCATCTTTACTCACAGTCATTATATGTGGGGGGCTGCCTTTTCCTTTGGGGAATTTCTCTGAGGCAAGGTAGGCTTTATTTTTCTATCTTCAGGGCTAGCTAGTTCCTTAGGCTGTGTCGAGTTGCATAGGGAGCGTTAGGAGCAATCCACGGCTATTTCTAGTGTGTTTGATAGGATTAGGGATTGCGGTCAGCAGAGTTCCCACGTCCCAGAGCTCGTCCTTTATTATCAGTAACTATCAGGTCATTCCGTGTGCTCTTAACCACCAGGTCCATTATTGTCCTGACCACCAGGTCATAACATGACGCACCCACGAGGGACATGAAGCCGGCAGACGGGCACTAGAACTAAAATCTAGCTTTATGGATCGTAGGTACAGTTGTTGTAGCATAAAAAGTGCTTATAACAGAGCCATGCACTCACCCAGAAATACTGTACTCAGGCAGTATCGTATTACATTAATGAGCTGCAGCTGTTGTGTTAAAAATAAATAACTTATCTGGGAGTGAAATATATTACATAGGTCTGGAATATTTGGAATAAATACAACATCTAATATGAAAATTTATACAATTGAATTTCTGAAAGAAGCAGGCGGATGTTGATCAACGCCACACAATGAATAAGTCATGCTATATTAATTTTACACCATAAATACTGGTTATACCGTAAAAGTATAATAGCTATTAACTATTGTATTACACAAATTATGTCATAATAAATATACGGTTAAATTATTAAAACAAATAATGCCGCTAGCCATCAATATAATACTAAATTATTAAAACAGATACACCATAGACAGGGGTTATTGTTATGATCAGGTGACCTTGGAGCAGCATGAAAACTTTCACTGGAGTAGGTGGTAACTATACTGACCGCAAATCATGATCTTAACACCGCAACTAGAAGTAGCCGTGGGGTGTGCCTAACAAATCCTAGACACCTCGACACTGTTGGAGGACTAAATACCCCTATAGATGGAAATGGGAATTCTACCTTGCCTCAGAGCAGAACCCCAAAGGATAGGCAGCCCCCCACAAATATTGACTGTGAGTAGTAGAGGAAAAGACACACGCAGGCAGGAAACAGGATTTAGCAAAAGAGACCACTCTAGCTAAAATAGGAAAGGATAGGACAGGATACTAAGCGGTCAGTATAAAAATCCTTCCAAAAATATCCACAGCAGAAAATACAAAAACTCCACCATCTAACTAAAGATGTGGAGCGTATATCTGCAACTCCAGAGAATCCAACAAGACTGAGAAAACACTGACACAGTCTAAGCTGGACAAGAGAAAACAAATGAATAGCACAGAATATAAGCACACAGCTTGTGTGCCACAGAAAAAGAAACAGACACTTATCTTTGCTGAATTGGCAGCTAAGCAGGAGAAGCCAAAGATCCAACACTTCCCAAGAAACATTGACAACTGGCAAGGACCAATGAGTCCTACAAACCTAAATACCCCAGTCAGAATTGCAATCAGTAGATACACCTGTCCAAAACTGCAGCCCAGGGACAACTGCATTACCACCTACAACCACCGGAGGGAGCCCAAAAGCAGAATTCACAACAGGTTATACCGTAAAACTATATTATACTATGTCAGCTGCTTTAATCCTTTGTATGTAAACACAAACTAAGTGCAATTTCTCATACAGATACTGACGCGCATCCACCGGTCTATATGCCTGAAAAATGGTGTGTTCCCGAACCATGTGAAAATCTGGATTCAGACATCGAGATCATAGATGTCAAGAACACTGTAATTTCACCGCTACCCGATGCTCCTAAAAGACGTGGAAATTCGTTAAGCAGGTGTCTTAAGAATAGAAAAGGTAACGGTTCACTTGAAATACATACGATTCTCACTTTTGTGTAATAGTTATATTTTATTTACATCTGCTAAACTAGTTGTCAGAAAATTCATTTTGAAAAAGAGAATATCTCCGTCTCAACGCAGCGGTTTTGTGTAGAAAATCAATTCTGTGTTAACTAATAGACATATTTTATTTACATCTGCTAAACTAGTTGCCAGAAAAATTCAATTTGAAAAAGAGAATATCCCCGTCTCGACGAGGTTGAACAATGCGCTGGCCATTAAACCAGGAGCTGCGGAGGTGCAATTCCCAGTTCATACTTGTAAGTATATATCTGGTCTGCTCTATACTGGATTTATGCAAATATTGTTACAATGATTTCATGGATAACTGTCACCGGTAACTTTTCAAATATTACGCAGGATCATAGGTAAGTGTCGGCGTGTAGCTTTTCCAATTTTACACCGGTTTCGCGGATGACAGACACTTGTATCTTTTCTTTTAGATACGCCGGATCTTCAACCACGAGATTTGCATCGGCGTAATTATGGATCTGCACAGAATCAACCACAAAGAGCTAATGCGTCTGTGAGAACAACTCCTCTTTCGCACATCTGTGTTGTAGATCGTGAGGAAAGCTACGCGGCACCCAAACACTCCGGGAATCCAAGCCCCAAGATTCCACATCAGAAATATAAGAATGTTTCAAGAGAGAGATTTGCATCACAGATCGCTAGTCCCTGTATAACTCAGGAAGCCAATAGCACAATCAGCATTCCACAAGTTACCCCTGAAAACAGAGAAATTGCGCAGCTCGTCGTGGGTAAGAAGAGTAATAACTGGGGCAATATGCGTGTGTGTCAAACTGTACAATCTGCAGATTCTGCTCTTGCAGGATCTTCTAGCGATTTTGGCAATGTATTACCTCTAAAGGAACGATCAGTATCACGATGCCGTGTAAGTGAAAAACAGAAAGTTGCTGAACATTCATCTTACACCGGGAGTCCTGTGTGGGATGATGACCATGCCAAAATGTTTACTGCCATGTCTGCTCAGTACGTCCAAACCAAACTCGCACAGATCAAACTAAAATCTTTCTGTGATACGTATGAAAGACTGATAAATGCCTGTCCAACACCTGACATTATCGCCGCGCTGTATGATTTTAAACGAAATCATGCATGTGTACATACACCCCCTGTGAATTTAAATAAATGTAAATCCACCTGACTAAGCTTGGCTGGCTATGGTTTGAAAAAATCCAGAAGATCGCGAGCCGCTAGAAGGGGGCGCAAGACAGTTTACAGCTCTATAACTACACAATATCCCCAGAGGCTGTTACATGATTCAGCTAAAGTTTTGCACACCCAAGACAACCCAGGAAGTGTCAACAGCAGTGGTGATCCAGATGCTCAGAGCAGTGGACATCTTGAAACACATACTGAAAATGCGCATGATGCAACCTCTGTGGGTAATGGTGTTCATGAGAATGAAATGTCCGTAGATCGTTCAGATGTTGTACAGCATTTTTATCATCATCAAAGGGCTCTCCGCAATTTCAACGGACATATACATACAGATCATTTTAGATTTGTAAATTTGGATCGTGTACAATCATTTGTAGAGGCCGTAAATATTGTTCATGACGGCGTTCAGTCATTACTGGATAGAATCATCAGGGACATTGAACCTGGTGACTTTGTACAGTTAAGGCTTGAATGTGGCGATACTTTAGACCCTATTTTCGCTGCAAAACAAACCCGGGAAGATTTTAATTCTGAATCTTTTTTAAATGCCGTTGCCCGCACACTTCAAAGTAACGTTGAATGTATAGCATCCAATTCGTTAAAGCTAGTCGTCACCATCATTAAAAATAGCGGTGGTGTAAAAAAAGGCGCTTGAAATCTATAGAGAGCAGTCAGATCATTAAACAAAAGAGGCAGCAGCTGTATGATTTTAACACAACAAAAACACAAACATTTTTACACCTGGGTCTAACTTAAAGAATTTTTATATTATTGAAATGCCTTTGAGATGCATTTATTTTGCAACAATAAATCTTTTAAACTTTTACAATATTGTGTCTTTGCTTTTTATAAATGTATAAAACACACCGCTTCATACTTGCTGGTGTTGTAACATTCACTTCTGACTTGCAAAGAAATGATAGAATCGTATCAGAGTTTGTGTCATCAAAATTAGCAACTTTAAAGACCCGTTATAACACTCGTCATCTTTTTCATCAAAAATTTATGTGTCTTTGTGCACCGTTGTGCTAGGTCCGTTGCCAGTTTAGATTGCGAATTACAACATACAATATTGAGAATTACACTATCATACAATATTGAGATTTAGCTAACATTGCAAAGTGTGACTGTGGTTAGCTGGCCGTATTGCTACATCACTCTAACACTGGTCATTATCTGTACAGGATGAGGCGTCTCTGTGCTTGTGGCTATTTTATCTGTTAGCCACCACAGAGCATGTAGCTGGATATCACACCTAACACAGCCCCTGGACACGCTGAAAAATTATGCTGACACTGCTTCATTCTAAATGTGAAGACACAAAAGAGAATGGTAAAACCAAAAACACTCAGTTTGAAAAAATGTTTGCAGTAATCCGCAAGTGCTAGTAAAAGATGTAAAAAACAGGGTATTTGGTTGATACGTTTTTTGCAAAAAATGTATACTAAGCTGCTCTACCAATCTTCACGGTATACCCATATCAGAGCAGTCCTAACTAATGTATGCAATCCCTATCTGATGTATTTAAAAACCTGATCATCTGTATATTACCTGTGTGAACAGGGTTCAGAGAGGAAAAATCCATGTGTGCATACAGGGCAGAACAGCTTTTGTGCAGCTAGCCCAAGAGGAGTGGTGGAACTCCCCAGTCTTGTAGACACAAGAGAACAATCATGGAAACAGGAACACATGGGCTACTTGCACAGTGAACAAGTCTGTAAGAACATGTTCACACACCACCAAGAAACCTGAAGACACAAAAGAGAATGGTAAAACCAAAAACACTCAGTTTGAAAAAATGTTTGCAGTAATCCGCAAGTGCTAGTAAAAGATGTAAAAAACAGGGTATTTGGTTGATACGTTTTTTGCAAAAAATGTATACTAAGCTGCTCTACCAATCTTCACGGTATACCCATATCAGAGCAGTCCTAACTAATGTATGCAATCCCTATCTGATGTATTTAAAAACCTGATCATCTGTATATAACCTGTGTGAACAGGGTTCAGAGAGGAAAAATCCATGTGTGCATACAGGGTAGAACAGCTATTGTGCAGATAGCCCAAGAGGAGTGGTGGAACTCCCCAGTCTTGTAGACACAAGAGAACAATCATGGAAACAGGAACACATGGGCTACTTGCACAGTGAACAAGTCTGTAAGAACATGTTCACACACCACCAAGAAACCTGAAGACACAAAAGAGAATGGTAAAACCAAAAACACTCAGTTTGAAAAAATGTTTGCAGTAATCCGCAAGTGCTAGTAAAAGATGTAAAAAACAGGGTATTTGGTTGATACGTTTTTTGCAAAAAATGTATACTAAGCTGCTCTACCAATCTTCACGGTATACCCATATCAGAGCAGTCCTAACTAATGTATGCAATCCCTATCTGATGTATTTAAAAACCTGATCATCTGTATATTACCCGTGTGAACAGGGTTCAGAGAGGAAAAATCCATGTGTGCATACAGGGCAGAACAGCTTTTGTGCAGCTAGCCCAAGAGGAGTGGTGGAACTCCCCAGTCTTGTAGACACAAGAGAACAATCATGGAAACAGGAACACATGGGCTACTTGCACAGTGAACAAGTCTGTAAGAACATGTTCACACACCACCAAGAAACCTGAAGACACAAAAGAGAATGGTAAAACCAAAAACACTCAGTTTGAAAAAATGTTTGCAGTAATCCGCAAGTGCTAGTAAAAGATGTAAAAAGCAGGGTATTTGGTTGATACGTTTTTTGCAAAAAATGTATACTAAGCTGCTCTACCAATCTTCACGGTATACCCATATCAGAGCAGTCCTAACTAATGTATGCAATCCCTATCTGATGTATTTAAAAACCTGATCATCTGTATATTACCTGTGTGAACAGGGTTCAGAGAGGAAAAATCCATGTGTGCATACAGGGCAGAACAGCTTTTGTGCAGCTAGCCCAAGAGGAGTGGTGGAACTCCCCAGTCTTGTAGACACAAGAGAACAATCATGGAAACAGGAACACATGGGCTACTTGCACAGTGAACAAGTCTGTAAGAACATGTTCACACACCACCAAGAAACCTGAAGACACAAAAGAGAATGGTAAAACCAAAAACACTCAGTTTGAAAAAATGTTTGCAGTAATCCGCAAGTGCTAGTAAAAGATGTAAAAAACAGGGTATTTGGTTGATACGTTTTTTGCAAAAAATGTATACTAAGCTGCTCTACCAATCTTCACGGTATACCCATATCAGAGCAGTCCTAACTAATGTATGCAATCCCTATCTGATGTATTTAAAAACCTGATCATCTGTATATTACCTGTGTGAACAGGGTTCAGAGAGGAAAAATCCATGTGTGCATACAGGGCAGAACAGCTTTTGTGCAGCTAGCCCAAGAGGAGTGGTGGAACTCCCCAGTCTTGTAGACACAAGAGAACAATCATGGAAACAGGAACACATGGGCTACTTGCACAGTGAACAAGTCTGTAAGAACATGTTCACACACCACCAAGAAACCTGAAGACACAAAAGAGAATGGTAAAACCAAAAACACTCAGTTTGAAAAAATGTTTGCAGTAATCCGCAAGTGCTAGTAAAAGATGTAAAAAACAGGGTATTTGGTTGATACGTTTTTTGCATACATTAGTTAGGACTGCTCTGATATGGGTATACCGTGAAGATTGGTAGAGCAGCTTAGTATACATTTTTTGCAAAAAACGTATCAACCAAATACCCTGTTTTTTACATCTTTTACTAGCACTTGCGGATTACTGCAAACATTTTTTCAAACTGAGTGTTTTTGGTTTTACCATTCTCTTTTGTGTCTTCAGGTTTCTTGGTGGTGTGTGAACATGTTCTTACAGACTTGTTCACTGTGCAAGTAGCCCATGTGTTCCTGTTTCCATGATTGTTCCCTTGTGTCTACAAGACTGGGGAGTTCCACCACTCCTCTTGGGCTAGCTGCACAAAAGCTGTTCTGCCCTGTATGCACACATGGATTTTTCCTCTCTGAACCCTGTTCACACAGGTAATATACAGATGATCAGGTTTTTAAATACATCAGATAGGGATTGCATACATTAGTTAGGACTGCTCTGATATGGGTATACCGTGAAGATTGGTAGAGCAGCTTAGTATACATTTTTTGCAAAAAACGTATCAACCAAATACCCTGTTTTTTACATCTTTTACTAGCACTTGCGGATTACTGCAAACATTTTTTCAAACTGAGTGTTTTTGGTTTTACCATTCTCTTTTGTGTCTTCAGGTTTCTTGGTGGTGTGTGAACATGTTCTTACAGACTTGTTCACTGTGCAAGTAGCCCATGTGTTCCTGTTTCCATGATTGTTCTCTTGTGTCTACAAGACTGGGGAGTTCCACCACTCCTCTTGGGCTAGCTGCACAAAAGCTGTTCTGCCCTGTATGCACACATGGATTTTTCCTCTCTGAACCCTGTTCACACAGGTAATATACAGATGATCAGGTTTTTAAATACATCAGATAGGGATTGCATACATTAGTTAGGACTGCTCTGATATGGGTATACCGTGAAGATTGGTAGAGCAGCTTAGTATACATTTTTTGCAAAAAACGTATCAACCAAATACCCTGTTTTTTACATCTTTTACTACCACTTGCGGATTACTGCAAACATTTTTTCAAACTGAGTGTTTTTGGTTTTACCATTCTCTTTTGTGTCTTCAGGTTTCTTGGTGGTGTGTGAACATGTTCTTACAGACTTGTTCACTGTGCAAGTAGCCCATGTGTTCCTGTTTCCATGATTGTTCTCTTGTGTCTACAAGACTGGGGAGTTCCACCACTCCTCTTGGGCTAGCTGCACAAAAGCTGTTCTGCCCTGTATGCACACATGGATTTTTCCTCTCTGAACCCTGTTCACACAGGTAATATACAGATGATCAGGTTTTTAAATACATCAGATAGGGATTGCATACATTAGTTAGGACTGCTCTGATATGGGTATACCGTGAAGATTGGTAGAGCAGCTTAGTATACATTTTTTGCAAAAAACGTATCAACCAAATACCCTGTTTTTTACATCTTTTACTAGCACTTGCGGATTACTGCAAACATTTTTTCAAACTGAGTGTTTTTGGTTTTACCATTCTCTTTTGTGTCTTCAGGTTTCTTGGTGGTGTGTGAACATGTTCTTACAGACTTGTTCACTGTGCAAGTAGCCCATGTGTTCCTGTTTCATTCTAAATGTGTAGTGGTCAGCGCCCTGAGCAGCACTTGTAACATGCAGCTGGATAGCATTTTTTTTTATTATTAAGACTCGTATTTTTATTACACTCACCCCCTGCTGTATGTTATTGTATATCATGCTGTAATCCACATACACTGTATTGTGTCTGATACATACTTTAATAAAGTCTTTTAAAACTCATACAATGACTGTCATTCTTCATAATATTGAGAATTATACTATCACACACTATTCTATTAAGCATTGCATATAATGTAGGCGTGATGTTGAAAATGAGAAACTGTGTTATAAAACACATATAAATGAGACAAATAATGGTGCAGAAACACAGGCTCATTTTCCTGTCATCGGGTTATCAAATAAGAGTAAACTTAATACAACATATAATGACCAAGTAGTCGCATTTTGATAGTGACATTTAACATTTTGATAGAGACATACATAATACCAGGATAAAATACATTGTGCTACACATCAACATGATAATAGCATGGCAATCAAAATCATTGCGCTGCACAAAATTGTCATTTAATCAATAGCAACATTATCAAAATCAAAATTAAATGGCGATAAATCAAAAGCAAATAGAGTGAATCCAGCCATAAATTCTTCACGATCTATCGCCATGGCACAATCAGCCTTTTGCTTGCCAGATATATGGGCAAGCGCCATATACTCTGTGATGGCTAAATCATCATGCAAAGAAATGATAGAATCACATCAGAGTTTGTGTCATCAAAATTAGCAACTTTAAAGACCCGTTATAATACTCGTCATCTTTTTCATCAAAAATGTATGTGTCTTTGTGCACCGTTGTGCTAGGTCCGTTGCCAGTTTAGATTGCGAATTACAGCATACAATATTGAGAAGTACACTATCATACAATATTGAGATTTAGCTAACATTGCAAAGTGTGACTGTGGTTAGCTGGCCGCATTGCTACATCACTCTAACACTGGTCATTATCTGTACAGGATGAGGCGTCTCTGTGCTTGTGGCTATTTTATCTGTTAGCCACCACAGAGCATGTAGCTGGATATCACACCTAACACAGCCCCTGGACACGCTGAAAAATTATGCTGACACTGCTTCATTCTAAATGTGTAGTGGTCAGCGCCCTGAGCAGCATTGGCAATCAAACCTTGCAAGCTCACAAACAACTACAAATAATATGAAAATCTAATAGGATATAAAATAAACAGCTTGGTGTGTTATAAAACACAATTTTGCACTATATGTTCTCATTGGTAATAAAACACACTGCCCTGATTACAGAATAATCACATAGCAGCTACATATAAAAATCTAATATAAAAACAAATACCGGGATAATAATCACTGGATCAAATTAACAATATCAAACTATATCAAAAGGGGAAATCAACCAGACACACAGGGACAGCTGGCTGACAGGGGCTGGGAGGGGTTACACACTTTGATACACTCTGATAAGGGCGGGTCCACCTGTCAAATTGAGTTTGACAAAACCACCCGATGATACACTACTTACATATATGGCCATGTCTACATGACATAGGAAAATAACATAACAGCCTGTAAGTCAAGGTCTCCTAGAACAATACACCCTCAGTCTCATCTTATTCAGGTTGAAACAATCAAGGTCTCATAACAACTATGAACTTTAGCCTAGTAACAGAGTTTATCTCAAAACAGCAAGATGGAGTCGAAAAGCACAAAATGAAGCCCGCTTTAGTTTTGATCTTAGTTTAACCCTTCACAGTTCCTGCTACATGGATGTCCTTAATCTACCTTCCTCGAAGGTAGCTGAACAAACTCTCATCTGATCTAATCCGAGGGAGCGATCATATAGCTGAATAGGTAGCGCCTAGAAGTTGAGATCAGAGAAGGCTGTCGCATGCCATAAGCTGAGCATTAGGTACAGGGAGGGTACTAAGGAAGTCTGGCTAGGCTAGCCAGGTCAGTGGATGCTAACGCAGGCCAGGTGCCATGACTCTGCCACTCTGCGCCAGGCACTGAGATGTAGGACCGTAGCCAGGTCCCTACACTTTCAATAGCTTCTTCTGTTAAATATTCCTTATCATTCAAAACGGTTCACAGCAAAGAAACCTGTATTTAACATGTTTTGAGATATTTATCCCTATATTGGTGCCCCCCCCCCCCTTAAATCCGGGCCTGTTCCTTTGGCAAAATGGGTCAGAAGAGAGATTTGATGGGCTCTGAAAAATCCAAAATTGTGAGATGTCTTGCAGACGGATGCAGCAGTCTTGAAATTGCCAAACTTTTGAAGCGTGATCACCGAACAATCAAGCATTTCATGGCAAATAGCCAGCAGGGTTGCAAGAAGCGTGTTGGGCAAAAAAGGCGCAAAATAACTGCCCAGGAATTGAGGAAAATCAAGCGTGAAGCTGCCAAGATGCCATTTGCCACTACTTTTGCCATATTTCAGAGCTGCAGCATTACTGGAGTAACAAAAATCACAAGGTGTGCGATACGCAGGGACATGGCCAAGGTAAGGAAAGCTGAAAAACAACCACCTTTGAACAAGAAACATAAGATAAAATGTCAAGGCTGGGCCAAGCAATATTTAAGACTGACTTTTCAAAGGTTTTATGGACTGATGAAATAAGAGTGACTCTTGATGGGCCAGAGGCTGGATAAGTAAGGGGCAGAGCGCTGCACTCCGAATCAGACGCCAGCAAGGTGGAGGTGGGGTACTGGTATGGGCTTGTATCATCAAAAATGAACTTGTGGGACCTTTTCAGGTTGAGGATGGAATGAAGCTCAACTCCCAGACCTACTGCCAGAAAAAGTTGGTATCGTTCAAAAAAACATGATTTTCATGCAGGACAATGCTCCATCACATGCCTCCAAGTACCCCACAGCATGGCTGGCCAGTAAAGGTCTCAAGGAAGAAAAAATAATGACATGCCCCCTTGTTCACCTGATCTGAACCCCATAGAGAACCTGTGGTCCCTCATAAAATGTGAGATCTACAGGGAGGGAAAACAGTCCACCTCTCGGAACAGTGTCTGGGAGGCTGTGGTGGCTACTGCACGCAATGTTGATCGTAAGCAGATCAAGCAACTGACAGAATCTATGGATGGAAGGCTGTTGAGTGTCATCATAAAGAAAGGTGGCTATATTGGTCACTAATTTTGGGGGGATTTGTTTTTGCATCTCAGAAATGTTACTTCTAAATTTTGTGCAGTTATATTGGTTTACCTGGTGAAAATAAACAAGTGAGATGGGAATATATTTGGTTTTTATTAACTTGCCTAATAATTCTGCACAGTAATAGTTGCCTGCACAAACAGATATCCTCCTAAGATAGCCAAATCTGAAAAAAAACCACTCCAACTTCCAAAAATATTAACCTTTTTCTGACCTCAGATGGGATGCAGGGCTCCGACGGTGAGCCGCATCAAAGTCGGGACATGTCAGCTGTTTTGAACAGCTGACATGTGCCCGCAATAGCGGCGGGTGAAATCGCAATTCACCTGCCGCTATTAACTAGTTAAATGCCGCTGTCAAATGCTGACAGCGGCATTTAACCAGCGCTTCCGGTCAGGCGGCCGGAAATGAGCGCATCACCGACCCCCGTCACATGATCAGGAGTCAGCAATGCATCAGAATGGTAACCATAGAGGTCCTTGAGACCTCTATGGTTACTGATGCTGGCCTGCTGTGAGCGCCCCCCTGTGGTCGGCGCTCATAGCAAGCCTGCATTTCTGCTGCATAGCAGCGATCTGATGATCGCTGCTATGTAGCAGAGCCGATCAAGTGGTGCCAGCTTCTAGCTTCCCAAGCCCTCACCCGACCCCAGGTCATGAAAAATGGAGGTGCTACGGGTATCGGAAAATGGCGCAATTTATTTATTTTTTTAAGCAAAGTTTCGAATTTTTTTTCACCACTTAGATAAAAGAGAACCTAGACATGTTTTGTGTCTATGAACTGGTAATGACTTGGAGAATCATAATGGCTGGTCAGTTTTAGCATTTAGTGAACCTAGTAAAAAAGCCAATCAAAAAACAAGTGTGGGATTGCACTTTTTTTGCAATTTAACCACACTTGGAATTCTTGATCGCAAAAAATAAGCCCTCACATGGCCATATTGACGGAAAAATAAAAAAGTTATGGCTCTGGGAAGAAGGGGAGCAAAAAACGAACACGGAAAAACGGAAAATCCCAAGGTCATGAAGGGGTTAAGCTTTGATATTTATGAGTTTTTTGGGTTGATTGAGAACATAGTTGTTGATCAATAATAAAAATGATCCTCTAAAATACAATTTGCCTAATAATTATGCACACAGTGTAATAAAAAATTTGAAAAAAAAGGTGTGGGCTCCCGCGCAATTTTCTGCTCCAGAGAGGGAAAGCCAGCAATTGGGGGACAGATGTTTGTAGCCTGGGAAGGGGTTAATACCCATGGAGCTTCCCAGGCTATGAATATTAGCCCACAGCTGTATATTTAGCCTTTACTGACTATAAAAATAGGGGGACCCCCCCACACAATTTATAGCCAGAAAGGCTATGCAGACAGCTGCGGGCTGATATTCATAGCCTAGAGAGGGGCCATGGATATTGCTCCCCGGCTACAAATACCAGCTCCCAGCCACCCCAGAAATGGCACATCTGTAAGATGCGCCAATTCCAGCGCTTAGCCTCTCTCTTCCTACTGCCCTGTAGTGGTGGCATATGGGGTAATAAGGGGTTAACGTCACCTTTGTAAGGTGACATTAAGCTGGCTTAGTAATGGAGAGGCGTCAATAAGATACCTACCTTTACTAATCCTATAGTTGTGAAAGGGATAATAAAACACACACACACACACATGCAGAATAAAATATTTTAATGAAATAAAACACGACAGTTTTGATTTCTTTATTGTACGCTCATTCCTGCAACGCCCTCATTCTCCTGGAAAAAAATAAAAAAAATAATAAACCAACAGTATACTCCCTGTGTCCGACGTAGTCCATTTAATAACGAGTGTCCCACGACTAGTCCAGCTCTGCTACATCTGGATGCCTGACATCCAGACATAGCAGAGCTTGTAGATGACCGCCCAAGATAACTCTCCAGTGATCACCTACACTGCAGTGTTCTCACAATCAGCTAATTAGCTTACCGTGAGAACCAGCCTAGTGACTGGAGATAACCCCCGGTCACGTACATGGCAGTTCTCGCGGTAAGCTAAGTTATCGCGAGAACTTAGCTTGCCGCAAGAACTGCAGTGGACGCGGACTTCCGACGAAGGGACAGGTAAGACCGCATGTAAATTAGTAGACATGCGTAGTTACCGCATCTAATGATAGTCTATGGTAAGTTTACGGTGCTGCGACCGTGAAAAGACGTACCGCATGTCCGTTTATGAGGGTCTGCTGCAGGTGTCTTTTAACGCATAGTGGAGACGGGATTTCATGAAATCCCCTCCACTATGCTGTAACATCTGGATGCTGCATGTTTGACGCTGCAGCTCTACGCAGTATCAAACATGCAGCGTTTCCTGCACTTGGAAACAGCCTAAAACTTTATATTTTTTTTATATAATGCAGAATCTTAATCGCTCTGTAGATTGCGGAAGGTTCTGATTTCGGGACTCACATCGATCTCTTGAGCCCATTCTGCCCTGTGGTTTTATGAATTATCACGCGTTACTTTGCACAGAATCGGAGACCTTTTGATTCTGTACACAGTTGTGATTGGTGGTTTGGGTGAACTTTGTGAGGGTCTTAAAACTCAAAACCTACTTTGCCCAAAAGGTTTACTCTTGTTTGCCCCAGAATTTAATGTAAATTATAGTGCAAATATACACTAGCCCAAGGTTGTTGTAGCCTTTTTTTTTTATAATGCGTAGCCCATACAATTCCTAAATTGTTGGATTTTGTTCATACTGCCACCCAAAAAATTATGATAAATATTTATTTTATTTATTGCTCTCAAAATATGGCAATGCACAATAAAAAGCGTCTTTTAGTGTGTGATGGCAGCCTAACATAAACATGTACATATGCTGGCTAACAGAAGTAAATCATTCAGCTGCGGCAATAAAAACTAAATCTCCGAGCACTAAAAAATACTCGGAGGACACCCGAGTGTGCTTGGGAAATCTCTTGTAACGAGTATATTCACTCATCACTAGAGGTAAGTGTATTGTGCATGTGTGTGCTTCACTATACTGTGTAGGGGATCTGTTTTATACTCTGAGGGGGCTCCTGTATACTGTGGGGCTGCATTATACTGTATGAGTGTGGGGGGAGCTGCATTATACTGTGTGTGTGTGGGGGCCTGCATTATACTGTGTGTGTTTGTAGGGGAGGGACTTAATTATACTGTGCGTCGGTGACTGCATTATACTCTGAGGGGGCTGCATTATACTGTGGGGGCTGCATTATACTCGGGGGCTGCAGTATACTCTGGGGGGGCTGCATTATACTGTGTATGTGTGGTTGCTTTATATGATGGGGTTGCTTTATACTCAGGGGAGGCGGCTACATTATACTCTGAGGGGGCTGCATTATGCGGTGTGTATATGGGGGGCTGCATTATACTCTGGGGGAGCTTCATTATGATGTATGAGTCGACTACATTATAATTTATGAGGGGGCTGCATTATTATGTATGAGTAGACTACAGTATACTCTGGGGCTGCAGTATACTCTGAGGGGGGCTGCAGTATACTCTAGGAAGGACCATGGGGAGTGCTTTCTACTATATGCACTATATGGGACCTGCATTATACTTTATCGAGGACTATCTGTCCCCATCATTCTTCCTCAGCCAGAGTAAAGAGGCCAGGAAACCAGCATCGAATAACTTCAATATTGTCAAGTGCGCTCGTTTAGCGGCCTGAACTCAGTGCATGTAAATACAACAGAAATGTTTTGTGTGGTGCAATATGTGAGCATTTGGGGCCCAAATTTGTCTAAAACCAGCCCTGAGCCCCACAGTGTGATTAAACTGCAGTTAGCATTCATGTTTGACATTTCTGTTGCAACAAGAGCCCACTTAATTTACGTGGTCCTTGTCTGCTGAACTACGAGCTGGGCACAATGCATGTGTGCTACAAAGTATGGGCACTACACTGGCAGATCTGCAACATTTATTGCTGCTTGTTTCTGGCAAACACCCATTGAGTCAAAATAGTCACGGCACCTGTAAATTCCCAGAGGGGTCTCATTTCCAAAAAGACGTCCCTTGAGGGGGGATTCTGCTCTTCTTGCATTTAGGGCCTCTATATGAGAAGACTGCAAACCCTGGCATGATAATTTGTTCTCAAAGAGTGCTCCTTTCCCGTTTCTTGTTGTGTGGCTAAGAATTACTGTACAGACATATGGGGTATTTCTGTGTTCAATACAAATTATGCTGCCATTTTTACCCATTTCCCCATGTGAAAATGTAAAATCTGGTGGAGCGCCTGCTAGGACCCTGGGGTACTTGGGCCGGGTCCGGTGGTCGTTAAAGGGGTGGTCACGGTGGCAGTGACCCGGTCCGTAACCCTGGGCGTCCAAGTTCAAGGGAAGGTCTTTAAAGGGGTTGCTGTGAATAAAGAATGTTCGTGACACCACCTGTAATATTCAGTCAGAGATGACCGAAGCTGCTTAAAGGGGTCCTCTGGGAATGATGTTATTGCAGCAGGGATGGTATTGCTTCCCACAGATGAAGATTAGTCCCCAGGGCTCCCGATGTAGTAGGCAAAGATAGTAGATGGTGTGGTGCCAGAAAGAATTAGAGGACATAAGATTGCAGTCTCTTTACCTTTTACTGGTAGTATGCAGCCACAGTCCAGATCACAGGTGATGGTGAGTTCCGGCCAGCCTGGAAGCGATTCGGAATCCCCCTAGCCAGGAGGGGTTGGAAGCCTTCCTTACTGCGCTGTGTTGTGTGTCAAATCTCCTGCCTGCCAGTTTCTGCTGTGGGTCATACAGTTACCCCACAACTTCAGAATTCCGGGCCTCCGGTTCCTACGCTTCATTGTGGAGGGAGCTTTGTTGCAGCTCCCCTCCAGCTCTTCACTTCTCCTTTGCTCTTTCTCCCCACACAGTCTCCTATAGACTGATCTGTCTCTCTCTTCTCTTTCCAGAAGCTGCAGAACCACATATCTGCACAGCCCCAGCTTTTCACTCCTCACTCCTCTTTGACAGACTCCCTCTGATTGACTAACTCCTCCTCTAGCCAGAATTTATGTAGGGAAGTTCCACTAAAACCGGGTCTCAAGCTCCCCCTCCTGGCCTGGAGTCAGAACAGTGTTGTATGTACTGGTTACCTGTTAAAGCAGCAGTTCTCAACCTGGGGGTCGCGACCCTGAGGGGGGTCGAACGACCAAAACACAGGGGTCGCCACCTCTCTCACCTCCCCATCCACCTTCCCCCGTATGCCTGGACTGCTAGCTTTACTCCCGGCATAGCTTTGGGATCCCCGCAGGAAAATGAATCGATCGCGCATCGGATCTAGGGAGATACCAACTTCCGACGTCCCCCCTTCTTGTTTGGTGCAGCCAGGACAGATCCGGAATCTGTGGCACGTATCTGGCAACGGAATCCAGGGATGCAGGAAGAACGCGGCTGCCGGCATCGGTAATCGGCTTGAAGGGCTGCGGAAGAGCACGCCATAAAGGAGCCGTTCGGTACCCAGCAGTGATCCGCCGCCATCACTGTGTTACAGTGTGCCCCCGGACAGACACCTCCCCCATCCCCTCCGGAGTAACAAGTAAGACTCCGAGTCCCAGACATTGGGAACCTACCAGTTATTTTTGTGGCTCAATAACTGGTCATTTAAAGCAGAATGTCCTATTTTATACTTTTATGCACTGACTGTGGGCTAGGGGGGAACTGGATGAATCTGGAGTGGACTCTGGAGGGAGGCTTTCTATGAAAAATGTGCCCAGGAGCTGAGGGATGGAGCTTGCTGACCCAGCTATAGGAAACCTAAAAGAAGTGACAAATGGAGAATTATCCCTGTAATAAGGAAGGATGTCTAATTAAGGGGGGGGACGCTCCACAATCCATAACATCGCATTACGTGTGTCCGGCGCCGGACACACGTAATGCGATGTTATGGATTGTGGAGCTGCCAAGAAGATTATAAAGATGAATTTCTGAGCATTCCTGAGGATGAAGAAGATAAGAAAAGATGTATAAGGATGCTATTCACTGCACCCACAAGGTAATGGCAGCAGCTTCATAGGGTCAAAGGGGGTGACAGGTGCGCTTTAAGCATGTGAATACGGCCCCCTAGTCATAGTAACAGGTGTGTAATAGAAAACAACACAGGGAATAGTAAATAATAGGAAACTTTAACAAGCTCTTTAGACGCGACCATCTTTTATTTTTTTTTTTAGGAAACCGTCTCATGACAATGAATCGTGTAGAAAAGAATATTAAGAAAAGAAAATACACTGAGGATTTCTTGCAGTATGGTTTTACCTCCATAATTTCAGCAGGAATTGAGAAACCACAATGTGTTATTTGTACTGAAGTTCTCTCAGCTGAATCTATGAAGCCGAACAAACTAAAACGGCATTTTGATAGCAAGCATCCACTCTTTGCTAGCAAGGATATCAGCTATTTTAGAAGCAAAGCTGATGGACTCAAGAAATCTAGATTTGACACTGGTGGCCAGTACCATAAACACAACTGTGCCATATATACAGTGCTCTGCACCGTTGCCCCATAGCTGTGCCATATAGTGCTCTGCACTGTTGCCCCATAGCTGTGCCATACAGTGCTCTGCACTGTTGCCCCATAGCTGTGCCATATAGTGCTCTGCACCATTGCCCCACAGCTGTGCCATATAGTGCTCTGCACCGTTGCCCCATAGCTCTGCCATATAGCGCTCTGCACCATTGCCCCATAGATGCTCCACATAAATCTGTGCTGCTGCTGCTGCAATAAAAAAATAAAAAAACACATACTCACCTCTCTTGCTTGCAGCTCCTCAGCGCCATCTTCCCGGCGTCTCTCTGCACTGACTGATCAGGCAGAGGGCGGCGCGCACACTATATGCGTCATCGCGCCCTCTGACCTGCACAGTCAGTGCGGAGAGACGCCGGGAAGATGGAGCGGCGCCCGGCGTGTGGAACGAGGGAAGGTAAATATGACATACTTACCTGCTCCCGGCGTCCCGCTCCTTCCCCCGGACAGCTGATCTTCGGTGCCGCAGCCTCCTCGAGTATATACGGTAATTGTTTTTGTGATTATTTATTATGTTTGATTTGTAGCAATGAGAATACAATACATAATGCATATCAGATATTTACATTCTGAATCATAACTAATAAAATTACAGTTTTAAAGTAGCCACCAAAATTATTTTTTGGGTTGGGGGTCACCGCAACATGAGGAACTGTATTGCGGGGTCACGGCATTAGAAAGGTTGAGAACCACTGTGTTAAAGGGATCTTCGTCGCTTCCAAGCATGGCATCACCCTCTCCGCGAGGAAGGCAACACCGCTGTGACAACCGAACTCCTAGGCTGTCACATTGGGGTATAACAAAAATGTATTTTTTCTAGCTGCCCATTGGTATAAGCATCCGTGCTGTCAATATGATCACTGCACCCCTAGATGAATGTATAGAGATGTGTGGTTTGTAAAATGTGGTCTCTTTTGGGGGGTTCTGCAAATATGATGTGGCATTCTCAAACCATTCCAGCAAAATGTGCACAATAAAATGGCACTGTTTCCTTTTGGAGCTTTGCACTGTGCCTCCTAAAGTAGTTTTCGACCACATACAGTGCCTTGCGAAAGTATTCCACCCCCTGGAACTTTTCAACCTTTTTCCACATATCATGCTTCAAACGTAAAGATACCAAATGTAAATTTTGGGTGAAGAATCAACAAGTGGAACACAATTGTGAAGTTGAACGAAATTTATTGGTTATTTTAAATGTTTGTGGAAATTCAAAAACTGAAAAGTGGTGTGTGCAAAATTATTTGGCCCCTTTACTTTCAGTGCAGCAAACTCAGTCCAGAAGTTCATTGTGGATTTCTGAATAAGCCAATGTTGTCCTAAATGCCTAATTATGATAAATATAATCCACCTGTGTGTAATCAAGTCTCCATATAAATGCACCTGCTGTGTGATAGTCTCAGGGTTCTGTTTGAAGCACAGAGAGCATCATGAACACCAAGGAACGCAACAGGCAGGTCCGTGATACTGTTATGGAGAAGGTTAAAGGTGGATTTGGATACAAAATAATTTCCAAAACTTTAAACATCCCAAGGAGCGCTGTGCAAGCGAACCTATTAAAATTGAAGGAGTATCATACCATTGCAAATCTACCAAGACCCGACCATCCCTCTGAACTTTCATGTCAAACAAGGAGAAGACTGATCAGAGATGCAGCCAAGAGGCTCATGATCACTCTGGATGAACTGCAGAGATCTACAGCTGAGGTGGGACATTCTGTCCATAGGACAACAGTCAGTGATACACTGCACAAATCAGGCCTTTATAGAAGAGTAGCAAGAAGAAAGCCATTTCTCAAAGATATCCATAAAAAGTGTTGCTTAAAGTTTGCAACAAGCCACCTGGGAGACACACTAAACATTTAGACACACTAAAGAAGAAGGTGCTCTGGTCAGATGAAACCAAAATTGAACTTTTCATCACAGTTCATCACCCTGAATACACCATCCCCACTGTCAAACGTGGTGGTGGCAGCATCATGGTTTGGGCCTGCTTTTCTTCAGCGGGGACAGGGAAGATGGTTAAAATTGATGGGAAGATGGTTGGAGCCTAATACAAGACCATTCTTGAAGAAAACCTGTTGGAGTCTGCAAAAGACCTGAGACTGGGACGGAGATTTGTCTTTCAACAAGACAATGATCCCAAACATAAGACAAATTTACAATGGAATGGTTCACAAATAAACGTATCCAGGTGTTAGAATGGCCAAGTCAAAGTGCAGACCTCAATCCAATCGAGAATCTGTGGAAAGAGCTGAAAACTGCTGTTCACAAACGATCTCCATCAAACCTCACTGAGCTCGAGCTGTTTGCCAAGGAAGGATAGGCAAGAATTTCAGTCTATCGATGTACAAAACTGATAGAGACATACCCCAAGCGACTTGCAGCTGTAATCGCAGCAAAAGGTGGCGCAACAAAGTATTAAGTTAAAGGGGCCGAATAATATTGCACAGACGGACATACACTAGACCTCATCTTCTCCAGCCTCTGTTCCTTATCTAATCTCACAACCTCTTCCTTCCCCCTATCTGACCACCATCTACGCACCTTCTCTTCGTTGTCCTCCTTACCCGCCCCCTACGTCCAGCCAGTACCACATCCTCGCAGAAACCTTGCACACCTAGACATTCACAGACTCTGACTCTCTTCTACCCCTGTCCTCCATTACTTCACTCCACGACACGGATAGCGCCACTGCTTTCTTTAACGCCACTCTCACATCAGCCATAGACTCAGTTGCCCCTCTCATGCATGGCAAAGTGCGACAAATCAATAGGCAACCCTGGCATAACAACCTCACCCAAAAACTCCGACAAGCATCCAGGGTCGCGGAGTGGCATTGGAAAAAACATGCCTGTCAGACGACTTCACCGCTTTCAAACAAGCTACACTTGCCTTCAAACTAGCCCTCACGTCTGCTAAACAGACCTATTTCACTAACCTTGTATCTTCACTATCCTACAACCCAAAACAACTGTTCAGCACATTTAACTCTCTCCTCCGCTCGCCACTGCCACCTCCAACTCCCCTCATCTCTTCTGAGGACTTTGCCACCTACTTCAAAAACAAGATCGACCAAACAAGGCAAACCTTTACTGTTCCACCACCCCAACCACTCCATATACCAGACCTCTGCCCTTCCCCAATAAGTTCCCTCTCCAACATCAGTGAAGAACTTACTCCCCTCCTTTCCAAATCACACCTCACCACCTGTGCACTTGACCACATCCCTTCCCACCTGCTCCCCAACTTCACTAACACGCTCATTCCAGCCCTAACCCATCTCTTCAACCTATCGCTATCTTCTGGTACTTCACACCTCACCACCTGCCTTGAAACATGCCACCATCACACCCATCCTCAAAGAAGCTAACCTTGACCCAACCGCTATGCCCAGCTATCGCCCCATATCACTGCTCCCGTTTGCTTCCAAACTCCTTGAACAGCATGTCCATGGGCAACTTTCCTCCCACCTCTCATCTAACTCCTTGACAAGCTCCAATCTGGCTTCCGCCCCCACCACTCCACCGAAACTGCTCTGACCAAAATTACTAATGACTTGCTCACAGCTAAAGCTAACAGAGAGTTCTCCATCCTCCTCCTTCTCAACCTGTCCTCTGCTTTCTACACAGTCGACCACTGCCTACTGCTACATATTCTTTCTTCCCTTGGCATCAAAGGCCTTGCCCTGTCCTGGATTGCCTCATACCTTTCTGACTGCACATTTAGCGTTTCCCACTCCCACACTACCTCCTCACCCCGCCCCCTCTCTGTTGGAGTCCCTCAAGGCTCTGCCCTAGGGCCTCTACTTTTTTCCATCTATACCCTTGGCCTAGGACAACTAAAAGTCCCATGGCTTCCAGTATCACCTATATGTGGACGACACTCAGATCTACTTCTCTGGCTCAGATGTTGCCTCTCTTCGGTCAAGAATCCCGGAGTGTTGTGAATTCTGTGGCTGAGTTCACTTCTGTGGTCACAAGTGGTATTGCAGTCTCTGGGCTTCCTCCCTCAGGTGTTTTGGTGAGCTCGTTGGCTGCCTTGCTATTTAGCTCCACCTGAGTCTGTCTTCCTTGCTCCTTGTCAATGTTCCAGTGTTGGATCTGAGCTACTGCATCTTTCCTTGGGCCTGCTGCTCTGCTAGATAAGTGCTTCTAGTTTGTTTTCTGTTTTTTCTGTCCAGCTTGCTATTAACTTTTGCTGGAAGCTCTGAGAAGCAAAGGGGTGCACCGCCGTGCTGTTAGTTCGGCACGGTGGGTCTTTTTGCCCCTTTGCGTGGTTTTCGTTTTAGGGTTTTTTGTAGACTGCATAGTTCTCTTTGCTATCCTCGCTCTGTCTAGAATATCGGGCCTCACTTTGCTGAATCTATTTCATTCCTACGTTTGTCTTTTCATCTTGCTAACAGTCATTATATGTGGGGGGCTGCCTATTCCTTTGGGGTATTTCTCTGAGGTAAGTCAGGCTTGTATTTCTATCTTCAGGCTAGTCAGCTCCTCAGGCAGTGCCGAGTTGCATAGGTAGTTGATAGGCGCAATCCACTGCTGCTTATAGTTGTGCGAGGATAGATCAGGTACTGCAGTCTACAGAGATTCCACGTCTCAGAGCTCGTTCTATTGTTTTTGGTTATTGCCAGATCTCTGTATGTGCGCTGATTACTGCACGCTGTGTTGCCTGATTGCCAGCCATAACAGTACAAGGAGCCCTCCAATGATTTCCAATAGAGGGAAAAAAGAAATCCTGACATCATTTTTTTTTCTTAGCTCTGTCTTCAGTCTTTTTTTTCCCCTAGACATTAGAGTGCTTCAGGACACAGCTGTGGACATGGATATTCAGGCTCTGTGCTCCTCAATGGATAATCTCGTTGTAAATGTACAAAAGATTCAAGATACTATTGATCAGAAATCGATGCTAGAACCAAGAATTCCGATTCCTGATTTGTTTTTTGGTGACAGAACTAAGTTCCTGAGCTTCAGAAATAATTGTAAGCTATTTTTGGCCTTGAAACCTCATTCTTCTGGTAATCCTATTCAACAGGTTTTGATTATTATTTCTTTTTTGCGCGGCGACCCACAGGACTGGGCGTTTTCTCTTGCACCAGGAGATTCTGCATTGAGTAATGTTGATGCATTTTTCCAGGCGCTGGGATTGCTTTACGATGAGCCTAATTCAGTGGATCAAGCTGAGAAAAATCTGCTGGCTTTATGCCAGGGTCAGGATGATGTAGAAGTATATTGTCAGAAATTTAGGAAATGGTCAGTACTCACTCTGTGGAATGAATCTGCACTAGCGGCTTTGTTCAGAAAGGGTCTCTCTGAAGCTCTTAAGGATGTAATGGTGGGATTTCCTATGCCTGCTGGTTTGAATGAGTCTATGTCCTTGGCCATTCAGATCGGTCGTCGCTTGCGCGAGCGTAAATCTGTGCACCATCTGGCGGTATTGTCTGAGAGTAAGCCTGAGCCTATGCAGTGCGACAGGACTATGACTAAAGTAGAACGGCACGAACACAGACGTCTGAACAGACTGTGTTTCTATTGTGGTGATTCTACTCATGCTATTTCTAATTGTCCTAAACGCACTAGGCGGTTCGATAGCTCTGCCGTTATTGGTACTGTACAGTCCAAATTCCTTTTGTCCATTACCTTAATGTGCTCTTTGTCATCATATTCTGTCATGGCGTTTGTGGATTCAGGCGCTGCCCTGAATCTGATGGATTTGGATTATGCTAAACGTTGTGGATTTTTCTTGGAGCCTTTGCGGTGTCCTATTCCGTTGAGAGGAATTGATGCTACACCTTTGGCCAAGAATAAGCCTCAGTACTGGGCCCAGCTGACCATGTGCATGGCTCCTGCACATCAGGAAGTTATTCGCTTTTTGGTACTGCATAATTTGCATGATGTGGTCGTGTTGGGGTTGCCATGGCTACAAACCCATAATCCAGTATTGGATTGGAACTCTATGTCGGTAACCAGCTGGGGTTGTCAGGGAGTACATGGTGATGTTCCATTTTTGTCTATTTCGTCATCCATTCCTTCTGACATCCCAGAGTTCTTGTCGGACTTTCAGGATGTATTTGAAGAGTCCAAGTCTGATGCCCTACCTCCGCATAGGAATTGTGATTGTGCTATCGATTTGATTCCTGGTAGTAAATTCCCTAAGGGTCGTTTATTTAATTTGTCCGTACCTGAACACACCGCTATGCGCAGTTATGTGAAGGAGTCCCTGGAGAAGGGACATATTCGCCCATCGTCGTCACCATTGGGAGCAGGGTTCTTTTTTGTAGCCAAGAAGGATGGTTCGCTAAGACCGTGTATTGATTACCGCCTTCTTAATAAGATCACTGTTAAGTTTCAGTATCCCTTGCCTTTGATTTCTGACTTGTTTGCTCGGATTAAGGGGGCTAGTTGGTTTACTAAGATTGATCTTCGTGGTGCGTATAATCTGGTGAGAATCAGGCAGGGAGATGAATGGAAAACGGCATTTAATACGCCCGAGGGTCATTTTGAGTATCTGGTGATGCCGTTCGGACTTGCCAATGCTCCATCTGTTTTTCAGTCTTTTATGCATGACATTTTCCGTGAGTATCTGGATAAATTCTTGATTGTTTACTTGGATGACATTTTGATCTTCTCAGATGATTGGGAGTCTCATGTGAAGCAAGTCAGAATGGTTTTCCAGGTACTGCGTGCTAATTCCTTGTTCGTGAAGGGATCAAAGTGTCTCTTCGGTGTGCAGAAAGTTTCATTTTTGGGGTTCATCTTTTCCCCTTCTACTATCGAGATGGATCCGGTTAAGGTTCAGGCCATCCAGGATTGGACTCAGCCGACATCTCTAAAAAGTCTGCAGAAATTCCTGGGCTTTGCTAATTTTTATCGTCGCTTCATCTGTAATTTTTCTAGCATTGCCAGACCATTGACCGATTTGACCAAGAAGGGTGCTGATTTGGTTAATTGGTCTTCTGCTGCCGTGGAAGCTTTTCAGGAGTTGAAGCGTCGTTTTTGCTGTGCCCCTGTGTTGTGTCAACCTGATGTTTCTCTTCCGTTCCAGGTCGAGGTTGATGCTTCTGAGATTGGTGCAGGGGCGGTTTTGTCACAGAGAGGTTCTGGTTGCTCAGTGTTCAAACCATGTGCTTTCTTTTCCAGGAAATTTTCTGCTGCTGAGCGTAATTATGATGTGGGCAACCGAGAGTTGCTGGCCATGAAGTGGGCATTCAAGGAGTGGCGTCATTGGCTTGAGGGTGCTAAGCATCGCGTGGTGGTTTTGACTGATCATAAGAACCTTACTTATCTTGAGTCTGCCAAGCGCTTGAATCCTAGACAGGCCCGTTGGTCGTTATTTTTTGCTCGTTTTGATTTTGTGATTTCATACCTTCCGGGCTCTAAAAATGTGAAGGCGGATGCTCTGTCTAGGAGTTTTGTGCCCGACTCTCCGGGGTTATCTGAGCCGGCGAGTATCCTCAAGGAAGGAGTCATTGTGTCTGCCATCTCCCCTGATTTGCGGAGAGTGTTGCAGAAATTTCAGGCTAATAAACCTGATCATTGTCCGGCCGAGAAACTGTTCGTCCCTGATAGGTGGACTAGTAAAGTTATCTCTGAACTTCATTGTTCGGTGCTGGCCGGTCATCCAGGAATCTTTGGTACCAGGGAGTTGGTTGCTAGATCCTTCTGGTGGCCATCTCTGTCACGGGATGTGCGTGCTTTTGTGCAGTCCTGTGGAATTTGTGCTAGGGCTAAGCCCTGCTGTTCACGTGCCAGTGGGTTGCTTTTGCCCTTGCCGGTCCCGAAGAGGCCTTGGACACATATTTCGATGGATTTCATTTCTGACCTTCCCGTTTCTCAAAAAATGTCGGTCATTTGGGTGGTCTGTGATCGCTTTTCTAAAATGGTCCATCTGGTGCCCTTGGTTAAATTGCCTTCCTCCTCTGATTTGGTGCCTTTGTTCTTCCAGCATGTGGTTCGTTTACATGGCATTCCTGAGAATATTGTTTCTGACAGAGGTTCCCAGTTTGTCTCGAGGTTCTGGCGAGCCTTTTGTGGTAGGATGGGCATTGACCTATCTTTTTCCTCGGCCTTCCATCCTCAGACTAATGGCCAGACCGAACGAACCAATCAGACCTTGGAAACATATCTGAGATGTTTTGTTTCCGCTGACCAGGATGATTGGGTGTCATTTTTGCCGTTGGCTGAGTTCGCCCTTAATAATCGGGCCAGCTCGGCTACCTTGGTCTCTCCATTTTTCTGCAATTCTGGGTTCCATCCTCGTTTCTCTTCAGGACAGGTTGAGTCTTCGGACTGTCCTGGTGTGGATTATGTGGTGGACAGGTTGCAGCAGATCTGGACTCAGGTAGTGGACAATTTGACCTTGTCCCAGGAGAAGGCTCAGCTTTTCGCTAATCGCAGACGCCGTGTGGGACCCCGACTTCGTGTTGGGGATCTGGTTTGGTTATCTTCTCGTCATATACCTATGAAGGTTTCCTCTCCTAAATTTAAACCTCGTTTTATTGGTCCGTATAGGATTTCTGAGATTCTCAATCCGGTGTCTTTTCGTCTGACCCTCCCAGACTCCTTTTCCATACATAATGTATTCCATAGGTCGTTGTTGAGGAGATACGTGGCACCTATGGTTCCATCTGTGGAGCCTCCTGCCCCTGTTTTGGTGGAGGGGGAATTGGAGTATATTGTGGAGAAGATTTTGGATTCTCGTGTCTCTAGATGGAAACTCCAGTATCTGGTCAAATGGAAGGGTTATGCTCAGGAAGATAATTCCTGGGTTTTTGCCTCTGATGTCCATGCCCCAGATCTTGTTCGTGCCTTTCATGTGGCTCATCCTGGTCGGCCTGGGGGTTCTGGTGAGGGTTCGGTGACCCCTCCTCAAGGGGGGGGTACTGTTGTGAATTCTGTGGCTGAGTTCACTTCTGTGGTCACAAGTGGTATTGCAGTCTCTGGGCTTCCTCCCTCAGGTGTTTTGGTGAGCTCGTTGGCTGCCTTGCTATTTAGCTCCACCTGAGTCTGTCTTCCTTGCTCCTTGTCAATGTTCCAGTGTTGGATCTGAGCTACTGCATCTTTCCTTGGGCCTGCTGCTCTGCTAGATAAGTGCTTCTAGTTTGTTTTCTGTTTTTTCTGTCCAGCTTGCTATTAACTTTTGCTGGAAGCTCTGAGAAGCAAAGGGGTGCACCGCCGTGCTGTTAGTTCGGCACGGTGGGTCTTTTTGCCCCTTTGCGTGGTTTTCGTTTTAGGGTTTTTTGTAGACTGCATAGTTCTCTTTGCTATCCTCGCTCTGTCTAGAATATCGGGCCTCACTTTGCTGAATCTATTTCATTCCTACGTTTGTCTTTTCATCTTGCTAACAGTCATTATATGTGGGGGGCTGCCTATTCCTTTGGGGTATTTCTCTGAGGTAAGTCAGGCTTGTATTTCTATCTTCAGGCTAGTCAGCTCCTCAGGCAGTGCCGAGTTGCATAGGTAGTTGATAGGCGCAATCCACTGCTGCTTATAGTTGTGTGAGGATAGATCAGGTACTGCAGTCTACAGAGATTCCACGTCTCAGAGCTCGTTCTATTGTTTTTGGTTATTGCCAGATCTCTGTATGTGCGCTGATTACTGCACGCTGTGTTGCCTGATTGCCAGCCATAACACCGGAGTGTCTGTCAGCCATATCCTCCTTCTTCAACTCTCCTTTCCTAAAACTCAATGTAGACAAAACTGAACTCATCATCTTTCCCCTATCTCGTGTATCCCCGCTACCTGATCTATTTATTATGGTAAACGGCATCACACTCTCTCCTGCACCTGAAATCCGCTGCCTCGGGGTAACTCTCTATTCTGCCCTGTCCTTCAAACCACACGTCCAAACTCTTGCCACTTCATGTCACCTCCAACTCAAAAATATTGCAAGAATCCGTCCCTTCCTCAGCCCACAATCTACTAAAACTCTTGTGCATGTCCTCATCATCTCCTGCCTCGATTACTGCAACACCCTCCTCTGTGGCCTCCTCGCTAACTCCCTTGCACCACTCCAGTCTGTCCTCAACTCTGCTGCTCGGCTAATCCACCTCTCTCCTTGCTAGTCCCCTGCTTCACCCCTCTGCAAATCCCTCCACTGGCTCCCAATTCCCCAACGAATCCAGTTCAAACTACTAACACTGATCTACAAAGCAATCCACAACCTGTCCCCTCCCTATATCTCTGAACTAATCTCCCACTATCTTCACTCAAGTAATCTTCGATCCCCCCAAGACCTCCTACTCTCCTCCACATTTATTCGTTCCTCACACAACCGCCTCCAAGATTTCTCCCGAATATCCCCCATCCTCTGGAATTCCACGCCTCAACACGTCCGATTATCCACCACCCTCTGTTCCTTCAGACGGAACCTGAAAACACATCTCTTCAGGAAAGCTTACAGCCTGCAATAACCATTCTGCCGCCTCACCAACCACCCGAGCTGCCGCCTCACCAACCACCTGAGCTGCCACTTCACCAACCACCCTGTTATGACCTGGTGGTAAGGACAATAATGGACCTAGTGGTTAAGAGCACACGGAATGACCTGATAGTTACTAATAATATAGGACGAGCTCTGAGACATGGGAACTCTGCTGACCGCAATCCCTAATCCTATCACACACACTAGAAATAGCCGTGGATTGCTCCTAACGCTCCCTATGCAACTCGACACAGCCTAAGAAACTAGCTAGCCCTAAAGATAGAAAAATAAAGCCTACCTTGCCTCAGAGAAATTCCCCAAAGGAAAAGGCAGCCCCCCACATATAATGACTGTGAGTAAAAAGGAAAATTACAAACACAGAGATGAAATAGATTTAGCAAAGTGAGGCCCGACTTACTGAACAGACAGAGGATAGGAAAGGTAACTTTGCGGTCAGCACAAAATCCTACAAAAAGACCACGCAGAGGGCGCAAAAAGACCCTCCGCACCGACTCACGGTGCGGAGGCGCTCCCTCTGCATCCCAGAGCTTCCAGCAAGCAAGACAAAAATCAAAATAGCAAGCTGGACAGAAAAATAGCAAACCAGAGAAAAACAAGCAGGAACTTAGCTTCAGCTGGGAAGACAGGTCACAAGAACGATCCAGGAGAGAACTAGACCAATACTGGACATTGACAGGTGGCATGGAGCAATGATCTAATTGGAGTTAAATAGAGCAGCCAGCTAACGAATTAACCTCGTCACCTGTAGAAGGAAACTCAGAAGCAGCAGCTCCACTCACAACCACCAGAGGAAGCCCATGGACAGAACCAGCCGAAGTACCATTCATGACCACAGGAGGGAGCTTGACAACAGAATTCACAACAGTACCCCCCCCTTGAGGAGGGGTCACCGAACCCTCACCAGAGCCCCCAGGCCGACCAGGACGAGCCAAATGAAAGGCACGAACCAGATCGGCAGCATGAACATCGGAGGCAAAGACCCAGGAATTATCTTCCTGACCATAACCCTTCCACTTGACCAGGTACTGGAGTTTCCGTCTCGAAATACGAGAATCCAAAATCTTCACCACATACTCCAACTCCCCCTCAACCAACACCGGGGCAGGGGGATCAACGGATGGAACCACAGGCGCCACGTATCTCCGCAACAATGACCTATGGAATACATTATGGATGGCAAAAGAAGCTGGAAGGGTCAAACGAAACGACAGGATTGAGAACCTCAGAAATCTTATACGGACCAATGAAGCGAGGCTTAAACTTAGGAGAGGAAACCTTCATAGGAACATAACGAGACGACAACCAAACCAAATCCCCAACACGAAGTCGGGGACCCACACAGCGCCGGCGGTTAGCGAAACGTTGAGCCTTCTCCTGGGACAATGTCAAATTGTCCACCACATGAGTCCAAATCTGCTGCAACCTATCCACCACAGTATCTACACCAGGACAGTCCGAAGACTCAACCTGCCCTGAAGAGAAACGAGGATGGAAACCAGAATTGCAGAAAAACGGCGAAACCAAAATAGCCGAGCTGGCCCGATTATTAAGGGCGAACTCAGCCAAAGGCAAAAAGGACACCCAATCATCCTGATCAGCAGAAACAAAGCATCTCAGATATGTTTCCAAAGTCTGATTAGTTTGTTCGGTTTGGCCATTTGTCGGAGGATGGAAAGCCGAGGAAAAAGACAAATCAATGCCCATCCTAGCACAAAAGGCTCACCAAAACCTCGAAACAAACCGGGAACCTCTGTCCGAAACGATGTTCTCCGGAATGCCATTTAAACGAACCACATGCTGGAAAAACAATGGCACCAAATCAGAGGAGGAAGGCAATTTAGACAAGGGTACCAAATGGACCATCTTAGAGAAGCGATCACAAACCACCCAAATGACCGACATCTTTTGAGAGGCGGGGAGATCCGAAATAAAATCCATAGAGATATGCGTCCAGGGCCTCATCGGGACCGGCAAGGGCAAAAGCAACCCACTGGCACGAGAACAGCAGGGCTTAGCCCGAGCACAAGTCCCACAGGACTGCACAAAAGAACGCACATCCCACGACAAAGACGGCCACCAAAAGGATCTAGCCACCAAATCTCTGGTACCAAAGATTCCAGGATGACCAGCCAACACCGAACAATGAACCTCCGAGATAACTCTACTAGTCCATTTATCAGGGACAAACAGTTTCTCCGCTGGGCAACGGTCAGGTCTATCAGCCTGAAATTTTTGCAGCACCCGTCGCAAATCAGGGGAGATGGCAGACAAAATTACCCCCTCTTTGAGAATACCCGCCGGCTCAGGAACACCCGGAGAGTCGGGCACAAAACTCCTTGACAGGGCATCAGCCTTCACATTCTTAGAGCCTGGAAGGTACGAAACCACAAAATCAAAATGGGAGAAAAATTGCGACCAACGAGCCTGTCTAGGATTCAACCGTTTGGCAGACTCGAGATAAGTCAAATTCTTGTGATCCATCAAGACCACCACGCGATGCTTGGCTTCTTCAAGCCAATGACGCCACTCCTCGAATGCCCACTTCATGGCCAATAACTCTCGATTGCCAACATCATGATTGCGCTCAGCAGGCGAAAACTTTCTAGAAAAGAAGGCACATGGTTTCATCACCGAGCCATCAGAACTTCTTTGCGACAAAACAGCCCCTGCTCCAATCTCAGAAGCATCAACCTCGACCTGAAACGGAAGCGAAACATCTGGCTGGCACAACACAGGGGCAGAAGAAAAACGACGCTTCAACTCCTGAAAAGCTTCCACAGCCGCAGAAGACCAATTGACCACATCAGCACCCTTCTTGGTCAAATCAGTCAACGGTTTAGCAACACTAGAAAAATTACTGATGAAGCGACGATAAAAATTAGCAAAGCCCAGGAACTTTTGCAGACTCTTCACAGATGTCGGCTGAGTCCAATCATAAATGGCCTGGACTTTAACAGGGTCCATCTCGATAGTAGAAGGGGAAAAAATGAAACCCAAAAATGAAACCTTCTGAACTCCAAAGAGACACTTTGACCCCTTCACAAACAAAGAATTTGCACGAAGGTCCTGGAACACCATTCTGACCTGCTTCACGTGAGACTCCCAATCATCCGAGAAGACCAAAATATCATCCAAATATACAATCAGGAATTTATCCAGGTACTCTCGGAAGATGTCATGCATAAAGGACTGAAATACTGATGGAGCATTGGAAAGCCCGAATGGCATAACCAGGTACTCAAAATGGCCCTCGGGCGTATTAAATGCTGTTTTCCATTCATCGCCCTGTTTAATACGCACAAGATTATATGCACCACGAAGATCTATCTTGGTGAACCAACTAGCCCCCTTAATCCGAGCAAATAAATCCGACAGCAGCGGCAAAGGGTACTGAAATTTGACTGTGATCTTATTAAGAAGGCGGTAATCAATACAAGGTCTCAAAGAACCATCCTTCTTGGCCACAAAAAAGAACCCTGCTCCCAATGGTGACGACGACAGGCGAATATGACCCTTCTCCAAGGATTCCTTTACATAACTCCGCATAGCGGCGTGCTCTGGCACAGATAAATTGAACAGTCGGCCCTTAGGAAACCTACTATCAGGAATCAAATTGATAGCACAATCGCAATCCCTATGAGGAGGTAGGGCACTGGATTTGGGCTCATCAAATACATCCCGGTAATCCGACAAAAACTCCGGGACTTCAAAAGGGGTGGATGACGAAATAGACAAAAATGGAACATCACCATGTACCCCCTGACAACCCCAGCTGGACACAGACATAGATTTCCAATCCAATACAGGATTATGGACCTGTAGCCATGGCAACCCCAAAACGACCACATCATGCAGATTATGCAACACCAAAAAGCGAATATCCTCCTGATGTGCAGGAGCCATGCACATGGTCAATTGGGTCCAGTACTGAGGCTTATTCTTGGCCAAAGGCGTAGCATCAATTCCTCTCAAGGGTATAGGATACTGCAAGGGCTCCAAGAAAAAACCACAGCGCCTAGCAAACTCCAAGTCCATCAAATTCAGGGCAGCGCCTGAATCCACAAATGCCATAACAGAATAGGATGACAAAGAGCAAATCAGAGTAACGGAGAAAAGAAATTTCGACTGTACCATACCAATGGTAGCAGACCTAGCGAACCGCTTAGTGCACTAAGGACAATCGGAGATAGCATGAGTGGAATCACCACAGTAAAAACACAGCCCATTCCGACGTCTGTGTTCTTGCCGTTCAGCTCTGGTCAAAGTCCTATCACATTGCATAGGCTCAGGTCTATGCTCAGATAATACCGCCAAATGGTACACAGCTTTACGCTCACGCAAGCGTCGATCGATCTGAATGGCCAAAGACATAGACTCATTCAGACCTACAGGCATAGGAAATCCCACCATGACATCCTTAAGGGCTTCAGAGAGACCCTTTCTGAAAATTGCTGCCAGGGCACATTCATTCCACTGAGTGAGTACAGACCACTTCCTAAACTTCTGACAATATATTTCTACCTCATCCTGACCCTGACAGAGAGCCAGCAAGATTTTCTCTGCCTGATCCACTGAATTAGGTTCATCATAAAGCAATCCGAGCGCCAGAAAAAACGCATCAACATCACGCAATGCCGGATCTCCTGGCTAAAGGGAAAATGCCCAGTCTTGAGGGTCGCCACGTAACAAAGAAATAATGATTTTCACTTGTTGAACAGGGTCACCTGAGGAGCGAGGTTTCAAAGCAAGAAACAATTTACAATTATTTTTGAAATTCAGAAACTTAGATCTATCCCCAAAAAACAAATCAGGAATAGGAATCCTAGGCTCTAACATCGGATTCTGAACCACAAAATCTTGAATGTTTTGTACCCTTGCAGTGAGATTATTCATACAGGAGGACAGACCTTGAATGTCCATAACTACACCCTGTATCCTGAACCACCCAGAGGTAAAGGGGAAAAGAGAGACAAAACACACTGGAAAGAAAAAAAAATGGTCTCAGAACTTCTCTTATCCCTCTATTGAGATGCATTAATACTTTGGGCCACCTGTACTGTTATGACCTGGTGGTAAGGACAATAATGGACCTAGTGGTTAAGAGCACACGGAATGACCTGATAGTTACTAATAATATAGGACGAGCTCTGAGACGTGGGAACTCTGCTGACCGCAATCCCTAATCCTATCACACACACTAGAAATAGTCGTGGATTGCTCCTAACGCTCCCTGTGCAACTCGACACAGCCTAAGAAACTAGCTAGCCCTAAAGATAGAAAAATAAAGCCTACCTTGCCTCAGAGAAATTCCCCAAAGGAAAAGGCAGCCCCCCACATATAATGACTGTGAGTAAAGATGAAAATTACAAACACAGAGATGAAATAGATTTAGCAAAGTGAGGCCCGACTTACTGAACAGACAGAGGATAGGAAAGGTAACTTTGCGGTCAGCACAAAAACCTACAAAAAGACCACGCAGAGGGCGCAAAAAGACCCTCCGCACCGACTCACGGTGCGGAGGCGCTCCCTCTGCGTCCCAGAGCTTCCAGCAAGCAAGACAAAAATCAAAATAGCAAGCTGGACAGAAAAATAGCAAACCAGAGAAAAACAACCAGGAACTTAGCTTCAGCTGGGAAGACAGGTCACAAGAACGATCCAGGAGAGAGCTAGACCAATACTGGAACATTGACAGGGGCATGGAGCAATGATCTAAGTGGAGTTAAATAGAGCAGCCAGCTAACGAATTAACCTCGTCACCTGTAGAAGGAAACTCAGAAGCCGCAGCTCCACTCACAACCACCAGAGGAAGCCCATGGACAGAACCAGCCGAAGTACCATTCATGACCACAGGAGGGAGCTTGACAACAGAATTCACAACACCACCTGAGCTGCCACGTCACCAACCACCCGAGCTGCCGTGTCGCCAACGCCAGAGCTGCCGCCTCACCAACCACCCGAGCTGCCGCCTCACCAACCACCCGAGCTGCCACCTCACCACCACCAGAGCTGCCGCCTCACCACCACCAGTGCTGCAGCACACTGACCTCCTGTCTCTTCCCCATTATCCCGAATAATCTAAGTCCGCAAGGACAGGGTAATCTCCCCTCTGCACCACTCTGTCATTGTAAATTTTTTTTTACTGTTAACGATATCTTTAACCCTGTATATAACCCATTTTTACATGTACAGCACCATGGAATTAATGGTGCTATATAAATAAATAATAATAATACTAATAATAATATTGCACGCCCCACTTTTCAGTTTTTGAATTTTCAAAAAAAAAAAATTTAAATAAATCAATAAATTTTGTTAAACTTCACAATTGTGTTCCACTTGTTGTTGATTCTTCACCAAAAGTTTACATTTGATATCTTTATGTTTGAAGCATGATATGTGGGAAAAGGTTGAAAAGTTCCAGGGGGCCGAATATTTTCGCAAGGCACTGTATGTGGTAATGGTGCACTTAGGAGAAATTGCATAACATTCTCTGTGGTCCATTTTCTCCTATTATCCCTTTTGAAAACTGAAAATTTGAGGCCAAAAGTAATATTTTAGTGGAAAAAATGGTAAGTTTTCATTGGCTCTGCCCAATGTCATGCATTTCAGTAAATTGCTTAGGAGTTAAAAATGCTCTCTACACCACTAGATAAATTCCTTAATAGGTGTAGTTTCCAAAATGGGGTCATTTGTAGGGGTTTCTGTTGTTTGGTTTGTCATGCTCTTCAAATGTTACATGGCATCCACAATCTGTTAAAGCAAAACACTAACACAATTTTTCACAGTTGATGGACCAATAGTGCACTGTAACAATGTGAATGGCCTCTTTTAAGAACTGAATCGAGTACCGTATATACTCGAGTATAAGCCGACCCGAGTATAAGCCGACCCCCCTAATTTTGCCACAAAAAACTGGGAAAACTTATTGACTCGAGTATAAGCCTAGGGTGGAAATGCAGCAACTACCGGTGAATTTCAAAAATAAAAATAGATACCAATAAAAGTAAAATTAATTGAGACATCAGTAGGTTAAGTGTTTTTTTGAATATTTATTGCCCCATACAGTGCTCTGCACTGTTCATATTGCCTTCTTGCTGTGCCCCATACAGTGCTCTGCACTGTTCATATTGCCTTCTTGCTGTGTCCCACAGTGCTCTGCACTGTTCATATTGCCTTCTTGCTGTGCCCCATACAGTGCTCTGCACTGTTCATATTGCCTTCTTGCTGTGTCCCACAGTGCTCTGCACTGTTCATATTGCCTTCTTGCTGTGCCCCACAGTGCTCTGCACTGTTCATATTGCCTTCTTGCTGTGCCCCATACAGTGCTCTGCACTGTTCATATTGCCTTCTTGCTGTGCCCCATACAGTGCTCTGCACTGTTCATATTGCCTTCTTGCTGTGCCCCACAGTGCTCTGCACTGTTCATAGTGCCTTCTTGCTGTGCCCCACAGTGCTCTGCACTGTTCATATTGCCTTCTTGCTGTGTCCCACAGTGCTCTGCACTGTTCATATTGCCTTCTTGCTGTGCCCCACAGTGCTCTGCACTGTTCATATTGCCTTCTTGCTGTGCCCCACAGTGCTCTGCACTGTTCATAGTGCCTTCTTGCTGTGCCCCACAGTGCTCTGCACTGTTCATATTGCCTTCTTGCTGTGCCCCACAGTGCTCTGCACTGTTCATATTGCCTTCTTGCTGTGTCCCACAGTGCTCTGCACTGTTCATATTGCCTTCTTGCTGTGCCCCACAGTGCTCTGCACTGTTCATATTGCCTTCTTGCTGTGTCCCACAGTGCTCTGCACTGTTCATATTGCCTTCTTGCTGTGTCCCACAGTGCTCTGCACTGTTCATATTGCCTTCTTGCTGTGCCCCATACAGTGCTCTGCACTGTTCATATTGCCTTCTTGCTGTGTCCCACAGTGCTCTGCACTGTTCATATTGCCTTCTTGCTGTGCCCCACAGTGCTCTGCACTGTTCATATTGCCTTCTTGCTGTGCCCCATACAGTGCTCTGCACTGTTCATATTGCCTTCTTGCTGTGCCCCATACAGTGCTCTGCACTGTTCATATTGCCTTCTTGCTGTGCCCCACAGTGCTCTGCACTGTTCATAGTGCCTTCTTGCTGTGCCCCACAGTGCTCTGCACTGTTCATATTGCCTTCTTGCTGTGTCCCACAGTGCTCTGCACTGTTCATATTGCCTTCTTGCTGTGCCCCACAGTGCTCTGCACTGTTCATATTGCCTTCTTGCTGTGCCCCACAGTGCTCTGCACTGTTCATAGTGCCTTCTTGCTGTGCCCCACAGTGCTCTGCACTGTTCATATTGCCTTCTTGCTGTGCCCCACAGTGCTCTGCACTGTTCATATTGCCTTCTTGCTGTGCCCCACAGTGCTCTGCACTGTTCATATTGCCTTCTTGCTGTTCCCCACAGTGCTCTGCACTGTTCATATTGCCTTCTTGCTGTTCCCCACAGTGCTCTGCACTGTTCATAGTGCCTTCTTGCTGTGCCCCACAGTGCTCTGCACTGTTCATATTGCCTTCTTGCTGTGCCCCACAGTGCTCTGCACTGTTCATATTGCCTTCTTGCTGTGCCCCACAGTGCTCTGCACTGTTCATATTGCCTTCTTGCTGTGCCCCACAGTGCTCTGCACTGTTCATATTGCCTTCTTGCTGTGCCCCACAGTGCTCTGCACTGTTCATATTGCCTTCTTGCTGTTCCCCACAGTGCTCTGCACTGTTCATATTGCCTTCTTGCTGTTCCCCACAGTGCTCTGCACTGTTCATATTGTCTTCTTGCTGTGCCCCATACAGTGCTCTGCACTGTTCATATTGCCTTCTTGCTGTGTCCCACAGTGCTCTGCACTGTTCATATTGCCTTCTTGCTGTGTCCCACAGTGCTCTGCACTGTTCATAGTGCCTTCTTGCTGTGCCCCACAGTGCTCTGCACTGTTCATATTGCCTTCTTGCTGTTCCCCACAGTGCTCTGCACTGTTCATATTGCCTTCTTGCTGTGTCCCACAGTGCTCTGCACTGTTCATATTGCCTTCTTGCTGTGTCCCACAGTGCTCTGCACTGTTCATATTGCCTTCTTGCTGTGTCCCACAGTGCTCTGCACTGTTCATATTGCCTTCTTGCTGTGCCCCACAGTGCTCTGCACTGTTCATAGTGCCTTCTTGCTGTGCCCCACAGTGCTCTGCACTGTTCATATTGCCTTCTTGCTGTGCCCCATACAGTGCTCTGCACTGTTCATATTGCCTTCTTGCTGTGCCCCATACAGTGCTCTGCACTGTTCATATTGCCTTCTTGCTGTGTCCCACAGTGCTCTGCACTGTTCATAGTGCCTTCTTGCTGTGTCCCACAGTGCTCTGCACTGTTCATATTGCCTTCTTGCTGTGCCCCATACAGTGCTCTGCACTGTTCATATTGCCTTCTTGCTGTGTCCCACAGTGCTCTGCACTGTTCATATTGCCTTCTTGCTGTGCCCCACAGTGCTCTGCACTGTTCATATTGCCTTCTTGCTGTGCCCCACAGTGCTCTGCACTGTTCATATTGCCTTCTTGCTGTGCCCCACAGTGCTCTGCACTGTTCATAGTGCCTTCTTGCTGTGTCCCACAGTGCTCTGCACTGTTCATATTGCCTTCTTGCTGTGTCCCACAGTGCTCTGCACTGTTCATATTGCCTTCTTGCTGTGTCCCACAGTGCTCTGCACTGTTCATATTGCCTTCTTGCTGTGCCCCATACAGTGCTCTGCACTGTTCATATTGCCTTCTTGCTGTGTCCCACAGTGCTCTGCACTGTTCATATTGCCTTCTTGCTGTGTCCCACAGTGCTCTGCACTGTTCATATTGCCTTCTTGCTGTGTCCCACAGTGCTCTGCACTGTTCATATTGCCTTCTTGCTGTGTCCCACAGTGCTCTGCACTGTTCATATTGCCTTCTTGCTGTGCCCCATACAGTGCTCTGCACTGTTCATATTGCCTTCTTGCTGTGTCCCACAGTGCTCTGCACTGTTCATATTGCCTTCTTGCTGTGCCCCATACAGTGCTCTGCACTGTTCATATTGCCTTCTTGCTGTGTCCCACACAGTGCTCTGCACTGTTCATATTGCCTTCTTGCTGTGCCCCACAGTGCTCTGCACTGTTCATATTGCCTTCTTGCTGTGCCCCACAGTGCTCTGCACTGTTCATATTGCCTTCTTGCTGTGCCCCACACAGTGCTCTGCACTGTTCATATTGCCTTCTTGCTGTGTCCCACAGTGCTCTGCACTGTTCATATTGCCTTCTTGCTGTGTCCCACAGTGCTCTGCACTGTTCATATTGCCTTCTTGCTGTGCCCCACACAGTGCTCTGCACTGTTCATATTGGCCCATAGCTGTGCCCATAGATGCTCCACATACGTAAATTATGTGCGATGGCCGCTGCTGCAATAAAAAAAAAAAAAAACATACCTCTCTACTTGCAGCTCCCAGCGTCCGGTCCCGGCGTCTCTGCGCTCTGACTGATCAGGCAGAGGGCGCCGCGCACACCATATGCGTCATCGCGCCCTCTGACCTGAACAGTCAGAGCGCAGATAGACGCCGGGAAGATGGAGCGGCGCCCGGCGGCTGGAACGAGGACAGGTGAATATGCTATACTCACCTAGTCCTGGCGATCCTCGCGCTGTCCCTCTGCCTGGTCTTCGGTGCCGCAGATTCTTTCTCTATCAGCGGTCACCGGCACCGCTGATTAGAGGAATGAATAGGCGGCTCCGCCCCTATGGGAGGTGGAGCCGCTTATTCATTTCTGTAATGAGCGGTCCCACGTGACCGCTGAAGAGAGGAAGAAGCTGCAGCGCGGAAGCCCGTGGGAGGGCAGGGACAGCGCGAGGATCGCTGGGACTAGGTAAGTATACCTCAGCGCCCTCTCCCCCTCACCCGCCGACCCTGCCACCCACCTTAACTCGAGTATAAGCCGAGGGGGGCACTTTCAGCCCAAAAATTTGGGCTGAAAATCTCGGCTTATACTCGAGTATATACGGTATGTATGTTGCAGATTGGCAATTGTTTATTGACTCATCCCAGAGAAGTTTGAAAGCAGTGTTGCTTCACGATGGAAATATGAAACCATCAATCCCTATTGCTCACTCATGTCATCTAGAGCAGAGGTCCCCAACTCCAGTCCTCAAGTCCCACCAACAGGTCATGTTTTCAGGATTTCCTTTGCATTGCACAGGTGATGCAATTATTACCTGGGCAAAACTAAGGAAATCCTGAAAACATGACATATTGGTGGGCCTTGAGGACTGGAGTTGGGGACCTCTGATCTAGAGGAAAGTTATGAAAATCTGTCAGTTGTTTTGGATGCTATACATTATAAACATCATCAATGGAATATCTCTGGTAATTTGAAAGTGATTGGTCTGCTAATGGGAATGCAAGGAGGTTTCACAAAATATTGTCGCTTGTGTTTATGGGACAGTAGAAATATAGTAGAGCATTATGTTCATTGTGATAGGGGACAGAGAAACATCTATGATCCAGGTAGAGACAATGTTCAGTATAATCCTTTAGTTGCTCCAACAAAAATATTTCTTCTTCCACTAAATATAAAGTTGGTATTGATTAAAATTTTTATGAAAGCCATGGCAAAGACAAATTCACAAGGGTTCCGGTACATTTCACAGAAATTCTCCAGCATTTCACCAGCAAAACTGAAAAAAGGGGTATTTGTTGGTCCTCATACCATAGCACTGTTCCACAACTCCCCTCAAGAGCCACCAACAGGTCATGCACAAGTGATAATTGCATCACCTGGAAAGGCAAGCATTCAATCACCTGTGCAATACTAAGGAAATCCTGAAAACATGATTGGTGGCTCTTGAGGAACGGAGTTGGAGAACACTGCCATAGAGCTCATGAGAGATGATGTGTTTGAAGGAACTCTAAATGATAAGGAATTGAGATCTTGGAAAAGCTTCAAGCTGATCTGTGAAAACTTGATCTGTGAAAACTTCTTAGGGAAACAAAAATCTCCAGAATATGCTGAAGGTGTTGAAGAATAGCAGTTCTTCAACACCTTCAGCATATTCTGGGGATTTTTGTTTCCCTAATGCATACCTATGTCTTGGATGCCGCATGTCTCTGTTAATGCACTTTTGCATTCACATTTAGATTTCTTCTCTCAAAATATTATAAGCAATGAACAAGGCGAGCGGTTTCACCAGGACATTAAAGTAATAGAATGACTCGATGATGGCAGATTACTGTTGGATGTTATATAGGCACAACTCCGAAAAATCATATCAACGACAGTCTAATGTCATGCACTTTTAATTTCTACTCATATTTTGGTTTCTATTTTGCATGTGAAATTATATTGATTCAATAAAAACTGTTTTGTAAAGTGAAGTTTTTTTCTGATATGTAGATTACTGTTTTCTTAATGTTGCCAGTATATTTCCTATACCTATATACACTGCTTACAAAAATAAAGGGAACACTAAAATCCCACATCCTAGGTATCACTGAATGAAATATTCCAGTTGTAAATCTTTATTCAGTACATAGTGGAATGTGTTGAGAACAATAAAACCTAAAAATGATCAACGTAAATCACAACTAATATCCCACGGAGGTCTGGAGTTGGAATGCTGCTCAAAATCAAAGTGGAAACAGGACAGGACAGGGGGAGCCACACATACCAGGACAGGACAGGTGGGAGCGACAGGACAGGGATGAGGAGACAATGCATACTCGGCTTATACTCGAGTCAATAAGCTTACCCAGTTTTCCGTGGCAAAAGTAGGTGCCTCGGCTTAAACTCAGGTCTCCTAATACTCGAGTATATATGGTATTTATAAATGACTTTTTACAGCATGAATAATTGGTTTAAGGATAGAAAAATTGAAAGTTTGAAAAGTGCAAAATTTTCACCAAAACGTCATTATTTTCACAAAGAAATTTTTTTTCCCAAATGTACCACTAACAAAGTACAATTCGTCACGAAAAAAACGACCTACGCCTAGTCATCAAGGTTAAAATTGTCTAGGTCACTAAGGGGTTAAGTGCATGTTTGTGATGTAAACGATGGTATTTGGGGCTATTTTTCTAATCGGTGGCCTTAGCCTATAGGTGCATTTTGGGGTGACAGATTCCCTTTAAGAATGATAGATAACCTTTCTACAAAGCTGATAACACAAATGTAAGCTCAAAAGCTAAAGCCACTCTATACCAGGCAGACAGCAGCTGTTGCAGTGTTGGCTGCTAACAGCAGCGACTGGAGCTAGCCTCACTTGCTTCTGTTTAAAGGGACTCTGTCACCCCCTCCAGCCGTTAGAAACTAAAAGAGCCACCTTGTGCAGCAGTAATGCTGCATTCTGACAAGGTGGCTCTTTTAGTTATTGGTGCAAAGCAGAAATAAATCGATTTATAATTTCGCAAAAATACCAGTATGTAGCCCTGGAGGTAGGTCTTAACCCCCCTGCTGCACACACCACACTGCCGTCACTCAAGGCTTCTTCGGCACCGCACCCTCCGTGCTGTTTTCAAATCAAATCCGGCGCCTGCGCTGTTTTGTTCTGCCTGGGGCAAGCGCAGTGAGCTCTGGCCGTCTGACCTCAGATGCAGCCTCGCAGACTGCGCCTGTGCAGCCGCCCTGCTTGTGGATCCCAGCCCCGCACTGTGAATAATGCACAACACACTACGGGGCTGGGATTCACAAGCAGGACGGCCGCACAGGCGCAGTCTGCGAGGCTGCATCTGAGGTCAGACGGGCAGCGCTCACTGCGCCTGCCCCAGGCAGAACAAAACAGCGCAGGCGCCGGATTTGATTTGAAAACAGGGCGGAGGGGGCGGCGCCCGGCGCCAAAGAAGCCTTGAGTGATGGCAGTGTGGTGTGTGCAACAGGGGGGGTTAAGACCTGCCTCCAGGGCTAAAGACAGGTATTTTTGCGAAATTATAAAATGCTTTATTTCTGCTTTGACTGCACCAATAACTAAAAGAGCCACCTTGTCAGAATGCAGCATTACTGCTCTTTTAGTTTCTAACGGCTGGAGGGGGTGACAGAGTCCCTTTAACCCTTTCAAGACCTTGCCCTTTTTAATTTTTGCGTTTCTGTTTTTCGCTCCCTTTCTTCCCAGAGCCATAACTTTTTTATTTTTCCATCAATATGGCCATGTGAGGGCTTATTTTTTGCCGGAAGAGTTGTACTTTTGAACGACATCATTGGTTTTAGCATGTTGCTTACTAGAAAATGCTGTGAAATTGCAAAAAAGGGCAATCCCACACTTGTTTTTTGTTTGGCTTTTTTGCTAGGTTCACTAAATGCTAAAACTGACCTGCCATTTTGATTGTCCAGGTCATTACGAGTTCATAGACATCAAACATGTCTAGGTTGTGTTTTATCTAAGTGGTAAAAAAAATTCCAAACTTTGCTAAAAAAAAATAAAAATTGTGCAATTTTCAGATACCCGTAGCGTCTCCATTTTTCGTGATCTGGGGTCGTGTCAGGGCTTATTTTTTGCGTGCCGAGCTGACATTTTTAATACCATTGTAATGCAGATATGTTCTTTTGATCGCCCGTTATTGCATTTTAATGCAATGTCGTGGCAACCAAAAAAACGTAATTCTGGCGTTTTGAAATGTTTTCTACCTACGCCGTTTACAGATTAGGTTAATCCTTTTTTTATTGATAGATTGGGCGATTCTGAATGCGGCGATACCAAATATGTGTAGGTTTGATTTTTTTTTAATTTTATTTTGAATGGGGCGAAAGGGAGGCGATTTAAACTTTTATATTTTATTTTTTTTATATTTTTTAAAACATTTTTTTTTACTTTTGCCATGCTTCAATAGCCTCCATGGGACAACTCGATCGTCTCTGCTACATTGGAGCGAAGCTCAGATCGCTCCTATATAGCAGAATTACAGGCTTGCTATGAGCGCTGACCACAGGGTGGCCCTCATAGCAATCCGGCATCAACAACCATAGAGGTCTCAAGGAGTCCCCTGGTAATTATGCAGATGCCCGGAAGCATTAGTTAAATGCCGCTGGACAGAGGTGGGGCAGAGTGCTGGACAGAGCTGGGGCAGAGTGCTGGACAGAGATGGGACAGAGATGGGGCAGAGTGCTGGACATGGATGGGGCAGAGTGCTGGACAGAGATGGGGCAGAGTGCTGGACAGAGATGGGGCAGAGTGCTGGACAGAGATGGGGCAGAGTGCTGGACAGAGATGGGGCAGAGTGCTGGACAGAGATGGGGCAGAGTGCTGGACAGAGATGGGGCAGAGTGCTGGACAGAGATGGGACAGAGTGCCTGACAGAGATGGGGCAGAGTGCCGGACAGAGATGGGGCAGAGTGCTGGCAGTGGCCAGAGATGGGGCAGAGTGCTGGCCAGAGATGGGGCAGGATTGGAAACAGATGGGGCAGAGTGCTGGACACAGATGTGGCAGGATTGGAAACAGATGGGGCAGGATTGGACAAACATGGGGCAGAGTGCTGGACACAGATGGGGCAGGATTGGAAATAGATGGGGCAGGATTGGAAACAGATGGGGCAGAGTGCTGGACACAGATGGGGCAGGATTGGAAACAGATGGGGCAGGATTAGAAACAGATGGGGCAGAATGGAGACAGATGGGGCAGGATTGGAAACAGATGGGGCAGGATTGGAAACAGATGGGGCAGGATTGGAAACAGATGGGGCAGGATTGGAAACAGATGGGGCAGAGTGCTGGACACAGATGGGGCAGGATTGGAAACAGATGGGGCAGAATGGAGACAGATGGGGCAGGATTGGAGACAGATGGGGCAGGATGGATACGATGGAGACAGATGGGGCAGGATGGGGAGATCATATGGGGCAGAATGGATACTCATGAGGGCAGGATGGGAGAACATATGGCTGGAGCCTGGAATGAGACACACGGGGGCTAGGATGGCGAATATTACCATAGGGGCTAATTAAGGGATATTATTATTGCAGTGATGCATTTATTTTATTTTTTGAGTATACTGTTTTAAATGGAGGGCGGTCCTGCTACTGTGTAGAGTGATACTATGTTGCCTTCTTCATGTGGTGTAATGTAGAGGCTGGGAAAATTAAGTAATGTGTTCTACAAGTGGAACTCGAGATAACTGTGTTATTTCCTGCAGAGACGAGTCCTGGCTGGATGAAGTGATGGCGGTCTGTGCTGGATGAAAGATGAAAAACAAAGATGAAGGACTTCACCTAGAGACGTCACTGGTGAGTCAGTGTTACCTATACACTGACACTATACACTGTATACTATATACAGAGGTCCTGTGTACAATGTCACCAGTGATCACTGTATTACCTATACATTATATACAGAGCTCCTGTGTACAATGTCACCAGTGATCACTGTATTACCTATACATTATATACAGAGCTCCTGTGTATAATGTCACCGGTGATCACTGTATTACCTCTACACAGACACTGCATACTAATTACAGATCCCCTGTGTATAATGACACTTATGGTGATAGTATTGTGGGTTTTTTTTTATTACTGATCAGTATTGTAGTATTCAGTCATTGGTGGTAATATGTGGTCTGGTCATGGTGTAGCGGTATTTGTTCCTTGTATTTTATATTATTCGATCACTGTGGTGGTAATATGTCATCTGGTCATAGTGTTGTGGTATTTGTTCCTTGTATGTAGTATTATATGTCATTTTAAAAATTGAAAAATAAATAAAAATATACCTAAATTGTATTGCATATTTTAACAAATATTTAATAGGTTACAGCAGAGTAGGGCCCGGCCAAAAGTGTCTACCGTGTTATGGTGGCGGCTTAAAAAATCTTTTGGCCAAAACAAAAGCTGCCGGCTATATGTGTGATCTGGTGATGGGAACTGTCAATGTGTGATAGGTGAGAAGTGGAGATTTTCCAAGAGAGTGCAGTGGGACTGTGGACAGTTCGAGGGGTGGAGCCTGGAGGCGGGCTGGGGTGGAGCCTGGGCGGAGTCTCAAGGGGGCCCCGAAAATTTTGCCAGTATGGGGCCCCAAAATTTCTAGTGGCAGCCCTGCTTATTCCCCTTATCTGGGTGATTTTTCTGGCACTTGAGCACTTTACCCATATAAAATGACAGCTGTTAAAGTCAGGACATTGTTCAGCCTTATTACCTGATCCTAGTCTATTATTATCTTATGTTGATTGTAATTTTGTTATAAAAAGGTATAAAAGGTATAAATTTATTAATATCATTGGACTTTTTGCTCCTTTTTCTTATGTTTGATATCATGTTCAGGAGTGTCCTATAAGGTGTACCTTGGACACGGCCACAAAGGGCCAGGGTCTCTTTTGCACCTTTACACCAATGTTGCCCTGTATGGTTTATGTTTATCTAAAGGACCACAATAGTATGAATGCTTCAAATTATATTTATTATTGCTGGATCCAAATAGCTAACTAATTGAGCCAGGGGAGAGAATTACCTGTGCTGTCATGGTGGGTTATTAGAAACTGAATTACTGGTAAGTCTAATTCTATTTTCTCTAATAACCCCACACGGCCACACACAGTAGGAATACCAGAGACTAATGCCTAGGGAGGGGCAAAAGCCTGTAGAACTTTTCTCCCAAAAGACAAATCCTTTATGGATGTCATGTCAAGCCTGTAATGTTTGGAAAAGGTGTGGACTGATGACCAGGTAGCAGCTCTGCACATCTATTTGATGGCGACGCTGGCTTTCTCAGCCAAGTAGACTGCTTCTGCTCTGGTGGAATGAGCTGTAAACTTCTGTGGTGGTGTAAGATTCTGGACCTGGTAGGCTTCAGTGATCACCCTTTCTATCCAGTTGGCCACTGTAGTCTTGGAAACTTTCTTCCCCTTATTATGACCGTAAGGTTGAACAAATAAATTATTGTTCTTGCTCCACACATTTGTCTCCAGGAGATAATGAATGACCACTCTCCTTGCGTCAAGATAATGGAATTCTTCCTCCTTCTTGGGTTCCTTGGGTTTTGGCAAAAGGAAGGTAGAATTATTTCCTAATTTTTATGAAAGTCTGAGACCTTAGGTAGAAATGAAGGGTCAAGGCGGAGCACCAGTGGGGGGTCTTCCAGCATCCTCAGGTATGGCTTGTTTATTGAGAGAGCGTGTAGTTTGTCCACCCTCCTGGCTGGCGTGATTGCCACTTGGAACACCATTTTCCAGGATAGGTTGTCTAGCAATATTGATGGCAGGGGTGTTATGGACCTGGTGGTTAGGAGCACCCGAAAAGACCTGATGGTTAAACTAACAAAGGACAAGCTCTGGGAAGTGGGAACTCTGCTGACCGCAACCCCTAATCCCATCACACACACTAGAAATAGCCGTGGAGCGTACCTAACTCTACCTAGACGCCTCTTCACAGCCTAAGAGCTAACTAGCCCTAGAGAAAGAAAATAAAGCCTACCTTGCCTCAGAGAAATTCCCCAAAGGAAAAGGCAGCCCCCCACATATATTGACTGTGAGTAAAGATGAAAGTCACAAACACAGAAATGAAACAGGTTTCAGCAAAGGGAGGCCAGACTTACTAAACATATATAGAAAACAAGTGACTAGCACACTCCTAGGGATTGTGATGCAAAATGGAGGGGTTTATTTACATACAAAGTCACAAACGTTTCGGTCAACTCTAGACCTTCATCAGTGTGCTACAAAGAAAATAAATACAAAACAGAAATATATGTAAACAAAAACAGGGAGTGTAAACAAAATAGGACACAGTGATAACAAAAATTAACCAAATAAACAGAAGTATATACATCATATGAATACAAAAATGTCATGGGACGTCAGATAATATATAATCGTAGAATACAACCAGCATAACCGCCGTTTGTGAACTAAAAAGGCTGCGAAATAGAATGTGGACATAGAACCGCAAGAAGTAGAACATAAGTGCCAGTATGGGACTAGAATCAGAACCTACATAGATCGTATAGGGGCCAGGGAACCGGAGAATAATATAAATATATAATAAGATGGCAGTGGAGTAAGTGTGGTGAGGAAGGAGTAAAGTAGTAAGAGGATGGAACACATACCTAAGTACACCTGTATGTAAGGTAGAGCCCCAAATGGAATGTAAATAAATGGCATCTAAAATTGGACATGGGAAACGTATCAAAAAAATGACACAGCTGGAGTGTCGTGACAGTGTAACCATATAGTTGGACTAGAGCAGGTACATACCAAAAAATATAACTGGTAAACTCGAACCAGGACAAACAAATTGGAGATGTCTATATAAAAAAGATATGGTATTCAGTATATCCAGGAGTAAAAACAGGCCGGGAAAATGGACAATATGGTATATGTAATAACTATTGTTGCATAAATTGCCCACAGAGATACATACCTAATGGAAAGGGTTAAGCCAAGGGGAGGGGAGAAAACCCTTATAGCTAAAGGGCTATGACGCAAATCTACAAGGAAGCAACAAAATGTAAGTTAACCATAAGGCTAAGGAGAACGGCCCGGTATAAAGATGCCATATAAGATGGGTGTGGGGAAAAAAGAACTATTCTTACCAGCGCACAGGAGAGACCAAACTCCGCGGTGTCCACCGCCAGGAGGAGTGTGTGGCTATGTGCTGGGTAAAGCTATATATAGGGGATGGGGAGGAGCACAATGTCAGCTGGATGGGCGGAGCCAACATGAAAAAAAAAAAAAAGAGGTGCATTCCAACAGAGTACAGGCCGGTGTCAATAGGTCACAGAGGCGGAGACACATGCATACTACTACAACAAAGAAGGAGGAGGTGCGTTCCAGCGGAGAAAATGGTGATGACGTCGGTGCCTTTCAGCCACAGGGGCAGGAAAATGTGCATTCCACAGAAGATCTTATAGGAGAAAGGTGCATTCCAGTGGAACGATCGCTGTGCGGGTGGCAGTGAAGTGTCACAGGCAGCAGGAGCGAAAGATCAGAAAGGACGGTTCTGTAAAACGGAAAAAATAATTAGTAATAAGGCCATGCATGTTATACAATCATTGAGCTAGCTGAACAGCATATAATAAAGTAGACCAAAAACCGCTGGTACAAAGTTATAAAGGGGCAAACCTGTCAATCATCCCCAAAGTATTGGGTGCTATACTAAAACATTTGGAGAACTAGGCAAGTGGCATAGTTGAAATAAGACAGAAGTAAAATACTCAACAGGGTCAAAACAGTAACCCCAGTATTGGATGTACAAACAGGAAGGTAAAAAAGCCAGATAGCATCAAAGAACGACCTGAAATTAGGACATCATATATGGTCCCCAGCAAGAACAATTCTTCTGTTCAAAGGGAACGGCTGTAGGTTATAAGACACTGGTGAAGACAAATAACAATTTGATAGTAGCGACACATGTATCAATCAGATTTACAAGCTGACAATGTCCTGTATAGAATAACTTACATAAAGGATAATAGGTCATAGTCCCTATTCAGCCCTTTAGGGGTGAGGGTGTTGAGCTCATGGATCCAATATGCCTCCCTACGTTTGAGCATGGAAATACGATCCCCACCGCGTCTAGGTGGTGTAATTTGCTCAATGATTTGGAATTTCAATTGTGCCAGGTTGTGACCCTTTTCTATGAAGTGTGATGGAAGAGGGAGTAGAAGGTTCTGGCAACGAATTGTAGATTTATGCTTGGATATACGTGATTTGACTGGTTGGGTGGTCTCACATACGTATAACAGACCGCAGGGACATTTAATAAGATACACTGCAAAATTGGTGTTACATGTAAAAAAACCATTGATCTGGTATCTTTTCCCAGTGTGTGGATGGTGAATGTTGTTACCCTTAATTACATTGTTACATTGGTTACAGCTGAGAAAAGGAAAAGTACCCATTTTTGGATTGCTCAAAAAACGCTGTGATGACCCAGGATGTGTGGGGCCTATGTCGGCACGAACCAGATTATCTTTAATATTACGGGGTCGTTTGAAACACGGGAGAAAAGGGTGTTGGAACTCTTGTACAGTTGGAAATGCTGTTTGGAGAATATGCCAATGTTGGCGTATAGTTTTATGTAGTCTGTATGCAGCGGGATGGTATTGGTGCACAAAGTGGATGCGTGACCTAGCAGACTTTCTTGTCATAGTGGTGTCATTGATATTGGCGGTATCTAGGACACGGGGAGGGTAACCTCTCTCTCGGAATTTGGACTTCATCTCTGATGTCCTCTGTGCTCTGAGAATGGGATCCGAGACAATCTTATTGACTCTATGCAGCTGTGATTTGGGGATGGATTTCTTCATATTATTGGGATGAAAACTATCGTAATGTAACAGGCTGTTACGGTCCGTAGGTTTGGAGAATAGGTCTGTAGAGAGATTGCCACTGGTGTCCTTGATAATTAAGGTGTCTAGAAAGCTGATTTGGTGAGGATCATATGTCATAGTGAAGTCCAATCCGGGCCACGATGTTCTGAGGAATTGAAAAAAGTCCCGTAGAGAATCCAGACTCCCCCTCCAGATACAAAAAATATCGTCTATATAACGCTTCCATGTTAAGACATGGTGTATGAAGAGTTCATGGGTATATATAGATGTATTTTCAAAATGTGCCATATAGGCATTAGCGTAAGGGGGTGCCACATTCGAGCCCATAGCTTGTAGCATCCACAGACTCCGTTTTGGCCCCGATCTCCATCTACCTAGAAAAGATCCTGACACCTCTCATCAGAAACACCAGTTCTTTTTTATTGGACACCGGAGCATTCCTCGAAACTGTTAGGAGTGTTACACCTATTCCCCCAGATAGCCTTCTAGTTTCTTTCGACGTTAAAGATTTATATACGTCAATACCACACACGAACGGTATACAATCGACCCGTTGGCTTCTTTCCACAAACAATATGGATCCTGGTCTCATTGACCTATGTAGTGACCTTTTGACCATTGTCCTCTATAACAATTTTTTTCTGTTTGAGGATTCTTACTATCTCCAGATACGGGGTTCAGCTATGGGCTCGAATGTGGCACCCCCTTACGCTAATGCCTATATGGCACATTTTGAAAATACGTCTATATATACCCATGAACTCTTCATACACCATGTCTTAACATGGAAGCGTTATATAGACGATATTTTTTGTATCTGGAGGGGGAGTCTGGATTCTCTACGGGACTTTTTTCAATTCCTCAGAACATCGTGGCCCGGATTGGACTTCACTATGACATATGATCCTCACCAAATCAGCTTTCTAGACACCTTAATTATCAAGGACACCAGTGGCAATCTCTCTACAGACCTATTCTCCAAACCTACGGACCGTAACAGCCTGTTACATTACGACAGTTTTCATCCCAATAATATGAAGAAATCCATCCCCAAATCACAGCTGCATAGAGTCAATAAGATTGTCTCGGATCCCATTCTCAGAGCACAGAGGACATCAGAGATGAAGTCCAAATTCCGAGAGAGAGGTTACCCTCCCCGTGTCCTAGATACCGCCAATATCAATGACACCACTATGACAAGAAAGTCTGCTAGGTCATGCATCCCCTTTGTGCACCAATACCATCCCGCTGCATACAGACTACATAAAACTATACGCCAACATTGGCATATTCTCCAAACAGCATTTCCAACTGTACAAGAGTTCCAACACCCTTTTCTCCCGTGTTTCAAACGACCCCGTAATATTAAAGATAATCTGGTTCGTGCCGACATAGGCCCCACACATCCTGGGTCATCACAGCGTTTTTTGAGCAATCCAAAAATGGGTACTTTTCCTTGTCTCAGCTGTAACCAATGTAACAATGTAATTAAGGGTAACAACATTCACCATCCACACACTGGGAAAAGATACCAGATCAATGGTTTTTTTACATGTAACACCAATTTTGCAGTGTATCTTATTAAATGTCCCTGCGGTCTGTTATACGTAGGTGAGACCACCCAACCAGTCAAATCACGTATATCCAAGCATAAATCTACAATTCGTTGCCAGAACCTTCTACTCCCTCTTCCATCACACTTCATAGAAAAGGGTCACAACCTGGCACAATTGAAATTCCAAATCATTGAGCAAATTACACCACCTAGACGCGGTGGGGATCGTATTTCCATGCTCAAACGTAGGGAGGCATATTGGATCCATGAGCTCAACACCCTCACCCCTAAAGGGCTGAATAGGGACTATGACCTATTATCCTTTATGTAAGTTATTCTATACAGGACATTGTCAGCTTGTAAATCTGATTGATACATGTGTCGCTACTATCAAATTGTTATTTGTCTTCACCAGTGTCTTATAACCTACAGCCGTTCCCTTTGAACAGAAGAATTGTTCTTGCTGGGGACCATATATGATGTCCTAATTTCAGGTCGTTCTTTGATGCTATCTGGCTTTTTTACCTTCCTGTTTGTACATCCAATACTGGGGTTACTGTTTTGACCCTGTTGAGTATTTTACTTCTGTCTTATTTCAACTATGCCACTTGCCTAGTTCTCCAAATGTTTTAGTATAGCACCCAATACTTTGGGGATGATTGACAGGTTTGCCCCTTTCTAACTTTGTACCAGCGGTTTTTGGTCTACTTTATTATATGCTGTTCAGCTAGCTCAATGATTGTATAACATGCATGGCCTTATTACTAATTATTTTTTCCGTTTTACAGAACCGTCCTTTCTGATCTTTCGCTCCTGCTGCCTGTGACACTTCACTGCCACCCGCACAGCGATCGTTCCACTGGAATGCACCTTTCTCCTATAAGATCTTCTGTGGAATGCACATTTTCCTGCCCCTGTGACTGAAAGGCACCGACGTCATCACCATTTTATCCGCTGGAACGCACCTCCTCCTTCTTTGTTGTAGTAGTATGCATGTGTCTCCGCCTCTGTGACCTATTGACACCGGCCTGTACTCTGTTGGAATGCACCTCTTTTTTTTTTTTTTCATGTTGGCTCCGCCCATCCAGCTGACATTGTGCTCCTCCCCATCCCCTATATATAGCTTTACCCAGCACATAGCCACACACTCCTCCTGGCGGTGGACACCGCGGAGTTTGGTCTCTCCTGTGCGCTGGTAAGAATAGTTCTTTTTCCCCACACCCATCTTATATGGCATCTTTATACCGGGCCGTTCTCCTTAGCCTTATGGTTAACTTACATTTTGTTGCTTCCTTGTAGATTTGCGTCATAGCTCTTTAGCTATAAGGGTTTTCTCCCCTCCCCTTGGCTTAACCCTTTCCATTAGGTATGTATCTCTGTGGGCAATTTATGCAACAATAGTTATTACATATACCATATTGTCCATTTTCCCGGCCTGTTTTTACTCCTGGATATACTGAATACCATATCTTTTTTATATAGACATCTCCAATTTGTTTGTCCTGGTTCGAGTTTACCAGTTATATTTTTTGGTATGTACCTGCTCTAGTCCAACTATATGGTTACACTGTCACGACACTCCAGCTGTGTCATTTTTTTGATACGTTTCCCATGTCCAATTTTAGATGCCATTTATTTACATTCCATTTGGGGCTCTACCTTACATACAGGTGTACTTAGGTATGTGTTCCATCCTCTTACTACTTTACTCCTTCCTCACCACACTTACTCCACTGCCATCTTATTATATATTTATATTATTCTCCGGTTCCCTGGCCCCTATACGATCTATGTAGGTTCTGATTCTAGTCCCACACTGGCACTTATGTTCTACTTCTTGCGGTTCTATGTCCACATTCTATTTCGCAGCCTTTTTAGTTCACAAACGGCGGTTATGCTGGTTGTATTCTACGATTATATATTATCTGACGTCCCATAACATTTTTGTATTCATATGATGTATATACTTCTGTTTATTTGGTTAATTTTTGTTATCACTGTGTCCTATTTTGTTTACACTCCCTGTTTTTGTTTACATATATTTCTGTTTTGTATTTATTTTCTTTGTAGCACACTGATGAAGGTCTAGAGTTGACCGAAACGTTTGTGACTTTGAATGTAAATAAACCCCTCCATTTTGCATCACAATCCCTAGGAGTGTGCTAGTCACTTGTTTTCTATATATCAAGGTTTGGGCACCTATCGACTGTGCACCTCCCCCCTCGGCTGTGCTTTGCATTTTCTATATCACAGACTTACTAAACAGACTGAGGATAGGAAAGGTAACTTTGCGGTCAGCACAAAAAACTACAAAAAGGCCACGCAGAGTGTGCAAAAAGACCTCCGCACCGTGAGTCGCAAGGGAAAATGCCCAGTCTTGAGGGTCTCCACGCAACAAAGAAATAATGATTTTTACTTGTTGAACGGGGTCACCAGAGGAGCGGGGTTTCAAAGCAAGAAACAGTTTACAATTATTTTTGAAATTCAGGAACTTAGATCGATCCCCAGAAAACAAATCAGGAATCGGAATTCTAGGCTCTAACATCGGATTCTGAACCACAAAATCTTGAATGATTTGTACCCTTGCAGTGAGATGATCCACACAAGAGGACAGACCTTGAATGTCCATAGCTACACCTGTGTCCTGAACCACCCAGAGGTTTAGGGGAAAAGAAAGACAAAACACACTGCAGAGAAAAAAAAATGGTCTCAGAACTTCTCTTATCCCTCTATTGAGATGCATTAACACTTTTGGCCAGCTGTACTGTTATGGACCTGGTGGTTAGGAGCACCCGAAAAGACCTGATGGTTAAACTAACAAAGGACAAGCTCTGGGAAGTGGGAACTCTGCTGACCGCAACCCCTAATCCTATCACACACACTAGAAATAGCCGTGGAGCGTACCTAACTCTACCTAGACGCCTATTCACAGCCTAAGAGCTAACTAGCCCTAGAGAAAGAAAATAAAGCCTACCTTGCCTCAGAGAAATTCCCCAAAGGAAAAGGCAGCCCCCCACATATATTGACTGTGAGTAAAGATGAAAGTCACAAACACAGAAATGAAACAGGTTTCAGCAAAGGGAGGCCAGACTTACTAAACAGACTGAGGATAGGAAAGGTAACTTTGCGGTCAGCACAAAAAACTACAAAAAGACCACGCAGAGTGTGCAAAAAGACCTCCGCACCGACTCACGGTGCGGAGGTGCCACTCTGCATCCCAGAGCTTCCAGCTAGCAAGGCAAAATCATGATAGCAAGCTGGACAAGAAAACAATGAACAAATAATTAACTAGCAGGTACTTAGCTTCTGCTGGAGTAGACAGGTCACCAGAAAGATCCAAGAGCGAACTGAACCAGTACAAGAACATTGACAGCTGGCATGGAGTAACGATCTGAGTGGAGTTAAATAGAACAGCCAGCCAAAGAATAAACTAAGTCACCTGTGGAAGGAACCTCAGAAGCAGCAGCTCCACTCACAGCCACCAGAGGGAGTCCATGGACAGAACTCGCCGAAGTACAATTCATGACCACAGGAGGGAGTTCGATAACAGAATTCACAACAGTACCCCCGCCTTGAGGAGGGGTCACCGAACCCTCATCAGAGCCCCCAGGCCGATCAGGACGAGCCAAATGAAAGGCACGAACTAGATCGGCAGCATGAACACCAGAGGCAAAAACCCTGGAATTATCTTCCTGACCATAACCCTTCCACTTGACCAGGTACTGGAGTTTCCGTCTCGAAATATGAGAATCCAAAATCTTCTCCACCACATACTCCAACTCCCCCTCGACCAACACCGGGGCAGGAGGATCAACGGAGGGAACCATAGGCGCCACGTATCTCCGCAATAACGACCTATGGAACACATTATGGATGGCAAAAGAAGCTGGAAGGGCCAAACGAAATGACACAGGATTGAGAACTTCAGAAATCTTATACGGACCAATGAAACGGGGCTTAAACTTAGGAGAGGAAACCTTCATAGGAACATAACTAGACGACAACCAAACCAAATCCCCAACACGAAGTCGGGGACCAACACAGCGCCGCAAATCAGGGGAGATGGCAGACAAAATTACCCCCTCTTTGAGAATACCTGCCGGCTCAGGAACACCCGGAGAGTCAGGCACAAAACTCCTTGACAGGGCATCAGCCTTCACATTCTTAGAGCCCGGAAGGTACGAAACCACAAAATCAAAACGGGAGAAAAACAGCGACCATTGAGCCTGTCTAGGATTCAACCGTTTGGCAGACTCGAGATAAGTCAAATTCTTGTGATCCGTCAAGACCAAAACGCGATGCTTGGCTCCTTCAAGCCAATGTCGCCACTCCTCGAATGCCCACTTCATGGCCAACAACTCTTGATTGCCAACATCATAATTGCGCTCAGCAGGTGAGAACTTTCTAGAAAAGAAGGCACATGGTTTCATCACCGAGCCATCAGAACTTCTTTGCGACAAAACAGCCTCTGCGCCAATCTCAGAAGCATCAACCTCGACCTGAAACGGGAGCGAAACATCTGGCTGGCACAACACAGGGGCAGAAGAAAAACGACGCTTCAACTCCTGAAAAGCCTCTACAGCCGCAGAGGACCAATTGACCACATCAGCACCTTTCTTGGTCAAATCAGTCAACGGTTTAGCAACACTAGAAAAATTAGGCTACGTTCACATTAGCGTTGTGCGCCACTGCGTTGGCGACGCAACGCACAACGCACGCAAAAACGCACCAAAACGCACGCAAAAACGCTGCGTTTTGCGATGCATGCGTCGTTTTTTGCCGAAATTTGGACGCAAGAAAAATGCAACTTGTTGTGTTTTCTTGGTCCGACGCTTGCGGCAAAAAAGACGCATGTGTCGCACAACGCAACAAACAAAAACGCATGTGTCCCCCATGTTAAATATAGGGGCGCATGACGCATGCGTCGCCGCTGCGTCGCCCGACGCAAACCCGACACAAGCTAGTATAACGCTAGTGTGAACGTAGCCAAAGCGATGAAGCGACGGTAAAAATTAGCAAAGCCCAGGAACTTCTGCAGGCTCTTCACAGATGTCGGCTGAGTCCAATCATAAATGGCCTGAACTTTAACAGGGTCCATCTCGATAGTAGAAGGAGAAAAAATGAAACCCAAAAATGAAACTTTCTGAACTCCAAAGAGACATTTTGACCCCTTCACAAACAAGGAATTCGCGCGAAGGACCTGGAACACCATTCTGACCTGCTTCACATGAGACTCCCAATCATCTGAAAAGACCAAAATATCATCCAAATATACAATCATGAATCTATCCAGGTACTCTCGGAAGATGTCATGCATAAAGGACTGAAACACAGATGGAACATTAGAAAGCCTGAATGGCATAACCAGGTACTCAAAATGGCCCTCGGGCGTATTAAATGCTGTTTTCCATTCATCGCCCTGTTTAATACGCACAAGATTATACGCCCCTCGAAGATCTATCTTGGTGAACCAACTAGCCCCCTTAATCCGAGCAAACAAATCAGACAGCAGCGGCAAAGGGTACTGAAATTTGACTGTGATCTTATTAAGAAGGCGGTAATCAATACAAGGTCTCAAAGAACCATCCTTCTTGGCCACAAAAAAGAACCCTGCTCCCAACGGTGATGACGACGGGCGAATATGACCTTTCTCCAAGGATTCCTTTATATAACTCCGCATAGCGGCGTGCTCTGGCACAGATAAATTGAACAGTCGGCCCTTAGGAAACTTACTACTAGGAATCAAATTAATAGCACAATCGCAATCCCTATGAGGAGGTAGGGCACTGGATTTGGGCTCATCAAATACATCCCGGTAATCCGACAGAAACTCAGGGACTTCAGAAGGAGTGGAAGGCGAAATTGACAGCAATGGAACATCACCATGTACCCCTTGACAACCCCAGCTGGACACAGACATAGATTTCCAATCCAATACTGGATTATGAACCTGTAGCCATGGCAACCCCAAAACAACCACATCATGCAGATTATGCAACACCAAAAAGCGAATATCCTCTTGATGTGCAGGAGCCATGCACATGGTCAATTGAGTCCAGTACTGAGGCTTATTCTTGGCCAAAGGCGTAGCATCAATTCCTCTCAATGGAATAGGATACTGCAAGGGCTCCAAGAAAAAACCACAGCGCCTGGCAAACTCCAGGTCCATCAAATTCAGGGCAGCGCCTGAATCCACAAATGCCATAACAGAATAGGACGACAAAGAGCAAATCAGAGTAACGAACAAAAGAAATTTAGACTGTACCGTACCAATAGTGGCAGACCTAGCGAACCGCTTAGTGCGCTTAGGACAATCGGAGATAGCATGAGTGGAATCACCACAGTAAAAACACAGCCCATTCCGACGTCTGTGTTCTTGCCGTTCAGCTCTGGTCAAAGTCCTATCACATTGCATAGGCTCAGGCCTATGCTCAGAGAATACCACCAAATGGTGCACAGCTTTGCGCTCACGCAAGCGCCGATCGATCTGAGTGGCCAAGGACATAGACTCATTCAGACCAGCAGGCGTGGGAAATCCCACCATGACATCCTTAAGGGCTTCAGAAAGACCCTTTCTGAAAATTGCCGCCAGGGCACACTCATTCCACTGAGTAAGCACAGACCACTTTCTAAACTTCTGACAATATACCTCCACTTCATCCTGACCTTGACACAAAGCCAGCAAGATTTTCTCTGCCTGATCCACTGAATTTGGTTCATCATAAAGCAATCCAAGCGCCAGAAAAAACGCATCTACATCACGCAATGCCGGATCTCCTGGCGCAAGGGAAAATGCCCAGTCTTGAGGGTCTCCACGCAACAAAGAAATAATGATTTTTACTTGTTGAACGGGGTCACCAGAGGAGCGGGGCTTCAAAGCAAGAAACAGTTTACAATTATTTTTGAAATTCAGGAACTTAGATCGATCCCCAGAAAACAAATCAGGAATCGGAATTCTAGGCTCTAACATCGGATTCTGAACCACAAAATCTTGAATGTTTTGTACCCTTGCAGTGAGATGATCCACACAAGAGGACAGACCTTGAATGTCCATAGCTACACCTGTGTCCTGAACCACCCAGAGGTTTAGGGGAAAAGAAAGACAAAACACACTGCAGAGAAAAAAAAATGGTCTCAGAACTTATCTTATCCCTCTATTGAGATGCATTAACACTTTTGGCCAGCTGTACTGTTATGGACCTGGTGGTTAGGAGCACCCGAAAAGACCTGATGGTTAAACTAACAAAGGACAAGCTCTGGGAAGTGGGAACTCTGCTGACCGCAACCCCCAATCCTATCACACACACTAGAAATAGCCTTGGAGCGTACCTAACTCTACCTAGACGCCTCTTCACAGCCTAAGAGCTAACTAGCCCTAGAGAAAGAAAATAAAGCCTACCTTGCCTCAGAGAAATTCCCCAAAGGAAAAGGCAGCCCCCCACATATATTGACTGTGAGTAAAGATGAAAGTCACAAACACAGAAATGAAACAGGTTTCAGCAAAGGGAGGCCAGACTTACTAAACAGACTGAGGATAGGAAAGGTAACTTTGCGGTCAGCACAAAAAACTACAAAAAGACCACGCAGAGTGTGCAAAAAGACCTCCGCACCGACTCACGGTGCGGAGGTGCCACTCTGCATCCCAGAGCTTCCAGCTAGCAAGGCAAAATCATGATAGCAAGCTGGACAAGAAAACAATGAACAAATAATTAACTAGCAGGGACTTAGCTTCTGCTGGAGTAGACAGGTCACCAGAAAGATCCAAGAGCAAACTGAACCAGTACAAGAACATTGACAGCTGGCATGGAGTAATGATCTGAGTGGAGTTAAATAGAACAGCCAGCCAAAGAATAAACTAAGTCACCTGTGGAAGGAACCTCAGAAGCAGCAGCTCCACTCACAGCCACCAGAGGGAGTCCATGGACAGAACTCGCCGAAGTACCATTCATGACCACAGGAGGGAGTTTGATAACAGAATTCACAACACAGGGGCTCAAATGGCGGAAGTGTCAACCCCTTAAGGACAATATTAAGGTCTCTGGAGGGGACTAGATTGTCTGGTCTGGGGCGTAGGTGAGTAGCAGCTGTTATAAACCTTTTCACCCAGCAATGTTTGACCAGGCTCTGGTTGAAGTGAGAACCTTTAGGGTACTAGGTCTGAGACTGTTCTGCCTTCCTCCATGTATGATGCTGTGTGGATTCTATCATACGGCTAAACCTTCATCCATTGCCTCAGTAAACAGACTGTATAGGTTCTTAAGTCTATATTTATTGAGCTGGTGAACGATGAACAACAATAGATGATATTGTGAGATATTCGATATAATGGATGATCAGGTAAAAACTACAAAGGAAAGAACAGTGCATCAGTGCTTGGCATATTACAGCATGTTACAAGATGCAATAACATGATTAACAGAGAGATTAGAGAGCCAACACTCAGCACAGGATAAGGCAGATACACAGTTATCATGGCTATCTTAGGGCAGGTTCAAGCTTTCAGCATTGTATTACTTTATACAGGCAAACATCTATCTGCATACAGAGAAACAGCAATATGAAATAAAGCACAACATGCCTAACTACACACTCTGCTACACAGTGGCTGCATAACTGTTCCAACATAACACACACATGTAAGGTAACGTTCACATTAGCGTTTCCCGAAGCAGCATCGGGAAACACTGCGGCGACACATGCGTCATGCGCCCCTATATTTAACATGGGGGACGCATGGACATGCGTTGTGCTGCGTTGTGCGACGCATGCGTTTTTTTTGCCGCAAGCGTTGGGCGCAGAAACCGCAACAAGTTCGGCAAAAAAGGACGCATGCGTCGCAAAACGCAGTGTTTTTGCATGCGTTTTGGTGCGTTTTTATTTGCGTTGCGTCGCCGATGCAGCGGCGCACAACGCAAATGTGAACGTAGCCTAAGTACATTTGTGCCTCACTGGAATCCACTTATCAAGAGCAATGATCTGCAGGAAGAGAGAGCCAGGAACATGTGTGTAAGACTCAAGGTCTGGGGGAAAATGGCTACTTTGCCAGGGAAACCAGGGGGGGTGGTTCTAGTCAGAACACAGACTTAAAGCAATAAGGTCCTGGATACAGAACAGGATAAATGTGTTCCTAATGACCTCTAATGGTGACAACTGAACTACATTGTGAATTAACTTGCTGCACATTAATGGGCAGAACACTCGCCGCTTGGCATCAACGGATGCCACTGTTTGGTTCTTTTGGGGAAAATAACAATACAAGTTCAGTAACTGACCTGAGGAACAATTTGTTCTCCCCAAGCTTGCACGCTCTGACTGCTACTTTGCACACCTTCCAGTCCTTGCTGGGAAAGGGCTTGGTGACTAGGCAGAGTGGCCACTTGTTTGAATGCGATTGACTGTCTTTGACGAGTACAACATCGCCAGGTTGGATGTTTGGGTGGTCTTTCTGCCACTTTGTCCTGATTTGCAGAGTGGAGAGATATTGCTTTCTCCATCTGTCCCAAAAGACAATGGACATGCTTTGTACAACACGAAGTATTGTAACCTTGGTTCTTTCCAGGTTGGGAGCGGTAAACGCATGTTTGCAGTGATGCCAACCTTTGCGAGGTTTCTGGCATGCAGGTAGTGCTGACTTGTAGGACTGGGCTACATGAAGTAGACAAGCGATGGCTCGAACAAGTGAATTCCAGGTTGAGAACCTGATGAACCGATGAGATTCGAGGTGTTGACTTGAAATCACTGGATGTAGAGCAGACACTCGAGGATGGAGCTCTTCGTCGGTATCTGGATCCACTAGTTCGAATGTACCAGACCTGCTGATTTGAGTCATAGAACGGTTCAAGGAGGCAGGACCTGTAAACCACGTAGTGTCCTTAAGATGACTTGGTGCAAGGGATCTATTCGCATGGTCTGCAGGATTGTGGTGAATAGGCACGTAGTGCCACTGATAAGGGCAGGTGGATGTCTTATCCTCAGTACCCGGTTGCTGATGTAGACATAGAAGCGTCGCGTTTCGTTGCAGATGTATCCCAGTACCACCTTGCTATCGGTGTAGAACTCTGCATTTTTGATCTCCAGATTCATCCCATCTGAGATAAGCTCAGCCAACTTAACTGTGAGGATGGCAGCACAGAGTTCCAGTCTGGGTATTGTGTGTTCACATAGTGGCGCCAGTTTAGTCCGGCTCATCATGAATCCAATATGGCATTGTTCCTTCTAGTCTATGGTTTTGAGGTATGCCACTGCTGCGATCGCTTTGACTGGGTCATTGTAGCAGTGCCAGAAGAACCTCAAGTAGTTTCTGTGTTCTTCCTTGACGAGAAAACAGTGGAACATCTGTTGTATATCATCCATAAATGCCACCGTATCTCTGCGGAAACAGAGTAGTACTTCTAAAAGTCTGTTGTTGAGGTCTGGGCCTGACAATAGGACATCATTCAATGAGATGTCATCGCATTTGGCGCTTGAGTCGAATACCACTCTTATTTGCCCTGGCTTCTAAGGATGGTACACTTTGAAGATGGGCAAGTACCAACACTCCTCTGAGTGCCAAAGTGCAGGTGTAATCTCTGCGTGGTTGTTCTGGCATATCTTCCCCATTAAAGTAAAGAAATGTTCCTTCATCTCAGGTGACTTCTGAAACTTGTGTATGAGGGAGATGAATCGGTTGTAGACCAGTTCCCTGTTGTTGGGTAGGCGTCTTCTCTGAGGTCGAAATGGTAATGGTGCGACCAAACTGTTTGACTTGTCCTTGACAATTTGATTATCCATGATGTCCAAGAACATCCTGTCTTCTATAGACATCGCTACCTTGTTGTCTTCCTTAGTCCTGTGGAAGACTGTACATCCTATGTGGTCTTGTTCACCTTCACAGGCATGGTCTTCGTCGGTAAGAACTGAGAAAGGGCAAGGTAGAGAAGTGCTGTTTGGTAATTCCTTTACGAGTAGACTATTATGACACGGCTGGAAGAGAGACGGACGTCCATTTTCAAGTGTGCTGGTAAGCATACTGTTGACTAAGGCCGGCTTGTGTGCTCCTCCTAGACAGACGTCTCCTATAATGACCCATCCATGGTCGAGCCTCTGTGCGTGTGGAGCGTTCCAGGAGCCGTTGATATATTCTCTAGTCTTGTGGGCTCGTAGTATATCTCTTCCCAGGAATAAAGCTATTGGGGCTTCTGGGTCCAACTCGGGTATCAGGTGGGCTATACGCTTCAGGTGGTGGTAATGTGCTGCCACCTCTGTTGACGGCATCTCTGACCTGTTGTCGGGAATCTGGTTGCACTCCAGGATGATCGGTAGCGATAGTCAGGTCTGGCCATCTATGGACTCCACCTTGTATCCGGTTGCTTTCCTCCCCGCCATCTCAACGGTACCTGAACACATCTTCAAGAAGTAGGGAGAACCAGGGCCTACAATGCGGAAGTTGTCAAAGAAGATGGACTTGGCTAGAGGCCTGTTACTTTGGTCATCTAGGATTGCATATATCTTGAATGCTTTGTGCCTGCGGCCTGCTGGGTAGACTCGGAAAAGGCAGATTTTTGAACCGGATCTTCCTCCTGTGAGTTCCTTACAGATCTCGGTACATTCAGAGGTAACCACAGGTGTCTTCTTCAGTATTCTTTTGCTTCCCATCATGTTCATCTGCTTGCGACAATGCTCGTGGAGGTGGTCCAGGGTGCAAGGCTGTGTTGTGATCCGTGCTGCTGCATTCTGCACATTTCACGCTAGCTTCACAGTTCCTGGCGAGATGAGAGGATGTGGCACAGCACTTGAAGCAGATGTTGTTTTCCTTGGGAAAACCTTTGCGATCCTCCAGAGACTTCTCCCTGAAGGCTCTGCATTTCAGTAGAGGATGTGGTTTCCTGTGTAGACATCATAAGGTTTGTTCTCTTCTGAAGGGGGCTTACTTGTATTGTGAGGAGGACCTGTGGACACAATATTAGCTTTGTGGACTGCCACAGGTGTCTTACTGGGTTTGACACCAGGGGCAGTGGAACATGACAGAGTGAAATCAAAACTAGGGTAATTTCTGATCCTAGCTTGTTGGGCGACAAATTCCACAAATACAGTAAAATGAGGGAATGGTACGTTATGAGTTTGCTTATACCGTGAACCATGTGTAACCCACTTTTCTTGTAAGTTGTAAGGGAGTTTCTGTACTATCGGATTGATACCCCTAGCAGTGTTTAAAAATGCCAATCCGGGCAAGTGACCTTCCTTCTGGGCAACCTGTAACTATCAATAAATCACTCAATTCTCTAATCTTCTGATAACCTTTAGGCCCTTATGGAAATCATCAATTCTTTTGTATAAAGCATTCTCTATGACTTCTATGGACCCATAGCATTCATCAAGTCTTTCCCACACTTTACGTAGACCTATGTGTGGATACCTTATATTAATGTCTCTTAGTCTTTTGGCGTGCTCAACCAACTCACTTCTGAGCCACTTTACCAGGAGATCTAATTCCTCACTACTAGAAAGGTCCAGTCCATGTATGGCATTCCGGAACGAGGCATGCCATGATCTATAGTTATCAGTGAACTTTACAAGTCCTTTAGTAACCAGTTCACGGTGGGCAAAGAACTTTGCAAAGTCCATGGTGTATAGTAAAGTTGTGACATACATATTACACACAGATTAACAGTAAACAGATGCCAAATTTACTAGAACCATATCTCATGTGTGCATATTTAGGACTAAATAAAGGGGACAACTGTAAACAGAAATCCTAATACTCCACAGAGAACCACAGTCCATTTATCCCATAAACAATACCTTTATTAAATATACAGAATCTATAAAAAATAAATAAAACAACGGACAAAATACATTGGGACCAGTAGGGGCTAGTGAGAAACCTGTACGGCAGTAAAAAACAGAGCTATAGGGTACTCCCCACCGTGTCAGCACATCATATCACATATTATATACTCCAATGAGTGATGTACATAAATACACAGAGCAGAACACTGGTGGTTAACACTAAGGCCAGAAACAATATATCAGTAAAAAAGTGCAAGTGCACATGTAGCAGGAAGATTTCGCTGCATACTGGCCACAAACCAGCATATAATAGAAAGGTATTTACCTGATGTTTGCTGGCCGGTGGGGGACCTAAGCCAACCCCAAGTCCATGGTGGCTTGGTCAGTGCTGGTACGAGCCGGTGTGTTATAGTCATGTCTAATGTGTGGTGTACAACCATACCTGTGAGATGCTCCTGGCTTCGGATAGTCTGCGTAGTACCTTTCCGGTGAAGGTGTCTCTAAGGTGGGATGGGAGCCGTACCTTCTGATCAGTGGAACGGTAGCTGTGGTCGACATCTCCATGCTGGGCGTCCTCTTGTCTATAGTAGCGAAGTTCGGAATGGATCGCTGGTAATCAGCATAGGGTGGTCGATGTAGTGTGTCAGGGCTGTCATCCATGCCAGAATGTTGATGGATGTATTCTGCAACACGCTGCGCTGGATCTTGCTGCTCTAGATGTGTTCCAAGAACGTTGCTGCGTCTCTCATCATCAGGATCCTCCATAGCTTCCAAGTACTCTGCCTTAGCTATTGCAGCTGCTGTCTCTTTGTCTGCCGCAAGTCTTTCTACAGACGATCGCAGGACGCGTGCTCTCCTTTTCTTTCTCTGCCTGCAAGCGTGCGGTTTCGGCTTCATGTTCTGCTTGTCTCATTTTTAGATGCATCTCTTGTTCGGCGAAAGAGGACCTCGATTTGGCCGCTTCATCTTCGGCAAGAGCAACAGCAGCAATCTCTTTTATTGAAGACTTGTCTGCTCGTGACCTCGTTTTGAGTGAGGATGTATCGTGTCGAGACATTGTCTGTTTAGCTGCGTACTACTGAGTATTTCGGCGGGAAACTGAGTCTATGTGCGGGTGAGCTTCCGCTCGGTGGGAATGGCGTAGCACTTCTTGGTGGGCTTTGTTCTGCGGCTGTATGGTGGCTGCTGTGATACCCGTATGAGGAGCAGTGAGGGTGTTAGCGGTCCTGTACAATCTGATCATCTACAGCCTGTGACCGGCTATCAGTTTCACTGAAGGGCTAATCTGTTATGACTGGTCCTGGGTTCTATTCTCTACGGCTGTATGGCGGCTGCTGTAATACCCATTTGCGGAGTTTGGGTGGTAGCGGTCCCGTACAGCCTGTAAAACCACCGCCTGCAGCCAGCGGTTCCGTTTTTACTGTTCTGCCTTCCTCCACATATGATGCTCTGTGGATTCTAGCATACGGCTAAACCTTCATCCATTGCCTCAGTAAACAGACTGTATAGGTTCTTAAGTCTATATTTATTGAGATGGTGAACGATGAACAACAATAGCAGATGATATTGTGAGATATTCAATATAATGGATGATCAGGTAAAAACTACAAAGGAAAGAACTGTGCATCAGTACTTGGCATATTACAGCATGTTACAGGATGCAATAACATGAATAACAGAAATTACAGAGCTAACACAGCATAAGGCAGATACACAGTTATCATGGCTATCTTAGGGCAGGTTCAGGCTGTCAGCATTGTATTACTTTATACAGGCAAACATCCATCTGCATACAGAGAAACATCAATATGAAATAAAGCACAACATGCCTAACTACACACACTGCTACACAGTGGCTGCATAACTGTTCCAACATAACACACACATGTAAGTACATTTGTACCTCACCGGAACCCGCTTATCAAGAGCAATGATCTGCAGGAAGAGAGTGCCAGGAACATGTGTGTAAGACTCAAGGTCCGGGGGAAAATGGCTACTTTGCCCGGGAAACCAGGGGTCGGTTCTAGTCAGAACACAGACTTAAAGCGTTAAGCTCCTGGATACAGAACAGGATAAATGTGTATCTAATGACCTCTAATGGTGACAACTGGTACTACATTGTGAATTAACTTGCTGCACATTAATGGGCAGAACAGAGACCATTCTCAAGGCCTTCTTGTAGAAAGTCCAGGATCTTGGCGAAATTGGGCTGTTGAGGATCTGGTTGTTCCGGTGCACACCATGATATGTCTTCCAGGTCTTGTGGTATATGAAATTTATTACTGACTTTCTACTCTTTCGAGGATCTAGTGGCTCAGGCAGGGATTTCTTGTTGTCCGAAGCCTTTTCCAATAAGTCATCTAGGGCTTCTCCGAACATGTACTTCCCTTTGAAGGGGATAGAACACAGCTTCATCTTTGTGGCTACGTCACCACCCCATGATTTCAGCCAGAGTGCCTGTCTCACTGAATGACACTGCCAAGGCATTTGCCAGAAATCCTGTAGCATTCTGGAGAAGGGGCAAGGAAGCAATGTCGTCTATGGGAGTACCTGCAGCAAGATGTTCCTCTAGCTGAACAAGCCGAGACATAGATATTGCTATAGATGTAGAGACTATTCAGTAGCGCTGCTGAGGTTTCCCTGGATTTCCACAGGAGGCCCTCCATTTTGCACTCTAGTGGATCCTTTAGCTGGGAGGAATCCTCAATTAGTAAGGTAGTCTTCTTAGCCACCCGTGCATCTTGAATATATACCGTACTTTAGGCACATCAAACCAGCATTCTGCAGTTTCCTCATTCACTGGAAATCTGTCCTTCCATTCTGAGGGAGTGCTTAACCTCTTTCCTGGGAAACCCATTCTTCCAAACCCAACTCCTGGATATTCTTATGTATGGGGAACACCAGCTTCTTTCTTGACCAGAAAGCACCAAACATATTCTGCACCATACTGTAGTTTTTTCCTCTTACCGCCATAAGGAGTTCTTCCATGTTCTCAGAGGGAAAAATAGTACTTGCTATCCTGAATGGTATCAGGACCTGGGCTCAGCTCGATGGGGGGGGGGGGAGTTTAGTTACAGGTCTAAGGGTACCGTCACACTATACGATTTACCAACGATCACGACCAGCGATACGACCTGGCCGTGATCGTTGGTAAGTCGTAGTGTGGTCGCTGGAGAGCTGTCACACAGACAGCTCTCCAGCGACCAACGATGCCGAGGTCCCCGGGTAACCAGGGTAAACATCGGGTTACTAAGCGCAGGACCGCGCTTAGTAACCCGATGTTTACCCTGGTTACCAGCGTAAAAAAAAAACAAAACAGTACATACTTACATTCCGGTGTCTGTCCCTTGCCGTCTGCTTCCCGCACTCACTGACTGCCGGCCGTAAAGTGAAAGCACAGCACAGCGGTGACGTCACCGCTGTGCTGTGCTTTCACTTTACGGCCGGCAGTCAGTGAGTGCGGGAAGCAGACGGCAAGGGACCTGACGGACACCGGAATGTAAGTATGTACTGTTTGTTTGTTTTTTACATTTACGCTGGTAACCAGGGTAAACATCGGGTTACTAAGCGCAGCCCTGCGCTTAGTAACCTGATGTTTACCCTGGTTACAAGCGAACGCATCGCTAGATCGGTGTCACACACACCGATCCAGCGATGACAGCGGGAGATCCAGCGACGAAAGAATGTTCCAAACGATCTGCTACGACGTACGATTCTCAGCAGGGTCCCTGATCGCTGCTGCGTGTCAGACACAGCGATATCGTATGGATATCGCTGGAACGTCACGAATCGTACCGTCGTAGCGACAAAAGTGCCACTGTGTGACGGTACCCTAAGAAACTGATCACCCACCTTTTCACCCTATTTGGAATGTTTTCTCTCAATTATTCACTTATGTGGTCAAGTGGGATAAAAACTCATGCAAAACTGAAGTATATTAAGCAAACATACAGAGGACCTCAATCAAAACACACTGCTCAAACAAATATAGGGAACAATTAATATAACTCCAAGTCAATCACACTTCTGTGAAATCAACTTGTCCAGTTATGAAGCAGCACCAACTGTGAATCAATTTCTCCTGCTGTTGTGCAAATAGAACAGACAACGGGTAGAAATAATAGGTAAATAGCAAGACATCCACTATAAAGGAGTGGTTCTGCAGATGGTGACCACAGACCATTTATCTGTTCCAGTAACATAGCTACATGAAGGTGCCTACCGGGAGTCACTGCCACTTCTGTGGTGAGGCAGAACACCGCACAGGAGGAGAGCAGCATAATGCCTGCTCCTGTCTGACGGAGACCCTGCATGCTGGCTAGCACAGTGGTCAGATGCAGGAGACGGTGCTGACTGACATGAGGAGCTGCTTCTTATTGGCTCAGGCACGCTGAGTCCTTATGCCCACCTTGCATTTCACACAGACACTTCCTGGTTCTACTGAAAACTTCATCAGTAAATGGGGATTGAATAAATGTAGGCATGTCATGGTCTCTGTGGGATGAAGATGAAAGGATGGGGGTATTGTGGGGGCTAAAGGAGAGGTGGGGGACTGGCGGGTGAATGTGAGAGGATGGGGGTATTGTGGGAGCTGAAGTGGAGGGGGCGGCGGCACTGGCGGTGAATGTCAGCGGATGGAGTATTGCGGGAGGGGGATGGCAGTAGGGGATGAATGTGAGAGGATGAGGGTATAGTGGGGGAGAGGGGACAGGGCACTGGGGGGTGAATGTGAGAAATGGGGTATTGTGTGGGGCTGAAGTGGAAGTGGGGATAGGGCAATGGGATGTGAACGTGAGACAAAGGGGGTATTGTGGTGGGCTGAAGTGGAGGTGGGGAAGGGGGACATGGCACTGGGGGATGCATGTGAGTGGATGGTTTTGTGTGGGGGGGGACAGGGTACTTTTGGATTAACGTGAGATGATGGGGTATTGTGGGGGCTGAAGTGGAGATGGGAGTGGGGGGACAGGGCACTGGGGGATGAATGTGATATCATGGGGTATTGCGGGGGAGTGGGGACAGAGCGCTGTGGGGCTGATTATTATACTGTTTTGTTATGAGATTATATGCATACCATTACATGTAATAGTTCCTGTCTGGGGAGGCTGGAGATGGGAAGGTCGGGGCTGTTTATACTTACCAGCTGGGTCTTTTATGAGTATTAGTATAACAAGCCTCGTATAGTAACCATGAGCTGCATCTCATTTAATGCACCACTCCAGCATTTTTTTTTATATTTCTCTGCTGGAGTGGTGCTTAAAATCCAAGTCCCCTGCCCCTGTCTCATACTCGCCTTCCAGCATTTTCATCTGTTTTTGCCCCCGCTTCATCTCCTGCAGTTTGTGACCTGCTGGCTGCTCCAGTGTTTCATGGAAGGAGCCAGAGGTCACTAATCAATGCAAAGCCTATGAGAGCCTCTTTCTCTCTCTCATAGACTTACACTGATCGATTGTGACGTAGCTTCTAACTTCTGGCCAGTCAAGCTGCGCTCACAAATGGAGCCGCGGGACTGGAGCAGTGCAAAAAAAAAAGGTGAGTATGCAAGAGGATGAGTATATGACCAGGGCAGGGAACTTGCGCTTAAAGCACCACTCTAAATGTGAAAAAAAGAGCTTGCTGGAGTGGTGCTTTAAAGGGACACTGTCACCTGAATTTGGAGTGAACAATCTTCAGCCATGGAGGCGGGGTTTTCGGGTGTTTGATTCACCCTTTCCTTACCCGCTGGCTGCATGCTGGCTGCAATATTGGATTGAAGTTCATTCTCTGTCCTCCATAGTACACACCTGTGCAAGGCAATCTTGCCTTGTGCAGCCATGTACTACGGAGGACAGAGAATGAACTTCAATCCAATATTGCAGCCAGCATGCAGCCAGCGGGTAAGGAAAGGGTGAATCAAAAAACCCCAAACCCCGCCTCCATGGCTGAAGATTGTTCCCTCCAAATTCAGGTGACAGTGTCCCTTTAATAATAATAAGCAATTTATTATTATAACAATAATAAAGGTTTGGAATAAACATCTGCATTCTCTATGTGACTGCAGACTGCCAAATCATGACAGGGAGGGCCTGCTGCATGAGCCATCAATATCACTGGCGTTATCGGGCGATCATGCGACAACGTTTGCCAATTGCACTTGTCAATTCGAAAGGTTTGGCTTCTCTCAATAGAAAAGAATTGCGTGAAGCCAAGAGTCGTCACATGACCGCCTGCTGACATCAGCGATGCTGGGGCCATTGTTACAATACATGGGGGGACTCTGGGGCATTATTAAATGTTAAGTGGGCACTTAAAGGGAACCTGTCACCTCGTTTTTTCAGTAGGAGATAAAAATACAGTTAAATAGGGCCTGAGCTGTGCTTTACAATAGGGTATTTTTTGTCCCCTGATTCCCTACCTATGCTGCCGAAATACCTTACAAAAGTGTCCTTTTTGCCTGTCAATCAGGCTGGTCAGGTCAGATGGGCGTGGTCACAGCGCTGTTTCTCCCCCACATCTTGCTTATGTTCCCGTTGGTGGCGTAGTGCTTCTCGCATGCGCAAGTGCCGAATGCACTGCGCAGCTGTAGAAAAAGCTACCAGGTGGTAGAGGGTGCTGAGCCGGCTGTCAGTCAGGGTCAGGAGCGCAGGTACAGCTGCTGCTCTCTATACACAGAGCGGCACCTGAAACCAAGCCAGCGCCACCCCTATGACTGGAAGAGTGAGGCTGCTGGGAGGAATAAAGTTAATTTCCTCCCAGCAGTGGGGCTCTCAGTGTGGGAGCCGCACGGTGTAAGAATGCTATTAACTATTATACTGTGTTTTGGGGAAGCAGTGGGGACATCATTCTATGTGTAGGGAAACTCTGGGGGACATCATACTGTATGTACGGGAGCTGTGGGGGACATCATACTGTATGTAGGGAAGCTGTGGGACCATCATACTGTGTATAGGGGAACTGTGAAGGCATTATACTTTGCATAAGGGAGCTATTGGCCCATTGTACTGTACAGTATATAGGGGAGCATTATACTTTCTATAGTGGAGGTCTGTCTGCATTATACTGTGCATAGGGGACCTGTGGGCTCATCATACTGTGTATAGGGGAGCAGTGGGGACATCATACGGTGTATAGTGGAGCTGTGGGATAATCATACTGTCTGAAGGGGAGCTGCATGGGCATTATACTGTGTATTGGGAAGACGTGGGCCCACCATAGTGTGTATAGTGAAAAACAAAGGCTCGTGGTGCTAACGTTACACCATGGCACACTTTGCATAGCACGGCTACTATTGTGTCATGTAACATAGCAGCCAAACTGTACATGGGGGAACTTAGGGGACATTATGAAATGTTAAGTGGGCACTTACATATTATTGTTGATAGGGGCCGTCAGAGTATTCTGACCATCATAGTTGCATATCTGGTATTATTACTTTCTAGGGACAAAATGTGGAGGGCAATAGCACAGGACATTAATATTTTTATAGGGGGCAATTTTACTATCTAGACAGTAGTATTTTGGGGGGCAGTAAGAGCAGCCATTATTGCACCACCCAGCTGGTGCTGTAGGACACATATAGCAGCAGTGGCTCAGTATTGGGGTATCAGCATAATGAGTAGTAGGTGCAGGTTTGTGATAGATGTGGATGGTGTTGGAAATGTGAGAAGTCCAATGTGTCTTTGTTGTAATCTCTACAGACTAGTCCTGGCTGGAGAAGTTGTCATGTTGGTCTGGGTCAGATGCAAAAGATGGGGAAAAGTGAAGGATTCCGCAAGAAAGAACATCAGCTGTAACTCACTATCTGTAACTGTGCTGTACTCTCTTATATGGTCTGCAGGACTGGTATCTACCACTATATGGTCCCCATATGGCATTAATACAATTCATTTTTGTATATAGATTTATTTTCAATAACAGTGCGGTTATCTGCTTCCCCTATACTCACAATTAAGATAAATTACTGTCAGTTGTAGTCAGGGGCCCACTCAGATGTTTTGCCACCCTGTAAGCTGAAATCCTAGCTACGCCTCTGCTCTGTTCTCATTGGCTGTTTTCGGTCTATTTTGCATTTTGTCATTGCTCTCACCCCTAGAGGTACAGTGTCATAATGCGGTGTCTACAGTACAACCCACAGTAGTTGCTCAGGTAGTACAGCTCATCCAGGATGGCATTTCAATGCAAGGCAAGAAGGGTAGCTGTGTCGGTCAGTGCAGTGTTCAGAAAATGGAGCATTACTCAAGTACCTCTCCTATGGGCTTTTTGTAAACACTTATTTATAAATGGCGTTAATAAACTTTACTGTGTCTGTACCTGATGATCGATCATTTACTTGCTTTGGTATCTGGCTTTGGGTCAGTTTACTATTCACCTGTATTGCATATTTCCCATTCCATTTTGTCTTATTCGTAATTTTCAGGTCCTGAGTCTTTTGCTTTGGGACCCTATATTGGTACAGTTATTTGCCACCACGTACATTGGCATATGGCATATGTACTATACCTATACCCTTTTGATCCCCCTTTTCTCTGACCATCATTATTTTCATTAATTTTTATTGCCGTTATCATTATTCACCCTTTCTCTGACTGTTATTATTTTCATTAATTTTTTGCCGTTATTATCATTATTCACCTTTTTCTTTTGACTGTATATAGTTTTATTTATTTACTTTTTCTCAAACGGGCGTTTTCATTATTCCATCTGTAACACTGTACCACCTTCTATCATGCCCTGTGTGGCTGTATATCTTGTTAGTATTTGAGGTGGTACGTGGCGTACGTCCTTATATATAAGCCCTTTAGTATTTACGCCGATGTCCTGTATATTATGGTCCCCCTTATCAAGCCACATATATATATATATCCTATTGGCTTGTCCCCCTTGCCTTCCATGCGCGTAACATCATACTGTCTCTGTTTTCCTATGTGCGCGTTGCACTCTATAGTTGTCCATCATGCCGTACCACGGCATTTCCAGCGACGCATGCGCAGTGCGCTCCCCTTTGTGTATTCGTTGCGCATGGGCAATGGCACCATGACAACGAGATACACTTCCGGCTATAGCCACTCCCTGTTTTCTTCCACGCGGCGGCTGTGACTGGCGTCTTCATCCGGTTCTGCACACCGGTGTGTATTTATTCTTTCATTATCTAAATGTATATATACCTCTCTAAACGACTGACAATCCACTTCCCCTGACGAAGCTGCGTCCCGCAGCGATACGCGTGGGGCTCTTGCCTCACCCCTTACTTGGCTGTGTGTCCCACTGACTTTGGGGTACGGACTTGAGCTGTTAACACTGGCGCTGCCTCTTCCAATCTTTCTGGTAGTATCAGTTGTTTTATGGTACTGACCTTATTTTGGGTTCCTTTTGTCTGTAGGCTGCACCTTATTATGGGTGCGCCAGGATCCACATTGAAATGGTACCATTAATGTATGCACATGCCTTTTATTTGTTACAGGCAATAATTATGTGTGCATTCTTTGGCAAATATTCTCTGATATTTTGGCATATTTGAAATATATTGTATACTGTGATCTTTCTTAGCCGTGCCTTCGGGTCAGTTAGAATTCTGTGCCACATGTTTTGTTAGATCAGTACTGCATTATACTTTATGCACTAGGGACACTTTATGTAGCCATATTTTGCCATTCATGATATTGTCTTTGGTATTTTGTTTCACTATGCCATATTTTGTATTATTGTATAGGGGTGGGGCCTACTGGTCCTATATTTAGGCCCTTTTTAAATGGTTTTATATTTGTGTGTTTGTTGTTTTTCGAGGTGTCATTAAAGTTTATATTGATCTTTATGATTGGGAGTGCATACCGTTCTTTTGGTCTTGTCTTTTTTCTATGTTTTGTTCATGTTACTTTACAGACCAGGTTTTGCACCCTATTTTCTGATCTGTGCAGAGGTGCACCCCTTATATATATATTTTCACAGAAAATGGAGCAGACATTAGTACAGGGCCGTTGGAGGACAGCAACCCAGCAGCAGGACCGCTACCTCCTCCTTTTTATGGAGGAACATGTGGAACAGGGCCAGAGCCCTGCAAAATGACCTCCAGTATGCCACTAACATCCATGTGTCTGCTCAAACTGTCAGAAACAGATGTCATGGAGAATGTTCTGCTGCCTGCAACATCCTCTAGTATGACCGATTTGGCAGTGGGTCAGTAATGGTGTGTGGAGGTATTTCTTTGGAGGACCGCACAGCCCTCCAGGTGCTAGCCAGAGGTACCCTCAATGCCATTAGGTACTGGGATGATATCCTTAGACCCATTGTGAGACTATATGCAGGTGCAGTGGGCCCTAGGTTCCTTCTGATGCAGGACAATGCTAGGAATCATGTGGCTGAAGTGTCAGAAGTCCCTGCATGATGAAGGCATTGATGCTATAGACTGGCCTGCCTGCTCCCCAGACCTGAATCCAATTAAGCACATCTGGAACATCATGTCTTTATTCCATCCACCAATGCTATGTTGTGCCACAGACTGTACAGTTGACTGATTCTTTAATCCAGGTCTGGGAGGAGATCCCGCAGGTCATCCAGGCACGTGGAGACCACACACACTACTGAGCATCATTTGTCTTGAGGTATTGCCACTTAAGTTGGATCACCCTGTAATTTGATTTTCTACTTTGATTTTTAAGAAGTTGTCCTCTACAATAAATTTTTTTTTCATAAATCTTGCTATTATGTGCCACTGAAAACATCCACTGTGTTTATTTTAGCAATTTTACCTTTTATCATGCTGTAGCAGCACATCTTCAGTGATGGATCCAGCTCTCATGGGGTTAATTGACAACTTCCTTTCTCCTGAGTTATTGTGCTCCAATACTACAAGTTCCATGATGCATTGCACTGGCCACTAAGCCCTTACCACACCCACTCCAAAACACACCCAAACCCCTCCCTCCTCTATCTTCAAAAAGATTTGTGATGCCATTTCTGTCCAACCTCCTCTTTTACATTTGTCCAACCCACACTCCATTACACACAGATGGATGGATATATAGATAGATATGTATCTATATATCTATGTCTATTTACATAGATATGACCATATCCATGTTTCTAAACCCCTTCACCCCTGGAGATTTTTTCGTTTATCGCTCCCCTTCTTTCCAGAGCCATAATTTTTCCGTCAATATGGCCATGTGAGGGCTTATCTTTTGCGGGACAAGTTCTACTTATGAACGACACCATTGGTTTTAACATGTCGTGTAACAGAAAATGGGAAAAAAATTCAAAGTGCGATGAAATTGCAAAAAAAGTGCAATCCCACACTTGTTTTTTGCTTGGCTTTTTTGCTAGGTTCACTAAATGCTAAGTCTGCGTGCACACGTTGCGGATTTGATTGCAGATCCGCAGGGTTTTTTGCTGCACAGAATTGCATCAAATCCACAGTGTAGTGCACAACCAATGTAAGTCTATGGGAGCCGCAGACTTGTGCACATGCTGCAGAAAAAGCCGCACCGAAACGCAGCTTTTTTATCCCGCAGCATGTCACTTCTTTTGTGCCGAACTGCAGCGTTTCTGCACCCTTAGACTTTCATTGAGTCGGGCACATCCGCAGCAAAACCACAGATGTAAAAAAGATCTGCAGTTTTGCTGCGGATGTGGGTCTGAGAAACGCTGCAGTTCGGGAGGAGGGAAGTGTGTGGGCGGTGACTGTGTGCGTGTATGTGTGTGCATGCGGGGTCTGCGGGCTGTTCGGATGTGTGCGGGACTGTTTGGATGTGTGCAGCGCTGTGCGGGTCTGTTTAGGTGTGTGCGGGGCTGTGCCTGGCTGTTCAGGTGTGTGTGCGGGACTCTTCAGGTGTGTGCAGGACTGTGCGGGGGTCTTTTGGGGTGTGTGTGCAGGCATCATCCGATGGGACTACAAGTACGTACAAGTACGCAGCATCTAATCTGCAGCTAATTTGGATGTAATCTGGACAGTGGACACGCACCCTACACTATCCATACATCTATCGATAGATATATCTATCCAGATATATCTATAAATAGATATATGAATAGATAGATGTATGCATCTGTAGATCTATCTATATGTAGATCTGTCTATCCATTTAATCTATCATCTATAAGTCTATTTGTGTGTAATGGAGTGTGGGTTGGACAAATGTAATAGAGGAGGTTGAACAATCATGAAATCAAAAATCTTTTTTTTTTTTCAATAATCTTTATTTAGCTTTCAAAAAAGCATACAAAAAACACGCAAAAACCGCACCGAATTAAAAAAAAAATGCATCAAAACCGAGAAAAATTGCACCAAAAACTGCATTAAAACCGCAGCAAAAACTGCAGCAAAAACGCATGAAAACCGCACCAAAAACTGCATCACAACCGCACTAAAAGCTGCATCAAAACCGCACCAAAACTGCACCAAAAGCTGCATCAAAACCGCACCAAAACTGCATCAAAACTTAACCCAAAACTGCATAAAACGCATCAAAAACCTGAATCAAAACCACGCAAAAAACGCACCAAATACTGCAGCAAAAACTGAACCAAAACCGCGCAAGAAATGCACCAAAAACCGCACCAAGAACTGCATCAAAACCGCGCAAAAAACGTGAAAAAAATGCATAAAAAACACAGCTGCGTTTTCTGCAAGGAGATGCAGATTTTGTGCAGAAAATTCTGCACCCAAATCTGCAACGTGTGCACACAGCAACTGACCTACCATTATGATTCTCCAGGTCATTACGAATTCATAGACACCAAACACGTCTAGGTTATTTTTATCTAAGTGGTGATTAATAATTCCAAACTTTGCCAAAAAGAAATAAAATAATTGCGCCATTTTCCGATATCCGTAGCGTCTATATTTTCTGAGATATCGGGTCGGGTGAGTGCTAATTTTTTGCGTCCCGAGCTGATGTTTTTAATGATACCACTTTTGTGCAGATAAGTTCTTTTGATCGCCCGTTATTGCATTTTAATGCAATGTCGCGGCAACCAAAAAAAACAATTTTTGCTTTTGATTTTTTTTCTCGCTACGCCGTTTAGCAATCATGTAAATTTTTTGTTGTTGTTTTGAAAACAGCTGACATGTTGCGGCTTTGAAGTGGGCTCACCGCCGAAGCCCACCTCAAAGCGGGGGATACTGCCAGCTGACGTACTATTCCGTCAGCTGGCAGAAAGGGGTTAATGAACAATGTTTCAGTTTAAAAAAAAAAAAAATGGCGTGGGCTCCAGCACATCTTTCTGTGCCAGAGGGGGAAAGCCAATGTCCAGGGGGCCAATAGTTGTAGCCTGGGAAGGGGGTAATACCCATAGCCCCTCCCAGGCTATGAATATCAGCGTAGCGGTCTGCGTAGCCTTTACTGGCTATTAAAATAGGGGGACCCCCCCCAAAAAAATGATGTGGGGTCCCCCTATATTTTATAGCCAGAAAGGCTACACAGACAGCTGCGGGCTGATATTCATAGCCTAGAGAGGGGCCATGGCTATTACCCTCGCTACAAATACCAGTCCGCAGCCGTCCCAGAAACGGCGCATCTGTGAAATGCGCCAATTCCAGCACTTAGCCCCTCTCTTTCCACTCCTGAGTAGTGGTGGGATATGGGGTAACAAGGGGTTAATGTCAACTTGCTATTGTAAGGTGACATTAACCCCTTAAGTTCCGAGGGTGGTTTGCACGTTAATGACCGGGCCAATTTTTACAATTCTGACCACTGTCCCTTTATGAGGTTATAACTCTGGAACGCTTTAACGGATCTTGGCGATTCTGACATTGTTTTCTCGTGACATATTGTACTTCATGGTAGTGGTAAAATTTATTCGATATAACTTGCGTTTATTTGTGAAAAAAACGGAAATTTGGCAAAAATTTTGAAAATTTCGCAATTTTCCAACTTTAAATTTGTATGCCCTTAATTCACAGAGATATGTCACGCAAAATACTTAATAAGTAACATTTCCCACATGTCTACTTTACATCAGCACAATTTTGGAACCAAAATTTTTTTTTGTTAGGGAGTTATAAGGGTTAAAAGTTGACCAGCAATTTCTCATTTTTACAACACCATTTTTTTTTAGGGACCACATCTCATTTGAAGTCATTTTGAGGGGTCTATATGATAGAAAATACCCAAGTGTGACACCATTCTAAACACTGCACCCCTCAAGGTGCTCAAAACCACATTCAAGAAGTTTATTAACCCTTCAGGGGTTTCACAGGAATTTTTGGAATGTTTAAATAAAAATGAATATTTAACTTTTTTTCACACAAAATTTATTTCAGCTCCAATTTGTTTTATTTTACCAAGGGTAACAGGATAAAATGGATGCCAAAAGTTGTTGTACAATCTGTCCTGAGTACGCTGATACGCCATATGTGGGGGTAAACCACTGTTTGGGCGCATGGCAGAGCTCAGAAGGAAAGGAGCGCCATTTGACTTTTAAATGCAAAATTGACAGGAATTGAGATGGGACGCCATGTTGCGTTTGGAGAGCCCCTCATGTGCCTAAACATTGAAACCCCCCACAAGTGACACCATTTTGGAAAGTAGACACCCTAAGGAACTTATCTAGATGTGTGGTGACCACTTTGACCCACCAAGTGCTTCACAGAAGTTTATAATGCAGAGCCGTAAAAATAAAAAATCATTTTTTCACAAAAATGATCTTTTCGCCCCCAATTTTTTATTTTCCCAAGAGTAACAGAAGAAATTGGACCTCAAAAATTGTTGTCCAATTTGTCCTGAGTACGCTGATACCCCATATATGGGTGTAAACCATTGTTTGGGCGTATGGCAGAGCTCGGAAGGGAAGGAGCGCCATTTTACTTTTCAATGCAAAATTGACTGGAATTGAGATGGGATGCCATGTTGCGTTTGGAGAGCCCCTGATGTGCCTAAACATTAAAACCCCCCACAAGTGACACCATTTTGGAAACTAGACCCCCTAAGGAACTTATCTAGATGTGTTTTGAGAGCTTTGAACCCCAAAGTGTTTCACTACAGTTTATAACGCAGAGCCGTGAAAATAATTTTTTTTCGCAAAAATTGTTTTTTAGCCCCCAGTTTTGTATTTTTACATGGGTAACAGAATAAATTGGACCCCAAAAGTTGTTGTCCAATTTGTCCTGAGTACGCTGATACCCCATATGTGGGGGGGAACCACTGTTTGGGCGCATGGCAGAGCTCGGAAGAGAAGGAGCGCCATTTGGAATGCAGACTTAGATGGATTGGTCTGCAGGCGTCACGTTGCATTTGCAGAGCCCATGATGTACCCAAACAGTACAAACCCCCCACAAGTGACCTGATATTGGAAACTAGACTTCCCAAGGAAATTATCTAGATGTGTTGTGAAAACTTTGAACCCCCAAGTGTTTCACTACAGATTACAACGCAGAGCCGTGAAAATAAAAAATCCTTTTTTTTCCCACAAAAATGATTTTTAGCCCCCCAAATTTTTATTTTCCCAAGGATAACGAGAGCATGTAAAGAAGCTGCGGAGACACCATCACGTGTTTCTCGACGCAAGCAGTGAATAGCCAGGCCTTTCCCCAGGAAGGAACAACCACGGGAAGGGCAGCATCCTACGAAGGAAAGCCACCTATGCCAAGCATGGTATCCATCCACAGACAGCTGTTTCGGGGTGTGCCTTTATAGCCTTTTTACTAGGCACTGCTCCTAATAGCCAGATTCCTACTCCACACTGATGAGGGGCAAAAAACCCCGAAACAGCTGTCTGTGGATGGATACCATGCTTGGCATAGGTGGCTTTCCTTCGTAGGATGCTGCCCTTCCCGTGGTTGTTCCTTCCCGGGGAAAGGCCTGGCTATTCACTGCTTGCGTCGAGAAACACGTGATGGTGTCTCCGCAGCTTCTTTACATGCATCTGCATATTTCCCATAAGGGATGGGGGCAGTGTTCTGGAATCACTGCGTTGAGAAACACGTGATGGTGTCTCCGCGGTGTTGGATGTTTTGGTCTCCCCGAGGCCAATCATCTGTGCCTTTATAGCCTTTTTACTAGGCACTGCTCCTAATAGCCAGATTCCTACTCCACACTGATGAGGGGCAAAAACCCCAAAACAGCTGTCTGTGGATCGATACCATGCTTGGCATAGGTGGCTTTCCTTCGTAGGATGCTGCCCTTCCCGTGGTTGTTCCTTCCCGGGGAAAGGCCTGGCTATTCACTGCTTGCGTCGAGAAACACGTGATGGTGTCTCCGCAGCCTCTCTACATGCATCTGCATATTTCCCATAAGGGATGGGGGCAGTGTTCTGGAATCACTGCGTTGAGAAACACGTGATGGTGTCTCCGCGGTGTTGGATGTTTTGGTCTCCCCGAGGCCAATCATCTGTGCCTTTATAAGGATAACAAGAGAACTTGGACCCAAAAAGTTGTTGTCCAATTTGTCTCGAGTACGCTGATACCCCATATGTTGGGGTAAACCCCTGTTTGGGCGCACGGGAGAGCTCGGAAGTGAAGGAGCACTGTTTTACTTTTTCAATGCAGAATTGGCTGGAATTGAGATCGGACGCCATGTCGCGTTTGGAGAGCCCTTGATGTGCCTGAACAGTGGAAACTCCCCAATTCTACCTGAAACCCTAATCCCAACGCACCCCTAACCCTAATCCCAACGGTAACCCTAACCACACACCTAACCCTGACACACCCCTAATTCTAATCCCAACCGTAAATGTAATCCAAACCCTAACCCTAGCCCTAACCCTAATGGGAAAATGGAAATAAATACATTTTTTTAAATTTTATTATTTTTTCCCTAAGGCTAGGTTCACATTGCGTTAGGGCAATCCGGTTAGCGCTAGCGGATTGCGCTAATGCAATGTCTTTTTAGGTGTCGCGTTTAGTGGTCGCGTTAACGTCCCAGCTCTGGAAGATCGGGGATCGGACCTCGGGCGCGCTGCGGACGCTGCAAGCAGCGTCCGAGGAGCACCACAAAAGAACGGCACCTTGCTAGCGCGAGCATTAAAGGGAACCTGTCACCCCGTTTTTTGAGATTGAGCTATAAATACTGTTAAATAGGGCCTGCGCTGTGTGTTCCTATAGTGTATGTAGTGTACCCCGATTCCCCACCTATGCTGAGAAATAACTTACCAAAGTCGCCGTTTTCGCCTGTCAATCAGGCTGGTCAGGTCGGGAGGGCGTGGTGACATCGCTGGTTCTTCCTCAGCTTTACGTTGGTGGCGTAGTGGCGTAGTGGTGAACAAGCAGCGCGCGATCTGCGCTGTAATCCCTTGCATCGGTGGGGGCGGCCATCTTCCTGGGGCCGCGCGTGCGCAGATCGAGTGCTCTGCTGCACGGGGCTTCAGGAAAATGGCCGCGGGATGCCGCGCGTGCGCATTAGAGATCGCGGCGGCCATTTTCCCAAAGCCGAGTTTGCATCTCGGCTTTGGGAAAATGGCCGCCGCGATCTCTAATGCGCACGCGCGGCATCCCGCGGCCATTTTCCTGAAGCCCCGTGCAGCAGAGCACTCGATCTGCGCACGCGCGGCCCCAGGAAGATGGCCACCCCCACCGACGAAAGGGATGACAGCGCAGATCGCGCGCTGCTTGTTCACCACTACGCCACCAACGTAAAGCTGAGGAAGAACCAGCGATGTCACCACGCCCTCCCGACCTGACCAGCCTGATTGACAGGCAAAAACGGCGACTTTGGTAAGTTATTTCTCAGCATAGGTGGGGAATCGGGGTACACTACATACACTATAGGAACACACAGCGCAGGGCCTATTTAACAGTATTTATAGCTCAATCTCAAAAAACGGGGTGACAGGTTCCCTTTAAATGGCACGCTCTAGCGATGCGCTACACCCAAAAATCACATTGCTGTCAATGGGTGCGCTAATGGACCCGTTGCACGGCGATAATTGCGACATTTTCGCCGTGCAACGCTGTCCGTTAGCGTTAACTCATTAACGCAATGTGAACCTAGCCTAACTAAGGGGGTGATGAAGGGGGGTTTGATTTACTTTTATAGCGTTTTTTATATCGGATTTTTATGATTGGCAGCCGTCACACACTAAAAGACGCTTTTTATAGCAAAAAAGTTTTTGCGTCTCCACATTTTGAGACCTATAATTTTTCCATATTTTGGTCCACAGAGTCATGTGAGGTCTTGTTTTTTTGCGGGACGAGTTGACGTTTTTATTGGTAATATTTTCGGACACGTGACAGTTTTTGATCGCTTTTTATTCCGATTTTTTGCGAGGCAGAATGACCAAAAACCAGCTATTCATGAATTTCTTTTGGGGGAGGCGTTTATACCGTTCTACGTTTGGTAAAATTGATAAAGCAGTTTTATTCTTCGGGTCAGTACGATTACAGCGATATCTCATTTATATCATTTTTTTATGTTTTGGCGCTTTTATACGATAAAAGCTATTTTATAGAAAAAAAAATTATTTTGGTATTGCTTTGTTCTGAGGACTATAACTTTTTTATTTTTTTGGTTATTATGCTATGTGGCGGCTCGTTTTTTGCGGGACAAGATGGCGTTTTCAGCAGTATCATGGTTATTTATATCCGTCTTTTTGATCGCGTGTTATTCCACTTTTTGTTCGGCGGTATGATAATAAAGCGATGTTTTTTTGGCTCGTTTTTTTTTTTTTTTCTTACGGTGTTCACTGAAGGGGTTAACTAATGGGACAGTTTTATAGGTTGGGTCGTTACGGACGCGGCGATACTAAATATGTGTACTTTTATTGTTTTTTTTTTGTTTTTTTTAGATAAAGAAATGTATTTATGGGAATATTTTTTTTTCTTATTTTAGGAATTTTTTTTTTTTTTTTACTCCTTCACTTTGTCCCAGGGGGGGACATCACAGATCACTGATCTGACAGTGTGCACAGCACTCTGTCAGATCGGTGATCTGACAAACAGCCGGGCAGGATTAGAGCTGCAGCTGCAGCCTGCTCCTGACCCGGAAGTGCTCCCTGCTGGACTCGGATGAAGCCCGGCGGCTATTTTGGATCCGTGGACTGCAGGGAGAAGACGCTCGGTACACGGTGAGTACATCACCATGTACCGATCGTCTCAGGGAAGCCGCAGGGAGCCCTGTTATGAACAGGTAATTCAGAACCACAATGGACCTTGAAGTTCAGAGCACACAAAGTGACCTGACATTTACCAAAAACATAGGACGAGCTCTGAGACGTGGAAACTCTGCTGACCGCAATCCCTAATCCTATCACACCACACTAGAGGTAGCAGTGGATTGCGCCTAACGCTCCCTATGCAACTCGGCACAGCCTGAGAAACTAACTAGCCCTGAAGATAGAAAAATAAGCCTACCTTGCCTCAGAGAAATTCCCCAAAGGAAAAGGCAGCCCCCCACATATAATGACTGTGAGTAAAGATGAAATACAAACACAGATGAAATAGATTTAGCAAAGTGAGGCCCGACTTACTGAATAGACCGAGGATAGGAAAGATAGCTTTGCGGTCAACACAAAAACGTACAAACAACCACGCAGAGGGGCAAAAAGACCCTCCGCACCGACTAACGGTACGGAGGTGCTCCCTCTGCGTCTCAGAGCTTCCAGCAAGCAAGAAAAACCAATTAAGCAAGCTGGACAGAAAAAATAGCAAACAAAAGTAACACAAGCAGAACTTAGCTTATGCAGGATAGACAGGCCACAGGAAAGATCCAGGAGGTAGCAAGACCAATACTAGAACATTGACTGGAGGCCAGGATCAAAGCACCAGGTGGAGTTAAATAGAGCAGCACCTAACGACTTAACCTCGTCACCTGAGGAAGGAAACTCAGAAGCCGCAGTACCACTCTCATCCACCAAAGGAAGCTCATAGACAGAACCAGCCGAAGTACCACTCACGACCACAGGAGGGAGCTTGACCACAGGAGGGAGCTTGGCCACAGAATTCACAACAGTACCCACCCTTGAGGAGGGGTCACCGAACCCTCACCAGAGCCCCCAGGCCGACCAGGATGAGCCAAATGAAAGGCACGAACCAGATCGGCAGCATGGACATCAGAGGCAAAGACCCAGGAATTATCTTCCTGACCATAACCTCTCCACTTAACCAGATACTGGAGTTTCCGTCTCGAAACACGAGAATCCAAAATCTTCTCCACTATATACTCCAATTCCCCTTCAACCAAAACCGGAGCAGGAGGATCAACAGATGGAACCACAGGTGCCACGTATCTCCGCAACAACGACCCATGGAACACGTTATGGATGGAAAAAGAAGCCGGAAGAGTCAAACGAAAAGACACAGGATTAAGAACCTCAGAAATCCTATATGGACCAATGAAACGAAGCTTAAATTTAGGAGAGGAAACCTTCATAGGAATATAACGAGATGACAACCAAACCAAATCCCCAACACGAAGTCGGGGACCCACACAGCGCCTGCGGTTAGCGAAACATTGAGCCTTCTCCTGGGACAAAGTCAAATTGTCCACTACATGAGTCCAAATCTGCTGCAACCTATCCACCACAGTATCCACACCAGGACAGTCCGAAGACTCAACCTGCCCTGAAGAGAAACGAGGTTGGAACCCGGAATTGCAGAAAAACGGCGAAACCAAAGTAGCCGAGCTGGCCCGATTATTAAGGGCGAACTCGGCCAAAGGCAAAAAGGACACCCAATCATCCTGATCAGCAGAAACAAAACATCTCAGATATGTTTCCAAGGTCTGATTGGTTCGTTCAGTCTGGCCATTTGTCTGAGGATGGAAAGCCGAGGAAAAAGACAAATCAATGCCCATCCTAGCACAAAAGGCTCGCCAAAACCTCGAAACAAACTGGGAACCTCTATCAGAAATGATGTTCTCTGGAATGCCATGTAAACGAACCACATGCTGGAAAAACAATGGCACCAAATCGGAGGAGGAAGGCAATTTAGACAAGGGCACCAAATGGACCATCTTAGAGAAGCGATCACAAACCACCCAAATGACCGACATTCTTTGAGAGACGGGGAGATCCGAAATAAAATCCATAGAGATATGTGTCCAAGGCCTCTTCGGGACCGGCAAGGGCAAAAGCAACCCACTGGCACGAGAACAGCAGGGCTTAGCCCGAGCACAAATCCCACAGGACTGCACAAAAGAACGCACATCCCGCGACAGAGATGGCCACCAAAAGGATCTAGCCACTAACTCTCTGGTACCAAAGATTCCAGGATGACCAGCCAACACCGAACAATGAACCTCAGAGATAACTTTATTCGTCCACCTATCAGGGACAAACAGTTTCTCCGCTGGGCAACGGTCAGGTCTATTAGCCTGAAATCTTTGCAGCACCCGCCGCAAATCAGGGGAGATGGCAGACAAAATTACCCTCTCTTTGAGAATACCCGCCGGCTCAGGCAAACCCGGAGAATCGGGCACAAAACTCCTAGACAGGGCATCCGCCTTCACATTTTTAGAGCCAGGAAGGTACGAAACCACAAAGTCAAAACGGGAGAAAAACAGCGACCAACGAGCCTGTCTAGGATTCAACCGTTTGGCAGACTCGAGATAAGTCAAGTTTTTGTGATCAGTCAAGACCACCACGCGATGCTTAGCTCCTTCAAGCCAATGACGCCACTCCTCGAATGCCCACTTCATGGCTAGCAACTCTCGATTGCCAACATCATAATTTCGCTCAGCAGGCGAAAATTTCCTGGAAAAGAAGGCGCATGGTTTCATCACCGAGCAATCAGAACTTCTCTGCGACAAAACAGCCCCAGCTCCAATTTCAGAAGCATCAACCTCGACCTGGAACGGAAGCGAAACATCTGGTTGGCACAACACAGGGGCAGAAGAAAAACGACGCTTCCACAGCAGCAGAAGACCAATTGACCACATCAGCACCCTTCTTGGTTAAATCAGTCAACGGTTTAGCAATACTAGAAAAATTATTGATGAAGCGACGATAAAAATTAGCAAAGCCCAGGAACTTCTGCAGACTCTTCAGGGATGTTGGCTGAGTCCAATCATAAATGGCCTGAACTTTAACAGGGTCCATCTCGATAGTAGAAGGAGAAAAAATGAACCCCAAAAATTAAACCTTCTGAACACCAAAGAGACACTTTGACCCCTTCACAAACAAAGAATTAGCACACAGGACCTGGAACACCATTCTGACCTGCTTCACATGAGACTCCCAATCATCCGAGAAGACCAAAATATCATCCAAGTATACAATCAGGAATTTATCCAGGTACTCTCGGAAGATGTCATGCATGAAGGACTGAAACACTGATGGAGCATTAGAAAGCTCGAATGGCATAACCAGGTACTCAAAATGGCCTTCGGGCGTATTGAATGCTGTTTTCCATTCATCGCCCCGTTTAATACGCACAAGATTATACGCACCACGAAGATCTATCTTGGTGAACCAACTAGCCCCCTTAATCCGAGCAAACAAATCAGACAGCAACGGCAAAGGGTACTGAAATTTGACCGTCATTTTATTTAGAAGGCGGTAATCAATACAAGGTCTCAGCGAACCATCCTTCTTGGCCACAAAAAAGAACCCCGCTCCCAATGGCGACGATGACGGGCGAATTTGACCCTTCTCCAAAGACTCCTTCACGTAACTCCGCATAGCGGCATGCTCAGGTACAGATAAATTAAACAGTCGACCCTTAGGAAACTTACTACCAGGAATCAAATCGATAGCACAATCACAATCCCTATGCGGAGGTAGGGCATTGGACTTGGGCTCATCGAATACATCCCGGTAATCAGACAAGAACTCTGGGACCTCAGAAGGGGTGGATGATGAGATAGACAGAAATGGAACATCACCATGTACCCCCTGACAACCCCAGCTAGACACAGACATTGATTTCAAATCTAATACTGGGTTATGGACTTGTAGCCATGGCAACCCCAACACGACCACATCATGCAGATTATGCAACACCAGAAAGCGAATATCCTCCCGGTGCGCAGGAGCCATGCACATGGTCAGCTGGGTCCAATACTGAGGCTTATTCTTGGCCAAAGGCGTAGCATCAATTCCTCTCAATGGAATAAGACACTGCAAGGGCTCCAAGACAAACCCACAGCGCCTAGCAAACTCCAAGTCCATCAAATTCAGGGCAGCGCCTGAATCCACAAATGCCATGACAGAATAGGAAGACAAAGAGCAGATCAAAGTAACGGACAAAAGAAATTTCGACTGTACCGTACCAATGGTGGCGGACCTAGCGAACCGCTTAGTGCGCTTAGGACAATCGGAGATAGCATGAGTGGAATCACCACAGTAGAAACACAGCCCATTCTGACGTCTGTGTTCTTGCCTTTCAGCTCTGGTCAAAGTCCTATCGAACTGCATAGGCTCAGGTTTATGCTCAGATAATACCGCCAAATGGTGCACAGATTTACGCTCACGCAAGCGTCGACCGATCTGAATGGCCAAAGACAGACTCATTTAGACCAGCAGGCATAGGAAATCCCACCATGACATCCTTAAGGGCTTCAGAGAGACCCTTTCTGAAAATAGCTGCCAGCGCACATTCATTCCATTGAGTGAGCACGGACCACTTTCTAAACTTCTGACAATAAATCTCTATCTCATCCTGACCCTGACACAGAGCCAGCAAATTTTTCTCTGCCTGATCCACTGAATTAGGTTCGTCGTACAGCAATCCGAGCGCCAGAAAAAACGCATCAATATTACATAATGCAGGATCTCCTGGCTCAAGGGAAAATGCCCAGTCTTGAGGGTCGCCACGTAATAAAGAAATAATGATCTTAACTTGTTGAACTGGGTCACCAGAGGAGCGGGGTTTCAAAGCCAGAAATAGTTTACAATTATTTTTAAAATTCAAAAACTTATCTCTATCTCCAGAAAATAACTCAGGAATAGGAATTTTAGGTTCTAACATAGGATTCTGTACCACTAAATCTTGAATGTTCTGTACTCTTATAGTGAGATTATCCATCAAAGAGGACAGACCCTGAATGTCCATGTCCACACCTGTGTTCTGAACCACCCTGATGTAAAGGGGAAAAGAAAGACAGAACACAGTGCAAAGAAAAAAAAATGGTCTCAGAACTTCTCTTTTCCCTCTATTGAGAAGCATTAGTACTTTGGGCCTCCAGTACTGTTATGAACAGGTAATTCAGAACCACAATGGACCTTGAAATTCAGAGCACACAAAGTGACCTGACATTTACCAAAAACATAGGACGAGCTCTGAGACGTGGAAACTCTGCTGACCGCAATCCCTAATCCTATCACACCACACTAGAGGTAGCCGTGGATTGCGCCTAACGCTCCCTATGCAACTCGGCACAGCCTGAGAAACTAACTAGCCCTGAAGATAGAAAAATAAGCCTACCTTGCCTCAGAGAAATTCCCCAAAGGAAAAGGCAGCCCCCCACATATAATGACTGTGAGTAAAGATGAAATACAAACACAGAGATTAAATAGATTTAGCAAAGTGAGTCCCGACTTACTGAATAGACCGAGGATAGGAAAGATAGCTTTGCGGTCAACACAAAAACCTACAAACAACCACGCAGAGGGGCAAAAAGACCCTCCGCACCAACTAACGGTACGGAGGTCCTCCCTCTGCGTCTCAGAGCTTCCAGCATGCAAGAAAAACCAATTAAGCAAGCTGGACAGAAAAAATAGCAAACAAAAGTAACACAAGCAGAACTTAGCTTATGCAGGATAGACAGGCCACAGGAACGATCCAGGAGGAAGCAAGACCAATACTAGAACATTGACTGGAGGCCAGGATCAAAGCACCAGGTGGAGTTAAATAGAGCAGCACCTAACGACTTAACCTCATCACCTGAGGAAGGAAACTCAGAAGCCGCAGTACCACTCTCATCCACCAAAGGAAGCTCATAGACAGAAAAAGCCGAAGTACCACTCACGACCACAGGAGGGAGCTTGGCCACAGAATTCACAACAGAGCCACCTCCCTGCACGATGCTTCCCTGCACCGCCGGCACACCGCGATCATCTTTGATCGCGATGTGCCGGGGGTTAATGTGCCGGGAGCGGTCCGTGACCGCTCCTGGCACATAGTGCCGGATGTCAGCTGCGATAGGCAGCTGACACCCGGCCGCGCTCCCCCCGTGAGCGCGGCCGATCGCTATGACGTACTATCCCATCGGTGGGAATTAAGGCCCACCCCACCTCGACGGGATAGTACGTCATATGGGATTAATGGGTTAAGCTGGGTTAATAATGGAGAGGCGTCAATAAGACGCATATCCATTATTAATCCTAGAGTAGTGAAAGAGTTAAAAAAAAAAAAAAAAAAAAACACAGCCAAAAAAAAGTATTTTAATATTCTTAATTTAACCATACTTACCATACTTCAGCGCCTGCAAAAAACGTTAAATAATAAACCGTATACTACCTGTCCCCCGTAATCCAATTAATAACGAGGGTCCCACGACGATCTCCCCTATAGAACAGTGACATCGGGTGATGTCACTGCTCTATAGGACTTTCAGTGACACACTGACCGGAGACAACGGCTCCTGTAGTGTATAATTGAGGTTACCCAAGTTCAGGGTCTCACTTGTGTGGGAACTTTCTCACACAGCAGTGCCAGAAGTGAGACCAGGGACTATTTTCTCACAGGGGCGTAGGAATACATTGTGGTTAATACATTGTGAAAGGATACCTTCCATCATTGTATTCCTGGGGTCCCTGGAGAGCGGTCGCATCAGCTGATGCTGCTGCTCTCTATGGAAGATAGTCATGGGACACTCATTTTAATTGGATATCTGCGGATCAGGGAGTATAGTGTTTGTTTATTATTTTTTTACAGGTGACACTGGCCTCGGGGATCAAAGTGACAAGTGATGGTGAGTATGTAATCTATGTTATATGTACTGTATGTCTATATGTATGTAATGTATGTACTGTATGGGGCATGTTGTCACATGTCACATGCTGTCACATGTCGTCACATGTTGTCAAATGTCGCATGCTGCATGTTGTCACATCTCATCACATGTTGCATGCCGCGTGCTGCATGTCGCATATCGTCACGTTACATGCTGCATGTTATCGCATGTCGTCACATGTTGTTGCATGTCGTATGTCGCATGTTGTATGTTTGTCTGTATTGTATATGTGTGTATGTGTTTTTTTTTTTTTACATTCAACACATTAGCCGGATGATGAGACTACTACTGTCCCATCATTGGCTAATGTGTCACTCACCGTCACTGTAGCAGGCGTAGTTCGATGGGACTTGTAGTCCCATCGGACGATGCCTGCACACAGAGACACACCAATGACCCCCCCCCCGCAGCAGACCCACCGCACAGACCCCAGCACCGTCCACACATCCTGACGCAGGCACGCAGACCCCTGGCGCCCGCCCATCCCAGCACAGCCCCGCCACTCTTGATGAGTGACCGCTGTCTGTGGCGGCTGGTCACGCCTGCTCATGACGTCACGTCAATTTTAAGAGTCTGGAAATTGACGTGACGTTGGCGGAAATTAGCGGCGGCTGCATCCTGGGGGTCACGTGACCCGGACTCTGCCGCCAGCATAGCGCCGTTCACAGGCGAAAACGGCAACGGAAGGCATTTACACAATTCATTAGGGGCCCCGGGGGAATACATTGGGGGGTTAATTGAAAGTAGTGGACAACCCCTTTAACCCCTTCGCGCCATGCGCCGTACTAGTACTGCACTGCATTTGTGCCAGCAGCAGTACTAGTACGGCGCACCGATCACCGCGGTCTCGCGCTGAGCGCCGCGGTGATCGGGTGCGGGTGTCAGCTGTATATGACAGCTGACACCCCGCAGCAATGCCCACGATCGGCGCTATCGCCGATCGCGGGCATTTAACCCCTCTGATGCCGCTGTCAGTAGTGACAGCGGCATAGAGGGGGATCGCGCAGGGACGGGGGCTCCCTGCGCTCTCCCACCGGAGCAACGCAATGAGAACGCGTTGCTCCGGTGAGCCGGAAGGAGTCCCCGGATCCAAGATGACCGCCGGACTCCTTCCGGGTCATGAAATGATCTGGCTAGCCGGCGCCTGCTGAGAGCAGGCGCTGGAAAGCCAGCTAAACTGCATGTCAGATCAACGATCTGATCTAATACAGAGATGTCCCACCCTGGGACAATGTTAGAAATTTAAAAAAAAAAAAAAAAATAGAATGTGTTTAAAAAATAAATAAATTCCCAAATAAAAAAAAAAAAAAACATTTCCCAATAAATCCATTTATTTATGTAAAAAAACAATAAATGTACACATATTTGGTATCGCCGCGTCTGTAACGACCCGCTCTATAAAACTATCCCACTAGTTAACCCCTTCAGTGAACACCGCAAAAAAAAAAAATAAAAAACAAGGCAAAAAACATTGCTTTATCATCATACAGGCGAACAAAAAGTGGAATAACACGCGATCAAAACGACGGATATAAATAACCATGGTACCGCTGAAAACGTCATCTTGTCCCGCAAAAAAAATGCCGCCATACAGCATCATCAGCAGAAAAATAAAAAAGTTATAGCTCTCAGAATAATGCGATGCAAAAACAATTATTTTTTTTATATAAAATAGTTTTTATTGTGTAAAAGCGCCAAAACATAAAAAAAATTACATAAATGAGGTATCGCTGTAATCGTACTGACCTGAAGAATAAAACTGCTTTATCCATTTTACCACACGTGGAACGGTATAAAACGCCCCCCCTAAAAGAAATTCAGGAATTGCTGGTTTTTGTTCATTCCGCCTCCCAAAAATCGGAATAAAAAGCGATCAAAAAATGTCATCTGCCCAAAAATGTTACCAATAAAAACGTCAACTCGTCCCGCAAAAAACAAGACCTCATATGACTCTGTGGGCCAAAATATGGATAAATTATAGCTCTCAAAATGTGGTGATGCAAAAACTATTTTTTTGCAATAAAAAGCGTCTTTTAGTGTGTGACGGCTGCCAATCATAAAAATCCGCCAAAAAAACGCTATAAAAGTAAATCAAACCCTCCTTCATCACCCCCTTAGTTAGGGAAAAATAATAAAATGTAAAAAAATGTATTTATTTCCATTTTCCCATTAGGGCTAGGGTTAGGGCTAGGGTTAGTGCTAGGGTTAGGGCTAGGGTTGGGATTAGGGTTAGGGTTGGGGTTTCAGTTATAATTGGGGGTTTCCACTGTTTAGGCACATCAGGGGCTCTCCAAACGCGACATGGCGTCCGATCTCAATTCCAGCCAATTCTGCTTTGAAAAAGTAAAACAGGGCTCCTTCCCTTCCGAGTTCTCCTGTGTGCCCAAACAGTGGTTCCCCCCAACATATGGGGTATCAGCGTTCTCAGGACAAGTTGGACAACAACTTTTGGGGTCCAATTTGTCCTGTTACCCTTGGGAAAATAAAAACATAGGGGATAAAATATCATTTTCGTGGAAAAAAAAATATTTTTTATTTTCACGGCTCTGCGTTATAAACTGTAGTGAAACACTTGTTGGTTCAAAGCTCTCACAACACATCATTTAAGTTCCTTGGGGGATCTAGTTTCCAATATGGGGTCACTTGTGGGGGGTTTCTACTGTTTAGGTACATCAGGGGCTCTGCAAATGCAACATGACGCCTGCAGACCAATCCATCTAAGTCTGCATTTCAAATGGCGCTCCTTCCCTTCCGAGCTCTGCCGTGCACCCAAACAGCGGTTCCCTCCAACATATGGGGTATCAGCGTTCTCAGGACAAGTTGGACAACAACTTTTGGGGTCCAATTTGTCCTGATACCCTTGGGAAAATAAAAACATAGGGGATAAAATATAATTTTCGTGGAAAAAAAAATATTTTTTATTTTCACGGCTCTGCGTTATAAACTGTAGTGAAACACTTGTTGGTTCAAAACTCTCACAACACATCTAGATAAGTTCCTTGGGGGGTCTAGTTTCCAATATGGGGTCACTTGTGGTGGGTTTCTACTGTTTAGGTACATCAGGGGCTCTGCAAATGCAACATGACACCTGTAGTCCATTCCATCTAAGTCTGCATTTCAAACGGTGCTCCTTCCCTTCCAAGCTCTGCCATGCACTCAAACGGTGGTTCCCCCCCACATGTGGGGTATCAGCGTACTCAGGACAAATTGGACAATAACATTTGTGGTCCAATTTCTCCTGTTACCCTTGGGAAAAAAAAATTGCGGGCTAAAACATCATTTTGTGGAAAGAAAAAATGATTTTTTAATTTTCACAATGCTACATTCTAAACTTTAGTGAAACAATTGGGGGTTAAAAGTGCTCACCACACATCTAGATAAGTTCCTTAGGGGGTCTTCTTTCCAAAATGGGGTCACTTGTGGGGGGTTTCCACTGTTAAGGCACGTCAGGGGCTCTCCAAATGCGGCAGTTTTTAGAATGGTGTCACTTTTGGGCATTTTCTGTCATATAGACCCCTTAAAGTCACTTCAAGTGTGAGGTGGTCCGTAAAAAAATGGTTTTGCAAATTTTGTTGCAAAAATGAGAAATCGCTGGTCAACTTTTAACCCTTATAACGTCCTAACAAAAAAAAATTATGTTTCCAAAATTGTGCTGATGTAAAGCAGACATGTGGGAAATGTTGTTTATTAACTATATTATCTAATATATAATTGCCTAGAATACTACTTCCTGCAATTTGTGCCAACTTCCGTGGCTTTGTCCGGAGCTAATGTCCGGAGATAGTGACGTCAACAGTGTCCAGTGTCTGATTGGTTGCCGCCTGCTGCGAGCGACCAATCAGAAACGTGCCGTACTGTGACACACTCCGCCTGCCATTTTGGTGTGATTTTTGAATTTTTACCTCACAGCAAGTTTCTACTGCGTGGAGGCGGGCCCAGTGACGTTGCTCTTCAAGCTCCTGCCGAATTTCGTCAAAAAAATTATAATACCATTTACCAAAACTATATATATTTAGTTGTGAAGTGGTTCAGTGACATTTTCACACCAATTTTGAACTTTTGTTTGGTGTTTTCTCCATATACTGCCTATTATTTTTGTTCTTTCTTACTATTATTTATTAATTGTATTATTCTTACATTTGAATAAATAAAGTATATATGGATTCTAGACTCCCGATTCTTTAGAATCGGGCTGCCATCTAGTGTTATATAACTCTCTAATTTTAGGGCATAAAAACGAAGAGTTTGAAAATTGCTAAATTTTCATAATTTCCGACAAAATTTTTGTTTTTTTCACAAATAAATGCAAGTCATATCGAAGAAGTTTTACCACTATCATGAAGTACAATATGTCACGAGAAAACAGTGCCAGAATCACCAGGATCCGTTGAAGCGTTTCAGAGTTATGACCTCATAAAGTGACAGTGGTCAGAATTGTAAAAATTGGCCCTGTCACTTAGGTGAAAACAGGCTTTGGGGTGAAGGGGTTAAGTATCATGGTTTCTAGACCTCCTTGATATTAATTTTGATTTACACTGATCATTTTTATGTTGTATTGTTCTCAACACCTTTCACTATGTAATGAACAAAGATTAGCAACTGCAATATTTTATTCAGTGATCTATACACTGCTCAAAAAAATAAAGGGAACACTTAAACAACAGAATATAACTCCAGGTAAATCAAACTTCGGTGAAATCAAACTGTCCACTTACGGAGCAACACTTTGAAAATCAATTTCACATGCTGTTGTGCAAATGTAATACACAACAGATGGCAATTATCAAGACACTCAATAAAGGAGTGGTTCAGCAGGTGGGGACCACAAGCCACATCTCAGTACCAATGCTTTCTGGCTGATGTTTTGGTCAATTTTGAATGTTGGATGTGCTTTCACACTCGTGGTAGCATGAGGCGGACTCTACAACCCACACAAGTGGCTCAGGTAGTGCAGCTCATTAAGGATGGCACATCAATGTGAGTTGTGGCAAGGTTTGCTGTGTCTGTCAGCGTAGTGTCCAGAGGCTGGAGGGGCTACCAGGAGACAGGCCAGTACACCAGGAGACGTGGAGGGGGCCGTAGGAGAGCAACAACTTAGCAGCAGGACCGCTACCTTTGTGCAAGGAGGAACAGGAGCACTGCCAGAGCCCTGCAAAATAACTTCCAGCAGGCCACAAATGTGCATGTGCTTGCACAGTTAGAAACCGACTCCATGAGGATGGTCTGAGTGCCCGATGTCCACAGATGGGGGTTGAGCTCACAGCCCAACACCGTGCAGGACGCTTGGCATTTGCCACAGAACACCAGGATTGATGAAAGCAGGTTCACACTGAGCACATGTGACAAATGTGACAGAGTCTGGAGACTCCGTGGAGAGCGATCTGCTGCCTGCAACATCCTTCAGCATGACCGGTTTGGCAGTGGGTCAGTAATCGTGTGGGGTGGCATTTCTTTGAAGGGCCGCACAGCCCTCCATGTGCTCACCAGAGATAGCCTGACTGCCATTAGGTACCAAGATGAGATCCTCAGACCCCTTGTGAGACCATATGCTGTGCGGTTGGGCCCTGGGTTCCTCCCAATGCAGGACAATGCCAGACCTCATGTGGCTGGGGTGTGTCAGCAGTTCCCGCAAGATGAAGGCATTAAAGCTATGGACTGGCCCGCCTGTTCCCCAGACCTGAATCCGATTGAACACATCTGGGACATCATGTCTCACTCCATCCACCAATGTCACGTTGCACCACAGACTTGTCCAGGAGTTGGCGGATGCTTTTGTCCAGGTCTGGGAGGAGATCCCTCAGGAGACCATCCACAGCCTCATCAGGAGCATGCCCAGGCATTGTAGGGAGGTCATACAGACACGTGGAGGCCACACACACTACTGAGCATCATTTCCTTGTCTTGAGGCATTTCCACTGAAGTTGGATCAGCCTGTAACTTCATTTTCCACTTTGATTTTGATCATCATTCCAACTCCAGACCTTCGTGTGATATTAGTTGTGATTTACATTGATCATTTTTATGTTTTATTGTTCTCAACACATTCCATTATGTAATGAATAAAGATTTACAACTGGACTATTTCGTTCAGTGATACCTAGGATGTGGGATTTTAGTGTTCCCTTTATTTTTTTGAGCAGTGTATGACATCTTGAGCTGCAGAGAAAATTAGAGCAAATACAGCCTATAACATGAAAAGGTTGAATCGCCTACCATTTTATTAGTGGTCCCAAACCTTTCTAAGGCCTTTCACACGTCCGTGTGTCCGGTACGTGCGCTGACCGATTTCACATGTATCGGAGAAACTTCCACACATAGACCCATTCAAGTGAATGGGTCTGTGCATGTCCGTATGTTTCCATGGACAGTGTGTCCTTTTTTCACCCACAAAACGTCCCCCACGTGTACACAGATGACACACTTGGCGTATCAAATACATGTGCTTTTTCTGGGTGGCTAAGGGCTGCTATTTTTAGGCTGGGAGATGGGGGGGGGGGGGGGGGGGGTGTCAATGTACATGGCCCCTTACCAGCCTGAGAGTACCAGCCTCCAGCCGTCTGATTTACCTGGGCTGGTTGTCAAAAATGGCAGAGACTCTACACTATTTTAACCCCTTCATGACCTTGGGATTTTCTGTCTTTCGCTCCCCTCCTTCCCAGAGCCATAACTTTTTTATTTTTCCGTCAATATGACCAGGTGAGGGCTTATTTTTTGCGGAATGAGTTTTGCTTTTGAGCAACATCATTGGTTTTACCATGTCGTGTATTAGAAAATGGAAAAAAAAATTCCAAGTGCGGTGAAATTGCAAAAAAAAGTGCAATCCCACACTTGTTTTTTGTTTGTCTTTTCTGCTAGGTTCACTAACTGCTAAAACTGACCTGCCATTTTGATTTCCCAGGTCATTACGAGTTCATGAACACCAAACATGGCTAGGTTCTTTTTTTATCTAAGTGCGAAAAAAATTTCCAAACTTTGCTAAAAAAAATAAATAAAATTGTGCCATTTTCCAATACCCGTAGCGCCTCCATTTTTCATGATCTGGAGTCGGGTGAGGGCTTATTTTTTGCGTGCCGAGCTTACGTTTTTAATGATACCATTTTGGTGCAGATACGTTCTTTTGATCGCCCGTTATTGCATTTTAATGCAATGTCGCGGTGCCAAAAAAAAAAAAAAAAACGTAATTCGGATATTCAAATTTTTTTCTCGCTACGCCGTTTAGCGATCAGGGTAATTTTTTTTATTGATAGATCGGGCAATTCTGAAAGCAGCGATACCAAATATGTGTAGGTTTGATTTTTTGTTATTGTTTTATTTTCAATGGGGCGAAAGAGGGGTGATTTAAACTTTTACATTTTTTCCTAATTTTTTTTTTTTTTTTAAACATTTGCCATGTTTCAATAGCCTCTATGGGAGGCTAGAAGCTGGCACAACTGGATCGGCTCAGCTACATAGGAGCGATCATTAGATCGCTCCTATCTAGCTGAATTACAGGCTTGCTATGAGTGCTGACCACAGTGTGGCGCTCACAGCAAGCCAGCTTCAGCAACCATAGAGGTCTCTAGGAGACCTCTGGTTACTATGCCGATGCATCACTGACCCCCGATCATGTGACGGGGTCGGTGATGCGCTCATTTCCGGCCCGATGGCCAGAAGCAGTAGTTAAATGCCGCTGTCAGTGTTTGACAGCAGCATTTAACTAGTTAATAGCGGCGGGTGGATCGCGATTCCACCCATCGCAATTGCGGGCACATGTCAACTGTTCAAAACTACTGACATGTCCTGGCTTTGATGCGGGCTCACCGCCGGAACCCGCATCAAAGCAGGAGATCTGACTTTGGACGTACTATCCCGTCCAAGGTCAGAAAGAGGTTAAATTTATTAATAGTTCCATCAGCCGCCACCTGCTGTCAAACTGTACCGCTGATTTCCAGGCACCGGTACGTGTCATACTGATGAGACACGGATGTCAGTGTACGGGACGTTTTGCGGCCTGTGCTGCTTCTAAAAAATGGACATGTCAGCATATTTTGCGCAGGGACACGGTCCGTGGAAATTACTGACATGGACTCGCATGAAAACTGTCACCACACGTACCAGAAACGTGTGAAAGATCCATATAATGTATGGCCACCATTACAGAGTAGTAGATACTTTCATCAGTTGCACACAGAACTACCAAAATAGTTTTTATTTGATGTAATAAAGAAATATTTGTTCACATGACAGAAAAAAAATAAGTAAAATGGTGTAAGAACGATTTATGTAAACTGGGTCCTTTGTAGGATTATTAATTTTGGTAGTAATCGGAGATAAATTGGTGGAAAAGAAGCATTGACGCCAAGCCCATCAAATCCAGGTATTTCTTTCAATATTCTGTGAGTGTTTCTGTAGAGTTGCAAATTAGAAGTTTCATATTCCATAATGATATGAGTATAACCAGCCATTGTTTTTTCTTTAGCTGAAAGGTCTTCTCTTTTATCATACCTATACAAAAAAAAATATATACATATATACTATTTGACAAATTATCCCACAATCAACATTTGCCTGCCATCCACTGAAATATAAAGTGTAGACACAATGGAGCAGTAGAGCACAAGCATGGCTCCAGTCAAGCTGCTTCTATCCTGGGTTGTGCAGATTAAAAATCGTGCCACTTGGGATCCTTGTGCTATTGATTGGGGAACCCCACGCCATCAGACATTTAGGACTTAACATATCACCTATCCAAAGGATGATTGTAGGAGAACACCTTTGACATAATGCCCAATGGCTTTTCTTGTCTACAGAGACGGTCACAGCCATTGGCATTACACCAATGTATGATTTTTTGGTGGTACGGCCTGTGTTTTTTTTTGTGTGCTTTAAAGAGCTGTGTTGTCTCATTATTATCATATGTCATTTTCGTTCTATTTTTATAGATTCTAAATAAACATGATGCTTTTAATATATTTTGGTTTGCATTTTTTCTAAATTTGGGTTATTTCCATATTAAGAGGCACATTCTTTTCTATGTTAGGGGATGTGCTGACAACAATGATTTATCTGTCCACAAAAATATGATAATCAACAACCTAGCACATTATAGCTCACAGTTAAACTCTTGCCAATTGGCATATTATAGTGGGCAATCATTGTTTACCCCTTCAAGACGGAGCCCTTTTCGCATTTCAGTTTTTCGCCCCCTTTCTTTCCAGAGCCATAACTTTTTTTTAATTATTTTTCTGTCAATATGGCCATGTGAGGGCTTGTCTTTTGTGGGACAAGTTGTACTTTTGAACGACACCATTAGTTTTACCATATCGTGTACTCAAAAACAGGAAAAAAATTCCAAGTGAGGTGAAATTGGAAAAAAACAGGGCAATTCCACAACTATTTTTTGGGATATTTTTTACCATGTTCACTAAATGCTAAAACTGACCTGCCATTGATTCTCCAGGTCATTACGAGTTCATAGACATCAAATATGCCATAGGTGTTTAATAAGAAAACAAATGATTTATATGAGCCTTCATGATTAGTGAAACATGCAAATATGAGCGCTGATCAACCAGTTCTATTATGATTTGCCAACATTACATACTCCGTAATAATCACAGCTCCTTCACATATTAGCTTGGGGCGACACGACCACACTGAAACCACACCAACATATTGAGGTCACGTTGCGACATACTGTGACACAGTTGTATGTGTTACCAAATGTATTGGATTTTATGTTGCTGGTCTCAATTCACATGTGACACTTGTGCTAAACTGATCAAAGAGAATCTGTCACCCCAAAATTTGCCTATAAGCTAAGGCCACCGGCATCAGGGGCTTATCTGCAGCATTCTGTAATGCTGTAGATAAGCCCCCGATGTAACCTGAAAGATGAGAAAAAGAGGTTAGATTATACTCACCTGGGGGCGGTCTGGTCCCATGGGCGTCTCGATCCGGGTCTGGCGCCTCCTGTCTTCATACAATGTTGTCCTCCTCTTTGCTTCCTGCCGCGGCTCCGGCGCAGGCGTACTTCATCTGTCCTGTTGTAGGCAGAGCAAAATACTGCACTGCGCAGGCGCCGGTAAAGGTCAGAGAGGCCCAGCGCCTGTTAACTGCAATACTTTGCTCTGCCCTCAACAGGACAGATAAAGTACGCCTGCGCAGGAGCCACGGCAGGAAGCAAAGAGGAGGATGACATTGTATGAAGATAGGAGGCGCTGGACCCAGACCTGCGATGCCCATCGGACCGGACCGAAGCGGGACCACCCCTGGAGAGTATAATCTTAAGGTACCGTTACACTTAACGATTTACCAACGATCACGACCAGCGATACGACCTGGCCGTGATGGTTGGTAAGTCGTTGTGTGGTCGCTGGAGAGCTGTCACACAGACAGCTCTCCAGCGACCAACGATGCCGAAGTCCCCGGGTAACCAGGGTAAACATCGGGTTACTAAGCGCAGGGCCGCGCTTAGTAACCCGATGTTTACCCTGGTTACCATTGTAAAAGTAAAAAAAAAAAACAAACAAACAAACAAAAAAAACCACATACTTACATTCCTGTCGCGTCCCCCAGCGTCACCACTGTGCTCTGCTTTACAGCCGGCCGGCGCTGACACTGGGGGACGCAGGGAAGCGGACGCTGAAGGACGTGACAGGAATGTAAGTATGTAGTGTTTTTTTTTTTTACTTTTAGGATGGTAACCAGGGTAAACATCGGGTTACTTAGCGCGGCCCTGCGCTTAGTAACCCGATGTTTACCCTGGTTACCAGTGAAGACATCGCTGAATCGGCGTCACACACGCCGATTCAGCGATGTCAGCGGGTGATCCAGCGACGAAATAAAGTCCTGATCATTCCACAGCGACCAACGATCTCCCAGCAGGGGCCTGATCGCTGGTCGCTGTCACGCATAACGATTTCGTTAACGATATCGTTGCTACGTCACAAAGAGCAACGATATCGTTGCGTGACGGTACCTTAACTTGTTTTTCTTATCTTTCAGGATACATCAGGGGCTTATCTACAGCATTACAGAATACTGTAGATAAGACCCTGATGCCGGTGGCTGCAGCTTATAGGTGAATTTTAGGGGTGACAGACTCCCTTTAACAGAAAAATCAGAGCTCTATAACAGTCGTGAGACAGGAAGTCACAAGTTGCACAGATGTTTCCTGTTGGATGACATGACCATGTATCCAAAGTATTACTTTGACAAGTCATTCACAATGATAGAAAAATTAGAGACACTTTAGACTTAAAATTTACACAAACGTTTCTTTACTTAAACATACCTCCAATGTGAATGAGACTGTAAAAACCTTGAAACTCCCGTTTGTGCAGCAGCCACATCTATATGTACAGACACATCTGAAAGATATAATTTTTGCACTTATAGTCCATTTAGGTGGACTCTAGGCAGTCTAATCAGGACTCTAGGCAGTCTAATCAGGACTCTAGGCAGTTTTGGCGCCAGAGTGGTCTGTTCTTATTGCTACACAGCAGTACGACCAAGACATTGGGTAGTATCAGGCCATGCCCACACACCAGGAAGATATGTAACAGATCTAAATGCAGATCAGTGAAGCAAATATATAGAGCTACCTGAAGCAGATTCTGCACAGAGAAATCACAAGTCACAGCTACATTGATGATTCCCACCCAAATCAATGAGTGACCGTGAATCACTTTTACACAAATAAATCAATCATACAGTAACCTGACATTATAGCGAGTGCCATGAAAGCAAAGCTCACCTGTGGATGGGTCCACCAACTTATGCAGCTCCGCCATTGCAGTCCCACCAGGGTAGTTGTAATGGGACACATACAAAGAGAAGGCAGAGTATGCTGCATTTCCAAAAAGATGGGCTATGACAAAGAAAGTGCCACATTTGAATATCCATGATTTCCGATAATTCTGAAGTCTGCATTGATATAAAAAGCAAAAAAAAAATCAAACTAATTGCCCCACTTTACTACAGACGATGACCTGGCATGTTAGTCGTGCACAAAGCAATAGCACTTGGCAAGCTTCCTTTATACTTACATGTATGAACAGCCCTTAGAAGCCACTATATTTAACAGAGGAAATGTGTAAATGATAAAGCGAAGTTCTTTGTGAGGAAGGAAGGAGTATAAGAATATGAAAACCACAACTGGTGTAATCAGGAGTCGCATCCTTTTATCAAAGAGGCCAAACGGCAGAAGGAAGAAACTAAATGCCATTGCTCGCGGCACTGCGGAATAAAAATACCACAAGAACGGTGAGGTCTTAGGAGTCAGTTAAGGAAAAGCTTGTGCCCACAAATAAATCAAAGCAAAAACGTCAAGTCAAATGGTTTTTGATCATGAAATAAGTCATGATGAAATACTGTATATAAAGTCAGATTGTGTGCTGTTTTTTTTTTGCTCGTTACTAGAGTTTGCACTGAGTATTGCGGGAGCTCAAGGGACATGTTCGTGTCCACATGGTCACATGTTTCGCAGCTGTTAATCCCTACATGTTTTGTGGCTGTCTAACAGCTGCGAAACATGCGGCCGTGGGGACTCAAACATGTGACTCAATCACCGTGATACTCTGCATACCCGAGCACCATAGGTAAACTCTAGTAAGGAGCACTTGAGCGAGTGTACTCGTTGCTCGGGTGACCTCTGAGTATTTAGGATTGCTCGGAGATTTAGTTTTCATTGCGGCAGCTGAATGATTTACAGCTACTAGCCAGGCGGAGTACATGTGGGGGTTGCCTGGTTGCTAGGGAATCCCCACATGTAATCAAGTAGGCTAGTAGCTGTAAATCAATCAGCTGCCATGATGAAAACTAAATCTCCAAGCAGTCCTAAATACTCGGATGTCACCTGAGCGTGCTCAGGAAAACCCGAGCAATGAGTACACTCGCTCATCACTATTGAGGACCTCTCTCAATATGAAAACTACTGTGGTAGGAGGCCAGAACTAAGGTCCAAAAAAGATAAATGGTTGCACTCACCGGTACTAAATAAAAACTTCCTTTATTGGTACACTGAAGTACATGCCCGCAGGAAGGTACACACAAGAAACACTCGGGACGATGGCCGTTTCGCGCCTCTTGTGCTTCAACAGGGGACAGAACTAAGCGACGTATGAGCGGAATGCAGCAGCAACGAGCAATACTTAGTGGCTGCTGTTAAGTTTTTCAGCACATTCACTTCAATGGGAGATGAGCAGTACTGCCATATTCCGCCTTGTTCTGATGGCTGCAGGAACACTTTTCAACTGTTATGTGGACGTGCCAATTCTCCAATTGTCAGAGGAGGAGAAGTGGGACTGCACATGCCCACGGAATACTTTCTCTGCAGGCTAGGGAGGGCAAGAGTAGGCGGTGCTCCAGCAACCAGAGGGGAAAGTTACAAAAATGTAACTTACAGCCCTCCAGGGAGTGCAAGTGGCAGGGAAATTATAGGGGGTGCTCTGCTGCCCACCCACAGATATTGCAAGGTGCAGAGAAGAAAGGCGATTAGTAAGCACCATTTATGAGGTCGACAGTCTAGGATTAGTCAATGCTATATGTACAGGTTGTTTGTTGTTGTTTTGTAGAACACTTAATATAAGACTTACACTGTCTAGAAAGGATACGCCCCAGTTTGAACTTTTATTCAAAATAGTGTTATACCAAAGAACTTCTCCTTCAGGCCAAAGAAGACGCTTCCAGAACAAGGAATCCAACAAGACGGTTACACCTAGTATAATCAACAATACAGAAAAATAGTGTTGGAAATTCAAGAGTCACAGTAGCTTATCAAAATGAGATGAAGGCGTAGTGATGAGCGAACGTGTTCTGATAAGGTGTATCTCCGGTTTGCTCGAATACTATGTTTGATTCGCAGCGGCTGCATGCCTGGTGGCTGTTGGACAGCGGCAGCACAGGCAGGGATTGTCTGACAAACAGGCTATCCCAACATGTGTTGTGGCTGTTGAACAGCCGCGGCGACAAACTTAATATTTTATTCTCCATTAGCACTCTATCTGAGCACGTTTGCTCATCACCAATATTGTGTAAAATATTGTAAATTACTATATTGTGAACCCGACAGCTGAGTCATCCTGCCCAGACATGGAGTCCGTCATTGCAGCCAGGCATGCTTTACTCGAGCACTGCTGCGTTTCTCCTAATCACATTTATTTTTGCAGATAGGTTGGAGAGGACTATAAGCAGTTAGGACAGCATGCATGCCATGACTGAAGGAGAGCAGAAAGTCTCAGTAAAAGTGGACCGTTCTATTCTACAGTGGGAAACTACTCGTAGAAATAGTTATTTTAACGGGATCGGTTACGTTCAGAAAAGCTACATCTAGGGGGTCTTCTGCTGGAAAATATGATTTAACTCTTGTGCAGCTGGCTTACTGGAGCAGCAGTTTTATTATTCATGCAACGGTTCACTTCTAGGCCTCAGGGCAGTGCAGGGAGCAGTTAGTGGCACCGCTCACTACACCGAGTGTCCTGTAATCACCCCCCAGCACCCACAGCTGACACTCACACTGGGGAGTGATTACAAAGCACGCACTGTAGTGAGCGGTGACACTAACCACTCCCCACACTGCCCTGAAGTCTGGAAGGGAGTGGCAGCAGGGAGAATAAAACTTTGTATTCTCCCTGTAGCTGCAGCTCCAGAAAACAGCCTTCATCACCATTTACCTGCTGAATATCCCTATATCTACAGCTGCGTAGTGTATCTGGGCCTGACAGGTTATGGCTACGTTCACATTAGCGTCGCGTCGCTGTTGCGTCGGCGACGCAGCGGCGACGCGCCCCTATGTTTAACATAGGGGACGCGTGCGTCTTTTTGCACGCGTTTTCCAACACGTGCGTCGTTTTAGACGCTAGCGTCGGACGCAAGAAAACGCTACAAGTTGCATTTTTCTTGCGTCCGATTTCGGCAAAAAACGACGCACGCGTCGCAAAACGCGCGCGTTTTTGCGCGCGTTTTTCCGTGCGTCGCCGCTGCGTTGCCGACGCAACAGCGACGCTAATGTGAACGTAGCCTTATATGGCACTTTAGAGAAGTGGAGCGGTTAGCTACTGAATAACATTGCTTCTTAACCAGTATATTTCTTAAACATGTTTTCTAAGCATGAAAAGCTAAAATGTATTGAGGTCTTGTTAAAACGTCAGTTAAATATAACTACAGGAGACACTAAAAACTTACTTAGCCATGTAATTCCAGCTGGGACTGCATGCAGGAGAGTTGTAAAAAACGAGACGCTCCCCTTCTTCAGAGACAGAAGCAGCATGAGCCCCATGAATATACACAGCTCAGATCTGAAGACAATAATGGCTAAAGCCGATAACCAAATGAAAGGACCAGGCTTCTGCTTCATCCAGAACGTGACAGCAAGCAGGACTAGGAGAGAACGCACAGGATATAGATATACAGCATATCAGGCATGGACAGAGTGGACAATATTGGTCAAACAGGTTTCCATGCCCCAAGTGCAGCCTCTAAATCCTACAACCTATACAACATGCATTCAGAAGTAAATCTGTGGCAGATTCCACAGTGCCAAAGAGGTTGTGCAAAATCCCATTAACTTGCATTCTGCTGTTTTCCATTCCCAGTGCAGAATACACAAAAAACTGCAACAAACACACAGTGTGACTGTGACCCAGTGGGGAGATTGACTAGCAGCTCTATCACTCAGGAAATGTATTTATGTATGTACTGTAAGCTGGGTACAGGGAGGCTTTCAGCACATCACCCTAAGGGTAAATTCACACAGGGCGTTTTTGCTGCATTTTTGGGCTTTTTTTTAATGCTAATTTTCAGCTGCTTTTTACAGTACCAGCAAAGCCTATGAGATTTCAGAAATCTCATGCACACACATTGGTTTTTCGTTTGATCAGTATTTTGTGCTTTGCTGCATTTTTTGGACATAGAGCATGTCACTTTCAGCATTTTTGCTGCGTTTTTTCACCCATTGACTTGAATGGGCGTTGAAAAAAACGCTGCAAAAATGCAGGTATCATTATTTGCTGTGTTTTTGCTGCTGAAACTCCCAAGACAAAGCATGGACAAAGAGGGGAAAAAAAAAAAAAAAAGCACAAAAAAAAAAAACGCACCTAAACCTTTGTTTTTGACGCAGCTTCTTTCCTGCCAAGATGATCAGGTTTTGCTGCAGAAAAAAAAAGCTGCAAAAAAGCCCTGTGTGAACTTACCCTAAAAAAGAAAAAACCTCATACCTTTGTTATCCCAATCCACTAGCTATTTGCCAGAAATTGTTCTAAATTCAAATATGCTAATGAGGAGTTTGGTGCAGCCTGGGTGTGGCAGAGCAGTTTAGCACTCCTGCCCACCGTCTAGCTTTCCATCTATCTCCATCCCTTAAAGTCAGAGCTGTCAAAGGAAGGAGGCAAAGCTATATGGAAAACAAATCAGTGGGAAAGAGCCATGAACAAGGGTGCAACCAGCGCCTCACTAGCATTTGGGACCTGCTGACTTAACCCCTTAGTGACAGAGCCAATTTGGTACTTAATGACCGAGCCAATTTTTGCAATTTCTGACCACTGTCACTTTATGAGGTTATAACTCTGTAACGCTTCAACGGATCCCGCTGATTCTGAGACTGTTTTTTCGTGACATATTGTACTTCATGTTAGTGGTAACATTTCTTCGATATTACTTGCGATTATTTATGAAAAAAACGGAAATATGGCGAAAATTTTTAAAATTTTGCAATTTTCAAACTTTGTATTTTTATGCCCTTAAATCAGAGAGATATGTCACGAAAAATAGTTAATACATAACATTTCCCACATGTCTACTTTACATCAGCACAATTTTGGAACCAAAATTTTTTTTTGTTAGGGAGTTATAAGGGTTAAAAGTTGACCAGCAATTTCTCATTTTTACAACACCATTTTTTTTTTTAGGGACCACATCACATTTGAAGTCATTTTGAGGGGTCTATATGATAGAAAATACCAAAGTGTGACACCATTCTAAAAACTACACCCCTCAAGGTTCTCAAAACCACATTCAAGAAGTTTATTAACCCTTTACGTGCTTCACAGGAACTGAAACAATGTGGAAGGAAAAAATGAACATTTAACTTTTTTTTGCAAATATCTTAATTCAGAACCATTTTTTTTATTTTCACAAGTGTAAAAACAGAAATGTAACCATAAATTTTGTTATGCAATTTCTCCTGAATACGCCAATACCCAATATGTGGGGGTAAACCACTGTTAGGGCGCACCGCAGAACTTAGAAGTGAAGGAGCGCCGTTTTACTTTTCATTTAGAATTCGCTGGAATTGAGATCGGACGCCATGTCGCGTTTGGAGAGCCCCTGATGTGCCTAAACAGTGGAAACCCCCCACAAGTGACACCATTTTGGAAACTAGACCCCCCATGGAACTTATCTAGATGTGTGGTGAGAACCTTGAATGCCCAAGTGCTTCACAGAAGTTTATAATGCAGAGTCGTGAAAATAAAAAATATTTTTTTTTCCACAAAAAAGATTTTTTAGCCCCCAAGTTTTTATTTTCACAAGGGTAACAAGAGAAATTGGACCTCAAAAGTTGTTGTCCAATTTGTCCTGAGTATGCTGGTACCCCATATGTGGGGGTAAACCACTGTTTGGGCGCACGGCAGAGCTCGGAAGGGAAGGAGCGCCTTTTTGGAATGCAGACTTTGATAGAATGGTCTGTGGGCATTATGTTGCGATTGCAGAGCCCCTGATGTACCTAAACTGTAGTAACCCCCCACAAGTGACCCCATTTTGGAAACTAGACCCCCCAAGGAACTTATCTAGATGTGTGGTGAGAACTTTGAATGCCCAAGTGCTTCACAGAAGTTTAGAATGCAGAGTCGTGAAAATAAAAAATATATATTTTTTTTTTTTTCACAAAAAAGATATTGTAGCCCCCAAGTTTTTATTTTCACAAGGGTAACAAGAGAAATTGGACCCCAGAAGTTGTTGTCCAATTTATCCCGAGTACGCTGATGCCCCATATGTGGGGGTAACCCACTGTTTGGGCGCACGGCAGAGCTCAGAAGGGAGGGAGCACCATTTGACTTTTTGAGCGCAAAATTGGCTGTCGTGTTTGGAGACCCCCTGATGTACCTAAACAGTGGAAACCCCCCAATTCTAGCTCCAACCCTAACCCCAACACACCCCTAACCCTAATCCCAACCTGATCCATAATCCTAATCACTAACCCTAACCATAATCACAACCCTTACCCCAAAACAACCCTAATGTCAACCCTAACCATAACCCTAATCAAAACCCTAAATCCAACACACCCCTAATCCTAATCTCAACCCTAACCTCAAACCTAACCCTAATCCCAATACACCCCTAACCTTAACCCTAATCCCAAACCTAACCCTAATCCCAAGCGTAACCCTAATACCAACCCTAATCCAAACCCTAACCCTAATCCCAGCTCTAACCCTAACTTTAGCCCCAACCCTAACCCTAAGGCTACTTTCACACTTGCGTCGTTTGGCATTCCGTCGCAATCCGTCGTTTTGGACAAGAAACGGATCCTGCAAATGTGCCCGCAGGATGCGTTTTTTGCCCATAGACTTGTATTGCCGACGGATCGTGACGGATGGCCACACGTCGCGTCCGTCGTGCACTGGATCAGTTGTGTTTTAGCGGACCGTCGGCACAAAAAAACGTTCAATGAAACGTTTTTTTTTGTACGTCGCATCCGCCATTTCTGACCGCGCATGCGTGGCCTTAACTCCGCCCCCTCCTCCCCAGGACATAGATTGGGCAGCGGATGCGTTGAAAAACTACAGCTGCTGCCCACGTTGTGCACAATTTTCACAACGTGCGTCGGTATGTCGGGCCGACGCATTGCGACGTCCACGTACCGACGTAAGTGTGAAAGAAGCCTAACCCTAAATTTAGCCCCAACCCTAACCCTAAATTTAGCCCCAACCCTAGCCCTAACCCTACCCCTAACCTAACCCTAACCCAACCCCTAACCCTAATTTTAGTCCCAACTGCTGTTCTCCTGCCGGCCGGCAGATGGAGACAGATGGCGGGCGCACTGGGCATGCGTCCGCCATGTTCTTCTGCCGGCGGCCAGGAGGAGCAGCAAGAGGATCCAGGGACACAGGTGAGTATTGTAGGGTCCCCGAATACCCCTATTTCTCTGTCCTCTGATGTGCGATCACATCAGAGGACAGAGAATTACATAACATAGTAACATTGTTAGTAAGGCCGAAAAAAGACATTTGTCCATCCAGTTCAGCCTATATTCCATCATAATAAATCCCCAGATCTACGTCCTTCTACAGAACCTAATAATTGTATGATACAATATTGTTCTGCTCCAGGAAGACATCCAGGCCTCTCTTGAACCCCTCGACTGAGTTCGCCATCACCAGCTCCTCAGGCAAGCAATTCCAGATTCTCACTGCCCTAACAGTAAAGAATCCTCTTCTATGTTGGTGGAAAAACCTTCTCTCCTCCAGACGCAAAGAATGCCCCCTTGTGCCCGTCACCTTCCTGACTTTACTTTTTTTTTTTTTTTTTGCGGTCGCCGGTAAACAGTTAATTACCGGCGATCGCAAAACAGGGGTCGGTAAAACCGACCCCGATCATGCTCTTTGGGGTCTCGGCTACCCCCGGCAGCCGAGACCCCAAAGATTCTCCCGGTGCCGGCCGGCGGGCGCACTGCGCATGCGCCCGCCATTTTGAAGATGGCGGCGCCCACCGGGAGACACGAGGAGCATCAGGGGAACTAGGTGAGTATTGGGGGGCCACCTGGGACCCCTTTTCTCTGTCCTCCGATGTGCGATCACATCGGAGGACAGAGAAATTAAAAAGAGATCGCGTTGTTTTTTTTTTTGCGATCGCCGGTAAACGGTTAATTACCGGCGATCGCAAATGCGGGGTGGGTTAAAAACCCCCCGAATCATGTTCTCTGGGGTCTCGGCTACCCCCGGCAGCCGAGACCCCGGAGAAAATCGGCCTCTGGGGGGCGCTATTGACTTTTTCCACAGCGCCGTTAATTAACGGCGCTGTGGTTTAAGTACCCTTAGCGGCCGCCGTTAAAAGGCGTATCGGCGGTCGCTAAGGGGTTAATACAATGGGTACAAAGCAAAAATCTCATTAAAGAGTGGCTAAGGTACATGGCTTTTTTGGCAAAGTACAAAAAATAAACTAAGACCTATTCTACCAGAAGGAAGTTGTGTGCCCACTCTCAGGCCAATAGTCACTTTCCATGCAAACAAAAAGCAGCATCTTAGAAAGACCAATAGTCGAGAGGGTGAAACAAGGTGATCAGCTAGCAGCAGACAGTTCTTGTTAGAAGCATCTAACTTTAGACTGTCACATCCCTCCATGACTCTAGAATTGAAGAAACTGATGTCTCAGAGGGAAAAGCCCAATTTTTTATTTATTTTTGAGTACCCCTTACAATCAATCGGCTGATGATGACTACTACCTGGTAATCCTAGTCATTGGCTCCATTTCTGTATTGTCCCCTAAAAAGCTCTTCACTCGACTCAATACCACATCGGGAGGCAAAGGGGGGCCGTCACCTTTTTAATGACCATTTCTTCTGCGGTCATAATCTAATCCTTGGCTCACGGAGATATGTGTGCCTTTGACACGGTTCCTGTCTGTTAACCCTAAGGTCTTGTAGGCTGTGTATACTCAAAACTGCAGCCCCTACCGACACTTGAGAAACATCTGAATTATGTGATGGGGGCCATATTGTTACATTACTGGAGAACCCCTTTAAGGGTATGTGCACACGTTCAGGTTTTTTCGCTTATTTTTCCGCGATAAAAACGCAGACATATGCATCCTATCATTTAGAATGCATTCTGCAATTTTTGTGCAGATGATGCGTTTTTTTTCCGCAAAAAAACGCACTGCGGTAAAAAAAGCAGCATGTTCATTAATTTTGCGGATTTTCTGCGTTTTTCCCGCTATTTAATGCATTGGGAAAAAACGCCAAAAAAAAAAACAAAATGCACAAAAAAGCATGCGGTTTTCTGGCAGAAATGTCCGGTTTTTGTCAGGAAATTTCTGCAAGAAATCTTGCCGTGTGCACATAGCCTAAAAGTTCATATTTGTATCCACTCCAACGGATTAGAGAAAGTGTAAACCGGGCAGTGATCATCCATCCATCCATAGAGACGTTATAGCTGGCTGAAATCAAACAGGAAAAGGGTTGTCTTTTGTTTTGCAAATAAAAAAATTAAAAATAAAGAATGGATTTGAAAAAAAAAATAAAAATAAGGAATACACTCAATATTTCAATTGTTCCTTTAGGCCTCATTCACACATCCGTGTTACAGACATCGGATTCAACACACGCACTACACAGCATGGGATTCCAGCTTACCAGACAAATCCTGAGAACGCCAAACAATTAATGTATAACAGAAAACTAATAAAAGTTAAGAAACCACCATCAAATGCCAAAAATAAAATATATATATAAAAAAAAAAAAAAAACACCACCAGACTTACCAATAGGGAGAGCTAGTATATTAGGGAGGGTGCGAGTGCAATAAAACATCACGTGGAACTGAGTGGCGGTCATCAGGCAGAAATACGTAGACACATGAGATCCAAACTGCTTCTTCACTTCCTTCTTCAGCTGCCATAGAGCAAATATGACGATTAAACCCAAAGAACCTCGTACTGTGGATATAAGGAGAAAACTAAACATGCAACATACTTTAGATTGTCAGGGCCGTGCAGATGAGGAGAACTACAGATATCACAGAAGAAAGCAGTCAGTCAAATGATGGTTCGGCCAACAGCCACTTCCCCTGGCTCCCCGATACACAGGTGCCATCTATGACAGAGCCACAGACACTTACCTCCCAAAATCTGCCACTGGAAAAGTGATATACCGACGCCTTCCCTCCCCAATATCATCTGCTGGCAGAGTTGAGGCCCCAATAGACAGTCGAATAATAGCAACGATTTCGTCCATCTTTAGTATATTGTTTGTGGGGGTCTCAAGATTTGGTCAAAGTAGAAGAAGAGTATCTAAGCTCAATAAACATGCAAAACAGAGCAGGCCGATGCGATATATCTGACATATCCTGACTACATTTATGGTCTTCAAGGTTCCATTTATCCACAATTCTATGGAGATGTGCTGTGAAGCCCAAAAGAACATTTAACCCAACGAACAAATGTTTTGATGCCCCACTAGGTAATCGGCAACCTGTTTACTCTTTAAGATCATCATCTGAGGGCAGCGCACGGGGGCACCCTCTGTCTGATCTGGGGCGCGCTATATAATGCTGTACCACTGTGGCCCCCATCACACCTATGGCCCCTCCGTCTGATCTCTGGGCCCCACTATATAATGCTGTATCATTGTGGCCCCCATCACACCTATGGCCCCCACAGTGGCCCCTCCGCCCGATCTCCGGACCCCACTATATAATGCTGCATCACTGTGGCTCCCATCACACCTATGGCCCCACCGTGGCCCCTCCGTCTGATCTCTGGGCCCCACTATATAATGCTGTATCATTGTGGCCCCCATCACACCTATGGCCCCACCGTGGCCCCTCCGTCTGATCTCTGGACCCCACTATATAATGCTGCATCACTGTGGCTCCCATCACACCTATGGCCCCTCTGTCTGATCTCTGGGCCCCACTATATAATGCTGTATCATTGTGGCCCCCATCACACCTATGGCCCCACAGTGGCCCCTCCGCCCGATCTCTGGGCCCCACTATATAATGCTGTATCATTGTGGCTCCCATCACACCTATGGCCCCCACAGTGGCCCCTCCGCCCGATCTCTGGGCCCCACTATATAATGCTGCATCACTGTGGCTCCCATCACACCTATGGCCCCCACAGTGGCCCCTCCGCCCGATCTCTGGGCCCCACCATATAATGCTGCATCACTGTGGCTCCCATCACACCTATGGCCCCACCGCCCGATCTCCGGACCCCACTATATAATGCTGTATCACCGTGGCCTCTCCGCCCGATCTCCGGACCCCACTATATAATGCTGTATCACCGTGGCCCCTCCGCCCGACCTCTGGGCCCCACTATATGTGGTAACTCCCATTCATACCTACGAGCTGCGCGTACACCTTGGCCACGTCCAGCACGGAGAGCAGGTACACGGCAGGGGCGGCCACGGCTCCGAGGAGGAGCGGCCCGAGGAACGTCCTGGGCACCACCCCGGGGAACTGCTGATGGTCATACTGGAAACAGAGACAAGGGTTAGACGGGCCCCGGCCGCCATGGCTGCCCCTGCGGCGCTCACCTGCTCCAGCTCCAGCCTGTGGTACAGCACGTCATGGCAGGCCTGCAGGGAGAAGCTCTCCTCCACCTTGGTGTACGGGCAGGCGATGAGGTGCACGGCGGCCACGGACACTAATGACAGCAGCAGGAGAGCCGGTCTCCCGGAGCGCTCCGGCGCCGCCATATTGGATAAGTCACGCCCCTTTCTAGCATTGCCTATGTGACAGCGTCCCCTGCCGGAGAGGTGTGGGAGCTGCCACTACACGCACTGTACATACATATATGTGAACCCATCACGTCCCTCCCCACACCCGCCGGACAGGCGCCCGTGGTGTCGAGAGTATCATGTCGGCTTTATTACCCGGCCAGAAGGTGTAAAATAAATCCGCTGTGGCTCGCACAGCATGCCGGGACTGCAAGCCCCGCACCGAACACCGGTAGCGCCAGTACGCGTGGACAGCTGATTGGCCCGAGCGTGGCAAAAGGCAATTGGTCCACATCCTGACTGACTAAAAGCATCGACCAATCAGAAACGCGGGCAGGACGCGGAAGGTCGGGGTGCCTCTTGAATGAATGTGATGTGGTCGTCGGGTCCGGCGCGGGTGGCGGCGCTCAGCCCTCGTCTGTGCCTGTGTTCTGCCCGGTGACCCGCTGCCGCCATGCTCAGCACAGCTGCTGTGTCGTTACTGCTGGTGCTGTGCTGCGCCGCTGCCTCCGCCGCAGAGAAGAGCCCGTGTGACTCCTGCAAGAAGATAGTGGACAGGTTCCGGGAGGTAACAATGCATCACTGCTGCTCAGCACAGGGTGCCGGGGCTGGTGCACTGGGGAGCCCAGCCGTCACATGTATGGTGGGTGCCAGGCTCCGTCACTGGTGTCATAGATGTCACTAAAAATGCTGCACCTGGCCTCTGTGACTGGCTGCAGCGGTGATGTCAGTGTGTGCTGCACCTGACGTCTGTGACTGGCTGCAGCGGTGATGTCAGTATGTGCTGCACCTGACGTCTGTGACTGGCTGCAGCGGTGATGTCAGTATGTGCTGCACCTGACGTCTGTGACTGGCTGCAGCGGTGATGTCAGTGTGTGCTGCACCTGACGTCTGTGACTGGCTGCAGCGGTGATGTCAATATGTGCTGCACCTGACGTCTGTGACTGGCTGCAGCGGTGATGTCAGTATGTGCTGCACCTGACGTCTGTGACTGGCTGCAGCGGTGATGTCAGTGTGTGCTGCACCTAACCTCTGACTGGCTGCAGCGGTGATGTCAGTGTGTGCTGCACCTGACGTCTGTGACTGGCTGCAGCAGTGATGTCAGTGTGTGCTGCACCTAACCTCTGACTGGCTGCAGCGGTGATGTCAGTGTGTGCTGCACCTGACGTCTGTGACTGGCTGCAGCGGTGATGTCAGTGTGTGCTGCTCCTGACGTCTGTGACTGGCTGCAGCGGTGATGTCTGTGTGTGCTGCTCCTGACCTGTGTGACTGGCTGCAGTGGTGATGTCAGTATGTGCTGCACCTGACCTGTTTGACTGGCTGCAGCGGTGATGTCCATATGTGCTGCACCTGACCTGTATGACTGGCTGCAGCGGTGATGTCAGTGTGTGCTGCACCTGACCTGTATGACTGGCTGCAGCGGTGATGTCAGTGTGTGCTGCACCTGACCTCTGTGACTGGCTGCAGCGGTGATGTCCGTGTGTGCTGCACCTGACCTGTATGACTGGCTGCAGCGGTGATGTCAGTGTGTGCTGCACCTGACCTGTATGACTGGCTGCAGCGGTGATGTCAGTGTGTGCTGCACCTGACCTGTATGACTGGCTGCAGCGGTGATGTCAGTGTGTGCTGCACCTGACCTGTATGACTGGCTGCAGCGGTGATGTCAGTGTGTGCTGCACCTGACCTGTATGACTGGCTGCAGCGGTGATGTCAGTGTGTGCTGCACCTGACCTGTATGACTGGCTGCAGTGGTGATGTCAGTGTGTGCTGCACCTGACCTGTATGACTGGCTGCAGTGGTGATGTCAGTGTGTGCTGCACCTGACCTGTATGACTGGCTGCAGCGGTGATGTCCGTATGTGCTGCACCTGACCTGTATGACTGGCTGCAGTGGTGATGTCAGTGTGTGCTGCACCTGACCTGTATGACTGGCTGCAGTGGTGATGTCAGTGTGTGCTGCACCTGACCTCTGTGACTGGCTGCAGCGGTGATGTCCGTATGTGCTGCACCTGACCTGTATGACTGGCTGCAGCGGTGATGTCAGTGTGTGCACTCCTGGAGAGTAGCAGGTCGGACCAGTAGCATGGGTCTGGAGGCAAAGACCCCCCAGGCTGTGGCTCGCGGCTGCCTGGCAGCTTGGGGCGTTAGCGCTAGGTGTAACTGCCAGCTGTGTAGAGCGGGTCAGCAGCCTGCGCAGGGGAGCGATCCGGCTGCATGTATACTGGCCGGGGGAGGGGGATGTAATAATCTGGGATCTGGTGAGAATTCCCGTTAGAGGAGGTGCTGGCAGCAGGATGTGACCTGTGGGGCAGTGCTGACAGAATACCGGGCACCGGGTGAATAGTGGCCAGTACTTGTCTTATTCCTGCCGCTGCTCTGAGGATTCTGGTCCACTAAGTGCTGCAAAAAACCCAAAGAAAGGACAATCTCAAATAATGGTTCAATCGTACAGAAAAGCGGCTCAGGCAACAAGTAAAGGGAACGGTAGGGATGGTTGGGATGACTATACAGACTCCAATCCTGAAGTGTAAAGTGCAATATATAGTACAACAAAATTGTAAGAGGGTAGAGAGTCTGTCAGCACGATCAAAAATCTAAAAAAACCACTGCCAGATCACTAACACCCTATAACTGAGGGATTGCCATATACGCCACTTTTATTAATAGACACAGACACATGTGATGTGGGCGGAAAAAGAGGACAAAGTGATCAAGCCATGAATGCAAACCAACCTTGAAGACGGACGTGGAAGATGGACCCCAACGCGCGTTTCGCTATGGTGCTTCTTCGGGGGCGTCTAAAAACAAAATGTCACGCTCAGGGAAGCCGCAGAACTAACATGAGAGCCGAGGCTGACATGGTGACAGGTCGTGTACAGTGTGCGAGTACCACGGTGTGACTGCAGACTTGTGATCTCACACCGTGTGCACTGCGTGCTGGGAGGATTTGCCGGCTCCAGCAGTCATGTGACAGTGTGTGCGATTTGCATACTTCAGGCTACATTCCGACTGCACTGCATGCGGCCTCCCTCAGTACACTTGCAAAGACTGGGGACCACTGCTCTAAAGAACCGGCCGGTAACCGGAGAATGAAGAGAGAAATTACAAAGTTGTTTTATTTTTACAAGCTTTTTTGCCATTTTAACCATTTAGGAACGTGACTCTTTATTGGACCCCCATTATGCTGTGCAGTACAAGTTAGTAATATGACAGCTGAGTGTGCAGATAAATTATAGGAATGATATTGTCATATGAGTGTTGATCTATGCAGTTGCCTGCTTTACTTTAAAGGATCCCTCCAATAGCGTTCCAACCAAATCTGCCCGAAGCGTAGTCCATAACAACCGCTGCTTGCGCCTCCATCTGCCGCCTGTGCCTCCAACCGCCGCCTACAAACTTCTATTGGGAGCCAGCAACATTATTAGTGCCCTCAGCCCAAACCAGCTGTAAGAACGAAGCCTTGTAATGGACACCGCCCCTATAAAAACTAAACCTCTAGTGTTCTCATTTAATTTAGGTTCTTATCTCTTAGTGTAACTTTTTTAATTTATGATTTTTTTTATCATTTCAGGGACTAGAACATACATCAAAAAGTAATTTTGGAGGAGGAAATACTGCCTGGGAGGAAAAAACACTTTCCAGATATGAATCTAGGTACTGGAGTATTTCAAGAGATTAAACACTTTTTCCATTTAACAAAAACATTCTGAGCAGTGGGAAAATCTATTCCTACTCCGACCGCCTTTAAAGGGACCCTGTCAGCACAGAATGTCTGCTCCATCTAAGGCCCACCGCTCAGTGCTTTATGGCGGGCCAATCTGTTATTAACACCTTCCCACCTACTTGTTTTCCCTCAACCTCCTCCATCCCCCTTATTTCACTGCCAGCTCTGGCTGTATGGAGATAGATGGAAGCCAAGCAGGAGGGAAGGTGTATAAATGACTAGATGGTAGCCCGATTCTAACGCATCAGGTATTCTAGAATATATGTGTAGTTTATTTATGAAGATTTTAGTATAATACAATGAATACACAGAATTCGGCTGGACGGGCGCAACCAATTAGCGAAGCATGGTTCAAATCCCGCGCCAATTCGCGGCCGGAGTGCGCCTGTCGCTGATTGTTCGCAGCCGGCCACGTAGTATATAGCACGACCACGTAGTATATAGCAGCCCACGTAGTATATAACACAGCTCACATAGCATATAACAGCCCACATAGCATATAACACAGCCCATGCAGTATATAACACAGCCCACGTAGTGTATAAAACAGCCCACGTAGTGTATTGCACAGCCGATGCAGTATATAACACAGCTCATGCTGTATATAACACAGCCCACATAGTCCCACGTAGTGTATAGCACAGTCCACGTAGTGTATAGCACAGTCCACGTAGTGTTAGCACAGTCTACGTAGTGTATAGCACAGCCCACGTAGTACGGTATATAGCACAGCCACATATTATATTGCACAGCCGATGTAGTATGTAACACTGCCCACTTAATATATAACACAGCCCACGCAGTATATAGCAATGTGGGCAGCATATCCCTGTTAAAAAAAAAAAAAAAAAGAAAAAAAAGAATTAAAATAAAAAAATAGTTATATACTCACCCTCCGACGGCTCCCGGATCCAGCCCAGACCTTTCCCGCTTCTTGCGCGCCACTCCGGTCCCAAGCGGCAATAACACGTGATGATGTAGCGATCTCGCGAGACCGCTATGTCATCTCCGGTCATTGCCGCAATGCATTCAGGGGACCGGAACGGCGTGCAAGGAGCGGGAAAGGCCTGGGCTGGATCCGGGGGCCGTCAGAGGATGAATGTATAATGATTTTTTAATTTATTTTTTTTAATTATTTTTAACATATGTTTTTACTATTGATGCTGCATCAATAGTAAAAAGTTGGTCACACAGAGGGTTAATGGCAGCGTTAACGGACTGCCTTACACCGCGTTATGCTGCGGTGTAAGGCAGTCCGGTTAACGCTATGTGGGCGCTGACTGGGGAGGGAGCACTGACGGCAGGGGAGGAGGGAGGGGCCAATTTGCAGCCGGACTGTGCCCGGAGGCCGCGACCGTCAGCGACTCATGATTTCCGTGACCCAGACAGACAGACGGAAGTGACCCCTAGACAATTATATAGTAGATTGGCTCCGCCGTGAAGCACCGAGCGCCTGTACTTGGTTTGAACAGTCATTCTGAGTCCCTTTAAAGTCGATTTGTCATTATATGAAGTACATACATGATTAAATAGATCTGTCAATAGATCTGTCAAGCTGTGTACAACATTGTGACATACATTACTCATTACTCAACATTGTGACATACATTAGAGGAAAATGTCGGATGTCTATGATATACAATACAATAATCTAGTGGTAAATATAGCATACACTATATAAAATCGGACTCGCTCAAAGTATGAGTACAAGTACAAAATGCCATGGGGGTCGGGCTCTCGAATGGATGTGCGTTCATGCCGTTGTGCGTTTCAGCAAATCCTTCACCAGGAGGCCATTGTCTTGATTTATGAGCCACGAAATGATGGATATTATTGTATTGTCAACCTGTATTTTGATACACTGGGGTTGTGCAATTGTCCTATTTAGACCCATTGTTGGGATTTATGAATTTGATATATAGATATATAACCAATTAGCAGGCACCTGCATGTGATGTGCGCAGAATTTCCATTTATGCCTGTACCCTCCCTCTCCCCCTTTTAAATACACTTTTGTATTTTGATTTATTACTTGAGACATATGATCATTTCTTCTGCATTTCTCTCATGTCTCAAGTAATAATCCCAACAATGGGTCTCAATAGGACACTTGCACAACCCCAATGTATCAAAATACAGTGTTTAGACATTATCCCAAGGTTGACAATACAATAATATCCATAGTTTTTTGGCTCATAAATCAAGACAACGGCCCCCTGGCGAAGACTTTGCCAAAACGCACAACGGGGTGGATACACATCCATTCAGGAGCCTGACCCCCATGGTATTATCTATCCCCAAGTAATTGTGTATATGTTACCATTGTCTTGACCTGCTTGTGATGTGCGCCCAGTTCTCATTTATGCCTGTACCCTCCCTCTCCCCCCTTATATCTGATCTCTTGGATAATCTTGTGTTTTGATTATTACTTGGGGCATCTGATTGGTGCTTCTGCCTTTCTCTTGTTTTTGCCTTACGTTCCACGTAGTGTTTTTTTTTTTTTTGTTATTGTTGCTGCAGTTGACAGCAAAAAATGCTGTTGAGGACTAGCATCTACCATGATTGCAGCAAAAGAGAAAAAGTGCAGCGCTGCGGCAACATGTGAATGCAGTCTTGATATCAGAATGTCTGTGTATAGAATGTCTACGTATAATATTTTTCTTATTGTAGTGAAATCCGCCTAGTGGAGATTATTGAAAATCTTTGTGACAGCAGTGACTTTGAGTGCAATGTCATGGTAGAAGAACATGAGGAAAAAATTGAGAAATGGTGGTTCAAAATGTAAGTTTTGTAATGAATTTGTCAATTATTTCCTGCTTTATTTTCTCCCTTACAAAACTTAAATACGAAGTCAAAGAGAACTGTGCTAAGGATGTCTTCTTACTGCAGCTCCTAGTGCCTGTGGCTTGCATAGCAACATTAACCTTTTCCCGAAATACAGAAGATCTTGCATGTACCTCCTACATCCGATATTGTGTGTGTGTGTGTGTGTGTGTGTATATATAGCGGGCTCAGAAGATGGGAACACACAACATACAGGGCAGATGCTGGCTGTGTTACACAGCCAGCGCTTGCCTTCAGCACCAATGATAAGAGCTAGCTCTGATTGCTACTGTTTAACCACCTAACTACCACTGTCAACCCCATATAGCAGCTTTTAAGCGGCGCATCTCTGGTTGGACACCCATCAGTCCTCTCGCATCACACTGGTGAGGTGCTAATGGGTTGCCATCACAATTGGAGGCCTATTGAAGGCCTCTTTAGCCACTATAGTTGTACTCCTGTGAAGCCCGGTTACTGGCTTTAATAGGAAACTATCATTTTACCATATACTGCAATGCTAGTTTGATGCTACAGGTCCCTTACGGGGCTAAAAAAGTGAAAAGTAAAAACGAGTTATTAAAAAGTAATGACCGCTTTAAAGTTTGCATCACTCCCCCTTTTCCCAATTCAAAAAGGAGGAAATTAAAAAGAAACAAAACTTCTATTTGGTGTTGCTTTATCTGTAAAAGTCTGGTTAGTGAAATTTATAAAATGAATGGTGTCTTTCTAAACTACAGCTTTGTAAAGCAAAAACCAAGGCCTCGTATGGCTATGGAAGAGAAGGTGTGGGGAAAAAATGAATGGAAATGCAAAAACAAAAATGTTCCCTGTCAGGAAGGAGCTGCAACCGACCTGTAGGCTTGGCCAACTGTGCAATAGCGTGTCCCTATAATTCGTCATTGTCCAGTAGCACCGCTAAGGGAAAGTGGGGGCTGGCAGGCAATGTGCCTCGTGTGCTAATCCATTCTGCCATGATGAGGGCATTTACAGAAAAAAAGACAACATGAGTGGGGGGAATACTGGTTGCCCTAGTGTAGTGTTGTAGATCCAGACCTGTGTAGGAAAAGGAAGCCATCACTTCTAAAATCAAGCATGTAGACTTTCCAGAGCACTGATGATATATGCTTTGCGTGCAACCAATGAAAACAGAAGTTTTCATTACAAATGCTCTGGGATTAGTGATGGTCCCTCATTCAATGCCCATCAACCACCTACCAGACAACTCCTTCACATAATCAATATTTTACTCTAAGGGTATGTTTCAATGATTAAGAAACGCTGCGGATTGGACGTTGCATACAGCCACAGTGTCCAATTCGCATAGTCAAGCTGTTACAGCACAGTGGATGGGATTTTATGAAATCCCATCTCCACTATGCGTTCAAAGATGCAGGTGGCAGGCCTGTGTATGCGCACATGCGGCGCGCCTTTATAGACTGCAGCATGTCTATTTATCTTGTGGAGACACTCAGTCTGCGCAAGATAAATGACAGTCTATGTATAGGATGCGGTGATTCCGCACGGTTCAAGGAACACATCCGGTATCACCGAGCGTACAAAAGCCGGCAGCACTTAGGGCGAGCTGCGTCCAAAGTGTTGCAAATACTGAATGTAGAAACATACCCTATCTGTACATCTGTCCACATCTGGTGCCGTTCAATATAAAACCCTTATCGTGAGTGCTCAGTGAATTCTACTGGTTGGTAAAGGTTCTTGCATTTTAATTGTAGTGCAGTAGTTTGTGCCTCCACACATGAAAACTGAAGATGTTCTCTCCTCCACCGGGTCTTGGGTATACCACTGGTGATGGAGCGTACATCTACTATTTAATTGTCTAAGGGTCACTTCCATCTTTCTGTCTGTAGGTCACGGAAATCCCAAGTCGCTGATTGGTTGCGGCCAGCTGGCCGCAACCAATCAACGTCGGGCACAGTCCGGCCGCGAATTGGCCGCTCCCTACTCTCCTGCACTCAGTGCCCCCTCAATAATCCTATGCCTATGCAGCATCAATAGTAAAAAGATCTAATGTTAAAAATAATACAAAAAAAATAAAAAAATTGTGATATACTGATACTCACCTTCTGGGGCCTTTCCCGCTTCTCACGACGCTCCGGGCCATGCATTGCGGTCTCGCAAGATGATGACGTAGCGCTCTCGCGAGACCGCTACATCATTATCTCGCGAGACCGCAATGCATTCTTGGGACCGGATCATCGCGAGGAGTATCGCTAAACTCCTCGCCTGGATCCGGGGGGCCACCGTAGGGTGAGTATAAAACTATTTTTTTTTTATTAACGGATATGGTGCCCACACTGCTATATAGTACTTGGGCTGTGTTATATACTGCGTGGCTGCTACATACTACGTGGGCAGTGTTATATACTGCGTGGGCTGTGCTATATACTACGTGGCTGATTCATTCATTCATTCATTCATTCATTCATTCATTCATTCAAGAATACCCGATGCATTCGCATCAGGCCACCATCTAGTGTCTGTATAAGCTGCAGAGTGCTCATCATTCTCAATAGCTACTGCATTTCCAGTACACATTCCTAGTGGAGCATTTTAACAGTGATTTCCTACATAACATATGTCCTTCAGCTTTGGCTCAATAGTGCTGTTGGCTATGTATTCTTTAGTGCTATTGATATCAATGATAACCTTCATCAGACTTTGTTACTTTTCTGTTTATTTAAAAGGGTTACTTGGTCTTAGGCCGGAGTCACACTAGGTATAACACAGTTGAGTGCTATGCGATAAAACATTACATAGCACTCGTCCCTCTGTTATTCTATGGGGCAGCTCAGATCTGCGATCTATTTTCTCATGCTGCTACTCGGCTCGTACAGCACTCCTATATTACCTGAGTGCAGTTCGATTCTCACCGGCAGCAGAAGAGATGGAGAAATTATTTTCTCCGTCTCCTCCACAGCTGTGCTCCAATCCTGTCATGTTAAAGGATCGGAGCACAGAGCACTGACTCCCGTTCACAGCAGAGCAAGAGCCGAGGGTCCTAGCATATTGCATCCGATGTTCTTGTATCAGATGCCATACCCTCGTCTGTCTCCAGCCTTTAGCTGCAAGTCTGCAGTTTATGGCTGGATATTTATGTATATTAAAAAAGAGTGTCTGTCTGCTGTACTGGGACTGTTTGGAATAGTATCTGACCCCTGGCAAAAATTATGGAATCGCCAGCCTTGGAGGATGTTCATTCAGTTGTTTAATTTTGTAGAAAAAAAGCAGATCACAGACATGGCACTAAACTAAAGTCATTTCAAATGGCAACTTTCTGGCTTTAAGAAACACTAAAAGAAATCAAGAACAAAAAATGTGGTAGTCAGTAATGGTTACTTTTTTAAACAAGTGTAAGGGAAAAAATTATGGAGACACTCAATTCTGAGGAACAAATTACGGAATCATGAAAAACAAACAAAAAAACACTCCAAAACATCACTAGTATTCTGTTGCACTACCTCTGGCTTTTATAACAGCTTGCAGTCTCTGAGGCATGGACTTAATGAGGGTCAAACAGTACTCTTCATCAATCTGGCTCCAACTTTCTCTGATTGCTCTTGCCAGATCAGCTTTGCAGGTTGGAGCCTTGTCATGGACCATTTTCTTCAACTTCCACCAAAAATTGTCAATTGGATTGAGATCCGGACTATTTGCAGGTCATGACATTGACCTCGTGTCTTTTTTTTCAAGGAATGTTTTCCCAGTTTTTACTCTAAGGCAGGATGCAGTATTATCTTGAAAAATGATTTCATCATCCCCAAACATCCTTTCAATTGATGGGATAAGAAAAGTGTCCAAAATATCGTCCCGCTACATTTAGCCCAACTTGGGTCTCTCCCTAAGGTGGCTAGCATGTATGTATCAAAATATCAACATACATTTGTGCATTTATTGAAGATGTAATGGCAGCCATCTCCCCAGTGCCTTTACCTGACATGCAGCCCCCCATATCATCAATGACTATGGAAATTTGCATGTTCTCTTCAGGCAGTCACCTTTATAAATCTCATTGGAACGGCACCAAACAAAAGTTCCAGCATCATCACCTTGCCCAATGCAGATTCGCGATTCCTCACTGAATATGACTTTCATCCAGTCATCCACAGTCTGATTGCTTTTCCTTAGCCCATTGTAACCTTGTTTTTTTCTGTTTAGGTGTTAATGATGGTTTTCATTTAGCTTTTCTGTATGTAAATCCCATTTCCTTTAAGCGGTTTCTTACGGTTTGGTCACAGACATTGATTCCAGTTTCCACCCATTCGTTCCTTATTTGTTTTGTTGTGCATTTTCTGTTTTGGAGACATATTGCTTGAAGTTTCCGGTCTTGACGCTTTGATGTCTTCCTTGGTCTACCAGTATGTTTGCCTTTAACAACCTTCCCATGTTGTTTGTATTTGGTCCTGATTTTAGACACAGCTGACTGTGAACAACCAATATCTTTTGCAACATTGCATGATGATTTACTCTCTTTTAAGGCCGGCGTCACACTCTGCGTAAGACAATACGGTCCGTATTTTACGGCCGTAATACGCAGAAAAGTCCCCAAAATAGTGGTCCGTATCTCCTCCGTAGGCAGGGTGTGTCATCGTATTTTGCGCATGGCATCCTCCGTATGTAATCCGTATGGCATCCGTACTGCAAGATTTTCTCGCAGGCTTGTAAAACCGACATACGGATATACAAGGGATCCATGTGCTCAAAAAATAATAAAAACATATGTACTGTGTGTGTGTGTGTATATGTATATGTATATATGTATATGTATATATATATATATATATATATATATATATATATATATATATATATATATATATATATATATATATATATATATATATATATATATATATATATATAATCTCCCATCCAGCGCGAGAGAGCTTAAAAGCCGGTAATTCAATTGCCGGCTTTTGCTATCTCTTTCCAAAACATACAGTAAACCATGTCATTTCCCCATTTTTTTTGCATATTCCACACTACTAATGTTAGTAGTGTGTATGTGCAAAATTTGGGCGTTCTAGCTATTAACCCCTTAAGCCCCGAGGGTGGTTTGCACGTTAATGACCGGGCCAATTTTTACAATTCTGACCACTGTCCCTTTATGAGGTTATAACTCTGGAACGCTTCAACGGATCTTGGCGATTCTGACACTGTTTTCTCGTGACATATTGTACTTCATTTTAGTAGTAACATTTATTCGATATAACTTGCGTTTATTTGTGAAAAAAACGGAAATTTGGCGAAAATTTAGAAAATTTCGCAATTTTCCAACTTTAAATTTTTATGCCCTTAAATCACAGAGATATCTCACGCAAAATACTTAATAAGTAACATTTCCCACATGTCTACTTTACATCAGCACAATTTTGGAACAAAAATTTTTTTTTTGTTAGGGAGTTATAAGGGTTAAAAGTTGACCAGCAATTTCTCATTTTTACAACACCATTTTTTTTAGGGACCACATCTCATTTGATGTCATTTTGAGGGGTATATATGATAGAAAATACCCAAGTGTGACACCATTCTAAAAACTGCACCCCTCAAGGTGCTCAAAACCACATTCAAGAAGTTTATTAACCCTTCAGGGGTTTCACAGGAATTTTTGGAATGTTTAAATAAAAATGAATATTTAACTTTTTTTCACACAAAATTTGTTTTATTTTACCAAGGGTAACAGGATAAAATGGATGCCAAACATTGTTGTACAATCTGTACTGAGTACGCTGATAGCCCATATGTGGGAGTAAACCACTGTTTGGGCGCATGGCAGAGCTCGGAAGGGAAGGAGCGCCATTTGACTTTTAAATGCAAAATTGACAGGAATTGAGATGGGACACCATGTTGCGTTTGGAGAGCCACTGATGTGCCTAAACATTGAAACCCCCCACAAGTGACACCATTTTGGAAAGTAGACCCCCTAAGGAACTTATCTAGATGTGTGGTGACCACTTTGACCCACCAATTGCTTCACAGAAGTTTATAATGCAGAGCCGTAAAAATAAAAAATCATATCTTTTCACAAAAATAATCTTTTCGCCACCAATTTTTTATTTTCCCAAGGGTAAGAGAAGAAATTAGGCCACAAAAGTTGTTGTGCAATTTGTCCTGAGTGCGACGATACCCCATATGTGGGGGTAAACCACTTTTTGGGTGCATAGCAGTGCTCGGAAGGGAAGGAGCGCCATTTGACTTTTCAATGCAAAATTGACTGGAATTAAGATGGGACACCATGTTGGTTTGGAGAGCACCTGATGTGCCTAAACATTAAACCCCCCCCCCACAAGTGACACCATTTTGGAAACTAGACCCCCCTAAGGAACTTATCTAGATGTGTTTTGAGAGCTTTGAACCCCCAAGTGTTTCACTACAGTTTATAACGCGGAGCCGTTAAAATAATTTTTTTTTTTTTTCGCAAAAATTATTTTTTAGCCCCCAGTTTTGTATTTTCTCAAGGGTAACATAATAAATTGGACCCCAAAAGTTGTTGTCCAATTTGTCCTGAGTACGCTGATACCCCATATGTGGGGGGGAACCACTGTTTGGGCGCATGGCAGAGCTCGGAAGGGAAGGAGCGCCATTTGGAATGCAGACCTAGATGGATTGGTCTGCAGGCATCACGTTGCATTTGCAGAGCCCCTGATGTACCCAAACAGTAGAAACCACCCACAAGTGACCCCATATTGGAAACTAGACCTCCCATGGAACTTATCTAGATGTGTTGTGAAAACTTTGAACCCCCAAGTGTTTCACTACAGTTTACAACGCAGAGCCGTGAAAATAAAAAATCCTTTTTTTTCCCACAAAAATGATTTTTAGCCCCCAAATTTTTATTTTCCCAAGGATAACAAGAGAACTTGGACCCAAAAAGTTGTTGTCCAATTTGTCTCGAGTACGATGATACCCCATATGTTGGGGTAAACCCCTGTTTGGGCGCACGGGAGAGCTCGGAAGTGAAGGAGCACTGTTTTACTTTTTCAATGCAGAATTGGCTGGAATTGAGATCGGACGCCATGTCGCGTTTGGAGAGCCCCTGATGTCTAAACAGTGGAAACCCCCAATTATAACTGAAACCCTAATCCAAACGCACCCCTAACCCTAATCCCAACTGTAACCCTAACCACACCTCTAACCCAGACACACCCCTAACCCTAATCCCAACTGTAACCCTAACCACACACCTAACCCTGACACACCCCTAATTCTAATCCCAACCCTAATCCCAACCGTAAATGTAATCCAAACCCTAACCCTAATGGGAAAATGGAAATAAATACATTTTTTTTAATTTTATTATTTTTCCCTAAGGCTAGGTTCACATTGCGTTAGGGAAATCCGTTTAGCACTAGCGGATTGCGCTAACGCAGTGTCTTTTTAGGTGTCATGTTTAGTGGTCGCGTTAACGTCCCCGCTCTGGAAGATCGGGGATCGGACCTCGGGCGCGCCGCGGACGCTGCAAGCAGCGTCTGAGGCGCGCCACAAAAGAACGGCACCTTGCTAGCGCGAGCCGAAAATGGCACGCTCTAGCGATGCGCTACACCCGAAAATCACATTGCTGTCAATGGTTGTGCTAACGGACCCGTTGCACGGCGTTAATTGTGACATTTTCGCCGTGCAACGCTGTCCGTTAGCGTTAACCCATTAACGCAATGTGAACCTAGCCTAACTAAGGGGGTGATGAAGGGGGGTTTGATTTACTTTTATAGCGAGTTTTTTTATATCGGATTTTTATGATTGGCAGCCGTCACACACTAAAAGACGCTTTTTATAGCAAAAAAGTTTTTGCGTCTCCACATTTTGAGACCTATAATTTTTCCATATTTTGGTCCACAGAGTCATGTGAGGTCTTGTTTTTTGCGGGACGAGTTGACGTTTTTATCGGTTACATTTTCGGACATGTGACAGTTTTTGATCGCTTTTTATTCCGATTTTTTTGTGAGGCAGAATGACCAAAAACCAGCTATTCATGAATTTCTTTTGGGGGAGGCGTTTATACCGTTCCGCGTTTGGTAAAATTGATGAATCAGTTTTATTCTTTGGGTCAGTACAATTACAGCGATACCTCATTTATATAATTTTTTTTATGTTTTGGCGCTTTTATACGATAAGAAGCTATTTTATAGAAAAAATAATTATTTTGGCATCGCTTTATTCTCAGGACTATAACTTTTTTATTTTTTTGGTTATGATGCTATATGGCGGCTCGTTTTTTGCGGGACAAGATGACGTTTTCAGAGGTACCATGGTTATTTATATCCGTCTTTTTAATCGCGTGTTATTCCACTTTTTGTTCAGCGTTATGATAATAAAGCGTTGTTTTTTGGCTCGTTTTTTTTTTTCTTACGGTGTTCACTGAAGGGGTTAACTAGTGGGCCAGTTTTATAGGTCGGGTCGTTACGGACGCGGCGATACTAAATATGTGTACTTTTATTGTTTTTTTTGTTTTTTTTTTATGTAAAGAAATGTATTTATGGGAATAATATTTTTTTTTTTCTGCTTTATTTAGGAATTTTTTTTTTTATTTTTTTTTACAAGTGTGGAAATTTTTTTTTAAACTTTTTCACTTTGTCCCAGGGGAGGACATCACAGATCACCGATCTGACAGTGTGCACAGCACTCTGTTAGATCGGTGATCTGACATACAGCCGGGCAGGATTAGAGCTGCAGCTGCAGCCTGATCCTGACCCGGAAGTGCTCCCTGCAGGACCCGGATGCAGCCCGGCGGCCATTTTGGATCCGGGGACTGCAGGGAGAAGACGCTCGGTACACGGTGAGCACATCACCGTGTACCGATCGTCTCAGGGAAGCCCGCAGGGAGCCTCCTCCCTGCGCGATGCTTCCCTGCACCGCCGGCACACCGCGATCATCTTTGATCGCGGTGTGCCGGGGGTTAATGTGCCGCGAGTGGTCCGTGACCGCTCCTGGCACATAGTGCCGGATGTCAGCTGCGATAGGCAGCTGACACCCAGCCGCGATCGGCCACGCTCCCCCCGTGAGCGCGGCCGATCGCATATGACGTACTATCCCGTCCATGGGAATTAAGTCCCAGGTCACCTGGACGGGATAGTACGTCATATGGGATTAAGGGGTTAAATGGCGGAAAAAATTGGCGTGGGCTCCCGCGCAATTTTCTCCGCCAGAGTAGTAAAGCCAGTGACTGAGGGCAGATATTAATAGCCTGGAGAGGGTCCACGGTTATTGTCCCCCCCTGGCTAAAAACATCTGCCCCCAGCCACCCCAGAAAAGGCACATCTGGAAGATGCGCCTATTCTGGAACTTGGCCACTCTCTTCCCATTCCCGTGTAGCGGTGGGATATGGGGTAATGAAGGGTTAATGTCACCTTGCTATTGTAAGTTGACATTAAGCCAGATTAATAATGGAGAGGCGTCAATTATGACACCTATCCATTATTAATCCAATAGTCTGAAATGGTTAAAAAAAATACAAACACATTATTAAAAAGTCTTTTAATGAAATAAAAACACAGGTTGTTTTAATATTTTATTATTCTGGTAATCCACCTGAAGACCCTCGCTTTGTGACAAAGAAAAAATAATAAACCAACAATATCCATACCTTCCGAGGATCTGTCACGTCCCACGATGTAAATCCATCTGAAGGGGTTAATTTTTATTACAGCCAGGAGCTCTGCTATAATGCAGCTGTGCTCCTGACTGTAAAACCCCAGTGAATGAATGGAAACTAGGTCAATGACCTGCATTCGCAGTGAGGCGCCCTCTGCTGGATGTCCTTCGAGCGTGGGAAAAAATCAGAAAAGTTCCCAGGCTCGAGTTCATATGAGGACAACCAGCAGAGGGCCGCGCTTAGTAACCCGATGTTTACCCTGGTTACCATTGTAAATGTAAAAAAAAATGCCGGCTGTAAAGCAGAGCGGTGACGTCACCGCTGTGCTCTGCTTTACGGCCGGCCGGCGCTGACACAGTGCAGGGAAGCTGACGCCAGGGGACGCGACAGACACCGGAATGTAAGTATGTAGTGTTTTTTTTACATTTACAATGGTAACCAGGGTGAATATCGGGTTACTAAGCACAGCCTTGCGCTTAGTAACCCGATGTTTACCCTGGTTACAAGTGAAGACATTGCTGGATCAGCGTCACACACGGGTGATCCAGTGACGAAATAAAGTTCTTGCCTTCTAGCTCCGACCAGCGATGTCACAGCAGGATCCAGATCGCTGCTGCGTGTCAACCACAACAATATCGCTATCTAGGACGCTGCAACGTCACGGATCGCTATCGTTATCGTTCTAAAGTTGCTCAGTGTGAAGGTACCTTTAAAATGACACTCACTGTCACTTGAATTTGGAGGGAACAATCTTCAGCCATGGAGGCGGGGTTTTGGGGTTTTTGATTCACCCTTTCCTAACCCGCTGGCTGCATGCTGGCTGCAATATTGGATTGAAGTTCATTCTCTGTCCTCCATAGTACACGCCTGCGCAAGGCAAGATTGCCTTGTGCAGGCATGTACTATGGAGGACAGAGAATGAATTTCAATATTGCAGCCAGCATGCAGCCAGCGGGTAAGGAAAGGGTGAATCAAAAACCCCAAAACCCCGCCTCCATGACTGAAGATTGTTCCCTCCAAATTCAGGTGACAGTGTCCCTTTAAACTCATTGATGGTGATGTGTGTCAGGGCTCTTTATATCAATGAAAGCAATTGCAGATACCTGTGCAAATTAGTTTGGCAGGTGTGTCCAAATAAAGGCAAGACTACTTAAGAAGGCTGTTCCACATTATTAAGCAGCCTACATTTTTGGCCAAATGGGAAAGAAAAAGGAAGTGTCGGCTGTTGAGAAGCAACAAATTGTGGAGTATTTAGGTCAAGGCATGACTCCAATCAACATTGCCAAGACGCTTCATCGTGATCATCGCACAATCAAGAAGTATATAGCTGATTCCCAGCACACACGTGTGCGTGCTGATAAGGAAAAATTGAGGACTCTTTCCAACAGGCAATTGCGTAAGGTTAAAAGAGCAGCTGCAAAAATGCCTTGTCATAGCAGCAGACAAGTTTTTGAAGCTGCTGGTGCCTCCAACGTCCCCAGAACAACAAGATGCAGGGTCCTTCAGAGGTTTGCAGCTGTGCGTAAGCCATCCTGTCGACCACCTCTATCCACTGCACCCAAGTAGAAACGGCGCCAGTGGGCCAAACGATACATGAAGACGGACTTCCAAACTGTTTTGTTCACAGATGAGTGCCGTGCAACTCTCGATGGTCCAAATGGATGGAGTGGAGGATGGCTGGTTGATGGACACCCCATGCGCCAACAAGGAGGAGGTGGAGTAATGTTTTGAGCTGGAATCATGGGGATAGAGATTGTCGGCCCCTTTATGATCCCTGAAGGGGTAAACATGAACTCCATAGTGTATGTGGAGTTTCTAAAACAACACTTCCTGCCATGGTTCAAGAGGAAGAACCGTGCTTTCCGCAGCAAGATCATTTTCATGCATGATAATGCACTGTCTTATGCTGCAAAAAACATATCTGCATCTCTGGCTGCTATGGGCATAAAAGAGGACAAACTTATGGTGTGGCCACCATCTTCCCCTGACCTCAACCCCATTGACAACCTCTAGAGCATCATGAAAAGGAGTGTCTATGATGGCGGAAGGCAGTTCACATCTTAGCAACAGCTCTTGGAGGGTATTCTGTCCACATGTGTTACAGAACCCCCCAGCACCAAGAATGTTATGCAGTATATGTATGTACAGGTCCTTCTCAAAAAATTAGCATATAGTGTTAAATTTCATTATTTACCATAATGTAATGATTACAATTAAACTTTCATATATTATAGATTCATTATCCACCAACTGAAATTTGTCAGGTCTTTTGTTGTTTTAATACTGATGATTTTGGCATACAACTCCTGATAACCCAAAAAACCTGTCTCAATAAATTAGCATATCAAGAAAAGGTTCTCTAAACGACCTATTACCCTAATCTTCTGAATCAACTAATTAACTCTAAACACATGCAAAAGATACCTGAGGCTTTGATAAACTCCCTGCCTGGTTCATTACTCAAAACCCCCATCATGGGTAAGACTAGCGACCTGACAGATGTCAAGAAGGCCATCATTGACACCCTCAAGCAAGAGGGTAAGACCCAGAAAGAAATTTCTCAACAAATAGGCTGTTCCCAGAGTGCTGTATCAAGGCACCTCAATGGTAAGTCTGTTGGAAGGAAACAATGTGGCAGAAAACGCTGTACAACGAGAAGAGGAGACCGGACCCTGAGGAAGATTGTGGAGAAGGACCGATTCCAGACCTTGGGGAACCTGAGGAAGCAGTGGACTGAGTCTGGTGTGGAAACATCCAGAGCCACTGTGCACAGGCGTGTGCAGGAAATGGGCTACAGGTGCCGCATTCCCCAGGTAAAGCCACTTTTGAGCTACAGAGAAGCAGCACTGGACTGTTGCTAAGTGGTCCCAAGTACTTTTTTCTGATGAAAGCAAATTTTGCATGTCATTCGGAAATCAAGGTGCCAGAGTCTGGAGGAAGACTGGGGAGAAGGAAATGCCAAAATGCCTGAAGTCCAGTGTCAAGTAGCCACAGTCAGTGATGGTGTGGGGTGCCATGTCAGCTGCTGGTGTTGGTCCACTGTGTTTCATCAAGGGCAGGGTCAATGCAGCTAGCTATCAGGAGATTTTGGAGCACTTCATGCTTCCATCGGCTGAAATGCTTTATGGAGATGAAGATTTCATTTTTCAGCACGACCTGGCACCTGCTCACAGTGCCAAAACCACTGGTAAATGGTTTACTGACCATGGTATTACTGTGCTCAATTGGCCTGCCAACTCTCCTGACCTGAACCCCATAGAGAATCTGTGGGATATTGTGAAGAGAAAGTTGAGAGACGCAAGACCCAACACTCTGAATGAGCTTAAGGCCGCTATTGAAGCATCCTGGGCCTCCATAACATCTCAGCAGTGTCACAGGCTGATTGCCTCCATGCCACGCCGCATTGAAGCAGTCATTTCTGCCAAAGGATTCCCGACCAAGTATTGAGTGCATAACTGAACATTATTATTTGTTGGTTTTTTTGTTTGTTATTAAAAAACACTTTTATTTGATTGGATGGGTGAAATATGCTAATTTATTGAGACAGGTTTTTTGGGTTATCAGGAGTTGTATGCCAAAATCATCAGTATTAAAACAATAAAAGACCTGACAAATTTCAGTTGGTGGATAATGAATCTATAATATATGAAAGTTTAATTGTAATCATTACATTATGGTAAATAATGAAATTTAACACTATATGCTAATTTTTTGAGAAGGACCTGTATGTATAATACTTTCCATGTGAAATGCATCAGTCCACAGGCTGCGCCCCTGGACAAGATGTTCTCTTTCTGACCTCCCCCCACCTTTGTAATTCCCACAGTAAATATTAGCAGGCTCCGGCCCCCTGCGGCTATTGTAATGTAGGTCTGGCCTGCTGTGTTCCTATTGGCCTGCCCTGTGTATCTGTGTTATATATTCTGTGTGCTGTAAATAAAGGTTGTTCTTTTAGACTGGAAATACGTGGGGTAGCAGTCAGCTTTTATATGCTGTCATGTGATCAAGGAATTCCAGCCAGCGTCCTTCATTCAGAATCTACATTAACCCCTTTCTGCCATTGGACGTACTATTCCGTCCATGTGGGGTGGGCCTTAATTCCCAAGGACGGAATAGTACGTCCAGCGCGATCGGCCGCGCTCACGGGGGGATCGCGGCCGGGTGTCAGCTGCTTATCGCAGCTGACATCCGGCACTATGTGCCAGGAGCGGTCACGGACCGCCCCCGGCACAGTAACCCCCGGCACATCGCGATCAAACATGATCGCAATGTGCCGGCGGTGCAGGGAAGCATCGCGCAGGGAGGGGGCTCCCTGCGGGCTTCCCTGAGACCCCCGCAGCAATGCGATGTGATCGCGTTGCTGCGAGGGTCTCCTACCTTCCTCCCTGCAGCAAGTCTCGGATCCAAGATGGCCGCGGATCCGGGTCCTGCAGGGAGGGAGGTGACTTACCAAGTGCCTGCTCAGAGCAGGCACTTGGTAACGCTGCAGCGCTGTTTGACAGATCGGTGATCTGACAGAGTGCTGTGCAAACTGTCAGATCACTGATCTGTATTGTGTCCCCCTGGGACAAAGTAAAAAAGTAAAAAAAAAAATTTCCAAGTGTGTAAAAAAATTATTCCCATAAATACATTTCTTTATCTAAATAAAAAAAAACAATAAAAGTACACATATTTAGTATCGCCGCGTCCGTAACGACCCGACCTATAAAGCTGTCCCACTAGTTAACCCCTTCAGTAAACACCGTAAGAAAAAAAAAAAAAAAGAGGCAAAAAACGCTTTATCATACCGCCGAACATAAAGTGGAATAACACGCGATCAAAAAGATGGATATAAATAACCATGGTACCGCTGAAAACGTCATCTTGTCCCGCAAAAAACGAGTCGCCATACAGCAACATCAGCAAAAAAATAAGTTCTAGTCCTCAGCGATGCAAAAATAATTATTTTTCCTATAAAATAGTTTTTATCCTATAAAAGCACCAAAACATAAAAAAAATGATATAAATGAGGTGTCGCTGTAATCGTACTGACCCGAAGAATAAAACTGCTTTATCAATTTTACCAAACGCGGAACGGTATAAACGCCTCCCCCAAAAGAAATTCATGAATAGCTGGTTTTTGGTCATTCTGCCTCACAAAAATCGGAATAAAAAGCGATCAAAAAATGTCACGTGCCCGAAAATGTTACCAAAAAAAAAATACGTCAACACGTCCCGCAAAAAACAAGACCTCACATGACTCTGTGGACTCAAATATGGAAAAATTATAGCTCTCAAAATGTGGTAACGCAAAAAATATTTTTTGCAATAAAAAGCGTCTGTGTGTGACGGCTGCCAATCATAAAAATCCGCTAAAAAACCCGCTACAAAAGTAAATCAATCCCCCCCTTCATCACCCCCTTAGTTAGGGAAAAATAAAAAAATAAAAAAATGGATTTATTTCCATTTTCCGTTAGGGTTAGGGCTAGGGCTAGGGTTGGGGTTAGGGTTAAGGCTACAGTTAGGGTTGGGGCTAAAGTTAGGGTTAGGGTTTGGATTACATTTGCGGTTGGGATTAGGATTAGGGGTGTGTCTGGGTTGGAGGTGTGGTTAGGGTTACCGTTGGAATTAGGGTTAGAGGTGTGTTTTGATTAGGGTTTCAGTTATAATTGGGGGGTTTCCACTGTTTAGGCACATCAGGGGCTCTCCAAACGCGACATGGCGTCCGATCTCAATTCCAGCCAATTCTGCGTTGAAAAAGTAAAACGGTGCTCCTTCCCTTCCGAGCTCTCCCGTGTGCCCAAACAGGGGTTTACCCCAACATATGGGGTATCAGCGTACTCAGGACAAATTGGACAACAACTTTTGGGGTCCAATTTCTCCTTTTACCCTCAAGAAAATACAAAACTGGGGGCTAAAAAATAATTTTGAGGGGAATTTTTTTTTTTTTCACGGCTCTGCGTTATAAACTGTAGTGAAATACTTGGGGGCTCAAAGTTCTCACAACACATCTAGATAAGTTCCTTGGGGAGTCTAGTTTCCAATATGGGGTCACTTGTGGGGGGTTTCTACTGTTTAGGTACATTAGGGGCTCTGCAAACACAATGTGACGCCTGCAGACCATTCCATCTAAGTCTGTATTCCAAATGGCGCTCCTTCCCTTCCGAGCCCTCCCATGCGCCCAAACGCTGGTTCCCCCCCACATATAGGGTATCAGCGCACTCAGGACAAATTGCACAACAACTTTTGGGGTCCAATTTCTCCTGTTACCCTCAGAAAAATACAAAACTGGGGGCTAAAAAATAATTTTTGTGGGAAAATTTTTATAAACATTGCATTATAAACTTCTGTGAAGCTCTTGGTGGGTCAAAGTGCTCACCACACCTCTAGATAAGTTCCTTAGGGGGTCTACTTTCCAAAATGGTGTCACTTGTGGGGGGTTTCAATGTTTAGGCACATCAGTGGCTCTCCAAACGCAACATGGCGTCCCATCTCAATTCCAGTCAATTTTGCATTGAATAGTCAAATGGCGCTCCTTCCATTCTGAGCTCTGCCATGCGCCCAAACTGTGGTTAACCCCCACATATGGGTTATCGGCGTACTCAGGACAAATTGTACAACAACGTTTGGGGTCCATTTTCTCCTGTAACCCTTGGTAAAATAAAACAAATTGGAGCTGAAGTAAATTTTGTGTGAAAAAAAGTTAAATGTTCATTTTTATTTAAACATTCCAAAAATTCCTGTGAAGCACCAGAAGGGTTAATAAACTTCTTGAATATGGTTTTGAGCACCATGAGGGGTGCAGTTTTTAGAATGGTGTCACACTTGGGTATTTTCTATCATATAGACCCCTCAAAATGACTTCAAATGAGATGTGGTCCCTAAAATAAAATGGTGTTGTAAAAATGAGAAATTGCTGGTCAACTTTTAACCCTTGTAACTCCCAAACAAAAAAAAATTTTGGTTCCAAAATTGTGCTGATGTAAAGTAGACATGAGGGAAATGTTACTTATTAAGTATTTTGTGTGACATATCTCTGTGATTTAATTGCATAAAGATTCAAAGATGGAAAATTGCGAAATTTTTAAAATTTTCGCCAAATTTCCATTTTTTTTCAGAAATAAACGCAAGTAACATCAAAGAAATTTTACCACTATCATGAAGTACAATATGTCATGAGAAAACATTGTCAGAATCACCGGGATCCGTTGAAGCGTTCCAGAGTTATAACCTCATAAAGGGACAGTGGTCAGAATTGTAAAAATTGGCCCGGTCCGTAACGTGCAAACCACCCTTGGGGGTAAAGGGGTTAAGAGTGGACCTCCTGAAACACGGGGTGGTACTGAAAGAGGTACCCCAGCTTGGTAGACCCCGTTACACTGGTGGCAGACAGCGGGATGTGATATCCCTTCTACAGGAGGAAAGGAATGAATGGAAGACAACTACCAGAAGTTAAAGAGGACTACATTAAAATATCTGGTGGAAGCCCGAGGATTAATCGCCAGCAACAAAACAAAAGCTGATTTGATAGCAGCCATCATGGAACACGACAGTGCAGCGCCCCCCAATGTGAACGTGGAGGACACTGAATTCCAGAGGGAGGTAAAGAACAGACTGGCGTTCTATGGCCCAAACCCTGCAGTAGAGATCATACGAGAGGTGATGGCTGATGTGCGCACTGATCTGAAGGAAGAGATGGCCGAGCGGACCAGGATAGAGCTAACCAAGATGGAGATGGCAGAGCGGAGAGAGGAGAGTCAGCGAGCAAGGGGAGCTCTGGCCTCCGCCCAGGTACCTTCAACAGTAAGCCACAAAAAGATCCAGTATAATGCCTTCCGACAGTTGGGGGAGGCAGAGGAAGACATTGATGGCTTTCTGCAGGACTTTGAGCGGCAGTGTGCCCTTCATCAAGTGAAGCCGGAGGAACTGGTTCAGATTCTGGCCAGCAAGCTGACAGGCCGGGCAGTGGACGCCTATCGCACGGTACCCGATGAGGACTGTATGGACTATGAGCAGATCAAAGAAGTGATCTTGGCCCGGTATGCGCCGACACCAGAGGCATACCGCCAAAAGTTCCGCGGACTTATAAAATGAGTAACCGATACCCACGCTGAATGGGCCTGTAAATTACGGGTGTCACTGCTACAGTGGGTACAAGGGAGCCAAGCAACCACTAAGGAGGACGTCCTCCAGCTCTTCTTGTTAGAACGATTCTTTAATGGACTAAACCCCGAGACACAGGAATGGCTTCGGGACAGGCGGCCAAGGACTCTTGAGGAAGCCGCTCGTCTGGCCGATGAACATCATGACGCCAGGAGGCCTCAGTTGTCCGGATCAAAGATGGTCACTAGGGGTCCTCCCATGGACCTGGAGGGCCCCAAACCACCGAAGATTGTAGGGGGACCAGCTAGAAACCCGGCCTACCACAGTTCCCCTGGGGCGCGATGCCGCACCTGCCGTCAGCTGGGCCACCTGCAAAGACAATGTCCCAACCGGACTCAGCATACCCAGTGGCCAAAGGCGGGAACAGCTACCTTCCGCCGGGCCACTGTACACTGCTACCAAGGCGAAGCTGACCCGGCATTAGGGGCTACAACTAACCAAGGGGTGGAAGACATGGAGGAAGTGCTGCATGAAGTAGACCCCGTGCAGGCAGCCCGGGCAGATAATCGACAACAGCATCGACAGGTCGTGTGGGTTAATGGGAAACGCATGTAGGGACTAAGAGATTCCGGAGCAACTTTGACCCTTGTGAAGCCTCATCTCGTCCGGGACCAAGAGAAGGCGGACCGGACAGTGGCAGTCCGTGTAGCAGGGGGAGCCATACATCGACTACCCACTGCCAGGATTCATCTGAACTGGGGAGTTGGGGATGGCCTTGTTGAGGTTGGCTTGATGGAGGATTTGCCTGCAGACGTTTTGCTGGGAAATGACTTGGGGCCCATGTTGTCTGCCTTCTCGGTTGCCCCTCTGGCTGAGACATATCCTGTGACCACCCGGAGACCAGCTCGAGCTGCGGAGGCGGAATCACACTCAGAGGAGGCCCAGGTAAGACATCCCAGCCCTACACGTATTCCCATAGCCAGACACATTTCTTGGGCCACCCCAGATGAATTTAAGAGGGAGTTACTTGAGGATCCTTCATTGGAGGGATATCGTGGGAAGGCACAGGAGGGGAGAGGGGTACTGGAAGGGGAACAGTTTATATGGAAGCAGGGACTCCTCTACCGGATCAAAGAGCAGCACCACACAGGGACGAGCCCCACTATAAAACGACAGCTTGTAGTTCCCAAGAAGTATAGGCAGGAGTTACTGAGAATCTCTCATGACATACCCTTGGCCGGGCACTATGGCGTCAGTCGCATCAGGCATCGTCTGACACAAAACTTCTTTTGGCTGGGGGTAACCTATGATGTTCGTCAATACTGCCAGACCTGTGACAGTTGCCAGCGCATTGGCAAGAGGGGAGATCGATGCAAGGCCAAATGACGCCCCCTCCCCATTGTGGAGGAACCATTTAGCCGAGTAGCGGTCGATCTGATAGGGCCGTTAGCCAAACCCAGTCCGTCAGGGAAAAGGTATATATTGACAGTGGTAGATTTTGCCACACGGTATCCAGAGGCAGTTGTGTTACCTAACATACTGGCAGAGACGGTGGCGGCTGCCCTGCTCCAGGTTTTCTCACAGGTTGGATTTCCCCGGGAGATTATCTCAGACCAGGGTACCCAGTTTACAGCAGAGGTGACCAACCAACTGTGGAAGCTGTGCGGCGTAAATTCAATTAGAAGCGCCCCATACCACCCGCAAACCAATGGGTTGTGTGAACGCTTTAACGGGACGTTAAAACAACTCATTGGGACTTTTACCAGGACCTACAGGGACTGGGAGAAATTCTTGCCTCACTTCCTGTTTGCCTACCGAGAGGTGCCCCAAGAATCCACGGGGTTCTCCCCATTCTAACTGGTATACGGGAGATGGGTAAGGGGACCCCTAGACTTAGTGCTAGAACACTGGGAAGGGGAGGGCACCATAGAAGGGGTACCTATTGTACCCTATGTGCTGGAATTCCGGGACCGCCTACAGGAGCTGACCCAGGCTGTACGTGGGAACATGCAGGTGGCCCAGCGGCGCCAGCGTAGATGGTACGATCGGAGGGCCAGAGAGCGCACCTTGGAAATAGGGCAGAAGGTCCTGGTGTTAGAGCCCACTAGGCAGAACAAGTTCCAAGCTGCATGGCAGGGGGTAGGGGGGAAAATAGCCGACACCACCTATGTCGCCGATTGTGACGACCCCAGGGTTATCCACGTGAATATGCTGAAGCCCTATCGGGAGCGCCCTGAAGAGGTAGTGGCCATCTGTGAACCTGAAGCAGAGGATTTAGCCAGACTTCCCTTGCCTGATGTCTTAGGGGAGAGGACTCAGCATCAAACATGGGACCAGGTACACTGGGGTGAAAACTTAGGTCCCCGGGAGAGACAGCAGGCGGAGGAGTTGTTGAGGCAGAGACAGAGGATGTTTTCTGGGAAACCCGGGTACACTTACCTGGCACAACACAAGGTTGAGACCCAGGATCAGACCCCCCTGCGACAACCCCCCTTCCGCGTTCCTGAGTCTGTACGAGAAGGGATGCGACGAGATACAAGAGATGTTGCGTTTAGGGGTCATTGAAGAGTCAGATAGTCCCTGGGCATCCCCCGTAGTGTTAGTGCCCAAGAAGGATGGGACTACACGGTTTTGTGTAGACTATCGTAAGCTCAATGAGAAAACAGTGACGGATGTGTATCCCATGCCGCGTGTGGATGACTTGTTAGACCGGCTGGCAGGGGCAAAGTATTTGACCACCATCGATCTATGCAAAGGCTACTGGCAGATTCCCCTTAGTCCTGATGCTATTCCCAAGTCGGCATTTGTCACCCCGTATGGCTTATTCCAGTTTCGAGTTATGCCATTCGGGATGAAGACTGCCCCGGCGACCTTCCAGAGGCTGGCTGACCGGCTTCCGGATGGTCTCCAGGACTATGCGTGTGCCTACCTGGATGACATCGCCATCTACAGCGCGACATGGGAAGTGCATCTAAATCACCTAGAGACAGTACTGGACAGGATCCACAAGGCCGGAATCACCCTGAACCCAAACAAGTGTCACGTGGGCAAAACAGAGGTTCAGTATTTAGGGCATTGGGTGGGAAGTGGGAAACAGAGACCAGAAGCAGCCAAGATTGAGGCCATAGCCAAATGGCCCACCCCACGCACTAAAACCCAGGTCATGGCGTTTCTAGGGACAGCGGGGTATTACAGGAAATTCGTTCCCAATTACAGCAGCGTAGCCAAGCCCCTCGCTGATCTGACCCGTAAGAACCAACCCCGCCAGGTAACCTGGACCCTAGAGTGTGAGGAAGCCTTCCGCCAGCTAAAGGACGCCCTCACCAATACCCCTGTATTGGCCGCACCCGATCCAACTAAACGTTTCCTTGTCCACACAGACGCTTCTGTGTTTGGATTGGGGGCAGTACTAAGCCAAATCGGGCCGGACGGCCAAGAACACCCGGTAGCTTACCTGAGTCGGAAACTACTGCCCCGTGAAGTCAGCTATGCGGCCATCGAGAAGGAGTGCCTGGCAATAGTATGGGCACTCAAAAAGTTACAACCATATTTGTATGGACGACAGTTTTCCCTCCTAACGGACCATAATCCCCTAGTCTGGCTTAATCGGGTCTCCGGAGACAACGCCAGATTACTGCGGTGGAGTTTAGCCCTACAACATCTGGACTTCACCATCCACTACCGACCCAGCAAACAAAACGGTAACGCCGATGGACTAAGTCAACAAACGGAACTCGTACCAACCCCATAAACTTCGGTCATCCCCAAACCGATCTGTTAAGGATCAGACTGTGTATGCCGATCGCGTCGCTGAAAAGTGGAGCCGTGTTACAGAACCCCCCAGCACCAAGAATGTTATGCAGTATATGTATGTATAATAGTTTCCATGTGAAATGCATCAGTCCACAGGCTGCGCCCCTGGACAAGATATTCTCTTTCTGCCCTCCCCCCACCTTTGTAATTCCCACAGTAAATATTGGCAGGCTCCGGCCCCCTGCGGCTATTGTAATGTAGGTCTGGCCTGCTGTGTTCCTATTGGCCTGCCCTGTGTATCTGTGTTATATTGTCTGTGTGCTGTAAATAAAGGTTGTTCTTTTAGACTGGAAATACGTGGGGTAGCAGTCAGCTTTTATATGCTGTCATGTAATCAAGGAATTCCAGCCACTGTCCTTCATTCAGAATCTACATTAAAAGCAGAGTGGACCTCCTGAAACACGGGGTGGTACTGAAAGAGGTACCCCAGCTTGGTAGACCCCGTTACAACATGCAAAACAATTGAAGCAGAAACCATCCAAAAACTGATAAATTCAATGCACGAGAGAGTTCAGAAGCTTCTTTCGAACAAGGGGTCCTATGTGCAAATGTAACATCACCTAGAATAAAGTTTTCACTTGAAAACTGTTTGATTTCATTTTGTAATAAGCTGATAATGCTTATAACTTCACAATTGACCATTTTTTTGTTCAAAATTAAATAAAAAAGGTTAAACTATGCTGTGCATAATAATTTGGAACATGCATTTTGAGTGTTATTTTTTTAAAAAGATACTGTTTTCATAGGCAGTTTGTTCCAAAACATTGCAATTATACTAGAATAGTAGATGACTGGAAAATAACAATGACTGCAATTCAGATAGGTAATTTAGAGAAAATATGAGGAAATATTATTTGCATAATAATTTGGAACACAGTGTACACATATTTACACAATATACTGCACACATACAGTAAACATAAAATATATATATATTTTAATAGTAATCTTTATATAGCGCTAACATATTCTGCAGCGCTTTACAGTTTGCACATATTATCATCGCTGTCCCCGATGGGGCTCCCAATCTAAATTCCCTATCAGTATGTCTTTGGAATATATATATATATATACAGTGGGGCAAAAAAGTATTTAGTCAGTCAGCAATAGTGCAAGTTCCACCACTTAAAAAGATGAGAGGCGTCTGTAATTTACATCATAGGTAGACCTCAACTATGGGAGACAAACTGAGAAAAAAAAATCCAGAAAATCACATTGTCTGTTTTTTTAACATTTTATTTGCATATTATGGTGGAAAATAAGTATTTGGTCAGAAACAAACAATCAAGATTTCTGGCTCTCACAGACCTGTAACTTCTTCTTTAAGAGTCTCCTCTTTCCTCCACTCATTACCTGTAGTAATGGCACCTGTTTAAACTTGTTATCAGTATAAAAAGACACCTGTGCACACCCTCAAACAGTCTGACTCCAAACTCTACTATGGTGAAGACCAAAGAGCTGTCAAAGGACACCAGAAACAAAATTGTAGCCCTGCACCAAGCTGGGAAGATTGAATCTGCAATAGCCAACCAGCTTGGAGTGAAGAAATCAACAGTGGGAGCAATAATTAGAAAATGGAAGACATACAAGACCACTGATAATCTCCCTCGATCTGGGGCTCCACGCAAAATCCCACCCCGTGGGGTCAGAATGATCACAAGAACGGTGAGCAAAAATCCCAGAACCACGCGGGGGACCTAGTGAATGAACTGCAGAGAGTTGGGACCAATGTAACAAGGCCTACCATAAGTAACACACTACGCCACCATGGACTCAGATCCTGCAGTGCCAGACGTGTCCCACTGCTTAAGCCAGTACATGTCCGGGCCCGTCTGAAGTTTGCTAGAGAGCATTTGGATGATCCAGAGGAGTTTTGGGAGAATGTCCTATGGTCTGATGAAACCAAACTGGAACTGTTTGGTAGAAACACAACTTGTCGTGTTTGGAGGAAAAAGAATACTGAGTTGCATCCATCAAACACCATACCTACTGTAAAGCATGGTGGTGGAAACATCATGCTTTGGGGCTGTTTCTCTGCAAAGGGGCCAGGACGACTGATCCGGGTACATGAAAGAATGAATGGGGCCATGTATCGTGAGATTTTGAGTGCAAACCTCCTTCCATCAGCAAGGGCATTGAAGATGAAACGTGGCTGGGTCTTTCAACATGACAATGATCCAAAGCACACCGCCAGGGCAACGAAGGAGTGGCTTCGTAAGAAGCATTTCAAGGTCCTGGAGTGGCCTAGCCAGTCTCCAGATCTCAACCCTATAGAAAACCTTTGGAGGGAGTTGAAAGTCCGTGTTGCCAAGTGAAAAGCCAAAAACATCACTGCTCTAGAGGAGATCTGCATGGAGGAATGGGCCAACATACCAACAACAGTGTGTGGCAACCTTGTGAAGACTTACAGAAAACGTTTGACCTCTGTCATTGCCAACAAAGGATATAATACAAAGTATTGAGATGAAATTTTGTTTCTGACCAAATACTTATTTTCCACCATAATATGCAAATAAAATGTTAAAAAAACAGACAATGTGATTTTCTGGATTTTTTTTTCTCAGTTTGTCTCCCATAGTTGAGGTCTACCTATGATGTAAATTACAGACGCCTCTCATCTTTTTAAGTGGTGGAACTTGCACTATTGCTGACTGACTAAATACTTTTTTGCCCCACTGTATATATTTAAACAACGTGTGTGTATAATCTACAAGGTGGGCCATTTATATGGATACACCTAAATAAAATTGGGACGGTTGGTGTTATCAGCTTCCGGTTTGTGGCACATTAGTATATGGGGGGGGGAACTCTTCAAGATGGGTGGTGACCATGGCGGCCATTTTGAAGTCGGCCATTTTGGATCCAACTTTATTTTTTCCAATGGGAAGAGGGTCATGTGACACATCAAACTTATTGAGAATTTTACAAGAAAAACAATGGTGTGTTTGGTTTTAACGTAACTTTATTCTTTCGTGAGTTATTTACAAATGTGTTCAAAGTGCTGCCCATTGTGATGACCCTCTTCCCATTGGAAAAAATAAAGTTGGATCCTAAATGGCTGACTTCAAAATGGCCGCAATGGTCACAACCCATCTTGAAAAGTCCCCCCCCCCCCCCCATATACTAAAGTTCCACAAACAGTTAGTTATCACCAACCATTCCCATTTTATTTAGGTGTATCCATATAAATGGCCCACCCTGTATATATAATCACACACCCACACTATAACACATAATATACACATATACAGTGTGTGTTTTTGTGTATGTATACACCCAGATACATATATAGTTATACTTTACCAGATCCTGCTGCTTCACTTGTGCAGATCCCATTACAGTGATTTAGGGTCAGCCATGATGAGTAGGAGAGGACACAGTCAGGACTGCAGACACTGGGGCAGAGGGAGATACCTGTGCAGTGACACTAGAGAGAATTTACCACACTGTTCACTGTAAGTAATGCTGTGCACTTCATAAAGGGTCTGCAGAAGCAGGGAGCCCCATTTGTGAGTGGGGGCCCTAAGCATGTGCCTAGTTTTCCTGCCCCAGCACTGTCCCTGCCTCATTCAGACGTTTGATTTTTACACTTATAAGAAACCAAACCAAATTTTTTTTTTGATCAGTCTAGTTCAAGTTTCATCAGTTTTTCTCATACACGGAGAAAAAACAAGTTTCTTCACCTTCTCCATTCTGACACTGTGAAAATCAGAGTGCAGTACTTTTTTCACGGACACATAGACTTGCAATGCTGATTTTGATCCTGCATGTCTCCATGATTTTCCAAGGACCGCACGGTCCACAAAAGACCACGAACATGTCAATGACCCCATAGAATATCACAGGTAGAAATGCTAACCATGAAAATCATTTAGATATTTCCAGTCGTTCTTTTTCCTTTTAGTATTAGTACAGAGGTAAAAGTGATTATTTGAACTCTGGGGCCCCACTACAGCTGTGCAGTGAGGAAGAACAACAGTGGAGTCCTCAACTACCAGACATTTCTCATCTTTCCTGTAGTTAAGTGGTAAACCTAAATTATGTGAAAACGCATTTCTTTACGTTATAATTAGTATTTGGTGTTTTGTTACTTGACAGGAGGAAGAAGTATCCAGATTTACTAAAATGGTTTTGCATAGAAACTATTAAAGTGTGCTGCCCTCCAGGGACATATGGACCCGACTGCTTAGGTAAAGAACCATAAATTAAAATGGACATTTTATATACTTTTATTTCTACATGAGGTGTAATTGGTGGATTAAGGAACATTAGATATTTTTTATTATCTGTGTTGTAATTCCTCACTACAGTCAATGGGTTTAATTCCTGTTGGTGAATTAAAGGCGTATTCCCATCTCCAAGATTCTATCCCAATATGTTGTAGGAATAATAATAATAATAATTAATATTAGCAAATGCCTCCGATTAGAAATGTATAGTTCTTCTGACTGGCAGTGTCGCTTACCCCATGTAGTTACAACCACTAACTAAGTGTCACTATAAGTGGTCGTAACCATGGATACCTAAGCTACTACAATGCTCTGCACATGGGGCAAGCAACATAGCAAATCAGAAGAGCTATACTACATTTCTAACTGGAAGTACTTGCTAATATTATTATTACACGTGCTACATTTTGGGATAGGATCTTGGAGATGGAAACAACCCATTAAAACATTGCTTACATTCATGTGATGAAGGCTCATCTTGGTCTGTTAACAGCTCTGTTTGGTGCACAAAGAACTGCTTACATTGTTACAAACAGCTACAGGACTGATTTCTCTCCTGTCTTTTGACTTTAGGCTTATGATAAACATTTTGTGAGCAAGACCTGTTTGGAGAGTAGTGATTTTGAGACATTTGACCACAAAGTGTATTTAAAACTTGATTAAACCCTTTCTTAGAAAAGGGTTTTTTGGCATTAAGCTACCAGCGTACAGTCACTGCATGTGACTGCAGACTTGTAAATCCTCACATTGCGTGCGTTGTGGTGCCGGTAGCAGGCGGTCATATGACTTCAAGTATGTGACTTGCATACTTCCTGCCATACTGCTAGTAGACTGGTCCGGCCTCGCTCACTGCAGGTGCATTGAGCAAAGCCATGCCTATCTAGGTGAACATGAATGCATGTATGCAAATCACATACTTCCGATCACGCGCCAGCCACTCCTCATGGCATCAGAGATTCCTACAGTACACATTGCTCACAATGTGAAGATTCACTGACTGCAGACTTGTAGCTTTAGGTCGGACAACCCCATCTAAATACTAAATTCCCTAGCATAAAATTGTAACAGATACTTCCCTCCCACACCAGTGCTGCTATAGCAATGTTGGCGCTGGTTCTGCCTGTGGCTTGCGTGATATTGTTATGCCAAATGAGCACTGCAGCCAATCTGCAATCGCTAGTGGGTTTCTTTGCTCCAGATCTTTTTCCGGATGAAACTCAGTCCAAAGGAAATATGAGAACTGCTGTCCATTAGCAACTGATTGACTGACTGCAGTGCTCACGGCATAACCATGTCATGTGAAACCAGGTGCTTGTGGTGAATACCTGTTGTGTACTTTAAGAATGGCTTGATTGTGTAATGGGCATGCCTTGCCATCTTTTGTGGATGTGGGTTACCTGACTTTCCTCCAAAATAGGATGTTTTGTAAAAGAATTGTCATATGTTACATATATGGAGGTATCACCAGTGGTGTGCGGCGGCAACAGTTCTTTACTCCCTTCTTACTATTGAGTGGACGCTTGGCTGAGTGTGCACATGTATGTGAGGATCGGTGGAATAAGCTGTTGGTCAAGTAACTTCAGAACTGTATTCTGCTTTGGATTTTCTGTACACATATCCATATTGAAAATCGAGCTGCTCCAAGCCTTCATATACATTGATTAAACTCCAGTCTGCTCGTCTTCTCACACTAACAAAGATTATGATTTGCTCTCATTTTTTCCAGGTTGTTTAGGTGGCTCAGAGCGACCTTGTCATGGTAATGGACTTTGTAGTGGTGACGGCACCAGAAGTGGAGATGGATCATGTCGCTGTAATGTGGAGTATACTGGGACATTTTGCCTTGAATGTGCAGATGGATACTTCAGTTTAGAGAAAAATGACACCCACTGTACTTGTTCTGGTAATTGCTATTTCTATTTTGAGTCACATTTGTTTCTGCTGATTTATTATCATTATTTCTCTAGTCACCTTCCACGACAGCCACTTCGGAGGTTGCCTTCCCCGCCCTAATACGGGACAGGAACACAGAGTTTAAATACCCCTCCCCTTCCTGCAACCACCAGTGTTTTCCTGTCCCCTATGGGGCATGAAGAGGATCTGAAGGGGCTGCCGTGGCCGGCGGTCAGAGCTCCACGTTACCTTTACAAGCCGGGCAACTGAGGTCAGGGGGCTTTCCTCTCCTCCTCTGGTGCTGCTCCCGTCTCCTTGCTTGGCAGGACTCGGAACTCTCCCGCCTCTCCTGAGCCTCCTCTGGGGATAAAGCGGGGCTGTGACGTGCATGCCGGGGCCTCCTGTAGCCCCCCGGCTTCCTCCTGCTGCATCCCGGGCTGTCCGCACTGCGGCACGCTGGGTGAGGGCGTGCGTCTCGGAGTGGCGCGTCTCTTCCTGCGCGCGTCACTTTCGGTCTGTTCCTGTGCGTTCTACGGTGAAGCGCGTGCCGGCCGGCGGTTTGTGCTGCATCGTCCGGGGCAGCATTACCGGGGCTTGGTCGCGGCAGCCATGACAGGCAGCTGGCGAGACCAATCAGCGACTTGGATTCCATGACAGACAGAGGCCGCGACCAATGAATATCTGTGACGGAAAGAAGGACAGACAGAAAGACAGAAGTGATATATACACACACACACACACACACACACACACACACACACACACATTCACATTCACATTCACATTCCTTCAAGCAGCTTAAGCAAACCTTTTTCTCTCTTTTTAGGGAGAAAAGGACTCTGACCCTAGAAAGACAAGCCGCAAATGCAAAGTGTGTGCAACCAAACTCCCATCTACATATGGGAAAAAGCTCTGCCAGTCCTGTACAGATGAGGTCCTACGCGCTGAGCAGCCTTCTCTTCTGGATAGCATAAAATCCCTCATTAAGCAGGAGGTCCAGTCTTCCATGGCTAACCTCTCCCAGACCCCGGTACCTCATCCACCTCCTCCCAAAAAGAGGAAAAAGGCCCCAGTAGAGTCTGACTCAGACTCAGGGGAGATTGAATACTCTGGTTCGGAGGACGTTTGGGAGAATGAGGGTTCCACTTCCGCCCCCACCCCTAAATCAGAGAACAAAAAATATTACTTTAATTCTGAGGATATGTGTGACCTAATTAGTATAGTAAGAGGCACCATGGGGGTGGAGGATGAGGAAATTAAGCTTACTATACAGGACGAGATGTTTCAAGGGTTAAAGCCCAAAGATCAAAAGGGATTTCCTGTACATAAAAATATTAAGTATCTAATTCTTCATGAATGGAGTCTCCTTGAAAAAAGTCTTAACATCCCCTCAGAACTGAAAAACCATTTTCCCTTGGACGGAGATAACTCCTTATGGGAAACCCCGAAAGTTGATATACAGGTGTCCAGGGTAACTAAGAAAACGGCCCTTCCCTTTGAGGACTCTTCCCAGCTCAAAGATCCAATGGATCGAAAGATAGAGAGCTTGCTAAGAAAGTCCTGGGACACCTCCACAAATTTATTAAAGACCAACATAGCCTCCACGTGCGTGGCTAGATCCTTGTTCATCTGGTTACGCAAGCTTGAGGATCATTTGGCACAGGGCACCCCAACGGAGGAGATCCTAGACTCCCTACCCCTGCTGCAAAAAGCAACAGGAAATCCTAGCTGATGCCTCTGCTGAGTCCGTCCGTGTAGCCGCAAAAGCTGCCGTCCTCTCCAACTCATCCAGGAGAGCACTCTGGTTAAAATCCTGGGGCGGTGACTTCATCTCCAAGTTATGCAGCATCCCCTTCCAGGGCCATCATGTATTTGGTCCCATTCTGGATGATATCCTGGATAAGGCAGCCGATAAAAAGAAATCGCTCCCTGAACAAGGAAACCCTAGGAAACGTTTTTTTCGTCCCTCCCGTGACCCATCTTCACAAAGAGATTATAGGGGAAAAGGCAAAACAGGGAGATGGAGTTACCCCAAAGGAGGCAAGGGCTGGAACATCCTTGTCCCCCAGACTCAACAGACCCCAGATAAACAATGACGCTGCTCCGGTTGTGGGTTGACTCTCACTCTTTCACCCAGTGGCAGTCCATCTCCGCAAATCAATGGGTCCTTCGTACCATACGAGATGGACTAAAAATAGAATTCAAGAGACCTCCCCCACAATACTTGAAAATAACCTCCCTACAAACCCCACACCTCCAAAACTCCTTATTAAGAGATCTACGAAGTCTGCTCCAATCAAATGTGATCTCGCAGGTGCCAAAACTGGAGGAAGGACGTGGCCATTATTCACGTCTTTCTGGTAACAAAACCTTCGGGGAAAAGCAGGATCATTATAAACCTGAAACCATTGAACGAATCTGTTCCTACAGGAGATTCAAAATGGAATCAATCAGGTCAATAATTCCCCTCATCGGGCAGAATTTGGTAATGGCGACAGTGGATCTGAGGGATGCGTACTACCATGTGCCAATCCACCCAGAACACAGGAAATTCCTCAGATTCGCAGTCTCTCAGTGGCGGCAAATCAAACATTTCCAATTTAACGTCCTACCCTTCGGCATCTCTTCAGCTGCACAGGTTTTTACAAAAGTAATGGTCTTCATCCGTTATCAGGGAATATGCATAGTCCCATATTTAGACTTCTCATCATGGCACCGTCTATCCCCCATCTGGAGACGGACGTGACAAAGACCCTGAAGATATTAAAATCCCTGGGCTGGATCCCGAATCTAGAAAAATCAGAAATCTGTCCCTCCACAAGGAGAACGTTTCTGGGGGTTATTCTGTACTCAAAAAAAAGAACATTGTTTCTACCCAGAGATCGTCAGATCGACCTCGTACAGAAAATAACCAGATTCAGAGACCAGCGATCACCGACCCTCAAGGAGTCAATGTCTGCTCTAGGTTCCCTGACCGCATGCATCCAAGCAGTTTCCTGGGCTCAGGCTCACACGCGAACTCTTCGTGCTCCTACATTCCAGGAAGCGACAGGTCCCATTTGACTCAAAGGATTTTTCTCCCCGGCCACGTAAAATCGGCTCTGAAGTGGTGGTTGGATTACCAAAATCTTCAAAAGGGGGTCACCTGGCACCAGCTTCCCCTGAAGACACTGCGTTCAGATGCCAGCAAACGGGGCTGGGGCGCAGTGGTAGACAGTTGCCACTTTCAGGGACGGTGGGCATCAGACATCAGCAGCAGTTCCTCGAACCTAAGGGAATTAAAGGCCGTAGAAAAAGCTCTAAAAGCATCTTCTGCGTTGATCCAAAATCGCCACATTTGAATTTACTCAGACAACATGACCACAGTGGCCTACCTGCGACACCAGGGAGGAACGAAGTATGCCGGTCTAAAGGAGATAGCAGCAAGAATCTTTTTCTGGGCAGAAAAGAACTTTCTGTCAGTCACAGTGGTACATCTCAGAGGAATATACAATACTCAGGCAGACTATCTCAGCCGGAAAGACATACATCTAAGGGAGTGGTGTCTGGACCAAACCGTGTTCATGTCCCTAACCTCAAGGTGGGGAACCCCAGAAGTGGACCTGTTTGCCAACGGACAAAATGCAAAGACGGAGAAATTCTTCTCCCTCTATCACTCGGATGGGGCGCAAGGAATAGCTTGGAGGTTCAACCTCGCATATGCTTTTCCACCCATCCGCATGCTGGCGAAGATGCTACAGAAAAGACAGAGTTACCACAATCCTAATCACACCACTATGGCCCGGGAAGAGCTGGTACAGTGCCCTGCTGGACATGGCCTTAGAAGGTCCCTGGCCTCTACCTCCAGAAAGTCGACCCCTTCACCAAGGTCCCCTACTACATCCGGACCTACACAAGCTGAACCTAGCGGCATGGTTACTGAGGCCAAAATCTTAAGGGCCAGGGGACTCTCAGATAAAGTAATCCAAACCCTCCAAAAAAGCAGAAAGCCAGTAACCAATGCCATCTATGCCATGGTCTGGAAAAGGTTTACGTCCTGGTGTTTCCCAGAAATTCTGAGCACATGCACTTTATTTGCACTGGCCTACTTTATATGTATGACATTATGAGCGTTTTAACCCCTTCAAGTCGCGGCCCTTTTTCGTTTTTGCGTTTTCATTTTTCACTTCCCTCCTTCCCAGAGCCATACCTTTTTTATTTTTCCCTGAATATGGTCATGTGATGGCTTATTTTTTGCGGGACGAGTTGTACTTTTGAACGACACCATTGGTTTTACCATGTCTTTTACTAGAAAACGGGAAAAAAATTCCAAGTGCGGTGAAATTGCAAAAAAAGTGCAATCCCACACTTGTTTTTTATTTGGCTTTTTTGCTAGGTTCATTAAATGCTAAAACGGACCTGCCATTGTGATTCTCTAGGTCATTACGAGTTCATAGACATCTAACATGTCTAGGTTATTTTTTATCCAAGTGGTGAAAAAAAAATTCAAAACTTTGCTTTAAAAAAAAAAAAAAAAAAAAAAAAGTGTGCCATTTTCCGATACCCGAAGTGTCTCCATTTTTCGTGATCTGGGGTCGGTTGAGGGCTTATTTTTTGCGTGCCGAGCTGACTTTTTTAACCCCTTAGTGACCGCCAATACGCCTTTTAACTGACCTGAGATATAAGAGACTTATATCCCCATACAGGTGACAATCCAGTAGCTGTCAGCTGTCCACTATAGCTGACAACTTGCTGCATCAGCCATGATCAGTGTTTGCACCGTCCAAATCTATTTAACCCCTTAGATGCTGCTGTCAATAGTGACTACATCATTATAAACGGTTAACAGACTGTGGGGGCTTTCTCTTTATCCCATTTGGTGGTCTCAGATCATGATTTTGTGGTCCTGATGTTTGTCATGGAAAACAGAGTCTGTCGGCTGTAGTAACCTGTTCAGAAGTTAGTGACATTTAGGTGATAAAAATACACATTTTCATTTTTCTCATGCCACTTTGCATTAATTCCTGAAAATCACCCGAAGGGTTAACAAATGACCTGACTGCAGTTTTCAATATGTCAGGGGGTGCTGTTTTTAAAATTGTATCACTTGTGGGGATTTCTCTATATATAGGACCCCCAAATTCACTTCAAACATGGATAGGTCCCTAAAAAAATACATTTTGTAAATTTCCTTGAAAAAAATTTAAATTGTTGATACATTTTTAATCCTCCTAAAATGCTAACAAAATAAAATAACATTTTGCAAATGGTGCTGATGTAAAGCCGACATGTGGGAAATGTTATTTATTAATGTTTTGCTGTGGTATGACTATCGGGATTAAAGGGATAATCATTCAAAGTTTTAAAATTGCAAATTTTTTAACATTTTTTTTTCAAATTTCTGATATGCTTTATGTTTATTTATAAAAAATATCAACCTAAATTTACCATTATCATAAAGTATAATGTGTCACGAAAAAACAATCTCAAAATCACTGGGCTTTGTTGAAGCATTCCAGAGTTATTACCACATAAAGTAACACTGGTCAGATTTCAAAAATTTGGCTCCGTCACTAAGGGGTTAATGATACCATTTCGGTGCAGATATGTTCTTTTGATCGCCCGTTATTGCATTTTAATGCAATGTCGCGGCGACCAAAAAAATGTAATTCTGGCGTTTCGGATTTTTTTCTCGCTACGCTGTTTAGCGATCAGATTAATGCTTTTTTTTAATTGATCAGGCGATTCTGAACGCGGCGATACCAAATACGTGTAGGTTTTTTTTTTGTTTTTTTAATTGTTTTATTTAGGATGGGGCGAAAGGGGGGTGATTTAAACTTTTATATTTTTTTTCATATTTTTAAAAACATTTTTTTTTACTTGTGCCATGCTTCAATAGCCTCCATGGGAGGCTAGAAGCTGGCATTGCCTGATCAGCTCTGCTACATAACAGCGATCATCAGATCGCTGCTATGTAGCTGAAATGCAGGTGTGCTGTGAGCGCCGACCACAGGGGGGCGCTCACAGCAGGCCTGCATCAGTAACCATAGAGGTCTCAAGGACCTCTATGGTTACCTTCCTGATGCATCGCCGACCCCCGATCATGTGACGGGGGTCGGCAATGACATAATTTCCGGCCGCCCGGCCGGAAGCGCCGGTTAAATGCCGCTGTCTGCGTTTTGACAGCGGCATTTAACAGGTTAATAGCGGCGGGTGAATAGCGATTTCACCCGCCGCTATTGCGCGCACATGTCAGCTGTACAAAACAGCTGACATGTCGCGACTTTGATGTGGGCTCACCGCCGGAGCCCACATCAAAGGGGGTGACACGGCATGCGCAGTAATAGTACGGCGCATGTCGTGAAAAGGTTAAGGCTCCTTCTATTTGATACATCTGTGGCGATTTGCCACATTGACATTTATTTCATACATCCCAAAATAGATATATTCTCATCGGGAGTCTTTGTACCATATTTTTGCACACTATGGGCAGTATTGATGGATATGTATTTAGTATTTATTGATGTAATGTACATTTACCCTTCATCCTGGGATTGATTTCTACTAAGTAGTCATTAATGTCAATATTTTATTCTATTTTTTTGTGGTCATTGTTTGTATCATGGGCAGATAAACACTGTTTGTTTGCATCCTGTCATTATTTTTTACTTCCTTGTTTGTCCTCAATAAATATCTTTGATACTCTATCCACATATTGGTTATTACTTCTGTATTGTACCTTTTAGTTTGGTTTTTCTCTTCTCTGTATACATCTATCCTCCGAATGGTCTGCCATTCACTCCAGAACTAAGCTATATATCACCTTATGGTCATCACTTGATGAGTATTTATAATTCTTCATATTGTTGTTTTTAGCTCTATTCAGTGTGTAATTTTTTTCTTTCTTTTATATAGTATGCCATGAATCGTGTAAAACATGTTATGGTCCATCTAGTAATGGCTGTATAGTATGTAAGGAAGGATGGGCCAGAGAAGATGAAGGTTGTGCAGGTTAGTGTTACTTTGTACTATGCAGTTTGACATTGTTACATGCATAGGATCTTGACATAGATGATTTATCTCAAGGTTCATTTACTATTGGCAGTTCTCCCAAGTAGCATAATGGAAGAAGTCTATGCTATCACTGTACTGTACCATGGGCCATCTCACACCATAGTATAGAGCTGTAGCCCAGCTTTTCCACTGCTTGGCTGATTAGCCTCCCCCAGCTCTCTACTTAAAGGGAACCTGTCAGCAGGATTGTGCACAGTAACCTACACACAGTGTCAGGTCGGCGCTGTTACACTGAATAAAATGATACCTTGGTTGATGAAATCCATCTTGTGGTTGTTTCTTAATCTTTATTTTCCATTTTGTGTTAATATGAGATTCTCGTGCCCTAAGGCGGGGCTGGTGTTTGTGGTGCTCTGATTATATATTGATAATGCGGACTGCTGACAGGTCACTGAGCTATCGGATCTCTATACAAACCGATAGCTGCTACTGCACAGGTGAGCCAGGCGCCATTTTAAAAATGACTTTTTTTTTCCGTCGCTCAAGTAAATCTGCAAATGGGATTTAGTGCGCAGTAACCATGCGATTATGCTGCTGCGCAGGGGCCACGGACGGCACCTGCCTGCAGAAGGGTTTTTTTTTTTTTTTTTATTATTCAGTAGGTGCTGGTATTCATTATGCAAACTAGGGGGCAGTCTGCATTATGAATACCTAATCAGAGCACCGCATACACCAACCCCACCCCGGGGCATGAGCATCTCATTAACTCAAAACGGAAAATAAAGATTTAGAAACAACCACAAGATAGATTTCATCAACCAAGGTATCATTGTAATCAGTATAACAGCGCCGACCGGACACTCTGTGTAGGTTACTGTGCACAATCCTGCTGACAGGATCCCTTTAAGGGGTTATTTTCAGGTTCTCTATTGAGCAGCACACTGCTTTCCAGTCTCGCTCACTTCCTGGTTTCTGGCTGGGTGGGCACTCCACATTGAGGGTATGTGCACACGTCCGGATTTCTTGCAGAAATTTCCTGAAGAAAACCGGAAATTTTCTGCAAGAAATCCGCATTTTTTTTTGCGTTTTTTTTTCCGTTTTTTTTCGTGTGTTTTTTTTTTTTTTTTTAGCATTCTGCAAGCGTAATTAGCTTGCAGAATGCTAAAGTTTTCCAAGCGATCTGTAGCATCGCTTGGAAAACTGACTGACAGGTTGGTCACACTTGTCAAACAGTGTTTGACAAGTGTGACCAACTTTTTACTATAGATGCTGCCTATGCAGCATCAATAGTAAAAGATAGAATGTTTAAAAATAATAAAAAAAATGGTTATACTTACCTGCAGACAGCCGATCTCCTCGGCGGCGTCCGTTCCTATAGATGGTTTGTGTGTGAAGGACCTTTGATGACGTCGCGGCTTGTGATTGGTCGCGTGAGCGGTCACATGAGCGGTCACGCGACCAATCACAAGACCGCGACGTCATCGCAGGTCCTTCACACAGACCATCTAAAGGAACGGAACCGGCGGGAACACTCCTGGGGCCATCAGAGGGTGAGTATATCACTATTTTTTTATTTTAATTCTTTTTTTTTTTTTACCAATTATATGGTGCCCAGTCCGTGGAGGAGAGTCTCCTCTCCTCCACCCTGGGTACCAACTGCACATAATCTGCTTACTTCCCGCATGGTGTGCATAGCCCCATGCGGAAAGTATGCAGATCAATGTACTCCTAGGTGTGCGGAATCCCCGCCATTCCGCATATTTAATGAACATGTTGCTTTTTTTTCCGCGATGCGATTTTTTTTTTTGCGGAAAAAAATGCAACATTTGCACAAAATATGCGGAATACCCTGCAAATAATAGGAGGCATATGTTAGCGTTTTTTTCACGTTTTTATAGCGAAAAAACGCGGAAAAAAAACGCGAAAAATCCTGAACGTGTGCACATGGCCTGAGTGACAGTTCTGGTGGGCAGCAATGATGTAGTTTAGATCTGCTGTAATACAATCAGCTACCAGTTGTTTGTTCTGCGTTTACACTGCTATCACTGTATTTACATATGGCGATAAGGGTACCGTCACACAGTGCAATTTTGATCGCTACGACGGCACGATTCGTGACGTTCGAGCGATATAGTTACGAGATCGCAGTGTCTGACACGCTCCTGCGATCAGGGACCCCGCTGAGAATCGTACGTCGTAGCAGATCGTTTGAAACTTTCTTTCGTCGTCTAGTGTCCCGCTGTGGCGGCATGATCGCATGGTGTAACATATATCGTATACGATGTGCGCATAGTAACTAACGGCTTCTACATCGCACATACGTCATGAAATTATCGCTCCAGCGTCGTAGATTGCAAAGTGTGACAGCAGTCTACGACGCTGGAGCGATATTGTTACGATGCTGGAGCGTCACGGATCGTACCGTCGTAGCGATGAAAATTGCACTGTGTGACGGTACCCTTATCGCCATATGTAAATACAGTGATAGCAGTGTAAACGCAGAACAAACAGGGGACTTGATCTAGCTTCCAGCTCCTATTGTGAGAGCCATGATTAGGCGACCTTCTCAGGAGAAACCTAAAGGTACCGTCACACATAGCGACGCTGCAGCGATACCGACAACGATCCGGATCGCTGCAGCGTCGCTGTTTGGTCGCTGGAGAGCTGTCACACAGACAGCTCTCCAGCGACCAACGATCCCGAGGTCCCCGGTAACCAGGGTAAACATCGGGTAACTAAGCGCAGGGCCGTGCTTAGTAACCCGATGTTTACCCTGGTTACCATCCTAAAAAGTAAAAAAACAAACGCTACATACTTACCTTCCGCTGTCTGTCCTCGGCGCTCTGCTTCTCTGGTCTGGCTGTGAGCGCCGGGCAGCCAGAAAGCAGAGCGGTGACGTCACCGCTCTGCTTTCCGGCTGACCGACGCTCACAGCCAGAGCAGGAGGAGTGCAGAGCACAGCGCTGGAGGACAGACAGCGGTAGGTAAGTATGTAGTGTTTGTTTTTTTACTTTTAGGATGGTAACCAGGGTAAACATCGGGTTACTAAGCGCGGCCCTGCGCTTAGTTACCCGATGTTTACCCTGGTTACCAGCAAAGACATCGCTGAATCGGTGTCACACACGCCGATTCAGCGATGTCTACGGGGAGTCCAGCGACGAAATAAAGTTCTGGACTTTCTTCCCCGACCAGCGATCTCCCAGCAGGGGCCTGATCGCTGCTGCCTGTCACACTGGACGATATCGCTAGCGAGGACGCTGCAACGTCACGGATCGCTAGCGATATCGTCTAGTGTGACGGTACCTTAATGCTGGGGGTGGAGGTGTACAGCAGTAAAGTGGGTATCGTCATGGGAGCAGCTGCAGAGCCAGGAGGGCACATCTGCTAAGGCTGGTAAGTATTACTAATAGCCTTCCCCTGTACAGTGACCATTGCCATGATATTTTGGATGGCCACCATCTTTGCTGTTATCACTTGGTAGACCTGATTTTAGGTGCTAAAGGCAACGAGCATCACTCCCAATTATAACTTAGGAGGGGCTCTTGATTGCAAGCTGTATGAGGAGGGTGGGCATATATCGCACTCCATATTATGCTGCTAGATCTGCTTGTTGTCAGGAGATGATGTGTGCCCCTACTCATTATGCTGTTTATAATCAAAAAGTGAATTCAGCCCTTCGCACCACAACCTCCTCTTAAAGTTGGAGTGATGCTCATTGCCATAGGGGTCTAAATTGGGGTCTGTAAAGTGATAACCATCTGTGATATTATCATGAATATGATATGATTGTATGAGGGAATACTACCGTAACCTTCCCATACTAGTCTCTGGCATGGGGGAGGGTTATTAGTAATAGTAACCTTCCCATACTAGGTCTGCGGTGTGGGGGAACGCTATTAGTAATACTAATCTTCCCATACTAGGTCTGCAGTATGGGGGAACGCTATTAGTAATACTATCCTTCCCATACTAGGTCTGCGGTATGGGGGAACGCTATTAGTAATACTATCCTTCCCATACTAGGTCTGCGGTATGGGAGAACGCTATTAGTAATACTAACCTTCCCATACTAGGTCTGCTGTATGGGGGAACGCTATTAGTAATACTATCCTTCCCATACTAGGTTTGCGGTATGGGAGAACGCTATTAGTAATACTATCCTTCCCATACTAGGTCTGCGGTATGGGGGAACGCTATTAGTAATACTAACCTTCCCATACTAGGTCTGCGGTATGGGAGAACGCTATTAGTAATACTAACCTTCCCATACTAGGTCTGCGGTATGGGGGAACGCTATTAGTAATACTAACCTTCCCATACTAGGTCTGCAGTATGGGGGAACGCTATTAGTAATACTAACCTTCCCATACTAGGTCTGCGGTGTGGGGGAACGCTATTAGTAATACTATCCTTCCCATACTAGGTCTGCTGTATGGGGGAACGCTATTAGTAATACTATCCTTCCCATACTAGGTCTGCTGTGTGGGGGAACGCTATTAGTAATACTATCCTTCCGATACTAGGTCTGCTGTATGGGGGAACGCTATTAGTAATACTATCCTTCCCATACTAGGTCTGCTGTATGGGGGAACGCTATTAGTAATACTATCCTTCCCATACTAGGTCTGCGGTGTGGGAGAACGCTATTAGTAATACTATCCTTCCGATACTAGGTCTGCGGTATGGGGGAACGCTATTAGTAATACTAACCTTCCCATACTAGGTCTGCGGTATGGGGGAACGATATTAGTAATACTATCCTTCCCATACTAGGTCTGCTGTGTGGGGGAACGCTATTAGTAATACTATCCTTCCCATACTAGGTCTGCGGTATGGGGGAACGCTATTAGTAATACTAACCTTCCCATACTAGGTCTGCGGTATGGGGGAACGCTATTAGTAATACTATCCTTCCCATACTAGGTCTGCTGTATGGGGGAACGATATTAGTAATACTATCCTTCCGATACTAGGTCTGCGGTATGGGGGAACGCTATTAGTAATACTAACCTTCCCATACTAGGTCTGCGGTATGGGGGAAAGATATTAGTAATACTAACCTTCCCATACTAGGTCTGCGGTATGGGGGAACGATATTAGTAATACTATCCTTCCCATACTAGGTCTGCTGTATGGGGGAACGCTATTAGTAATACTAACCTTCCCATACTAGGTCTGCGGTATGGGGGAAAGATATTAGTAATACTAACCTTCCCATACTAGGTCTGCGGTATGGGGGAACGATATTAGTAATACTAACCTTCCCATACTAGGTCTGCGGTATGGGGGAACGCTATTAGTAATACTAACCTTCCCATACTAGGTCTGCGGTATGGGGGAACGATATTGGTAATACTAACCTTCCCATACTAGGTCTGCGGTATGGGGGAACGCTATTAGTAATACTAACCTTCCCATACTAGGTCTGCTGTATGGGGGAACGCTATTAGTAATACTATCCTTCCCATACTAGGTCTGCTGTATGGGGGAACGCTATTAGTAATACTATCCTTCCCATACTAGGTCTGCTGTATGGGGGAACGATATTAGTAATACTAACCTTCCCATACTAGGTCTGCGGTATGGGGGAACGCTATTAGTAATACTAACCTTCCCATACTAGGTCTGCGGTATGGGAGAACGCTATTAGTAATACTAACCTTCCCATACTAGGTCTGTGGTATGGGAGAACGCTATTAGTAATACTATCCTTCCCATACTAGGTCTGCTGTATGGGGGAACGCTATTAGTAATACTATCCTTCCCATACTAGGTCTGCGGTATGGGAGAACGCTATTAGTAATACTATCCTTCCCATACTAGGTCTGCTGTATGGGGGAACGCTATTAGTAATACTAACCTTCCCATACTAGGTCTGCGGTATGGGGGAACGCTATTAGTAATACTAACCTTCCCATACTAGGTCTGCTGTATGGGGGAACGCTATTAGTAATACTATCCTTCCCATACTAGGTCTGCTGTATGGGAGAATGCTATTAGTAATACTATCCTTCCCGTACTAGGTCTGCTGTATGGGGGAACGCTATTAGTAATACTATCCTTCCCATACTAGGTCTGCGGTATGGGGGAACGCTATTAGTAATACTAACCTTCCCATACTAGGTCTGCTGTATGGGGGAACGCTATTAGTAATACTAACCTTCCCATACTAGGTCTGCGGTATGGGGGAAAGATATTAGTAATACTAACCTTCCCATACTAGGTCTGCGGTATGGGGGAACGATATTAGTAATACTAACCTTCCCATACTAGGTCTGCGGTATGGGGGAAAGATATTAGTAATACTAACCTTCCCATACTAGGTCTGCGGTATGGGGGAACGCTATTAGTAATACTAACCTTCCCATACTAGGTCTGCTGTGTGGGGGAACGCTATTAGTAATACTATCCTTCCCATACTAGGTCTGCTGTGTGGGGGAACGCTATTAGTAATACTAACCTTCCCATACTAGGTCTGCGGTATGGGGGAAAGATATTAGTAATACTAACCTTCCCATACTAGGTCTGCGGTATGGGGGAACGCTATTAGTAATACTAACCTTCCCATACTAGGTCTGCGGTATGGGGGAACGCTATTAGTAATACTAACCTTCCCATACTAGGTCTGCGGTATGGGGGAACGATATTGGTAATACTAACCTTCCCATACTAGGTCTGCGGTATGGGGGAACGCTATTAGTAATACTAACCTTCCCATACTAGGTCTGCGGTATGGGGGAACGATATTAGTAATACTAACCTTCCCATACTAGGTCTGCGGTATGGGGGAACGATATTAGTAATATTAACCTTCCCATACTAGGTCTGCGGTATGGGGGAACGCTATTAGTAATACTAACCTTCCCATACTAGGTCTGCTGTATGGGGGAACGCTATTAGTAATACTATCCTTCCCATACTAGGTCTGCTGTATGGGGGAACGCTATTAGTAATACTATCCTTCCCATACTAGGTCTGCTGTATGGGGGAACGCTATTAGTAATACTATCCTTCCCATACTAGGTCTGCTGTATGGGGGAACGCTATTAGTAATACTATCCTTCCCATACTAGGTCTGCTGTATGGGGGAACGATATTAGTAATACTATCCTTCCCATACTAGGTCTGCGGTATGGGGGAAAGATATTAGTAATACTAACCTTCCCATACTAGGTCTGCGGTATGGGAGAACGCTATTAGTAATACTATCCTTCCCATACTAGGTCTGCGGTATGGGAGAACGCTATTAGTAATACTATCCTTCCCATACTAGGTCTGCGGTATGGGGGAAAGATATTAGTAATACTAACCTTCCCATACTAGGTCTGCGGTATGGGGGAACGATATTAGTAATACTAACCTTCCCATACTAGGTCTGCGGTATGGGAGAACGCTATTAGTAATACTAACCTTCCCATACTAGGTCTGCGGTATGGGGGAACGCTATTAGTAATACTATCCTTCCCATACTAGGTCTGCTGTATGGGGGAACGCTATTAGTAATCCTAACCTTCCCATACTAGGTCTGCGGTATGGGGGAAAGATATTAGTAATACTAACCTTCCCATACTAGGTCTGCGGTATGGGGGAACGATATTAGTAATACTAACCTTCCCATACTAGGTCTGCTGTATGGGGGAACGATATTAGTAATACTAACCTTCCCATACTAGGTCTGCGGTATGGGGGAACGCTATTAGTAATACTATCCTTCCCATACTAGGTCTGCTGTATGGGGGAACGCTATTAGTAATCCTAACCTTCCCATACTAGGTCTGCGGTATGGGGGAAAGATATTAGTAATACTAACCTTCCCATACTAGGTCTGCGGTATGGGGGAACGATATTAGTAATACTAACCTTCCCATACTAGGTCTGCGGTATGGGGGAACGCTATTAGTAATACTAACCTTCCCATACTAGGTCTGCGGTATGGGGGAACGCTATTAGTAATACTAACCTTCCCATACTAGGTCTGCGGTATGGGGGAACGATATTGGTAATACTATCCTTCCCATACTAGGTCTGCGGTATGGGGGAACGCTATTAGTAATACTAACCTTCCCATACTAGGTCTGCGGTATGGGGGAACGCTATTAGTAATACTAACCTTCCCATACTAGGTCTGCGGTATGGGGGAACGCTATTAGTAATACTAACCTTCCCATACTAGGTCTGCGGTATGGGGGAACGATATTGGTAATACTAACCTTCCCATACTAGGTCTGCGGTATGGGGGAACGATATTAGTAATACTAACCTTCCCATACTAGGTCTGCGGTATGGGGGAACGATATTAGTAATATTAACCTTCCCATACTAGGTCTGCGGTATGGGGGAACGCTATTAGTAATACTAACCTTCCCATACTAGGTCTGCGGTATGGGGGAACGATATTAGTAATACTAACCTTCCCATACTAGGTCTGCGTTATGGGGGAACGATATTAGTAATATTAACCTTCCCATACTAGGTCTGCGGTATGGGGGAACGCTATTAGTAATACTATCCTTCCCATACTAGGTCTGCGGTATGGGAGAATGCTATTAGTAATACTATCCTTCCCATACTAGGTCTGCTGTGTGGGGGAACGCTATTAGTAATACTATCCTTCCGATACTAGGTCTGCGGTATGGGGGAACGCTATTAGTAATACTATCCTTCCCATACTAGGTCTGCGGTATGGGAGAACGCTATTAGTAATACTATCCTTCCCATACTAGGTCTGCTGTATGGGGGAACGCTATTAGTAATACTATCCTTCCCATACTAGGTCTGCGGTATGGGAGAACGCCATTAGTAATACTATCCTTCCCATACTAGGTCTGCGGTATGGGGGAAAGATATTAGTAATACTAACCTTCCCATACTAGGTCTGCGGTATGGGGGAACGCTATTAGTAATACTAACCTTCCCATACTAGGTCTGCGGTATGGGGGAACGCTATTAGTAATACTAACCTTCCCATACTAGGTCTGCGGTATGGGAGAACGCTATTAGTAATACTATCCTTCCCATACTAGGTCTGCGGTATGGGGGAAAGATATTAGTAATACTAACCTTCCCATACTAGGTCTGCGGTATGGGGGAACGATATTAGTAATACTAACCTTCCCATACTAGGTCTGCGGTATGGGGGAACGCTATTAGTAATACTAACCTTCCCATACTAGGTCTGCGGTATGGGGGAACGCTATTAGTAATACTAACCTTCCCATACTAGGTCTGCGGTATGGGGGAACGATATTGGTAATACTAACCTTCCCATACTAGGTCTGCGGTATGGGGGAACGCTATTAGTAATACTATCCTTCCCATACTAGGTCTGCTGTATGGGGGAACGCTATTAGTAATACTATCCTTCCCATACTAGGTCTGCTGTATGGGGGAACGATATTAGTAATACTATCCTTCCGATACTAGGTCTGCGGTATGGGGGAACGCTATTAGTAATACTAACCTTCCCATACTAGGTCTGCGGTATGGGGGAAAGATATTAGTAATACTAACCTTCCCATACTAGGTCTGCGGTATGGGGGAACGATATTAGTAATACTATCCTTCCCATACTAGGTCTGCTGTATGGGGGAACGCTATTAGTAATACTAACCTTCCCATACTAGGTCTGCGGTATGGGGGAAAGATATTAGTAATACTAACCTTCCCATACTAGGTCTGCGGTATGGGGGAACGATATTAGTAATACTAACCTTCCCATACTAGGTCTGCGGTATGGGGGAACGCTATTAGTAATACTAACCTTCCCATACTAGGTCTGCGGTATGGGGGAACGCTATTAGTAATACTAACCTTCCCATACTAGGTCTGCGGTATGGGGGAACGATATTGGTAATACTAACCTTCCCATACTAGGTCTGCGGTATGGGGGAACGCTATTAGTAATACTAACCTTCCCATACTAGGTCTGCTGTATGGGGGAACGCTATTAGTAATACTATCCTTCCCATACTAGGTCTGCTGTATGGGGGAACGCTATTAGTAATACTATCCTTCCCATACTAGGTCTGCTGTATGGGGGAACGATATTAGTAATACTAACCTTCCCATACTAGGTCTGCGGTATGGGGGAACGCTATTAGTAATACTAACCTTCCCATACTAGGTCTGCGGTATGGGAGAACGCTATTAGTAATACTAACCTTCCCATACTAGGTCTGTGGTATGGGAGAACGCTATTAGTAATACTATCCTTCCCATACTAGGTCTGCTGTATGGGGGAACGATATTAGTAATACTAACCTTCCCATACTAGGTCTGCGGTATGGGGGAACGCTATTAGTAATACTAACCTTCCCATACTAGGTCTGCTGTATGGGGGAACGCTATTAGTAATACTATCCTTCCCATACTAGGTCTGCTGTATGGGAGAATGCTATTAGTAATACTATCCTTCCCGTACTAGGTCTGCTGTATGGGGGAACGCTATTAGTAATACTATCCTTCCCATACTAGGTCTGCGGTATGGGGGAACGCTATTAGTAATACTAACCTTCCCATACTAGGTCTGCTGTATGGGGGAACGCTATTAGTAATACTAACCTTCCCATACTAGGTCTGCGGTATGGGGGAAAGATATTAGTAATACTAACCTTCCCATACTAGGCCTGCGGTATGGGGGAACGATATTAGTAATACTAACCTTCCCATACTAGGTCTGCGGTATGGGGGAAAGATATTAGTAATACTAACCTTCCCATACTAGGTCTGCGGTATGGGGGAACGCTATTAGTAATACTAACCTTCCCATACTAGGTCTGCTGTGTGGGGGAACGCTATTAGTAATACTATCCTTCCCATACTAGGTCTGCTGTGTGGGGGAACGCTATTAGTAATACTAACCTTCCCATACTAGGTCTGCGGTATGGGGGAAAGATATTAGTAATACTAACCTTCCCATACTAGGTCTGCGGTATGGGGGAACGCTATTAGTAATACTAACCTTCCCATACTAGGTCTGCGGTATGGGGGAACGCTATTAGTAATACTAACCTTCCCATACTAGGTCTGCGGTATGGGGGAACGATATTGGTAATACTAACCTTCCCATACTAGGTCTGCGGTATGGGGGAACGATATTAGTAATACTAACCTTCCCATACTAGGTCTGCGGTATGGGGGAACGATATTAGTAATATTAACCTTCCCATACTAGGTCTGCGGTATGGGGGAACGCTATTAGTAATACTAACCTTCCCATACTAGGTCTGCTGTATGGGGGAACGCTATTAGTAATACTATCCTTCCCATACTAGGTCTGCTGTATGGGGGAACGCTATTAGTAATACTATCCTTCCCATACTAGGTCTGCTGTATGGGGGAACGCTATTAGTAATACTATCCTTCCCATACTAGGTCTGCGGTATGGGGGAACGCTATTAGTAATACTAACCTTCCCATACTAGGTCTGCTGTATGGGGGAACGCTATTAGTAATACTATCCTTCCCATACTAGGTCTGCTGTATGGGGGAACGATATTAGTAATACTATCCTTCCCATACTAGGTCTGCGGTATGGGGGAAAGATATTAGTAATACTAACCTTCCCATACTAGGTCTGCGGTATGGGAGAACGCTATTAGTAATACTATCCTTCCCATACTAGGTCTGCGGTATGGGAGAACGCTATTAGTAATACTATCCTTCCCATACTAGGTCTGCGGTATGGGGGAAAGATATTAGTAATACTAACCTTCCCATACTAGGTCTGCGGTATGGGGGAACGATATTAGTAATACTAACCTTCCCATACTAGGTCTGCGGTATGGGGGAACGATATTAGTAATACTAACCTTCCCATACTAGGTCTGCGGTATGGGGGAAAGATATTAGTAATACTAACCTTCCCATACTAGGTCTGCGGTATGGGGGAACGCTATTAGTAATACTAACCTTCCCATACTAGGTCTGCTGTGTGGGGGAACGCTATTAGTAATACTATCCTTCCCATACTAGGTCTGCTGTGTGGGGGAACGCTATTAGTAATACTAACCTTCCCATACTAGGTCTGCTGTATGGGGGAACGCTATTAGTAATACTAACCTTCCCATACTAGGTCTGCTGTATGGGAGAACGCTATTAGTAATACTAACCTTCCCATACTAGGTCTGCGGTATGGGGGAAAGATATTAGTAATACTAACCTTCCCATACTAGGTCTGCGGTATGGGGGAACGCTATTAGTAATACTAACCTTCCCATACTAGGTCTGCGGTATGGGGGAACGCTATTAGTAATACTAACCTTCCCATACTAGGTCTGCGGTATGGGGGAACGATATTGGTAATACTAACCTTCCCATACTAGGTCTGCGGTATGGGGGAACGCTATTAGTAATACTAACCTTCCCATACTAGGTCTGCGGTATGGGGGAACGATATTAGTAATACTAACCTTCCCATACTAGGTCTGCGGTATGGGGGAACGATATTAGTAATATTAACCTTCCCATACTAGGTCTGCGGTATGGGGGAACGCTATTAGTAATACTAACCTTCCCATACTAGGTCTGCTGTATGGGGGAACGCTATTAGTAATACTAACCTTCCCATACTAGGTCTGCTGTATGGGGGAACGCTATTAGTAATACTATCCTTCCCATACTAGGTCTGCTGTATGGGGGAACGCTATTAGTAATACTATCCTTCCCATACTAGGTCTGCTGTATGGGGGAACGATATTAGTAATACTATCCTTCCCATACTAGGTCTGCGGTATGGGGGAAAGATATTAGTAATACTAACCTTCCCATACTAGGTCTGCGGTATGGGAGAACGCTATTAGTAATACTATCCTTCCCATACTAGGTCTGCGGTATGGGAGAACGCTATTAGTAATACTATCCTTCCCATACTAGGTCTGCGGTATGGGGGAAAGATATTAGTAATACTAACCTTCCCATACTAGGTCTGCGGTATGGGGGAACGATATTAGTAATACTAACCTTCCCATACTAGGTCTGCGGTATGGGAGAACGCTATTAGTAATACTAACCTTCCCATACTAGGTCTGCGGTATGGGGGAACGCTATTAGTAATACTATCCTTCCCATACTAGGTCTGCTGTATGGGGGAACGCTATTAGTAATCCTAACCTTCCCATACTAGGTCTGCGGTATGGGGGAAAGATATTAGTAATACTAACCTTCCCATACTAGGTCTGCGGTATGGGGGAACGATATTAGTAATACTAACCTTCCCATACTAGGTCTGCTGTATGGGGGAACGATATTAGTAATACTAACCTTCCCATACTAGGTCTGCGGTATGGGGGAACGCTATTAGTAATACTATCCTTCCCATACTAGGTCTGCTGTATGGGGGAACGCTATTAGTAATCCTAACCTTCCCATACTAGGTCTGCGGTATGGGGGAAAGATATTAGTAATACTAACCTTCCCATACTAGGTCTGCGGTATGGGGGAACGATATTAGTAATACTAACCTTCCCATACTAGGTCTGCGGTATGGGGGAACGCTATTAGTAATACTAACCTTCCCATACTAGGTCTGCGGTATGGGGGAACGCTATTAGTAATACTAACCTTCCCATACTAGGTCTGCGGTATGGGGGAACGATATTGGTAATACTATCCTTCCCATACTAGGTCTGCGGTATGGGGGAACGCTATTAGTAATACTAACCTTCCCATACTAGGTCTGCGGTATGGGGGAACGCTATTAGTAATACTAACCTTCCCATACTAGGTCTGCGGTATGGGGGAACGCTATTAGTAATACTAACCTTCCCATACTAGGTCTGCGGTATGGGGGAACGATATTAGTAATATTAACCTTCCCATACTAGGTCTGCGGTATGGGGGAACGATATTAGTAATACTAACCTTCCCATACTAGGTCTGCGGTATGGGGGAATGCTATTAGTAATACTAACCTTCCCATACTAGGTCTGCGGTATGGGGGAACGATATTAGTAATACTAACCTTCCCATACTAGGTCTGCGGTATGGGGGAATGCTATTAGTAATACTAACCTTCCCATACTAGGTCTGCTGTATGGGGGAACGATATTAGTAATACTAACCTTCCCATACTAGGCCTGCAGTATGGAGGAACGATATTAGTAATACTAACCTTCCCATACTAGGTCTGCGGTATGGGGGAACGCTATTAGTAATACTATCCTTCCCATACTAGGTCTGCGGTATGGGGGAACGATATTAGTAATACTAACCTTCCCATACTAGGTCTGCGGTATGGGGGAAAGATATTAGTAATACTAACCTTCCCATACTAGGTCTGCGGTATGGGGGAACGCTATTAGTAATACTAACCTTCCCATACTAGGTCTGCTGTGTGGGGGAACGCTATTAGTAATACTATCCTTCCCATACTAGGTCTGCTGTGTGGGGGAACGCTATTAGTAATACTAACCTTCCCATACTAGGTCTGCGGTATGGGGGAAAGATATTAGTAATACTAACCTTCCCATACTAGGTCTGCGGTATGGGGGAACGCTATTAGTAATACTAACCTTCCCATACTAGGTCTGTGGTATGGGAGAACGCTATTAGTAATACTAACCTTCCCATACTAGGTCTGCGGTATGGGGGAACGCTATTAGTAATACTAACCTTCCCATACTAGGTCTGCGGTATGGGGGAACGATATTGGTAATACTAACCTTCCCATACTAGGTCTGCGGTATGGGGGAACGCTATTAGTAATACTAACCTTCCCATACTAGGTCTGCGGTATGGGGGAACGATATTAGTAATACTAACCTTCCCATACTAGGTCTGCGGTATGGGGGAACGATATTAGTAATATTAACCTTCCCATACTAGGTCTGCGGTATGGGGGAACGCTATTAGTAATACTAACCTTCCCATACTAGGTCTGCTGTATGGGGGAACGCTATTAGTAATACTATCCTTCCCATACTAGGTCTGCTGTATGGGGGAACGCTATTAGTAATACTATCCTTCCCATACTAGGTCTGCTGTATGGGGGAACGCTATTAGTAATACTATCCTTCCCATACTAGGTCTGCTGTATGGGGGAACGATATTAGTAATACTATCCTTCCCATACTAGGTCTGCTGTATGGGGGAACGCTATTAGTAATACTAACCTTCCCATACTAGGTCTGCGGTATGGGAGAACGCTATTAGTAATACTATCCTTCCCATACTAGGTCTGCGGTATGGGAGAACGCTATTAGTAATACTATCCTTCCCATACTAGGTCTGCGGTATGGGGGAAAGATATTAGTAATACTAACCTTCCCATACTAGGTCTGCGGTATGGGGGAACGATATTAGTAATACTAACCTTCCCATACTAGGTCTGCGGTATGGGAGAACGCTATTAGTAATACTAACCTTCCCATACTAGGTCTGCGGTATGGGGGAACGCTATTAGTAATACTATCCTTCCCATACTAGGTCTGCTGTATGGGGGAACGCTATTAGTAATACTATCCTTCCCATACTAGGTCTGCTGTATGGGGGAACGCTATTAGTAATCCTAACCTTCCCATACTAGGTCTGCGGTATGGGGGAAAGATATTAGTAATACTAACCTTCCCATACTAGGTCTGCGGTATGGGGGAACGATATTAGTAATACTAACCTTCCCATACTAGGTCTGCGGTATGGGGGAACGCTATTAGTAATACTAACCTTCCCATACTAGGTCTGCGGTATGGGGGAACGCTATTAGTAATACTAACCTTCCCATACTAGGTCTGCGGTATGGGGGAACGATATTGGTAATACTATCCTTCCCATACTAGGTCTGCGGTATGGGGGAACGCTATTAGTAATACTAACCTTCCCATACTAGGTCTGCGGTATGGGGGAACGCTATTAGTAATACTAACCTTCCCATACTAGGTCTGCGGTATGGGGGAACGCTATTAGTAATACTAACCTTCCCATACTAGGTCTGCGGTATGGGGGAACGATATTGGTAATACTAACCTTCCCATACTAGGTCTGCGGTATGGGGGAACGATATTGGTAATACTAACCTTCCCATACTAGGTCTGCGGTATGGGGGAACGATATTAGTAATACTAACCTTCCCATACTAGGTCTGCGGTATGGGGGAACGATATTAGTAATATTAACCTTCCCATACTAGGTCTGCGGTATGGGGGAACGCTATTAGTAATACTAACCTTCCCATACTAGGTCTGCGGTATGGGGGAACGATATTAGTAATACTAACCTTCCCATACTAGGTCTGCTGTGTGGGGGAACGCTATTAGTAATACTATCCTTCCGATACTAGGTCTGCGGTATGGGGGAACGCTATTAGTAATACTATCCTTCCCATACTAGGTCTGCGGTATGGGAGAACGCTATTAGTAATACTATCCTTCCCATACTAGGTCTGCTGTATGGGGGAACGCTATTAGTAATACTATCCTTCCCATACTAGGTCTGCGGTATGGGAGAACGCCATTAGTAATACTATCCTTCCCATACTAGGTCTGCGGTATGGGGGAAAGATATTAGTAATACTAACCTTCCCATACTAGGTCTGCGGTATGGGGGAACGATATTAGTAATACTAACCTTCCCATACTAGGTCTGCGGTATGGGGGAACGCTATTAGTAATACTAACCTTCCCATACTAGGTCTGCTGTGTGGGGGAACGCTATTAGTAATACTATCCTTCCGATACTAGGTCTGCGGTATGGGAGAACGCTATTAGTAATACTAACCTTCCCATACTAGGTCTGCGGTATGGGGGAACGCTATTAGTAATACTAACCTTCCCATACTAGGTCTGCGGTATGGGGGAACGCTATTAGTAATACTATCCTTCCCATACTAGGTCTGCTGTATGGGGGAACGCTATTAGTAATGCTATCCTTCCCATACTAGGTCTGCGGTATGGGAGAACGCTATTAGTAATACTATCCTTCCCATACTAGGTCTGCGGTATGGGGGAAAGATATTAGTAATACTAACCTTCCCATACTAGGTCTGCGGTATGGGGGAACGATATTAGTAATACTAACCTTCCCATACTAGGTCTGCGGTATGGGGGAACGCTATTAGTAATACTATCCTTCCCATACTAGGTCTGCGGTATGGGGGAACGATATTGGTAATACTAACCTTCCCATACTAGGTCTGCGGTATGGGGGAACGATATTAGTAATA